>NC_083100.1:103494762-106102961 GCF_949774975.1 Lagenorhynchus albirostris
TGCTAGCGGTCCCTGGGAATGTTGTTATGGTATTTGCCGAAGTGCTGTCTGAAGTGACAATATATTCTGTGCACCCTTCCCACCACCAGACAACAAATGAGTAAATAAATCGCAGAAGCTGAAGTCACCAGGGCTCACTGGGGCGGCTGCATGGGAAAGTCCAAGAGAAGTACCTGGGTCCGCGGAAAGAGCATGACACTCGAAATTCCACTGTAATTAAATTCTGGCTCTGCCACTACCTGGTAACAGGATGCCTCGTAAGCTATTGGAGCCTGTTTTCTTGTCTGTAAAGGGCGCCCAGAATATTTGTCCTATGTCCCCGGGGCTGTGAGTGTGTTAAAGGGTATATGAGGTGGTTTGGTTTAACTCTGAGGTGTTACACAAATATTAGATGCTGTTTATCATGTCTTTTGTGTTCTGGAAAGAGCTTAATGTTTCAGGCTAACACTACCAAAGTCTCTTCCTTATGTGATCAGTCCTAAATTATAGAGTTTTACATTTTTAGTACGAGTTAGTAGGTGGATTTAACACACGGCTGGATATCCAGAATGAAAAACAAATTGTTCTAACTTCTTTGACTGACTAGCTTTCCAAAGTCGGATAGTTGGTTGTCTCTTCATATTCCCGTGGTTTCATTTTGCCATCTTCAAGTTAGAAAGCTGCGTGTACTTGAGGTGGGTCCCTTCCCTTCCTTTCCCTTCCCTTCCCCTTTCTTCCCCTCCCCCTGCCCCATCCCACCCTCCCTCCCTCCCTCCCTCCCTCCCTTCCTTCCTTCCTTCCTTCCTTCCTTCCTTCCTTTTCAGTGTTAAAAGATAAGGGCAGTCTCTGTCAGAAAAAGAATGAATGAGCTAGAACACCGTATAACTATTATTATCAGACATGCAGTGTTTCTATATGCTGGCTTTGTGTTGGCCATCAGAATTCAAAATAATAAAAATAGAGAGATGAGTGAATTTTATTTTTTTTAAAGCCTTGCAACCAGAAGATACTTAAAATTATTCCTCCCGTAAGCGCTTTTCACAGACAGGACTCATGTTGGGCATGATTTCCTATGAGTGTTACAAGTGTCTTTCACTAAATTCCAATTCTAATGTTGCTTACCAGGCCTTTCCTTTCTTACAGGCAGGGAATGAAATGTGCTAAATGCGAAGGTTAGATTAGGTGACATCTATCGGAGGGCCCAAGAGAAGTACACAGAAAAAAAAAAAGGTTTTTTTGTTTCTTTTTTTTTTTTTCCCAAGGAAGACAGACAGACAGACTCTCTGGAAAAGAAGCACAAAGATTTTATTACACAAGATATCTTCTAGGCAGCTCTAACCTTAATGGCATTCTGTATTTACATTCCTAAACTTCAGCAGTGTTTAAATACTTATTCTTCTAAATTGAGTCTTTACAGATGATCAAAATTGTAGACATTTAAAGCTAGAAGGGACCTTTGAGTTAGACTATTTCTGTGCATTCTATTCAAAGATGAGGAAATTGAGGGACAGAGAGGTTATGTGACTTGACTAAAATCACACAGCTGGTTAGTGGCAGAGCTAGGACTGGAATGTAGATTGCTTATTTCTACTTGTTCTAAAACTAAAATGGGTCTCTGTTCCCACCCTGGATAAGAATAGGTCACAGTGAGATGGAACTTGGTGGACCTCAAGAAACATGTGAGGCTGACCCTCCTTGTATCCTATCAAATGAAAGGCCAAAGTATGTCCACATGTGACACACACTGCCTTTTCCCTTTGCCCAAATTTGTGTTCTTTAATTATCCTCCCAGTCTTGGGCTCAGACCTAGTGTCACTCCCCCAGTGATGGGGTTGAAGATGGCAGGGCCACCATGTTGAGGCCAAGTGTATGCACCAGGCAACCACACACATGTGGTGGGACTGAAAGAAGGGTGGGGAAGGCAATAAACTTCTTTTATTACTTTTTTGTATTATAGAAATTATGAGCTCATTGTCACAACCAGTTGTCAGTTTTCTACCTCATTTAGGACACTGGTGGACAGATTTCTCTCTATTGTTTATAAAAACAATGGGCAAGCAAGCATTATTTTTAAATTAGGAAGACTTTCCAAGCAGGGAAGTTGTTTTCCTCCCATACTGGACACATAGAACCTCTCTTTGAACCTTATTGTCAGTGACTGTGGAAGCCATTGAAAGTAGTTACACGCTATTAATGCCATCTGCTTCTGTGAAAAGGAACCAATATAACATGGTGGGCACTGGAGTCTCCGAACTCAAATAGAAATTTCCCAAGGGTTGCTCATCACACTAATACAGAGTAGTTTCTATGGTAGGTCAACATCTGACATCTGTTACTGAAGAAGGATTTAGCAATTTATGGGTGAATATGCCCAGTTTCCCTAGCTTACACCTTCTGTCCCAGTATACTATTCATAGCTACAACAGCCTTTACTCTCCAGTAGGTATTAGTTTAGATGATTAATTATACATTCATTCTACATTCTATGCTAGTTAAAAGAATTAAATCAAATGGGCAACCTCAAAAGTTTATCTGAAGTAAAAATGACTTGTGTTCTATATCGGAGGATCTTTGTCTGGAGGCTCTTAAACTTTGGCATAGATTAGAATTACCTGGGGTGCTCTCTAAAATTACAGATGCCTGACCCCACTCCTAGGTATTGTGATTCACTGAAGCCAGAGTCGGCCAAGGTATCTGCGTTTTAAACAAGCAACACTTCTTTCCTCCCCTTACCCCATGAACTGCTTCCAGTGGCTGTTGGCCCACTCCCTGAACAATAGTGACCTAAGAAAATATTAGTTGTCACTGTTGGAGTAACTGCATACTAAAGAATCAAAATCACAAGATAATTTACAAATTATGAGGTCTCGTTTCGTGAGATTGTCGCTTTAATCATTGTTGAGTCAACTCGTGCTTAGACTATTGCTGTAGCATCTTACTTTCCCCACATCTATGTTAACCTCCCTCCATTCCACCCTCCACACTGTACCAGAGAGCTCTTTCGGAATACAGATCCTACCATGTCAGCCCCCTCCCACCTACACACACACACAGACACACACACACAGGAAAATAGTCAATGGCCATTAGAGTTAAGGCAGTATTCCTTGACTTGTGGCCTGGCCCTATTAGCCCATCCAGCCTCACTTTCCTCTCCAGCTATACATACACTTTCCTTCCCAGCTATTCAGACTCTTTTTGAATTGCCCTCCCATCCTTCCACCTCAAGGTCACTTCCTGGTTGACCTCATGGTGGTAACCACGGGCATTTGCTTTCCTGACTTGTCTCGTATCCCTCTAGTATTGATTTTTGAAGCCCCTGGAAACTCTTCTTCGCAACACACATCACAGTACTGTTTTACATTTGCTGGTGACATACTGATTACTGTCTCCTTCCACAAGACTGTAAGCTCTATAAGAACAGGCTCCACATGTGTTTTTATTCACCTTTGTACCCCTGGCATCTTCCACAGTGCCTGGCACTCAGGAGCTGCTCAGTACGTATTTGTTGGATGGGTGCATTAATGAATTAGTTACGAAGTAAGGTCACCTCTTGAAACCTTCCCTGAATCCCACTGTGCTGGGCTGGGGGAAGCTGATGACCAGAAGATGAATAAGAAACATTTTGGGAAAGGGTCTTATCACTTTCCTGCATAATGTTTTTGACTGAACAGTCGCTGTCCATCAGTGAGGGGCTATCCTGCCTGCTCTTTGGAGTAACTGAACCCCCTGGACTGTCATCTGTCTGAGCTGAACTGATGCAACCCAGAGCTTTGTGTTGATCGGTATTATTATACATAGGCCTGATGATGCTGACCACTTGAGAACAAAAGATGAGGGCTCCCCCAAAGGTGAATCATTGCCCTGGTAACCACCTAGAGAAACTTATAGCTCCAAGGATTGTTTTATGTACCGACAAGGCAAAGTTTGATTTAAACCCTTGGATCCTAACTGAACTTCTAATCTCTAGCTTCCTGCATACCGGCTGGTATTTGTTGAGGGCAACAAGCTTATGGTCTCAACCATATATGAAAGTTGTGGGGAGTGAAAGTTGTTTGTGTGGTGGCCTCACTTTTATAGAACTCACTGTTGATTAAAGTCCATAAAGAACTGAAACATGAAAACAGGTCATCTCTGGAATCAACTTATTCTTGTCACAGTTTGGCATCCTCAGGAGTGGACTTGGCTCGTTTGTCTTGTTTCTCTCTTGGAGGTTTATATGAAGAATATATTTTATTTAAAATCGTATGTTTCTGAGCTCTGTCTTGCTCTCTTTTTACTAGGTAAATCACCAGTGATCCATTAGCAAAGGAACTAAAATTTCTGATTGAAATGGGTTATTTATGTGTAGACAGAATATGTATGCTTAATTTTTAAATCTATGGGCATGCTTTTTGAGTATAATATAAATTCAGCAGGTGTCCTTTCTGAAATCCACAGTAGTGATCCGTCAGTAGGGTGTAGCCATATTTCCAGCTCTTCCAAATCTCCCTTTCCCTTCTGCCTCTTTGTTTCCACTTATTTTCCTCTTTTGCTCATCTACTTACTTAAAATATGTCCTTTCCATTTGTCCTCTTTCTCAATATTACATTATACTCTAACACTCTCATTGGTAAGTGATGATAAAGAGACAAGAGTAAAGAAAAGGGTAAGATGGATAACTCTGCAGTACTTACTGGATTTGCTTTAGGGCATTTTAGAATTAGAACACAATGAAATGTGCTTTCAGGTCAATGACTGCCTCAGCAGTGTACAGATATGGCTTCCTTTCCTGGGCAGTGTCCCTTCAGAGCAGTCACGAGCCTCCTCTCCACCTGTAGAGGACATTGGTGGCACTCTGCACATACCTCAGAGCCATCGAGAGTGCCCCTGCGATTTCTAGCTATCAGTGTCTGTGTTGAAGGGCACTTTTATGTGAGAAGTATTTAAAAAACCTCACTGCCTGTGGCAGGCTGGAAACTGACACCCCAGGACCTGCCCCCAATTATTGATTCTTACAGGTCGGTGCATAAATGTCCCAACGCCTTAGCCCCTGGGGTGGGATGATTCTGAGGCCTGTGTTCTGCCCCATTTCCCTGAGATTCCCGTGGACTTCACTTCAGTTGCTTAGTAGTGTGCTCTTCAATGGCTCCCTTCTCTGAGTCAATTCCTTACTCCTGTTTTCTGCACTCCTCAAATGAACTACATGCACTCAACTCTTTGTCCTTTAAGAACCCAAGCTAGACACTAACTAATGATTTAGCAATACTAACTGGGAAATTAAGCTGTGAAGTGATATTTTGCAGGGAACCACATTCAAAAAGCCTTGACTTTTCCATCAAAGCCCTTCATCCTCTGCCTTCTCTGCTTGGGAGACCCCTTCCTACCTTCATACCACCTTCGCTGCCATCTCTGGTGCTACCTGTTCTCTTTAGTTCTTCAAACAACTCAGTTGTCTGTATGTCGAAAACAAGGCTTCCACTTGTCTCTTCAGTGCCCTTTGGCTGTAGTTCTTTATATTTCCTTCCCTTCGCTGCCACTCTTTCAAATAAGCATCTAAGAAAATTACTTCTATTTTCTCTTTTCACTTTTTGCATAACCACTGACAATTTGGGTATCACCATCACACTTGAGTCAAATAGCTCTCAAGTCACCACTAACAACCTTCTTTTTACAAAATGTAGAGGTCGTTTTTGTGTTCTCTTGTCATTTCTGTTACCATTGAGCATATTGATAACATTTCCTTCCTGAAAATTGTGTCTTGAGTAATTGAATTCTTAGAACCTTAATATTGCAAGGGACATTTAGTCCAACCATGACATTTTACATTTGGGGGAAACTGAGGACTGAAAAGGTCTATTGATTTGCCCAGCAAGGAGCAAAAGTGCACCTGACCTACCATCCAGTATGAGAACTGCTTTTGGTAAGGCCTTATTCCATACTTTCAGAGTATTCATAATTTTTATTCCTTCTGATAGAAAACCCTCCCAGCTGATCTCCTGGCTCCTTCCCTACTCAGCCCACTCTCCATTGTAACAGTCAGGATGCTGTTTCTAAAATGTAAATCATAACCTATCGCTCCCCTACTTAGCCTCCAATTCCTCTCTACTTAAAATAGAACCCAAAGCCCTTTCCATGCCTTGCAAGACCCCCCTATGGTCCAGCTCTCTCTCTGATCTCATTTCCTGCTGTTCTTACTCTTAGAGTCCCTATATGCTCCTTCACACGGACTCTCCCTCAGCTGGTCAGCAGGGCAGGCTTAGCGCTGCCACTCAGTACTTGCTTTATTATTTCTTCTGTTTGGAATGTTTTTGTCCCAGACCATTGCATGGCTGCTTCCTTCCCATTCCCATGATGTGGTCTCAGCTTAAATGGCCACCTCGTCAGACGTGCCTTACACCAATGTCACATCTCATACTGTCCGTAAACATACCACTGGTTACAATTATATAACTTACTGATTTGACTTGGAGTTTGTCATGTTTCCCACAATTAGAATACAGATTCATAGAGTACAGGAACTTTGTCTTGTTTGCCATACCTCCAGCACCTAGACCATCGGATGGCCAATAGTTTGCATCTGATAAACATTTGTAGGATAAATAAATGAATTAATGAATGATATCTGAATGTTTCTTTCTCATTTCCAAGAACCCTTTCTTCTACTCTCCAATTCTATTACTCAACTACCTCTCAGTGTTTCTTGCAATAGAATCAAACTGGTTTCCTCATGAACCAATAAGGACAAAATGTATTCCTCACGGGGGCCTTTGTTACAGTTTTCTCTTTGACCAAAAATCCCATCCTATGCCTCTCTAACCATTCAAGTGGAATCACTCCACCAAAACATAAGTCATGTTCCATTTCCACGAAATTACACCTCCCAGTCATCACTGATCACCCTTTCTTCAATTATGTAAAGTGACCCTTACATTTTATGTAACCTACACACTCATATATAATCTATACTATATTGAATTGCGTCCAGTTCCTTCGTATAATAATATTCAGGCACTGTGCCTAGACAGTGGAATGTGCATGTGTGCATAAGTACTGCCTATCCTCATTACTTTCGGACTTTGTGAAGTCACTCCCTAAAATTGATTTGCAATCCTGAAATCAAGCCCTGCAGAGCTTTCATGGTCATTCATGGACATTCACAGAGGAGTGAAAACTTTAAGTCATCCGACACCTGTGGTCCCAGCTTAGGTCAACCAAAGCAATGCCCCGCCTTCTTTTTTAAGCTCTTCATTTCTACTGGAAATGTGTCCTTTTTATGCTCTATTTAGTGACACTTTTTTACGTTTTATGCTTTTTGTGAGCAGTCTTACTGTTGAAGGTGGCCCCCAGGCATAGTGTGAAGTGCTGTCTAGTGTTCCTAAGTGCAAGCGGTCTGTGCTGTGCCTTGTGGAGAAAATGGGTGTTAGATAAGCTTTGTTCAAGCATGAGTTATAGTGCCGTTGGCGGTTAGTTCAGTGCTAATTAATCAACAATATATATTAAACAAGGTGTCTTTAAATAGAAACACTCATAAAACAAGATTATGTATTGATTAATGACGAAACTGTTGCAACCAGAGGCCTCCAGAAACCTAACCCTATACTTCCCCTAGGAACAATGATTCAGTATTTGTTAATCCAGTGCTCATGACAACTTTATAGAACACACCGTGAATAATGAGAATTGACTGCAGATGTGAGTATATTATATATGTGGCTGTTAGCCTCATTTACGGATTTAGGAGACAAAGAACCCAAGAGTTACTGAAATTAAGTAGTTTGCCCAAGATTATTTGCCAAGCTGATAAATGGTAGATCTGGAATCCGGTTGCTATATTCCAAAGGCTTTTGGCTTTCAGTTGATGACACCAGTGGCTTTTCTTTGTTTGTTTGATTTAATTAGCTACAGGATCCTAATTATTTCAGGATCTATGTATATGTGTGTGTGTGTATATATACACACACACACATATATATACAAAAATAGAGGTAGATGATATTTTGTAACACCTTTATTGGAGGATAATTGCTTTACAATGGTGTGTTAGTTTCTGCTTTATAACAAAGTGAATCAGCTATACGTATACATATATCCCCATATCTCCTCCCTTTTGCGTCTCCCTCCAACCCACCAATCCCACCCCCCTAGGTGGTCACAAAGCACCGAGCTGATCTCCCTGTGCTATGCGGCTGCTTCCCACTAGCTATCTATTTTACATTTGGTAGTGTATATATGTCCATGCCACTCTCTCACTTCGTCCCAGCTTCCCCTTCCCCCTTCCCCCTCCCTGTATGCTCAGTCCATTCTCTACATCTGCGTCTTTATTGATGTCCTGCTCCTAGGTTCTTCAGAACCACTTTTTTTTTCTTTTTTTAGATTCCATATATATGTGTTAGCATAGGGTATTTGTTTTACTCTTTCTGACTTATTTCACTCTGTATGACAGGCTCTAGATCCATACACCTCACTACAAATAACTCAATTTCATTTCTTTTTGTGGCTGAGTAATATTCCATTGTATATATGTGCCACATCTTCTTTATCCATTCATCTGTTGATGGACACTTAGGTTGCTTCCATATCCTGGCTATGGTAAATAGTGCTGCAGTCAATATTGTGATACATGACTCTTTTTGAATTATGTTTTTCTCCAGGTATATGCCCAGTAGTGGGATTGCTGGATCGTGTGGTAGTTCTATTTTTAGTTTTTTAAGGAACCTCCATAGTGGCTGTATCAATTTACATCCCCACCAACAGTGCAAGAGGGTTCCCTTTTCTCCTCACCCTCTCCAGCACTTATTGTTTATAGATTTTTTGATGATGGCCATTCGCACTGGTGTGAGGTGATACATCATTGTAGTTTTAATTTGCATTTCTCTAATGATTAGTGATTTTGAGCACTCTTTCATGTGTTTGCTGGAAATCTATATATCTTCTTTGGAGAAATGTCTATTTAGGTCTTCTGCCCATTTTGGATTGGGTTGTTTGTTTTTTTGATACTGAGCTGCATGAGCTGCTTGTATATTTTGGAGATTAATCCTTTGTCAGTTGCTTCATTTGCAAATATTTTCTCCCATTATCAGGGTTGTCTTTTCGTCTTGTTTATGGTTTCCTTTGCTATGCAAAGCTTTTAAGTTTCATTAGGTCCCATTTGTTTATTTTTGTTTTTATTTGCATTTCTCTAGGAGGTGGGTCAAAAAGGATCTTGCTGTGATTTATGTCATAGAGTGTTCTGCCTATGTTTTCCTCTAAGAGTTTGATAGTGTCTGGCCTTACATTTAGGTCTTTAATTCACTTTGAGTTTATTTTTGTGTATGGTTGTAGGGAGTGTTCTAATTTCATTCTTTTACATGTAGCTGTCCAGGTTTCCCAGCACCACTTATTGAAGAGGCTGTCTTTTCTCCATTGTATATTCTTGCCTCTTTTATCAAAGATAAGGTGACCATATGTGTGAGGGATTATCTCTGGGCTTTCTATCCTGTTCCATTGATCTATATTTCTGTTTTTGTGCCAGCACCATACTGTCTTGATTACTGTAGCTTTGTAGCATAGTCTGACGTCTGGGAGACTGATGCCTCCAGCTCTGTTTTTCTTTCTCAAGTTTGCTTTGGCTATTCGGGGTCTTTTGTGTTTCATACAGTTTTTTTTGTTTGTTTGTTTGTTTTGTTTTTTTTTTTTGCGGTACGCAGGCCTCTCACTGTTGTGGCTTCTCCCATTGCAGAGCACAGGCTCCGGATGCACAGGCTCAGCAGCCATGGCTCACGGGCCTAGCCGCTCCGCGGCATGTGGGATCTTCCTGGACCAGGGCACGAACCCGTGTCCCCTGCATCGGCAGGTGGACTCTCAACCACTGTGCCACCAGGGAAGCCCCATACAGATTTTTTGGAAATTTTTTGTTCTCGTTCTGTGAAAAATGCCATTGGTAGTTTGATAGGGATTGCATTGAATCTGTAGATGGCTTTGGGAGGTACAGTCATTTTCACAATGTTGATTCTTCCAGTCCAAATAGATGGTATATCTTTCCATCTGTTTGTATCATCTTTAATTTCTTTCATCAGTGTCTTATAGTTTTCTGCATACAGGTCTTTTGTCTCCTTAGGTAGGTTGATTACTAGGTATTTTATTCTTTTTGTTGCAATGGTAAATGGGAGTGTTTCCTTAATTCACTTTCAGATTTTTCATCACTAGTGTATGGGAATGCAAGAGATTTCTGTGCATTAATTTTGTATCCTGCTACTTTACCAAATTCATTGATTAGTTCTAGTAGTTTTCTGGTAGCTTCTTTAGGATTCTCTATGTATAGTGTCATGTCATCTGCAAACACGGACAGCTTTACTTCTTTTCCGATTTGGATTCCTTTTATTTCTTTTTCTTCTCTAATTGCTGTAGCTAAATCTTCCAAAACTTGTTGAATAATAGTGGTGAGAGTGGGCAACCTTGTCTTCTTCCTGATCTTAGTGGAAATGGTTTCAGTTTGTCACCATTGAGAATGATGTTGGCTGTGGGTTTGTCATATATGGGCTTTATTATGTTGAGTAAGTTCCCTCTATGCCTACTTTCTGGAGTGTTTTTATCATAAATTGGTGTTGAATTTTGTCAAAAGCTTTTTCTGCATCTGTTGAGATTATCACATGGTTTTTGTCCTTCAGTTTGTTAATATGTTTTATCACATTGATTGATTTGCATATATTGAAGAATCCTTGCATTCCTGGGATAAACCCCACTTGATCATGGTGTATGATCCTTTTAATGTGCTGTTGGATTCTGTTTGCTACTATTTTGTTGAGTAGTTTTGCATCTATGTTCATCAGTGATATTGGCCTGTTGTTTTCTTTCTTTGTAACATCTTTGTCTGGTTTTGTTATTAGGGTGATGGTGGCCTCATAGAATGTGTTTGGGAGAGTTCATCCCTCTGCTATATTCTGGAAGAATTTGAGAAGGATAGGTGTTAAGCTCTTCTCTAAATGTTTGATAGAATTCGCCTGTGAAGCCATCTGGTCCCGGGCTTTGGTTTGTTGGAAGATTTTAAATCACAGTTTCAATTTCAGTGCTTGTGATTGGTCTGTTTATATTTTGTATTTTTCCTGGTTCAGTCTTGGAAGGTTGTGTTTTTCTAAGAATTTGTCCATTTCTTCCAGGTTGTCCATTTTATTGGCATATAATTGCTTGTAATAGTCTCTCATGATCCTTTGTATTTCTGCAGTGTCAGTTGTTACTCCTCCTTTTTCATTCTAATTCTGTTGATTTGAGTCTTCTCCCTTTTTGCTTGATGAGTCTAGCTAATGGTTTATCAATTTTGTTTATCTTCTCAAAAAACCAGCTTTTAGTTTTATTGATCTTTCCTATCATTTCCTTCTTTCTTTTTCATTTATTTCCAATCTCATCTTTGTGATTTCTTTCCTTCTGCTAAATTTGGGTTTTTTTGTTCTTCTTTCTCTAATTGCATTAGGTGTAAGGTTAGGTTGTTTATTTGAGATGTTTCTTGTTTCTTGAGGTAGGATTGTTTTGCTGTAAACTTCTGACTTAGAACTGCTTTTGCTGCATCCCATAGGTTTTGGGTCATCGTGTCTCCATTGTCATTTGTTTCTAGGTAGGTTTTGATTTCCTCTTTGTTTTCTTCAGTGATCCCTTGGTTATTTAGTAGTGTATTGTTTATTTTCCATGTGTTTTTATTTTTTTACAGATTCTTTCCTGTAATTGACATCTAGTCTCATAGTGTGTGGTTGGAAAAGTTACTTGGTATGACTTCAGTTTTCTTAAATTTACCAAGACTTGATTTGTGACCCAGTATATAATTTATCCTGGAGAATATTCCATGACCACTTGAGAAGAAAGTGTATTCTGTTGTTTTTGGATGCAATGTCCTATAAATATCAATTAAGTCCATCTTGTTTAATGTATCATTTAAAGCTCGTGTTTCCTTATTTATTTTCATTTTGGATGATCTGTCCATTGGTGAAACTGGGGTGGTAAAGTCCCCTACTCTGATTGTGTTACTGTCAATTGCCCCTTTTATGGCTGTTAGGATTTGCCCTATGTATTGAGGTGCTCCTATTTTGGGTGCATAAATATTTACAATTGTTATATCTTCTTCTTGGATTGATATCTTGATCAGTATGTAGTGTCCTTCTTTGTCTCTTGTAACATTCTTTATTTTAACGTCTATTTTGTCTGATATGAGAATTGCTACTCCAGCTTTCTTTTGATTTCCATTTGCATGGAATATCTTTTTCCATCCCCTCACTTTCAGGCTGTATGTGTCCCTGGTCTGAAGTGGGTCTCTTGTAGACAGCATATATACAGGTCTTGATTTTGTTTCCATTCAACCAGTCTGTGTCTTTGGTTGGAGCATTTAATCCATTTACATTTAAGGTATTTATCGATATGTATGTTCCTGATACCATTTTCTTAATTGTTTTGGGTTTGTTATTGTAGGGCTTTTCCTTCTCTTTTGTTTCCTGCCAAGAGAAGTTCCTTTAGCATTTCTTGTAAAGCTGGTTTGGTGGTGCTGAATTCTCTTAACTTTTGCTTGTCTGTAAAGGTTTTAATTTCTCCATCAAATCTGAAAGAGATCCTTGCTGGGTAGAGTAATCTTGGTTGTAGGTTTTTCCCTTTCATCACTTAAATATGTCCTGCTACTTCCTTCTGGCTTGCAGAGCTTCTGCTGAAAGATCAGCTGTTAACCTTATGGAGATTCCCTGGTATGTTATTTGTTGCTTTTCCCTTGCTGCTTTTAATATTTTGTCTTTGTATTTTGTTGTTGATAGTTTGATTAATATGTGTCTTGGCGTGTTTCTCATCGGATTTATCCTATATGGGACTCTCTGCACTTCCTGGACTTGATTGACTATTTCCTTCCCCATATTAGGGAAGTTTTCAACTATAATCTCTTCAAATATTTTCTCACACCCTTTCTTTTTTTCTTCTTCTTCTGTGACCCCTGTAATTTAAATGTTGTTGCATTTAATGTTGTCTCAGAGGTCTCTGATGCTGTCCTCAATTCTTTTCATTCTTTTTTCTTTATTCTGCTCTGCCGTAGTTATTTCCATTATTTTACCTTCCAGGTCACTTATGTGTTCTTCTGCCTTAGTTATTCTGCTACTGATTCCTTCTAGAGAATTTTATATTTCATTTATTGTGTTGTTGATCATTGTTTGCTCTTTAGTTCTTCTAGGTCCTTGTTAAATGCTTCTTGAATTTTCTCCATTCTATTTCCAAGATTTTGAATCATCTTTACTAAAATTACTCTGAGTTCTTTTTAGGTAGACTGCCAATTTCCTCTTCATTTGTTTGGTCTGGTGTGTTTTTACCTTGATCCTTAATCTGCTGTGTATTTCTCCATTTTCTCATTTCGCTTAACTTAATGTGTTTGGGGTCTCCTTTTCGCAGGCTGCAGGTTCATAGTTCCCGTTGTTTTTGGTGTCTGCCCACAGTGGCTAAGGTTGGTTCAGTGGGTTGTGTAAGTTTCCTGGTGGAGGGGACTAGTGTCTGTGTTCTGGTGGATGAGGCTGGATCTTGTCTTTCTCGTGGGCAGGACTGCATCCGGTTTTGTGTTTGGGGGCGTCTGTGACCTTATTATGATTTTAGGCAGCCTCTGTGCTAATGGGTGGGGTTGTGTTCCTGTTTTGCTAGTTGTTTGGCATAGGGTGTCTAGCACTGTAGCTTGCTGATCATTGAGTGGAGCTGGGTCTCAGCATTGAGATGGAGATCTCTGGGAGAGCTTTTGGCATTTGATATTACTTGGAGCCGGGAGGTCTCTGGTGGACCAATGTCCTGAACTCGGTTCCCCCACCTCAGAGGCACAGACCTGACACCCGGCTGGCGCACCACGACCCTGTCAGCCACATGGTTCAGAAGAAGAGGGAGAAAGAAAGAAAGAGAGAGAGAGAGAGAGAGAGAGAGAGGGAGAGAGAGAGAGATGGAGGGTTGGAGGGAGGGAGGGAAGGTGGGAGGGAGGAAGAAGGAACAGAAAATAGTTATTAAAATAAAAAATTTAAAAATATATTTTTAAAAATTTAAAAAGTTAATAAGAAAAAGAAAGAAGAGAGCAGCCAGACCTAAAAACAAATCCAGCAATAATAACAAGCACTAAAAACTATACAAAAACAAACAAACAAAGAAAAAATGGACAGACAGAAGCCTAGGACAAATTGTAAAAGCAAAGCTATACAGACAGCATCACAGAAAGAAGCATACACATACACACTCAGGAAAAGAGAAAAAGGAAAAATATATATATTTAAAAAAAGGAATGGAGCAACCAAATCGATAAACAAATCTACCAATGATAATAAGCTTTAAATACTAAACTAAGATAAACATAAAACCAGAAACAAATTAAATGCAGAAAGCAAACCCCAAGTCTATAGTTGCTCCTAAAGTCCACTGCCTCAATTTTGGGATGATTCGTTGTCTATTCAGGTATTCCACAGATGCAGGTACATCAAGTTGATTGTGGAGCTTTAATCCGCTGCTCCTGAGGCTGCTGGGAGAGATTTCCCTTTCTCTTCTTTGTTCGCACAGCTCCTGGGATTCAGCTTTGGATTTGGCCCTGGCTCTGCATGTAGGTCGCCTGAGGGCGTCTGTTCTTCGCCCAGACAGGAGGGGGTTAAAGGAGCCGCTGATTCGGGGGTTCTGGCTCACTCAGGCCGGGGGGAGAGAGGGGTGCGGATACAGGGCGAGGCTGCGGCGGCAGAGGCCGGCGTGATGTTTCACCAGCCTGAGGTGCCGTGTGGTCTCCCGGGGAAGTTGTCCCTGGGTCACGGGACCCTGGCAGTGGCGGGCTGCACAGGCTCCCGGGAGGGGAGGTGTGGAGAGTGACCTGTGCTCGCACACAGGCTTCTTGGCGGCGGCAGCAGCAGCCTTAGCGTCTCATGCCTGTCTGTGGTGTCCGTGCTGATATCTGCGACTCGAGCCTGTCTCTGGATCTCATTTAGGCGGTGCTCTGAATCCCCTCTCCTCGCACACCCCGAAACAATGGTCTTTTGCCTCTTTGGCAGCTCCAGACTTTTTCCCGGACTCCCTCCTGGCTAGCCGTGCCTCACTAGCCCCTTTCAGGCTGTGTTCACGCAGCCAACCCCAGTCCTGTCCCTGCGCTCCGACCGAAGCCCGAGCCTCAGCTCCTACCGAAGCCCGAACCTCAGCCCCGCCTGCCCTGGCCGGTGAGCAGACAAGCCTCTCGGGCTGGTGAGTGCCGGTCGGCACCGATCCTCTGTGCGGGAATCTCTCCGCTCTGCCCTCTGCACCCCTGTGGCTGCGCTCTCCGGCTCCGAAGCTCCCCCGCCACCCACAGTCTCCGCCTGCGAAGGGGCTCCTAGTGTGTGGAAACCTTTCCTCCTTCACAGCTCCCTCCCACTGGTGCAGGTCCCGTCCGTATTCTTTTGTCTCTGTTTATTCTTTTTTCTTTTGCCCTACCCAGGTACGTGGGGAGTTTCTTGCCTTTTGGGAGGTCTGAGGTCTTATGCCAGCGTTCAGTAGGTGTTCTGTAGGAGTTGTTCCACTTGTAGATGTATTTTGATATATTTGTGGGGAGGAAGGTGATCTCCGTGTCTTACTCCGCTGCCATCTTGAAGGTCCCTCCCTAGGTGATATTTTTTAAAAGCTTGCTTTACAGTCCCAAGTTAGTGTTTAATTACAGTGATCCCAAATCTTGAAAGAGAAGTAGAAGGACCTCTTTATTTCAAAACTGTGTTGGTAACTCTGCCAATTTCAAGTTTCTTACCATGGAAATGAAAGTCTGCTGAGTGAACAAACCTTAGAGAATCAAAGCTGTAAAAATACAGTCATAACCTGGATATTTGTCCCAGCCTGAGGATCTGCACATTAAACTTGCTGAGCCTGAATCTGGGCTGAACTTACACCTGCTGCAGAAGTGAACACGCCTGTACATTGTATGTGGACTTGCCCAGGCCTGATATCATAAAGAGCTATCACCTGCCTAGTCAGTTGCACATTCTTATAAAGAAATGGAAACTTATCTTGAAATCTGTAGGAAACAGATTAACACCTGTTTGTCTGTACAGATTAACATGGGTCAAGTTTCTATGTAGTCTCCAGTGTTTTATATATCTGTACATACACATGTATACTTATATATGTGTACATATATGTTGACGTTTTTACTTCATATCTTATTTTCAAAAAATAAGTTAAATAATTTCAGGACTTCCAAAGTACTTTTGTGAACACAGTTTGAAAACCTGGTTTTTTTTCCCACTTACGCTATTCTTTTCTCAGTAGATTTTTTAAGTGCTTAAAGGTTAAGAATCATATTTTTCGTGCTTCTGTATTTGCAAATGATCTTAGTTTAATGGTAAATATAAAGAAGCCTCTCACCATTGATAATCCAGTTTAGCCCACATGGTTGCCAACCAGCTGTTTGTAATACAAAGATTTCTGCAGCATTGTGGTTAGAATTCAAAAGTGTGATGGAATGATGTCACCTGATTCTGTGGCACTGTATCTTGATGTATGTACAAAAGTGGATGAAATTTTATTTTCATGTGATAGGCTCTTGACATTTCTTTTTCCCTTGAAAACAAGAGCCAATTGTGAGGCTCAAATTAATACTTCTCAACTTCCAAAGAGCTGCCAGAGACAAGGTTGAGTGAGGAACCTCCAGCAAGCAGGGAGGGAAGACAAGATAACATTTTACGTCTGCCTCAAGGCTATAGTACAAATCCTGGAGTGTTAGAAAGGGGACTATAGGGCCCTTAAGAGCCATGTTATTAGTGAGCCAAAGGAGCTAAATGGTTTCAGCTTAGAATTCTGAAATCATTATCATTTCAATATTTTGTGATATTTTCTTTTCCCTTAATTGAATGGTTGCATGTCCAGTGACTTTGATGATCTTATTATAGAAGCTAAGCTGTTCACAAGTCAAGATATCAAGGTTGACTTATTTTTCCCCAGTTTAGAGCACAGCTGAATTTCATGCTGCATATAAAAATGGATTAACCACATGACTCCACCTACCGTTTTTGTGGGCTCCGTCACTTCTCCAGCAGAGCAGAGGACATGTGCATTCAGTGGTGGTGACTCAGTGACTTGTCCCACCAAGATTCATTAAAATTATCTACTGTGTTTACTAATATAAGCCCCACTCAGAATTTATTTAGCAAAACCTTCTCTACCTCAGCCCTGGAAAGAAAGCAGAAAGAGTAGGGAGGTTCCAAACTTCTCAGCCTTAAACTCTTGCTTATTTTTCAGTGGAGATTATTGAAAACAACAATTCTTTCTTGCTTCAGGAAAAACTGTCAGAGGAAGAGAGAAAACACAAGGAAGCTTTGGAAGACCGTCACATGGTGGTAGATGAGGATTCAAGGAGTGAAGGCAGCAGTGCAGATGAGGGGAAAGAAAAGACCAAATTGCTGTTAGAAAGATTGAAGGCTCTAGAGGTAAGAAACGGAACCATTTTTACACGTTTACAGAAAAATAACCGTGTTCTGCTTCTTGTATTGGCCCCACTTTTGAGTAAATATAAATCTTCCTTTCTTAGGAAGGGCTATGTGATATTTCGCTTTGTTTCCCAATGCCTAATGATCAAATAAGTGAATGAATAAACAAAATATTGAATACTATGTAAGGGCAATTGTAAGAAAAATAATTTTAAGCAGTAGAGCTATTTCTTCAAAAAACAAAAAAGCTTGTGCAGAAGTACACCATGTAAGACATATAAAAATAGAGGTGAAGTTGAGCTAAGGGGTGCTTTAAGGAGGGTTTTCAACCACTGTAGTCCTCTAAAGCAGTTGAAAACTCTGGTCTGTTACTTAGTGGCATTTGACATCACTTAGAGTGTTAATTCCTGAATATTTATAGCAGTCCTCAAAGAGCATTTCAGTTATTAGTTCACACGCTGAAAGTTCTAGCAAAGATGCCTTTTTCCATGAGTTGGCTTACCTACTTGCAGTAAATGTTCTGTTTGCATATAGAACTGGGACGTAATCATTTTTAAGCAAGGACTATGGTAAGCCCACCTTTTCTTAAACTAGGCACAAGGGACCATCAGCCAGTATCTAAAAATGTAGTTCTTCCATAGTGTCTATAGAATCCTGAAACTTCCTGCAGTAATGTGAAGAAATAAGACCTCAAGAGATCTTGTTTTCTGCAGTTGGTTTCTGCAATCCTGACCCTAACCCTAACCTACCACCTTGTCTGTAGGTGCATGCCATTTTTACTTAATTTCCTCAGCAACAGTGAAGCAAAATAAGTAAGATTATGCACTTTGGAGTTGGGTTTGAATCTCAGTTCTATTCTTTTCTAGTTTTGAAACCTTAGGCAAATTAATTAGGCTCTCTGTGTGTCTGTTTCCTCAAATGCAAAACTGGGGATGATAATAGTAACTTTCCTTCCAGAGAAGTATCGAGGGTTAAGTGAGTTAATATTTGTGCAGCAGTGCCTGCATATATGGTCTTTTCTATCCTCCTACTCCAAGGCTCCTGCCTTTCCTTACATGATTTTCCCCCCATTTATCTGAATGCAATGGTTAATATAAGATCTATGAATGAAAAATTTCAGCTGCTCTACACAGGAGTGACTTAAGTGCGTTATGTCACATATGGGGCAGAAGAGAGGTCAATTTAGGGAACCGCTGATGGTTCCTTTTCAGCAAAGGGCCAGTAATCACCCCTGTTTCCCCAAAGGTTCTCACACTTTTATCATTCTTAATATAATCACCACGAAAAGTGGGAAAGCCTTCTCAAGGGAAACCGAGGTGGTTGTCTGAGAGTATTGAGAACTCATGGCTTTGTCTTGAGGTTGAATTAACTGGATTTAATAGTAGGAAGGAGTTGTTATTACAATTCATTTCCCTAGAACCGTAAACTTAAATTGTTAGTTTTGTTGATGATTGCGGTGCACGTTGCTTTTAGTTCATCTAGTTGTCACTGAGACAACTCTGTGAAGGACATTTTATTTAATCAAGCTAAAAGTATTTTAAAAACACCTTTGGCAGCAAATGTCTCTTAAACCCTCACTGAGTAAATGAGAAGCACCATTTTTTTTTCCTTTCACAGAGATCTTTACACTTCAGGCAACAACTCTTGCCTCCAGCATCATTTGGATGCAATAGATGATATCTCTAAACGCCATGAAGCCCCGCAATTTTAATTTACAAACATATTTTATTTTCTAAAGTAATGTCCTCTAGTCACAGTGTCATATCTTGTTCTGTAAAATTCTTTGCTCCATAGTAAATGAACTCTCTCTTTGCTCCCAAATCTCACTATTGTCTACTTAAACAGATAATAAAAAGAAATCTATCACATATAGACATACCCCACATACACACACACTCATGCATCATCTGATTTTCATATGAATTTCATTTTACTTTATTTGATTTTTTTAAATTTACTATTTGTGTTTGTATAGAATCCTTTGCATAAGTTAGCAATTACTGTGAGAAGATAGAGGGCTGCTTTTGACAGATCGTAATCACAGCTGGTCACAGACCCCCTACATAGATTTATACACTTTAACAAAATGCTCTTTTGCAAGATTGCAGGTGAATTAACCATAATGCCTCAAAATTATTTTGAATTTTGAATGTCATACAGCAAGATTTTAGAAAAACAAAACTATTTTCCATCAGTGTATTTTTGAAACAACCATATTTGTGTACCTTAATCCCTTGGCCCCTGGTGTGGTAGGAGCAGAGAAGGATGGTTGTCAGTGTGATGGAAAACAGATTTCCTGAATTCCTGCTCCACAAACAGGTCCCAAGAAGGTGCGGAAAAGAAGCGACACAAATTTACTTTTAATATTATGTTCTTGATGAATATCACTATGTTATTCAAAACCAGCCTAGGGAGGAATGGATTGGGAGTTTGAGATTAGCAGTTGCAAACTATTATATATAGAATGGATAAACAACAAGGTCCTACTGTATAGCACAGAGAACTGTATTCAGTATCCTGTGATAAACCATAATGGAAAAGAATATGAAAAAGAATGTATGTTTATATATATGTGTAACTGAATCACTTAGCTGTACAGAAATTAACACAACACTGTAAATCAATTGTACATGAATAAAATAAATTTTATTTTTTTAATATCTTTATTGGAGTATAATTGCTTTACAATGTTGTGTTAGTTTCTGTTGTACAACAAAGTGAATCAGCTATACATATACATATATCCCCATATCCCCTCCCTCTTGAGGCTCCCTCCCACACTCCCTATCTCACCCTTCTGGGTGGTCACAAAGCACGGAGCTCATATCCCTGTGTCATGCGGCTTCTTCCCACTACCTATCGGTTTTACATCTGGTAGTGTATATATGTCCATCCCACTCTCTCACTTTGTCCCAGCTTACCCTTCCTCCACTGTGTGCTCAAGTCCGTTCTCTACGTCTGCATTTTTATTCCTGCCCTGCCACTAGCTTCATCAGTACCATTTTTTAGATTCCATATATGTGTTAGCATGTGGTATTTGTTTTTCTCTTTCTGACTTACTTCACTCTGTATGACAGACTCTAGGTCCATCCACCTCATTACCAATAATTCAGTTTCGTTCCTTTTATGGCTGAGTAATATTCCATTGTATGTATGTGCACCATCTTCTTTATCCATTCATCTGTCGATGTACATTTATGTTGTTTCCATGTCCTAAAAATTGTAAATAGTGCTTCAATGAACATTGTGGTATATGCATCTGTTTGAATTATGGTTTTCTCAAGGTATATGCCCAGTAGTGGGATTGTTCTATTTTTAGTTTTTTAAGGAACCTCCATACTGTTCTCCATAGTGGCTGTATCAATTCACATTCCCACCAACAGTGCGGGAGGGTTCCCTTTTCTCCACACCCTCTCCGGCATTTATTGTTTGTAGATTTTTTGATGATGGCCATTCTGACCGGTGTGAGGTGATACCTCATAGTAGTTTTGATTTGCATTTCTCTAATGATTAGTGATGTTGAGCATTCTTTCATGTGTTTGCTGGCAATCTATATATCTTCTTTGGAGAAATGTCTGTTTAGGTCTTCTGCCCATTTTTGGATTGGGTTGTTTGTTTTTTGATATTGAGCTACATGAGCTACTTGTATATTTTGGAGATTAATCCTCTGTCAGTTGCTTCATTTGCAAATATATTCTCCCATTCTAAGGGTCGTCTTTTCATCTTTTTTATGGTTTCCTTTGCTGTGCAAAAGCTTTTAAGTTTCATTAGGTCCCATTTGTTTATTTTTTATTTTATTTCCATTACTCTAGAAGGTGCATCAAAAAGGATCTTGCTGTGATTTATGTCATAGGGTGTTCTGCCTATGTTATCCTCTAAGAATTTGATAGTGTCTGGCCTTACATTTAGGTGTTTAATCCACTTTGAGTTTATTTTTGTGTATGGTGTTAGGAAGTGTTCTAATTTCATTCTTTTACATGTAGCTGTCCAGTTTTCCCAACTCTACTTATTGAAGAGGCTGTCTTTTCTCCACTGTATATTCTTGCCTCCTTTGTCAAAGATAAGTGACCTTATGCACATGGCTTTATCTCTGGGCTTTGTATCATGTTCCATTCATCTGTGTTTCTGTTTTTGTGCCATTACCATACTTGCTTGATTACTGTTGCTTTGTAGTATAGTCTGAAGTCAGGGAGCCTGATTCCTCCAGATCTGTTTTTCTTTCTCAAGATTGCTTTGGCTATTCGGGGTCTTTTGTGTTTCCATACAAATTGGGAAATTTTTTGTTTTAGTTCTGTGAAAAATGCCATTGCTAATTTGGTAGGGATTGCATTGAATCTGTAGATTGCTTTGGGTAGTATTCATTTTCACAATGTTAATTCTTCCAATCCAAGAACATGGTATATCTTTCCATCTGTTTATATCGTCTTTGATTTCTTTCATCACTTTCTTAAAGTTTTCTGCATACAGGTCTTTTGCCTCCTTAGGTAGGTTTATTCCTAGGTATTTTACTCATTTTGTTGCAGTGGTAAATGGGAGTGTTTCCTTGATTTCTCTTTCCGATTTTCCAGTGTTAGTGTATAGGAATGCAAGAGATTTCTATGCATTACTTTTGTATCTTGCTATTTTACCAAATTCATTGATTAGGTCTAGTAGTTTTCTGGTGGCATCTTTAGGATTTTCTATGTGTAGTATCATGTCATCTGCAAACAGTGACAGTTTTACTTCTTCTTTTCCAATTTGGATTCCTTTAATTTCTTTTTCTTCTCTGATTGCTGTGGCTAAAAGTTCCAAAATTATGTTGAATAATAGTGGTGAGACTGGGCACCATTGTGCCTCTCTAAGATCTTGTTCCTGATCTTAGAGGAAATGCTTTCAGTTTTTCACCAATGAGAATGATGTTGGCTGTGGGTTTGTCATACATGCTTTTATTACGATTAGTAAGTTCCCTCTACACCTACTTTCTGGAGGGTTTTTATCATAAATGGGTATTGAAGTTTGGTAAAAGCTTTTTCTGCATCTATTGAGATTATCACATGGTTTTTATCCTTTGGTTTTTTAATGTGGTGTATCACACTGACTGATTTGCATATATTGAAGAATCCTTGCATTCTTGGGATAAACCCCACTTGATCATGGTGTATGATCCTTTTAATGTGCTCTTGGATTCTTTTGCTAGTATTTGTTGAGGATTTTTGCATCTATGTTCATCAGTGATATTGGCCTATAGTTTTCTTTTTTGTGTGACATCTTTGTTTGGTTTTCATGTCAAGGTGATGGTGGCCTCGTAGAATGATTTTGGGAGTGTTCCTCCCTCTGTTATATTTTGGAAGAGTTTGAGAAGGATCGGTGTTAGCTCTTCTCTAAATATTTGACAGAGTTCGCCTGTGAAGCCATCAGTCCCTGGGCTTTTGTTTGTTGGAAGATTTTTAATCACAGTTTGAATTTCAGTGCTTGTGATTCATCTCTTCTTGTTTCTATTTCTTCCTGGTTCAGCCTTGGAAGGTTGTACTTTTCTAAGAATTTGTCCAGTTCTTCCAAGTTTTCCGTTTTATTGGCATATAGTTGTTTGTAGTAGTCTCTCGTGATCCTTTCTGTTTCTGTGGTGTAAGTTGTTACTTCTCCTTTTTCATTTCTAATTCTGTTGATCTGAGTCTTCTCCCTTTTTTTCCTGATGAGTCTGGCTAATGGTTTGTCAATTTTGTTTATCTTCTCAAAGAACCAGCTTTTAGTTTATTGATCTTTGCTATTTTTTCCTTCACTTCTTTTTCATTAATTTCTCATCTCGTCTTTATGATTTCTTTCCTTCTTCTAACTTTGAGCTTTTTTCTTTTTGTCCTTCTTTCTCTAATTGCATTAGGTGTAAGGTTAGGTTATTTATTTGAGATGTTTCTTATTTCTTGAGGTAGGATTGTATTGCTATAAACTTCCCTCTTAGAACTGCTTTTGCTACATCCTATAGGTTATAGGTTTTGGGTCATTGTATTTTCATTGTCACTTGTTTCTAGGTATTTTTTGATTTCCTCTTTGATTTTTTCAGTGATCTCTTGGTTGTTTAATAGCGTATTGTTTAGCTTCCATGTGTTTGTATTTTTTACAGTTTTCTTTTCCTGTAACTGATATCTAGTCTCATAGTGTTGTGGTTGGAAAAGATACTTGATACGATTTCAGTTTTCTTAAATTTACCAAGGCTTGATTTTTCACCCAAGATATGATCTATCCTGGAGAATGTTCCGTGTGCACTTGAAAAGAAAGTGTATTCTGTTGTTTTTGGATGGAATGTCCCATAAATATCAATTAAGTCCATCTAGTCTAATGTGTCATTTAAAGCTTGTGTTTCCTTATTTATTTTCTGTTTGGATGATCTGTCTGTTGGTGAAAGGGCAGTGTTAAAGTCCCTTACTATGATTGTGTTACTGTCGATTTCCCCTTTTATGGCTGTTAGCATCTTCCTTATGTATTGAGGTGCTTTTCCTTATGTATTGAGGTGCTCCTCTGTTGGGTTCATAGATATTTACTATTGTTATATCTTCTTCTTGGATTGATCCCTTGATCATTATATATCCTTCTCTCTTGTCATAGTCTTTATTTCTAAGTCTATTTTGTCTGAGTATTGCTACTCCAGCTTTCTTTTGATTTCCATTTGCATGGAATATCTTTTTCCATCCCCTCACTTTCAGTCTGTATGTGTCACTCGGTCTGAAGTGGGTCTCTTTTAGGCAGCATATATATGGGTCTTGGTTTTGTATCCATTCAGCCAGTCTGTGTATTTTGCTTGGGACACTTCATCCATTTACATTTAAGGTAATTATTGATATGTATGTTCCTATTACCATTTTCCTAATTGTTTTGCATTTGTTTTGGTAAGTCCTTTCCTTCTCTTGTGTTTCCTGCCTAGAGAAGTTCCTTTAGCATTTCTTGTAAAGCTGATATGGTGGTGCTGAATTCTCTTAACTTTTGCTTGTCTGTAAAGGTTTTAATTTCTCCGTAGAATATGAATGAGATCCTTGCTGGGCAGAGTAATCTTGGTTGTAGGATTTTCCCTTTCATTACTTTAAATATATCTTGCACTCCCTTCTGGCCTGTAGAATTTCTGCTGAAAGATCAACTGTTAACCTTATGGGGATTCCCTTGTATGGTATTTGTTGCTTTTCCCTTGCCACTTTTAATATTTTTTCTTTGTGTTTACTCTTTGTTAGTTTGATTAATATGTGTCTCGGAGTGTTTCTCCTTGGATTTATCCTGTATGGGACTCCCTGCACTTCCTGGACTTGATTGACTATTTCCTTTCCCATGTTGGGGAAGTTTTCAACTATAATCCCTTCATATATTTTCTCAGACCCTTTCTTTTTTTCTTCTTTTTCTTCTTTTTCTTCTGGGACGCCTATAATTTGAATGTTGGTGCGCGTAATGCTGTCCCAGAGGTCTCTGATACTGTCCTCCATTCTTTTGATTCTTTTTTCTTTATTCTGCTCTGCAACAGTTATCTCCACCATTCGATCTTCCAGCTCACTTATCCGTTCTTCTGCCTCAGTTATTCTGCTACTGATTCCTTTTAGAGTATTTTTAATTTCAGTTATTGTGTTGTTCATTACTGTTTGTTTGCTCTTCGTTCTTCTAGTTTCTTGTTAAACGTTTCTTGTCTTTTCTCCATTCCATTTCCAAGATTTTGGATCATTCTTACTATCATTACTCTGAATTCTTTTTCAGGTAGTTTGCCTATCTCTTCTTCATTTATTCTGTCTTATGGGTTTTTATCTTGCTCTTTTGCATGTAGGATATTTCTCTGTCTTCTCATTTTGTCTAATTTACACTATTTGAGGTCTCCTTTCCCTAGCGTGCAGGGTTTTAGTTCCTTTTGCTTCTGTTCTCTGCCCCCAGTGGTGGGGTTGGTCCAGTGTCTTGTGTAGGCTTCCTGATGGGAGGTACCGGTGCCTGCGTTCTCGTCGGTGGAGCTGAGTGTTTTCCCTCTGATGAGCAGGGCCACGTCAGGTGATGTGTTTTGGGGCGTCTGTGCGCTTAGTATGATATTAGGAAGTCTGTGTGCTGATGGGTGGGTTTGTGTTCCTGACTTGTTTGTTGTTTGGTGTGAGGCGCCTGGCACTGGGAGCTGCTGGCAGGTGGGTGGAGCCAGGTCTTGGATTCAGATAGAGGCCTCCATGAGAGCTCTCGGCGATTAATCTTCTCTGGGGCCAGGGATTCTCTAGTGGTCCAGCATCCTGGACTTGGTGCGCCCACTCCAGAGCCTCAGGCCCGACTTGTGGTCAAGGGACCAAGACCCCGCAAGTCACTTGTCCCGGCAATAAAGGGGATTAAAAAAAAAAAGGCTAACAAAACCCCTGACAAACGGTAAAAAGTAAAATCAAACAAACAGAAACAGAAACAAGGAGACACGCACTCACACAAAAGAAGCAAAAACAGAACCAAGTAAAACAGAAAGCAAGAGAACAACCAGAGAAACAAAGGAACCCAAGAACAAAATCAAACAATTAAGAAAAAAGTTGACAAAAACCCAAAACCAAAAAACAAAACCAAAGCAGAGTGCCAACTGGAGAATGAAGCAAAGAAACAAAACAAACTGCCAGAAATGTTATAAAAAAGGAAAAAGAGAAAAAGGGGAAAGAACACAGAACAACAGCAAAGCAACGTAGAAGCAGAACTACAAAAAACAGAAAAAGAAAGCATATTAAAGGAAAAAAAGTCGAAACCCTGAAGAAATGGTAAATCAAACAAACAAAACCAGAAACAAGGAAACACACACACATAAAAGAAACAAAAACAGAGCCAAATAAAAGAAAAAGTAAAAGAAGGACTAGACAAATAGTAGAACTCAAAAGTGAAATCAAACAATTAGGACTGAAACTAACAAAAACACACAACCTAAGAACAAAAGAAAAGCGGTGTGCCAGCTGAAGAATAAAGCAAGGAAGCAGCACAACCAATAAAAATGATTTAAAAAGTAAGAGTAATCAAATACCATAAAAAGGGAAAACCACAGGACAGCAGAAAGGCAAAGCAGAAATGGAAACCAGCAGATATATACACATAGATATATATATTTATATGTAAAAACATAGGAAGAAAAATATAAGGGAAAAGAACACAGAGCAACAGAAAAGCAAAGTAAAAATAGAAATGTATAAAAAAAATAAAAATGTCATAAAATGCAGAGATCCCAAAAGACTTAAAAAAAAACAAAAAAACTGGAATGACAAAGAAAGAAAGAAACCAAAATATATATATATATATATATATATATATATATATATAGAACCAACAACAGAATGAATCAAAACATAATAAAATTAATAGTAATAATTATGTTTCCCTGGGGTCTACACTGTAAGTGCCCTTGCACACGCCGTGAGCCACAGCCCTCCTCCGCCTCCCCAGGAGGCCCTCCTCTGCCTCTGGGCTGGTCTCTGGACCTGCTGTGGGCCCTGTGGTGACCCCTCAGACTCTGATCTGGCCAGTTCCTGCGTGTGCTGCCCCCAAAGTCCACAGCTGCCAGAGCTAGACTGTTTTCATTTGTGGGAACACTCATTGTCTACTCAGATATTCCGCAGACACAGCGTCTACCTAGCTGATTGTGGGGATTTAATCAGCAGCTTGTACAGCTGATGGAAAGATTTTCGATCTTCTTCCTTAGTCACCCCGTCCCTGGGGTTCAGCTTTGGTTTTATCCCCACCTCTGCGTGTGGTCCCCCCACAGGAGTCTGGTTCTGAGGCTGCCTTGGAGCGCTTGGGTCTGCCCCAGTGAGGACAGGGCGCAGAGGTGGTATGACTGCTTGGATCCCGGGAGCCCTGGCAGCGCCAAATGCGCAGGGAAGCCAGCAGCCACGGCCGCAAGAGATATGTCCCTAATGAGGGCCTTTTCTGGTGTTCGGCATAAGGCACGTGAGGGCCAGCCCTGACTGGGGTTTTTCTGATGCCTGGCAGCAGGTGCACGAGGGCCAACCCTGAAAGGGCTTTTTTTTTTTTTTTTTTTTTGCCCTGTAGCCGGCACGTGAGGGCCACCTCTGACAGAGCTTTTTTTATTGCTCGGCAGCTGGTGCATGAGAGCCAGCCCTGAGGGGGCTTCTTTTATTGTCGTTGGCAGGTGCCGGGCACGCGGGGAGAGAGAGATTACAATAGCGGCTCCTCCCCCTGCGTGTGACTCAGCAGTAATGCCCTGCTTCCATGGCAGTCCAGTCTTCCTCTGTAGCATTCCCTGCTGCGGATTTCCTCCCTCCTGTCCCCTTGGTCCGTCTCCCCACAGCCAACAGCAGTTCTAGCTCTGGGCCTGTTCTCTAATCCCCATGCACCAGCTCCCCGTCCCCTTGCACACCTGTGAACGCTCGTCCCCGTCCGGGGCATGTAGGGCCACGGTACGGACCATCTGTGCATTTCTCCCTCTGTCCTGTCTGCCACAGATTGGCCGCTTCACCGTCTTCTGACAGCCTCAAATGCTTCCCTGCTGTCCAGGTCAATTTCGCAGTCAGAGAGGGGGCTTCCTCGAACTCATGAATCTCTCCTCTGCTTCAGCTCCCCCTGCACCAGGGTGCGGGTCCCATCCTGCTTCCTCTCCTCCTTCTCCCTTCTTTTTTTCCTTTCTACCGAGTTATGCAGGGATCTTTATAGTCCTTTCTGTTGTCCAAGGCCTTCCGCTAGTTTTCAGCCAGTGTTCTGTGAGAATTGTTGCGTCTGTCAATGTATTCCTGCTACATCTGTAGAGAGAGATGAACTCCACATCCACCTACTCCTCCACCATCTTGAATCTTCAATAAAATAAATTTTTTTAAAAAACAGCTTAGATTATAGCTGAGCAGTCCCTGACTTTGAGAATTAAATATATGTTGTCGAAGCATCAGATCCCCCAACCTGAGGAAAGTCTAGGGCTCCCATCCCCACCACCAATCCCACCCCAGTGTCGTTCCCTCCTGTGGTCATTCCTGGGACTGAGTTCCTACCCCACTCAACTTTCAATCCCCCTTTCTTCTCCTTTCAGAAACAATCTCATGTGAAACAGAATCCACTTTCCCTACTCTTCCCAGAATCCCACCCCACAAAGGATATGTGGTCGTGCATAATATCCCCAAGGCTAAGGGCTTTGCGTTTGGCCTTTAGATGGCTCTGCCTGCAAGTCCTTCAGCTGCTGGGCATTCCTCATTAGCCCCTTCTCCTCAATCCCCAGCCTCCTGCCATAGAGCGTAGCTGGTGCTTTCCCGCTCACTCCCTCTCCACAGCCTTGCTTCTTACCATTTTACTACATAGAGCTTTATCGGTCCCTACACCCCATTCATGGTCTCATTCCACACCATTCCCTGGCTCATTAAGGTATTTTGCTAAATAAGACATTTACCTTCCAAAAAAAAAAACCTCCTGGGCCAGCAGTTGAAAATAATAATTTCATATACACATGCATTTCACACATTTTCTTTCTCCTCTTAGCAGTTGTTTTCTCAGTGCCTTGGTTTTAGCAATTGTAAGTCATTCATGAAAAGGAGTAGGACACTTACCCTCACCATCCAGCAACTGCTTCCCCTGGGTGTAAATTATAATTTTTGTTTAGGGTCCTGACGTCTGGTGGAGAAACCATTTGGTATATTTTATGTCTGTGCCGTAAGCACCACATGGGCGATCGGGATGCTGCTTGTTTTCTGTAACTCTTAAGTGCTAGGTGTATTGTATTCTGTTTTTAGAAAAGTTTAGACTTCCCTGGCTGCTGTCTCAGAGACTGCTTTCTCAAAATAGAGCTCACCATTTTCGACGGCACAGCGCCACCATGTCACAGGCCCTTATGTCACAGACCACTCCTTTTTTCCCACCCCATCCCAGACCATTGACTTAAAGGATCTTCCCAGACTTGACCTCCACAGTCCATTGATTGGACTTTGTGCCTTCCCTGTTCTCTACTCCTGGGCTTTGGCCTCAAGCCCCAGGTTTGCTCTTGGCATGCTCCTTGAAATACATGATCGCTTGTCTCTAGACCCCCTCCCCACACACCAACCAGGCCTTTCTCTCCATGCATTAAGCCAGGGGTCCCCAACCCCCGGGCCAAGGACAGGCATCAGTCCGTGGCCTGTTAGGAACTGGGCCGCACAGCAGGAGGTGAGCGGCAGGCGAGCTTCATCTGCCGCTCTGCATCACTCACAGTACCACCTGAACCATTCCCCACCCCGGCCCAGCCCCCGTCCGTGGAAGAATTGTCTTCCATGAAACTGGTCCCCGGTGCCAAAAAGGTTGGGGACCGCTGCATTAACCAACTTCACACCTGACTAGAAATCAAGCTGGACATCCCTTTGCTCACTCACAGCTCCCATCACATCTCTGATTCCCAGACTCTAGCCAGGAGGAGTACTGGCCTGAGACCACCTGGGCGTTCTGAGCCGCCAGGTACTTTCTAAATAAATAAATAAAATGAAGTAGTTTAAAATAGTATTTCTCAAATCTGGCTGTGCATCGCAATTATATGTTGAATTTGTAGTCCATAGATATCTATTGAATGCCTTCTATGGACCAAATGCTGTTCTAGACACTGGGATTTGATCAGTTTTTATGGTCCTCAACCCCAGAGAATGAGACAGATGTACATACTTAAATAAAATAATAAATAAGCAAAAAAGAAATGAATAGACAAATAAGACCCTCTGAATAAGAAAAAAATGAGGTGATAACAGTAGTAGAGAGCCTGGGGGTGGAAACAGGAGAGGTACTTACCTACAATGGCTTCTCAAATTAGGCCATGTGGAGGTGATACAAATAATAAAAAGGAGACATGGAACTTCTCTGGTAGCGTAGTGGTTAAGAATCCACCTGCCAATGCAGGGGACACGGGTTCGAGCCCTGGTTCAGGAAGATCCCACATGCCGCGGAGCAGCTAAGCCCTTGTGCCACAACTACAGAGCCTGCGCTCTACAGCCTGTGAGCCACAACTACTGAACCTTCATGCTACAACTACTGAAGCCCGCACGCCTCGAGCCGGTGGTCCACAACAAGAGAAGCCACCGCAATGAGAAGCCTGCGCACAGCAATGAAGAGCAGCCCCTGCTCGCTGCAGCTAGAGAAAGCCGCACGCAGCAACGAAAACCTAACACAGCCAAAAATAAATAAATTAATTTATTTTTTAAAAAAAGGAGTGCTGACCCCTAATTTCTTAAGAATTATCCCACACAGTCCAGCTCATTCCTTTACTGTGTATGTTTATTCAAGTTTATCTAATGCCTCAAAAAGGAAACCTCAGCTCTTTAAGGCTGGTATGCCATTTGTAATAATGTTTTCTGTCATTTCATAGGCAATTCCCCATACCCAACTCCTACTTTAAAAAGAGGCAGTTTTACTAATTTTAGAAAATAAATACTCAAGCATTAAAAAAAAAAAAAGGGAAAAAAAAAAGGAGACAGCTGTGTGAGGATCTGCAAGAAGAACAAGAAGAAACTGCAAGTGTGAAAGCCCAGAGATGGTAGAAAGCTTGGTCATTTAGAGAAACAGAAGTCAGAACTTTGTCCTGGGGAAATGAGGTCTAAGATTTGAAAACTGGAAGGAAATTGAGTTCAGAGAGGTAGACAGAGGCTAGACCCTGTAAAGCCTTCTAGGTCACAGTCACAGTAAAGACTTTGAACATAATGATACATGTAAAGGGAAGCCAGTAAAGATTTTTAACTAGGGAAGTAGCGTGGTCTGACTTGTGCTTTAGAAAGACAATTCTTGCTAGTTTGAGGGCTAATAGTGGGACAGAGGTAGAGACAGGAAAACCAGGTAGGAGGTTGTTTCAGATTCCTGACAAAACATGCCATTAGACCTATCTAGGGTAGGCACATAGGACTACCAGGGCATAAAAATAATAAAACTATATAATATCATTGAACTAATGGGGAATAACAATGATGACATTCACACATAAACACATATATACACATGTACAAACACACACACTATTTTAATCTTCATAACAACCCTGTGGAGTGAGGCAGGTAGGATTATTATCATCCCCATTTTACAGATGAGGAAACTAAGCCCCAGACAAGTTGGGTAACTTGGCTAAGGTCATGTTAAGTGTGAGAGTCAGAATTTGACTTCCAGTTGTATGGTTTCACTACGCTATGCTGGCAAGAAATGGTCAAGGAAGAACATATTTTAGAAGTAAAACCTATTGGAATTACTGAAGGATTGGATGTGGACTCTAAGAGAAAATGAGAAATAAGGGTGACTTTTAGGTTTTTGACCTTAGCAGCTGAATATAGGGTTGTTCCAAATTTCTGAGAGATGCAACGCTAGGAGGAGAGGTGACTTGGGGGAAGGAATGTAGAATCACCAGTCTGTTGTGTCCACGTTGAGTTGAGATGCTTATTAAACATTCAAGTGATCGTGTTCGATAGGCAGTTGGATATCCAAAGCCAAGGTCAGGGCTAGAGATACGGCTTTGAGAGTCATCAGCATGTAGATGACATTCTATGTTGTAGGATTTAATAAGGTCATATCAGAAGTACGTGTAAAGGTGGACCTTAAGGAGGCAGAAGACAGAGCCCTGGGGCGCCCCTTTCTTGGAGGTCCAGCAGAGGAAGAGGAGCTCGCAAGTGAGACTGGGAAGCAGCAGCTAGTGTGTTAGGAGGAAAATTAGAAAGATGAGGGGTCATGGAAGCCTAAAGAAGAAAGTGTTCCAAGGGCAGCCTTGTTGAATGCTGAGGAAATAATAGCAAGAGGAAACAGAAATCCTCGCTAGCTCTGGTGAGGGATGGGTTAGCTAAAAGCTTGACAACAACAGTTTCTGATTGAGTGGGTAGGAAGGTAAGGACATGGAGACACCATGGAGACAGACAGCTCTTCTAAGTTTTCCTGTGAAGTGCAGCCAACATGGGGGAGAGTCATAGCCGAAGAGAGACATCATACAAGAGGAGCTCTTGGAAAAAGACAGGTGACATTAGGGCATGCTGGTGCATCCGTGGGAACCATCCAGTGGAAAGGGTGAAATCCACCATGCAGGAGCGAGAAGTATAAATGTAACAGTGAAATCTGCAAGTAGACAAGAGAGATGAAACCTATGCAGAAACAGAGCTCCTGAAGTCAGGTGCCTACGAGACAACTCAGGAAATTCCAAGTCTTTTAAGTCTAAGATGGGAACTAAACATCTGTGCTTTGACAGAACGCCGAGGGTGATTCAGATGCACAGACAGATTTGAGAACCACCGATACAGCTCTTAGAGTGATATTGAAAACTCTTCAAACACCTTAGGTCCAGTTCAGTACCAAACCCAATACAATTTCATTGGTCTCAACCACTTTTTAATCTAACCTGTCTTTGCGCCCCCAGTCATGAGTAGAACTTTCCCTGAATCTTCAAACCTAGCTGCAGAAGCCCTTCCCACGTGTGCCCAATGCCAGAGAACTTTTGAGCCTGAGGAAAGTTTATAATCAAAAGTGCTCAGAAGTGACTTCTAGCCTGCCCTTTGATGGCTCCCGTGCCATGGCTGTGGGTTTGAAATGCCCAGGTTTGGCCTTGACTCTTTGCTGATAAGAGAAACAGTCTGTTGCATAGCACTCCTGATTGGCTTCAAGTTCTTACCTTCCTCTTCCTCTCAGTGTTATCCTCTCCTATCCTCAGACAATATAAAAAGAAATTTTAAAGGTTATAAAGCAGCATGCCGGTGGTTGTCTGAGTAGAAATCCCTGTTTCCTTCTAATCTTTAGATTCTATGACAGCTTGTTGACACATAGCTCCAGACATCCCTGTCTTAAGGTACCCGGTGTATCTCTTTCTCCTGATTAATTTGTCTCCAACTGTGGGTCACTTAGCAACAATCACTAAGTTAGGATTAGAGACAAAAACTCCTCTTTGGTAAACGGGCTTGAAGTTTAAAAAAAAAAAATCCCTTCCTATGCCAGTATGTAACTTTGTACTAGTAAATTTCTGATTATAAAGGTAGTCAATAGACACATTATAGAAAATTAGGAAAATATAAGGAAATGGATAAATTGTAATTACACCAATGAGAAATATCTGCTAATAACATTTTAGTGCATATATTTTCAGTCTTTTTTTTCTGCTCTACTTAATCATATTAGGAAATCATAATGTCGCTTTATACAGATAGTAGCTTGCTCTTTTGTGTAATGTATCAAAAATATTCCCCATATTATTCAGTGATCCTTAAAATATGATTTGATGGCCATGTAGAAATTTATCAAACGGACGCTACATATCATTTACTTAATCACTCTCTGTTGGCTACTTAGGTTGTTGATACTTTTTCAGTATTATAATGTGGTGATGAGTGTCCTGGTATGTAAGCCTTTATACACACATATTTTAATAGAATATTTACAGCATGACTATTCTTCTGAAAACGTTATACAGCTATGCAGATAGATTTCTTCACGTCCATTTAAGTGAAGCAGTGGCTCTCCAAAATTAAGAATCCCAGAAATGGCTGTGATGGGGCAACACAGCCAGGGAGAAGCACCCAACCCACCCTCCATGGGGCCACCATGTTGCTCAGCATAGGATACAGTGATAGGAGGGTCCGTGGGTCACTGAAACAGTTTTGGAGATCTAATTTCTTGGGAAAACGACAACGCGGGCAATCCTGCTATTCTTTCAAGGTACTCTGTTTGTGATCACTCTTCCAACTGTAAGTCATAGAGTCCCTACTCAGACTGACTTAACAACAGAAAGACTGTAACTAGTAACCAAGGTGTAACCGTGGATGAAGGCGTGGATGAGTGCAGGGGGCCAGACCATGTCAGGGAGCTTTTCCCTTCTCCCAGCCTTGCTGTGCTGTAAGTTGGCTTCATTCTTGGGCAGGCCCTCTCCATGTGCTGGCGAAGATGGCAACCAGAAGCTTCCGGGCTTGGCTCCCACTGCATCAACAAAAACACTGAAAGGTTGTTTCTCTCTCCCGGTAGTTCCGTCCAAGCTCCTAGCTTCCAGAGGAGGATGTCATTGGCACGTGCTTCCATATTGGACATTGGAGGGTGGAACACCACAACTGACATCATTTCCACGATTTGGCAAAGTTCTTGGGTTTTAATTATTTTAATGTCAGAATTGCTTAAATACCACTGAGAAAGATAGGTTGCTACTTAGATACTGTCTTTTTCTTCTCTGGTGTCTTCTCTTTTTTCTCGTTCCCTCTCTCTGTCTCTCTGTTTCTGTCTCTCTCTCCCTCTCTGCCTCTCTCTGTCTCTGTCTGTCTCTTCCCCACTCCTTCTCTCCCTACTTGGACATCTCTAGGCCTGGGCTGCTACTGGATGCTGGAGTTACAAAGATGCACGGAACATTTTCTCTGCCCTTGAGACACATTGTTGGAAGGAAGACAAAAATATACTCATTTGATTAATAAAAATAATAAACATTAACATTTTTAAAAATTAAAAAAATTATGTCCAAGTGTCAATGGAACACTGAGATAGAAGTACCTAACTGGATTCTTTGGGGAGAAGGCCAGCAGATAATGTGCCATTTAAACGGAGTTTTTGAGGCATTGTGAACATTTTCTAGGCAAACAGTTTGAGGAAAGGCAGAGGGAGTTGCCTGGATAAAAGCAGCAAAGCCTGAAACAGCATCAAGCAGCCATTAGGACACAGGCCTGCCCAGAGCCCAGGGTACATTCTTCCAGAAATCAGATTGAAAGGCTGGGCCTGTCCTGGCGTTGCCAGTATGTGGAGATACCCATCTATCCAACACATGTGTATTAAGAGCTAAGTGTTTATTTTTTAAATTCATGGAATGTCTAATCAAACCTGTTTAGAGATAGTCTTAACTAACAGCCCCTTGAATTTCCCCAGTGCCCTGGAGCTACAGCTCCTCACGTGGCTCAGCCCATCTTTAGAGCATAAAATAATACAGCCAAACAAACACTCCGAGTGAGGCTGCAAACAGGCTTGGGCCAAGAAGAGAATATTTATGACTTTATGACTTTATGACCGACTCCTTTGGAGTGTAGAAAAAAATATGTGCCTTCCAGAAATTAAAGTTGTACCGATCACCAAAGCCTTTGATCAGCGCGCGTTGTCTTGCTGCTGTCTCTTCACTACTGATGTGAGGAAACGGCACTGGTCTGCAATTTAAGTTTCCCAATAATAGGCATCTGGGCTGTCCTCTTACCTTGGGTTTTCGGTAGCATCTGCATCGCTGTTTTAGAGCAGCCCTTTTGGCCTTCCAACTCCTGGAAGCTTGTTCAATCAAGACATAACCTTTTACCAGTTATGACTAACTGCTGAAGGGAAAGAAAAAATCCTCAGTGTCGGGCAGCAGGCTACAGTGTTCGGGGACCTGTGAGTGGAAGCTTGTTATAAACGCCTCAGGTGTTAGAAAAAGCCAATATGTCAAGAATTAATCTGCATGAATATGCTCCTTTGCCCTGCTCAGATTTGTGGGGGAGCTTGTAAGAAAACCCCAGATCTTAGAGAAGGCCGATGCGTCAAGGCCTAATCTCCATAAATATTCTAAGAGCTCTCAAAGAAGAAAAATGAACCATTGGGCCGACATTAATTGTGCCCAGAGATAATTAGAACGAAGTGCTGTTAATTGTGTGCTGCTTTAATGTTATGTAGCCATGGCCTTGTGTTTTTTTTCATGGAGGGTATAAATTTTGATGTCGGAAACTAAAAGCTGGTTGGCTTGATTAATCAAAAGGCCTCAGTTTGCTTAGTTACAGCCAGTTAGGCATTTTAATCCTCACTCTGCAAAGTATGATGAAGCCTGGCATGTCCTGAGTATAATTGGAAAACAAAACCCCAAATCTTGGTTCTTTTTTCATAGTGGGTATCTGAGTTGTCCTAGATGTAACTCTTCTCAGTAACTTACCTAAGTGTCGTGAATAAAAATTATAAGCTCTGCTTCAAAAAGCAGTTTGATTGATGAACAGTCCCAGTTACAGAACCACAGCATTCTATAAACTCTAACAGTTTGCCAGGAGAAAATGTTACACGGCCTTGGGGGAAAAAAAATAGTGGTTCCAGAAAAATGCCCTTGTTATATAGGTACTGCCTTTATATGCTGAGTCAGTAATACAGTCACCCTAAATCCATGAAGTGTTATAAGAAATCCACTTACTCTGATATCTGATGACAGCCTTTTGAGGGTGACCTACTTCATTAGCATTCAAATCAGCCCCAACCCTAGGGCCTCTCTACCTTGGGAGTGGGAAATATACAGTCTTACTTTATAACCAAAGCAGTGTGACCAAGTACTCTGATGGTTCAGGGATTTTAAGATTTGAACATGGGAGGAGAGATTACAAATCATCCTGGGTGTAAAAACTCTACCGTATTGGTTTGGGTAATTCGTCTTATTTCAGAACCATCTAAAATATCTTTGCTTTTATTTGTGAATTTAACTTTCTAAATATAAGCGTCCTCAGCGTCATGCTCAATCGCATTCCTGCTTTTCTAACTGGAACCCATTAGTTAGTCACCCAGGGTGGGCTCGACCTCTTCAGTGTTCAATGTTGCTAAGTATTCAACTAATATAGGGGTGTGGAGCTCTTCTAGGAAGTAAGTTTCTGCTGTGCTTTTAAAGAAGATACAGCTTGTAAAATGCATCTGTTGTTTGCTTTGAACAGACCATACCTCAACATAGCAAAGAAAAAAGGAAATGCTTTCAAAATCACAGCAAGGAACATGACCTGTTTGGAAATTTTGGATCTCTTTTCTCAAGGCAGTCTTTTCCTTTACTTTTGTCTCATTGGTAGTCATATCCACGGGAGCTTTCTTAGAAACAGGAAAAGCACCTTTTCCCGTGACATCGTTATTGGTTTTTGCTTTTTATGTGCCTAGGGCCAAAGTCAAATTGGTTTTGGTAATCTCATAAAATACTCGTAAAATACCAAGATGACCGTGAATTCATTTAGAGGAGACTGCCTCCCATGTAGTGTAGTAACTTGGGGGAAAGAACTCTAAGTAATTCCAGCTTGAAATGAGAAGCGACCACAGGCAAACAGAGTGTGATGTGAAGAAGCTTCTAAGTCCACATGATAAAATGCATTCCTCAGAAACCCAAGGAGCCAGAATTCTCCCTGCAGTCTAGTTTTATGAGAGAGACAAATAAAACAAACAGGATTTTCTCCCCCCAAAGCAGAGTCTGCATATTTCTGAGATGAATGTAAATTCTTGAGTGCAGACCCCATTTCTGGTCTTTCCCAGTGCTCAGTGTTGAAAATCTGATCCCAAGGGCCTCATGGCAAAGGCGAAAGAAAGCGCTTCATGGATCATCAGAAAGACTCTAAACCATGCTCATTATCAAGTAATTATTATAATAGATTTAATAAGTATCTATTGACTATAATAATAATATTATAATTATAATAATTGTATAATAATTATATAATACTGCAACCTCTTGTTGCCAGACAGACGTAAATTTGGTAAATTCACTGGCAATACATTTCGGGGGAAAAATATAAAAAGAGACTCATCTGATAATCTTACGTAGCTCTTCAACGAGCTCAGCTCACAATTCCCAAAAAGGGATTTTTCAAAAGTATATCTAGTCAGGTGCACTCTAGGAGTAAATATTTAATGAACAGATTAAAGTTTGGTCTGTTAAAAAAATATGAATTTCTTTATCCCACATTTACCTAGTGTGAAGTTTTTCAAAGAGCTAGAAGAGAACTCTTTGTTCTTCCTCCTCTGCCGTCACCCCAGCACTCTTATATTCTCCTTCACTGACCGCAGACAAGCGGGCAGACAGACACACACACACACACCCCACATTATGCTGTATGCATCGCACACACCCGCCCCCCGCCCCAGGCTGCAGGACCATCTGTGAGTGGACATGCTTTTATCGAGTCACACAGGTGACTTGAGGACCCTGAGACATTGTGCTTCCAGACTTCCGTGCTGGTACCTTTATCACTGATCCTCATATTTCACTTCCTCACCAATTTCTCTGCATCTTCTCATCCCTGGGGTGATGAAAAGGGGGAGGGGATCTCTTGTTCCTCTTTTTCACCATGTTTCTTTTTTTATTTACTTTACTTTTTATTGACGCATAGTTGATTTACAATGTTGTGTTAGTTTCAGATGTGCAGCAAAGTGATTCAGTTATGCATAAATACATATATATATATACACACACATATTCTTTTTCAGATTCTTTTCCATTATAGGTTATTATAAGATATTGAATATGGTTCCCTGTGCTATACAGTAGGACCTTGTTGTTCATCTATTTTATATAAAGTAGTGTGTATCTGTTAATCCCAGACTCTTGATTTATTCCTTGCTACTCTCTTCCCCTTTGGTAACCATAAGACTGTTTTCTATGTCTGTGACTCTGTTCCTGTTTTGTAAATAAGTTCATTTGTATTATTTTTTTATATTCCATATGATTTTATATGGTATTTATCTTTCTCTGTCTGACTTTACTTAGTATGACAATCTCTAGGTCAATCTATGTTGCCGCAAATGGCAGAATTTCATTCTTTTTACGGCTGAGTAATATTCCATTGTGTATATATATATATATATACCACATCTTTTTTTTTCTTTTAACACCTTTATTGGAATATAATTACTTTACAGTGGTGTGTTAGTTTCTGCTTAATAACAAAGTGAATCAGTTATACATATACATATATCCCCATAACTCTTCCCTCTTGCGTCTCCCTCCCTCCCACCCTCCCTATCCCACCCTTCTAGCTGGTCACAAAGCACCGAGCTGATCTCCCTGTGCTATGCGACTGCTTCCCACTAGCTATCCATTCTACATTTGGTAGTGTATATATGTCCATATATACACTACCACTCTCTCACTTTGTCCCAGCTTACCCTTCCCCCTCTCCGTGTCCTCAAGTCCATTCTCTAGTAGGTCTGCATCGTTATTCCCGTCTTGCCCCTAGGTTCTTCATGGCCATTTTTTTTTTTTTAGATTCCATATATATGTGTTAGCATACGGTGTTTGTTTTTCTCTTTCTGACTTCCTTCACTCTGTATGACAGTCTCTAGGTCCATCCACCTCACTACAAATAACTCAGTTTTGTTCCTTTCTATGGCTGAGTAATATTCCATTGTATATATGTGCCACATCTTCTTTATCCATTCATCTCTCGATGGACACTTAGGTTGTTTCCATGTCCTGGCTATTGGAAATACAGTGTTGCAATGAACGTTGTGGTACATGTATCTTTTTGAATTACGGTTTTCTCGGGTATATGCGCAGTAGTGGGATTGCTGGGTCATATGGTAGTTCTATTTTTAGTGTTTTAAGGAACCTCCATACTGTTCTTCATAGTGGCTGTATCAATTTACATTTCCACCAACGTGCAAGAGGGTTCCCTTTTCTCCACACCCTCTCCAGCATTTATTATTTGTAGATTTTTTGATGATGGCCATTCTGACCAGTGTGAGATGATATCTCATTGTAGTTTTGACCTGTATTTCTCTAATGATTAACGATGTTGAGCATCCTTTCATGTGTTTGTTGGAAATCTGTGTATCTTCTTTGGAGAAATGTCTATTTAGGTCTTCTGCCCATTTTTGGATTGGGTTGTTTGTTTTTTTGATATTGAGCTGCATGAGCTGCTTGTAAATTTTGGAGATTAATCCGTTGTCAGTTGCTTCATTTGCAAATATTTTCTCCCATTCTCAGGGTTGTCTTTTCGTCTTGCTTATGGTTTCCTTTGCTATGCAAAGCTTTTAAGTTTCATTAGGTCCCATTTGTTTATTTTTGTTTTTATTTGCATTTCTCTAGGAGGTGGGTCAAAAAGGATCTTGCTGTGATGTATGTCATAGAGTGTTCTGCCTATGTTTTCCTCTAAGAGTTTGATAGTGTCTGGCCTTACATTTAGGTCTTTAATCCATTTTGAGTTTATTTTGGTGTATGGTGTTAGGGAGTGTTCTAATTTCAGTCTTTTACATGTAGCTGTCCCGTTTTCCCAGCACCACTTATTGAAGAGGCTGTCTTTTCTCCACTGTATATTCTTGCCTCCACTATCAAAGATAAGGTGACCATATATATGTGGGTTTATCTCTGGGCTCTGTATCCTGTTTCATTGATCTATATTTCTGGTTTTTTTTGCCAGTACCATACTGTCTTTATTACTGTTGCTTTGTAGTATAGTCTGAAGTCAGGGAGCCTGATTCCTCCAGCTCTGTTTTTCTTTCTCAAGATTGCTTTGGCTATTCAGGCTCTTGTGTGTTTACATACAAATTGTGAAATTTTTTGTTCTAGTTCTGTGAAAAATGCCAGTGGTAGTTTGATAGGGATTGTACTGAATCTGTAGATTGCTTAGGGTAGTATAGTCATTTTCACAATGTTGATTCTTCCAATCCAAGAACATAGTATCTCTCCATCTATTTGTATCATCTTTAATTTCTTTCATCAGTGTCTTATAGTTTTCTGTGTATAGGTCTTTTATCTCCTTAGGTAGGTTTATTCTTAGATATTTTATTCTTTTTGTTGCAGTGGTAAATGGGAGTGTTTTCTTACTTTCACTTTCAGATTTTTCATCATTAGCGTATAGGAATGCAAGAGATTCCTGTGCATTAATTTTGTATCCTGCTACTTTACCAAATTCATTGATTAGCTCTAGTAGTTTTCTGGTAGCATCTTTAGGATTCTCTGTGTATAGTGTCATGTCATCTGCAAACACGGACAGCTTTACTTCTTTTCCGATTTGGATTCCTTTTATTTCTTTTTCTTCTCTGATTGCTGTGGCTAAAACTTCCAAAACTATGTTGAATAAGAGTGGTGAGAGTGGGCAACCTTGTCTTCTTCCTGATCTTAGTGGAAATGGTTTCAGTTTTTCACCATTGAGGATGACGTTGTCCGTGGGTTTGTCATATATGGCCTTTATTATGTTGAGGTAAGTTCCTTCTATGCCTACTTTCTCGAGGGTTTTTATCATAAATGGGTGTTGAATTTTGTCGAAAGCTTTCTCTGCATCTATTGAGATGATCATATGGTTTTTCTCCTTCAACTTGTTAATATGGTGTATCACATAGATTGATTTGTGTATATAGAAGAATCCTTGCATTCCTGGGATAAACCCCACTTGATCATGGTATATGATCATTTTAATGTGCTGTTGGATTCTGTTTGCTAGTATTTTGTTGAGGATTTTTTGCATCTATGTTCATCAGTGATACTGGCCTGTAGTTTTCTTTCTTTGTTTTATCTTTGTCTGGTTTTGGTATCAGGGTGATGGTGGCCTCGTAGAATGAGTTTGGGAGTTTCCTCCCTCTGTTATATTTTGGAAGAGTTTGAGAAGGATAGGTGTTAGCTCTTCTTTAAATGTTTGATAGAATTCACCTGTGAAGCCATCTGGTCCTGGGCTTTTGTTTGTTGGAAGATTTTTAATCACAGTTTCAATTTCAGTGCTTGTGATTGGTCTGTCCATATTTTCTATTTCTTCCTGGTTCAGTCTCGGAAGGTTGTGCATTTCTAAGAATTTGTCCATTTCTTCCAGGTTGTCCATATTATTGGCATACACTTGCTTGTAGTCATCTCTCATGATCCTTTGTATTTCTGCAGTGTCAGTTGCTACTTCTCCTTTTTCATTTCTAATTCTATTGATTTGAGTCTTTTCCCTCTTTTTCTTGATGAGTCTGACTAATGGTTTATCAATTTTGTTTATCTTCTCAAAGAACCAGCTTTTAGTTTTATTGATCTTTGCTATCATTCCCTTCATTTCTTTTTCATTTATTTCTGATCTGATCTTTATGATTCCCTTCCTCCTGCTAATTTTGGGGGTTCTTTGTTCTTCTTTCTCTAATTGCTTTGGTATAAGGTTAGGTTATTTATTTGAGATATTTCTTGTTTCTTAAGGTAGGATTTTATTGCTATAAACTTCCCTCTTAGAACTGCTTTTGCCTCATCCCATAGGTTTTGGGTCATCGTGTTTTCATTGTCATTTTTTTCTAGGTATTTTTTGATTTCCTCTTTGATTTCTTCAGTGATCTCTTGCTTATTAAGTAGTTTAGTGTTTAGCCTCCATGTGTTTGTATTTTTTACAGATTTTTTCCTATAATTGACATCTAGTCTCATAGTGTTGTGGTCGGAAAAGATACTTGATACGATTTCAGTTTTCTCAAATTTACCGAGGCTTCATTTGTGACCCAATATATAATCTATCCTGGAGAATGTTCCATAAGGACTTGAGAAGAAAGTGCATTCTGTTGTTTTTGGATGGAATGTCCTATAAATATCAGTTAAGTCCCTCTTGTTTAATGTATCATTTAAAGCTTGTATGTCCTTATTTATTTTCATTTTGGATGATCTGTCCATTGGTGAAAGTGGGGTGTGAAAGTCCCCTATCATGATTGTGTTACTGTCGATTTCCCCTTTTATGTCTGTTAGTATTTGCCTTATGTATTGAGGTGCTCCTATGTTGGGTGCATAAATACTTAAAATTGTTATATCTTCTTCTTGGATTGATCCCTTGATCATTATGTAGTGTCCTTCTTTGTGTCTTGTAATAGTCTTTGTTTTAAAGTCTATTTCGTCTGATATGAGAATTGCTACTCCAGCTTTCTTTTGATTTCCATTTGCATGGAATATCTTTTTCCATCCCCTCACTTTCAGTCTGTATGTGTCCCTACGTCTGAAGTGGGTCTCTTGTAGACAGCATATATACGGGTCTTGTTTCTGTATGCATTCAGCCAGTCTGTGTATTTTGGTTGGGGCACTTCATCCATTTACATTTAAGGTAATTATGGATACGTATGTTCCTATTACCATTTTGTTAATTGTTTTGGGTTTATTGTAGGGCTCTTCCTTCTCTTGTGTTTCCTGCCTAGAGAAGTTCCTTTAGCATTTGTTGTAAAGCTGGTTTGGTGGTGCTGAATTCTCTTAGCTTCTGCTTGTCTGTAAAGGTTTTGATTTCTCCGTCAAATCTGAATGAGATCCTTGCTGGGTAGAGTAATCTTGGTTGTAGGTTTTTCCCTTTCATCCCTTTAAATATATCCTGCTACTCCCTTCTGGCTTGCAGAGTTTCTGCTGAAAGATCAGCTGTTAAGTTTATGGGGATTCCCTTGTATGTTATTTGTTGTTCTTCCCTTTCTGCTTTTAATTCTTTTTCTTTGTATTTAATTTTTGATAGTTTGATTACTATGTATCTTGACGTGTTTCTCCTTGGATTTATCCTGTATGGGACTCTCTGTGCTTCCTGGACTTGATTAACTATTTCCTTTCCCATATTAGGGAAGTTTTCAACTATAATCTCTTCAAATATTTTCTCAGTCCCTTTCTTTTTCTCTTCTTCTTCTGGGACCCCTATAATTCGAATGTTGGTGCATTTAATATTGTCCCAGAGGTCTCTGAGACTGTCCTCAGTTCTTTTCATTCTTTTTTCTTTATTCTGCTCTGCAGTAGTTATTTCCACTATTTTATCTTCCAGGTCACATATCCGTTCTTTTGCCTCAGTTATTCTGCTATTGATCCCTTTTAGAGAACTTTTAATTTCACTTATTGTGTTGTTCATCACTGTTTGTTTGTTCTTTAGTTCTTCTAGGTACTTGTTAAACGTTTATTGTATTTTCTCCATTCTATTTCCAAGATTTTGGATCATCTTTACTATCATTATTCTGAATTCTTTTTCAGGTAGTCTGCCTACTTCCTCTTCATTTTTTAGGTCTCGTGGGTTTTTACCTTGCTCCTTCATCTGCTGTGTGTTTCTCTGTCTTCTCATTTTGCTTATCTTACTGTGTTTGGGGTCTCCTTTTCGCAGGGTGCAGGTTCGTAGTTCCCATTGTTTTTGGTGTCCATCCCCAGTGGCTAAGGTTGGTCCAATGGGTTGTATAGACTTCCTGGTGGAGGGGACTAGTGCCTGTGTTCTGGTGGATGAGGCTGATCTTGTCTTTATGGTGGGCAGGTCCACGTCTGGTGGTGTGTTTGGGGTGCCTGTGGCCTTATTATGATTTTAGGCAGCCTCTCTGCTAATGGGTGGGGTTGTGTTCCTGTCTTGCTAGTTGTTTGGCATAGAGTGTCTAGCACTGTAGCTTGCTGATCATTGAGTGGAGCTGGTTGTCGAGTGGAGCTGGGTCTTGCCTTTGAGATGGAGGTCTCTGGGAGATTTTCACCATTTGATATCACGTAGAGCTGGGAGATCTCTTGTGGACCAGTGTCCTGAACTTAGCTCTCCCAGCACAGAGGCACAGCCCTGACGCCTGGCTGGAACACCAAGAGCCTGTCCTCCACATGGCTCAGAATAAAAGGGAGAAGAAAAAGAAAGAAAGAAAGATGAAAGTATAATAAAATTAAAAGTTATTAAAATAAAAAATAAGAAATAATTATTTTTAAAAAATTGTTTTAAGTAATAAAAAGAAAGAAGAGAGCAACCAAACCAAAAAAGAAATCCACCAATGATAACAAGTGCTAAAACTATACAAAAAATAAAAAACCAAAAAAACAGACAGACAGAACCCTAGGACACATGGTAAAAGCAAAGCTATACAGACAAAATCACACACAGAAGCATACACATACACACTCACAAAAAGAGAAAAAGGGAGAAATATATATGTATCGTTGCTCCCAAAGTCCACCTCCTCAATTTGGGATGATTCGTTGTCTATTCAGGTATTCCACAGGTGCAGGTACATCAAGTTGATTGTGGAGCTTTAATCCGCTGCTTCTGAGGCTGCTGGGAGACATTTCCCTTTCTCTTCTTTGTTCGCACAGCTGCCGGGGTTCATCTTTGGATTTGGCCCCGCCTCTGCGTGTAGGTCGCCTGAGGGCGTCTGTTTTTCGCTCAGACAGGACGGGGTTAAAGGAGCCGCCGATTCGGGGGCTCTGGCTCACTCAGGCCGGGGGGGGGGGGGAAGGGGCACGGCGTGCGGGGCGAGCCTGCGGCGGCAGAGGCCGGCGTCACGTTGCACCAGCCTGAGGCGCGCAGTGCGTTCTCCCGGGTAAGTTGTCCCTGGATCCCGGGACCCTGGCAGTGGCGGGCTGCACAGGCTCCCCGGAAGGGGGGTGTGGATAGTGACCTGTGTTCACACACAGGCTTCTTGGTGGCGGCAGCAGTGGCCTTAGCGTCTCATGTCTGTCTCTGAGGCCCGCACTTCTGGCCGCGGCTCGCGCCCGTCTCTGGAGCTCCTTTAAGCAGCGCTCTTAAACCCCTCTCTTCGCGCGCCAGGAAACAAACAGGGAAGAAAAAGTCTCTTGCCTCTTCGGCAGGTCCAGACCTTTTCCCGGACTCCCTCCCGGCTAGCCGTGGCGCACTAACCCCCTGCAGGCTGTGTTCACGCCGCCAATCTCCCTGCGCTCCGACCGAAGCCCGAGCCTCAGCTCGCAGCCCCGCCCGCCCCGGCGGGTGAGCAGACAAGCCTCTCGGGCTGGTGAGTGCCTGTCGGCACCGATCCTCTGTGCGGGAATCTCACCGCTTTGCCTTCCGCACCCCTGTTGCTGTGCTCTCCTCCGCGGCCCCGAAGCTCCCCACCTCCGCCACCCGTAGTCTCCGCCCGCGAAGGGGCTCCTAGTGTGTGGAAACCGTTCCTCCTTCACAGCTTCCTCCCAGAGGTGCAGGTCCCCTCCCTATCCTTTTGTCTCTGTTTATTCTTTTGCCCTACCCAATACGTGGGGAGTTTCTTGCCTTTTGGAAGGTCTGAGGTCTTCTGCCTGCGTTCAGTAGGTGTTCTGTAGGAGTTGTTCCACGTGTAGGTGTATTTCTGGTGTATCTGTGGGGAGGAAGGTGATCTCTGCGTCTTCTCCGCCATCTTGAAGCTCTCCCTATACCACATCTTCTATATTTATTCATCTGTCAGTGGACACTTAGGTTGTTTCTGTGTCTTGGTTCTTGGAAATAGTGCTGCTCTGAGCACTGGCATGCACGTATCTTTTCAAATTAGAGTTTTCATCTTTTTCCAGAGATTTGCCCAGGAGTGGGATTGCTGGATCATAACGGTAACTCTATTTTTAGTTGTTTAAGGAACCTCCATATTTCCCCATGTTTCTTTATTCCGATTTCTCTGGCTCCTTGTTGCTTATGAATCAGGGTGCCACCGATTCATTGTGGCATAGGACACTTCTAGTCCATTCGAACTTTCTTTTCCTTCTACATAATGAATTGGTTATAATGAATCAGCCAATCACCCTATATTCATCTTTTGTTATCTGTGGCTCTAAACTTGATTTATTTGTGCCAAGGAATTGCTATCCACTTGCCAAAGTAGAGGTGTGGGAAAGATGGGGGGAGGGGCAAAATGTTGAACCTGGGTCTGCAGTCATTTCAAAAGCCATGGCTTCCAAGAGGCCCGGTTCCAGCTGGCCAGGATACCAAGATACGCCTCTGTGTTCGTGCCTTCCATCTCCGATTTTGCAAGGAGGGTCTGGAGGATAGGTCTCTTCTTCTCACACAGCCTCTCCTTTGAGGCTGTTCAAAGAACTCCTCACTATTTGTCACTCCATCTCCAAGGCTCAAATTTGATCCCCAAGCCTTTGCTCTGAATGACCAGTTTATGTTTTCTCCAACTGCTTGCCAGCGAGGCTGTCAGCTGCTGCCATTTCTCTGCCTCTCGCCGATGCCCCTTTGCCGGGGAGGCCGTGCTTCACGGAGTCTTTCAAGCAGAAATTCTTCTGCTCACTCAGCAGGCAACAGTCCGTTTTAACTGCTCTCTGCAGCTATTTGGGTACCTGCTGCCAGCTGCTCCCTGCATAGAACCAGCTGAGAGAAATCATGTTGCAGTGAGCTACAAACCTAACAGAAAGCAAAACTAGCCCCCCAAACCAGCTATTCATAAAGGGGACCTACTTTTTTTCTGGAAGCCTCACTCACATTGTTGTGTTGGAAAAAGTATAGAGAAAGGGTCCATAGAATATAAAATTAAAGTGGGAGCTGTTTTGGTATTAAAATAACTGTAATGAATACAGTTGTTCTGCCATTATCTAAGTAAGCCCACAGACACTTGTCACTGTTCCCCTCCCTTCCCTGTATCCCTTGGGCATTCGTTAAGGAGGCTATAAGGATGCCAAGGTAGTGGAGAAAGATTTTGGAAGCCCCCGTGCATCTCAGGTCAGGGTGATTTCAGTTTCCATAGCAAGTTTGTGTGTTTCAGTACTGAGGCTAATTTCATAGCAGAAAGTATGTAGTGATCCTTCCTGAAGAATAAGAAGATATTCCCACAGGACAGTGCGTTGGCAATCTGGGACAGGGGGCAGTTGAAACTGGTAAAAAATGCACTAATATATAGCCCCCAAAATGTGAATTTGTAAATTTGCATTTCTTTTATCTGGGATTTAAATTCCAAAAAAATGCACCTGTCCTGTTGTCTCTCACTAGAGTGTGGGCTCCCAGAGGACGACAGTGAGGTACAGTTTCACCCTGAATTTCTGTTGGACAGAGCTCACTGTGGTGAATTGTAGCATGTGCTTAAATCTTCCAGGCAGTAAACTCTGCATATGAATACAAAGGTTTATAACAAGAAGAGGTGCCCTGCTAAAGGGATGGTAAACCAAGATGATAGTTACAGCACTCATCTGTTTTCCATTCTTTGGCTGCGGGGAATTGTGTACTATCTGCTGAGGGAATTGTTTTATTTTAAAATTACACTATATTATTAATACTGATAAACCAGGACAGAACAAAACCCAGAATAGACTCACCTATTTGCATCATTTCTGGTTTTCATTTATTCCACTTTCAGTACATAAATTAGCATATCTTATTTTAAAATCAGCACTGCTGTGCACTGCCATTTAATGACTTTTAGGCAGAGTTGACTAATCCATAGGTCATCTTTTTTTTTTATATACACCCAAGAGATTTTACAAGAGATTTTACAAGAGATTTTACAAAAAATCCCAGTGTTAACAACTTGAAAGTCTATACTTCTTTTAGTTCTCCCATTTCATTTTTATGTCACAGAATATTTAGTTTTCTTTAATTTAAGGATCGCCACCTCTATTTTAATTCACTTTAAGCATATGACAAATAAAAAATCATTTAAACCTACTCTGATCCTTTGGGTAGAAGTAACATGCCCCCTGTGAAACTGAATTTTTTATTGTATGTGTAGGAAACACCACTGAATTTACTTTGTCCATTTTGATCAATGCTTTATAACTCTCACTTTTCAAAACTAAGTCCTTAAGTCCTGTGATAATTTGGCCTCATATATGAACTTCTGAAGGTAATAAAACATTCATGAATTGCAGCTACTGACTCACTTTTTACAGTTTTCATTTCCTTGTCAGCTTTTCAACACAGAGAAATTAGAGGTGTTTTGGGGAGATGGGAGGCAGTGAGAGCTTAGCTGGTACCTGCAGAAAGATCGATGGTATTTTAAGGGCAGCTGTCCTCTGCAGAGTCATTATAAATTCCAAAGACCAGCCAAACATCGTCATTACTCATTATGGCTGAATTAAATCTGGGTGTTCACCCTGAAGATGACTCTGGATCCAGTATCAGTTGCCTCTTTTCCCCTGGATGCCTTAGGAGGTCACTTACCTGCCAGAGGACAGCCTGTTTCTTAAAGAATATCTTGCTGAGAAACTCACCCCCAAATCCTTTCACAGAAGAGAACTTGGAAATTGATTACCAAGCAAACTGAGGGGGGAATCCCATGGCCAGCTACCCTTCCCTTCCCTTCCCCTCCCCTCCCCTCCCCTCCCCTCCCCTCCCCTCCCCTCCCCTCCCCTCCCCTCCCCTCCCTTCCCCTCCCTTCCCTCCCTTCCCTTCCCCTCCCCTCCCCTCCTCTCCCCTCCCCTCCCTTCCCTTCCCTCCCCTTCCCTTCCCTTCCCCTCCCTTCCCTTCCCCTCCCCTCCCTTCCCTTCCCTTCCCCTCCCCTCCCTTCCCTTCCCTTCCCTTCCCTTCCTCTCCCTTCCTTTCCCTTCCTCTCCCTTCCCTTCCCCTCCCCTCCCCTCCCCTCCCCTCCTCTCCCCTGCCCTGCCCTTCCCTTCCCCTCCCCTCCCCTCCCTTCCCTTCCCTCTGACTTTGACCTCATCAGTAACTCCCCCATTTCACTAATTTCCTGTATTTTAGCTCCCTCCCCCAACTCCAAATGTCTAATATTAAAATGCAAATCTCTTAGGATAACTATTACATGAACATAGATTTCCTGACAAAGGCAAGTAGGACATGCCTTTACCTATGTTAAGAAAAACAAAAATTCACTTGAGTAAATTTAAAGATCAAATTGACTTTATTCGGTGATTCATGAATTGAGCAGCATCCCATCCAGCAACAGAGAGGAACTCTGCTGAGCTGTAGAAAAAGAAGGGTTTTTAGAGGTGGAAAGGGAGTCGCAAAAGGAAACTATTAACAAAAAATGCGTTGTTTCAGGCAAGGTTGCCCTCCTAAGGGGAATGAAAGGGGTCTGTGGATCCGTTGGGCAGATTATCTCTCTAGTGGTGAACAGGTAACTGCACGTTGACTGATTAAAGGTTACCTTCCTGAGAGAAGCTGAAACTGCAGTTAGGTTAAGTATTAAGTCTTGGTTTGCTGAAGTGGGGCTTAGCACAAAGTGACTCCATTTGGGGCCTGTTTTCTCCCTTTTAATACCTATTAGCCTTCACTTCACAGGGAAGTGAAGAGAGCTGACTGTTTTGGGTCCTGGACTTTTCTGAACATTGAACTGTCCCTAATGCTGAAGCAGCATGGTAGAAATAAGCCGAGTCTGGACTCTCTTCCTGGGTTCAGTTCCTGCTCCTATCACTAACTTTGCGGAAGTTTGTTAACACTTCTGAGATTCAGTTCCCCATCTATATAAGGGGAGTAATAATACATATGCAGATGGATTCAATGAAAGATAATATTTTTAAATGCTAGCATAGGGTGTGGCACAATAAGAGTCACTTCTTTCTTCCTTTCTAAACTGAATAGCAGAATCTTTAGGGTTATTTCCTTTAAGTAAGACTGAGGCAGTTCTTTTCACCCAGCTCGTGGGAAAATGACCTATGAAGAAGAATGTTAACCCTGTGTGCTCTGCTTTCTTAATGTCTCATGCGGCGTCCAGATGATGGGAAATTCCTTCAGTAATTTCCAAGTGCTGAGAGCTCCTTCTTCCTGCTTCGTGGGCAATTCCATTGCTGCCACTGCTCACCACGTTCCTTGCCCTACTTGTTCAGCTGTCGCATCTTCCTCCCAAGTAAAGGAGCCGGACAAACCCCTGCCGGTGCTTCTGACCATCCTTCCCTCCTCCTCCTTCTCCCTCTCCCGCAGGAGGGACAAGTCACCCCCAAGGATCCCATGTTCTAAGTGGGACTGGGGAAAGAGTGGTCATTAGCCCCTCTCACAGGGCTCTAGTTTCCTCAGGGATGTGGGTATAGGGACTGTATCGTCCAAGAGTGCCCTTCTCCCATCCCCGAGGGGCAACAGCCCAGCCTTTCCCCTGCCAGGTGTCTGGGGTAACCAACAAGCTCAGGGCCGTGGCTCCTAGCAGCCCCCCTCAAGGGCTCGTCCTTGTTGTGGGACCCAAGCTCAATCGCTGTACTCATGGTGATTATCCTGTGGCTCTGCCTCTGGAATCGGGGACCCTTCTCACCCCTGAACTCACCTGGGCAAAGCTTTCCCTGACACCCTGGTCTGTCATTCATCTGGGCTTATCTGCTTTCCTAGGTTCTTTTTTGTTCTTAACATTTTTATTGGAGTATAATTGCTTTACAGTGGTGTGTTAGTTTCTGCTTTATGACAAAGTGAATCAGCTATACGTATACATATATCCCCATATCCCCTCCCTCTTGCGTCTCCCTCCCTCCCAATCCCACCCGTCTAGGTGGTCACAAAGCACCAAGCAGATCTCCCTGTGCTATGCGGCTGCTTCCCACTAGCTAGCTATTTTGCATTTGGTAATGTATATATGTCCATGCCACTCTCTCACTTTGTCCCAGCTTACCCTTCCCCTTCCCCGTATCCTCAAGTCCATTCTCTAGTAGGTCTGCGTCTTTATTCCCATCTTGCCCCTAGGTTCTTCATGACCTTTTTTTTTTTTTAGATTCCATACATATGTGTCAGCATACGGTATTTGCTTTTCTCTTTCTGACTTACTTCACTCTGTATGACAGACTCTAGGTCCATCCACCTCACTACAAATAACTCAATTTCATTTCTTTTTTATGGCTGAGTAATATTCCATTATATATATATGTGCCACATCTTCTTTATCCATTCATCTGTTTATGGACACTTAGGTTTCTTCCATGTCCTGGCTATTGTAAATAGAGGTGCAATGAACATTTTGGTACATGACTCTTTTTGAATTATGGTCTTCTCAGGGCATATGCCCAGTAGTGGGATTGCTGGCTTGTATGGTAGTTCTATTCCTAGCTTTTCAAGGAAGCTCCATACTGTTCTCCATAGTGGCTGTATCAGTTTACGTTCCCACCAACAGTGCAAGAGGGTTCCCTTTTCTCCACACCCTCTCCAGCATTTATTGTTTGTAGATTTTTTTTGTTTGTTTTGTTTATAAATTTATTTATTTTTGTTTATTTATTTTTGGCTGTGTTGGGTCTTTGTTTCTGTGCGAGGGCTTTCTCTAGTTGCAGCGAGCGGGGGCCACTCTTCATCGCGGTGCGCGGGCGTCTCACTGTCACGGCCTCTCTTGTTGCGGAGCACAGGCTCCAGACGCGCAGGCTCAGTAGTTGTGGCTCACGGGCCCAGTTGCCCCGTGGCATATGGGATCTTCCCAGACCAGTTCTCGAACCCGTGTCCCCTTCACTGGCAGGCAGATTCTCAACCACTGCGCCACTAGGGAAGCCCCTGTTTGTAGATTTTTTGATGATGGCCATTCTGACTGGTGTGAGGTGATACCTCATTGTAGTTTTGATTTGCATTTCTCTAATGATTAGTGATGTTGAGCATCCTTTCATATGTTTGTTGGCAATCTGTATATCTTCTTTGGAGAAATGTCTGTTTAGGTCTTCTGCCCATTTTTGGATTGGGTTGTTTGTTTTTGTGATATTGAGCTGCATGAGCTGCTTGTAAATTTTGGAGATTAAACCTTTGTCAGTTGCTACATTTGCAAATATTTTCTCCCATTCTGAGGGTTGTCTTTTCGTCTTGTTTATGGTTTCCTTTGCTATGCAAAGCTTTTAAGTTTCATTAGGTCCCATTTGTTTACTTTTGTTTTTATTTCCATTTCTCTAGGGGGTGGGTCAAAAAGGATCTTGCTGTGATATGTCATAGAGTGTCTGACTGTGTTTTCCTCTAAGAGTTTGATAGTGTCTGGCCTTACATTTAGGTCTTTTTTTTTTTTTTTTGCGGTACGCGGGCCTCTCACTGTTGTGGCTTCTCCCATTGCAGAGCACAGGCTCCAGACACGCAGGCTCAGCGGCCATTATTCACAGGCCCAACCGCTCCGCAACATGTGGGATCTTCCTAGACCAGGGCACGAACCTGTGTCCCCTGCATCGGCAGGCGGACTCTCAACCACTGCGCCACCAGGGAAGACCTACATTTAGGTCTTTAATCCATTTTGAGTTTATTTTTGTGTGTGGTGTTTCGGAGTGTTCTAATTTCATTCTTTTACATGTAGCTGTCCAGTTTTCCCAGCACCACTTATTGAAGAGGCTCTCCTTTCTCCATTGTATATTCTTGCCTCCTTTATCAAAAATAAGGTGACCACATGTGCGTGGGTTTATCTCTGGGCTTTCTATCCTGTTCCATTGATCTGTATTTCTGTTTTGTGCCACTACCATACTGTCTTGATTACTGTAGTTTTGTAGTATAGTCTGAAGTCCAGGCGCTTGATTCCTCCAGCTCCGTTTTTCTTTCTCAACATTGCTTTGGCTCTTTGGGGTCTTTTGTGTTTCCATACAGATTGTGAAAGTTTTTGTTCTAGTTCTGTGAAAAATGCTGTTGGTAATTTGATAGGGATTGCATTGAATCTGTAGATTGCTTTGGGTAGTATAGTCATTTTCACAATGTTGATTCTTCCAATCCAAGAACATGGTATATCTCTCCATCTGTTGGTATCATCTTTAATTTCTTCCATCAGTGTCTTACAGTTTTCTGCACACAGGTCTTTTGTCTCCTGAGGTAGGTTTATTCCTAGGTATTTTATTCTTTCTGTTTCCTAGGTTCTTGTGCAAAGATTCTATTCCTCTTCCCTGGGGCCCCCACTCAACCCTCTTTATTCCAGGAGGGCAGTAACTCCTTGACTGGGACAGAGCTTAGGAGGCATCCCAGGACATTTTTTACAATGTCCTTAGGGTCATTTTCTCATGTTTATACAAGAGCTTTTTGTCTGTGTTTCTGTCAGTATAGACAGACATTCTCAAAGTGTGGCTCTCTGCTTTCAAAGCATAGAATCTCAGGCTTTCCTTGTTGAAAGAGAATATTAAGGTCACTTTCAACTTGATCTGTCCACCTTGGGACACCCCCAGTTACAGGTAACTGCCTCCTTACCAAATTTGCCCAAAGTAGTGCAGTGTAGGCTTAAGCAAAGAGCCTGAATCCAAATCCAGGCTGCCGCACTAACCAGCTATGAATCCTTGGGCAAGTTACTTGAGCTTCCTAAGCTGTAGTTGCCCCAGCTTTAAATTGAGGATAATCATGTACCTAATGCAGGGCTGTTAGGAGCATAAAATAGGCTAACAATTAAAAAAAACCTTAGCACAGGGACTTCCCTGGTGGTCCAGTGGTTAAGAATCCTCCTTCCAATGCAGGGGACGCGGGTTCAATCCCTAGTGGGGGAACTAAGATCCCAAATGCCATGGGTCACCTAAGCCCGCATGCCTCAACTAGAGAGCCTGCGTGCCACAACTAGAGAGAAGCCCACATGCTGCAATGAAGATCCCACAACTAATACCCGATGCAGCCAAAAAAAAAAAAAAAACCCTTAGCACAGAAGTTGGCATAAAATTAGGATTCAATAAAGTGTTAGCTAGACCTTTATTTAGCTACCATCCATCTTTGAATGTCTCTCATCTTTTAGCATTACTTCTCTGAAGTCTGTCTCCCAGGAGGTGTACCCATGAGTGCTAGTTCTGTCTCCAGAGGCCACACAGAACGATTTGGTTCTTTTTCCCTGACAACCTGTGTCATCCAGGGACAATCCTCACATCCCCTCCAGGACTTTTCTCCTTTGGGCTGAATAAGCGTAGTTTCTTCAGCCGATGCTTTATATGACATGGTTCAAATCCCTTCACCATCCTGATCCTTCTCCCTGATTGATATCATTTCTCTATACATCTTGTGAGTGTGGAATCCAGCCAAACATAACTCACGGTCCCCTCTGAGTAGTGATTGGCAGAGCAAAATCTTGTTCTTCTGTCCCCTCTGTACATGCTGCACAGCTCTTGCATCAGATTCATGCTGAGGCTGCCTACTCACGTCCACACTCCCTGAACACTCTTTGCTGTGCGCTGGTACCATGTGTTTCCCCCACCTTGTTCTTGTACAGTTGATTTTGATCACAGTGCTGGGCAGCGTGCTGACTTCAGCTGAGATTTATCTGGTTGGAAATATTCCATCGTAATCCATTGCTCCAGGCTCTCAGGGTCTTTCCGCGTTCCGAGTCTGTTGTCCAATATATGTGCTCTCTGTCCTGCTCTGTATTATATGCAGACATATAGAAAAGGTGACTCTTTCCATTGAGAAAATGAGAAACTTTCTGACCAGCAGCACAGTTTTTACAGCTAAATGAACTCTTCTGCAAAGAAATTACCCTTCTCTGAGCTTGTTGCGCTATTTGTATTAACGAGGGATTTGGACAGATGGTCTGTAAGATTTCCTCCGGCTCTATGCATTCATGTTATCATGTTATCTCCACTGTGCAGAAATAAATATCCTCACTGCCACGTGTGATTCACCACCCTTAAAGCTAATGTTGGCACATTTTAAAAAGTATATATATTTTTGATGCAGTGTGCTAACATGGGCTATATTCATATTGATATTCAGTCAGAGGATATATTTTACCTGTAATGTATAATGAAGTTTCTGTCAAAATCTAGTCTTAGTTGTTAAAATATGAAAGAGTCTTATTTCATCAGTGGTTATACCTTAAATGGGAAGATGGGGTAAATGTGATAGTTTCTCAGTGAAAAAAATAAAACTAATTTGGGCAGGTCTAGAGAAGGCCCATAGGATGTTGCGCTTTGGCACTATGAAACTATTGATGCTTTCCTGTTTTATTTTTTCCAGTTTTATCGAGTTATAATAGCACTGTATAAGCTTAAGGTGTGCAGCGAAATGATTTGATTTACATATATCATGAAACAGTTACCACAATAAGTTAACATCCATCATCTCATATCTCATATAGATAAAAACAGACAAACAAATGAACAAATGTGTATTTTTTTTCCTTGGATGAGAACTCAGGATCAATCTATTCTCTTAACTCTCATATATACCATATCATGTTAACTGTAGTCTTCGTGTTATACATTACATCTCTAGTACTTATGTATCTTAAAACTGGAAGTTTATAACTTTAACCACCTTCATCCAATTCCCCCTGACCCCACCTATGGTAACCACAAATTTGATCTCTTTTTATGTGAGTTTTGTTTTGTTTCAGATTCTATAATACATATAAGTGAGATCATACAGATTTGTCTTTCTCTGTCTGATTTATTTCATTTAGCATAATGCCCGCAAAGTCTATCCATGTTGTCAAAAATGGCGGGATTCCTCCTTTTTTATGGCTGAATAATATAACCCTTTTCTCTTTTAAAGTCTGAGAACCTCTTACTTGAATTAAATGGATTGGCATTATCAATTTTACAAAGTAAGGGCTTCCCTGGTGGCGCAGTGGTTGCGAGTCTGCCTGCCGATGCAGGGGACACGGGTTCGTGCCCCGGTCCGGGAAGATCGCACATGCCGCGGAGCGGCTGGGCCCGTGAGTCACGGCCGCGGAGCCTGCGCGTCCGGAGCCTGTGCTCCACAACGGAAGAGGCCACAACAGTGAGAGGCCCGCGTACCGAAAAAAAAAAAAACAAAAACAAAAAGATTACAGCAATTTTACAAAGTAATGAGGCATTATGGAAATCAGCAGATTCTTTGAATTATATTCTCATTTTAATGACTAGATGCAGATAAACCAGGTTTTGCTAAAATGTTTACTTGGTCTTCCTAAGAGTTGCCCGTCCTATTGGCTGATAGAAACCACAGAGTTCTGTTAGGCAGAGGTAGAAAGGAACCTAGGAATTTGTGGTGTGCTTGATTACTTGGACCTGGTGAACTTTGCTAATAAATGCAGCAGGGAAACATTTAGGCCTGCCTTTTGCTTGGTGTAGCAGGATGCCTGACTGGGCATGTCATCTATTGGAAATTAAGGTTGATTGGTTTCCATAATGAATTATTTTAATCAAGCTTTGCCCAGATTACTTTAAACTCTGTTATTTCCTATTCAGCTTTAAAACACATCATCTTTATGTGTACAGTTTTCAGATCTAAATTATGCCTGCATCTAAAAAACATGGGCTCATGTTTTTAATCAGAGATACTCAGTAAATACCAGCAATTACACCAAAATGCAGAACTTTTTAAAAAAATCTAAACCAGTGTTTCTTAAACTGTGGTTCCTGGACCGATAGAATTAGTAACAGGATCACCTGGGAACTTGTTAGACCTGCAAGGTTGCAGACACTGTCTCAGACCCACTGATACAGAAACTCTGGGGAGTGTGGCCAGCAACTGTTTTTTTAGCAAGTCCTCCAGGTGATTCTCAAGCAAGCTAAAGTTTGAGAATCATGGATCTGAATTATTATATTTAATTACCATTAATAAAAAATGCCGGGCTTCCCTGGTGGTGCAGTGGTTGGGAGTCCGCCTGCCGATGCAGGGGACACGGGTTCTTGCTCCGGCCTGGGAAGATCCCACATGCCGTGGAGTGGCTGGGCCCTTGAACCATGGCCGCTGGGCCTGCGCGTCCGGAGCCTGTGCTCCGCAATGGGAGAGGCCACAACAGTGAGAGGCCCTCATACCGCAAAAAAAAAAAAAATGCCTTCAGGTTTAATGTTTATTGAAAAGTCTAAACCCACATTGAATAAGAATGGCTAATTCAGCACCTTCCTTTTCTGCACCTTCCTTTTCTGCTTTATTAGTTAAGATTTGCTTACGGAAACCTATTTTTTAAGCACCGTAGGTATTCTGATTGTCGAACGTTAAGTGAGCATACCTAAAGTGATTTGTTGCCTTGCGAAATTAGTAAGGAACTGTAACACACATTTGTGATAAATCAAGTAGTTACAACTTTTTAATTCAGTATTTGCCCCTGTATTCAGCATCTTAGAAGATGCTCAAATATGTTTGTGCAAAGGAAGAAGACTGCAATGGATCACAGCAGTGGTGAATGCTCACAGGCAATTTTGATGACCTAATATAGAACTCCAGTGGTTTCTTTAATCAATAATCGTTTGTGTAACGAGAAATCATGTTTGTGTACACTTTGCTGGGTAATTGCAGAAATATGAGTCAGGGGTCCTTTGATTGTAGCAGCAGCAACAACAAAGTTCAAATTAGCTAAAGAGATAACAGAATTTATTGACTCGTGGAAATGAAAAGTCCGATGATGGGTATTACGTCTCAGACGTTGCTCGATCCAGGCTTCAGATAATACTACCAGGAATCATCTCACTGTATTCTCAGCTGTGCTTCTCTTTGGATTATTTCGTTCTCAGACAGGATCACAGAAGTGATAGTAGATTATCTGCAGCACCGCACCAGGTTTCTGGGCTACTGGGCTGGCAACCCCAGTGGGTAGAATGGCATTCCAGCTAAACTTGGATAAGCTTGGAGCCTTTTGGACCGTGCTGATTGGCCAGAATGGGCCATTACATAAGCATTGACCTGGGAGGTAGAGTCAGCTTTACCTAAAACTGTGTGGATCATGAATGAGAAAAGAGTGGTTTACTAAAGGAAAATCCTGACAAGGTGTGCCAGAGAATGGTAGAAGGGTTGCGAGGCAGGTTAAAAAAAGCAGAGGTGCTGTACTCAGAGACAATAACAGAAAGGGTTCTTTTTTCCCCTAAGTGCATTATCTAGTAGGTGTACTTATTTTTATGCCAGAAACAGCCGTCTGATTTGGGGGTAAGGGGTGCAAGATGGGGTATTAAAAACTTTGTTTTTGAGGATGTGCTCTGCTCCTGACCAGTAGCCTGGACTTTGCCAACCTTCGCTCACTGTCTTGTTTCCAGATCTGACAACTTGGTTTTTAGTACAGTATTTTTGCTTTTACTTTAACGTAGCAGTTGAAGAAGTGAGTTAGAGGAGGAGAAAATATTTTAAAATTTTAATTCATATATGAATCTAAGTGATACAGTAGTTAAATTTGTTTCCATTGTTAATGTATTTGTAAGTATAAAAGTAGTTTAAATATATTATAATTTATAATATAATTATAAAATAAATGAAAAAGAATGGGTAAAAATCACTTATAAATGCTCTTCCTCATTGTATGATGGCATTTTGATCTGCTTTCTTATAGTATTTTTTTCCTGTACGTTTTTCTTAATTATAATCATGTGGTATGATTACAGGTCCAGGTTTTTGAAAAATAATATGTAAAATTATACTACTTACTTGTAAGACTTTTTAACATTTCATCATGAGAATCTACCACGACAGTACATTCTTTTCAGAGCTGTCATTTTAATGGCTGTAGAGCATCCTGCCAATGATATGTCATTATATGACTCTGTTTCTATGTCTCTGTCTCCTCCTAGAAGAGGAGATGTAGCTGACACTTACAAAATCCATGTCTTTCTATTTGACATATTCTAAGTGTAAACACCTCAAGAAAGCCTAGGAGTGCAGCTGTGGTCTGGTATTTTCTGAGGCCTGAGGGGTGACCGGAGTGTGGGCTCTTTCTTTGGCACTGTCTTGAGTTTCAATTCCAGTTTGGTCTTTTCCCAGAAGTAATCCTATGGGATTACGCCTAGCACATTAGGTGCATCGTAAGTGAAAATGGGTCCTTAAAGCACTTGTACCGACAGAATCCCTTTCATGTTGATGATCAGTAGTGGTGATGAGTGCAGAGTCAGGCGTCTTGACTTTCCAAAGGAGAGCTTAAAAGATTTGCCCTGCCCCTCCAACCGCGCTGTTGTATTGTCATCCCTGTCTTTAATGAAAGAAGCACATTTATGAATGAAAGAAGGCTGATCCCAGTCTACAGAGACTGCTGAAGTTGTTGCAATTTTGACTTTCCTTATACAAGCCTAATTAATGAGTGGCAGTTCTAATACTTGTGCATTAATGAGACTCAAAATTTTCAGTGAACTGCATTATAGTAGTTGCAGTTATCTATTCCTTAGAATGCCTAGAACAGGCTCGTAATTATAGTGGACTGCCCTCTCATCTTTCCTAAGATATAATGTCAATTTAGTTTTAACAAACTAAGCCGGGGGGAAAAGACTTGGGATCAAAAGTAAAATGTTTAAGTGTTTTTAAAAGGTCATTTTTTCCACATATCACTATTAAACATGTGAGGAAGCTTGTAAAAATTCTCCCCTTATTGCATTTTATCATTCATTGGAGGATATGATGACTTGATAATTTAAAAGATAAAAATTAAAGAGAATATACACACGTATGTAAACCCCCTGCTTCCTGCCCTAGTTAATTAAAGACCTCTTAAAAATGAACTTTCAAAAACTTGAATGCTGCAGCTATATTGGGAGGAAGTGAAAGGGAGTCTTCCACAACCGACCACTTCTGTCAATTCTGTTTAAGTTTGACATTAGACACAGTTTTATCATATCAAAGTACTTTCTCTCTCTTCCTCTTCCCCTCCCTTTCCTTCTCATTTCCCTTCCTCCTTCCTTTGCTCCTTTTCTCCCATCTCTTTTTGCCCCTCCCTCTCCCTTTCTCCAGGAATGTTGTTTCAATGTATTACTATTCCCTTAGCTATAGAAGGGATACATAAGAAGCAGGTATAAAAGAAGCATTTGGACATTTTTCATTGGCAATCTTTAAAAGGAAGCCATTTGCCTCTGCTGAAGAAAGACATTCTGGAACATGGAAACTTTAACCAGGCAGGGTCCTCAGATATGTATGAATCTTAAACTGATGGAGGGAAAGTTTCAATATGAGAACACCTGGCTAGTTAGTAGCCAGTCAGACATAGAGCCTCCTGACTTCTCCTGCGCACCTCAAGCTTTCATGGGTCGTGGATTACTTTGAAAACATAATGGAAGCTCTAGATTCTCTTACCTGAAAATGCACTTCTTGTGTAATTATGCAGTATTTCTCAAATAATTCTATGGGGACTCAGAACTCCTGAAGTTTATTCATAAGTCCCATACCCCTGGGGTAAGAATCCCTGAATACCCCCATGCATATTTGCTCTATATTGTTGCCTCTATTTTCTGAAATGCCCATCTTGATTGACTCTCTGTGGCTGAGAGGTCAGTGGAGGGAAGCTATTTCAGGATAAACAAGACTTTCCCAGCACACTTTAAATTATGCCACCTTGACAGCTACCTACATAGACCTCTGACTGGGCTTTCTGGTTTTGGAGAAGGAGATACTTTTCGAAATGTTTAGTATATAATCCACTTATTGAAAAGAAAAGAGCGATTCAAAGCTCAGGGGATGGGATAGACTGGTCCAGTCCATGTTGAATCACAACAAGAAGCCCAGGGTCTTAGCAACATATAATGTGGCAGTGGGTCTGCCCTTTATATTAGCAAATATGATAAAGCACTGGAGTTTGTGCTGGGGTCAGTGTGGCTGGATAATTCTCTCAAATCTGACATTTTATCTCCCTAGGGAGTATTTTCTTTGGGGATTCATAATGGATGACAGCCCCAAATTTATTGGTGGAAGCCAAATATCAATAGTTTACATTCTACCCTAGCCTATTTTACACCAGTTGAATAATTCAGGCCACCACTGATTTTTACAAAGGTTCTTAACAATCTGGCATGTTGCTGTTAGGAAGACAGTTTCCTGTCCTCAAACTTCAGTAGTCTTGGCACTGTAACAACAAGTAGCAATCCACAGTTAGTGTCTCCGGATGTCATCAAGCTTTTATATTTCAGTGGGCCTAGTTTCTAACATACTCATTTTAGAATGTAAGACTTTTCGAATCTCCCTTCCCAGCAAGAAGTGCTAAGCCAATCATACATTATTATTCAGTCCTGGTTTTTTTTTATGCAAAGTAAACATTTTTAATATGAATGAACGTAGTCATGCAATGACGGTGTATATATTTTTAAATAAAACAGTAAAGACTTCACATCATGAATATCTCTAGCAGATGCCATCAGTCTTCCATGCATATTCCCTCAAATCCCTTTGCCATTTTTATCTGTGCTCCTCACGCCAATACTTGTGTCTCTTGGTGGGCAGACTGCCATCAAGTTTTCCTACCTGTAAGGAAAACCATTTGCATCTCCTCAGGGGCAGCCCTTAATCAATGAAAAACCTGAGGACCGGTAATAAAGTCTCCAGCTCATTTGACCTTAAGGTCAAAGTTCTCTCCAATGGGACTTCGTCTAATATTACATCCTTGCTTTGCCCCCTTCCTTGATTATTCCCACTTTCCTACTCACCTACTGGATTCTCCTTAGAATACTTTCTAAGAAATCCCTTTCACACAAATCCTCATCTCATTATCTGCTTCTGGGGAACCCAACATAAACAGTGTCCTTTTAAAATTATAAAAATTGATGCATGTGTGTTTTAGGAAAAGAAAATAAAAGCTGTAAAGAAGTCAAAGAAAAAATACTCCAAGATCTCCCACTCAGAGTTAATCTATAAACATATTAGTGTATATCTTTTTTTTTTCCTGTGTGTATACATTTTTCTTAATTTTCAAAACTGGGATCACATCAGAACGGTGCTGCTTTTATTTTTTTTTCCCCAAGTTGAAGTATTTTTCCTAACCTTCTGTTATATAATAACTCTCAACTGTAGGGTGCCAAGGGACCTATTAGTGGCTGAGGAAGAGATGGTGTTGCAATGAACATGTAACCCACAGCCCTGCTGCAGACACACAGAGTGAGAGACCTTTATTATGGGGGCAGTATTATCAATCAAGTGAGCCACAAACAGGGAAATGTTTATAACTCACTGTATAGTATTTCACTCAGTAAATGTACTGTAATTTATCTAACTTCCTGTTATTTTGGATTTAGTTTGTTTCTATAACTGTCTTTTAAAAATATATACGTATAAAACACATTCCAAAAATGATTTAAAGTGGCTTAACTCCCTGTTATGCCCGAATTCTTATTCCTGATTAACAGTGAGGCATTAGCTTTTACCAGATACCTCAAGAGTGAAAACTTACAGTCCATTTTTACTCTCCCTTTTCCTCCCATGAAGTGTGACGCCAGTGTATTCTATCACTGACAGACCTTTGAACTCATCCCCTGTTCTGTATATTCCCTGCCAGTGTGCAAGTGAGTGCCTTGATTATCTCTTATCCAGATTACTGTAACAGCCATCTGCATTTAGCTTTTTCTCTCTTGGTCCACCTGCCATCTGCCACCAGAATTAGCATCCCAAGGATCACTAGGCTGGCCTGCCTTTCAGCTTCCCCTTCCACCTGTCTTCTCATGTGATATACTTGATCTTGAAGACACTCTGTGGTTTCACACCTGTTTTCTTTTCCTCCTGCCATTTTCTAACCCTGGAAAGGGATCTGCACCACTCCCAGTTCTGCTATTCACTTGTCAAAGTCATATTCCTCCTTCAGAAGTCAGATCTGATACCACAGTTCCTATTATAGTTATAATAATAATTAGGATGCACTTAGCTGCAAGTAAAAGAAAATTCACCTCCAGCTGTCATAAGTTTCAAAGGAGTCCAGAAATTGGTTGGGCTTCTGCCAACTAGTTGATGAAGTCTCAGGCTCCATTTTCTTCATATAATTTTATTGCCTTTGCCCTTTTCATGTGCTATTATTGTTCTAAGACGGCTTCCCTCAGGGTAGATAAATGGTTGCAGCAGATATAAGCTTCATATCCGCTTAATACATCACCCAAAATATTTCTCAGAGAAGTCCCTGAAAATACAGAACCATCTTTCACGAAAGTCCCCAGGGAACCTCCCCTTCCTGGACCTACATTTCATTATATACTCTTTCCTGAGCCAATCCCTTGCGGCCAGAGGAAAGCCAGGTACTAAGTAGGTTTATCCTTGGGATCTATAGACCAATCCGTAGGACAAAGGGGATGGTACTGCCCTAATTAGATGAGACAAATTAGGGTAGCTGTTAGCTCTCCCTAAAACATGGATCAATACTGACCAACACTATGACTTCCATATATTCACATATGAGAGATGAAATGAATGTTATGTAGACCACAGAGTCCTCCACACTAGAACAGATCACAGAGGGGCTTAGAGATGACATGGTACATTATGTATCATGTGTGATTTCTTGGTGTAGTTCTTAGAAATGGCCACCCTTGTCTGACAACCAAGTAGGTCTTTAGTAAATATGTAATGAATGTACATGCTCTAATGAACTGAGGTAAAATAAATCGATTTAAAAGATTTTTTTCTTTAACTTTGGTTTTCAAAGTTAATTTTTAGTTTGGAGTCATTGCTTACGTTTTTAATAACGTTTTTTTCATAAAGTAATTGTTAACTCTATTCAATTATCCATGATTTTACATAGTTTCTGCATGCCATTACCAGAGGAAACTAATAATTGGCTGTACGTATGTCTGTTTTCTGTTATAATGTAGAAGTTGGTCCCAAGGGCAAGATTCATGATTTGGCGAAATACACCAAGTTATACTTAAAGTTATAATGACTTTTTTCAATTCCGTAGTTAAGATTAGAGCAAACCTCATTGTACGGTATTTGAAAGAGCAGTTCCAAAGATCTCAAAAGCAAGATCCTGTAGCGAAGAGGCTGGGCTCCGCTGGGCGAGGAGCCCCCATTCATGTTAATACGCCAAATGAATAGACAGTCTGCTGATGCTCTCAGCAATTTATCTTCTTCTTTGGGGATTGTGCAATGAATGTCTCCAGTTAAATTAGAGCTATTGTTGTAGCTTTTTTTTTTCTTCTCTGAAAATGCATTTTTTTTTCTGAAAATACATTTAAGATTCAAAACTCCCTGGCTTCTAGGTACAAACAATCAACATAATGAGGTTGGGCCTCCACATGTTTATGTAAATCCTAAATATCATTTTTCTGTCTTTACATTATAGTGACAAAAAAAGCAACTCATATATTTTGATCACATCAGAGTTATTTCTTTGGGGTTGAAGAATTTTAATTGGGATCACGGCCCTATTGGGGCTTTTGCTACTGCCTTTCATGATGTTTCAGAAGAATAAATATTACCGTTTAGATGCAATTAAAGACAGTTATCATCAATCCCAGAGAAACACAATGTTTGATAATTGTTACACATATTTGGGAAAGTGTCCACTTGGATTCCTACCTTGAATTTGGATAGCGAGAGTAAATTAACAGGATTCATTTAATTACATTCCTGATTCACTGAGCACTTCTTATATGTCAGGCTCCATGCTAGACACTAAGAACAGATCCATGAATGAGACACAGTTCCTGTCCTCAGTCACAGTCTAATGGGAGAGAAAGAGATGTACGGTACATTTCTAGTATGGTACAGGGTCATGTATAATAGCAGAAGTATGTTAAAATATAGAAGTGAGGGTGATTCAGTCAGTGGTTGAGGGGTAGAATGAAAGGATAATCGGGAAAGATTTGCCTGAATGGGTAGTATTGAACTATGCCTGTTAGCCTTTAATCATCTTCATCCCTTGCAATATCCCATCAAGGTTGCCTATAGAAGGCAGCTAAGAGTGAATTATGATAACTTCCCTGGGATGGGTTGCATGACCTTCTTTTTTACTATTTCCTTTAAGCAATGGGCTCTAGGATGTGTACCCAGGAGTATCATAATACATGCATGTGAACATACGTCTCCCCTTCTTAGAAAAGTACACCTTCCTGACACAGGCTCAGACACGAGAAAAATAACTAGTACAGCTGTTGTTCCTATGATGGCCACCTTCTGTTTTTGCCAATTGCTACATTTCCAAGTACAATGTCACCTTAACCTTTCTGTTGAGTGCCAGTGATACCATTTTATTTTCTATCCATTGGCTCAGTACAGGTTTGACCAGATTCTGAAGGTCACTGATTTGGACCATGGCCTGTAAAAATGGTCAGCTTCTGTCCTTCTTGGACCGACTGTCCAATTTTTTGAATTGCTTTTGCACCCTTGTATTATTTTCCTGTCTCTACCTTGATGCCTGCCTCTTGGTTTTTTTAACTCTTAGAAAAAATTTTGCTGAAACATGGTAAGGAAAGAAGAAAAGTGGACAGGGGAAGTGACATTCCTGATCAGAAACTTTTGTAATATTCACCAAAGATCTAAAGATTTAAAAACGGCAAAACAAACAGTAATAAAAGTAGATGGTAAATCTAAAGAGACTGAAGCTGTGGCGCATAAAACTGTCATTCTTTTGGGTTTTTACATATATTTCACAGGAATAGTTACATTTGTAAAATAAGTCGAATAAAATTAAAGTAGATGAATAATAGTGAGGAATTCACCAAAACATGACTGTTTAGTACGGGCACTGAGAACCCAGGGGGAAGTGAAAAGGAAACGGCAAGAATTCCATAGCTCAATAACCCCATGACGTTTCTGCTGTAGGGTGAATATGCACTATTGTTTTTCAAATGTCTTCAGATATTGTTATGATTAATAAAATCAGCTTCACTTAAAAGTATTACTGGGACTTCCCTGATGGCGCAGTGGTTAAGAATCCGCCTACCAATGCAGGGGACACGGGTTCGAGCCCTGGTCCAGGAAGATCCCGCATGTCGTGGAGCAACTAAGCCCATGCACCACAACTACTGAGGCTGCACTCTAGAGCCCATGAGCCACAACTGCTGAGCCCATGTGACACAACTGCTGAAGCCTGTGTGCCTAGAGCCCGTGCTCCGCAACAAGAGAAGCCACGCAATGAGAAGCCCACGCACCACAACGAAGAGTAGCCCCCACTCGCCGCAGCTAGAGAAAGGCCGCACACAGCAACAACGAAGACCCAACGCAGCCAAAAATAAAGAAATAAAATAATTTTTTTTTTTTTTTTTTTGCGGTACGCGGGCCTCTCACTGTTGTGGCCTCTCCCGTTGCGGAGCACAGGCTCCAGACGCGCAGGCTCAGCGGCCATGGCTCATGGGCCCAGCCACTCTGCGGCATGTGGGATCTTCCCGGACCGGGGCACGAACCCGTGTCCCCTGCATCGGCAGGTGGACTCTCAACCACTGCACCACCAGGGAAGCCCAAAAATAAATAATTTTTTTTAAAGTATTAACAAATTTAGCATGACCTATCATTTTTTCTCAATCAACTTATAGTAAAAGTACATTTCTTATGTGAATATTCACGACTCTGTGTGTGTATATGTGTGTATTTGAGATTGACAGGGTCCTCACACATGAAAAGGATAAAAATCACTATTATAATGGAGGGTGCTACAGCGGAATTTTTGACACAGGAGATGATGGAAAGCTACTACAAGGAAGTCAAATACACGGTAGCACATTTTATTACCTGATTTTATTGTATCTAGCAGCTTTCCTTCAAAGATCTTATAATATCCTCAGAGCGTTAACACTCTAGAGTTGTGAACTTTTATAGCAGGAAGAGAATACTGAGATCATTTTACAAATAAGGGAGTTAGCGTGACCTGTCCAAGACTACATAGCTAGTTACTGGTAAATTGAAGACCAGAACTGAAGTTTCCTGATGCACTGTCATAGGCTAGCTTTACATTATGAAACGTTTCTAAAAGGCAGGGTAACCAGAGGCTGAAAACCGTTAGATATAGGTTGATTTGAAGCCATAGAATAGTACATAAGAGTACATAGTACATAGATTCTGGAACAGGCTTACCCGATTTTAATTCTTGACTTTTCCGCTTACTATCAAGTTATTTAATCTTCCTGTGCCTGAAAGCACAGAGGAAGATGAAATAACAGTACCTATCTCATAGAGCTGTTGGTGGAATAAAATGTGTCTTTAGCATATATATGTGTATTATCTCTCTGTCATCATCATCGTCATCCATTATCTGTCATTTCTAAATTCCTAAGCCATTTCTATAAGCTTCTTGGGGGCTCCATGGATATGGAGGGCTTACCATTGAGGTGACTGGCGATGACCTTGTCAGTGTCATCATGGTCAAAGTAAATGACCAGACCGGTTAAAGTTCAACCAGAGAGGCAGAAGCAGTGGATTTGTTACAGGGACGTGGCTTACGCAACTGTAGGGGCTGGTTAAGCAGTCTCTGTAAGGCTGTTGTCTCTGCACCTGAGGCTGGAGCTTGAAGTCTACAGGGCAGGCAGTCAGAAAAGGAAGATTAGAAGTAAGCTGATGCCCATAACTGTGAGCTAGAACCCCATAACAATGAACTGAAACTGGTATCCTTGCATCTGACCTTGGTTTCAAGGGTATCCTGCAAAGACCCTTTGTCATAGACCTACACGGGAGTCAGGAGTCCAAAAAAGTAAAGAAGGATCCAGAGGAAGATAGAGCAATTGCAGGCCAGCTGCTGCTTCACGACAAGGTGAATCAGCGTATCAGCAACAACATGTGTGAGCTGCAAATGACTGCTGCTTCATTTCTATCCCCCAGAGAAAGGGCGTACTGGGAAATGGAGTTTCGCCTAGCCAGGTTGACATATCACAAAGCCACCAGAGTGACCGATAGTAGGAAGAAGAAGTGGGGCAGAAGAGAGGACGGAAAGGGGGGAAATCAAGAGGAAATGAGACACACATTGAGCTCGATTAGTGTCTATTTTGAAGGGAGTGTGTGTGGAGGACCATGGAACAAAGTTCCACAGATCTCTACGTATACCTGTCCCAGTCTCTCGAGAGCTGTGCTCAGCTAAATAAAGGAGGGATCTGTGGGTTTATTCCTTGGTAGATACTTTCCCCTAAATATAAGACTTACAACTATTCACATAAGCATAACAAATCTGATATATTTAATTTTCCTAAAATGTACTCCCAGAATACTTTCCAGATACTGGAATATGAACCATGTGTCGTATTTCATTTTTTACTTTCTTATTATCTCAGGTAACACAGATCAAGCAAAACCAATCACATCCGCACAGAGAGCCAGGCATTCTCAAATGTAATTGTAAATTTTGAAAATATTCTTTATCAAGCAGCCATAGGTTAGAAACAACAGAAGTGTTTTGTGTGCATTTCCCTCTTTGCCTTATTTTGGCAAAGAATTTGGCAAAAATTCCTTAGTTTCAACTTCCCTTTAAGAACCTTGAACATCATCTCTATTGGTTATCTATTGCAGTGTAACAAACTACCCCCAGACTTGCAATGACTTCAAATGACAACCATTTTATTTGCTCATAATTCTGCGGATCAGCTTTTTGACCTGGGTGGTTTTCACGCTGTTCCTGCTAAGGGTCACACGTGTGGCTGCAGTCATCTGGCAGCTGTCTAAGGTGGCCTCAGTTACACAACGGGTGGTCGGTGTTAGTGGTCAGCTGTCGGGTCTAGAGGACCTTGGCTGACGTGGGTCATGTCTGCTCCAAGTGACCTTTCATCCTTCAGTGGTCTAGACCAGGCTTCTTCCCACAGTGAAACAAGAAAGTGAGAACAGAAGCTATACGGCCTATTTAGTCCGAGACTTAGAACCCCCATGACTTTATTTCTTCTACATTTTATTGGTCAAAGAAGGTCACAAGACCAGCCTAGATTCAAGGGGTTGGAAATAGATCTCACATCTTGATGGGCAGGATGGCAAAATCGTATCACAAAGGATATACATACAGAGATTGGGGGAAAAAAATTGTGACAATTTTTTGGTCGTTTATTTCACTTTCCGTGCCAGGTAATCATTGGTATCAATATATTTTTAAGAGGATAATTTTCTCCAAATTGATTTGTTATCTGCTCACTGACCTTTTTAATAAATCAACAATCACTGTTATTTTTCAATGTTGATGGCAAAAACATTTTAAGGTACTGTAAGGTAAGACTCTGTTTGCGTATATCAACTTCATCTCAGACACTGAAATTCATACCCAGCCCTGATAACTTGGCTCAGCACCTCAACCCCGCCACTGTGCCTTTGGCCATGTAGGAAACCCCATTGAATTTACTGTAGCAGTTATGTTCAAATATCGGAATAAGCCTTCCAGGGGAAAGGAAATTCCTCGGGTAACTCGTTTGTCTTCCTGGACTTTATAAAAGATGAAACTTTAATGAGGTTTAGATGGTAACATGACTGTTTTGTTCCTTTCTTCCCTGACTTGAGTTTTTCAGCAAGTGATGATTACAGAGCTCCTTACAAGATAAGTGTATATGTCATAGCTCTTAGTTATCTGTTGGCTTATCTTAAATAATAAGAGATGGAGTTGTTCAAAATTCAGCAAATTCCCAAACCATGTACTGGTTAGGGAAACCTTATCAGTTGCTGAATAATATTAATTATTAATTAATAATTAATTATTCACTTATTAGTGTAAGTGCAAAGAAATATTTGGTCATTCAACAAGCATTTTATTTTAACTTAACACGTACGTAATGCTTACTATACTTACACAAGTGCCAGGCATTGTCCTAAGAGGTTTGTGAATAATTCATCTAATCTTCACAGTAACCTTAGGAGATAGAGGTATTTTAACCATTATAAGATGGAGATACTGAGGCCAAGAGAGGTTAAGGGACTCACTCAAGGTCACTTGATTAATACATGATGAAGCTGAAATTGGATCTCCAGGCAGTCCGACCTCTTAACCAGTAGCCTATGCTGCTTTCCCACTGTTTTCAAAAACCACACTACAGATGGCTTATGGAGAAGTGGAAGGGAAGCATAAGAAATTCTGCTTCTGCTTGAAGAGACAAATATATTATATACTTGTGAAACTGGAAAATAATTGTAAATCACCATGCAGGGTTTCGCATCTTTGCCTCTTCCCAGGAGGAAGAGCAAAGGGAATATCGTAGATGAACTTGTCTTGGTGGAACCCCAGGGCTTACTTCTTAGTGATAAAACCCAGTTCTGTGTTTAAAGCATAGCAGTTACTGTCATGAAAAGAGCATAACATCTGGTAGTCAGGAAACCTCAACTTTATAACTTTTTAATCCCCTACCTGGCTGTGTCAGTATCGGCAAAGTCACTTTATCAACTGTAACAGACAACCTTTAGACTAGAATTAACTACCCCCCAAAAGTAGCAACTATGCCTAAGACACAACCAGTATCGGTGGGGATGTGAAATGCAAACCATACAGTTCTGGTTCTCAAGGTGCCGTCTTATCCCTGCCTTCTTTGTATTAAATATCCATTTTCCCACATAGAGTTTTAAAAAATTCTGTCCTGACCTATCTCACATTCATAAATCTGTAATGAATATAGTTCACAGTGATTTTTGTTGGTTTTTGTTTTTCAGTTAATTCTCCATTTCAGGTTAGACCATGTATTTAACAGGATTTTGCATGGGTTTCCTTGCCTCTTAAGTCACCCTGGTTAACGCTCAAGTAATCGTTAAGCTTAGTCAAATTAAATCCCTAATGTATACGAAAGGCTTTGAGATTAGTTGTCATTTGAGCCTTTAATAATCTAATGCATGCCAAGGGATTAACCTGGCTGTGAAGGGTTATCTTCCACCAATTATGCCTGATTTATTTTATTGGTCTGTGTTGATAAGAGGCAATTTCATGCAATTTTCAAAGAGTTAAGAATAATATTTCAGTATTTGGCATGCTGCATTTAAAGTGTGACTCACTGGATAAACATGATTAACACACAGAATACAAAAAGAGAGACCTCTCAGTAACATTTTATATTTTCTTAATCTTTGGATTTGGGAGCCTTTAAAATGTTTAATCTTTTAAAGTCATCCTCACTTCTGGTTGTAACAAAACGTCCATCTACAATACAGTCTTTTCGAGATCCTGTAGCTATATTATGGGCCCCGGGTATAGCGCAAGAAAAACAAGTTGATTTTTGATGACCACTGAAGTTAGAGAAAAAATTATCTTTTTCCTGGGAGGGTTAATGGCTTTTTTCTGCTCACAGAATGTCTCCTGCCTAGCATGACATTTTCAAGGCAGAAAAAAACCCTGACCACGAATACCAGCTGAAGCATGTGGGCGTCACCTGCCCAAGGGGTCTTCTCTAGACACCACATCCACTCTCCTCTGTAGACCCCGAGGGATAGCAAGCATCATTTACCCACCAGTTACGGGGCCAGCTGCTCTACAGTACCCTCCTGACTCAGGCTAACTGGGCTAATGGCCAGCTTTTAACCTCTCAGACCCCATTTAGCTCTTGTTGGGGGAGAAAGGACCGATGCATTTTTACATTCACAAAAGGTGCTTTCGTGGTATTGGAACTTTCCCTTTTAATTTTTCATTTCTCAACAACCCTTTCTTATTTTTATTACAATTTTTGGTTACCATAACTCCAGTAGCCTTTTTTTTTTTTTTTTTACCGAATAAGATTTATAAAATAATTATTAAATTTACTAACAGTACCATTCAAGATTTGACCTTAAAATAAAACTGTTCTTTTACTTTTATTGGATTCTTGGTGCCCACTTTGTGGCGTGTATTCTTTATTTTTTTAGCTTTTGCATATTTCATTCTCTCCAAAGAGCCTGTTAAGTGATGATCAGTTTTGTCCCAGTTATAGTACAAGAAAACATTCCTAGTTTGTGATCCTGCAGAATTGATACACTTAGAAATGTTGTTCACCTTGGTGAGATATAAAGTATAAATAAGGGTATGAAAATTTCGTATGTCGTTAAATCAGTGATCTGCCCTGTTCATGACCCCTTCCAAGCAGGCTGCTTTGCAATCTGAAGCCTGGCTGAGGGAGCTGTAACACAGTTGATCCCAGCTCTATGAGACACCGCACACTGTTTCCTTCATTGATTTATTCCCAGTCTATTCTCCACCTTATCCCATTTAGCTGATCAGTTAATCTCTGATATAACTCATGAGCACTGGTTGAAAAGTAATGCAGCTACTGTTTCCTCAGCAGCAGCAGTGATGATGTGCCGTGAGTGTGTATGAAAGCAAAGAGGCATTCATTCTCGTGAAGTCTCTAATTGAGGAATCCTTCTCAATCAGAGCCTCGTTTAGAAAGAGATTACTCTATACAAATAGCTCAATTTCGTTTCTTTCTCTGGCTGAGTAATATTCCATTGTATATATGTGCCACATCTTCTTTATCCATTCATCTGTTTATGGACACTTAGGTTGCTTCCATCTCCGGGCTATAGACCTAGAGTCTGTCATACAGAGTGAAGTAAGTCAGAAAGAGGAAGACAAATACCGTATGCTAACACATATATATGGAATTTAAGAAAAAAAAATGTCATGAAGAACCTAGGGGTAAGACAGGAATAAAGACACAGACCTACTAGAGAATGGACTTGAGGATATGGGGAGGGGGAAGGGGAAGCTGTGACAAAGCGAGAGAGAGGCACGGACATATATACACTACCGGACGTAAGGTAGATAGCTAGTGGGAAGCAGCCGCATAGCACAGGGAGATCAGCTCGGTGCTTTGTGACCGCCTGGAGGGGTGGGATACGGAGGGTGGGAGGGAGATGCAAGAGGGAGGAAATATGGGAACATATGTATATGTATAACTGATTCACTTTGTTATATAGCAGAAACTAACACACCATTGTAAAGCAATTATACTCCAATAAAGATGTAAGAAAAAAAAAGAGATTACTCTAATCACCCTGAAGGCAAGGACTGTGGCTGGCTTTGTTCACACCCCGTAGACACACCATCACCTGGCTCAGGACCTCGCACGTAGGAGATACTCAGAAGTGTTTGTGGACTAAATGAAGAAAATGCAAGTGTGTTCATTTTAGTGGTAAAGTAGCTTGACTTGATTGGTAAGCATCTCTCCAGTCCCCACCCTTGATATTCTGAAATTGTATTTATTCCGTTGAAAGACAAGGCTGTGAAATACATAGATCCGTGAACCAGAAGTCAAAAGAACGGGGATGAGTGACGATGGAGAAGAAAGAGTGAGAACTTTGGTGTCACACAGATATGTTCAGACCCCAGCTCTCCTTTCTACTGACTCTATGGCTTTTGATTTTCCTCGAAGTCTTTACATTCCTTTTTTTCCCCACCTGGAAAATCAGAACCATAACGTCTACTTCATAGAGCTCTTGTGAGGATTAAACGATATAACACATGTAGTATGAAGGCACAAAGGCATGAAACAGCATGCATGTTTGCAAAACTGTAAACAGTTCCATTTATTTGGAGGACAGGGCGACTTGTGGGAGATGTAGGAGATGAAAGAGAAGGAGCAAGCAGGTCGTCAAGAGCCTTGGGCGGCAAGCTAATGGGTTTGAACTTCATGCTAAAACCTTTGGGATGCTGTTAAAGTATTTTAAGCAAGGGAGAGGAATTCTGAGATCAAATTTACATTTTATTACAGTGGCTCTAGCAGAGCAACATTGGATTAGAAAACGCTGGCTCTTAACCTTTCTAGCTTCTTCTCCAAATCATTCCTCACACCTACTCTCTAGTCTTAGAGACCTGTGACCTAAGGATGGGCCTTGGTGTCTTGGCCACTGAGCTTCTGCACATACAATTCTTTCTTCCTAGAACATGCTTTTCCTCTTAAGTGTAGTATTAGTAAAAATTCTCTTAGTTACAAATGGCAGAAAATCCAACTCAAACTCCTTGAGCCATTAGGGCAATGTGTTTGCTCAGAAGTAACTCCCTGCATAGCTGTGTTCATGGGCTCGGACGATGTCATTAGAATCAAGGCTCTTTCTCCATTCATCTTTCCACATTCTTAGCAACACTTGTTTTTTTGCTAATAATATTATTCAAATGGGCGTGAGGTGATACCGCGCTGTATTTTGGTTTGCATTTTCCTAGTGGTTAGTGATGTTGAACATCTCTTTGTATGCTTGTTAGTCATTTGTATATCATCCTTGGAGAACTGTCTATTCAAATCCTTTGCCTATTTTTTAATCTGACTCTTTGGTTTTATGTTGTTGAGTTATAGTTCTTTATCCTGGGTATTAACTCCTTATCAGATATATGATTAGCAAACATTTTCACAGGGATTTTTTTAAGGACTTTCTTAATTCCTGGCCCTGACCCTGGCCCCTCCCCCCATTTTTGACAGGATCTGTAAACAAAAGGAGACCCTCTTCTAGGTGCCTAACTTTATAAGCAATCTACCGATTGAGAGTGCCCAGTCCATGGTCAAAGGAGGAGTATGACTGAAGATGGTTGTAGCATGAGAGAGCAGCGAGCCTCAGAGAGGGTAGGGAACCTGGTCCAGTTAACAGAGCTAGTAAGTAGTAAAACTGGGTTATGAACTGTCTGACGCTAGAACCGGCATCCATATACCATATGAGGCTCCTTCCATGACTTAGCATCAGGAATTTAATTCTTTTAAAAATCAGTAAGAAGTCCATCATGATAAGGGGAAAAGGATGGCCATGGTGGGACCTGGAACGTCACTCAGCTGGTATTGCTAGGTAATACCAGCTAGGTATTATAATTGCTAGGTAATATAATAGCCAAGGAACAACACACTTTGCTACTTGGATTTTAAATTGCTTCATTCCGACAGCTTGCACTGTAACCAGTGTTGGCCCCCTGGCCACAAGGGCACCTTTCCTGCCCATTCGTACCCAAGGGGGAGAAACACAGGCCAGGCTTGGCCTCTCTTCATGACTTTGCTGGGCTTTCTGCCCACGAGGGAGCTGCATGTGAGATCATTTAGACTCAGCATCTTCAGAGTTGGAGACAAATTTCTGTATTTCACATAAACCCTAAATTTCCCTAGAGCTGATGCATGGTATTGTGAGGGGTATACATCTGCTAGGGATCATATTTTTTCTTCCCTCTCTTTATTTCATTCCTTTGTCTTCTTTATTGTCTTTTTCTTTCCTTCTCTCTCTTCTGCTCTTGGTCTTGCCCTTTCTTCCTGTTGTTCACTTGATCTGATTTCTTTAAGATCGAGTATATCTGCTTTCAGAAGCTATACCATCATCTTTCTACTGATTTTGCGTCAAATGTTGTAGAGTTAATCCTATGATTGGTGTTCACAGTAATTTCTTGGCTTGATAGCTTTTAGCTGATTGGTGTGATGTGTTCAGTGAATGATTCCCCATCAGCAGCCGTTCCCACCCACACCTCTCTCCAGGTGCCCAAGCTCTGGCAGGCTCTGCGTGCTACTGAGCAGAGCACACATTCACAACGAATCGACAGAAACATTCTCTACCAGGGACTCTGCCCGTCAACATCCTTCTGTTGTATGCTGCATTATAATCTTGGGTTTCCCAGTGGCACGGTAACTGATGAATTTGTAGCTGAAGTAAACACAGTCCTGGAGCACTTTGCCTGTAAGTGCACTTTTTTCTCCCTTCTCCACCTCCCAGTCCAAAAGTGCTCTATCAACAGTCCAGCCACGCATGGAAATCCGTTTCTTCTCTTGTCACTGCAAATCCGCTTTGCCATATGAATGGTCATGTGGGCTAAGTTGAAATAAGGAAGCTTGACAATTTCTATTCCCCTCTTTGACTGTAGGTTGTAGGCCCATGAAATGAAACAATAGATTCTTTCATTGTTGAAGAAGAAGTTAATCCAGACCATTCATGACTTAACATGGCGCCAACTCTGAATGAATGGGGAATATGTGTCTTGTTTGAAATGAGATATTTGAAAAATGAATTGTTGAGAACATCTTTGAGTTTTCGTCCTGGTATTTGGCATCGTGTAGACCTTTCACTACGGGAGACCTTTAGGCACCAGATTGTGATGAACTGTGCACTGTTCAGGAAGGAATTTCTTTTCATGGCTTTTTCTAAACTTGGGATCTTCAGAAAGCATTGTTATTTACATTATACTGACCTTTGAGTCAACTTGTATTTTATCACCCTTTTTTTTCTTATTTTAGAAATCTATGTAAGTACAAAGCTTTGGCGAGCAACCAAAAATAAGTCAATGTTGTTATTTTATAGTGGCATTGCCATTATCATTACTGATCGTGTCATCACCGTGATCATTATTAGTGTAACATTTTAATCGGAGGGGAAATGATCCAATGAATGTATCCTACTGTTAATATTTAACTAGTGGCTATGAAAAACCCAGTATTATATTACAAAATGCACACTGAATGTACCATGACAGACTTAAAACCTACTTAGAAAAAACATTTTTTTTCCTGTGGCAAGAGAGAAGCCAATGAAATCTTCAAGAAATAGGTCATTATGAAACATCTAAGGGTAGATCTTTTATGGGAGTGCTTAAATATCTGATATCTTCTGTGGAGGGAAATAAAATGAAATTGCTTTGAGTACTACCTTTCAGTAATAAACCAGCCTCTCCTTCTGGCTGAGACATCAGGAGGAAAATGGTACAGGTTCTTTCTAAGCACCTTACAGCATTGGCGTGTACTAGTATACTAAAGGAATCTGATTTATAGTGATGAGTTATTAAGGAGAAATTGAAAGTTTCCCATCCCAGGGGGTTTTTACATGCAAAATTTAAAGAACCCGTTATAGTCCATTAGTTTAAAAGGTAATCTTATTAAATCCTTCATGATAAAATAGCTATCTCTGATTTGACGGTAAAATTAAAAAGGCATGGACTGCATTTTAAGACTTGGTATAATACACTTCTTGGCTGCGCTCGCAGCCAGTGGTAGCTAGTGTTTAACGTGATGATGTAAGGATGATTTAAACTGGTTGTCCTGCAGAGGGGGAGGAAGATCCCCAGAGAAACTAAATTTATGAAATGATGTAAGTTGAATTTAGAGTAAAGTAACAGGGTGATTGGAGGGAAGTCTTACGGTTTGTAGCTCAAAGACACATTAAAAGGAATGAGAGTCACAGGCCTGTGTCTCAGATGCCTTCAGTAAAGAGCCCAGGGACTGGATATTTAAGCCGCACATCTGCAGATGGACACAGGGGCTCCTGCGGGACTATGTTCCCTTGTCTGGAGCCAGTCAAGAGAACATTCATTCATATTCTGCTCTACATTGACCTTGTTTATGTTTGTTCTTCGGGTTTGTCAGCAAATAAAAATAATCATAGATTATAAATTTTACAGCAGAAAGAAGTCTTTGCTAAAACATCCAGTTTTTATAACAAATGAGCAAACTATCCCAACGGATTAAAGGACAAGCCAAAAGTCACCCATCCTGGCAGTTAAAGGGCCCCATTGCCTGAGACTCAGCACTGTTGTTTTCATGCCCCTTGCTGTATAGCAGCAAAATGTACTTGCAACGTATATTACTTATAATGAGCAACATAATATATGTATCTTATACGTAAACGATCAAAATTAAGACAAAACAGCTGTTTGCTAAAATCTTAACAAAACACTGAAGGCCTTTTTCCTGCTAGATTTAAGAGCAGTTTGCTAGTCTCATAAAGACCACTAGAGATGGAGGATAGATTCTGCATTTTAGCTACCTCGGATGAGTCACTGCATATCGTTCTACCTCATCTTTCTCATCTATAGAACAGGGATGATAGGGAGTTTCCAGCTCCCTGAATTACTGTGAGGATTAAATAAAGCATGTAAAGAGCTTAGAGCAGTACTTAACACAGAGGTACGTGGAAATCATGTCATAAACGTCAGTCGCCATTGCTGTCGAGTCTCCTCCAGTCTCGCCGTTACGTCATGCTTGCGTTAGAGAATCGAGACCTAAAATGGAGTGTTTCAATTTGATTACCCCAGAAAGGAGGCCATATACTACTATATCCAGACTACAAATTGATGTTATTCCAACCCCTCTAAAGAAGTAAAAGATGAAATAAGATCAAGATTATACTCTTGAGAAAATTATAATTTAAGTCCAATGAAAAATAGTAGTGATGATTCCAAATGTGATTCAGAAATTGAATTTCAGAATTAACTGGTAGGGCCACATATAAATTGGTTGGTTCAGATTCTGGTCTTTTCAATTTGTAGAAACCCAGGAATAGAGAAGAGATACAGGCAAGGGTACTTCAGCTTATTAGTGAAGTCAGTTCTAGGACTCAGTTCCCCTGACCACCAGTGAGAACATTTTTGTAGCTCTCCTAGAAACCAATGGGGGGGAATATACTTACTTGAATTTTCAATGAGCATCTCTGGCATAAAATGTTGGGACCCTATATGAAAAGAGCTGCTGAAATGTGTAATAACACTAGTGTGACTTCATTTTAGTTTTGTAATTCATCATCGTCATCATGATCATTATTATTTTTACAGAGCTAGACCTCTGAAACCTACTTTAGGTAAAATGTGATGGAAGGTGCTTTGGGTTTATATTTTAAAGGTAGTATTACTCCGTGAGAATATTTGTGAGGGGGGGCCAAAGGGAAAGCAGAACTATGTCAGCACTTATAATCAGCCTCCTTTTTCAGGTAGCAGTTTACAATTCCCCAAATTTCCTCTCTCATTTTTCTTAGATTTTACACTTCATTCTTTTTTTAATCAAATTTTATATAATAAAATACTGCATCATGAGTTATAGTAACATAAAATGTTACTGTTTTGAAGCATGTGGGAAGGTTTTGTATTCATTAAAAGAGAAATATTTCTCTGCCTTTTTTTTCCCTGTGCATGAGAATTAGGCTTTTTACATGTTATTAAAAAATTTCTTTTCACAAATACGATTCAGCCTCCTAGATTTTAAGAAACATAATGGACAGCTAGTATTCACACAGATGTACTATTTGAAAGGAATTTGGCTTACTGCTGTCACTCAGTGCTGCATTTTTATGTGTAGGAATTGATGTATGCCTAGAAGAAGGCAATTAAGACTCTTACACGTACATTTCAAGGTGTATTAAACTGGTTCAAATTTTAACTATATGTTTACTTTAAGAATCTTAAAAGGACCCCTCGGGAAATATTACCAACTGGGCGCATTGGGCTAAATGAAAAAGCAGATTCGTTTTCATAAATAAATCTGAATTCCATTATTTTTCAGATTTACTTGTAGATTGAAAATGAGGCTAAGTATGCTAGTAGAGGATAAAGAGAGTGGAAAATTATGACAAGAATTTTCTCTATGCAGTCAATACCAGCCCTGTTTTTTGTAGGTATTTCCAGACATGGATGTATTAAAAACTGAAGGCTATTTATTCAAATATTCGTTCAACAAATGTTTATTATAAACTCACGATGTACAAGGCCACTGCCTGAGGCATTTTGGTGGGATGCAAAGCCACAGGACCCAGTCAAGAGCCTCAATATCAAGAAGCCTGTACCCCCCAAAATGGTCATTCACATCTATAATGCCTAACCAGCTTTGTGGGAAAAGCACTGGTTTATAAATAATAATGAAAATGTAAAGGAGAGCTAACGTTTACTGAGAAGTAACTATGTAGCAAACATGTTCTAAGTACTTTTCACCTCTTTTTTTACTCTTGGCAAAACTTTTTAGTGGCTGCTCTTACGGCCTCCACTTTACACTGAGACAGAGAGGTTAAATGTCTTGCCCAAGATCACACAGCTAATAAATTATGTCAGGCCCAGGCCATCTATTCTGTGAGCCACTATGTGGCCTAAATATGGTCAGATCTGTGTGTGTATTATTCATTTGTTAAGGCCTCTATTTTTTTTTCATTTGTAAGCTAGGTCTGCATGATTACCACATGACATTTCTGTGCTAACTGTAGGCACCTGATACATGGTTCATCCTCATTAATGACTCAGCTGTACCATCTCCGGGGCATAGCCCAGCTCTAAGTGTTAAGTCTAGGGAAGGAACCGCAATAGTTTATTTAAAGGCAGCGTACTCAATTATTAGGTTGTTAAAACTGAGTATCTTGAAATATTCCTCAGGGATAAAAGTCAAGTTCGAAAGTGAACAAGACATTTGTGGAGCTGCATTCAGAAATCAGTTGCATACAATTGTACAGCACATATCAGGAAGGATGAGAGAGAAGACTAAAGCCAAAGTATGCAGGTGGAGGATGATTAATCTCATCTGCTTTGAAAGGAACCATCAATAGAAGTCGTGATGTGGGATTTCAGTTATCTGAACACATGCTGAAAGTTTCAGGTTGTTGAAAGCAGTGCATCTGACAAATTTTTGACTGGTTCTGGAAGTAGTTTCCCCTCTCTGAAAGCAGAGAGATCGGTGAAGGGTTGGCTACTATGCACTTAATTCTGAGCATCTGGAAGGATCTGATTCCTGGTCTGGAAGTGAAGGAAAACTTAAGGAAGCAAATCAGCATCAAAGGAAAATAGGAAGCAGGGCAGTATCTATTTTCACCCTTACCTAGTCTTTAAGAAATAAGATATCAACACGTTCACTGAAAAAGTAGCAGTGAAATTATGGACACCCTCTGAACAGTCCACGAAGGACTGAAGGTTCTAAAACTGGAATGCTGGGGGATTTCTTGGCGGTCCAGTGGTTAGGAGTCTGTGCTTCCACTGCAGGGGCACGGATTGGATCCCTGGTCTGGGAGCTAAGATCCTGTGAGCAGCGCTGTACCGCCAAAAAAAAAAAAAGAATGTTGACCCTAGCTAGTCTGAGAAACTCTGAGCGTTCAGTCTACAGCCTTTTTTTTAAATTTAATTTTTATTTTATATTGGAGTATAGTTGATTTACAATGTTGTGTTACTTTCAGGTATACAGCGAAGTGATTATTATACATATACATATATTCATTCTTTTTCAGATTCTTTTCCCATATAGGTTATTACAGAATATTGAGTGGAGTTCCCTGTGCTCTACAGTAGGTCCTTGTTGATTATCTATTTTATATATAGTAGTGTGTATCTCTTAATCCCAAACTCCTAATTTATCCCTCCTTCCACCGACCTTTCCCCTTTGGTAACCAAAAGTTTGTTTTCTAACTCTGTGAGTGTGTTTCTATTTTGTAATAAGCTCATTTGAATCACTTTTTCAGAGGGATTCTTTATTTGAACGCTTTGTCTTAGTCTGATCTGTGCTTAACTGCAAGGTAGTTATGTGCCAGGCCAGGGATCAGCGGCACAAAATTCACTCTAGTCCCCCTATTGCTTGGAAGTCATAGACTTGATTATCTCCGAAAGCATATCTGGGGGGTAAAACATGTTTAAGGGTTGTTTTTACTAAGAATTTTAGAGTACCTGAATTTGGGGCTCTGTCATGATTGGAAAACACATCTGAGTTCGGATATGGTGATCTTTTCTGAAGGGCATCGTGTCACAGAGAGCTTGGGTGACTGCAGGTGCAGCACCTGTATAGGCCTGTAGGTGGGCCCCAGGCCTGCCTGTTTCTGTCACTACCACCTGGTCACCTCAGGCCAGCATCTGACCTTGGACAGAGGATTTGTCCAGCTAGGCCTCTGCTGAATAGGTAAGTACGTGCGCTCTTTCCTAACCTGGCTATTTCTCTAGTTAGCTTTTATGACCAACCTGAGTACAGGCTGGTCGTTCCTGCAAATAGCTCCGGCTCACCAGCTTAGGCAGGTCATGCCCCCAACCACTGGCAAGAAGCAGCGATGGTGGGATGGTGGGATCTCAGGCAGCTTGGAGAGGCTGGGAGGGGCGCTAATCAGCAGCCCCAGCGTTGACAGGAGCCAGCAGGGAAGCAGAACAGACGTGTAATAGGGACTAATAAATCTTTCTACTTTGTGGTGTGCTGTGGAGACACTTCTCCATTATCACTCAGAGATGGGAAGCAGGGCCTTTGTCTTCTATGGAGTCCACTTAGCAGAGTAACAGGCAGTATGCCCATCATGTGGGCAGTGCTTCAAAGACGGTGGCAGCCTTTGCATGTGTATGTGCATGTGTACACACACTCGTAATGAGCCTCTTCAACCTCAGTAGGGCAAATGGGAAGGTCACGGTGAGATATTAAAGTATAATATTATCTCCCAGGGAGTTCAGGGATAAAATCAGATCTTTAATGGACATGAGCATTCACTAGAAGGAAGGAGTGTTAAAATATACGATAGGGACAGATTTAAAAGAATAGCATCATTGAATACAAACGTCAGTAATGGACCAAAACTTACCAAAAAGTTAGAGTGTCGATCAAATTTACATTTTTAAAGTGAATTTCAGTGGAGCATAGTGGTTAATATTATGGTATAATATTATGGTATAATAATGTTGCTGGTATCAGGAACACCTCAGTTTGAATATTGACTCCACATCTTCCTATCTATGCCTAGGGCAGCTTCCTTAACTGCTCTGATTGTAAACTTTCTCATCTGTAAAATGGGAATAATAGTAGTACTACCATCATAGGTTTCTTGTGAATAATAAATGAGATAACTTCATATAAAAAATCTAATAAGGCCTAGCACATTGGGTGAGGGCTTTTTAAAAGCCTACTACTATTGTTGTCTTTCTAAGAAGAAAAATAATATATGATTCCTCAACCACTTGGACTTTGTGGTAACATTATGAAAATGGCAGCAGTTATAGCAGCAGGAACAGTAAATGGAAAAGCTAGTCACCTCCTGTTTTCTGTCTGTAGTTTCTATAAAGTGTTCCTCACATTAGGAAGGATGGGGTAATTATCCCAATGGGGTGAATTATGCCCAAGACTGATGAAGCAATAGAATATAAGCAGTTAGCCACTCTAGATGACTCATCATCCCCCAGCCCAGATAAATTAAATACCAAGTACTGGATATTATTCTGGAACCACTGTTGATAATCTCCATGGAAATGGCATATAGGAGATAAGCTAAAAGATCAGAAATGGAAAAATACAGTCCTCATTTTTATAACAAAAATTCTGAAAACCATAATACAGGAAGCTTGAAATTGGTGCCTGGGAAATTTCTAGAAAGGAGCAAATAACAAAGAAAGACATAATCACAAAAATCCAGCATAGGCTCACGAAAAAAAAGGTATTTTCTTTTTTTTTAATAGATTAAGAAAACAACTATTAGTCAGGAGATGCCATAACTTGGTTGCATCAAGATTTCAACAAAGCATCTATTTTTTGACTCATGATAATGTTCAGAGAGTATGAAGAAATGTGTGTTGGCTGATTGCTCAGTTGGATAGATGCATAATCAGCTGCCCCATTGTACACAAATATGGCCAGATAATGACTAATTAACTTAGAGGAGAGGAATCTTTCCAGAATTATACCACAGAGCTCCACCTTTAGAACAACGTTACTCATTATATTTTACTGATGACAAAAAGATGAAAAGTCAGGCTTTTAATGTAAAGATCATACAAACTAGGAAGGAGTAATAACTGTGATTCTGTCAGAGTCAGAATTCTAAATGTCCTATGATTCCCTTAACATCCTGGAACAGTGGGCTGTAATAAACAAGGTGAAATTTAACAGGAATACAATTTCCTGCATATTTGGCTAAAAAAACTCAATGTATTAGATCAGGAGGCTTAAAAGCAATTAGTATTAAAAAAAAAACTTGGGAGAGTGGTTGAAGATCAGGTCAGTATGAGTCAGGAATGCACTAAACGCTAAGACAGTCAGAAGATGCTCAATAAAAGGACAGTGTCCTTTGCAAAGACTGTTCTTAGCCCTGCCGCACTCTGCCCTGCTCAGACCACATCTTAAAGGGTTTGGTTTCGGACAGTCCCATTTAAAGAGAGAAACTGACAAATCAGAGTGCTGACTCGGGGGGGGGGGGGGGGGGAGGGCAACAAGACGGTGAGGAGTCGAAACCATCTTGTGTAGATATGTATATGTATAATTGAATCACTTGCTATACACCTGAAACTAACACAACATTGTAAATTAACTGTACGCCAATAAAATTTTAAAAAAATAAAAATAAATAAAAATTTTAAAAAAACATCCTGTAGGAAAAGATAGAAATTCATGCCACAGCTACTTAATTTGAGAAATAAAAATCAAGAAGAAATCATTTAGATCCGTAAATATTTAAAGAACTTTCTATGGAACCACATCTATTTAATATAGCTCTTAAGGCAAAAAGGAGTTAATGAGTAAAGGTTTTAGGGATGAAAATCTAATCTAAAGAAAGAATCTATAACAATTAGAGGTGTCCAGGAATAGGATGAGCTTCTTATTAGAGCTAACAACCTTTTGTATATAAAAGCATTGACCAAATAAACTTCTGTTGAGTGTGAGGCTTTATAAAGAGTGATTACATTAAACAGGAGATTTAGCTAGTTGGCTCTAAAACGTGTTCTCCTGGGGTAAGAGGCTTATGGTGGGGCAGTCATGCTCCCTCTTACTTAATGTCAGTGATAGCTTCAGGCTTGTGGAATAGGAAGTATCTTTCCCTCTTACAAAGAAGAGGATGTGAACACAGTCTCTAAAAGTAAATTAGGCATCTTAAGGTGAAGGTTTATTATACTTCTGGGCTAAAATGAGAAGACTTCTCTAAATTACTGGTAAGAAGACCTGAAGGCTTTTTTGCCCCAGTGATCTGAACCTCTGAAACCCCCAAGTTAGAGCCTGGTATGTACTCAAGATTGTTTATCTTTTAAGCAAAGCCTCAGGTTAACCGGGAAAAGTCTTTATTCAAACTCAGAAATGCCTAACTTTTGTTGGGTGATAATTGGTTAGAGTTGAGGATGGGAAAAAAGGGTTTTTCAGTTCCTAGGTATTTGTATTTCTTTATATATTATTCTAAATATTCTGTCACTGCTCCCAAGTAAACATCAATGTTTATGCTTATGGCCTTATTAATAAAAAGAATTAACCTGGGTTAAGTATATAATGTGTCCTAGGCAGTATACTGAGTTCTTTAAATATGTTGTATCATTTAATCTTCTTGAGGTTCTAGGAAATAGGTACTGTTATTATCCCAGTTTTATAGACGAGGAAACTAACTGGCAGAATTTTTTAAATATGCTGAAATTGCTAGCAAATGGCAGCTGAGATTCAAATGACCTCACACCCCCACCCTATGAGCCACAATACTATAATTGTATAGGTTCACAGGCAGAATATTCAGTGCAGCCCAGTGCGTAGAAGCAAATGGTGCTTTTGGAATCCAAAGGATCTAGGTTCAAAACGTAACGCCTCCTTTACTGATTCTCTGATCTTAAGTAAATACCTTAGCCTCGTAGAACATCACTTTTATAAAGTGTGTGTGTTGGGGGGAGGTGATAATAGTACCAACATATAAGGTTGCTTTGAAGATTACATGAGCTAATGCATACAAAATGTATGGCACGTAGTAAATTCATCAATTGATGTTATTAATGAATTATACTATGTGCTAGTCACTGTTGATTCAGTTACCTCTGCCGGTAGAAAGCCTATTCGTTTAGATTTTGCAGTTCTACTCTAGGTAATTCTGTTTACCAGAATGTGAGCTATGATGCTAGGAAGTGGCTAAGTTCTTTATTTCTACTCTCCAATGTTAGAAATAGCCTTTTGGAATTTCGATAACAAATATATTGATTACAGCGCAAAAGTCGCAATTCCTCGTACATAGTATGAATTCAGTAAATGTTTTTCAAAATAGTAAATCATTCACGTAACACCTGTCAAGAACAAAAATCCCTTTGTACTCTGAACCCCTTATCCATTGTGCACTTTTGAATATGGAGGAGAGTTGCTGTCTTACCACCTCCCAAGCTCCTAAGGTCACCTGCCATCAACTTTCATTCCTTTCCTCTTCACCATCAAGTCAGTGTTCTCGGGCTTCCCTGGTGGCGCAGTGGTTGAGGGTCCGCCTGCCGATGCAGGGGACACGGGTTTGTGGGCCGGTCCGGGAGGATCCCACATGCCACGGAGCGGCTGGGCCCGTGAGCCATGGCTGCTGAGCCTGTGCGTCCGGAGCCTGTGCTCCGCAACGGGAGAGGCCACAGCAGTGAGAGGCCCGCGTACCGGGGAAAAAAAAAAAAAAAAAGTCAGTGTTCTTCTGCTCCTCCGTCCACCTGGACTGTAAGAAAGACATAGACTCCATTTTGGATGTTTGCTGACAGCCTTCCAATCCCACTACTCTCCTTTCCCCTTCTGTCCCACAGCTGGGCAAGTTGATTAAAAAAATCCCCAGTGTTCCCTCCTTTGGCCCTGTCGGAAAGCTCAAACCACGTGAGCTCTGGCTTTCCCAGGCCATTTTCAGACCTACTTGGAAGACTTCTCTCATCTCCCCAGAAAGCCACATTATTGAGTAAAAAACCCTGTTTCTACCTTCTTGGTGTATATGTAGCATCATCAGTGTCAACATCCAAACCAAATTTGGGTCCATATCGCTTCTGCAGGGTGATGACAACTCCAAGAGCCCTTCCCTCTTTACGCCATAATCCCTCATCTGGAAAATGACCACCCGCTTCTACAATATTGTTGGCACTTTTATTAACAACTGATTATCCCTCATCTAGTTAATCAGAATTCAGTCTCTTTAGTCAGATGGCCTATAGACAAATTCTTGTAAAATTTCAAGCATTAGATAATTTTCTTGTTCTGTTAGTCCAGAAATTAGAATAGGGAGAAACAATATGCAAATCTGACAAAGAAAACCATACTCCAACATAGAGAAAATTATAGATCAAAAGTCTTTCAGCCAATTCCAAACCAATTCCTGTTTAAACTCTTAGAAAATTAAAAGTTAAAGTATAATTCCTTAATAGGATAAAGAATATCTTAATTTGGTAGCCAATATCACTCTCAGTAGGAAAATATGCTGTAGGTATTAAACCATAGTCAGGAACCATAGTGCCAGTGATTAGCAATCCTTCGTTAACATTTTGGAAGTTCTGCCTCATTCTTTAATACAGGTTTCCCCTGCTATCTGAAAGTAGAGTGTTCCTATGAAATCCTTTGTAAGGCGAAATGGTGTAAAGTGAAGAAGCAATTACCTTAGGACATACCTTGCTAACAGATGCACAGAATAAATCCAGAAAAACCACACATGCTCACACAGTTCAAAGCTATGGCAGTTTGAGGCTCAGATGCTGAATGTAGTTTCTGGGGAAGAAGTTTGCCGGGGCCGTTCTCCCTACTGGGGTGCATGGCACCTCTATAAAGACTTTTCTTGCTGCAAAACAAACGCTGAATGCTATTTTCGTTTTTCACCTTTTTTTGTAAAAGCAAAAGTCCTCTTTGAATTTCTTCCAGTTAATGGAAATAGGTACTAATGTAGGTGTTTCATAAAACCACAGTAGTATAAAGGGAGCTTTCAGAATCCAGGGGATACCTGTATGTGAATCAGAAATAAAACCATGGTTATTGAAAAGGAGGAAAACAATTATTATTTGCAAGTGGCATTATCTACATTACAAACCTGAGAAAATCAACTGGAAAAAACCTTAGAATTAATAAAAGAGTTCAATAAAAGTATTACAAAAATGAGTACTTTTCTGTCAATGAGGAATAAAATTCAAAATTAATTGGAGGAAATTTGGTACATAATTGTAGTATGTCTTAAAATACTATTTAAAGAAAAGTGCAGAACCCATTTTAAAGGAAATTATTGAACTTATTGAGATAAATAAAGAATTTAATAAAGAGACATACCATGTTCCTGGATGGAAAGGCTAAACATTGCAAAGCTGATACTTCTTCCCAGAATAATTTAAGGTTGAATTAAATTCTAAAAGAAATCAAAATCAATTGGCTAATAGGAGGCAAATGGGAAGAACTTAACAAAAGTTTAAAATGGTTCTATAGATCATATAGAAGAAAAACCAAGAAATATTTAAAAATAAAAGGAATAACAAATGTTGGCTCGCTCTAATATTAAAATGGTATGGACTCAGGTCAGTTAAAGCAGTGTGGTTATTATTCTACATCAGGTAGATGGATAAAACAGTGCAAGGTATGTGGCAGTAGACCTTACCATTTTAAATGTTTAATGCTTATAAAAGGGGTATCACATAGCAACCAGAAAACAAAGGCTGATTCTGTAAGTGTTCTGGAACCATTTTATCACTATTTGGAAAGAAAATAAGATGCTTTCCTGACAGCATAACATAATATAAATCCCATATGGGTCAAAGAGGTAAAGGTACCAAAAAAGCACATTGAAACATTATTAAACTTGAAGAAAACGAAAGTGACTATTTAATTGCTGTCCATTGGGAAAAGGACTTTCTAATTTAAAGTCAATGAAGGAAATCACAAAGGAAAAAGAAGGTTTATTGGACTTTGTAAACATTTAAAAGTTATGAAGATGAAAATATCACAAACAAAATTAAAAGACAGGAAAAGAAAAAAGATTTCAGAACTACAACAATTTCTGCTATTCTCAATATATGAAGATTTAATATAAATTCATAATGAAAACATTGTGACAAGAATCTGGGCAAAGGATATGAAGAGACAATTCACAGAATAGAAAATACCTTTAGCTAATAAACACAGGGAGAAAATTAGCCTTATGTGTAATGAAAGACATAAAACATGAAATAACAAAAGTATGTTTTGCCTGCAAAACTGGCAACATGTTTAGAAGGTACTAATCAGCACTGGAGAAGCTGCGGTGACACATTTACTCCTGGGGAAGTGAAAATTGATAAAGCCTTTCCAGGAGGCCAAGTGGTAATAACGTATCAGGAATCTCTGACAACATTCTAGGGCTTTCACCCAGTAATTCTACTTCCAGGGCTGCATCCCAAAGAAATAATCCATGATTTAAAATGAAATTTATGTTTAAGCACAGTCTTTGCAACGTTATTTTTGATAGCAAATATGGGAAATGTTTAAATAATCTGTAACATATCCCCATAATAAACTCTTGTGCATTCATTAAATATGTTGCCCAATAATTTTTAATGGAGTGAGAAAATGTCCACTCTGTTTTAAGTGAAAGCAAAATTGTCACCTAATAAATGAACTGTAATATACAATATACATTTTATACTTCTGGAAAGTGACAGCGTAACACTAATGGTGGCTGTCTAAGGTTGTGTAATGTTGAGCAATTTTTGTTTTCTTCATATTTGTGTATCTTTTCCATGTTTTTTCCAATAAACTCTTACTAATTTTGAATCAGGAAAAATAAGAACTCCATTCCTCCTGAGTAATATCCCTTACTTCATTAGTTTCTTATTCTCAAAACTCTCCAAGGGATAGACGTTGTTTGCTCATATGAACATAGACACTCTCCTTGTATCTGTTTCTCTATGATATGAAAATGATGAATGTCTAACATACTTTACCTCACAAGGATATTATAAGGACAAATTGAGATAAAGATGAAAACATGATTTGGAAGAAAAAAGTGTAAGAAAAATATAATGAGTTGAGGTCTGTCAACATGTATTTCTCAAGTCAGCACATTCAGTAATTTTCACTGACTATCAAGCATGGGCCTGTGCCCCAGATTAAATCATAATGCCTGTAAAAGATTAGTTAATGAATATAAAAATATGTCAACCTCTAGAATAGTGCTGTCCAGTAGAACTTTCTGTAATGTTGGAAATATTCTCTTATCTGTGCTGATACAGTAGCCACTTAGCCACATGGCTGTTGAGCATTTGAAGTGTGGCCGGTGTGACTGAGGACCTGAATTTTTCATTTTAATTAATTTAAGTCAAATATGAATAGTCACAGGTGGCAGGTGGCTGCAGCTCTACAATGTAGCATGACTGGGAATCAGGCATCTTCTTCAGTGCTTTCCGTATATTATATCTCATTTGAGCCTCGCAGTGACCCGTGATCCAGGTGTTACTTATACCCCCATTTTATAGATGAGGAATCTGAGTGGTAAAGGGGGTAAGTGACTTGCCCAGGGTGAGAGTGCTCATAAATTATGGAACCAGAATTCACACCCACATCGCCCTCCTCGCCCGCATCCGCGACTCCATGTTGCCTCCCACACGTAATGCTGGGCCTGGCACCAAACGGTCACAAGCAGGTGAAAACGACAAACTACAAGGGAAGTCAGGGAATTTCATGGGGATGAACAAGACAATGAGCATGTCTTGTCCGCCTTGGTGAATCCCGTCTGCATCCAATGGTTGCCATCCTCTTACACGATGAATTCCCCATTAGTGTCCATGAACAATGAGAGCAACTTCTCAATAAGCCATCAGGGAGGGGTCTCAAAGCTACATGTTTGTTAAGTTGCCGACTTTCTCTTGAATCAAGCCCTTCATGTTGAAAATGATCTTAGAGCCAAGATCCCAGACTACACACAGGTGAGAAAGCAAATTTGCAGAGTATATTTGAAATACTCGGGCAGCTTTTAACGTACTCTACAGGATATGACAAATGAGTGTCTGTGTAAATCAATAAACCTTTCTGTGAAGGGACTATCGGTTTTATGAATAGCAAGGCAAGGTACATGGAAACGAGTAATCTTGTTTCCTGTCAGTATTTTTAAAGTTCACTGTCATAACTCTGTTCCCCTTGACCTTTATCAGTGATACCTAGCAGACATTTGAGTTGCCAGTTGAGTTCTAACTGGACATCTATCCTCGTTCACTTTTCCCTCAGTGCCTGGTAAATGCCTCCTTTGCACCTTCCCCTCTCTTGGATCACTCATTTCTTACCCATGTCATGATTGCTCTTGGAATAATAATTGACTTTCTTAGATTTAAAAATACTTCATTCCAGACAAATACAGATTTTTTACCTTCGTGCTTTAAAATCAGGTTTATTATCATTCTGATGCACAATAATAATTGCTTTGGTATACGAATGTTGATAAGTAAAAAATCAATATGTGGGCTTCCCTGGTGGCACAGTGGTTGAGAGTCCACCTGCCGATGCAGGGGACACGGGTTCGTGCCCCGGTCCGGGAAGATCCCACGTGCCGCAGAGCGGCTGGACCCGTGAGCCATGGCCGCTGAGCCTGCGCGTCGAAGCCTGTGCTCCGCAACGGGAGAGGCCACAACAGTGAGAGGCCCGCGTACCGCAAAAAAAAAAAATCAATATGTACTGAAACTCAGGAATCCTCAAATGCTGTGAAACTAATAATTCAAATGGTGATAGAAAATGAGAGCCTTGGGTTTTGAATAGCAAAATGCATGTCACCTAGAAGTGCGGATGTCTTATTTCTGCTCTCAAACATAAGAAGGTGATATAACATCATCATGGCCGAAAACCCTGTACTAGCATTTCCAAACTGCAGTCAGCCCCTTTCAAACTCCTGACATATATTTACATGCAATTAATGCACAGAGCAGCTCTTTTAAAGTAATTCTTTATATAGTCTATATAGTCCTGTCTTGATAGTCCCCAAAAGCTACATTTTTAAAAGACAATAATTTTAGGACAGCTTTAAAAAATGTGAAGTCTGATTTTTTTTTTAATAAGGGATTTTAAGTATTCTTCTATAGCAAATATATTGACACAATCCTATTTCATTTAATATGTTATTTAATGTATTTCCACCCTGAGGTGATACATATATGTGGAATTGCATTGTGGGTATTATTTTGCTAATTAGCATCCAGATGTGGACTTGGCTTATGTAAATAGAACTCAGCCTTAATGTAACAGTGTTTTATGGGACTAAGAAGACAGTTCCGAATCTGTGAAGTGTTAACTGCCGTCACACTAGAGCAGTTGTCTGATTAATTATGATGGTGTAAACTTGGTCATGTTTATGACATGATGTTCCCTCCACAGCAGTTGACTAGATAATTGTCCTCTTGCTGCCGTGGGTCCTAAGTAGAACTCAACAAGTGTGAGACCCAAGCCTGGAGCTGTCTCCACTTGCTGCCACTTACTTAATCAAAGGGAACATGCTTTGTGAAGCTACTCTTCAAGTAATTTGGGCACAAATTCTATCACCTTAAAGGATAAAATTAAGATTTATTTAATACCCAGTAAACTATTAGTGCAGTTGATCCAAATGATCAGTGGAACGGGTAGAAGGGCAGAAAAACAAAAAGCAGAGATCTAATTTTATTGTCTGTAAAATAGGGACTGGATTTGATGACGCCGAGATCTCTTTAAGCTCTGGTGTTCTTGTGAATAATACCAAAAGACGAATTACGGTGGCTGGGTGGATAGTCGTTATTTTACGTTTCTGGGCTGCCGTTTCCTTTATCTGTAAAATTATGTGGCTACTCTGGATATCCCAGTCCCTTCTAAATCTGAAAGTTCACAAAATATTTCATGAAGTTGAGAGTGCCAGGCAAATACAGATGTGATGTCACTGATACATATGCATGAATATATGTGCATATATATGTACCTATGTCCATATATAAGGATATATATGTGCATCCCTCCCAGAGGACATTTGGCAAAGTCTAAACTTTGGTGTCAAACTGGGTGAGGGGGATGCTGTTGTTATATAGTGGGTAGACGCCCAGGATACTGCTAAATAACCTACAATACCAGAGAGGACAGTCCCCCCAAACAAAAAATTATCTGACCCAAAACGTCCCTAGTGCTGAGGTGGAAAAACCCTAGTGTGTATGTTGGTATAGCAACCTGTGTGAGTGTTTGATGTGTTTTGTGTTTCTTTGTTACTTCAGTTTTCATCTTTTTGGTTTTTTCCATTTGTTCCAAGGGCAAAATCAATAGAAATAGGGATCACAAACATTGATGTGATTGTCTCACAGCCTGATCAGTATAACCTGAAAAACAAAATACTACACAGTTGCAAAGAAAGTGCTCCTAGAGTCTACTGGCATGCTAGCAAATGGAAATAATAAAAATGCACCAAGTATTAACAATTAGAACAGTACTCGTAACCTGCTCATTTCTAGACAATTCTGGGACCACGTTGCAGGCCCTTCATATATCCCTGCTGATATCCTTTGACATTGAATAGGATTCTATTTACAAAACTTTTTCTAGACCTTCCTCTTGCTACGCTTCAATGTTTCCTATTCCTTCAGGGCTGCATTATGCTGTGTACACACACACACATACACATGCACACACTGATAAACATACACAAACTGCTCACATACTCCCTCATTATATAGAAGAGTTTTTGTATCTAATTTGTTCCAACCAGATCAACAAGACATTGTTTTCCTAACCATCTGTTGAGACATGGAAATAAGCTTTGCTGTGTGCAGCCCGACAATTTACCCATGTTTGTCTTACTGAGACTCCAGTCTGGTTTGGTTACACTTCTCTCTGTTCAACAGACTGTATCAAAGTCTGGTTTAGAGACATTAGACCAGCTAGGCTATGGGATTTCTAGCAGAAGTTGGCTGACCCTCTCATAGACTCAAAGAAGGGGAACAGTGAGGATTGTGTATATTCAGAATTTTATCAAAGTGATGGTTCTACTCTGACACAAGTGAAAATATGATGTGCTTCATCTTCTCTTAAGAATTTAAGATTTATGATTATTTATATTTCGATAATTACTGTATAAATTCAAAGGAATCTGAGACTTACAGCTGGAAACGACTTTGGAGATGGCATGATCCAGTAATATGATGAGGGAACAAAAAATAAAGCCACGAGAGGTTAAGCAACTTGATCAGTGTCACAGTAAGTAAATGGCAGAGCTTGAAACCACGTGTTCCTGACTGTGGTCTCTGCCACATTATGCGGCTGAAAATGGTTTTTGTTTTGTTTTGCTTTTTTAACATCTTTCTTGGAGTATAATTGCTTTACAATGCTGCATTAGTTTCTGCTGTATAACAGAGTGAATCAGCTGTCAGTATACATACATCCCCATATCTCCTCCCTCTTGCGTCTCCCTCCCACTCTCCCTATCCCACCCCTCTGGGTGGTCACAGAGCACTGAGCTGATCTCCCTGTGCTATGTGGCTGCTTCCCAGTAGCTATCTGTTTTACATTTGGCAGTGTATATATGTCCATGCCACTCTCTCACTTCGTCTCAGCTTACCCTTCCCCTCCCCGTGTCCTCAAGTCCATTCTCTAGTAGATCTGCCTCTTTATTCCCGTCCTGCCCCTAGGTTCTTCAGAACCACTTTTTTTTTGTTTTTTAGATTCCATATATATGTGTTAGCATACGGTATTTGTTTTTCTCTTTCTGACTTACTTCACTCTGTATGACAGACTCTAGGTCCATCCACCTCACTACAAATAACTCAATTTCGTTTCTTTTTATGGCTGAGTAATATTCCATTGTATATAAATGCCACATCTTCTTTATCCATTCATCTGTTGATGGACACTTAGGTTGCTTCCATGTCCTGGCTATTGGAAATACAGTGTTGCAATGAACATTGTGGTACATATATCTTTTTGAATTATGGTTTTCTCAGGGTATATGCCCAGTAGTGGGATTGCTGGGTCCTGTGGTAGTTCTATTTTTAGTTTTTTGTTTGTCTGTTTGTTTGGTTTGGGTTTTTTTGCGGTACGCGAGCCTCTCACTGTTATGGCCTCTCCCGTTGCAGAGCACAGGCTCCAGACACGCAGGCTCAGCGGCCATGGCTCACAGGCCCAGCCGCTCTGCAGCATGTGGGGTCTTCCCAGACCAGGGCACGAACCCGTGTCCCCTGCATTGGCAGGTGGACTCTCAACCACTGCACCACCAGGGAAGCCCCTATTTTTAGTTTTTTAAGGAACCTCCATACTATTCTCCATAGTGGCTGTATCAATTTACATTCCCACCAACAGTGCAAGAGGGTTCCCTTTTCTCCTCACCCTCTCCAGCACTTATTGTTTGTAGATTTTTTGATGGTGGCCATTCTGATGTCTGTGAGGTGTTATCTCAATGTAGTTTTGATTTGCATTTCTGTAATGATTAGTGATGTTGAGCATCCTTTCATGTGTTTGTTGGCAATCTGTATATCTTCTTTGGAGAAATGTCTATTTAGGTCTTCTGCCCATTTCTGGATTGGGTTGTTTGTTTTTTTGATATTGAGCTGCATGAGCTGCTTGTAAATTTTGGAGATTAAGCCTGTGTCAGTTGCTGCATTTGCAAATATTTTCTCCCATTCTGCGGGCTGTCTTTTCATCTTGTTTATGGTTTCCTTTCCTGTGCAAAAGCTTTTAAGTTGCATTAGTTGCCATTTGTTTACTTCTGTTTTTATTTGCATTTCTCTAGGAGGTGGGTCAAAAAGGACCTTGCTGTGATTTATGTCATAGAGTGTTCTGCCTGTGTTTCCTCTAAGAGTTTTAAAGTGTCTGGCCTTACATTTAGGTCTTTAATCCATTTTGAGTTTATTTTTGTGTATGGTGTTAGGAAGTGTTCTAATTTCATTCTTTTACATGTAGCTGTTCAGTTTTCCCAGCACCACTTATTGAATAGGTTGTCTTTTCTCCATTGTATATTCTTGCCTCCTTTATCAAAGGGAAGGTTACCATATGTGCATGGGTTTACCTCTGGGCTTTCTATCTTGTTCCATTGATCTATCTTTCTGTTTTTGTGCAGTACCATACTGTCTTGATTACTGTAGCTTTGTAGTGTAGTCTGAAGTCAGGGAGTCTGATTCCTCCAGCTCCATTTTTTCCCCTCAAGACTGCTTTGGCTATTTGGGGTCTTTTTTGTCTCCATACAAATTTTAAGATTTTTTGTTCTAGTTCTGTAAAAAATGCCACTGGTTATTTGATAGGGATTGCATTGAATCTGTAGATTGCTTTGGATAGTATAGTCATCTTCACAGTATTCTTCCAATCCAAGAACATGGTATATCTCTCCGTCTCTGTGTCATCTTTGATTTCTTTCATCAGTGTCTTATAGTTTTCTGAGTATAGGTCTTTTCCCTCCTTAGGTAGGTTTATTCCTAGGTATTTTATTCTTTTTGTTGCAATGTTGAATGTGATTGTTTCCTTAATTTCTCTTTCTGATCTTTCGTTGTTAGTGTATATGAATGCAAGAGATTTCTGTACATTAATTTGTATCCTGCAACTTTACCAAATTCATTGATTAGCTCTAACAGTTTTCTGGTGGCATTTTTTAGGATTCTCTATGTATAGTATCATGTCATCTGCAAACAGTGACAGTTTTACTTCTTTTTTCCAATTAGTATTCCTTTTATTTCTTTTTCTTCTCTGATTGCCGTAGCTAGGACTTCCAAAACTATGTTGAATAATCGTGGCGATAGTGGACATCCTTGTCTTATTCCTGATCTTACAGGAAATGCTTTCAGTTTTTTGCCATTGAGAATAATGTTTGCTGTGGGATTGTCGTATACAGCCTTCAGTATGTTGAGGTAGGTTCCCTCTATGCCCATTTTGTGGGGAGTTTTTATCATAAATGTGTGTTGAGTTTTGTCAGATGCTTTTTCTACATCTATTGAGATGATCATATGGTTTTTCTTCTTCAATTGGTTAATATGGTGTATCACATTGATTGATTTGCATATATTGAAGAATCCTTGCATCCCTGGGATAAATCCCACTTGATCATGGTGTATGATCCTTTTAATGTGTTGTTGGATTCTGTTTGCTAGTATTTTGTTGAAGATTTTGGCATCTATATTCATCGGTTATATTGGTCTGTAATTTTCTTTTTTTCTAGTATCTTTGGTTTTGGTATCAGGGTGATGGTGGTCTCACAGAATGAGTTTAGGAGTGTTCTTTCCTCTGCAATTTTTTGGAAGAGTTTGAGAAGGATGGATGTTAGCTTTTCTCTAAATGTTTGATAGAATTCACCTGTGAAGCAATCTGGTCCTGGACTTAGGTTTGTTGGAAGATTTTTAATCACACTTTCAATTTCATTACTTGTGATTGGTCTTGATTGGTCTGTTCATATTTTCTGTTTCTTACTGTTTCAGTCTGGGTAGGTTATACCTTTCTAAGAATTTGTCCATTTCTTCCAGGTTGTCCATTTTATTGGCATAGGGTTGCTTGTAGTAGTCTCTTAGGATGCTTTGTATTTCTGCAGTGTCTGCTGTAACTTCTCCTTTTTCATTTCCAATTTTATTGATTTGAGTCCTCTCCCTCTTTTTCTTGATGAGTCTGGCTAAAGATTTATCAATTTTGTTTATCTTCTCAAAGAACCCGCTTTTACTTTTATTGATCTTTGCTATCATTTCCTTCATTTCTTTTTCATTTATTTCTGATCCGATATTTATGATTTTTTCCTTCTGCTAACTTTGGGGGTTTTTGTTCTTCTTTCTCTATTGCTTTAGGTGTAAGGTTAGGTTCTTTATTTGAGATGTTTCTTGTTTCTTGAGATAGGATTGTATTGCTGTAAACTTCCCTCTTAGAACTGCTTTTGCTGCATCCCGTAGGTTTTGGGTCATCATGTTTTCCTTGTCATTTGTTTCTAGGTGTGTTTTGATTTTTCCTTTGATTTCTTCAGTGGTCTCTTGGTTATTTAGTAGTGTATTGTTTAGCCTCCATGTGTTTGTATTTTTCACAGTTTTTTCCTGTAATTGCTATCTAGTCTCAGAGCGTTGTGGTCGGAAAAGATACTTGATTTGATTTCAATTTTCTTAAATTTACCAAGGCTTGATTTGTGACCCAGGGTATGATCTATCCTGGAGAATATTCCATGAGCACTTGAGAAAAAAGTGTATTCTGTTGTTTTTGGATGGAATGTCCTTTAAATATCAATTAAGTCCATCTTGTTTAAGGTGTCATTTAAAGCTTATATGTCCTTATTTATTTTCATTTTGGATGATCTGTCTCTTGGTGAAAGTGCGGTGTTTAAAGTCCCCTACTATTACTGTGTTACTGTTGATTTCCCCTTTTATGGCTGTTATCATTTGCCTTATGTATTGAGGTGTCCTATGTTGGGTGCATAAGTATTTACAATTGTTATATCTTCTTCTTGGATTGATTCCTTGATCATTATTTAGTGTCCTTGTTTGTCTCTTGTAAGTCTTTATTTTACAGTCTATTTTGTCTGATATGAGAATTGCTACTCCAGCTTTCTTTTGATTTCCCTTTGCATGGAATATGTTTTTCTATCCCCTCACTTTCAGTCTGTATGTGTCCCTAGGTCTGAAATGGGTCTCTTGTAGACAGCATATGTATGGGTCTTGTTTTTGGATCCATTCAGCCAGTCTATGTCTTTTGGTTGGAGCATTTAATCCATTTACATTTAAGGGAATTACTGATATGTATGTTCCTGTTACCATTTTCTTAATTGTTTTGGGTTTGTTATTGTAGGTCTTTTCCTTCTCTTATGTTTCCTGCCAAGAGAAGTTCCTTTAGTATTTGTTGTAAAGCTGGTTTGGTGGTGCTGTATTCTCTTAGCTTTTGCTTGCCTGTAAAGGTTTTATTTGTCTGTCAAATCTGAATGAGATCCTTGCTGGGTAGAGTAATCTTCATTGTAGGTTTTTCCCTTTCATCACTTTAAATATGTTCTCTCACTCCCTTCTGGCTTGCAGAGTTTCTGCTGAAAGATCAGCTGTTGACCTTATGGGGATTCCCTTTTATGTTATTTGTTGCTTTTCCCTTGCTGCTCTTAATGTTTTGTCTTTGTATTCAATTTTTGATAGTTTGATGAATATCTGTCTAGGTGTGTTTCTCTTCGGATTTATCCTGTATGGGACTCTCTGCATTTCCTGGACTTGATTAACTGTTTCCTGTCCCATATTAGGGAAGTTTTCAACTATGATCTCTTCAAAAATTTTCTGTCCCTTTCTTTTTCTCTTCTTCTTCTGAGACCCCTATAATTCAAATGTTGGTGTGTTTAATGTTGTCCCAGAGGTCTCTGAGACTGTCCTCAGTTCTTTTCATTCTTTTTTCTTTATTCTGCTCTACAGTAGTTATTTCCACTGTTTTATCTTCCAGGTCACTTATCCGTTCTTCTGCCTCAGTTATTCTGCTATTGATCCCTTCTAGAGAATTTTTAATTTCATTTATTGTGTTGTTCATTGTTTGTTTGCTCTTTAGTTCTTCTAGGTCCTTGTTAAATGTTTCTTGCATTTTCTCTATTCTATTTCCAAGATTTTGGATCATCTTTACTATCATTATTCTGAATTCTTTTTCAGGTAGACTGCCTATTTCCTCTTCATTTGTTACGTCTGGTGGGTTTTTATCTTGCTCCTTCATCTGCTGTGTGTTTTTCTGTCTTCTCATTTTGCTTAACTTACTGTGTTTGGGGTCTCCTTTTCGTAGGCTGCAGGTTTGTAGTTCTCGTTGTTTTTTGTTGTCTGTCCCCCAGCGGCTAAGGTTGGTTCAGTGGGTTGTGTAGGCTTCCTTGTGTAGGGGACGCCTGTGTTCTGGTGGATTAGCCTGAACCTTGTCTTTCTTGTGGGCAGAACCGTGTCCAGTGGTGTGTTTTGGGGTGTCTGTGAACTTATTATTCTTTTAGGCAGCGTCTCTGCTAATGGGTGGGGTTGTGTTCCTGTCTTTCTAGTTGTTTGGCATAGAGTGTCCAGCACTGGAACTTGCTGGTCGTTGAGTGGAGCTGGGTCTTAGCATTGAGACGGAGATCTCTGGGAGAGTTCTCGCCCACTGATACTACGTGGGGCCAGCAGTTCTCTGGGGGTCGAATGTCCTGAACTCAGCTCTCCCACCTCAGAGGCTCAGGCCTGACACCTGGCCGGAGCACCAAGACCTTGTCAGCCACACGGCAGAGTCAGCTCTGGCGGAGCTCTGCAGTTCCTGAAAATGTTTTTAAAACCACCAAACTATAACTGAAAAGCCCGGTCTCTTGATATCACACTTTGCTTATCCTTAAAATATCTGTCTGAGACGTCATCTAGATATAAAATACCTCCTTAGTAGCATCAGCGGATAAGTACATAATGTACACATTGAGCCAGTATTATCTTTGTAACATGATGTGTAATTCAAACAAAAATCTTTTAGTAAAATTGGTGGCTGCCAGCTTCCCAACCTACATGTCTGTTACTGCCCCTGAGCTGAGCTGTCAGCTGAGGTGTTTACTCTGTTTTTATCCAGCCCTCGATAAGGAATTACATTTCAGCCACCTCATCCCTTATCACCACAGGGTGCCAGCCGCTTAAAACTCTGCCAACACCCATCCACTCACCCACAGGAAGCAACTCAGGAAATTTCCAAAGGTAGAATGAGAAGAATCAGGGCTGCGTGTAAACGTGTTAGTTTTCCTCTCTCCCCAAAGTTTTCACAGCAAATCCCACTGCTTGCCAATTCTCTCAAGAGAAGTGGAAGATCACCCACCCCCTTTTAGCCCCTGGACTTGCAAATAAAGGATGTCATTTCTAGAAGGGGATTCAGTTTAGCATAATTGCATTAAAGCAAAAGCAAGTGGGCGGGCAGGATGCTAAAAAGTTTACTGTAATGGCTCAGAGTGCTTCTCATTCAGTTAGGTCAGTGTGTGACCTGAAGAAAACCACTAAATCTCTCTGAGCCTCAGGTTACTCATCTGGAGAATGGACGGAAAAGTCTCTCTGTAGCACTGCTGTAAGAATTCCATGAGATCAAGTTTACTTAGTGCTGAGCGCGGAGCCTGGCACATAGTAACCATCCATACTCGTTAACTCCCATTGTCATCGTCATCATCATTTTCCAGAGCTCCTTTGCTCGTCTCTGACACAGATACGCCAATGACTCTAGCTCTGGCTTCCATCTCAAATTAAACCCAACACCTGGCTGGGTCTCTTCCAGATGTTACTCTCACACCTCAAATATACAAAACTGAACCGCTTGTTTCTTCAAAGCTGATTATTTTGAGAACTGCCAGAAATTTGAGGGTAATTCCTCTCTTGTGGCCAGATCTTATTTAGATTTTCTGAACCCCAGTGAGTAAATTTCAGGACACCAAATGATAGAAATGAGTCAAGGGGTGTCACATGTCCTTATAGTTTCAGCTAAAGGGGATAGCCAAACTAAATTATCCTTAGCCACTGGAGTCCCCCATCACACTCCATCCTCAGAAGAAGGCAGAAGGCTCCCAGTGTTGGAGCAGCTACTGCCCACTCATGTAGGGGACAGATGGGAGTGCAGAGCAGGGCTGAGGCAGCCTTCCACTGACTCTCGACCATCCATCCACTCACCAATTGGAAGGGCAGTTGTCCTGAGTGGAAAGGCCAGGGATTATGCTTGCTAAGTAATTTTAACTGTAATCTTCCTGAAGCTTAGTACCATTTTCCTTGTGAATTCTTTTTCTGTCTGTTTCTTTTTGGTTTTGTTTTTTTGTTTTTTTCGTTTGATGTATAACTTTATTCCACGTTATTGCTATTGATAGCATTATCAAATGTTTCCCCATTACTTAACATGTTTTACCATCTTTCTGGCTTCCAAAACTATTCCACTGGTATATTTTATATGTTTTTAAATTTTTACAGGTTACGCTGTGGTAAAACAACAACAAAACAAACCCAGTTGTTTCCAAGATTAAAGTTTTATTTCTTGCTTTTGTTACATGTTGGCAAGAGTCAGCTGTGGCTCTTCTTTGTGTGTCTTCCTGAGGAAAGATCAGCCTCTATCTTTTTTTCTTTTATTTTGAATTTAATTTTATTTTTTTTTACACAGCAGGTTCTTGTTAGTTATCTATTTTATACATATTAGTGTATACATGTCAATCCCAATCTCCCAATTCATCCCACCACCCCCCACCGCCTCCACTTTCCCGCCTTGGTGTCCATATGTTTGTTCTCTACATCTGTGTCTCTATTTCTGCTTTGCAAACTGGTTCATCTGTACCGTTTTTCTAGGTTCCACATATATGTGTTAATATACGATATTTGTTTTTCTCTTTCTGACTTACTTCACTCTGTATGACAGACTCTAGGTCCATCCACGTCTCTACCAGTGATGCAGTTTAGTTCCTTTTTATGGCTGAGTGATATTCCATTGTATATATGTACCACATCTTTTTTATCCTTTTGTCTGTCAATGGGCATTTAGGTTGCTTTCATGTCCTGGCTATTGTAAATAGTGCTGCAATGAACACTGGGGTGCATGTGTCTTTTTGCATTATGGTTTTCTCTGGGCATATGCCCAGTAGTGGGATTGCTGTGTCATTCCTTGTGAATTCTTAAGCAAAGGGCCATTATTCTTCCCTAAAGAGAAAGGGAGCATCAGAACGAGCCATCAGCATCACTGAAAAGGATGTCCTGGAAACATGCAAACAATGCAAAGAAAGGGGAGAGGGGTCAGTGTGGACTGCTGGCATACGTTGCCTAAGAGCAAGAGTTATACGCCTGCTGTCATTTTGTCTTCTCTGTAGGAAGGGGAAAGAAATTGTTCCTTGGCAGAGCAATAGATATTTTTCTGAAAATCTCACGTAACACTGTTTATCTCACTTTGCTCTGCTTTTCCGTCAAAGACCTTACCACTGTCTCAGAGACCTAGAATATCAACCTTTGTTTTGTCTTTGGTTCTCGGCTGTCCTTCTCACCCAGATGCTAGTGAGGAGCTGAAGAATCTGTTCTGAATTCTTTCTTCAGCGTGCGTCTTCCCCCTCCTCCCCGATGCTGCCGTTGTATCTCAGGGGCAGCTGGTCCTTGACAGGATGCTGTAGTCACATGTTTTCTGATCTCCCCAGCTGCCACTGTAGTCCCTCTTCGTCGCTGGTGCCGGGGGTTAGTTACTCAAAATACACATTTGGTCGTGTCCCTTCACCACAGCGTCTGGCTCCTTCCGCCTCTTTGTCCTTTTCCCTGCCCTGTGTCCCCACTCTGCACCCTCTGACCCTGTAAGAGCAGAACTGGCTGCCCGAGTACACCTAGACCCTTCCAGAACTCCCTTGCCCTCAAGCCCCGCCTTGTGCTCTATTACTTATTTGCGTGTGTGTTTGTGTGTGGGGGTGAAATGTGTTTACAGACAAGTGCATAAAATGTATATTTACAGTGAAAAATTATAATGCAAACAATGGAAGAACTGCTACTAGGTCAGCCAATGAAATACTGCCAGGAGCCCAGAGGGCCCCCCACAGGTTCCTCTCTCGTCACAGGTTCCTTTCTCCCCACTGGAGGCAATTTATTCATCTCACTTCCGGAATAATCCTTTTCTTGCTTTCTGAAAAAACTAGTTTTACTTCCTATTTTTGTATTCCCAAACAATGTAATTTTTCCAGTTTTAACATTTGTACTTGGAATCATTTGGGGAGCTAATGTGTATGTATGTGTATGCCCATGTACATGTATTTGTGTAAATATGTTTGAATGTACATCCTGCTTCTTTCGCTCAGTGCTGTCGTTGCAAGATTCACATGTGGTATCCATTTTTCGTGCTCTCTTCCGCTGTCTTCCATTTCTGTACATTATTTCATTATATACATTTACCACAAGTTGCCAGTTGTACTGTTAGTGTTCATTTGGATTATTTCCGTCTGGGAGCCCGTGAGAGCAAAGATGCTGTGAACACACATGTGTGGCCATCCTGTTACAGTTGTTCACAGACATCTGTAGCGGATGTACCTAGAGACGGCTTTGCTGGGCTGCGAGGTATAAGCATCTTTTCCTTCGGTAGGTTAAGCCAAAGTGTTCTACGTGAATACATTTATTTATACCTCCTCCCGGTGTGATATGAGAGTTCCTATTTCTCCACGTATTCACCAGCACTTGCCTTTTACCTTTTCTCTGTTCGTGCCAATTTGGTGCATGTGTAACGGTATATCTTTGTACTTTTAACTTACTTTTTTTTTTTTTTTTTTTTTTTTTGCGATGCGCGGGCCTTTCCCCGCCGCAGCCTCTCCCACCGCGGAGCACAGGCTCCGGACGCGCAGGCCCAGCTGCCATGGCTCACGGGCCCATCCGCTCCGCAGCACGCGTGATCCTCCCGGACCGGGGCACGAACCCGCATCCCCTGCCTCGGCAGGTGGACTCTCAGCCACTGCGCCACCGGGGAAGCCCTTAACTTACATTTTTAAGTAACTTCGTTTTGGGGGTAAAACGATTCCTGGAGTGCAAATGTCTGTGCTTGTTTACTTCCCCTGTTTTGTCTTCTAGTTCCTGTATAGTTCAGAGGTCAAAGATTCCTATTCCTGAAGGAATTCCCAGTCAGTTAAACAACCCAGATTGCTTGTTTTTCGGCCGAGTGGGGCAAACACTCACACTATATTTCTTGGGCTTTCTTTGTTTATATGCTCTCTTCCAAAATACTTAAGGAATAAGGACTGTGTATATAACGATATTATCCCTGTAGCATAAAGGATGTATATGGACAATTTCTTTAAGTTTATTTTTCAGTCTGTGAAATGGAGCTAACACTATCTACCCCATACAGTCTAGGGGTCTTCAATTAAATGAGGTGATAAGGTCAATATCTTAACTGATATTATGTTATGCAAATCAAGTTTTGAATAATTCAACTTCTAAAATGACTGATGGTTAATGTCACAAATATCCTCTGTGCAACAAAGTGATCAGATCTGTTCACATTTCCCAGTTCTGTGAAATTTCTCTGTGATGCTTATAAAACCACAGAATTCACTCTAGTCCTCTATTGCTTGAAAGTCAAAGAGATTTGGTATTTCTGAACACACATCTGGGGAGCAAAATATGTTCAAAGGTTGTTTTTGCTAAGACCTTTAGGGTACCTGCATTTTAGGCTCTGTCATGATTAGAAATTACTTGTTGCATCTTGAGTGCAAATGTATAATTTTTGAAATTGCTGAGTTTTTCAATTTTAGTAGGAATAATTTGGAATAATTTGACAATATTATTAAATGTTTGGAATAATAAAATATTTGTACCAGTCTTTAAAAACACACACTTGTCAGACATAACAGAGCATCACTTCCCTGAATCAACACAAGTCTGAGTCCCAAGTACAATCTGTTCCAGGCTGAAAAGATCAATTTTCCTCTTCTAGCTAGTGGAAAGGAGCGATAGAGTTTCAGGGGAGGGGAGGTCAAGTTAATCCTGCTTATTAGCAAGTTCAGAGACAAAGGAAGTAACCTCATTAATGGGGGAGGAGGTACAGGTACTAACGGCTTTATGATGCTTTGATATTGGGTTTCTAAAATCAAATTGTCAAAACAAACCTTAGACAGAAAGACCTAAATAGACAGTTCTCCAAAGAAGACATACAGATGGCCAATAGTCACACGAAAAGATGCTCAACATCACTAATTATTGGAGAAATGCAAATCAAAATTACAATGAAGTATCACCTCACACCGGTCAGAATGGCCATCATCAAAACATCTACAAGTAACAATTGCTGGAGAGGGTGTGGAGAGAAGGGAACCCTCCTACACTGTTGGTGGGAATGTAAATTGATACAGCCACTATGGAGAACAGTATGGAGGTTCCTTAAAAAACTAAAAATAGAACTACTATATGACCCAGCAATCCCACTACTGGGCATATACCCTGAGAAAACCATAATTCAAAAAGAGGCATGTACCACAATGTTCACTGCAGCTCTATTTACAATAGCCAGGACATGGAAGCAACCTAAGTGTCCATCGACAGATGCATGGATAAAGAGGATGTGGTACATATATACAATGGAATATTACTCAGCCATAAAAAGAAACAAAATTGAGTTATTTGTAGTGAGGTGGATGGACCTAGAGTGAAGTAAGTCAGAAAGAGAAAAACAAATACCGTGTGCTAACACATATGTATGGAATTAAACAACAACAGAAAAAGGTGGTTCTGAAGAGCGTAGGGGCACGACAGCAATAAAGACGCAGATGTAGAGAATGGACTCGACACGGGGAGGGGGAAGGGTAAGATGGGATGAAGTCAGAGAGTGGCATGGACATATATACACTACCAAATGTAAAATAGATAGCTAGTGGGAAGCAGCCGCATAGCACAGGGAGATCAGCTTGGTGCTCTGTGACCATCTAGAGGGGTGGAATAGGGAGGGTGGGAAGGAGACGCAAGAGGGAGGAGATATGGGGATGTATGTATATGTGTAGCTGATTTGTTATACAGCAGAAACTAACACACCATTGTTAAGCAATTATACTCCAATAAAGATGTTAAAAAATAAATAATTAAAAATCAAAAAAAAAAAAAAAAGAAAATGAACCTACAGACAGGTCCTGCATAACATGTTCTCATTGCTTGGGATCCTGAACTCCTTGAGACATGAATGCTACTTTATTTGAATTTAGCTCCCCAGTGCCTTGTGCTTGGCCCGGACTTACTGGGCGTCCGCAGGTTACTTTAGTGCAAGAGTAATGACATTTTGGCAGTGTGCCTGTGCATGTATGGGCACAGAGATTCCTTCTAAGCCTTCCATGAATGCATTCCAGAATGCATGTCCTATGCCTGTAGTGGATGGTCAGAGCTTATAAGTATTTCCAGAAATTTTCTAGAATGACAAAATTTGTCTCCAAGTGCACAGCAGCCCTACATGGTGCCCAGGTGTGGAGATGTAGCTCTTAAATACAGTCAGTGGGAAACACCCTTTTGCCAGCTACGCCTCCAACCTGGCCACCACAGTGACCAGACATGATAAGATGAGTGATCCAGAAACACCATAAGTTTTAATGGATGAAGATACAGGGAAGGAGATTCAATGTCCAGGTCCAGTTCTTGGTGAATTCAGGCTTTGTATCACTTTACGGGATGAAAATGTGCACACTTGGATGGCATGCTTTATGGCACGCCCAGCCACTCGCATGATGCTTTCTCCTTAGATGGCTTTCAAAATAGAACAGACTACTGTGTAATTAAGGCTATTTGGGGCATCTCTGTTTTTCTTCGAAGGCCGAATCTGAAGTTTCTTGGTGCACAGAGTGAAGTTGTTAGGATGGTACTGTAATGGGCAACTCAGGTATAAATACGCAGATATTTAACTGGAGTGTCACAGGACTCTGATTCAGAGGGGCGATCGTAAAAAGGTGTGCTTTCCTGCCTTTGGGACCCAACCATGATTTTTGAGAAATACCTTTTTACTGACTTTATTCTGACCTGTTTGCCTTTGCTGAGTTGAGGGTTTTCAGCAAGCTGGGAAGATGTAATTCCGAAAAAGACCAGCTGTTACAGAAGGGAAACCACAGGGATGCAGCCCTTTTAACTGTTGTGAATTGGAGTTTTTCTTCTCTTTCTCTCTTTCTTCCCTTCAGAAGACATCCTTCTCTTTCCACCTTCTTCTTCCTTCCGTAAAACAAATGATAAAGCAAGCGTGGTAAAAGCTAACCTTTGGGGAATCTGAATGAAAGTTATAGAAGAACTCTTTGTAATGTTTTTGAAACTTCTTTGTCCATCTGAAATTACTTTTTTAATTTAAATATATGCCCCCGTATAAGTTTTTAGGTTCTCATCTTCACCAGACCACAACAAATAAGTAGAATTTAGAAAAGCCAATGGGAAAGTGAAGCATATTCCGTCTGAAACAGCAGAAGCAAAGGCGTAGCCTGGGGAATGAGACCTTGAACTTCTTGAGATGAACAGGGGCTAGACGTGACCTGAGAGATGGCATATGCTATGTAGCAGCAAATATATGTTTGCATAGATGAGTGGGGACAGAATATAACAGGTGAAAATCCTACAGTGGAGTTGTGATTTTATGTAGAGGAAAGTTTTTTGTGTAGAACTGTTGTACCTTTGGTCTGTGGAAAAGGATACTGTCTTAGTCTGTTCAGGCTGCTATAACAAAATACCAAAGACCGAGTAGTTTATAAATAACAGAAATCTATTTCTCTCAGTTCTGGAAGCTGGGAAGTCCAAGATCAAGGCCCCAGCATGGTCACGTTCTGGTCAGGGTCCTCTTCTTGGTTCATAGCCATAGCCGGTGCCTTCTTGATGTGTCCTCCCTGAAGGAAGGGGGGCTGGCAACCTTCAGAGCCTCCTTTATGAGGACTCTAATCCCGCTCATGAGGGCTCCACCCTCATGACCTGCTCACCTTCAAAAGGCCCCACCCTTTAATACCATCACATTGGGCATTAGGATTTCAACATATGAATTTGGGGAGGACACAATCATTCAACTGTAGCAGATGTATTAAACACATTTATAGTATAGAAAGATTTATACATAATGAGCACTTAGAGGATTAATGTAGAGCAGCACTTTAGAAGCATTGGTCCCTTTAATCATTTGTAAGTTCCGGCCAGCATGTCTATTCACAAAGCAGACCCCCTAAGGAACGTAGTTTCTTTAAAACATGTATTAATATTAAACATACATTAATTCAACAACATTGTAAATCAACTATACTTCGATTTAAAAAAAATTTACATATATTAATTCAGACCCATTTTCCACAGTAAACCAAAACAATACAGATGTACTCTATGAAGCTCTTCAATTTTATAAAGATATTTAAGGACTTTAGGGATGAAATCAGAAGTGTATTTAGATCCCTGCAATTTGGAGCCCTAAGGAAACCACACAGAGCAGGAAATCCTCTAAATCAGAGACTAAGTCTGGCACAAGCTTCTGATTGTTGTGCGAGACCAAGCTGAGCCCTGAGACCCGCTGTTATATTTAATTGAACACTCTAATGACATCCTCTGAGTACACTGCTTTAATAACACACTTATTTAAAGTGGCACAACCCATGTTTTCATTCTGTAAGTCTCAGTAGTGACACTGACATTTTCTCTTTCCCTCTCTGCCTCATCCTCTCCCATCCCTGCCATACAAATAGTCACTGTCTCTTTAAATCACATTTAATAAAGTTTCCTTTTTTCTTTTCTTGTTTTCTTCCCCTGTTGTCTCATGTTGGTAGCAGGTTAATCCTGAATTTATGATAAATGCAAATGGATTAAAGAAAATCATGAGTTCAAGATTATTTTAACTTCACCAGCATAATTGTTAATATCTCCGTCGTCCCCTGGGCTATGTAGGATTACATCAATTAAATTGGTCTCTGTAACTGAACGCATTAACCGTAAATGTGACTGCCATGTCTTTCCCAGCACCCTTAAAGTATTTAATTTGCTTGCCTGTAATAGATGGTCAGAGCAGTAAACGTAAGGCAAGTAATGTAAATGGTGTAATGATGATAATTATCTGAATGGATCGATTGGAGTGTTATTGCAACATGATATTGTGGGTAGAAGCGAGATACAGACATCCCATATACATTCCCATTTTCAACTTTATTTCCTTACGTATTATTTCCCAAGATTTTTCAAGTGAAAGCAATGTAAGCTGGCATGGCTGTTCTCTCCTTTATCTCTCCCCATCATCCTCTGTGCTGTTGCCTTATTAAAACCAGCAGACCCCAGGGAAGCTAAATTTCTCCAAAGAAAGCAGTGACTTTATAAAACTGAAGTTCTAGCAGTTTCTCCATTATTCATGGTATGCAGATATTTGAACCGGGAGTCGCTTTGTAGATTGGCTTGTATGTTCCCTTCGCTTATTAACTACTAAAGAACTGTAATCCCAGAAAGGTTCCATGACTTGTTGAAGGTTACACAGACTGCTATTGCCAGGTAAACTGCCGAGGGTAGAACCGGCCCTCCCACCTGGGCTGGGCGGGGAGCTGAGCGGTTACACCGGCTGCAGGTCTGAAGGGGGTTCGGTGTGACAGGCCAGAACAAGCCCTGGAGGAGCCAATAGCAAGTCAGGAAAAGCTTTCCGTTTAGTTTGGGTGGGGAATGAAATGATGGAACTGTCTGAGGATAACCAATACTTAAAAATCTGAACAGATGATCAGCATGAGGGTGGAAGGATTGGGCTATGTGGCAGATGTCTGTCCGTGGTGAAAATGGAAAGAATAGTGTAGGATCCCACCTGAGGGACCGGAGTGTTGGGGGAGGGTGGCTAAAACAGGGATTCGAGCCCAGAGGAAAAATGTCGAAGCCAAGTATTAGAATGGAAAGTTGAAGAAGAAACAGGGATTTAAATCCTTGGATTTGAAAGATGACCAGGTCGGGATGATCTGACAGTGGCGTCCAAACAGACTGTTTACTTCAGCTTTTGTTCCCCATCCTGGTTCAGTGACACCACATCAGTTTCATTGGTAAGTAACCAACGGGCCTAAATGTGAAACTTTTCATACATCTGCCAAAAAAAACAAAAAAAAAATTCAAATCATCAAAGCACAGATAAAACCACACGGAACCCACACCTTCTGTGTTACCAGAAAACAGAACACTGGAACTTCAGTTGCTGTCCGCAGAAGAATAAACTCCAAATCCTGTACCCACAGCACTATCCACAGCGAGGCTGTGTGTGCCAGGGCAGGCTGGTAGCAGAGGGTACAAGGAAAGCACTCCCAGAATGAGAAGGTCTGACACCACGAGCGCAAATCTCAGTACTGGCTGTAGGGCAGTGCTTGAACGTGCACAGGACCTAAGGTGACCATCTCAGCGAGGCCGTGATTCTGGGGAAAACGAGGCTGAGAGGAAAGGTACCATCTGAAGATGTGACTGTGAAGGGAAAAAGAAGAGGGAAAATTTCAAGATGCTGTGGAAATAAAAGAGAAGTATAAGACCGGCCTCCCCGGTCATCATCCAGCAAAGAGGCTAAAACAGGGGTGTATAGGGCAAGGGTGGAAGAATAGTACATGAAAGTGATAAACTGATAAAGCAGAAAGAATGCAAGTAGAGAACTGGTAGGAAAGAAGGGGGGGGAACAGTTGATTTTTGCATATATAACAGGAGGGGGGCAGGGCACAGGATTGTAATGATGGTAAGAACAAAGGGAGTGATGGGCCCTAGGAGAGAATCTGTGAGAGGTGGAAGGGGTGATGTTGGAGGGTTAGGAGAGGAAGTGACACCTCGCTCCTTTTAGTATAGTTTTGACTTTTGGAATCATGTTCATGTTTTCCATATTCAAAATATAAAATGAAACCAATGAGAAGAGGAGAAACTAAATTTGAATACTATCAGAAACAAATGACCTGAACTGAATTTCAAAATAAATTTTCTTTTTTTGAAACAGTTTAAACATTTTTAATTGAAGTATAGTTACATGTACAGCCTTATATGTTACAGGTATACAGTATAGTGATTCATAGTTTCTAAAGGTTATACTCCATGTATAGTTACTATAAAACGTTGGCTATATTCCCTGTGTGGTACAGTGTGTCCTTGTAGCTTATTTTATACGTAGTAATTTGTACCTCTTACTCCCCTTCCCCTATATTGTCCCTCCCCCTTCCCTCTCCCCAGTGGTAACCACTAGTTCTCTGTATCTGTGAATCTGCTTCTTAAAACATATTTAAATCTAAATAAAATTAAATTGAGAAAGAAGCAGATGTTAACTTCCTCAAAATTTCTCTGAGTCTCAAAAAGAATATTCATAAATGCAACCCTTCCAGCTTCAGCTTCAAATAAATAGTGTAGCCACACTGAGGTGTGAGGGGTGAGAAAGAGCCAGTCTGGTATCTTTTGAACACAGTATTTTTACTATATACCTGCATTCTAAAGAAAAAGCAAATGTGAATTCTTCTTAGTACTATTTTTTTGTGGTGTGACCATTTCGTACGCACTTTAGGATTGAAGAAATGAGAAAATATAATGATGTCAGCAGCCCATGCTCTCACTCTAGAAGAAGGAAGATACAAATATGAAAAGGGAGGGCAAGGAGGAAGTCTGCGGGGGGTTGTGTGTGTGTGTCCGCACGTGCGCACGCATGTGCAAGGACAGAGGGAGGGGAAGAGAGGAAGAGAAGGGAGAAACACTTCCTTCCACTGAAAGAGACTAGGAGCGGTGATCCCTCAGTAGTAATTTGCACACATTAATATCCAGGTCTTAGTTTCCAAATATCATTGCCCAACTAAAAAGAAGCAGGATTCCTTGGAGAAATGGCTGCTTTCAGGGATGGGGCACCAGACAAGCAAAATGGGCATGGAACATTTCCCTGGGCCAAAAAAGAAAGAACATGTTTTAAAAATGAAGGAAATATGTCAAAGGGCACAGCTTAGAGATTCACCTTCCCGAAGCTGAGAAAACTGAGCATCAGAATAAATACTGAGAGTGCAGACATAGTCCTATGAATAATAAAAGAATCCATGTATTCATACTGATAAATAAATAGGAGAAACACTTCCTTATGACATCATGCAAACTCGTAAATGTAGGCAGAAGAATGGTAGAAATCATCATTTTCAACCGAAGTCATTGTTGATCCAGGCAAGATTCATGGATGGCTGCTAAAATAAGTAGATAAAAGTTTGATGCAGAATAGGAGATTTTCATAGTCTCAAAATATGTGCCCCCAATTTACTTATTAATTCTGAAAGGAAAGATAGTAAATTTACAGTGGAGAGATTTGGAAGACTCCACCTTAACCAAGTGATCAAAGTTAACATGTCCAATTATGGGACAAATGGACATGACACGATCCTGATATGATGCACTAAGAAGGACCCAGTATCATTTCTGTGCCATTACTGCCAGGTGTGCAGGTGGAAACTTGAAGGAAACCCAAATTAAGGGACATTCCGCAAAATAATTGCCCTCTACTCTTCCAAAAAAAAAAAAAAACAAAGGGAGGGAGGGAGGGACAAACAGCATAGACGACAACTCTTCCAGATTACACGATCTTGGATGAAGGACAAATAGATGATTTGTCCTTCATCCAAGATCAGGTCCCGATCCTGGAGAGCATTCTAGGTTGGAAAAAACTTTTGCCGTAACGACATTATTGGGACAATGGATGAATTTGGAATAAGGACTATAGGTCAGATTGTGGTGCTGTATTAATAAACACTGTATTTCCTGACTTTGAAAACTATACTATGGTTGTCTTCGTTATTGGGAAATACACACAGAAGTAGTTAGGGATAAAGAACTCACTCTCAAGTTGCAGGAAAAAAATTGAAAGAGAAAGAAAGTGATACAGGAAATGTGGCAGAATGTTAACAGTTGGTGAATCTAAGGAAAGGGTACGCGGCAGTTCATTGTACCATTTTTGCAAATCGTCTGTAAGTTTGAAATTATTTCCAAAAAAAAAGTTGAAATAAACTATAATGGGAAAATGTGAATCTGTGTACCTCCTAAAAATTGTACCATAGTTTTGAAAAAAAAATGATCTAAAGGTCTGTATGCCCACTTCTAAATGTCAAGGAGGGCTGTCATGAGGGGTGGGTAGAGCCAGGTTTCCTTGGGAGATTGGGATGGTGATCACTGTGGCAGCCATGGGATGGGTTAACTTATACAGTCCAGGATTCAGGTTGGGGCCAGCAGTGGCCAAAGTGAACCCAGGTCACCAGACACAGAGGGCAGTTTTCATGCCAGCATTCCATGCTTCTTCTAAAACCTAATGTGCTTATACTGTATACTTTTGTTCCCTTATTATTCTGCTGGTAACCTAGTAACCATATTCAACCTAGGATCCTACGGTAACTTATTTAACATTAAGGTACCTACAAGGCTCTTAGGAGCAGGAAAGCAGTACTTTTAAAAAGGCAGGGGGAGGGGCGAGGGACTCTTAAGTATGTTCAATTCTTAAATTTCTCATTATAGTCTCATGTTCAAAAGTCACTGATTAACCAAGAACACAACATGTTTAGTTTGCTTTTGGAATTACGCTTTCACGAATTTACCTGAGGTTCTCTTCTGTGACCTAAACAAATACCAGGTTGTGAAACTGTGACAGGTCTTAATGAAGTGGATTAAGGCATTTCTTCCATTTACATTTTCATAGAATGAAGTAAACTTTATAATCTTTTTTACAGAACACTCTTGCATCAGGCCATGATTTGATTTTCTTCCTGTTCAAAATATCAAGTTTTGCATTTCTTTAAATGCAAATGCCTTTTTGTGAACAATAAGACAGGAGTCATCCCTGAGAGATTTGTAATAGTACTTAGAGCAAACTCGTCAAAGATTCTTCTACAAGAGTGTTTCGGATCCTGAGGAGATATATTTAGTAACTGTATTGAAGATGTTGTCACGTAACACAGCATTTCATTGATTTATCTGTATAATTTTTGTATCTCTACTGCAGGCAGAGAATTCAGCGTTGGCTTTGGAAAATGAAAATCAAAGGGAACAGTATGAGAGGTGTCTTGATGAGGTAAGGGGAGCGGGGTGCTTCTGGACAAGAGGCTGGACTGTTTAGGATTCCCTATGTGAGATCTTAATATGTGTCTATTACCGGTCTCCAGAGAACATTAGCATTTTCGCCTTCAAAGGAAGGCTGTAAACATGGTGAATGTGGAGAAGGAAGGTCAGTCAGTCCCCTCCCCCTCCCTCCCTATATCCTCATATGGGCATCTGCAAATTCCTCTTGGTTATTGTTTAATATGCTTGGGGCATAGGTTGGGAGATGCTTCGCTGTATGATAAATTCGTCCTGTCCAGTAAGTGTGATCCCAGCCCGTGAATGAGAAAAGCCACCTCAGGGCACGCTGCATCGCCTCCAATTGGATGCCATTTCTGAAAAAGCAAATCCTTGATAGAGTGGGTGGGGACGATGTTCGCAGTTGGCAGCCAGAGGGGAAAAGTCAGTGGATTGAGAACAAGGCAAGAAGAGAAAGGGAAGTAAGGAGGAAAATTTGAGCAGAATGGAAGGAGACAGGGCCACACGCCTGAGGAAACTGGAGAAATGTGATTCGACGACGATGAAGAGATGACGGCAGAGATGGTGGGTGGCTCGGAGTTCCTGAGAGGGGAGGGAAGACTGAAGTGTATGCAGGGCCCTTGTTTTCCCCTCAGCCATCCCCTCACACGGCGCCAGGGATCGTACCACCCATCTTTCCTATGTCATCCAGCCCGGACTGGCCGTTGGCCTCCCTGACAAGCTCTTATCTGGGACCTGGTTGGTGATTGGAGTTATTCATTTGATGGGATGACTTCTCTAGTCATCTGCCTGATACCCTAAGACTTACACATATTCTTCTAAGAGATTCTGTTTAAGAGCTGTTATGATATAGCTGACGGAGATTTTAAGAAAATAAGAAAAATTACATTCAGTCGAGTTCTGCTACCTTACCAGTGGAAACTAGCAATGTATCTTCAGTCTTTGCCTCTTCACTAACAATTGGGAAAACTTTTCCGACAAACTCTTGAACTTCCTTCCCCCTTCCCTCCCCCAGTCCCCCCATTGATTGTCCCAGAAGGTGATGGGTTGAATGACAAAGAACACAGGTTCAAATCCCAGTTATGGCATCATCACCTCCGCCATGTACTCCTCTTCTCCCTTGAAACTAGAAATGGTGTTTCCTTCAGAGTTCCACCTGTGCTGGATATTTTCCTACACCAGTGCTTCTTGAAATGGGATCCCTGGGCTGGCAGCATCAGCCTCATCTGGGAACTTGTTAGAAATGCAAATTCTTAAGCCCCGTTCCCAGCTGTAGAGAATCAGAGACTCTGGGAGTGGACGTGGGCCTGGCTATGATCGATCTGTGTATCAGCAGTCTCTCCGGGTGATGCTGTTGAGCTCTACAAACTAAGAGCCATTATCCTCATAACACAGACCACTTTCCTTCACAGTTACTTGTCGAAGAACCCTCAAAATGTCCCCAGAAAACTGTTTAGCTATTTAAGATTTTAATTGTTTCGTATCTCCAGCCATATATATTAGTTACTCAAGCAAAACGGTGTTTGCACTCCTCTGCCCTGTCAAGACTTAAAAGGACTCTGAATAATCTTTACACCGTCCAGAGTTAAAAGAATCACTCAAGTACGTTGACATAAAAGGAGGAGTGGCGACTCAGTGTCTAGTGAGGCCAGTTCAGCCCCCTCCCCCCTGTTCCCCAGGTACTTGGTCCAATCAAAGTTTAGGGCAAGAAAGACCAGATAGATCCAAGGATATTTAAAGGAACAAATATTGCCCTTGGGTCATCTGTATTGATCAGCAAAGTTCCACTTTAACCTCCTGCACAGAAATTTCCTATGAGACTTAATCTGCGTTTAGAAGTCAAATTTACGTGAATCACACCACGGAAACTTCTTAGTTGTCACAATTTTCGCACAAGTCATCCCCCCCCCATCACTCAAAAAGCTCCCAGCATTCCTTTCTGGAAATTCACAGCCTGCCTTCTGTACGTTCTCTATGCCTGCATTCCGAAGGTGTCATTAGCATGTGTCTGGTGAAACCGAAGTTTTCACCCACAAAATCATTGAGTATAAAGTTTCCACTGAAGACAGAATTTTCAGAGGGGGAATCCCACTGTACTTTTTTGGTGGTGTTCTTTTATTTGACATGAGAACGGTTTTATTTAAATCATTGATCACTGGTGCAGTACTCAATATTAGGACTTTGAAACGATTTAAACAAAGTCTGTTTCCTTTTAACAGATTAAAAAACCCGAACCCTAGTTGGCAGAAGCTAATGCTTGCATCACACAGCTAATGGGAGGTAGAATCCTAAAATCTGCTTCCAACTGCCACCTGTACCTGACAACGCCAGGCAAGGTGTTTATTTTTGTGTCGCACAAGTGTAAGGACCATATAATCTGGATTAACTTTATAACAATTTAAAAGGTAGAAAAGGGTCCCATATTACAGAAGTTTTTAAATTGACTATTCTACCATTTATATTAATACAATAAATGAAGAAAACTGACAGCAGAACAGGCCAGTGGTCAGCCAACACACAACACAACGTGTTAACAAACATGGCCAAAGGATCGGTGTGTGTCATGCATTACCTTCCGTGTAACATCTTTTTTGGAGGGGGGGAGGGAACATAAAGGTGGATTGATTCAAACTAGCCCTATTAAATACATCCATTAAGTTTATACTTTCTTCTGAAATTAATATTTGAGTGGAACATGTATGAATTATTCACGTAACACTAGCTTTCTACTGAAGTAAGAATCCAGCAGATGATGTTCACATTTAGGCAAATCCTAGGAGCAGTTGCACTGAACAATATTCACTCAATCGTTATGAACTGGAAAATAATACTGGGTAAGTATTTCAAAGTATGAACTACAGATATGATATAAAAAAAATATACAGTAGAACAACTTTCTAACTTTAAAGTACAAATGGTTAAGTCACCAGTACCTACTTCCACACAGATTAAACAAAATCAGAATCAACACTCAACTTTTAGGAGAAGCAGTTTCAGTCCCGGTTTTACCACTTAATAGGAGAAAGATCTTACGTGGGTCCTTTCATTCAAGGATGATTTGAAAACCAATTCACAAAGTGAATATCTTGGATCCCAGCTAAGAAGACTCTTCAAGGACCTTTCATACTAACTTGAAGTTGGGGAACATACAATTTATGAAATTAAATGATACCGCCCCTCAGGCACACCCAGGTTACCCACAGTGAGTCCAGATCATACTTCAGTTCCTAATGACCTAAGTTAAGAGTCTCCTTTCTCCGCATCTCTTATCCCGCGGCACTCGACGTGGGCTACGGAACACAAAACCAGCCTGTGTTCTCTGTGGTACCACCTGGCTGATACTGATACCTAAGTGTGCACAGGACTGAGTTCAAAAGCTCTTCAACTCATCAAGGAAAAGAAAGAATAAAAATGACACCCTTAGTTTACACAGGCTTAACCTACGTTGATCACCTAGTAAATCTTGAATTGGCTCCCATTAGTGGTAAATAGAATACTTTTGTATTTGGTGTAGAAACCAACAAACTTAGGTTAAACCAAGCCTTCACTCTGACAGTGCAAACTATGTGTATTTGTGTGTAATGAGCCAGTTTTATATACAAATCATAAGTAAACTTTAAAATCTGAAGCAGTGAGTCTGATGTCTTCCTACTGCTTTGTGGCAGTAACTGTTTAATCCTGCTGGATCAAAGTCGCTTGACTCCCCACACTTTGAGGCCAAGGAAGGTGCTGTTAAGAGCCAGAGGGAAGTCATGTGCAGCCAGCCTGCTTGGAAAAGCCAAACATGGACAAGATCTTTCGTAAGAATCCGAGTAGCTCTTGTCAACGCTTTCAACCTAGGTGACCCCACTAGCATTAACAGGATTGATTTTGAGGTAGCTACACAGTTTTAAAGATGCCATTAATGAAGATTAAGGGCAATTTATGGTATAGCTGGTTAATACCATTCAGGTAGCTGATTTTTTTCTCTTTTGATGAGAAGGAAAAAAAGAAAACTCAACAAAATAAGAGCACATCTTCAGTTCACTTAGAAGTCAGCATCCAAGGTAAAGGAATTCTCTGTCGGACTGGACGTCACTCCCATCCTCTGATACTTGCCTACTCTCTTCTCAGAGAAGTTAGTCTTCCCTTCAGTGAAATATCCTCCATAAAGTCAAATGGATTTTCTACTCTGAAAACCTTGCTAAAACCCAGCTCCAGCACAAGTCTGTCTGCCACGAATTCGACGTACTGCTTCATCAAAGCGCAATTCATCCCGATGAGCTCCACTGTCAGGGCTTCCGTGAGGAACTCGTGTTCTATCCTAGCTGCACTGACGATTATTTCTTTGACTCTCTGCTCCGAATGTTTGTGTAGCAGGTGTTTGAACATCAGGCAGGCAAAGTCACAGTGTAAACCCTCGTCTCTGCTAATAAGTTCATTGGAAAATGTGAGGCCGGCCATCAGTCCTCGTTTCTTGAGCCACAATATAGATGCAAAAGAACCAGAAAAGAAGATTCCTTCCGCTGCGGCAAAGGCTACGACAGGTTCTCCGTACGTAGCCTCTTTGTCTTCGATCCGGCGCAAGGCCCAATCTGCCGCCTTCTTTACACAAGGCACTGTCTCACTGGCATTGAAGAGGAATTCCCTTTCTTTGGAATCTTTAATGTAAGTGTCAATGAGGAGACTGTCCATTTCAGAATGTATGTTTTCCACGGCAATTTGGAAGCCATAGAAATAACGGGCTTCCGTAATCTGAACTTCTTGGCTAAGCCGCTCCACCCAGTTTTCATTTACTATGCTATCACTTGCTGCAGAGAAAGCCAGAACACACGAAGTGAAACATCTCTCCTCAGGCTTCAGGGCTTCCCAGTGCTGAATGTCCTTGGAAAGGTCCACCTCCTCAGCTGTCCAGAAGGAAGGCTCCGCTTTCTTATACATCTGCCAAACATCACGGTATTCGATAGGAAAGATGACAAAGCGGCAGGGGGTTTCTTTCAGAAGAGTGGTTCATCCTCCACCCTGGGGGCAGATGACTTAGGGTTCGGCTCGGCGGGCTCCTGGCAGATCCTCCTTGTGGTCCCACTGAGCGACGGGGGAGTGTCCTCCCGGTCCGCCAGGCTGAGCCCCTTCGTAGGCAAGAGCTGGAGGAGATGCTGCTGCTGCAGGCCAGCGACAGTGGCGGGCGGGATGCCAGGTGGGGCTGCGTGCAGGTCGCGGGACTCCAGGTGGGGCTGTGTGCAGGTCCTGGGCCCTCCGTCCTTAAGTGCAGAAGTTTAACTGTTGCCAAAGAGGGGATCTTCAATGAAGAACCACCTGTGAGCAGCACAAATGTTCTGTATTCATGAATCCCGACCCCTGATTACACATGCCTGTTGTTTTGTAACTAATTGCATGAGGGTAGGCAATCCATTTCCATGCATTGTAAGAGAACACTCTCAAAGGGGTAGTTGAATGTAGTAATAATGCCAACTGGAAATTCTTTTCAAGGCTTTTCATACTAATTAGACAAACTAACAAGGTAAGGCCTTACGTAAGTTATTTCCTTGCTAATGGGTTTCATAAAACATACACAGGTGGATAAAATGTAAATTTGAAGTGTTCTTCAATCCCTTTTGTACTGATTGTTATTTTCTGGGAAATGAACATATTGAGGATTTGGGGAAAGCACTTGGGAGTCGGAGACTCCCTCTGTGTGTTCTAATAAAAGGGTGTGTTTATTCAGAAGGAACAGACACACATCCATAGATACACACACACAAATGCATGCACACACATTGTCACTTCACCACCACTTCTACTGCCACCCAACCCCTCATCTCCTTGCCTTGCAATACCAAAGCAAAACCAAGGACCAATCTTGGGGTTTTTTTTTGGAGGTGGGGGGCACTGGAGGTTTTCATGTTTGTATCTAGCTTCTTTGTCCAGCCGTTTGACGGCTTGCTGGCAAGCAGCGAAGCGCTCTTTATTCTCAGTATCACTTTGGCCAGTTCCTTTAAGACCAGCTTATTCTCAAGTAGAGAAGATGATGACGCGTACCATCGCCTCAAACCGCTGCCTTGCTTTTAGACGGATTCAGCTGTATCCTCCAAACCTTTATGGGATATCAGCCTTGCCCAGGCCCTGGGATCTCAAGGTACCCCCAGCCTAGCAGGAGAAGTGAGGGGCGTGGTTAATCCCAGGGGAAGGAGGTGAGGGAAACTCACAGAGGAAACAGGCTACGCTGGGTCTTGGAGAATACACAGCAGAGTCACCAAAGGGCAGGCGGAGCAGTGGGCGGGCGGGCAGGTGGTGAAGGGGGCAGAACTGAAAGGGCATCTTTAGGAGAAAGAGCTGGAGCAGGTGAAGTCTGAGATCTAGAAAGGTGAGTGGTTCTCACTCTTACTGGCACATTGCACTCAACCTGGGGAGCTTTAAAGGAGCCACTGGCTGCCGCCGCCCCTCAGAGATTCTGATCTGATCTGATTCTGCTCTAGAGTGGAGCCTGGGTATTCACGTTTTTTAAAGCACTCCAGGGGCTTATAATATTCAGCCGACATTAAGAACCACTAGCTTATGTCTCTGAGTGTGTGCCTTAGAGGGCATTTTCAGAAAGCATCCGTAAGAGGATGAAGTCTCCACCAAACTGGTTGTGATGCTACAAGAGCCATGTGGACCCATGTGGAAATTGAGTGATTTCCAATTCCTTAACAGTGTCTGAGCAAAAAATACACCCTAGCCCAGTGTTCCTCAGAGCGTGTTTCTGAACCCCTTCTGCATCAGAAAGATGTGTCTCGATTGCTAGAAATTTGATTCTCTGATCTCGCTCAGCTACTCTTAAGCAGAATGTAGGGTGAGGAAATTGGCAATTTGAACGAATTTCCCAGGCAAAGCTTTTGCACACAGAAGTTGGACCTGCCTCCCCATCAGGCCATCCGAGTTGGACCAGGGTTCGTAGGCAGCCAGGGTGCCGTAGTATTTGAGTTCTCTGACTTCTCCGTGCTCTACACTTCAGAGCACAAGGGCAGGGAAAAGCAGACCTCTGGGTGTAGTTCAGAAAAGAAGAAAAAAGCATCAGAATTTCTTTTAAACCAAGGCTAACTAAAGGCAGAAGCAGGTTAAAAACAGTTCTTCCTTTTCTTTCTGGTTCCTATGCTATACGGCAAGACTGGACTGTGGAATCATTATCAGATATTGTCATTGTATAGCCCACATCTGGGAACCTAAGTCATCTTAAAATCAATATCTTGATACATGTAGATGGAAGATGATCCTGCTTACGGCTCTCACATGCTTCAGGTGTCCATTTCATGTTCATTTCATGAATGGATCATAAAATCAACAGATGATCTACTTCTTGTACCTGCTCTAGACTCTAATCACCACAGGCAGCACCTATGTTCTCGTTAGCATTATCTCTCCAGATCCAGCACAATTCTTGGCCCAGACTAGGTCACTTAATGCATATTTGTTGAATAACTGAATGAACGAATGGAAATTATCCACAGCAAATGAATTTCCAAATCAGCTTTCACTGGAACCCCATATATAAATCTCCCCCTCTCCCAGGGTCTTATAGGATTTTTTTTTTACAGAGTAAATAAATAATATAGGTGCTTAGTGATTTTTATTTATACGTGTATTTTACACACACACACACACACACACACACACACACACACACGCACTTCATCCCTTTACAAATAAAAGCCCTTCTTCTCAAACCATCCTTCCTTAACTGCTTACCTGAAAATGTGTTTTAGTTTCTGAAGTTTGAATGATTGGATTCAGATTTAACATTTTTGGGGTGACTGCTTTTGATCAGGTACTGCCCAAGGTGCTTTCTCTGATGATGTCTATCATCTCATGCTTTTTTTCACAATTTTAGAGGCAGACGGTTCCCCTGCTTGACAGATGAGAAAAATCAGGTTGCTTCCCCACCCCCATACATTATCAGTGAATGACCAACACAGGCAGTATTTGAACCCAGGTCTTTTTTGTGATTCTGCCCCAGTGCTCTTCCCACCTGCCCCCAGCTGCCTTCCTACAGTAAACCAAGCTCAGAAGCAGAGAAAACTTCTCCAAAGCACATTTCCCAAAAGGCGCGCTTTAGCGACCAGGTTTGTACATTACGTTGCTGACATAACAGTGGCTTGGCATGATAAAGTAGCGCATAAAAGGGTGAGAGCAGGACCACCAAGCAGGAGGACAGGACCGTTAAGCATGGTGTCCGCTGAGTACCTTACACGCCTCACCCTGGACCCCATCCCCGACAGTCTTCAGGATGTAGTGAGCATTGGCTCCCTCCGGAATAAACTCATTCAGCCTCAGGGACTGTTTGGCAATAAAGTAACAGACCACTCTGCAGCCCTGATTCTCCTCTCTCTGCCCTCCCCCCCCCCATCCCTCTTCATCTGACAGGGAAGAAAAACAAAGACATGTGTGGGTCACAGATGAGCCAAGTGTCAGAGGAGCTGGCTTGTCTGAGAGAATTCTTACGGAGAGGAAAGGAGAGATGTACCTGGCCGCTCTTCTTGGCACCCCTGTTCCTCCCGCCCGGCTCCCCCGCTGCCCACACCCCTGCTCCTCTTCTAGATTCAAAGAGGGAGGTTTCCACAAAGAGCCTAAGGGAGGTTGTCAAACAAGCCAGGGGCTTAAGGACCGACTGTCACCTTTGCTCAGTGTGTCTCAGGTCCCCATGGCCCAGCCCAGCTGGTCCTTTTTCTTTCTTTGGAGAGGAAAGCTGTCAGCTGACACTAGAAGGTATTTGTTCTCATTAGCTGGGCCTGCCGGGGTGTGATTAGTTGCAACCCGAGTGCTAAGGGCAAGATGCTATGATGAGGGCAGGGGCCCATTCCAGGGATCATCTTGTGAACCTATCAGAGGTTGCAGTCACAAGCTCCAAATAGTTGTTCTGTTGATGCATCGGGGAACCTGAGCTGTTAAAAGTAGTAACAAAACCCAGGAAACTCTCTTTAGAGACAGTACCAAGGAAAGCATGTGTATCACATGCCTGCTTTTCTGCAAGGAACCTGTGAGCCCTTCTGGGTAATAGAACCCCATGTCAGTAGGTAAAGAAACAATGCATTCGTATATCTTTGTTCAGTTTTCAGGTAGAGCAAACAATTGTCCAAAGTACGTGCCAAAAGGAACTGTATCAGAGATAGAGTCTATAAGCCTATAGGGCAAACATATTGGATTGCAAAGATATAACATATTTACTGCTACAGGCTCTTACAGATAAGGTATTCGTTTATGACTCCTGCTAAATCATGTAGAGAGCCATTTTATGCGACCACTGTGCCACAGACTGGTTTAAGTGAGGGGCCAGTTCGGAGGAAGAAAAGAAAATATTGATATTAGGCAGTCTTATGAGAATGTAAATCAAATCTAAAGTTTGCTATCCAAAAGGATTAAATTATTTATGGTATAAATTAAGTTTGGTACATTGTTCCTGATTTAAGCAGCATGAATAGTTCAATTCTTCTGTTTTTTTTTTAATTTGCAAGAATAAAATAGATGGTATATAGTTTGACTTTAAATTCACAGTTACAAATTGAAATGAACATTTAAAAACTGAAAGATTTTCAAGATTATGCTATTGGTCAATTTGTGTCGGCCGAATAACATTTATCACCACTGTGATCGTGTATAAATAAAGTAATAAAGGAAAAAGTAATGGTACCAGTTACGGAAAATACAATTTATTTTGGACTATGATAGTTCTTAGATATGCTTCTTTAACTTGGGCTGGACTAAAAAGCAAATTACCTAAGAATACTTTTTCTTCAAAACTGTAGTTAGTTTCAGTGAAAGGCCTTTCTTTTTTACTTAATGTCAACAATATAAATTTGAGAAGGATTCTGATAGGGAAAAGAATCCTTCTTGTGCATACAGTTCAATGAACCAATTGTAGGTAATCTGATTCTAGTCATTTACTGCTTGTGGTGTAAATGTCTGCTAACCACAAGTTGATTGCAGCCTGTATTTTAATTTTCAGTGAGGCTTACTGGTGGCTCACTGTCATTAAGGATATGCTATTTTGTCAATATTGAGTTAAGAAACAATTAAGCCCCATGAAAACATTTTTACCGTAATCTGTTCCCCTATACTAGACAGAAATGAGCACACACAGTTCAGCATCATCAAAAATACATTTGTTATCAAGAGAAAGAGAAGATAAAAGTGTGGTCCTCAGCCTTAGGTTGAATGTGAGAATTACCAATATGATTACATGATTACACGATTATCACACTTATAATTGTGTTCTTGCCAACCTCCTACCAGCTGTGTTCTCTTTGAAGTGAAAGAACACATCCCAATCATAGATACTCTGCAAATTTATATTGAATAAATGAATGAACAGAAATACCTTATATTTAAGATATTTAAATATCCTGACTCGGTCTTTAATGCTGTCAGTTTCAGTTATCACACTAAATGTTTACAGTTTACGTATGTATTGACTAAAAAATTCCACATAATTCACCTTTCTACCGTAATTTTATCAATATTAGCCATATGGGTACATAATTTCAAGGTTGTGGTGAAGTTTAGTGACTCTTTGTGAAGTGTTTTTGAAACCTGCAGGTGAAAAAGAAATCTTAGTGTAAATACATGTAGAAATGATGAATGGTTATCTGGAGAAAATGCCAGATTCTTGAAATATCATGGACATGTTATTGGTTTTTCACATGGCCGTTAACTGGAATTGTGTCACATGCCCACTCCTAAGCCAGTCGCTGAAAGGGACTGGAATAACCAACACTGGCTTAGATTAATCAAGATTCACCTCCTTGGGCTGAGAGGGGCCCAGCTTCTCCTACTGTCACAAGCTGCCTGATACCTGAAGAAAATTAGAGTTCTAGCAATATATTAGTGACAGTTATATTTGGTTGTATATTAGAAGAAACTCAACATAACAGTGCCTATTTTATTTCTCTCTCATATACCAGTTCAGAGATAGACAGTGCAGCTCCATGCATCATCAAGACCAGGCTCATCCTATTTTTCTGCCCCCAAATACTTAATATGTGACTTCCATTGTCAAGGTGGCTGCTGAAGCTCCAGCCATCACTTTCATATCCCAGCTAGGAAAAGAAAGAAGGATGAGCCCCCTTTTTATAAGAAACTGCCTATAAGTCCAAGAAAATAGACTGCTAAAAACTCATTGGCCAGAAGTTTGTCACACAGTGACAAGGGAGGCAGGGAAATGTATTTGGATGTGTCCAGCCAAAAAATCAGGGTTTGTGACTTAGGAGGAAGGGGCAAATGGGGGATAGAGTAAACAACTATCAGACTCTATCACAGGTAACCATGACAAGAGGATGGCGTAAAAGAAGATGTGGAGTAGGAAAGCAGAGCATATAGGAAAGAATGAGTTGCCCCTATTCTCCACCATTCCACCTACCCCTATTGCAAGTAATTTTAAGCAGTGAAATAGTCACACAGCAAAAGAATAGGAAGGAGAGGCAAAGGACATTGTAAATCAGCAGTGTAGAAACTGTATGCAGATAATTAGGATCGTGTTTTACACTGTATCATTTTTTAGCCTTCTTAAAGTACTTTACATATGAAAGGATATTACTTTTCCAAATATGGAAATGTGAGAGTCAAGGTATGAATGATCTTTCCAGCCTAACCATTTTAATTAGCAACCAGGTCACCTTTGGAAAAAGCAAAGTATTACCTAGAAGGAAACGCTTATTATGAAAAGAATCAGGTCCTCTGGAGCTAGAGGAAAGAGGAAAATAAGGAGCTAATTAGCTATAGTAAGCTGTGGGAAACTTATTGATAAATTAGAGTCCATGCATATAAAGTCTCATTATTATAAACGGCAACTCTTTTCTTTATTTTTTAAAGGTAGCCAACCAAGTTGTGCAAGCTCTGCTCACTCAAAAGGTAGGTCACTTTCTGGCTTTATTATTTTCAAAGTACTTATGTGAATAGATTGGAACTCACATTGTCAAACTAACAGAAACTATGATTGATAGCTACAATACTTTTCTATTTATTCACTTAGGTTAAAATTGTGTGCGTTTTAGATGGCATATGCAGTAACATCAATGACCAATAGATTCATAAAATTTAAACTCTTGGGAAAGTAATAGAAAGCCTTTTGAAGATGAAAGATTTCCATGGGCCCACCCAGATGAGTAGCATACCTATCATTTTTATTTAGTAAATGCAAACATTAAATAAGTTGATGGATTCCTCTGACTCCTATAAAATGAATAGCCTGTGATGGGCTGCATTAACAGAGGCCTAAAATTCAGCAAGAGATCTTTGAGGTTAGGAAGTCTGTTTAACTTCTCTGGACCTTAATTCCTGTTCCGTAAAATAGGGATAACAATGTCTACTTCCCAGAATTGCTGTGGTCGTCCTATAAAACGGAACATATAGAGTTGTTCCCCCAGGAACACGTTTGTGGTAAAGGTAAAACAAATGGTGGTATTATATACTTGAAAGTTGCCGAGAGTAGATCTTAAGCCTTATTATCACAAAATAAAAAAAGAGAATTAACTGTGTGAGGTGAGGATGTGTTAATAATTTTGATCTTGGTAATCATTCTACCATGCAATGTATATCAAATTGTCATGTTTTACACTTTAAATATATACAATTATATTTGTCAGTTACTCCTCATAAAGTTAGGGAAAACAACAAATGGTGATTTCTCAGCCTGAAATTTCTATACCTTCTCCTTTGTCATCTTCTTATTCTGCCTTCAGATCATGTTATTGGGGCAGAGTGGGTAAATGCAGGTAGTTGCCCAAATTTGGCAGGTTTGGTGAATTTTACTGAACCTTTTGCATCTCCTTCCATGATGTGTCTGAGAGGCTAAATTCTAATTCCTTCAAATTTTTTTATTCTGATTTACCTCTCTGTGAGATAGATTTCCTCTTTAAAAGAAAATCTTAGATCGTGTGGCATGTTCAGGAGGATGTGGCTAAGGAGAGCAAAATCATTTATGACATTTTGATTTTTTTAAATTGAAAACAATTTTATTAGGGGTTTACTACTTCTCATAAAGGTACTTAAATAAATATTATTTTAAATGTGTACTGTAGAGGCATTAGAATAATATTTTTGCTAGATTCTCTCCCCCAACTACTTCTGTCAAAATATCATGCTTCCTGCTACAAATGATTTTAACTGATTCAGATTTTACATTAAACTACATAAATAGAGAGATTTGAGCACATTTATTAGGTTAGAATTAGGTTCCATTGTGAGTAACAGAGATCCAAAATAATGGTGGCTTAAATCAGATAAAATAAAATCAAATTAGTTATTTATTTCTCAGATCTAAATCTATAGGTGGACAGTACATGACTGGTATGATGACTCTGCTCCATAAAGTTGATAGGGTTCCTGGCATCCGGGCTTCCATCTTATTATTCTGCAGGATGTGGCCTTCATTTCCAGGGTTACCTCATTGTCCAAAATGGCTGCTCTAGCTCCAGTGATCACATCCACATTTCAGCCATCAGGAAGAAATGGAAGCCAAAGAAAATGAAGAGGCTAAAAGACACACACCTGCTGTCTTTTAAGAGAAACTTCCAAAAGTTTTCACACCTCCCTACTTATATCTCCATGAACAGAACTTAATCACACATCCACACCTAAGGAAGCTGACAGTGGAGTCTTTTTTTATATATAAATTTATTTTTATTTCATTTATTTTTGGCTGCATTGGGTCTTCGTTGCCGTGCGTGGCTTTTCTCTAGTTGTGGCGAGCAGGGGCCACTCTTCATTGCGGTGCGCGGGCTTCTCACTGCAGTGGCCTCTCTCGTTGCAGAGCACAGGCCCTAGGCACGTGGGCTCAGCAGTTGTGGCTCACGGGCTCCAGAGCACAGGCTCAGAAGCCGTGGCGCACGGGCTTAGTTGCTCCGCGGCATGCGGGATCCTCCCAGACCAGGGCTCGAACCCGTGTCGCCTGCACTGGCAGGCGGACTCTTAACCACTGTACCACCAGGGGAGCCCGACAGTGGAGTCTTTATTCTGGGTATGTGCCCAGCTGAAAATTGATTGTCACCTTACTGTAGAAGAAGGGTCGAAACAGATGTTGAAGGGCAACTCATGATTTCTGTCACAATGTATTTGAATGCCTTTTCTTTTTCAAAGGCTTTAATTTCTCAACTGCTTTCCTCCTGCTGGAAACTCGACACTCATTTAATTACAAACCTAAGGAATGAAGGGGCACTGTTGCAGCTCTGTGTGTAACTGTTGAAAGACTTCTCATGCCTGTCTTTTTTAATGGTGCCTCAGAAAAGAGACAAGAAAGCTGTCTGGTACAATATAAAGGAAAATGGAACCTTTCAGGTCAGCCACAAAAAATAGCTACACAAATTCAAGTAGTAACTAGTAAACCGATAAATCTGCCTTGGTACAGTTAAGCAGTAAGACACAAAAAGATGTGCTGCTGTGAGATAGCATACCTCAGGGATACTGTGAAGCAGGCAAAGATGCCTGGGCTTTCAGAGATTCCAGAAGAATCATGTTCTGCAGAAACATGCACTTCCCAGTTTTTCTAGAGACTGTAGAATTGCTACAAAAAGACAAAAATTTCTTTTTAATTAAGAGCACAATATAGGAAATAAAATTAGGTTTCTCCGAAAGCAGATGAGAAACCTAATTCTAAAGAGGGATGTACCTGGCACAGAGTAAAAAACAGAAATCTTGAGTGATTTATCCAAGTCACACACACAAAATCCATGAGGTAAAATTATAGTCATAACCATACAGTTTTGGACTGTATCATTTATTATGACACAATGGCAAATCTGCCATGACTTCATATCCTCCTCCCTGGGCAACCAAAAAGGTATTTTTCTGGCATACCAGGCATTGGCTCCGATAAGCATCTTGAAGTCACAGAGTGTATTTCCTTTCCAAATACTGGTAGAAAAAAAATTATTTCCGTAAATTTCGCAGCTTCTGTTAAATGTACATATCATGTCTTAGTCAAGTAATGCAATTTATCTCAGAAGTCTGCGAGTTCTCTTAAGAGAGCTGACTGTCCCTCCTTTAGATCAATAACGCTAAAATGACAATATTAAACCCAGTTCACTTCCACTTATGCCTCCAAATCATAGGTCCAAGTCTATAAGTGCAGGTGAAATCAATAACCTGAGCTAAACTCATATTTTTGTCTGAAATATATTTTATCTTCATTAAGACAATTACACTCACTGAAAATGTTACTCTCTTAGGTTCTTTTTTTTTTTCTTTTCCTTTTTCGCCACTAACACCAAACTCGGAAGAAAAGCATTTTTCCCTGGAGTTATTTTCCAGCATATCAACAACCTCAGCCTTACCTTCATGTTCTTTAGAATCGCCAAATATTCATGGTGTTTTTTAATTTGCCAACGTGGGTTAAGGCCCTTGTGTGGTGGAATCTAGCAGTACAGCCAACTAGATAGCAGCAGAACACGATTTTGTAGCTTGAAGCTAAAAGAACTCCCAACTTCTACATATTTCCCTTGTAGGAGGTGTGGTCAGGCCATCTGGGTCCACTTGTGTAGCAATGGTGTGGGTAGGATCTGGTTTCCTTGAAGAGAGTCTGTTTATATTTATTTAGCACTACCAAGGAGTCAGACCCCATGTCCAGCATTTTAAATGCACTGAATTGTTTTTGTTTTCACTGCCATCTTGTGAGGTAGGGCTACGAAAATAAATTTCCCATAGTTCCAATTGCTAGAAGTGCCAAAGCCCGTATGTTAACCTAGGGTTACTGCACTCCACTCCATGCCCTTACCCTTTGTACCATTCAGTACAAATTTGGACTGTATCATTTGTTATGACACAAAGGCAAATCTGCCATGACTTTATATCCTCCTCCCTGGGCAACCAAAAAGGTATTTTTCTGGCATACCAGAAGAGATGCTATAAAAATCAACAGATGGGTTGAAACCCAATGATTAGTTACATACGATTGCAGGAAATAAAACAAAAGGGCAAGGAAGCCAGTAGATTTCTTAAAACTTCTGGAAGCATCGCCGGTCCTCGCTAGCAAGGACGTCCAGGATCTGACATGCGTGGAGTCAAAAGTGACTCTAAATTTGGAGATTTCTCCAAATCAAGCTTTCTAAGAATCAGTCTTATTTTAGACCCCAGCATTTCCCAACTGCCAGGGGCCTTAGTGGGAACATTTAACCCTGAGCTTGTCGGCTAGCTTTGGTAATAGGCTCAATTCACGGTAATGACATAAACTGTTTAGCCATCACCCAGATTAAGAATGTTTTCATCTGAATGCCTTTTGGATGAAGGCTTGCAGTATTCAGTTTGCCACGAGACCCACCACTTCCTGTTGATTAGAACTGGCCTGATTCAGTGATACAATTATGTTACCTGTCTTGCCTTTTTAAGTATTTGATGTTGAGGTCCTTGGTTGGTCTGAGATGTGACCAGCCTTTTCCAGTAAATCCTTTTCTTCTTACAGAAGTATTAGCATTCTTAGAAGAGATAGGGATATATCAGTGACAGACACTGAGAAGGGTTGTGACTGGGAGGGGCTGGTGGATGTGGTGTCCAGTAAGCTTAAGGGAAGGATTCAGGTGGCCCTTGACCAGCCATCTCATGAAGCAGCTGAGGCATGCCTTGTCTTGAAAGCCTGGTTTTGTGCAGAAGCTACGTTTGCAGGTGAGGAAACTGAGGCGTAACCAGAATAAGTTACTTCCTCAAGGTCAGGTGGGTAATGAGGACCAGAGCCCAGGCCTCCTAACTGCCAATCCAGTGTGTTCCCATGATACACACTGCCTCTGAAATAGGAATACCAGTATAATATCACTGTACACGATAAAATCAGATTTAATCAACAGTACTCCAGTGGTAATATCAGTATATATCGAGCTTCTAATCAACCAGCATCTCCCTAAATTTCCTTTAACCTGGAGCTGGCAGTGGTTTTGCTCTAAATGCATAAAGTAACCATACTCCATAACTACGACACAGCAGTGAAGCCAGAATCTCGTTCAGCCCCAGACACAGGTGGAACTTGTCAGGAGTACAATGTGTGGATCCTCCGGGGAAGTTGTGGTTTGGGATCGTTAAGATACACAGGGTCCTTTTAGACCAGTAGCATCCCATCGCTCAGTATATTTTCCCCTGGCATCCAGCTGTAATGCCTTACTTTATTTCAATTGAGAGTGGCATGCAGATTGCAAAGAAAACAGGTTGGGCTATTTCCTTGAACCCAAAGACCACTATACTTGCTTACATGAGATGAAATGTAGTCAACTCTTTGGCATTTTTTCTTCCTGATAACATTATACAACACATCCCCTTTTTTCTTTCTAAAGACACAACCTTATATTTTCAGTGGGGTCCTCCCCTTGAGGCCTGAGACATACCAGGGAGCAGAGAAAAACAAAGGTTGCGGATGAGGGCAGATGGTCCAGCCCCTGTTGGGAGCCATGATCTCAGAGGCTGGCCTCTGAACAGGAGAGTTCTTTAGCTTCTAACGCCTTACCTGGGGGGCATAGTCTAGTTCTCCCCTCTATAATCGACAGCATTAGAGTAGTGGCCTTGCACCCAGCCTCAAAATGTCTTATGGGCCCTTATGTTAGTGGGTTCTCATTGTGAGCCCAGGGGAAGCACAGACAGCCGCCGACACTCTGCCTCGTAGTCAAGGAAACTGTGGTTTTTCTCTCTCTCTTTCCATCTCTCCAGTCTGGCTGTGTTTATGTGTGTGCACATGGGCACACACACATGGCTTTGATTACAGTTTCTTGGGATGGCAGCTGTCTGGCATCACTTAACCATCCACAGCTTGAGTGAAGAAAACAAGAATGTTAAAACAACACAGAATATTCTTTTATATCTACAAATTTTCTGTCCAGCTCAATTCAGTGGTTGTAAGAGCAGCGTCACTTCCTAAAGGCCTCCATTCCCCCCTCTGCTCTGTGCTGATCGAGATGAGCCACGAGTGATGAACGGTCCTCAAGGTCGATAAAGTGTGTTCCTGCTAATGAACTTTTACTGCCTTAAGTAACAGTAATGGCCATGGAAATTTGGGCACTGGTACAAAAACTTGCTTTAGAATATATTGATTTTTTTTCTTTCTTTTTTTTTTACCCGTCTGAAGAAATCTTTTCAAGTTATTCTCAGTTTTGCTACTAAAAACTGTTGCTGGTCTTCCTTACAAGTCTCCTTTCTCCTTGCAAATCCAAACTCATATGCTTCTGTTTCCATCCCCACCCACCCCCCGCAAGTGAGAATGATTGTGTTTTCCCACCCAATAGGTACTATTAATATTTATTTACCTCACAGTCAAGTTTTATTAATTGCTTAATTAGCAGTAGTGAAAACAATTAGCGTTTGGGAGCAGGGAGTGTTATATACATGCTAAGAACGAAAATTAGCATTAGCGAGACACAGAGGTTGAATTCTAAATAAAGACAGCAAATTTAGCCTTTTAATTTGAGCAGCGCCTAGGCCCCCAAAACAGCCTCTGCTAAATGGCATGCACACACCCCCTGCCCCTGCTTTTACAGCTGCTGCCCTCCTACAACTGGCACCCTGGTTGCCTCATCTGGACATGGCATTCCTTTGCTCTGCTCTGCATTTGTGGGCAGCAATCAGTTGAAAACATCCTACGCATCGGCTTCCTTATTTAGCTAAAAAGGTGAGAAGAGTGTAAGCTGTGCACTGAGCTATAGCTTGGCCTATCTCTTTGCCTAGAATGAATGAGCCTGGCAGTGATGATGCATCTCAGGTGAAGCCTCGGAAGCTAGACCCCTCTCTAGCTGCACACTTAGGTTGCCCCAAGGTTGTGTAGGAAACAGGCGCACTCACCGTTGTGACCGCTATTTAGGTCCTGGGGAGCAGAGCTGTGGACTGGGACCCTGTCTTGCTTGCAGAGACTTAAGTGAGGCCTGTAGCTGCCCCACCTCAGAATACACAGGTAGACACACAACAGTGTTGAGAAACTTAAAACTCTCTTTATCACACCATCACTGGAGAATAGAACTCATCATCATTAACCCCTTTAACAAAATCAGCACACAATTTTATCAAGCTCCTACTGCTCTGTGGGGTGCTATGCTAGGTGTTGAAGGAAAAGTGTCAGAACAGTATGCTCGTGCTGGTGTTTCTGTGAGTATCTCCTCGTGCCTTTGGAGGAGCGTGTCATCTGATTGACAAGATAAGTCCAGAGCCTGAAAGCAAATCAACACAGAGCAGTATCTCACATTAACTAAATGTCGTAGAAGAGGCATTGAGGGCTTACTGGAGTTCAGGAAAGGGAGCAGATAAAAGTGGAGGATGCCAGGTAAAGGCGTGGGGGAGGAAACAGAATTTGAACTGGATGTCAACCGAAGAGCCAAACTTGGACCAGTGGATGAGAAGCAAAAGGGAGGTCGGGGAGGGGGAAGGAGGCAGAATGCCTGGTGCTTTCGAGAACAGGCAGACCCTTGTTAAAGAGCGGGGTAAGAGCATGGTAAGAGCGGAAACCTATTCTTTTTTTTTTTCAAATCAGGAAATAGTGTAAGATAAAGTTTGAAATGTAGAAAAGGGTCAGCTTTTGAAGAACCTTGCCTTGGGGCTTTATTCTACCGGCTGTTCCTTGAACCCCACCAAAGAGGGTGTAGACATGTCAGTATAAGTACTGTCTTTATCACAAGTTAACTTGGAAGGCAGCTCCTGGGTGGGATTCTAGAGCATTCTAAAGCTCCCGCATGTCAGCCCCCCTCATGAAAGCTCCTTGGTGTTTGAACTATTCAGAAGAGCTGCTCTAAGGGGATGCTGAGGTCCGGTTCTTCTACTTCCTCCCCAACACTAAGACCAGAACATCCCAAAAGATATGGAAATCCACTAGTTCAGAGGATGGGCAAGGTTCAAGTGGCCTTATAAGCCTTCACTTCACAGTTGCTTCACTCCATCTAAATCCATCACTGACTCGGTTAGCCGCATTGAGAATTTCAACTCGTTTCCGCAAACGACAGAGGAAGCTTCCATCAAAAGTGATAGTTTCCATACGGTATTTGTTTTTCTCTTTCTGACTTACTTCACTCTGTATGAGAGACTCGGAGAAAAAAAAAAAAAAGTCATGAAGAATCTAGGGGTAAGATGGGAATAAAGACAGACCTACTAGAGAATGACTTGAGGATATGGGGAGGGGGAAGGGTAAGCTGTGACAAAGTGAGAGAGTGGCATGGACATATATACACTACCAAACGTAAAATAGATAGCTAGTGGGAAGCAGCCGCGTAGCACAGGGAGATCAGCTCGGTGCTTTGTGACCACCTAGAGGGGTGGGATAAGGAGGGTGGGAGGGAGGGAGACGCAAGAGGGAAGAGATATGGGGACATATATATAACTGATTCACTTTGTTATAAAGCAGAAACTAACACACCATTGTAAAGCAATTATACTCCAATAAAGACGTTAAAAAAAAAAGTGATAGTTTCTTTAGTTGATCAAATCTCTATTCACTGTAAAAACATTGTCCTGTGGTTTGTGCTTTATGATTGCTTTTATGAAGACAATGAAAAAGCCAGATATATAGGTGGAAACTTAAATTGACGTTATATTGCTGAGATTTACCATCTTCAAAAATAGCATGCTAGATTAATGCATTTCTGATTTCAAGGTGCTTTTTTTTTTTTTCAAGTAGGTCTTCCCTGAACATAATAATTCTATCAGACAGTGGGCTGTGGAAGAAAACATTGTGTGTGATCTATTTCTGGGGGGCTTGAAGGCTTAAAATACTATTTTTTACTAATGTGCCTGAAATATCAGATGAAATATAGTATTAATATGCAAAAGTGTCTTAATGGTAATAGACTTTTTTTTCTTTCAATGTGTTTGTTGCAGGATCTAAGGGAGGAATGTGTAAAGTTGAAAACGAGAGTGTTTGATTTGGAACAACAGAATCGAACGCTAAGCATCCTTTTCCAACAGCGAGTCAGACCAACTTCTGATCTGCTCCTCCAGGTATGTGTTTCTGTGCAAAACAGTCTTTGCTACTGAAATGCTTGCTATTGACAGGAAGTGAGTTAACTTCAAAAGGTACCACTATCTCCATGGGCAAGACATATTGCGTCGGAACCTCCATTCTCTCCCCTCTCAAGGGATGTCATTAAAATTGAATGTCTCTTAAATCTCTTGACTCTTTAAACCTAATTTTGATAAAGAAATGCATCAACAAATAATAAACAGGTAAAAGGAAACAATCAGAGGTATCAAGTGAAACCGGGGAATGGAGTCAGCAAATAATTGATGGCTCTGGGGACGAGTATTAGTAGTCTTGCACTCCCTGATAAGCAAGGCGGAGTTTTATGTGATGCCGAAGTACATTTCTTTATTTCAAACTCTCTGTAAGCAAAACTACAGCTGGGGTATGTTGTACTTTCATCTCTCTCTCTCTCTGCAGCCTGCCTCCTCACAACCTAATACACTCCGCCTCAGTCTTTTACAGGTTCTCTTCGTCTAAGCGTTCTCACCAAACTCTTCCGGTTGCCTTCATAACAGGGAAAGTTGTGGAAAGGCAAACCATTTGAATCATTTTGAAGCTGCCCCCCGAGAAAGCACTAGAAAATATATCTGACTGCAGGGAGACACGTGGATTGGCAAAGGGGTCTAGAAGGCTGATCTTTGCTGTTTCCTATTTTTTTTTAATGCTATTAATGTTCATATTTGCTCAGACAAGCTCCAAGTTTGTAAAGGATAACCCCCAGCTGCCTGGTCTGATTGACTAAAGGAAAGGGGAAAGACAGAGATACCCTCTAGACTAGCCTGTCACCACTGTAGCTGCTAGCCATGTGGTGCTATTGAAATTAAACATTAATTTAAATTAAGTTTCTATGTCAAACTAGTCAGATTTCAAGTGTTGAAAAGCCACACATGGCCAGCAGCTACCATGTTAGACAGTGTTTGTACAGAACATTTCCATCATGCTAGAAAGTTCAGCACTTTTCCAGATGGTTGAGACAGTGTTGCTAATTTACCCTCTGAACTTTGGCACAAACATCTTTCCCTGACTCCTCAGGGAAATAATGAGAAATTGCAGTTCATTTCAGAGGAAGAAAGATGTTTGGTAAAACCGCACATCAAAATGTAATCCTCCCCCCCCAACCCGCCTCCGATGAAGAGAAAAGAGCTCTCTGAATTGTAAAATAGATCTCATCTCTTAAATTAATTTTCTCTCTGCTTTATCTATTAGCGCATAATTCATAATTTATGACTCATAAATTGTGTGGAAAAAAAATCATCTATCTCTATTCTGTTTCCTGATCCTGCCCACGATAAATGTTGGTCAGAGAGAATGTTGCATCTGTTAAAAGTTGTATGTCATTTGCTCTCTTATAATGAAGATCCACTATTGTAATTGCTTTTCACAGCTATTGCATGTTCCTGAATTTTTCCGTTTTACGTGTTTTAACTTGAGGCTTTTCTGGAACAATTTTTAAGGATCTACAGTCCCTGTTTGTGAACCATGATGGTTCATTTCCACAGTAAACACATGTGCCATAGATATTTAAGCTTCTTCATTGGCTGACGCAAATTTCTTAAATACATATCCAACTGGCAGGGGGTGGTGTTTGCGCTAACAATGGAACTCAGTGTTTACTCCTTGGGTGTCTTCAGCCAACACACTGTTTCTCCCCAAATAGACCTCACTTCCAGGAGCCATTCTAATTTAAATGCCATTTGTAAAAGATGGGCTAATAGTAGTTCTGGACGTAGAATAATAGCAAGGATGATGCCTGCCCTCTAACATCTCAGGGCTCACAGCCATAGACAAAGTTGCTGGTTTTTCAGGTGGTCTGTTCATTATATGACCTGTGGCTTTTTAGTTTTCTGGTGGCACAAATACATATCATGGAGCACCGGCTAAAGGAAAAGCAGTTTGAGCTTGCTCTGCACCTGTGGAAGCTCTGTAATTATTTGTTGAATGGAATAATGAATAAATGACCCAGATTCATTCTGCAAGTTGGGGAGTTACTTTACATACACCTAAGAGAGGTTTATACCCCTACCTCTTCTTCTGAATGTTTCCTGTCTTGTGTGGAGGCTTTGGAACTATGCAGCCATGCTGGTCCAGCCCAGTTTGTTTGAGGGTGTGGCTGGTGAGCACAGCAAGCCCACCAGTGTGCCTGGTCCCGAGTATGAGAGATGTTACAGCTTCTGCCCGTGGACTGGAGATTCAGTACAGAAGATTTCTAAGTAGGTTTCTATGTATCTTAAAAAACTGCATTAGTTGTCATCTGCTGAATACAGCCTGATGATTCTCTATAATCTAAGTAGCCACCTGAAGAGAAATACAGAAAGAAGATTGTTGAACACATTGTGATTTTAGTAGATACATTGTAAGTTGTAGAAAAGAAAATAATTTATAGGAAATAGCTAATTATTTGTCCCTCAAAAACAGAATAAGAGGTTACATGGATATTCTTTAGCAAATTCTGATATAAGAGGAACAAAAGGATAGTTCTAAGGATTCGTTGACAGATTCTGGGAAACTTACAAAGGGAACCAGTCCATGATGGGAAAGGAAAGAAGTCTAACCTGAAATTTAAAATCTTAAGAATGGCCATAAACTTCTCTGTCGATTCCAGTTTCCAGAAAAGCATCTCTGGGACTATGGGTGGAAGCAAGTCAGATTAATAAGGGCCTCCATATTAAAATCAATAATTTGAGCTAAATTCTAATGGATTAAGAAACCAGTGTAGCAAATAAAATCTAAAAGTAACATTCTTAACGGAACTGGAGTCTATAACTAACCTCATTTGAACTCGCTGGCCAGATTAACCAATGCTCACCATTTCCTCTTATAAATTATATTAGATTACACTCTCAATTTACCAAACATTGACAACTAGTTGAAACTCTCTACTAAGAGTACTTAATTCTCTTACCAGTTGAGTTGAACTTCCACCATGAATGAGTTATGTTTGTAACTCAGTATGTTCACATGACTAGTACTTGTCACGGTGATTATGAAATTTTTAGCTACTTTATAAACGGATGAAATGTGGTGCAAAAAGAATTGTTTCTATAAAATAAAGTTGAGTGCTTCAAAAACACTATAAAGGCACGTCCCTAAAAACATTTGTGATCAAATGAAATATAGGTGTGTAACTGCAAAAAAAAAAAAAAATGTGGGAGATGGGAATTGTATTAAATGTAGAGGCATTCTGCTTGCAAATTGCTTCTCAGGTGGTTTTAAGTTCTTGTTCCACTATTAAGAAAAACAAAACCTAGAAATCATAGACAATGCATAAAGCATGTGTTTGATGCCCCCAAAAAAAAAACACAAAAGACATTGGAGGACTCTAATGATATGATTCCTAGGCAAAAAAGCCAGCCTTGGCCCTACCAAAAAAAAAAAGTGCTAGATACTGTTCTCCAACCTTTATAGTGTTCACCAGTTTATCTCCATCACAGTACTTTCAGGTACGAACTATCTCTATACCCATTCTACAGATGAGGACACTTAGGCACAAAGAAGCTGTGTCACCCAGTGGTAATGGACAGACTGGGGATTTAAATCCGTGGTCAGGGTCCGCTTCCTCCCTTTCACTTCCTGTCTGTGCTCCCTCTACGTGGAATACAAATGGACACGGGGAACGCTTTTCTGATTCTGTACTCTGACAGACATTTTGCTTAACGGGCCCACCTGTGCTCAAATCAGTTCAGAGGGCTTCTGCAGTGTAATCGCCTACTATATTTACACATTTCTGAAAGCCTGTATTTACACATTTCTGAAAGCCTCTTGCACATTTCTGAAAGCATCCAAGATTTTCCCCTCTCCTGTGCGTTCTGCTCTTGTCTTGCTTTGGACACCTGTGTTATCGTCATCTTGATAGGACATTATTCTCATATTTTCTGCCTAACGCAGTTTATTCTTCTCCTTCTTATCTGATATTTCAAAGGTCCTATACTCATATCCTTGGGCCAAGATAGAAAGAAAAGAATGTTATAGTGTAGATTATTCTCACAAACAGTTGAGAATCTGACAGCTTAGAACCAAGGTGTAAAACTTTGCTGTCACTTCTGAGAGCGTTGACTTTTTTTTGCTAGTGTTTTTATATTATTTCAGATGAGATGAGACTATTTTAAAATTATCTTTGTGCTTCTGATGTATTTTTCGTTCATTGCATCCTTATTTTATTTAATTTCATATGCAATTATGGCATCCTAGAGTTACATGGTACTGACGGTGGAGGTCATGCAGTGCAACCCCCATAACTAGGGATTTCATGTTAACTTTTATTTCACCTAAATAGGAATCTCCTTGAGGGCAGCAATTATGCTGTGAATGTTGCATTTTACCCTCCCACAGATATTATCACCATTCATAATACATAGTCAGTGTATACTTGGATGGCTTAACATTTAATTCAATATTTTTTTAACTTTTTATTTTATGTTGGAGTATAGCTAATTAACAATGTTGTAATAGTTTCGTGTGCACAGCAAAGCGACTCAGCCATACATATACGTGTATCCATTCACCCCCAAACTCCCCTCCCATCCAGGCTTCCACATAACATTGAGCAGAGTTCCCTGTGCTATACAGTAGGTCCTTGTTGGTTATCCACCTTAAATGTAGCAGTGGGTACATGTCAATCCCGAACTCCTGAACAATCCCTTCCCCCCACCCTTCCCCCTAGTAAACATAAGTTTGTTCCCTAAGTCTGTGAGTCTGTTTCTGTTTTGTAAATAAGTTCATCTGTATCATTTCTTTTTAGATTCTGCATATAAGCAATATCATACGATATTTCTCTTTCTCTGTCTGACTGACTTCAATCAGTATGACAATTTCTAGGTCCATCCATGTTGCTGCAAATGGCGTTATTTCATTATTTTTAATGGCTGAGTAATATTCCATTGTATATATGTGCCACATCTTCTTTATCCATTCATCTGTCAATGGACACTTAGGTTGCTTCCATGTCCTGGCTATTGTAAATAGAGCTCCAGTGAACATCGGGGTGCATGTATCCTTCCAGACCATGTTTTTCTCCGGATATATGCCCAAGAGTGAGATTGCAGGGTCATATGGTAGCTCTATTTTTAGTTTTTTAAGAAACCTCCATCCTGTTCTCCATAGTGGCTGCCCCAATTTACATGCCCACCAACAGTGTAGGAGGGTTCCCTTCTCTCCGCACCTTCTCTAGCATTTATTGTTTGTGGATTTTTTGATGATGGCCATTCTGACTGGTGTGAGGTGATATCTCATTGTAGTTTTGATTTGCATTTCTCTAATAATTAACGATGTTGAACATCTTTTCATGTGCCTCTCGGCCATCTGCATGTCTTCTTTGGAGAAATGTCTACTTAGGTCTTCTGCGCATTTTGTGATTGGGTGGTTTGTTTTGATGATATTAAGCCACATGAGCTGTTTGTAAATTTTGGAAACTAATCCCTGGTTGGTCCCGTCATTTGCAAATATTTTCTCCCAATCTGTGGGTTGTCTTTTCGTTTTGTTTATGGTTTCCTTTGCTGTGCAAAAGCTTTTGAGTTTAATTAGGTCCCATTTGTTTATTTTTATTTCCATTATTCAGGGAGATGGATTGAAAAAGATATTGCTGCAACTGATGTCAGAGAGTGTTCTGCCTTTGTTTTCTTCTAGGAGTTTTATAGTGACTGCAAAATGGACATTACAATAAGTCTAATTAATGTCTGTCACTATGAACAGATTTCTTTTTCTTGTGATGAGAACTTTTAAGATCTCTTAGCAGATTTCAAGTATTCAATACAGTATTAATAACTAGAGTCACCATGCTGTACATTACATCTCCAGAAGTTATTGATCTTATAACCGGAAGTTTATACCTTTTGATCCCCTTTATCAGTTTCACCAACTCCCCACCCCCACCAATCTGTTCTTTCTTTCTATGAGTTCTTTTTTTAAAAAAAAATTCCACATGTGAGTGAGATCATGCAGTTTTTACTTCTCTCTGTCTGACTTATTTCACTTAGCATAATGTCCTCAAGGTCCATCCACGCTGTCACAAATGGCAAGATGTCATTCTTTTTTATGGCTGAATAATATTCTATCACATATATGTAAATATATAAATATATCTCTAAAATACATTTATATCTTATATATATATATCATATATATCACATTTTCTTTATCCATTTATCCATCAGTGGAGACTTGGATTGTTTCCATGTCCTGGCTACTATAAACAATGCTGCAGTGAACATGACAGTGCAGATAATCTCTTCTTTGAGATAGTGATTTCATCTACCTTGAGTTTAGGCCCATAACTGGAGTTGCTGGATCATATGGTAGTTCTATCTTTTAATTTTTTGAGGCACCTCCATACTGTTTACCGTTGTGGCTGCACCAATTTACATTTCCTGCCAAGAGTGTACAAGGGCTCTTTTTTCTCCACATCCTCACCAGCATTTGTTATCTCTTGTTGTTTTTTTTTTTTGTGGTACGCGGGCCTCTCACTGCTGTGGCCTCTCCCGTTGCGGAGCACAGGCTCCGGACGCGCAGGCTCAGCGGCCATGGCTCACGGGCCCAGCTGCTCTGCGGCATGTGGGACCTTCCTACACCGGGGCACGAACCTGTGTCCCCTGCATCGGCAGGCGGACTCTCAACCACTGCGCCACCAGGGAAGCCCATCTCTTGTTTTTTTGATAATACATCCGAACAGTTGTGAAGTGATATCTCATGCGGTTTTGATTTGCATTTTGCTGATGATTAGTGATCTTGAGCACCCTTTCATGTTCCTGTTGGCTCTTTGAATATTTTCTTTGGAAAAAAGCTTATTCAGGTCCTTTGTCCACTTTTTAATTGGATTATTTGATACTTTGCTATTGAGTTGTATGAGTTCCTTATTTATTTTAGATACTACCCCTTATCAGATGTGTGGTTTGAGAATATTTTCTCCCATTCTGTAGGCTGCCTTTTATTTTTGTTGATTGCTTCTTTGGCTGTGTAGAAGCTATTTAGTTTGATGTAGTCCCATTTGTTTATTTTTGCTTTTGTTGCTTGAGCTTTAGTGTCACATCCTTGAAATCATTGCCAAGACGAATGTCAAGGAGGTTTTTTTCCCCCTATGTTTTTATTATAGGAGCTTTATGGTTTCATATCTTACATTTAAGCCTTTAATTCATTTCGAGTTAACTTTGTGTGACTGGTGTAAGATAGGGGTTTAGTTTAATTCTTTTACCTGTGAATATCCAGTTTTTCTAGCACCATTAATTGAAGAGCCTGTCTTTTCTCCATTGAGTATTTTTGGCTCCCTTGTCAAATATTAGTGACCATATTATGCATGGGTTTATTTCTGGGTTCTTGATTCTGTTCCATTGCCCTGTGTGTCTGTTTTTATGCCATTTCCATACTGTTTTGATTACTATTGCTTTGTAACACAGTTTGAAATCAGCAAGTGTTATATCTTCAGCTCTATTCTTCTTTCTCAGGACTCCTTTGCCTATTCAGGGTCTTTTGTGATTCCAGACAAATTTCAGGATTGTTTTTCTATTTATGTAAAAAATGCCACTGGAGTCTTGATAAGGGTTGCACTGAACCTATAGACAGCTTTAGGTAGTATGGATATTTTAATGATATTAATTTCTCCAATCCATGAACATAAGATATCTTTCCATTTATTTGTGTCATCTTCAGTTTCTTTTATCAGTGTCTTATAGTTTTCATTGTAGAGACTTTTCACTTCTTTGGTTAGATTTATTCCTAAGTATTTTATTCTTTTTGATGCTATTATAAATGGGATTGTTTTCCTTGTTTCTTTTTCAGATAATTAGTTGTCAGTGTATCGAAACGCTCTTGATTTCTGTATGTTGATTTTGCGTCCTGCAACTTTATTCAATTCATGAATATCTAAAAGTTTTTTATGAGGTTTTTACATTTTCTATATATAAAATCACATCATCTGCAAATAGAGACAATTTTACTTTTTGCTTTCTGATTCTAATGTCTTTTATTTATTTTCTTTGCTTGAGTGCCCTTACTAGAATTTCCAGTACCATGATGAATAGGAGTGGTGATACTGGGCACCCTTGTCTTGTACCTGATAGAGGAAAAGCTTTCATCTTTTCACCACTGAGTATGATGTTAGCTGTGGCCTTATCATATATGGCCTTTATTATGTTGAGGTATATTCCTTCTCTACACAGTTTGTTGAGCTTTTATTATAAATGAATGTTGAATTCTGTCAAATGCTTTCTCTGTGTCTATTGAGATGATGTCTATTGAGATGATCTGTGTCTATTGAGATGAGAGGATTTTTAAAATTCTATTATTGTGATATATCACACTTACTGATTTGCATATGTTGAACCATCCTTGCACCCAAGGGATGAATCCCAACTGACTTTGCTGTATGATCCTTTTAATGAGCTGTTGAAATCAGTTTGCTAGTACTTTGTTCAGAATTTTTACATCTATATTCCTCAGGGACATTGGCCTGTAGTTTACTTTTCTTGTAGTGTCTTTATCTGGCTTTGGTATCAGGGTGATACTGGCCTCATAAAATGAATTTTGGAGCGTTCCTCTCCTCTTCAATTTTTTGGAAGAGTTTGAGAAGATTTGGCATCAGTTCTTCTTAAATCTTTGGTAAAAATTTACCAGTGAACTACCAGGTCCTGGTCATTTCTCTGTTGGGAGGTTTATGGTTACTGATTCAATCTCCTTACTCATTCTTAGTCTGTTTAGAGTTTTTGTTTCTTCATGATTCACTCTTGGTAAGTTGTTTGTTTCTAGGAATTTTTCAATTTATTCTACATTATCCAATTTGTTGGCATATAGTTGTTCAAAGAAGTGTCTTATTATCCTTTGCATCTGCGGTATCAGTTGTAATGTCTCCTCTTTCATTTATCATTTTATTTATTTGAGTCCTGTTTTTCTCTTGGATAGGCTAGCTAAAGGTTTGTCAGTTTTGTTTATCTTTTCAAAAAACCAACTCTATAGTTTTGTTAATATTTTCCATTATTTTTTATTTTGTTTATTTCTCCTCTTTTTTTTTTATTTCCTCCCTTCTGCTACTATTGGGCCTCATTTATTCTTCTTTCTCTAATTCCTTGAGGTATAAAATTTGTTTATTTATTTGAGAGTTTTCTTTTGTTTCGATGTATGTGTTTATCCATGTAAACTTCCCTCTTAGAACTGCTTTTGCTGCACCTTGTAAGTTTTTGTATGTTGTTTCCATTTTCATTTGTCTCAAGATACTTTTTTATCTTTTCATCTCTTCTTTGATCCCTTGGTTGTTCAGGAGTGTGTTTTTTAAAAAAAATCCATGTATCAAATATTTGTGAATTTTCCTGTTTTTCTTCTGTTGTTGATTTCTAGTTTCATATCATTCTGTTTGGAAAAGATTTGGTATGATTCAATGTTCTTAAATTTACTAAGACTTGTTCTGTGGCCTACCATATGATCTATCCTAGAAATTGTTCTGTTTGCACTTAAAAAGAATGTGTATTTTGGTGCTGTTGAATGGAATGTTCTGTATGTGTCCGTTAGGTCTATTTGATTCATAGTGTTATTCATATCCACTGTTTCCTTGTGGATTCTCTGCTGGATGATCTATCCATTGTTGAGAGTAAGATATTAAAGTCTCCAACTATTACTGTATTGCTGTTTATGTCTCCTTTTACTTCTGTTACTCTTTGCTTCATATATTTCGATGCTCCAATGTTGGCTACATAAATATTTACAATTGTTATATATTCTAGGTGGACTGACCCCTTTATCATCATACTATTACCTTCTTAGTCGCTTTTGAGCATTTGCAGCTTAAAGTCTATTTTGTCTGATATACATATAGCTAACTCTGCTTTCTTTTGGTTACCATTTGTTTGAAATATCTTTTTCTATCCCTTCACTCCCAGGCTGTGTGTATCTTTAAAGCTAAAGTGAGTCTCTTGTAAGCAGCATATTGTTGGATTTTTAAAAATTTTATTCTGTGTCTTTGGATTGGAGAATTTAATCCACTTACATTTAAAGTAATTATTGATAGGTGAGGACTTATTACTGCCATTTGATTGTTTTCTGATTGTGTTGTTAAACCTTTGTTCCTTGCTTCTTTTTTTTTCTTCTTACTGATTTATTTTGTGATTTGATGACTTTTTGTAGCAGTATGCTTTGTTTATTGTAATCTTTTGTGTAACTACTACAGGTTTTTCCTTTGTAGTTATCATGAGACTTACATAAATATCTTCTATTTATGACATCCTGTTTTAAGCTGGTAACAACTTAACTTCAATAGCATACATAAACTTTACACTTTTTCTTCTCCCTTCTCACATTTTATGTTTAATGTTACAATTTACATATTTTTATATTGTGTATCAATAATAAATTACTGTGCTTATGGTTATTTTTAATACTTTTTTCTTTAACGTCTTAAGCTGGAGTTGTAAGTGAACTATGGAACACCATACCAATATTAGAAAATCTGGCTTTGCTTATTATATATTTACTGTTACCAGTGAGTTTCTTTTACCTACATTCATATACTTTCATGGTGTTAATGAGCATCACTTTATTTCCTGTGGAAGAACACCCTGTAGCATTTCTTGTAAAGCATGTCTGGTGGTGATGTTTATCAGCTTTTATTTGTTCGGGAAAGTCTTTATCTCTCCTTCATCTCTGGCATTCTTGGCTGTGCATTTGAATAAATGGTCACCTCCTCCAGCTTTTACAGGTTCATTCCAGCAGAAACAGTCCTAAACCATAATGCATATATTGTTTTTCTTGACTGTGTCCCCTAAACCCCATAGGTTTTTAAACATTTTATTTCTTTCTTTCTTTTTATTCTTTTCTTTTTTTTATGTTGCTCAAATGACTGGATAATTTCAAATGACTTATTTTCTAATTCACTGATTTATTCTTTTGCTTGGTTGAGTCTGCTGCTGAAGTTCTCTATTGAATTCTTCAGTCAGTGTATTATTCGGCTCTAGGATTTCTGTTTGGTTTTCTGGATGGGTTCTGTTTCTTTGTTGAACTTCTCATTTCATTTATGCATTATTTTTCTAATTTTATTTGGTTGTCTGTGTGATCTTGTAGTTTACTAAACCTCTTGAAGAGGATTATTCAGAATGTTTTGTCAGACGGTTCCTAGATCCCTATTTCTTCAGGGTCAGTTATTAGAGCTTTATTAGTTTCTTTTGATGGCATGATGTTTACCTGATTCTTTGTAATCCTTGACTCTTTGCATTGGTATCTGTGCATTTGAGAAAGCAGCTTCCTCTTCCAGACTTTACAGATTCACTTGGGCAGAGGCAGTCCTTCACCTGTCAGCTCAGCTTGGGGTTCTGACGAGTCAGCTGGTAGCATCCTTAGAAGTGGGGCTTGCTATCAGGGTTTCTATTTGAGGGAGGCCACTGCCCAAGCTCTGAGTTCAGGGGTGCCACTGGCTGGGAACAGTTGACTAGGACTACTGGCTTGGTTCTTTTCCCCAGTGCAGCTGTAGAATGGACTCCACAGTTGCTTGCATTCGCTGGTCAGGCTTCCTAGTCGGGTGCTATACTCAGTAGTTAAGGGGGCCTGCAAATTTACTTCCCTGCAGTGGCCAGGGTCATAGAACTGCTGGAATGGCTCACTGTCTGGGGACCAAGGCCAGGCAAAACTGTCCCCTGAGCTCCCTGGTCAGGAAGAGCCACTGACTTGATTCTGCAGATGGACAGAGCTATTGACTGGGTTTTCTGCTCAGGTGCCCCTATAAGTGCAGCTACAGAGTGGGCCACTTAGCCTCCCAGGTGCTCTCGTTATGCTTCCTGATCAGGCAAGACTGAGGGCTATCCTCAACAGTAGGTGGGGTAGCAGCCTACTTCCCTGCCCAGGTGGTGCAGCAGAACAGGCCCGAAGGCCAGCATTGCTTGTTGTCTGGGGATCAAATCAGGCAGAATTGTGCATCAAGTACTCTGGCCACATGGGCTTGGCTCTGACGATGGGCAAAGACACTGGTTGGGATCTCCTCCTCCACCGTGAGGAGGAACTTACTCTGCCCAGATCTAAGTGCTGGTTACTGTAAGCCCTGCCCCCCGCTTTGATGTGATCTCCAGTGTCAAGCCCTGCAGCTTCCTTGTGATCCCCATGGGGTGAGACCCAAATGGGCCTCCCAGGGGGTGACCCACAGTGCTGGGAAGGTGGATGTCCACCTTGGGCTCTTTGTGTCCCACTAGAGAAACCATAGGCCCCAGGGGCCCTCTCTGTGTGGCTCTGTGTCATCCTGAGGGAGGGGTGATGGGATTAGAGTCTAGCCGTTCCTTTTACCCTTCTAATGAGGTCTTTCGTGGTCTCCGTGGTCCCAAGGGGTGCTGCCGGCTCACCTCCGTCTTCTGGGGTTTTCACAGTGGTGTCTTGCCTATGTTGGTGTCTCTAGCTGGTCTTCTAGCGAAGGGGACTGAATTCAGGAATGACCTATGTCACCATCTTGATGACATCACCCTTGAGGGAGATGCTTCTAACGACAATAAGATTGTAATATTCTTGATTTGTAATATTCTTGGCCTTTTTCTGTCTGCTTATGTGTATTTTTGTATCAATCCACTGTACCTAGGTGCCCAGTTCATATTTTTAATCCTTTTATTTATTTCTGAGAAGCAAAGATTTTTAGGCATTTACATTCTTCACTACCTTGGAACTGGCCATTGGATAATGAACACAGCCTCACGGAAGTACCCGGAATTGAACAATCAAGGAGCCAGGCCAAAGGCATCTCCTCTAGGGTATTTGGCCATTCAGAGAAATTGGAAAACGCCAGCCATATAAAACATTTTTAAATGTATGTAATTTGCTTTTTAAAAGGTCTACCTATCTGCCTTTTGGGTACTTTCAAAATATATACAGTTAAGTGAGATGAAAAGAAGAAATCATTATGAGGGCATTGGAATAACATGGAAAGCAGGGAGGGAAGGAGGGACTGGGTCAAGGATGGGACAGTGGGTCTTGAGTTCTGGCATAGAAGGGTTTCATTCTGATTGATGTGTGCCTCTCTTGAGCCACAAGCCATGAAAGAGTCAAGAGAAAAGGCAGGAAAATCTGCACAAGGTTAGAGCAGCTACCTGGCTTCCCATGCGAGGATGTACATTTGCCTTATGAGTTTCTACAACCGATCAGCTCTGCCCTTGAGCTGCTTGTGTGCTGGCCTCAGCGGCAGCCTCCAGCCCTGTCTGATTTAGAAAGATCCACAGAGCAACAGCAGGAGCAGGCCGGCGATGCTTCAGGGATGCTGAGGACTGCCAGGGTCCATCCAGATGGCGGAGCACCCACCAGCAGTGACCCGTCATCCCGTGTGATCAGAGCACCGTGCTGGCTTTTCCTTATGGACAGCTGCCAACCATGAAAACGCACGGAGGGTGTGCAGCAGGGATTCTCTCTTACACACGGAGCCCTGGGAAGGACATTAACTTGTCTGAGGTACAGAAAGTGGCATCTCTGAGAAACCGGGGACCCTTTGAAAGATCACACGACTCCTGCAGGGCAGGCCTTGCAGATGCCTCACACGAGGTTGGCTTGGGAGCAAGTAAGAGCAGCAGAGAAGATGAAGAATCTGCAGGGTTACGGCGGGATGTGATTTTCTCCTCTGCGGGATGCACCCAAGGCCCTCTGTCAGCTCCCTTTACCTTCAGCAGCCTCGCTCGTCTTTTTTCCCTGACACAAATACTCCAGCCAAGCAGAAACACCCTCACTCCACACAGCATGACATAGGTTTTCCTTCAACTGTCCCATTTTGTATGTCATTGCCCCGTTCAAAATGCTGTTCGGCCTACCCTCATCCCACCCACGGCCCCCGCTCTCCATTCAGTTAACCAGCTGGGAGCGCCAAGGGTCTGTTGGTGCTGGAGCTTCAGGGGTAAAATGCATTTCCTCAACAGCTGCGGTCTGCAGATGCCATGCAGAGCAGAGTGCTATGGTGAGGGGCACTTGGTGGGGGGCAGGGTAGGGCTGGAGGCTAATTCTGTTGGGCGAGGGCCCTGGGGAAGACCTAACAGAGGAAATAATGCCCCTACGTGTGTCTAAACAAATGAAGAAGAGCTTGTTAAGCGGACAAGGGAGAGCAGACGTGCCAGCCGGAAGGAACCGTCTGTGTATGAAGGCACGCTTCCGGTCCTGTTTCTGAAGCTACAGGCTTTGGCAGCGGTCCTGGAATAAGCACCCCTGGCCCTCAGTCCCCACACACACCTGGCTCACCAGGTTCCAGTCTGTATTAATATGTTACTTTGTAAGTATGCTACAGGTTTTTTTCTCACGTGTTTGTTCTTCATTCCCAAATCAGTTGAGGAATGTTTTCTGTTTTTGTTTTTTTTTTTGCACAAGACCCAGGCTTATCGGTTCATGTGTCATGGTGTGCTTCCTGCCTGCAGTATTGTCGAGGGTACACGTGGTCTGTGAAGGAAGTCAGGGTCGATTCCTACTCTGGACTTGGCTTGCTATGACTTTTATTTTCATAGGGACAAGGGCCTTGCCTTATTTACCTCTGCATCCTCCCAATGCGTACCTCTTAACAAAGCGAGCCTTGATAAATGTTGAGTGAATGAGTGACTGAGTGAACCTCTGGGGCGCATGGAAAGGCTTGCCGACAGGGAAGGAAGAAGGAGATGGCTTCACAAAGGAAGTGACCACGAGGGGGAAAGAAGAGAAGGGAAGGAGAGCAGTCCTTAGGGCGCTGTGCACATCAGACGTAGAAGGCTGACTTTGCAATATTATGTTTAGAGAAGTTGGGACGACCAGGGGAGCTTCTCTCTTCTTTTTAATGCATTCAGTTTTGTTATTGTTTGGTTGGTTTTTGCTTTACTTTTATCTCTTCTTGTTGTCAGTGAGATCTCAGATGTGGTTTACATCTTGGAATTGTTTGTACCCTATTGATACAGAGAACTGTATTACATGATATATCTTTGGCTGAGGGACTGAGGTTCCATATGGTTTCATGGACCATAGTGAGTTTTTAATCTCTCCCATCCCAACCCCCTACCCAAATTTTAAGTTACTTAATGGAAGGCACCTGGCTTCCTGTTCTTTGTCTCTTCCTAAAACTAGAGATATGCCAAATATGTATTAATTGCTTTCAAGAGCACATGGCTGGCTCTGCATAAACCAACCTGTCACCTGAAACAGTGAAAAATCTGATGTTCTAAAAACAGCATTGCGAACTGAATTGCTTAAAGGGGCTGAGCCAGGTGAAGGGATAAGCAAAGGAGGCTCTGTACTCGGCTGCCACTAGCGGTCATGTGGAAATGCTTGTTAGATGTTACCGTAGATTTAGACATTTTAAGAAACTGGAAATGCAGACACTTGTGTGCAGCCTCCTGACTTTTAAATGTTGGCGCCCGATTCAACTATTTTATAACACTGAGGAAGCCCAATAAAACATCTGCAGGCCAGGTTTGACCTTGCAACCTGCTTTTCTTTCCTTTTTCTAGTGATGGTGGATTTTAATTTAAAACATGGTACAAATTCTCAGAATACCTGGGCACCAGGCTTCACACTCGTATTCATAATACAGCTAGAATATATTCCTGTGTTCATTATTTCAAGAAAAATTCATTGACCGTCTACTGAGGACACAGAATTTATCATTTAATAAGGAGACAGATAATATGAACAAACAATAGTGCAGTAGAGTAGTAAATGAAACAGCAATATTTACCAGCAGAGGTCCTCAGAGGAAAGAGTGATTTTATCTGGGGTATCAGGGAAGCCTTTTAGGAGGTGGTGACAGCTAAAATGGACCTTGAAGGACACATAGGAGTTTGTTAGGGTAACAAACAATTCTTAGACTAGATTCAGGACTAAGCTTAGTACTGGGGTTTATATTTAGATCAATCCCAGAGTCTGGCTTTAATCACGACTGTAAAATTATAAAATTGTCTTCACCTGATTTGGTCTTGTTTGGCCTTCCCAAACCCTTCCAGCAATATCAGATTAACTCACTGAGCTCTGTGGAAACACAAAAACCTCTGAGGAGTTGCCATGCTAGTTGAATTCTCTGCCACTGTGACCTTCAACAGCCGTTCTTTCTAGCTTTTTATCTGAGTGGAATCTAGTTAAGCTAAATTAAAAAAAACTGATGAAAAATACAGAGCCCTCCGCGTCTGAGGTTTGTTTTAAGAATTTTAACATTAAACGAAGGTTTCAAACCTGAACATAAATCAACATTATATTGAAACAGACTAAGTGATTGAAATGTAAATTCAGGAAATGTACCTTGTAGCATGTAACCTTCAGGCTATATATTTTTTTCATATTTCAAACATATAGGAAAACTTGATAATTCTGAATTTGGTGAATTTCATGCAGTCGATGTTTATCATAGTAACCTTAAAAGCTGCCCCAGTAAAAATCGTTATGAAGCATTGCATTTTCATGAATTGTGGATAACTGTAAGCATTTGGAAATGCAAGGCAGCACGGAAAGTACTGAGAAAGGCATGGTGATGTTTACCTGGGGATTTGAGTATGCAGATTGGAGCATTAATTTCTTGGCACTCAAAGTTGTGGAATGTCCGTTGCTATCAGTGGATGTTACACCAGGGAAATTTTATCCCTGGCACGAAAAGATGAAGTAACCCAAACTCTGACATGAAAGACCAGTGTTTCCAGGAGCGAAAGCAATTTGGCTTTGTTCTGTCACCTCTCTTACCATGAGGATACACTTGTCTGAGAGCTGCCTGACATGTTCGAGAACCACTTCGTGGAACCAGGTAGCGATTCGCAATCTGCCAAAGCTCTCTAGGAGACTCTAGAACAAGTCTTTAACTGATCAGCCTTCGGTGATGACGCATATCCTTGAAGCCCTGGCTGCATGGGTCAGGGAAGGGAGGGGAGGTTGGGGTATATACCAAGGAGACACAAAGAAGCATCTGAAATCTCTCAGCAGAGCCGACCTAGAATGGGCTGAGACTCCATGAGGAGAGAACTTCAGGCAGGTGTGAAGCTCAGTGCAGCTTGGGATAGTCAGACTCTAGAGACAAATGGGAGTGGCCTTCAGCTGTGCCTGGCCTGCTGCGGTCGCTCAGGAATATGCTAGGACTGGATTCACAGTAGTCCCCAAACCGATCAGACAGATGGAGATAAATATTCCCAGGGCTCTCATATCCTGATGCACTGACGTGTAGCTTATGTACTTGGCCGCCCCAGAGCAGTCAGGACCAGCTTCAAGGGCACAAAGACATTCCGTCTCCCTCCTGCCACCACTTACACATATATATGCACATACAAGCTCAAGTCACATTTTCAAACATTCTGATGGACATCTTTGGACAGGTGAGGTGAGAGAGCACCTTTCTGAGATTGGAAAACCAGGGCGATATTGCTGAGTCTCCCATTCATAAAACTGTCTTCATTCAGTCCAGTTGCAGCAGCCTTTTCTGCCTTTAGAACAGCCTGTGCTGTGACCCCTGGCTCAGTTTCTACTGATCACCACCATCAGCCTCGTGTCTCAAAAGTAAGAACTAAAATAATTCCTGAGTTTTCTGCAAAATCGGGAAGTCAGACCCTTTACCTGCACGGAGGCCCCCTGGAATGAGGGATGCCATCCTGTAGGTCACAGGCCCTGTTCTGAAGACAGTGTCACTGCTGACTCATTGGTGACCTGAGACAGGCCACACAAACCCGTCACGAGCACCTCCAACCATACCCTGCGGCTGATAAACCTCTGCCTCTCTGTATCCCACAGGTAGGAGGGTAGAAGGACCAGGAGAGTACTTACCTATAAAGTGATGCAAAGTAAACGGAGCAGAGTTGTACGTGCAGAGAAATCACCCATGCAGTTGTGTCAGCTTAGAATGTGCTGCATTGAGGCTGCAAGGCGATTTCTACAGCTGGCTTGGGGGAAGACCAGGCCTCGTCAAATCTAGGGTTTTCCAAATGGGTATCTGATGGGGATGTCAATAAAGTTTGAGGTTGTGCTGTACCTTATTAGCAGACAGATCTCATCTCACTGAACCCTTACTCTTAGCCTGGAGTATTATTGCTTTTTTACAAACAGGAAGATAAAATTCCTAGAGGCTTCTTCTTAGCCAGGGTTCTTCTCCTGGTCCAAAGCTTCTGGCCCAAAGTACCCACTGCCAGCTCACGCCTTCATCTCCAATTCTCCCCTTCATTACTTTCCCCTGGCCTGCAGAAGGGAAGGCTGGAGCAGTAGCCTTCAGCAAATCAGCCGATTCAAAGGCATTTAAGGGTCTGTTTGGACTTGGCAATGTGCTACACTTTGGACAAATCAAGTTAAATACATTTGGGTGATGTCCTAATAATCTGAGTGATAGGCAGCACCATGGTGGGCCTAAATAATATTTCCCCAAATAAGGACAATGAATCTAATAGCCTAGTAACATGATCAAGTCACTCTCAATAGAAACATGTTTACGCCAAGGAATAAGAGAGTTAGAATATTATATCTCAACTTTCAAGATCATGTAAGCTACCCGCCTTGTTATCTGATACTCAGATTGATTCATGCCTGGTACAAGGTCACATGGGCCTGTTTAGGGCAGACAGAACCCAGGAGTCCTGATTCCCAGCACTGTGCCTTTTCCACCATGCAATGGGTAACACATTTGAAATTTGCCGGAATTAAGGAAGAGTAAGAACTCAGCAGGAGACATGTGCTGTTAGCCTAATAGGCAGCTTTGGGAAAACACCCGCCTCCAAGGAGGCATGATGGAGAGGACCAGAGAGGCAGGAAGGGAAGAGGAATCACTGTATGGAGGGGCAGAAAGACAACGAACACTAAGCTCCAAGCTCTCTTGAATTCAAGTCCCAACTCCGCCACAGTTTCTTTGGTTAGGTGACCAGGGGCAGGCTCCTGAAATTCCTAGAACCGTAATTGTCCATCCAAAAAAAGCAGTGAAAAATGTCTAAAACGCCTAGTCCACTGACTGTCATACAGGAGAAGCTGAACAAATGTTGTACTTTTTTCCTCTCTCTTCCTGTGAGGTCAGTGATCGGCAGCTGGGTAGCAGGGAAATAGGCGGTGCAGAAAGGTGATCTGTTTGTTCAGCAAGAATCTTTCTGAGAAACTGGTCTGAAAGGATGTGGTATCAGGCCCACATTTACTGCATTAAATCAGTTTCTCTTCACTATTGACTTGTTTGTTTGTTTGTTTGTTTTTGGATTTCCCTGGGAATTTGTATTTCTGGAGATTCTCTGGAGATACTGAGCTCTAAGTAGATCCTTACTGGCTTGTAGCTCAGTGACTCAGAGTGAACCTTTAAGCAAGAGTATGTGTATGAGATGTGCTGGAGTTGAATGAATTGGAAATACCCTGAATTAAGCTATTTATCTTATCTGCTGGTTAACTTTGAAGGGGAAGAGGGTCATGGCTGGATCACAGAATCCTTTATAGGTTTTTCCCCACATATAGCGAAAAATTTTCTTATAACCCAAAGATCTTCAGGGATCCTGTGAAGCCTGTCTATTACTTCCTTAAATAAGAAATGAATCCTAAATTAAGATTGAATCCTTGATGGTAGTCTGCATCATGAGCTACCTTCTACCTTGATTCATTCATCTTGTGTTAGACACTTTCTATTTTACATGATTCTTTCCTTTAGACCTGTTTTAAAACCCTTACCAAGTATGCTAGGTCCCTGAATGTCCACCTTTAAAAATTCAAAGTACAGACCCCCCTAAAAGCAAGAATTGTTTTCACGTTTCCCTTTTTATGGTTGCATTTCTTTCCCAGATAGCTAAATATTGAATGGGAGGGGTTGATAAAGGATCATGTCATAGGAATCATATTGCATAACAGGAATCTTTCAAAGCAATTTTAATGTGACGAAAATCAGAATTTCGTAACCGAATCTGCTGTGCAGTTTTTGATATGAGATGCATGCAGATGTTTTCCAATAAGCCTCGCTCATATTTCACTGTTCCGTGTGATGTTGTTCAAGGCAGGCATTGAGACGCTTGAATTAATGCACAGATCTCATAATAATATGAGTGCAAAATGCCATTACCATGACGCTGCAGCAGAATTTGCCATGAAAGTGGGGAAAGCCAAAATGCAAGAGATGATTGAGAAGCTGACGCCTCTGATGCAAACGTGTCTTCTCATTACAATGTTACATCCATGGCAAAAAGAAAAAATAACTGACTGCGTTAATTCCACACAAAACAGAACATTTGAGGTGCTCCTGCCTGCCCTTGGTGCAGCTGGATGGATTACCACCACTGATTGCTCACTAAGCTTCCAGACTGTTTACTTCAGGAGCTAAATGTTGCTGCTATTCTCAGACCAGATTGCTGAAACACTGAAGAGCCACATAACGTGGTATTCACTGGTGACTCCTCAAAGCAATTTTCTGATATCTAGACATTACCCTAATTAAGAGGAACCATTACACCCATTTCACCAAAGCTTGTGACCCCTTTCTGAAGAATATCTGCTTTATCTATTCATCCACCCGCAACCCCGACCCCAAATTTTCCCTTGTTCCCTTTCCCAGTCAATTCTCCATAATATCCAGCCCCAGGCAACCACTGATCTGCTTTCTGTCACTATGGATTAGTTTTGCCTTTCAAAAGTTGCATATAAATGAAATCAGATAATATATAGGCTTTGGTGTCTGGCTTATTTTGCTTAGCATGTGTTTGATATTCATCCGGGTAGCTGCTTGTATCAGTTCTTCCACAATGACTTGATCTTTTGATTTGTGTTGCGATGTGTCATGAGTACTTCCTCAAAGGCATTCGTGAGAATGTTCAGTAAGTTAATGACCAGCTTTTTGGTAGGAGATGCATTTGGGTCTCAGTTAATCGTTAAAAATGTTCCCAGGACTTGTTAGCCTAATGCAGTGTTGCCAAAAGGGAAGATATGTATTTTTAGCTGGATTCTAAGGAAAATAGATAAGTACGTAGAAAAGTTAGAACAAGATTTTTGGTGTTAAATACACCAGGGTTCAGGGTTCCAATTCAGTCTTTGCTACTCATTAATATCACGACCCTGGGCAAGTAACTTCATCACTAAAGTTCTGGTATCTCCTCTATGAAGAACAAAACCCAACATTTAGCTCTTGGTTGTTGTGTGTGTATGTTTTAAGAGTTAAGTGAGGGCATCCCTGGTGGCGCAGTGGTTGAGAGTCCGCCTGCCGATGCAGGGGACACGGGTTCGTGCCCCGGTCTGGGAAGATCCCACATGCCGCGGAGCGGCTGGGCCCGTGAGCCATGGCCGCTGAGCCTGCGCGTCAACGGGAGAGGCCACAGCAGTGAGAGGCCCACGTACCGCAAAAATAAAAAAAGAGTTGAGTGAGTTACCATACGGAAAGCATATAGTACAATGTATTAAACTGTAAATAACAGCTATTAAATTATATCACTTCTCTATCGTTTTTTGTACCATTTTCTTATATGTCTTTGCTTCTCTCACAGTGCTTAATGCACTTTTGGGAATTAATAACTCTTCATTGGCTTTTACTCTCAAGCATTTTGATAATTGCCTTCAGCCATTTTGGGTACACTTGTATACTTTGCAACATAAATGTGACCCATTTCCGACTTTTTAAAAGTATATAATTGAAAACCAACAGTATTTGCATTGCATGGAAGTTTGCCCATTTCATACACAATCATAAAATACTACACAAACCGTTCCACAGAATAAAAATCAGGTAAAGCTGTGTGTAGAATTGTATACAATTTGTAAGAGAAGCACAGTTAAGCCACTATTATTCCGTTATGTTAGAAATTGTAATAACCATTCTAGAAGCTAATCCAGTTCTGCCTTTTTCTGAGTCCTACATTGTGTGACCTTGGACGAGTTACTTAAATGCTTTAGGTCTCAGTAGGTAAAATGAGGCATTTGTCAAGGACCCAGGAGCCCTTCTTTCTGTTATATTTTGGTTTGCACTAAGAAAAAGGGATCAGGTTAGGGGGCAGGGGTGTGGGGAAACTCACTGAATGCTGAGTCAGTGGGAAATAACATAAAGAAAGGGGATTCATGCTCTGTACACCTAGGTTTGAGTCTCACTTCTGAAACTTTAGCTGCAAATGCACTATATCAAATTAAATGCCTATTACTGGAAAATATGATTTCCTTCAGCAGGAAAAAAATTTTGAAAGCTAATATGTTCACCAAGGTAAACCAACAGCCAGTTGGAAAATGCAATTTCCATTCATAATATCAATAAAAAATATGAACTACCTAGCAATAAACCTAATAAGATATATCTAAATGAACAAAATGGAAATTTTTAATAAGAAAAGAAGAGAAGAAATGAGTAAGTGGAAGTATATTGTATATCCATGAGATGAGAAAAGTCAGTGTTATAAAAATGTTCATTCTCCCAGAGCCAATCTACAGTTAAATGCATTTTCAATCAAAATTCAACAGAATTTTTTATGAGACTTGCCAAGCTGATTATAAAATACACCTGGGAAGCTTAAAATGTTCTCATATAGACAAGTCAGCTTTGAAAATTAAGAACTACACCAGCGTGTGGGGTGGAAAAATTATCCTATAATATTTTAAAATATACTTAAAATTGTAGTAATTAGAAAAGAGTGAGTTTGAACCAGGAAGAGAGGAATCCATTGATAGAAGTCCAAAAGCAGACCTATTTTAAAATGTGAATTTATTTTATGATAAAAGTGGCAGTGGGGAATAATGAACTGTGCATAAATGGTTGGAGGACATTTGACAATACAGTTGAAAATCATCATCATCATCATCACCATCATCAGAGCCCTACCTCACCATAAAGAAATACAAATTTTGCACAGATTAATATCCTAAATGTACAAATAATATAAATGCTGAGGAAATTCAGAAGACTATTATTTTTTATCTTAGTATACTGGATGCTTTCTCAAACAACACAGAAAACCAAGATAACAAAGAAAAGGACTGTTAAATTTTGACTACCTCAAATTTTCTAAGTTTTTCTTGACCAAATATTCCATAAACATAAGCAAGAATAAGCAACAGACCTGGAGAAAACACTTTAACATATTTAACGATAAAGGAATGAAATCTAAAGTATATGGATAGTTCCTATGAATTAGAGTTACAAATTTGTAATGAGTTAGAAAAAATGAAGAGGGAAGACAAAGGGTGGAAAATAGGCAGTTAACAGGGTAGGAAACACAAATAGCTAGTAAACTTACGAAAAGACGCTCACCTCACTACTAACCAGAAATTAAAGTCCAAGACACTTTTTTTTCACCAGTATATTCTGGCATAAGTAAAATTGTGATAATATTAAGCGCTGTCAAAGGTAGAGAGAGCTTGCTACGTTGAGAATAGTGTTATTTCACTGATGGGATGGGATAGCCATTTTGTAATACATGCAGACAAGTATAAAAAAATGGTAGAGCGAAACAGTCTCATGCGCTGTTGTTGAAAATATAAACCTCAAGCATTGCTGGTAAGATTATAAATAGGTACAGTAATTCTTGTGTGGCAATTTAGTAGGAAAAACATCTACCCTTTGATTTAGCAGAAACTCTCATTCATGTGCAGATGGTGACAGGTAAAATGTTATACACTGTTTTCAATAGCAAATTAGTATAAACAGCCTAAATGCTCACCAAAAAAATTTACTTTACTGAAAATATTATGCAACAGTTTAAAATAAAGTTAAACTATATCTACTCATCTAGAAGGATGTCTAAAATATATTAAGTGAAAAAAATGAAGTTGCAAAGCGGTACAGACAACATGATACCATTTATATTAAAAACATACATGCGGGACTTCCCTGGTGGTGCAGTGGTTAAGAATCAGCCTCCCAATGCAGGGGACATGGGTTCAAGCCCTGGTCCCGGAAGATCCCACATTCTGCAGAGCAACTAAGCCCGTGCACCACAACTACTGAGCCTACGCTCTAGAGCCTGCGAGCCACAACTACTGAGCCCACGTGCTGCAACTAGTGAAGCCCACGTGCCTAGAGCCTGTGCTCCGCAGCAAGAGTAGCCACCACAATGAGAGGCCCACGCACCCGCAACGAAGAGTAGGCCCCGCTCGCCGCAGCTAGGGAAAGACCACGCGCAGCAGCAAAGACCCAACGCAGCCAAATATAAATAAATTAAAAAAAAAATACATGTGTAGGTATATGTATGTATATATATGGAAAATATTCTGGAAAAGTACGTGGCATACTGATAACAGAGGCTACCTTTAGGGAAGGGAATATGATGAGGGATGGTCAAGTGACACTTTATCTTTCTTGTAGAGTTTGAATTCTTTAGTGAGAAATTATTAATATATTACTAATTCTTTAAAATAAAAGTCAATTAAAATAGTATCAGTGGTAGAAGAAAATTATAAATATTGAGAATAATGGCAGGCATGCAATACATACACAGGCAAGCACACATACATTTATAATGATAGACTTCTGAGAACGTGTGATCTTTGTGTTTCATAGGGACTCTTGAAACAAAAAGCACATATTGCAAGGGAAATTATTAATCTAGATCTTAAAATGCTAAGCTATCCTCAGTAAAACCTCGCCGTGGAGAGTAGTGAGGGGCAGGGGAGAGTAAAAGTGTTCCAGAGATCTCATGGAAGGGGGGAGGGGAGAAGGAGGAAGAGAGAAGAGGGTGGGTGAAAGTGTTCTTGAAGACAATCTAGGAGGTTGAGGAAATGCAGACATAGAGGAAACGTTGTGTCTCAGTGGGGAAAATAGCTGGTATCATGTTTTCTCAGAACATGAGGAGGATATGTGTATTATTTAGGGCAAAAGAGCACTAGAACTTTTAAGTTAACAAGGGGAAAAAATAAGAAACTAATAACACCTTAAACCAATAAAAATAATCAGTAAGAGATGGAAGAACAATATAACATAAGAGATCTAAATTAAGAGGGAATGAATAAAATAAAGTATATTAACATGACACTACAATGTATACAGATGGGAACGGAAATAGGGTCAGATAGTGGTCAAAAGCCGAGTGAGATTGTCAGATTGGGTTAGATAATAATACCCAATAATAAGCTGTTTATTAAACAAACAAACAAAGAAACTTATAGTGGGGAAAATAAATGAGTAGGTAATACCTGAAAAATGCAAACATGAAGAAAACAGGTATGGAGGAGTTACACACACAAAGTGAAATTTAAGGGTAAAAGCCTTTTATAGAGATAGAGGGAAATTAGTAATAATAAACAGTATAAGTCATGAATAAAAATTTAGTGGTCACAAAACTGTGTGCACCACAGCAATTACACAGCAAAAAACTTAAATGCAAGAACATAATAGTAAAAATATCATTACGGAAAGTGACTTCACAACACAGACATAGATTCTTTCAGAACTGGGTAGCTCTGACAGACAAATAATAGGTAGGACATAAAGAAACAAATAATACAACCAATAATCTTGATGTAATAGCTATATACAAAATTCTACATCATTTCAATAAGGTATATCCATTATTTTCATGTGTCTATGGAACATTTGGAAAAGATCAGTTATGCCTTAGCCACAGAGAAAACCTTAATGAAATAAAAAATGTGTGGATTTACAGGCTCATTCTCTGATAATTAGCTAATAAAATTACAAATTAATAATAAAAATGTGATCAAAACATATTGCTACGTGGAGATTATAAAATAGGCAATCCTTGGATCAAAGAGGATAGAAAATGCGGTTGTATAAACTACCTGTGAAGCTATATAAAGAAATATACTTCATAACAAAATCTATGGGACATGGCAAAAGCAGAAATTTTATAGGAGACATAGAAAAAATAGAAATTGGATAACATTAAATGTCTTTAGTATTAGAAAATAAAGAAAAATTATCAAGTGACTTAATCCTTATTTTAAGAAATTGGGAAAGGGCAACAAAATAAACCAAAGAAACTTACAAAGAAAAAATAACTAAAATTGAAGCTGAAATTAATGAATAGAAGATTTATATATGTGTGTGTATGTTAGTATTATATTTCCAAAATATTTTTTAATTACCAGTGAGATAGTTAAACCTCTCATTTGACCAAATAAAGAAAGAGGAGAGCTGCACTATATTAGAATGAGAGGAAACAGTCACAGATACAAGAGAGAATAAATGTTTATAAGAAAAAATCAAGTCTACAGCGAAAAATTTGAAATACATTTTTTAAAATTAATTTATTTTTGGCTGCATTGGGTCTTTGTTGCTGCACGCAGGCTTTCTCTAGTTGTGGTGAGTGGGGGCTACTCTTCATTGTGGTGCACGTGCTTCTCATTGCAGTGACTTCTTTTGTTGCAAAGCACAGGCCCTAGAGCGCGTGGGCTTCACTAGTTGTGGCGCGTGGGCTCAGTAGTTGTGGCTCGCGGGGTCTAGAGCGCAGGCTCAGTAGTTGTGGCGCATGGGCTTAGTTGCTCCACGGCATGTGGGATCTTCCTGGACCAGGGCTCGAACCCGTGTCAACTGCATTGGCAGGAGGATTCTTAACCACTGTGCCACCACAGAAGTCCCTGAAATAAATTACTGCCTAGAAAAATATAAACTGAAAAATGAAGAGTAGAGTAGAAGAGATTGGAAAGATGATTAAAGACCTACCATTGACAGAAGTCCCAGGAACATATGGGCTTACAGCCGAGCTATCTCTAACCTTTAAAAAAGCATGTAATACCAATACTATCTAAATCATTTCAGACCATATGAAAGATGAAATCATCATAACTTTAATACCAAAATCAGGTAAAAATAGTACACATATGAAAACTATTGTCAAATATTTATGAATTTAGATGCATATATTCAAAAGAAAATATTAGGAAACAGACTCAAGAAATGTCTTTTAAAATACAGAATAATAAAATAAGGTAATTCTAGAAATGCCAGGGTGGTTCAATATCAGGAAATATGTCAACATAATACAGAATAACAACTTCAACAAATTAAGATAGAAAAACCATATGGCCAAGATGAAAGATACTGGAAATGTACTTGAAAAGCTCAATACCCATTCCCAATAAAAATTCTAAGTAAAATGGAGTAGATGGAAATGACTTAAATATAATACAGAATATATAACAATTTTTTAAAGCATATATATATATTATGCTGGCAAACAAAAAAAAAAAAAACAGAAATTGTTTCAATTAAAATCTGGAAATAGGGACTTCCCTGGTGGTCCGGGGGTTAAGACTCTGCGTTCCCAATGCAGGGGGCCCAGCTTTGATCCCTGGTCGGGGAACTAGATCCCGCATGCCGCAACTAAGAGCCTGCATGCTGCAACTAAAGATCCCACCCACCACAACAAAGATCCCATGTGCTGCAACTAAGGCCCGGTGCAGCCAAATAAATAAATAAATATATATATATATATATATATATATATATTTTAAATCTGGAAATAAACGATAATGCTGATATTACCATTATTATCCTATATTGTGTTCGAGGTTCCAGTGAGTTCAATAAGACATGAAAATGAAATCTCAGGTATAAATTTTAGAAAGGTAGAACTACAACTGTCTCTTTTATTCATTTTATAACTCCAACTTAGAAATCTTCTCTAATTTGAAAAAAATGTACTATAATAATGGTAAACTTGTTCAACTGAAGGTAAATATAATAACAACTAATAGCTCTTGCTTGTTCTTACAATAAAGCACCTAGAAATGGAAACAGGAAATGAATCCCTCTCATAGGATTAAAACTATAATATATTTAGGAATAAAGTTTAAAAGAAATGTACTGAACCACATGATAAAATTCACCAAAAAAAACTGGAATTGAATTAAATTATTTTAGTGTAGTTTTGGAGAAATAGATGCCTGAGAAGAGAAAATTTAAGAAAAATGTAAAAAAGAAGAAAAGTCAGGGGGACTCTCTTACAGGTATCAGAACACCTGGAAAGTTACTGTATTTAAAATCAATGTGGTATTATCATAGGAATTAACAAACATACCAGGGGAACAACATATAAGATTTAGAAATAGATCTTAGTATGTATGAAAATCTAACATATGATAAAGTCAGCATTTCAGTCCTGCAGGAAAAGGGGTGGATTATTTGAAAGATTATACTTATATTACTAGCTAGCTATCTGGTAAAAAAAAAAAAAAAATAGGTATATAGAAAATAGGCATAATTGGCCTTATGCCACATGTCAAATTCTTATGCCACATGTCAAATTCTAGATACATTAAAAATTTTAATATAAAGGAAATGATAGATATTACAAAATAATATGGGATACATATATAATCAAGTATAGAAATCCCAGAAACTGTAAAATAAAGGTGAATATATTTGATTCTATAAAAACACAGCAATGTGTATGGCTTTTAAAAAGTACCATTAACAAAGGCAGTAGACAAACAATAGATTTGGGGAAAACATCTTTTCAATGTAGATAATAAATATCTGTAATATACAAAGGACTTTTACAAATTGACAAGAAGGGGACATCTAAGACACTAGAAATTGAGGAAGGCAGTTGATAAGTGCAAGTACTAACGGTCAACAAACATTTCAAAAGATACTTAACTCATGAGTATTCAAGGAAATGAAAATTTAGGTAACAATTACAATCATATTAGCAATACTTAAGGAGGGAAGTAATTTTGACTGTTAACGGATACCATGGAGAGGCTGCTCTCATGTATGTGAAGTGTTATACTTTTTGGCAAACAAGCGAGCTATATCTACTAAAATTGAAAATACTTCTGTTCAGCCAGCAATCCTAATCCCAAGACTCTGTGCCATAGAAATAAGGTATTCGTCCAGAAGGGGAAGATTGTACAGGAAACGAAAACAGATGAGAGATTTCTATAAGTTTGGGGGAGAGAGAAACAAATGGAGTAATAGCAGCTGAATTAATGAAGTGCAAGAAGCTACAACCTAAGTATTGGCATTGGGCAAATAGCAAGAGAAAGCAACTCTCCTTGCAGGACCCTTGAGGGATACCACTGGGAGACCCCCCAGGTGCCAGAGAGAGGAGCATTGGAAGTCTGTGTGTAGAGCAGCTAGACCCCCAGGTTTGCTTCCACCATCACCACTCACACCCATATTCTGAGAAATAAAGGAAATTGAGCAGGAAGGGCCCATACTCAGAGATGCCAGTAGAGCCAAAGTCTGGAGTGAATAACAGGGCTGAAAAGAGGGAGTTAAATGAGAGTCTGCATGCTGAACTATGGGGAGCCCCCCGTGCCCACCTCCACTTCTGTCCAGCTGCCGGAACATCAACATGCAGATGTACACCACCCTGCTCCAGCCCAGGAGGGAGGTTGGAGGATTCATCTCAGTAACTGAAAAACCTCCCATTTCTGTTATCTGGAGAGTCTCCTCAATGGGAAGGTCAGCTCGTCACCCTCTCAATGAAGCCCAGCCAGGAACAAGCCGTGCCCGTGCACGGGGGTGTGTAATCAGCTGTTAGAAATGCATTCTCATACACGAATTGACAGTCAAGGGTGACCAGACCTTTGAGGACACATTCATAAATGAAAGACACCAATACAGACAAATGGAGAAAAAGGACCCAGAGGTCACAGAAATAACTCAGTGAACATTGAAAAGAAAAAAGATGACAGAAAATGTTAAATCTATTGATACAGAAATGGTTACCATGAAAAGAGATCAGAGAAATTTAAGAATGCTTGGAAATTACACTATGGTAATCAAAATAAAAGACTCAGTAGAAGGGTTGGAAGGTTGAGAAAAAATTAGAACTGAAAAATTAGAGTCCAGAAATAAGGAAATTAGAGGAACAATGCAAAAGTAAGAATAATAAGGATACCAGAAAGAGATCACAGAGAAAACAGAAGAATGCAATTATGAAACAAATAAGATAGCTCTGAACTAAGGAAAGGCACAAGCCTGCAGATCGAAAGGGCCACTGAGTACGTAGCCCAGTGATTTAGGAAACACCTACGTCAAACGTATCATGAAATTTCAGAATACTCAAAGAGAAAAGACGCTCCTTAAGGACCAAGGTGACCAAAGAATAACGGAGCGACTACAGGTAACAAAATAGGAATTACAAGCTGAATGGCATCAGACTTCTCGATAGCGTCACTGTTAAGGAAGCAGTGGAATGATGTTCAACCTACCACAACCAACAAAATATTAATCAAGCACAAGAATAAAGATATTTGCCACCTTACAAGGACTCAAACAACCGAAAGAATAGTATGTGCCCCATTTCTCATTTAGCATAATGCCCTTAAGGTCCATCCAAGTTGTCACAAATGGCAGGAATTTCTTCTTTTTATGGCGGAATAATATTCCATTGTGTGTGTGAGTGTGTGTGTGTTTGTGTGTGTGTGTATCACATTTTCTTATCCTCTCTTCCATTGATGGGTACTTACATTGTTTCCACGTCTTGGCTATTATAAATAATGCTGCAGTGAACATGGGAGTGTAGATATTTCTTCAAGACAAGTGGTTTCATTTCCTTCAAATATATACCCAAAAGTAGAATTGCTGGAAAGTATGGTAGCTCTATTTTTAATTTTTTGGGGAAACCCCATACTTTTTTCCCATAGTGGCTGCATCATTTTACATTCTCACCAGCAGTGCACAAGGGTTCTCTTTTCTCCATATCTTGGTCAACACTTGGATTTCTTTTTTTTTCACCTTTTGAAAAAAATATTTTTTTTATTCTACTTATCAGCCACAATCAGAGGTTCAGTTCTAAGGCAGACCTCACTTGTATACTAAAGTAAGAAAAAAACATAAGAACTAAACCCAGAGTATTCTATTAAGTTTTGAAAAGTTATATAAAACATCATGGAATTTGTTCAAGATTCTATTTATGTTCAAGCATTTCTAGTATGTGTAACTAATTACGTGCATTCATTGTTGGTTTTCTATTAAAACATTTAGCTAACACTGAGGCCTATCCCATATAACAGATAAAGTAAGCTGAAATTACAGTTTTGGAATTTATACTTACTATAATTTCAAATCATTGTTTTAAACTGTTTATATCGCAGTGCCTGAATATTCATATTTAGCACATTCTTACTGTGTTTCTTTCTCAGCTTCTTGAGTAAAAGGTACTGAGTAGACTAAAGGGGGATTTAAAACTAAGGAAAAATATCTCCCATTTACCCTCAAAAATCACAATAATCCAGTGTTAAAAGCCAGCTGGCTCATGTTAACAGGCCTGTATCCTATTCCCATCGCATTTTTCTTTTTATGTTATATGAAAATTGACATAAAGATAGAGCAGTGACCACAGTGACATCTTACACAGAAGTGGTTGTATAAATTATAAATGCAGTCATTTTATGAATTTGGAAGTGACCGGTTTTACAAACAGGTGCAGTTGATGGCTGCCTGTATGATTTAAGATAACAAAAGCTCCTCCTCTCTCTACAATACTGCTCGCTAAGTATCTGCTGTATGGGCACTTAAATCCATGCTGGACAATCCCAGAACGCTAGCCTAGTGATTGGTCCAGGAGTAGACTTGTGACCAAGCACAGCCAATAAAATTCTTCCCTAATGTAACACTTGTACCTCCTGTCTTTTTGATAATAGCCATTCTTAACAGGTCTGAGGTGATATTTCATTGTGATTTTGATTTGCATTTCTGTGATGATTAACGATGTAGAGTATCTTTCATGTGCCTGTTGGCCATCTGTATGTCTTCTTGGGGAAAATGTCTATTAAATTTCTCTAAAAAATTCCATTTTTAAATCAGATTGTTTGGGTTTTTTGCTATTGAGTTGTATGAGTTCTTTACACATTTTGGATGTTAACCACTTATCAGATACATGATCTGCAAATATTTTCTCCCACTGAGTAGGTTGCCTTTTCATTTTGTTGATGGTTTCCTTTGCTGTGTGTATATTTTTAGAATAGTGTCTAATATGCAAAAAGCAGTTTGTAAGCCATGACTATGATTATTATTCCAAAAACTGGGGGCAAATATAAGGAGGAAACGTGGTAATAGAATATAGGCCGAAGAGGTGGAGAAGAATGGGAGAAAAGACTTCTATTTTTTGCTTTAATTATAAACCATTTTTAATATTTGACTTTTACATATTTTACTGGAACAAAATAAAATTAATTGACATGAAATTAACCGGCAGTGCAAGATTAAAAGGAAAAGTATGATAATAGGGCTATGGTGAATATAACTATTTGAATTAAAATTGGAGCAAAGAAATTAATCAGTCCATTAAAGGCACAGAAGTGAAAAAAAATCAACACAGACCTCCCCAACAAAGAAAGAAATTTGAATAAGCCTGAAGTAGGGAGAAAAAGTAAAAATGCAAATAAATGACATTGGAAATTAGAAAATGGTTTGAACTACAGATAAGGAGAGCTTTACACCAATAAAATTGAATGCATAATGTTCTAAGGAAGACAGAGGAGGAAAATCATCTCAGGGGAAGGTAGGAAGCTTTAGCCAACCAGTGACAATGACAGGAGAAGAAGCTCCAGCGGCAGACTTACCTCAGAACAAAGCAGCAGTTTCACAAGACTGTACCACCCCATCCTTTTGACACAGATAATTTGTATCATCATTTAAACCATTTCAGAGGGAAAGTTTCCCAACTCATTCCACAAGGCTAGGCGAACCCAGATACTGACATTGGACAAGCAGAGCCCACACAAACCCGAAGTATAAGTCTCTCACTTATGAAACACATGTGGGAAAAAAGATAAATAATTCTAAACATTGACAAATAACACCCCATGCCTTTCATTCCAAGTTGGTCCTTTCCTATGAAACTGTTCCTTTAAGCAGTGAAATAGTCACCAAAACAGGGTGGGCCTGACTCTACTGCCAACCACAGTTGTAGCTTCAGGGCTTCCGCAGGTTTGCTGTGCCTCATGGTCTGGGAGGTAAAAGGTGTGTGGCCTTCTAATATCTGTGTTGATGGAATGAAGCCCATAGTGACGTTCGACCTGCGTTGAGAAGCAGGACACGTAACAGTCTTTATCTGGCTTTCAGTTCTAGTTCGCTGCTGTTACCAACAAGGTTCTCTTTCTCTGCTTCTCCCTACGTTGCTTCCCTTAAGTGGCTCGTACTATGATGGCAAACAATTACATCCTTGGGAAGACATATTTATAGCCTAATGAACACATAGATAAAATACGTGCACTTCTATATCCATGGGGGGAGGGAAATAAAGAGTAAATCAGCCCCCCCCACTTAATCAACAAAACGTTATGTCACATATTCCAGAAGTTAAAACAAATATGAACTAAAAGTAAAGTGAAACAAAATGGCTTGATGTTTTGCCCCCTTGAATGATCACCATGAAATCTTTAGAGAATGTTCTGCCACTTTCTGTTCTTATCAAATTCTGTGGGTCCCTTGTTTTCAAATATATATTTAACCCCTTTTCAAATGTACACATTTTTTTCTTTCAAATTTAAACACTTGTAAGTAAAAGGACTACCTTCTTCTGTAGATCACAAAACAATTATGGGAGGAGGTAAGAACTCATGGGAGAGGGTGTCTTGGGTGTGCTCATACTAAAGAAAGTCTTGTAACGTTGATGCATGAAGGAACTTGGGTGTGACATTCCCAGCCCCTAGCTGGTGAGCACAGTCATTCTCCTTCCTGCAGTGCAGTGCTTATAAAGGTCAACATATTGTTTAAAAAAAACAATGATATATTATTAAAACTTACAACAAATTATTACCAAGCAAAGTTTAATCCAGTAGCACAAAGATCTAACTTAATGATTCCATTTATGTAATCCTCTACGTTAAAAAATAAAGAAAACAAATTTCATATAATCATCTCAGTGTCTGCCAGAAATTATGCCTCATTACCTAATTAAAAAGAAAAAAAAATCTTAACAAGCTAGAAGATACTTAATAATAGTTGTCTATTAGAATCCAACAGCAAGTATCATTTTCGATGTTAAACCATTTAAATTAAAATTGAAGCATTTAAATTAAAATCATAAAAAATAGAAATATGTTTATATCTATTACTATTTAATATTTATTGGCCAATCCAATAAGAAAAGTAAACAGATAAGTGGCGTATGTACTGGGGGGGGAAAAGGCATATAGCTATCATTATTTCTGAATAATATGACCCGCGAAGTCTAAACGTATTACTAGAAAGCCTCTATGAACAATTAAGAAAATTATTTAATGTGTAATACAGAAGTACAAAAAACTACACCATTTCTTCATACCAATAATGACTAAGTAAAGAATTAAAAACGGGGCTTCCCTGGGGGCGCAGTGGTTGAGAGTCCGCCTGCCGATGTGGGGAACACGGGTTCGTGCCCCGGTCCGGGAGGATCCCACATGCCGTGGAGCAGCTGGGCCCGTGAGCCATGGCCAGTGAGTCTGCGCGTCCGGAGCCTGTGTTCCGCAACAGGAAAGGCCACAACAGTAAGAGGCCCGCGTACCGCAAAAAAAAAAAAAAAGAAAGAAAAAGGGAAATGTATTGATAGTAGCAACAATAAAAACCATAAAATACCAATAAATAAGTCCACGTGCGAGCTCTATAAATCATATGTGATGCAAACTATAAGATTGTATTGGACAGCAAGAGATATATAATGTGGAAGCATATGATGCCCATGCAAGACTCAACAATATAAAGATAATGTTACCTTACACACACAGACACACACACACACACACAAACGTGAGTCAAGTTTATTCAGTGTCTTACTGAGGACTATAGCCTGGGAGACAGCATTTCAGATCGCTCTGAGAAACTGTTCCAAAGAGGTAGGGCGGGAAGTCAGCCAGTATACACGCGACTTTGGTGAAGGAGCACATGCCACCAGGCACACATCTTGGTTGCTGCTAGCCACGAGGAACGGATATCTTAGTTAATGATTTTCGTGCTTTTCTAAGTCTGGGAAGATGCAAGAATCCAGGTTCATTAAAAATTTCTCCTGAAAATATCTAACTGTCTGAAGGCCTGTTCTGCCAGTTTTCTCAGAGCACAGAGTGCCTCGTTCCTGATCTCCACCCTGAACTCCTTTCAGGGGGTGTCGAAGGTCAGTGGCAGCAGTGGCTAATAACTCAGTCATTGTAGAAGCAAATGGGTAGTGACGTTCTTCAGTTGGCAATAACAATATTAGTTCCCAAAATTGATGGAAATTAAACTGAATCCCATTAGTTTATTTTACGGACTTTGACAAAAACTGGAAGAAACTTTTTGAAAAAGAAAGTATGAAGAGGGACTTGCTTACCAAATCTCAAAACAAATTGCAAAGCTACAACTAAGTCAGTATGGTATTGGCTCAAAAGTAGAAAAACAGATGAACTAAACAAAGTAACATTTTCAGGAATAATGTTTAAATGGGAGTTTTGTTTATGATAGAGATATTTTAAATCAATAAAGAAAATAATAGACATTCATCAATGTATTTCAAAAAAATTAGTTGTTCTAACAGCACAAGCAAAAATAAATTTCAAATAAATTAAAGCATTAAATATAAAAATAGAGAAGAGAATGGCATTATAATCTTTTGATAGGTAAGGTATTACTAAGCAAGACACAAAACCCAGACGTCATAAATGACTGATATATTTAAATTCAAAACTAAACCAACCAAACAACAAACAACGCTTTTACAGAAGACATCATGAAGTTAAGGGGCAAACAACAGGGAGGAAAAAATCCCAATATTAGTATCCACGCTATATAAAGAGCCCCTCCAAAAATAAGGACAAATAACCCAATAGAAAAAATAATCAAAACCTTTGGAGAAGCAAAGGTTCAAAGCAAACTTTCCTGTGAAAAATTTTTTTCACAACAAAAAAATTTCCAAATATCAAATATACCATCAAGTGCATTAGTAATCAGTGAAGTGAAAATAGAACAGCAATCAGAAACACTGACAAAAATTTTAAAAACTGACATCCAGCATTTGGCATGTGATACGTCAATGCTGTTAAGTATGAATTGGTACATTTTTTTGGAAGGCCATTTAGCTGCTTATAACAAAAATCTAAGTGTGTGTGTTCTCAGCCCCAGAAATAACTGTTCTTGATACCTCTTCCACTGAAATGCTTGCACACATGCATATATAGATTCGTTGGGATGTTTATTGCAGTGTTCAGAAGAACAGTGACTTGGAAACAACCAAAAGACCTTATTGGGAAAAAAGATTCAATAAAAAATGGTTCTTCCAAGTGATGGGACACAGTGCAGTGAGAAAAATTATCAGATTTATCCACATCTACTGACCAGAAGGGGTTCCAAAATATTGTATTATGTCTAAGAAAGCAAGTTGTACAACAGTATGCATAATACTGTGTCATCCATTTATGTTTTTGAAAACTGTGTGTTGGTATGTGTTTTAAATGTAGGTTTTGTAGTATAGTCCTAAGTCAGGGAGTCTGATTCCTCCAGCTCTGTGTTTTTTCTCAAGATTGCTTTGGCTATTCGGAGTCTTTTGTGTCTCCATACAAATTTTAAGATTTTTTGTTCTAATTCTGAAAAAATGCCATTGGTAGTTTGATAGGGATTGCACTGAATCTTTAGATTGCTTTGGGTAGTATAGTCATTTTCACAATATTGATTCTTCTAATCCAAGAACACGGTATTTCTCTCCATCTGTTTGTATCATCTTTGATTTCTTTCATCAGTGTCTTATTTCTTTCATCAGTTTTCTGAGTACAGGTCTTTTACCTTCTTAGGTAGGTTTATTCCTAGGTATTTTGTTGTTGTTGTTGCAATGGGGAATGGGATCGTCTCCTTAATTTCACTTTCTGATTTTTCTTGTTAGTGTATAGGAATGCAAGAGATTTCTGTGCATTAATTTTGTATCCTGCAACTTTACCAAATTCATTGATTAGCTCTAGTACTTTTCTGGTGGCATCTTTAGGATTTTCTCTGTATAGTATCATGTCATCTGCAAACAATGACAGTTTTACTATTTCTTTGCCAATTCGTATTCCTTTTATTTCTTTTTCTTCTCTGATTGCCATGGCTAGGACTTCCAAAACTGTGTTGCAAAACAGTGACGAGAGTGGACATCCTTGTCTTGTCCTTGACCTTAGAGGAAATGCTTTCAGTTTTTCACCATTGAGGATGATGTTTGCTGTGGGTTTGTCATATATGGCCTTTATTATGTTGAGGTAGGTTCCCTCTATGCCCACTTTCTGGAGCGTTTTTATCATAAATCAGTGTTGAATTTTGTCAAAAGCTTGTTCTGCCTCTGTTGAGATGACCATATGGTTTTTACTCTTCAATTTGTTAATATGGTGTATCACGTTGATTGATTTGCGTGTATTGAAGAATCCTTGCATCCCTGGGATAAATCCCACTTAATCATGGTGTTTAATCCTTTTAATGTGTTGTTGGATTCTGTTTGCTAGTGTTTTGTTGAGGATTTTTGCATCTGTATTCATCAGTGATATTGGTCTGTAATTTTTATTTTTTGTAGTATCTTTGTCTGATTTTGGTATCAGGGAGATGGTGGCCTCGCGGAATGAGTTTGGGAGTGTTCCCTATACTACAAAGCTACAGTAATAAAGACAATATGGTAGTGGCACAAAACAGAAATATAGATCAGTGGAACAGGATAGAAAGCCCAGAGATAAACCCACACACCTCTGGTCAACTAATCTATGACAAAGGAGGCAAGGATATACAATGGAGAAAGGGCAGTCCCTTCAATAAGTGGTGCTGGGAAAACTGGAAAGCTACATGTAAAAGAATGAAATTAGAACACTCCCTAACACCATATACAAAAATAAACTCAAAATGGATTAAAGGCCTAAATGTAAGGCTGTACACTATAAAACTCTTAGAGGAAAACATAGGAAGAACACTCTATGACGTAAATCACAGCAAGATCCTTTATGACCCACCTCCTAGAGTAATGGAAATAAAAACAAAAAATAAACAAATGGGACGTAATGAAACTTAAAAGCTTTTGCACAGCAAAGGAAACTATAAACAGGACAGAAAGACAACCCTCAGAATGGGAGAAAATAGTTGCAAACGAATCAACGGAAAAAGGATTAATCTACAAAATATATAAACAGCTCATGCAGCTCAATATCAAAAAAACAAACAACCCAGTCAAAAAATGGGCAGAAGACCTAAACAGACATTTCTCCAAAGAAGACCTACAGATGGCCAAGAGGCACATGAAAAACTGCTCAACATCACTAATTATTAGAGAAATGCAAATAAAAAATACGATGAGGTATCACCTCACACCAGTTAGAATGGACATCATCAAAAAAATCTACAAACAACAAATGCTGGGGAGGGTGTGGAGAAAAGGGAACCCTCTTGCACTGTTGGTGGGAATGTAAATTGTTACAGCCACTATGGAGAACAGTATGGAGGTTCCTTAAAAAACTAAAAATAGAATTATCATATGACCCAGCAATCCCACTACTGGGCATATACCCAGAGAAAACCATAATTCAGAAAGATACTTGCACCCCAGTGTTCATTGCAGCACTGTTTACAATAGCCAGGTCATGGAAGCAACCTAAATGTCCATCAACAGACAAATGGATAAAGAAGGTGTCGTACATGTACACAATGGAATATTACTCAGCCATAAAAAGGAATAAAATTGAGTCATTTGTAGAGACATGGATGGACCTAGAGACTGTCATACAGAGTGAAGTAAGTCAGAAAGAGAAAAACAAATATCGTATATTAATGCATATATGTGGAATCTAGAAAAATGGTACAGATGAACCAGTTTGCAAGGCAGAAATAGAGGCACAGGTGTAGAGAACAAATGTATGGACACCAAGGGAGGAAAGCTGGGATGGGGGATGAATTGGGAGATTGGGATTGACATGTATACACTAATATGTATAAAATAGTTAACTAATAAGAACCTGCTGTATAGCACAGGGAACTCCATTTCGCTGTACAGTAGAAACTAACACAACATTGTAAAACAACTATACCCCAATTAAATTTTAAAAATGTAGGTTTTATTATTACTCAGGTTTGATGAGGACAGCAGATGAGACGATCTGGAGGGACAGTGACAGCTTTTTGTTCTTCTGAACAATGCAATTTACCAATTGTACAAAAATAAAGTATCAATTCGTACTCAACAACATTCATACATCACATGCCTAATGCTGGATGTCAATTTTTACATACATTAGGAGTCTGGGATTAACAGATACACACTACTGTATATAAAATAAATAACCAACAAGGATCTACTGTATAGCACAGGGAACTGTACTCAGTTTTCTGTAATAACAATTTTCTGTAATAAGTGTGAATCACTTTGCTGTATACCTGAAACTAACACAACTTTGTAAATCAACTATACTTCAAATAAATAAATAAATAAGCTAGAACATTTCTCATAAAAAAAAAAAGAAAAGATAGTTTGCAGTTAGTTTGTTACAGGTCGCAAGAGGAAGACATATGCCATATGTGATGCAATGCAGGGGCCCATGTGGAAGCAGCAGGGTTGGTCAGGAGAGGCAGAGTAAGGCAGAAACGGGGGCAAGACGCTTTTATTGTAGCTTTCACAATTGTGATTCCTTCCAGTTGTGCTGGAAGGATCTGGTGAAGCAGGTTAAGCAGGTTTAGGATTGGCTGGTTTGAATAATGTCCGAAGGCTCTGGGGTGTCGGGGCGCTCTTAGGTGCCTGATATCTAGCCCTGAGGTGATTAAGGCAGAGACCTAGTATGATAATGTATAAGAGAGTAAGAGCCTGAAAAAGAAGGCATTGGAAGGATGTGGGCTCTCACTTGGTTAGTTTGCATATGAAAGGCACCCTCCTAGGTGAGTTGTTTACTATGTCTAGGGAAGGGCTAACCCTGGGAGAAGTAGTCTCTCCAGGATCAGCAAGGCCCCAAGATACCAAAGCATCAGAATTACATAAAACAGAAAAGCATGATTAATGCAGTATGGATTTGTAAATTCCATGCATCGTAATTGCTCTGGAAGGATGCATACCAAATATAAACAGTGGCTACTTATGGGAAAAAGAATAGAACTGATGAAGGTGAGGACATTGTAAAGACTTTTACTCCATATACATCTACATTATTGAAGTTTTATTATAAGAACATATTCAGATATTATATGTTTTTTTACATTTAAGACTATTAAATGCCACTGATCCTCTTTATATTCTTTTGATAATTACCATATTCTGTTCTTGTAACTCTGAACAGCTTCAGGAACTAACTGATTGATCAGATGATGAATATGTACCCTTGTCAGTCCCAATGAGAGAAAAGTTGTATTCTTTTCACTTCTGCTGGAAGCAATATTAAAGATATTCAAGTACTCGGCAGATAGGTTGAACAAGCTCATCTGTGCTATTACCTCTGCAGTGTGATTTGGGGAGTGATTCGTGCCCCAGAAATATATCTTTTGCTGTTGGCCACTGAGCCCACATTCCAGCTTAGTCCTTTGTTCTTTGGATGGAGATACTGTTTACCCTCCTGAGTTCCTGGTAGCACTGCAAGGGGGAAAATTGCCAGCATTTATCTGTCTTTAGCACCTTAGCATAATTACCAGAGCACCAATAAGCCAATTTACTCTCCCAGCCTCCTCCCAACACCCTTTCCAAAAGCAACAGCAACAAAAAAACAATTCCAAAAAAAACACAAACAAACCAGGAGTCCCACTTTCAAGAACTTTCCATTGTTTTCACTTCGGCGCATCTTATTGCCAAAAATTTTTAAGCCTTGGAAAGGAGTTGCAAAGGGTCACGTGGGAATGGATTTTTCAGTAAAGCCTTAGTGGAGAAATGAAGGACTGAAAAAGTAAAGCTCAGACATTAGGAATGCTCTTCTGCTCCTTTTAGGAAAAAGGAACCAAACCTAGTTCATGGAAGAGTAGCAGAAAGCTTGGGCTTTACCTGTTGTGTCTTCGGACTGCAGTAGGAACTAAGAAGGGGAATGTCAACCTCACTAGGTTTTTTTTAAAATAAATAAATTTATTTATTTATTTATGGCTCTGTTGGGTCTTCGTTGCTGTGCGTGGGCTTTCTTTTTAGTTGCATTGAGCGAGGGCTACTCTTCGTTGCAGTGCACAGGCCTCTCATTAAGGTGGCTTCTCTTGTTGTGGAGCACGGGCTCTAGGCGCGTGGGCTTCTGTGGTTGTGGCACGCGGGCTTCAGTAGTTGTGGCACGTGGGCTCAGTACTTGTGGCTCGCGGGCTGTAGAACACAGGCTCAGTAGTTGTGCCACACGGGCTTAGTTGCTCCACGGCATGTGGGATCTTCCCGGACCAGGGCTCGAACCCGTGTCCCCTGCATTGGCAGGCGGATTCTTAACCACTGCGCCACCAGGGAAGTCCCAACCTCACTAGTTTTGAAATCTAAAAATTTGGCTGGAGCACCAGATAGAGTAAATGCATGCCTCTTATGTGTATTTCAACAGCCACAAAGCAGACCTGATGCTCTGTGTGCATCCTATTAGAACTGTAAAAAGGAGAGATTTGGAAAGTTTCTCCAGATGGGCTGCTCTCCATGTGAGGTCCCTGTACCAGCAGCATCAGCATCACCTGGCAACCAGTTAGAATTGCAAGTTGTCAGGTTCATTACATCCCTGTGACATCCGAAAGCTGGGGCTGGGGTTCAGTGATGGGGAGTTTATCGAGTCTTCCGGGTGAGTCTGACGTATGCTACCATTTGAGAACTTCTGCTCTACATCAGAAATTATTTTTTTTCTGCAAAGGGCCAGATAGTTAATATTTGAGTCTTTGCAGGCTTTAAGTTATCGGTCAGAACTAGTATTCTGTCTGCCATCGTCAGCCAAAGCATCTAGAGGTAATATGTAAATGAATAGGCATGGCTGTGTTCCTTTGAAATTGCATTTATACAAACAGGGATTTGGCCCATAGGTTACGGTTTGCAAATCCCTGTTCTAGATAATAATAGCAGCTACGACTCACTGAGTGTCTCTTGTGGGGCCTGTATAATGCTTTTTATAAATCATCTCTTTTATTTCCCAGTACTCCATAAGGTAGGTGTTGTTTCCCTCATCTTTATAGGTCTTGAAATGAGTATCAGATTCTCCCAAAGGCATTTAGTTCACAGGCCCAGAATTCAGGCCTTATTTCACTGCAAAGGCCATGTTTTTATTTTCTTTTGATATCAAATGAATGGAAACTAACTGCATTGTACCAATATTACTATTAGTACATAAGTCAAAAATGGCTGACATTTTCTTCATTTGGTGAGCTGACTGTGTCATTTTTTTAGTAATTATAAAGGAATGTTCATAAATGCTTTTCTCTGGTTAGTTGTTATCTCAGGGTCCCATCTCATTTCCTTTGTAAGATATGAGGTCTCTTAGCTGAGAGCTGAGATGACACCACACTACTTCTGGAAACCAAAAGTGGGAGGAGAGACCTGTCATACAGAGCACTGCCCAGACCATGCCCACACAGGCCTCAGATGGGGAGCCCTAGGAAAGCACCGGGGGTCTGGGCATCTAAGGCAGGACCCTGAGGGAAGGTTGGACAGGAAAATGCCAGCAGGAAACACCTGCTTCTCGGTTTTGTCATGCACTGAGCCAGCAGTTACCTGTGGAAAGAAGGCTGTAGGAGGGGTCACCTGAGAGAAATGGTCACCTCCTGGGCCTGGACCACACATGCGCACTGTCTATCTGAGGAGAGTCGTGATGATAACAGCTGTGTACCGTGAACTCTCTGTGCTCCACACACCTCACTAGGAAGTTTACCCGCAGCCTCTCCATTTATTGTCATAACATACGATGAGGAAATATTTCTGTTTTGTAAGTGATAAATAAAATCAGGCAGATCCCTCAACTTGGATTTGAACCTGAGTGTGACTTCAAAGCCTATGTCTCAACTACTATACCATAGTGCTTCTCTAAACTAAAAACAGGTACAGGGTCAACCTTGGGCTTTGTAAAACCCAAGTGACAGTGCTATCAAATCTCAGAAATCCAGCTGAAGTATATTTAAACCTTACCATAGAGGCCTTCATTCAAAAACAAGAATCAGTAAACAGGAGACTTTGAGGTCATGAGTCAACAGAGACTCAGAAAATCCTAGCAGCATTTTAGTGTGATTGTAACTGCTTCTCACTGAATCGTTCTTCATAGCATAGAGCTTATAAGCGTGCACTCTGGAGTCAGACTGTCTAAGTTTTTACCTTGAGCAAGTTATTTTACCTTTCTCTGCCTCTGTTTCTTCATCTGTAAAATGGGACTAATAACCACATCCACCTCATAGGGGTGTTGTGAGGATTGAAATAACACATAAGGACCTGGATCAGGCCTGACACACTGTGGCTGGGCCTTCATTTTGACGGTTACAGTTGTCATTGTTTTTATGTGACTGTATCTCCACACTCTGTCCCCAGCTGAATGACAGTTGAGATTTTCCACTCTCTCTTTGTGGTCTTTTCATGCATGAGAAGCGGTCTCTCATGTATCAGCACCTCTCGGGATACCAGAGTGTCTGTTTGCCTCTGAATACAAGCACTTTCTCCTCCCTGCCCTTTTCTCTTGCCTTGTCTTTTCCCACCTTGCACAGCACCCACTGCATTGCGGATGCTCATGAAAGGTTTGTTGAACTAAGCTGAACTGAGGTCTGCTCTCAGCTACTAGAAGACTCCTCCTTTCTTTGTTTTATCCCTTTGTGCGATTAACTCTTGTTACCTCCACCTGCCTGATCTCAGATTTGCTGCAGGCCCTGCTTATGGGCCTCTTAGTTTCATTCACATGTTCTCAAAGACCATTAGTTCTGAACGGGGTGGTCCTACACCTTGGAAAGGGGGTATCTGGGGCATCTTGTTGGATGACACGATGTTTGGGAAGCACTACTGACGTTTCAGGGACTGGAGCCAAGGATGCCAGACCTGGTCCCTTGGACCTCACTGCCTCAGAGTTCCCGCCAGGCCTTCATGTGTGCCCGTGATCATCTGAGCACAGAACCTGACACCATGTCATGTAGAAACTCAAAGTATTGGGGGCATGGTTTTAATAGAAGCTGAATTTTCTCAGCATTCTTCAAGAAAAACTGAACTTTATTTTCTTTTAAACTTTACCCAGAATTGTTCACTGTCGCAGGAAGGCACATCATTGATTGCAGTGGCCCTCACTGTGTTTGAACTTCCAGGACAAGAAACCAGGAAGAGTCTGTATTTATGGCTGTTTCATTGGTGGTGACTCCACTGGGCAAGCATCTGGCCACTTTATTGGGAGTAACGCCTGAGCATTTGCATATCGAAAAGCATATTGTTTATCCTAAATTACATTTTTTTATCCTTTTCTGTGAGTTCGAGTTTGTACATTATATTTTTTGAAAGTAATATATTTATTACAGTGACACGATCCAAAGCAAACTCGGTGAAGGATCAAGGTGCACAGGGTGAGTCTGGAGACCTGCCACGAGATTTCCAGACTCTCCTATTAGAGTCACACAGGACAGGCATTGGGTTGTGACAGCATGTGTGGAGTGTCGTCTACCGGGAAAGCTCGGTAGAGCCTCAGTGCCCAGGACTTTTATTAAGGGCTGGTCACATAGGCACCCTTTACCCAGCATGTATCAAAATTCTAGACTCCCAGAAGGAAAGCAGGCGTTCAGCACAAACCACATCATTTGTACAAGCAGCTTAGGCACAGTGAGCCACTCTTATTAGCTACGGCGGTGGGAGCCCTCCAAAATCCAGACGCCAGCTCAGACCCGCCCTTGTAAGTGGGCCTTTCAAGAGATGGCAGCCAAGCCTGCTATGTTAATTTTTCTTTTTTCTGTGCAGTGGGTTATACTACCTATGAATATCATTGGTAAACAGTAAATGGGGAATTTTTTTTAAATACATGTGTTTCCAAGGGACATTAGATCTGATAGATTGAGAACCATTGTCTTAAATAAAATAGTCCTTCACCCCCAGATACCCACCCAGAGAACTGGCCAAAGCTGTGAAATTACAATTTTTTGTTATTGGCTTCATGTGCCCCCAATCAAAATTTTAAGCAGAGTTTAAATTTTCTTTAACGTGTATTACTTCCTTCTACCACCACAGTCTGTTAACAGAAGGGGGAGCAAACAGAACATTTCTTCCCCTGTATTATGGACAAACCTAGAATGGCCTGTTTTTCTCCCCACTTCTTTATCTCTAAACTTCGTGTTTCACCTGGGCACAGTTGATATTCAATAAGGGATCATTGTCTCTGCTACTTTTATCATTTTTCTCACTACTCACTCCTGTAGCACATCTGAACTCTAATTTTTCTTTTAAACCTGAAAACCTTACTGCTGTTGTGGGTTACAAACAGGATTCTGACGTGAGAAGCAAAAATCATTCCAACAGGAGGGCAAGGCCCAAGGCATGTAATACAAATAAAAGTAGAATCTGGTGTCATCAGGTCACCTCTGAAAGCCCCCTGCTTGACACCATGCTGTGGAATAAAATAACAGCTCCAGCAGGCCCTCCCTGAACACAGTGTGAATAAACAACAGGTGTGCTGACTAATTGTTTTCTCATCATGGTGCATATTTCACACGCCATAACTCCCAAATGAAATACCAAAAGAAGACATAAAATTAAATGATTCAAAGATTGAAAGGGTTTATTATCCTTTTTATGGTAGGGTGGGAATCCATTGAAATCTTGAAAAGAAACTGTAACCATCACCGCAACTATTGCTATCCCTAAATATGTAATATTTATTTTTTGCTTTAAAAACTGACACTTGAAATGAAAACCACCAAAAGAAAAAATGAGACATGTACACATTCAGGGAGTGTAGAAAGCAATCCATACTTGGATTTTACAAAAGGAGGAGCTGAATGATCTCATCCCTCCTGTTAAATGAGCAATTAAAAACTCCAGGGAAGTGTAGCATTACGTGACAGTGGTCTTCCTTTGACCTTTGCGAGTGAGAACTAGAGTGTGACTGCCGAGAAAGGACCGAATCAGCAGTCACGCTTGGAGCCATTTACTGTCCCCTTTGCCGCACACCCCACTCTGCACGCATTTCAAACCAGATGAACCTAACTCAAGTTATGTTAAGCGGTTTTTAGCACATGAGTATGTTGCGTAAGATTCTGTGTTACCATCTGTTGTGGAACCAACCATCTTGCTGGCATAAATCCATGTGGCTCGCCTCTCCCGTCCCATGATCAGCCCAAGGATAGTAGTTAAAAGTGAAATGTGAGCAACAGTGAAACTTGAAACGGCAAGTCAAGCAGTCCACCTCCTTTGTATTGAATTCTACTAGTGCTCCCTTTCCTCCCCCATCTGATTTGCCCTCTGTTACACTGGTTGGATGCTGGTACCTTTGGGGTCCTTATGGAAGAGCCCCGTCACTATTGAATGAATTTCTATTGACTTTGCTGAGGATGTGAAACACTATATTTAGAGATAAAATCAGATCTTTAATGTAACTGAAGAGGTCATTAATGCTTTAACTCTTAGTCACCTCGCCCCTGCCTGGGTTTTCTTTTTTTTCTTCTTCTTCTTAAGGGCAGGCTCAGCAAGGCAGACATGTGAATTGTATCATTAACTAGGCTTGTCCTAAACTATGCCATCTTCATTATCATGCATTAAATGTTTGTGGATGGTCATCCTGGAAGTTCATATTAAATCTGGTGGCTTACCTTGAACATACTCTGGTTCATTAGCCACTCACCTATGTAGAGACACGGGAGAGAGGGATAATTTGTCTGTGTCCTGTGGGTAGTACAAGGACGGCTTTCACATTATGAATTAAAGTCCACTTAACTGCACTTGAGGTCGAGAAAGTTGGCTTCAGGATATCATCCCGCTGATATCAGGTTCCATGATGGCTAATACATTGGCCTTCCTGAGACTACTTTTGCCTCTCAAATTTGTTCCTTCTGGCTGACATTTCAGGTTGACGCATTGAATCAGTCAGGACAGGCTAGGTTATGCTGTGGTAACAAGCAATTACAAAATCTCTGTGGCTTCAAACATCAAGATTCATTTCTTCTTCATGTTACGTGGCCCTCGTCGGTCAGCAGGGGAGCTCTGCGCCTCTTAGACACTCAGGAGATATGACTGATGGAGCAGACACCATCTCAAACATTGCTAGTCACCAGGCCAGGAAGAAGAGGATTCTGGGAGACCACACCTCACTGTTAAAAGCACTCTGGTTTGGAGCACCACCCTCACAGTTCACTGGCCAGAGCTAGTCGCATGGCCCCACCCAACCACAAAGGGGTCGGGAAACACAAGGCGACACATTCCCAGTAGGAGAGAGACTTAGACATACTTGACGAGCAGCAGTCATGACCACCACACTCAGTCACATCCTTCTCCTTTCTTTCCTCTACTTCAGAAACTAGAAAGCCATATACACTGTTTTTCAGCTTCTGTTTCTCCTCGAAGAGTCCACATGGTCCTGGTTCTGGCCTGTGAGACCTAAATGGAACTCTGCAATGGGGACTTACCAGAAAGCTTTGGCTTTCTGGATAAAGGGGATTGGACACAGCTGTGGTATTTTTCATTCACGCTTATCCCTTCTTCCTGTCTGGAAGATGGAGGCAATGCCAGCATACGTAGCAACCACCTTGGCATGAACTCCCCAGCCGCCCCCCGCCAAAAAAAACCATGACAGAGCCAAAAGATGGGAAGAGTTTGGTTCCTTGATGATTTCAATGAACCGCTACACCAGCCCTGCACTGCCTACCTCCGGACATCTTGCTATGTGAGAAATATAAGCCCCTGTAGGCTTACGACACTGTAAGTCAAGCTTTCCTTTTTTTTTTTTTTTTTTTTTTTTTTTTTTGTAGCTGAATGCAATCCTGAGACTGTCCTTATATGTCCTGAACTTCAAAAGAAAAAGATCCCCTTCAAAAGGATGTGTTACAAACACTCCAATATCATTAAAATATGATTTGGAGATTTCTAATACACGACCCTGTTTTAGACTACTTTTTGTTTTGGTCCTTTTGGTTGGCATTCATGTTGGCTCACTTTATCAGTCAGGATTAAACTAGGTTGTAATGCAGTAACAAACAGCCCCCCAAATCTCAAACCGCCTACCCCTGGACTTCTTGATGTCTGAGAAAACAAACACCTGTATGTTTAAGCCCTTGAAAGTCAATGTTTCTGCTTCTTATAGCTAGATGCAGTCCCTACTAATACAGTCTTGCTTATTCTTGAATTGAAAAGGATGTGTTACCTGCAATCTGTGAATGTTTTCAGGTTTTCTTACGAAGGGTTATCTAGAGAGATGATTCCATATTAATACTTCCTTAAGAGTTCCCAGTGAACTTCCCACAGTCAGCTCCATCCATCTGAAAAAAGAAAACCTGCTAAAAATGTCTTTTACCACATTTTCATTCTCTTTCCCCTTTCCAAACTGAAGAACTCTCTAAAAGAAATCCTTTAATAAAAATATAAAGCCCCCATTCTGTGATTTTTTTTAAGTCTGGTTTTCATGCCTTTTGGGGGTACCTGGGACACGTACAGAAGAAAATCTGTTGGAAATAAAATGAAGGAAGAGAAGAGAATATACTGCGGTTCTGAAAACTTTATGAAAGCCTTGGAACTAGCTATGAGACTACTTCCCTATCCTGAGAATTTTACATAATGTGGCTGAAGTCTCTCAGAATGCAAAACACGTTAGAAACTGTAACCTGCTTAACATTAACCTTGACAAATTCAGGTTCTGTCTTGTGAATGAATGAATGCCTCCACTCTTGAGAACTCTAGACCTTGAACATCTAAGTTGAAGTAGCACGGCAGAAAGTTATCTTTATCTTTCTCTCTCCTTCCACCTTCCATCCCGTCCCCATTCTCTCTTTAAATCTTTAACAGATTAAGTGAATGACTTTGACAAAAAAATCTAATGAGAAAGTGTTTTCAAAAGCACTTTTGGATTCCTCACTTCTCACCACTGGTGCTTCCCGGAAGGACAGCACTTTGCTTTATGACCATGTATTGATCTCTAATATCTTTATTGAACGTTGTCTCTTCTTTGCCTCCTACAGGCAAAGGGTGAGAGTTAGATAATAGTATTAATTTTCCAGACATCTGCACACGTTTAAGTGGCCTTTTGAAGTTTGAAAATCGTTTCTCTGTGAGCCCACCACAGGGCTAAAATGCCATTAAGGTCTCGACTGGAACAATACATAACAATCATAGCTGAAGAGCTCGGCTTGGCAATGAAAAAAAAACTCATTTATTTTGGTGGAGATTGAAATTAATGGAAGGTCCTTGCCCAACCGGTGCCGATGCCTCCAGGTTCTGGAGGTAAATGACAGGAATCAGGATGGCTGAAATCCACCCATCCGGGCTTCCCTGGTGGCACAGTGGTTGACAGTCCGCCTGCCGATGCAGGGGACACGGGTTCGTGCCCCGGTCTGGGAAGATCCCACATGCCGCGGAGCAGCTGGGCCCGTGAGCCATGGCCGCTGAGCCTGCGCGTCCGGAGCCTGTGCTCTGCAACAGGAGAGGCCACAACAGTGAGAGGCCCGCGTACCGCAAAAAAAAAAAAAAAGAAAAGAACTCCGCCCATCCTTGTTCACATGCGTGGAAAGTCAGAGCCGGGAGAGGTCTCCATGTCACATGCAACGTGACGTGGAGGGTCGGGGAGCAGTCAAGTAATGGTGTTCATAAATATTTTTTAGCCATGGTTCATTGTGTAAGATCATAGAAGCCCGTGGTCCCCTTGTCAGAATAATGTTTTGCAACGTGTAAAATAGATGACATAGGATTATAAAGGAAACTGATTATATTGAGGTCCAGTTGCTAAAATATTGAAAACATATATGACATAGTAATACATGTGCCTCATTTCTGAAGCATAAAATAACAAGCTCAAATGGAAGTTCTAAGTTATTTTTTATGTAATGATTCCAATATGAAATTTCTAGAGGTATTTTCAAAAACTGTAATGTGACATGAAGATGTCTGTGATTTCTGTCAGTGACGAAGTCACCAGTTGATACCACTGAAGTTTGATGTCTGCATTTGTAGCTGAAGGAAATGCTAAATTTTCGTTCAAGTTTAGTGGAACTAAAGCTGCCTTTTCTTCCTCAGAGTTCACGAATGCTCTGAATTCTATCCATGGAATTAACAAGCCCTGAGAATCTGTATCTTCTGTTTCCTGGGAATTGCATGTCTGTGTAGTTACAAGGACAATTATTTGTCCTTGTAACTACTCATTCCTCCCAGTGGAATAAGTGCAGAGTTTAATATTAGACTTTAGAAAACATTTGGATGACTATACTTCATATTTGATGTCACCCCTGATCATTTCTTAACGGAGCATATACCCCGAGTTTGAGTCTGTGGGTCGTCTGGTGACAGCCACACTGCTTTTTTCTTGGCCCTCTTACAACTAATAACAGTGTAGGGCTAGAAGCACCTTGAAAGGTTTGTTTCTCCGCCTTCGTACAAGGCTTCCTGGACAGGTGTTGAGACCCTACCAGAGACAATGACGTTTTCACTGGCTCTACCCAACTGGCCACGGTCACCACACAGAGGTACCTGCTTTATAATCTGACATCTGAAACTCTGAGAGGAAAGGAAAACAGGTTTCAAGGAGTCTTACATATATTTGCCTTAGGACTCAACATTGGTTCCCCCATGGAACATAGATTTAAGGGACAGTAACTTCAGATTAACTCCTATAGGAATGTAATTATCAGGGACTTTCTTCAGATTTGAGAAAAGGAAGATTTAAAACCAGGAGAATGTCTTATTTCTTGTGGCATAGTAGAGAAACTGGTTTAGCTTGCCCCGTTTCGTAGTGATAAAGCAGCATTTGATAGCAGCAGCCCGTGTGATAAAATGATTATGGCAGCAGTGAGAATCTAATCAGAGAATTGATCTGCAGATTCCAATTCTGTAAGAGCCAACATCAGTCAACATAAATGTCAATAATGAGATCGGATTGAGAGCTGCCCAATCCCTTCAGATGATTCTGGGGTCTGGTGACAAATCATAGAGGTAAATGTGAAAGGGAATTGAAGACTCTCACAGTCACTCCGTTGACGAGCAGCAGGCTACACGGTGCTTTGGTGGCACATGACCGAATGGGTCCAGGCTAAAATTAATTAGAGACAGATTGTTAAAGGATTTTCATATTGTAAGATCTGTGGTACCAGTACCATGCGGTGTAATATAGTAACAGTTGTTATTGTAACCGGTAATTTATAGTTAGTCATGGCAGTTGAGGGAGGGGGCAGGAGAAACTTAGTGCACTTATTTATTGTATCTCCGGGAGGCCATGTCTAGAGAGTGCAGTAGCAAAGGAAACTGTCAGTTCTCAGGAAACGTTATATGGGATAGAATTCTGAAGTCATCATTTGCCATTTTATACACCTTTATCGATTGTCCAGGATTTTTACTGAGAACTGGTCCTCAACCCTGTGTCATGTTAAGGACCATGGACAGCAACAGGACAAGAGTCAGCAAGTGAATTTCAGGATCAAGAAAACCAGGGAGCATTAAGGCGTGTGGAGCTGCTAAGGAGTAGGGCAGGGATTCAGTGGGGTGGGCAGAGAAAGAAGAAAGTGAACATAAAATGTCGCTCTGCCCACTGCCACCTGGGGCCATCTTGCTGCCTTAGCAGGAGACTCCTCCCAGATTTCCTGTCTGGGCAGGACTTCCTTTCAGGGCATGGGTGGCCGTCCTGTGGGGACAGAAAAGGGGATACATGAAAACAGGCAGCAACTTTGAAGTCGCTCCTAGCATTCTGATTGTAAAGCAACTGTGACTTAGAATTGACAAAACTGACTTTTCCTTGCGATATGTTTTGTGTGTGTGTGTGTGTGGTACGCGGGCCTCTCACTGTTGTGGTCTCTCCCGTTGCGGAGCACAGGCTCCAGACGCGCAGGCTCAGCGGCCATGGCTCACGGGCCCAGCCGCTCCGCGGCATGTGGGATATTCCCGGACCGGGGCACGAACCCGTGTCCGTTGAATCGGCAGGCGGACTCTCGACCACTGCGCCACCAGGGAGGCCCGCTATATGTATTTTTTCTACCTCCATCAGGTACCCTCTGTTGACACTTTCTGGAGTTTCAAATGGTCATTACTTATGTGCTACCAAAACGGTGGTTCTTCAGTGGAGGTGATTCTCATATTAGGAAGCTGTTTCACGACTGTTTGCAGGGGCAGGCAAGTGTCACTACTTGAGGATAGACAGGGGGGAAAAAGCATACTACTCTGTTATTGAAAAATTAGGTTAAAATTCAAAATTCCACTTTTACCCCAGTTAGGTTAGTAAAGGTAACAAATCAGATCCTTGTGTGATTAAGGGGTGTCTTTCAGAGTCTAATGATTATCAGAGAAGGTGATATCCAGGGCCCACTTCGTGGGTGTGAACCTGTGCAATCACATAGGGGCTTAGAAGGGCCCTGTGCTTGATTTAACGCTGTTCTGTCACCATCTTGAAATTCTTAATGTCTTTTTCACAAATGGGCCCCTGCACTGGGCTCCACAAATTATGTCACTCGTCCTGAAAAAAGCTAACATTTATTGAGCATTTAATATGTCCCAAGCATTTTAATGAATGGAGTCCCTATGACAGCCTTATAAATTCAGGAGTTTCTTCTCTTGAGCATCCAGTCTTCAATAAACTCCTGTGAACTAATATTGTTATTATTATCTATGAAGGAAACTAAGACTTAAAAGATGAAGTAATTGCCCCAAGCCACACAAAGCCAGAATCTGAACCCAAGCAGTATAACACCTGGGGCCATGTGCTGTCTGGGAGAGTAGCTAATTTGTGAACCTGAACCCAGGATTTATACTGAATGTTGAACAGCTGACTTTGCAGTTATTATCTTCTTTGTTTTAAATATGCCAACGAATCAAGGGTTTGGGTCCATTGGATTCCAGGTAATTGAGGTGTTTCAGTAATACAGTGAACGTGGCTCATGGAACTGAACTTCACACTTGATGACTCACTGGATGAGATATCTTCCGTGACTCAACCACCAGCTTTCTGAATAAGTGATTCACATCTTAACACAATGACGATACTTTTATGCACTCAAGTTAGAGGGTGTCTTATTTCATTAGTTTTCGATCAATAGAAAAGTATTTATGAAAAGAACTACAGCATCCCACATAAAACAGCTGAACAAGAAAACAGAGATTTATATGGAATAAATGATTTGAAGCCCCTGGAATTATTAACATGGGGCATTTGAGGAGAAATATTTGTGGTTTCCAACTTACAGTCTGAGAAGAAAATTATTATCTTTAAAACTAGCTAACTAGTAACAAGTGTTCAAAATGGATCCTGAATTCTAAATAATAATTACTTCTTGGCAATTTGAACTTTCCCATAGTTTCACAAATGAGTCTCAGGGCAGTTTCTTGTCTCTGTAATGCTTTGTAATATTTATAGATCTATAACTAATTTCTTTGTAACAGTTATTTATAGATCTCTAGCCAATTCCTCTGAAAAATAAGAACTCGCTTTTGGCATTCTCTGAGATTGAAAATGTTGCACACGTTATCACATGAAAGGAAGCTCAGAGAAAGATTAGTTCGCATCTTTTAAGAAAGTTTCCGTCAAAGCAATTCATGAAAATCAATAAATCTGTAGGGATTTGAGAACACAGAATAATTTTAGGATTATGGTAACTGGTGACTGTCTCAGAAGAGAAAATAGAGAGATTATGTTATTTGTATTTATGCATCAAATATCCGTTTAATACTTCACAGTTTCCACCCTGGGAGATTAGGAATTTCTCTTCCGACCTTCTTTCTGGGTGCCTGCTTCACAGATGCATAGTGTTTACTGAACATGCTTGATGAGAACAAAGTGTTCTGTGCCTGCTGAGTCTCAAGCAGAAATGGTAGCAGCATTGTTTTATGTCTTGTGGAGGATATGCCTTTTTACTGAATTTTCTGATGCAGTTGTAAACCCCCTAATCTGTCATACAGATGTCTGTAATATCATATCATGTACTTTTCTCTTGGATGTTACAGCTGAATCTTTAGTCAACTTACTAGAGGATTTGCTGGGGAAATCGAGGAGCGGTTTTGACTTGAAATTCTGGTGTCATTTCTAGCTCAGATTTTGTTTTCAGCAGCTGCTCCTAATTTGCTTGAAACTCACACACACAAAATTGAAATTTAAATGTAGAATATATTTAGCAAACTGACAGAAAAAATAAAAATAAATCCACTCGACTTGATAAATCCCACGTTAATAGCTGGAAACTACCATTTGCCAAGAAATGACTTAGCTCAGCGAAATGTATTTTACAGCTAATCCTTTAATGTCTGTTTTACATATTACCCTTTCCACTGTTAATATTGAACAATATTGTAAGCTAGTAATTTTATGCCCTATATTTCAAGTTGCTATTAGGAAGCTACGTAAATAACAGTTTTCAACTGATTGTTTGTAACACCCTGAGGCATTCCTTACCATGGGGTAAAGTAAGAGTGGATTTTTAAAAAAAACTGCTGTGGGGATGAGCTACAGAGAAACTGTGACTCAGATCTGTAGCAACAAAGCCTGTAAAGCCAACCGAAGTCGTGAGTCTGAAACCCTGATAACAACAACTTCATATTAACTGTCAAAGGAGCTGAGGCTACAGGCCTTCGCCGAACATTCAGCCAGAAACTGCCTTTACTTGACATGTCTTCACAAATGTTGTGAAATGAATTGGACTCTCCAGCAACTTGTCCCACTAGAACCAGGACTTCGGGCTGTAAAATACAGATGAGGGCTCATCACAGAAGTCATCTTCATCAACGCTCTCATCTATGTCTTACCCCAAACTCCCTGCAGGGAAAGACTGTGAGAGTGACTCTTATAGCCTGTGAAAGTCCCAGTGGTTATGGAATCTCCCAAACTCTGCATTTCAATTTGTTCTCATCTTTCCTTTAATCATGGCAGGTGGCACCCATCTTATAAATAATTCTGCAGGATTTTTTTTGGGGGGGGGGTTCTCCGAAACACTGACAAGGCACTTCCTCTTCCTAGAAGATTCTCTTCTAGTGTCAAACTATAGTCATTTGATGTTAACGTCTCCTCATCGAAGTTGCAAGAACAGAGCGGGACCCAGGTCTGGCTTCCTGCTGGCAGCCTGGATAATCATAGAACACTCTGGCATCACAGAAGGAGCCACTCTAGTTCTTCAGGATTAGTGACTAGAGATCTCTGGGGTGCAGGCAGCTCTTTGCACAGCCCTAGCATGCGGCGTGAGTGAGGACCCTGGTTGGAAACCCCTGGCACCCCTTTCAGGAAGAAGCATGACGAGAAGGCTAGAAGCTGTGGGTGTGTCCTCTGTGTTCACATTTGCTTAGGGACCCTTCCTGTCTCTTCTTCCAGTGCTTGTTTACGTACCTAAGGGCCATGGAGGCCCACAGCCAAGTTCAGCATTTGAAAAAAATGTGTGGTGGGCAGAAGAAGAGGGGAGGAAACTTGTATTTTGGAGAGAGTGATGGGTTCAAATCCCAGCCTCCCTACTTTCTCACCCACCGTGTGACTTGCCGCAGGTCCCTTGTTGCTGAGACGTCCCTCTCCCCGCTCTCCTCCTTTTGACCTCACCTCTGTTGTCTTGCTGAGCCATATGCAGAAAAATGTCACTCTCTCTCATCTCTGGACCTTTGTACAGGTTCTGCCCAGAAAGCCCTGTTTTCCTTTCTTGGTTTCTTCCCCTGAATCATCAGTTCTTGTTCATAAAATCTCAACTTACCTATCGCTTCCCAGGAAAAGCCTTCCCAGAGCCCCCTGCTGAGTTTTCCATGGCACGTGACATTGAGGGTGCCCGGTGGCTTGTCCCACAAGCACCTTAACGGCAGGGACTGCGTTTGTCCATCGTTGTACCCTGGATTAGAGGACATAGTGGCAGAGGACGTCATGAGAGGCCGTGAAGTCTGTGCCCAGGTTCAGATCCCTGACCTGAACAGCTCCTTAACTTCTCTTGTTCCTCAGTTTATTCATCTGAAAAGTGGAGCTCATGATAGATTCTACCTTGTTAGGTGATCCTGAGGATTAAATAAGAAAAAACTCATGTCCTTTTTTTTTTGCCTTAGCAAGGCATGTAGCAAGCACTCTATAAATGCTTGCTGTTTTCTTCAGTTTTATTTTTCAGTGAGATCCAAATATTTATATACAGACTTGCGTTTCCCTGAAAACAAGGTAGAGACCTAAGAAGGAAACATCACCGATAACAAAAAGATTATCAACAATAATCACCCTCATAGGGAAAGTATATTTTTGAATAAATGAATGATTTATGTTTAAGCATAGTGAGTGAAGATATCACATTGTACTTAGAGTTATTTCTCTTTCTAATTCTACGTAGTTTATCTTGTCTAATTAATTTATATTGTTATTTTAGTAAGTTGCTTCTACCAAGCTATCATTAACCAGATTTAATTGTAGAATTAACGATATAAACACTGCAGTCAGACTGCCTGGGATTTAAATATGGTTTATATGACCTTAGACAATATTTTTAGCTCGGTGCCTCAGTTTCCTCACCTGTAAATGGGGATAATAACAGCCCTTACTGTGAATTGTGATAAGGATTTACAAGGATAATATGCATGAAATAGATACTTAGTGCTAAAAAGAGCTCGGTGGTCACAGCTGTTGTTGTTATGATTATTTCTTTTTCGGTTATGGCTTATCTGCCCCTGAGAAAGGCTCTGGGCAGGAAAGTTCCCAAGGCAACATAGTTCACTTAATGGGAGTGACCCAAATTGTGGGGGCTTAGCACTTCGGCAGAAATAAGCAACTCATCTCGCAAAAGAGACCAATGAGGATATCAATTTCCTTCCTTCAGGGGAAGAGTGAACAGAACGTGGTAGAGTTTGGACTTAGCAGTAGGCAGATCTGGGAGAGAATCCTGGTTCTGCCACTTACTGGAATATAGCCTTGTGACGCTGGATACCATCCTTAGTATTGGTTGAGTTCTTCATCCGTAAAAATTAAGATCTTAGCTTCTTCCGCACAATAGCATGAGGATTCATGGGATAAGATCAGGGAAGGGACTCCACTCAGTGCCCTTCTTCCCCCATAGGGCAGGAGGTAAATCATTTCTTCCTAATAAACAGTGCACTGGGCTCCAGTGACCGTCAATGCTATTTCCAATAGGTCCGGTAAAAATAGAAGGTCAAGTTGTTTTTCTCCCTAATTCGTTTAGTTCCGTGAAATCAGAGGAAAAATTTGTTCCCCCACATGTAAAAGTCAAAAAGCTTCAGAAATCCAGGAGAGTTTTCAAAAATCAAGCTTGATTAAAAATATAAAATGCAGTGTAGATAATTTTACAAAACAGCAGGGGCAATTGGAAAGCACTTATTAAAGTACCTGTTAAAGTAATTAGTGATAAAAATGGAAATTTCAAGGCACTTCTGTATCTCTTAGATCCCAGAATAGGCTCAGACTGTGCTGAATCACTTCCTCTCTCAGATCAGAGTCACAGAAAAAGACAAAAGAGAAGCTTCAAAGAGTTTTAGGATTGGAAGGCAGGTGTGAACCACTCTTAGGAACTGGCTCTTCCCAGGTCTGAGTGAGCTGAAGCCCTTACCATACATCCTGTTTCCCAACACCTGTCACTTTGCTGTTACATATTAAATACTTCTGATTCCTTTTTGTTTGTTTTATGTAAAGAGACCAAGGGATTTGGGAGCTTGACAGGGAGACCTAAGCCCGTATGGCCTGAATCTTTATTGCACAGAATATTATCTTATTTATATTTAACTGTGTTGCCACACTGACCCCTACCCTCACTGCCCCGTCTCCGTATCACTCTTCCTGTACCATGACCTCTTTTGCATATCCTGCCTTAAAATTGTTCTGTTGTTTTCTCATCTGTGTGTCCGGGCACCTCGTTCATATCATAGGCTCCACTAACGGGCTTCTTTGAGTCTGTTCATAGTTCATAGGCAGGACTCTTACCTAGTAGATGCTTCATGAATGCTTCTTGTTGGACTAATTAGAGTGGAGACTCCTGAGGGCAAGGTCTGCTGTTTATATCCTCATCCATCATCTCGCTGGTCCTCTCCCAGCAGGACCTCAGGGCACTGTTAATGGAATTTCAAAAGATAGGACAGATTTGAGACACTCCAGTCATCAGTCTGAGCTGCAGAAGCCCCAAATAAACTTCCTAGTAACCAAACCAAATGCTCCCTTAGGCAGCCACTGGGTAATCTGGTTGTCATGGTAGCAGGGACCCTTGAAGAAGGTTTTGAATATAGCTGTGGAATAATTGTTTCAAAAGCGTGTATAACCTTGGATCCCGAGGAAGTAGAAAAGAGCCATGTCATATGCAGAGGCACCATCCACAGCGAAACGGAATGCATCAGAACGGGTCACAGAAAGACGGATATGCAGGGCAAGTCTGAACGTTGTCAGGGAAAATAATAATTGCATCAAGGACTGGTGTAGCTGGCTAAAAAAAAATTAGCTATAAAAATTTCAGACTCTGAAGTGAGATCAAATCTTGATGGACATATTTTTTAAAGGACCTCTAAGAGAATATTCAAAAGACATGCTCTGTGTCGCATCAGCAAGATGACCGAATGCAGATATTACGTTTTATCTTTGTATCCCCAAATGGAAATTATGGCATAATTAATTAAACATCAGCTTTTATCCAAAAATATTTTGTCCTAGGCTCAAATTTTTGTGAATCTAAGAAAGGACTATATAATACTCAGTTACATAATACGCAGTTATGTAATGTTCAGTTTTATAATAAATTCTTAATGGAACAGAATGAAACCTCTGAAATGTGAACTTGGGGTCTGCCACAATATCTCTTGATGGGGTTTGGAAGGGCTGATGAAAAATCACACTTCTGAGTGTGGCAAAATGTAAATAAAAGTGTAAGTCTAGTGTGTGAGAAAGATAAAACGGGGGGGTTTTTGGACAATCTTCTGGGGAGTAAAGCTTCCAAAGAAAAATTATCTTAATCAGGCTTCGAGTCATTTGAGGACATTTCCTTGGATTTCCTTTCAGAGCCTTGTGCATACCTGTGAAAACTGCCTTATTACCCAACAGAAGGAACAAGGAGATGTCTAATTCAAGCCATATTTAGAACAAGTCTCTTAAATATATACCAAATCCACCACACATGTTTTCTACCCCTGTAACAGAGGATATCCAAGAAAGGTGAACTCACAGGAAAAGCCATGAAATTGGCAAAATCCAAAGATGCTCATAGGATTTCAGAATTACGTACTCCAGACTTGCTTCCCTTGTGCTGGGATAAAAGGGGATGAAACACCCTGCCTGGGGACCAGCATGGGCTGAATTGAGGGAGCAGCGGTGGGGCTCTAGGAAGCTCTCCGGAAGCTGTGCGTTGAGGTCAGATCTCCAAGGTGGAGGCAGGACAATGTGAAAACAAAGCCACAGCTGACGAAGCAGTAAATTCTTCATCCAAGAAATCAGCCTAGGATCCAGGCCACAATGAGACAGGAAGGAAGGGGGCAGGGTACAACTATTAAAAGAATGACACAACATTGAGAAGAACAGGATACGACGAAAACCGGTTAGAACCGGTTAGAACCGGCCCAAGATGGCAGAAGATTTGACTTCCAGTGGACCTTGAGCCTCCTCATCCGCTCGTTGTAATGCATTAGCTAAGTGACACACCCGCGAGCGCCATGACAGTTCTGAGGCCAGCCATAAAATTAGGCCAAAAAGTGAGTGATGCCACAATTCTTGGAAGTCCCTGCTCCTCCCCGCAAATAGCTGGAATAATCCCTCCCACTCTCTAGCCTGTGAAATTACCCAGCCCGGAAAAACTGACCACCCATATTTCGGTGCCGCCTCCCACCTTCTGAGACGGCCCACACTCTGTCTCTAAATAAACCTGCTTTCACTTTACTACGGCTCGCTCTTGGATTCTTTCCTGCACGAAGCCAAGGACCCTCACTTGGTGGCCCACCCCAGGGGCTCACTCAAGACCTAGGACACGACCATCCTCTCACGCCCCATTTTTCCTACAACTAGATCTGTGAGGGAGGGTGATTCCTAAACAAGGTCAAGTACAAATGAGCAGCCAGCCAAGATGGGGCAGTGAGAGCAGCAGCGCTCAGCAAGGGAGCAGGCAAGAGCGGTTGAGCATAGGCTCTGAGACAAGAAGTGACCAGGGCCAGCTGCTGGCATTGTGTCTCTTGGGGAGAGTGTTGAATGGCTAAAGATACCAATGGTGAGTGGGCAAATCCCAAGAAATTTTTCCACTCCTAAATACCCTACCATGCAGTTTTTTGAGAGTAGAAAAATACCTTCTGATGGGTGGTAGAGTGCATTAGGAATAGAATTCAGGGAAATGTGGTCGGTAAAGAAGTTGAGGCCTAGATCATTTGGCAATAGCAAAACTCATCACTTCATAAATAAAATAGGAATTCAGGAATTGTGGGCAGAGAAGCCATCCCATTTGACTGGGAGACCTTTTCCACGGGGGGAGAAAGAACTCTAGAGAATATGAAACAGGACAGGGTAGAATTCAGGATCGTGGTACCGTAGCATCTACCAAGCTTGAGTAAATCAAGGGGATTGAAGCAGATCAGATGAAAAACACTAATTCACATTCACCTTTTGTGGCGGAACCTAAATTACCCATGTCGGTAGTGTCCATTAATCAGATATATGCCATATTCACTCTCATAATTTCTTTTTTACAGGTATTTGGTTTTCTTAGTTAGAGGGGAGAATAACTGTATGCATGATTATGGTATTAGCTTAATTCTCTCACCAGATCTGAATGAAGATAAGGGAGCGATGGTTAAACAATCCTTTCTGTATGTTCCTCTTTACATCTGAAATCCTGAAATGAAAAACTTCACACAATTCTTTTCAAACTTTAGGGAGTACATCAGTAAATACAAAAGCTGCTCGTCACCCTATTTCACTTGGTTTTTCCAGTATGGTTTCCCATGTTACCCACACTTCTCAGATAATCTGCTTTTTAACCTCACCTTGTGTCACTAAATAAGGACTCAGTGTCGCCCTGGCCTCAGCAATCACTGCCTTCCAGTCGTGACATCGTCTCGGTACTGAGCAAAAATCCAAAGGCAGAATTCTGTTCAGTGCAACAAGCCTTCACTAAGCATCTGAAGAAGTGCAGCTCCGTGAGTGAGGAGAGATACCAAAAATGGCAAAGCAGCCCTCCAGCCCCACTCTGAAAGGCCAGGCACACCTTGGTCTCAGTCTCAGCTGCCATCATTAGCTGGAGAGCTGCAGAGCCATCCGGGCTACTGTGAAAGGGGCCACTCCACCTCCATCCCACCAGATAATGCACAGCTGGTCTCAGGTGCAGTCCTTCTTGGCCTTGAATTACAGATTCAAAACCGTAAAATAGAAAGAAGAGCTGGCTGACTGAAGGCAGAGTAATCCACCAAAAATTATGACCCCAGCTTGTATTTCTGGCCCCGGCGGCTCTGGCATTGCCAGGTCCCCAAAGCCGACCATCGTATCTTACTCTGTTGTGAGGCGTGTGTTCAGACTGTGGATTGATCTACACCATGGCTTGTCACACAGCTCCTCACCCCTGCCCCTGCATCGTGACACAAAGTAGGCCTCTTCTCCATGAAGCTGAAAATACATGTGTGAATATGTGTTTCTGAATGTGTATATAATGTGTGTATATACATAATGTGTGCGTATGAATTTATGTGTGTATGTGTGTCTTTATTTAGTGACTGCTCTGTTTGCTATAGAGTGCTTATCTCAGAAAAGGGTGACATCAGCCAGTTAATATTAATCCTGATAACAAACAAACCCCCAAATGATTAATGGCTCAAACCCAGTGCAGGTTTCTTTTTCGTGGAAAGTCCAAAAGAGGTACTTCTGGTCCCAGGGCAGCTCTTTTCCATTGACTATTCAGAAATCCAGACTCCTGCCTGCTGGCTCCATCTTCAACATGTGACTTCTGTGATTGCTGTGCTGAGTTGGCTGCATCAAACTGGTGGAAGGGGAAAGAGGGTGGAGCACCGCATATAGGAGATATTCCTGGGCCAGGACAGGTATCACTTTTGCTCATACCCCATCGGCTGGAACTACCCCTGTCACGTGGCCACACCTAACTGCAAAGGGTATTGGGAAATGTAGTCCAGCTGTGTGGCTAGAGGGTAGAGGGAATGGGTTCCATGACACCTAGCCAGCCCCTGCCACAGGGGCAAAGCAGAAATCGAGGGCTTGGCCTGCATTCTCATGGAGCTGGTCACCCCATTAGGGAAATAGACCCTGCAATACAGGAGCAATTCAGCAATTACGCACTTCAGATAAAGGGCCAAAATGATGGAGGATGTAATCCATCTGAGTGAGGAATCCACTGGGGGCTAGAGATGACAGACAACCCTACAGGCAGGTTTCAGTGCAATCCTGAATAGTGAGCAGGTTTCAGGCAGGTGGGCAGGAGCAGGGAGAGTGTGCTATAGGCAGACGGACAAAAGCACCAGCTCAGAAGTGAGAGGGGCCCATTCTAGAGACAGTGAAACCAGGCTGGCAGGAAGGGAGGGGTGAACAGTTACCATGAAAGGAAGCATTTGAGTGAAAAGATCTCACTGGCCTTTAGTTTGAGAATGTGTGAGGCTGGGAGTCTCTATTTCTAAGACCAAGTGAAATCTCAGTTACTGAGATAGTATGAGAAGTGATGTGAGGTCAATTTCAAATCTATACTGAGTAATATTGTTATCTCTCATGTCTAAACACACACACAAAGACACACACACACATGCACGCACACACACACACACACACACACACACACAAAATCATGTCCGAGTCAAATCCAGGATTCATCCAGATTCGTAGGCTAAAGATTTCAAGTTTGAAAATTTTCAGGTGGGAGATTTTATCTGAATGGACACTTATTCAGTATACATGAACTGTAGGTAGGTAGTCATGTGATAGTGAATTTGCCCTCAAACTAAGCAGGTGGACTTCCTTGAAGAGGCAGGGGTACTCTCCTGTCAGTTATACTCTGTCAATGATTTTAATTGATTTCCTTATGTATATATTCTACCTGAATTAAGGCCAGATAACATACAACACCAGTTTGAAAAGTAATATTCTCTCTCCCTCTCTCTATGGGAATTTATTTATTATATATGTATATGTAGAAAATATAAACCTTTCATAAAAATACTTATTATAAAAGTATAACACCTAGTGTATTGTGAGCTTTTGTGGTTATTTAACCGTGAAGGATGTTTATGTGAAAGGATGATATTTACCTTTTATTTTCTTACCTACAGCCTTAACACAGAAGTAGATTTTATTTTCCTCTAAGTCAGTTTTTATTCTCCTTACATACATGTAAACTATAACAACAAATGATTCCTTTGTACCTTAGCATTTAAGAAATTACCAACTCTCTTATTTGTAGTGAGGTGGATGGACCTAGAGTCTGTCATACAGAGTGAAGTAAGTCAGAAGAGAAAAACAAAATACCGTATGCTAACACGTATATATGGAATCTTAAAAAAAAAAAGGTTCTGAAGAACCTAGGGGCAGGACAGGAATAAAGACGCAGACGTAGAGAATGGACTTGAGGACACGTTGGAGGTGAAGGATAGGCTGGGACGAAGTGAGCGAGTGGCATGGACATATATACACTCCCAAATGTAAAATAGGTAGCTAGTGGGAAGCAGCCACATGGCACAGGGAGATCAGCTCTGTGCTTTGTATCCACCTAGAGGGGTGGGATAAGGAGGGTGGGAGGGAGACACAAGAGGGAGGGGATATAGGGATATATGTATATGTATAGCTGATTCACTTTGTTATACAGCAGAAACTAACACACCATTGTAAAGCAGTTATACTCCAATGAAGATGATAAAAAAAAAAAGAAATGACCAACTCTCAGTTATGACAATTAATTGGTATAAGCCTATGTAAATTTCACAGTGCTATCTTATTTATTATCCTTTCTGACTACGGCAATACCTCTCCCTACCTGAGAGGTAGGTTAAGTAGCTCCTTCCATCCCTTTGTAACAGGCAAGGAATCTGAGACAAAGAGGTTCAATTACATCCTGAGATCTGGTAAAATCTGTGCCTTCGGGCTGAAACTCAGGTCCCCTTGCCCTAGGATCTGTCCCCTCTCCTTCATGACTTCACTTATTTCAATGGAGAGAACTGACCATTTGCATAAAAATAACTAAAATAGAACCTCATTTAGGAGGATGGGTTTATATATACACATATTCATTCAGAAAGCAAAACAATGACATCATATATCTGGTAAGAAGTGTAACCATGAACTGAATAAGAAGTCACATATCTAATCTATAAGGACTCTTCCCCCAAATCACATGATATACCACTCAAAATCATCATTTCTTTTGTTGAATGTCATTTCCCGTAAATTCTTTGACTCTTTGCATACTGATAAATGTGTTCTTAAGTCTTAGAATGTTATCATTCTTTTGGCACTCTCTCAATCCTTAAAACCTGTATGTGGGTGGAGAAAATATAGACATCTTTTTCTTTATGGACTACAGCAAGCACCAGTTGGGTACTTACTGAGTATGACACGTTGTGTGACAGATCCCGGGGCTTAAAATGTCTTTGATTCTAGAGGGAGCTCGAGATAAGGATTATAAATATTGTGCAGAAACAACATCGTGGCTCTAGTTACCTATTGATGTCTTGGCATTGTTGGAGAAATTAGAATCTTCAAAATAATGGAAAACCAGATATCTAGGATTTATGTTCTTTTTGGTGAAAGTAACTCCACACACACAAATTGAGAGAAGCAAGAGTATAAGTCTGAAGCAAATGATTTTAAGCTCTACTGATAAGAAGGAGAACTGATCCATAGCAGAAAAAAAAAAAAAAACTGCCTTTATTCCTGCAGATGGATGCAGTGCAATGCTACCAGAGTGCTTATCCTTCAGTGGGTGCTGAATAGATGTTTGTTGAGTGACTAACTAACCAGGTACACAGGGCTTTCACACAAGTTCAACCTGAAGGAAAATGGGGAGCAGTAAATATGGCTCATTTTAATGGAGTTCACAGCCCTGCTGACAACATGGTGGATCTGCTGGGACAAAGTGACCCTTGGGCAACCCCTGCACGCTAAGATGATCCTAGCGTTAATTATTGGCAGAGAACTAGTCATCTCCCAGATCAACATCAGTATGCAGCAAGGCCTTTCCGGGGAAGAAAAGGAATAGAAACACTTTTCAGAGGTGAGGGAGGCGTCTCAGCCACGTTATTTACTTATTCGATTCGATTTTTTAGTGTCTGACGTCACAAAAGTTGTAACCAAGACAAACCAGGCTGTGAGTACCATTTTTAAAATGTCATCAGCCTAGCAGAAACATTAGACATAAATCACGAGTTTTATTGTATTTGCAATTAAAAAGATCAAATTTAATATCTACAGAAAAGCCTTAATAATTAGGATAAAGATTAATACAGTGAAATGTCCCTGGTTTAGCAGGCCACCCAAGCAAAGCTGAAATGAAGAATTGAGTATATAATCGAATAGCATGTGAATATTAATGCACAAAGCCCTCCAGGTCCCCAGATCCCTAATGCAATTATTTTCTATTCACATTAATTGTTCCTAACAGATGACATTAATGACTTTGAGTTAAAATGTGTGCAAGGGAAGATGTCACAAGATCAGTGCTGTTTAGAAATAAGGTCACTTTTATAATCATTTGCTCAGATTTTAACCACTACTCAACATAATAAGGTTAACATGGTGAGTGCTTTTAATGTGAATATCAAAAGTTAATTTAATGTTAGTATCAAAAGCCAATAAGTGTATTGGGGTATTCACATTTTTCTTGCTGTTTCTTTTTCCTTACTACTTATTTTCCAACACATACCGACAGACTGTGAAAGTGTGATTATTGTTTATAATGTGTAATTGCACATGTGTATATATAGAACACTGATAAACTCAGATAAACTTTTTTGAGTTAGGATATGTTATCTAATCTAGAAATGTCAACTCTTTTGAGATTTACCTGTCCAAGGCAAGATTTGAAACAAACAATTAAATGAACACTGTTCAAAATTTCTGCCTGTTTTTACCCAGAAACTTCACTCACGCATCTTAGATCTTTCAACCGGGGATTTGCTCTCAGATGTGGAAAGAAGCCGGAGTCTGACGCACTCACGAACTGATGTTGAAATGCACGTGAGTTTCCCTGTCGCCTTCAGAACACTTGTTCAGGTTGTTCTTTTCCTTCCTTGCATCAGAAATGATGTCACAAGTGAACCATAAAGCGCATCCTTGAAGCACTGTCAGGCAGATTAAAAATACTTTCCTTTCTTGTGTTCTCTGCAATTCAATATCATGTCCCCCAGCTGATGAAGTAAGCAGAAAGTGTCACTCTCGGCAAAAATATCATAAATCTTGCCTCGTCCCCAAGATACCTTTTTGGGTATTGATTACATCTCAAAGTCTCTGAGAAATGGCCAAGGAGCTTTTTATTAAAGCCCATGTCCCATATTACTCATCCTACTTTTATGATATATTATGTATGAACTTTTAAAAATTCATGGTCTGTACTTTTTTTTTCTTCAGCTAGGGTTATCTTTGTGCTTATTTGGCAAAACTTTAACCAGCGTGGTTTTTAACTCTCATTGACATAAAGAAAGTATCTTGAAAAACACAAGAGCCAAATAAATATATAATGCAAAGTGTTAGGCTTAAAACAATGACAGATGCACATTTGTGGATGACTGGCCTTTTATTTTACTGTATAATTTTATAAGTGTAGCTAGGAGAGTCTATATCGAAGGTAAATATTCTCAAGTTAGATTGGAATTAAATGTCAGTGGAATGCTGTCGCTTTAAACATTCATGAAGACCTTAATGGCATCCAATCTATAATATGGCCTTAAGATCAGGAACTTTTTTAAGTTGCAGTTTTTATCCAAGAAATCCTTGCCTTCATTCTCTGTGTCTCTCTCCTTTTTTTAACTAAAATTATGGATTTTGTATTGCATTTCTCATAGTAAGGATGTTAAAGCATATGAGTGCTTCAAGGTGGTAATCTAAAATACACTATGGGAAAAAGACACTTTGAATAGTGTAAGTGGTATGCTTTGCCAATTAAATCAACACAATTAAGATAATGTTGCAACGGAAACAACATACATCTTGTGGCAAAGAAGAATTTTAATGATAGTCATTATCTATTACTAATTACGACTCTTCTCAGGAGGATGTTTTGGAAGGAAGTCTGTATACGTGCAGGAGTTCTGCTGATTGTCAGGGGCCTTACTTGGAGCTATCTCATAGAGGCTGGGACCTGGGCCTGACATCAGAATGTTGTATTGACTGGGTGACCTTGGACAAGATTTGAACACCTCAGTGCCTCAGCTTCCCCTTCTGGAAAATGAGAAAAAATGATGATTTTTTTCTATTTCTGAGAGTTGTAGTGAGGATTAAATAAGATAATATATAAAATGTACGTAACACAGTAGCTGCTAACAGTTAGGAGCCATAACGAGGTCTCCGCTGCTTTATCCCTCTTGTGTTCTTAAGTATTTGGCCACGTGCCACGGCCACAGAAGAACATGGCGAAGGTGGAGAATGAGAATAGAGCAAAGTGCCTACTGGTGTGTCTCTACAGAAGGTCACGTCAGTGACCCGTGGAAATAAAGTACACACACTTCTGGCTGTTTCTCATCACAGCGCCCATGTGTAAGACCATGATGGCATATTAAGAAGTGTAATGCATGGTCCCTTAGGGAGGCTATAAAGTATAATTTTGTTGAAAAGCCAAGACACACACATATTTAAAAAAGAAACATTTTTAGTAATAGTAGTAAAACCTGACAGTTACTAAGTTTTGCTGTCACTAATAGTTACTAAGTATCATTAAGCGAACTACTGCTAATTGGCAGGGGCTGTTCACTCTTCACATTGATCTTATGTGGTAGGTGCTTTCATTATCTCTAGGTAGAAAGAAGGAAACTGAGGCATGGAGGAGTTAAATAATTTTCCCAAGGTCAAAGAGTTAGCCCAGTGAGAGAGCCAGGAGTTAAACCTTATAAGTGGCCTTGGTGTTCAGCCGCTCAATCACAGAACAGTTATTTATTGGAGCAGGGAATCCTACATGATAATCACGTGCTGATGAGGGAAGAAACTTCAGGACAGAGGAGCTCACTTTTCAGCCATGATGTCAGAGATTCTGGGTCCCTTATTAAATTCCAACATTGGTTGCCCAAGGTCAGGGAAAGGTGGGAGAATTTACCAGTAGAGAGGACTCGCCCCTTCCTCTTCTTGGCAAAGAATTACTCTGTAATCACCCCACCACACCCACACCCACACCCACATCCACACACACACACACACACACACACACACACACACACACACACACACACACACACACACACACACACACACACACACACACACACACACACACACACACTCCCCAGTACACTGCTCCAAGGGAGGGCTCTCACCACTCCTTTCATCCTCCTCAGTATAGCCCAGGTCACACTGTGAGACACACAACTTGCTACCAAGTAATGCACATGAGAGGTAATCATCTCTCATCGCTCCTCCTAGGCTAGGGGCTTTCTACTCAAAGCACAGGCCCTGGGCCAGCAGCATCAAAGCACCTGGGAATTTCTTAAAATACTACATCTCAGACCCCACCTCAGAATTACTGAATCAACGTCTGTATTTAACAAGATCGGGGATGACTTCTGTGCCCATGAAAGGATGAAAAGCCCGGCTTAGAGGACACTTCTGTGCATAACTACCCCAGCCCTGCCTGACCCACATGACATTGATGGGCCTTCCCCACCTCCCAACCGTGTCCTCCATCACATCTGGGCATCTCAAGTTCAAGGTCAAGGGAGAGGCAACAATGCCTCCCTCCTCCAGCTCATCTTCTGAGTTCTAGTCCTGTCATCTTAATCCAACATCTGTATCGAGGTGCACACATGTGTGACAACTGGGCAAGGAAGCTTATTTGTTAAATAGAGGCCTGGGAACTGAGTTGAGTTGTAAAAATAGACAGTATTTTGATAGGTGAGGCGGGAAGGTATAGATAGGAAAGACAGAAATCACAGATAAGCTTCAGTACTTTGGGAAAAGGTAGAATATAAACGGTGACTGACACGTGTGCAGGGTGTGAAAAAAGCCATGGGAGAAGTTTAGATCGGATGGCCTCAAAGGACATGGATGTGATCTCTCTCCGGATAGTAGACGCAAGTTTCAGAGCAGAGGTAGTCCTAAATAAAAGCCACCACCCTGCTGAACCAAACAGCAAAATACCAGAGAATGGGACGGAGAAAAGAGAAGACGCACAAGTACAAGTGCCTCATGATGTGGTATTTCTGCAGGTCTGTTCAGGGCATGTTCCAGATGTGTGTGCCGTGCCTGAGGCCTAACTGCATCGTGCTCCTGTGCATTGGGACCACGGGCAGAGGGTCGTTGTTGAGATACAAACGTGAACTCCCGTTAACTAAGTTACATCTGGCAGTAAATGAGGTCATAAATCAATAAGTATTGCTGAAAGCTGGATTTTAAGACGACTTTCTCCTTTCAGTGGTATTTAGAGCCAAATTTCAGGGGGGAAAATAGAGTAGTAAAGTTCCTTGGCATTTTCAGATCACTTAAAGAGATTATCGTGCAGCCAAAATGAAGTATCGATAGCAAGGCAGATGCCTGATATTGAAAATCTAACATTATTAAGCATTATGGATATTGATTAGACAGCAGATTAAACATGCCCTCTGTACCGATGCAGGGATTTCCTATTGACCACGAGTGCTCCCAGAACAGCATTACCTTCCTTCCCCAAGCTAGTGTTTAGTCATCGTCAGTTGGAATTGCATTTGTAGAACAGTGATACGTACCCAAGTACTAAAGGCAGCCATAAAGGGTCAATAGATTGCACAAGTAAGAGACTTGCCATTCCGCCAGTGACACAAAGACAGATGGTTTCCCATCAATGAGTTTCTGAGACAAAGCTTTTCTAGATAGGGGACAGGAATGAGACTGTAATGGAGAGATCCCATTCTTGTGAGCGGGATGCTAAATTAATTTAGCCTGTCCAGTTAGGGGAGCTTCATCTGTTACATTAGGGGCCTATAATGTGGCTGTCACGACGTTCTGGGGTGTCTACAGCTTTGTCACCTGTGCCTTACGCAGACCCACTAGAATTCTAGCTGCTTGGATCCTTCTGTGCGGGACCCAGATCTGTTTGATGTGAGAATCTTTACCATTTGGATAGCCAACTGATAGGAAGAGTCCTAGGATCTTTACAACAGAGCCTCATGATTCCCAGGTTTGGTGTTCCATTACAGTACATGGCTTCCTGGGCATTCGATCCCAGACTTATAATGATGTTATCAGAGCCGTAGGGATTATAAGAGTGATCTGGGAGAACTGTCCCACCCTACAGCAGAAGACAGTAAGGTCCATGGAAGTTAAATGCTTTCTTTCTCAATATCTCATATCTGGTGGCACTGGTAGCCTGAGAGCCAGGTCGCTAGACTCCAGTCCAGGGCCCATGCTCTTGAACCCTTAAGCCAAAGATGCTGCTCTGCCTTCTTCCTTTTGTAGCATTAAAGTCATGTCTTGATATTGATCTGATTCTTTAACCAGCATGACTGGATAAAATGGAACACTCCCAGTGTCGTATTTCTGCCTAACGATGATGGCAGCTCATAATAAGTGAGCAGCTGCTTAGGCCAGATCCTATGCTGTATGCTTCTCATCTAGAAACTCACTTGGTCCTTGCAGTGACCCTAAACGGTGCGCGGTATTATTATTCTTCACTTTTTAAAAAAGAAAATGTAGCTCTAAAAGATGACATCATTTCCCAGGCATGTTAGTCAGAGTCATAGCCAAGATTTGAACCCCTAGTCTGTCGACCCCAAAGTCTGTGTTTCTAACCACAGTGCTGTATTCGCTCCTACCTCATTATGATGTTGAGCTGGGATTTCCTCTCTCCCTTAGCAAAGTCCTCGCTCAGAGCTGTCCTGCTTTTTTTAGGAATGCCAGCTGAACACAAAATCAGGAACCCCTGCTTTGAAACGCCCTGGCATGGGGGTTGCCATCCACGGTCATCTCTGTACTCGAAGCAGCTGTAGCAGCAGCGAGCTGTCTCTCTCGAGCGCCTGCAGCGAATACTCCAGCGGCTCCTCCTACACGTGGCATGATGGGAAGAACCTCAGGAAAAGGGTAAGGCTCCTTTCAGGGCACTGCAGCGTCAGAGAGAACCAGAAAAGAAGCCTCTTCCGGTAGGAAGGCGGAAGGTGGGAGGGAGGCGAAGAAGGAAATGACCATTTGCTGAGTTCTTGTTTGTTTACACTTCTCCCCATCACATAGAAGAGGAAATTGGCTAGAGACGGTTAAGTTCCTTGCTAGAAGTCACACAGCCAGTGAGAAGTGGCGTGATGATTCAACCTCAGATGACGAGGCCATCATGGGAGGGAGTTTGGGAGAGAAAGACATTTTCCCTTCTGTGCTTCGGTGGAGCCCACCGAATTCCCAGATTTATATCGAGTTGGAACTGGAGCCCTGGCCTAATGGAACTGACCACGCTTCAGACCGACTAAGACATTTTCAGGTAGTTTTATGGACATCGTGCCTGTGATGCTCAGAGAGACTTGTTAATGTCCGCTGCAAACGAGAGTGGACTTGCCCACGTGCCAAGTCATTCCAGACTGAGCATCCCGTGAGAACTCAAAGAAAAGGTTTTCTTCTAGAGAATAGGGAGAGCGGTGCATTCTCTCCGAATGGATGGCCGAAAGGTCTGGAAGTATCATTAGCTTTGTAGGAGTTTACTGCTCAAAAATAGCATGTATTATATTGACCTTTAATCAAGGCAATAGCCTCCTAAAACACTAATATTATGGCTGTAAGTTAGAGGGTGGCACAGTAGAGAGGGAGAATTCCATGGTAGATGACAAGCGCTATGGCTTCAGTGAAAGTCGAGCATGTCTCTACTTAGATGCCAGGAGTTCCTCTACCAGATTTTTAAATAACTCTTACGGCTGGAATGACTCCATCTGTAAAGTGGGCTCACCCAGCTGAAGATTCCTTCACGATTTGAATAAACATCTTTGCACACTGGTATAAGCCAGGAATCTGGAATCGCTGTTTCTGCAGTTTCCTAATGTTAAAGAGAAACAAAGAGTACAGGAGAATGGAAGCCCTGAATTCGAATATTTGGAGATCGGTTTTCTGTCATCTGTATAAATTTAGTTTATGACTTCAGAAGCAAAAGAAACCAGGGAAATTCCATAACTGCCAGAAAATTTGGGTGAGGGAGGAGGTTTTTCATACTCTGAACAAGAACTCAGAACAAGATTGCAAGCTTGAATTTAGAGCTTATTCCCTTGGACTCAGACTTACAGTGCAAAGTGCGGAGGCTGGGGTGTTATCAGAATTGCTCCTTCTAAGGAGCTGTTCGGAGTTCTGAATAATGACTGCTAGGAACCTGGCCCTTAGCAGACTGGGGAGGTGGTAGGGTGGGGGGGGATGTTCCCTCTCTTTGTCTCTGAATATTGCTGGCTCCCAGAGCCCCCTGCTCTGCTCTTTTCATTCACAGCTCTTTCTCTCTCTCTCTGAGCCTTTTTTCTTTTCTTTTCTTTTCTTTCTTCCTTGAAATTTTTCCAGTTAGAACAACCCTCGATATCCTAGGGACATCTCTTCCCTGAAAGAGGAGAAATAAGGTTCTTAAGACACTTCATACACACTCCGTTAGCCATCATCTGGAGATTTAACAGTGTCCCATCTCAAAATGGCTGTGGAGTACCAGCGTGCCTGCCACATCTCCCAGAGAAAAGTCCTAATTCTCAGGGATCCAGCAAACTAGACCCAGTCTCATGGAGACAGTTTATTTTATTTTATTTTATTTTATTTTATTTTTATTTGTTTATTTATTTTTGGCTGCGTTGGGTCTTCATTGCTGCGCACGGGCTTACTCAAGTTGCGGCGAGCAGGGGCTACTCTTCGTTGCGGTGCGCGGGCTTCTCATTGCGGTGGCTTCTCTTGTTGCGGAGCAAGGGCTCTAGGCGTGCGGGCTTCAGTAGTTGTGGCACACGGGCTTCAGTAGTTGTGGCTCGCGGACTCTAGAGCGCAGGCTCAGTAGTCGTGGCGCACGGGCTTAGTTGCTCCGCAGCACGTGGGATCTTCCCAGACCAGGGCTTGAACCCGTGTCCCCTACATTGGCAGGTGATTCTTAACCACTGGGCCACCAGGGAAGAAGTCTTGAAGACATTTTAAGTTGATATTATTTAAGGAACTTCTTAAGTTCTTACCATGTACCAGGTACTCATTTAGTATTAACTTACATAATAAATTCATACAATAAAAATTTGAATGTGAATATAATATTAACCTATGTAATAACAAATATATGACCAATGGTTCTTTAGTAGTTCATAAGTATTTTTTTTTAATATTTTTTTGTGTAGAAACAGAAGGGAAGCCTACATGAAATGCACTGGCCTGCCCTCCATGGAGGAATCTGGCTTGTATTATTGAGTAATGACCACATGTCAGCTTTGTCAGCTCTTCATAAGTACTAGCTCATTTAATGCTCGTGCTAGCTTATTAAGTGGGTTCTCCTATTTCCTCCATTTCACAGAGAAGTAAACTGAGGTGCTGAGAAATTAAATATCCATCCCAAGGTCTCATAGCCAGTAAGCAGAGCTGGGCAGTTGGTTCCAGAACCTTAACCATTCCGCTAGACTGACCTCCTTGAATCAGCCTAAAACGTGGAGGAGTCCCAGTTGTTGGGATGGGTTTGTTTCCATTAAGACCAAGAATGTCATTTAAAAAAAAAAAGAATGTGTAAAACTGTTGTCCAGTCAAGAAATAGGAAAGAACTGTGGGCATTAAACCGAGGCTCCTACCTTAGCAGCAGCATCTTTCAGCCAGCTGCCCTGCTCCCCAGAGCAACTCTCTTCTGACTTTTCCCTGCAAAGAATGAAGCCGCCAATATGAAATGCCAGCTTCGTCCCACCATCTCCCCCATAGGAGATTCATGCTTTTCTTCAAGTTTCAAGATTATCCTCAACCTTTCTCCAGCTATTAAATACCATGACCTCCTTTGGAAAACTGTTGGAGGAATGTGGCTAATCTCACAGAGTGGGGAGCCAGGGCCCTGGGAGGTTTGCAGCCTTGGGCCCTGGGATGACGCAGACCGCAGCACGGGCAGGCTGCGGGGAGGCAGAAGGGAAGTGGGTAGGCAGACACAGAGCACATCTATGGCAGGAACAAATCTGTCCCTTTCAAGCTCTAAGAGGGTGCTTTTGCCTGGCTTCTCTTCCTTTTTGTGAACGTGACATCAGGATCATGGAAATTCTTAGAAACCCAAGCTGTGGCAGTCTGCTCACTGGTCAGTCTGTAACACCCAGACTTACTGAAGGGGTTTCTTCTGATCTCCGAAGGAGCTTTTAATGGCGCAGCAGAAGAGGAGGGGGAAGGGGAAGCATCACCAAAATAGAATCTATGCACAGCAACTTCGGACCCTGGAGAATTTTCCAAAGAGAATATATAATTTGACTTAAAACCAATATGCATATAAAAAATAAACAAGACATATTGTTGATGACAAGATTTTTATGATTTTTAACAATCATAAAATTTTTATGAGGAAGTTTTAGATGTAAGCAGATGCTCACAGCTTACTAAAAAGCTGAGATTCCAAGGCAAGTTTCTGACATGGAGTTGACCTCTGCTTATGAGCGCTCAGGTGTTCAGAGTCCTGGAGCAGCGGGGCAGTTGGTGTGGAGATGCCAACAGGAGCTGTACTCTTAGCCAAGACTGGTGCAGAGTGCACATCCGAAACCACCAGATTCATTCATAGACGTTCTTCATCGTTAATTATATAGCCTTTTAAAAGAAAAAAGTCATTAGTTCAGAGCCTCCCAGTTTCCCTGAGTGCCGGTTTGTGATTAAACTCCGCAAGTTCCATTCAAAAGAGGGGTGTTGGAATAACCTATGGTCTCTATTATGACTTTGGCTAATATAGAGGGTAGAACAGAGGCTAAGCTTCATTCCAGCAGTATTGCATCCAGATTGATGGTGCAGTCTCTAGAGCCAGATTGCCTGGGTTCAGATCTCCACACAGCCACTTCAGAAATGAGTCATAGGAAGGACCCAGGAGACCAGAGTTCAAACCTTTGCTCCAGCTGTTCCTTAACTATGTGATCTCCAAAGGACAGATCTTGCTGAATCTCACTTTCCCGCCTAGTAAAATAGAACTGATAATGTCTCCCTCATGGTATTGTTCTGAAAATTAAATCAAAGCACCGGGTCAGGGGCTGGTACACAGCAAATGCTTGGTCAATGTAAGCTTCCTCCTCTGCCATTCTGTTTCTTGCTAGCAGTAATTTGATAAATATGAATGTCTGAGTAGAATGCCATGTTTTTTTCTATGTCATTTCTCGGTCACTTCTCCAGAACTAACACTTGTATTTGGAGAAATACGAAGAACAGGAAATTGACCTTTTGAAGTTAGTAGGTGAACCATTGCTATGAGTTCTAACAGCAAATGCCCAGCTGCTCTATCTGTGTAAACATTTCACAGATGTTCACTGCCTATCAATGAGTAAAGTCATGAAGCCACATGGCATTCTAACTTTCAGTCGTTAGAATGGAAGGGACCGTAAAGGCAGGGACCAACTCACTTTTCCATTTACCCTCTTTACCTGCCGTATACACTGAGCAGTGAGCCATAGTGTCTTCTGGTTACTCCCTAAGTGTTCCTTAAGCATACTTTTCCAATTCAGGTCTTTGCCCTCCCATTTCTGCTACCTGGAAATCATTTCCTCTACTTTTAAACTAAGGCAAACCTATCTCTCTTTCTAGGGCTAGGTTTATTTTTTTAAAAAAGAAAAGAAAAGAAAAGGAAACTTATATGCTTTTTGTGTTTCTTTTCCAAACAGACATGTGGTCTCCCTCGTCTGAAATTCTGGAGTACCTGCTACCCCTGTATGTCTCATATGATCCCTTGACTTATGGTTCCTTGAGCTCAACTCCTCCTGGGGGTTGCATGCTCCTTGAAAGCAGGGTCCTCATCCTCTACTTATCTATATCATATGCTGCTTAGCTCAGGACCTGGCAAGGTAGAGAATCACTGTGTAGTTAATGAATTAGTTTGAATTAATTAATGAATAAATGCATTTATATGTGAATATTTATCAACCACTAGAACGAATTAAGTTTAATGATGGCCTTTTCCTTTTATAAATTGGTGATCCACAGAGCTCAATCATTTCTCATGTCTCCTTTTCTCTCCTAGCAGTCATCACAGAATTGGGACAAAAGGTTAAGTATTGACTCTTCGCTCCCAAGTGGCTTTGCTAGTCCCACAGATGAACTACCTCCGACTCGCATCAAGGAAAGCCACATTTTGGAAGGACTCAGAAAGCTCCAGAAGAGAAAAGTGTTACTTGAACCCCCATCAGTGATAACCAAATGGGGTTATAAAGATTGCATGAACTCCAATGAAGGAATCTACTCACCAGGAATTAAAAGTAGCAGCCTCAAGGAATATCCCCCCTGCAAACCCACGGACACGGGGAGCCCCTGCAAGGAGCCCCACAAGGCATTTGCTTACGACACAGATTCTCACGACGATGCCGAAGAGGACCCTTCCTCCTTAGCCTCGCTCCAGGCAGTTCCGCACCAGGGCTGCAGGCTGCACGGTTGTAAATTAACCCACAGTGTTTCTGACAGTCTCTTTGGCTGGGAGCTGAATGGCAGACACTGTTCAGAAGTCACTTCCTCCGTCTACCCCTGGGAAAGGCCCGAGAAGCTGACCAGTTGTGCTAGCAGCTGTCCCTTGGAGCGGAAGCAGTGCCCAAGTGCGCAGGGGCCTCAGGTACAGAGAGAGAGGGACCCGCACAGCCAGGGCTGCCTGTCTGTCAGTCTCCAGCTCTCAGACACTGATGACACCGAAACCCTGGATGAGCTGCACATAGAGAGCAGTGATGAGAAAAGCCCTTCCGACGTGTCTTTGACTGTGGACGCCGACAAGTCTGTGGAGAACCTGGACGTCCACGTGGGATTCGGAAGATCTCAACGTGGGTCTCCTGAGGAGGAAGATAAACAAGTGCCCGTCCACTTCGAGAGCAGGCCAAAGACGTTTAGTTTCATTAAGCAGCAAAGGGTTGTAAAACGGACTTCCTCAGAAGAATGTATTACTGTCATATTTGATGCAGAAGATGGCGAACCCATTGAGTTCAGCTCTCACCAGACTGGCCTGGTCACTGTTACCAGAAAGGAGATTTCCATCCATCAGGCCCCTGCTGGGCCCCAGACAGAACACACTGAACTTTTACCTCAGGGAATTGCTCACTTACAGCCAGGGGCTGCTGCTAGAGACTATCCTTTCTTGAAGAGATCTGAAGAGGAAACTGAGAGAAACATTCCAAGACAAGAAGTAGACGATGTTGCCGTGACACCCACTGAATCCTTCCGCCCCGGGACAGTGACGCAAAGCACTCAGCGACAAAGACTGACCAAACCAACACACGCTCCGTCACGCCAGAGTCATTCTAGGTCCTCTGTGGCCACGGGCATCTATCAGAAGAAAAGTCTGACAAAAATACCAACCAGGGGCAAGGCTTCACCTCAGAAATCAAGGATAATGGAGCCTGAGGCCTCCCTCACGGTCCCCTCAGCTGGCCCAGTGACTCTTGAGAGATCACCAGCTCCAGGGAAACTCTCACGGTTCAAAAAGTCTGAAGGCCCAGAGCCCCTCTTTGCTTTACCGCCAGATTCACACATTCCAAAACCCTCCACCCAGCTCCCTCACGGCTCCAAAATGTTCAGCAGAAGGGACTGGGCCCAGTACTCCAGGAGTCAGATTCCAGCGTCACAGCTGCTGCCAACGCCCCCCGCCCAGCCGAGTGACAGTGGCGAGCCCCCCACGAGTGATAAACACTGTGACCCGGGGCCAGAGGCCGGGCTGAGATCGCCCTCCCTGCCGTCCCCTCCAGGCAGGTCGGTGTCCCTACTCGCCAGGCCCAGTTACGACTATCTGTCGTCACCTTCATGGGCCAAGCCAGAAAGCGGGGTCCCCAGTGCGGCGGCGAGGACGGTATTGAAATCCCCCCCTCTGAAAGGATCCTCTGCTCCAATTATTTATTTTAATCAGACCGTGACAGAAGTGCAGGGGAAGAAACCTTCTGTGGCCTTCAAAAAGCCAGTCTTCGCTCCCCCTCCGCCCTCCACAGAAACAGCGATCCAAACCAGATGCCCTGCTCACAGCCCCTCCAGCTCGTTTGCTGGGATGGCCCCAGGGCCCCCAAAGGTCTCCCCAAAGAGAAGTGTCCCCAAAACCCCACCTCACCAAACACTTGGGACCACACAAACGGACATAGGGTTACGGACTCCCAAGAACTGTCCTCCTACCCATGAGCCACTGGAAATACCGTCTTCCAAAGGTGTGTCTCCAGCGAGAAAAGGACAGTTGAATGACAGTGTCCCCACACCCCCCACGCCTGCCTTCTTAGGGGTAAGTGAGTCGCCATCATCTCAGGTTAGCAGTCCCTCATCAGCACCCTCCAAAAGCCACAACAGCCCGCAGGGTTGTCAAAGCCCTCATGAGAGAGGCCTGAAAACTCGCCTCCCCGTCGGGCTCAAAGTCTTCATGAAGTCTCCCCAGTTGCTCAGGAAGAGTTCTACAGTGCCAGGGAAACATGAAAAAGACAGCCTCAACGAAGCCTCGAAAAGTTCCGCGGCTGTGAGCAAGGATAAGCCAGGGACCTCCAGGAACGCCAGCAGCCTTGAGACCACAGGAGGCGAAAGAAGTGCGTCTCCACTGGGTTTACGAGCACAGGAGAGTTTGGCCGAAGGGCCTCCCCTCGAAACAGCAACGCCAGAGTCACTGGAAAGTAGCACGCCCGGGGCCGATGGAAAAGATGCGGTAGAAAACAAGTCTGTGACGAGATCCCTGTCCTCCAACAAACCGCTGCTAAAACCAGCTCTAGGCATGAACGGAGCCAAAGCCCGCAGCCAGAGTTTCAGCGCTCACTCAGGGGACAAGCCCCCCACGGCCTCCGTGGAAGGGCCAGGCAAGGTCCGGACTCAGATTATTACCAACACTGCTGAGAGGGGCAACTCCCTCACCCGGCAGAGCTCCTGCACGGAAGGCGCTCCCAGCAAGACCGCGTCTGCCCCCGTGTCTGACGTTCTCCCCGGTGCTGGGAGGCCCCTGGGTCATCCTTCCTCCAGGCAGGGCTCCCTGGGGAGTACAGGCAGCTCCAGCAGCCAGCACGGGAGTCCAAGCAAGTTGCCTTTGAGGATCCTTCCAAAATCCGAAGGGCCCCTCGCCCCACCCGGAACAGAAGAGCAGCCGGCCTACGCCCAGGGAGAAGGTGCCAGGGTGACTGCACCAGAGGAAGCAGGCAGCGACCACGGCAGGCGCCCGTCCACCCCAAAAGACGGCCCGGGAGCCCCTCAGAGTCCGGGGAGGACACGGCATCCCAGCAGTTTTGAAACCAGCAGGACCTCCAGGCTGGAAACTTCTGGAAGGTATCCAGACACGTCTACAACCAGGACCGGTGTTGTGAGCCCAGAAGCCCCCCTCTCACCCACAATCGAAGAAAAGGTCATGTTGTGCATTCAGGAAAATGTGGAAAAGGGCCAAGTGCAAACAAAGTCCACCTCTGTGGACGCGAAGCCGAAGCCCGGGCCTTCTTTTGCCAGCTGGTTCGGTTTTCGGAGGAGCAGACTGCCAGCTCTCAGTAGCAGGAAGATGGATGTCTCCAAAGCCAAAGCAGAAAAGAAAGATGCAAAAGGTTTGGGGTTTGGAAACAAACAGCTAAAATCAGAGAGAAAGAAAGAGAAAAAGAAGCCTGAGCTACAATGCGAGATGGAGAATGAACTTAACAGGGACATCGAGCTGGCAGATGGTCCAGACAGTGGTTTACAAAACAGAAATAACCTGAAAACACCGCCAGACATTTATGACCAAGTGAAGTTTGTATCGAGGAGTAGACCCAGCCCTGTTCCGTGTGCAACGAAAGACACCTTTATGACGGAACTCCTAAACAGGTAGCGTGTTGGCAAAGAGGGTGGCAGTGTAGAGGGCAGTGCAGAACCCTACCCTCTCCTCACCCCCCAACAGGGAGAGTTGTTTGTTTCCTGCATACTGAATACCAGTCAAGCATGTTTCTCATACAAGCAGAAATGCATCGTAGCAATCTTTTACACATTAGCCAGAATTTAAACAATGAAATAAAAGTTAGCAATAAAATGGTAATTTAGTCCACATTACTTTGGTAACCAAACCAGTGGTCTTTGAAATTAAAGAATGGTAAGTTTTATCACGGTTGATGGAAATCCAGCCTACAGTAGAAATCATGAATATACCCACATGGCATGAAATGGAAGAAAACTACACATACGTTTTTAAAGGATGCTGACCCCACTGATCGTACCGAGCAAACTTAGAAACTTTCCAGAGGTAATTACAGATTCTGCTGATCTTAAGCCAGAAATATATTTAGCAGTCATTCCCCAGTGGTTTTTACTCTATTCCCTCACACACACACCCGCCATCTCACAAGCAGTCATAAAAATAAATCATTGCATTAGCGAATCTAAATTGACACACTACTGGAATAGCAGATGAAGATTTGACCAAGGCCAGTGAGACACACTTATCACTCAAGGGTTTAAAGACAAAGAGACACACGGAGGTTACTTTAAACATTAAAGGATTGGGAAAAGTAGAGCGATTGCAGAAGAGCAATGTAATTGATCAGAGGAATCACTTTCTACCTGCAGAGTTGATAAGAAAGCAGCTCAACAGACCGAAAGTGGATCAAATAATGTTTCCTGCAGGAGCGTGTTAAAGGGCAGCTCCCAGGGCTCTTGTGTCACCGGCAGCTCTATCGGCACTCAAGGAACCCACAAGAAGAACATCAAAACCAAAGCAGATATGGAAATACCGAAAGGCTCCCTGGTAAGTCTTTTTCCATCCTGGTTATGAAGTGTCAGGTTCTGAGATGGGCTAGTTGGGTTCTGTCTACCCTTTGCTGATGAAAATATATAGGCAGGAGAGTACGGGGGAAAGGGAAGGTTAAAGCCAAAGAGAAGAAAGAGGGAAATCTTGGTGACGCTGTAGCGGAGTGACGGCAGTTAGATCGGAATGGGCCTCGCTCCCTCCACTCTCGCTGCCTTTGTAGTTCTCTTTTCAGAAGGATGGTATAATCACAGTGCAGGCAAATGATGCTGCGAGTGTCATCTTCCAATTACACCCTTGTGCTGGGAATTTGTCCTGATGATGCTTTCCATCGTTTCCAGCAACGCAAAAAGGAACGAAAATGATTGTAAAAAATAAAAGTGCAGAGCAATTTAGGAGAACATTGGCTATTTTGATGATTTGATTTAAGCATTTTTCCTAAAGTTGTAAACACCGACTTATCCTACCTAAGACAGAAGGTGTTAAGACTTAAGAAACTTATCCTTGGAACCAGGCCTGGATGCTGCAGGTCAAGGGAGAGGGGACAGAGCCTGGAGCTGTGCCCCATGCTCCCGGCTGGGACATCAAGGCTGTCCTGGGACTGGGCGCTAGCCCCGGAGCTAGCATGGTCCGCCGTGCAGGCTGCACATCGGGGCTTCTGTAGGCTGCCCAGGTTTCCTGAGCGACAGGGACCTCGAGGACGGCCGCTACCCGCCCGGGCCCAGGCCGCCCGCAGGAGGCGGCGGCAGCTGCCACCCCCATCGTGACGGCCACGGAAACACCTCGGCGCAGACAGCTATCCCTCGTTCAGCAACCCACAAGGCAACATGATAGCAAAAATCGTGTCTCCTATCGTGTCCGTGGTGGTGGTGACCCTGGACCCTGGGAGCGGCCAGCTATTTCCAGTACAACAGGAGGAGGAATTGCTTCAGCACAAATGAACCAGAAACCATCTTAGGCCTTCAAAATCCACCCATCGCTTTGAGAAAAGCTCCGTCCAGTCAAGAACCGCCTTCATCACTCCCGTGAAGTTCCTTTCCTTCTTGGCTTGACCAGCTGCCCTGAAGGGTTTTCTCTTCTGTTTGCAATAGACGAGCTGCCTAACCAAGAATTCCTAATTCCTCAGACACCTCGATCGATCGTGATAAGGTAGACAGCTGGACCTTGGGTTGTACAAAAGATTGCTTGATCTGTTGGTTCCATCGTGAATCTGGACGGAGAGATTCCAGCTCTGGAATGAGCTCCGAAACTACCGGCCCCAGGCCATCGACATGGTCACAAAGCAGAGGGGCAGCAGAATGGCACGGGGGTCTTGGGCCGGGAATGCCATCAGCTTCTAAAAGATGGAGACAGACTGCTGTTTGGGTTTCCAGCAAGCTGGGGTGAGAAGCTTGGCCGTTGCTGCAAGTTTCTTAGTTACGTCAGAAATCCAGACCCGTTCACCACCGCCCGTGAATCGGGAATGAGTGATTTCCAACATTAACGGCAGAATTTGCACGTTATTTCAGCTCACAAAAGTATTGTCATCTGCAGAGGATCAGGCTGGATTTTGGAAATTGAAATGCAAAATCGCCGCTGTGGAAACCGTCTCGGGGAAGTGATCAGGGGGTGCTTTTTCCTGTGAAACAGTACAGTTTCTACATTGTTTTGGAGAATGCGGGGTAGAAATAGAGATTTGCAGATGTTGAGGCTTTTGGTATTATCTTTGATCTTTGATCCTCTTTGGGTACCAGTTTTGAAGGCAACGGCAGTACTTTCCTTGGTTTATACTTTTCTTTTTACTGGACTAGATGATCTTCTATCCTCAAACATCTAAAAAAGTATACTAGCCGTTGGCTTCTATTTTAGTAATACTTTAGGGGAGAGGAAAAAGGATGGTTTGGGCAGATGAGTGTAGCTTGATTCAACTGAGATTAACGCTGATAGAATTTTAGAGTTTAAATATTAGAACCAAAGTCACTAGAATCCGGATCTCATAAAGAGGACACGTTAAAATTCCAAATACGCATGCTTCGTGCTCACCCTTAAGGATTGAGAGCTAGGTCTCCCAAGAGAAGTTGAAAGCAGAAAGCATTTGAAAGAGCTTCGCGAAAATGGAAAAGAACTTAAAACTAACGATCCTGATTAGATGTCTCACAATTGCATGACTTCCATCCTGGATTTATATAGATTGGAGCCATTTGAAGACAGCCTGTATTTCCTATTTTAATATGAATGTCCCATGACTCTTCTCAAATCTTGTTGAGCTTTCCCATAAGTGAGGACGCCCACTAAACATTTCCCACATATGAGTTTTCGTGGGGGGTTTAATTTAACTCTTGTTAAAAAGTGTGTGTGTGTACACACACACAGATTTACACACAGATATACATAAATGGAACTTCCAAAAAAGGTAACTCCATCCATTTTCTGTAACTGTCATGGACAACTTTTCATCATTTAAAATACACGTAAGATGGAAGCAACCTAAGTGTCCATCGACAGATAAATGGATAAAGAAGATGTGGCACATATATACAATGGAGTATTACTCAGCCGTGAAAAGAAACGAAACTGAGTTATTTGTAGTGAGGTGGATGGACCTAGAGACTGTCCTACAGAGTAAAGGAAGTCAGAAAGAGAAAAACAAATACCACATGCTAACACATATATATGGAGTCTTAAGAAAAAAAAAAGGTTCTGAAGAACCTAGGGGCAGGACAGGAATAAAGACGCAGACATAGAGAATAGACTTGAGGACACGGGGAGGGAGAAGGGTAAGCTGGGATGAAGTGAGAGAGTGGCATGGACATATATACACTACCAAATGTAAAATAGCTAGCTAGTGGGAAGCAGCTGCGTAGCACAGGGAGATCAGCTCGGTGCTTTGTGACCTCCTAGAGGGGTGGGATAGGGAGGGTGGGAGGGAGGGAGACGCAAGAGGGAGGAGATATGGGAACATATGTATATGTATAACTGATTCACTTTGTTATAAAGCAGAAACTAACACACCATTGTAAAGCAATTATACACCAATAAAGATGTTAAAAAATAAATAAAAAATAAAATACATGTAAGAGAAAAAAAAAAAAAGAAAGTTATCCTTTTTGGAACTTGACTCCCTATCATTTAGTGTTTTAATTATGAGGTCCAGAACTCAGGGGGTAATTTCCTTTAAAAAAATGAATAAAAGGCATTTTTATATTTCCCAAGGATATGCCAGTTTCAAATAATATTTTTGTTTTAAAATTACCTTAAATTGAACTTCCTCTCCTTATGTTCTTTCTGTTCTTGCATCACTGGTCTGGTGATATTCCTTGTTCCTTTATGTAAATTTTAAAGCACTCAAGCGAAAAACAGTATCTTTTCAGAATTCCTGTATCCATATACTTTTGGGCTCTAATAAAAGGGATTATAAATTATACTATGTGCTACCATTTTCCTAGGGAAAACATGAAGCAATTACTCATTTTTTTCTGGAGTGGTTCAAGAGTAGAGGAGATTTTAGAAGTAATCGTGATTGGCATTACTAGTTTTTAATTATTATTGATGTTTAGGGTTCCTTCGAGTTTCACTTTAATTTGAGACAAATGTACATTTAAATGCTTTTTTTTTTTTCCAAACAGCCTAAAGAGCTTTAAGTTCTTTTTTTTTTCTTTTCCAAACCCTCTGAAATCATATGCAGACTATGTTCTTTGCAAAAGCTTTTTTTTTTTCTTTTCCCCACTTCTTGCTCTTGGCTTCCATGGTATCATGCCTTCTTGAAAACATAGATGTCCCTTGCATTATAAAATCACAAATTATAAGTGTGTCTAAGGCTGCCTCTGTAGTGTCACTGAAAGGAAAGAGAGAGAATAAACGTGCGGAAATGTGCAGTATGCCAGAAATTCAATCCAACTGATCTAAAACTTTGATAGGCTGGCAGAGCCCCTTATCAGAGGCACTCAATTTAACTATGCCCCATCTAATATGGTGCTGACAGCTTGGGGTATATCTTCACTGCACAGAAATACCAAAAAGAAAAAGAACCTGTTTAGCTTTTACAATTTCATTTTTACTTTCTTATTACTTCCTAATGCTAAAGTAATTTGCCTTGCTTTTCTTCTCTCATTTGAAGTCTTTTACAGTGTAATAATGTTTCCTTTGGTCCTTCCAGAATATCTGCAAGAAACACTCTTATTGTTCTCTGTGAAGTACAAGGATTCCCTAACCACCAAATATACATCATCCATAGGGATAAGCTAATTTTCTAGTTAGCTGCAAGAGGAAAATTAGTCAGGCTGGGAAGCTTTCCATATAGAGGACTATTATGAACCTAGATAGTTGAACAGCTAGTCATTTTTTCAAAGGTAAAATGCAATTTTTTTTCACCTCTATAATCGGCAATGGGGATCGGACTAAAATTACTAATTTCAGAAAGGACATTGGCCATAGTCCCCTTGGGGACTAGTAAAAGAACAGCAGTGAAAACCTATTCGTTGTATGTTATCAGCCTGTATAGAAAGGAAATTAGATGCAAAATGAGATACACTCTTATACCATAGCACATTGATGTGAGTACCCATGAACCTTTTAAAATCAAGAGTTGAAGGGAATTTTCCCCTCCTGGGGCTCAAGGTAAATTTGCTTTCTGCTTCTTTTAAAGTGTGTCGCAGAGAATTCTTCTCACAGTAGTTATTTTGGGTGAAAACAATAGCTGCACATAATGCATTACGTATCACGTTTTTTTCCTGAATAAAATCATTCTTCAAAAATCTTATACCAGGGACTTCCCTGGAGGTCCAGTGGTTAAGACTCCGCACTTCCACCTCAGGGGGCGCAGGTTCGATCCCTCGCTGGGGAACTAAGATCCCGCGTGTCGCAAGGTGCAGCCAGAAATACCCAAAACATCTTATACCATAATATACCAGCATCCTTTGCCCTTAACAAACTAAGGCTATATGTAGTTCTGAGGGTCCTAAGGCATTTAAATTATTGCAATCTGTGGTAATATAATAGAAAAATGATTTCCATACATATATCAAGTCCATGTACGTAGCACACCTCCACTTAGTTCACTGGTGATTGCATATCCATTTTCAAGATTGCTAGATGCATTCTACCGTATGTATAAAAGTCTCATTAATGCTTTACTGAATTAAATATTTTTCTCTTTTCAGAGCCTTAATTAGAGGCTTATGTCCCCATTTACGCTGTCATTTACAGACCACTTAGCTCTGACTTTTGTGTAATTTAGACAAGGGCCATGTTACTTTGCACTTTTACTTAAATTCTGCAAAATCATTATAAGGGGGAAAAAGGCATCCCCAGAAAAGATTGCATCAGTATTAAGTAAATAAGTCAGAAAGAAATGCACACTCCTTCCTACATGTTGTAAGTCCTTCCTTCCTGTGGATTTAGGTAATTTTCTGAAATGAGAAGTCTCAAAGGAACAGCTCCCAGCTCCTTACTGAGCTGTCACTGGACAAAATAAAAATCGTTAATGAAATTAATGAGATCATATAGCTGGAAAGAGGTGGGCATTTTAAGATGGGTGTTTTCATTTAAATTATGAGTATCCTCTTCACCCAGTGTCACATAGTCTGAAAAAATCACATATGCTAATAAAAAAGTATCAAATACAATCCCATTAAAATTGTGCTGTGGTGATGAAGTAGCATAAAATAGTACAATAATTACACAAATTGTTATCATCTTACTAAGTTCTGCAAAATTTTATAATTTCAACATCTTTAATTGAACAATTCTGTTCTAAATCCTATTTGGATGCTAATAAGAAACATGCCTATTTTGCCTTCCTCCTGCAGGGTTTTCTAAATGACTGTCTTTTCTAAAGTAATGCCTTCCAGGAGGTTTCCCTCCAAAGATCACTTCTCTCGTCTCACAGAGGTTCATTACGTTCTTTTCCTTTTCACTGAGCTTTAACATCAAAATGTTCTTTTCTCGGGATGCATTTCTTGTTAGGATGATTCAGAGAAGAAATATACACAGAATTCCAAATGAAGGGTGTCCCCAAATATTGGGTCTTATTCTGCAGTTATGTATATATATTTGTCAGCAATGAAACATTGTCTCCCTTTTTCCTCCTGTGTCCTTTGTAAGCACGTTCCTCCCAGCCTTTTCTAATGGGAGAGGTTAATAGAATATAATGGGTACAGTGGCATTTAATGGTTACCTGTTAGAGACTGGGATTTAGTACAGCTCTTGACTACAACTGCAGAGCTCAAAAGATGGGCAAGAGTTGGAGGTGCACCATTAGAAGGTGCCCAAAGTACTGGCAGCAAACTGAAACCAAAAATAACCCACATCATTGCTCACGAGTCACCTGCTGCTTCTTACCAAATGGGACATTACTGACATTGATTTGTATCTGTTCCTGGTAGAGCAATGGCTGAAGAAATTCTGAGTCTCTAACCACCATTGTTTGCTGAGCCAAACTTCTTGGTTTTGTGACCATTCCCATCTGTGAAGTGCTTTACCACGTGAAGAATTCGCTTCGGCAAATTCTTCATCTTGAGCTCGCAGGCCCTTGCCCCCAGGAAAGTTCCACAACCTTTTGCCAACACACAGCCACTGTGTGATCAAGAGTGAAAATTAATTTTAATTTAAGCCTATGAGAAATACAATTAGCAAGGGGAATCTGCCGCCAAAATAAATTATGCCCCTCATTTCCATATGGAAATGGATTTCTTTAATTACTCACCACTTTGCATTGAAATCTATTTGTATGGATAATTAGAGCTGACAAGTATGCCATTCTAAGGCACTGCCCCATTTTCCATTCCTTTGTTGATTCTTCATCCATCCCCTTCCAATTCAAAACTTCCCCTCATGTGTCATTCGCTGCTCAGGGGTCATTAGCCCAGGAGAGCTGAAAAAACTCCTGTCTACAAGCCCAGTTCCTCTGATAAATACCCAAGAGGCCACGTTTAGCATTTGCTATTAAGCACTTAAAGCCCTAGAAAAGTTCTGACAAGGAGCTGACAGGTAGGACCTCAAGACGGTTTTTATTTTCCTTCTTAAATATGATACTTGGACAGAGGTGGTGATTAAGTCCCACCGAAGGCGGCGGAACAAGTCGGAAAGAGAAGCAGAACACACACAAACAGAAAACTTTTTTGCTACTCTTAAATAAAAATATAGTTTATGTGTGTTTGGAATACTGCCTACCTAATTGCCAGACACTAAGAAAGGTACAGTAGTTCTTGGGAAGGTCTGGAAGGGATGACTGTGACAAGATAGCACACTGAAAACTTAAATTACAGCGATGAATAGGGGTCAGGAGTGCCCACTCTAAAACTGACATCCTTTTATAACCTTGAACAGATCACTAACCCTCTCTAAGCCTCTTCTCCTTTATCTCCAAGATGAGAACCTTATTGTAATCATTAGATTCTTCTGTTCGGAATTTCCTAGGCTGATGGAGATGATGGTTCACCCACTTTCTAGCAGGTTAGCATGGTACCCCTTCAAGTTTAAAATTGGTTGATTTAGAAAAACCCAAAGGAAATGCTATCTTACCTAACAGGTGTGGGAGAACATGGAGCATCCTGTCTTAGGTATTGGAACGGGCTGAAAATATAGATTTTCTTGATGCTTCTGTAAATGAGGATAGAAAGTTCCTGTTGGATTCTTAATGGAAATTAAGGTGTTTGGGTCTCCTTCCTTTGGGGTTTCTTGGTAGCTTTGTCACAAAGAGGTCACCGAGCTAGGTGAACTTTGGAAGGCGAATAAGTAACTCGTTAGTCTTGATGATGCGCACAGAGCTTCTCCTCTCTGCCATCTGTAAATACGAGAAATAGGGCTGGTTGATGTTGCTGGGGGTACTAACAAACAAGGCAGTGCTGGCAGCAAAGAGCTGATGGGGAAAGAAAGTGATGACGCGTGGCCTCTGGGTATTCAGCCCTTAACACCCTCTCCTTTCAGGGTTCAGACAGTCATTGACATACTCCTGAGTGTTCCATCTCCTGGCTCTCAGTATGTACGGATTAGGCACCAATTACATTCTGATATTGGAACCATGGTCATGAAATGTAAATAATTGGTCTGATTCCGTTAGTCATGAAAAATAAGAGGTTAAAAAGTAGAAAGCTAAGTCTAGCCCAAGGTCAGTTGACCAGCATATGACTTTCTGTATTGTAAGTATAAAATAATGGTTTCTTGGCATTCCACTCGAGCCGCCGAGCAAATCCACTGACAACCTCTAATGTCCCCCCACTGCGTTCATTGCACAGTTCATTATTATCGTTGGCTGCCCAGGTGACCGGCTGGGATGTATTTTCAAAGAGCTACTTAGGGTCGTTCTGCCAAGGACCATAAGCTGTCTTGACCTTGTGGCCAAGTCTACACCGGCATAGTCCCATGGAAATTTGAGAATAACAAAGTTCCACCAAATGAACACAACACTGAAACCAGACTTGCTGTGTTTGAATCCTGGTTCCACCGCTTGGACAATTGCTTATCTTGTCTGTTTCTTCAAGGCCCCTTATGTCCAAAACGGAGCTAACGATAGCACTTAGCTCCTAGCATTGCAAGGTTAGGAGAGCATAGGTGTGAGGGGCTTAAAACAGCTCCTGCTGCATAGTAGTTAAATGTTGGCTGTTTTTATTATTATTGATATTGTTCATGATATTGTTATTACTACTGCTACTAGATTGGGAAGTAGGGGGCCTGGGTTTAGTATTGGCATTTACATATGTTTAAGGAAACTTGCTGAATCTCGGAATTCTCATTTGTAAAATACTGTGACTGTATTAGATTCCTGCTGGAGTTCCATTTGGTACTCCAGCATTCAGCCTCTGGATATCCCAGCTGAAATGTAAGGCGGATGTTTCTGACCTGAAAAAAATCTAGGTAAATGTATCAGCCTTCTAGTTCACTGAGCACACATCATAGTCACCTCACATTTCATTCTGGAAAGAACAACAACAAAATAACATTTTCTTAGAGAGTTATACTCTAGGAGAAGGTCAACAGATCTAAGTGTATTTCTTTATTCTCATTAAAATAACTTGTGGTGGAGTCACTGTCCCTGGAAGAATTATGTTTCCTTAGACTTTAATTTTTCCCAGCAGCTCTGGGTTACTGACTTTATTAAGTATTAAAAAGAACTATAGCTGTTATCTCGAAAATCTTATGTAGAATCAGGTACCCTATAGCTTGCTTTCAGAGCTGGGGTTATATTTCTGAAAATATGCTCTTGTAATTAAAACTTGTAATAAAGCCAAGTGATAGAGTAGGGGAAAATGGAGTGAAGAAAATATGTGTGTGTATATATATATATATATATATATATAGATACACACACTCACACATACACACCCACATGTTTGTTATAGAATGTACCAATATTCTGAGGATTACACAATCGATTTAATATAACACATAGGAACTCACAGTGTTTCCTTGTTACTGCAGATAAAAGAGGCAAATGAACACTTGCAAGAGGATGAAGAAGATACAGTTGCAGATTCTGCATTTCAGAGCCATACCATAGGTAAAAATTCATGTCTCAATATACCTTTCACTGAGATGTTTTCTACATGCGACCTTATTTCAGACACGGTGTGTTCCTAAAGGTCATGTCTTATGCCCACCTCTACCAGGACTGGGTCTTAACTTCTCATGCGTGATAACCTTTATCTTCTTAGGCATTGGAAGCCACCATAAAATAAGTGGGTCAAAGCAGAACCTATGAAGAAAACGTAGGTATTTGCAAAGGAACGCAATGCCAACTGATAAGCGAGTCCTTGTCAATATGAAACGAAAATGATACTGAGTGTAAATAATTTCTCTCTGCGGAAAAAGTCAACGTTGAATTGATCCAGTTTCTGTAACTGTCTCAGGAAGCACTACCATTGGTTAGAAGTGTGGAGTGGTAGCTTTCTCATATTGAATATTTTTTAAATTGAATATGTTTTACACATAGAACTAAACAGATTAAGTATATACGGCTTGCCAAATTCACCTCCTCATTTTCTTCATCGTTTCTGTTAGAACCCTGATTATAGGTAGTCCTTTCTCAGAGATACCTTTGCTTTGTCAGCTCTGTCCTAAAATTTTACATGAGCCCACGTTGAAGGAACTCAGGTTTCTAACACAAAGGGATTTTGCTTACCTGTCTCCAGCAGTCAGGAAGTAGCTGGTAATAGAGTAGCTGTCTGCGACGGTGGTCCTTGTCAGGAGATAGAAGACGTGATAACTTTAACAGCTCTGGGCCACCGTGGACACTTGCAAAATTAGTTGTTCTTTGGGCTCTAAAAAATAGCTGTGAAATGTAAGCATGCTGATTATTTAGTTTTACACAAAACATCAAGGCATGAGAGAATCATATTTTCAAATCACATTTGGGTGTAGTAGACAGTACTGAATACCATCCTCTAGGGCATGACGGCCCTCCAGCGTTCTGGTGGCTGGTATAATCAGTATGCACGGCTCCTGCCCTTTTCCTGGAGTACCTTTAGCTGCCAACTCTCAGTATCTCACCACTCCTAGAGCCATGTTGGTATGTTTTGCGGCTGCTTTTCCAGCTTACCCAGCTGCCTTCTCCCAACTATAATTTACAGTTGATCTCAGAGAGTTGTCATACCCTCACAGCCTAATGAGACAGGCACACCATTATTATTCTTTTCTGTTGTAGTTGGGAATACAAAAGTCTTAACAAATAGCTGGATGAGTGGAGTCTGAATGAGAGTATTATTCCAGAAAGACATCCTTCGGTACAGTTAGTTGTCAGTGATAACTGAGAGTAAAATGTCAGTTGTACAGTTGTCAGTAAAATGCTCAAATTAGTGTCAGTTCTGTGTAGTTAGCTAATGCGCAAGTTAAATATTGTTCAGCAACCTTCAAACGTGGCACTATGTAAAGCCCCACTGAGTCATCATTTTTCCATAATGAGGTATTCTTGGGCTTGTACAATAACATACATAAAGTTAGAGGCTGAATTTTCGAGAGAGAGCTATAGTAATCTGCGTATTTTTTTTATAGGCTAGCGATTCTTTAGATCTGTACTGTTTGACATGATAGCCATTAGTCCCATGTAGTTATTTCAGGTTCAATTTAAATTCACGAAAACTACAGAAAATTAGAAATTCACTTCCTCAATTGCACTAGCCACATTTTAAGTACTCAGTGGCCACATATTCTATATGGCCTCTTTTTCTATCATCATACAAAGTTCTGCTGGAAAGTGCTGGCTTAGATTACTCTCAAGGAAGTAAATTTGGACTGTTTCTGTTTCACATAATTGTAGACTCATCTCCTCAAACTGGTGGAGACCTATCCGAACAAGCTGCTCCTGCCAGCAAGTAACAACAACAAAACTGACCAGCCATGACTTAAGGAATAAAGTCATTGAGTCATCTTATATAATTAAAAGTCTGGAGGAAGGGAAACATAAAAGAGAAGCAGCAGCTCAACAATTCTATCCGAAACCCTGTTTTTTGGTCCTCATGCTTGTCACTTCTGGTTGCAAATTAATTCCCACCACTCTAGGCATCCCAGCTACCTTTGGGACACAAAGTGCAAGGAAAAGTAAAAACTCCTTCAGAATCACCACCCCGCACCATAGACTTCACGTTACATGTCATCAGTGAGAACCAGATCATAAAGCCAATCTTAGGTGCGAGGGATGCTGGGAAAGTCAGTATGTTGCTTCCCAGCCTCTATTGCATGAGGTAGCAGAGAGAAGAGGGTTGAAAGTGTTCCCTGAGTTAGCCAATCATTATTACCACAGGCCTTTTAAAAAGTTCATCCATTTCAAGGCTGAGTGAGACTCAACAAATCGAGTGGCTATTTATCTTTATTGCACAAAAATAACTGAAAAAATATTTTTTTAGCACCCCGCGAATCCCAATGTTCTTCATGTTGTCTAGACTAAGTGTTATCACATATCCTGCCAATATTTATAACCATAGACTATTTCCAATCACAGCAACTGAGCAAACCTATATATGGTCTTCTTCTAACCGAACAACAGCTAGTATCTTTGACAAAGAACAACAATCAGAAAAATCTGTGAATCTGAATGTTTGCCTTTCTGTGGTTAAGGATAATCGCGTTGGCTTCATCAGAATGGTATGAGTTGATGACAAGACAGGATGCTCTTAACTAAACCTGCTCTATATGGAAATTCAAGATTCATGAAATAAGTTAAATAATGCAACTAGATTCTTTTCTTTCAAATTGCCCTAACAAATGTCAGACTTTCATGTTAATAAGCAACAAGCAAATGACTAGGCTAGCCTACACAAATGATCACCAACACCAATTGTTCTTTCTTGCTATTTAACTATAATAGATTCACCCAGTGTATTACACTAATTATCTAATAGGATTAAATGGTCAGTAGGAATTCAAATGACATTGTCTCATATGAAAAACATCAGCCAGTGATAGCATCAAAAATAATCTCCTAAGAGGAGACAGGGGGTTTGGAAATTCCTTTAAAGAGGAAGAAATGTCTTCTGAGGAGTCTGAGGAAGAAGTCAAGCTGAATTAAATGATAACCAAGAAAACAAGGCTGCTTGGTAGACTCTCGTGAAGTGAAGGAGGCATGGTATTTCCCCAAATCTGAAGAGTTGTTACCGAATGCAAGTTTGTGTGCCCAGAGCACAGTGAATGACATTCATAGTAAAAATAAAATGTAAAATATCTCAGAAAGCTAATCAGCTTTCACAGCTTTTTGAGTGGAAGTCCATTTGAGTCAAAGGTCACATTTTGAATAGCGTGCTGACATATGTGGCTTAATTGTGGAAAGAGTGAGCTACTGATCATCAAAACAAATGTGAATGGGAAGTACAAGTGTTCTCAGTAACGACTCTGATATTCAATAGAGAATGTTCTGGTGACTTGTAACAGACTAGCTCTGAACTGGAAACCACTTAGATAATAATACCTGTGGATGAGGAATCAGATAGAGTGGTTTTTCCATAATCTGGATCTGCAGGAATACTTCCCAGGGTGACAACATTTCTGCATTTCCCAATATACAAATGACACCTGAGAGGTACTAGAGGGTAATAGCTTGGGCAAGGAAGTTTCTATCGTGGCTGCACTGAGTTCACCCATCTGTAACCACAAGCGCTGAACTTCAAAGGGGGGGCATGGCATCTGGCAGCCCGAAATATAAATCCCACCTGTCATGAAGGTAGACCCGTGGAAACAGGACCATGCGGTTCTTTCTGACCAAGGACCGGAATTAGTAATATTAGTTTCCATCCATTGAGTATCTCCTATGTACAAAGCCCTGTGCTTGGAACATTACATGTCATCCTTCTTGTGTCTCACTCCCTTGCGGCTGGTTCTCTGTTTTCGTCATCTGTCAGCTTGTTCCTTATGAGTGCTTCCTTCTAAATTCCAGAGGCAGGCATGAGATAAGGCTTTGGTGGAGATTTCCATATTTGTCAGCATAGTGAATCACAGACTGTGACTCCCTCTCTCTGTTTTTTACTAGAGAGATAGAGAATTGTAGCCTTAGAGAGTTGCACGTATGGCTTTTTTTACTCCTGTAAAATATTTGCTCTGTAGATTGCACCAAGGAGCTGAGTTCTCTTTAGTTCAACAAGCCTATGTGGAGCATCTTCTCCCAGCCATGCCCTGTGTTAGAAGCCAAAGATACAGAGATGAATAAGACACAGTAGGCGTATTCTATGAACTCCAGTTCAGTAGGGAAACAGAGAAGCAGACGAATAATTCTGATGCAGTGTAATCACAGATAAGTTAGAGGCATGCTCTTCAGACATATGAGTACACGGGGCAGGGTGTGGAGCCCACCTTTGGTGAATCCAGAAGTGTTGATGTTCGTGAACAGGAAAAGGCAAGAGTGAGACAGCGAGATACTGAAGTTTAAGAGTGTTTTCCGTTTATACCAGTGGCTCCCAAACTCTGCAACCCATCAGAATCCTCCGGGAAGGCTCTAAAAATGCTGATGCCCAGGTCACACCCCATAACAATTAAATCACAAGGTCTAGGGAGTGGAGCCACACATTAGTAGTCTGTAAAGATCCCCAGGTGATTCCAATGTGCAGCAAAGTTTGGGAACCACTTTCCTAAGGGGTAGGATTTCATCAGCAAAGGGGACAGAGATTTCCTTCAACTCAAGGTAAGCAGCGTAATCAGAGACCTGGAGATAGGAATACGGCACACTGTAGGGAAGGGCGTCAGCAGAGGACCAGCCTGGCTAGAGCAGAGGGTAAGCTTTGAGGACGAGGTACAGACAGAGGGGTTTTGTGGGATGGGACCGGATTGTGGAGACCTTGAAAGCCAAGCTTAGGTGTTTGAACTTAATCCTAGAGACAATACATAGACAGTGGAAAATTGTTTGAAAAGACCAACACGCTAAGAAGTGGCCATCCAATCACTATGATGCTCATGCTTAGACTTTTAAAATAAAAACATATTTTCATTTTCTCGCCTTTAGCCTTGGACCAACCAGATGCGCTAGTCACCATACTGTTTCCTCACAAGTGGTGTGCCGTGATGAGTAGAGTCACGTATTCGTGTAAAAGGATGGATTATTTCAGGGTTGCCAAAGGGCTCCCTGCCCCAGAAGAACTCTCCTGGAGATCTGTCAGGGTGTACCTAAAGGTCCTACCCGTGGGTAACTCCTTTGGGTACAAGTGCTCACGTCTCTTGTTATAATACAGCTGGTGTTTGGGAAGGGTACCCACTGAGTGTCACTGACAGACAATCTCAGTGTGTCTCTCACATTAGCACCAGCAAGACCCTATAAGGGCGGTGCTTTTCAGACAGGGCTCTCAGCTGCGCGGGCAGAGGCAGACATGAAGCCCCAGGGGGTGGCACTAATTAATCCACGTGCTAGTAGGAGAAAGGGCCCCCTGAACAGGTGGTAAGTGGCTATGTTAAATAAGCTTTGTCTTTTTCCCCCCACATTTTCCCAAGACCTATTGCTCTAAAGTACATGGTCGGGGAATCTGAAATAGCTGTAGAGAGACCTCATTTTGTACAGTTCCCTCAATTTCTTAAAAGGCAATTAATCCACTTAAAGTAAATATAAGACTGTGTGTGTGACTTATGGCAAAGGAAGGAAGAGGCGGAGGTCAAAACAAAGTCAAACAACAGAGCGCCTCAGCCTCTGAACCAGAAAGCTGCCAACGTGACAGCAAGTTCTGAAAGAAGACAATGTCCTGTATTATACCCATACTCACTCTTTATCAAGAGCTTCCTGTATGCTAGGCACTGGCCAAAGCGCTGGTAGGTATGTTGCCTTGTTTTATCCTCCCGTCAGCCCTGCAGACTAAGGACTGCGGCCACCCTTTTGCAGGTGAGGAAATGTACGTCCTGAAAGGTTATGGGTGTTGCTCAGCACTGTGGCTGGTATAGAGTGGAGCCACCGTCCAGTGCTTATCCACAGCTGTGAGGTCAAGTTCAGTAAACCCCCACGGACGCTAAATGATGACTAGGTACTTTTTCTGGTCACCTTGCAGGCGTCAGAGACCAAGGATCCCTTTAGTAGATTGCTTGGTCAGGGGTTGCAAACTCAACCAAGCCCCTGGGTCAGTGAGTGAGATGGGCTGGACTTGACATTCACAGGCATACACTGTATGAATGATGGGAGTCTTGAGACGTGGAGAGAACACAGCCCATTCTAGGGGAGCAGCTGCTTGCCAGTTCCAGTTGTCACCATAGAAGAAGGCTGGCCCTAAGTAGCCACGTCTTTCCATTTCTCACCAGAAACCAAAAGTCTAGATTTTTATGTAACATATGACACTTTTAAAAATCTGGGCCTAGTTTTCAAAAAAGTAAATCTTCAGAGACTTCCTTTTATCTGGCAATATTTCGAATTAGGATTTCAAAATCCTTTCACAGGATGCCACACCTAAGAGCATAGAATATGATATAAAAATATACGTATTTTCTTAAATGCATGGTTGAGCTTCAGGCAAAAAATTGATCAGCGGCTGGGGACAGCAAGAAAGTTTGAATGCAGAGGGGAGAGAGTACCCCTTGCCCAAGGGGTACGTACTGGTCTCTGGTGACCTCGAACTAGGATGACCAACTGTTCTAGTTTGACTTTGACTTTCTTGGTTTTCGCACTGAAAGTCCCTCATCCCAGGAAACCCCTCAGAACCTGGACAGACTGGAACAGTTGGTCACTCTACCTGGAGCCTGGTGTTAAAGAGCTAAACTGTTGGCCTAATGAAAGCCTAGGGCCTGAGCAGGGTGAAATGGTACATCAAAAACACCCCTTCCCCATCCAGTATAAAGCTGAATTCCCAAGAGCAGTGGTGACAAACGTACCCCACGGAGGAAGACAGTGGGAATAAGCTCCTGACTCAGCCTCAACTCTGTCTCAACTCTAGCGGGGAAAAAAAAAAAGAGAAGGAAAAACATGTCTCCTCTGAAGATTCTGAGTCATTAGTTCACACTCACGTGGGTCAGGGAATTAGTTCGGTCTCTCTTTGTGTCCCCTGAGCCCCCCAGCTTGACAAACGTTTTTTAAAATTTTATTTATTTATATTTTGAAATTTTTGGCTGCATTGGGTGTTGGTTGCTGCGCGTGGGCTTTCTCTAGTTGCGGCGAGCGGGGGCTACTCTTCATTGCGGTGCGCAGGCTTCTCATTGTGGTGGCTTCTCTTGTTGCAGAGCACGGGCTCTAGGCGCACCAGCTTCAGTAGTTGTGGCACGTGGGCTCAGTAGTTGTGACTCGCGGGCTCAGTAGTTGTAGCTCGCAGGCTCAGTAGTTGTGGCGCATGGGCTTAGTTGCTCCACATCATGTGGGATCTTTCCGGACCAGGGCTTGAACCGCCGCATTGGCAGGTGGATTCTTAATCACTGCGCCACCAGGGAAGTCCAAGCTTGACAATTTTAAATGGTCCGAGGTGTGAGTTTAAATATTCCAGAGAAGAACTGGGAGAGGGAATAGATGAAACAAGAATGGCAGAATATTAATATTTTAAAGCTGGGCAGTGGGTATATGAGGTTACATTACACTGTTTGAGAATATTGGAAATTTATCATAATGAAAAGTTTAAAAAGAAAAAAAACGCAGATTCAGGGTGGTAGTACTCTCAGGAATCTGGCAGAACCCAACTCAAATCCTCTCTTGCACCCACTCCAAAATTTGCATACAGATAAAGTTCTAAGGAAAATTAACTCAGAATAGAACACCACTAAAGACATGAGGGGAAAAAAATGACTTCATTAGTCAGTATCAGGGAAAAAACAAAAACAAAAACAAACCAAAGCTATAGCATGAGGCCTGCAAAGACTGCGGAATTGGAAATTACCCAATAGAGGATATAAACCAAAGATATTTAATGCATTTAAACAAAAATGGAAATGAAAGTTAACGAACAGACAGATGAGCAGTCAGATTTCAAAAAAGGACACAAGAGAACTTCAGAAAAATTAAATGTTGTCAGAATAGTATTTATCATCACTGAAGAGAGAATTACTGAACTAGAAGGTAGAATTGAAAAAGTACACAAAAATGTGTCACAGAGGGCCAAGAACATGGATAATATGAAAGAGAGGTTAAATTAAGTCAAAGGTGATGAAATCCACATGCATCTAATTGTAGCTCCTGAAGCAGAGAATAGAATGAACAGGAAAGACACAATTTTGAAAGTGTTAGTGGCTGAGAATTTTGTAGAATTGAAGAAAGTTACCAACCCCCAGATTCAGGAAGCCAAATGAGTTCCAAGCAAGGTAAATAAAAGGAAATATACACTTAAGGATAGTGAGTTTTTTCCCTTCCGATATATATCCAGAAGTGGGATTGCTAGACTGCATGATAGTTCTGTTTGGAAATAAAATCACTGTCTCAAAGAGTTAGCTGCACCATTATTCACAGTAGCCAAGATACTGGTCTGTTGATAGATGACGGATAAAGAATTCATGGTATATATGTATGTATGTATACGTGTGTGTACATAGATGTGTGTGTGCACGTATGTATAGTTTTATAGTCTGCACATAGTACTCACTTTTATTTATATAGTCTTACCACACTATTGTTTAGTTTTGCTTATTATACAAATAGCATCATACTGTAAATATTCCGCTACAACTGGCTTTATTTCAGTCAACGTCGTTTTTGCGCTGAATCAGTGATGGTCCCTGCAGTTGTAGTTCATTAATTTTCGCTGCTGTATGGTCTTCCAGAGCAGAAAAAGTTCGAATTTTATTTATCCTTTCTACGGTGGATAAATATTTGGGTTGTTTTCCATTTTTTGCAATTATGACAGTGTTGCTAGGGTCACCATGGTGGTATATATTCCCTGACATAGTTGCCAAGGGTTTTTCTAGAGCCAGGCCTTTCAAACTTTTTTGACTAGTATCCACAGTAGTGACTTTTTACATCATAAACCAGTACACCTCTGCACATGTGCCTATACATGAATGTAATCCAGTGTTACCTTTTTTTTTTTTACTACGAAAACAAATTTAAAAACCACAGCAAATGAATGAGTAGCATGAAATCCAACAATGGGTTACCTTATGGAGGGGAAGTAGTGAGAGAAGGATCTAGTCGAAGGGGTGCAAGAGTGGCTTAAAAACACTGAGTTGTTGACCTCAGAATTGGGGCGGACCCAACGCATCACAAGGGTCCTTAAGAGTAGAAGGAAGAAGCAGAAGAGGGCCCGAGAAAAAGACATTTCTACAGAAACAGGGTCAGAAAGGCACATTCATAATAAAAGAGATGCATTCGTGATCACAGAAACCCACATTAAAAATGACACTTAGATCCCGTTTTTTATCTATCACATTGGAAAAGCTTAAAAAGTTTTAAGACAGGGCTTCCCTGGTGGCGCAGTGGTTGAGAGTCCGCCTGCCGATGCAGGGGACACGGGTTCGTGCCCTGGTCCGGGAGGATCCCACATGCCGCGGAGCGGCTGGGCCCGTGAGCCATGGCCGCTGAGCCTGTGCTCTGCAACGGGAGAGGCCACAACAGTGAGAGGCCCGCGTACCACAAAAAAAAAAAAAAAAAAAAAGTTTTAAGGTAAACTTTGTTGGCAAGGATGTGAGGAAAGAGGCATTGTTACATACTTAGGTGAGAGGGTACTAGTACAACCTCTATGGATGAGAATTTGGCAATATCTAATAAAAGTCACACATACTTAATGCTATTAAATAGCAATTCCAATCAAATAATTTATCCTATAGACGTACTTGCACATATGAAAAATAATGCATGCCCCAAAGCATTGTTTATAGTAATAGGAAAAAATCACAAGTGAACCAAATGTCCATTAATAGGGTACTAGTCAAATGGATTCCGAAAATGGAATATTATACAGCATAATAGTACCTACAGTATGCTTGATTTTTTTAAAAGGGAGAAAGGACTATAACACACATACATATATAGTAAAAATTTAAGTGCAAGTGTAAATATGATCATACACGCACACACACACACAAGCGCGCACACACACACACAATTGTTGGCATGAATAGAACTGAAACACAAGAGACGAGTACTATTGGTTGCCTCAGGAGAGCAGACCTGAGTGTAAAGGACACAAGAATGAGAGAGTATTTTCAATATATGCTGTTTTGTGTCTCTTTAATTCTGCAATCTTCTATAATACCTTTTTAAAAAATAAAATAAATATTGAAGATTGTGCCTAAAAGAAAAACACACTGAGTTGTTAAGGTGGGTTGTAGGTATCCTTTTATGATCATGATGATTTAAGTGTAACTATTTGTTGTATGCACTCGTGCTCGTAGTATATTTCACATTTGTTTTAAAAAGATAAAAACTAAAGTACCATCCAGAACAAAACATGTGCGTGGGCTGAATGGGCCTTCCGTTTGCTTGGCTGATCTATGCCATCTACCCGCCACCTCCCGTCCTCTTCCTGTCTGCCCTCGGACTAGCTCATTAGCATCTCCAGAAGTGAGGTCAGCCAAGAGAAGAAAGAGCAGGAAAGGGACGCGTCCTGACTACAAATAGATATAAAGTTACATCATCAATCCTGAAGCCCATCGGGTGTCAGAGGAGTAAGTTAGAAACAGAGGTTGTGGGCAGCTCTTGAATTGAAATCTCTTTGTCGTCCCGTTACCACAGATAATTCCAGGTTGATCAGACATTACAGATAGGTTGAACTGTCTGTGCCTTAAGTACTGCTAAAACCGGCAGTTCTTTTTTTTTGCGGTACGCGGGCCTCTCACTGTTGTGGCCTCTCCCGTTGCGGAGCACAGGCTCCGGACGCGCAGGCTCAGCGGCCATGGCTCACGGGCCCAGCCGCTCCGCGGCATGTGGGATCTTCCCGGACCGGGTCACAAACCCGTGTCCCCTGCATCGGCAGGCGGACTCTCAGCCACTGCGCCACCAGGGAAGCCCACCAGCAGTTCTTCTTAATCCTGAAGGTAATAAAAAATTAGTAACAGAGAAGCAGCAGTGATTTAAAAAAAAAAAAAATTGCCGGACAGGAGTCTGTAGCTTTTCAGAAGCCCGTAACGCAGCTTGGAAGGAATGCGCTGTCCTGACTGTAAGAACGCAATCACATATACTTAATGAAGAAACGTCTCAGTTAAGGTGATCTGCACACTCGGTGCACTGGGATTCCCCGTGGTGTGTCCGTGAAGTCTGGCACATTCAAGTAAACACTTCAGCTTGAGACACGTGTAAAGCGCTAGATCGGGTAAGGGCTATGGGAGATTGTGGTAACAAAACTTGAGTTGTGTAATGAAACATGCACCTGAGGGGGAATAAAAGGAGGAATGGTGATCTTGGGAACAGGATGCTCTTGACTCGATTGAATCCTTATTCAAGAAACATGCTAGAGAAAAAGAAAATGGATATGAAGAAAGTAAAGCGTTGCGGTAAATCTGTTAACAACACGGGGCTGATCTGGGCACTTTTTAATGAGTCACAGACATGCAGCTGGGGCTTAACTGCTTCGAAAGAAACACCTTCATTTTTGAAAATGGTTGTGCCTGAGAAAATGACCTATCAATGTCAGTCTTAATTTCTTTCATCAGCCCATTGATAGAATTCCAGAAGAGTCATTTAGGGAATCTTCTTATCAGCGGTACAGTGCCTGCTCCTCTCATTTTGTGCAGGATCAGATAAAAGGAGGATGTTTGCTTTACTTTGCTTTGCCGCCCTGGTGCGGCAAAAAGCTTTTCAGGAAAGGGGAAGAATAAGCTGAGAGGTTACCAGGTTATGAAACATTGTCACAGCCAAGCCAGGAACATTGAATCAATTTCCAATATGTTTCTTATGTAGCTAAAACCTATACTCTGGAGATGTTATTGTTTGATTATAAAAGCAAGAGGAATTTGAAGAGAGACTTCCATGCCAGTGTGATAAACAGTCTCTGCCTGTAACTCGATTGTGTCAACTCCCAGGAGGGGAACTATGCGTTAAGGTGACTTTCTGCCCATTTGAAACTCAGCGGTGTGCTTTGCCTTCAGAGCCTGCTCGGAAGGAATCCTGTGTGCGTGAGAACACGTTTGGAGTGGGCAACGGCTGCCCTGCTTTCAAATGAGCGGATTGCATTTCCAAAGCTGTCATTTCCCCTCGCCATTAACCCAGTCATCAGAATGTTTCCAGGATGTCCAAAGTGTGTGTGCATAATTCCTTTCAAACAGGTCTCTTTCCTGTGTAATTCATACTTTTAGAAATGAAAGTACCTCTCGGATGCTGGGTTACGATTGAATCCACTTTTAAAAAGAGAAATATGCTAAGGGGGAAGCAGTGCACTAAGGAAACGAATGGGCTGGGGTCCAGAGTCCATTCCGCAGCTTAGTGCAAACTGCTGCATCTCTCTGTTTCCTCAGTTATCAGATGAAGGACTTATTCCAGATGCGCTCTCATGTTTTTTCTGGCCCGAAGTTCTAACACTCTTTGAGGGAGGAGGGTATATCTGAACTTGCAAATAAACTTCCGTGTCAAGTTCCCAGCTCCTGTGTATCTGTGGGAAGACAGGGGTTTCGATCCCAGGACCTGAGTAAACTCGAAAAGTTGCAAATCTTATCCAGTGATTTCTGGGCAGGACTTAGACCTCGTTCATAACAGTAATGTCACCACCGTGCATTTGCCTAGAGTTTTGCATTTTTGAGAGTGCTTCATTGATCCCCTCAACAGAGTCTCCCCGCCTGGGGTTTGCAGTCACATAAGCCGACTTCCTGTCCCCCCTTTGCCACCTAACAGATGCTGTGACCTGGAGCAAGTTCCTGAACCTCTCTCTCTCTCCTTCCCTCGTGTGCCAAATGGAGATCATAACAAGACCTACTTTGAAATATTGTTGGGAGGTTTGAGTTTTTTGCATACGAGTGCTTGACACCATGCCAGGAGTTAGCAAGAGCTCCATTTTGACCTTCTTTGTTGTTATTAAAAAGAATATGGATAAAGTGTAGATAGTATGGATATCAGCTAGCTTTCTTTCTTTCCTTCCTCCCTCCCTTCCTGCCTGCCTTCCTTTCTTTCTTTCTTTCTTTTTTCTAGTTGTACTCATAGCTGTGAGTTATTGCAGTGAAAGGTTACCCAGCAAAACCAGCAAAGGGAAATGGCCCGTGGGGCAGCATCGGGAGGTAACTGGGCCCAGGGTCCTCTTCCACGAAAGTCACATAGGACACGCTAAACTCCCCCAGTGACAAGCGATGACAACACATGTGAAATGCTAACTACCTGAGCTCGTGAGCGACTCAGAGCCCAGGATTTTTACAGTCACCATCTTGCCTCACGCCTTCAAAATTCCCAGTTCCCCAGAAGGGAAGCCATTGTTCAGCATAAACCACACTTGTTGTTTGCACAAACCATTCAGGCATAGTAACTCTTATCAGTTAAGGTGGTGGGAACCCTCTCGAAATTCAGGTTCCCAGGTGCCAGTAAAGGGCCCACCTTGCAAGAGGGCCTTTCTAAGCGTCAGCACTCTCAGGCCCGCTGTGAAAACTCTTCCCTACACAATCCATCACCTTGGCCCTGTCCAAAGCATCGTTATGGCAAAATTACCTGCAGGACTCCATACAGCAGGGTGAGACCAAACTGCAGTGTTGAGCTCTTCCCTTTGGGGGCTCTGAACTAAGTTGAATTTGACATGAATGCCTCTGTCCAGGGCTGAGGCAGGCATGATAGTCACTGATAAGGCACCCAGGAAGGGCATTCCCATGCACAGTACTTGGTGCTTCTGGAAACAAAGCGTCTACTATCCTTAAGGCCCTCCAACAGGGTATTTGTTAGTCAGATGGTACAGGTTAGCAGGCCCCCGAGGTGGCTTCCCCTGACAGGGTTTCCATCCCTAGGATCCCCAGTCTGGTCCAGAAGAATTCGGTTCGGTCTCTGGTTTCAGAGGCATTGCAGCCAGTTCCACACAGCTCTGCTCATCTGTGACATCAGCCCATCAGTGACATGGGTGTGGGTGACATTCATAAGTGTTCTGTGTGGAAAGCACAGGAGCTGGGCCACCTTCGCCCTTTCATAGTTGGTGCTATCAGGGGTGATCTTGGGCTCGGCCATCAGTTTGAATTCAAGGCGCTCAGCATCCTGGAAAGGTAGCAGGAGGACCTTTCATTCAGGAAGAGGGGAAAGCTTCCAGGAACAGTTCTGAAAAACAAAGATTATTAATGCCTTTTCCACGTCTACCACCCCGTGCCTCCCCAGGTGCCAGGGCTTTGATTTCTCCCATTGACACAAAATCACTGTGTTTCAGTCAGTAATCAAAACTTTACATTTTTTTCATTCCTAAATGCTCACCCAGGCTTTTTTTTTTTTTTTTTTTTTTTTTGGTCTAGAAAGGTCGTACGCAAGAGGGAAAAAGGAATTTTCACAGAAAAATATTTTTTTCATTGAAGTATAGTTGATTTAGAATGTTATATTAGTTTTAAGTGTACAACCTAGTGGTTCACTATTTTTATAGATTATACTCCATATGAAGTTATTATAAAATATTGGTTATCCACCCTGTGGTGTACATGACATCCTTGTATCTCGTTTATTTTATACCTAGTAGTTCATACCTCTTAATCCCCTACCCCTATCTTGTACCTCCTCCCACCCGTCTCTCCACCGGTAACCACTAGTTTGTTCTCTGTATCTGTTGGTCTGTTTCTGTTTTGTTATAGTCATTCGTTTGTTTCACTGATAATTATTTGGATTACACGTATAAGTGAAAACATACAGTATTTGTCTTTCTCCATCTGACTTACTTCACTAAACCTAATACCCTCCGGGTCCATCCGTGTTGTTGCAGATGGCAAGATTTCATTCTTTTTATGGCCAAGTAGCATTACATTATACATCTTCTTTATCCATTCATCTGCTGATGGACACTTAGGTTGCTTCCGTATCTTGGCTATTGTAAGTAATACTGCTATAAACCACGTAAAAATATTTTGATATAACTTAAGCAGAAAGAAACATCATGTTCAGAAATTGGTCAGGACAACATCTTGAATTTTAAAATGTTTCAAAGTAAAGTGTTTCTGTAACCTCTTTTGTCCTGATCATCTATCCAGTGAGCAGCCTAAAAAGCTTTACCTTTCTGGGGGCAGCTGCATTTAACAATCAAACTGCACAAAAGCTTGTGTACCAGGGAAAGGTGAGTGAAGTGGAGTCAGCATCTCAGTCCACTGATGCAAATTGCAGGTAACCTCGATGTCATCTTTCTGACTGATGAGGAAAGTGAAGCGCAGTGAGGTTTTATGTCCATAATCCACGGCAAGGGGATGACAGGATTCCTGTCGAAGACCAACATGCCTTACGGATGGATGGATTTGGTCTTAGAAGCTCCCGGCCGTTAGTCTCACACGTGGAGAGAAAGGCCTAAGGCGGCCTTCTAGTTCTCCAGCCTGTTCTCAAATATTGCATCCCTCACCTACTGCAAATGGACCTGAACCACAACTGCCGTCACGTGCAGCATCCCACCCGCACCTGCTGCCGACCCACTGCCTTCCATTGTCTCCCTCCCACACGGCTCTCTGCACTCGTGTTACACCCATTTGGTAAATTCCAGTCTGTAAGAAAGGACTAAGGGGAAAACTTATAGCTTCTTCATAGGTAGGTTTCCTTTCCTGGTACTCAAGCCTCAAGGCACAGCCATACCCAAGTTCAGTCAGTTACTAAATATTTATTAGGCATCGACTCCATTCCAGGCATTGTGCCGGACTGTAGGGACATAAAAATTGAGAATACATGGGCTCGATTTGATGAGCTGATCTGATTCTGAACCAGTGTCCTTGTTTACGTCTTTTCCTTAAACTTTGGTTTGAGATTGGATTACTCTAATATCTTGCCTCATTATTGGACTCTACGAAAAGGTCAATTTCTCTGACCCGTTTTTTAAAAAATCTTGTTGGTAAAGAAATGTGATGGCTCTAGATAATCCTGTCGTTGTAAATAATCAAGGACTTACATGCCTTAGTAGCTCCTAAATTATGTGAACTTATTTTTCTTGACATGTTGGCAAAGACAAATAATTTCTTTAAAACAGATGGCATGCAGAGCTATTGTTTAAATGTCAACTCCGCTGCTGTTTATTACGCTGCTTCTTCAGGGAGATATTAGTGTGTTGGATTCACCTGGGCACTTGGTCTGGGATGCAGAGAAGTTGGGAAGCTCAGCCGGGGATTACTTCCTAATAAAACGTCTTAGATATTACAATATGTTATGGCATTGACAGATGATGTAACTGTGATTTTATCTTCAGTGACGATTAAACCCACATGCATTATTGTTTTATTTTAATAGAATAGGAGGATGGCTTTCATTAATTCTTTACAGTGTTCTAAAGGATTATCATGACATTTGCAACAGTCTAGTTTGGGTCTCCCAGAAGTAGACCCTGTGAAAAGGATTCAAGGACAAGTAAATTACCAGGAAGTACAGGAGAGACCAAGAGGAGAAGTCAGACAGAGAAGGGAACCCAGCCAATGAAAGGTGTGTTCTGCCAGCTACCACCAGAACTGGCTGCACAATTCTCATAGCCCAGTGCAAGATAAAATCCGGGCCCCTTGTTCAAAAGTTATTAAGAATTTCAAGATGGCGACAGCAGAGTACAAGCATGTATGTGTGACCATACAGGTCACACATACGTGCTACCGGCCCTGAGTGTGTGTGTGACAGAAGTTTAATCTCAGAGAAACTCTAGGGTATAGAACCCAAGTCTGAGAGTCTTCCCGTCTGAGGAGTGAGGGACCTGGATATTCATCACCACCTTCCATCACTGATAAGTTGACGGCTGCTTCTGGGCCTGTTAGCTTCGGGCAAAGTGGTGCAGTTACTGGCAACTGGAATTTCAGCAGGGGCACACTCAAGTAGTAAGGCCCCAGGAAGGTGGACGGACCACCGCAGTGGCCAGCACGCTACCCAATTGCCAAAGAAGCTCCTGGTATCACAGGTCAGCCCCAAGTCTCCCGAAAAGTGAGCTACCTTGCTGAGGGGGCAGCCCTTGAAGTTCCCCCCTTCAAAAATAATATCCCCTCAAACCCTGTGCTTGCTATCTGTATCTGAGCCAGCTCTTTAATAACTAAGATAGCCATCATTTTCTACCTGTGGAAGTGCCAGCATACTCATAGGAAAAGGGTGAAAAACTACCATCCTGAGTTCTTGAAGTGCAGCTACATTTGTTTCCAAGTATCAGCGTGCTGGACAAGCTGTTTCCTCCCCCTGTGCTTCCTTCGCCTCATCCAGGAAGAAGAGAGAATTATTCTCGGTTGATTGCCACAAGATTGGAGGAGTCTACATCAGAAAAATACGGGGAGGGTAGGTTTAAACAATGAATTCATTCCTAAGTAATAACGGTGTCTTTTTAAAGCTGTGGGGTGGGAGTGGAGGCAAGGAGGAATTAGCAGGAAGGTTTCCGCTGAGCTCATTTCAATAGGCCGTGTTGCATGTGTTTCTCTGAAGGGGGCATAAAAATTATGTTTTAATTAGAAACCCCCCCCCCACCATTTTGTCTCTTTAATCATTGCTGTGTGTCACAAACAATGACTCCTAAATTACCGTGATGGTTAATTTTATATGGCAACTTGACTGGGCCACAGGGTGCCCCGATCTTTAATCAAACATTATTCTAGATATTTCTGTGTGGGTGTTTCTGGATAAGATTAACATTTAGATCAGCGAACTGAATAAAGCAGATTGCCCTCCTAAAGGCAGTGGGCTTCTTCCAATTCGTTGAAGGCCCAAATAGAACAAAAAGCCTGACTCTCCCCCAAGGAAGAGAATTCGTCTTCCTGCCTGACTGCCTTTGAGCTGGGAGGTCAGCCATCCTGCCTTCAGACTAGCGCTGAACTGGTGACTTCTCCTGGGTCTCCAGCCTGCCGGCCTTCAGACCGGAACTACACTGTCAGTCCACCTGGTTCTCAGGACTCAGGACTCAGACTAGAGCTAATAAGCCTTGGGCTGTCCTGGGTCTCCAGCTTGTTGAGTCACCCTGAAGATCTTGGGACTTGCCAGCCTCCATGATTACATGAGCCAGTTCCTTACAATACAGACACACACACACACACACACACACACACACACACACACATGCCCTCTTAGTTCTAATGAAATTACATGTAATTCAATTTTCACAGGATGATTAGACTATCAGCTAGTTAGAGGATGTCAAAGTGCTGTCATCTGTCCAGGTGGCTAAAGATTTCACTTTGCTTTATCCAGGCCAAGGGAAACAGAGCTGAAAACTTAGCATCCTAGAAGCTGGGCAGGGGCAGGGAAACTGCAGACGCCAGGATCCGAACACCAGGCAGCACATGTCATCACCATTGATGTAAAACGGTGGGGTGGGCAGGTCTGCTGAAGCCCCAGTTATTAAAAGCCTTCTGGTTGAGCAGTCCAGTTTCATGCGAGCAAACAAAGCAAGATAGTTTGACTTCAACTGGATCTGAAAGCAGAACTCATTCACACATCTGTAAGAAGTGAACTTTCATGGAGCTGTGTGCCCTCTGCAGATGTGCTCCCCTCTCCCCGGTAGGCGTGAAGATTCCAGAGACCTGCGCGTGAGAACAGGGCCCGAGGGCTCTGCGTGCCCGCTCATGGCATGTTCATTCATTACACAGTAATGGCTCCCTGTTGAAGAGAATTTGTGTTTTAGAGCAAACCTCCTTGCAAGCCAAAAACAGTGGCTTCAGAGGTTAGAGACGCTCCTGCTGAAATCAGGGGGAGTTGCTTCCCATGTAGGTGATTGTGCTGAGTGGCCAGAATCACGGATGACCATTAATGGGCCTTACAATTTGCATGTGGCTGTGCCCTGCAAGAAGACTGGGCTGCTAGGGGACCCAGGTTAAATGGCCTTCTTTCACCCAAACTAGCCTGTCCGGGACTCCACAATAGGTGGACTGCTGTGCTGAATTGGTGCCAGGTCATCATGTACAGATATAACTTGTATGGAATGTTGTAATGAAACTGCCAGGCAGCAAGACAATCCACTCTGCACGGAGAAATTCCCATCGTGCACTAACCTCTGTAGGAGAAAGCAACACCTAAGAGTGACATCCACAGACCCCCTTCCGCTTCCTTCACTGCACGGGGATCCCTGACGCAGGACAGTCTTCGCATCAAGCATGGGAACCTTGCTGAGTTGAGTGAAGTGTCCCAGGATGACAGAAGCTTTGGAGTAGCAACAGGCAGAGGCAGTGGGGCACGTGCCTTGTTCACAATAAGCCACACCCGTTAGTGAATTTGTATTTACAAGGATAATAGATTCCACTTCCAGGGTGATATTCTGCAGGCATATAGATAGGAGCTAAGATGCATTCTGCAGAAACAGATGGGTTGAGCTGTGTTGTTCAGACCGAAGTTTCTCCTTCCCCTGCATATTGAAGCAGATCTAGCTGGCAAAACCCTTTGAAGCTCTGCATGTCCCATCGGGCTGCAACCCTCAGGACCCCACGGAGAGACCCTCTCAGCTTCTGCCCTGCTCTCCTCATTCTGTCCCATCCCTGACTCTTTCCCCACCAGATGGGAAGAGGGAGGGCCCGGAGGGGTCTCTGAGTGTCTCCTGACTTGCTTGTGCTCGCCAGAGACATTTTCATCCTTTACATCCTGACTTCTCTCAGCTGCCTTTGGTTTCCGCCTTAATCCCTCCTTCAACAATGCCGTCTGTCACAGCTTTCCTTCCCTTTTCCCCAGCAACTGTGTTGACAACCAAAATCTCCCACCTGAGCTCTAGATATTTCCAGTATGGCCTCCACCATCGTGATTCCGTTAGGCTTCTCCACCTCCTCCTTCCTATGGTTACTATGGTTACGTCCTATGGTTACTATGGTTACTTCCTATGGTTACTATGGTTACTTCCTATGGTTACTTTCCTAGGATGATTTTTCCCCAGTGCTCTCACTTGGCTCCTTATTTTAGGAGCCCTTCCATGACTGTGCTCCCAAGTCTTCACATTTAGAAAAATGAGACTCTTCTTTGATGCCTCTTTACCTCCTTCTTCTTACCTTCAGGAGGTACACAGTTTCTAAAGAATCAACAGCACGTTCAGTATTATTCAACATGCGATGATAATATCTTTCTGTTGGAAGGCCAAGTTATGACAGATGCCCTTAGATGGTACCAACGTATATGCTTGATAACATCTTTTGAATTTTTATATATTGACCTTGGGTCTGAATGTTTGCTGCTACTCATCATATTTTCTGTCAAGTCTTGTTTACTTTTCCTGAACACCACAGAAAAGGCAAAATATGTGTAAGATTCACACTTAAAATCCAGGGTCAGTGGTACTAAACTAAGTCCTGAGCCTTCACACTTTTACACAACTTCCTTAACTTCTCAGGAATCAAAATAATGCAGCATAAACGGCACTGATCCTGGAACCGGGATACTTAAGTTTCAGTTACAATTTTGTCCTTTATTAATTAAGCAAATATTTGTCTTGGTTTCCATCTCTGTAGACTGGACGTACTGGTTTCTGTCTTCCCCAACTCAGCTCGTGATTGTTGGGAAAGTCAAAGGAGGTGAAGTTCATGGCTGCACATTCTTAATGTAAGCTGGGCCCCAAGTGCCAGGGCCTCCTTTATACCAGCGTCTGGGGCTCTGTTAGGTACCAAAGCCATAGTCATATGTGGGCCAGTTGTCTATTTCCATTCCTGTTGGTACTCTAGATGAAACACTGCCCTGTGTAGCTAAGTGTCATTTCTCTTACATATCTTTTAAAGGAAAAAGATGCTACCTTTATGACCCTCTTGCTTGAAAAGCCCAAAGGCCAGAGACTCCTTATTAGGTCCATTATGGAGAATGAATACAGGTGGTGAGAACAGAAGGCCTGGGGGTACGGTCTGATAGCGTACTGAAGGTAGATGTGAAAAAAGAATTTGAAAAGGACGGTATTTTTGAAGACGAGCTTATCGAAAAAGTGGGATTGAAGAGGAAAAAGAGAAGAAAGTTACATCACACTAAGTAGGTGTTAAGGTACATCAGACTATTTTAAATGATAGCTATAAAACCTCATTAGAAGGGAAGTGCTTTTAAAAAAAAAGCCTCCTGACTTGGTTATAAATGGCTCAGTGGAGTCCATAATGAAATGGTTATTGAATTAGGAAAAAATGATGATAAATACCAGAAGAGAGACCCTAGAAGATGAATATATTCTCAGCAGCATCTTAGAATTTGGTCTGAAGCGGAAGCATGGGTTAAGGTCATGATGGTTGCCAAGTAGTAGAAAGGGCTCTGGTGGCCTTGGAGTTAGAAGCCCTGACTTTGAATCCTGGCTGCTGCATATCTCCTCATGTCCCCGAGAGACATCTGTTCCCTGTACATTTGTTTTCTCATCTGTAAAATGGAAATGATCACTGAAACATAGCGTTGCTGTACAATTCCATTGAAATAATGACTAAGAAAGAATGTAGCAAATGTCATGGTTGGGGCCCCAGTATTTGTCTCCAGGGGTACCAGGTGATTAGGGCAGTCGTGGTAACCGTCCTTGGCAGTAATTAGAACCCAGGCCTGAGTCACTCACTGAGTGGCATCCTCCCAGTGACGTGGATTGGTCCAAGAGTGAGCTTGTGACCTCATCTGGCTCATTGTCAGGGGACAGGGTGTTGGGAGGTTCGGAGAGAATCACACAGAGTCAGCTTCCCTTTCCCTCTAGTCTTGGGAGTGTAGAGCTGACTGGTGTGGGGCTGTTCCAGCCAACCCCTACCGACATGAAGATAAAGCTGAGACGCAGAAGCAGCACAGAGTCAAGAGAACCGCAGGGAAAGGGAAGCAAAGGGCCTAGATTAAGGCAGCCCTGAAGCTAGCGCTAATTCTGGACCGTGAGCTAATACATACTTACTGTTTAATGCGTTACTTTCTTCCGAAAGCATCCTCACTGATTCAGAGTGCTCAGTAAACTGAATACAGAAGACAGTACTGGAATCACATCGTAGTCAAGCATGCAGGCTTTGTGGCTTATTTAGACCTTGGTCCAAACCCTGGCTCTCCTACGTGTAGCTGTATGACCATGGGCAACTTTATTAACCTCCTTAAACCTCAGTTTCCTCATATGTAAAATGTGTCCATTGCATATGCATAGTAACCCGATGCAAGCAAAGTGCTTGCCCTGCAGTAAGCGGTCAGCAAATGTTGTTATGCTGCAGAAATAGGAGGTGTGATGAAGGTCAAGTGCATCGGCACAGACCATGCCTAGGCTGCTGGTGCAGTCGTGATTTAGTGGCTCTGCTCCTTAAGGACCCTTGCTGCAAAGGAATCTGGGACACACAGCCAGGGAAGCCAGGGGTCTAGGCACCACGCCCCAAGCTGGAGAAGTGCTGAGCTACAGAGTCCCTGGCAGGTTCTCTGATACTGGGGGTCCCCAATCCTACTGGGGGACAGGTTGATGAGTAGAGGGAACATGAGCTTTGGAGTTGGACTTGCACTCTGTCCAATCACCATCTTCACTACTCAGAGCTTTGCTTCCTCTTCTACCAAATGGGGATAATAGTAGCTACTTCCCAAGATTGTTGAGAAGACGAAGGAGTACACAAAGCCTTGTGTGTGCTGCCTGGATCTGGGATTAAGGACTAGCTCCCGTGTTGCTTCGTAGTGACTCCTGAAGACCCTCCCTCGTCAACATCACTTCCTAATGCCTCTAAAGGTTATTCAAGATTTACATGGCGAAAGCCCAGTTCCTCTGTTCAGCCATGTTCAACCAGGATTGCTTATACTTTCGGATTTCAATAAATCTTTATTGGCAGGTTGGGCGCATAATATTTAAAATCAGGTATATTCAGTTGTAATTTATATACAACACAATTTACCCATTCCAAGTGTCCAGTGAGCTCTGACTAATGCATGTGCTTGTATAACCACTACCACAATCAAGATATATAACATTTTAATCACCCCAGAACATTCCGTCATGCCTCTTTACATCTGAACCTCTCTCAACACCACTGGTCCCAGGTAACCACTGATCTGCTTTGTATCACTATAGTTTTGCCTTTTCTAGAATTTTATGTAAATGGAACTAATCATACAGTATATAGTATTTGGCGTTTGGCCTCTTTTAATTAGCCTAATGGTTTTAAGAACCATCCGTGTTGTTATCTGTATCCTCAGTTGTGTGTGTGTGTGTGTGTGCGCGTGTGCGTGTGCGCGCGTGCATGTGCTTTATTGCTGGTAAGCATTTCACTGCGTGGATGTACCACATTTATTTATCCACTCACTAGCTTATGGACATTTCAGTTATTTCCAATTTGGGCTATTATGCATAAAGCCGCCATATATATTTGTATATATGAGTCTTCGGGTGGATATATATTCTTTTCTTTTGGGTAACAGTATTATTGTGGGGTCACATGATGGGTGTATGTTTAACTTTAAAAGAAGTTGCCAAACTGTTTTCCAAAGTGGTTTTACCATTCTGTATCCCTGCCGACAGTGTACGAGAATTCAGCTTGTTCCACATTTTCACCAACATTTAATATTCTTAGTCTTTTTAATTTTAGCCACTTTTAGGGGAATATAGTGATATCTCATTGTGGTTTTAATTTGCATCCCCCTAATGTCTGATGATGTTGAGCACCTTTTCCTGTGTTTATTTGCCATCCACGTATCTTCTTTGGTGACATATGCATTCAAATTTTTTCCTCAATTTAGTAGAGTTGCTTGTCCTTATTGTTGCATTAGAGGTCTTTTTGTTCTGTATCCAAATCTCTTATTAGAAATAACTTCACTGTATTCTTCCAGTCTGTTGCTTGCCTTTTAATTTTCTTAACAATACTTCTGAAGAGAACGCTTTTTATTTTGATCAAGTTTAACAATTTTTTTAAATTTTATGATTCATGTTTTTGACTCTATTTAAGAAATTGCTACCTAATCCAAGGTCACAGAGATGTTCTCCTTTGTTTTCTTTTAGAATTTTTATGGTTTTTGCTCTTACGTTTCAGTCTATGCATTAATTTTTGTGTATAGTATAAGGAAAGAGGTGAGGTTCATTTTTTCCTCGTATGAATATTCAGTGTTTCCAGTATCCTTTGTTGAAGTACTATCTTTCCCTTATTAAATTACCTTGTCATCTTTGTCAGGAAACAATTGACAATATATTTGTGAGTCTGTTTCTGGAATGTGTTCTGTTCCATTGATCTATATGCAAATCCTTACCCAATACCACATTCTCTTGATTACTGTAGCCAAATAGAATTCAGGTAGTGTGTACTGTCAGTCTTCAGACAGTGTTTTACTTTTTAAAAAAATGTTTGCATTTCTAAATAATTTTAGAATCAGTTTCTCAATGTCTATAAAAAGCCTGATAGTGCTTTGATTAGGAGTCCATTGAATCTATAGATCAATTCAGAGAGAATTGACATCTGAATAATATTGAATATTCTGACCCATGAATGTATTTAAAGCACATTTCTTCAAAACTACAATGAGGTATCACTTCACACTGGTCAGAATGGCCATCATCAAAAAATATACCAACAATAAATGCTGGAGAGAGTGTGGAGAAAAGGGAGCCCTCTTGCACTGTTGGTGGGAATGTAAATTGATACAGCCACTATGGAGAACAGTATGGAGGTTCCTTAAAAAACTAAAAACGGAACTACCATATGACCCAGCAGTCCCACTACTGGGCATATACCCCGAGAAAACCATAATTCAAAAAGAGACATGTACCACAATGTTCATTGCAGCACCATTTACAATAGCCAGAACATGGAAGCAACCTAGGTGTCCATCGACAGATGAATGGATAAAGAAGATGTGACACATATATACAACGGAATATCACTCAACCATAAAAAGAAACGAAATTGACTTATTTGTAGTAAGGTGGATGGACCTAGAGTCTGTCATACAGAGTGAAGTAAGTCAGAAAGAGAAAAACAAATACCGTATGCTGACACACATATATGGAATCTAGAAAAAAAATGGTCCTGATGAACCTAGGGGCAGGACAGGAATAAAGACGCAAATGTAGAGAATGGACTTGAGGACACGGGGAGGGGGAAGGGTAAGCTGGGATGAAGTGAGAGAGTGGCGTGGACATATACACACTACCAAATGTAAAATAGATAGCTAGTGGGAAGCAGCCACATTGCACAGGGAGATCAGCTCGGTGCTCTGTGACCACCTAGAGGGGTGGGATAGGGAGGGTGGGAGGCAGATGCAAGAGGGAGGAGATATGGAGATATATGTATATATATAGCTGATTCACTTTGTTATAGAGCAGAAACTAACACACCATTGTAAAGCAATTATACTCCAATAAAGATGTTAAATTAAAAAAAAGAAAAAAACTGCCAAATATCTCCTACTGCAAAGGACCACAAGGAGATGAGATAAAACACAGTTAGGAATTGTACCTGTAAAAGGAAACATTGAGAAAAACTGTGGGGCCCTCCCCTCGCACCTGGCTCACAATGGCAATGGAATTTGGTACTTGGCGAAGTGTGTGCTGGGCTCTCCCACGTCGTGGCACTTGAAGCATGTCTTGCGTAGTGTGCTCTCTATCATTCCTCGTGGCAAACTCTCCTAGTGAGAGGAAGCTCCACTATTCATGCATAAGACATGTCATGGTAGTAATAATAGCACTTACTCATATTTACATTTATATGTCTGGTCTTTTCTTAATCTGTTTCTCAGAAAGAAAACTCAAATACTGGACTGTCTGGTTTAAAACCAGACACATGGCAACCATATTTACTAAAACTTCACTGGCTGCCAGGCAATGTGCTATTTGCATTCACATGTATTATGTGTGTTACATCTTATTAAACCCGTGTAATGGTAAAAAAATAAAATAAAGCAGATTTCTAATAAACAGCATATAATTGGGTCTTGATTTTTTTCAAAACCAAATCTGACAATCTCAGCCTATTAATTGGGATATTTAGGCCATTTAATATAATCTACATGGTTGGGTTTCGATCTACCATCTTACTATGTATTTTATTTGTCCCATCTGTTCTCTATATGTTTGCCTCTTTTTCTGCCTGCTTCTGTTTTTTGTTTCTGCACTGGTAATTTAATTTTTATTTTTAATCTATTTTTAAAAGTTAAACAATTCTCTAAGACTTGTAATAAAAACAGGTTTCTCTGCTCCAGTCCTTACAGCCTTGGGCCCTACAGCCTACAGCTAGTTTCTAGTCTCTCAGCTATTTCTTTCGGCCTTGCACCTCCATATTCTGAGATGATAAACCTACACTGATTTCTTGAGTTTTTGAAAATGTAAACTTATCTGTTGACTTTCTATCGTGGGAGATTATGAATTTGCATTCTTGACCCATTCTTCTTCCCTTATTTCTTCCAAAAAATTATATTAGAGATTTTGGTTAATATGTATGGTTTATACCCTTATGATTATGTAAATACTGTTCACTGATGAACTAATTATACTACTTAGAGCGTAATATGATCCCGCTTCCTTTCTTGTACAGCTTAGACTTTTTTCTAGCATTAATAATGACATTTTCTCCCAATTATCTTAGGCTCCTAGGTGCTGATCATTGATTCCAAATTCTCCAACAAAATTGTAAGGCGCCTCTCAATATTATTTTCCACATAATCAAATGCATCAGGTCATGGACAATTTCTTTTAAATGTTTTCTCTACGAGCCGTCCCCAGGGAGCCTGTGTCTCCCTGCTCTCTGGGGCTGTTTCGGCCTTCTTTGGAACTGAGAATTTTTTTATGATTCCACTTTATCTCCATTTGCACCTTATTAGCTATACATCTTTGGGTTTTAGTGGGTTTTTTGGTTTTTGGGGTTTTTTTGTTTGTTTGTTTTAGTGATTGAACTAATGTTTAAATGTAATTTAACTACATCTTTACCTTAGCACCGTCTATCTGTAATGTATCTATCTACATTACAGATTACTTTCTTATAACCCGTCTCACCCTTTATGCTATTGTATATTTTACTTCTACATATGTTAGAAAGCTTGCAATATGTTTTTATATTGGCTTTAGTGAATTATCTCCTAAAGAGATTAAAATATAAGAAAAATATACTTTATATAGCGTATACTTACCATTTCTTGCATTCTTCATTCTATTGTATACATCCAGATTTCTACCTGATACCTATTTTTCATCTGCTTGTGAAACTTCCCTTAATATCTTACACTAAACATTCTCTGGCAATGAATTCTCTCAGCTTTTGTTAGTTTGAAAAGCATATATTTTTTTCTTGGTTATTCAATTAGTTGAAAAGTTGATTAATTAGAATTAATTTTTAAAAGGTTGACAGGTTTTGTTTTGTTTCTTTCCCTCTCAAGACTTTAAAGATGTTATTTCATTCTCTTCTGGCTTATGTAGTTTCTGACATGAATTCTACTGTCAGTTTTATCTTTGTTCTGTAAAGTATCTTTTTTCTCAGTTGCTTTTAAGATTTTTGTCTTTATCACTGATATTCAGTAGTTTGATTATGATGAGCCTAAATGTCGTTTCCCTATGTTGGTTCCGGTTGAGGTTCATTGAGTCCCTTGGATTTGGGGTTTATAGTTTTTTATCAAATATGTACATTTTTGGTTATTACTTCACGTAATTTTTTCCCCTTTCTCTCTTTTCTTTCCTTCTGGGGCTCCGGTTATACATATTTAGACCATTTCATATTGACATCCAGGTCACTGATGGTCTATTTCTTTAAGTCTTTTTTCTCTATGTGTTTTATTTTGGATAATTTATTTTGTAATGTTTAAAAATTCACTGACCTTTCTTCCTGCTACATCTAATAGCTCTGCTAATCTGCTATTGATTCTGTATAGTGTATTTTTAAATTTAAATATAGTTTTTCCTGTCTACAATTTCCATTTGTTTTTTTTATTATTTCCTAATTATGTTCAAATTTTACTTTATATCTTTGTACATAGTTGTGACATCTACAGTATTTTTAAGTTCTTGTTTAATTTCATTATCTCTCATTACCGTGTCTGCTTCTGTTGATTAATTTCTCTCTTGAATATGGATCATATTGTCCTTCTTCTTTTCATGCCTGGTGGTGATTTTTAATTGGATGCCGGAGATTGTAAATTTTACATTGTTGAGTACTAGATTTCATTGTATTCCTGTAAAGACTGTTGTTCTTTATGTTGAGGTGCATTTAAGTTACTTGCAGATTATTTTCATTTTTCAAGGCTTCCTTTTATGTTTTGTTATGACGAATTCAAGGGAACCTTTTTTCTGGGAATAATTTAGCCTCACGACTATGGCTTGACCCTTCTTAGGACTGTACCGTGTGGTCCATGTTTTGGGAGGCCTATCCTCTCTGGATGGTGGAAATACAAACTATTTTCAGCCTTACGTGAGCTCATGAGATGATTCAACCTACTGCTTCATAGTCATTGCTTCTCTGACCTCATGCATTTCACCTCATGCATGTGCAGGTTAATACACAGCGGAAGACTATAGCGAAACCTCTGCTGTTATCATTTCTTTGCAATACATAGCCCTGCAAGTTCTAGCTGCCTAGACAGCCCCTTCCCTACCCCACCCACACGCCTGTGTTTACCTCTTCTTGAATTCAGCAGGCCCTCCAGACTCTGTTCATGTTTCTTCTCTCAGTGTTTCAGTCTGGAAACCATCACCGGGCAGTTGGCTACAGAGATTATAGAGCTCGCTTCATTTGTTTTCCTTGAGTCAGAGATCAAGTTTTATGTTGCCTGTTGTCTAATGTCTGAAAACAATGGTTAACAGTATATGCTGTTCCTGTTACAGTTGGTCATTAATGGACAGAAGCAAATATCTGTCTATATTTTTGACCATATTCATATCCTTTGGTCTGTTGGATTTCATCACTCCTTTATTATCTTCCTGTAGAAACAACCATGGAATATTGGAGAGTGGAGAGTGGCAGCTGAAATGGAAAGATAGGCTCATATCTGCTTCAGCCTTCTCTTCACCCATATTTCAGCTACAGTCACATAAAAGAAAAATAAATGATCCTTGAATATCCACTTAAAATAGATTAACTTATATTAATTAAAATCCTGAACCAAGCAAGTAAGGCATGTTAAAGTGAATTTTTTATTTAAAGTTTCAGGGTATGAAGACTTAAGCTTTTTTCCTTTCCACATACAATTTGAAAAATCATTAACATTGAATAAATATAGAGACAAATGGAGAAAAACATCTATGAGCTTTAAATTCTTATCTTTCTGGGGTCTTTTATTAAATATCTATAATTACAGTAATAAAAGAAAACTAAAATAATTTGTAATTTTAGAGTATATAAAATTTTAATTCAAAAAAATAGGTTAGGGACTTCCCTGGTGGTGCGGTGGTATAGAACCCGCCTGCCAATGCAGGGCACATGGGTTCTAGCCCTGGTCTGGGAAGATCCCACATGCCATGGAGCAGCTAAGCCTGTGCACTACCACTACTGAGCCTGCACTCTAGAGCCCACGAGCCACAACTACTGAGCCCACGAGCCACAACTACTGAGCCCGCATGCCACAACTACTGAAGCCCATGTGCCTAGAGCCCGTGCTCCACAACAAGAGAAGCCACCGCAGTGAGAAGCCCAGGCACCGCAATGAAGAGTAACCCCCCTTGCCGCAACTAGAGAAAGCCCACACCCAGCAACAAAGACCCAATGCAGCCAAAAATAAATAAATAAATAAAATAAAAAATTTTTAAATAAATAAATAAAATAGGCTAATAATACATAGGAGGACTTCCCTCGTGGTGCAGTGGTTAAGAATCCACCTGCCAATGCAGGGGACACGGCTTTGAGCCCTGGCCCGGGAAGATCCCACATGCCGCGGAGCAACCAAGCCCATGTACCACAACTATTGAGCCTGAGAGCCACAACTGCTGAGCCCGCGTGCCACAACTACTGAAGCCCACATGCCTAGAGCCCGTGCTCCACAACAAGAGAAGCCACCGCAATGAGAAGCCCATGCACCGCAACAAAGAGTAGCCCCCGCTCACCGCAACTAGAGAAAGCCACGCAGTAACAAAGAACCAAAGCAGCCAAAAATAAATAAAATAAATAAATTTAATAATACATAGGATGCTTTACCTCTTGTAAACATCTTTAATAAATTTTTTATGTGTTGCTAAATTGATAGATCTGAATCTCCTCATGCTTCTCTGTTTTTATACGTTTCCTACCAAGGAAAGCTATTTTGACTCTCTTCCTGCAGCCCCTTACCTCCAGTTTATTTTCCTTCCTCCCTTCCCTCACTTGCCTTATCAAAGCAGATGTTATCCAGGCAGGTAAAATGGAGAGCAGAGGCAGTGGTCCATATAATTCAGCAAACCCGATATGGAATTTTAGAGATTTAGAGAGACAGATTTACCTATGATAGCCATCTGTGTCTATCAGATTCACCAGATAATTGTTCAGCTTCTCACTTCCTTTTGGCAGGGCAGATAGAGATGGAGTGAAGCTAAGAGAGAGGGTAGATCATCGAACAGATACAAGGACAACCTTTTAGGATAAATACGCTGTATCTTCTCTAAGGGGAAATTGTGACTTACTAATTTGGGAATGTGATCTGAGAATGTAGTAAGTGTGTGAACCAAGGAGAATCAGTAAACATCATTTGTTTAGACCTTTAATATGCCTTTCATAAGCACCAGCACGAAAGTGGATTAAAAGAAGATACAAGCAAATAGCTAGATTATCATTAGATTGGGGAAAAAAAGTGGAGGATGGAGCAATTTTGTCATGGATACAGAATGAGCAGGGATAACAGGAAACAAAAGGGAGAGATAAATTGGCATTTCTTCAATTAGCAAAATGATGGACACAGATCAGGGCTGGAACCATAGTTGGTGTACATTTTTATGGTACTCTAGAAAGTTTTGCTAATAAAATTAAGGGCTTTCTTTTTTCCAATTAGAAAAATAGCTGAGGAGGACAAGACTTGACATATGGATAGGAAAGTGTTTCAGTGGTAATCATCACTCTGTGAGGAATTGGGAGGAATCTATGTTGTATTCTCGTCAACGAGGACTTTGACCTGGAAGTGGTGACTCCCAAAACAAGATGTAGCCATCTGGGATCCAAGTCTGTTCCTAGACCAGCTGACCAAGTCAAGCAAATACTGGTTTTTAAACTGTAGCGATCACGTTAGCCTACTCTTATATATCACAGTAAATATCACGTACAAATCTCACCACTGTTTTACAAGACAGGCATAGTGGCATAGCAAGACATGAAGGAGTTATGTGAAGGTCTCAAGATTTTTCAGTCTAGAAGAATAAGAGTCTAGAGATAATTATTAAAATTTGCAAAATCAGGAAGGGTTTGGAAAGTTGCATAACAAATCTCAGAATACTAGACCAAGAGCCATCCCCCACACCTTTGAAGAGGTCGTCTTAGTGTCAATCACAAGACGAAGCACATATTATAACGAACCTAAGGAATTTTTTCCTCAGGGTTTATACCAGATGAATAATTACATAAATTTAAGGAGGATTTCTATGAATTCGTGGTCTGCATGGGCATTTGGAACATATTTCTGACCTTTTCCAGTCTATATCCTTAAGTCACATCCCACTACAATATTTTATGTGATGCTACCACTGTCAGACAGAATATTGGGTTAACAGGATATCAACCCAGTCTGAGGTGACATGTCTTTTATATTGGTTTAAATAACTTGTCCTTCACCTTGACAAAGGAGTTTTATGATCTGCTTTTTTCTTTTTAAAAATTTTTGTCATATTAACTCCCTTCATTTTTTTCTCATATTTATTCCCTATGTACCAGTGTACCAGACCCCCGAAGTTCCAGTCTTCCTTTATGTCAAAGAGAACACAAGGGTTAGAAAATAAATTTACATTCTCCTATATAGTTTTCAAATCTCAGAAAGCTTAAATCCAGTTTGAACTTCTGAGTATTTACATGCATATTCTGAAGCTATCAAATTGAATTTACTCGTCCAGAAGGTCATCTTAATGCCACAGTCAAAAGTTACCCGATGTTTGTGAATAAATAGCCAATATAGTCATTTTGGACTACTTTAACAAAACCACAGGGTAAGCTTAGAATGAATAACCCACATTTAATTGATGAGGCTTTGGCAACAGACTTAGTTTTTCTTAGCTTATTTCAGCCATACAGATGAAGAGAAAGATGTGCAAATAAAGAGATCTGTTCTCCCATCTGTAGTTAAGCTTCTATTGCCAGTACCACACATAGCTTAAGATGTTTAGGAACCTGGAGAGAACTCATACAAAGACTTATTTCCACGACCAATTGCATTATAGGAAAGTATGCCAGTTAGTAATACAGTATGACTACTAAACACCCATGAGTTGCTCTTTCTGGCTGGTGAATTGTGTTGAGTCCTCATTCAACACAATTTGAAATTTTGTTCGGCTGAAAATTTGTAGGTATGATTAAAGTTCTCAAAGTAAAAATGAGCTTGGGTTTTAAAGTTTTCCGTTTTCCTAGGATTTACGAGTGTGGAAGAGGGGAAAAAAACAGTGATTACGGAAGCAGTTTGTTTGAATATATAAGAGAGCGTAGATCATTGCACAGAAGCAAGTGTAACCTTTTAGGATAGACTGAAAATCAGAGCTTACTAATTTGGGAATATTCCCTGAGAATGTAGCAAGTCTGTGAACAAAGGATAATTAGTAAACATCATTTGCTTAAGCTTTTTAAAAAGCCTTTCCGGTGCCTATTCCAAAATGGATTTCTTGGGAAAATGGACTCCATCTTTTCTATACATGAGGCAGCTTGCAACCAACTCCAAGTACTTTGCTCCATGTTTATAATCGTTCAATAACGATGTGATCAAGTAACCCCCAAGGAGATGGTTGCCACATGGTACTTGCTTAGGAAATAACTGGGGCAGTTGTTTAGTGAAATGTACGCAGGTGCTGCAGTAGAACACTGACCACACAGGGCAAGTTTGGTTTGTCTTCGATTCCAGACAGTGTGTGTATTATGTACCTGCAGGGGCCCTCACCTCTCCTTGACAACCCCTTCTGGAAACTTACAGAGTACCTACTTTGTAACGAGCATTATTACCAATGAGCTATGATTATATGATGTCAGGATCGTTTAAAAATTCCCTTGTTGTGACACAGCCAGCAGGTAGCCAAGCAGATCGTCAAGCCTAGTCTTTCCAACTCTGAAGCCTATTGTCTTTTCGCTTCATTCTTCTGAATATTTAGATGAACTTGGAACTCAAGTCGGGTTTGCTTAAGCCTGTCCTATATAATAATCTCTATGGACAGATACACTAATAATACCAAGAGTTTTGGTTTATACATTTAAGGAATTAAAGATTTGTGAGATAGGATCCGTGAAAAAAAATTGAGATACTTTAATCTGTAGAAGACTGAGGAAAAAATGAGTTAGTGGCCTTTCCCAAACACTCAAAATCAGTGCTAATACAGATTGCACTAACTTGGAAATTTATATTAACTGAAACAGTGCTGGAAGTAAGCTTTTCCCTTTGCAGCTATTTTAACTGTAGTGTTACAATGTAAATGAATAGTGTAAAACAAATTTGGAAGATGCAAGAAGAAGCCAATTAAGAGAACAAATTGTTTAAAAGAGAAAAACCTCACTGTTTTGTGTAAGGACATAAAAGAAGTCCCTGAGTAATCTCATCTGTTCACTACAAATGGCTCCCAGGAACTTGCCTCTGTGATAACTTGGTTCTTGTGCTACTGTGCGTGCTGATGTTAAACGTGATGCCGGCACTCAACTTGGCATCTACACTCCCTGAGGATGAGAGCAGGAGGAATGAGGCCAGACCTGGGACCTTCCAGCCCAGTGATGCTTTGAGGTAGGGGCGGGGGCCAAGGCGGATACTAAAGCCACATTCCCTGCACTATCCTTCGTCTTGGTCACTGACCCTTGCTCTAAGGGCTTGGAAGTATTAAGAAACCTGTCTTTAAAATATTCAATAATTCTGAATGATCTTATCCCCCCTGGCTATCTGAATTAATGAAGTCTGGCTGTATGAGAACTATAGCTGCACAGAAAAAGGAAGTCAGCTCTTTTCTCTGGTTGCTGAAGTGAGAACAAAAAAAAACAGCAGATTGGGATTTCAAAAGGAAAAGTTCATATTCAATTTAATTTCAGGAAGAATTTTCTAAAGATGAGAGCTTATTTCATCCACCTATTTTTTCATTACACTCCGTGCTAGCTATGTGTCAGGCTCTGTGCTGAGCGTGGGTGATGGCGAATAAATCAGGCACTCTCTCAGCCTATAGTTATCATCAGCTCTATTAGCATATAATTGCCATTCTGTAGAAAAAGGCGATGTAGAGTCAGGAACAGGCTTACGTGGGAATTCTGAAGAGATGGATAAAAACCAATCTGCCCCCAGGCTGCTAGCAGTCTAATAACACTTATTTTGAGAATTACTGCCATTTTCTGAATAATAGCTGTGTACCTGTTCCAGGCATCGTGCTATGTTTATTATGTGCTATGTAGCTAGTCCTCAGAGCGCCCCTGTGATGGAGGTTATATAATCTGATTTTCATATGAGGAACCTAAAGCCACCTGCTGGGGCACCTGATCCAGGAGCAGAGGGCTGATGCTCGCTGATGAGCTGAGTGGGGATTTTGTATTGCACATCCTGAGTTAACAGTTGAAAAACCCCTGGTTGAATTGTTTCTCCAAAGTGTCTTCTCTGCCACCATCCCACGCAGAACGTCCCCCATCTGGGCTGCCCTGCTCACCCTCTGCTGACTCATCCCCCACCCCGCTCAGGCACAATAAATCCCTCTTTACTGAAGCTCTGAGGCCAGACAGTATTCCTAACACAACGCTCTCAACATTCCTTCCAAAAAAGAAGGACCTAAAAATTCTCCTGTCAGCTGCTAACGGACTACAAGGCTGTCCATCTCCTTTCCTGCTGGAGGTATGCAAGATAATGCATCCAAGGGGACAGGAAAAGAAGGTCCCGAGTCCATTCTGTAAGGAAGAGATTCCCTACCATGCTGACGTGCCCTGAACGGACCCCAGGTGGGCTGAGACGTTGAGCCCTCAGCTCTCAGGTCGCGGGGGGTCCTGGGGCAGCTGGATGTGTGTCTTTGCTCTGTGTACCAGAACTTTAAAAGGACTGGGAAGCACTGCTGTAAGTCATCCCATGAAACACCTGGGGCCTGGTGGTGGTGATAAGTGAGAGAACTTCCCTTAAGAGACAGAAGGCAGATGGGATGACGAGAAGTCATCAGGGTAGGAGAAGTCATTAGTGACCTTGAAAGAATGAAACCCGCTGGTCCGTCTAGTGATCCAGCCCTTGAACTCATTAGCAAGGCCCTGTTGACAGCTGTTCTCACAGTCACAACGTGAACTTAAACATGTTGTGAGGTCAGAACTGAGTCAACTCATTCTGGATGCAAGGCTGGCTTGTCCCTTTGAACTTTATCTTTATCACGGCCATTCAATTATTTTGTGAGTTCTTATAATCCCCTGAGAAAAGAAACTGACTTCAAAAGTACAATATCTAACACTTCTTCAGATTACAGTATTTTTATGAACTGTAAGAAACTTACAGTGCCTGAAAGAAACTACATAAAGAAGGTGTCAGCATTTTCAGTATAAACTCTATTTCCAGAGGTTTATGCATTCTGGAGAAATTTGCTTGAGGGGGAAGCTTGGCATATGGTGTCTGAGTTCCTGACTGTCCATACCTCATTTCGTAGGTATTACGAGTGAGTCCTTCAAATTCACTGCATTTGGCATCTGTAATTTTTAGAAATAAAAAGGTGGCTTTAATAACAGGTGATTTCTGTGTTTAATGTCAGTGCACACAATTCTTAGAGGATCAAAGAACTCAGGAATACCGGAAGTCCTGTTTTATAGCTTCTGATTATGACAGTATCGTGGAGGGAAAGAAGGGAAAAGAAAATAGTATAAAGGGACAGATGCCAAGAAATGCTGGTGTCCTCAGAAGGGCACCAGAGTTAGACCTCCTTTATCTTTCTTCCTACCCCAGATTTCTCCCTGCCCTGTTTCCTGCCTGGTGTTACAGGCCAGGCCAACGTACATGGGCTTTAGTGTCTGGGGCCTTTCCCCAGAAAAATCACTGAAAAGGTTGCCAAGAATCCTACTTTGCTTTTTGAGTCTCCATTTGAAGGGGCTGGATTAACTCATAAAATACCTATAGGGGAGAGAGTTCTTAGACAAAGCCAAAAAAAGATTGCCCTTGCAGGCAATGCCTATCACCAGGGCCAGAGAGATGAGATAAATGCCAGAAAAACCCTGGCATGGGAGTCTACAGATGCAATCGATCCAAGAGGGTGGGGGAAGAGGTACCGGACAATTGTGGTTCTCGGGAACCGTGGAACTGTTAACTCCATCCTCAGGATGGGAGGTATGGGAACCAGCTGGAATTCAGGGCCAGCACCAGTTCCATAGGAGAAGCTGGGCGCACTGGCCAGAGGCGGGGGGCCCTTCTGTGCACTCTCAGCTCACAAGGCTGCCTCCGTGGCTGCTAACAGAGCAGACCCCACTTCTGGATCTACCTGAACTTTCTGGCAGAATCAGTATAGCTTGGTGGCTAAGAGCGTGGTCTCTGTATTTATGTAAGTCTGGATTCAAATCCAAGGCTCTTTATTTACAGCATACAGCCTTGGACCAGTTACCTTTTTGAGCCATGATTTCTCATTTGTAAATGGCAATGATAGTTCTTACCCTTTGAGGTTGAGAAGATGAAGGGATGATACAAAGAAAGCAGTGAACTCCTAGCTGCAGCGAAACTTGATGGTCCATTTTCACAAAAGGAAAAGAACCCCTAATGTTGCCATGTTGAGCATTCTTCTGTTCAGAGGTAGGCGTCCTGGAGATGCTGGGAGGAAATTATTATGGCAGGCAGCCTGGGGCACGTAGGGACTGACACATCTGTTACATCCCATGAATCTTTGATCCCCATCCCTGAAGACTGGGTCGATTCCGATCCACTTACTCCTGTGTGAGACTGAAATAGTTCAGACATTTAGAATTGCCCCCAGTACAACATATGGACATTGTCAAATATGAGGCGTGTCGTATGTCTAGGCTAACATGAAGGAAGGACACCAAATTCTGAATAAGAAGATCTTGCTTTTCTGGCATTGCCTTCCCATGCACACAGCTGATTATTTCTCCAAAAGGCTGTTTTGTAGCAATTGAGTCGGCTTAATTGAGGAGAAAATGAATAGAGAAGATAATGAATAATCTCGGAAGCTGGTTGAGAGGAGAGCTGACCAGGTGGAGGCCCTGAAATGAATGGAACTAAAACTTAGCCCTTGTGGTTCTGGGAAAGACCTCAGACTATAGCCATGTGACTCAGGGCCCCTGGAGTCCATGATCAGTCTTTGAGATCAGATGGCGTGTGAGATGGCTAAGTGGCATCATACTGGAGAAAGGGTATCTGTATCTTCCTACTAAATGTCCCTTTGGAGACTGAATCCTCTCTTTTGATAGGGACTTCATCTTTCTAGTGCTTCTAAAGCCAAGGACCAAAGCTACTAGAACCTATAAAAGCTAACTCTGTACCCACCCCCACCCCTTTGTTTTCACCTGAGTATTAGGAATTTCCCAGAATTCTAGTACTCAGAGCAGAGACGTTTTGAGGAGAAAGGTAGGGGAATGGTCAAATTCTGAAGTTCAGATACTAATTGGTGAGCATCAAATGAGATTGTGTGAGAAAGGTACTTAAGGATAAACTATTTACCTGTCAGATATCTACTGAAATCTAATAAATATACCTAGTGTTTTTTTATACGTCATCATTCATTATTTCTTTCATTCAGCTATCCTGCGGTGTGCTAGGCGTCATTCTAAATTCAAGAGGTTCCACAGTGAACGTATCTTTATTCTCACAGAAACTCTACAAGGAACCTGAGCCCTTGAGGGGTTAAGGATCTTACGTGGAGGGCTCTCACAATTAGTTATTAGCAGAGACCAGACTCCCATGCACCACTGAAATGTTAGCTGTCGAGCCTCTTGATACAAAGATCACAACATGGTCTATTATATTCCCCACCATGCCTAACACGGTGTTGTTGTGCCTCTTCCCCAGTCCTAGACTGATAAGATGCTAATACAAACTTTACTAAGGCTGTTTCACTCAGATTATCGTGTAAACAGGAGACTTTTGGGTGACAAGCGGATCTTGGAAGCTGTCTCATTGGCTTAGATAAACTACACCACATTTCAGGAATTCATTCTGTGATAATTTTTTCAGATATTGTATTTTTCTTGGATATAAAATGTTTTGAAGATGAGATGTAATTGGCAGAATATGTCACACATATGGTGAAATCAACTTGGTTTGTTTTAGGGAATGGTGGGAGCCCTGGGAATGACAAGAAATCCAAAGAGCACTGATGAGCTTTGTCGTTACATGAAGGCAGATGGAAAGACAGAAAGTGGCCCTATGACCTCCTCTGTGAGACCTCAGATGGCAGTTGAGTCATAGGAAGCCCACATGATAAGTGATGTACCTTTGGGGATGACCCTTATAGTATGTGAATTACTTGTCCTCACAGTCAAATGGAGAGGCCAGAGACTTAGTTAACTGCTGGCGGACGGTAATTCACGTAAGAGATGCACAACTGCCTTGGTTAGGGCATCACTTCAATGTGTTACGTGTGCTCATTACTCATCTTATTTCAGTTAATAAATGTTACCTAATTGATTGAAGTCATATGATTCCCAATTGAAATAAGGGTGATCAAAAATAATTTTTGGTCTCCAATGACCGTTCTTTTACCCTTATAACTCTAGAGAACCATGTACTTTGTATGTACACGTGACTCTTGCTGCCAGTAATGGCTAACCTTACTCCGTATTATGTTAAGGGAATATTTCCGCGTTCAATTAGATGTCTGTTTCATGCCACTCCCTGGAAATCTACTACACCCTTACGAGTATTTCTTCCTTCTAGATATCCCCTTTCCTCCAGACCAGATCCAAATGCCCATGATCCTTTTCTCCTTTTACGTGAGCAGTCTCTAATTCTCACTATGTTACTCTGTCTAGGAACGAACTGCCAGATGAGGACACTGGACAGTGGGATTGGAACCTTCCCGCTCCCAGACTCAGGAAACCGCTCAGCGGGACGGCACCTGTGCCAAGCAGACTCTCCCGATGACACTGAGCCCCTCCTGTCTCTCCAGCCAGCCCTTTGTGCAGCTTCTTCCATAAGAGCCCAGACCCTTGAACGAGAAGTGCCTTCCTCTGCAGACAGCCGGGGATCTAAAGACAACGCCATTGTTCATTCCACATCCGACCCCATCATGACTGCCAGAGGGATGCGACCTCTTCAGAGTCGCCTCCCCAAGCCAGCCTCCTCAGGTAAAATGCCTGTCACCTTCCAAATGAGATTGTTTGCTCACTAGAATCATGCACTTGCTGACAAAGATGGAGAACAGGCAGCAGAAAAGATTTCCACCAGGAGGTCAGTCAGTGACCTCTGCCCAGTGGAAATGTAGATAGATGCATGAAATCCGTTTATGTCCTCAACCAAAACATAAAAAGAAAACAAGTATTAAGCATCATCTACTCTCAGTATTATTTAAGGAGTGTACACACACATAAAGGAAACAAGCACGTTGTTAGCACAGGTAGATGGATATATAAATTGATAAAGAAAAAACCATACAACGTAGACTTCAGATTTTGTCTTTTAAAACTTAACTCTGAGTATAGACCAATCTAGGCCCAAGACATAAATTTAGCTGAAATGTTGTTTGCCCTCTCACAGAAACATATGTCTTCTGACATATTCCTATCCCGTTCAAATGTATTTATACGTTGAGCTATAAAAAAACGTAGTTTGATATGTTAGCAGTAGATTGTTAACTGCAACGGGATGGAGGGAGCCTTCCCACTGAGAAGTACCGTCCTTTGCTGCAGTCGATGGAAACAAGCTTTCATGATTAAAGATAGGGCCAGGCTAAGGGTCAAAGTTTTTTCACTGTTCCCTCAAGATTAAAAATATTTATTGCAGCTCAGGATGACACTAAATAATTTTTAACTTGTGCGCCTCATGGTGCCTTTATGACACGCATAAGCCTATGAACTAGAATTCTAAAGACTTTCATTTATGATGTGATGATGAGAAAGCGACCACAAGTAGAGATTATACCATGGGCTTCTGAGAAATTAGAAAAGAAGACTTTTCATTAAACATCTGTGAGTCAATGTGATTGGGTTATTCCCATGGCTGAGTTCTTCCTCCATACAGTAATACTGACTGCCATGAATGTTTCATCACAAACTTCTGCTTATTTCCAGCCAAGGCTACATTTGAAAACGCTGGGACATATATTATTTTTGAAATAAATGTACTGTTAATTAATGGCACAGCCTCCAGAGATTCAGGGGCGAAATTGTAGTTATGGATTATGTGCTCCATGCCTGACTAGTCACATGTGTGACCTCAATTCAGCGGCAGGCGCCGAGCAGACTCCATGATTAAACACCGTCATTATAACAAATTGAATAGGAACGGCAAGCCTTGAATTGCTTCATAAGAAGGGGACAGGAAGGAGATTGTTCTGATCTTGCTGCTAATATCCAGTGCACCGGTTATCTTAGTTTTGTGTCTTAATTAGATTGTCGTGAAGAGTTGTAAAAAAAAAAAAAAGTAGTATACGGTAGAGAGTGAGGTCAACACACTGCAGGACATTTTTGTGCCGTCCATCCCGAAGCTTCCTGTCTACCTTAAGATGTTGTCACTGCGGGTCAGAGGCAGGGCTGGCTTTCCAAGGCTTTTCTCTTTTCTGTGGCCATTGGTTACTCATTTTAAATATTAAGGAATGGAGATCTAGTTGGAACAAAAGGAGAGTGGGGGCTCCCCTGGTGGCGCAGTGGTTGAGAGTCCTCCTGCTGATGCAGGGGACACGGGTTCGTGCCCCGGTCCGGGAAGATCCCGCATGCCGCGGAGCAGCTGGGCCTGTGAGCCATGGCCGCTGAGCCTGCGCGTCCGGAGCCTGTGCTTCGCAACGGGAGAGGCCACAACAGTGAGAGGCCCGCGTACCGCAAAAGAAATAAAAAAGAAGAAAACGAAAAGAAAAAAAGGAAAGTGGTTTTGAGCAGTCAATTCCTGGTTAATATATGCATTTGAATTAGTTATTTTCTTATCCCCGTATCAAAGATGGAAGGAACTGTACAGACCTCCCAGTGCTGATGAAAATACATTACCTCACTTCTGCTCACAAGCAAAATGCTGTTGAAAGGCTCTCACAGCCTGTCCTGTTGATAATCACTGAGGCTGAAGGATAATGACAGCAATTCTCCTTTCTGACATGAGGAAAGACTACACTCTGCAGGTTAATCTGCTATTATGGGTAATGGAGACATTTTAATCATTGTCTGCTAATCGCACCCTTGGCTACTTACAATGTAATCCATGGGCCAAGAGCAGCCCCTGGGAGCTTGTCATAGATGCCAGCTCTCAGACCCTGCTCCAGACCTACCAAATCAGAACCTGCAGTGTAACCAAAGCCTGGCTGAGGTATATGCACATATGAGTTTGAGACTGCCCGGCAAGATCTTGAAGGGCCTCTGAGCAGTTTCGCAAACCACCTTATTCAGAATGACCTTCATAAGTTTTCTAGGAAAATCAGGGTTCCCTGATCAAACGTGTTTGGGAAAGGCTGTGGATTCACATCCTCCCTTTGGAAATTATGAAAATCCCCGTTCGCATAACGAAGGCTCCGAGAAGTCCTCTAAAACAGAAGCTTGTTTGTTATTTGATGTACAACACTGTTTGAGGAATGATCAGCGTTTCCCAAGCAGTTTGCCCACTGAACCCTTTCTAACATGAAAAATTTGTCAACATTTTTTGGAAAAGTGGTCCAAGCACAGTTTGCATTTGGGACTCCAAGGTGGACATCCTCCAAAGATACACGTAATTATGCAGACATTTCTGTTCGCACAGACTTGCAGGGGACAGAATGTTGAGAAACCAAGCTGTTACCATGTTTGGACCCTTCGGATTATTTCTGACTATCTCCCCTACCCTCATCCCTAAACTTGTAAAGAGTCGAAGAAAGCTTGTTGTGATTTCATGTACATTTCCTCATTTAGGAAAAATCAATTCCCAAATGCAGAGTGAAGCCAGGCCAAGGCCTCAGACTTGTTCATCATTCGAATATGCTGAAAACACAACGGCAGTGGAGAGCAAGCCACTTCTAGCCTGGGGGGGGGACGGCGCTGCTGCGGAGACCCAGGTAAGGAGAGTCGACAGGAGGGCACCCTCCGCCTAATTGTCCCGAGTGTGAAAAATGACCTCCTTAACCACTTCTGTGATAGGTTTTAATGTTAAGTCAGATTTGTTGTGGGATTAGTGCATAAAGACCAAGGCTCTCCTTTTTTCCTGAATTATTAAGTAACACTGTGAGTTCTTGTAATTCAAATGATTCCATCCATCTGCACCCCAACTCTTGAGGTAAGGATGCTCTGCCCTGAGTAGACATTGTGGAACGGCCATTCACTCTCCCAAGCCCTAAGAGCACCACTTAGAATGATTCAGTGATATTTTTTCATTATCAGTTACTTGGTCTTTTACCTTGCTCCTGTGAAACCAGTAAAGCAGGTATAATTATTTTCCCTTTTGGCATGAAGAAACTAAAGCCTGGAGCGGTCAGATGACTTGCTGGGGTCAGGGAGATGTGTGTTTCTTCAACCCCCATCATTTTTGCTGGGGCTTCTTCATCCGCCCCGAGATGGCAAGCACACAGGCCTCCTGAAGTGTGACTGGACCTGGGGAGGAGCTCAGGGCTCCGGGAGTCTTGGGTCCTCCCTGGGTGCTATGTGGTAGTCCCTCCTCAGTGCCCTCCCGCTTACCTGTTCCAACTAATTACTTGGGCCGTATTCAGCCTGTTCACGATTTCTCAGCTTGCCCTTGGGCTGGTCCACTTCGGTGTCTTTGGTGGTACCTATAGTGAGAAGAGTGGGAGAAAGGACATTAGGATCAATTACCTGAGCTTCCCGGCCCTTCCTTGGCCCTTGCTGCTTCTGCTGCCTTGGCTCTCCCAATCCCGGCATGAGGAGGCCCTATCACTATCTCTGCTAGGGTGGCTACCCAACCTTGATGACGAAATACCCAGATCAGCCCACACCTGAGATGCCCCACAGCCACAGACTGGTAGAGCCTTCTTTCAGTCTTTAGCACCTCAGTATGGAAATGGTACCCTGGACAAGTAGGCGAAGCGATCCCCTGGGCCTACAGCCCTGATGTACAGCAGAGGACAGCAGCTCCAGAGATGCTGGACCACGGTCAAGGTCGAAGCAAAAGTTACTGGGACACTGACGTCAGAACTCAGCCCTCTGAATTCCACGTCCAGCACTCAGAACAAGGGTCTGAAAGGAGTAAACCGGTGTATTCTATCATGACTTAACTGTTAAGTGTTAGGGTTTTCTCAGTTTTCCCCACAGCAGTAGTTCCCTACACGAGCAGACATCGGGATCAGCTGGAGGGTGGCGCACCTTGCTGCTCTCCACACACACCCAGTGTCCTGTGTGGCACAGATGGGGTGAGATCCAAACACTTCTAATAAATTCCCCGGTGATGACGGTGCTGCCGGTCCCCAGGGCACACTTTGAGAAGCACTCCTTCAAGAACTCTGTGCTTGATCTGGGGACCAAAACATTGAGAAAATCCTAGAAGACATCCAGAGTTGGAGGGGGAAACAGTTCAGAAACAACAGGTGGCGATAGTGGCAAAGGACTCAAGCAATTCCAAGGAGAAAAAAAAGAGAAAAGAGAGAGAAAGAGAAAGGGAATTCCTCAGTGCTGGCCAGGAGGGAGCTACCCCCTCTATGTGCGATGGCAGGGCACTCCTCACCCAACGTTCATGTTCCCCGACACACACACGTCTCCGGGGTCCCCTTCATCCTCCTGCACTAGCTTTGCCCATTGGAAGTCCTGCCCTGACTTGTAAGAGTCACAGCTGTGGCTTGGAACTCACAACTCTGCTTCACTGACCGCCAGGGAAGGCAAGTTTAAAGTAAGAGTGAGCTTTATATTTCCAGTTCCAAGCACAGTGCCTGGTTCCATTTGTGCCTGTTGAACAGAGGAATGAAAAAATGCATCTCGTCATACCCAGCGTCCTGCTGGAACTCTAGACATGGGGCTCTCTTGGGACCACTGCTGTAAACTTGTCATCCTTCACAAACATCATCCTTGCTAGACCACCTCCTGTATAGAGCTCTGTACCCCCAGAACCTAGAACACCACGTAGCACAGAGTGGGTACTAAGATGCTTAGCACAGCATCTTTTGAATGGGTAGATGAATGATTCAGTGAACGAAGGAATAAAGGAAATAAGTAACTGCTTGAATTTGTAACCCCAGCTAGGGGGGCTTACATCCTAAGACGTGTTTTTATAATTTCCGACCAAACGGCACCCTCCCAAACAGGATTGACTTTAGAGACGCATCCCATACATCTGTGCCTGAACTCTCTGGGATCGGTGTGGCATAATTGGCTCTCATAGGGCAGCCTGCAAACATATAAAAGAGAGCCCCAAATGCTCTTGATTCTGCACACAAGAGTTGCGGTCTTAGATATCAGTATTCCACTTGTGTGCACAGCAGGAAGAACCATCCATATGGTATCAACAACCTCCACAATTCCTGAACTTGGTGTTATTGCCAAACCTGTAACATCCTCTTGGGTCAGGCTGTGTGTGCATGTGAGTAAGCGGGGAGACCAAGTCCCTTGACCTGTGACCTGTCAGTAGATTCAAGGATTATGTATAAGCCTGTAGGCAGGCAGTTGTGTTCCTCCCTAAAGCCTCCTATCCTTTTAGGCGCTGGGATAAAATTAGGTATTGGGTAAACATTTATTCTCTTGTTCCCAAGGTTGATTATTGTCATACCCTCTGACTCTTGAAAGCCAATGGTGAGATCAGCTAAATAAATACGCCAAAAAATAAAATAAATAAAAATAAATAAATAAATAAGCCATTAGGCCTGGGACAGCAGCTCTAATTGGCACTTGAGAAAAATAAGGCCCCATAAAAACAGTGTACAAAATGCAGAGCAGGTAACTGTGGGGACTGTCCTGTGACTGGGACCCAATGGCAGCGTGTGGTCAATGGCTTCATCAGTGCAGGTCCATATCTGCAGCTCTGGTAACTGAGCAGAATTCACCAGCTCCGCGTGAGGCAGACTGACGGACCAGGCAGGCTGGGGGTGGGGCAGCGGGAATGCAATTCTGTGCACACACCAACAGCCAGGTACGAACATCCTCACAGGATGGTCTGCCCATTTTGACTAGCGTGAATAATCTTAACGGTCTCATGTTACTCATTTAGGACAAGGTACCCAGAATGTGTGCGTACTCTGCCAGCGGTGGCAGTGGTAGTGACAGTGACCCCGACTATGGAAATAATGGTTTTGGAGCTGGAAGGGGCAAGTTAGTGAAAGCGATGAAGAGCGCCACCCCAGGTAATGCACGCCGGGGCCCCGGGACACTCGGGGCTCCTGTCTCTCGGGAAGCTGTCCGTCACGCCTTTCACTGGGCTCTGTCTCCACCCCGCTTTGATTTTACATCTCAGTTCCATGTCTCTCCCGAGATCTAATTTTCTGGTACTTATGGAAGATTGTCTACGTGCATCAATTTGCTTTCTGGTATTATCTTAATGACATTGCAGTGCAGTCTGTAAGGATTTTATTTCCAATCTGGCGTCTCCCAAAAAGTCTCCGGTGGAGTTATCTCCATAATGAAGGAATGACTATAAAGATAACTTGGTTCTTAATTACATACTTCGGCAAGTTAAGTCATCCAGTGAGCCATGGATGGGGTGTTCCCAGGCTCTCTGCTCATATCCTGCTCTGTAACTCTAGACCCGTTACCCATGTCATTATGAGCACGTCTGTTTATACGAGGTTCAAACTTTCTCACATTATTTTTATTTGAAAGAGAATTGGCAGTAGAAAAACCATCATCCCGAGGCATTTAAAAATATATATATTCGGATGGCATTTCCTTACAGATACAAGAGGACAGATGATCCCCTAACACAAAATGTGGTCTAGGATCTGCTCTTCTTCTAATCGCTCTAGATTATCTGACGTATTTTAATGATACAATGGAGAATCATTCCTTTTGTACTAATCAGCTTTTCTCAAATACTAATTTGGCAATTATGTGATGAAACCGTGACTTTCCTTTTTAAAACAAGCCTGATGTGTTGCTTTTGAAAAAAACGTAATCTAGCAACCCTGTGTGTTTCCGGTTTTCCAAGAGTCTTGACGTTTGTGATATCTGGTGGTAACATAGGTGTGTAAGGATAGTCATTAACCTGAGCCTCCTCTCTGTTGCTTGCGTCCTACAAGTCACCAGAGAAGCAGGACAGATGGGTGAATCCTGCAAAGGCTTACCAAGAGGAAAGTGGAGAATACCCCCTGGTGTTTTAGTTAGACTGTTGTCCTTGTTTGCTCTCGGGGCTGCGTCAGCGTCCCTCTGGTTGTGACAGATAAGGGGAAGGAGAGTTAATTATCATGGGTCCTTCCCCCTGAAGACGCCTAGGCCAGGCCAGCTCCCTAGTCCAGCTCTTACCCTGAACTTAACATGGGTCCACAGTGAAGAATAACCTTACCTCATTGACCCTCAACTGCTCCTCCGGCTCTAAAACTTCATTCATTTATTGAACAAATACTTATAAAAAGCCTCCTCTGGGCTAGCTTTCCAGCAGTGAGTAAATGGACGAAGATCTCTGCCAGACAGTAAAAAAAAAATGGGTAGAATAAGCTAGTAAATGTATATAGTTTCTTGAAAGGAGATATGGAAAAGACAGGTTGAGCAGGGTAGGACGGGAAAGCAGGGCTGCTCCTGAGTGGTGGTTGGGTGGGAGCGGATGTTAAAATTTAAACAGAGGGCTTCCCTGGTGGCGCAGTGGTTGAGAGTCCGCCTGCCGATGCAGGGGACACGGGTTCGTGCCCCGGTCCGGGAAGATCGCACATGCCGCGGAGCGGCTGGGCCCGTGAGCCATGGCCGCTGAGCCTGCGCGTCCGGAGTCTGTGCTCCACAACGGGAGAGGCCACAACAGTGAGAGGCCCACGTACCACCAAAAAAAAAAAAAAAAAAAAAAAGATTTAAATAGAGCAGTCAGAGCAAGTCTCCCTGAGAAGTTGGTGTTTGAGCAGACATGTGGTGGAGGGAAGGGAGTGAGCCCCTGGAGGATACCTGGGGGGAGCGCGTGGCCTTGAGACAGCAGCAGCGGGCAGCCAGCGTGGCCGTGGTAGAGGGGGGATGTTGCAGGACGGGGAGGTGAGGTCCAGTAAACGGAAAAGGAGCCAGAGCTCTCGTACGGCCTTGCTCACCCTTCTGAGGTCTTTGCTTCTCCCCTGAGAGCCACGCATGGGGGCCTTTGGACATCTCTGAGCACAGGAGAGGCGTGATCTGAGATGTTTTCAAAGGACCTCTCTGGCTGCCATGTCATGAAGACTGAAGAAGCAAGATCGACTAAGAGACAGTGACACTCATCCAGGCAAGATGTGTTAGTGGCTGGGACCAGGGTGGTAACAGTGAAAGCAGTGGGCAGCATGAGCTAATAGAACTCTCTGCAGCGAAAGGAGTGTTGTGTCTCGGCCCTGTCCAATACCGTAGCCATCACCCAGCCATGGCTTAGGAGCTCTTGCGATGTGGCTAGTGTAAGGAACTGAATTTCTAAATTTAATTTTTGCTGTAGTTTCCCTAAGAGTTCCATTTTCCTCTATTTTAATTTGTTTTTATTTCAATTAACTTTCAATATTAGTAGCCAGATTTGGGTCACTGTACAACACAAGGAGAGACAATGGTCTCATTCCAGTTCTAATTAAAAATACAACATGAATCACTGATCGCTTGGAGATGGGGGTGAAAGAAAAAGCAGGGTCAAGGATGGTTGCCAGGTGGGGTCCTAGAAGGGACAGAGCTCGGCCCACTGCAGTGGAGAAGGCTGAGGTCGGGGGAAGCAGAGTGGTAATCGATGCTAAGTTCGAGGTGCCCATTGAGCAAGCGGAGGTGTGAGTAGTGTGAGTCTGGAGTTGGGCAGGTCAGGTCTTGTCTGGAGAGGTAATTGGAGTGTCAGCGTGTCGATGGCATCTAAGGCCCTGGGTCCAGCTGAGATCAGAGGAGGACAGAGTGCTGACAGAGAGAGGACCTCACCCTCCCAAGTGTAAAGGTCGTGGAGAAGAGAAAGAACCAGCAAAGGAGACTGGGTAGGAACCAGCAGTGAGCGGGGCAGAGGAGAATGTGACGTCTCAGAAGCCAAGTGGAAAAAGTATGTCAAGGAGGAATTCCACGATTCCATATGCTACTTGCTAAAAGGAGGGACACAGTCTTCGTAGACCCCTCTCTCACACTGGTAGTGGGGTTCCAGGGGTGGGGGAAGGAAGTGGGGATGGGGAAGGAGGGACGGTCTGAAGGCAGTTTGAAAACATCCTGAAAAAGGAAACAAGATTAAGACAAATTGTCTGACTCTGAATGAGGACGTACCTGAGTATGAGAGAAATCACTTTAGGGTTCAGAGTTTTAGCCCAGCTTGTTTAAACGAGTTGTGCAGAGCAAGAAGGGATACGCATTCGGTGATGGCTACGGATCCTGGTGAACAGTGAACTTGCTCCTTTACCTTTTTTTTCTATCCCCCTGCAAACTGAAGTGAGTCTCAGCCTCAGGTTTTTTTCTGTCTGTCCTCACTGTGTTCATCCTCTTCCCTCCAACCAGAGCAAATCCCTGTTTGAGAGGAGCAGGCTTCTTTCATGCTATTGCTTTAGCCTCTGTGCACGTGGTGCTGCTTGGGATAAGGTGCAGAGTAACCCTGGAAGCAGCGCAACCAGCAAGAAGAGCCTTCCCTCTAGCCAGGCATCTGCCCTCTGTCTTTAAACATGGACTTGTTGCCAGAACTCTGTCATCTGCCCACCCTGCCCGATCCAGCTACCCCCCAGCCCTGGCTGATGTCAGTGCTGCCAGGAAGGGAAAATGCGTGCAGACGGCTGGCGTGCCCGTGGGTGTGTGCTGGCTTCCAGCAAGCCTGGGAAGGGACGTTCAGGGTCGATGCAGCACCGGTAACTTTTTGGATGTAGGCAAAGTTGATAAGAAAAGAAGAGAGCAACAATTAAGAGAAAAACACTAAAAGGAGTACATGCCTTGGGTGTGCAGTAGAGATTTTCTCCCCTTTGGAGTCACGATTTTGCCTTGCTTTCGTCACCTGTGCACGTAAAGTGAGATTGCCCCCTAGCCCCGAGCCGCCCCGCCCCCCACACCCCCCCTCCCCGAGCCCATTCCCTCTTTAAGTAAAAAGGTTTTGTAACAGAGGTCCCCAAGCTGCAGGATGGAATGTGCCAGTAGATCTTAAAGCCTTAGTGGATGTTCTCCAAGCTAGTTGGCCTTTCTGAAACACACCCTCTCTCCCTGGTTCCCTGAAATTCCCCTCAGGTAGGGGAGGGTACCTGCCATTGGCAATCTGTCCTCCGAGGCTTCTAGGAAATGGACACTCCGTGGCCTCGACCTCTTACGCAAAAGAATCCTGCCTTCCAAAACCCTGCCTAAGGGCTCATAATGCACTCAGGTGAAGACACGTCTTTCCTTTCATGGTTGGTTTCTTTAGAGTGACTCTGAAATGTGTTTAGAAAGGCCAGAGTGTTAGCAGAGAGGCAGCGGTGGGAGCAGGTTTTAGCAGCTGGGTAGGTGGCGCAGCAGGTGAGGGGGTGGGTGGAGTGAGTCTGTGGCTTTGTTTCCATGGAGCTGCCACTCCAAATTGCCAGGCTAGACATAACAAATACTCCTGCCCCTTTCCTGCAGGTGGAGCCTGGGAGAAGGCAGGAGCAAGGGACAGAGGTGGGAAGGGGAAGGAGAGAGAGAGAGCAAACCAGGGCCAGAATGTAGAATAGGGAAGACCCAGTGGACATGCAGCGATGAAGCCCCGGCGGGGCGGGGAGTCTCAGCCCTGACTGAAGGCCCTGGACCTGGTTGGCAAAAGGTGAATGAGCCATTTCTAACCAAGGCTACTCCCCTAAGCTTCTGATTCATCCATCTGGCTGCCCACCACCATCACCTACCCTGCCAGGTACCTCAAGGGGCCAAAATCCAAGCTCGAACCTCTCTTTTTCCCTGTAGAAACGCCTGCCTTCCCGGCTCTCTGTCTTCTCATTCGTGTTCAGCACTTAGCACAGGGCCTGGCACATCATAGGTGTTGAATAAATGGTAAACAACATCATAAGTGTTGGAAAAAAATGCAACACAGGACTGGTTAAGGCTTTGGTTAACCTCATGCAACATTCATCATCCATTTGGGCCTTTCCTCGTCCGGAGAAAGAAAGACCCAGAGCCGCCGCCTACAGAGAGAAATTCTATAAGGACATGTCTCCTTCTCTGTATGGCTCTGCTAGAGAAATTGCTGAATCCATTTTTCCAATTTTTCTCCTGGATACAGACATAATTCAGCTTCCTCTTTTTTTTTTTTTTTTTTTTTTTTTTTGCTATACGCGGGCCCCTCACCGTTGTGGCCTCTCCCGTTGCGGAGCACAGGCTCCGGACGCTCAGGCCCAGCGGCCATGGCTCACGGGCCCAGCCGCTCCGCGGCATGTGGGATCCTCCCAGACCGGGGTACGAACCCGTGTCCCCTGCATCGGCAGGCGGACTCTCAACCACTGCGCCACCAGGGAAGCCCTCAGCTTCCTCTTTAATGATGATTCTTCATGGGGGCTGCTGGAGGCATATCAGACTCCTCTGTGTTGTTTTGTCTCTTTTAAATGGTCCCGGTCCCCTGGCTTGATTTTCATAATCTCTGCCCCAACTTGGGAGTTACTGTCACAGAGAGTCGCTCTTATTGATGAAAAGGCATCACACCCTTGAGACCTGAAGGAGACAATGGTTGAGAACCTTTGCTCTTCCAGTATTTGTTCTTTGAAAATCTCTAAGTTGGAGTGGTTAGTAGATAAACAAGATTGACAGAAAGAATAAAAGCAAAGAAGAGAGTTGACCTCTACTCTAGTTCATCTGGTTTATTCAGCTCTGACTCTGTGTCCAGGCCAGTGCTGGACACTGGCGTTTGAGGGCAGGTTAGCGACATAGCCCTGCTCCCTCGATGCTTCTAAGCAGACCTACAGACTCGAAACGTCATCTGAGAGAGATGCTGCTCGAGTCCTAAACAGGTGTGTTCTACTGCCTAAGGCCATGCTCAGAGTGAGGAACCGGAACTTCATTTGTTTTTAGTTTTCATAAATTGGCTTCCCACTAGGGTCTATAGATCACTGTGCTCTCGAACTTACTTTCAAGAACCCTCCCTCCCTCCTCTGACCCCTCACCCTCAAATGCAGTGATCCGGTCCAATGAGCAAAGCTCCAGAACCACGGTCCCACAGCCAACTGACGATGCTCCTCTAAAAAAGCCCCCGTTTCCTGAACAAGAAGTACGTTTTCTTCATTTCAAGGTGATTACATTCAACAAATTACAAAGAGCCAGGGCAGCTGAGTTAAAAACAATTGGTTTTGCAGTAATTAGAAAAACACAAGGACATGATGACTGTGGACCACTATGAAAAGGGACACTGAAGGATAACGGCTCCGGTTCCTGGTTAATTCCTCAGCTTGAATATTTTGAGATTCACAACTAATTATGCAGAGATGATGAATTTTAAAAACGCTGCCACTCTGTCTTGCCGAGGCCAAGGACTTTGGCTATTAATAGAGCAATCAGATTTTGCTATATTGTAGAGAATTCACGCAAAGTTGCATCTATTTTAAAGCGTTCATCTGGCACATGGCTTAAAGATGACAAATCGTTGTAATATGCCAAATCAGCATTGGGTTAAACTAAATCCAAACTCGTTATAATGATTCTGAGTTCCCCTGGAGAAATCTTTAGTTTCAAATGGACACTAGCGGTAAGAGTTCTCTTTAGTCCTTCCTGGATCTTCTCTCTTATTTAGATCATTTTAAAGATTGGCTTTATATTGACAAGCCCATCCCAACTTGAGGGGAGTAGACACATGCAATAAAACACAAGGGATGTGTCTCCTGGCATTAAACTTTCCTGCATGACAAATGGAAAGTACTGACCGTGACAGGCAGGCTGCTCTGAGACCCTTACTGGAGCCAGGTTCTCAAATTTCTCTCTGTCACCATTTATTCCGCATCAGAAAAGCCACAGCCCTTTCAGCTATTCCAATTGGGTTTGCACTCTGCTGAAGTTTGGGGGTTTTTTTAGTGGGGAAAAGTGTCCCCACTTGTTATGCACAATAACAAAACAAAACAGAAAACCCCAGTAGCTTCTAAAAACCACGTGGTCAGAAGCTAACCGGCAGAAAGAACCCGCTGTGTCCTCAGACAGGCTTGAAAAGGGAGGCTGCGATGTGACCTGCATTTAATTAATTATTAAAGCTGCATACTGTGAGGCCCTTAAGAAAGCAAATGTCACGATGGACAGAATGAGTTTACCCTCCGATCAAAAGAGCCGTGTGCCGTGGTGAGGCCGTCGCTCAATTAAACTGGACCGCGGGATACAGAGGAGATGCAGACTAAGTGTGGGGACCCTAATGAGACATTCTGGAGGGAAGAGATGCCCCCCGGAGTCTGTCACTCTGTGATGGACATTCTCCCCTCCCCCCCCCCACCATTACCACAGCTCCCCCAGTGCTACCACCTCAAGTTCCAACACAGCCCCAGACATTTAAACAGGAGCTTGCAAAGTAGAATTTCAAAGCACAGAACAAATCCTTGCTTGTTGTGGACTAGGTAGGGAGAGCAAATAACACAGGGTGCTGTGCAAAATAGCAATCTTTGGCTGCCAGGACTGAAAGAAAGCTGGGCAGTGGATCTAAATAAATAAGCAATGAATCGGATGCCATTTCATTTGTGAAAATGCGTGCATCTCCTCAGTCTCATGCAGGGGACGCAGAAGGACCTGCTAGACCTCCAAGGCCCCTGCCACCCTGCAGCCCCAGAAGCGCGTCTGAAAATGACTTTTGTGTAGCGCTTACCCATAATCCGAGGGATACCTCCAGTGTTCACTCTAGGTCATCTAGCCCAGTGGCTCTCAAATGGGCTGACTGTGCTCCCCACGGGACGCTCGGTGATGCCCGGACACATTACAGGCTGTCACAATTCACAGGTGGTAGGGAGGGCTGCTGTCTGGTACGTAGAGCCCATGGACGCTGCTAAACCTCCTATAATGCACAGGGCAGCCCTAGTAACAAAGCCTTATCCTGCACAGGATGTCAGCAGGGCTGAGAAGCAGCCAGGACGAGATTAGCCTCTGCGTATCAGAAATGTTTGTTGGGAGGGACGAGCTGTCAAATATTTGTGCCAAACTATAACAGCAGCCACATCCCCCTGCCTGCCCAGCGGGTGCACCAGCCTGGCCCAGCTACCTGATCGGGGGTTAAGATGCACGTCCTCCGAGAGACTTTGGAAGGGATGTCCGTGCTTCTGTCTGGGCCTCTCACAATGGCCTGTGGCGTCTGGTCCGGTGCCTCTGTCTGAGTATCAGGGACAGGGCGACCGTCTGGAGTGCTAACACAGACCGCAGATTGTTTGAGGCTGCTACCCATTAAGCCTCTTATTAGTGTTTCATTTCTGTCTCTCTTAGAGAACATGTGCCAGAGGAGGCGGGACTCCTTTACCGACTTGCAAGTTACCCGAGGACAGTTAATCCTCACGCTGCTCTAGTGAAGCAGGTAAATTGCAGTTAGATGTTAAAAGAAGAAAAAACATCATCAGCAGGTGTTTGGGGTCCCTGGGGGGCCTCAGCGTTTCCTACTTGCCTAAAAAGCGCATTGTGACATTTGGAAAGGGCCCCTTGCCAGGACCCTTCCACAGAATGGTTCAGACTAAGAAGAGTAACGTAAATCTCAGGAATAGAAAGGCTAGGTCAGTAGAAGGAGCTCTGTTGAAGAAATAGGGTCAGCGGGGAAAAGAAGGAGCTCGGTATTCAGGGTCGATCTTTCTAGAGGTAATTATTAAAGTTTGCAAAAAGAGAATGGGATGTGCAAAGCTTTGAGGTGTGGGGAGAAAGGAGACATGGATTCTAATTTTTTAGCATATTTTGTTCTCAGAGTTGAAGAAGAAAGACAGAGACCATTTCTAATATTCTCCCATCCCAACCACCCCTCCTTAACCAGCCAGAAACCTACAAATATATCCGTACTGTACAACCAGGCAGATGACCTCAGGGAAAAGAGCAGGGTTCCTTCCTAACCAGCAACAGGAATTTTGCCAGGAAAATGTCAAGCCTCGTTCAGCAAATCACACAACTGGCTCTCCTCTGTGAACTTCGTAGAACCCAGAAACCAAGTCATGGGCTATTTGGCCGGATGTGTTGGACATGTCCATAGTTGGGAGTTAGGACACCCGGGTTCTAGTGAATAGACTTTGTGACCCTGGACCAATAATGTTAGCTTTTCTGAGCCTTCGTTCCATCTGCCATCCAGGGCCCACCTTGCCTTCTTCTCGTGAAATAGTTCAGATTTGATTATTGATGTCAGAAGGCCTCCAACCTGTAGAATACTAAATAAGCATGAGTGGAATTACGTTAAACATGCTGAGGGAAAGAACAAATCCTGGAATTTAAGGTTGAGGTATTCAGAGGAGGGGAGGGGAGCACAGGGACCTTGCAAATTGTGGGCCAAAGTAATGTGAAGCTGCAGCCTCAGAAGGGTAAACCCACCTCATAACTTAGCCAGGCTTATACAGTTTCATTAAGGGAAACGTCATATTCTCTTTATCTGTTGTTAAAATTCAGTCGAAGTAAGAAAGAACTGATTCAACCTTCCCTGAAACAAGCCCAGTAGCCTCCTCCTTCCTTATTATTTATTTTCACAATAAGTAGCAATACCGCAGGCTGTCACTCAGCATCATCGTTTCCAGATTCAGTTACATGGGGCCCAAGAGATATGGTGAGGCTGGATCAGGTGGGGGCAAGTTCCATTTATACTCAGACCAGGAATTGTATTATAAATGAATAAGTCAGCACACTCTTTAAGGAATTTAATTAGAAAAGGAGACAGCATCCTTTCCATGGTATTGGCCATGCTGGCTCTCAGTCTTGGGCAGGCAGAGAAGGTTAGTGGTTGGCTCCCAGCCTCCCGGCCAATCAGCTTACTTATTTGTTTATGAACCCCCAGAGGCATCATAAACAGTGTTTTCTTCCACCCTCATCTTTTCACTTTTTTAATAACTTGCCTTTTATCTTGGTTTATTTGACCCATCCTATGCTATAATTATAATATATCACATTGGCCCTTTTCATCCTGGAATGTTCCCTCCGCCAGAAACCTCCAGGTATCCTCCTGAATTTGATGAGGATTCTGTAGAAGGAGAGGTGGCGGGATCAGTGTTTTGAGGGAAGACCTAAAGCTATGCTGGCATCGTTCACTGCACCACAGCGCCCACGAAATCTTTGAGATGTGCACAAGGGCTCAGATACCCATCCTGGAGCATGCATGTGCCTTCTTGGACCGTAACTTACTGAGTGATCTTGAGCAAACATCTGTCTTGCCCTCATTCAGCCAATCCCGAGCTGGATGTCTTCAGGATCACCCCCCGCCACCAGGCCTGATGTTCTATCGCTGTAAACAAAACCTATAGTGACTCGGACATCAAGCTTCAGCTTTCAGGATCCAGCAGTCTCTGCTGTTTGGAGAGCTTCTCAGGGTTTTCCTCAGGTCTCATTTTTCACAACTTGGTTTTATTGTTTGGATCCCAGAAGCCTCTCCCCTACCTCTGTGCCGCACGCCTCATATAGGTTAACCATCTTTACTGGTTTCTTGCTCATCCTTCGAGTCTTTCTTTGTGCAAACCAAGCAAATGCAAATAAATACTTTGTATATAAAGTAAAGCAAACTGTACACACCGTGCTGCATCTTGTTTTGTTCTGTTTTCCTCCAATTCACAACGTATCCTGGAGATCGCTCCAAGTCAGTACATAAAAGTCTTCCTCCTTCTTTTTCACAGCTGTGTACTAGGTACATAATTAATGGAACTAGTCCTCTATGGAATGGGTTCCCAGAATTAGACCTCTGAGTCATAGTAAACACATCGTCAGAGGAGTTGGGCCGTTTTCACATCCACCTGCCGTGATTGACACGCCTGGTCCCCCCAAAGTCTCACCAACAAATTCAAGGTCAAACTGTTGTGCTCCGCCAATCTTACGTAGAAGAAATGTATTTCCAGCGTGGTTTGGATTTGATTTCTCTTATGAAGTGTAAGGCTGAGAACTTCTGCTTAAATCTACTTAAATGTCATTGTATTTCTGAATCTGTGAATCATCCGGGAGTGACCTTTGCCCAGTTTTTGACTGGGCCGTTAGTCGTTCTCAACACCATTTCTAAGAGCTTCGTAACGTTTAGGAAGATGATTCCTTCGTTTGTGACACAAACTGTCCATGTCATTCCCAGTTGTTCATTTGCTTGGAACATCACTTAGGGTGTTCTTTGCAGTATAGAAGATTTTATTTTCATAGGGTCAAGCCCATCATTCTTTTGAGACAAGCCTTTGCTCACTCCAAATTTATTAATTTAAAAAAAAACTCATGTCTTTTTTTCCTAGTACCCAGACAGTGTGTATTTTTGTCCTCACATACAGATCCAACTTTTTAAAAAAATTTGACTATCCAGTTGTTCGATGTCCGTTTTATATTAAAGACACACTTTAGCAAAGAGAAGATCAGTCGGTTTCCTTTATGACCAGCTGTGAAGCAGACAGTTTGGTAACTGAGGGAAAATGGAAAGATGCCAGTTTCTTCCATTACAGTGATTCACCTGGCCAAGCTGGCCCTTTCATCCCCACACTCTGGAGTTTGCTGTGTCAGTCACTTCACCATCAGGCCTAATTAATGAAAAAAGGATCATATGACCCATGTCCAGGTGAAGGAATATCCTTTGTTTCTAAGGACCTTGTGGCGATTCATAGAGTGTGCTGTCCTATTACTGACTGATTTTTGGAGGACTCATACTACAGGCCTGAAGATGTGCAAGGAAGGAAAGTTAAGTGTGCAAGAGGAGGCTCCTAGGCCATTTGGGCAGAGTGAAACCTCTCCTTTGGCCATGCTTATGGGTAGACTCAGTTAGTACTGGCCGGGGACTCACCATGAATCATCACTAAGTCCTGGGGGCAATAGAGAGGAAGCGTGAGGCATGGTCCTGCCCACACAGAGCTTACAGTCTAGTTGTAGAGAGAATAAGTTAGAAATGTTAAAAGCCACTAACAATACCAGCAGCATAGGGTATTCCCTGGTGGTCCAGTGCTTAGGACTTGGCGCTTTCACTGCCAGGGCCTGGGTTCGATCCCTGGTCAGGGAACTAAGCTCCTACAAGCAGAAAGGCGAGGCCCCCCCCCAAAAAAAAAAAATACCAGCAGCATAGAAATAAGTTCCCAGAGTTTCCAAAAGTATGGTATAGACACCCCACCCGTGCCCATGCCTGCTTGTTGCTGTCACAACTCCTACTCAGTGACCTTACATCATGGGCCATCATAGGGTCTTATCTTCCCATGTCAGATGAAGACTTACTTTCCCCATTTCAAATGGAGTGGATCAACTCAAAGTCAGAACTCTAGATCTAGGCTTCTGTCCCTCTCCTGCGATTCCATAATCCCCTCCTCTCACCATGACCATCAAATTGCTGTGATCCCCATCTGCCTCCCCTGCTTGTTCCTTAACAGCAGGAACTGTGACCTTTTCCACTGAAGCTGTGGCACATGGCAAGGGCTTACTGGATGTTTATCGATGGGCTGGGTGTATGAATGGTCTATGACTCTGAGATTGAAAGCCAGCAGGGTTCCCAGCAAAAGGCATGAAGTAGTGAGGCTGTCTCCCTGGAGGGACTTTTGGGGTCAGTCTTGAAGAATCAAGTTTCAGTTGGCATAAAGGAGAAGAGAATTTCTGCTTGGAGCTAGTGAGGGAATTGGGGAGTGAGAAAAGGGTCAGAAAAAGGCAGTGACCACCAGTCTTCCCCGTAGGCAGTTAGCAGGACAGAGGTCATGTGGCTTTACAAGAGAAATTTATAACATAAAGGTGGTACCAACTGGGAGTGGTTGTGATCTGTGTGTGCCAGTGAGTCTGGGAGGGGAGCAGAGGACCAGCACAGAACGCGGGTGATGAACAGCCTTGGTTGGATTTGCTGTTCCTGTTCCCAGAATCTGCCTTTCAACTTGAATCTGTCCTGCAGCCTTCGCTGAAAAACAACAAACAGAAAACTCGCCTCTCTCTCTCTCTCTCTCTCTCTCTCTCTCTCTTTCTGCTTTTTCTCCCCATATCTAATAACCTAGAGCTTTTGTGTTAGAAGAGAACTTAGAAGTTATCTTGTCTATCACTGGAATGGAAGATGCATGAGGGCAGGGATTCATCCCTGTGTCATTTGTCATCATATATCCTTCACTCCTTTAACTTTCAAAGTGGAAATTTAGGTTAGATTCCATTTGCCTCTGGGAAACCCAGTGCAGTCCTTCGGCCTCACTGTTCTCATTTTGCAGATCAAAGAAAGGTGCTTTGAACAGTCAAATTATGGAGGGAACAAGCCGTAGAAATCGGTGGCATTTTTTTTCTAGAGACAGCTACACTATTTGTGTTTCAGCTCCTTGAGAGCTGAAATCACACCTTAATACCTGGGCTGGGTACAGGGTCTGGCCAAACTTTAGGGGCTTGCCAGGTGTTCATCCAACACTTCTAGATATAGGATCGTACCACCTCTTATTCCTGACTTATAGCTCAGAAAAAAGGAAAAGGGTCCTAGCAGTAGCCTCCGATGGAGAAGTTTGGTTTTGCATTTAATTAGCTATGAGAGTCTCTGGGTCTTACCCAGAAAAAAGATGTTGAATTAGATCAGAGGATTACAAATCTTTTTTAGTCATAACAAAAACTTTTTTTGCAAGCAAACTATTACAGAGACCCAATGCTTAAGACAGACAATACGTGTAAATTTTTGTAATGTAAATGTAAAAATTTACAAAGCGTTTGTAATGTAAAAGTGTTAACAAAAAAAAGCAGGTTTGACGGGCATAGACGGTGCCCTGCTTCCCCAAGTCACTATAGTAGCAGCTGTAGTATTTCAGAGGAAACCCTACAAGGGTTTCTCAGCCCTAGCCAGACCTTAGAATCCTCCGATCGGGTTGCCATATTTAACAAACAAAACTACAGGATACCCAGTTAAATTAGAATTTCGGCTAAATAATGAAATAATGTTTTAGTATTTACCTAGGCGTCCAAGTTTATACGGTTTCCTATGTTTTATCTGGCAACTCTACTTAAGGAACTTGTAACCAACTAAATTCTAGACCAGTTAAAGCAAACTCTTTTGGGTTGGGTGTTCCCATTAGAATTTTTTAATTCCCCCAAGAGATTCTAACATGCAGCCTGGGAGGAGTTCCACTGATCTCTGAAAAGCACAGTGTGAACATTGAAATAGATGATCTGTAAACCACTTCCACCTCTAAAACTGTAATTCTAAGCAGATCACAATTTGTGATTTCAGAATTTCTAAAATAGTTCTTATCAGGAGAAAGACTATTTCTTATCACTTGGCCCCAGCAGGGAGATGGGTTAGTATTACTAGATTATGTTTGGGAGAGCCGTGCTCTCCACTTACACTTTGTGCACTTATAACTGAGGTCTGTCGAACTGTCTGCCACATCCTACAGAGAGTGCAGAGTGGAGAAGGGGGCCACGCCGGCCACTCGGCTGACCAGGAAGGCCCAGGTGCTCTTTCCAGCGTTGTCACCACCTGGCTCTGTGCTTCAGTTTCTTCCCGTATAACGGGGGTAATAACAGAAAGAAAATAGTTGCTATTTCTTGAACTTCTAAAATGTGGCACACAAGTCCTCCATATAGCTCATTCTAATCTCCACAGCAATAGTTCTCGAAATTAATTTTTTTAGATTTATTTTATTGAAGTATAGTTGATTTACAATGTTGTGTTCATTTCTGCCGCACAGCAGCAATTCAGATATACATTTATATATATATTCTTTTTTATATTTTTTCATTATAGTTTATCACAGGATATTGAATATAGTTCCCTGTCCTTTACAGTAGGACCTTGTTGTTTATCCATTCTATATATAATAGTCTGCATCTGCTAATCCCAAAGTCCCAATCCATCCCTCTCCCTCCCCCCTCCCTCCCTCCCCCCTTGACAACCACAGGTCTGTGGGTCTGTTTCTGTTTCGTAGATAAGTTCATTTGTGTCATATTTTAGATCGCACATATAAGTGATATCATATGGTATTTGTCTTTCTCTTTCCAACTTCACTTAGTATGATAATCTCTAGGTCCATCCATGTTGCTGCAAATGGCATTATTTCGTCTTTTTTATGGCTGAGTAATATTCCATTGTATATATGTACCACATCTTCTTTATCCGTTCATCTATCAGTGGACATTTAGGTTGCTTCCATGTCTTGGCTATTGTGAATAGTGCTGCTATGAACATAGGGGTGCATGTATCCTTTCGAAATACAGTTTTGTCCAGATATATGCCCAGGAGTGGGATTGCTGGGTCCCATTTGTTACTTGTAGATTTTTTAATGATGGCCATTCTGACCGTTGTGAGGTGGTACCTCACTGTCTTTCTGACTTGCATTTTTCTCGTAATTAGCAACGTTGAGCTTCCTTTCATGTGCCTGTTGGCCATCTGTATGTCTTCTTTGGAGAAATGTCTGTTGAGGTCTTCTGCCTGTTTTTTGACTGGGTCGTTTGTTTTTTTGTTGTTGAGTTGTGGTTCTCACAGTTGGATGTGCATCAGAATCCCATGGAAGCTTGTTAAGTAAGACACACATTGCCAGGCCCCAAGCCCAAACCTTCTGGTTCCTTGGGTCTGGAGTGGGGCCTGAAATTTTGCATTTCTGACTAGTTCCCAGGTGCTGCCATTGCTTCTGGTCTGGTGATTACCTGTTGAGCAATACTACTTTCCAGATGCTCTGTATCATTCCCTGTTGTAAATGTAATAAAACTGAGCCTTAGACAAGTTCAGTGACTTGTCCAAAGTCACACAGTCCGTATCCATACCCAGGTCTGCCAGGTGTGTCTGCCTTTTGTGCTCTGAAGAGTTAGTTTTAGAGAAAATTAAAGCAGCTTGTATAATTTTCAAGGGTGCTATTTTGGCTTTTAAATGGACAAGTATAAATTTCAGAAAAGATAAATAAGAAGACAAAACGAATGCAGTCTTTCTTAAGCCGGAAAAAATGAGCAGATGTCTGTATCTAACAAGAGTCTAAAGTCTGTGAACTCCAATAATGCGTCAGATCGGCAGAGCAACACTTCGATACTGCTGGATTATGGTTGGAAGCTATTTTGTCCTTTGGAATTGTACTGTCAGTTCATAAAGACATGGTCTACGTAACCCATTAGCGTATTCTTACCAGTGAAAGGCACAGAAGGAAAGAGTGAGCTCTTGCAATGTAGGGTTTGAAATACAGGCTAATGAAAGGCACAAAGTGACAATTTACTCATGAACGTTTGAAACCACTGTTCATATCTTCCACATTTTAACAAACAGGCAGAAAACTAAACCTACACAGCTATGATTAATCTACTTTAAAGAAGGAAAAGTGAAAGTCCGATGGGAGGAAAAACGTTTTCCCTAACAACTAACTTGAAAACCTAAAAGACTCTCCCTTTCTCCTCTTGGCTTGGAAACAGCCATTTCTCTATATTTCTTGAATTCTTTTACCTTCCCAAAGGGTTTCGACTTATAGTTAAATGAAAAGTCATTTCCCAGTTTTCTACAGTCTGGAAAATAGATCAACTATATCAAAATGAAAAATGTGACCGTATATACACTTAGCTTCCTTCAGGACATGGAAAAAAAGATGGTACCAGAAGCTGACCTGCGGAAGCCTCTAGAAAGGTCAAAATGCTCAACAGAAAACAGTGATGCCATTTTTCTTTCTACTTTTGTTAGTGTTCCCGGTGTTACTTTCATTTCTCGAGAAACCTACAACTTTTCAGAGCAAGAAATATGCTCTAATGTGACATCCCTCTCAGAGGATTCAGTATCCTAACAACAAAGAATGACAGAGATGATGTGGACAGTTTATCAGTTACAATTCTGCTGTTTAAATGCACAAAATATCCAAAGTATGTTGTAAACTCAAGTGGCATGTATCACAGTGCTTGGTCTGAACTGATCTCCATGCATCCTGGGAGCACATCCCGACAGGCAACCCCAAAGACCAACTCCTCCAAGGTGACTGCTCTCTAAGGGATTGTTGTTAGAAGCAGGGTGGGTCAGCCACCCTGGGATCTCTCTTATCTTGCCCTCTTTTAATTACTCTAGATTACTCTAACAATTTGTAGATTGTTAATGTGATCATTTAAAAAGTTGCCAACTGCGAGTCCAGGAGAATTTCTCCTTCATTTTGATTTTCTCGTCAAGTCTGAAAGCTTTTTAACTGTCTACATTTATGGCCAGTGAATATAGATGATTAAGCTTTCTTGCCAATAAAAAGACTAGGAACACTGGAAGCAGAAAGCCCTTTCTGTCCCTACATAAACTCCTTAACTTTGCTGAACCTCAGTTTTCTCACCTCTATAATGGGCACAACAGAATCTACCTCCGTAAAGTTGTAGGCATTAAAGGAGATGATGTGTACACAACCTCCATCACAGAGCCTTGAACACAGGAAGTGTTCGGTGAGTGGTAGTGTGATCACTGTCTCCACATGGGCCAATTAGCTTTTAATACAAATAATAGTATTAACTGTTCACAAGAACTGGAACATTCCAAAGCTAGCAAGCTTTTGTAGGTATAAGGTTTGGTCTGTGGAGGACTAGACGCTATAGAAGGGACCAACCAGCAGAAATCTGTTCTCACGACTGAAAAATAGAAGCTGTGAACCTGCAGTTCTGTGGGGTCATGATGGCCTCATTTTGACATACAACGCCAGTCCATCCACGTAAATAAATCTTTGCTGCTTTAAATTAAACGTATGCACCATCATATGTGTTGCAAACTAAATTTTACTCAGAGTTGAATTTTTGAAACAAGCTAGGATTTATTAGCATTGGGTTGGCTAAAATACTCACATGAAAAGTTAACTGCTGGTGTAGGTGGTATTTGGAAACACATTTAATCTTCAGTAGAAAAAGAAATTCAACAAAACTTGGAAGAAGAGATCTCTGAAATGAGATACTTTCAAAGATTTTCAGAGTTAAATGGAAAATAATAGATAATCAGAGAAGAAGTAAAATTATAAGGTGTGTAACAGGTTAAAAGAGTCAAATGGCAGAAATGCACATGTGTGTGGTATGGACAAGCTGATGTAACAGGAATGACCAAAGTATCATTGTATCCTGTTTCAAATAAAGGCACAGTTTTATATTATTAGGCCCCCAGATTTCTACGGCATCCTTTTTTGGATTCATTCCCACCTTATGCATCAGAGGTCATAGCAGGAAACCAACAGACTGAATCCTGGCACGTTTCCTCTTGAAAAAGGCAATTCCGTTGAGAACGGGTCATGAGCCATCATTTATCTAGGGATTATGGGGCACAAGGTGGGAGCCATGGCCAGGAATGAAGCAAAGAATAAAAGGAAGTTCCAGGATCAAAAGGTCACTTCTCCCATAAGGCAAGGCAGGCTCTGACATTTCTATCCTCCCAGATTGATTTTCCCACCCCTGAACTAGGTGTCACTCTTGACAGACCTTCCAGGGCAGAGATGTTGCTGTTCACTCTGAAGCTTTTTGCTCTTTACCAAGAAAATAACAACTTCTTTCCCATTTGGAGAAGAGACTTCTTCCTTCCTCCTAAGCATAGACATGGCCCACATGAGTCCACAGCTTTATTGAGGACCATGCTGGAGACTGGGGGATGGTACCTGAGCTCACCCTGGACCCATATTCTTAAGCCAACCTAACTTTCATGACACAACAGGGACTCTGTAAAGAGCCAGTTCATATTTCACTTGATTTTAGGAAAAGCTTTCAAACGAGAAGCTGGTCTGACTCTGTTCATTATGCCAGATGGCCCCCCAGTTGGCCTGCGCTTAACTTAGTCTGTAACTCACTTACTTGGTTATCATCCCTAAGGGAGTGAAGGAACTTAAGCCATTTATATTCACAGCCCACCAGGTATATTCCCCTAGCATATTGTGGGGAGAAATCCTAGCTGGGAATAGAATCCTGGGCCTAAATCCAGCATTTTCAAATTGTGAGAGGGAATTGAATTTGAATTTATTTTTAAAGAAAGGAAAACCTTGGGACTCAAACTTCTTTGAAAGAGTTTTGGGCCAAATACACGTTTGCAAGGAAATGTTGATTACAATTTTCCTCTACTCATGGACTCAGCCAATGGGGTGGGGTGGAACCGTGTAACTAGCCAGCGAGCTAATGTGTGCATAAAAAGAGACATCCTGTGAAGTGTTGCATTCCGTGGTTTCCTGATACTCTAAATATAACTTCATTTCCTTTCTGATGATTTTTCCTTTCGAATGAAGTATTTTTTAATATTTTACAGAATTCATGTAATCATAGTTTCGTAATTTCACATAGCACGGAGTTCAACGAAGTTTTTTTTTTTATCTTCAGCATCCATTTCTAAGTCCGGTAAAGATAAAAATGGCAAAAAAATAAGCTTGCCTTTTCTCTTCTCATCAGTTAAAAAAATTCATAAGCATACATTTGTCAAGCCTGGAATTTTAGTATCGTAAAATGGCTCCAGTTGGCAGTGAGTCTCCCTCAGAGTACGTGTTTTAGTTTCCTAGGGTTGCCATAATGTAATGAAGAACCACAAACTGGGGGGCTGAAAGCAACAGTCCTGGAGGCCTGAAGTCTGAAAGGAGGGTATCGGTAGGGCCCTGCATGCTCCCCCGGCTTCTGGTGGCCATTGACAATGCTTGGTGTTCTCTGGTGTGCAGCCGTACAGCTGCAGTCTCTGTCTTTGTCCTGACATGGCTGCCTTCCCTCTGTGTGTGTCTGTCTCTCCACCTTTTCTCCTCTTCTTAGAAGGACACTAGTCATCTTGGATTAAGGACCCATCCTATGCCAGTATGACCCATCCTCACTTAGGCCTTAATTATATCTGCAAAGACCTTATTTCCAAATAAAGTCACATTCACAGGAATCAAGGGCTAGGACTTCCACACAGCTTTTCAGGGGACACAATTTGACCCTTAAGAGTACCCAAAGCCAGAAAAACCTGAAGATGACAAGGCTAGAGGAATTGATAAGATAGTTGACTTCAGTAGGAAGAAATCAGCTTTGATTAGTGAGTTCCTAGGATTTATCAATATCATATCCCTTAAACAAGTGGTCATTCCTAGCTATAATTCCTGGCCAGAAGAAGTGGCAGGCCAAAAACCCTAGACATCTCAGATACATTTATATTTTCTCCTACCTTATATAATTAAAGTAAGCATACCAAAGAACTTTATTCACAGACTATCTGGTTCCCTTTGACACATGGAAATTTAAAAGTATTTCCAACATTACTTGCAAGTGCACTAAACATAGGTACTAAGCAGCAGTGCTTCAGAAGGAGGCATGGCAGGGATGTGAAAATGGGGGGAGTTTAATTCTGGGGGACTTCCTCTCTGATCACTGTCTACTCATGAACTTAGTTGGTGCCACAACTCCCCAGCAATACCCTGGTTTGCAGTGGGATTCCATTTTGAACATGTATGTTGACTTAATGAGAAAAGTGTTTATCTGTCTTCCCTTATTCTAATAATGCAACTATTTACCTGTGCCACTTGTTTTTCACCTGTTATTTATTAATTCAGATTCATCACCTATTATTTATTGATTCAAGAATGTTTATAGAGTTTACATTACTTGATAGGCAACATTCTAAGTACTGCAGACAAAGCAAGGTTAAAAAAAAAAAAAAAAAAGACAAAGTCCCTGCCTTTGTGGATATCATGTTTTAGATGAGAAGACAGATAATAAACAAACAAAATGTAATTTAATTTCAAGTAATGACATATGTTATTAAAAGATCAAGCAGGATGAGTGGGTAGGAAATAACAAGGGTACTACTTCAGAGAGAGTGATCCCATAAGGTCTCTCTGAAGAGGGGACATTTGAAGAGTTTTGAATGAAGTGAAACTTTGAAATGTGACTGTAGGAGGAGCATGTTGGCAGAGAGTGCAGGAAAGTACAAAAGCCCTGAAGTGGGGCATGCGATGCGTCCCCAGACAATTATGGCTGGAAGGGAGGGAGAGGAAGGGAATTAGAGAAGAATCTGGGAGCCAGTCACATAGGACCTCGTAGGCTGTGTCAGTAACTTCAGGTTTCTAAAGTTCTCAGCAAAGGGAAACCATTTTCCCTTTTTTTTGAACAGGGAAGCATCGTGATTTGAGTTACAGTTTTTAAGGACTGCTGTGGCTGCTGGATGGAGGATACACTGTTGAGACGTGAGAGTGGGAGTGCCAAGACCACTTAGGAAACGATTGCAGCCATCCAAGCAAGAGATGGTGGTAACTTGGCCTGACCTTGGTAGCAGAAAAGAAATGGTGGAGAGTGAATGGGTTTAGGATATGTTTTAAAAGTAGAGCAAACTGAGAGTTCCCTGGTGGCGTAGTGGTTAGGATTCTGGGCTTTCACTGCCATAGCCTGGGTTCAATCCCTGGTCAGGGAACTGAGATCCCGCAGGCTGTGAAGTGTAGCCAGAAAAAAGAAGAAGAAAAAAGTAGAGCGAACAGAGTTTGATGATTGTATTGGTCAGGGTCTAGCATGGACCAGGAACCATTCTAGGTCTCTCTGTGGATAGAATTAAATACAGGGAATCACCCAGATAATGGAGTAGCTGAGAAGCTAAAAGGAGACAGTCAGGCAATCCAGAGATTAGCCGAAGCAAGAAGTCCCGAGCATTCCCTAGGGATGGAGGGATGCTAGCAGAAGGTGACATTAAACCCCAGAAGCTGGACCATCCAATGGGAGCTAGAGCGGTGGGTGGGAGGGGTTGTCTGGCAGGAGGCAGAGCCAGGGAGGAGAAGCAGCTGCTGCCGGGAACAGCACAAGTCCCGGAGAAGGGAAGAAATGCCTTGTTTTCTCCTCTCCTCCTGCCTTCCAGGATTCTGCCATTGCCTTTCATTGGCGGCACCTCCTCAGAAGCCAGAGAAAGAGGGAGCCTGGGAAACATAGTTCCCGGTGACACAAAGCAAAGCAGGGGAAAAGGAGAGGAATGCATCTGAGAACAAACAGGCAATTTACCAGGAAAGACTGGTAGATGTGGGGTATGAGAGAGAGGGGTCAAAGATAACTTCAAGTTTCCATATACTAAGACATCAATATACATCTCTCACAGTAGGCACGTATACTAGGGGATTTACCTACTCATTAACATATAGATTCTGTGATATGCAAACATGTATACACTTAGTGTGTGTGTGTGTGTGTGTGTGTGTATGTGTATATATATATATATATTACACAAGCAGGGATGCCAAATGGCCTTCATCTCAAATGCTAAGGACATTCAGTGTGCAGAGGCTGCCTGAATTACTGTATTAAAAAGGATTCTGGGGCTTCCCTGGTGGCGCAGTGGTTGAGAGTCCGCCTGCCGATGCAGGGGACACGGGTTCGTGCCCCGGTCCGGGAAGATCCCACATGCCGCGGAGCGGCTGGGCCCGTGAGCCACGGCCGCTGAGCCTGCGCGTCCGGAGCCTGTGCTCCATAACGGGAGGGGCCCCAACAGTGAGAGGCCCGCGTACCGCAAAAAAAAAAAAAAGGCTTCTGAGGCTGTATCCGTCTTCAGCAGGAGGCGGGTTACAGAGGTTGGTAAGCAGCGCCTGCTATGGGCCTGGGAGCGGGCAGCTGCCATGTGCGTGCCAGGATTAGCCACGCCGGCACCGAAGCAGTGGGCTCTGCACAGCAGGATCAGGGGCAACCATCCCCTCACCGAGAGCGCTTCGTAAAGGGACCTCGGTGGTCCTCCTAAAGACAGTAATAACAGCTATCATGAATCCCCCGTGGAAGGAAATGGCCATGATTAAACTGAAGTTCGTGAAAAAGAGGTATTCTCGTGCCCCCTTCTCTCCCAGGACTTTGCGGAGGGCACCTGGTGTGGGCTCAGCCCAGTGGATGATCCCTTATTGTAGCGAGTGCACAGGGTGACTCACACCGGCTCTGCCCCTTCTGACGCTTTCATCTTTCTGTCGATGAATCCAGGCAGTTCATATCTCGGGGCCAGATCTTTGAGTTGACGGTCTATCATGAGGTTAATCTAGAGTGAACGGTGGTGTTCACTCAGACGTGGTGTGGCCTCGGCTTCTGACTACAGCCCCGTGCCCTTCCAGTGATTTCCCGGCATGCTCTGGAGACCGCCCCAGCTGGTACCTAGCCCCTTGGCAGCCAAGGCTAATGCAGACATCCGGGATGGTCCCTACCTCAGGCAAGCCTTCCATGTTGGATGGGAAAGTTAGCCCAATAGGCTTTCTGAAGTACAGTCGAGGATCTCTTTGGAAAGAGGTTTTTGAAATAAAGTCAAGCATTCTACCACCCAAGAGGCAGGCCTGGGGTTTTCGTGTCTGCGCCTCCTCCCAGGGTGATGGTTGCCCCCCGCCGTCAGACGTGCTCACCAGCAGGCTAAGAAGCACCATGGTCTTCACCTCCCTATTCGTCTTCCTGTGCCTTTTACGTGTTGTGAGATTGGCTTCATGTCCCCAAAATGGCGATGTGGGGGATGATCTTTAATACTCCGTTGATGCTTCTGGTGAATGTAAATTCTTGGTTTAACTAATTCACATAGCAATTGATATGAGTATTACCTCAAAATAAAAATCTTTTAATTTTTTTTTATCTCCAGTACGATAACATTATTTTATTGTTCAAAGGGGACTCCCTTCCTGCTGTTTGCAATAGGATTTTTAGTAAGTATGTAAATTTAAAAATTAATTTACAGCATACATTGGGAGGCTGATTTTCGAAAAGACAAAAATTTGATGGATTGTAAAATGATCCCCCTTAAAAATCATCAGTCACAGTGAACAGAATGTACCAACCTTTGATCATTTTAGAGCTTTTTCTTCATCTTATCTTCTGTCAGGGACTCACTTCAAATTGATTATAAAACAGTTTATTTTTTAGGCCATAATTCATTCACAGGTTAATTAGATTTTCAGTTAATATCCCATGATCGTATGGGATGGGAGCCAGTGGTGTTTCGTAGTTGTTCAGAGTTGCAGGAGAGAACCCCTGATTGCTATTCCCAAGTGCCTGAAGCTACGGGCACTAATCACTAATCACACTCAGACCACATAAAGTGTAGCATCCTTCCCCTGGTTTCTTTTCCAGCTGGCTCACAGCAGGAGATCTTTATTGGCCCTGGCGAAGAGACCAAAATGTACTTAAACACTTTTGTGAGAGGTGATTCCTTTTTTCCCCCTTGTTTACAATGGCATTTCTGTAACCATCTCCTAAAAGATCAGGACAGGAGTGTGTGTGTGTGTGTGTGTGTGTGTGTGTGTGTGTGTGTGTGTGTGTGTGTGTGTGTGTGTGTGTGTGTGTGTGTGTGTGTGTGTGTGTGTGTGTGTGTGTGTGTGTGTGTGTGTGTGTGTGTGTGTGTGTGTGTGTGTGTGTGTGTGTGTGTAGGTGTCCATGCTTAGCCGGCCTGGACTTAAACATCTCTTTCCTAGTCATTTTCCAGGGAGGAGCAGCCTTTGGATTAGTTTCACAATTTTAAATAATCCTTTTGGTATCACCCGACAGGCATATTTAAGGGACAGTATGTCAGCAACTTCTTGACCAGTGATTTAAGGAGAAGTATTTTTTTCCAGTCACTTAAGAGAACTGCTGATATACAGCAGAGAAACTCTCCACGCTGTTAGCCAGCCAAGCGAAACATCAGCCCAGTCACATCAAACCGAAACTCTGGGTTTTTACACAGTTGAAGAAAAGATAATTATCCTCCTCTCTGCCCCCTCCATGCTCACTATTATACCTGGTGCCAGTTCTCATGCATGACAGGTTACTACCTGTTGCACTGGTCTGCTTCTGCCACATCGCATTTTTCTCCTGTGCCCCAAAGGACACAGCCCAGGCCAGACGTCTCCCCGGGTGACCGTGAGGTTTCACTTTGTCCTGCATTGAGGGATTCAGTCACTCCAGGCCTCTCAAAAACCTCTTGTATTCTTTAAGGACATCCAGTATTCTTTAAATTCATCCCAGTATTTCAAACTTTCATTCTCAGGCAACTCCCCATTTTATTTTGTGCACAATGAGGCTTTTTTTCCTTCACATAAAACTACTTGGGTGTTTAAAAAGCCTTGCTGACATATTCAGTCTTCGCATTGCTAGATGATATAATCCCCACTTATTTCCTGTGTTTTACTCTCTAAGCGTGCAGTCAGTCATGCTGCTGATGATTTCAAAGAGCTCGGTTTATGGCAAAAGAAATGCTACTTGAAAGTCATCTGTGAATCAATTTTTTTGAAAATCAAAATCCATTTTCCTGTTTACTTACTGGGAAAGTCGTTACCTTTACTTTCTAAATAAAGGAGACCTCAATGCCTTCTGGGTGATTAGAGCTTTAACTACCCCTCAGGAAATAAATGAGTGTTCCCTTCCAGACTGTATAGCATCTTGTCCGTGGAACTCAATCACTTTCAAAGACAATAAAGGGCGTTAGAGAGGTGAAAGATAAAGTAAAGATAGGAAAAAGAAAGGTGACCAGTAAATAAGAAATATAATTAGCAAACTCCCTTTATTCCACTAACATCTGTGGATCTCCTATGTGCCAGATGTTCTGGGCCCAAGGGATGCAAAGATAAATAGGGTCACAGTACCTACATGAGAGAGTGAGCCATGGCAGCCAGTACACCACAAAGGCTCACCGGTGCCATGGTAACAGTCGGCGCAGGGATGGAGGGAGAACAAAAAGGACAGTGGTCAGGTCAAAACTACAGTGAGGCATCACCTCACACCAGTCAGAACGGCCATCATCAAAATATCTACAAACGATAAATGCTGGAGAGGGTGTGGAGAAAAGGAACCCTCTGCACTGTTGGTGGGAATGTAAATTGATACAGCCACTAGGGAGAACAGTACAGAGGTTCCTTAAAAAACTAAAAATAGAACTACATACGACCCAGCAATCCCACTACCGGGCATATACCCTGAGAAAACCATAGTTCAAAAAGAGTCATGTACCACAATGTTCAGTGCAGCTCTATTTACAATAGCCAGGACATGGAAGCAACCTAAGTGGAATATTACTTGGCCATGAAAAGAAACGAAATTGAGTTATTTGTAGTGAGGTGGATGGACCTAGAATCTGTCATACAGAGTGAAGTAAGTCAGAAAGAGAAAAACAAATACTGTATGCTAACACATATATATGGAATCTAAAAAACAAAAAAAGTGGTTCTGAAGAACATAGGGGCAGGACGGGAATAAAGACGCAGATCTACTCGAGAATGGACTTGAGGACGCAGGGAGGGGGAAGGGTACGCTGGGACGAAGTGAGAGAGTAGCAAGGACATACATACACTACCAAATGTAAAATAGATAGCTAGCGGGAAGCAGCCGCATAGCACAGGGAGATCAGCTTGGTGCTCTGTGACCACCTAGAGGGGTGGGAATGGGAGGGTGGGAGGGAGACGCAAGAGGGAGGGGATATGGGGATATATGTGTATGTATAGCTGATTCACTTTGTTATAAAGCAGAAACTAACACAACAAAGTAAAGCAATTATACTCCAATAAAGATGTTAAAAATAATAATAATAATAAAAAGACTGTAGAAGGCAACATTATGCAAGGCAGTGACAGGTGCAATCAGCCTGTGGAAATTCACAGTATCTTCATTGTGGAGCTGGGCTTTGATTATTCCTTACCCTCCAGTAAATAAGTTCACAGGCTCTTTGAAGAAAGGCCCCATATAAAACCACTGTAGGCACTTGCAGCCCCCCACTTCTGAAAAAATATCCTGTAGTGTGTGGTTTGCTGATACATGGGCCAAAGGGCAATAGACAACACCTTTCCCACCCATTCCAGCCAAGGAAAGAGTAGAAAGTCAGTGTAAGATTAAGAATAAAAGCATCTTTCATTTACCTACTTTGTTTATGTGATGATAGACCAAGCAGTGGCCTAGGTGTTGGATGTGAGTTTACAGATATCAGAGAGGTCTGTCACCTGCTATTCCTAATGTTTAAGGAGCGGTTTTTGAAGTTTTTTGTTTGGGGGTTTTCTTTTCTTTTGGAGGGGAGAGGCAAAGAATTTAGAAGCATTATGAGGGCATTTACCATCTGTCTAAAACGCCCTTGCCCCAGGGTGGGTAGTGTGTCAATCGTCATCATTTTTCCAGTAGCTTCAGGAAGCCCCCTGCTTAAATATCACTAGATTTTGATAGGCTGTAATATGGAAGAGTCACAAATTAAATACAGATGAGTTTCATTGGACCCACACGTTTGTTTTAAATAAATATTGGGAGATCTCATATATGAATTCTAGATTTTCATTTCTCTTGAAAGATCAGGAGTTCTGGCAAGAATGAGCCCACATGCTCACAGGGTAAGACTCAGCTTGTGCTGAGGCAGGAGGTGGAGTGATTGAGAGAGGGAACCCTGCAAGCTGGACCCCTGGACTTGGATACAGGCTCTGCCTGCCTCCTCACAGCTGTGTGGCCTTGGGCAGGAACCGCAGCTCCCTATGCCTCCCTTTCCTCATGTAACTAATGGTACCTGCCTTGTAGAGTTCCGTCCAGCCTTTAGGACAAGAACAAGCGCTCCGTGGATGTTTGTTAAATTAGCAGCAGCTGCCCCTCTAAATGGGCACTTGGGTTCACCACCATCCCCACTACACGCTCATGCCATCCATGCATTTGCACTGTTGTCACATCCTTCCCAGTGGGCTCCATTGGCAATGAATTTTCTTCCCCTGGTCTAGAACCAGGTCATCCGTCAGCCATCTATGGGGAAAAGGGGGAGTTTCAGCAAAGATAAGAAGGAGACTAACGGGGCATATATGGAAAGAATCTTGGAGCTACTCCTGAAGTTCAGAGCTTTGTTCAGGTCCACAGAGACTTAAGTACCAGAGCCATAAAAGGATGGACAGATGACTCTTGCCCTGAGAATCAGGTTCCCATGCATCCCCAAAGCACCTGAATCATGGGAAGGTGGCTTTTCAACTGCACCTCTACCTGGTTTCTAAGACCTTGCCTCCATGGGGACAACAACAAGAGAATGGTTCCTTTCACCCCCCTCCCCCCCCCAAGGATCTGCTGCCTGGTGGGAAGGCAAGGATGTGGGCGGAAGGGTGGAATTTGCTATGATTCATCTTAGCTCCTGGACCTGATAAATCAGAACCATGGTTTTCTAGCTTGTTGGAAGGCGGCATTAACTAGAGCTTCCTTCCCTTTAGTTAATTTGCTCACAGATCAAGAGGTTAAAGCTTTCTCTGCCTGTCATCAGCAGAACATTTGTTTCCAACGTTACTGGGTGAAGGGCTTGGGTGTTTCTCCCCCAAGGTACCCCCCAGGAGTCCCGCTGAATGAGGCCACTGGTCACACATAAACACACATGCTGCTCCTTTTTACTTGCTGCTGTCCGTCCCGGGATGAACATCTTGATGCCATCACAAACATTTTCCCTTTCAGCAGTTTTTTTTCCTTGAGGCAGGAGAGAGAGACCCTCTCATTATTTATCTTGAGTGTTTGATAGGCCTCCTTTGAGAAGGTCATTGTCTGCAACAGTAAAATAATCATGGGATTTCTGGACAAGCTGGCAAAAGAAAAATGATTCATTATTTCAAGAATTATTTGGCCTTCAGTCCCCCAAATGGATGAAGGCTTCCAACAATATGTAAGAGAGAGTAAGGCTTAACTTATTATATGAAAGGTTCCATTTTAAAGGGAAAAGAAGTTCAAAGATGACATTTTTAGCTCGGCTGTAATATAACTGGAGTCAAGGCAGTGCGTCTGTTAACCCCGTGGTCTTCTGGACGTTATTGTACTATTCCCTTTGCAGAGGAGGCCTCCATGCTCTCCTTCCCTTCTCATCCATTTGGGCTAATGAGATTGGAAGAGTTTTTTTAGATCCTATTCAAACAGCGCCCCGTCTTTCTGTTCCCTTTGGGAATGCCGGAACAGACAGCATATTCATCCATACGGGCTCAACCCGACCTCACATGTCTCGCCGTGTCGCACAGAATCGTGCATCTTCACAGCGCAATATATTTTGCCGATAGGAGATGGCGTGGTTGTGTAGCCCTTTAACTGCTATGGGTAGTGTCGTGAGATAGACCAAAGGTAGCTTATAACATGACTCACGCCCCCATGTCTGGTACCAAGACGCCTATTATGCTGGGTTATTTTTGAAATCAAGTTTGTTTGGCCTCAGTGCCAGCCAGATACCCAGAATGAGGCAGCTTGACTGATAAAGATACTGAATGTTAAAATGAAAACTGGAGAGGCCGAGCGATCAATATGACCTTGACCACTCCTAAGCCAATAATTTATGGAAATGACGCAAAGACCCTGTGAACTCCTTTGCCTGACAGAAAGGTTTGAAATAATATTTTAAGAAAATTAAAAGCAAACATCCCCTGGACCTTCTTTACAGATTAGATCTGAAATGAAAGACCCTGAGTTACACAATTAACTATTGATTTTGTTTGATCCATCTTTAATTCTCATTGCAATCGAGTTGTGTTTACAGGGTCGTGGTGGGCAGGCATACTTCACTTGGAGCAAGGCTCCTTTCACTTCTACGTTAATTTAAACATTAAATTGTCCTGCACATGTGAGACAAAAATAAAGCTTATGTTTATTGTAGCAGATGGGTGACGTAAACCTTATGAAGTGGCCTTAAGCCAGTCCAGGCGGTTCATGAACATAATCCCTTCTATAATGCAAGAGTCAGTTTGTCATTTGAATATATTACAGGTGGCGGGGAGAGAATAAAAAGTACCTGGATGCTGCCTGGTACTAGAATGTTGTCCAAAGGGGGCTGTAATTTAATCTCCTTACAGTTTCATTTCTTGATTTCATACACCCAGTAATATCACTGACCATCACCCAGATAGTCAGTCTTACTGACGTTTCTAAGAATGTCATCATCGTCCTGTTGACACTCTCACTTAAAAGCAGCAAAACACATCACCGGGTTTCCCCTGTCTTAAGGAGATAGGAATCTGAACTTAAGCAGATTGCTGGGACTGGCTCAGACCGGAAAGACAGCACTTGCTGGCTGAAGGACGCACTTAACAAAATGGTAGAGCCAGTGTTGGTACTGTTGATCACGGGCCTGATCCTTCCAATACCATTGCACCCCAAGGCAGAAGCTTATTGTTTCTGCTCTGGCTCCTGCATTTCCAGGAAGCGATGGCAGCTTTGCTTCATCCAACCACAAGCCAAGCCCACCTGGAGGTGCAGAAGAAGGCCCCAGTTGCTCAACAGAGTTGCCCAACCAGCATGGCGGTGGGATGTGAGTGCACAGGTCTCTGCTCTTGACAGAGAGAGGAAATTGCTTTTGCCAAAGGAAACAGTAGTCAGACATCCATTAATCCAAGGACCGTCCTGGTTCTTGAGGCCGCCCTAGAATCCCGAGACCATGCCTCTGCTAGTGTATCTAGGGACTGGAAAGCAGCTCCGATGAACGTCAGAAATGATCTTATTTTACATGCGTCTTCATCATGGAAAAGCAGACGTTATAGAAACCTCAGACAAGTCTATGAGCTCCGAAGGGGAACGATGTAGTGAAAATAGATCTAATAATGACTTTGTGCGTTGATATGCGATAAATAGCAACTCCAAGATATGGTGTCAGAATCTGAAGAAGGAAGCAGAAGCAAACCTAGTGCATGGCCTCCAGAAGTGTGTCATCTAATTGTGAAGTGAGACATTGATATGAAAAGAGACTACATAATAGAACGAATATAAGTTCAGGGTTGAAATGGATAACGTGGGCATTTAGGCCACGAATTCATAGAAAGACCCCTGTGGATTAGGTACTGTAGAAACAGAACCAGCAGCTGTTAATAACCAAAAAAAAAAAAAAAAAAAGATATAAAATGTGGTTACTATTGACAATGATATGGAATTAGAGAAAAGAGAAAAAATTCCAATTTAAGCATGTTAAATTTAGGAGATAACTAGGCCCAGAAAGATTAAGAAAGGTGAATGTGAATAGTCATTAGTTAACCTATGGAAAACATTTGCCTGAATGATCTTAAAGACTAAAAATGGGAGGAGGTCAAAAGAAACTAAGCAAGTTAAGGAATTATTTAAAAATTAGGATTAGGGTAAAGGGGCACATTCAGAACTTTGAGTTTGACAGGATATTTGTGTTCTAAATGCCATTATCAGACCAAATAGTAGGCTGGTAGACTAGCCTAACAGTTCTCAGGGATTTGTCTCCTAATACATCTGAAGCTTTGTTCTCTATTGACATCCTAATAAAAAATCCTTAGCATGTACGTTCCGTGTGAGCAGTAACTTTGTCTCATACACCTCTCTATCTCCAGCGTCTAGAATACTGTCCTGTACGTAAAAGGTGCTCAACAAATATCTCTTGAATAAATAAATGATGTTGCAAGAGCAGTGTAATCCCTATTTAAATATTTATTAAATCCAGGTCCAGAGTTGAAGTAGTGATTGTCAGTGTCATATTGTGGCAAAGGATGGAATCCGGAACAAACGTGGATTCCCATTGGCATTCTCCCAACTAGCACATCCTTCCATTCTAGAACCCCCAGTGCTTACTGGGTAATGAGGAATAACAGCGTCTTACAGTTGTGTGCAACACACAATATAAAGCTTAACGTTTCTAAATCTTTAGAACAATTTCCACCAAGCAATCTTCTCTTTAGAATAAGGATCAGGAAATTGGTACTGATTCTGAGTTGCTCTGACTCTCGGGATTCGATATGTCAAATATCCTTGGGAAATAAGTTTATCCAAAGCAAAGGCTGACTGGCCCTCGAACTGAAACATAAATGACATTGGGAGATGAATAGCTTAAACCTGAGTAGAGCTAACACTCTTACATCCACAAATATCAATGTGTCTCTGAATGACCCCTAGCACTCAGTCTCATTGAATTCCATGGCTATTGCAAAGCACCTCATAGATTGGATACCACAGTGCACTGTGACTCCCAAAGGGTCTACCAACTTCTGTTAGAATTCCAGGTTGCCTCATTATTTATAGGTGAATAAGTAACACAGAATGTTTTTCCCTGGTTTGGGCCCTCACAGCATACTTCGTAATAAAAGCTTAGCCTTTTCAGGTACATTTTTATGATGTCCGCCCTTATGGTGATATTGGAGATGTTCCTTTGGAAAGGGAACATCCATGAAAAAAAATAGTGTAACTTTCTTTTAACATTCACCCAATCCCCCCTAAAAAGTGTGTTTTATTTTTGCTTGAAAGAGTAGCCCAAACTCTGTCACTCCAAGGTGAAGACATAGCTCTATGGTACTAGAATACACAAATGGTCCCTTCATGCTGGATTTTCCTCTGACGAGGTTCATGGGCTCTTTATGCTACAAATACACTGACATCTAAGCCAGGCATGGCCAAGCTCGCTGGACAGATAGGTATCCTATTTAAGACATGAAATGATGGAAAGGTTAGTCAAAGAAAAAAGTCTAATCAATCTTTGAAGGCAAGTGAGTAGCATATCAATTTACTTTTGTCCATAATGGTGCCTGGAAATGAAAGGCCAGAAAGGTTTGGTGCCCACACTCTCATCAGCTGGAATCATTAGCCTGACGCTAAGATAAACAGACTTAGGAGTTCCAGCCCAGAGCCTGCTCAATTCTCATTCCTAAATAAACATTTTGGTTAATATTATTATGTTGGAAGAAGAAAAAGAAATCTGACAACACAAATAAGCGTGTAAATTACATTTAGTTAAGCTAATCATACAGTCAATGAGCTGGCTTGTTTCCCCAAGTCTAAGTCACTGTGAAACAGTGCAGATTTTGCTTCTGGAGAAATTGACCAATAGTGATCAAATCTGATGTATTACTTAAGGTGATTAACCTATATTTTAAATTAAATTTGTGGGTCCATCCACCTCCTAGGAAATAAAAATTTAAAAATACAAGTTTTCGGGCTTCCCTGGTGGCGCAGTAGTTGAGTGTCCGCCTGCTGATGCAGGGGACGTGGGTTCGTGCCCCGGTCCGGGAGGATCCCACATGCTGCGGAGCGGCTGGGCCCGTGAGCCATGGCCGCTGGGCCTGCGCGTCCGGAGCCTGTGCTCCGCAGCGGGAGAGGCCACGGCGGTGAGAGGCCCGCGTACCGCAAAAAAAAAATACAAGTTTTCAAATGGGCATTTCACGTGATGGCACTAACGTTAGAGAAATCATGAATGTGTCTTTTGCACGTTCATATAATCATTTTGCCTAATCGTGATTACATGCCTTTCCTTTTCACAAATGCCTTTCTCTGTCATAAACAAAGTTTAGGGTTTTCTTTATGTTCCTTTTTTCTCTTCCCGCTGAGGGACCCGGTCCCACATCTCCCCCATTTTCCATATCCTTAAAGTGACTTCCTTCTCCTTCCGTTCTTTTGATCTGGTCTTTAAATGTCCTTCGCAGCCACTGTTTATCTCCAAGCTAAGTTTTTTTCCTTTCCGTAAGATATATTATTTTCTAACGACCCTAAGCTTCCTACTGCACTTCTCTCTGCTTGCTTTTTTTTTTTTTTTTTTTTTTTTTTTTTTCCCAAAAAGTAAGCTCATTTTTCCCCTCTGGTTCAGGGCTTCTAACAGAGGTCATTGAAAGTCATTGATCCTGGTAAGGGACAGCAATACAGGTAATAATATAGTCATAGAAGCGCATCTCAGCTGAAAATTACTCTTTCACCTAATAAAACCAGTTTGCCCTGGACATACTGAGGATCTCCAGGAACCCAGTAAGGAAACAAAGTGCCCCAAGTGCAGCATCGTATCTCCCAGCATGTGGTTGGGTGGAGAGAACAGTTCTCTATTACCTATCTGTCACATTAATTTTTCAGAAGGGCAAGTGAAGAGTAATGTGTCCACTTGAGGTAATAGAGGGAACTGAACACCGAGAGCAAGTAATTATCCAAGTTGGAATTTGACCAGGTTAGCAGGGTCAACACCACAACTCTCAAGAAAAGTCTGGAGGGTCTTCCCTGTTCACCAAAGGTCACTTTATCTGTTTTTGTGTCTCATTCAGAAAGTAGCTCCACCAGGAATACAGTAAGAGGTGGCATTAAAGAAGAGATTAACCTGTGCCTCTAAGAGAAATGACTTGAGCTGCATCGTTTTCCTTGAGGTTGGCCTGCCCCCAGCAAACATCACTTAACATAGACTTTGTATGTGCACAGATCTTCAGCTAAGAGACCCAGGATTAAAATACTTCCTCTCCATTCCCACAAGAGCATAACACATAATCATCTTTCCAGTGCCCAAGATTGGCTCATCAGGAAAGGGATGGGGGAAATCACACCTTCTGCTCCGACTCAAAGCTCAGGATTAGCCAGCCCGTCTCCTCTATTTGATCCATCTGCTTCCAAATGGAAGCTTGGCTATATTTCTCATCTGCTAAATCATCTTACTCCCATTGCTTCACCCAGGGAGACGTTTCTCTGCCCAAACCAGCTCACTGCGGTCTCCCGATTTTCCCGCTTCTTCCTGGCCCCGCTGCATATGTGACTGTTTGGTTAAAATCTGCATCGTCACACATAATGAGAACTGTTGGGTTGTGGTAGGGGCACGATGCTGACACTTCTCCCCAATTTCGGGGGTGTTTCTTTCCATGTGGAAGGAGTTCCCTAGGATAACACTCCTGGTGTCTCTAAGCTCCGCTCATTCACTTCTCAGGAGACGGAGGAGTGGCTTGTTTAGCAAGTTCACAGATACACAGTATATATAAAATAGAAAAACAAGAAGGACCTACTGTATAGCAGAGGGAACTGTGCTCAACACTTTGTAATAACCTCTAAAGGGAAAAGAATCTGAAAAATAACAGGTATTATACATTTATAACTGAATCACTTTGCTGTACACCTGAAACTAAGACAACATTGTAAATTGACTATACTCCAATAAAAAAATAAAAAACAGCAAGTTTAGGAAGGGAACAGGGAAAGCTTAAGCCCATCTCCTGCTCTCCCCGCCCTCTCTCAGGAGTCAGGCTGGCTGGAGAAGCAACACTCATGTTGCAGGTTTAAGAAGACCTGCTCCCAGCCCAGGGCTGCCAGCCCAGTCTAAGCCTGTCTGCTTCTAGACCACTGCTAAGAAACTCACTTCTTTGAAGATAGAAACCTCATTCTCCCTATAAGCTTTCTCAGTAATAGAGCTGATATTTTAGCCTCCCATCAGCCTTTTTCTTTTATCTCTTTCTTCAGTTCATTCAGAACTAAGGTGGGGAAGAGTATTTATTGTGTTACCTGAAATTCCAATAATGGATGCATAGAAGACACACAGTTCAGAATATTTTGGAGTCACGGAGCTTATAGAGTGGGAAGATTCTTTAAAAAAAAAAATCTTTAGCGTAAATAAACTAAGGTTCAGAGAGGTCACACAGCTAATTAGCACAGTGCCAGGAACGGAACACTGGCTTTCAAATACCTGGTCTTGTACTTAGTGATTAAAATCCCAAGTTCTGTGGTCAGGCTTCTCCTGCTTGAGTCCTGCTTCCCTAATTTATTAGCCATGCGTATGTGGCCTAAATATTTCAACCTCTCTACTCTCTATTTCCCTATGAGTATCATGGGGATGAAAATAGTACTGTCTCAGAGGGTCGGTGTAAGGATTAAATGAGATAATTCATGCACTGCATTCAACCCAGTACCTGACACATAGTAAAAACGCTTTGTAAATGTAGCTGTTGTTTTCCTACCACATGTCTTGTTGAACTGATTGGCGGTGAGTCATTACAGCAATAGAGAAATAAGAAATCATGTGGATGAAGATACTGTTTACATTAATTTATGCTAAGAGGTCTAGTCCTCTTTGCGAATATTAGTGCCCAGCTGAGGAATGATGCTGCATTTCAATTCCACAGGTAGATCTGAATCTCCTCCTGACATTTTACAGTAGACAGACTAACCAGTATTTTCAAGATACAATCAACAGATGGAAACTTACATGAAATAATAAGAGTAGCTTTCATCATAGAACACTAATCCATTGTGCAAGTTCATGAATTTGCTACTTGTTTCTCCCCTGCTGTGGGCAGGAGTTTCTGGCTATACATGTGTAACATGTGTCTCTCTGAAGCTGGTCTCATCATGAGTATATTTTTTTCTGGTTTATCACTTGAGTTTTTCTGTATCACCTTATACATTTTCCCCATCTTTTCCTTATGACAAGGGCACGTATCACCTTCTGTTTTATCCTTCCTTGTGTTCAGGTTATTGGTGTAGGCGGAATCTCTATTGTTGACTATGGAGGAAAAATGGTATGTGTTTGTGTTGAAAATCAGGAAACCAAGTTTCCAGGTCTAATGTCACCTGAATTTGAATTTGTGTGAACCACAAATTCCATAAATACCCCATGTAAAGTATAGCTGACACCAGCCTCCCTCACCTTCCAGCCTGATGTAAGAGCAAAGTGAGATCATAGATGGGAAAGCTCTTTGGAAATAAAAACTATTTGTTATTTATAACCCAGGTTTCTGGGCTGATACTTTCCTGAGTCTGGGCTGGAATTCTTGGAACCCCTTGGGATAGGCATAGCTCTGTGTTTCTGTCTTTACAGTGATTCTGTCCATTATAGAATCTTAAAGGGCAAGAGATAGTCTATCTGGAGATAGACTGAGATAGACTATAGAATGGTCTACAGATGCAGTAGGGGCACATGAAATGAAAATTTCTTGGAATGTACTCCTTCTTACCTACTCTATATCTTAATACTATTCACCCTTCAAAAGCGTTCCAAGAGCCCCATCTCCTTTTCTATGAAACTCTCTCTGAGAATCAAGACCACATAATTATTCGCACAGATTATTCATATAGTAGATTGGTTTGATTGATTGATTATTTGACTACAAGGAATTAAATTAGCTAAGGTATAATTACTAAGGGATTTCTGGAGAATATGTCACTACTTCTTGCTTGAATTATTGTTAATAATGTCATCGTTACACGAAAGATAGGAAAATATTTAAGAATGAGCAAAGCTATTTATGTTAAACTTGAAAATACATTCTCACCCTTTTGAGCCCTACTTTTGTTCCCAAGTGCAGTGAAAAGCCCCACCAAAAAGTGAACTGTACAACTGTTGCCACCTATGGGTGGCAAGTGTAGTATATTAATTTTATCATAATTTCAATGCAGCACGTTATACAAAGGAAATGACAGTGCTTTATGGGACCCACACAATCTTCAGGAATCTTTACTGGGTTTGTTACCATTAATATTATTGTTGCTGTTCTGGGATCCTTATTTCAGAGGCTCCCCTTAAAGGTAACATGGGCCGATATTTGTGAAGTTCTTTTCCACGATAGAGGTTAAGAACTTGGGCTCTGCAGGCAGACTGCCTGGGTCCAAATCCAGACCCCACCACGTACTGCTCCATGACCTTAAGCTACCTAACTTCCTCCAGGCTTGATTGCTTGTAAATGAAGATAACAGGGACACCTCCCCCATAGAATTGACGTGAGGATGAAAACAGATCATCCGTGCAACGTGCTTAGCCGAGTGTCTGTGCAGAGCAGGCACTCAATTAAATGCTGTTATTACCATGATCAGTTTTCAAAGCACCTTCACATACATTTGCTGCAAACTGATGTGCACTATTGTTACCGAAAGTGGGAGTCCGGCTGCTGGCCGCTCTAAAGCCAATAAAGAGGCAAGGCTGGTGGAAAGGATCCCACATGCCCGGAGCGGCTGAGCCCGTGGGCCACAGTTACTGAGCCTGCGCGTCTGGAGCCTGTGCTCCGCAGCAAGAGAGGCCCGCATACTGCAATGAAGAGTGGCCCCCGCTCACCACAGCTGGAGAAAGCCCTCGCACACAAACGAAGACCCAACACAGCCATAAATAAATAAATAAAATTTTAAAATATATATATATATATATAAAATTCTAATTCGAGGCAGGGAAGTAAGCTACTTCAGTGCTTTTGTTCTTAGCTGGCAGGACCACTGGAGAAATCCCAGCCAACAGTTGAGACTCTACGATGGTAGAGAAAGCCGAGTCCATCATCCAGTCTCCATCGAGAGTCTACTGACGATGAGCGCTGGGCTCGGTTTTTAGGGGGAAAGCTGATGGGAGAAGGGGGATGAGGGGGGTCATCTAGGACATACAAAAGAAGTATAAAACGTGATGGCTAGCTCAGAAGTTCACACACTGCAAAGATTGCTGTTTGACATACATAGTGGGGGTTATTTTTGTTATTATTGATTTGTTTTTCCTCTTAGTATAAGCAAATACTTAAAATTAGAGGATTTTAAGTATAAGCAAATATTGTTCTAGATTCATGGCCTTACCTTTAAAAGCAAAGACCTGGGCCCATGTTTCTGCACAGCCGCAATGAGCTAGGTCTAAAGAGCTGCCTTTAGAGGAGGCACGTACTCCTGAGCTGACCACACTCCTCACCACTCCCTGTAGCTCCCCAGCACTGAGCTTGAATGTCAGTGTGTCCTCATTGTCACTCTTACACTGATGTTGTTCTTATAGTCCAGAGATATTTCGGTACCCACCCCTCATCAAAACTGTGAAAATAAAAGGAAGACCGAGAAGGCATGTGATTTTTCTTACAATGGGCCATTCCTTCATTTCCATCGCCTCCCCAGCCGAGGTAGGCCTTTGTCATAATGAATTGAAGAGCCAAACCTACAAGCAGGAAACATTTAGAAAACAAGATGCACTATTTGTGTCCCATAGACAGTGGGTGTTTTCATGCTAAATAATCCTTTCCTTATCCCTACCTGAATACACTGAATTATGCTTTTCACCTGTCTCCCCTCCAAGACTACAAGTTCTTCTAGACTAGCGATTCTCAAAGGTTAGCATGTGTCAGAATCACCCGGTGACCTTGTTAAGAACTTTTTCTGGGACGCTGCATTACGGATGTAGTTAAGTCGGGGCGGGGCTCGAGAATTTGCATTTGCAACAAGCTCCCACGTGATGCTGCTGCTGCAGGCTGTCTGGAGAGCACAGTTTAAGACCCACTGATCTAGAATAAGAATGCTAGCTTACTATTATTTATTGTTCCGTTTATTGAGCACCTACTCCTATGCGTCAGGGTCTTCAGGTGTTCTGCTTCTAATACTTACAGCAATCCTAAAATAAAGGTATGTCTTATTAGCTTTACCTGAGGAAGGGTGCTCTTGGGCACTTACACAGCCAATGAAAGGGCAAAGCTGAGACTCCAGCTCAAGTCGGCCTGCCTCCAGGGCCTCACTCCCCTCCTACAGGACGTAATTTTATTCAGCTGTGTGTCCTCAGCACCAAAACCTTCCACCTGCCTCATGACAGCTTCTCTAGTGAGTGTTTATTGAATGAACTTGAGATCCACATTGACCAGAAATAGGCAAGGAAAAGGTTCTTGAATAAAGAAAAAGGGAGAAGATATTCAGGTGAGGAGGAAATTGCATTGAATGGCCTCTATTTACCTACATTTGGTACAATCAGAGCTTTCCTACTCCCTCCATGTATTTTTCATATTGTACTTTATAATTCTTTTTAAAGAACGCTCAAGATTGGCGCGCCACGAGAAGGGGCTCCTGCATGGATTCGTTCCTAATTATGGAGCCATTTTTTTGTAATCACCTAGGCATCTGTTCCTCAGCCCAGCTCTTTGTCGAGGTAGCCATTTCAGATTGAAAATTTGCTCTGTGAGTAGTGCTCCTGTACGTTAATAGTATAATGAAATCAGCATCACTTCAAGGTTGATTTTCAAGTATTCCCATAGAATTACACCATTTCCCCATAGCAGAGAGAGAGATGCTGTCTGAGCCTGCTCTTGGGACACCGGAACCATCCACTTCTGTATCTTTTTCTTTTCTCTTTCTATTAAATATTTAGCATGTGAGAATTCACAGGCTTTGGCTATGTCTGTTTTTGCCGAGATCCAAACACAGTTTCCTCATTGTACCTTTGACATCCATCGTAGCAATGTTGCAGGGAGGGATGGAACTGCCTATGTCAGGGCCTTGGACAGTAGCAGTTGAGATGGTTTGGCACATGTGGATGGCAAAATGAAAAAAAAACATACAGGACATCTTGTCCTTTATTACAAGAGTGTGGAAGGCCACCAGACAGGAATTCAAATCCTGTTCTCCATCACTTGCTGAGCCACCTTGGGCAAGTGACCCTGTCACTCTGAGCCTTGTTTTCCTTCCCTCTAAAGTGGGGATGTGTAACTTACAGGTCTGTGAAAAAGGGCTTATAAATAAAATACCTTGTGTCTTTTACATGGTGGATGCTTAATAAATGGTAGCTATTGTTATCATCTCTAAGGCCCTGTTCCTACTTCTTCCTGGATGGAATTTTTGCCTGAAAGAGGAAAAGGAAATGAGAAATGTGGTTAGTGGCTTTAACACCTCCACCCTTGCAGTTTTTGCATCTGTGCCTTCCTATTCCGTCTCACCTCAGACCTCAGGAGTCACTTGAGCAACTAAATATATTCATGTTTACAGAGTTTACCTGCAGTAATTATCGAATATGACTGCAGTGTTTTATGAAGTCCCAGAGACTACCAGTAACAGCCTATAAATATTCCTGTTTACAATGGTTTTACTAGAACCTCCTGGAGGGAGAGGTTACTCGGGTGCAGACCTGTTACTATGATGTTTAAGCCCTTTTTGGGCCTTGAAGAATCTATACCCTCACACCTGGGATCTCTTTCAAATAGCGTAAGACTTGTAAAGGGACAAAATACACACGTGACAATGCATCTGACAAGTTTAATGTGTACTTAAATTTTATGTCAGTTTAAGGGATTGCATGCTTTTTTTTTTTCATAGAACTGTCATTTCTGGCTGAAATTCAGTCCCTATCCATATTTAGAAACAGGACAACTAATAATATTTAGTAAGAAAAGAAAGGAGTTCGAAACTGTGATTAAGAAAAATAAGGCACTTTACGTGAACAAATTTTAGATGGATCCATTTAAAATTAAGTGACACTTAACTGATTTGCAAATTGGGACCTATTTATCTCAGTAAAATGATTAAAGTCTTGATTTATCCCTAAAATTGGCTTTATTACATTAAATTATACTGGAAGATTGTTAAAGACTTGTAGGTTCCCTCTATCCCTTTAAATTGTACTTTATACTGACAATAATTGAATATTGGATAGAATAACTTGATTTTGCAAAGAAATATGTTTCTAATATTTTCCTCTTTTTATTGCAGAAATTGAAACAAGTTGAAGAAACAAGAGAAGATCCTGAGAATAGATTACGTAAAATTTCCCTGGAGTCATTCAGTAAATACAACGGCAATACTGTGATCTTATTAGAAAAAGAGACGAACTCTCTGAAGAAGGTTGAAGGACAAAAGGAAGAAAAAGAAAAAAATGAAGAGGCCTCTTTGAGTAACTCTGATAGGCCTGGGGTAGACAATTTGGAATCTTTGAGTGATTCTTTATATGATAGCTTCTCTTCCTGTGCAAGTCAGGGTTCAAATGATGTGTAAAGGACTTTTTTTCCCCTTAGTGAGCTGGAAATGGAGCACTTAAGAAACAGGGCTGGGAAGCGGGGCAGGTAGAGATGGCAACGAATAAACTATTGCAGTACCAGGGCCGCCACTGTCAGATTCACAGCCAGCAGCCCACCGGAGCTTACTTCCCTGACAAGGCAATAAAGATAGACTCTACTTGCTGTGTTCCATGAGGATTAAAAGTAAACACACCCAGGATACACAAGTCTTAATTTTGCACTTTTCGTTTGAAAAAGAAGTTGTACAGAAGTTGTAAATTTTTTTTTTTGGAAAAGAAATTATATTTGTAGCAAAAAAAACTTAAAAAGACAGCAATACATTGAATCAGTGCCACGCTCTTGAAATGATGCCCTAAGTCTTAGAAGTTGATAATATATTTTTGAAAAATTCCAACTCCAGTTTTTGTTCAGGGCACTGCCCTAGCCCTCAGATTGTTTGATGGTACACTCTGTAAACAGAAAACAGGGCCTGCTGAAAAACCAGAGGGCTGTCTCTCATCTCCATCTCATAATCTCAATTCGATAAAAACTTTAATCCCAGTGCAATTTCCAAATTGTTGCCAGAGAGATTCAGGTTCTAGTAATAAGTATAATTCTGCTTCTACTGAAAACTGTAGAGGAAGGTACTCAAGTGTGACACTGATCAGAAGCTGTTTGTATCAGAGACGATGTAATTCTACTTTCCCTCCAATCATTTCCTTACATCCTCTTCTACTTAGTGGTTCTCTGCAATTCTCAACATTATCTGTTGATTTTTATCTTCTGGCTCTTTTGATTAAAACCTGGTCAATCTATAAATCAAAGTAAATTCCTGTTTGCAATGTTCACTTTGTAAAAAATAAAATGGTTGGTGCTATGAAAAATTCTTTTTAATATCCTTTTTTCCTACAAAGTCTGTTTATATGTAAGGATAAATTCTATTTTAAAGGTTACCGTGTATTTTTTCTAGATGCGAACTATTTATAATTGCTTTTGTACAGGAGCTTGTAAACTAGGCATAACAGATATTTTTAGGATCTATATGGGTACTTTAGTACACACTTGTTTCTTTAAAGAGTATTGTATGATCAGTGTTATTTGGTTAATTTGTGCAATTTGTTATATTTGAATTTTGTTGTCTTAAATGAAAATTATGTCATTGTCTTTCAGACTTTTTAAGATTCTTTTGTTTCATTTCTGAATAAACGTCATATCACAATCGCACCCTCTGAAAGCTTAGAAGAGCTTCTTCAAGGACCCTTCGGCGCAATTAGTTATTTGAATCTCACACGCGCTCCAACGACGCATTCCCCCGAAGGAATAAACAGACTAATAAGGAAACTGGCCCTATTCCTCCAGAAACAGTAATTCAGCCAATTGTAAGATCCGAGTCTGCAGACTAGCGAGTAATGGTCAAAGCATTTTCGTCTCCCTGAGGGGTTAACCAACTAGAAATGAGAGGAAGAGGGGTGCAAAGGGAGAGAAGGAGCCGGAGGCAGATAGGGAACGATCTCTGCAGAGGAATGACAAGAAAGTCATTGAAGCCCCTTTCCGGACCCGCTCTGCTGGCAGGATAGGGAAATAAATGATCAGCTTCCCGGCCTAAGAGAGCTTCCTTCTCCTAAGAGAGGAGGCCCGAGTAGAAGGAGGTGAAGAGGGGCGAAGCTTATGAAGCCCTTTCCACCGACATGGATGCTGCCTAGGGATTTGGGGGACAGGCGTGGGAACGTGCGGGATTGGGGGCGGAGGCTCCCAGGCGTTCCGGGCGGGCCAGCGGGCTCCCGTACCACCTTCGGCAGGGCTCGGCGGCCAGGAAGGCAAACGTAGCAAGGTGGCGTTCCGGGAGTACTCCAGGTGGGTCGCATGTACAAGAGAGGGGGGATGGGGTGGGGGGAGGTGGCGAGGGGTGCGCCAGTGCCCGAGTCCGGGGCTGGGAAGGCGCGGTACACGAGAGGACGCCGTGAATAGAGCCGGAGGCAGCTGCCCGGCCTTTTGGACGAAGGGGATGGAGGAGAGCAACTCTCGTCTTCACCCCAATTTGCTTTCTAGTGGGAATTCATTCACGGTTGTCCCCGGAGCGGCCCTCTCCTAGGCTAGGCTACCGCACCCTCCAGCGGTGCGCGCGGTAGACGAACCGAGGCCCGAGCGCGCGGAGCTGGGCAGGGTCCCCGCCTACCCCGCCCACTGCGCCGCAGCTGAAGCCGAGCCCGGTAACTACCCAGGGGCTTCTCCGAGGAAGAGAAGGCGCAGCTGCACCGGATACCCTAGGGAGCCTGCGAGTGTGCAACTTTGCCAGACGCACGGGAGCGCGACCCCGCACTCCCTGCCGGGTGGACCGGACCCTGCCGCGGGCAACCCACCAGCCCCCGGGGGGCGCAGAGGAGGGGGGCAAGCGCCCCTGCACGTAGAGGCAAGCAGTCTTCCCACCCCACCTCCTACGTCCTGCTGACGGCGCCCGGCCGACCGCCGTGGCACCTGCTGCGCCCTCCTCCCCCTTTCCCCAGTCTCCAGCCTCCCAGCCTCCGAAAACTACACTCTCCCTCTCCCCCTCGAGGCGTCCCAGGGGACGTGCGGAGGCGGGAGAGGAGGGCTATCGGAAGGGGGTGGACACGTGAAAAGACTGTCCCAGCCTTCCCCGCTCGCCACCTCCACCCCAACTCGGCAGCCGTCACGTGGTGCCTGGAGTGGGAGGTGGGGAGAAGAGGCGAGACTTTTTTGGGTGCTCCGGATCGCCAGCAGTTCCTTCAGCCTCCGTCGCCAACTCCGGAGACGCCGGGCACTCACTGCCCGGGAGCGCGAGCCAGAGAAGCGGCGACCCGCAGCCGGGGGCCCCGGCGCGGGCGATGCGGGCGCCGCCGGCGGCACCTGCGGCTCGTCTTGGCGGCGGCGGCGGGCGCTTCGGCGGCGGCAGCGCGGGCCCCAGCAGTCTCGGCAGCCACAGCCGCTGCGGCCCGGACAGCCTCCGCCGCGGTCGCCGCTTCTGATGCGCCTGCCCGCTCCCGGCCCCGCGGCTCCGGGAGGATGTGGGTCCTCGGCATCGCGGCAACTTTTTGCGGACTGTTCTTGCTTCAAGGTAAGAAGACGAAGCGGCCAGCCGTCCGGCCGGGATCGCACACCCCGTGTACCCGCCGGCCGCTCTGCCTCCGCTGGGCGCTCACCTCCGAGCCCGTGCTGTGCAGGGGTCGCCCGGCGGGAGTTCGGCGGCGGCGAGTGGTGCCCAGGGGCGCTAGATGGGAAAGTGCCCAAATCCTGCGCTGCTGGAGGAGCGGCGGCAGCGGCGGATTGGTGGGACTCGGGCTGCAGGTGCCCGGGCTGCGCGGTCGAAAGAAGAAGCTGGGCTGGGGAGGAGGGAAGGTCCGAGCCGTGCAGGGTCTCGGCGAGGGAGCGGGGGCGACAGTCCGCGAACCCGCCAAGTTGTCAGGCGTCGCTAGCAACCCGTGGTAGTGGCGCCGCCGACAGGTGAGCGGCATGCTGGTCAGCCTGTGGCCTGGGCTGGCTGGGGCTGCGTTGCTGCGCTCCGAGCGCGACCGCTGTGGGTCTGGGAGGGGAGGTGCGCCGGGTCCGGGGCTCATCTGCCCGGGAGCCGGGGGTAGTTAGGTCTAGACGCGAGCTCGTAGATCCGAGCGGAGCAGTCGGGCTGGGGCGGGGAGAGGTACAGAAACGTCTGGCTCCTTCGCTCCAGTACAGGAGCGGCTCCCAGTCCAGCTCTGCAGAGCTGGGACCCGCACCGGGAGCCCTAGCCAAACGGAGCCCTGAAAGCCGGGAAGGAAGGACTGTGGTGTCGCGGCCGGGGATGCGCGCGCGCGCACACACGCACGCACGCCCCTTGCCACACGCCGCGGCCACCCCTGCTGCTTCGGGAACCGTCCCGAAGAAAGGTGGGGGACTCGAGGCGCAGCAGCATTGAGCGCCCGACCCTTCGTCCGCCTGGGGGGGCCTCGGAGCCACAGCACAGGGATGCCGGCTTCGACTATCAAAGAAAACTGAAAAGGCGTCTGCGAAGGCAATCGCGAACGGTGCCGACATAGTAATTAACTCATTTGTAACCAATTAACAATTAGGCAAAGCCTTCGGCGTAGGCTGGAGCCGACGCACGTCAGGTCCTCGGCTCTCGGGCGGCATAGCCCTCCTTTCAACTTCCGTGGGGGAAGAGCCGGGTGTGGTGTCGGATGGGCTCTTTGTTTCTGGAGAGTGGGCCCAGGGCTCGCGGGCCAAATCCCACTTTATATCCTGCGGGACCTTCGGTGGCCGCGCCGCCCTCTACCGGCTTCAACCGCGGCCGCCTTCCGGGGAGACCCAGGAGGGAGGGCGCCGCAGCTGGCTGGAGCGAGGGGCAGGATGCTGGCTTCTGGGGTAGTCTCGGGGCGGCCCGGTCTGAATCCGACTGCGTCTGTCCCGCAGGCTTTGCGTTGCAAATCCAGTGCTACCAGTGTGAAGAATTCCAACTGAATAACGACTGCTCCTCCCCCGAGTTCATCGTGAATTGCACGGTGAACGTTCAAGACATGTGTCAGAAAGAAGTGATGGAGCAAAGCGCAGGTAAGAGCCCGGCAGCCCCCCTTTTCCTCCCCTCGCCAGCCTGGGCTGAGGTGGGAGTGAGCGGGCCATTGCATTACAGGAAAAGGGATTGACTTTGATATAATGCACCCACTGGTTATCCCAGATTTACTTTTCCAGAGCTGGGAAAATGAAAAGTTCCAAGTTACTTTAATCTCATTAGAGTTAATTACTAGGGCTTCTCCCGGAGAAGAAGCTCATATGGCTGGGGAGGGGGGGAGTGCATTTCAATGAGTGGCTCTCCTCTTTTAATCGACTGCCCTCACCTCCCTCTGCTAAAAGCTGATCGGGAGACTGGAAAATGTATGGATAACCGGCTCTGCTTGGGCAACTAGACAGTAGCCTGTGAGCAGTGTCAGCCTGACATATGAAGCTAGTTGAAGTTCCCAGAGGTCAGCACTTGAAAAATGTGTTTTGTCGAAGAGCCACGCCATATTTCCTTGAAGAACACTACAGCATCTTTATTTAATTTTAGAACTGATGCATCCAATTCCAGGCAAAAATTGCCAAAGATCTTTCAAGGGAATGTAGTTCCCCACCCCACAAGCTTAGCTGCTTAGTGGGCTGATAGAGGGCCTGCGCATGAGGCGAAAAAAGAAAGGGGTCTTGTGAGAGAAAACCTCACTCATTTCCTGCAGTCTTCTCGTGGAGCTGGGGCTCCCCAGCCCCGCCCAGTAGTCTCATCAGAAATCAAAGCCCCCCAAAAAGTGCAACTGGAACTTTGGGGAAACGGGTGAACTGGAGTTTCAATACCAAGGTCAGGTCCATGAACATAGACTTTGCCATTGTAAGGATGTTGAAAAGATGGGTGAATGATATTCAGTGCACCCAAGCGCTGCTTCTCTTGAGTGCTGAACTGCCCTGCCCATGGAGCCTGGTGAAGGGTCCAGCTTGTTAAGTGATTTCCCTTACCCCGCTGGCAGATTCATGCAAGGGTTCTAGTTTTAAAGTGAGCACCTTGGGAAAGTAGTTTCTTCCCAGAGAAGGGCCTGGGAGTGCCTTGTGGCTTACTTACCACATAGTAACCTGGGGAGCAGATAGCTGGTCGCTGTGCTGTGACGTGGCGTGCGTGCAGGCAACTTTAAAGGCTTTTTTTATAGGTCATTAGCAGTCTAGGTGTGGAGTCTCCACCAGAATCACTCTTCTGGGAAGTCTGAAACGTAATCGCTCGCAAGAATAACGTCTCAAACAAAGCAGCATGCATTGTTTTGTCATATGGGATTCGGACTGTTAAAAAGGCAAAACAAAACGTAGTGATGATTCTATAGCTAAGATTGACACGCGTGATTCTGACAGGTTGTTTCTTTTCTGCTTGTTTCTGGGAATTTTATGTGAGCAAAAATGGGTGATGGCCTTTCTACCTGAGGAACTCCCGTAATTTTCCTCAGAATCACTTCGAACACTTTACTGTGTCTCTCAAACATCTGTAGCTTTCTTCCAGGCAGTAGTTTAGAGCCAGACAAAAATGGGGATGTGAAACTTTCTCATCGTCCTCTAGGCCACTGCTTACCTGGGTATCATATATCATAACCTGGGATATGGTTGCCACGAGAAGAGGACAAGCTGTGAACCAAATTTCTTGCTCTCTAAAAGTGTATCTGAGGTGAACATTACAAACTCCATTTTCAAAGTGTGGTTTTTCATCTAGCTTCCCCCTCTCCTCCACCACACACTGTAAAAAAAAAAAAAAAAAAAAAAAAAAAAAAAAAAGGCAGTGCTGGCCTGATAACGCCTAACTTCTCCCCGCAAAGCTGTAGCGCTAAGTCCATCAGTGCCTGACCTGAAGTTGCTATTAGCTCAGTCAAGGCGGGCATTTTGTCACCAAACCAGGTTCCTCCCACCACATGTCATAGGCTAGAGGGGGACAGACACTGGAGAAATAAGGCAAGCTCAGTCGTGAAGCTTGAGAAGCAGAAACAGTTGATGGGCTCAAAGGGAAAGCCGGTTATTAGGGAAAGGATGCAAGCTCTGCACACGTGGAAACCAGGCATTCTTAGCCTGAATTCAATAGAAATCAGCCAAATGCACGTTTCTGTGCTTAAAGTGCAATGGTCGTGGAGGGATGGGGGCAGGAGGGGGAGTGGGCTGCAATTTCCAAGGCGCTTCCATTGTCATCATGTGATGGCTGGAGACCAATCAGTTTAAGTGGCTATTAACCCTCCCCTTGTTGGCAGGGCTGGAGAGCCAACCTAAAACCTCTGATTGTTAAGTGACCACAGCGTAGTATACTCATCACGGTAGCAACAGCTAACTCCTGTTGTGTGCCCTGTGTAGGAGGCTCTTTCCCTGTGCTGAGGCCCTTATTTCCCCAGGCCACGACCCACCGTGTTTAATTACACTGCAGGGTCAACTTCTCCCCTCTGGAGCAAGGAAGTCCCACCTGTTCAATGATGCTATTAGGAATCGAAGTCAGAATCGTTTGTGTTGATCAGTAACATATACTGTTCCAAGAATTTTAGTGCTTTGGAATCGGAACGGCTTTTGTTGCTGTCATTGTTGTTGTTTTAATTTTTTGAAAAATCATACACACTTTTCTACAAGAAAAATTATGAAAGGGGGGTTAGCAACCTTCTTTCTACTCCATCTCGTATAACCACTTCCTGAATTTCTCCTTTAACAGAGAAAGTTCACCACCTTCTGCAGCTCATACACAAAAACTAACCTACCTACCTTTGCATAAAGATTATAAGTAAATATAACAACAGAAGAATCATATTTACGGGGATAAACCATAGTGGGTAGATGATTTATAGTCAAGGGTGCACATTGGAATCTGGGACTTTTGTTCAAGTCCACATGTCTGGGCCCCTCCTTGAAGAGGCCAGTTCTGGAAGTCTGTGGTGTAACTGGCCGTGGGTCAGCCCCCGCAGGTGGCCATGGGGTGCCCTGAATTGAGAACTGCTGGTCTGGACCAACCTTTTTGTGTTATAGAGGAGGAAACAAGGGCCAGAGAAATTAAATGTCTGGTCCACGTCTGTCAGCCAATGGTTACTGCGAGGCACCTGCTTCCTGGGCCAGCACCTTACACAGTAAAATATGCTGCCAGGGTTGCCTGCAAAGATAATTCAGGTAAAGTGCTAAAGACTTAGACAATCCTCACACCCACCAGTCTCACCTAATAGGCTTAGTGAACTGGGTTGAGCGCACGAGCCACAAAGTGGATTTTGTAAGAACAGGAGAACCAACTGGCAGGACCTTTACCTATTCCCCAGAGCGGCATTCCTATTAGATGATGAGATGATTCTCTGCTCCTTTTCCTTTTGGTCATTTATGGGGAAATAAGGCATGGGTTGTGGGGAAGAGAAGGCGTCTTTCATTGTCCTTACTAACTGATATTTAAATGTTTGCATAATGAATGACTTGTTCTCTCCAGCTCTGCACTTAATGAGTTAGTGTCTATGAACCAGCACCCTTGATAATGACATTTCTCTTGCTTTCGCCTATCACTGCCCTCCGCAAAATATTTCAAATATCGATTTTCACTTCGGAATAGAAACCCCCCGCCCATGAATTTTAAAACCAGGGTATAAGGAACGTGAATCTGCGTTTGTTTGACAGTGCAATCTTGTAATTAGAGTTTTTCCTCTTGACTAGATACAGTGAAAGGGGCGTAATTTAATTTTTATAGACTAGCCAATTTCTGCCCCTAGCAAAATATAGCTCTGCCACTGAGCAAAATGTTACAGGTTCTCCTAAACCTTATTTAAAAGTTAAATGCAGTATATTGCGAGAAAGTTCATGGTCTGAATCAGTAAGCTAATCGATCTCTTCACCCATCCTTTGCAACAGGCATTAATCTGTCTGTTTTGCAGTACACGAGTTCACTGATTTATATGCCATGTTGCATCTACCTTATGGCTGTATAAGTAATGGCTACTTTCCTTTTGGGTTAGTTAGTTGCTCATTAAGTTGGGCAGGGATGGCTCGATGCCTTGGACAGGGTAATTTTATGCCTTATTTTCCCATGAGCTATCAAAAGATAAGGGGATAGCAAGAGAGGACCTGGGGTCTCTAATCAGTCACCCACTCTTAGCAGAAAGCAGTGGAAAGCTGACCACAGCCTATGTTCTCTTAAGGCTGTGCTCTGCTTAGTTTCACCAAGATTTACAATAACAGGCTGTAGTTTGTCTTTGGGGTGGTCCTGGCAGGAAGAAGGGCCAATTTTGCTTATCAGTATTATATCAGAGTCCCTTTATACCCGGATTCTTTAAAGCACACACATATGCACACACGTGGCATATATATGTATGAGCGTATATTTTTAAATTTTGCCTATATCAATTAACACACACAAACATAATTCTTGTGAGAAAAGAAGTCAAAATATTGCATCCTCCTTTTTTGTAGCTGTTCAGATCGTACAAAGACATTTTCTAACTTCTTTTCCCCAGAACATCTTTGTTCAGAGTACCAGTGATGTTTGTTAATCTTCTAGTGCCCTTTATCTGCTCCATATCTTTTTCTCTTACCTCTTCTCTCCTGTCATCTCCCTTTTGAACATCCTACCTGTAGCCCTTACTTTCTCATTCTCAAATCCATTTTGCATCACTGAGATGGGCTATGGACTCCACTCTAAGAATAAAGTAAAGAACAAAAATGAAAAAATAATCACCATACTTTAACTTTGCCAAGGAGACTGCAACAGATTAAAAAACTTTAAAATAAAAAAGATTCAGGTGTCAAGAAAGATATTCTCATATATGAACACCGGCCCTGCTTCAAAAGGTTTCCATGCCAACCTCAATAATGTTATGAATTACACGGGGAAAGATTCTGTGCGATGAATGTCAATATCACTACCTCCTTTCCAGTGGGACCCTGAAAGAACACCTTTCTCTCCAGAGCAAGACATTTTGCCAATCCGACTGTTCACTTAGTTCTCAAGATGCATCCATCTTTTTCATGTGGCAGGCATAGCCAACTTCTGAGGAGGGCTTCAGAGGGTGAATATCAAATGTCATTAGTCCCTCGGACTCTCCAGTACGTAAAGTATTTGTTTATGTTAACTTTCCAGCTGAACAAGCAGCCAGGGCTGACCTCCCATCTCCAGAGATGAAACGTTTGAAGATTGATCCAGCTTCTCCCATAACACTTAATTCCTCCCACTGCGATTTCATGAAAGCTTCCATCATTGATGGTTTTCCTAATGAGTTTAAACAGAGAGGCTTCAAAGCTGGGTTTTTTCTCCCAAGTGAAAAATGAAACGAACTATGAAAACAAAACACACTGTTTCCTTTTGAACTTTGAAAAGGAAATCGGCTTCCCTTACATATTCCTGAAATAAAAAGATCTGAATATACAGCCTGCTTTCTGTCTCTCCCTCTCCCCTTCCCACCTTCTTTCCTTCTTGCCTACCTTCCTCTCTCCCTCCCTTTCTCTTTCTTTTTTTCTCTGACTGACTGACTTAGGTTCTCATGCCCAGACCTGGGAAAGGTTTATTATCGCACTGTGCCGTAGTAGCCCACACCCTAACCCCTGTTGTCAGCAGTTGAATGGAAAGGGTGTCCATCACCTTTAGGGAGCAAGAAGCCATGCTCCAGGTTTCCCAGGCTTGGTAACTTTAAAGAGGTTACTTAACCTCCCAGGGGCTTAGCTTTCTCTGCTGTAATATGTAGAAACAGGCCACCTGTCTTCTTATGAGATACAACAAGGCAGTGAGAAATGCTGTCAGTATAACCACCTTAAGGCACCAGTACTAAAGGGGGAAACCTGCCGGAATGCTCACCAGGAGTTGCTTCGTTCACTCTCCGTAGCTGCCTCTGAAGGCTGGCCCAGACACCTGAGCCTAAGTTACTTTACATATTACTTCTTCATTTCTCAGACTGAAGGAGTCCTTGCATGTAACCTTTCATTCCTTATAATAGGGTCCTTATACTTAGCCTGGAAGGTTCGCAGTGAGATAATATATTCACTTGATAGTTGGTGAATCTGAGATGCAGAGAGATGTAGCAATTTGCTCAGGACCACGCAGCCAGTGGGGCTGGAATTCAAGTCCTTTTTTCTTCCCCGGGATTTTTTCCATCACTCTCATACCATTTCTTTTCTGGATTTTAATTACAACTTTTTTGAGATATAATTTACGTACCATACAAGGCATCCTTTTAGAGTGTATAATTGATTTGTTTGTAGTATATTCACAGAGTTGTGAATATAATCTAATTCCAGAACGTTTTCATCACCCCAAAAAGAAACCCTGTAACCGTTAGCTGTCACTAATCTGGGAACCACTAATCTACTTTCTGTCCCTGTGGATTTGCCTCTTCTGGACATTTCCTGTAAATGGAATCACAGAAAATGTGATTTTTCGTGACTGACTTCTCTCGCTTAGGATAATGTTTTCAAGGTGCACCTGTTTCACATCCCATTTTGAAGTGCACCTTTCCTCTTGCTCGTACAGGGGTCTGAAGGGAAAACTCAGGCTTGGCAAGTCCCTCAATTAGAGTGGAGTGGGATGAGATGGGGTAGGAGAGGGCATGGCTGTGAACCTGGAACTCCAGGGGCTAATTAGCCAGTTTGCTGAGTGGAACTAAAAACCTGTGCCAAGAGTAAGCTGTCCAAGGGAGCCGTGGGGCAAAGGACCCAGCACTGGGCTTCCCATCCATCGCCTCCCTATCCATTGCCATCTGTTAATCTGCTTTTCCCTGAGGGGACCTTGAATTCCTTTGTTAGCCACAAGAATCCTCAGGCATCTTGGGTGGGCTATTCCTGATGCCAGAAGCTCTTATCAGTGATCCCAGCTGCCCATCCCCACATCTGGCCTCACCCATAGACCATAGCCCTCAAGCATCCTGCACCTCTTGGGCTAGAAGAAATCTTCATTTATAATTTCACAGATGAGAAGACTGTAGTTTTCTTTCCTGAGGGCTTAAGCATCTTGATGCGTCCATTTCCCTTTCTTCCCTTGAGAAAGCTTGAGGGTTGAGCAGGTTGAGAAGTATTCTGGGGAGAGATTGTAGTTAAGGAGATGGGATTCTGGTGTGATTTGATCCTCTACAAGGAATACTCAGTAAACATGTACAAATCTAGCCTTTTTCTCCCAAACCAAGTCACTGATTAGAGTCTTTATGTAGGCACAGCTGTTCGCTCCTTCAGAAGGTATAAGTTTCTTTTCTTTCCTTCTCAGTGACTAAGCTGAATCCTTCTTTGCCTTGGGGTGCAAGTGATTGTGTTTTGGGGGAAGAGAATTGCTGGTAGAGGACAATGTTTCCTCCCCTGGGCATTCCACAAAAGGCCATATCTATAAAGTAGGAGCTTCAATCAAACCTGTGATGAATCATCCTGTGAATAAACAAAAGAATTATGATATATGTCACTAATTCCTTCTATCCACGGTAAACTTTGGGCTGTGGCTATATCGTGATTCAGGAACTGTTTTCACCAGCCAAAACTATACCACATGTTCCCTTATTAATAAATTACTTCCAACCTTCTGATTGCCTTCAACAGTCCAAAGCAAAGCAGCAGAGGAACTGAATTAAGTGCTTTCGATAAGGTGAAACCATAAAAAGTTGGTAATAAATTGCTTTTTTCCAACAATGCATTTAAATAGAATAAAGCAGGAATAGTTCGCAGCGCTGATTCCCACCTTTCTGACTTTGCAATAAACCAGGAGAGGGATCCAGGTGCAAAAGTGATTGAAGTGTTGCATTATTCTAAGGAAGTTGTGATACTTGGTCCAGGGCATTTCATTTCTCACTGGACATGGACAATAGCTTTTGATGTTCTTCTATTTCTTGGACTTGTCGGTGAGAGCGGAGGATGGGTGGAGACAGCGCCAGGAGCCGGTGATACCCGGAGAGGCTCTCAGCCCTCCCCCCGCCGTGGTCCAGCGTGCTGTACTCGCTGTGAATATGAATGTGCAGAGCAGCTTCGGATGCCCTGCACTGAGGCTGCTTCAAAGAGCACCCGACGTGATGCTGGGTGATGGGTTTTGTGCACTGTTTCGTTGTTGCTTATGCAGGATCTGGCAAAACACTCAGGTCTCCGGTAACTTCAGAGATACCAAGAGGCTAGGCAGGTTGATGAGTTTTCCACCCAGTGAGGACATCCAAATGGATCTCAGCTTCAAAGCCAGCCGTGAGATATCATCTTTCGAGAATTTCCCTGGCTTCAGAGAGAAAGGCCGCGAGTGGGTGGGACCGCACCTGGAGAGGGAAGAGTTCGCTGACTTTCTTTAAAGAGGCCAAACATCATTCTACTCAACCTGTCACTGGCTGTTGGAAGAGAAAAAAAAAAAAAAAGAAAAGCAGGTCAGAGGCAGTTCTACGTAAGAGTGGGTTGAGATCCAGAGAGGCTAAACCATCCGTGTAAAACCTGGGTCCGTGTGTAAAAGCCAGCCGGGGGCCCTGCTTACCTGTGCTTCTGGAATTGACCTTCCCTGGTGTCGGTGATGACAGGAGAACGACAGAGGGCTCCTCTGACAATTTTATGTTTGTTCAGTGTTCTCCAGCCAGCAGTTTGGCTGGCGCAGGACCCTTTAGTACTTTAGAGCATCCTTTCCTAATCGAATTGAATTGTAGCTTCATTCACTAGTGTCCATTGCCGGTGTTCATTTCTGTGCCCAGGGCTCCTGAAAGCCCACTGTGCCTGCCTCCCTCTTCCTGTGTCTCTCTCGGTCTCTCGCTGTTTCTCTGTTTCTCCCCCTCCTTCCCTGCCTCTCTTTCACACACATATACTTACACTCACTCACTGCTATGCAGATATCCCATAAATATTTGCTGAATGAGTATGCTTGAAACATCAAGTCTCAAGCTAAAATAAATAGGTTTATCTGTTGGTATTTTTTAAATATTATGTCGAAAATGAGGACGCTTAAATCTCTATCATAAGAGGAAGCAAAGAACAAAGATAAGTTGAATATACTTTTTGCTTTTTCATTAAACTGGAAAGAGTCTACTAATGCCTGTTAATGTCATTTAAGGAACAACTCTGAAGTGTAATCCACCCCAGTTTTTCTAGTAGGTCAGCTTTTAAGGATGTGCTTTGAATAGGAGTGTTTTCTGGAAACACACGCACACCCTACTTCTGCAATATTCCACTAACTTGGTACTCAAGCTGAGAACAGGTCACCACCCAGCCAGTTCTATCAGCTGGAGGTTTAAGTATTTGGAACTCTGTTACATTGAGATCTGCCTTTGTCATGAACTCCCTTAGGAAGAAAACCAGTCCCTCCGTATGCAGTCATATTCCCCCAACAAATCTCTGTTCCCTCTCCCCAGGCCTCTCCCGCACAGGAGATACAAGTTTAAAATACAAATGGATAGGTCCCACGAGACAGAGGCAATCCAGACTTTCAGCTGGGGGATGTACTTCTAAACCATTTGGTTTTGGAAAATTAAACCACAGAGAGAAGCAGAAAAAAAAAAAAAAGACTATGTTTTATGTTTTTGTTCTCCCATGGTCTGTCTTGCACTTAACACTTTCACTAGGCTCTAAGAATCCAACTAATCGCTTGTATTCTTGCCCTGTTTATTGAATATCATTAATATCATTGTCGTAAGACCTGGATGTCATTCTTATGTTGAAGCTCGAAGAAGTTCTGGCTGCAGTAGCTTCAGGCGTCAAGAAGCATTTAGGTCTATTCCCCTCATTGGTTTATGGGACATAGTTTCAAAAGAGAACCAGCCATTGCTGCTGCTGGTTCCTTTATGTTCTTACCTCCACTCTGGACCTCACTTTCTGTACCACTTAAGAATGTCTTTAGTGGCACGCAATGGAGACTTGAGTCTTAAAGGCCTGTATTGTATACCTAACAAGATGATCCAGAAGAAGGATGTCCTGGGGTTGCTTCCACAACTCAGTGATGTCATCGAAGACCCAGGTTTTCTCCATTTTCCTACTCATTTTCCTAAGCATTGGCTTTTTGTCCTGAGGCCAATTGCCTCTTGGTCACAAGGTGGCTACTTATATTCAATTAAAGGGAAGGGATAGCACCAAGGAGCTTTTCTCTCCAGCTTCTCCTTTTAACAAGAAAACAAAATCTCTCCCAAAGTCCCCCCAAGAGCCTTCTCTTTATCTTTCATTGATCAGAATGTTGTCTCATGGCCACCGTTTGCTGTAAGGAAGAAAGCAGAGGGTGGCTATCGGGTGGCCGACTGTCAGTGTCTGCCAAATCACATTTTGAGAAATCCTTGCACAAAACCGGGAAGAATCCAGCATAGTGCTTCCAGGCCCCCTGGAGAAATAACAGGGATGATTTCCTCGCCCGAACATCACCCGCTCTTTTGCGTAAAACAAACACTGAAATGCATCGTCAGAGGACCTCCATCATGAATCACTGTCACGTGTTTCCCTTTTGGCTGTGCTGTGGGACACGCAGGATCTTAGTTCCCAGACCAGGGATCGAACCTGTGCCCCCTGCGGTGGCAGCGTGGAGTCCTAACCACTGGACCACAGGGAATTTCCCACCCGTCACATTTTGGAAAGGGAAAGAAGTACATATGCTAGCAAGTGATGTCCCGACGTTTAGTTCAAGGTGTATGTGACATTTCAGAATCTTGGTTCACTGAATGATGAGCTGTAAGGGTATAACTAAATTTTAGTGTGAGGATATTTTCTACAGCAGAGAATGATGTGTTCGTGGCGACAAATACAAGGGTGCCTTGAGTTAAATGATTTGATGTTCTCGGCCCATCCCATCTGGAGCCATTATGCCACCGAGGACTCTGTTGTCCCTAATTCGGGTAAATTTGTGTGCAAGAAACTGATTGTTCATCTTTGGGCCCCGTGATGTTAACTTTGCCATTTTGGAACAATAATGAGAAGGCCTTCAGGGTTAAAAATACAAGAGCACAGTTTCATAAATCACTGAAGGGCACTGTTAATAGTGAGATAATAAGTCATAAATATCTGTTCCCTCAGTCCCCCATGGCAAACTGGGGAACAAAGACACCAGCTGAGGAAAAGCAAGTGTCTGTGCAGAAAGCTTCCTGGCTCAGAAAATTATAAATGAGCAGAGAAGTCCACATCTCATGTGAAACTCAAGTAAAACTAACAGTTGGCATCGTACATTATGGGTGGGTTGCTTGCTATAATTAAGGTGGCATCCGTGGTTAACAGCCTTGAAAATTAAACTCAACAACAAAAACTTTTGAAAGGGATAATCAAAGCCTTCTGAATAATGAAGTTAACACCTCCCTGTCATGAGGAAAGAGAATGTTCTTGAGGTATCATGTTTCATGTCTGTATTCTTGATGCTGTGGCCGTTGTTTGAACAGACACGTTTGGTTTTGCCCGTAGGGGTCAGTCGGGTGCCTTTGCGTTACCCTGAATTTCTGGTTCCACCAAACTAGGCCAGGCTCGGCGTCAGTACGCACGTGCAACGCACACACTGGCGCCTCCCTTGTTATTTGGCCCTTTAAAAAATGTTAGCATTCTTGTTTCCTTCCTGTGACCATCTGCAGCTCCAGTGGATGGGGCATCTTTGGCTTTTAAAATATTCACATCCGCGGCAAAGGAAAAGTACTTAAGAGCCGGAACACAGAATTGTCCAGGAAAAAACTACCTCCAGGTCTTCTCCTCCTTTTATGTCTGATGAATGGTGCCCATCGTGGCAGTAACGAGGCACAAGTACGTGTAGATAAGCTGCTTCTTCCTGAAATGTCCTCATTAGAATGCAGAGACTATCAAAATTCCTCACACGGTGTTCTTTAAGAGAAAAAAAAAATACTTGGGAACAAATTGAAGATTTTTTTTCTCCCAGTTTCTTTCAAAACTCACTGAAAATGCATCTAGTTCATTCCGGTTACCCATTTTCAAGCATTTTGCCTTGAGGAGCTGTTCCTAGTCCTGCATGGAATAGTTACTGTAGTGTAATCATAACTCCGGTGCAGTAAGTGTTGGTGATTTTTCGAGTAGAGGAAGATTAGCCTTACTCCCAGAGGGGCATTCACACAAGTAGCAGTTTGCCATCAAAGTTCGACTTTAGAACTAAATTATACAACATGGGGTGAAAAGTAATGGACTATTAAAAGCTCTCTTTAGGGCTTCCCTGGTGGTGCAGTGGTTGAGAATCTGCCTGCCAGTGCAGGGGACACAGGTTCGAGCCCTGGTCTGGGAAGATCCCACATGCCGCGGAGCAACTAGCCCCGTGAGCCACAATTACTGAGCCTGCGAGCCTGGAGCCTGTGCTCCGCAACCAGAGAGGCCGCGATAGTGAGAGGCCCGCGCACTGCGATGAAGAGTGGCCCCCGCTTGCCACAACTAGAGAAAGCACTCGCACAGAAACGAAGACCCAACACCGCCAAAAATAAATAAATTAATAAACTCCTACCCCCAACATCTTCTTAAAAAAAAAAAAACAATGTTAAATGGTTTTTGTTTCTGATTCTCCAAGTCCAGAGGCTATTGAAGCAGAAGATTAGTTGGAAAATGCTTCCCAATCCCACAGACGATCGCTATAGAATTAAATTCTAGAACACTGTGCAAACTGGGTCAAATAGAACCTGGTGGGGTTTAGAGGGTACCCAGTGGTTATCAGCCTTCTTTCTTACCCAGGTTCTGAGCAAATTGAGAAATAAAACAAGGAACAAGACAAATGAGGCCCAAAAGATCACCATTGTTACTAAGAAAGACTAGGTTGGAGGGAATAGCTTTGGGGGTGAAAGTCAAACAGTTTTCCAAATTAGCATCTTCAAATTAGCTGGTTTACCCAGTCCAAACAAAGCCAGAGAAGGACGGTTCTTGCCCCGGGGAGCAGGGCAGACCACCTGTTTGCTATGAGCCACTCACTGCCAAGATAAGGAAGGGGATGAACAGCATGTGCCCTGTTTAGTCTTAAATTTACCAATCAGATATGTCACTCCACCTCCCTTGGGGAAGAGGGAATAGAGGTCTAGAGAGGCCAGGAGTTGCGCTAATTGAGGGAACATTGGAAGAGGGGGAAAACCATTCCCCCAGTAATCTTCCCTCAAGCCCATCACACTGAAAAATAGTCATTTCCAGAGCCTTTGAGGCACGAAGGAAGTAATTAAATAGCACAGATGTTTGGGGCTACCATCTGTCACCTATACAGACATACACACGTTATTGGTCATCAGCGTGTGCGGTGGTCAGTCACGTTTCACTGAAGCATTTTTTTGGGTAGAACATAGAAGAATGATATAGACTTGTCCCTCACCCAATACCGGCGTCTTTTATGAAAATGTTTTATTTTGAAATAATTTGAGACTTGCAGAAAACCTGCCAAAATAGTAGAGAGTTTCCGTGTACCCTTCACCCAGCTTCTGCTAACGTTAATAACTAGCATCACCGCAGTACAATGATCAAAACTAAGAAATGAACATTGGTGCCATGCTGTTCATTCAACCACGGTTTGTATTTGGATTTCACACGTTTTTCCTTTTTCTATTCCCGGATCCTCTGCAGGATCCTACATTGCATTTCATGGTCATGTCTCCTCCTCTAATCTCAGTTACCAGTTCCTCACTCTTTTCTTGTCTTTTGTGATCTTAACACTTTTCATTTGTATTGAAGTACAGTTGATTCACGATATTGTGTTAGTTTCAGGTATACAACCAAGTGATTCCATTATACATATACATGTGTATATATCTGTATTCTTTTTTTCAATTCTTTTCCATTATACTTTATTACAAGATACTGAATATAGTTCCCTGTGCTATGCAGTAAATCCTTGTTGTTTATATATAGTAATGTGCATTTGTTAATCCCACGCTCCCAATTTATCCCTCTTCCCTTCCCCTTTGGTAACCATAACTTTGTTTTCTATGCCTGTGAGTCTGTTTCTGTTTTATAAATAAGTTCACTGGTACTGTTTTTTAGATTCCATGTATAAGTGATATCATATGATACTTGTTTTTCTCTGACTTACTTCACTTAGTATGATAATCTCTAGGTCCATCCATGCAAATAATAAATAATGCAAATGGCATTATTTCATTCTTTTTAATGGCTGTGTAATATTCCATCGTGTATATGTATATACATATACACACACATATATACACATATATACATATATATACCACATCTTTTTTTACATATATATACATTGTTTTTTAATATTCTTTTTCATTATGGTTTATCATAGGATATTGAATATAGTTCCCAGTGCTATACAGTAGGACCTTGTTGTTTATCCATTCTATATATAATAGTTTGCATCTGCTCATCCCAACCCCTTCCCCCTTGGCAACCACAAATCTGTTCTCTATGTCCGTGTTTCTGTTTCATAGATAGGTTCATTTGTGTCATATTTTAGATTCCACATATAAGTGATATCATATGGTATTTGTCTTTCTCTTTCAGACTTAGTATGATAATCTCTAGTTGCATCCATGTTGCTGCAAATGGCATTTCGTTCCTTTTTTATGGCTGAGTAGTATTCCATTGTGTATATATACCACATCTTTATCCATTCCTCTGTCCATGGACATTTAGGTTGTTTCCATGTCTTGGCTATTGTGAATAGTGCTGCTATGAACATAGGGGTTCATGTATCTTTTTGAATTATAGTTTTATCTGTACATATGCCCAGGAGTGGGATTGATGGATCATAGGACAATTCTATTTTTAGCTTTCTGAGGAACCTCCATACCTTTTTCCACAGTGGTGCACCAACTTACATTCCCACCAACAGTGTAGGAGAGTTCCCTTCTCTCCACACCTTCTCCAGCATTTGTTGTTTGTAGACTTTTTAATGATGGCCATTCTGACTGGTGTGAAGTGGTACCTCACTGTAGTTTTGATTTGCAGTTCTCTCATAATTAGCAATGTTGAGCATATTTTCGTATTCCTATTGGTGCCTATTCACCATCTATATTTTTTCTTTGGAGAAATGTCTTTTTAGGCCTTCTGCTCATTTTTCAGTTGGGTGGTTGTTGTTGAGTTGTATGAGCTGTTTGTAGATTTTGGAAATTAAGCCCTTGTCAGTCGTATCATTTGCAAATATTTTCTCCCATTCTGTAGGTTGTCTTTTCTTTTTGTTTATGGTTTCTTCTGCTGTGCAACAGCCTGTAAGTTTGATTAGGTCCCATTTGTTTATTTTTGTTTTTATTTCTATTGCTTTGGGAGACTGACCTAAGAAAACATTGGTACAATTGGTACAAATCAGAGAATGTTTTGCCTATGATCTCTTCTAGGAGTTTTATGGTGTCATGTCTTAAGTCTTTAAGCCATTTTGAGTTTATTTTTCTGTATGGTGAGAGGGTGTGTTCTAACTCCACTGATTTACATGCGGCTGTCCAACTTTCCTAACATCACTTGCTGAAGAGACTAGCTTTTTCCCAATGTATATTCTTGCCTCCTTTGTTGAAGATTAATTGACCATAGCTGTGTGGGTTTATTTCTGGGTTCTCTATTCTGTTCCATTGATCCATATGTCTGTTTTTGTGCCAGTACCATGCTGTTTTGATTACCATAGCTTTGTAGTATTGTCTGAAGTCTGGGAGGGTTATTCCTCCTGCTTTGTTCCTTTTCTTCAGGATTGCTTTGGCAATTCTGGGTCTTTTGTGGTTCCATATGAATTTTAGAATTATCTGTTCTAGTGCTGTAAAAAATGTCATGGGTAATTTGGTAGGGATTGCATTAAATCTGTAGATTGCTTTGCGTAGTATGGCCATTTTAACAATATTAATTCTTCAAATCCAAGAGCATGGGATATCTTTCCATTTCATCGAATCAGTTTCCTTTATTAATAGTTTACAGTTCTCAGCATATAAGTCTTTCACCTCCTTGGTCAGGTTTATTCCTAAGTATTTTGTTTTTAGGGGTGCAATTTTAAAAGGTTTTTTTTTTTTTTTTTACATTCCCTTTCTGATATTTTGTTGTTGTAAAGAAATGCAACCAATTTCTGTATGTTAAGCTTGTATCCTGCTACCTTGCTGAATTCGTTTATCAGTTCTAGTAGTTTTTGTGTGGAGTCTTTAGGGTTTCATATCATCTGATAAAGTATCATATCATCTGCATATTATGACAATTTTACCTCTTCCCTTCCAATCTGGATACTTCTTATTTCTTTTTCTTGTCTGATTGCTGTGGCTAGGACTTCCAATACTATGTTGAATAGAAGAGATGAGAGTGGTCATCCTTGTCTTGTTCCAGATTAAATTAAATTAATTAATTAATGTATTTATTTATTGGCCATGCCACTTGCAGGATCTTAGTCCCCCAGTCAGGGATTGAAACCATGCCCCCTGCAGTGGAAGCATGGAGTCTTAACCACTGGACTACCAGGGAAGGCCCTTGTTCCAGATTTTAGCAGGAAGGCTTTCAGCTTTTCACCATTGAGTATTATATTGACTGTGGGTTTGTCATAAATAGCGTCTATTATACTGAGATATGTTCCCTCTATACCCACTTTGGTAAGAGGTTTTATCATGAATGGATGTTGAATTTTGTCAAATGCTTTCTCTGCATCTATTGAGATGATCATGTGGTTTTTGTCTTTTCTTTAGTTTTTGTGGTGTATCACATCAATTTGCATATGTTGAACCATCGTTGTGAACTTGGGATAAATCTCACTTGGTTGTGGTGTGTGATCTTTTTTATGTGTCATTGGATTCAGTTTGCTAATATTTTGTTGAGAATTTTTTGCATCTATATTCATCAGAGATGTTGGCCTGTAATTTTCCTTTTTGGTGGTGTCTTTGTCTGGTTTTGGTTTCAGGGTGATGGTGGCCTTGTAGAATGAGCTGTGGGAGTGTTCCTTCCCCTGCACTTTTTTGGAAGAGTTTCAGAAGGATAGGTCTTAACTCTTCTCTAAATGTTTGATAGTTGAGATTTCTCCTTTTTCATTTCTTATTTTTATTTGGGTTCTCTCTCTTTTCTTCTTGGTGAGCCTGGCCAGAGGTTTGTCAGTCTTGTTTTCCTTTCGAAGAACCAGCTCTTGGTTTTATTGATTTTTTCTGTTTTTTTTTTTTTTTTTTTCCGGTACACGGGCCACTCACTGCTGTGGCCTCTCCCATTGCGGAGCACACGCTCCGGACGCGCAGGCTCAGTGGCCACGGCTCACGGGCCCAGCTGCTCCGTGGCATATGGGATCTTCCCAGAACGGGGCACAAACCCGTGTCCCCTGCATTGGCAGGCAGACTCTCAACCACTGCGCCACCAAGGGAAGCCCTCTGTTGTTTTTTTAATCTCTATTTTATTTATTTTCTCTTCGATCTTTATGATTTCCTTCCTTCTGCTGACTTTAGGTTTTGTTTGTTCATCTTTTTCTAATTCTTTTAAGTGGTAGGTTAGGTTGTTTATTTGAGATTTTTCTTGTTTTTTTGAGGAGGGTCTGTATCTCTATGAATTTCCCTTTAAGAACTGCTTTTGCTGCATCCCATAAATTTTGTATGGTTGTGTTTTCATTGTCATTTGTCTCAAGGTATTTTCTAATTTCCTCTTTGATTTCATCATTGACCTGTTGGTTTTTTAGTAGCATGTTGTTTAGTCTCCATGTAATCAGTTTCTTTTTTTTTTTTTTGCGGTACGTGGGCCTCTCACTGTTGTGGCCTCTCCCATTGCGGAGCACAGGCTCCTGACGCGCAGGCTCAGCAGCCATGGCTCACGGGCCCAGCCGCTCCGTGGGATCTTCCTGGACTGGGGCACGAACCCGTGTCCCCTGCATCGGCAGGCGGACTCTCAACCACTGCAGCACCAGGGAAGCCCTGTAATCAGTTTCTTCTCATTTCTTTTTCTGTGGTTGATTTCTAGTTTCATGCCATTGTGGTCAGAAAAGATGCTTGAGATAATTTCCATACTCTTAAATTTATTGAGGCTTGTTTTGTGCCCTAGTATGTATACCACATCTTCTTTATCCATTCATCTGTCAGTGGACATCTAGGTTGCTTCCATGTCTTGGCTGTTGTAAATAGTGCTGCTATGAACATTGGGGTGCATGTATCTTTTGTGACCTTGACAGTTTTGAAGAGGACTGGTCAGCTTTTTGTACACTGTCCCTCAATTTGGGTTGGTCTGATGTTTTCTCATGATCAGATTGAGGGAACAAGAACACTCAGAAGGGACGCCCATCACCTCTCCATGCATCACATCAAGGGGTGTGTGATGTCAACATGTCTTGTTACTGGTGATGTTAAGTTTGATCACTTAATTAGGTGCTATCTGCTGGGTTTCTCCACTGTAAAATGACTGTTTCTCCCTTTTAATTTAATACATAATTTGAAGGAGATCATTTGAAACTCTACAAATATCCTCTTTCCCCTCAAACTTTGCTCAGTAATTTTAGCATCTACCAGTGGATTTTTCCCTCACCAGTTAGCACTGTGGTGGTATAATCTTAATTTCTGTTTCTCTCTTCCTTCTGCATTTATTACTTGAAATTCTTTTGTAAGGAAGAGCTGTCCCTTCTCCTCCAGGTATTTATTTATTCAATTTTATTTATATCAGTATGAACTTATGGATATTCACTTTATTTTATGGGTTCTAATACAGTGCTTTTGTTACTTATTGTTCAAACTGCTCCAGCTATCCACTGGGAGGTTGACTTCTGTGTCCTTTAAACACGCCCCATCCTTTTCCGTAAATTGATTGTTTGATTGATCGCTGCACTGGGTCTTTGTTACTGTGCGTGGGCTTTCCCTAGTTGCGGCGAGCTGGGGCTATTCTTTGTTGTGGTGTGCGGGCTTCTCATTGCGGTGGCTTCTCTTGTTGCGGAGCACAGGCTCTAGGCACATGGGCTTCAGTAGTTGTGGCACGTGGGCTCAGTACTTGTGGCTCATGGGCTCTAGAGTGCAGGCTCAGTAGTTGTGACACACGGGCTTAGTTCCTCCACGGCATGTGGGATCTTCCCAGACCAGGGCTCAAACCCATGTTCCCTGCATTGGCAGGTGGATTCTTAACCACTGTGCCACCAGGGAAGCCCCGCCCCATCCATTTTTTGAACACTTCCATATTTTGGGCACCGTAAGATAAGATACTCCAGATTCATCTTGAATTTTCCATCTCCCAGCCCTGTCTGTCACTTCTCCATGGTAGCTGTGACTTGTTAGTTGAAAAGAAAAAAACAAAATGAAAAGCAAAAACAGAAAAAACCCTCAAGCCAAGGAAACTGACGTTTCTTAGGCACATACTATGGGGCTGGCATGGTCATAGGAGCTTTGCATGCATTGTCTTCTTAATCCTCATTCTTACTTTTTTAAACTCTGTTATATAGGTGTCGTTTTCTCCCTATTCAAGAGGAGAAACTATGGCTTAGAGAAGTTAAGTGCCTTATTCAATTTTCTCCAGCAAGAATTCTAGTCTAGGTCTGTTGGACTCCCAGGTTCACGTTCTTTCTACTGGGTAAAGAATCATATCAGAAGCAAAATGAAACCTGGACTTTATCCACTTCAGCTTCCTCCACCCCATTTCCTAGACAAGGAACTGAGGCCAGTAAATGAGAAGATCAGATCTTCTTCAAGACCCAGAACTTGATGGAAGAAATTAATGGAAGACCCTGATCCTCTGGTACTCAGCTCAGTAGTATTTCTTTACGTTCCCATGAGTATAATTCTTCCCAGATTATTTTCATTGGTAAGATGACCAATGATTGCAGTTCATTACTGAAACTTCCTTTGCTTAGCTTATGACCTAATATCATTTCCCATTGTGTTTGCCAGAAACCATGAATGGGATTTTTGAGCCTAAGTGATCATTTTGGTAAGTCAAGAGATAACATCTCAGAGAAAGAACTGAACAGTAACCCCACACACTACCCAACACCTTGTTTTTATTATTTATTTAGCTGCACCAGGTCTTAGTTGCAGCACACGGGATCTTTGTCGCGACACGCGGAATCTTTAGTTGCAGCCCACGGGAACTTTTTGTTTAGTTGCGGCACGTGGGAACTTTTTTTAGTTGAAGCATGCAAACTCTTAGTTGTGGCATGTGGAATCTAATTCCCTGACCAGGGATTGAACCTGGGCCCCCTGCACTGGGAGCGCAGAGCCTTAGCCCCTCGACCACCAGGGAAGTCCCTACCCAGTACCCCCTTAATAAGTGACATTGCCACTTTAATTCCCAAATTATCTCTTTGGCAATATAAATTCACTTGAAAATGGTATTTTCAGAAAGAAACAAAATTATTAACAGATTTCAACTGTGATGTTTTTAAGAAGACTTAGAATACCAGGAAATTCCTGAAAATAAGTACATCTAGAAAAATATAATTAAGCTCAGAGGGGGAACAAGTTACTACATCAATATGTATACTGTGTTTTGAGAGGCTCCCTTGAAAACAGAAAATAACAACAGTGGAGTCCAAGCAATACTGTGGATCCACCACGGTTAAGACCAGGATAGTACAGAAGATAAGACCTGCTAAAACGAAAGCAGCTGCTTATACAACTGAGGTGGCTTCTGGTTATATTGGAGACACTGAAGAAAGGACCCTGTTACAGGGTTTGGCTTTAAATATAACAGAACTATAAAATAGCTAAATGCAAATCTTGCTCAACAAACCTGCATCCTGCCCGTGCTGGAAACAGCATTCAGGTAGTGGCTCCAACGTTGCCTTTTTTATTTTTTAACATCTTTATTGGAGTATAATTGCCTTACATTATTGTGTTAGTTTCTGCTGTATAACAAAGTGAATCAGCTATACGTATACATATATCCCCATATCCCCTCCCTCTTGTGTCTTCCTCACACCCTCCCTATCCCACCCCTCTAGGTGTTCACAAAGCACCACTGATCTCCCTGTGCTATGCGGTTGCTTCCCACTAGCCATCTATTTTACGTTTGGTAGTGTATATATGTCCATGCCACTCTCTCACTTCATCCCAGCTTACCCTTCCCCCTCCCTGTGTCCTGAAGTCCGTTTTCTACATCTGCATCTTTCTTCCTGTCCTGCCCCTAGTTTCTTCAGGACCACTTCTTTTGTTTGTTTAGATTCCTTATATATGTGTTAGCATACGGTATTTGTTTTTCTCCTTCTGACTTACTTCACTCTGTATGACAGACTCTAGGTCCATCCACCTCACTACAAATAGCTCAATTTCCTTGCTTTTTGTGGCTGAGTAATATTCCATTGTATATATGTGCAACATCTTTATCCATTTGTCTGTCGATGGACACTTAGGTTGTTCCAGGTCCTGGCTATTGTAAATAAAGCTGCAATGAACACTGTGGTACTTGACTCTTTTTGAATTATGGTTTTCTCAGGGTATATACCCAACAGTGGGATTGCTGGGTCGTATGGTAGTTCTATTTTTAGTTTTTTAGGAAACCTCCATACTGTTCTCCATGGTGGCTGTATCAATTTACATTCCCACCAACAGTGCAAGACGGTTCCCTTTTCTCCACACCCTCTCCAGCATTTATTGTTTGTAGACCTTTTGATGATGGCCATTCTGACCGGTGTGCGGTGATGCCTCATTGTAGTTTTGATCTGCATTTCTCTAATGATTAGTTATGTTGAGCATCCTTTCATGTGTTTGTTGGCAATCTGTATGTCATCTTTGGAGAAATATCTATTTAGGTCTTCTGCCCATTTTTGGATTGGGTTGTTTGTTTTTTTGATATTGAGTTGCATGAGCTGCTTATATATTTTGGAGATTAATTCTTAGTCAGTTGCTTCGTTTGCAAATATTTTCTCCCATTCTGAGGGTTGTCTTTTCATCTTGTTTGTGGTTTCCTTTGCTGTGCGGAAGCTTTTAAGTCTCATTAGGTCCCATTTGTTTATTTTTGTTTTTATTTTCATTTCTCTAGGAGGTGGATTAAAAGGATCTTGCTGTGATTTGTGTCGTAAAGTGTTCTGCCTCTGTTTTCCTTTAAGAGTTTTATAGTGTCTGGCCTTACATTTATGTCTTTAATCCATTTTGAGTTTCTATTTGTGTATGGTGTTAGGGAGTGTTCTAATTTCATTCTTTTACATATAGCTGTCCAGTTTTCCTAGCACCACTTATTGAAAAGGTTGTCTTTTCTCCATTGTATATTCTTGCTTCCTTTATCAAAGATAAGGTGATCTCGACAGATGAATGGATAAATAAGATGTGGCACATATATGCAATGGAATATTACTCAGTCATAAAAAGAAACGAAATTGAGTTATTTATAGGGAGGTGGATAGATCTAGAATCTGTCATACGGGATGAAGTAAGTCAGAAAGAGAAAAACAAATACCGTATGCTAACACATATATAAGGAATCTAAAAAAAAAAAAAGGTTCTAAAGAAACTAGGGGCAGGACAGGAATAAAGAAATGAACGTAGAGAATGGACTTGAGGACATGGGGAGGGGGAAGGGTAAGATGGGTTGAAGTGAGAAAGTGGCATGGACATATATAGACTACCAAATGTAAAATAGGTACCTAGTGGGAAGCAGCCGCATAGCTCAGGGAGATCAGCTTGGTGCTTTGTGACCACCTAGGGGGTGGGATAGGGAGGGTGGGAGGGAGATGCAAGAGGGAGAAGATATGGAAATACATGCATATGTATAGCTGATTCACTTTGTTATAAAGCAGAAACTAACACATCATTGTAAAGCATTTATACACCAATAAAGACGTTAAAAAAAAAAGGATAAGGTGACCATATGTGTGTGGGTTTATCTCTGGCCTTTCTATCCTGTTCCATTGATCTATATATCTGTTTTTGTGCTGGTACCATACTGTCTTGATTACTATAGCTTTGTAGTATAGTCTGAAGTTCAGGAGCCTGATTCCTTGAGCTCCGTTTTTCTTTCTCAAGATTGCTTCGGCTATTCGGGGTCTTTTGTGTTTCCATACAAATTGTGAAATTTTTTGTTCTAGATCTGTGAAAAATGCCATTGGTAGTTTGATAGGGATTGCATTGAATCTGTAGATTGCTTTGGGTAGTATAGTCGTTTTTACAATGTTTATTCTTCCAGTCCAAGAACATGGTATATCTCTCCATCTGTTTGTATCATCCTTAATTTCTTTCATCAGTATCTTATACTTTTCTGCATACAGGTCTTTCCTCTCCTTAGGTAGGTTTGTTCCTAGGTATTTTATTCTTTTCGTTGCAGTGGTAAATGGGAGTGTTTCCTTAATTTCTCTTTCAGATTTTTCATCTTTAGTATATGGCAATGCAAGAGATTTATTTGCATTAATTTTGTACCCTGCAACCTTGCCAAATTCATTGATTAGCTCTAGTAGTTTTCTGGTAGCATCTTTAGGATTCTCTATAGTATCATGTCATCTGCCAAGAGTGACCATTTTATTTCTTCTTTTCCGATTTGGATTCCTTTTATTTCTTTTTCTTCTCTGATTGCTGTAGCAAAATCTCCCAAAACTATGTTTAATAATAATGGTGAGAGTTTGCAGCCTTGTCTTGTTCCTGATCTTAGTGGAAATGGTTTCAGTGTTTCACCATTGAGAATGATGTTGACCCTGGGTTTGTCATATATGGCCTTTATTATGTTGAAGTAAGTTTCCTCTATGCCTACTTTCTGGAAAGTTTGTTTTGTTTTTTTTTTATCATAAAAGGGCATTGAATTTTGTTGAAAGCTTTTTCTGTATCTATTGAGATTATCATATCGTTTTTATCCTTCCATTTGTTAATATGTTGTATCACATTGATTGACTTGCATATATTGAAGAATCCTTGCATTCCTGGGATAAACCGCACTTGATCATGGTGTATGATCCTTTTAATGTGTTGTTGGATTCTGTTTGCTAGTATTTAGTTAAGGATTTTCGCATCTATGTTCATCAGTGTTATTGGCCTGTAGTTTGCTTTTTTTGTGACATCTTTGTCTGGTTTTGGTATCAGGGTGATGGTGGCCTCGTAGAATGAGTTTGGGAGTGTTCCTCCCTCTGCTATATTTTGGAACACTTAGAGAAGGATATGTGTTAGCTGTTCTCTAAATGTTTGATAGAACTAGCCTGTGAAGCCATCTGGTCCTGGGCTTTTGTCTGTTGGAAGATTTTTAATCACAGTTTCAATTTCAGTGCTTGTGATTCGTTTGTTTATATTTTCTGTTTCTTCCTGGTTCAGTCTTGGAAGATGTACTTTTCTAAGAATTTGTCCATTTCTTCCAGGTTGTCCGTTTTATTGGCACATATTTGCTTGTCGTAATCTCTCATGATCCTTTGTATTTCTGCAGTGTCAGTTGCTACTTCTCCTTTTTCATTTCTAATTCTGTTGATTTGAGTCTTCTCCCTTTTTTCTTGATGAGTCTGGCTAATGGTTATTTGGCTTATCTTCTCAAAGAACAAGCTTTTAGTTTTAATGATCTTTGCTATTGTTTCCTTCATTTCTTTTTCATTTATTTCTGATCTGATCTTTATGATTTCTTTCCTTCTGCTAACTTTGGGGGTTTTTTGTTCTTCTTTTTCTAACTGCTTTAGGTGTAAGGTTAGATTTTTTATTTGAGATTTTTCTTGTTTCTTGAGGTAGGATTTTATTGCTATAAACTTCCCTCTTAGAACTGCTTTTACTGCATCCCATAGGATTTCAGCTGTCATATTGTCATTTGTTTCTATGTATTTTTTGATTTCCTCTTTGATTTCTTCAGTGATCTCTTGGTTAATTAGTAGCGTATTGTTTAGCCTCCATGTGTTTGTATTTTTTTACATATTTTTTCCTGTAATTCATATCTAGTCTCATAGCGTTGTGGTTGGAAAATATACTTGATATGATTTCAATTTTTTTTAATTTAACAAGGCTTGATTTGTGACCCAAGATATGACCTATCCTGTAGAATGTTCCATGAGCACTTGAGAAAAATGTTTATTCTCTTGATTTTGGATGGAATGTCCTATAAATATCAATTAAGTCCATCTTGTTTAATGTATCATTTAAAGCTTGTGTTTCCTTATTGTCATTTTGGATGATCTGTCCATTGGTGAAAGTGGGGTGTTCAAGTCCCCTACTATGATTGTGTTACTGTCGATTTTCCCTTTTATGGCTGTTAGCATTTGCCTTATGTATTGAGGTGCTCCTATGTTGGGTGCATAAATATTTACAATTATTATATCTTTTTCTTGGATTGATCCCTTGATCATTATGTAGTATCCTTCTTTGTCTCTTTTAATAATCTTTTTTTTAAAGTCTATTTTGTCTGATATGAGAATTGCTACTCCAGCTTTCTTTTGTTTTCCATTTGCATGAAATATCTTTTTCCATCCCCTCATTTTCAGTCTGTATGTTTCCCTAGATCTGAAGTGGGTCTCTTGTAGACAGCATATATCTGGTCTTGTTTTTATATCCATTCAGCTAGTCTCTGTCTTTTGGTTGGAGCATTTAATCCATTTACATTTAAGGTAATTATCATTATGTATGTTCCTATTGTGATTTTCTTAATTGTTTTGGGTTTGTTTTTATAGGTCTTTTCTTTCTCTTGTGTTTCCTGCCTAGAGAAGTTCCTTTAGCATTTGTTGTAAAGCTGGTTTGGTGGTGCTGAATTCTCTTAGCTTTTGCTTGTCTGTAAAGGTTTTAATTTCTCCATCAAATCCGAATGAGATCCTTGCTGGGTAGAGTAATCTAGATTGTAAGTTTTTCCCTTTCATCACTTTAAATATGTCCTGCTACTTCCTTCTGGCTTGCAGAGTTTCTGCTGAAAGATCAGCTATTAACCTTATGGGGATTCCCTTGTGTGTTATTTGTTGTTTTTCCCTTGCTACTTTTAATATTCTTTGTATTTAATTTTTGATAGTTTGATTAATATGTATCTTGGCCTGTCTCTCCTTGGATTTATCCTGTATGAGACTCTTTGTGCTTCCTGGACTTGATTGACTATTTCCTTTCCCATATTAGGGAAGTTTTCAACTGTAATCTCTTCAAATATTTTCTCAGTCCCTTTCTTTTTCTCTTCTTTTTCTGGGACCTCTATAATTCAAATGTTGGTGTGTTTAATGTTGTCCCAGAGGCCTCTGAGACTGTCCTCAGTTTTTTAGTTTTTTCTTTATTCTGCTCTGTGGTAGTTATTTCCGCTATCTGTTCTTCTGCCTCTGTTATTCTGCTATTGATTCCTTCTAGAGTATTTTTAATTTCATTTATTGTGTCGTTCATCATTTTTTTTTTTTTTTGGTCTTTAGTTCTTCTAGGTCCTTGTTAAACATTTCTTGTATTTTCTCCATTCTATTTCCAAGGTTTTAGATCATCTTTACTATCAATACTCTGCATTCTTTTTCAGGTAGACTGCCTATCTCCTCTTCATTTGTTTGCTCTGGTGGGTTTTTACATTGCTTCTTCATCTGCGTATATCTCTGTTTTCTCATTTTGCTTAACTTACTGTGTTTGGGGTCTCCTTTTTGCAGGCTGCAGGTTCGTAGTTCCCATTGTTTTTGGTGTCTGCCCCCAGTGGGTAAGGTTGGATCAGTGTGTTGTGTAGGCTTCCTGGTGGAGGGGACTGATGCCTGTGTTCTGGTGGATGAGGCTGGATCTTGTCTTTCTGGTGGGCAGGACTGTGTCTGGTGGTCTGTTTTGGGATGTCTGTGACCTTATTATGATTTTAGGCAGCCTCCCTGCTAATGGGTGGGATTGTGTTCCTGTCTTGCTAGTTGTTTGGTATGGGGTGTCCAGCACTGTAGCTTGCTGGTTGTTGAGTGGAGCTGGGTCTTAGCATTGAGATGGAGATCTCTGGGAGACATCTCACTGATTGATATTACGTGGGGCTGGGAGGTCTCTGGTGGTCCAGTGTCCTGAACTCGTCTCTACCACCTCTGAGGCTCAGGCCTCACACCTGGCCAGAGCACCAAGACCCTGTCCGCCACACGGCATTTATGTGACTGCAGGTGAAGGATTCTACCTCTGTGCCTCAGTCTTCTCCTCTCAGCACTCTTTCCTGGCTTTTCCTGAAGTACTCTTCTTCCCTTGATCTTCTTTCTTATCTTCAGTTCCACCATAGATGACAAAAGTCTCTCTATCTTTGATATTGATCAATGGATGTGGTGAGGTCCGGCTCACTGGGACCAGGCCTAGGCCGCGCCGGACAATGGACGGACTTTCATGGCGACCTGGGCCACCCTTCTTCTTCTGCCCAGGGCCCCTCGTCTCTCCTTCCCACGTTTCGGTGGTGTTGAAAGTCAGGGGTGCGGCATCCAGCCCCACCCCTGGTCTCCTGACCCCAGCCTCAGGGCCTCAGTGGGCCGGGGTCCTCAGACACTCTCACTTCACCGCCTCAGCATGTCTCCCGACTTTACCGTTCTTTTCTCATTTTCCCTTCAAGCTGTGTAGTATTTTCTGCACCCCCATGGATTCCAAGCCATCTGCAAAGTGTGTATCTGCTATCAAAAATATACTTTCTATAGAGACAGTTCAATTAAAATATTTTAAAGTATGGAGGTAAGCTTCTAAAAATAGTGTAAAACTAACAAAGGTCTTTGGTAGAGTAGCATTGACAACCCTGGAACCCAGAGAGATCCTTTATGATACTCTTCAAAAAGCGAATGTTCCAGACTGTTGGTAGTTTGCTTCTCTCATACCTGGAGAGGAAAGATTGGGTGGAAGGGACAGATTTCATAATGTAACAGTGTACATTATGTGTACATTATGTGTACATTACATTATTTGTAATGTAATGTACAACAGTGTACATTACATTATTTCATAATGTAACAGTATAATCCAACAATGATTGGATTTTGATAGACTAGAACAGAGATCAGCAAGCTATGGCCGCTAGGCCCATTCTGGTCCAATGCCTGTGCTATGAACTGAATTTTGTCCCTCTGTCAATTTACATGTTGAAGTCCTAAGCCTCAAGGTTGATGGTATTTGGAGGCTGGGGCTTTGAGAGGTAATCAGCGTTAGATGAGGTCACAGGGTGGAGTGCTGGTCCTATGGAATTGGTCTCCTTATAAGAGAGGGAGAGACCACAGAGGAAGGGCCATATGAGGACACAGTTGTCTACCAACCAGGAAGAGGGTTTTTGCCAGAAACCTAATTTTCTGGCTCCTTGATCTTAGACTTGTAGCCTCCAGAGCTGTGAGAAGAATTAATTTCTGTTGTTGAAGCTGTGCAGTCTGGGGTATTTTCTTACAGCAGCCCAAGCAGAGTAATATAGCCTGTTTCCATAAATGCATTTTTATAGGAACACAGACACACCCATATGTTCATGTATTAACTCTGGCAGCTTCCACGATAGAATATCAGTGTTGAGTAGTTGTGACCGAGATGATTTGACCTGCAAAGGGCAAAATATTTACTATCTAGCCCATTACAGAAAACCTATGCCCACCCCGGAATAGAAACTTACCCTACACAGTATAGGTTTTGAACAGGAAAAACCATCCCAGTGGGATATTAAAGGGCCAAAGGAAGGAAACTGCCTTAGTGGACAGTGGCCAAACTAGCCCTGGCCTAGTCACCTCCAGGAGTGTCCTGGACTTCCAGTCCTAACCCGTCCCCTTCCAACCCGGTCACCTGGCACATGAGCTGAGTGGCGGACAGTAAACATTCCTGCCCTCATAGGTTGAAGTCCTTGGGGGGACCCTGTCCTCTAGTGAGGCTTACAGGACAGATCATTTGTTATGACAGTGGGGTGGAAAGGGATAGACCAGCATGGAAAGCAATGAAGAAGAAATCAGCTCGTCTCCCCCTCTCCACAGCTGTGGATCGGCAGGGGTGCTGGAAGCTTCCCTGCTGCACAGCAGAGAGGGAGCAGGTTGGCGTGCAGGATGAGACCTTTGCTGGTAGCGAAAAGACCTCTCCCCAAATGAATTACGATGTGCATTGAGAGTCGACATGTGCTCTCTCCCTTCCCAAAGTAGAAATTGGGAAGTTTAGACCCCTGTGTCAGAATCATCTGGGGTTGGTTCTGAGAGTCTGTGCGTTTAAGAAATACCTAGGTAATTCTTCTGCACACTGATGTCTGAAAGCCACTGGGTGAGCAGTTCCCACTGCTGGAGTTCCAGCACTGTTTGTACATGGGGAGCGGGCGCACCTATGACCAGCCCCTGAGTGAAGAAACTTGTGGAAGAACCCTAGTCACAGGAACCACACGAATGATTCAGTACACAAAAGAGTTTCTGTACCCGGGCTCCGCCAGCCAGGTCAGCCTTGAGGTTTCTGGGTCAGAACTCCAGCCTTGGAACCATATTCTAACACTCGGTTATGTGGAATTCCCACAGCTTGAGACCACTGCTGGGCTGGGCTGACTTCAAGCAGAGTTGTTTCAGGTGCCTTGTTTTCTTCCCGCTCAATCTGTGGTGACCCAGTTGTGTTAGGAACAGGCAAAAAGAGCTGGCCTCAAACACAAAGCAAACGCTATCTCTCTCCTTCTTCCCGTGTAATCAATAATTCAACCCTGTAAAGCAAGCCTGACTCCTGATAGACTGCTTGCTGCAAAGAAGCGGACAGGGCCATCCAGCATCTACATCAACTTCTAACACTTCTTTCTGTCTGTCTTTCCCTCTCCCTCCTCCTGCCCTATCTCCTGGCCTGCCCTGGGTCTTTCTCCATCTGAATGCAAAATGAACATGTCTGCTACAGTGTGGCCCAAATAGAGTCCAAGAGGATGCCAGGATAGAATGTGAACAGCTGTCAGGGAGAAGAGCCAGTGACTTTAAACGTCGGAGCAAATCAGTTTCTGAACTCACCGTCCCCTCTGAGTGATGCGCCATTGTGCCGCAGATCCAACAAGTGGCCACTTAGGTGGATTAAGGGTGTGAATCAGAAAATGCCCCATAGACATAATAGGAACACCAGTAACAGTAATAATAGCAGCAGCAAACGCTTGTATAGCATCTTCTTTGTGCCAGGTGCTTCTCCGAGTGCCTTGCACATAGTTCACTTAACTTGGAAGGATCATTTCTAGTGTCTGAAACGCCCCATGGAACAGAGATGTATTTGTACCACCTATTCGAATGCATTTCAATCTCAATATATACTTAAGTCCAGTGTGTAGGGTACGGAGGATCTAATTCCTTGTTCCTTATTTGCATGTTTTATGGTTTTTGGTTTTTTGGGTTTTTTTGCGGTACGCGGGCCGCTCACTGCTGTGGCCTCTCCCGTTGCGGAGCACAGGCTCCGGACGCGCAGGCTCAGCGGCCATGGCTCACGGGCCCAGCCGCTCCGCGGCATGTGGGATCTTCCCGGACCGGGGCACGAACCCGTGTCCCCTGCATCGGCAGGCGGACTCTCAACCACTGCGCCACCAGGGAAGCCCCTGGATGTTTTATGTTTTCAACATAATTCTTGGAAGCATCGTTTTCTTAAATGTTGAGTTTCATGGGGCCTGAAGAGCAGGGGCCTGTTCAATTGCTACAGTGGAATAAACTCTTCTAGAGGGAACCTCAGTATTTTTTTTTATGCCTTTCTTTATCCCCTGGCATGCCCACCGTTCAAATTTTAAATAAGATGAATACAAATGACTTCCCCAGGGAGGACAATTGGTGTTAGTTTTAAAAGGAGCATAGCCACCCATCTAAATCCAGGCACGCCCCAGGGGGGCCATCACCTCTCTGAAGACTTGAGAGGATTAAAGATTTAAACGCTGGGTGTCTTGATTAATCTGGTGACAGTGGGTGGCGTGTTCCACAAGCACACTTCGGGTCCGCAGATTGGCAGGACATCTCCGTGCCCCGGCAGGGTGGAGCGGCTGGGAGCTGGCCCAAGCTGTGTTCGATGGACAGCCTTCCTCAACCTGCCGAGCCTTGCTAGCTCTGGGTCTGAATCCCCATTACCAAGTTATAGCCTCTCACAGCCCTGTCTGTATCAACCAAGGCCTGGAGGTGGGTTTTAGCTTTACGTCACCTCTGTCATCCAGGCTCTGCTAGTCGAATAAAATTTTGGTTCAGCTAGTCAGAAAAGCACCCACTATGATGGAACCTCCAGGCCCCCTTCAAACGATCCTTCTCTCTTCTGTCTGATCTTCTCCCCTTCTTCCCTGCATTGTCTTCCTCCCCCCGCCTTCCCCTCCCCTCCCCCTCCCCTTCTCTCTCCTCCTCTCTTCCCTCCCCTCCCCTTTCCTTCCTCCTTTCCTTTCCTTCCTTCTTTTTTCTTTTCTTTCTTCCTCTCTTCCTCCCCCCCTCCCTCCCTCCCCCTCTCTTTCTTTCTTATTGAGCCCTTATATGCCAGTGACTGTTCTCATTGCTGGAGCTATATGCCACTAATAAAATACATTAGTAAACTAGGTACTGTATTAGAAGACATTAAGAAAGCAGTCGCGCAGGAAAGAGGCAGCCCTCAAGCTATTTGGGGAAGTTCCAAAATGCATCCCCTCTCCTGCTCTTAGACACTGCCTTCTTCTGCAGCTTGTAGCTGCTGAGAGCTCCAGGACAGCTGAAACACTGCAGGGAAACCAAAGCCGTGGTGCCCTCGGGAAAACCTGTGTGAGGTCCCAGAAGAGTCCCGATTCCATGAGGCTGGGGTATATTCTAGCTGAGATGGTGTGTGCCCCTGTCTGCCACCCCAGCGCCACGTGCCGCCGTGTGCTTCAAGTCTCAGAGAGCTTGGTAAGGTAGCTTACTCCGTTTAAACTTCTCAGTTCTGTCCAACTGTAATTACAGATGCAATGCATGAATATCTTCCCCCTGTAAAACATTCAAATATCACAAATACATCAAAAGTGCTTCCTGTCTACCGGCCCTCCCTCAAGGAAGTACAACTGTTCAATGGATAGCCTTCTGGAACTCTCTCTCCGATTTTACTTAGAGATGTAACTCACACACTGAGCTATGCGTGCATGCACACACACCGCTACCGACGCATTGCAAAAGCACATATGGTTATTACTTTGTACTTTTTTCTTACATAAATGGTATAATTATATTATCATTCTGGAACTCCATTTCCTCACTCATTGAGGACCAACCAGATCAATATTGAGAGTTAATTCAATAATCACTATTTTGAGCCTGATCAGTACAGAGCTCTGCTTAACTTCCCATAGTAGGAATGTACCTGCTTTCCTACTAAGAATGTGCACGTGTGAAGGTGTGTTTTATTTTGAAGGGTAAGTGCTGAGAAATGGAACTATTGGACTTGCACATTTTAAATTATCGTAGATCCTTCCAAATTGTTCTTATGCCAATGCGTACTCCACCAGCCAGCTGTGAAAAGCCCTCTCTGGTTTACTTGCAGCCCCTCCTCACTTGGGCCCAGACCTGAGCTCATGGGGGCTGGGTTAAAGGAAAAACAGAAAGACAGACACAAGTATTTCTTCCCTGGGACCCCGAGACTTGGGCTTTGGGGCTGTCTACTTGAGGGTGTGTTCATTCCCGGGCGCCCTCTGGTGGACACAGCTGGGAAGGGACTTCGCTACCCTGGGAAAGAGAAGGCATGTGATAAAATGGTTCTTTGGAGGTGGTGTTTATTTTAGAAGGTTAAAAAATAAGGTACGTCATTTGCATGGTTCTGATTTCAAATGGTTAAAAAGGGTCTGCAGCGGTGTTTTTCATCCCTTTCCCATGACAACCCAGTCTCCTGCCCCAGAGACAACCAATACTGACTCCTCCTTGGGTATTCTCCCAAAAATGATTTACGCATATGTATGCAAGATGTATGTAGTGTGTGTATTTTCTTTTGCTATTTGTTTCCCAATGGAAGCATATGATACCATTGTGGGAAATGTAGTAGAGTGGTTAAGAGCATAGATTCTAAAAGCAGTCTTCCTGGGTTCAAATCCCAGCTCTACCATATATTACCTGCATGGCCCCCAATCAAATTGTTTCACCTCTCTCTGCCTCAGTTTCCTCTTATGCAAAATGTGGATTACACTAGAGTTATTATAAAGATTAAATGAGTTAATATTTGTGGAGCTCTAAAACTGTATCTGGAATATAGTGAGAAGCATGGGCTCATTTGTTAAATAGTTTTTTCTTAAGAAAAGCGGGGGAGGGAAGAGGAACTGTCTACCTATACTGTGCTTTGTTATTATTCAGCATTTCATACTGAATATTTGAACATTGCAAAATAATCACCACAATAAGTCTAGTTAACATCCATCACCGTATATAGCATTTTATTCTTGGGATGAGAGCTTCTTAGATCTACTCTTAGCAACTTTCATATATGAAATGGATTATTATTAACTGCAGTCACCATGTTGTACATTACATCCCCATGACTTAATTATTTTATAACTGGAAGTCTGTAGCTTATGACCCCTTTCACCCATTCTTCCTATCCCCAATACCCTGCTTTTGGCAACCACTAATGTGTTCTCTAAATTTATGAGCTTGTTTCTTATTGTTTTCATTTTAAATTTCACATTTATTTTTAAATTTTTTAAATAGATCTTTATTGGATATAATTGCCTCACAATACTGTGTTTCAGTTATACAACAAAGTGAATCAGCCATATGCATACATAATCCCCATATCCCCTCCCTCTTGCGTCTCCCTCCCACCCTCCCTATCCCACCCCTCTAGGTGGTCACAAAGCACCGAGCTGATCTCCCTGTGCTATGCAGCTGCTTCCCACTAGCTATCTAGTTTACATTCGGTAGTGTATATATGTCAGTGTTACTCTCTCACTTCGTCCCAGCTTACCTTTCCCCCTCTCCGTGTCCTCAAGTCCATTCTCAACGTCTGTGTCTTTATTCCTGTCCTGCCCCTAGGTTCATCAGAATCATTTTTTAAAAATTTTTCTTAGATTCCATATATATGTGTTAGCATACAGTATTTGTTTTTCTCTTTCTGACTTACTTCACTCTGTATGACATACTCTAGGTCCATCCACCACACTACAGATATCTCAATTTCGTTTCTTTTTATGGCTGAGTAATATTCCATTTTATATATGTGCCACATCTTCTTTATACATTCATCTGTCAGTGGACACTTAGGTTGCTTCCATGTCCTGGCTATTGTAAATAGAGCTGCAGTGAACATTTTGGTACATGACTTTTTGAATTATGGTTTCCTCAGTAGTGGGATTGCTGGGTCATATGGTAGTTCTATTTTTAGTTTTTTAAGGAAGCTCCATACTGTTCTCCATAGTGGCTGTATCAATTTACATTCCCACCAACAGTGCAAGAGTGTTCCCTTTTCTCCACACCCTCTCCAGCATTTACTGTTTCTAGATTTTTTGATGATGGCCATTCTGACCGGTGTGACATGATATCTCATCGTAGTTTTGATTTGCTTTTCTCTAATGATTAATGATGTTGAGCATCCTTTCATCTGTTTGTTCGCAATCTGTATATCTTCTTTGGAGAAATGTCTATTTAAGTCTTCTGCCCATTTTTGGATTGGGTTGTTTGGTTTTTTCTTATTGAGCTGCATGAGCTGCTTGTAAATATTGGAGATTAATCCTTTGTCAGTTGCTTCATTTGCAAATATTTTCTCCAATTCTGAGGGTTGTCTTTTGGTCTTGTTTATGGTTTCCTTTGCTGTGCAAAAGGATTGAAGTTTCATTCGGTCCCATTTGTTTATTTTTGTTTCTATTTGCATTTCTCTAGGAGACGGGTCAAAAAGGATCTTGCTGTGATTTATGTCATAGAGTGTTCTGCCTATGTTTTCCTGTAAGACTTTTATAGTTTCTGGCCTTACATTTAGGTCTTTAATCCATTTTGAGTTTATTTTTGTGTATGGTTAGGGAGTGTTCTAATTTCATACTTTTACATGTAGCTATCCAGTTTTCCTAGCACCACTTGCTGAAGAGGCTGTCTTTTCTCCACTGTATATTCTTGTCTCATTTATGAAAGATAAGGTGACCATATGTGCATGGGTTTATCTCTGGGCTTTCTATCCTGTTCCATTGATCTATATTTCTGTTTTTGTGCCAGTACCATACTGTCTTGATGACTGTAGCTTTGTAGTATAGTCTGAAGTCAGGGGGCCTGATTCCTCCAGCTCCGTTTTTCGTTCTCAACATTGCTTTGGCTATTCGGGGTCTTTTGTGTTTCCATACAAATTGTGAAATTTTTTGTTCTAGTTCTGTGAAAATTGCCAGTGGTAGTTTGATAGGGATTGCATTGAATCTGCAGATTGCTTTGGGTAGTAGTGTCATTTTCACAATGTTGATTCTTCCAATCCAAGAACATGGTATATCTCTCAATCTGTTTGTATCATCTTTAATTTCTTTCATCAGTGTCTTATAATTTTCTGCATACAGATCTTTTGTCTCCTTAGGTAGGTTTATTCCTAGATATTTTATTCTTTTTGTTGCAATGGTACATGGGAGTTTTTTCTTAATTTCACTTTCAGATTTTTCATCCTTAGTGTATAAGAATGCCAGAGATTTCTGTGCATTAATTTTGTATCCTGCTACTTTACCAAATTCATTGATTAGCTCTATTAGTTTTCTGGTAGCATCTTTAGAATTCTCTATGTAGAGTATCATGTCATATGCAAACAGTGACAGCTTTACTTCTTCTTTTCCGATTTGGATTCCTTTTATTTCCTTTTCTTCTCTGATTGCTGCTGGCTAAAACTTCCAAAACTACGTTGAATAAGAGTGGTGAGAGTGGGCAACCTTGTCTTCTTCCTGATCTTAGTAGAAATGGTTTATGTTTTTCACCATTGAGGACGATGCTGGCTGTGGGTTTGTCATATATGACCTTTATTATGTTGAGGAAATTTCCCTCTATGCCTATTTTCTGCAGGGTTTTTATCATAAATGGGTGTTGAATTTTGTCGAAAGCTTTCTCTACATCTATTGAGATGATCATATGGTTTTTCTCCTTCAATTTGTTAATATGGTGTACCACGTTGATTGATTTGCGTATATTTAAGAATCCTTGCATTCCTGGAGTAAACCCCACTTGATCATGGTGTATGATCCTTTTAATGTGCTGCTGGATTCTGTTTGCGAGTATTTTGTTGAGGAATTTTGCATCTATGTTCATCAGTGATATTGGCCTGTAGTTTTCTTTCTTTGTGACATCTTTGCCTGGTTTTGGTATCAGGGTGATGGTGGCCTTGTAGAATGAGTTTGGGAGTGTTCCTCCCTCTGCTATATTTTGGAAGACTTTGAGAAGGATAGGTATTAGCTCTTCTCTAAATGTTTGATAGAATTCGCCTGTGAAGCCATCTGTTGTTCCTGGGCACTTGTTTGTTGGAAGATTTTTAATCACAGTTTCAATTTCAGTGCTTGTGATTGGTCTGTTCACATTTTTTATTTCTTCCTGATTCAGTCTTGGCAGGTTGTGCATTTCTAAGAATTTGTCCATTTCTTCCAGGTTGTCCATTTTATTGGCATACAGTTGCTTGTAGTCATCTCTCATGACCCTTTGTATTTCTGCAGTGTCAGTTGTAACTTCTCCTTTTTCATATCTAATTCTATTGATTTGAGTCTTCTCCCTTTTTTTCTTGATGAGTCTGGCTAATGGTTTATCAATTTTGTTTATCTTCTCAAAGAACCAACTTTTAGTTTTGTTGATCTTTGCTATCATTTCCTTCATTTCTTTTTCATTTATTTCTGATCTGATCTTTATGATTTCTTTCCTTCTGCTGACTTTGCGGATTTTTTGTTCTTCTTTCTCTAATTGCTTTAGGTGCAAGGTTAGGTTGTTTTTTTGAGATGTTTCCTGTTTCTTAAGGTAGGATTGTATTGCTATAAACTTCCCTCTTAGAACTGCTTTTGCTGCATCCCATAGGTTTTGGGTCCTTGTGTCTCCATTGTCATTTGTTCCTAGGTATTTTTTTATTTCCTCTTTGACTTCTTCAGTGATCACTAGGTTATTAAGTAGTGTATTGTTTAGCCTCCATGTGTTTGTATTTTTTACAGATCTCTTCCTGTAATTGATATCTAGTCTCATAGTGTTGTGGTCGGAAAAGATACGTGATACGATTTCAATTTTCTTAAATTTACCAAGGCTTGATTTGTGACCCACGATATGATCTATCCTGGAGAATGTTCCATGAGCACTTGAGAAAAATGTGTATTCTGTTGTTTTGGGATGGAATGTCCTATAAATATCAATTAAGTCCATCTTGTTTAATGTATCATTTAAAGCTTGTGTTTCCTCATTTATTTTCATTTTGGATGATCTGTCCATTGGTGAAAGTGGGGTGTTGAAGTCCCCTACTATGAATGTGTTACTGTTGATTTCCCATTTTATGGCTGTTAGTATTTGGGTTTTTTTGGTTTTTTTTTTTTTGTGATACGCAGGCCTCTCACTGTTGTGGCCTCTCCCGTTGAGGAGCACAGGCTCTGGACATGCAGGCTCAGCGGCCATGGCTCACGGGCCCAGCTGCTCCACGGCATGTGGGATCTTCCCAGACCGGGGCACAAACCCGTGTCCCCTACATCGGCAGGTGGACTTTCAACCACTGTGCCACCAGGGAAGCCCCTGTCCCTATTCTTTTGTCTCTGTTTTTTTCTTTTTTCTTTTGCCCTACCCAGGTACGTGGGGAGTTTCTTGCCTTTTGGGAGGTCTGAGGTCTTCTGCCAGCCTTCAGTAGGTGTTCTATAGGAGTAGTTCCATGTGTAGATGTATTTCTGATGTATCTGTGGGGAGGAAGGTGATCTCTGTGTCTTACTCTTCCGCCATCTTCCTCATCTCCTCTGCATTCTTATCTAAATTTCACATTTAAGTGAGATCATATGGTATTTGTCTTTCTCTGTCTGGCTTATTTCACTTAGTATAATACCCTCAAGGTCCATCCGTGTTGTCACAAATGGCAAGGTTTCATATTTTTTTATGCCTGAATAGTATATCCCATAGTGTGTGCATACGCACATGTGTGTATATATATATCTCATCTTCTGTATCCATTTATGCATCTATGGACACTTAGGTTTTTTCCATATCTTACCTACTGTGAATAATGCTGCAGTGAACAAGGGGGGGTGCACATATCTTTCTGAATTAGTGTTTTCATGTTCTTTATATAAATAAGCAGAAGTGGAATTGCTGGATCATATGGTAGTTGTATTTTCACTTTTGGAGGGACCTCCATACTCTTTTCCATAATTAACGTAGTAATATACATTCCCACCAACAGTTCACAAGGGTTTTCTTTTGTTCATATCCTTGCCAACACTTGTTATTTTTTGTCTTTTTGATAGTAGGCATCCTAAGACTGTGAGGTGGTATCTTTTTGTGGTTTTGATTTGCATTTCCCTGTTGACTAGTGACGTTGAGCATTTTTTCACGTCTGTTGTCTGTTGGCCATCTGTATAGCTTCTCTGGAAATATGTCTATTCAGGTCCTCTGCCCTTTTTTTGGTTTGTTTTTTTGTTTTTGTTTTTGTGGTACGCGGGCCTCTCACTGTTGTGGCCTCTCCCATTGTGGAGCACAGGCTCCGGATGCGCAGGCTCAGCGGCCACAGCTCACGGGCTCAGCTGCTCTGCTGCATGTGGGATCTTCCCGGCCCAGGGCACGAACCCGTGTCCCCTGCATCGGCAGGCAGACTCTCAACCACTGTGCCACCAGGAAAGCTCCCTCTGCCCATTTTTTAATCAGTTTTTTTTTTTGGCTATCAAGTTGAATGAGTTCTTTATAAATTTTACACGTTAACCACTTATCAGATAAATGATTTACAGATATTTTCTCCCCATTCAGTAGATTTCCTTTTCATTTTATTGATGGTTTCCTTTGCTGTGCAGAAGCTATTTAGTTTGATGTAGTCTCATTTACTTACTCTGCTTTTGGAGGTAGAGCCAAAAAATCATCTCGAAGACTGATGTCCAGGATCTTGCTGCCTATCTTCTCTTCTAGGAGTTTTGTTGTTTCACGTCTTACACTCAAGCCTTTAATCAATCTTGAGTTCATTTTTGTGTATGGTGTAAGACTGTGGTCCAGATTCATTCTTTAGCATGTGGCTAAAGTTTTCCCAGCATGATTTATTGAAGAGACTGTCCTTTCACCATTGTATATTCTTACTTCCTTTGTCATAAATTAATTGAGCAAATGTGCATGGGTTTACTTCTGGGTTCTCTGTTTTGTTCCATTCATCGATGTGTCTGTTTTTATGCCAATAAAATCCTATTTTGATTCCTATAACTTTGTAATACCATTTAAAATCTGGGAGCTTGATGCTTGTTGTTCTTCCTTGTGATTGCTTTGGGTATTTGGGGCCTTTTGTGGTTCCTTACAAATTTTAGGATTGGTTGTTACATTTCTGGAAAAGTTGCTATTGGAATTTTGATTGGGATTGTATTCAGTCTGCAAACTGCTTTGGGTAGTATGGACATTTTCTAAATAATAATGCTTCAGATTCATGAGCATGAAATATCTTTCAATTTATTTGTATCTTGAATTTTTTTCACCAGTGTCTTAGAGTTTTCAGTATACAGGTCTTTTACCTCCTTGGTTAAATTTATTTCTAGGAATTTTTTTCTTTTCTCATGCAATTGTAGATAGGATTGTTTTCTTAATTTCTCTTTGACAGTTCATTGTTAGTTTATAGAAACGCAGCAGATTTTTGTGTATAGATTTTGTATCCTGAAGCATTACTGAAGTCATTTATTATTTCTAACAAAGTTGGGGGGAGTATTTAGGGTGTTTCTATGTATACTGTCATGTCATCTGCAAATAGTGAGTTTTACTTCTTCCTTTCTCATTTGGGTGCCTTTTCTTTTTCTTGCCTAATTGCGCTGGCTAGGATTTCAAATACTCTGTTGAATAAAAGTGGCAAGAGTGAGCATTCCTGTCTTATTCATGTTATTAGAGGAAAAGCTTTCAACTTTTCACCATTGAGTATGATGGTAACTCTGGACTTGTCGTATATGGCCTTTATTATGTTGAGGTACAGTTATCATAAATGAATGTTGAATTATATCAAATGCTTTTTCTGCATCTATTGAGATAATTATTTGATTTTTATCCTTCATTCTGTTAATGTATATCAGTTACACTGATTTGCAGATGTTGAACCATCCTTGCATCCTTGGAATAAATCCCCATTGATAATGGTGTATGATCCCATTAATGTATTGATAATGGTGTATGATCCCATTAATGTATTGTTGAATTTGGTTTGCTAATATTTTGTTGAGGATTTTTACATCTATGTTCATCAGGGATGTTGCCTGGTCGTTTTCTTTTCTTGTGGTTTGTTTGGTCTTGGCATCAGGGTAACATTGGCCTCATAAAATGAGTTTGGAAGTGTTCCGTCTTCTGTTCTTTGGGAAGAGTTTGAGGAGGATTGTTATTAATTCTTCTTTGAAGAATTTGGTAGAATTCATCAATGAAGCCATCTGATCCTGGACTTTTGTTTGTTGGAAAATTTGATTACTGATCCTGTCTTCTTACTAGTAATCACTCTGTTCAGATTTTGTTTCTTCATGATTCAGTCATGGAAGTTTGCATGCCTCTAGGAATTGATCTATTTCTTTTGTGTTCAATTTGTTAGCATATAAATGTTTGTAGTAGTCTTTTCTGATCAGCTGTATTTCTGTGATATCAATTATCATGTCTCCTCTTTCATTTCTGATTTTGAGTCCTCTTTTTTTCTTGGTGAGTCTAGCTAAAAGTTTATCAATTTTGTTTATCTTTTCAAAGAACCAGCTCTTGCTTTCATTGATCTTTTCTATTGTCTTTTTAGTCTCAATTTCATTTATTTCTCCTTTCAGTTTGTTATTTACTTTCTCTACTAGCTAACTTTGGGCCTTGGTTTTTTTTTTTTTTTTTTCTTTTTTCCTTTTTCTAGTTACTTGAGGTGTACTGTTAGGTTGTTTGAGACTTTTCTTGTTTCTTGAAGTAGGCACTTATCACAATGAATTTCTTTCTTAGAACTGCTTTTGCTACATCCCATAGGTTTTGTATATTGTACTTTCATTTTAATTTGTCTCAAGGTATTGTTTGATTTCTTCATTGACCCACTGATTGTTCACTAGCCTGTTGTTGCCACATATCTGTAAATTTTCCAGTTCTCTTCTTGCAGTTGATTTCTAGTTTCATACCCTTGTAGTCAGAAAAGATACCTGATATGACTACAGTATTATAAAATTTGCTAAGACTTATTTTGTGGTCTAACAAATGATCTATCCTGGAGAATGTTCCATGTGCACTTGAGAAAAATGTTTATTCTTGTACTTTTGGATGGGATGTTTTGTATATATTTGTTAAGTCCACCTGGTCTAATGTGTCATTTACGGCCAATTTTCCCTTATTGATTTTCTGTCTGAATGATCTATCCATTGATGTAAGTGGGTTATTAAAGTCCCCTACCATTATTGTATTGCTGTCTATTTTTCCCCTTAGATCTATTAATATTTGCTCTTTATATTTAGGTGCTTCTATGTTGGGTTCATAAATATTTACAAATGTTATATCTTCTTGTTTGACATTTTAATCATTATGTAATGCCCTTCATTGTCTCTTAGTACAGTATTTTGTCTGATATAAGTATCAGTAGCCCAGCTTTCCTTTGGTTTCTATTCGCATGGAATATTTCTTTCCATCCCTTCACTTTCAGTCTGTGTGTGTCCTTGTGTCTGAAGTTCATCTCTGTAGGCAGCATATGGATGGGTCTTGTTTTTTTCATCCATTGAGCCACTCTGTGTCTTTTGATTGAGAATTTAGTCCATTTACATTTAAAGGAATTATTGATAGGTATGAAGTTATTGGCATTTTGTTAATTGTTTTCTGGATGTTTTGAAGTTCCTCTGTATCTTCCTTATTTTATTACTCTTTTCTTTTGTAATTTGATGAGTTTTTTTTTTTTTTTTACTGTATTCTTAGATTTCCTTCTTATTATCTTTTGTGTACCTACTGTGTAGGTTTTTGCTTTGTGATTACCATGAGTCTTACATATAAAAACTTATATTTACAACAGTGTATTCTGAGTTGATAACAAGTTTGAATGCATCCTAAAGCACTATGTTTTACCCTCCTCCTCCACATTTTATGTTTTTGATGTCACATTTTACTTTTTTCTCTTTTTGCTTTTTAATTTTTATTTTATATTGGAATACAGTTGATTAACAATGTTGGGTTAGTTTCAGGTGTACAGCAAAGTGATTCAGTTATACATATACATATGTCTATTCTTTTTCAAATTCTTTTCCCACAGAATATTAAGCAGAGTTCCCTGTGCTATACAGTAGGTCCTTGTCAGTTATCTATTTTAAATATAGTAGTGTGTATATGTCAATCCCAAACTCTCAATGTATTCCCCCCACCTTTCCCCTTTGGTAACCATAAGTTTGATTTCTAAGCCTGTGAGTCTGTTTCTCTATTGTAAATAAGTTCATTTGTGTTACATTTTTTTAGATTTTGCACATAAGCAATATCATTTGATATTTGCCTTTGTCTGACTTACTTCACTTAGTATGGTAATCTCTAGCTCCGTCCCATGTTGCTGCAAATGGCATTATTTCATTCTGTTTTATGGCTGAGTAATATTCCATTACATATATGTACCACATCATCTGTATCCATTGATCTGTTGATGGACATTTAGGTTCTTCTACGTCTTGGCTGTTGTAAACAGGGCTGCGATGAACACTGGGGTGCATGTATCCTTTTGAAACATGGTTTTCTCTAGACACATGCCCAGGAGTGGGACTACTGGATCATATGGTAGCTCTATTTTTAGTTTTTTAAGGAAGTTCCATACTGTTGTCCATAGTGGCTGTACGAATTTACATTCCCAGCAGCAGTGTAGTCCTCCCCTTTTCTCCACACCCTCTCCAGCATTTACTGTTTGTAGACTTTTTGATAATGGCCATTCTGACTGGTGTGAGGTGATATCTCATTGTAGTTTTGATATGCATTTCTGTAATAATTAAAGATGTTGAGCATCTTTTCACATGCCTCTTGGCCATCTGTATGTCTTCTTTGGAGAAATGTCTATTTAGGTCTTCTGCCCATTTTTTGATTGGGTTGTTTGTTTTTTGATATTGAGCTACAGGAGCTGTTCTAGATTTTGGAGATTAATCCCTTGTCAGTCACATCGTTGGCAGATATTTTCTCCCATTCCGTGGGTTGTCTTTTCATTTTGTTTATGGTTTCCTTTGCTGTGCAAAAGCTTTTGAGTTTAAATAGGTCCTTTTTGTTTCTATTTCCATTACTCTAGAAGACAGATCAAAAAAGACAGTGCTGCGATTTATGCCAGAGTGTTTGCCTATGTTTTCCTCTAAAGACTTTTATGGAATCAGGTCTTACACTTAGGTCTTTAATCCATTTTGAGTTTATTTTTGTGTATGGTGTTAAATAATGTTCTAATTTCATTCTTTTACATTCAGCTGTCCAGTTTTCTCAGTACCATTTATTGAAGAGACTGTCCCTTCTCCATTGTGTAGTCTTGCCTGCTTTGTCATAGATTAATTGACCATAGGTGTGTAGGTTTACTTCTGGGCTTTCTATCCTGTTCCATTGATCTATATTTCTGTTTTTGTGACAGACCCATACTGTTTTGATGACTGTAGCTTTGTAGTATAGTCTGAAGACAGGGAGTCTGATTACTCCAGCTCTGTTTTTCTTTCTCAGGATTGCTTTGGCTATTTGGGGTGTTTTTGTCTCCATACAAATTTGAAAATTTTTTTGTTCTAATTCTGTGAAAAACGCCATTGGTAATTTGATAGGGATTGTATCGAATCTGTAGATTGCCTTGGGTAGTATAGTCATTTTCACAATATTGATTCTTCCAATCCAAGAACATGGTATATCTTTCCATCTTTTTGTGTCATCTTCGATTTCTTTCATCAATGTCCTATAGTTTTCTGCATACAGGTCTTTTGCCTCCTTAGGTAGGTTTATTCCTAGTTTTTCTTTTTGATGCGATGCTCAATGGGATTGTTTCTTTAATTTTTCTTTCGGATCTTTTGTTTTTAGTGTATAGAAATGCAACGGATTTCTGTGCATTAATTTTGTATCCTGCAACTTTACCAATTTCACCAATGACCTCTAGTAGTGCTCTGGTAGCATCTTTAGGGTTTTTCTATGTATAGTCATGTCATCTGCAAACAGTGACAGTTTCATATCATCTGCAAACCATGACATTTTTACTTCTTATTTTCCAGTTTGGATTCCTTTTATTTCTTTTACTTCTCTGATAGCCGTGGCTAGGACTTGCAAAACTATGTTGAATAAAAGTGGCAAGAATGGACATCCTTGTCTTGTTCCGGATCTTAGAAGAAATGCTTTCAGCTTTTCACTGTTCAGTATGATGTTAGCTGCAGGTTTGTCGTACATGGCCTTTTTTATGTTCAGGTAGGTTCCCTCTATGCCCACTTTCTGGAGAGTTTTTATCATAAATGGGTGTTGAATTTTGTTAAAAGATTTTTCTGCATCTATTGAGATGATCATATGGTTTTTATTCTTCAATTTGTTGACGTGATGTACCGCACTGATTGATTTGCAGATATTGAAATATCCTTGCATCCCTGGGTTAAATCCTATTTGACTATGGTGTGTGGCCCTTTTCATGTATTGTTGGATTCAGTTTGCTAGTATTTTGTTGAGGATTTTTGGGTCTATGTTCATCAGTGATATTGGCCTGTAATTTTCTTTTTCTGTGGTATGTTTGTCTGGTTTTGGTATCAGGGTGACGGTGGCCTCATAGAATGAATTTCGGAGTGTACCTTCCTCTGCAATTTTTCGGAAGAGTTTCAGAAAACTAGGTATTAACTCTTCTCAAAATGTTTGATAGAATTTGCCTGTGAAGCCATCTGGTCTTGAACTTTTGTTTTTGGGGAGTTTTTAAATCACAGTTTCAATTTCAGTACTTGTGATTGGTCTGTTCACCTTTTTAAATTTCTTTTTGGTTCAGTCTTGGGAGATTGTACCTTTCTAAGAATGTGTCCATTTCTTCTAGGTTCTTCTTTTATCGGTATATGTTTGCTTTTAGTAGTCTCTTATGATCCTTTGTATTTCTGTGGTGTCTGTCTTAACTTCTCCTTTCTCACTTCTAATTTTATTGATCTGAGCCCTCCTTTTTCCTTGACGAGCGTGGCTAAAGATTTATCTGTTTTGTTTATCTTTTTAAAGAATCAGCTTTTAGTTTCATTGATTTTTTTTCTATTTTCTTCGACTCTATTTCATTTATTTCTGCTCTGATCTTTATGATTTCTTTCCTTCTGCTAAATTTGGGTTTTCTTTGTTGTTCTTTCTCTAGTTAATTTAGGTGTAATTTTAGGTGGTTTATTTTCAATTTTTCTTGTTTTCCGAAGTAAGACTGTATTCCTATAAACTTCCCTTTTAGGACTGCTTTAGCTGTGTCCCATAGGTTTTGGATCAACATCCTTTTGTTTTCATTTGTCTCTAGCTATTTTCTTATTTCATCTTTGATTTCTTCAGTGATCCATTGGTTGTTTAGTAGCATATTATTTAGCCTCCACGTTATTGTGTTTTTTACATTTCTTTTCTTGTAGTTGATTTCTAATCTCACAGTGTTGTGGTCAGAAAAGATGCTTGATATGATTTCAATTTTCTTCAATTTACCAAGGCTTGTTTTGTAATCCAGCATGTGATCAATCCGGGAGAATGTTCCATGTGCACTTGAAAAGAATACATGTTCTGCTGCTTTTGGATGGAATACTCTATAAATGTCACTAAGTCCATCTGGTCTAATGTGTCATTTAAGACCTGTGTTTCCTTTTTTTTATTTGTTTACATTTTTATTGGAGTATAATTGCTTTACAATGGTGTGTTAGTTTCTGCTTTATAACAAAGTGAATCAGTTACACATATACATATGTTCCCATATCTCTTCCCTCTTGCGACTCCCTCCCTCCCACCCTCCCTATCCCACCCCTCTAGGCGGTCACAAAGTACTGAGCTGATCTCCCTGTGCTATGCGGCTGCTGCCCACTAGCTATCTATTTTACGTTTGGTAGTGTATATATGTCCATGCCACTCTCTCGCTTTGTCGCAGCTCACCCTTGCCCCTCCCCATATCCTCAAGTCCATTCTCTAATAGGTCTGTGTCTTTATTCCCGTCTTACCCCTAGGTACTTCATGACATTTTTTTCCCCCTTAGGTTCCATATATATGTGTTAGCATACACTATTTGTCTTTCTCTTTCTGACTTACTTCACTCTGTATGACAGACTCTAGGTCCATCCACCACACTACAAATAGCTCAATTTCGTTTCTTTTTGTGGCTGAGTAATATTCCATTGTATATATGTGCCACATCTTCTTTATCCATTCATCCAATGATGGACACTTAGGTTGCTTCCATTCTTGGATATTGTAAATAGAGCTGCAATGAACACTTTGGTACATGACTCTTTTTGAATTATGGTTTACTTAGGGTATATGCACAGTAGTGGGATTGCTGGGTCATATGGTAGTTCTATTTGTAGTTTTTTAAGGAGCCTCCATACTGTTCTCCATAGTGGCTGTATCAATTTACATTCCCACCAACAGTGCAAGACGGTTCCGTTTTCTCCACACCCTCTCCAGCATTTATTGTTTCTAAATGTTTTGATGATGGCCATTCTGACCAGTGTGAGATGATATCTCATTGTAGTTTTGATTTGCATTTCTCTGATGATTAATGATGTTGAGCATTCTTTCATGTGTTTGTTGGCAAACTGTGTATCTTCTTTGGAGAAATGTCTATTTAGGTCTTCTGCCCATTTTTGGATTGGGTTGTTTGTTTCTTTGTTATTGAGCTGCATGAGCTGCTTATAAATTTTGGAGATTAATTCTTTGTCAGTTGCTTCATTTGCAAATATTTACTCCCATGCTAAGGGTTGTCTTTTGGTCTTGTTTATGGTTTCCTTTGCTGTGCAAAAGCTTTGAAGTTTCATTAGGTCCCATTTGTTTATTTTTGTTTTTATTTCCATTTTTCTAGGAGGTGGGTCCAAAAGTATCTTGCTGTGATCTGTGTCATAGAGTGCTCTGCCTGTGTTTTCCTGTAAGACTTTGATAGTTTCTGGCCTTACATTTAGGTCTTTAATCCATTTTGAGCTTATTTGTGTGTATGTTGTTAGGGAGTGTTCTAATCTCATACTTTTACATGTACCTGTCCAGTTTTCGCAGCACCACTTATTGAAGAGGCTGTTCTTTCTCCACTGTACATTACTGCCTCATTTATGAAAAATAAGGTGACCATATGTGCGTGGGTTTATCTGTGGGCTTTGTATCCTGTTCCATTCATCTGTATTTCTGTGTTTTTGTGCCAGTACCATACTGTCTTGATTACTGTAGCTTTGTAGTATCGTCTGAAGTCAGGGAGCCTGATTCCTCCAGCTCCGTTTTTCGTTCTCAACATTGCTTTGGCTATTTGGGGTCTTTTGTGTTTCCATACAAATTGTGAAATTTTTTGTTCTAGTTCTGTGAAGAATGCCAGTGGTAGTTTGATAGGGATTGCATTGAATCTGTGGATTGCTTTGGGTAGTAGAGTCATTTTTCACAATGTTGATTCTTCCAATCCAAGAACATGGTATATCTTTCCATCTTTTTGTGTCATCTTCGATTTCTTTCATCAATGTCTCATAGTTTTCTGCATACAGGTCTTTTGCCTCCTTAGGTAGGTTTATTCCTAGATATTTTATTCTTTTTGTTGCATTGGTAAATGGGAGTTTTTTCTTAATTTCACTTTCAGATTTTTCATCATTAGTGTATAAGAATGCCAGAGATATCTGTGCATTAATTTTGTATCCTGCTACTTTACCAAATTCATTGATTAGCTCTAGTAGTTTTCTGGTAGCATCTTTAGGATTCTCTATGTAGAGTATCATGTCATCTGCAAACAGTGACAGCTTTACTTCTTTTCCGATTTGGATTCCTTTTATTTCCTTTTCTTCTCTGATTGCTGCTGGCTAAAACTTCCAAAACTATGTTGAATAAGAGTGGTGAGAGTGGGCAACCTTGTCTTGTTCCTGATCTTAGTGGAAATGGTTTCAGTTTTTTCCCATTGAGGATGAAATTGGCTGTGGGTTTGTCATATATGGCCTTTATTATGTTGAGGAAAGTTCCCTCTATGCCTACTTTCTGCAGGGCTTTTTATCATAACTGGGTGTTGAATTTTGTCAAAAGCTTTCTCTGCATCTATTGAGATGATCATATGGTTTTTCTCCTTCAATTTGTTAATATGGTGTACCACGTTGATTGATTTGCGTATATGGAAGAATCCTTGCATTCCTGGAATAAACCCCACTTGATCATGGTGTATGATCCTTTTAATGTGCTGCTGGATTCTGTTTGCGAGTATTTTGTTGAGGAATTTTGCATCTATGTTCATCAGTGATATTGGCCTGTAGTTTTCTTTCTTTGTGACATCTTTGTCTGGTTTTGGTATCAGGGTGATGGTGGCCTAGTAGAATGGGTTTGGGAGTGTTCCTCCCTCTGCTATATTTTGGAAGCGTTTGAGAAGGATAGGTGTTAGCTCTTCTCTAAATGTTTGATATAATTTGCCTGTGAAGCCATCTGTTCCTGGGCATTTCTTTGTTGGAAGATTTTTAATCACAGTTTCAATTTCAGTGCTTGTGATTGGTCTGTTCATATTTTCTATTTCTTCCTGATTCAGTCTCGGCAGGTTGTGCATTTCTAAGAATTTGTCCATTTCTTCCACGTTTTCCATTTTATTGGTATAGAGTTGCTTATAGTAATCTCTCATGATCTTTTGTATTTCTTCAGTGTCAGTTGTAACTTCTCCTTTTTCATTTCTATTTCTATTGATTTGAGTCTTCTCCCTTTTTTTCTTGATGAGTCTGGCTAATGGTTTATCAATTTTGTTTATCTTCTCAAAGAACCAGCTTTTAGTTTTATTGATCTTTGCTATCATTCCCTTCATTCCTTTTTCATTTATTTCTGATCTGATCTTTATGATTTCTTTCCTTCTGCTAACTTTGGGGTTTTTTTGTTCTTCTTTCTCTAATTGCTTTAGGTGCAAGGTTAGGTTGTTTATGCAAGATATTTCCTGTTTCTTAAGGTAGGATTGTATTGCTATAAACTTCCCTCTTAGAACTGCTTTTGCTGCATCCCATAAGTTTTGGGTCCTTGTGTCTCCATTGTCATTGGTCTAGGTATTTTTTGATTTCCGATTTGATTTCTTCAGTGATCACTTCGTTATTAAGTAGTGTATTGTTTAGCCTCCATGTTTTTGTATCTTTTACAGATCTTTTCCTGTAATTGATATCTAGTCTCATAGCGTTGTGATCATAAAATATACTTGATACAATTTCAATTTTCTTAAATTTACCAAGGCTTGATTTGTGACCCAAGATATGACCTATCCTGGAGAATGTTCCATGAGCACTTGAGAAAAATGTGTATTCTGTTGTTTTGGGATGGAATGTCCTATAAATATTAATTAAGTCCATCTTGTTTAATGTATCATTTAAAGCTTGTGTTTCCTTATTTATTTTCATTTTGGATGATCTGTCCATTGGTGAAAGTGGGGTGTTGAAGTCCCCTACTATGAATGTGTTACTGTCGATTTCCCCTTTTATGGTTGCTCGTATTTGCCTTATGTATTGAAGTGCTCCTATGTTGGGTGCATAAATATTTATAATTGTTATATCTTCTTCTTGGGTCGATCCCTTGATCATTATGTAGTGTCCTTGTCTCTTGTAATAGTCTTTATTTTTAAGTCTGTTTTGTCTGATATGAGAATTTCTACTCCAGCTTTCTTTTGGTTTCCATTTGCATGGAATATCTTTTTCCACCCCCTCACTTTCAGTCTGTATGTGTCCCTAGGTCTGAAGTGGGTCTCTTGTAGACAGCATATATATGGGTCTTGTTTTTGTATCCATTCAGCCAGTCTGTGTTTTTTGGTGGGAGCATTTAATCCATGTATATTTAAGGTAATTATCGATATGTATGTTCCCATTCCCATTTTCTTAATTGTTTTGGGTTTGCTTTTGTAGGTCTTTTCCTCCTCTTGTGTGTCTTGCCTAGAGAAATTCCTTTAGCAGTTGTTGTAAAGCTGGTTTGGTGGTGCTGAACACTCTCAGCTTTTGCTTGTTTGTAAAGGTTTTAATTTCTCCATCAAATCTGAATGAGATCCTTGCTGGGTTATCTTGGTTGTAGGTTTTTCTCCTTCATCATTTTAAATATGTCCTGCCAGTCCCTTCTGGCTTGCAGAGTTTCTGCTGAAATATCAGCTGTTAACCTTATGGGGATTCCCTTGTGTGTTATTTGTTGTTTTTCCCTTGCTGCTTTTAATATGTTTTTTTTGTATTTAATTTTTGACGGTTTGATTTATATGTGTCTTGGCATGTTTCTCCTTGGATTTATCCTGTATGGGACTCTCTGTGCTTCCTGGACTTGATTAACTATTTCCTTTCCCATATTAGGGAAGTTTTCAACTATAATCTCTTCAAATATTTTCTCAGTCCCTTTCTTTTTCTCTTCTTCTTCTGGGACCCCTATAATTCGAATGTTGGTGCATTTAATGATGTCCCAGAGGTCTCTGAGACTGTCCTCAGTTCTTTTTCATTCTTTTTTCTTTATTCTGCTCTGCAGTAGTTATTTCCACTATTTTATCTTCCAGGTCACTTATCCGTTCTTCTGCCTCAGTTATTCTGCTATTGATCCCTTCTAGAGTATTTTTAATTTCATTTATTGTGTTGTTCATCATTGCTTATTTCCTTTTTAGTTCTTCTAGGTCCTTGTTAAATGTTTCTTGCATTTTTTCTATTCTGTTTCCAAGATTTTGGATCATCTTTACTTTCATTATTCTGAATTCTTTTTCACGTAGACTGCCTATTTCCTCTTCATTTGTTAGGTCTGGTGGGTTTTTATCTTGCTCCTTCATCTGCTGTGTGTTTTTCTGTCTTCTCATTTTGCTTGTCTTACTGTGTTTGAGGTCTCCTTTTTTCAGGCTGCAGGTTCGTAGTTCCCGTTGTTTTTGGTGTCTGTCCCCAGTGGCTAAAGTTGGTTCAGTGGGTTGTGTAGGCTTCCTGGTGGAGGGGACTAGTGCCTGTGTTCTGGTGGATGAGGCTGGATCTTGTCTTTCTGGTGGGCAGCTCCACGTCTGGTGGTGTGTTTTGGGGTGTCTGTGGGCTTATTATGATTTTAGGCAGCGTCTCTGCTAATGGGTGGGGTTGTGTTCCTGTCTTGCTAGTTTTTTGGCATAGGGTGTCCAGCACTGTAGCTTGCTGGTTGTTGAGTGAAGCTGGGTGTTGGTGTTGAGATGGAGATCTCTGGGAGATTTTTGCCGTTTGATATTATGTGGAGCTGGGAGGTCTCTTGTGGACCAGTGTGCTGAATCTGGCTCTCCCACTTCAGAGGCACAGCACTGACTCCTGGCTGCAGCACCAAGAGCCTTTCATCCACACAGCTCAGAAGAAAAGGGAGAAAAAATAGAAAGAAAGAAAGAGGATAACAAAAAATAAAGTAAGATAAAATATTTTTTTAAGTAAAAAAAAAAAAGACGGACAGAACCCTAGGACAAATGGTGAAAGCAAAGCTATACAGACAAAATCTCACACAGAAGCATATACGTACACACTTACAAAAAGAGGAAAAGGGGAAAAAATAATCAGTCTTGCTCTCATAGTCCACCTCCTCAATTTGGGATGATTCCTTGTCTGTTCAGGTATTCCACACATGCAGGGTATATCAAGTTGATTTTGGAGATTTAATCCACTGCTCCTGAGGCTGCTGGGAGAGATTTCCCTTTCTCTTCTTTGTTCTCACAGCTCCCAGGGCTCAGCTTTGGATTTGGCCCCGCCTCTGCGTGTAGGTCGCCGGAGGACAGCTGTTCTTTGCTCAGACAGGATGGGGTTAAAGGAGCAGCTGATTCAGAGGCTCTGGCTCACTCAGACTGGGGGGAGGGAGGGGCACGGAGTGCGGGGCGAGCCTACAGCAGCAGAGGCCGGCAGAACGTTGCACCAGCCTGAGGCACGGTGTGCCTTCTCCCGGGGAAGTTGTCCCTGGGTCCCGGGATCCTGGCAGTGGCGGGCTGCACAGGCTCTCCAGAAGGGGGGTGTGGAGAGTGACCTGTGCTCGCACACAGGCTTCTTGGTGGCGGCAGCAGCAGCCTTAGCGTCTCATGCCCGTCTCTGGGGTCTGCGCTTTTAGCCGCGGCTCGCGCCCGTCTCTGGAGCTGCTTTAAGCGGCGCTCTGAATCCCCTCTCCTCGCGCACCAGGAAACAAAGAGGGAAGAAAAAGTCTCTTGCCTCTTCGGCAGCTCCAGACTTTTCCCCAGACTCCCTCCCGGCTAGCCGTGGTGCATTAGCCCCTTCAGGCTGTGTTCATGCCGCCAACCCCAGTCCTCTCCCTGGGATCTGACCTCCGAAGCCCGAGCCTCAACTCCCAGTCCCCACCCACCCCGGTGGGTGAGCAGACAAGCCTCTCGGGCTGGTGAGTGCCGGTCGGCACCGATCCTCTGTGCAGGAATCTCCCTGCTCTGCCCTCCGCACCCCTGTTGCTGTGCTCTCCTCCGCGGCTCTGAAGCTTCCCCCCTCCGCCACCTGCAGTCTCCGCCCGCAAAGGGGCTCCCTAGTGTGTGGAAACCTTTCCTCCTTCGCGGCTCCCTCACACTGGTGCAGGTCCCGTCCCTATTCTTTTGTCTCTGTTTATTCTTTTTTCTTTTCCCCTGCCCAGGTACGTGGGGAGTTTCTTGCCTTTTGGGAGGTCTGAGGTCTTCTGCCAGCGTTCAGTAGGTGTTCTGTAGCAGTTGTTCCACGTGTAGATGTATTTCTGATGTATCTGTGGGGAGGAAGGTGATCTCCGTGTCTTACTCTTCTGCCATCTTCCCCCCCCCTTCCCTGTATTTTCTTTTCGATTTTCTGTCTGGATGATTTGTCCATGGGTATAAGTGGGGTGTGAAAGTCCCCCACTATTATTGCATTACTGTTGATTTCTTCTCTTATGGCTGTATTTGCATTATATATTGAGATGCTCATATGTTGGGTTCATATATATTTTCAATTGTTATATATTCTTCTTAGATTGATCCCTTGATCATTAAGTAGTATCTTTCTTTGTCTCTTATAACATTCTTTATTTTAAATTCTATTTTGCCTGATAGAAGTATTGCTACTCCAGCTTTCCTTTGATTTCCATTTGCATGGAGTGACTTTTTCCATCCCATCACTTTCAGTCTTTATGTGTCCCTAGATCTGAAGTGAGTCTCTTGTAGACAGCATATATACGGGTCTTGTTTTTGTATCTATTCAGCCAGTCTGTGTCTTTTGGTTGGAGCCTTTAATCCATTTACATTTAAGATAATTATTGATATGTATGTTTTTATGGCCATTTTGTTAATTGGTTTCGATTTGTTTTGTAGGGCTTTTTTCTTCCCTTCCTCTTTTGTTCTATTTCCTTGTGATTTGATGACTGTCTTTAGCATTGTTTTTGGATTTCTTTTGCCTTTGTTTTTTTTTTTTTTGGTGGTACGTGGGCCTCTCACTGCTGTGGCCTCTTCTGTTGTGGAGCACAGGCTCCAGACACTTAGGCTCAACGGCCATGTCTCATGGGACCAGCCGCTCCGTGGCATGTGGGATCTTCCCGGACCGGGGCAAGAACCTGTGTCCCCTGCATCGGCAGGCGGACTCTCAACCACTGCACCACCAGGGAAGCCCTCTTTTGCTTTTTTGTTTGTGTATCTATTGTAGATTATTGGTTTGTGGTTACCATGAGGTTTTGATATAGCTATATATATACAAGATTGTTTTAAATTGCTGGTCTTTTAATTTCAAATGCGTTTCCAATATCCTGCATCTGTACTCTCCTTTTCTCGTGACTGCTGGTTTTGATATCATAATTGTGTGTGGATTTCCTAACTTTACTGTATGTTTGCCTTTACTGATGAGCTTTTCCATTCATAATTTTCTTACTTCTAGTCGTGGCTTTTTTCTTTTCCACCTAGAGAAGTTCCTTTAGCATTTGTTGCAAAGCCAGTCTGGCGGTGCTGAATTCTCTTAGCTTTTGCTTTTCTGTAAAGCTTTCAATTTCTATGCCTTGTTGGGTAGAATATTCTTGGTTGTAGGTTCTTCCCTTTCACCAGTTTAAATATATCATGCCATTCCCTTCTGGTCTACAGAGTTTCTGCTGAAAAATCAGCTGATAACCTTAAGAGAATTCCCTTGGACGTTATTTGTTGCTTTTCCCTTCTTGCTTTTAATATTTTTTCTTTGTCTTTAATTTTTGCCAATTTGATTACTGTCTGTCTCGGTGTGTTCCTCCTTGGGTTTATCCTGCCTGGGACTCTCTGCACTTCCTGGACTTGGGTAACTATTTCCTCTCCAATGTTAGGGAAGTTTTCAGCTATTATCTCTTCTCTATTTTCTCAGGTCCTTTCTCTCTCTGTTCTCCTTCTTGGAAACCTATAATGCGAATGTGTTGGTGCATTTAGCGTTGTACCAGTGGTGTCTTAGACTGTCCTAATTTTTTTTTTCATTCTTTTTCTTTACTCTGTTCCACAGCAGTGATTTCTACCATTCTATCTTCCAGCTCACTTGTCTATTCTCTGCCTCCATTATTCCGCTATTCCTTCTAGTTTATTTTTTATTTCAGTTATTGTATTGTTCCTATTTGTTCTTTAATACTTCTAGGTATTTGTTAAACATGTCTTGCATCTTCTCAATCTGTGCCTCCATTCTTTTTCTGAGATCTTGGATCATCTTTACTATCAATACTCTGAGTTCTTTCTCAGACTCCGTATGTCCACTTCACTTAGTTGTTCTTCTGGGGTTTTATCTTCTTCCTTCATCTGGGACATATTCCTCTGCTGCCTCATTTTGCCTAACTCTCTGTGATTGTGGTTTGTATTCCACAGGCTGCAGGGTTGTAGTTCTTCTTGCTTCTGCTGTCTGCCCCCTCGTGGATGAGGCTGGTCTAACAGGCTTGTGTAGGCTTCCTGGTGGGAGGGACTGGTTCCTGCCCACTGGTGGGTGGAGCTGGTCTTGTGCCTCTGGTGGACAGGGCCATGTAAGGGATTTGTTTAGCGGGCAACTATGTGCTCAGGAAGACGTTAAGCAGCCTGCCTGCTGATGAGTGGGGCTGTGTTCCTGCCCTGTTGGTTGTTTGGCCTGAGGTGTCCGAGCACTGGACCCTACAGGCTGTTGGGTGGGACCAGGTCTTCGTGAGAAAATGGCGGCCTCTGGGAGGGCTCATGACACTGAGTACTCCCCAGAACTACCACTCCCAGGGTCTTTATCCCCACAGTGAGCCACAGCTGCCCCCTACCTCTGCTGGAGACTCTCCAATACCACAGGTTGCTCTGGTCCAGGATGTTATGAGGTCACTGCTTTTTATCCTGGGCAGTCGTGTGCACGAGACCTTGTGTGTGCCCTCTGAGCATGGAGTTTCTGTTTCCCCTAGTACTGTGGAATTCCTGCAATAAGATCCCACTGGCCTTCAAAGCCAGATTCTCTGGGGGATCCTCATTCCATTGCCAGACCGCCAGGCTGGGAAGCATGACTTGGGGTCAGAACTTTCACTCCTGTGGGAGAACTTTTGTGATATAATTATTTCCTAGTTTGTGGGTCCCCCACCCGGCGGGTGTGGGATTTGCTTTTATTGCAGTTGTGCTCCTCCTACCATCTCATTGTGGCCTTCTTCTTTGTCTCTGGGCATAGGATATCTGTTGGTAGGTTCCAGCATTTTTCTGTCAATGGTGGTTCAGCAGTTAGTTGTGATTTCGGTGTTTTCGTAAGAAGAGGTGAGCTCATGTCCTTCCTCTCTGCTATCTTGTGTCCACTCCTATTCTACTTTCATCTTGTGTATCCCTTAACTAATTATGGTAGTTAGTTGTTTTTACTGCTTTTGTCTTTTAACCTTCATACAAGCTTTATAAGTGATTAATCCACTACACTTACTATATATTTACCTTTACTAGTGAGATTTATACTTTCAGATGTTTTGTTACTAATTAACACCTTTTCTTTTCAACTTAAATGAGCCGCTTTAACATTTCTTATAAGGTCGGTTTAGTGGTGATGAACTCCTTTAGCTTTGGCTTGTCTGGAAAACTTTGTATCTCCTTTAATTCTGAATTATAACTTTGCTGGATAGAATATTCTTGCTTGGAAGTTTTTTTTTTTTTTTTTTCTTTCAGCACTTTGAATACAGGCATACCTCAGAGATACTGGGGTTTGGTTCCAGACAACCACAATAAAGGAAATATTGCAACAAAGCAAGTCATACAGGTTTCTTGGTTTCCCCATGCATATAAAAGTGATGTTTATACTGTAATTTATTGTGTGCAGATAGCATTATATCTTTTGAAAATGTACATACCTTAAGTAAAAAATACAAAGCAAAAACAATTAGAATCGTAGCATCAGTGATCACTGATCACACATCACCATGAGAAATATAGTAATGAAAAAGTTTGAAATATTGTGAGAATTACCAAAACATGACCCAGAGACATGAAGTGGGCAAATGCTCTTGGAAAAATGGTGCTGATAGACTTTCTAAACTCAGGTTGCCACAAACCTTCAGTGTGTAATAAACATACTATCTGTGAAGGACAATAAAACAAAAAGCAGTAAGATGAGGTATGCCTGTATATTGCGCAACTCCCTTCTGGCCTGCACAGTTTTTCATGAAAAATCTGCTCATTTTATGGGGGTTCCCTTTGAAGTAACAGGTTGCTCCTCTATTAGCATTAATATTCTCTCCTTGTCTTATAGTTTCACATTTTAATTATTATGTGTCTTGATGTATGTTTCTTTTGGTTCCCCTTGTTTGGAACTCTCTGGGCTTCCTGAAACTGGATGTCTGTTTCCTTCCCCAGCTTAGGGAGGTTTTCAGCCATTATTTCGTCAAATAAGTTTTCTACCCCTTTTGTTCTTCTCCCTCTGTGACTCCTATAATGTGACTATTAATGCACTTGATGTTGTTTCATGAGTCCCTTAAGCTATCGTCCCTTTTTTTTTTTTTTTCCCATTCCTTTTTGTTTTCTCTGCTCTTTGATTGGGTCAGTTCCTCTGCCCTGTCTCTGAGTTCAGTGATCCTTTCTTCTGCTTCATCTAGTCTGCTCTTGAACCCCTCTCGTGCATTTCTAGTTCAATAATTGTACACTTTAGCTCCGTGACTTGTTTGGTTCTTTCTTATATTTTCTCTCTCTTTGTTGAAGTTCTCACTGTGTTCGTCCATTCTCCCACGTTCAGTGAACATGTTTAAGACTACTACTTTGAATTCTTTTTCTTGTAAATTACTTATGTTTCATTAAAATTTTCTTCTCAAGTTTTATCTTATTTATTTGGACCATATTCATCTTTTTCTCCCTTTTGATGACTTGTTTTGGTTTCTGTGAATATAGATGAAACAGCCACCTCTCCCCATCTTGAAGGGCTGGCCTAGTGTAGGAGAGGTACCTTGTCATTCAACTATACCCCAGCTTTTGGTTCTCTCTTCAACCTTCCCAATTGTCTAAGCAGCCTATTTTATTTCTAATAGGTTCCAGTAGTTGAGTGTGTGCTGAGATCAGTTAGTGTCCCAAAGAAGAGGATCTCAGCACCTAGATTCAGGCTGATTGGAAGGCAGACCCTCTGGCAGCAACTTTTAAAGATGCAAATATATGCAGTCCTGCAGGACTACAAGCGTAGGCCCCACTGGCCATCAGAGCCAGGTGATCTGGAGATGTCCCCTGGGCAGCAGTCACAAAATTGGGGCACCCATCTTGTGTTATTTATCTAATTAACTTACCTCATCACTGACTCTCAGTCCTACAAAGTTAGACTTAACAGTATATCCCCAGCCATGTCACTAAGTGAAAATGCAAATAGGATATACATATATACAGCATATAGGATGTTACATTATGCTATTAGGATATATGCGCAGACCTCTTCTCCATGGACACATCTGTAAATGCGTAGAAATAGGCCTGGAAGGAGGCATCCCAAATTGATAAGAGTGCGTACCTCTGAGGAGGAGGTAGCATTGGAAGGAGAGCGGTCAAGGAGCACTTTCTTATCTGTCTGAACGTTTTTACAGTAAAAGATGTATTCAGTACATATTTTTAAAATTTATTTGAAGGAAAAAGGTTTACCGAAGTTGAACTGACAACTGACAGTTTAGTGGCTTTTAATAGTTAGAATAAAAAGACAGTGAAACTTAATTTTCTAAAATGGGCAATGGTTAGAAAATGTAGAGACTCTGGGAACTCTGTAGCATGTTCCTTAGAAATTAAACAGTGCTCCTTGGTCCCCCTACACATCCTCTGTCTGTGAGATTTATCTTACCAGACCAGCTACCTTCCAGGTTTTTCTAACAGAGTTACAAAAGCAATCCTTACAAACATGCAATTATAGAAATGACATAAAATTGCATGTTTCATATAAATCTAAAGTATTTCTTTACCTCCCACTTGGGAGTTTTAGGCACTTCAAGTAGCAATTCTCAAGGGAGAGGATGCGGGCCCAGATGGAAGCAATGCTTGCAAACACACACGCCTGCAGGGAGTCAGAGGGGAGGGAGCCCTGGCTACTGGTGGAATGTGTTGTATCCCTCAGACACACAGGGCGGCAGCCCTGACTACTGGTGGAACGTGTTGTATCCCTCAGACACACAGGGCGGCACATCATGGGCTAAAGGCCATCACTTTGAGGTTCCGCTCTAGTATGATGTTGTATGTCCCAAAAGAAAAATAGTTCATTGATACAAAACGGCCTCTCTCTCTCTCTCTCTCTCTCACACACACAACACACACAACACACACACACACACACACACACACACACACACACACACACACACACACACACACACACACACACACACACACACACACACACACACACACACACACACACACACACACACACACACACACACACACCAAACGCTATTTTCAAAGTAGTCTTCCCCCCTGCAAAAAACAAAAGCATTTTGTGGTTACCTTGGCTGGCTGCTTTGCTCTATAGTACTACAGATTGGACAGCATGGGACCAGAATACTTGGTTCAAATCACAGGTGCTCTACTTTCTAGAAGTGTGACTTTGGACGAGTTACTAAATCTCTCTTGCCCTTAGGATCCCCATCTGCAAAATGGGGATGATCTTGGGGCCCTCTCTTGTAGGGTTGTTGCAGGTAGTCAGTGAGCCAGGAGCCATCTGAAGAGTGCCTGGCATTCAGCAAAGTATTTCATAAGCTTAGCTATTACTTGAGTAAACTTCCAGCTTTATAAAGTCAAACGATTACCCAAGACACCCCTAATTTGATGATTATGCTGCAATTTGGACCTGCCGCACGAGCTCCTTAAGAAGGGCCCTCCAGTCTTAGTGGGAAGACCCTTGATGTGTCCACACGGTATGTGTTAATAAGGGCTGGCTGTGTGGTGCTGACTTGGCAAATGGCCATATGTTCTAAGGGCAAAACTTCCCTTGGAACGAGGCGGTGCTCGGCACACTGTCAGCCAGGCCCCCCCCCCTCCCTTCACTGAACCCACACAGGGCCTCTTTGGTAGTGATCTGATTTATTCTCTTCGGAGTTTGGTTTTTATTGAGAGAATTCCAGGATTTCAAAAACGCATAGTTGAGAGCCATCTCTCTGTGGTCGCTTATAAAGTACTAACAAACAGAGATAAGATCTTGAAGTGCAGCCTGTCATCCTCTCTGGCATGAGACAGTGTGAACCAAAAAAGTAAATAAAAAGTAGTTCTGTCTCGTACACAGTTTAAATTGATTTAAAAGCTCTTTATTCACTGGTCCTGGCAACTCAGAAGCAAGGGAAATGATGCCCGCCGCCTTCACTGCACCTGTCCCGTATTTTGGGGGGGGGGGGGCTCAACGAAACACCCTGGAGCAGTGCCCTGGCCCCACCAGGTTTCTGGGCTGCAGGAGAAGGAAGAAAAGTGCTCTCCGTGGGGATGTGGGCTCAGGGTTGCCGTCTTCTGGCCAGTGCAGGCTGCTAAATCTGGCTCCTTTGGGTCTGTTGCAGGAATCATGTACCGCAAGTCGTGCGCGTCGTCGGCCGCCTGCCTCATCGCCTCGGCTGGGTACCAATCCTTCTGCTCCCCAGGGAAAGTGAATTCCGTGTGCATCAGCTGCTGCAACACCCCTCTTTGCAACGGGCCCCGGCCCAAGAAGAGGAGCAGTTCTGCCCCAGCCCTTCGGCCGGGGCTCCCCGGCACCCTCGTGCTCCTCCAATTAGGCCTTTTCTTGGCACACTGCTGAAGCTGAAGGAGATCCCAGCCCCCTCCTGCATCGTTCTTCAGGCCCACCTTCCCCCAGCCCCCTGAGATTTTTCTGGGTGTCCTTTGATGCTGGGTGGCGAGGGGAATCCGTGTTCTCTTTCTTTCAGTTCCTTGGCAAACAATGGAAGAGCTCAGTGTAAAAACAAAACTTTGTGAGCTCCGGACGCATTCAGTTTGACTGAATTTTCAGCGTGTCCTTAATGGAAGGAAGGAGGAGGAATGGATACAGATGGGCCAACTCTCAGAGCTGAGGCCCGGTTGGCGGCAGCATTCGCCCTCAAGTGACACTTGTAAGCGGCCATCTGCTTTCTTCCCAGGCCCGTCTTCCACCCCGTCCCTGATGATGGGCGCACAGTTTGTTTTGGCACTGCTGCATGCAGGTAACCGTCGCTTTCGTGTGGGGAGGGCCCGTGGGCGCTCCAGCTTCCCTTCCTTCCTTGACAGACAGTCAGTCACACTTCATGCTCCTGGAAGCCATTTTCGGTGGCAGGGTTGGCGGGTTTCACCTCCGAGTTGGGATCCGGTGACTCGCAACTCAACTGCTGAGGCTTAGGTTCGGGCTTGGCCTCGCTCTGAAAAGTGCTTAGGAAAACCTTGTTAGTTCTCCTTGCAGAGGAATTGGGCCGGGAAGCCAGGAGGATGAGCGGGCGGCGCACGGAGCGGGCACCATCCGTGGTGGAGGCCACATGGGCGCGCAGGCGCTTCTCCTGGTTGGCATGTGGCAGCGTCAGCCGGCAGCGCAGCACCTGCCCGAACACGCTGCGGAACTGCTGCGAGGACACGTTGTACAACAGCGGGTTGACGACCGAGCTCAGGTAAAAGAAGGTGTCCGAGAAGGGAAGAAGGATCATGTACGCCTCGAAGTAGGACTTGGTCCAGTCGTGCTTGGGTCTGGCCGCAGCCATGATCCTCCGAACCTGGTTGGGCATCCAGCAGACGGCCAACGTCACAACGATCAGCCCTGAGCAGGTGGGAGAGGGGAGAGAAAAAAAAAAAGTCGTCAGCCCAGCAACAAAAAGATACCCATAAGATATTGAGCCCCTCAGTTCTGTGCTTATTGGCCAGGAAATGGTGCCCAATTTTCAAGTTTGGGCTTGACTGATGGCTTTTTTTGCCACTAGCAAAAAAAAAAAAAGAATTTAACACTGTTTCAAGGCCAGGGGCGTTGACTGTGTTAAAGACCATTAAATGCTGTAGACAATTGATTTATACCTGTTGATGCCTGTTAATTTAAAAAAATGTTTTTGTTGTTTGTTTGTGTATCCAGAAAGCATTTGATGTAGTCCATAAGTCTGGTTTTGGCCTTTAAGGGATAGATGGATACAGTATAGCCACATCAGATGAAACAATATTTGTACTTTAAAGAGTGTGTGTCTAGAGGCAACCCAATGGTTATTTTCAAGACAGAGGGCAGTGGCAGCCCTTCGGTAACAAAGAAGTGTATTTAGCGACACTAATTTTGCATTCAATTTCAGGGGAGGCAAAGTCAGGAGTAGCCTGTCACTGAGCGTGTGTTTTGGACGTGTATTTAGTAGGCATGCACACCTGTAATTACAACGCTGCATCTGCAGCAGCACTTCTGTTTCTTTACAGGTGTTTTTAGATGTGTCATATATTTGAGCCTCATGGGGGAAAGAAGATAATTATCCAAAAACCATGGAAAATATAAAACTTGGAGTTCAGCGAGTAACTCACTAGCTCACTGCCTTTGCGTCACTAAGCTGTACCGTCAGCAGCCCCGAAAAGATCAGGCTCTAAAAAGACACCCCTTAGTGGTCCCCCAGAGGATCAAAAGTTGACTGCACGGACAGATGTCTGAACGCCCACATATCTGCATTCTGAATCACGCAATCATTGCTCTTTCTACAACCTCTGACAGAGAAAAAGATGCTATGTACACCATAGACAACTGATATTGCAAATGTCATGGGTATTTATCCACAGTGACCACAAAAGTAAGAAAAGGAAAAGCAGGCATCTGCAGAGCCTTTGCTGTCTTCTCTTGGGGACCCAAGACACCAGAATGTAAGTTTCTAGGTGGAGAGCTGATATCTTAGAGCTGTGTTTTGGATTTTCAGAAATTCTTCCTCCCTCTCCTAAATTTACATAAGAAGAAAAATTCATTCACATTTTCAAACCCTCTGATTCTCTAGGCAGCCACAGGTAAGTGATTGTTGGCAACGACCCCTTCTTGCCTCTGATCAATGGTAAACATTTCATTAATAAATGCTCCAGGAAAAACAGCCATGTTTATCCATCCAGGGTTGGCCCACCCGCACACCCTCGCCTAAGCATCCCCCCCTTGCCTGGGGTGGCAGAGGGGCCCTAGTTACGTTCTCTGGCACTGAAATCACCCAGTTCTCCCAACAACCAATCCTCCAAAAATCCCAGCTGTCAGCAAAGATGACCCGTGAAACCTGCTCTCCCCTGTTAAATTTCCAGATAGGCTTGACAGGTTTATCGGGTCAAACCTCAGCCCACACTTGAAATACAAACCAATTTGCTTATTTCTTTCCTTTGCTACACTCAGTAAATCTAAAAATAAAACAAACAGGCAAAGTAACATATTGATCTGATGAAAGGCAAAAAAAAAAAAAAAAAAAAAAATCACCTTAAGAGTACAGGCTGAAGCACCTAGTTCCAGCTGCTAGATGGGAACAAAAATCAACGTTGTTCTGATTGATTACCAAAAAAAAAAAACAAACCTGCATAGGAAAATCGGGGACTCTAAGAGGCACGGGTGTGTCCAGTGTCCAGCCACCACTGCTATTCCAAGTGTGTTCTGAAGTTATTTCTCCTTATTTCTTATCTCACGTAGCTCTGGCTGAAAGGTTCATCTTGTTAATTGTGAAGGACTCAGGTAACTCACCTCGCGAAACAACATATCGTCACAAAGTTTTCTATCTTTTTCTCTTCCTTGCCACTGAATTTCAGAGAACAAGTACCACCCATCTTCATCTAAGGACTTATTTCTTAGAATGTGGAAGCTGAGCTGTGTGCCATGCTCACTGTGGGAGGTTGTGCTTGCAGGTCCAAGAATCTAGAAAGGCAACGAGAACCACCTTGTACTTACCCTGGTTGAACATAGCACAGCTTCTGAAGCCAACAGAAAGAAAAGGCAGCAGTGTGGGGCAAAAGAGAAGTTACACGATTTTTCTGCTCCTGTCCTGTTCTCTTGATCTCTTGTTTACATGACCCTTATTCTCCCATTACCTACACCCCCTCTGCCTAGAGTCGATCGTTCTTTGATTGACCATCCCATCAAAAGGAAGCAGAGTTCCATAAAAGGCAGGACCCAGCATCCCCGGTCCAGACACGGGCAGATGAAGGATTGTGGCTGGTTTATAGTTCTAGCCAGGATAGAATTCTTGCTCTGAACAGTTGAATAAGTAGGAGGTACCTTAGTCTGAACAAGTAAGAAGATGCAGAACCAGACGAGAGATTTTTTCAATGATGAGAAAAAGAAGGGAAAGGTTAGCATTCTGGGTGGAGAAGTAAACAGACATGAAAGAAAATACAAATTTGGGGAAGAAGCGAAACAAGGAACTGAGTTGAAATGGTCAGGGATTAAAAGATGAGGCACTGGACAGGTCCTGAGATGTAAGAAAGCACCACGCCGATTGCTTATTGCGTTTTCCCTACGTTAGTTCAGTGATAAGTGCTCTCTGCTAGTTTCCCATGCATTGCTCACAGCAACCTGCTGAGATCAAAACTGTTATTATCAGATCCAAACTGTTATCTTAATTTTCTAGCTGAGGAAGTTGAGGCTCAGAGGTTAGTTACCCAAGGGCTAGCTATAGCCAAGACACATGCTTGCTGGACTCCAAAATCCACAAGCTATATATATTTTTTTTTCTCCAAGACAATATTGTCTCTCACATTGTCAATTTGAAAAATAAAACATAAGTAAACATGAGCCATCATCCCACCATACATAATAGGTATTAAACAAACAGCACTGCCCACTAGAAACACAAGCCACATATGTAATTTTAAAATCTCAACCCCATTCAAAAAGTAAGAGGTGAAATCAATTTTAATGATTTTAATCCAATAGGCCCCAGATACCATCATTTCACACAGGGTTTCAACGTGCAACGAATCAAACTATTCATGCGATGTTTTACATTTTCTTACATTTCTTACTAAGTCTTTGAAACCCAGCGTGGCTTTTACGCTTACAGCACATTTCAGTTGGGACCAGCCCCCTCTGGCTGGTGGCTACGCCACAGGTTAAAGTAACCCTTCCTAGACGCTCCCCAAAGCAGCAAGGCTCCCAATTTCCTTCTCCTCCCATTTCCCACTTCCCAGCCACACACCCCACAGAGTCCTGCCAAACCAAAGAAACCCTCACAGAATCTCCCACCTAGCCTGTATTTATCCTCCTAAGATTCTGACGATGCAACCAAGGTTGAATCTGGATCGCATTTCTGAATACACATTCTCCGCTATAGTGTAGACCAAGTCGATCCAGTCTTTTCACAGATAAGCCTTCCCGATAAGGGACTACAAATTATTTAAAGCATAAATAATTGTGAAAACACACAATTTTATTTTGCATCCCTCATTCTAAGCCTTGCCTAGTCATTCTGCAGTAACACAGATTGTGCCGCATACCTGCCAGAGCTGCTAGAATATACTTCCCCATCTCAACTGGAGATGGGGAAAATGGAGCACTGGGCACCCAGATACAGTCAATGGACAGTGTAACAGAGGTGAGCCTTGCTGGTGTCAGGAGTCAAACTAGCCCCCTTATAAAATTGTCATTTTATAATAACAAGTGAATTGCTCCTTTCTACATTTGGAAACAAAGTTCATTATTTTAGGTGACACATTGCTGAGAATAAACACCATGTCCAACAGTGGCTTTTTATTCTGGCCGTTCACAACTGGTTCAGCTCCAGTCCCAGCTACTCTGTAGCCGAGACAAAGCTTTAAAGTTTTACTCACGCCTTAAGAGCATATTCAAGGTTTGACTAAAGTTACATTGGACTGCAATCCATTTGCACTTGTATATTACATTTGGAAAAATCTATAATGCTTCGGTCTGTGTGGTGTAATCTGTAGCCCGCAGGTAAATGACTTCAGTGTGAACTTGAGTGGAGATCAGTGAACTGAACTCAGTCACTGAGTAAAGCACGTAAACTGTTTTTAAGTGAAACTGTGGATAGATCTGTATCGTACTGCCGACAGCCGTGCACTCTGGGTTAAGAAATACCTTCCCGTCTTGCCTGTTTTCCCACATAAAGTACTTCCATTTTTCCTCCTTGATCACTGCACTAAAATGCCAAGAGCCCATTAGGCGGTGACACATTTATTCTCAGCAGAGTACTGTTTAAAAAACAGAAGTAATGCAGACGTCCAACAGCGTCCTGCGCTGAAGCCTGATATTTCAACAGCGTTCGAGTCAGCCTGCTTGGTTGAGTCTTACCGTGCTCCGTTTTCTCCCCTCCAATCTTTAAAGCGAACGTAATTATTTGTGAGTCCCCCAGAAATGACTCACAGTCGTCAGAAAACGGGACAGCGGGAAGAAAACGCCCTTGTCCTACAAGTGACAGAACTGAGGCTAAGTGATTTGCTCAAAACCTCACAGGTCACGGTGGCAGGACCGCTGCTCAGAACACTGGATTCCACCCGAAATGGACCAAAAATTATTTTTAAATGTAGTGGGATGGCTTTGTCTTTCACTTTTTGGCTCAAGTGCTAACCGTTCACAGCATGGAATTCAATGAGAGGCAGGTCCACCTCAGACCCCAGCCAAAGTCAGCACAACAGCTCGATTTAGAACCAGGATTCCGTTTTAGAAGCAGGTCCCTCAAGAACAGGCACGTGACAAAGCTCTGGAGCACACATATTCCCCCCAGAGGAAGCTGAAGTTCTCCCAAAGGAGCTGAAGAATGTTTGCAAAACGAAATATGATTCCAGGTCATGACCTGACGAGCAAGCCTTAAGGACACCATTTATCCACCCGATCTGTCCATCCATCCATCCACCTATCTGCATCTGCCTATCGGTCCATCCATCTGCCCATCCATCTGCCTTACGTAAGCACCTGCTACAAAAGAATATCTAGCTCGTCCTAAGGAGGAAAGATCTGGATATTTGATCCTTCCTCAAGTGAAGTTATTTTGTTTGCTTTTAAAGAAATCACCAAGATTTACTTTTCCACCTGTTAGAGTCCCGTTTCACTGAATCACTGAAGCCTCGATTTAGGATTTCAGTGATTAGCAGAGCTGTCCGTCTCTTCCTGCCCCAATATTCCAATTTCTCTCTAACCCCAACCGCGGTGAGCAGGAGTCAGAGCCCCTGTCCAAGGCACTGACGATAAAACGCTGAGAAAGGTGAGGCAGCCACAGCCTGGTGACGTTTTGCAAAGGGCCACGACGGCAATCTGGACAACATTACGGCAGCAATGTGCAGGGCTGGCTGACCTTCCCACAGGTGGGAACACTCAGAAAATTAAAGGAGGGAGACTCCCCTGGCGGTCCAGTGGTTAAGACTTCGCCTTCTAATGCAGCGGGTGCGGGTTCGATCCCTGGTCGGGGAGCTAAGACCCCCCACATGCCTCGGAGCCAAAAAACCGAAACAGAACAGCAGCAATGTTGTAACAAATTCAATAAAGACTTTAAAAATGGTCCACATCAAAAGAAAAAAATCTTTAAAATAATTAAAGGAGAGTAAGAGTTGGTTTACCTGGAAAATGGCAGTCAGGCCGAGACACAGCACGAACAGGGGATGGAGGAATGCAAGGGCCACTCCTTTCTGAGAGCGGCAAGGCTCAGTGTGGCCAGGACAAAGAGCTGGGTGGAGCAGGTGGGAATGGAAGTCAGCGAGAGAGCACTGCATCTGTTTGTTGGCAATAAATTAACTTGCATAGAGCAGTGCGCAGAACACCTGCTTGTCAACCGACGTTTAGAATCACAGTTGCCGGTGGAAAGTAAACATATGGTTGGTCGAATGGAGGGGCCAGGAAGAGGCAAATACATCCGAGCAAAGGTTTTAGCGCTTTCTTGAGTTCTGTCGTCGTGTTTGCCAATCTGCTCTTGCCAGCCAGCTGAGACACTGACTCACTCGCTGACTTCGACCCAAGGAGCCCAAATCAGCGCAAACCTTGGTTCAGTCTCTCACCTCTAAGACGGCGGTTCTCAAAGCGGGGGTTCCCGGAACAGCAGCATCAGTAGTACTACCTGGGAACTCGTGAGAAATGCACAACCCAGACCCGCTGAATCAGAGACTTGCGGGTGGGACCCCTGGGGTTAACAAGGCCACTGGTTGGTGCTGTTACTCAAATTTGAGAACCGCTGGTCTAAGAGAAGCACAGATGGAGGTGGAGCCTGGGTCAGTGGGCATTGGTGTGGCCTCATCACCACACCACGCCCTGTCACGGGCTTGCCTTTGAAGCATCCCATTCGAACGAGTGTACTAGGGCTCTGACAGTAACTGTGAAACTACTCCCACTGGCTCCTCTCCTTCCTGAGGGCAGCCCTACCTCTCTTCTCCCTGTCTCCCCTTCCTTCCCCTTTCCTCTCCCTGCTCCCCTCTCCTCTCTTTTCCCCCCTCTTTCTTTACATGTTTCTCCAGTAAGGAAAGCAATGGCGCCTCTCCTTTCTCTGCACTGTTTCTTTCCCCCTTTCTCCCCTCCATGCTTTCCCAAGGTCACCATCACCAAGCCATGTCCAGTCTTGCTTATGTTGCCAGCACACACCGCTTCCCTTTTTCTTCCTGGATGGCTTTGAGACCGTGGCTGGATCAGCCGAAGGCACGTTCCTTAATGGCTAACAGGTGGCTTTCTAGAAGGATGGCCACCACTCATTGCTAAGTTTGCCAGTGGAAAGTGAGGGGCTTTGGAAGCAGCACAGATGGGCTGTGAGGAACACAGGTGATGGCTGTGCACTGGACATTCTCCCCCTTCTCCCCCCCGGCTGAGAGCCACTCCATGTCCTCTGACCCTGCCAGGGCTTGCCTGGACGCCTTGTGGTCACTTTTTCCACGCCCCCATCCGCTTAGAGACCTTCCTTTAAAACTCTGATCTGCCCCCTTGTTCTCTTTCCTATTGAGAAATATTCTTTAGGAGAAGGTGAAGAGCTGTTGGGATTTGGTTTTCAGAGCAGGGTGCAGGTCCCAGGTCCCAGCTTTAAAATGACGTAAAGGCCACAGATGGCTGCTTCTGTCCATGAGGACAGATGGTTTGATGTCCCATCCCTGCCCCAGCTATTTGACGGAGCCCAGGAAAGGAGGGTCCCCCCAGTGTGGCCAGCCACCAGAGACCCAGATTCCAGATGGCCTGCAATTTGCTGAGCATCTCATCCATCCCTTTCTGCTCTATAAACGTCAGTACAAGAAGAAAAATTATAAATCAGTACAACAATATATATATTTCTAAAACAAGCCCTCCTGTCTGGGAGCTGTAGGACACCCCCTTGCACTCAAAGCATTTAGGGTCATCATTGTGGTTTAGTGCCTCTGTTCCTTTTCCTTCATGAATGCATGGTCAGTGATCCACTGATAACTGTTAAATAAATATTTTTCTATGTGGCTCTCAACCGTATGTAGCTGTGTGGCTTTCTATGCAGTCTGTTCTGAATCAGCTGATAGTGACGTCCCTGTGTCTGGGGTAGCTACAAAAGCCTGTAGCTGTTTCTCAGCAGACAAGTGAAGCGGAATGCTTCTTCCCTAGTAACGCACAGCCCAGGTGCGGGTGGTGGTCACGGGGACTATGGTGCCCTCCAAGCCTGCGGGGGAAGCGACAGACCGTGTGATGACGGGGCCATCCTCTCCAGGGATAGACTCACGCCACCCCTGGTGATGGCTGTGCCACTTATAAACACTGCTTCACGGCTGAAAGGCTGCAGTTTCTAAGAGAATTTAGCTCCCTGCAAATGGTAGAGAATTAAAACCCCAGAATGCAAGCACTGAAAAAAAAACCTCACAGATGAGTCTACCGGCGGGCCAGCAGAAGGCTCAGAGAAGCGGGAAGAGGTGCCCAAATTCACACAGCCCAGGAGTCCAAATATAGGGCCTCCCAGTCTTACGGTGTTTCGCACTGGTCACGAGCTCCCCCCAGAGCCCGGCGAAACCAAGCAGCTCTCGGATGAAGCGGGGCTCAGACAAGCCCACGCAGCAGAGGCAACACGGGCATTTCAGGAGCGCGGAGAGGCGCCAGCGCGCCTGTGGGTCCCGGTTCCTGCTCGAGGCCCCTCCGTGTCGCGGGAACGGGACCCTGGGAGAACCAGCACTGGGTGCTTGTGACTGAGGCAGGCCAGGCCCGGGTGGGGCAAGCAGCCGTCCCATCTGTTCTTTCCGGTCTCCAGGCCCCCGCACATGCTGACCACTCTGCCTGAACCACATCTTCTTCGTCCTCCACTACTCCTTCTCTGTCCCTTCCTCTCTCCTCCTCTCACGCCACTGCCATGCTTGGTCCAGCTCTTATTCTACAAGTGTCCACAAAGTGTCACTGCCTCTAGGAAGCCTTCCTTGTCTCCACGAGGCTCTACCAGGTTCCCTTCTATGAGATCACCAGCACCTTTACCTCCTGCCCCTGTCATCATAACACTGTAAACTAGACCATAAACTCCATGAGGTCAGGAGGTTCCATCTTCACTGTCATATCCTCAGCATGTCACAGACCATCTTTACATAGTAATCGCTCAATAAACATCTGCAGGAGGGAGAAGGGGTGTTGGAGGTCAGGTGAGGGGCTGGATATCCGGAGAGCATTTCACTTGCATTCACCTCATGTACATAGGATCCATTTGAAGCCAGCTTCCCCCTCCAGAGGGGTCAGTACACTGAGCCTACTGACACCAGACCCAGTGCCTAGATCATTACAATCCCCATCCTGAGGAAAAGAGGAGGAGAGAGTGGGACTTGAAAGAAGGAATCACCTTTCATTCAAGCAAGGCCAGAACCCCCAGGTCCAAGAAGGAGGTCCAGACAGGGGTGCGGAGGTTTGGTTCTGACAGATGCCTTCAGACGCCAGCAGCCTTAGTCTCCCAGACCATGCACTACTATCCCAGCCCTGTATTCTCTGAGCTATAAACCCGTTTCTTCTCCTGCTTCTCTCCAAGATGGCCTCATGGGGTACAGAGTGCAGATGAGGATCAACAGGTGAAATAGGATCTAGAAAAGACACATGTTGGAGGACATTCACTTGCCCCCAAATACTCACTTCAGGGACCCCCAAAATCACGGTCCCCCATGAAGATGCTATAAGTCTTTATCAGAGAGCTGCAGCCCCCAAACCCAAAGCATAAGGGTTGGGGTCTGAACCAAAGGGCGAAACTCATAGAGAAATGAAGAGCAACCGGTAAAGGTGGTGGGAGACTGTTTCTCTGTTATACACTATGTGGCCTCAGGAGAATGAACTCCTGCAGTTATGACCCTAAATGCACCTGGGAACAACTTGGTTGTAGAGCGAGAGGGTTTGGGGAGAGCAGAACATGAAGATGTTTAACTTCCCAGATTAACACCCCTCCCACTCTATGCCTATCATACATTTGCCAATGACATACATCCTAGCACCAGCACCTTTGTCTCCCCCTGACCTAGGCAACTCTGCCCACCATGGGATGCTCAGACTTTCTCTCTAAAGCTCAGGCTTCTTCTATGCAAAAGCAGAGATTACAACGGCTGCTGGGATGATTAGATGAGATAATGGACATAAAGTGCTAAGTACAGTGCCTGGTACCAGATAAGGGCTTCTTGTTAGCTGTGACTATCAGCACCTCTCTGATCGTCTCCCATCTCCACCACCATGACCACGACCTCCACCTGCGCCACCATTACCATCTCTGGCACCATGTATACCATCATCACCAGCTCCATCTCCCCTTCCACCACCATTCTCACCACCACCACCTTACCACCAACATTCTCACTGCCACCAAGGTAGCTCCCACAGGTCAGAAATCCAGAAGGCTGACCAAAACCACGAGATGTCAGATACCTTCCAACCCTCAACTCACAGATAAGGCTCAGAAAAATCCTGTTGACTTTACTAGGGTTTTCCTGCTAGTCAGTAGCAGACAGAGGACCAAGACTTAGATCTCCTCACTTCCAGGCCAAACTTCTTTCCACCACCTGGAAACGGGGCTCCCGCCACTCTGCCCTGAAGCCCTGACTCATTGATCCCTCCTTCAACACACACATATAGGTTTTGGGGGTTCAAGGAGCTAGAGAAGCAAGGAGTGGAGACTGTAATAAAGAAGGAAATTGATAGAAGGTAGTATTGTTAAGAAGAAGGAAAAATTCCAAATTCCAGGAAGATGGGAACCCTGAATGCCTCCCCAACTTCCTGTCCTTTCACAATTCCTCTCCAGGAAGAACGACAAGGGGCAGGGAGGCCCCATGACTGTCTGTTACCCGGTTAATAAGGCTAAGAAGGCCTCCTCTCCAAACGAACCCATCCTCTACTCCACTCTCAGCACACATCCACACCCACACCCAGCGCCCACAGCACGTTTGCACATGTCCCAGTATAGGTGCAGACTGAGCTATGGTACTAACCCGCTGGGACCTAGAGCCACACAGACCTGGGTCTGGATCTCAGCCCTGCTATTAGCAGCTTTGTGCCCATGGACTTACGTCTCTGTGAGATGGAGGAAAGAGTAGTATCTACTTCAAGGAATTATTGTGAGAAAAGCTGAAGGAGATACGTGCATACAAAGCACAGAGCGTAGCAATGGTCAGTGAATGGCCACTCCTGCTACTTACTATCCAATCCAATCAGCTGCTCAGGGTGGAGGTAATACCAGCTAAAGTTAATGCAGTGCGTGCACTTCAGACACTCTTCTATGCACTTAACATACACTCATTTAAACCGTACAAAAAGCCCCTACTGAATTTCACTGCTATTACACAGATAAGAAAGTTGAAGTATGAATAGGTTAAATGACCTGCCTAAACTCACACAGCTGACGAGGGCAAGGCCAGAACTTAGACCCAGGCGGCCTGGTCCAGAGTCGATGCTGTTGAACACGCTGCCCCAGCAGCCTGCCCTCAGCTGGAGAGTCCTTCGGGAGGATGGAAGATCAAATGCTTTCTGAATCCCAAATTCAAATTAGGGCACTCCGATGCAAATTTCTTCTTTTTAGGTGTCATGGTAAAAAACTGTCAAGAAATAAAACCCCCCTCTAACACACTCTATGACAAGGAAAGGTATCACCTTGAAAGGGCCTCTTTTCATGTAAAGTGAACACAATAAACTTTCCTGTTATTGTACCAGAAGCTTGATGGAATTCAAAGAAGCGAACTGCCTTTGAATAGGAGTCTGACTCCTGCAGAATGTCTGCTTTTGACTGGATTTATTTGATGGAAAGCAGTAACCTCTGCCCCATCCCCACTCCCATGCACAGGAAGAGTTCCGGGAAGGATACTTTCCTATGAAAATTCATTTAATTTCGGCACTGAAGACTATTCTCACTCATCGTAAGCTGATCTTCCCCCTCCCCATAAATACCATCTAGAATTTAGCTTCAAAGTAAATTAGATAATGAGTTCAGCTCCCCTTTATCTGCTCATATCATGTAAGTTAGCAATGAAATTCCTGGAACAATCTATAACCAAATGTCAGAACAGGAGGCAAAAAAATGAATTCAGCTGATGGGAGAGACATCAAAAGAGGTTCACGAAGAATCCAGGCTTATATCTGTGTTTTATTTAAAGCTGAGGGTCTCAAATGAAATCCAAAAAGCTCTCAGAAGAGTTGAGGAGATGGTGTCAGGCTTCTAAGATAGGGTTTTGTATCAAGAATGATCGGATGAGGATGCCTTCCTGTTAATGATTTGAAAATGAAATTACTGCAGCATGACCTGATAAGAATAAATCCCTCCTGGGGGGTTTTCTTTTCAGAGGGGCAAAAAGAACTTTGAGGAAATAGTCTCGCAGATTTGGGAACATTAAGTATCATCTCCCCTATCCAAGTGCAGCAGTAATTGTCAACGATGTGATTATTCATATTTAGTAAAGCCAGTCCTGTCCAACAATAACATCCTGCTTTAATTTTTAAAGCTATTCTGCATCTGTTACCTCACTTGCTGTCTCCACAACCTGATGACCAATGGCAGTGTAATATAGGGAAGAACGAATCTGACTCCATATTGGATGTGTTTCTTTTACTTCAACCTTTGTATTCTATTGCTTTTGCTACAAGTTAAGAAAGTTGCCTACAGCCTGAAATAGACAGGATGGCCCATCCTCAAGGCTCTGACCTTTAAAGGTATAACATTTTTCCATTCATATAAAGATAAAAAGTTGCAGGACAGAGAATAACATCTGTCTTGTTGGAAGTTTACAGAAACATCCTGACCTGACCTAGGCAGACAGCTGCAAGAACAAAGGATTCCCCCACCAAGAAGTTTGCAACAACGAGCCACATGCCTCCAGCTTTTAGTATAAAAGAAGCCTGAATTCTAACTCAGGCAAGATGGTTCTTTGGGACACTAGTCCACCATCTTCTTGGTCTTTTGGCTTTCCAAATAAAGTCACTACTCCTTGCCCCGACAACTCGTCTCTCGATTCAGTGGCCTGTCATGTGGTGAGTAGTACGAGCTTGGACTCAGTGACAGCACAGCACCTCTGGGCTCTGTCCTCGCTCTATACTCATCTCACTCCCCCTCTCTGGATACCACCTCCATGCCTCTGACTTGAAATACCACACCTGGGGATACGCAGGTCCCAGATCAACGTTGCCAGCTTCAGTAGGCATCTACAGCCAGCCCCCAACTCAATGTCATGCCTTGGGTAGCTCATCTGCACCTATACTGGGACACGTCCAAACTGAAGTAATGACCAACCACCAGCTGAAACCTGCTCTCCCTCCTCTGCTCCCGATTTTAATAAATTCTACCGCCATTCACTGAGATTTTTCTAGCTGCAAACCTGCAAGTCATCCTGTTCTACTTCCCCATCACTCCCAAATCCAATCCATCTCTAAGACTGTCACTTTTCCCTCCCCCATCTGTCCCCTTCTCGTCACCTCCACTGTAAGATCCCTAATGGGGCTGCCCTTATCTCATGCCTGGATGAAGCAGAAGCTCACTGACTGGTTTTGTTCGAAATCACTCCTGCCCAAGCCGCTCTCCAAACAAGCCAGGATCATCTCATTAAGTTGAAAAGTTCATGTCACCCCCTGTTAAAACCTTTAAATGGCTTATTACTGAAACCTCAGAATAACTGAAACCTTAGAATAAAGTTCCAAAGCTTTAACAAGTCCTATAGGATCTGCCCTAACTTATTCCTTCAGGCTTTCCCGTACCCTGTGTGCTGTGTCTGCTTCCAACACCTCACCCTTTCTCATTTCCCGGAGCCAGCCAACTCCCCCTCCTGCCTCGGGGCTCTTATCCAGCCAGGCTTCCTTCTCCTCACCTTGCTTATTCTTATCCATTGTTCAGTTCTCTGCTGAAAGACCACTTCCTCCAAGAAGCCATCCAAGACCTCATGTCTGAGCCCCCTGTTATAAGCTCCCATCACCCCATGCTTCTTGGCCACACGCTGTACGTTTGGACATATTTAACTTGCAACATGTGTCTTTCATGCCAGTCTTCTCAGCCACGGGAGCTCCATGGGGTTCAGGGCTGCGTCCGTCCTGTTCTACATCCGCAGCGCCTGGCACAGCATCTGGGACATGGTAGGTGCACAATACACGTAGGAAGACCTGCCAATCTGATGCTCTAACCATATAGCGGGGTAAGTGGGTGGGTGCTGCTGGCCCTATTTTTACAGATGAAGAAGGTGACATGCATTACGCTGAACCTATTTGGTTCAGGTTACAAAGAAAATGAGTGGAAGACAGAAAGCCTAAAACCTGGGATCTTCTAATCAAGATGTTCACAAATTCAAGTACATCACCCCCATCACACATCTCCATGTCTGTAACCCAGAAATCCAGTCCTACACCCTCTCCCAGAGTTTAGCCGAGAGGGAGGCAAGCATGGGACGTCCCAGCATGGGGTGAAGACTTTCACCCAAACTTCGTCTTGGAGGGAACAGCGTAACTATGACCAACGTAGTCAAATCACAGAAACATGGGCTTTCAGACCTAGAAGGATCTCAGAGACGACAGATGATTGTGCTTATAAAATGAGGACTTGTCTCAGGTTTCTGAGCCCCTTCCCAGTAACAAAACCCTGGTTATTTGACTTCCCTGTACTCCAGGATCCTCCTGCAAAAATTATGGGATATGGGGCTTCCCTGGTGGCGCAGTGGTTGAGAGTCCGCCTGCCGATACAGGGGACGCGGGTTCGTGCCCCGGTCCGGGAAGATCCCACATGCCGCGGAGCGGCTGGGCCCGTGAGCCATGGCCGCTGAGCCTGCGCGTCCGGAGCCTGTGCTCCGCAACGGGAGAGGCCACAACAGCGAGAGGCCCGCGTAACGCAAAAAAAAAAAAAAAAAAAAGTTTAATAAAGAAAAAATTATGGGCTATGAATCACATTTTACAAGGATATTGTATAAATTAAATTAGACACTATACTTACACTTTTTAGTATTTCCAGGTTTACAAATTCAAGAGATTATAATTATTCCCTTATGTAAAGTCCTCAGGGATGCCTAAGCGCCTTTCAGTCTTGCTCTCAGAGTACGGTCCATTGCATCCCCCTGAGAGCATGCTAAAAATCCGGACCCTCATGCCCTACCCCAGAACCGCTAGTCAGAATCTGCATTTGAACAAGGTGCCCAGTTAATGTCTGAGCTACATTCCAGTGGCCTAACTTCTCAGCATCACATCGGGGCCCTTCTCCACCTATCTGCTGTCCTCCACCATTCCCTTCCTGAGCCCCAGGCTTTTCCAGATGACTCACATTTCCAGGACCTACCAGGTCTTTGCCCAAGACGGATTCTAAGAAACTCCCGGAATTTACCTGCTCAAGGTATTCTCTCCTCTGGGAAGGGCTCCCTGACCATTCAAAGAAAAGGAATCTTCCCGGACCTCGTCCTTGCTTCCATGACAGCTGAACCACACCAATGTAACTATGAATTTCCACGTCTGGCTGAGAGAACGTGGAGAAGCAAAGCCCATGTCCCAGCCATCAACTTGTGCCGAGTACAGCACAGTAGGGCCAAAACTTGTTCACTGGATGTATGAAAAAGAAATTTAATTCCATCAAAACATGTACCAAAGTCCCATCCTGAATTTCCAACTAAACTGGAATCCTACTGCACCGGTACATATAAATATATTACACACACACACACACACACACACACACACATCATTTTATTGCTTAGGATAATGGTACCTTAAAAATAATTTTGGACTTACAGGAGAAAAATCAGAGACCACCTTCCCAACCCCACCCCAGAAAGATGTGCAAAGAACAGAGCGGCTTCAGGTTGTTCTAGAACCAGGATACAGACAGGGCAGGAAGGCAGTGGGACAGCACCATTTTCCCTGAGGCAGGCCACCTCCTGGCCTCGAATGGGTGAGAAACAGGACGCTTCCTCTCTCCTGCCAGAGCTCTGCCTGGTGTCCCGCTAGAATCTGCAGGTCTCTCAGGTTTGAAGTGACAACAAATCCAGGAAAGGATGGAGAAAACTGCAGGAGACTGAAAAGCCTCTTCGTGCAAACAGTCCCACCCAGGAAAGGCAGGCTGGGATGCAGAAGGTGGCCAAAGCCTCTGGGCATCAGCTCTGGAAACTCTGGAACTCCTCGACGCTTCCCAGAACAAGCCTCTACTGGGGGCAGCCACTGGCAGGAGTAAGGTCCAGGTGGCGGGTGGGGAGAGGACAGGCTGCAAGATGCGTCTAAAGTGGGGAAGAGAAACAAAGCGCCAGAAGGATGGGAGCATGGGGGGATGAGCTTGGCCTGGTGCATCTTGGGACTGAGCACCGTCAGAAGCCCAAAGCATAACTCGAGAGCCACCTGAGGATGTGTCCACCTAGCCCAGACCCAGCTTCACCAGGCGCCCTTCTTCACCTGATCGCAGATCATCACACTTGGCGTTGGAGCACCTTACAGATCTGTCCAACCCCCACCACACTACAGATGAGGAAAGGGAAGTCCAAAGCCCAAAGGCAACTCCTTCAAGGCCATTTGCCTGGCAGCTCCAGGGAAAGAGAAAGACCAAAGCCAGGCCCCTTTCTCCTTTCCCACGGCCAAGGCTCTTTATTTCAACTGACGTTTATGAGTGAAGCCCAGGGTTAGAAGGCAGCCCTGTATACGTGAGGGTGGTTTTAGGATCAGAACCCCAGGGCTGGGAACGGGCCTCTTCCACTGACTAGCAGTGTGACCCTAGCGAGCATGTTACTTCACATGCGTGCTATCATTTTATTTGATAGCAAAATTGGGAAATTAATATCTTCTTTATAGGATGATTGTGTAACCGAGCAGGACCCTATGGGGTCTTCCTGGAACAGACCCCCTCCCCCACAGCCTCTGCTGTAGCTCCTCTCTGAAGTACCCAGATAATAGTATCTCATGTGTATTTCCTGAGTTTTTCAGATGCTAAAAACCACCACCTAGTGGAAGAAATTAACTACTTGATGATCATGAACAAGAAGCCCCCGGACCTTCTGGCGCCTAAGGATTGATCATGTTATCCGCCCTGTTACCTCACCGTCAGCCAATCAGAGAACTGATCACATTACCCTCCGACACCCCTCCCTCACCTTGCCTTTAAAAATGCTTTGCTGAAACCCCTCGGGGAATGCAAGGTTTTTGACTGGAAGCCACCCGTCCTGTTCTCCTCGCCCGGCCCTGCAATAAACCTTTCTCTGCTCTAAACTCCAACGTCTTGGTATTGTTTGGCCTCACTGGGCATGGGGCACGCGAACTTGCCTTCAGTAACAACTGGAATATAAAATGAGACTGTATGTCAATACTTGGCATATTGATACTCAAATGTTATTTCCCTTTCTCTCTGTTTCCTAGAATCCTGGGTTTGGGGGGAAAAACAAAGTAGTATCTCTGCCACCATCCCGCTTCAAGCATAGTACCCTGCACACCATCGCACTCGGGTCGCACTAACGTTGTGGCAGGGTGTCCTACAATTCAGTGCAATTCTCACACTATTTACCTGAAGACAGCATCAGATCCCACAGGCTAAGGTCTCAATCCTACAAAACTACTCCCCTAACCCCACTTCAGATGCCAGTTGCAAGCCCAGGTTGCCTTCCGACCAAGCAGCTATAGATGTGAGGTTGCGACAGCCCCTCCCTTGGGTTTGATTCATTTGCTAAAAAGCAACTAAAAGAATTCAGAGAAACATTTTACTTACTAGATTACTCGTTCATCATAAAAAGATAGAACAGCCAGATGGAAACGATGCAGAGGACAAGGCGTGGGGAGCGGACAGTGTGGAGCTTCCTTGCTCTCTCCGGGGCACCACTCTCTCCAAACCTCCATGCGTTCACCAACGTGGAAGCGCTCCAGACGCCTTCTTTTGATTTTTTATGGGGGCTTCCTTATATAGCTGTGATTGATTAAATTATTAGCCATTGATGACTGAACTCAGTCTCCAGTCTGCCTCCCTTCCCTCCCTGGAGATCTGGGGCAGGGCTGAAAGTTCTAACCCTCTAATCACTGGTCGGTTCTTCAAGCAACTAGCCCCCCATCCAGAGGTCCCTCCAAAAGTCACCTCATTAACATAACAAAAGACACCTTGATTGCTCTCCTCACCAAGAAACTTTAAAGGTTTTAGAAGCTCTGTGCCAGAAATGGGGATGAAGACCACATATATATTTCTTATTATAAATCACAACATCACAGGTGGTAGAGTAGCTCTCAGGGTTGGTGCGCGCGTAGAGTTGTTAATTCTCAGTAAAACCACCCTGATAGTCCTTTGGGGAACCACTATCCCTGACGATCCCTGAGGTTCAGGTTGGGGGTTGACTCCACTCCACATCCCCAAAAGTAGATAGATGCTGAAGGAGTGGGCAATCAGAGTCACAGTGGCCGGTTCACTGATGGACACGGGACCCAGTCAGGCCAACCAGACACAGTATTGGGACGTTTGCTGGAACCACTTGGGAAAGAAATACTCTGTTGGTGTTGCCCAACCAAGAAAATAGAAATCTGCAAGCCTGTGACTATGACTGCCCCAGCATGGGAGAGCCTTCCCTGAAACTGATGTCAATGCAAAGGAAAGTAAAGCAAAGACATAGTAAGAGAGAGTAAAGGATTTCTGACACTGTTTGAGACTGGACCCTACCAGACCTGAAATAAGACCTACCCATGGACTTTTTCAATTATATGAACTAATTCCTTCCTTCCTTCGTTTCTCACTTTCTTTCTCTCTCTCTCTCTCTTTTCTTCTTAAGCCAACTTGAATACAGTTTTCTCTTACTTCCAACCATAACAATGCCAATTATATAAATCTCTTTAATTTAATGTGACCTGCAGAGGCAATTCTTCATTCTCCTAAGGTAACATCACTCAGTCTCTCAGGTATAAACTGAATCCCTCCTGTAAAGAAACATTTTCTCTTGCCCATCTGAAGCAAAAGAGAGTAAGAGGATTAGTGGCTGCTTCCTACCACTCATACCACTGGGACTTTATCTACTCGAAGCTTGACTTCTCTCTTTTCTCTCTATTGACTAAAGCAATCCAACCCTTTCCTTTCAAAGGAAATCTATGCTTATTTACTTGTTTCCTGTTACAAAAAAAAAAAAACCCAGCTACCCTTTCTCTTCCTTTATGCAAGGTACTTTTGGATGTGGAATTCAGAGTTGGAAGGGATATCGAGTACATAAGCCAGTGGAGCCTTATTATTTGGCCAATGAGAAAACAGGGGGTGAATGTGGAGCCCCGTGCCATCAATGTGCAGCCCCCGTGCTGCAACTTCAACAGCTCTCGATGCTTTGCAATGACCTTGCACACAATCAAAGCTATCTGTGGGTGGATTAAAATATCGAGTACTTATCACATTGCCTTTCGAGAAAGCACCGCAGCCTTGGATTCTAGCCCCAGTGCTGCGCTCACCAGTTGTGTGACCTTGGGGATGTCGTTTGACTTTTCAAAATCTGATTTTTCATTTATAGATTCAGAGGTTGTACTAAGAGGATCATAAAATGTCGTAAGTTTAACGAACCTAAAGCAGATCATGGACCGAGAGAAAGTATTCCTGCAGAACAACAAGATAAAGACAGATGATCTGGTCGGGAAAAAAATGGGCAAACGACTTGAGCAGGAACTTCACAAAAGAGACCATCCAAATGGCCAACAAACAAATTCAAAGATGTTCCACATCATGAGTCTTCAGGGAAATGCACATTAAAAGCACAGTTAGATATAACCACATATTGAACAGAATGGCTAAAATAAAAATACACGGGGTGGGGAAAAACACGTGTAGGCAAGGATGTGGAGCAGCTGGAATGCTCCAACACCGCTGGTGGGACGCCAGCTGGTACAACTACTTCGGAAAACCATTCGGCGGTCTCCACGAAAGCTGCACACCTGCGTGCCCGATGACCCAGCAGACCCACTCCCAGGGATATGCCGAGAGAAATGCATAAGATACATCCACCTAAAGACACGGACAAGAATGTTCACAGCAACCTTTCTAGAAGGGTCCCCAACTGGAAACTACGCAAAAGCTCATCAGTGGTAGAAAGTGTAGATAAATGGGATATCTGCATGATGGGATGCTATACACTGCATAGAGCAGTGGGAACTGGCGGAATAAACCACACCCTGCAATGTGACTGCATCTCACAAACATAATGCTGAGTGAAGAAGGCAGACACAAACGATTACGTGTTACATGATTCTGTGTATACAAAGCAAAAAAACAGGAAAGCAAACGCATGGTGTTAGAAATCAGGATAATGGCTACCCTTAGGGGGTAAGTACAAGGGGGCACAGGGGGGGTGGGGAGGTACTGGTGATGCTCTATGTCTTAATCTAGTTATGTGAATGTGTTCAAAGTGTAAACGTATAATATGTGTACTTTTCAGTATGCATGTTAGACTTCAACAAAAAGTTCAAATTTTTTTTTTTTTTTTTTTTTTTTTTTTGCAGTACGCAGGCCTCTCACTGTTGTGGCCTCTCCCGTTGTGGAGCACAGGCTCCAGACGCGCAGGCTCAGCGGCCATGGCTCACGGGCCCGGCCGCTCCGCGGCATGTGGGATCTTCCCGGACCGGGGCACGAACCCGTGTCCCCTGCATCGGCAGGCGGACTCTCAACCACTGCGCCACCAGGGAAGCCCCTCAAAAATACTTTTTAAAAGTATTCCAGCATGGACAGTAAATGTCATTCCCTGTTATGGGCTGAATTGTTCCCCTCACAAATTCATATACTGAAGCCCTACCCCAGTACCTCAGAATGTGACTGTGTGTATTTGTAGATAAAGTCTTTAAAATGAAATTAATTAAGTTAAAATGGGGTGATTAAAGTGGGCCCTAATCCAATGACCAGGTATCCTTCTAAGAGGAAATTAGGATACAGACAACACAGATAGAGGGATGACCATGTGAGGACACAGTGAGAAGGTGGCCGTCTGCAAGCCAGGAAGAGAGACCTCAGAAGAAACCAATCCTGCTGGCTTCTTGATCTTGGACTTCTGGCCCCCAGAACCATGAGAAAATGAATTTTTGTTGTTTAAGTCACACAGTTGGTGGTATTTTGCTATGGCAGCCCTAGGAAACTAACTCAGCCACCCTAGATATTCTTGGCTTCGTCTTATGCTGGGCATTGAGATACAAATGAAGCGCTTTCCTGGGAGGTAGAAGAGGCTTGGGCTGCCATGGGTGGAGGAGAGGAAGAGGGTAAGGAGGGTGGGGAGAGTAGTCCTCTATCCCAGCATCCCCTGCCAGGCTGCTTCTGGCTTTTCCATCATTCCAGAGCCTTCCCCAGCTAAAGAAAAAAGGAACAAGCCTCCTTCCTAAGGCAACTGTGCTGGTTTCCCATCTCAAAGCAATCACAACAGTCAGAGCTCTGGGATTTTTGCTTGAATAATCACAGAAGGTTTTAGAGCTGGAAGAGCCAACGGACATCGTCTCATCCAACCTTCTCATTTTATAAATGAGGAAAGAAAGGTCTAGAGAAGTTACGAAGCGCGTTCAAAGTCACACAGCAAGTGAGCGGCAAAGCCATGACTAAATCTGCACCCGCACCCCTATATCCAGACCAGGGCTTGTGCAGGGAATCCTTATTGCCTTCCTCTCTTTGGAGGGCAGGTTGAGGAGGAGATGCAGAGAGCATAGTTCAGCATCCTTTAGAAGCTTGTACTTTATCCCTGCCTTTTGAAGCAGCACCTACACCACTTCATCGTCACTCATGATCTACCCCCAACTCTCCCTTCTCCCATCATCTCCTCTTTACTCGCCGCCCTTCAGGATCTCCCGGAAGTGTCTGGAATGGAGAGTCCAGGGTGCTGGGTTCTTCCACCTGTGTGGCTTCAGGCAAGTCACTACAACTCTGTGCTGAGGCTTTCTCGTCTGCCCAACAGGCACCGGCTCCCTCTGGATGGCTGGGCAAGGCTCCCCGAGGACCGTCCCTGAGACAGGCTGGGACCTGGGACCCTTTGCTGCAGTGCTTGCACCAGGACAAACGTCTCCTCCAGCAGCAAAATACAAACAAACTAAATGGGACTAAACATAACTGTGTGCATGTACGGTTGGGACGAATTATGGACAACAAGATACAAAGAGACCAAAAAAAGCCCAACTGCCGCTTCTGAAGAGCCAGGAGCAAAACCCGGGTGTTGGGCACTGCGCATGCCCCCTGCACTCAACACCACAGAGGGGTGGGCAGACCGCCTAAGCCCCCCCCTCTGGCCCGACCCCTGGACACACCCCTACCCTCACCCTATATAAGGATCCAGCTCGCCCCCGCTTCAGGAAGCGAGCAAGGGGACCTGTTACTTGTCCTCGCTCCCCCCTGCTGCAGCAGGGGCCCCCGTAAAGCCTGGCCTGACTTTCTTGTCTGGCCTCTAGTCAATTTCTATGGATTGGGAAAAGTCAAGAATGCTGGTCGGTATCGTGCCCAGGCCAGAAGTCCTCCCCGCTGCCCTCCTGGGGAACCGAGGGGCCAGAGAGCTCCTGCAGACTTGGGTGGAGCTGCGGCCGCCTCTGTGCATCTTCCTTCCACCTCCAGCCTGACCTCCGTGATGGGACCCCTCTAACGCAGGCCCCCAGCACCCCACGGGAGGGCTGGAAACAGACAGGCCGCCTTCTTATTTAGGATGAGGGAGCCAGTAGGCTATGACCTGTCCAAGGCCCGGTTTGGAGCTTAACGAATTCAGTCCTCACGGTAACCCTGGAAGCTGGGTATCGTTCCGTCCACACAATAAACAGAAAACATCGACACGTCCGAAGATGCGAGCTAGACGGGCTGGGCCGGGGTTTGATCCTGGGTCTCTCTGCCTCCACCATACTCGCCCTTCTGCTGCACCCCAACTGCCCCGAGCTGTACCTCAAAATGGCAGCTTGGCAAGTATTAGAGTAGATGGGTCATGTGCCCAGGACGGCAGGCGAAAAGAGACCTCTTGGGGACTGACTGTCTCACAAGCGAGCTGGCGGTGGTGATGGCGAAACAGCCTCCTTTGAATGACTCAATTAGAAAACAAAATAAAGCAGAGCTTATCACAAGTCGCAGCGTGTGGCTGACCATCTCCGTCCGGTCTGCTCACACCTTAGGTACCGACAGCTCTGGACACCGGCGCAGGGAGCTGTGAGCTCCAAGTCACGGACATCTACAGCCATGCCAATGACACCCTTCTTTCCCTGCTAACCCGCTTTTTGAAAGACCCTTCGGGCACGAGCTAAGGGAAGTCACCCGAGCTCAGGGACCGGCTCTCAGCCGGCCAACTCCGAACACGAGGCAGGAACTTGGAAAGCTTCCAGAGGCAGCTCAGAGAGGGGCTCTGGGGGCTGGGCTCAGGCCAGGTGAGAGCTGCGGCCAAAGGACAACCACTGAAGCAGAAGAGATGCACAGTAGGCCTTTCTAGGTTTCCCTGGAGAGTGGACATATCAAAAATGCAAAAGCTGTGGTTCGATGAGTTAAAGAGGACCCACTGGTGACAGAGAAAGAAAGAAAGAAAGAAAAGGGCTGAGGGGAAGTGTCTGGGTGTGGGCAAGTGGAGCAAACTTATGCCCAAGAGACACTGGAGGGTGGGCAGGGAAGATTCCAGGCAGAAGCAGACACCAACCACCTTCCCCGTCTGGTGCAGAGGAACGGATCCCATCCAGCAGGAAAACGAGGGGCTCTGAGCTACACGGTCCCCCGCAAGAGGTGAGGTGTGGGCACTGCACGGCGGTGTCTGCAGCAGGCCTGGAGACAGTGTGGCCTCTGAGCTTCACCATCCCAGGAAATACAACGAACAGAGGGGGGGAAGGGGGAGTGGGGACGGTGGGAGGAGAAGCCTGAGTGGGTAGCAGAGGCCCCGCCCCTCCCCAGAATGTCCCTTGCATGACTGTGTCATCAACCAAAAGGCATTGGGAAACCCTCCAACCCAAAAGGCCTACTCACCTGAGGCCCTACTGCCAACATCACAGGACCAGCTGCGTAGGGAGCTGGGGCCTCCGGGCTCAGGAGGGAACAGGTGATCTCGGGGGAGGGGTTCCTGCACAGGACAGCAGGCCACTTACTCCCTAGCACCTGGGAAACTCTTGAGAAATCTCCAGCTGGACAACTGGCCCCCAGGCACCAAGCGCTCAAGGGTTTCTAAGGACCAGAAAGAGGCAGTGCCCTGGCCAAAAGGCCCCTGATATCCTCTCTAAGCAGAACCGTACGTATACGGTAGAGTCTAGAGCGAGCAGAACTGGTCCCTGCCCTAAAGGGATACATGAACTCAACCAGACAGCAGGACACAGTCAGCCGATGGCAGGGGTGAAGGGCCATGGCCTCTGAACAAGGGCTGAAATGACAAGGCACGATTCAGCCACTCAGTCAAAACACACCGGGGCCAGGCACCGCCTGCCCCAGTCCCTGTGCCGGCCGGGGCCACGGGAGTGTGGCCCACGCAGAGGCTGAGGATGCAGAGGAGGACATCTTACGGACAGAGAGTGGCGGGATCACAGGGCAAGGGTTCCAAGGGGACTGCAGGACGACAAGGCAGCCACAGATTGCGTTCACAGAGGAGTGTGCCCCGTCCCTCCCCACCCACCGGGAAGGGCATCAGCCACGCAAGGGGGTCTTAAGAGCCGCTGGTCTCACTTGGGCAAGGGCTGGGGTCTGAAGGCTGTTGGGTGTTCAGGTGACTGAGCATCTGGGCCACCTACAGTGACAGAGCTCTGGGGCCCACCCGGAGCTCTTCTCCCTGTGGTCTGTGCATCCTCCGCCCTGCTTCCTTGACCTCTCTGTGCTTCATCTGTAAAATGGGGCTAACGCTGCCACCGCAGGGTTCGGCCGTTGGGCGCTGGAGGCAAGGAGGTTAGTTCCCCCTTCCCCGCTGGGACAGAGCTCAGAGGTGCGGAGGCCTGGAGACCTGCTCCAACTCCCTGCGACCAAGCACATGCTGCAGAGACACGCCCGCGCTTGCCCAATCTTTTCACTGGCTTCCTCGGCCGTCCTGCCCAGTGCCTGAAACTGTTGCCACCGCAGCTGGCCGCTGAGGACACACGTGTCCCACTCCTGTTGCAAGGAGGTGCTGAGCCCCGTGTAGGAGATGGTCTGTGTGTGCCCCGCGGTGACTTACTGTCTGGCTGACCTGGCCTCAAGTTCCTAAGAAAGCCTGCTGGGCTGCAGAACCCGCGTCAGCACCCCGGCAAAGTACAGCAGCCAGCCTATCACAGCAGAGACGCAGGTGGGACCACGGCCCAGGGGAACCTGGAGAGTGCAGCCGCCTCCACGGGGCGCTCCAGCCAGTGGGCGGCTGCTGTGCCCCTGCGGGATGCCCCTCTGGTTGCAACACCTGCAGGCTCCCGGGGAGCTCCGCGGGCGCTCTAGGCTGACTCTGCCCCGAATCAAAGAGGCACGCGGGGCAGGGCCCCCTTAACACCCACATACTGGTCCAGGGGCTGTTGGCGCCCTTGACCTCCTTCCCACCTTCTAAAGTTCCAGGGGACCTCAGCGGCGTGGGCAGACAGCCTGGCGTTAAGTGAAGCCGGCTATTAAAGGCATTGCCAGGCCGGGAGAGGGGGATCCTAAAGACAGAGAGGAGATAAGGATAGGGGAGGATGGAGTGGGGTGGCAGATGATCATAAAACCCAGACAGGCCCAGAGTCCGTGCCCCCAAAGTCCACAGCGGGCCCAGTATGCTTCTCAGGTAGGGAGGGTGCTCTGTGCGCCTCTGCCTTGGGGATGGTGCGTCCCCCTCCCAAGTTTCCCACCCAGGCCAGCCCCCATCCTCCAGCAGCAGCCTTCATTTCCCTGGGTTCCTTAGCACCCACCAAGAACTGCCTGTGTCCTCAACACTTCTTTCCTCTTCGTCCCCATTTAGCCATAATAGAAGCTGTGTTCTCAATCTATTGTCACATTTATGATCCAGAAAGCCCTCATTTCCTGCAATAATCTTAAGTGACAATTCAAGGCTTAAATGCACTTTAATGTTTTGTAATGCTTCGAAAGCAACATCTCGAAATTATAATACAGCCTCTGAAATTACTAGTCTGCGTGAAAAGAGGGAATGAACAACTGGAAAACGAAATGAAAATTCAGCAAATTGATCTAAGGCTGAAATGATGAGGTTTAGTAAGTTTCAGCGATGTGAGTGGGAGAATGCCGGGGTGACCGCTGTCAGGTGCCAGGTGGCCTAGCTAGGGGAACAAACATCTAACTTAAGGAATGCCTTCTTTTCTCACTTTCCTGATCAATCAAGGAGGAGAGAGCCAGAATCTTCTCACCTGGATTTTTCCAGGGTGGGAAAAGGAAGGGCATATTTAAAGGGAACCAACCGCCACCCCTGACCAAGGAAGAGAGTTTGAGAGAAGAAACACAGTAGGTAGTAGAGGGGGCGTGGGGCAGCATCCAACCAGAGAGAGCCTACTGCCGGCTTCCAGAGGTGGTTCTCTGTTCATTCCAACCATTTCTGTCAATGCTCACTCAGTGCCGTTGTCTGATTTATTCCCAACGTTACTTCTAAGAACAGATGAGGACCTCGAGGCTCTGAGAGGTTAAGGGACTTGGGCACGTACACAGAGAAAGCTGTGTGGCCTGGGTTTGAACTCAGGTTGAAGTTCAACGCTTATATTCATACTTTACAGTAAAGAGAACCTGAACTTTTACAAAGGATTTAAAAAGCTTTCATTAAAAGTAATAATAATAACTCAATGAACAAATGAAAAGATAAACTGGGGTAAATATTTCCTGCACATATAACAAACAAATGCTGAATATAAAATTACCCAATATAAAAAGAGGTCTTAGAAATCAACAGAAAGGAACTTCCCCGGTGGTGCAGTGGTTGAGAATCCGGCTGCCAATGCAGGGGACACAGGTTCAATCCCTGGTCCAGGAGGATCCCCCATGCCATGGAGCAACTAAGCCCGTGCACCACAACTACCGAGCCCGTGCGCCACAACTACTGAGGCCTGCGCGCCTAGAGCCCGTGCACAAGAGAAGCCACCGCAATGAGAAGCCCCCGCTCGCTGCAACTAGAAAACAGCCCGCGCACAGCAATGAGGACCCAACGCAACCCAGTAAATAAATAAAAGAAACCAACAGAAAAAGATTAGTGGTCCAAAAGAAAGGTAGATAAAGGACGGAAATAGGCAAAATTAATGGCAATAAATATACCAAAAAATAATTAACTTTACCAACATTTGAAAAAAATGTAAATCAGAACCACAATTAGATCTCATTTTTGCCCTTCACAACGGTCTGAAAGATTGGTATATACAATATTGGTAAGGTTCCAGTATGGAAACGGGGTGGAGGCATTCCTATTCACTGTTCAAAGGGAAAATGTGCTCAACTCCCTTGGAGGCAACTGGGTAATATCCTCCAAAATCCAAAGGTACATACTATTTTCCCCAGGAACTCCATCTCTAGGACTCTAAGCCATAAAAATACTCAGTCAAACGTGCAAATATTTTAGTACAAGAAATTCTGCTGCCAGAAAAAATTCTTACAACCCAAATATCCAGCAACAGAAGATACTTAATAATTATGGTACATCCACCCATAGCTGTTAAACAAATGAGACAATTCTGTATGCACTGAAATGGACCCAAGATTACACTGCACTGTTAAGTAGAAAAAAAGGAATCCACAAAACATATGCATAGCTTGTGCTACTGGAAAAAAAAAATCAAAGAAGTGTGTCTATGGATGGATGTGTTTCTGTGCATTTGTGTTTGTATAGAGAAACCTCTGGAAGAAGAGGCATCAGGTTCCACAGTGGACACCACAGGGCAACAGAACTGGGAGAGGAGAAGGGAGCTTCAGTTTCCACTTTATATATTCCTATGTGCTTTGATTCCTTAAAAACAACTTTATGGGGAAAACCAGAATATTCTCTGGGAAGGTAGTAAAAGAAATCCTAGAATGATGCGTGGTAGCATTGGAACGCTGCAGAAAAGCAGTGAAGAAGCCCAGTGTCTGCCCTCAAGGAGCTCGTATGGGATCAGAAATTGACTTGCATTCAGAGACCGACAACCCTACAACAGGAGATCCTACAAAACTGGAAGAATGAAGACCCACGGCCAGAGACAACTATTGCATTCTGCAGACGGCCGGGGGAAAGTGAAAAGCTGAAGAGGGCTTCTTAGAGAGGCGATACTCCCAATGGGCCTTGGGGAAGAAGTAGGATTTTGCTGGTTGAAAAGGAGGAAAAGGAAATCCAGCAGGGGAGGACGGGAACAGGTGCTGAGAGACTGCAGAGTGACATTTCGTTGAGCGAAGGCACAGGGACACCACAAATATCAGAGCGCTTAGACAGGCTCCATTACAGGGCAAGGATGCTGCCAGGTAGAGGGGAGGTGTAGACCAGGGTGCCTGGCATAGGGAAGGCTACCGCTTGCCAAAGGAACCTGTGGAGGCTCGGCCTGGTCCAGCCCCATCCCCTCTGGCCCACACTAAAGTCCACCATGAACAGGTTGAAGTGGACGGCGGAGCTTCTTCAACCCTCCCGTTGGCCTTACCTCCAGATCTCCTCTCTACACTCTTTTCTTGGGTCCCTGGGTGCTCTCTCCCCTCGCCTTCCCCTACACTCAAATCCCTGACACTGAAAACCTCAAAGGCTTCACCCTGTGTGGTGACAGATGCCCTCTCGGATGTCAGGGCAGCTCGATGAGTACAGAATGCTGGGGAGTAGGGCAGATCTGGACCAAATCCTGGCTCTGCCCCCTTCCAGCTGGGCAAAGAACCACCTCTTCTAGCCCATTTTCTCATCTGCAAACTGGAATAACACCAACAATCTCACACGGTTATTGGGAGAATGATAAATAAAAACTGAGAGCAGACCTAGCTCAGAACCAAACATATACCAAACTCTCAACAAATAGTGGCTCTTACCTGGCTAGAAAGAGGGGAGGGGCAGACATGGACTGACAAAACCACGGTTCAGTAGAAAGATCACACGAAAGGTTTTGGAGGTGAAGGGGGCTTTCTGAATTTCTATGAATCTCACCAGGATTATTCAATCCATGTTGAAGGATCACCTGCTTAAAACATTTGGGTCAAAACCAAGGCTGGGACGGGGATGAGACAAGGGAGGTGCCTAGGGCACAAAATTTAAGGAGGCACTGGCTCTTGGGGCCGGGCAAGTGCAGAGTCAGCACCTGAGCGTGAGCGCCTCCTTAAATTTTCCATCCTAGCTGCCTCACTTGCCTTACCCTAGTCCTGGCCCACGTCAAAACAGTGGCTTAGAAATGAACCTCTAAGAAGCAAGATTCGAATTAAATAGAGATATTGCTACAGGAAGAAGCAAGCAACTGATCCCCCGGGCTGGGAGGATGTGTTTATTTGGAGTGAGAGGGGAGGGGGGGAGTGCAGTTACAATGAGTGACTTACCAGGCCTGGAGCAAGAGTTGGCGTCTACAAGGGCCTGATCTCACCGGTTAATTGGCCCTACCCGCCTCCCTGCAATTCTCTAGTCAGCTAGCATTAACACACCTCAGGCCCACTCTTCAATAGAGCAGACTCTGTCAGGAGCTGCCCTGCTGCCTGGCCCATCTCAGTGCGACGGACCATCCTCTGCAGATGGGAGGGAGATGTGTAATGATGCCTTCCAGAAAGGCATGAAAGTTGAAGATAACACCAAAGAAGGGGCAGGCCTCCAGGTGAGGCTGGAGATGAGGTATTCTGGGGAACTGCCGAGCAGAATTTCATTCTGCATTCAGTGCAGGTCTCTGGGTTGTGAGATCATGGCTGAGTTATCACAGCTCCTGATGACAAATCATGAAAAACACGTCCTTCCCAATCTCTTTCCAGGTTCCTACAGATGCGATTAAATCCACGATTTGAGAACTTAAGAAGGCACCTCTCACGTTTTGAAACAGCAAAGCAACAGGACTGGGGTGGGTAGAGGGGAAAATGAGGAGAGCCGGGAAGGGAAGCGATGCATGGGTTCAGGGAGAGGTCCCAAGATAAAGAGCAGACTTTAATTCTAGGAAAGAACACCAAAGAAGATTTTTTTTTTTAATTAAGATAAGCAGTCTTGATTCTTGGTGCAAGGAAATTATCTATCCTGGGTTTTCTGGAGCTCTTGGAGCTTAAAATGATGATTTAAGACAGCCACCCTGGACAGTGCAACTTTGGATGGGTGAAGAGAGATCAAGAAGAATTGAGAGGGCTTCCCTGGTGGCGCGGTGGTTGAGAGTCCGCCTGCCGATGCAGGGGATGCGGGTTCGTGCCCCGGTCCGGGAAGATCCCACATGCTGCGGAGCGGCTAGGCCCGTGAGCCATGGCCGCTGAGCCTGCGCGTCCGGAGCCTGTGCTCCGCAACGGGAGAGGCCACAACAGTGAGAGGCCCGCGTACCGAAAAAAAAAAAAAAAGAATTGAGAGCCAAGAGGAGCTTCTGGACAAAGGGAAATTCACACTGAACTAAGGCATCAGTTTTGGCTTTCAGCTTATAATTCTGCAGTATGGGTACCATAAGTTGCTGCTCATGTCATTCTGTATGGACCTGTTTCATATAGCAAGAACACTCACCCACCAGTTCATTTATTTATTCACTAATTCACTCTCTCTAATTCACCTTTGTTAGGTGTCTGTTAAGAGGCAGGCACTGTGTGAAACACTGGGGATATAAGCATAAAAGATAAGATGTTTACCCTTGAGGACATCACGTGCTAGTGGCAAAGACAAGTAACTCAGCGACTTCAATGGACCCTGATACTGATGAGGGCGACGCTTCCGTGTCTAGATGAGAATGTGGAGGAGGAAGACAAGGATTAGAATAAGGACAAGCATGACGATAGGCTAACATTTATGCAGTGCTCATGGCACACCATGCCCTGTGCTAAGTGGCGGTGATATAGTAATGAACATGGGAGAGTTTCTGCCTTTGAAGTCCAACAGAGGAGACAAACTCATAAATGAGCAATTTCAGCTTATGCCCTCAGGGCTGTTCTTAATTACCTCAGATGACAGACAATTCCCACTCGCCACACCCGGTCTCAGAGGGATCAACGAAATCTTCCTGAAGGAGGAGTTTAAGCTGAAGTATGAAATGGGCATGAGATTTACCTAAGCAAAACGAAGGTAGGTAAGATTTTCTGGGTGGGTACAGCAGCGCACAGAAAATCTCACACAATAGGGGAGTTAAAAAAAAAAGTTTTACAGACATGTTTGTTATCTATTTGGAGTGTGACAGAGCTGGAGCAGGTAGCAAGTGCAACAAGACAAGAAAAATAAACAAAATGATTGAAGAAGAAATGAAACTCTTGTTCACAGACTACATAAATATACAGAAAATCCAAAAGCATCTACAGAGAAACTACTCAAATTAGTAAATGAATTTTGCAAAGTCCCTGGACATAAAGTCAATTTCTAAATGGATAATTTGCAATAGCATTTAAAAAAATCAATACTTAGGGAATAAATCTAAAAACAATCAGCAAGACCTCTACACTAAAAATTATAAAACATTAATGAGAGAAATTAAAGAAAGCCTAAATAAATTCAATGCTATAAAGATATAAATTCCCTCCAAATTAATTTAAAATCAATCAAAATCCCAGCAGATATTTTGTAGACATTTACGAGCTGATTCTAAAATTTATATAGAAATGCAAAGGGCTAAGGGTTAGCCAACGTAATCTTGAAGAGACTGAAGAGAAGTAAAGACTTATAGTACAAGCTATCATGACCTATTATAACACTTAAGACCATGTGATCGTAGCACAAGAATAGATAAACTCACCAACAAAACAGAACAGAGGATCCAGATACACACATATATGGTCACCTGATTTATAACAAAGTGACACTTCGGGGAAGCAGGTAAAGAATGGACTTCTCAATACATGGTCGACTGGATCTCCAAACGGCAAAAATAAATCTTGTGCCTAACCTGAAACCATACACGAAAATCAATTCCAGAAGAATTACAGATCAAAGTGTGAAAGACAGCGTTTAGAGTAAGCAATGATTTCCTTGTAGGAACTAATTAGAACAGAACCTGATAAAAACCACAGGGTCAGGAAATTAAAAATGCATCTCTCATGTCAGCAAAGAACCAACCAACCAAGACTGGTGGGGGGATCAAAGGAGCTGGAACTTGAAGGAAAGAGATGCCTGGGTTCACGGGAAGTTCCTAAGATGGAGAGCAAACTGTAATTTGACCCTAGGAAGGAAGGAATGCTAGAAGGTGAAGAGGAGGTTTGGGTCTTGCTTCTTGGAGCTTGGCCATGGTGATTCAGGAAAGTCAATACGGGGCACTGCAACACTGGGTGGAGGGAGAGAGACACTAGAGCAACCACGAGCAGAATGAGCTTCTGGGCAGAGGGAGATGAAACTCAGTGTGCCTTCAGGCTGGTAATTCTGCCACGTAAGTATGTATGTAGATGAGAAGCTCAGTTTGGGTCACGGGGCATTGGTTGGTTCAGCATGATAAACACTTCACTGATTGCCCCTGAGGAAAAGAAATATACTTGCTACTTGTAGATGCCCAAGGAAGGACATTACTTAGTACAAATGCAAGTTCAATTTCAATAACTGATACTATATAACTCAGGTCCCACGTGCTGAGGCCACAAGGAGCCTGGGTGTTCTGATGGCAGAATGGCTTTATTAGATAAAAGTCTTTCTCGGAGGAGGGGTGCTTTGAGGGCCATGTCTTGAAGGAAGCGCCTGTTTTTACAAATCAGGACACGAGGTCTTCAAGCAGCTTTCAGGGCAATTTCATCAAGGGAAATTGGTCATAACAACCAAGAGGTGGATGGAGACGCTTAACTGAGCCAAGCTGAGATATGTAAATGGCTTAGTCTCTCCCCAGTGTTCTGAGGCTTACTGATTTCTCACCTAAACTTGCACTTACTTGGTCACTTAATTTAAAAACTCAATCAAGTGACAGACTGTTTTCAGAAGATAGCAATGGGAAAGAGTGCTCTACCTGAGTTACTCTCAACTTGCCAACTTGGCCAACCATCTCCGCCCCTTAACATGGTTGGGAATCTTTGACAGCCAAGTAAAGAGGCCTTAATAAATCTAGAAGCCAGTCTTTCTGCCGCCCTTTTCTTGCAAGAAAGGAAAAATCATGGGATGAAGCCACTGGTGGAGCAAGCTGGAAGTGACACATTTTCCTGCACCACGTTCTCCTGAAATGAAGGAAGGGTACTTTGCCCAGATTCGGAACGTAGGAAGTTGGGTGCTTCGAGATCCCGCAGACTGTGCTATGGTGAAGTAACTAGTGTGGCACAGACTGGCTAACTGGCCCAGAAGGAACTACATTTCTCAGCCTCCCTGGAGATCCGGCATGGCCATGTGATCTGGCAGCAATAGAAGGAAGGCAGAAGTGACTGCATGCCCTCCAGTACTGGCCCTGGAAGTTGCCCACACCTATTACTCCACACCCTTCCCCCTTCTGCCATCCTGATTCAGATGAACTCAGCAACCTTGGGAGCCATGCACTGACTATAGACTAAGGCAGAGCCCCGAGGGAGAAAGATTCTGGATTTGTGAGTCATCGCTTGGGGATGTCTCCTGACCATCAGGAACTTTGGATGTTTTCACGAGTGAGAAATAAACTTCTATCAAGCCATCATACATGACACATTTTGGAGTTGTTTTAGCAGTTAACGTTATCTTAATTGATCCAGAATGTTCCTGCATGATGGCTATGTCTAGAACGCTTGGGTGATTCGATAGCTCTGATGTTGAAGCCAAGTCCCTTCTGGACCAGTTAGCACTGAACAAAAGAAAAGAACAAACCACAAGGGGCAGATGAGCATTTAGTCTCTGTGTGGACCTGACAGAGGGTCTGTGACCAAAGGGGTGAAGTACTCCCATGTATTCAACAGTCCAGTGAGAATGGGGGAGGCAGGTAGCCAGACTGTTACTACGAATGCAGGGAGTTGTAACAGAATCGCTAACAGAGTCTCGCAAAATCAGGAAACACTTTCCTGGCAAGGGACGTTTAAACCCAGTCTTCAAGAGTGAACAGACAGGTACCAGGTAGAGACGAGGGTAGAGTAGAAGAAAGGAGGGCACAGCATTGCAGAACAAGGAAGCAGGGCTTGCACTAAATTACAAAGCTGGAAGGTCAATCTGGCTTGTGTAGCCAGAGATGACTCTGGACAGGTACTCCAGAACAAGGACACAAAGGAAGTGTGTCCAAGACCAGGCTGAAAGGCATGGCCCTCCTCCTGTCAGGGTGGTAGGACAGGAGGACTGGGACTCAACACACTTGTCTTGAGTGTGTCAGTGGCAGACCAAGAGCAGAGGGTACGCTGGCAGAGGGCGGTGGCAGGGCCCCAGGAGGATGGGGCTGCAGTGATTCTGACTGGGGGTGAGCATCTAAACTCACAGAGAAGGCTCAAGCCTGCTGGCATTCAGGGCACCAGAAGCTCCCCCTGCTGAAGGGAGGCTGCAAGAAGCAGGCTGCCTCTCTGCCTGAGAAGCCAATTAGCACAGAGACTGCACATTGGCTTAAAAATTACACTAGACCTGGGCTCCAAATCCAGTTGCACCCCCGCTTTCTCTCTTTCCTTTCCTTTCTTTCCTTCTTTCTTTCATGGCATGGCGTGTGGGATCTTAGTTTCCCCCACCTGGGATCGAACCCAGGGCCCTGGCAGTGAACGCGCAGAGTCCCATCCACTGGACCGCCAGGGAATTGCCCCTTGGTTTCTAACTACATGACTTTATACAAGTGACTTCACCCCCTCTAGGCTCAGTTTTCCCATCTGTAACAACTGGGCTAATACCATCCTTCTCAAAGTTCTCCATGAGCTAATGCAGGCCAAGCACACAGCACAGGGCTTGGCACACAGTCAGTGCTCAGTGAAGAGCAGCCCTTGCCATTCTGATCAGGGAAAGTGCTTGGCGGGACTAGGGTGGCAGTGGGTAGAGGCAACAAAGAGGAAAAATGAATCGACCTCTTCCCTTCCACCCCCATTCCTACCATCTGAGCTGAGTACAGCACATCTGACCTCTAAGAATCCCACGGCCTGTGTACCTCAAATCCACCGTCTGCTGTCATACGTCCTCCCACAGCTGAATTTCAAAGAAAACATCCCAAGAGCCTTTGTACAATGGCACACAATGGAAAACATCTGTCACCACTCTCAAGCAACAGCACCCCTACCTCTATCTATTCGTTTATCCATCTATTGATTTATTTTGAAGCCCTGTTTGGCCCCTGTGATGCTGGCGGGCCTCCTGAAACACCCCTGAGAGATCAATCATGAAAACCCAGCCCTGCACGGAGGCCCGAAGTAATGAGCTACCTCCTGCCAGGAAAATACCATCACAAGCGCCCGTGGATTCCACCTGCTCTCCTCTGGCACTGCCCAGCTTAGCAGTGGAGGGAACTAACGGCTGCTTAAAGGTGAGCTGACCCCCAATGCGCTCAGCGGTCCACGTGGCCGAGAAATGAACACATGCGCGGGCTGTGGTCTGGAAGCCCGCAAGCCCGCCGTTCTGTTTCCCAGGATGCCGGGACGCAGAGGAGTGGCAGCCATCCCAGTGGTACCTGCTTAGTGGTGGCCCGTGAGCCCATATGCCAGCCGGCGACAGGCCCGCTCAGCAGGCCGGCGTTTGAACCATAAACAGCCATTTGACAGATGACAGGGTTTTCCAGAGCTGAGTCAAAAAGGAAACGGTGGGGCTGAGACCTACAGAGGAGAGATCCTGATGGCCAGGAGCTGACAGAATTGGACCTGGAAATGACAGCGGCCAGGGGATGTGTGTTCAGAAGCGGTGCGCACACGGGCTCTCTTTATGAGAGCTGCACACGCACTGAGTTTGTTCAACAGCTGAACCGTTCTCACTGGTGGCTCCGACAAGCCCCAGCTCTGCTACCCACTCTCTTAGGAATCGATTCAAGGAGCAGATGCTCCACTGTCGTCACTGTTGTTATCGTTATTATATTATTTTAAGTGTAATTACACCACAGATGCTGAAAATCAAACTGAACACATTCATCAGCCAATGACCTTTTCTTTTTAAGTGATGGACATTTTTTTTCTCTCCTTAAATTACTGATCTTCCAGTGGGGGGAAAAGTGGAAGATGTAATTGCATGAAACTGTATATCATATTTCTCCTTTCTGGAGGTTTCATTAGAGGCCCGAAACCAGAGAATCACTCTGCCACCCCTTCCTTCTCTTCCAGCTATTTCTGGGTTTTAATAATTATTCATTAACTGCACACGATAATAAGATCCTCACTGTTTTGAAACATTCTCCCTCTGGCCTCCATACTATTAAAGACTCTGATTGCCTGCCAAAAGTGTAAATTTAAAAATCAAAGCACTACCTCAGAAAGGTTTAATATGCGCCAAGTTGAAAGAGTTTTTGCAGCTTATAGCTATTTTATTGCATTAGCAGCTTGAGGGAAAGTGCAATTCCATGTTGAAATTGTTCTCCTTTGAAATGTAACTCAACAGGACCAGCATTGGGGGAATTTTGCTCACAGCTGTTATCTCCTTTGGATAAGGGGCTTGTTTCCCCAGATAAAATCAGCCTCTTGCTGATGTCAGACCTCAAAGAGAACTTCAGGCTGCAAGAGAGAATCTCTCCCCAGGTTCTCTAAGTTATAGACAAGCATTGATTCAAAAGGGTGAATCCCCCTCTGCCTGGCCCCTGAGGCCATTAGAAATAAAACCCCCGCAAACATTTTCCTGCAAAGCCTGGAACTTCTCCCTGCCCCTAACTCTGGGTTTCCTACTCCTTCAGGGCAGAGAAGAGACTGACGTTATGGTCCATCCCCCAATACATTTTACACAGGGGTTCATTCACCGTAGGATGAATGGATCAAAAATGAATGAATGAATAAATACAGAAACTTCGCAAAGGACAGGAAAAGGACAAGCTAGAATTTCTAAACGAAACAAAAGAAAACATCTTGAAAATTTTGCAATTACTGTCACCCACTGAAAGCTACAGCCCAGAGCAAGCTAGCGCCTAAGATACAAAATGAGGCCCAAATCACTTTTTCACGCATATGCTCTCTTGCTTCCTTTTCGTTCTCATCACGGAAGCTCTCATCCACAATGCCCCCAGCCTTTCAATGGCTTTTTCAAATAAGGAGTTAGTAGGGAAGATATACATCAAGACCAGAGCAAGGTCCCACCAAACCGTCTTTCCTGGATGGTGGCAAACTGTGGCTTTGGGAAGCGAGAGGCCACCTCCTCTGCATTCACTGCCCCTCTCTTTATTCACCTCTCCCCAAGGTCATCCCGGGATTTCATAAAGAAAATTGGGGCTCCAGGATCCCAGGAATGACTTGATGGTTAAACATGATCATTTTGGCTGACCAGAGAGGAAAGGCAGATGATAGAATAATCTGGAACATAAGAATAGAAATGGAGAGGAAATTGGGCATCCACTGAATTTTTATTAAATTTGAACTGTTCAAACCTTCCATTGTTCTCCCTGGCAAAAGAAAAAACTCAAACTCCTGGCACCCAGACCCCTATTGATGGGTCCATAAGACCTCTAAGGCCCCATAAGACTCTCCCCATTGACCAAGACCAATCCCCAGAGTTCACTGAACTCCGAACAAGCTTGGCCTTGGCTACTACGAATACCCTCTTCACTCTGTTACTCAGGTTCTCCAGAGAAACAGAACCAATATGATCTGTATGGATATACAGAGAAAGATTTATTTTAAGGAATTGGCTCATGGGATTGGGGAGGACTGGTGAGTCTAAAACCTGATGAGGGAAGCCAGTAGGCCAGAGACTCAGGAAAGAGCTGCAGTTTGAATCCAAAGGCAGTCTGCTAGAGAACTAGGAAAAGCAGGCGTTGCAAAGTCTGAAGGCCGTCTGCTGGGGAATTCCCTCTTGCTCAGGGGTGGCCAGCCTTTCACCTGATTAGATGAGGCCCACCCACATTGGGGAGGGCAATCTGCTTTACTCAAAGTCCACTATGTGTAAAATCTCATCCCCAAAGCACCCTCACAAACGTCCAGAATAATGTTTAATCAAATATCGGCACCGCATTCCAGCCACACTGACATAAAATTAATCATCACAGCCTTGGTCTGTGGATTTGCTCATAGCTCTTGTCCTGCTGTGAATACCTTCCCCACTCTCCCCAACTACTCCAAATTTTGCTCTTGCTTCAAAGTCAGGCTCAAGCCTCCACTCCTGTAAAGGCCTTTCCTGGTGGAGGTCAGGGTAAAGCCCCTTCACTGAGCCCCAGTCACACCTTCCGCCTGGACTTCCTATTATGCATTTATTTCACGTGGCCGGAAACAATCTCTTTCTCCAACCAAAGTCTAAGTATCCTAGGAACTGCAGCAGCTCCTCTCACTGGGCAGCAGGACAGCTGGGTTGAAGGAATACTTGCCAACTAATAGTTCACCAGGCACCTTTTATCATGTCTTCATTTGGGACATCTTAAGTCGTGGGCACACCCTACTGGCTCATGAAGGATGTCAAACGCCTGTGAAGGCGGGCATTCAGATGGGTACAGACGCTTTGGGACTCAATTGTGTTCTATCAAGTAAAACTATAAGCTTCCCTGGTGGTGCAGTGGTTGAGAGTCCACCTGCCGGTGCAGGGGACGTGGGTTCGTGCCCCGGTCCGGGAAGATCCCACATGCCGCGGAGCGGCTGGGCCCGTGAGCCACGGCCACTGAGCCTGCGCGTCCGGAGCCTGTGCTCCGCAACGGGAGAGGCAACAGCAGTGAGAGGCCCGCGTACCGCAGAAAAAATAAAAAAATAAATAAAATAAAATAAAAACTATAAGGCTTCCATTTCAGTTCCCTAGTGCTGCATAGAAACCACTCCCAAACTTAATGGCTTAAAAATGAAAACCATTTTAAGGTAGCTCACAAGTCTGTGGATGGACTAGGCTTGGCTGGGTGGTTCTTCTGTTTTACCTGATGGCAGCTAGGGCTGTACTCATCTGGGGGCTGGCGTTAACATTCCAGAGAGCTGCCTCTCGTATCTTGCCTCTTGGTGAGGATGGCTGGAAGGCTGCGTTCAGTTAGAGCCCTGGGATGGTAGGGCATTCTTTTTCCATGTAGTCTAGGGCCCCTCCTCTCACTAAGCCTATTCACATGATCTCCCCAGCAGTGTGGCCAGATGTTTCATATGGTTTTGCAGGGCCCCCCAAAAGTACAAAAGTCAAAGCTGCCAGGCTGTCTTAAGGTTAAGTCCAAGACAGATACAACATTTCTCCTACATTCTACTGGTTAGACTGCATCACCAGCCCAGTCCAGATGTGTGAGGGAGGGGCTCCACGAGGACATGCAAACTGGGAGCCAGCACTGTAATGTGAAAATATTTCTATAGCCGACAGAGTAGGTAGGTAGGTATTGCTAATACGACTGTGGTTTGTCACCTAGATTCATAAGTGAGCGAAAAACTATATTTCAATTAGAAGTTTATGAAAATAAAGCTATGATTTTCTTCTATTCCATATAAGTTCATGAACCCCCTAAATTCCGTCCCATGCAGCCTTATGGCTCAGAGGACTCCAGAGTAGGAACCCTCAAGTTAAGAGCTGAGGGTGCCTGTGGTTGGGCATTAGAATACTGGCATAGGAGAGCGCAAAGGTACCTCAGACATCGTCTGATCAGCCTATTTCAGGGTCACTAACTCAAGTGCCTCCCCAGGCTCGAGGGCTGGGGGAAGGTAAGGAGTAAGGCAACAGAAATGAGACAGAAGCACCTGGCCCCTCTGATGCCCTCGGTCACCAGCTTGGCCTTGGTTATCATTTGCTTCCTGAGTTACATGGGAACAAAGGCCCAGGGAGCAGAAGGCACTTGTCCAAGGTCTCAAAGCAAGAATCAAGAGGACTCTCTAGACCCGACCCTCTCGGCCACGATCGGGAAGCAAGTCCCAGGATCTCAACTCTGCCAGCTGGCTTTTTCACCTTGGCATTGTTCAAGTCATCCCCTGTGCACCAGCTCCATTAACAGCCACCCTTGGAAGAAAAAGAAGCACTTACCACCAAAACGCTACCTCCTTCTTCCACACCTGCTCCTCAGACCATCCCCAAACTCATCACTTTTCCCTGATGACCATCCTCAAGGCTTAGAACTATATCTTCAGTTCGCCAGACCTCGATGCCATTTTCTACGTAAAACCTTACAAACCCACAAGGGAACCGCTACAGCCCTGTTCTCATCTTCTTAAACTGGCCACCACCACGTTTTATTACTATTACCCAAGGCCTTGTCTCCACAGAACTGTAAGGTTTGTCTCACCTTCCCCATCTGCACCAACCTCTCCCACCCTCCCTAACTCTCTGCCCCTCCATGACACGGTCAACTAGTTCTCTCGGCCTCATTCTGCTACTGACTCAAGTCTCCCTCCCAAGCAGATGTGACTTTAAAAAAAAAGACTCAAAGGGCTTCCCTGGTGGCACAGTGGTTGAGAATCCGCCTGCCAATGCACGGGACATGGGTTCGAGCCCTGGTCCAGGAAGATCCCACATGCCGCAGAGCAACTAAGCCCACGCGTCACAACTACTGAGCCTGCACTCTAGAGCCCGCGAGCCACAACTGCTGAGCCCACGTGCCACAACTGCTGAGCCCACGTGCCACAACTACTGAAGCCCGTGCTCCTAGAGCCCGTGCTCCACAGCAAGAGAAGCCACCGCAATGAGAAGCCCGTGCACCGCAACGAAGAGTAGCCTCCGCTCGCCGCAGCTAGAGAAAGCCAGTGCGCAGCAATAAAAACCCAACGCGGCCAAAAATAAATAAATAAATAAATAAAAAGTTTTTTTTAAAAAAAGGACTCGAAGAGGAATGTATTCCAAAGGGCGAAATTTCAGAAACGGCGGTACACAGGTATTGTAAAATACAAGTGCCTTCCTAGTTGTCCTGGCATAGGACTCGTTTACCATTCACAATTTTTTAAAATGTACCTTTACTAAAGACCTACTACTGGCTGATCACTGAGTTAAGTACCTGGCAAATTTATTTCAGTCAACTCTCACCGGGAGTCTGAACATTGGTGCTCTCTTTAAAGTCTTTTTTACAAATGAGGAAAGTGAGGCACGGTGGGCTCCATAAGTCACCCAGGTGGACACAGCTACTGATGGGTCTTAACCAGGACTTCACCCTTCGTCATGCTTAGTCTTCTGTGTCATGATATAATTTTGATTTTGCAGTCCCTTGGCCAGGGTGGGGGAGAATAAGCCGGCAGCCTGAAGACTAGACGCTCCTTCTGACTTGTTTCTCCTTACACTCTCCCCACCACACTCCGGCTCCCAGCTTCCCAGGCTCAGGCTTTGCGGCGGCGGCTGTGACTCGGCCGGCCTGCCACGGCTCAGACGACAAGCCTGCTAAACGAAAGTGACAGCCAAACCAATGAGTATGTTTGTAAAAAGACCACTCCGAGCCTCAATTTAACTCCAACAGAATTCAATTTCACTTGGGCAGGGATCTCCCTTTGGCCTCTGCTACCCTGCCCTGGTGTCTCTCCTATTTAAATGTGAGCAGCTGGTATCTTCCGCTGCTCAGCCGGCTGAACACCCCTCGGGGATTGAAAGTGGGGAGAAAGGCACTGCTGGATTCATTAAATCCCACTGGCAGAGAGCACCCGTCCTCACCCAGGAGCGCTTGGTAGAAGACACACTTTAAAAACCACACATAACAGGGGGGAAGATCGACCTGTGGGTTTCCTACATGCATGGATGTCCCACTACCTCTTCTTAGGCCACTGAGAAGCAGGAAGGTACCCTAAAAGAAACTGAGCAGACTTCAGTTTCCGGGACCTTTCTAGAGAGCAGAGATGCTCTGGGGACTCCCAGCTAAGATGTGCATGTGGGCTGGCCCAGAGAGAACCAGGCAACTGACCCAGACCAATGGGCCAGGCCAGTGTCTCCTTCCAGCCTCTGTGTTTTGACAGTAGCATTCCTCCTTGCCTGGGATGTCCTCCCACCTCCCCCATCCCCACCTAACTCCGCTTCCTGTACCTCTTTTTGAGGACTTCTTCTCCCTGAAGCTATGTCTCCCCAACCGTGTCCATGGAGAACCCTCAGGACATCTACAATATTCACACACTAACAGCACAGTGGGGAAAGGCACAAGGTCTGTTGTCAAGCTGCCTGGGATCACATCCCAGCTCCACCATTTACTAATTATGTCACCTTGGGAAAGTTTTTTTCTCCTAAGTATCAACACTTAATTACTCTACCTCAATTTCCCCAAAAGTAAAATGAGGCAAATAGTACCTACATCATATGTACGTTTTAAAGATTAAATGAATAACACGAAAATGCTTAGTATGATGCCTGATACACAGAAAGCACTCAATAAATGTTAATCATTATTATCGTATAATTTCACTTCTTGCCCTCTGCATTCCACCCAACCATATACTTTCAGCTTCGGCTACATTAGCTGCTCCCTAATTTCCAAACACCATGCAGTTTTATAGGTCTTGTCTTCCTTTAGTTCTCTCTGCCTAACATTCTCTTCCACTGCTTCTCTGCCTAGCGAACTCCTAGTCATCCTACAAAGTCCAGTTCAAATAGCCCTTCCTCCAAGAGGCCTTCCTCCAACAGCCCAGAAAGACTTGATCCCCTCTCTGTAGGTTGAAAAAACTTTATATATAACCTTGTACATAAGAAGCACCTATCTGCATCCTAAGGGACTACTACAAGAAACTCTATGCCAATAAAATGGACAAGCTGGAAGAAATGGACAAATTCTTAGAAAGGTATAACCTTCCAAGACTGAACCAGGAAGAAACAGAAAATATGAACAGACCAATCACAAGTAATGAATTGAAACCGTGATTAAAAATCTTCCAACAAATAAAAGTTCAGGACCAGATGGCTTCACAGGTGAATTCTATCAAACATTTAGAGAAGAGCTAACACCTATCCTTCTCAAACTCTTCCAAAAAATTGTAGAGGAAGGAACACTCCCAAACTCATTCTACAAGGCCACCATCACCCTGATACCAAAACCAGACAAAGATACTACAAAAAAAGAAAATTACAGACCAATATCACTGATGAATATAGATGCAAAAATCCTCAACAAAATACTAGCAAACAGAATCCAACAACACATTAAAAGGATTATACACCATGATCAAATGGGATTTATCCCAGGGATGCAAGGATTCTTCAATATACGCAAATCAATCAATGTGATACATCATATTAACAAACTGAAGAATAAAAACCACATGATCATCTCAATAGATGCAGAAAAAGCTTTTGACAAAATTCAACACCCATTTATGATTAAAAACTCTCCTGAAAGTGGACATAGAGGGAACCTACCTCAACATAATAAAGGCCATATACGACAAACCTACAGCAAACATCATTCTCAATGGTGAAAAACTGAAAGCATTTCCTCTAAGATCAGGAACGAGGCAAGGATGTCCACTCTCACCACTATTATTCAACATAGTTTTGGAAGTCCTAGCCACAGCAATCAGAGAAGAAATAAAAGGAATACAAATTGGAAAAGAAGAAGTAAAACTGTCACTGTTTGCAGATGACAAGATACTATACATAGAGAATCCTAAAAATGCCACCAGAAAACTACTGGAGCTAATCAATGAATTTGGTAAAGTAGCAGGATACAAAAGTAATGCACAGAAATCTCTGGCATTCCTATACACTAATGATGAAATATCTGAAAGAGAAATTATGGAAACATTCCCATTTACCATTGCAACAAAAAGAATAAAATACCTAGGAATAAACTACCTAGGGAGACAAAAGACCTGAATGCAGAAAACTATAAGACACTGATGAAAGAAATTAAAGATGATACCAACAGATGGAGAAATATACCATGTTCTTGGATTGGAAGAATCAATATTGTGAAAATGACTATACTACGCAAAGCAATCTACAGATTCAATGCAATCCCTATCAAATTACCAATGGCATTTTTAACGGAACTAGAACAAATTATCTTAAAATTTGTATGGAGACACAAAAGACCCCGAATAGCCAAAGCAGTCTTGAGGGAAAAAAATGGAGCTGGAGGAATCAGACTCCCTGACTTCAGACTATACTACAAAGCTACAGTAATCAAGACAATATGGTACTGGCACAAAAACAGAAACATAGATCAACGGAACAAGATAGAAAGCCCAGAGATAAACCCATGCACCTATGGTCAACTAATCTATGACAAAGGAGGCAAAGATATACAATGGAGAATAGACAGTCTCTTCAATAAGTGGTGCTGGGAAAACTGGACAGCTACATGTAAAAGAATGAAATTAGAACACTCCCTAACACCATACACAAAAATAAACTCAAAATGGAGTTTTGAGTTTAAATGTTTGAGTTTAAATGTAAGTCCAGACACTATAAAATTCTTAGAGGAAAACATAGGAAGAACACCCTTTGACATAAATCACAGCAAGATCTTTTTTGATCCACCTCCTAGAGTAATGGAAATAAAAACAAAAATAAACAAATGGGACCTAATGAAACTTCAAAGCTTTTGCACAGCAAAGGAAACCATAAACAAGACAAAAAGACAACCCTCAGAATGGGAGAAAATATTTGAAAATGAATCAACGGACAAAGGGCTAATCTCCAAAATATATAAACAGCTCATGCAGCTCAATATTAAAAAAACAAACAACCCAATCCAAAAATGGGCAGAAGACCTAAATAGACATTTCTCCAAAGGAGACATACAGATGACCAAGAGGCACATGAAAAGCTGCTCAACATCACTAATTATTAGAGAAATGCAAATCAAAACTACAATGAGGTATCACCTCACACCAGTTAGAATGGGCATCATCAGAAAATCTACAAACAACAAATGCTGGAAAGGGTGTGGAGAAAAGGGAACCCTCTGCACTGTTGGTGGGAATGTAAATTGATACAGCCACTATGGAGAACAGTATGGAGGTTCCTTAAAAAACGAGAATTAACATATGATCCAGCCATCCCACTACTGGGCATATACCCAGAGAAAACCATAATTCAAAAAGACACATGCACCCCAATGTTCATTGCAGCACTATTTACAATAGCCAGGTCATGGAAGCAACCTAAATGCCCATCGACAGACGAATGGATAAAGAAGGTGTGGTATATATATACAATGGAATATTACTCAGCCATAAAAAGGAACGAAATTGAGTCATTTGTAGAGACGTGGATGGATCTAGAGACTGTCACACAGAGTGAAGTAAGTCAGAAAGAGAAAAACAAATATCGTATATTAACACGTGTCTGTGGATCCTAGAAAAATGGTACAGATGAACCGGTTTTGCAGGGCAGAAGTTGAGGCACAGATGTAGAGAACAAACGTATGGACACAAAGCGGGTAAAACCGTGGTGGGGTGGGGATGGTGGTGTGCTGAATTGGGCGATTGGGATTGACATGTATACACTGATGTGTATAAAATTGATGTCTAATAAGAACCTGCTGTATAAAACAAACACACAAAAACCAACTAATACTAAACTTTCTTTGGGTTATTTGTATGGAAATATGTTAATATAAATGTTTCAGACATTACATGAAATTTCTAAAAATCTTATATGTTCTGGTATAATGTTGTCAGTCATAATTCTAGTTACTACTTTAAAATGTGTATCTTAGAAATAACTAAATTTCCTTGTCAATTGCATTATTATGAACTTTCATCAAATCTTTAACCGTGGTCATTTTTAAGTCTTTTGTCATTTACAGACAGTTCTGGGTGTACTCTGATGCTTTGGCAAAAATGTTCCTATAAAAGGGTTTCATCTTCAAGGAATTCATGGAAAAGACTGACAAGTACTGGTTTCTGGTAACTGACTATACTGCTGAACTGAATGAATAAGCATTTTCAGAACTCTAATGGAAAACTGATGAATTCATAAAAGTGGTAACAAAAGATCAAGATAAAAACAATTAATTACATGGGACTGAGTGAACTGATGAGGATGATTATAATTTTTGGGACTTTCTGTTTGAATTAAAAAAAAAATCCCACAAGGACTCAGAGGCAAAAAATATACAAATCAATTTTCATTGCAAAGTAAAGGAGCTGTTACAGTGGAGGATTCCTGGACTGAATGTCAATATTATGACATAGTGTGAGTGTGTTTCGTGTTTGGTAATTGCAATCATTGTTGCTTTTGTTGTGGTCATCCATTTACAATGCTTGGTGTCAGTTGATTTAGCTCTTGTAAAAATAAAATACAATCTGTGTGTGTGAGTTGTGGGAAAAAAAAAAAGAAAAAAGAAGCACTTATCTTTCTGCTTTATGGTTAGTTGTCTAAAAATCTACCTCTGCAATCAAACTGCAGACATCTCAAGAGACAAGCTGTATTCTTTATGTCTTCAGGTCTGCAGCACCATGCTCAGAGCCGTATGTTGGGTTTAATTAGATCCTTCTGTGTTTGGGCTGTATGCTCTCCCCAGGACTGTTGGCCCAGCTTCTTGTGATGCCAAGGCCAGTGTCTTTCATGTCTTTATAGCTCAGAACTGAAAGGCTTTTGCTGGGGATAATGAATGCCCTCAACAACAAGAGCTTCTGATAGGCAGTTCTTAAGAGTTCAATGGTTCAAGCAAAGAACTTGCCTCTTTTTTTCCTTCTTCTTCAAATCATTCCAGCAAGGGCTGATGTACCATCTACCATGTGTTCAGATACAGGCTGCCTGCCATGGAAAGAGAGTAGGAGGGAGTGTGGCCATCATGAGACGACCAGTTGTCCGGTCAACAGAACTGACAGCTACAGGACAGTGCCCTGACCCCAGCTTCTCATGTGCACTGTCCTATTTCACACATACATGGAACAGGTGGAGACTCAAAATCACACACGCTATGAAGGCCACTCAGGGAGAGGATGGATGCAAACTCAGAGTACGGCTTGGTTAGGAACGAGGTTCTGGAAGGTGGCAAGTCCTAGGCTGGGTCTTGAAGCAGAGGTATTTGAACCTACACTATCTCCACAAACACACACTTACACACGTGTGCACATAGCTTTCTCGCCTCTCTCCTTCCCACACCCAACACTCTGCCCACTATAATGCACTGTTTAAAAATCAGGCCCAAATAGCAGTGTCTTCTCTGTCGTTAGCATGGGTCGGTAGTCTCGACTGCTTGGAAGGCTGTAGGCGTAAAAAGACTTTGTTGAAAAGAATATCAACGTTTCCAGCTTTCAATGAATAGCTCCTGAGTTCAATGGATTTCAGTAACCCACTTTTCACACATACACACATGCCAACGAATGTACACGTCTTGTAATTACCTTTTGATAGGGCTTTTGCTTAGCCAAGAGGGCAGGAGCCTCCAACGTTCAGACAGGTGTGGATGGTCTCCTGCTCAGGGAGACCCAGCTGGGAAACAGACAGCCAGTCTGGGTGGATAGCACTGGTGGACAGAAACGCTCAGGATCTAACAAGGATCTCTTCACCCATACTTCATCCATGGATAGATGTATGGTGTCATTAAGAGTGACCCCAACAGCATGGCCATCATTAAAAAGTCTACAAATAACAGATGCTGGAGAGGGTGTGGAGACAAGGGAAGCCTCCTACGCTGTTGGTGGGAATGTAAGTTGGTGCAACCACTGTGGAGAACAGTATGGAGGTTCCTTGAAAAACTAAAAATAGAATTACCATATGATCCAGCAATCCTTCTCCTGGGCATATATCCAGACAAAACTCTAATTCAAAAAGATACATGCACTCCCATGTTCATAGCAGCACTATTCACAATAGCCAAGACAGAAACAACCTAAATGTCCATCGACAGACGAATGGATAAAGATGTAGTACATACGTACAATGGAATACTACTCAGCCATAAAAAAGAGCGAGATAATGCCATTCGCAGTAACATGGATGCAACTAGAGATTGTCATAGTAAGTGAAGTCAGAAAGAGAAAGACAAATACCATGTGACATCACTTATATATGGAATCTAAAATAAGACACAAATGAACTTAACTATAAAACAGAAACAGACTCACGGACATAGAGAACAGACTTGTGCATGCCAAGGGGGAGGGATACAGTAGGAGGTTGGGATGAGCAGATGTAAGCTATTATATATAGGATGGATAAACAACAAGATCCTACTATATAGCACAGAGAACTATATTCAATATCCTATGATACACCATAATGGAAAAAGAATATTTTTAAAAGTATATATATAAAACTTAATATAAGACTGTATCACTTTGCTGTAGAGCGAAAATTAACACAACCTTGTAAATCGACCATACTTCTATTTAAATAGATAGGTAAATAAGAGTGTGACCTCAAACATCACTTCCTTGGAGAGACTGCTCCGCTCAGCAAGGGGAGTTGGAACTGGATTCCCACCTCATTCCTTATCCCCTTGACAGGGCCCCTGCACAGACATACATGGTGGTCCTGCAGTCCTGAACCCACTAGCAATCCAGAGTGCCCCCACTACGGCACCTTGCTTTCATGTTTAATTCCTTGATAGGGTACAGTCTCCAGGTTTTTGCTCCCTATAAGGAACTAGCTCATCTACATCTGAGCGAGGACATTATCAGAGCTAGAAGGGACCACCTAAAACATCTCCCTCACTTTGAGATGTGGACACCGAAACCTTCAAGAGGTGGAGTGATTTTCCCATAACCCCACAATTTAGTTTGTGATGCTGAGACTAAAAGCCAAGCAGTCCAGAAATGCAGCTTCCATCCCATGCCGAGAAAGACTGTCTTCCCAGCTGCAGACACCACCTCTAGCCTTGTCAGTTGCCTCATAAAAACCATTACAAGGACAGACCATGGAACAGAATGGAAAAACAAACCGGCCATCCCTTCTCCTGGAAAAACATGTCCAAATAAATGTTTCATAACGTTCTTCTAAGGATGGGTCAGCAGAAGCTTCTTGACATATAAAGGAAAACAGATCTTTTCCTCTGCTTTTTAAAAACTTTTATTTTTAAGGTCCCGTGAGGAAGAAAACCTGCAAGCTCCTTTACGAGCCTGTTAAAAAATACAGTTCTCTCGAGACTCTCACAGCTGTCCCAGCAAGAGACGCTTCCTACACTCACAGTACAACTGAGTCCAGTAAGAGCTCTGGGTGGAAAGGGAGACCACATTGTCCTCCATGTAAGCCATCTTGTGCACTCGTGAAAACGCAGTCACCCCTCAGCCTTCCTGCCTCCTTATTAACTGACCTTATGGTATTTTTGTTTGTTTTTGTTTTGTGGGGTTTTTTAATAAATGTATTTATTTATTTTTGGCTGCATTGGGTCTTCGTTGCTGCACGTGGGCTTTCTCTAGTTGCGGCGAGCGGGGGCCACTCTTCGTTGTGGTGCGCGGGCTGCTCATTGCGGTGGCTTCTCTTGTTGCAGAGCACGGGTTCTAGGCGCACGGGCTTCAGTAGTTGTGGCATGCGGGCTCAGTAGCTGTGGTTCGCAGGCTCAGTAGCTGTGGCGCATGGGCTTAGTTGCTCCACGGCATGTGGGATCTTCCCGGACCAGGGCTCGAACCCGTGTCCCCTGCATTGGCAGGAGGGTTCTTAACCACTGCACCACCAGAAGAGTCCCAACCTCATGGTTTTTTCATTTCACACATTATTTTCTAGCTGCCCATCCGTTGCTCTCTCTGCACCACGACGCTCCCCATGAGCCCCACTTATGCCAATTATGTTCTAGTTCTTTGAGGACAGGGACCTTGCTAGATGCCTGGGTCGCCCACATAATCAAGGTGCTGCTTCCAAACGATCACATCGCCCTACGCTTTCTAGCTCAAAGGCACCTGGGAGCTTGCCCATCAGGAGGCTCTGGAATGCTGGGCAACATCACCTGTGGAGCCCGTGCGCCCCTCCCCACCCCGTGAAAAGCAACTTAATTCCCCCTAGAGCTTCTGCAGAATTTCCAGGCTCCCTGGTGAATTCTGATGCTCGCTGAAGATTTCTGTCGCACCCATCCCTGACACTTCACAGAGGAGCAGCCTGATCATTCCATAGTTTCACCGCTAGGGGGCGGCAAACCTGAGCTCTAGAACCCGGAACTCGGTTGCCCTGGGCTCATTCCTGTGCTTTCCACCATGTCATTCACATTAGAATTAGGGTCTTAAAACCACCACAGCCAATTGCTTAAAAAAAAAAAAAACCCACCCCAGACCAACAAAATCAGAAATTTTGGGGGGCTGGGGCCTGGGCATTGTTTTTTTTTTTTCCAAATGCCCCTTCTCCCCACACCCTATAATTCTAACTTCCAGCTAGAGTTGAGAGCCCCTGGGGCTCACCAGGCCACCCTCAAAGAAAACTAACTGAATGATTACATGCAAATAAATGCCTTAAGTAATACAGGTCTTTAACGTATCTGAATGCACAAGCCAATGCCTAGATTCTAAGGTCAAATTCTGCAAGGAGAGTGGATATATTCAGCCCCCAAAGGGGCTGCCACCAACTCGTCCTGCCGCCTTTGAGCTGGAGGTCAGCGTGTAGCAGAGCAGGCTGCTGAGCCCTTGGGAAGCCTGCACTATCTGCTGCAGGCCAGTCTGAGGAACGAACTGTTACTGGCGGATTAGTTGAGCTCAGCTGGGCTGTGTTTGTTCAGCGCCCTCAGGACAGAGCAAGGAAAGTCGAAAGAGCCCAGGCTGTCTCCTGGGCATGGGTGCTGGGTTTCAGGCACAGGACAGGGGTCCTTTGGTGGGAGCCACCTGGGACAGGCAGATTCTCCCTGCTGGACTTTGAATTTGAGGACATTTCTGCCTAGCGGGGCCATAGTATTTGGGGCTGTCCACTCCAGGAACATGGTGGAGAAAGTTCCAGGATCATTCTCACATCACCTATTTGACTTGAGCTCCCCCATAGCCACCAGATACTTTTCAACTGATCTATAAATGGTCACTGAACACACGTCCAGTGGGGGAAACCACATACTGAATTGAAGATTTATCCTTTTAGAGTGTTGAGCAAGTTCCCCAAACTCAGCCTGGTTTTAAAACCTCCAGAATATCAGCCCACCAGGCAGGCTTTCCAAGAGATTTTCTGCATCGGTTGCTTCTTCCTCTACCTGACAGAGTGCTACAGTGATTTCAGAGTCCACCAGGCAAATGCTTGATTTACTTCTAACGCGTCATCTCAGTGAAGCAAATGCCTTGACTCTCTGTCATCTGAAGAGACTGCTAGTATGGCATGCTCTGTGCATTAGCACTTCCCACACCCCAGATGGGGAAGTTGACATTCTAGAAGGGCATTTGCCCCATTCCACAAAACCTGACCCTAATCCAAGCCAACTTTCCACTCAAATGTCCAAAAGCTAGAGGCTCCAGACCGTGGTTATGCCTTTACTGTCTCTCTGCATTTAGACACGGTGTTAGATAAGGCCAAGGGTATAGCCTATTTGGCCCCATCCCAAGCCCCTGTGCTACTCCCGTCCTGACCGAAGTCCGGTCTCACCTCTCCTTCGTTTCTGAGCTGGGCTCTTAGGACCTTGAAAGAAGGGCAAAGACCACAGAACCCATACTGGAAACCAGCTCAAGAGGAAATGCATTTCCCAAAATGCAAGACGGAAGCATATCAAAGTGGATCACCCGGAGACATCCTTAATAAGCCACAGCGACATAAAGCTGGCTCTGCACAACAACCGTGACCCAATCAGAAGCAAGACGATGCTTCTCAGTTTGGGCTCTGCAAGGGAATCAACCGGGGAGCTTTAAAAATATGCTGATGCTTGAGTTGCATTCCCATAAACCCTGCTTTAATTGGTCTAGGGTTCAGCCTGGTCATTCGGATGTTTTTTTTAAAGTTTCTCCAGTGATTATAATGTTTCAAAAACAAAGGTTAAGAAGCTAGGAGGCAAAAGGACATTGAAAACACAGAGGTAGAGACCACAGGAGAAGCAAAGCAAAGTTGGGAGGAGTGGGGGGGGTGGGGGGGTGGGGGGGACTAAAAGAGAGAGAGAGAGGTTAATTGACTGATTGATATTGAGATTAAAATGAAAGGAAGGGCAACAGAGAAAGAGACTCCCAGGGGAGGATGAGGGGGTGGGGAGGGACGGAGAGGGACCACGCTGATGGAGATAATTCAGTTGGTTGAGGGGAGGGAGAGAGGGAGAAAGATAACAGAACAAAAAGAAAGAGAAAACTAAGTATAGGTCCAGATGGCTGGGAAGAAAAAATGACAGTATTCACTGAGAGCTTACTATGTGCTGGAGGCTTTCTAAAACAGAGATGGGGACAGAGGAAGGGAGAAGGGATAGAGCAGGCCCCAGACAGGGGTGACAGAGAGAAGAGGAAAAAGAAGGGGATTTTCAGAGCAAAAACAAAGAAAATCGGGCAAAGACACCGCAACCAGTCTCCAAAAGCCCCATCAACAGCACTCTGTAACCAGTTTAAATGAAATCTCAATGGGGGCAATAAACCCAGGTTTTTCATTAAAGCCTAACTTGGTCCTGTTCCTTCCCGCAGACGATGAGTCTCTGGCAGCCTGAAGATGCTCTTCCGGGCCCGTGGTGCGACCCGCACCCGGGCAACTGCTTCTCGGGGACGCGGACAAGTTGGATGCTTTAAAAAGCTCCAAGTTCACTAAGGCTTCATAACGTGAATCTTAACAGCAGCTCCCTTTCTTTTCCTTTTCTGAAAACAATCAAAAAAGAAGAGGCTGGGCTTCCCTGGTGGCGCAGTGGTTGGGAGTCCACCTGCCGATGCAGGGGACACGGGTTCGTGCCCCGGTCCGGGAAGATCCCACATGCCGCGGAGCGGCTGGGCCCGTGAGCCATGGCCGCTGAGCCTGCGCGTCCGGAGCCTGTGCTCCGCAACGGGAGAGGCCACAACAGAGAGAGGCCCGCGTACCACAAAAAAAAAAAAAAAAAAGAAGAGGCTGCCAAGGGAGCCCAAGACCACAGTTATAAAGTTTCCTCTGCATTTTCCTTAGAAACCTGTCCGTGAAAAACCAAGCCGAGGTGCCTCTGTTCGGGCTCAGGGTCTCTGTAGGAGTGCAAATGTGCTTTGATCGTAACAAAAAATGGCACGTTGTGATAACTGGGCCATAGTAAGGGGTAAACGCTTCTGGGTCCTAAGCTGTTTCCCACTCTCTCCACACATAAAGAATTACGTCGTACAAGTGAAATGAGCCACTTTTGTGCCCAAAGAAAATAATGTGAACCCACAATGAGCAGGGGATGCACTTCGGGTAATTTTCAGTGGGCTGTTCCTCTGGGTCTTCGCACACCTTCACCCGCGGCCACTCGGGGTCCAGGACAGCGCTGCAGGCTGCAGCTCTGAACAGACACAGAGGGAACTCAACTCCCACTTGAAAAGACCAGACGTGGGCCCTTAGGAACCTTAGCTTGGGGTGCTAACGGCACAAGGTCTGTGCTACAGGTGTTACTGCCCGCCTGGCCAGTCTTGACTCCATTTAGACCAAAAAGAAAAAGTCCGTTCACCTCCGGACAACCACTGCCGTCATGGCTACGTAGCTTTTGCTGTAGGTCATGCACTATTCCCAGTAGGCCAAGGCCTTTACAAACAGGAACTTGTTTAATCCTCAGATCAAGCCTGTGATGTAAACTTTGATTCAATTCAGTTTACAGATGAGGAAACCAAAGCAGAGAGTGGTGAAAGTAATTCTCCCAAGAGAGTGAGTAACTGGTAAACTGGGGACAAAACCCAGCCAGACACCCGACTCCAGAATCCACCTTTATATCCTGCCTTTAAAAGTCTCTCTCTCTCTATTTATACACACACCCACGTATATGTTTATTTATATTCTCCTATTCTCTCCCTCCATATATACATATATCTGTACGTTCTCTCTATAAACACGCACCAAATAAAGGTGAAAATTGATGCCATTATACACATTACTCAGAAACTGAAATACTCTGAACCCAGAGCCCAAAGTGTTAGGTTTGGTTTGGATGGACGGCAGGGGAGGGATTTAAATTCACTTTCAATTCACTACTATTAAATATTAAGTGAGCATTTACTACGTGCTGATTTCTATGCCCAGAGGGATAAGAAAGAAATACCAGATGGGACCAAGCAAAGTTAGGTCTCTTCTGCTCTAGGACCTCAACATCCCTGCCATAAAAATGTTACTACCTATTTGTGAGGCAGGAGGTATAGCTGCAAGCACACTCAGACACACTACCAGCAGCTACCTAGTGAGATTCAGAGATCATTTTAGCCAAAAGGGACCTGGGAGAGCATCAGATCCAACACTTCCATTTTAGAAAATGCGTCAAACAGCCCTGAAGTGACTTTCTAGGGTTACCTAATCCATCTGCCCCTGGTTACAGACAGTTTGAAGGCAGCACACAGTACGAAGTACTCCCCCGTGATATGGTAGTAAACGGCAGGTCACCCTCTGATTGCTAAACCAGTAAAACTAACCCATGCTGGATATATTTCACCATTCCTGTGAGAATTAGCCCAGAGATTACCTATAAAGATGTGACTTAGGTGTTTGGGAACATCCGGACCTCCAGTCAAGGCGACCTGAATGGAATGTCAGGGAAACAAATGGGACGGATGACTTTCTAGGCAAAGGGGATGGCTGGACTGGAAGGCAGGAATGGGGCTGCCCAACGAGCCAGATGGGGAGAGTGCCCATCCTCCACTGCCGCTAAGTCTCTGGCTTCCAAGCCTCAAGCGTATCTCTACAGTAGATCCTGTCTGCTTCCTGGGATTCTCATTCTCCCACTGACACTGAGCAGGACCCTGTGGGGCTGCTGAGCACAGAAGCCTTTCATACAGCTGCTAATCAGGGAAGGGAGGGGATGCAGAGACAAGGCAGGAATGGTGAAGAAACAATAGTGCAGCCTTGGGGCAGGGTCCTGGTTCCACCTCAAGGGATACACATGATATCTTTGAGCTCTTTAACAGAACTGAAACCGCCAACAGATGGAAGATGTTAGCATTCTTCATTCCAGAGATGATCAGTTTGATCACCTTGAGAAGTTCATCAAGAGACCACCTGAGGCCAGATTAAAGGAGCGCAGGCCCTGCACACACCTTGATCCTTATCAGCAACCCGGCCCTTGAACCATTGCTGTAAAACTCCTCACCAAATCCTCCCAGGCTGGGACACACTGTGTCGAGAGGCACAAGCCCGCTGTGTCCCCCTTTGCCTGGCAAAGCAATAAAGCTATTCTTTTCTACTTCACCCAAAACCCCGTCTCCGATGTGCAATTCAGTACCAGTGTACAGAGGCTGAGTTTTCGGCATCACAGCCGGGAGTGAAACTCCAACAAACACTCTGAACACCAAAGCTTCCGTGAGCTTCCCTGTTTGTCAGTCCTCTGCTACTGTCATATATGGGAGTTGAGAGGGCAACGTGTGCCTAGGGATAAAAGCTTTGTGTTTGGAATCCACACAGTTCTTTACCCTACGCAACTCTTCTAATTTGTATTCCTTTGCTATTTGTAAAACTGTAATCATAAGTGTAGAGCTTTCCGTGAGTTCTGGGAGTCTTCTCAGTGAATCATGGAACCCGAGAGTGCTCGCAGGAACTCCAAAATTTGTGACCAGCTGGTCAAAATCGAGGGTAGCCCCGAACACCCCTGAATTTTCAGCTGCTATCTGAAGTGAGGACCATCTTATGAGGACTGTGCCCTTAGTCTGAAGTCTGGCCCAACTTTGGGTACCTCGATACCACTATTCCCTGACATCCCCCATCCAATCTACCAAGAAATCCTGTCGGTTCCAATTGCAAAATACCTCCGAACTCTAGTCACTTCTGCCACAATCTCCACTGCTTCTATCCTGGCTTAAGCCCCAGGTCTCTCACTTGAATTACTGCCTTACCTTCCTCACCATCCTCCCTGCTTCTACCCTTGCCCCTCAATCTCTGCTATTCTCAACACAGCACCCAGAGTGTCCTTGTAAAACCTTAGATCAGATCATGTCACTCCTCAGCTCAAACCCTCCAATGGCTCCCCAACTGACTCCCAAGAAAAATACCAAGTCTCTATCATGCCCCCCAGGAGCTGGCCCCTTCATCACTACTCTCCTCTCTAACCTCATTTCCTACCAACCTCTCCCTCCCTGCCTCTGCTCAACCACAGGAGCCTCACTGAATGTACCAGCTGTGCTCCCTTCCTAAGGCTTTTGTAGCTCCTGTGCCCTATACCTGGAAGGCTCTTTCCCTAGGTGCCACTTAGCTCCCTCCCTCACCTCCTTCAGGATTTTTTTTGCTCAAATGTCACTCTCTCAGTGAACGCTTGCTGACCACCCTATTTAAAACTGTACTCCCATGTTTTAATTTTCTCTTTAGCACCAATCACCATTTGGCATGACACCCGCAATATGTATAGTACTTGTTTATTTTCTTATCCCCCCCCACTAGACAATAAACTCCGTGATGACAAGAATTTTTGTGTATTTTGCTCTCCATCTCTAGAATACCCGCTGGCATTTAGGGAACCCTCAAAATATCTATTGCACAAATAAATGAGTTCCTGTTCAGCAAGTAAACTTATGAGTACAGGTTAGACTCTCACCCATTGCTGATGGGAATGCAAAATGGCGCAGCTAGTTTGGAAGACAATTAGACTGTACACCAGTCACCAATTGGTATTGCCATCCATCTACCATACAACCCAGCAATCCCACTCCCAGCTATCTAGTCCAGGAAAACTGAACAGCTATGTTCACGCAAAAGCTTGTATGTAAATGTTTATAGGAGTTTCATTCATAATTGCCCCAACCTGGAAAGCAACAGGAGTCCTGCAACAGGTGAATGGATGAGTACAATATAGCTTTTCCTGCAGCATGATTCTCCATCAGAGATGTGATGATCTGTGGATACAAACACTGGAGTCTACATAATAGCTGCTGTTTCTCATTCTACATTTCCAATATAAATGATCAAATGGGCACATGAATTTTTACAACCAGTATTTCCAGTAGTTGGTGCAAGTCCATCCCTGAGAGGTGGACCCACTCTCATTGTGATGGCAGTAAGAATAAGTGACGGACAGTGCTTGGACTTGAGTATCAACATAAAAGCAAGTTTCACTTTTTATAATCTCTTGATCTCGGGCAAGTCCATAACTCAGTGTCTGCCCTTGAAGTCCCAATGCAACACCCTCTCACATGGCCCTTAATTCAAATATTGGTAGACATCAATGGGCCATGGTTCCACTGCACTCCTCATTCTGGTCATGTAGGAACAAGGGCTGAGTGGTTGTCTAAAGTCACACAGCTAACTAGTGGCAGTCTGGGCCAGAACCCTAGGCTTGGCTGTCTGAGGACCTGACCATCATCCCTGTATGTATGTATGTATGTAAGTGTGTGTGTGTGTGCGTGTGTGTGTGTGTCCTCTCCCTCACTTGTTCTGTTTTCTCCTTCTGCCTAACCCTTTCCTTTTCATTCCTATATTTTAAATTGTGCTTCTTGATCTGATAGAAGAGAGATAAAAATTGCTAGCTAGAAAACACTAGCAGCGGAAACCAAAGACCAGCCAGTATGTGCTATGCTTAAGCATTACCTTTCAGCATTTTTGCATTTGGCTTTCTGCTCCTCAAGAAAACCTTCAATCAGTTGCTTTGTTTTGACCAAACTCAGTACCACACAAAAGGATAAGTGATAAACTCAGTCTGTAGTTTAGTTCTACTATATGGGAAAAAGAAAATAGGAGTAGCTTCATTTTTATATTTCTGGTTCAAATGAATTTTAAATTTAAATTTAAAAATTTAAATGACTTTCTAGGGTTACCTAATCCATCTGCCCCTGGTTAAATTTAAATTAAATTTAAATTTTTAAAATTAATCAATAATTTATTTTTGGCTGAGTTGGGTCTTCATTGCTGCATGAGGGCTTTCTCTAGTTGCAGCGAACGGGGGCTACTCTTTGTTGCGGGGTGCAGGCTTCTCATTGCAGTGGCTTCTCTTGTTGCAGAGCACAGGCTCTAGGTGCACGGGTTTCTGTAGTTGTGAAATGTGGGCTCAGTAGTTGTGGCTCGTGGGATCTAGAGCACAGGCTCAGTAGTTGTGGCATGCAGGATTAGTTGCTCTGCGGCATGTGGGATCTTCCCGGACCAGGGCTCGAACCCATGTCCCCTGCATTGGCAGGTGGGTTCCCAACCACTGCCCCACCAGGGAAGTCCCCACAAATGAATTTTAACAAGAGTTGGCACACCCATGGGGATTAATGAGAAATGACATCAGTCCCTTCTCCACACCAATTACAACGCCTTCCCCACCTTCCCACTCCCCTTAATAAGACAAAGAGCCAAATTCATCACTGAGTTGCAGCTGCCCCATATCCTGTGGCAGTGGGGAGAAAAGGAACACCTACTTCGAGTTAAGTATAATTTTATCTTTATGCATCTAACACAAAACAATGGGAGACCTTTTGTTTGGGAAATACTACAATCTTGACCTGAAAAATAAGAAAACCAAATAAGCTTTTAGTAAAGCTCTTCAAATAAGAAAAACAAAAGGAAGGGCCCCACAAACTAGCTCAGTCCAGGAAGAGAAGCCACTTCTCACGCCACATCTATATGCACAGCCCAGATACCCTTTGATGTGACAGCGTGCAGGAGATCTCTGCTCTGGATAAGGATAAGACATCCAGTCAGGAACTCAAAGAGAAGCATGGTGCCGACTAGTTCAAATGAAATTAGCTTAAAGGATATGAACATTTCATCAGATAAGCAAAATGAATTAAAATTTACACCTCTACCTAGAAGATGTGCACACAGAAAAGAAGATCAGATACAATGCAACAATTAAAATCTCATTATATATCCCATTCCCCAGGTCCCCAGTGATCCATGGGAGACTCGAGGGCTGGTGGCGGGAGGCTGAGCCTGCTGGCTCCGCAGCTGATGTTGAGGAAACCTGGTTGCCAGGTAACCAGTTAGTAACCAAAGAGGCAGAGGGGTGGGGTGGGGGGGGTGGGGGGAACACTTGCCAGGAAGGCTGGCTCCAAGCTTTTGCGGCAGATACGGGCCCCATGATTCCCCACTTGGACTTACCTAACAACAAGTCAGTCACAAGCAAGGGGATGAGCTCTTGGTCAGTAACTTGCCTTTGGCTAACACAACCCCAAATGACTAATCTGATGGATTTTTTTCCAAAATGTAATTAGTCTGTTGGTCTGTGATTGGTCTGGACTAATCAGTTGCTTCATCATTGCACAGACTCCAAGTTAGAGCTGTTCTAAGGTGAGGCTGGAGCAACAACGTGCCAGGGTTGTCATTGGATCTTTTCTGCTTGGTTCCTCTATCTCTCCATCTGTGGCTGATTATATTTTCCAAAGGTTGCTGCAACAATACCACCCATCCCACGCACTCTTCTGCAATGTGACTCTGTCATGCCCCCATCAGGAGGTGGAGTCCCATCCTCTCCTTCAGTATGGGTAGACTTGGGAATGCTTTTCCCAATAGTGTATGGCAGCAATGATACTGTGGGACCTCCGTGGCCACACGTAAAAGCAGTAGCTTTTGCCTTGTTCGCTGCAACACTAAAGCATGGACCCCTGAGCCTCAGTGTAAGAAGACTTATAGAAGTCTGACTCCCCAGATTCCGCCATGCTGTGAGGAAGCCAAATAACAGGTAGCCTTGGGCTTTCCCATCAGGGCATCCCAGAAGCCCAGGGCCCAGACAAGCAAATATAGAGCCTCTCGATAATTCCAGCCCCCAGCCATCAAGTCCATCACCAGCCTTCACATTCCTAGCTGAGGTCCCAGACATCATGGGGCAGACATAAGACATCCCCACAGTGCCCTGACCGGACCAACAGAAACCGTGAACACAATAAACTGGTTGCTAGTTTAAACCAGTACGTTTCTTGGATAGTTTGTCTTACAGCATTAGTAACTGAAATAAGAGTCTTGGCCACTATGATATTGTGATTAAAAAAAAAAAACAACAACATCTATTGGGTCTTCATTCCCGGTTCCTGGCACAGAGCTTCTAAAACTCTTGGAATTTCCTGAGTGATAGGGGTGAGAGGAGTATATTTTGTCTTTCATAATAAGCCCCTTTCAACCATACTAGAGTTTATGCTAATGAGCTAACTTGTGGGGAATGGAGTTCAGTTGCCAGAGGAGCCAGCCATGTGATTAAAAGGTGGAAACTTTCAGTCCCTTCCCCATCTCTGACCCCTGGGAAGGTTAGAGTGTCAAGAGAAGGAGTTAATCACCAATGGCACTGCCGTCCGCTACACATACTGGGGTGTTGCCTCCAAGACCTTTCTTCAGACATGCAACACTGCAGAATGTGGAAGAGAGGTGACTCCAACTGGAAGAATTCATTACTGCTGCCCCGAATTTGAAAAACAATACCAGCAATCAAAAGGCTAGGACAATCACTACTGATCAAACCGGGTGGATGACAAGGTCTTGGTGCTCCAGCAGGGTGTCAGGCCTGAGCCTCTGAGGTGGGAGAGCCGAGTTCAGGACATTGGACCATCAGAGACCCCCCAGCTCCATGTAATATCAATCATTGAGATGTCTCCCAGAGGTCTCCTTCTCAACGCTAAGACCCAGCTCCACTCAACGACCAGCAAGCTCCAGTGCTGGACGCCCCGTGCCAAACAACTAGCAAGACAGGAACACAACCACACCCATTAGCAGACAGGCTGCCTAAAATCATAAGCCCACAGACACCCCAAAATACACCACCAGACGTGGACCTGCCCACCAGAAAGACAAGATCCAGCCTCATCCACTAGAACACAGGCACTAGTCCCCTCCACCAGGAAGCCTACTCAACCCACTGAACCAACCTTACCCACTGGGGGCAGACACCAAAAACAATGGGAAATACAAACCTGCAGACTGTGAAGAGGAGACCCCAAACACAGTAAGTTAAACAAAATGAGAAGACAGAGAAATACGCAGAAGATGAAGGTGCAAGGTAAAAACCCACCAGACCAAACAAATGAAGAGGAAATAGGCAGTGTACCTGAAAAAGAATTCAGAGTAATGATAGTGAAGATGATCCAAAATCTTGGAAATAGAATGGAGAAACTACAAGAAACGTTTAACAAGGACCTAGAAGAACTAAAGAGCAAAACAACGATGAACAACACAATAAATGAAATTTAAAATTCTCTAGAAGAAATCAATAGCAGAATAACAGAGGCAGAAGAACAGATAAGTGACCTGGAAGATAAAATAGTGGAAATAACTACTGCAGAGCAGAATAAAGAAAAAAGAATGAAAAGAATTAAGGACAGTCTCAGAGACTTTTGGGACAACATTAAACACACCAGCATTTGAATTATAGGGGTCCCAGAGGAATAAGAGGAAAAGAAAGGGTCGGAGAAAATATTTGAAGAGATTATAGTTGAAAACTTCCCTAACACGTGAAAGGAAATAGCCAATCAATTCCAGGAAGTGCAGAGAGTCCCATACAGGATAAATCCAAGAAGAAACATGCCATGACACATATTAATCAAACTATCAAATATTAAATACAAAGAAAAAAAATTAAAAGCAGAAAGGGATAAACAACAAATAACATACAAGGGAATCCCCATAAGGTTAAGAGCTGATCTTTCAGCAGAAACTCTGCCAGCCAGAAGGGAGTGGCAGGACATATTTAAAGTGATGAAAGGGAAAAACCTACAACCACGATTACTCTACCCAGCAAGGATCTCATTCAGATTCTATGGTGAAACCAAAAGCTTTACAGACAAGCAAAAGCAAAGAGAATTCAGCACCACCAAACCAGCTTTACAACAAATGCTAAAGTAACTTCTCTAGGCAGAAAACACAAGAGAAGGAAAGACCTACAAAAACAAACCCAAAACAATTAAGAAAATGGTAACATGAACATACACGTTGATAATTACCTTAAATGTAAATGGATTAAATGCTCCAACCAAAAGACATAGACTGGCTGATGGATACAAAAACAAGACCCGTCTATATGCTGTCTACAGACCTAGGGACACATACAGACTGAAAGTGAGGGGATGGAAAAAGATATTCCATGCAAATGGAAACCAAAAGAAAGCTGGAGTAGCAATTCTCATATCAGACAAAATTGACTGTAAAATAAAGACTATTACAAGAGACAAAGAAGGACACTACATAATGATCAAGGGATCAAACCAAGAAGAAGATATAACAATTGTAAATATTTATGCACCCAACATAGGAGCACCTCAATACATAAGGCAAATGCTAACACCCATAAAAGGGGAAATCTACAGGAGCACAATCACAGTAGGGGAATTCAACACCACACAATCACCAATGGACAGATCATCCAAAATGAAAATAAATAAGGAAACACAAGCTTTAAATGACACATTAAAGAAGATGGACTTTACTGATATTTATAGGACATTCCATCCCAAAACAACAGAATACACTGTCTTCTCAAGTGCTCGTGGAACGTTCTCCAGGATATATCATACCTTGGGTCACAAATCAAGCCCTGGTAAATTTAAGAAAACTGAAATCAAGTACCTTTTCTGACAACAACTCTGAGACTAGATATCAATTACAGGAAAAAAACCGTTAAAAAACACAAACACATGGAGGTTAAACAATACGCTACTAACTAACCAAGAGATCACTGAAGAAATCAAAGAGGAAATCAAAAAATACCTAGAAACAAATGACAAGGAAAACATGACAATCCAAAACCTATGGGATGCAGGAAAAGCAGTTCTGAGGGAAGTTTATAGCAATACAATCCTACCTCAAGAAACAAGAAACATCTCAAATAAACAACCTAACCTTACACCTAAAGCAATTAGAGAAAGAACAACAACAACAACAACAAAAAAAACAAAGTTAGCAGAAGGAAAGAAATCATAAACATCAGATCAGAAACGAATGAAAAAGAAATGAAGGAAACAATAGCAAAGGTCAATAAAACTAAAAGCTGATTCTTTAAGAAGATAAACAAAATTGATAAATCATTAGCCAGACTCATCAAGAAAAAAAGGGAGAAGACTCAAATCAGTAGAGTCAGAAATGATAACAGGAGAAGTAACAACTGACACTGCAGAAATAAAAAGGATCACAAGAGATTACTGCAAGCAACTATATGCCAATAAAATGGACAACCTGGAAGAAACGGACAAATTCTTAGAAAAGCACAACCTTCTGAGACTGAACCAGGAAGAAATAGAAAATATAAACAGGCCCATCACAAGCACTGAAATTGAGACTGTGATTAAAAATCTTCCAACAAACAAAAGCCCAGGACCAGGTGGCTTCACAGGCAAATTCTATCAAACATTTAGAGAAGAGCTAACACCTATCCTTCTCAAACTCTTCCAAAATATGGCAGAGGAAGGAACACGCCCAAACTCATTCTATGAGGCCACCATCACCCTGTTACCAAAACCAGACCAAGATGTCACAAAAATGAAAACTACAGGCCAATATCACTGATGAATATAGATGAAAAAATCCTCAACAAAATACTAACAAACAGAATCCAACAGCACATTAAGAGGATCATACACAATGATCAAGTGGGGTTTATCCCAGGAATGCAAGGATTCTTCAATATATGCAAATCAATCAATGTGATACACCATATTAAAGAATTGAAGGATAAAAACCATATGATAATCTCAACAGACGCACAAAAAGCTTCTGACAAAATTCAACGCACATTTATGATTAAAAACCCTCCAGAAAGGAGGCATAGAGAGAACCTACTTCAACATAATAAAGGCCATATATGACAAACCCACAGACAACATCGTTCTCAACGGTGAAACACTGAAACCGTTTCCAGTAAGATCAGGAACAAGACACCATTGCCCACTCTCACCACTATTATTCAACATAGTTTTGGAAGTTTTAGCCACAGCAATCAGAGACAAAAAAGAAATAAAAGGAATCCAAATCAGAAAAGAAGAAATAAAACTGTCACTGTTTGCAGATGACATGATACTATACATAGAGAATGCTAAAGATGATACCAGAAAACTACTAGAGCTAATCAATGAATCTGGTAGAGTAGCAGGATACAAAATTAATGCACAGAAATCTCTTGCATTCCTATACATTAATGATAAAAAATCTGAAAGAGAAATTAAGGAAACACTCCCATTTACCACTGTAACAAAAAGAATAAAATACCTAGGAATAAACCTACCTAAGAAGACAAAAGACCTGAATGCAGAAAACGATAAGACACTGATGAAAGAAATTAAAGAAGATACAGAGAGATATACCATGTTCTTGAATTGGAAGAATCAACATTGTGAAAATGACTATACTACCCAAAGCAATCTACAGATTTGATGCAATCCCTATCAAACTACCACTGGCATTTTTCACAGAACTAGAACAAAAAATGTCACAATTTGTATGGAAACACAAAAGACCCCAAATAGCCAAAGCAATCTTGAGACAGAAAAACAGAGCTGGAGGAACCAGGCTCCCTGACTTCAGACTACACTACAAAGCTACAGTAATCAAGACAGTATGGTACTGGCACAGAAACAGATATCTAGATTAATGGAACAGGACAGAATGCCCAGAGTTAAACCCACACACACATGGTTACCTTATCTTTCATAAAGGAGGCAAGAATATACAATGGAGAAAAGACAGCCTCTTCAATAAGTGTTGCTGGTAAAACTGGACAGCTACATGTAAAATAATGAAATTAGAACACTCCCTAACACCACACACAAAAATAATCCCAAAATGGATTAAAGACTTAAATTTAAGGCCAGACACTATAAAACTCTTAGAGGAAAACATAGGAAGAACACTCTTTGAGATAAATCACAGCAAGATCCTTTTGACCCACCTCCTAGGGAAATGGAAATAAAAACAAAAATAAACAAATGGGAGCTGATGAAACTTAAAAGCTTTTGCACAGCCAAGGAAACCATAAACAAGAGGAAAAGACAACCCTCAGAATGGGAAAAAATATTTGCAAACGAAGCAAAAGACAAAGGAATTATCTCCAAAATATACAAGCAGCTCATGCAGCTCAATATCAAAAGAACAAACAACCCAATCCAAAAATGGGCAGAAGACCTAAATAGACATTTCTCCAAAGAAGAGATACAGATTGCCAACAAATACATGAAAAGATGCTCAACATCACTAATCATTAGAGAAATGCAGATCAAAACTACAATGAGGTATCACCTCACATGGGTCAGAATGGCCATCATCAAAAAATCTACAAACAATAAATGCTGAAGAGGGTGTGGAGAAAAGGGAAGCCTCTTGCACTGTTGGTGGGAATGTAAATTGATACAGCCACTATGGAAAACAGTATGGAGGTTCCTTAAAAAACGTAACAGTAGAACTACCATACAACCCAGCAATCCCACTACTGGGCATATACCCGGGGAAAACCATAATTCAAAGAGTCCTGTACCGCAATATTCATGGCAGCTCTATTTACAATAGCCAGGACATGGAAGCAATCTACATGTCCATCAACAGATGAATGGATAAAGAAGATGTGGCACATATATACAATGGAATATTACTCAGCCATGAAAAGAAACGAAATTGAGTTGTTTGTAGTGAAGTGGATGGACCTAGAGTGTGTCATACAGAGTGAAGTCAGAAAGAGAAAAACAAATACCGTATGCTAACACATATATATGCAATCTAAAAAAAAAAAAGGTTCTGAAGAACCTAGGGGCAGGACAGGAATAAAGACTTGAGGACATGGGGAGGGGGAAGGTTAAGCTGGGACGAAGTGAGAGAGTGGCATGGACATATATACACTTCCAAATGTAAACTAGATGGCTAGTGGGAAGCAGCCACATAGCACAGGGAGTTCAGCTCAGTGCTCTGTGACCACCTAGAGGGGTGGGATAGGGAGGGTGGGAGGGAGGGAGACGCAAGAGGGAGGGGATATGGGGATATATGTATACGTATAGCTGATTCACTTTGTTATACAGCAGAAACTAACACAACATTGTAAAGCAATTATACTCCAATAATGATGTTGAAAAAAAAATCACCAATGGCCAATGCTTTAATCAACTGTGCCTATGTCCTAGAACCTCCATAAAAACCCTAAATGATGGGAATCAGAGAGCTTCTGGGTTGGTGAACACATCCATGTGCCGGACGAGTGGTACATCCCGACTCCACTGGGACAGCAGCTCCTTTGCTCTGAACGCTCCAGACCTTGTCCTATGCACCTCTTCGTCTGGCTATTCACTTTTTTCTTTTATAACATCCTTTATAATAAAGTGACAAATGTAAGGAAAATATTTTCCTGAGTTCTGTGTACTGATATAGCAAATAATGTAACCTGAGGAGGGGGTCATAGGAACTCCTGGTTGGTAGCCAAGTTGGGCAGAAGTGGGGGTAACCTGGGAACGAACACACCACTTGCATCTGGTGTCTGAAGTAGGGGACAGTCTTGTGGGACTGAGCCTTTAACCTGAGGGGTCTGCACCAAGTCTGGGTAGTTTCAGAATTGAACTGAGTTGCAGGACACCCCGTTGGTGTCCACAGAGAACTGGAGAAGTGCTTGGTGTCAGAAGTGTTGTGAGTAGAGAAACAGTCTTCCTTTAGCCATCATTCCCTCCCAGCGGAGGGTCCAGAGCTCTTACTGCCAGCTGAGGAGGGAAAAGACATGAGAGAGAGGAAAACTCCCCTATAAAAGGGGTTCAGACAGGAGCTAGGCCGGTGCCCAAAAGCTTTAGATCCAAAGATTACTAGCCACTCCCTGCCTTAAGGAATTTCCCCATCCCCATTATAATCACTCCAACTCCCCCGTCTCCCCTGTGCTCCACCCACCAGATCTACTTTCTTAGGCAGAACCTTGCAGCCTACAGTAGGATGCCAAGACCCCATACTTCATGAGCTACGCTCAAATTAAAGCCCTGTGTAAGAGACCCTGGCACCATTGGCATGAAACGCAGGGACCTTCAGAAAGCTGGTTTTCATTCATTACTCTTGTGACATCTTGTACTCATAGTAACCTGCCCTCTATTTTCCACCAGCAGCAAATACATAGCGAGGGGAAAATAACTTATTTTAATATTTGTTAAAGACAAACCTAAACAGGAAAGCAAAGATGTGCCCATTTTTCCAAGTACTTTACTGTAGTTCAAGGCCAAATAACACCCAAAAAATGTATATTTTATGAAGGACACTGGCCTGATACTGGCCCCAGCTACAAGAGGCAGGTATTTTATCATAGCGTGTCGGTTCCCGGTCAATTTAAGGATAACACAACTCCATTGAAACACTTTTGACAGCTTCCACTTCCAGCAGGTACAGTGCTAGTGAAATGCCACAACGATCAACCTGGATTAGAATCACCATAGACCATCCTAATCCCTCCTAAACCAAAATGCAGTTGCTACTGGAAGCCTTCAAAAATTTTCACTGTGAGAACATATCTTCAATCTTCAATGCTGCTGTTAAAAAGCAATAACAGACCCCAAATGGAATCGTCTGTGCTAAGTCCCACGCCAGCAAACCAAGACTGAATACCTAACCTAACCACAGTCTTAACCCACCCTCTTCCCCAAGTAGGTAATTTAACCAGTTAACCTGGAATGACCTGGTTGGCACTAGTGAGGTAATCTCCCCAATACGCCCTTCCATTCCCCTTAGGAACGCCTAAAACAATGCATTCTTTGCTAATAATTTCCTTTTCTGCTCCCTTTCCACCTTTAAAAACCTTTCCTTTTCTGCAGCTCAGCAGGGTTCCGTTGCTAGATGGGATGATGCCTGATTCATGAATTCTTAATAAAGCCAATTATATCTTCAAGTTTAATTGAATTTTTGTTGTTTAACAAATTTGGTGGCAGTGGTGGGACCAACGGAGACTTCTGAGGGCTTTAGAGACAATGAGGAACTGAAGTGTGGTACCCACGAACCCTCTGAGATCTCAGGCTTTCTCTCCATTTCTGAGGGTCATGGGTAAGTTGCCTCTTGGTTCTGAGCGCTGCTTTCTTTGTGTCAAGCTCCCCATCGAATCTGCTTTCCAGTTAGTTCCCCCATTTGTCTGGATTCACTTGTTCTACGTTGGGAGCTGCTGGTAGTCTAGACCCTAGTTTCCCAGATGATAGGAAACCCCAGCCCTTGGCTTTGTCTCCAGATTCCACACTGGGAACTTCTGGGGGCAGCTGCAGTTCCCCAAGTGTTAGCAAGCAGCCCACAGTCCCCTTTCTTTGGGGTTCACTGGTTCTATCCTTTCCCCAACCTCCAGTTCCAGGTTAGGGATTGCTGGGGAATTGCTGGCGATGCACACAGGGCCTTTTCTTGGCCAGGGTGCAATAATATCTCTTGGTTACTGCTGATACATTAAGGTGTGTATGTTTGTCTGTTTTATTTTGTGTCAATAAAGGCTAATTGCTAATGGGGACCTTAGAAGTCAAAAAAGCCACAAAAATTGGTGGGCAGAGATCGAGCACTTTAGGAGCTGTTAGAATTCTCCCTTCCAAAACCAAAGACTCCCGTGTTTGGATAAGTTGGTCACAGTGGGTCACACACCAACCTCTACAAAATGTCCACGCAACTGGGTATACTGTAAAACATCACACAAAATTCCCAACCCAGCAGCACGTCCGTTTTTAGATAGCGAGGCTCTGAGAGACCCAAAGCCTTACCTAAATAAATAAATGATAATAAAAATGGGATCCTTAAAATCCAAAGAGTTCTTAAGCAGGTATGCTGGAAGGTGGTATGCTTAACTATAAATATCTATAAAAATGGCCCAAACTGTATTAATAACAACAAAGAATTTTGTTTCCTAAGAACTTGGCTTGGAAACCATCAAGTTAGGGGTCCCAAAATATGGCTGGACAGAAATGTGGCTTGTACTCCATTTGAGGCTAGATATGGCTGGACAGAAAGGCGGGTTGAATTCCGTTTGTAGCCAAGAGCCCTACCAAACTGTTGCCAGTCTTCAGGGAAATTACAATGGCCCTTATGAGGAATGTTCTAATTTAGATAAGACAATTTAAGAGGAGCACTTAAAAGCAAGGGACACCTAGTTTAATTGGTATGCAGAAGCCTCCAAAAGGCTTCAAAATTCCAAAATACCTTCGTTGAAAGATGCATTACAAAAAGTAATAGGGCTTCCCTGGTGGCGCAGTGGTTAAGACTCCGCCTGCCAATGCAGGGCACATGGGTTCGAGCCCTGATACGGGAAGATCCCACATGCCGCAGGAGCAACTAAGCCCGTGTGCCACAACTACTGAGCCTGCACTCTAGAGCCCGTGAGCCACAACTACTGAGCCCGCGCGCTGCAGCTACTGAAGCCCACGCGCCTAGAGCCCGTGCTCCACAACAAGAGAAGCCACTGCAACGAGAAGCCCGCGCACCACAACAAAGAGCAGCCCCCGCTCGCCGCAACTAGAGAAAGCCTGTGCACAGCAACGAAGACCCAACGCAGCCAAAAATAAATTAATTAATTAAATAAAAAATTAAAGCTATGAGAGGTATCTAAAACAAAATACTGACGTAACTCCTACTGCTCCCATCTATCCTCCTTTACTTGAGTATCCATTCTACTCATCCTCTGTCTGGAGTGTCTTTCCACTCCAAAAACTCTACAAGACAATAAACAAAAATCTATCAAGTTAACGGCCTTACAGATGCTGCTGTGTCTACCTTCAAAAGACCACCGCCCCCCAACCCCGTATGGACCCCTCCCAGAGTTGATCAGTCTCTGAAGAATTTTCTGGTAAACCCTTAAACAGCCAAGGGAAACTAAAATATTTTAAATCCCATTTGGAGCCTCCAGATGGGTTGCTGGGAAAACTGGCAAAAGCTGGCTAAGGGTGGGAATCCTTAGTAGAGTCGGTTCCCCCTGGATGTCTGTCTACAGTACCCCATAGAGAAAGAAAAATAAAATATCTTTTGCACCAACCTTGGGGACACCTCTTAAATCTAAGGGTTGTTTAATACTGCCAGAAATATTTACTGGCAGTATGTCCTGGCTAAAACTTGATAAGATATTTAAAATAATTCAATAAAACTTTATGATCAGAAATTTGGCCAAATTAGAAGCTGATATTCAGAGCCTGAAAGGAAATTGTTAGGGCCTCTCCTCTAAGCTAACATAAAAGTAAATACCTAGGATATGTGGGGTGGATGGAAGGGGTTTTAAAGCCCTTGTAAAGGGTTTATGGGTGAATCAACCTATGATGTCATTTAAGTTGCAACCCAATTCCTTGAGGAATTAAAACCAACTGCCCTTATCTTAAAATATGTGCACAGCTCTAGAGGCAGTTCAAATTCACCTACTCCTTTTTACCAATCCCCAAACTTGCCCTATGCATCTTAAAAGGGAAGATTTGGGGATTTCTTCCTTGTGCCTCTGAGATGTAAATTTTAAAATACCAGCTTCAGGGAAGTAATTCTTATCAGGAAACAAAAGGGGAGGTCATCTGAAACTTAACTTTAGCCATCTGAGCAGGCCGCCTTGACTAATCCCATCTACCAGAAAAACAACTTAGATCCAAATTCTTTTGTAACTAGTAAAGCAGAGGCTCTAAGGTCACTGCTTACATCTGTCTCTATGTTTATGTGTGTCTATCTATATAGAAGATGTAGATGTGGTATTTTTCTACCTTCAGATGGTACTGCAAAAAAATTAATTTGTAAAAGAACTCTACTTAACTGGCTGAAAGAAAACTAAAAGTGTTTATATAAGTTAAATTCTCCGAAATATAACAGAAACTAACCCAAATGTATTTCAAGTTCATGTGATCTGGGAAAATATGAGGTATTAAAGCTAGTTTAAGTTTGTTGGTTTAATTAAAGCCATGTCTTTAATGAGTCATCAGCATCAAATGTAATACTTTATAATAAGTTCACGTTATCTCTATTACAAAATTTGTCAGCCAGAAAATTAATTTAGGATGAAGACTGACATCATTTATTGTCGAATGAAGTTTTTGTGAGTAGTCTTTGTTAAGAACAAATAAATAGAATTAAGTAGAATAAAAAGTTTTTAGGTCAACTTTTTAAATAGTTTCCTCAAATCTTTTTGGTAACCTGAAACCTTAAAGTTTTGCTAAGTTAAATGATGAGCTAAGTTAAATTCACTGAATATCCAAATCATTTCCAAATAAGATAAAATACTAAAACATTAATTACTGAACATAGGTTTATCTACTTTCGGCTTCCTTTTACATAAGAACTAAAGATTTTCAGTTTTATCAGCGAATGTGTCCTGTGACAAATGAGAAATTTGCTATGAAAAAAACATGCATTTCTAAAAGTTATTAAAAATATTTATAAATTTTTCAAGCCACAGAATGCCAGTGTAAGAGATAGCCCACATTTGCTTACCTATTTTCACTAGAAATTAAGGTTTCTAAGGGTTAAAAATTCTAATACTTAATTAAAGCTACTAGCAGCAAAAAGCAAGCTAGAGATTTATGGAAAAGGAATCTTGTGAAAGGAATTTTATGTCAAGCTGGATAAGACTGAATGAATTTGTTATAAGGACTTCTAAAAATAAGCTTTAAAATCTGTAGTGTACTTATATACAATTAAAACAATTTTCTTTCATCTGCTAAATGGACAAAGTGATTTTAGACAACTGGTCTGCTCCTAAAAAGAGGCTGTGAAAGGTTTTCTCTTTACCTATTCTTTTTTTCTTCTGAAGGTATTCTTTTATTGTTGCAGTGTTTTTTTTTACAATATTGAAAAACTGAAGGATGAAGAGAAAACTCTTCATGTCAACCAGAGGGGAAGGATGATTGTTCATGGTACATCCATTTAGAGGAAAGTTACAATCATTAAAAATGAATGTTCTGAAGGAGATGGAATAAATTGAAAGTTACTTACATTAGGTTCAAGGTTTTTTAAAATTCTCCTCCCACCAAAAATGGGGATAGGGGAGTGAAAAAGCCAATAATGTTACAAATCCACCTTCACGGCTACAAAATTTGTGTGCTCAGCGCCCTCTTTAGACTGATGCATCTTTACCTTTTAAGTAACCTGCCTAGAAAACAAAGATTTTATGTCTTGTCAAAATAATTTCCTGTGTTTCATGTTGTTCTTACGAGGTTTCTTATTACTTAAGAAAACTGATTCTTCCCTATTAAAAGAGCTAAGGTGTTTATGTGTTACAACTATTTTAACTTTCTGTATTTGACTTCAAAGTCTTTAATTATCACTATGGTGAGACAGAGAACTACGTATTGTTTCACAGTGACCTATGATCCCATTTGGCACGGTGTTTTAAAACCTTTTGATATTTTTGACAAACTTCTCCCAAATCAAATTCTAAATGAAGTCTTTTTGAACTTGAGCTAACTTTGGAATTTTCCAGAGGCCACTGGAACATCTCAAAAGATTTGTTCTCTCCTTAAAAAAAAGTAGGATATTACATTAATTACGCTTATTTGGTATGTTAAATTACATAGGAAATACTGTCAAATAAGTGATGCAAAAGCTTAAATTTTATTTGTGTTTATATATGCTATTAATAAGTGTTCCAGAAATTGTATGAAATTCCTAGAAATATGACGTCCTAGTAGAATGTTATCACTTGTAATTCTAGTTACTATCTTAAAATGTATGTCACAGAAATAAGCAAATAACGTTGTCAATTCATTATACTGAACTCTCATCATCAGATCTTTTAACAATGGACATTTAAAAAAAATCTTTTGTCATTTTCAGATAGTTATTGTTTTACTTTGATGCTTTTACAAAAATGTTCCTGCAGAAGTACTTCATCTTCAAGGAGACTTAAGGAAAAGACTTTGGACAAGTAGAGCATTTCAGTTACTTTAAGATCATAAAACTGAACCAAGTAAGAATTTCCAGAACTAATAGAGAAACTAGACTCAAGCAGAACAAGAATTAATGAGACTGAATAAACTGAAGAGGATGATTACAATTTTTAGACTTTTGTTTTAAAACATTGCTGGTGCCTTAATGCTTTGTTTTTCCAGATTTAAAGAAACCTTTTCTCTTAAGCTATCTAGGACTTACAGCAATGGTAAATTATACCTCTGTAAACAAGGATGAAACATGTACTTTTTCTTCCTACCTGATCCCTCCAGAATTCAGAAACTCTTAGGTATCCTTTTCATGGCAATACAGTTAGTTATGTACATAAGCTCAATAAGCATCTGTTCTCCTTGTAACAGGACACAATTGGAAACATTGGCTATATCACCAATATTTGACTGGCTTGTCAAATATTCACAGACCCAGATATGATCAGGTTTTAAGATCTAAAGTTAACTTCATGGAGCCAATAAAGCCCCTTGGAAAAACTGACCTGGTACCTTGCTTACAGGGTGTCAGCAAAGCAGTCTTAAAAAGGACTTAAATGGTTTATCACTATTCGTGCTGCATTTATGTAAATAATTAAGTTTCACGCAAACAAATTAGCTTTATTGTGATTATCTTAAAAAAAATGGGAGTGATTATAGAGATAAAAATTATGTTGGCATAATTTTTGTAGGTTCTGGTTCTGTTAATTATCTTTGAGGGGTTTTGGGGGGGTTTTTTGCGGTACGCGGGCCTCTCACTATTGTGGCCTCTCCCGTTGCGGAGCACAGGCTCCGGACGCGCAGGCTCAGCAGCCATGGCTCACGAGCCCAGCCGCTCCGCGGCATGTGGGATCTTCCCGGACCGGGGCACGAACCCGTGTCCCCTGCATCGGCAGGCGGACTCTCAACCACTGCGCCACCAGGGAAGACCTATCTTTGAGGTTTTGTTATTTATCTCTAAACTGGACTGGCTCCTGAATTCTTCTAATTTCCTCAAACATCTGGCTACAACTCTCCAAACTCACGTTTCCCATTTTCTCCCACCCTTCTGATTTGGAATCACTAAGAGCAAAGACTGCCCTTGAACCTCCTTGTAAGGGACTATACCAAGTCCTCCTCATTACCCAAATGGCAGCCAACTTCAGGGACTTGAGCCTTGGATACACGTATCACAGCTGAAGAAGGTTCCACCTGACACCTGGTCCTGTGCAGATGCTGGAAACCTCCAAAGGAAATTAACCGGGAAGAAAAGTAGTTGACATCGAGGTAGATTATTTCCTCCCAAGATACCAGATCAATACTTCATACTTTAACTAAACAAGAAACCCCTTCTTCTTCTCTCTTTCCTTTACTCTGGCATCAGCCTAAAAAGCTAACACCATCATCCGTATCTCCCAGGTCACTGCTAAGGAAAAGAGGGGTAACATTTTAAACCATCGCCAAAACACTCAGATCAGTCCCGTCTCTGGGTAATAAGCCCAAACTTGGGGTACTTTGCATCTAGGCTCTACACACACACACAAAAAGGGACACAATGGAAGGGTAACCATAATAAAACTGACTGTGTGGTCTACAGACATTCAAGATTTTACTGGCCTCCAGGGCTGTCACCTTGCCAGTCCTAAGCCACAGATTCAAATGGGGATTACCCGGACACGTTCAAGATTCTGATTCACTTCCTCTGACAAGGCCCTGCACCCCCGGTTAGGAGTAAATGTAAATGAGGCTATGATCAGGAGCCTGTCCTTAACTCTTTGAAAGTACTGTGAAATCTGCTAAGGCGATAACTCCCAACAAAAGTCCTTAGACTCTCTGGTCCAAGTTCTTCTTGATAATACGACAGCCCTTGGTTACCTTTTAGCTGAGCAAGGAGGTGTCTGTGCTGTGACCAACACCACTAGCTGTAACTGGATTAACACTTCTGGGGAAGTCGAAACTCAGCTGCGTGAGATCACTGAACAAGCCCCTTGGCTTAAAAAGTGACCCCTTCTGTGGGGTTTTTCTTTGACTTATTTGCTTTTGATTTGGGTCTTGGGGACCATGGCTCCAAAGTACACTCCAGACATAGGGAATTATCCTGCTTATAATCATCATAGTGGTCTCCTTGGCGCACTGTATTCTCTCAAAAAGCTTTAGATGTGGGTCCGCAGCCACTAACCACCAACAAATGATCTCCCTAAAAATGGAACATCAGTAAAGGAACGAAGAGAAAGACCAACTAAAAAAAACTGTAGACCCGAAGTCGGGACCTGTGAATATCAGCGACTCAGCCATCTGCTCCATGAATGTGGATCACGACCCATGAATGTCACACGGAGGATCAGTAAAACCTGCAAACTGCAGAGTGGCAGCTGAAAGTGATGCTAATCACTTAAGTTCTGGCCACATCTCTCAGTTAAGCTTAGAGTCTGATCAAAAGGGGCTAACTGTTAAAAAGAAACAACAGGCCTAAAATGGAGTCACTTGTGCTAAGCCCCACGTCAGCAAACCAAGACTTAATACCTAATCTAATTGCAGTCTTACCCTCCAACCCAGAATGTAACCTTTAACCAGTCAACTTAGAATTACCTGGTCAGCACTAGTGAGGCAATCTGCTGATACGACCTTCCATTCCCCTTAGGAGGGTGACGGTGCCTGAAACAATGCATTCTTTGATAATAATTTCCTTTTTCTGCTTCCTTTCTATCTTTAAAACCTTTCCTTTTCTACTGCTCAGCAAAGCTCCTCTCTGTTGTTCAATTCACGAAGCCTTTAACAAAGCGAGTCAGATCTTCAAATTCACTTGCTGAATTTTTGTTGTTTAACACTGCCAAACAAAAAATCAGATTCCACATACAAACTGTCTCTTAACAATTTGAGAGATGCCCAAATTTTAAAATCTCACTTTCCATTGCAACCAGTTAATTAAGTCAAGATATTTCCTGTCCTCCTGGTGGGGAGTAACTTGAAACAAAGTCTAAAGCACCAAACTAACCCGTTTCCAGAAGAAGCTAGAAATATTGCTGCAAGTCCTTTAAAGCCAGGTAGAAGAAATGAATCAAGAATCCTACACAAATCTGCAACTTCATCCAGTACCACATGCATTCCAAGACCCAGCATCCTGTGTACCATGCAACAGATGTCTGAATTAATTCCTCTAGAATAAGCCTGAAGGTTAAATGTGGAATGTGATGCTCGTCAGGCCAATTCCAGCAGCTTTGCTGGGGAAACAAACTGACTGATCTCTATCCAAGAAGGCAGGGGCAAAAGTTGCTAACTTGTTTGATGCCACAGAAGACTTCCAAGGAATCCCTTTCGGGGTGCTGCAGCTGGGTGAATCCTCAGGGGCACCACCAACACAGCGGACAGCAGATGGTACATCAAGTTCGTCCTAAGGAGGAGATGACAGGCCAGGAGCAACCCCTTAGTAAGCCAGCATGCCCGTCAAAACTCAGATGCCCCAGTTCGCCTCCACACTAGATGGTCCTGCAGTGGAGCTCACTGAATAACGCAGGGCGCGGCGTCTGGGTGGGTCCACTGGAATCACCGACAGATTGCTCCCATCTATAAATACTGGCTACAGATGTTGCAAGTGGATGGCTTGATTTTTTTGTCGTTCCCTCCCATCTTTAAGTGTTGGCGCAGACAGTACGGATATGCTACCATCTTTGAGGAACACCAAACGCTACATCAGCGTTATTAACATACGTGTTTGCTCGAGCTGATGTGCTCTCGCAGCAGAGGCTACAGTTTCCCACCAGCGGCATTAGCCGTGAATCAAAGCGCACTACTGCGCACGTTAATGAAATTTCGCGGTGGAATGGGTCCCTCCGAGAGGGTCATTTAAAAAACCATCGAGGAGCCAGAGTTCGCTCTTCTGCCCCTCCCCCACCCCAAAATAAAAGCAACTGAAGCCCAACGCGGGAGATCCCACCTTGGGGGACCCAGGAGAGCAAAGTGGTAGTGGCTTGATCACGCCCTGAAATGCATCTCCAAATCCAGCCCTCTGTGGACCCTGGAGAAGGGCTCCACCCTTGCCCCGCGTGTCCGGTCCTCCAGCTTCAGCCGCTGTCCTGTGCGCCCTGACCGCCCCCCCCCCCCGCCATTCTGCACAGGACCACCAGCTGGTGTCCCACGCAGGAGGGGGAGGGGAAAGAGAGGAAGGAGAAGGGGAGGGGGCAGAGGCCCTCCCGAGAGCATCAGAGAGCATCAAGGGCACTGGCGGTGGTGCCCAGGGATACAGCCCCGCCTCCCCAGCCAGTTCCTCAGATGCAGACCACAGCAGGGAAAACCACTATAGGCAACTTTGGGAAGTGTGCCCCAGTGCACCTCCTATCAATCACCCTAAGGCCTGGAGGGAATAAATCCCTGCGCTTTGATTTATGTGGCCTTGGCCACAGGCTCTGGCTCCGCCAAACAGGGGCTGCCTCGGGAGGGGCAAGAACCCATGTGAGCAGGGTGACTCCCTTCCAGGAGCTGTAGGAGAGCCCCAAAGTTCCCGGAGAAAGGGGGAGATGGAGAGTTAGGGGAAAAGCCCAGGGGACAGAGACCCCAGTGATCCTGGCTGGGGTGTGACCCCTCTCCCAGGGCCCCAGGAGAACACAGAAGTAGCTAGGGAACGCGGTGGGGTGCAGTACCTCTGGAAGGTTGAGACAGTCCCAGATGTATTATTTACTTATTCACACAGGAGCTCCCTGTATGTTAAAAAGTGTCGAGATACCAAAACAGTGCAAAAACACTGGTGTATTTTGTGTCGAGTCCTCTCAGGGAGTGTATGAATGGCCTCCCCCCACCCCGCCCCACCCTGACAGCAGGACCCAGGGCAGCCCCGGCCATCAGTGGCCACCACCGTGGCCAGCTCAAGTTACTGACAGGTTTTTGAGGTCTGTGGAAATCGGAGTCTCTCCGCAACTTGTCTCTACTATCATTAAAAGTCCACAAACACGATTTTGCCGATTATCCAAATGAATGCAGCTAGATTAAGAGGATTATTCCAGCTTGGGAAAGCAAACACTGTTTGCTAATCGTGTAATAGGCATCCCATTTGCTATCAAATTGCCTCTGAAAGCCTCATTTGCATGAAAGCCTGTCTGTTTTTCAAAATAGGTTGCTGTTTCTTAGAGGCCTGTGCAAGTGGCTGAGTCCCCCAATCCTTTGACCTTCCCTTTTGAAATGTTACCATTTTTCTTCTGAAAGGACTGGGGACTTAAAGGGCCCTCCCCTCCTGAGCAGAACCAAGCAGACTAGGCCGCCTCCAGAATGGGGCAGAGAATCTCAGACCCAACCCTCCTGCCCTCTGAGCTCCACCTTCCCCGGTCTGGGTAGATCTCAGGCTTTTCTGGAAAGGGAATAAAGCCCTAGGTATGGTCTATACCACCTCTTACTTCAGAACGTTCCTCTCTGTAGGGACTAATCCGTGGCTAGCACACGGGGCTGCCTTCAGCTGTGGTTGTTCATGACTGGTTTGTCTAGTAATTAGCTAAATGCTTTCTAACAGTCTGTTTGCCTTGGAGAGTAATTCTCACGCCTTTCAGAGGACGCCTCTCCTCTAGCATTTCAAAAGTAAATTGTTCTCTGATTGCAGCTCTCTGTCTGCAGGGACTCCATTCTAGCCACCACGCCCCTTTCCTTCTGCACAGAGGCCGTGTGCCCTCCGACCTGGGACTGTAACAGAGAAGAACCACCCTGACTCCACGTGGAATCTATTCCTTTAGCTCTAACCCTTCTGTGCTGTTGCCTGTGCTTAGTCATTCTGGCTCTGCACCTTCTGTAAAAGAATGTTGCCTAGAGCCTGAAATATACAGGATAGCCCATTCTCAAGGCTCTACCCTTTAAAGGTGTAACAGTTGTCTATTCATATAGAGAAAAAAAGTTGCAGAACAGAGAATAATACTTGTTATGTTGGAGGTTCACAGAACATCCTGTCCTGACCTGACCTACAGGGACAGCTGCAAGAACAAAGGATTCCGGCACCCAGAAGTTTGCAACAATGAGCCACACCCCCTCCCCTTTTAGTAGAAAAGAAGGCTGAATTCTAACTTGGGTAAGATGGTTCTTTGGGACACTAGTCCACCAACTTCTCGGTCTGCTGGCTTTCCGAATAAAAGTCTCTACTGCTTGCCCCAGCAACTCGTCTCTTGATTTACTGACCTGTCGTGCGGTGAGCAGTACAAGCCAGTAAGAGGACTGATGGGTGCTGTCCCTCCGTGTTCAATCAAGTACAGCCTTTCCTTCAAAGGCCACTAAACTTCATCACCCGCCCCCCAAAATATCTCAAAGAGCTGTGGCAGTTTAAAAACGTATTCACAATTTTTTGGGTCACTTTCTCCCTGGAAAGGTGTGGGCTGTGTCTTTCCCCCCAGTGACTCACTTGTAACTATGAGAAGGCCCAACAGTGAGCTCTGAGGCTAGATGTGAAAAGGCCACGTAGGTTCTGCCTGCACAGAGAGGCCCTTGCAGGGCTCTGGTTAGCAGCCTCGGCTGAGGTCCTGCTGACAGGGAGCGTTACTGCTAGATACAGAGCAGGACCTTCCTGGGACAGACTCCTTCCCCATATCCTCTGCTGTAGCTCCTCTCTAAAGTACTTAGATAGCAGTATCTGATGCACTGTCCTAAGTTGTTTTACAGAGGTAAGTCCCCCACCAAATGGAAAAAATTAATTACTCGATGATCATGAGCAAGTAGCCTCCGGACCTCCTGGCGCCTAAGGATTGATACCGTTAACCCCTGGGACACCACCCTGTTACCTCACCATCAGCCAATCAAGAGAATTCTGCACCAGCGATCACATACCCCATGACCCCCTCCCTCACCTGGCCTTTCAAAAGGCTTTCCTAAAACCCTTCAGGGATTTCAGTGTTTTGAGTACCAGCTGCCCTGGACTCCTTGCTTGGCACCCTGAAATAAACGCTGCACTTTCCTTCCCCCAGTTGGGCTGGGTAACAGATGTGTGAATAAAGATCCCTCCAGGTGATTCCAACCCCCAGGGGTCAGGTCACCTCCGGTCATCAAGTCTTCCTGCCCAAGGTCTCAGACATTAAGGAATAGAGATAAGCCATCCCTGCTGTGTCCTGTCCTGATTCTTAACCCATCTAATTCCTCGGCAAAATAAGATGGGCCCAGGCTTCACTAGCCACTAAGCTTTGGGGTGGTTTGTTGCACAGCCCAGTAACAACTGAGATGTTCCCAAACCCTCTGTCTCCCCCTCACTCAGCCCTTCTGAATTCAGAGGGCACCAGAAGGACATTAGCCTTACCTGGCAGGTTGACTAGTGTTCTTAACACAGTCTCTTTCTTTTCGTGCCCCCGGCATCGGCAGGCGGACTCTCAACCACTGCGCCACCAGGGAAGCCCAACAGTCTCTTTCTTTTAAAGGTAGATTAAATGTGCCCAACTTTGGGGGACTGGCAACCCTTCTTTTTGAGAGGTGTATGTTGTGGGGATCTCCTATAGGAGGAAGTGATTGCTAAGAAGTCCAGTAATTTTAAAACTTTTGACCCACAGTAAAGGGATACATTTTATCTTATTACCTAGTAAACAAACACCTGGCATGCCTGACTACACTTGAGGAAACAGTCTGTAATACTTGTGAAGAATTCTGATCCTTTCTTCAATTTTCCTTTTTTCTAATACTTGTTGTAAACCACTAAATCAATTTCACAATTCACCACTGGGCTGCAACCCACAGTTGGGAAAGTACTACTTTAAGTAGGGAGTTCAGAGAGAGGGGTAAGAACCCCGCAGAGCTGGGGAGACGCTGTTAGCCAGCCGTATCACTCCTGCTGCTGGGAGTCCCGGCCAATTGGGCTCCCAGCCTCGAGACGCTTGGCTAACTTGACCTCAAGCACTGCTCACAATCTCCTTGGCTCTGTGACGCTCCAGGGGTGAGCTGGCCAAGTCCTGCCACTTGTCTACATTGTTCTTCCCCAGCCCTAGCCTGAGCTGGAGAACAGAGCCAGCGAAGACTCCATGGCTCCCACGAGCGGCTCTGAGACTAGGCTTCATGCACAACTGAAATAAAACCTACCTGAAAGGCAGATTGCAAATCACTTAAGAATTATATTGTGCAATTTCTTCCACATAGAATCATGAACTGAAAATCCCTAGCTCACTAGGATGTTTAACACTGAAGTCTGTCACTCAGGCGGGAATGGGGTTTTATTCAAATCTACAGGCAGGCTCTTTGCTGCAGGTTCCCTCCCCCAAGCAGTATGGGCCCTCGGGGGTGACTGCAGGAACCCCCACTCACCTTCTCCTCCACGCTCATCACCTGTAGCTCTGACTCACCCAGGCACCTGCAGATGAACGTGTAACAGGCCCTGTGCACAGAGGGCTGGCCCCGTCCCCAGCGCACCTGTTATTTAATCACCTGCTCAGATGTCTGCCAGGTGATTCCAGAGACAGCAAGCAAAGCGAGTCAGCAGTCTGTCTCCTAACCACTGCGCCATCTGCCTTAGTTGTTGGAATCCTTTTCGTTTTTTTGAAACACCTGCAGTAAATAACGCCACAGTCATATAAGAGTTCAGTAAAACTGAAGTTCAGGCCCCACACATTCTTATTTGGATAAGTAGTTTAAAAAAAAGAATCACTGCCACAGGAAGATGGGCCCCGGGAGCACCAGACTTCATTAGTCACTTAATAAAAGCTTCTTGATGGGGATAATTCCTTCCCTGAAGAGGGCAGCTTTGAAAAACAGTTTGGTTTTTTCAAAATATGTTTACCTCCCTCCAGTTTGCTGGGGAATCAATTTCTCTTGCCCTTGGGCCTAAGGGCCTCCCCTCCTAGTGATCCTAACTGCATTTCCCTGCAGAAGACCTGACTAGACATTTTTCCAAAGAAGACATACAGATGGCTAATAGGCACATGAAAAGATGCTCAACATCGCTAATCATCAGAAATGCGAATCAAAACAATGAGCTATCACCTCACACCTGTCAGAATGGCCATCATCAAAAAGTCTACACGTAACAAATGTTGGCAAGGATGTGTACACTGTCGGCAGGAATGCAAATTGGTGCCGCCGCCATGGAAAACAGTATGAAGGTTCCTCAAAAAAATAAAACTAGAACTACCAAATGATCCAGCATTTCCACCCGTGGGTATATATCCAGAAAAAATGAAAACACTAATCTGAAAAGATACACGCATCCTAATGTTCATAACAGCACTATTTGCAATCGTCAAGACATAGAAGCAACCCAAGTGCCCATCAACAGACAAATGGATAAAGATGTGGTGTATATATGTATATATATACACACACACAAAACAGAATACTACTCAGCAGCAAAAAAAAAATTCTGCCATTTGCAGCGAAGTGGATGGAGCTAGAGAATATTATGCTTAGTGAAATAAGACAGAGAAAGACAAATACTGTATGATATCACTCATATGTGAAATCTGAAAAATAATACAAATGAGTGTATATGCAAAAGACAAACAGATTCAGATACAGAAAACTAACATGTGGTTACCAAAGGGGAGAAGGACAAACGAGGGGTATGGGATTAACACACACAAACTACTATACATAAACTAGATGAGCAACAAGGATATATTGTATAGCCCAGGGGATTATAGCCATTATCTTGTAATAGCTTATAATGGAGTATAATCTGCAAAAATACTGAATCACTGTGCTCTACACCTGAAACTAATACATTGTAAATCAACTATACTGCAATTTTTTAAAAGAAAACACATTTCCCTATGAATACTGGGAGTCAGGTCCTCGGGGCTGAGGCATGTCTTCCTCATTTAATTCTAGTTTCTTGGACTTTGATATGGAGAGCAATAGAGAAGGGTAGGGAAATGGGTATGAGTAAAGATAATGAGGTCGCCAGCCAAAGGGTGTGTTTTGGTCCCCAAGTAATATTTTAAGATACGTGTAAGGCCTTACAAAGCCATCACATGGCTTCTGGAACCCCTGGACCTATTACGTGTTTTGCCACAATTAACCAAGGTCGTTCTCCCCTTAAAAAAAATTCCAGAGAATGGACTTGAGGACACGGGGACGGGGAAGGATAAGCTGGGACCAAGTAAGAGAGTGGCATGGACATATATACACTACCAAATGTAAAATAGATAGCTAGTGGGAAGCAGCCGCGTAGCACAGGGAGGTCAGCTCGGTGCTTTGTGACCACCTAGAGGGGTGGGATAGGGAGGGTGGGAGGGAGGGAGACGCAAGAGGGAGGGGATATGGGGATATATGTATACGTATAGCTGATTCACTTGGTTATAAAGCAGAAACTAACACACCATTGTAAAGCAATTATACTCCAATAAAGATGTTAAAAAAAAATTCCTGATAACCCTATGATGACTCCCAACTGAGTATTGTGTCCAATGAAAACAAATACCTAATAGAGGATTCAGAGATTTCCTGCCAACTGGGCTTTCTTCCTCTTGTCTCCTGGTCTCCTGTTAAATCAAGGTGATTTAACAAAATGAAACCCACAGAGAAAAACTCACTGCAAAACTGAGATATTCAGTGACTCTTCATAAAAACTGCTCTGCCTCAGAGGTTTTCCCAACCACTACCATTGTTGGTTTTCTAAAAAAATCTTTATACTACTTTAAAGGAGAGGTCAGTTTTGCTGCTAATTTTCAACATGCCTGATCAGAAGGAATATTACAAAGCTGAATTTGGATACCCCACCCTGCATTTGGTTCTAATACCTGGCTTGGGACATGGTTGAACGTCTCAATGACTAAGGTATACCCAGTGAAACAGGCAGATTGGCAGATTCTCTGCACCATGAAACAGGCCAGTTAGTGTGATGAAATATACAAGTAAACATGCTTTCACTTTCTAAAGACAGTGTTTCTGACCCACATAGAAACATGAACTGGTGAAGTCGACTGACTACTCCTAGCCACCTACAACTTCCTGCTCAATGTCTTCTAAGCAACAGAATGAATCCATGCCAACTGAAAGGAAACAGTTCCTATCGTGAGAAAACTTTTCAGGACTGAAAGTAAAGCCAATCCCAAACTCATTAGTCCTATTCCTTTTTCCAACTAAGGCAACAGAAACATTTAGTGAGTGCTAGGCACTAGGTTACTCACTGGATCCTTAAAACAATCCTGAAAGGTTTCACTCCCATTTCACAGGTATTAGGGCCTTTACACAACCGTTCCGTAACCACACAGGTAACAAGTGTAACAGGGATCAAAGCCCAAACTTTGCCACTAAATCCCGTATTTTAAAGCATTTTGCTAACATCATCTTTTGTAAAACTCACGATTTCCGAAAGCTCTGAATCAACAGAAGCTTACTTATTAATTTATTTTTACCTGAAAGGAATAAAGCTAATGTTTTAGTAGCAGACTGAAACTCTATGCATTTCACAACCAATTATCCCAGTATCATATAACCCTTAGGTCTTGTCACAGAACTCAGCCACTTCATTCCCCTCTTGGAACGTTGAATATTAACTAAGAACAATTAAGAAATAAAATGTGCTTTATGCTAAAGGAGGCCTTATTTCAGGATAAACCAGAGGAAAAACATTACTTAATTTCTGGACAGATTCCAAAAAGTGTTTGCAATAAGGTGAAAATAAAACGAAAATTCAAGTTTTAGTCAACTAAATCTAATAGACCACCTCCTAATATAATCAAAATGTCTACCAGCAGCTAACAGCAAAATATGTGAAGCAAAAAATGACAGAACTAAAAGGAGAAATATACAAGTCCAGAGTTATACTTTGAGTCTTCAACACCCCCTCTCAATAATTAATAGCAAGTCTAACAAAAGAAAAATTGGAAAGCACAAACTACCAACACCAGGAATGAAACGGGATATTATTACAGACTTTGCAGCCATCAATGGAAATGAAGAGAACACTGTAAGCAACTCTACACAATACAGTTAACAACTTAGATGAAACAGGCCAATTCCTCAGCAAACACAAACTACCACAACTCACCTAAGGTGAAATAGATTATTTTAGTAGTCCTAATAACTTTCAAGGAAATTAAATTTGTAATTTTAAAGGCCTTCCAAAAAGAAATCTACACGCCCACATGATTTCACTGGAGAATTTCACTAAATGTTTAAAGAAGAATTAACAGCAATTCTACACAGTCTTTTCCAAAGAGAAGAGAAGAGGATGGAACACTTCCCAATTCATTTTGTGATCTATCACCCTGATACCAAAATCAAAGACAGCACCAAACAAAACCTAAACCTACAGACCAATAATAGTCATGTAATATAGATGTAAATATCTTTTAACAAAATATTAGCAAATAGAATTCAGCAATATACTTGAATTATACACCATGACCAGTAAGTTTCATTCCAGGGATGCAAGGTTGATTGAATATTTGAAATCAATTAGTGTGATCCACCATATCAATAGGTTAAAGATGAAAAATCACATGATCATATCCTTTGATGCAAAAAAGGCATCTGACAAAATCCAATATCCATTCATGATAAAAAATGTTAGATAAATAGAAATAGAGTAGAATTACCCCCAACTAAATGAAGAGAATACAAAAAACACCCTATAGCTATCACTGATGGTGAAAGAATGAATGCCTTCTTTCTAAAATGGCGAACAAGACAAGAATGTCTGTTCTCAACCATTCTTACTCCACATAATGCTGGAAGTTATGACCAGGGCAATAATACAAGGCACAGAAATAAAAGGCATACAGATTGGAAATGAAGAACTAAAACTGTCCCTATTTGCAGATGACATGATTGCTTACATAGAAAATTTCAAGGAATCAAAAAAAAAAATCTAGAATAAGCGAGTTCAGCAAGGTCACAGGATACAAGTGCAACACACATAGACACAAGTCAATTATACTTCTGCATACTAATAACAAACATGTGGAAACCAAAATTTAAAAAACAATACCACCTCCAATCACGCAAAGAAATTAAATACTTTGATGTTAATCTAATGAAACACCTATAAGACTTGTGTGCTGAGAACTATACAATGCTAATGAAAGAAATCAAAGGAGATCTAAATGAATGGAGAGACACACTATGTTCACAAACTGGAAGATTCAAATAGCACGGACGCCAATTCTCCTCAAAATGATACACAGAGTGGATGCAATTCTTTTCAAAATCCCCACAAACAGGATATAAACAGAATTATTAGCATATTTTTATGCAGAGGCAAAAGAACTAGAATATCTAAAAACAATTTTGAAAAATAAGACAGTGGGAGGACTTTTGTCTGATCCCGAGACTTAAATAATTACAACCATCAAGGCTGTGTGGTATTGGCAGTAACCACATAAGATCAATGGGACATAAAAGAAGAAACAGAAATAAACCCATACAAATATGCCCAACAGATTTTTGGCAAAGGTGCAAGAACAATTCAACGGAGAAATATCATCTTTTTGACAAATGGTACCAGAGCAACTGGACATCATAGGCAAACAAAACCCAAAACATTCTGGCCTATACCTCACACCTGATATAATTACCGCAAAGTGGATCAGAGACTTAAATGTAAAACTGTCAACCTCTTAGAAAAAATAAAATCTGTAAGCGCTAGGACTAGGCTTAGTTTTGGCACCAAAATCACAATCCATAAAAGGAAAAACTGATAAATTGCACCTCATCAAAATTAAAAACTTTTGCTTTATGAGAATGAAAAGACAACTTACAGACTGGGAGAAAATATTTTCAAACCACAAATCCAATGAAGGGCTAATCATATAGAATATACAGAGAACTCTTAAAACTCAATAGTAAAAAACCAAACAGTCCAATTAGAAAATGGGCAAAGGACACAAAGGATATACACATGGCAAATAAGCACATGAAAGAGGTTTAATATCATTAGCCTTCAGGGAAATGCAAATTAAAACCATAATGAGATATCATTACATAGCTATCAGAATGTCTAAAATAAAAAATAATGACAACACCAAATGCTACTGAGGTTGCAGGGAACTGGATCATTATGCATTGCTGGTTGGAATGTAAAATGGTACAGCCGGTCTGGAAAACAGTTTGACAGTTTCTCAAAAAATAAACATGCAACTCCAACGCAACACAGCAGTTATACTCTTGGGCGTTTATCTCAGAAAAATGAAAACCTATGTTTACACAAAAACCTGTAAACAAATGTTTACAGCAGCTTCATTCATAATAGCCCCAAACTGGAAACAACGCAGATGTCTTTCGATGGGTGAATGGTTACCCACACTGTGGTATATCCATACAATGGAATACATTCAGGAATGAAAGGAAACGTAGCATTAATACACACGGCAACCTTGCTGAATCTCCAGAGAAGCATGCTGAGTGAAAAAAGCAAATCCCAAAAGATCACATACGGTATGACTCCATTTACACAACAATCTTAAAATGATAACCTTACAGGAATGGAGAACAGATCAGTAGTTGTCAGGGGTTAAGTACAGGGTGGGGTGAGTGAGCTGGAAGTAGCTGTGGCTGTATTAGAACAACACGAGGGATCCTTAAGGTGACAGAAACCCTCTTAATTATCCATGTCAACATCCTAGTTGTGACATTTTATCATAGTGTTACAAGATGTTACCACTGAGGAAAACTGGGTATAGGGTACAAGGGATCTCTCTGTATTATCTTCTACAACTGCATGAGAATCTCCATTTATGTTAAAATAAAAAGTCTAATTTAAAACCACATAGGAAGGAAACACAAATGAGTGTTTAAGTGATTGCAGGGTGGAGGAGAAATTTTAAGCATTAAAAAAAAAAAGTATAAAATTATAAATGAAAAGATACGTCTGTCTGTAAACCCCTTCAAGACTTTTTCTGGTCAAAAATCGACCATAATATTTTCCAAAGTGAATCTAAAAAATACAACAAACTAGTGAATATAACAAAAAAGAAGCAGACTCACAGAGAACAAATTAGAGGTTATCAGTGGGGAGGCGATATAGGGGAGGGGGAGTGAGAGCTACAAACTATCAGGTGTAAGATAGGCTACAAGGACGTATTGTACAACATGGAGAACATAGCCAATATTTTGTAATGACTGTAAATGGAGTGTAACCTTTAAAAATTGTATGAAAAATTTTTTTAAAAACTACCATAAATCATTCAGTGGAATACTAGGTTGCCATAAAAAGAATAAGGAAACACTTCATGTACTGATAGAAAAAATGAAAATCCAAAATCTAAGAGGAAAAAAATGTTTTGGAAGAGTACAGATATTACTTTATCATTTGTATAAAAAAGAATACAGAAATTTATAAATATGTAATATGTAGAAAAAAGTCTAGATATTGACAACAGTGAGTGATTTCAGGAGGTGACAGAGGGCAAGTTTGGAGAGGAGACACCTCACTGAATGAATGTCCTTTAGTATTGTCAAATCTTAAACCACACGAATATACTACTCTCCAAAAAAGAAATCAATCATTAAACAATGGTATCAGAAAATACAGTTACATCTCCAAAAGTTTTTAAAAGAATTAAATGTTAGCAACAAATCTAATAAAGGATATTGTAATACCTGTCATATATAAGTATATAAAAATCTTTATAAATATCCTGTTAACCATTAAGAAAAGTATGCAAAGAGCATACCGCAACAAGAGAAGCCATTGCAATGAGAAGCCCGCGCACTACAGGAAGAGTAGCCCCTGCTCGCCGCAACTGTAGAAAGCCCCCGCACAGCAATGAAGACCCAACGCAGCCAAAAACAAAAAATTAAGAAATTTATTAAAAAATAGTATAAAAAATTAAATTCAAAAGCAAAAAAACAAGTACGCAAAGAGCATAAAGGTGATTTTCAGAAGTTGAAATACAAATGACTAATAAACATGCAAAACAAGATTTATCCTGATTAGTAATCAAAGATATGTGAATGAAAGAGAGGCCATTTTGCCTATCAAGTTGGCAACAGATTTGTAAAATAATATTTGATGCTGGCAAGAATGAATAAACAGAGCTCTTCACCGCTATAGGAATGTGAGCTAAAACAACAGATAGGAAGACATTCGAAGCAACTGAAATGACCAGAGAGAGAACTGTTTCAATATGCAGGATGGCATATCCTTATCTGGACTATGAGATAGCCACTTATGACTTTCAAAAATGGCATTGGTTTACAATGTTCATGATAGAATAAAACAGTAGCATATAAAATATCCAACTTTTGCCAATTAAAATTTTATAGCTCTATAGTTTTGAATTGCTTGATTACAGAAAAGCAATAAATACTTTGAAAAGTAATTAAAACCTGGTGTTTCATTGGCTTTTGCTGGGGCTCCAAAGATGTTGGATTGAAATTCAAGAGGCTTCTTTGGGTTTTCTCTCAGCTCCTGAAAGTTCCCTCAAAGTTAGTTCTTTTCTTCCCCTCTATCAGTGGTAACTGACATTCGCATTCAATTAGCTTCAGAGAATCCCCGTAACACAGCCATTCTGGGATATGGAATCCTCTCCTTGCCCATTGACCTTGTCAATCCATCCATCCATCCATCCATCCATCCATCCATCCATCCATCCATCCGAGGGGAGGAACCCAGAGGGATGGATCTTGAAGTGCAAAAAGCAATTTATCTTTTTTTTTGAATTTCTGAATTTTTTTATACAGCAGGTTCTAATTAGTTATCCATTTTCTACATATTAGTGTATATATGTCAATCCCAATCTCCCGATTCATCACCCCCCAAGCTGCAACATCCTGGCGCTGCTTCCATCTTGGCTCCCATGTCTGCCTCAATGCTAAGTGGCAAGTGGTTCTAATTACCTTCTTGTCACTCTGCCTGCCAACCTTGCCGAGAGCTTGGCACTCTGTCCTTGTACAAATGTTCTGCTTGAAAATGCCTGGCCCTCTCTCCTTCCCTCTCTTTCCACATCACTCTGAAACCTTCTCGACTGCTTTTTTTATTTGGGAATCCAAGGTGTCACTCAACAAAAGGAGAAACCAGCAGTGAACCGGGTGATCACAAAAGCTTCCATGGTTAGCTACTGCCACGGAAGGGGTGGAGGGGTGGGAGGCATAGGAAAGAGGAAGAGATAGAGGCTTTTGCAGTTCCTCCAAAATCTTCGAAAATAACCTCATTTTCCGAATTTCCCAACATAATCTGTCTCTGTGCCTTAGCTAGAGTGCACTTCCTATCTGGAAACTTCAGACCTGCCTCTGAGCATTTCCGAAGGGTGAGTGAGAGGAAGAGGTGAAGCTACAGCCTTACATGTGGGCGGTAGGGGACCAACGACTAGACCTAACAGCCCTCTCTTGGGCTGGTGGGAGCAAAGGCCCCCATTTCAGTTCTATAGTGGATGCCATTTTGGGCCTGATCAGCACCCTTTCTTCTGGTGACAGAACCCCCATCTTCCACCTAGGGAACCACCTTGACCTGAGTCCATCTCCACTGGGCATGGTGACCCAGTCCTGGTCAGGGACGGAATCTCATTTCCTTGGCCAAAATGATTCAGGGCTGGGTTGAGACAAGGCAGACAAAACCCAATCAATTCTATGGTTTCTTTCCCCAGGACCATGAGGAAAAGACTGTTCGGGCAGGACAGCTAACTGGCAGAGTCGAAGCCTTCTGTTGGTGGTGGCCATCCTTGCTTCCACCTCGGCAAACAGCCTGAGAGAATTGTGTCCGATAAAAAGCAGCCTCCTATACACACCTGGGATCCTTGAATCAGCCAGACGTGAACTTCTATTTTAAATCTGGCTTAGAATGAGTTCTGTCTCTCTTGCAACCCAAACAGCTTTGACTAATAAAAGGCTCTCAGGAGAAACAACGAACCTATGGGGCCATTGTGGTGTCCCAGTTTGATCTGGACAGTTAGGCTGGGAGTCAGAGGGAAGAGCAAATCCGTAAGCTGGTGCTGATTCTCCTTTGTACATCCAGCCCCTGGGGGACTTGTCCTAGAGTCCTACGGAGAAAAGACTTATCACCACCAGCGGGTTCAGAGAAAGAGGTGCTGACACAGGTGGCCAGCATGGCTTGGGGGCAGTTGAAGCAAAGGGCAGAAAGGTCTATATGAGCCCATCCAGGTTGGAAGATCTGAGGTCACCAGAGTAGCCCATACCAGGCACCATGGAAGGCAGGGCAGGAAAGAAAGGTACCCCGAGGTAGCCAGGAAGGCTGAAGGCCAGAAACACACATAAGCTGCCCCCAGGGATTTGTGGACTGAGTTCTGGCCAGGGAGAAGCTGGGGAAGGATTTAGCGTTTATGACTCTAGGTACCGGCCCACCACCCCTCACTTGTCATTTTGACTTGTCCAGCCCTTGGAGCTTCTCCCAGCCCTCAAGCCTCAAGTCCAATTCTTCATCCTCCCTAGGAGTTTGCAGGCTATTCCTTTGCAGGACTCGTAGATCTTCTCATCTGGGATCGGCCAGCATTCAGCATCTGTGCCATGATTTAGCACTTAATTATACTGACTCGCATCACATGCTCTGCTCTTCACGGGCTTCATTTCGTCTTCTCAAAGACAGACTGAAAGTTGTTTGAAAACCAGGCCTCTTACCATTGCTGAGGTGCTGCCTACACTCCCCCACCCCCAACCATGCAGTTAGTAAGCCCCCCCCCCAAGCCCCGAGCATCCACTGATTAAGACCCCACTCCTCGCTTCCTAGCCCGCGTTTACAGTCACTTACATCCAAGGACAAGGGTAATGAAACTTCACTTAAGACGCCCAACTGTTTGATTTCAATCGCCCATTCAGTCTACCTGCTTCTCTTTAGAGTTTTTCTTCCCATGCAAAGATATTTATTCTAGGACCCTGAGATGAATTTTTTTGTAACCCGATTTACTACTCTCACAAACTGCAGAGAGGGCTTGCGTTATAGAGTTTAATTTTTTTTTAACCTGACTACGACCAGAGTGATCAAATTTTCATGGCAGAGTGATGTTAATTTAACCATCCTGAATTTAAATACCAAGATGTGACTCTTCTGTGGACAGGCACTCCAAAGGTACCTCATCTGCTCAGTCATAGGGTAGATTCATATTGTCTGTGCAAGATGTCCATTCAGAAGTTAGCTCAAATTTGGACACTAGGAAGACAGTCTTTGTTTAAACATTTCTTATTGGGAAAATAAACGGGGGATGTAGAGAATGGAATAGGGGTGAATGGGGTAGTGGGAATTTAAAGTGCCTACTTAAGATTATTTGGGCAAACTTCATTCATTCATTCAGCAAACACTTTTGAGCTTCCACTCACAAAGCACACAGCACCCAGTGAGCAGAAGGCCTGCCCTTTGGTGCTTGTGAGACAGGCTGGGACCTGGGACCATTTGCTGCAGTGCTTGCACCTGGACAAATGTCTCACTGATCAACAAAATACAAAGAAACTATAAGAGACTAAAAATAACTTCTGTGTGTGCATGCACAGTTGGGCAAATTACGGACAAGATACAAAAAGACCAAAAATTCAACTGCCACTTCTGAGGACCTGGGAACAAAAGCAGGGTACTGCACATGCCCCCTGCACACAGCACCACCAAAGGGGTGGGCAGACCACCTAAGCCCCCCTCTGGCCCAGCCCCTGGACACACTCCTACCCTCACCCCATATAAGGATCCAGCTCGCCCCCCCTCAGGGAGCGAGCAAGGGAACCTGTTGTTGGTTCTCGCTCCCCCCTGCTACAGCAGGGGCCCCAATAAAGCCTTGCCTGAATTTCTTGTTTGGCCTCTTATCAATTTCTATTGATTAAGGACTCTGAGAAGCCCGGTGGGTAACACCTGCAGTAAATGTTTACCACAACTATGATGAGGCTCTGGGAAAACAATACCCCCTGCTCTCAAGAAGGTTCAAGTCTACTGCTTCAGGAAGTGGACTTAAGAAATATTCTGGACTTAAACACAAGGGTTCACTGTGCCCTTGGGAGGGCTGTTTCAGAAGCAGGGAAAGGAGAAGCCACACTACTGTGTGTGGAGAGGAGAAGGGGTGTGCAAGGAGAGCCAATCATTCTGGACAACGCTTTCCATGGAAGAGCGGAGAGACCCAGCTGGAGAAGGACGGGAACACTGGTGGAGGAAGGATGTCTTGTCTTTTGTTGTTGTTGTTCTCTGTGAGACAGAAGAAACCTGAACATATTTTTAAATGGATGGAAAAAGAATTACTGAGAAAGAGCCTGAAAGTTTTGGGAAGAACGGATGGTTAATAAAGCGATGCTACAAAACCCCAGCAAAGGCAGGAGGGGAAAGTATCAGAACTAAAAAAAAAAAAAAAAGATACAAATGAACTTATTTACAAAACGGAAATAGACCCACAGACTTAGAAAACAAACTATGGTTACCAAAGGGAAAAGGGGGGTGGGAAGGATAAATTAGGAGTTAGGGATTAGCATACACACACTACTATATAGAAAATAACCAACAAAGATCTACTATATATATAGCACAGGGAACTCTGCTCAATATTTTATAATAACCTATAAGGGAAAAGAATCTGAAAAAGAATGTGTGTATAAAAAACTGAATCACTGTGCTGTACACCTGAAACCAACATGCCATTGTAAATCAACTATCCTTCAATTTACCTAATTAATTTAAAAAACGAAAGATAAATATGGACCAGAACTAGAGACACTAGAGGGAATATAAGGAAACAAGAATGATGAAAAGGCTGGGCGGGCAGGGCAGGCAGGCTCCCAGGGAGTCTCAGTGAGGCCCCTTAGAACCGACCGGAGACAGTGGTCTGATACCCACACCCCAGTCCTGCTCTGAGGCCCAAGGTGGAATGGAGAGCCGGCCCTAGGGGAAGGCAGGCGCCCGGGCGTGGTCAGCACTCTGAATCTAGGCCACGCTGGCTTCCAGGGCTCGGCCCCTAAAGCTGAAGGACCCCGTCCCTGACAGGCTCCCCGGCCCCCTCTCCCCACCACAGTGCCTGTCCCAAGCGGGGTGCAGCCTCCAGGAAGGTGTGACCCCAAGGCTCAGCCCCGGCCTCTGCAGAGCCGGCAGCAAGCAGGCAGCTGTGGGTTCCACGCCTCCCTCAAGCCGGCAGCCGGCTGAACTGGAAACAGGGAGGGCTCCGTTTCACGGGCCCCGGCGCCCCTGCTGACTCAGCAATTCTCGCTCAAATTATTTTGATAGATTCCAGGTGGAGCAAACTACAGGAAAAGCTCCAGCTATCTCAACGGTTAAAGCAGGAGTCAGGCCTACCCACCGTCTCTCTTCTCATTCTTTTAAATTACTTTACCACTTGCTCACTGCAGCATAAAGAGAGTGACTAGATCGAGAAATAGACAAAACTGAGGTAGATGTTAACCCCATCGCACAGACGATAAAACAGAGGCGCCCGGTTTGACTGACTCAAATCACACAACCAGTAACGGGCCAGACTTCCACGGGCTGCATTCCCGCCTTCAGCCCTCAGCAACAGACAAGCCCTTCTCCAGGGAGCCTGCCCAGCAAGGGTCTTGGAGGCTCCTCAGAGGTGCGTAGGCGTCTCCGTCAGAACCGGGGGGCGTTTCACAGTCACAGAGGTGCTGTGCGTGTTGAGCAGGGCATACTCTCAAAGGCCTCTCTGGACAACTCGGGCCTGGGACCATGGTCTGCTTCTGGCCTGGGCCTGTTAGAAAGAAAACAAGAAGCCTGGAAGCAGGGCTTCTCAGTTTGACAGATTTAGCAACTCCATGACCTTGTTAAGACCTAGGTTCCTTGTAACATTGCACTTCGTAATTCTCATCATAGAAATCTATGCCCTGGGCATGGATACTCACAGTCAAAAGATAGCTGTGGCTCCAGGCATCTCATCCTCGTCCAACAACTCCAAACACCAGGAAGAAGAAGGACCACCCCTTCTTAAAGGGAAAGGAAACCTTTTTCTAAATTGCCTCCATCCCCCATCCCTGCGTCCGCCTGTTACACTGGCCAAAACGGAATCATCTGCCCAACGGCAAAGCAACCACGAGCAACAACTGAGATACTATGATTGCATTAGATCCTTAGACCAAGGATCCTCAGCCCTGGCTGCACATTGTAATCACCTGGGATTTTTTAATGCCCACTCCAGACCAATTAAATCAGAATTTCTGGGAGTGGAGCCCAAGTCTCAGCGTTTTTTTGAAGAACTCCTCAGGTGTCTTTAATGAGCAGCCAACGTAGATAACCACCGTTTGGACTCACCAAGTTGTACCACCTGGTGCTGGGCCCGCTGCCTGAGAAAATTCTGGGTTCTGCAGGCAGGAAAGAAGGCGGATGGAGGGGACTCAGAAGACATGAAACACAGGACAGGAAGACGTTCACGGAAAGGAAAGGGGATTAGAGGGAAAGCCGAGGGAGGAGAAAACCATACACTGTGACCAACGAGCGTCTACCTGGGAGGGTATCACAGTATGTAGGGCCCCAACATTTATCCTAAGCTCCTTCAGGATCTCACACATCACGGCATCCTGGGTATCAACCACTCCTCCCAGGCCCATCCTCCGTACAGTACTGAGTTTTTTCTCCCGCATCCCTGTTACCCAAACAACATTGCAAAAAGGTGGTGGGTCATGGGGGAGAGTAGAAGTAGCAAGAACTTTAGGACAGCAGCCCTAGGGAAACACTTCTTAAGAAATAAAAGAACACTGAAAAGAAACACTCCTGGTTTTGAAACACTCTGTGGCCTAACTTTACCTTTGGTCTCCTAGGAAACTCATCCAACTGGATGTGCTCATAAAGACTCTCAATGGGACAAATGCCTCTGTTGCTTCATAGACAGAGTCCTTAAGAAGACTGTGACTTGAGAGACGTTTCTCTATGGGTATCCTTTCACCTTTCTTTTCTCAGTCTCTCTTATTGACAAATACCAGCGGTATCGGCTTCAGCTGAACACTGGAATCACCTGGGAAGCTTCTAAAACATCCCATTGCCTCAGCCAATCCCCACACCATGTCATCAGAATCTAAGGGACGATCACAGACATCAATAGTTTCTAAAGCTCCCCAAGCGATTCCAACGTGTAGCCGAAGTTGAGAACCACTATCCTACGTTCAAGACCCAGATAAACTTGATCTGAGTTTGTTCATTAAAAAAAAAAGTTGCATATGAGAATCCTCATCAATGAATCATGTAGTGGTTGGACAGTATACCCCCGAAGCATTAAGCTGGTAAGACTGGATGGAAAGTGGAACCACCTGCACCTTTTTTGGACAAGGCAAGATGCCTTTCTTCAAAACGATGCCGATAGCTACCAACCTGACACAAGCCTCAGAGAGAAGACGAGGCAGAGGTGGGAGTCTGTAGCCTGCCTACTCAGGACAGGCCCTAACTCAGGTTTGACAACTGTTAATAGGGTAGCATAAAGAGAAAATTATTTTGAACACAGGATGCAAGGAGAAGGGCGTGAAATGCCATTAGCGATGACATCAAAATTTATAATAATTGAGCCCATTAGTCGTATCCGTTTATTATTTGTAATGCCACTCTGCATGTTTCCAGGGAGGGGTGGCTACCTTCTGAGGCAATTGGGGTCACTCAGGCAGCTGGGGAACTTGGGGACATGCATTTGGTGCAAAGGCAGCTGGGCCCTCATTGTCAAGGAGTTGGATCTGTAAACTAACCGACGCTGCTGCTTTCCCTCCAGCACAGATAATCCCTTTCATCGGGGGGAACTCCCACTTCAGCCACTTTGGGTCAGCGGGGAGGGTAAATAGCTTCCTGACAGGTTGGGTTTCCCGTCTTGGCATGGCAATAGATGTTTTTCCCCCAAAGTACAAAGGGCTCCGTTAGGGACTGTGGGAGGATGAGTGGCCGCCATGGATGCGACACTCGATGTTAGAATCGCTGGGGAGCTTTTACAAATCCTGATGTGGATGGCAGGCTGCATCCCACACCGATGACAGCAGAATCTCTGGAGGTAGAACCCAGGCCCGGGGTACTTGCTGAAGCCCCTCAGGTGATGCCAACATGCGGCCAAGTTTGAGAACCAGGAAGCCAGGGGCGTGATCCTCAACCCCCCAGGCTACCATGAGAATCCCCCAAAGCTTTTTGGGTTTTTTTTTGGTTTTTTTTTTTGCGGTATGCGGGCCTCCCGCTGCTGTGGTCTCTCCCGTTGTGGAGCACAGGCTCTGGACATGCAGGCTCAGCAGCCATGGCTCACGGGCCCAGCTGCTCCGCGGCATGTGGGATCTTCCCGGACCGGAGCATCGGCAGGTGGACCCTCAACCACTGCACCACCAGGGAAGCCCCCAAAGCTTTTTGTTTTTGCCACACTGCACAGCTTGTGGGATCTTAGTTCAATTCCCTCCCCTCTCCCAACCCCTGGAACTTCTAAAATGACCACTGCCAGCATCCCCCTCCCAGAGACGCTCTAATTGGCCTGGGGTGAGGCCTGTGCGTGGGGATTTGTGACATTCCCCCAGGTGGGACACCAACAAGCAAGGAGGATGAGAAGCACAGCTGGAGGGTGGCGGCTGATCACAGCTAGATGGTGGTCAGCCTCACTTGTATCTTGTGGCTCAGCTCAGAGTCTCCCAGGGAACTTGGGAAGAGGGTCGAGGCTTCATCCTTCCTTGATGAGCCTGGGCCCCTGCCTGCTTTCTGAGAACTCCTGGTGATTCTCAGATCCATCCTCACAGGGTGGTGGAGGCACGGTCCAGCCAGATCTCGTTTAGTGAGATGTGTGCCCCTGAGCAGTTTCACATGCCTGAACTTTTGTAAGCTGGATGCTAATTTTCAGTGCTAAGGGAAGCGTCCATCTGAAAGACGACCATAGCAGAGAGACCTTTGGTAAAATTAAGAATCTGTTTATAGTCACCCACTCTCAACATGTGGCCTGTTTTCAAACTCCACGTTCTGAGCTAGGGATGCTTCTTTGCGTCTGTGTTTGCATTGTTATGGTCTAAACTCTCCTTTTTAAAATTTTTATGTTTTGCGGTACGCGGGCCTCTCACTGCTGTGGCCTCTCCTGTTGCAGAGCACACGCTTCGGACGCGCAGGCTCAGTGGCCATGGTTCACGCATGCGGGATCTTCCCGGACCGGGGCACTAACCCGTGTCCCCTGCATCGGCAGGTGGACTCCCAACCACTGCGCCGCCAGGGAAGCCCCTAAACTCTCCTTTTAAAAACGAGCTCCATCTTAACCTCATCTCTGGAATCAGAGCAAACATGTGCACTTCATGTAGCAGGACCCATTTTATAACAGCGGGGTCAGAGGACAGGGCCACCTTCCGGGGGGTGGCATACACTGCTCTGCCAGGCCTTTATCGAGCGATGCCGCTTCTTCCACGGGGAGTCTTCTCACTTGTGTTATGTTCCCATTTTTTGTGTAATGATGAGCAATGTCCTAACAACGTATATACCTTGAAGTCTTTTGCCTGAACAACCCAATGAGCTTTCAACTCTGTTTTTCTGCCTTACTGCATGAGCTTGTTAGAAGGTTAGAGATGGATGAATGAATTCATTCTCCATACACTGAGTGCCTACCGTGTGCTGGGTTTTGGTGCTGTGTAAATGGGAGATAGTCTCTGCCATCAAGGGGCTCACCTAATGGTGGGACGGAGAAACGTGTTGGCGTGGAGGAAGCCAGGTGCTAGGAGGCACCTAGCCTGGGGCGGGGTGGGGGGGGGGAAGGTGTCCCAGAAGGCTTTGTGAAAGTGATGACATCTGAATAGGATATCAAGGCACAGAGAGCGCAGGTGGCCAGCTGGGGTGGGGATGGGATGGGGGTGGGGTGAGGGACAGCTTGCACTCTGGACAGAGGACCACATCTGTGCACGTGCAGAGAGCCTCAAGGATGACTCGGGAGGTGATCAGGGTGGCCTAGGTAAGGCGCCTTTTATGGACCCACACGAGATAGGGCTGGAGAATTAGGCAAGGCCAATCATGAAAGCTGTCCTTACAACACGCCAAAAAAAGGGCTGCGTAACACACCAAAGAATTTTTCCAAAGGCAATGGAACGTCATTGAAGGATCTGTGTGAACAGAGGATCAAACATAATCCAATTTGAGTTTGAAGGAAAATACTTCAGTGGTGGCGTGGAGGATGGATTTGAGGGAGAAGAGACAAAAGCCATGGCTCTTAACGTTGACTGCACGTTGGAATCCTCGGGGTCCCACCTCCTGACATTCTAACGGAATCGGTTTGGGATGTGTCCCGGGCATCCGAATTGTTCAAAGTTCTCCCAGGGATTCGGATGTGCAGTACGGGGTTGAAAGCCACAGGTGTTTGCAGAGCGGTCAGGTGGAGGCGAACGCAGTAATCTGGGTGGTGGAAGGAAGGTACAACGGTTCATATACTAGGGCAGCAGCGGAAGGGGTACAGGACAGGAGCACTGCTAACGGCAGGGGAGGCAAGGAGAGGAGACATGTATAACTCTCAAGTCTGGGGTTGAGAGAAGGGGAGGGTAGAGGTATGATTCACCTAGAGTGGGACTCCGCAGGAAAAGTAGGTTTAAGAGAGAAGAGGAAGAATCAGGTCTATTGGAACAGCTTTGGATAACTGTTTAACAACCATAATTTATTAATTTTTTTCCTTTTTATTGCAGTATAGTTGATTTACAATATTGCATTCGTTTCTGGTATACAGCAAAGTGATTCGGTTATATATAATCTATATATTCTTTTTCAGATTCTTTGCCATTATAGGTTATTATAAGGTATTGAATACAGTTCCCTGTGCTACACAGTAGGGCCTTGTTGTTTAGGAAAAATCAGTTTTTAGAATGTGAGACACATACAATTATATGACCAATATAGAAATGGGGCAGAGGGCTGGATTCCTGTCAACAGCAGAGAAAGAGGGGTTCAAGTCCCAGGTGTGGGTGATACACCAATGGAGATGAGTCTGTCATACAGAGGGAAGTAAGTCAGAAAGAGAAAAACAAATACGGTATACTAACGCATATATGCGGAATCTGAAAAAAGCTGGTATAGACGATCTTATTGACAAAGCAGAAATAGAGACACAGGTGTAGAGAATAAACATATGGATACCAAGGGGGAAAGGGGAGGTGGGTGGGATGAACTGGGAGCTTGGGATTGACATATATGAACTCCTGATACTACGTATAAAATAGATAACTGAGAACCTACCGTATAGCACAGGGAACTCTACTCAACGCTCTGTGGTGACGTAAATGGGAAGGAAATCCAAAAAAGAAGGGACGTACGTATAGCTGATTCACTTTGCTGTACAGCAGAAACTAAAACAACATTGTAAAGCAACCATACTCCAGTAAAAATTTTAAAATAAATAAAATCAATGGAGGATGTTCAGGGTTAGAAGAGAATAAGGCTGAGACCAGGACCCCGGGAAACGTTAACTGGTAAGGAATGGACACAGGAAGAGGAACCAAGAAATGCAGCTGAGAGAGTCCAAATGAACCCAGGACACAGGATCTGCAGAGTCACGGGGAGACATGGCTTCAAAGCACCAGTGAGCAACAGTGTAACGTGCTGTGAAGAACAAAGGGGACTGGGGCTGAAATCCCCGGAGCGGGTTAACTTCGGGCAAAGCCATTTCAGTGGAGTGGGGAAGCCAGAGTCAGACGGTGGTAGTGTGCAGAGAACAGCTGAAAAGTAGAGAAACAGGGCTTCCCAGGTGGCGCAGTGGTTGAGAGTCCGCCTGCAGATGCAGGGGACGTGGGTTCGTGCCCCGGTCCGGGAGGATCCCACGTGCCGCAGAGCGGCTGGGCCCGTGAGCCATGGCCGCTGAGCCTGCGCGTCCGGAGCCTGTGCTCCGCAACGGGAGAGGCCACAACAGTGAGAGGCCCACGTACCGCAAAAAAAAAATAAATGCTACACAGGGACTTCCTTGGTGGCGCAGTGGTTGAGAGTCCGCCTGCCGATGCAGGGCACACGGGTTCGTGCCCCGGTCCGGGAAGTTCCCACATGCCGCGGAGCGGCTGGGCCTGTGAGCCATGGCCGCTGAGCCTGCGCGTCCGGAGCCTGTGCTCCACGACGGGAGGGGCCACAGCAGTGAGAGACCCGCGTAAAAAAAAAAAAAAAAAAAGAGAAACAGTGAGTGTGGCCTTGCTCTTTGGAGTAATCAGGTTGTGAGGCGAAGGTGGGAGGTCAGACCGTAGCTAGATGGGGGATTCAGGTTCAAGGCCATTTTCTCAGTAGGGGAGGGGGTGAGAAAGGAGAGCCTTGAGGGTGTTTATAGTAGAAGAAACAAAGCTGGGAAGGAAGGAGCGGGAGATACATGAAAGAGGGGAGTGATGGATGAATGGAGGGCCCACGGGAGGCCACAGGGAAGAGGGGGTGCCTTCCACAGCACAGAGGAGGGTTCAACCTTGGGCGGAGGGAAGAACATCTCTGCCCAGAAGTTAAAGGGGAAAGGAAAAGCAGGAGAAAAGGCAGGTGGGTTCTGGGTGGGGAGAAAGGCCAACCTTAAGAAAACTTCCATCTGACAACCTCTCTTTTCTCTATGAATTAAAAGGCAGGACTCTACTGAGGCCATGATGGCATGTGGTGGGTGGGAGATTTGAGGAAAGCTGTAAATATTTATTATCATTGCTTTTGGAGACTGGGGGAGGGAGCTGGCTGAGGGCTGCAGGCAGCACTGGGAGCCCAGTGGAGGCTGGGAATGGTGCAGATGCTCTAACCAGTATGAAGGTGGGGAACGCCGAAATATACCAGGCTGCAGGATTCAGCCCATGGTGACAGGCTCTTGCCCTCCCCATTCACCCCTTCCTTCATTCCACCCCCATTTTTTTTCCTTCGTTCCATGCTCACCACTTCGCTACACAAAGTGTGGGCTCAAGCCAGCAGCCTGAGCATCAGGTAGGAACCTGTTGGAAATGTCTGGTCTCAGGGGTCAGGCCAGACGTCCTGTAACAAGATCCCCAGGTGACTGGAATGCACATTACATTTGAGAACCACTGCTCTAGTCTTTTCCAACTACAGTTCTCGCTGCCTTGCTAATATGCCATGAAGTTGGTGTGCTCAGCTTGGAACACTCGTCCCTCATGCTTTCTAGGCAATTCCCCTCCTCTGTTAAGACTGTGTGTCACTCTTACCTTCTCTCTGACTTTTCCAAGGCCCTGCTGGGAAGAGCTATGTGCCGCCTCAAATGTGATTCCAGACGTCATCTGAGGGCCGCCATGTTGCTTTCCCTTATCCTCAGCGCCCAGCACGGTGCCTGGTACAAAGCCAGTGCTCTGTAAGGTGCCTGAGTATTCACTGAATGGAACCCAGGGCCCAGTTCTCAGCTCCATGTCCCAACCCACGCCCCTGACCATCTTCTGCACGTGGAAAGTCATGCCTTTTTTACAAAAAAAATAGTGCTATAAATTAAGCCCCAAATTCCTCACCTTGCATTTGCCTGATATGACCCCAAACCCTGGGAAAGCACTGGGCTTGTTGTTTTCTATAAAAATTTAAAAAGCCATATCTCACTTTTTCAAATTACATGTCACATAAAGCTCAGGTCTCAGGTCTCAACCTTGGGCAGGCTCTTTTCCCAAGTGGCTATAAAGAAATGCAGTATTTCAAAACATCAGTTCACCTGTTAGTTCATGTTCCAAGTGTGGAAACCCTCTCTACTTATTTCTGAGTAGGAAACCTATTTTCTAATAAAGCAAGGAAAGTCAACTAAATTACAGACATGTATGGCCTTTCAATCCACTCTGTATGTTCCTGGGTATGAAAATGAGGTCTTTTTTTAATCCCTATTTTCTATCCCTTTTTTCCATTTTTATGCCCTGTTTTCTATCCCTTTTGGAGCTTGACATATAGTTGGTGGTTAACAAATGTGCTTCTGATCAACTGAAGAGGAACTATTTCCCTACTTTAACAACTAAGTTTGACCAAGAAATATACTGATTGTGGGGCAACTTGCTGAGTCGCCTGCTAAATGTTTATTTCCTCCTTCTAGGTCTGCCCCGACCTTTCAGAGTTATCCTTTCCAAACCTGGGATTTATGGCTGATCATTATTGCTTAATACCTGCTGTACAATTAAAATAACCTGGGAACCCAGGAGCCTTGGGAGGCAGAGAGAAAACAGAGAAATCCACCCCAATACAATCTCAAACCCATCGCCTTATTAATCACGTTAGGCCCCGAAGAAATAAATTTTTCGGCCCTTAAACATTCCCAGAAATGCTAACATTCAGGATGCTTCCCTCCCCACCCCCATCGCATTTGGACCTGCCAGTCATACTCTGTGTAGGAAAGGATTTTGATTTGTGTCAGTAATGTTGCCTTAGAAATTGCAAACATTTAGAAATGCACAGAAAAAAAATTGGAATTTAAGAGATTCAGAGTCAGTCTACAAGAGACCCACTTCAGACCTAGGGACACATACAGACTGAAAGTGAGGGGATGGAAAAGGATATTCCAGGCACATGGAAATCACAAGAAAGCCAGCGTAGCAATACTCCTATCAAACAAAACAGACTTTAAAATAAAGAATGTTACAAGAGACAAGGAAGGACACTACATAACGATCAAGGGATCAATCCAAGAAAAAGATACAACCATTATAAATATACATACACCACACATAGGAGCACCTCAATACATAAGGCAACTGTTAACAGCTATAAAAGAGGAAATCGACAGTAACACAATAATAGTGGGGGACTTTAACACCTCACTTACACCAATGGACAGATCATCCAGACAGAAAATTAATAAGGAAATCCAAGCTTTAAATGACACAACAGACCAGATAGATTTAATTGATATTTATAGGACATTCCATCCAAAAATAGCAGATTACACTTTCTTCTCAAGTGCACATGGAACATTCTCCAAGCTAGATCACATCTTAGATCAAAAATAAAGGCCTCAGTAAATTTAAGAAAATTGAGATCATATCAAGCATCTTTTCTGACCACAACACTATGAGATTAGAAATGAATTACAGGGAAAAAAACGTAAAAAACACAAACACATGGAGGCGAAACAATACATTACTAAATAACCAAGAGATCACTGAAGAAGTCAGAGGAAATCAAAAAATACCTGCAGACAAATGACAATGAAAACACAACAAGATGAAAAGACAGCCCTCAGAATGAGAGAAAATATTTGCAAACAAATCAACAGACAAAGGATTAATCTCCAAACAGCTCATGCAGCTCAATATTAAAAAAACAAACAACCCAATCAAAAAATGGGCAGAAGGCCTAAACAGACATTTCTCCAAAGAAGACATACAGATGGTCAAGAAGCACATGAAAAGCTGCTCAACATCACTAATTATTAGAGAAATGCAAGTCAAAACTACAATGAGGTATCACCTCACACCAGTTAGAACGGGCATCATCAGAAAATCTACAAACAACAAATGCTGGAAAGGGTGTGGAGAAAAGGGAAGGAACCCTCTTGCACTGTTGGTGGGAATGTAAATTGATACAGCCACTATGCAGAACAGTATGGAGGTTCCTTAAAAAACAAAAAATAGAACTACCATAGAACCCAGCAATCCCACTACTGGGCATATACCCAGAGAAAACCATAGTTCAAAAAGACACATGCACCCTAATGTTCACTGCAGCACTATTTACAATAGCCAGGTCATGGAAGCAACCTAAATGCCCATTGACAGACGAATGGATAAAGAAAATGTGGTACATATATACAATGGAATATTACTCAACCATAAAAGGGAACGGTACTGGGTCATTTGTAGACATGGATGGATCTAGAGACTGTCATACAGAGTGAAGTAAGTCAGAAAGGGAAAAACGAATATCGTATATTAACGCATATATGTGGAATCTACAAAAATGGCACAGAGGAACCGGTTTGCAAGGCAGAAATAGAGGCACAGATGTGGAGAACAAGCGTATGGACACCAAGGGGGGAAAGTGGTGGTGGTGGTGGTGGTGGTGGTGGGATGCATTGGGAGACTGGGATTGACATATATACATTAATATGTATAAAATAGCTAACTAATAAGAACCTGCTGTATAAAAAAAATAAAATTCAAAAAAAAGAGCAATTCAGAGTCATGGGACCTTTGGTACATCTGGAACAGGTATGTGGATTCCTTCAAATAAGGCAGTGGGGGGATTAACATGTGTCCACTCCCCACGAGGCTCCATCCTAGCACTTTTCATAGATTATCTCATTTCATCTTCACAAAAGACCTGCCAAGTGGCTATTGTCAGTCTCATTTTACAGACCAGGTAACTGAGGCTCAGAGAGGCTAAGAACGTCACCCAGAATAAGACAGCTACTAAGGCTACTCAGGATGGCATTCCCACAGGGGTCATGGTCTTCCCACCTCGAAAGCTATGCCTATTTTTAATTGCACTAAATTGGCATGAATCCTATTTTCTTAGACTCTGTCCTTTATATAACAGAAAAGAAGCATTATGGGATACCCCCAAAGGACTTCCTACCGAAACATCGTATTCCACTTATCTCTCATGGTAACTGAAATTCCCAAATGACTCACTCTTTGGGATTAGGGCCACTGAAGCTCTCTGTTAGGATGACAATGTTTGCTACAACGAAGAGAGTTCCAAATTAGAAGTCATGAAATGTTTATTAAGTGTGTGTTTACCCAAGGCACCATCGTAGATGTTGTGACAAACACACAAAACAATTCTGTACCCTCAAGAAGGTTACAAGCTCAATAGCAATTTCAGATCCAAGCAACAGTTCAAAGTGGTAAACAGTTGTCACCAGCCCCCTACAAGGTGAAGTGTCAAATAAATTTTCTACGCAGATGTCTATAGGCCCTCAGATATTATACCCTTAACAGAGATCCTGGCCGCTCAAAAGATGAATTCCACTGAAGTAGCTCCTGTCACCCACCCCGAGGAAATGAGTCTTGGGAGGCCAGAAAGGGCTTTGATGCGGAGGACCCTCTGTGAGGTTGAACCTGATTAGAACAGAAGGCCTGGAGTAGTCATTAGAATGGACTGTACAAGGTGGGGGCAGTATGTGAAGGGGGAGAATTTGAAAAGTCCCATTTTGCATCTACCTTTGCCACACAGAGCTGTCTGCGCTATTATATCCTGTCACTCTAGCTGCCTCAAAAAAATCTCACGCTAGGTAGGAAGAACATCGAGCCTGGCGTTTGACAGTTGTTAGCGTACAAAGGACTGGCTATCTGAATCCCCGGGCCATCCCCAGCCCCACCTGGACCACAGTCTTCTCAGAAACACACATGATGAGGAAAGACCTTGCTTAGAGCCAGTGGTGTGCTGGAGCTGGTGTGTTCCAACTAGAGAGAGTTAGCTGTGAAACATTCAGCGATCGTGATAACCAGCCATGGTGGGAGCATTTACACTATGGGAATTGGCAAGTCACACCTCAAAGCTGTGTCTTTTTTGTGGAGAGTTTGCCAGCTCACCACTGCTTAGAGCTGTTCATATACTGCCCTCTCTCTGATTTGTACATGTACATGAACTCTGTATCATTCGGCGAGCCTCAAGTTAAGATGATACGCATAATGAATTTCACCATTTGGTATTTAGCTCTAAGAGACCAAGGATGTATTTGCTTTGAAGAAGGTTTTCTTAAACAGCCACTAGCATCTCTAAACAAATTAGATGAGCGATGATCAAAGTGTGGCCCCGGAACAGGAGTATCACAACCACCTGTGAACTCCCGCCGCATCCCAGATCTACTGAAGAGGGAACTTTAGGGATGCCCCAGCAACTTGTGTTTTAATAAGCCCTCCAGGTGATTGTAACACACACTCAAGTTTGAGACACCAAACTAGAGTACCCTCTCCCCCAATAGTAAAACCAATCTTTGGCTTTTACCATTTATACATTGTATGCACAATGTACACGCTCACACCATGTAAAAAATTATCAGGTACTATATGCTCTCTAGAATATCTGTGTTGCAGTCAACCTTCAAGATGGCCTCCAGGGTACCTCCCGGTGTAAGTGGTACCTCCACTTATTTTGTCCCCTCCCATAGTGGATCATCAGGGGTCTGTGTGTGACCAGCAGAGTGCTCAGAAATTCTCATGTGTGACTTCAGAAACTAGGTCATTAAAGGTGTAGCTTTCATCGTGTTCTCTTGGTTACTTGCTCTGGGGGGATCCAGCCACCATGCTCTGAGGACAGAAGCCCATAAGTATAGAACTGGGATACCAAGAGCCGGCACCAATGCCAGCCATGTGAGTGATCCCCCCAGAAGTGGACCATCCAGCCCCAGCCAAGTTTTCAGATGACCGTAGTCCCAGCTGACACAGGACTGCAATCTCACAAGACACCTGGGCCAAAACCACCCAACCAAGCAGTCCCTCCTGAATTCCTGACCCATAGAAACTGTGAGAGGCACAGCACTAAGTTTTGGGGTAATTTGTTACACAGCACTAGATAACCGATACACACTGTACTAAAAGTGCTTAAGGGCAGCCACATGGGGAAGGTTTCAATGGTACAAAGTTGTATGAAGCAAGGTCTTTTCCAAAAAGAAGCTCTCTACTTATGTGGGAGATGAGATACATAAGCACTAAAAATAACTGTGTTTTTATTATTATTAAGAGATCACAAGTCTAGAGGGAGAAAATGCACATGCAAATCCTTTGAAAAATGAGTTATGCTGCAAAGTCAAGTTTTCCGGCCCCCTTTAAACCCCAGGACAGCATTCTAATCTGTCCCCTTTCTTAATCTACTGTATTCTTCCTCAGCTTTTTAAGCAGAGTGAATACAAAGTAATTGCTGTTGATGAGGTAAGGGGTTGTTGTGAACCAGTTATACAGGGCACAAAAGATGTCATTCAGTTGTCAGTACAGACAACCCGGGACCCAGGGCTGCATGTCAGTGACTGCCTTCAGCATGCTAGGAGGCTAACAGACAAGACCATTTTCTGGCTTCTAGAAGTCTTTGTAAATCCCCTCATTCATTCATTCACCACAAACTCGTGACTCGTCACATCTTCCTAATGAGAAAACTGCAGCTTGGAGCAGATAAGCGGGGTCACCTAACTAGTAAGTGACAGAGCCGTGAACTATCTGACTCTGAGCCCAAGCATGTGGCCTTCAAAGAACTCTCACTGGCTTCAGAAAGGTCTTTGGTGTCAGCTTGTGTAACACAGTATTTTGAGGCAACACAGGTTCATTGTATAAAATCCCAAAGGTATAAAACTCAGGGTTGGGAGACTGGGATTGACATATACACACTACTATATGTAATTCCTGATATCACTGAGCTGCTGAATCAAAGCCAAAGCTTCCTACATCCAGACTTCGTGTTATGTCAGAAAAAATGAACCTAAATTCATTCAAGCAATCGTGGTTAGGTTTTTTGTTTCATGCACCCAAAAGCATTCCTAAATAATACTGATGGCAATAGACTACAACCACCAAACTTATAATAACAGGACATGCAGTCGGTGCTCTTCCTCTACATAAAATAGAAGGAACTGCTACAGTAGGTCATTGAATGCTTCCATAAAGCCACCTTCCTAAAATTGCACTTGATAACATCTAGGATAAATGCTGGAAAAGTTCACCAAAACAATCCAGCTTAATCAGCATTATAAAAATATTCTGGATGGAAATGCAGCTTGGTATAATAATGGAACGACCACTACATTAATCAGAAACCATCAACTGAAGCTCTTAGTACTACTAATGCTATCTTAAGTAAGTCACTACTCTTCTCCTCATTTTTCATCTATACAATGAAGAAGTTAAACTGGGTAACCCTGGGGTCCCCTTCAGATTTGATATCCTGTGTAAATTGTGAACTGAAATTAATTATCTTTAAAAAGTCACATGGGCTTCCCTGGTGGCGCAGTGGTTGAGAGTCCGCCTGCCGATGCAAGGGATACGGGTTCGTGCCCCGGTCTGGGAAGATCCCACATGCCGCGGAGCGGCTAGGCCCATTGAGCCATGGCCACTGAGCCTGCGCGACCGGAGCCTGTGCTCTGCAGCGGGAGGGGCCCCAGCAGTGAGAGGCCCGCGTACTGCAAAAAAAAAAAAAAGGTCACAAACTTCTTCTGTGGCCTCCCCATTTGCTGGCTGCTTTCCAGCTGCAATAGCTGACCTTCTAATGCCTTGCATCAGTCTGAAAGGACAAATACACCTGCATTTGTCATAAATACATCCAGTCTTTTCAAAGCACTTTGGAACAAAGGTAGAGGCAGTTCATACCATGCAAACCACAGATGCAACACAAAGTCAAAATGTTTTTCTTCCAGAAGGAAGGTGCCTCCCGGGGTACAGTGCTGTTTGTCAGTATCCAAAGACTGAGGTCTGCCATCTTCCAAAATGGCTGGACCATGGATGAACTGATTGAACTTTTCCCTATCTTCACCCATTGCATGTTAGCTAGTTATCCATTTTCTTGTTTTCAAAATTAGCAGGATCTTTTTGTGCTTTTGCCCCTGATCTTTCACTAAGGTAAGACTAAACTCTCTACAATAGATGGCTCTCTCAGTACTTCACCCCGTTATGCTGCTCGCATATTCATTATTGTCCAAGCTACAGTGTTATTTTTCCATGATTTAGCTTGTTTTGTGCTGTGTGGTGAATTGTGAACGAGGCAACCAGGCTGAATAATTTGATGGGCTTTCAGGAGGATACCCTGATGTCTTTTTATCTCCCTCACCAACTCACACAGACCCATTCACATGCACAAGGCCTGGCAAAACCCCAGTGCAGAGTTGCAGGCATTGTGGACAGGTGTAGTTTGAGGGCTGGGGAACCAGAGAGCAAAAGGGTACCTCCTGATCTCAGGAGCCTACGGTCAAGCGTCTACAGATACGTGCAGTGAACACTGTATAGGGTTATAAGGCAGCGTAGCAGTATGTGCATGGCACCGTAAGCCCTCAGGAGGGCTACTTAACTGAACGCAGTGTGGGAGGGGAGATTCAGGGCAGCCCTCCCCCTCACAGAAGCCCACATGTGGTGAGTTTGGATAGGACAGGCTGGCGGGTGTGCTCAAAGAGGGACGGCTGCTGATTTTTCTAACCCCTTCCCCACCCCTGCCCCTCTTCTCTCTGTTCTCTCCACTTTCCTACCTGCTCTCACTTCCTCAACAGTCTTGGCTTGTGTGGGGAAAGCTGGCATTCTGTAGATGCCACCAGCCAAACAGGCGGCCCTGCTCCCACCAGGCTATCTGACGCCACACCACCTGGGGCCCACCTCGAACCTTCTCGAACCAGGTGCTTGGTGAAGGAGCCCAGAGGCATCTTCTTACAGCCAAAAGGATTGGTGTTTATAAAATCTGTTTGGGGATTGTTTTACAACACTGTGGAAGCTGGAAATATGGGATCCAAACAACCCAGGCCTCACAGTGCCTTGGCAGTTTGCAAATGAACAGAGTGATGGAGGAATATTGTGGAACTTTCCAGAAGGGCTGGGAAGAGGCTTGGAGTCAAGGAAGGGCAAGGACAGAGACTGTGGCCAGGAGGCGTGGGGCTGGTGGGAGCCCATCAGGGAACTCTCACCTTGTCCTTGACGCTAGTTAGTAGCCCTTTAGAGCCATGGGTCTCTCCCGCAGGAACAAGGAAAACGGGGGACCACGGATAAAAACCTTCCAAATGATTAAGGGCTGGTAAATAAGGAAAAGAGGAGAAAGGGAAGCCGAGGGCCTGGTGGTGAATGCCAGTCCTCCTGGGATGTGATGCACTCTCAGACGGGGGCCCCCTCCTCTTCAGTGTTCACAGGATAAGACAGAGAGGGTTTCTCTCAGTACCGGGACTCTCGAGAAGACTTCCTGATGGTGAGTGCGGTTAATGGTCAGATTCTGGGGAGGTAATGTCTCCCCCTCTCTGAAGGACTTTGAAAGAAAGACCCTAACCCTACCCCTAACCTGGATGGTTTGCAGTGGTCCAGCTCAGAGGGAAGGCAGCTAAATGGATGTTTGGGTCCCTTCCAGTCTTCAGATGCTCTGTTTCTACCACGTGGTGTCTGTCTGGAAGAAGCTGTATGGCCTCTAATTCCATCATAAAACCAAGGGCATGTTAAATATCTGTTCACTGTAAAACTCCAACCACTCTACTGATACAAACAATGTCCACCTGCCTTCCCTTTTAAACTTAGAAACCAGAATTCTAATTTATTAAAGACTGGGATATAAATCAAGCAGGATAACTCATTTGGGTCATTTAATATTAGACAATCCCCCCCCTCCCCGCCGACCCCCTTAGGAAGTATACTGACCAACTTGCTTTATTTTTTAACTTGTAAAAATATTTTCTACCATAAACATTTTCAAACATATGGAAACACAGAGGCGACAGCATAACAACCCCCGTATACTCATCACCCTGATTCAAAATTAACAGGTCTAACAAAATTAGCAATCATTGCTTCCTAGTCAATGTCATCACTTGGCCAGCTCACAGTCAGCTTGCTGAAATCAGCCTCCAGACAAGGACCCGCATTATATTCGAGTACATGTGGTGGTTATGTCTCTGAGGTCTTACGCCTTTACTGTTGCGGTGACGTGTAGAATGCCTTACATTCTGAATTTGTCAGCTTGTCTCTTCGTGGTGTCATCTTATTTGTTCCTCTGTTCCCTGTATTTCTAGTAAATGCAGCTTGACTAAATTCAGGTTCAACTTTATTTTGTCAAGAATATTCCTGTCCCTTGCCCCAGCTGCGGCTACGGGGCTCGGTCCTTCCAAGGAAGCTAAGGCCGTGGTGGGGTGAGGCCCTCGCTTCATCCAGCGACTAGCACCGTGCCCAGCGGCCCCTGCTTAGCACTCACCCGCCTCCATCTCGGAGCTGGCCTGCATCTACTCGGCCCTCACCCTGCACGACGATGAGGTGATGGTCACGGAGGATAAAATCAGTGCCCTCCTTAAAGCAGCCGGTGCAAACGTTGAACCTTTCTGGCCAGGCTATTTGCAAAGGCTTTGGCCAATGTCAACATCGGAAGCCTCCTCTGCAACATGGGGGCAGGTGGAGCTGCCCCAGCAGGAGGTCCTGCCCAGCAGCTGATGCTGCCCCAGCAGGAGGTCCTGCCCCTTCTCCCACTGCTGCCCCAGCTGAGGAGAAGAAAGTAGAAGCAAACAAAGAAGAATTTGAAGAGTAGGATGATGACGCGGGCTTTGGTCTTTTTTGACTAAACCTCTCTGGTAACATGTTGAATGAAAAGCTGAGGTCTTTGCTGGAAAAAAAAAAAAATTCCTTAGGTGGTATTGAGTGGTTTGTATTTTAGGGGTCCACGATGACTGGTATTTCCTCTCTCAGTGGCTCTATCATTAATGAGTGAGTTCGGGATGTGACAGCCTGACCCCTCCCATGTAAACATCCTCATCAACCTCTGACTCATGGTTTCGTCCACTGATGATCATTGCCTGAACCAATTACTTCACCAGGGATTGAAAAATGGGGATTTTCTATCGTTTTCTTGATATTTCTTTTCACCTTGCCTCCTTACATATTTTAGGTTCAATGAAGAAGAAACGATACAAAAATATGCATCCGTGGATGTGGACCCTGATACAGGAATGAAGAAACACCTCTCCACTGAAACTAGAGATCTTGATTTGGAAGACAGTGTTAGGAACAAAGGTAGAGACGAAAAGTCTGAAATGGGAAACAGGAAGAGCGTTCTTAGATTGGCAGCCATGGGTCTTGGGACCAGGCAGGTTTGCACACTCTGGGCAACCATCATCTTAGGTATAAACTAAGCCCAGAGAAGCATCTGGCCCTATGGGAGCTGAAAATAGAACATACAGAATCAAGAATGGAAAAATAAGAGGGAAAGAAGGAGGCATTTCACTTCTGAGTGAAGTTTGGAGACCCCAGGGCATCACTGCAGCAATAGAATTCAAATCCACATGCTTCTGACAGCCCCACTGGGCAACAGGCATGGGTGAGACTCTAGTAATGGAGGCCTGAATGACCTCCCTGACTCCACTCGCTGGGGGCAGTGATGCCACTGCCGGCATCTGCAAGCAGCCCTCACATAGGCTGGCAGGGAAGCCCAGTGGGGACACCACCTGCCATCAATGTGCATGGGGAGGGGCTGATGCTCAGAGCACGAGCCTGGTGCGTACCTGCTGCAGCCTCCCTCCTCCGCCTCTCTGCTTCTGGAACGCCACCTTCTCTATTTCCCCTTCCAGGGAAACACGATCAACCTCACTTGTTCTGTTCCCTACACAAGCCCACCTAGAGAGCAAATTGATACCATGCTTGCTTACACAGTCATCACCCTCTTAGCAGCTGCTTCTGGAGGACCAGAAGGATGGTATGGATAAGTTGTTCCAGCTGCCACTGTGCAGTAATTAGAATTTCCTGCTTATAAAATGTAATTCTGATCACACGACCAACTCCGAGTCAGGAAGGAAGAAAAGGCGGGAGAGGGGCAACCTCTAAAGGAAGCAGCAATGCTCTGCAGGGGCCTCCCTGTTCAGCTCAGGAGGTTAAAAGGCAAGGACAAAGGATGGAAAGAGAGACACGCAAGTCAGGACGAATTTTTAAAATATGTGCAGGTCGTGTAGGAATTGTCGCATCCAGAGAAAGACCCCCAATTCACAGAGGTTTATGAGTGATAAAGAAGACAACAGAAGAAGGTTTGTTTGTTTTTTTTTTTGGCTGTACTCGGGCCTCTCACTGTTGTGGCCTCTCCCGTTGCGGAGCACAGGCTCCAGACGCGCAGGCTCAGCGGCCATGGCTCATGGGCCCAGCCGCTCCGCGGCATGTGGGATCTTCCCGGACCAGGGCACGAACCCGTGTCCCCTGCATCGGCAGGTGGACTCTCAACCACTGCGCCACCAGGGAAGCCCCAGAAGAAGGTTTTTAAATGATATCTGGAGCAAACAGAACAAAGGGAGAGACTCACTGATTGGACGAAGCGTCACAAAATTAATAGGTAACACAAAACAGAGTGTTAAAATTCCAACTGGGCTTTTATCTCTCCTAGCAATGAGCCTGCAAATTGGACAGTGTAAAGCTAGTGTCCCAGAAGAAACTGAAGTCCTCATCAAGCCAGGAGATAGTAGGAAACCATCAATCTATGGCAATGAGATAGGGTGTCGGATCAGCAAAATTACATTTGGGATGTGGAGGAATGTTCCAGAAAAACTTCAGAGACTCTCTTAGTAGCTCCCCCGGGCTCTTGGAGAAGCCAGGAGACAGGAGTTGAGCAAATACCCTAGTTCCAGAAATAGGGGAGGGCTGATTTCCAGAAACTTAGGCAGTTCATCTTGACCTAAGTCCTCCTGAAAAATGTAAAATGGACCGTTAAACAGGTTGTTTGTGAGCATCACAAAAAGACACAACCTGATCTCTTGACATCAATGTGAATTAGCTAAAAAGAAGTCATGTTCTGGACCATCTGTTAATGAGATCCTCAGGGCCAGTACCTTAGAAAGTCACTGTGAAGCTCTTAATTGAGGAAACTGTCCACAGTTAGAGTGAGATGATGAAACCTCCAGGTGAGGATTTGGTCTTGTTGCTTTTCAGTTATGTTAAATAGTAACATAGACAATGGGACTCTTAAGGAAACCTCCTTCTATGCATGGGAGGGCAAAGCCTGGTAGACACACAGTCTTAATGAACAGAGCAAACCTCCACTGAATGACTACCCTGTACAGGTTCCAGATGTGACATGCTCTGGGCACCAAAGATGAAGACCTTGTCCTGAATCAAAGATCTCACTGTCTGATACTACAAAGCTACAGTAATCAAAACTGCATGGTAGGCGGAGATCATCTCAGTGCTTTGTGACCACCTAGAGGGGTAGGATAGGGAGGGTGGGAGGGAGATGGCAAGAGGAAGCGGATAGGGGGATATATGTATATGTATAGCTGATTCACTTTGTTGTAAAGTGGAAACTAACACACCATTGTAAAGCAATTATACTCCAATAAAGATGTTAAAAATAAATACTTAAAAAAAACAAAACAGCATGGTAATGGCACAAAAACAGACATACGGATCAATGGAACAGAATAGAGAGCCCAGAAATAAACCTACACACACTTACAGTCAATTAACCTTCAACAAAGGAAGCAAGAATATACAATGGAAAAAAGACAGTCTCTCCAGCAAATGGTGTTGGGAAAGTTGGGCAGCTGCATGTAAATCAATGAAGTTAGAACACACCCTCACACCATACACAAAAATACTCAAAATGGCTTAAAGACTTAAATGTAAGGCATGATACCATAAAAATCCTAGAAGAGAAAACAGGTAAAACATTCTCTGACAAAACTTGTACCGATGTTTTCTTACGTCAGTCTCCCAAGGCAATAGAAATAAAAGCAAAAATAAACAAATGGGACCTAATCAAACCGAACAAGCTTTTGTACAGCAAAGGAAACCATAAACAAAACCAAAAGACAACCTACAGACTGGGAGAAAATATTTGCAAATGATACGACCGACAAGGGCTTAATTTCCAAAATATACAAACAGCTCATACAACTCAACAACAACAAAAAAACAACTGAATCAAAAACTGGGCAGAAGACCTAAACAGACATTTCTCCGAAGAAGACATACAGAGGACCGATAGGCACATGAAAAGATGCTCAACATCGCTAATTATTAGAGAAATGCAAGTCAAAACTACAATGAGGTAACACCTCACACCGGTCAGAATGGGCATCATTAAAAAGTCTACAGGCTTCCCTGGTGGCGCAGTGGTTGGGAGTCCGCCTGCCAATGCAGGGGACGCGGGTTCGTGCCCTGGTCCGGGAAGATCCCGCATGCCGCGGAGTGGCTGGGCCCGTGAGCCATGGCCACTGAGCCTGCGCATCCGGAGCCTGTGCTCCGCAACGGGAGAGGCCACAACAGTGAGAGGCCCGCGTACCGCCAAAAAAAAAAAAAAAAAGTCTACAAATAACAAATGCTGGAGAGGGTGTGGAGAAAAGGGAACCCTCTTGCACTTTTGGTGGGAATATAAGCTGGCGCAGCCACTATAGAAAACAGCATGGAGGTTCCTCAAAAAACTAAAATACAGTTTCCATATGATCCAGCAATCCCACTCCTAGACATATATCCAAACAAAACTCTAATTCAAAAAGATACTTGCACCCCTATGTTCACAGCAGCACTACTGACAATAGCCAAGACAGAGCACCCTAGTCTGGGGGATCAGAGAAAGCTTCCCTGAGTAATGTGTGTTGAGAAATGACAAGGTATAGGCAGGTGGGGACTTTGAAAGACACGTAGGCATGGGAATTAGGCTGCATAATGATAGCAGTAGTAGCAACGACAATAACAACAAAATCCAGAAGTCGCTGCTATGCCGTGGGGACTGACTCTATGCTCTGCTAAACACTGCATACCTCTATTTGGTCCTCACGCTCTCTATTTTGCAATCGAGGAAACTGAGACTCAGCAAGGTTGAGTAATATATGCAAGGTCACACAGCTGCTAAATTGAGGAGCTGACACGTAGCAAGACAGTGTAAGAAGACAGAAAACTTACATTTGCTGGCTTAGCAGAATTAAATGCCTTTCACTTGACTATTTTCTAAACAACACACTTACAAGCACATATTTATTCGCTAAGTCTATCCATTAAACATCTAATCCAGGGCACTCTTCTGAGCTCAGAGAAGATGGTCTAACTCCCAAGGCAGATGGACCTTTAGCTAAATTTATAGCCAATTAGGGCTGGGATCCAATAGCATTTCTTCCTATGGAAAGCTAGGTACGTGTTCCATCAGAATATTATTTAATGGCAAGACCCCAGGTGGAATGTTCTAGAAGACCTTTAGCCATTGTGCACCGCATGCTATTTAAACTAAAAACGACACTGTGAAAAACTGCACTTCAGTACAAGCCACAGAGAACACGCCCAAGAGAATTGGCCGCCCGAAAAGAAGGCATGATGATTGAAATATTTTCCAGACTATTACATCCTGGAAGGGTTTAAACAGAGAGAAGAAAGACAGGGAAGGGAAGGAGGATGATTTAGGGTTTCATTTAAGAACAACAGGATTAAATTAACCTTGGGCGGGGGGGGGGGGGGGGGGTGCGGTAACAGCAGAGGGTGGTGGAGAGAAATACTGTGCAAGATGTGAGAAGCTTCCCAAAGGAGAAGTATGCTGGGCTGCAGAATTTTCCAGCCCAGCAAAACAGGCAAAGCCATCTACAATTAAAGCCATTTACAAGCAAACCTGACCCACTGCTGAGAAAATATAATACAGGCTGAGTCCTAGTTTTAGGAACAGACAAACTACTATCCCTAAATTGGGAAAAACTGACTGTTCCTTGAGATTTGTTTTCTTGCATTTTGTCAGTCTCATTTCCTCAACTTTAAAACAAATAGCGACGGGCAAGTTCCCCAACTTGGTGTACGGGTGTCACCGCGATTATAGTTCTAAGAAAATTCCAACCCAGAGAAGAGGTGAAATAGACATTTTTAAATGTCTGTTAACTGAACTATGATATTAATAAATCCTAGTTTACTGATAATTTTCAGTCAGGCTGCAGAAATTCTAAATTACACAGAGCAGCCAAAAGATGAAAAGAAAAGTTGCAGCATTAAAACCCAGCAGACCTAAACATTTATTGACTTCTCAGCATACTGAGAAAAACAAAGGTTTGCTTGTGGGGGAAAGGGTGGGCGTGACAGGCCCAGCTTTGCCAACTCTGGAAATTATCTATAAACAGCCTCGGCCATCCTCACTGCTGAGCTATTTTCAGAGACAGCACCCAGCTCCTGGTACACACACCAGAAACACTGTTTGTGCATTGCTGCCCCCTGCTGCCCATATGGAGCTCATTTTGTCCAGGGCCCAAGGAAATGCCATTTGCAAATTTCAATTACTTTTCAATTCCCTTCCTCCCATCCCTCACCTGCAAGAGCACTCTCCGGAAGGACTCTGTTAGGAGACAATCCATCTGAGCTAATGGGCAAATGTCCCTTATGGTGCAATTAGTGGGATTCCTCCTACTGTGACCCCCAATGACCCTCCATCAGTGTGGCTCACCGGAGGCAGTGGAAAATCTGAAACACACCGTCTTGCTGCTCCAAGGACCGGTTTATGAAAATATTCCATTGAATTAAAATTAATTCAAGCCCTAGTGGTTTTTCTTCTCAGAGGATCCAGGGTCAGCCAAAATGTCAGCCAGCCCCTCCCTCCCTCCCTTCGTTTGATATTTATATATGATGCCTCCCTCTTAGTGCAGAGGCTGCTGCATCCCTGGAAACCAACCCATCTCAAATACCTCTAAAGATGGAGGTTCTGCCCGAGCTCCAGAGCCCCCTGAGCGGCCAACAGATCAACATGCTAATGTCCACTGAGGCCTACTGGGGCTGGTCTGGGTCTTCATTTTTATAGCCAGGCTCCTGGAAAGCGTCATGCTTTGGAAAGAGTGGAGGGAAGGAAGAAAAGTAATTTCAGTTGGGATGACTACATCTTCATCGTACTGGGTGGAAGGAATCCAAGGGTTGATAAGCTATCTGCCGCTCTCAGCGAACACAGTGGTCAGTTCTCAGCGTCTTGTCCGCGTCAACTGTGCTGGCCAAGCCTCAAGCCTCAGGCCCAGTCTTAACAAAACCCCTTCCAGCAGCCCCTCCCATTGTGTTTGTCCCTCTGGGCTTCTCTGCCCCACCCCCTATGCCCAGTTATGACCCTTGGCCTGTGTGTGCCCTGGGGTGGGAGGCCTCTTGCCATAAAGCAGTGGTTCTCGAAATCCACTGGGAACTTGTCACAGATGCGAACTCCTGGGCCCCAGTCCAGGCCTAATGATTTAGAAACTCTGGGTTGGGGCCCAGCAATCTACATTTCACAAGCCCTCTGGGAGATTCGTTTGTTCACTCAAGTTCGAGGACTGGCTGCCCACATCTTCCATCTTTCTCCACGCACCTACTTCCAACCAAAACTGACTCGTGGCTATGACTTGTTAACGCTGATGGGGGAAAAATGTAAAAAGTCTGACAACCGTTCTTGAGCCCATTACGGACGCTGACGGTCTATTCATCCTCGGAAGCCTCGATGATTGGGAAACCTCTTGGGAGAGCTTCCCGTAATCCTCAAGACGCTGACCAGGAAGACGGATCATTCCCTCTCCCCTGTGTGAACCCTCCGTACTGGTACCTACAGTCATCACAGAGCATCACTGTCCCTTGTCATGCAGAGTGTAGTCCTGGACCAGTCTCACCTGCATCCCCTGGAACCTTATTAGAAATGCAAGATCCCAGGCCTTATCCCAGACCTGCTGATCTGAATCTGCCGTCTTCTTGTTTTACCGGGTGGGGGTGGGGAAACTGAGGCTCAGAAAGGTTAAAGAATTTGCCAAGGTCACATGATAGCCAACTGGTGGATGTGGGATTAGGACCCAAGATGGCCTGTGTGCATCTGGCCCTGTAGATTTTCTTTTCTACCACATTCCCTCTCATTCATTTTGCTGTGCTGTCTTTTCTTCTATCAAATAGTGATAGTAGCAGCCACAGTGAACATTTATGATTTCCTTTGTTCCAGGCACTGTTCTCTCTGGCGCTTTGCACGTATCGTCACACTGGAACTCCCAATCTGCCCCATAAGGAAGATATTCCTATTGCCTCTGCTTTGCCGATGAAGACACCAAAGCCCAGAGTACAGGAAAACAAACAAAAACAAAACCAAAAACCCTGTCCAATCGCTGTGCCTCCTTCACAGATGGCTGTGCGATCAACGAGATTACAAGTTCAAGCCCTCTGCCCACACCCCACCCCAAATCACCCTGCCCACCCCTGCCCAGTCATCTTCAGGGGTTACCCACACACCTGCTCTCTCCCCTCCCACTGGGTTTTCAGTCCACACAACTGGCTCAACTGCATCCTTTTCCTTAGCTTTTCAGTGACGTCGAATGCTGTCACTGATGAAGGAGACAGTGGTGTGGATAAGAGAAAACCATGGAATATCCGAAATGTGTTTTTTCTGCCCTATACATATGGGATATGATTTAAATTTTCCAAAAGGTCTATTCTCCCAAGTCTGGCTCAGGTTCCTTAAAGAAGCAGCCCAGGTTTCCTGAGTTGACCCCAGTTCACAGAGGGAAAGGGGTGTCCAGGAGAGGCTGAGAGGCAGGGCAGCCAGGGCAGGATGGTCACCCCAGAGATGCCACCAAGCAGGTAATCACAGGGCACCCTGAGCGCTGGCTTACCCGCGTGGGAGCGCTGCCAGTTAAAGTGAGCCCCTGGTTTTATAGGGATTCTCTTCTTTTCAAAGGCAGCTCACCTGGAGGAAAGAATCCAGCCTCAACTCAATTTCAGTTTCACACCACACTCCGGAGTGAAAGGACGTGGGACCCTACTCCCCGGTCAACCAGGAAACTGGCAGCTCTCAGCGGGCGTGTCACAGCTTCATAGCGGTGGCCGCGAGACTGCCTTCAATAGCGCACCTGCAGGGATGGGCAGCCCAGGCGGCCAGACCAGGGCTGTTTGAACACAACACGCTGAAATCAAAACGCTCCTTGGGGGGTTTCTCCCCACATGGCAGACGGGGGTCTTCGCAGGAGTCGGCTGGGGACCGTGCGGGAAGGAGGAGAAGCTGAGGAAGCGGTAGGAATCGGGCAGAGGGACCCCTCCCTGCCCCTGTGAGATGGGGATGGCGGGTCTTCTCCGTCCTGACCCCCCTCCTCCCCTTTCTTAATTCTCCAGGGCCTTGGGGCTCATGCTGCCTTCCTGTTCTCACAACAAACTCTCTGGCAGCCCTTGCTATCAGCTTGAGCAGGCCTTAATACTAAATTCTAACTTTCTTATTTTACAGTGGAAGTGAAAGATTTCTGCACGTTAAAGGAATTTTCACCACCTTGAGAATGGGGGTGCAAGGAAGAAGGGTGGGGGATGGTGGTACCGGAAGTGCGAGGGATGGGTGTGGAGAGGATGTAGGTGAGGCGTAGGGATGTGGAATTTCTTGGTCTTCCTAACAACACTTCCTTTTTCTCTGCCCAAATATATGTAAAGAGAGAGAATCTTCTTTGGGCTTTTCTGCACCCCAAGTTTCCTCCATCGTAACTCTTTGGACTGGAATTACAGATTCCTCCACTTAGGCACCTGATCTGCCTGGAAGCCTGTGTCGACTACAGTTTTCCAAAAGTAGGTCCAGTGTCTCCCATCCCACACGCTCCCGCCACAACCCATAAGAAGGGGGTCTCTTTTCCTCCCCCCGTGAATCTGAGCAGCTCCAGTGACCACTTTGATGGACAGAATAAAATGCAAGTAGACGTTCCAGCCAGTCCAGCTAAGTTCACGTGGATCAGCGAGGAACCCCCTAGTCGAGCACCCCCCAGATTCCTGACCCACAAAATTGTGAGCAAAATAAAACGGCTGCCTTAAGCTACTACTTGGGTTTGGGGCAAGCTTATTAAACAGCACTAAGTAATCAGAACAACTCCTCGGTCCCCAAATAGCACGTTATTTGAAAACCCACTATTAGTCAACCCTCTGGGTGGAAGCACAAAGCACCCTGGCTAAAGTGTAAATGGCATCTAGAGAGAGACCACCCAGAGCCTATAGCACCCATTCGTACCTGAGCACCATTAGTTCAGGACTTCAGGACCTAGTAGGACTCAGAGAAAATGGGACATTCTCCCTACACACCACAATATGGGGAGGCAGGGGCGAAAACCCAGAGTGTGTGGGTATTGAGTCGGGGGAGCAGCCTGGGGTACTGACCCTGGAGGCTGGTACAGCCCTCCGATAAGGCCCAGAGCATCTTGCAGACAGCGTGAGCCCCCTTTCTTTTGAGTCTATGCTGTGTTTCTAAGACCAAAAAAAATACATTTCTGCAATGAGTAAAGGATGACTCTGGGCTTCAGCTGCAGGTGGGGCTGGACCCTGTGTGCACTTCAAAGATTCTCACGTGGAGGAAAACCATTTTCCTGGGAGCCTATAGGACTAGGAACTTGCTGGGGGCAGGGTGGACAGGGGCAGGATCCCTCCCGCTGGGGTCTGTACTGGTCCACAAATCTTGGCTAAAACCCTGGGGGCCAAATGTGGTTAGGAATTCAGAATTGCCCAGATTTCAGAAAAGCGATACAGTACCTCTACTGTGCACTACGAAACATCCCCTGCAGATTCCAGGAAAGAATCCTGGAATCACACACACACACGCACACATTTCTACAGCAAAAGGCATGAATTTTTGCAGTTTGATAAATGCCATAAATAGCCTCGTATCAGGTTAGTCCAGGTTTTACTGCCAAATAAGTGATGGTAAATTTCAAGTTTGCAGAACTTTTGGGGTCTGGAATCATGGACCCGTTTGGTTCATATTTGCTCAGGTTTTCTACCAAGGCCACGTGTCAAGATATCATTGAAGAGGTCTTTTCCAAGCCAGATGCTGTGAGATGTTAGATGTCTGCTTTCTTGGAGTGTTTATCTCAGCGGTTCCTGGGGAGCACACCCCCACCCCCATAAACCTGCCATCAGCCCTCCCCATCTGGCTGCCCGTCAGACAATGAATGAACACTTTACACTGAATCCCCATTTTACAGATAAGAACACTGAGTCTGTCAAAGACGCCACATTTAGTTGATGGCCAAGCTGAGCCTTCATCCCTGTGCTCTGAATTAATCCTGTGCTCTAAACACAGGGATTTAGAAGTTAGCTCCAGCTGAGGCAGGGGAGCACGAGCTTCTCCTGTGAATTCCCAGGGGTCCAGTTCGGCTCAAGTGTAGGTTGCATGAAGGTGACTTGCAGAAGCAAATGCCCTAAAGGTGGTCTGAAGGAATGAAGGGAAAGGAGACTTTATCTGTAAATGATTTCGTCATTAAAAAAAAGAAAAGATTTAAAAATGTGATATATTAACGCGTGTCACTTGTGAGTACACACGACACTATTTTCTGTGCTTTCTATAGCTTTAAATTTTATTTTAAAAGAAATCCAATCAGTGGCACTAGATTTTGGAGGCTCTTGTGTTCCAGACTAAAGACTTGGGATTTATTATGTGGGTACCTTGTGAAGGGACCATTTTGATTGGGAGCATGACCCAGTCAAAGCTGTACCTTGGGACAAAGATTCTGACAGCAGCGTCCTGCAGCACCAGACTGGAGGAGAGGGAGTGTGCAGACAGGGAGACCGGCCACAGCATCTACCTACAAGCTTCATCCAACAGAGGAAATGAGAGACACACCCACCGAGAGGAGCTAGCCAACAACGAAGTGCAGGATGGAGCTCGCCCAGCTTCTGGCAGATGGAAGTCAGAGGCAGCAAGATGCGGGGAGGGGCCCTCCCTCTGCAGAGCAATGCCCCACTGCTGGGCTAGAAGGTGGGCACCAGTGTCCTGAGCCTACCCATGAGAATCTAACAGGGACAGGCAGGTGGGTGACCCATGATTAACACATCATGGAAAGCCTCATTCCAGGAGGGATGGATTGATAAGGATAAGAGCAGCCTGAGCTGGACAGTTACCAGGGAAACCTAAGCCGCTCTCGGCACCCTTCTTCACAGGTGTTCTGGCCAGAGCCCAGCTACCCTTACAAACATGGCAGTGTTCTCTACGGAGGTAGTGCTCAAGGTTGAGCAGGCCATCAGAAGCGCCTGGAGGAGACACAGACATAAAGAACAAACGAATAGATACCAAGGGGAAAAGGGGGGTGGGATGAATTGGGAGATTGGGATCGACACATATATGCTATTGATACTATGTATAAAATAGGTAACTAGGGCTTCCCTGGTGGCGCAGTGGTTGAGAGTCCACCTGCCGATGCAGAGGACACGGGTTCGTGCCCCGGTCCGGGAAGATCCCACATGCCATGGAGCGGCTGGGCCCGTGAGCCATGGCCACTGAGCCTGCGCATCCGGAGCCTGTGCTCCTCAACGGGAGAGGCCACACAGTGAGAGGCCTGCGTACCACAAAAAAAAAAAAAAAGGTAACTAAAGAGAATCTACTGTGTAGCACAGGGAACTCTACTCAGTGCTCTGTGGTGACCTGAATGGCAAGGAAATCCAAAACAGAGGGGATGTATGTATACGTATAGCTGATTCACTTTGCTGTACTGTAGAAACTAACACAACATAGTGAAGCAACTATAATCCAATAAAAATTAATTTTAAAACACATCACCTGGAGGGCGGTTTAAGATCCAGGTTAATGGGCTTCACCTCCACAGTTTCTGATGCAGCAGACGGAGTGGGGGGTGTGCAAGGGGCAACCACCTACATTTCTCGGAAGTTCCCAGGTGATGCTGGTGCGGCCTGTCAGAATCACTGTTTGAGAATCACAGCTCTAAAACCTCTAAGCATGGTCTGAACTCCTCCCTCAGGTCACAGGCACTCAACATGCCTCATGTAAGCTTCACAACGCCCATGGCAAGCAGCCCACAATTCATAGAGGAGAAAAGTAAAGATTAAAGGTGCTAAAGAAATTACCTAAGGTTACACACGTAATGGGCAGCAAGAGTAGGACTGGGCTGCTCTTTTATTTATTTATTTTTTTTTGCGGTACGCGGGCCTCTCACTGTCATGGCCTCTCCCGTTGCGGAGCACAGGCTCCGGACGCGCAGGCTCCGCGGCCATGGCTCACGGGCCCAGCCGCTCCGCGGCACGTGGGATCTTCCCAGACCGGGTCACGAACCCGCGTCCCCTGCATCGGCAGGCGGACTCTCAACCACTGCGCCACCAGGGAAGCCCAAGGGCTGCTCTTTTTTTTCTGCTCTGTTTTTCCTACATTACTTGTTCCCAAAAGCTGGCCCTCAGTGATGGCTGACAGAACGTCACAGGTCCAAGCTGAACTGAACAAAATGTGAGTTTTTCTTAAGGTGAACCTTCTGAACTCAACTGAATGGACTTTTCCTTTCCTTAGCTCTATAAGTCCACTTATATTTTAGAGAGTTAAAATACTGTTACCGAACGATGGTGGCAAGAGATGGTCTTTTTCTTTCACTTTGTCCCTTTTAAAATCTCCTTACTTGGCAAAATAAATAGGGGAAGACCTAATTTCAGTCCCTTCTCTTTTGAAGCTCCTGGCAACAACGCTCTGCCAGGCTGTCTCCGGGCACCTAAGGGGCACCTGCATATTACAGAGTAAGGATGGCTCAGAATGACCTGTCTCATGGGTACGTGGTGGCAGCGCCATGTGTGCCCTTGAGGCCAATCCTCTACCCACTCGCCCTATCACAAGTGCTTCAGAGGGCCCTGTCCCTTACGGAGGCTGGATCTCCTTTCCCCAGCGCTGCCGGAAGCCACAGACACAGGACCAGAGGGAGCGCGGGGAAGCTTTTCTCCCCAGCATTCTGACTTGGCATCTACCAGGTAGTCCTCGGGCATTAAGGAAGGTCCGTGTCAATTCAACTTCTTGCTATTTGCATTTATTTCTACTCTTAGATGGTTGCTGGGATCAAGGGGGAATGGGTTGGTGTCCCAACGTGGAAGTCCCTGAATCAGACAAAGGAAAGCTCTGCTTCCTGTCCCTAATGCCATATAAGTAAGCGGTGGCTTCCACCCACACCAGAAGGCAGTGCAGTGCAGGGTGTTGGCAGGCGGGCTCTGGTGTCACCTGCCTGGGGCCACCCAGTGGCTCTTGCTCTCACAGTACTGGTGGTGTGACCTTAGGCAGGCTACCCAATGTCTCTCTCTGGCTTCGTCCCTCATCCATTAAATCGGGGTAACAGTACCTGCCTCAGGGGGTAACTGTAAAGAGTCAATGTGTTAGTATAGTTAAAGCAACTAAGAACAATGACTGTCATACAGAATACATTTGGATGTTGTGTTTATTACAACTCAGTTGTTCCGAATCATTCCTGGATGCCCACCACCCTCTCAGAGGGCTCTGGGGAGACAGAGATGGAGAGGGCAGAGTTGCAAAGTTACAGAGGAAGGACTATGTTTGCAGAAGCCCAGGCTAACATGGGAGCCGGAAAGAAGGGCACAGTGAGAGGTGGGGACATGTGTGTTGACCATTTACATCACAGTGCGGGGCTGACCGGAAGGCTAATGATGGCCTCCGATGGGACAGGGACTCTAAATCCCACCACGTGCTAGGCCAAGAGAAGGTTCTGGAAATATCAGAATCGCACTCCATATTTTCAGCCACATTTACACCAGCAACTACTAACTTGGCACAAAGGGAAGGCCAGGAAAGGCCATAAATACTCTCAGCTCAAATTTTTAAATGACTGAACAATTTCAGTAACTCTTCAATGTTCATAACTATTGGAGGGAGGGAAGAACCTTTTGATCCATTAGAGGCACATACGAAAGAGGAAACCCCATCATATGAATGAAGACACAGTACGTTAAAAATGTGAATTACGAATTAAGGAACAAACCAATGGAATTCTGCCAATTTTTAAAATAACTGCTGTACGAATTGCTAATCAGTATCCAGTGTCACAGTGGCTAATTTATTCAGTAAGAGCCAAAAAAGATAAAGGGCCCAGAGATGGTGATGAGGCAACCAGCTTGGTGAAATCAATTGTGTACAAAATGTCGGAAAGGCCTTGACCCTTTGGGAGATGCTTCCAAACATCCGCCTGGGAAATTGAGCTCAGGGTTTTTATATTGGATCTGGATGCCTGGAGGTGCGTGAGACCACATCTGTGGTGTGATGGGGCCCCTTTCCTCACACGGTGTACGTTCTAGCGGTGGACACAGCCAACAAACGAGTAAATAAATAAATAAGAAGGTAACTCCAGAGGGATTTAAATGCTATGAGGAAGATACGATGCACCTCACAGAAAGACGCTGGAAAGTCAGAGTGCTAAGGCCAGTGGCCACCTAATATCCACTTGTTCCTTCTTTATTAACAGCAGGAACAAGCTGTTAATATTCTTAGCTGACACAAGTCCCTATCTCTGGCCCCATCCTCTGCAGCTCCCCCGATCAGAGACTGGCAGAGATACGCACACGCCATGAACGTGAGCTCTAAGAGCCTGGGTCCAGGACACCTGACCATCCACGCCCTGCTAAAAACGCTTCATTGGATCCCACCGCCATCAAGATGGAGATTAAACTCCTGCGCCCTCAGGCCTCACCTCCATCCCCAACCCCTCCACTCCGTTCCTAAATGTACATTCTTGGTGGGGTCCCCAGACATCATCACGCTGAACCAAAGCAATCCACTTTCACTGCCATGTGCTATCTGTGTCCGGCAGGCGTTGGGCAGATGACTCAGCCCCATCACCTGTCCCCTCTTGAGGGGGCCCAGCTGACCCTCCCCCAGAGCTGACATCATGCCTCATCTGCCAGTAGAGAGAAAAGGTCCAGAAAACTCTGCCTGCCTCACAGGACAGGTCCAGTCCATCAGCAGACCCCCACTGAGCACCCGCTGTACATCAGGCACTAAGCGTACACATGGGATTCAAAAACGAGCGAGATGACACTGCTGGAAAAGACAAGATTCTAATTTGAAAAGACACATGCACCCCAATGTTCATAGCAACACTATATACAATAGCCAAGATGTGGAAGCAACCTAAGTGTCTATTGACCGGTGAATGCATAAAGATGATGTGGTACACACATACAATGGAATATTACACAGCCAGAAAAAAGAATGAAATAATGCCATTTGCAGCAACATGGATGGACCTGGAGATTATCATACTAAGTGAAGTAAGTCAGAGAAAGACAAATATCATGTGAAATCACACATATATGGAATCTAAAAAATATACAAATAAACTTATATACAAAACAGAAACAGACCCACAGACAAGAAAACAACCTTATGGTTACCAACGGGGAAAGGGAAGGAGGGATAAATTAGGAGTTTGGGATTAACATACACACTACTATATATAAAGTAGATAAACAACAAGGACCTCCTGTATAGCACAGGGAACTCTACTCAATATTCTGTAATAATCTATATGGGGAAAGAATCTGAAAAAGAATAGATATGTGTATATGCATAATTGAATCTCTTTTCTGCACACCTTTAACTAACACAACATTATAAATCAACTCTACTTCAAAATTAAATAAATAAATATTTTTTAAAAAACAAGGGGGGGAAAAGAAAACGAGTGTGGCAAGGTCTTGTTTGGATGGAAGATGGTGGCCAAACAGGCATCATGACTGAGGTGGGTACAACTTGCTGAGGGTATAAAGTAGTAAAGAGCACAGGCATTTCACCTGCCTGGAGTGGGGTGAGGGAAGTTTGGAAAGCTTCCTGGAGGAGGTGTAGCCTAAGCAGAGTCCTATAAAGGAGGTAGACTAAAATTCTTGGTGAAGAAGCCTGAGGAGGGACATGGGAGCCGCAGAGACGCAGGGGCATAAACTAAAAGTGAGAAGGAGGCAAGCAGGGAGGGAAAGAGAGAGGAAGGGCAGTTAGCTGGGGCCGGATCATACAATGGCCTGTATACCACTGCCAAGGAATACGTAGTCTCTCACCCAAGGGCAATGGGAGGCAGCCCCACAAGTACTTTTAGCAGTGAGTGATGGGCTCCCACTTGCATTTTAGACACATCTCCCTGAAGTCTGTGTGGTGGATGATTTGAGGAGAAGACGTGGCTGGACACAGGGAGACCAGTCGGGACTCTGGAAGCTACCTATCCAGTCTGAGAGGACAGGGTGGAAACAGCAGTGATGAGATTGTACGCGGTTGATGCCTTCTGCGCTGGCGGGCAGCCTGATTCATGGCTATAAACATCCATGGGAGCGGCCGTGGCAGTGGCCCTTCTTCCCCCTCCCCTTCTCTTCCTCACACCCCATTTCATTAGATGCTGAGGGTCTCCTCGTGATGGAAACACCAGAGCCCCAGGCACACACCACACAACTCCCAGTTTGCAGTCATCAAGTTCAGTGACAAACGATGCCTTTGCCTTACGCCTCGGAATTCCTATTAAACTTGTATAATATTAAACAATTAAAATACTCTCCTAGATTCCAGTCTGTGCTTTCTTCAGGAACATGGCCAGTGAGATAAAATACTCAGTGGCTCCTTACTCCCCAACTAGACATCTGACAATATGCTTCATGCCCTATCTGATATCAAAGCAATCGCACTGAAGTCAGGCTTCCAAAAAACGTGTATTTTTTTCATGGCAACAAATAATAATAATATGAAAAAAAAAACTTTTTGATGAGGCCATAATTGGTGAAGCCAAGCTCTGATAATGAGGGAACGGGATATTTATGAGGATCTATTCTGCCTTTATTAGTGTGGAAGGTGGATGGTGGTACGATCAGTAAGGCAATTCACAGCGACTGTAAGTATGCCAATGGCATGCTAGACTAATAGGAAAAGTGAAAATGTAGTACCTTTTCATGCTTGTAGGTTTTGCATGTTCTTTACTGCCACTAAGCCCCCAAAGCCGATGCCCACCTACCCCCAACCTGCAAACCCTAAAGAGGGAAGTAAAACCTTGTTACAGTAGAAGGAATTCAGCCCAGACCTGCCCTGTCCAACATGCCAGCTTCCAGCCCCACATGGTTCCTGCTCATTTGAACTGAGGCTAGACTGAATTGAGAAATGCTGTACATGTGAAATATACATCTGTTACTGAAGATTTCGTGCAACAAAAGAATGTGAACTAGCTCATTAATATTTTATCATTTTTTACACACTGAAATAATATTTTGCAGAGTCAAATAAAATATATCAAAATTAATTTCACCTGTTTTAACTTTTTAAAATGTGGTTCCTGGAAAATTTTAAGTTACAGATGTGGCTGGAATTATACCAGACGGTGGCCTAGAGCACAGAACTCACTCAAAAGGCAGCCATCGGGCTTCCCTGGTGGCGCAGTGGTTGGGAGTCCGCCTGCCGATGCAGGGGACACGGGTTCGTGCCCCGGTCCGGGAGGATCCCATATGCCGCGGAGCGGCTGGGCCCGTGAGCCATGGCCGCTGAGCCTGCGCGTCCGGAGCCTGTGCTCCGCAACGGGAGAGGCCACAACAGTGAGAGGCCCGCGTACCGCAAAAAAAAAAAAAAGGCAGCCATCAAGGATGAGTTGACCGAAGAAGCCCATCTCTGTGGACCTCTAACAACTCATTAGATGTTGGTCCACCAGGGGACGGAGCTGTCATGAAACCCAGGAACAGAGCAGGTGACACAACCTCAAGGTCCCTCACCCCAGATCTCAAGCTGGCATTTTCTCCCAGGACACCAAGGTCCATCAAGTGGAAGGAAATAAAATTCAGTAACAATTTTTACAGTGAGCTATTTTGCTGTTGCTCATTAGTAGCTGTGAGCTAAATTAATTTGAACTTGATTGTCCCCTAATTGGAGAGGGACATAAATCCAGCTGAATGTGCTCTTATGGATAGCACCTTGATCCTGCACGATCTCACGCTTCTGTTTTCACGACGGTCTGCACGAGAGGGGAGACCAGCTCTCCATAATTACAATAAAAATGATGTTTATTGACCAAGAACATTATAATAGATGGAAATGTGCTAGGTCGTAACATTTTTTCTCAGTGAAGACATTGATCAAGTCTTTACAGAGTTCATATGTTAAAGCCTGATTATAATGACTCAGGAAATTACCAATTGGTATTAAAGTTAAGAGTTTAAGCCACTTATTATGCCAATACGTTTACAGTGCAATAATTTACTATTCCTCCCCAAACACAGAATAAAAACAACCTCCTATAGACATATCAATGCTTTCCACACACCCACATAGGTCGCTGACTTTCGTTATCTACAGTTTTACCCATAAAAGATGTTGAACAGATACTTGTTCAAAGGAAGATAGTGATATAAAGGAGAGAGAGACCGAAAAGGCGTTGAACCTGAGGCTGGTTTCTGACTGGCCATCTTTGCAGAAATCGTGGCCAGTGGTATCCATCCATATCTGAATCTTACTAATTTTTTTGATAGTTAAAAACATTTACTTGTAAAACCAAATGTTTGTTGAGGTAAAAACTGCCCACAGATTTGGACAGCAATAACATAATTCACGCCAACTACGAAGTAAAAAGATATATCAATATCTAAGCATTTATTTCAAGCCAAGCTATTTTCTCTTTCCTCTCTTATAACCGGAGGGCAACAATTCAGATGAGATAAATTGGACTAGAATGAGAAGGATAAGATTCTATTACGAAATCAATTTTGTGGTGATTGAGGGAGTGCTCTAGTCACATGCTACGCTGGGCACTAGATAAAGGAAATTCATCCACGATGCTCCCTGGCTTCTGGGACTTAAAGACATTCTGTGGAAAGAGTAATACATTTTCCAGGTACAAAAATTATAAAAGGCATAAAAAACATATATATATATATATATAATGAAAAATTTCCTTTCCGATCTCCTCTCCTCCCCACATCAGCCTTCCCATACCCAAAAAGGTAACTATTTTTATTAAGGTCTCATGTATTCTTTCGGAGTTTCTTTTGCTTATATGACACATGTAAATAGATGGTCTTATTTTTCTCTCCTTTTCACAAAAGTAGTCTATCACACACACACACACACCAGAGTGACTTGGCTTTTTACATATAGTATCTTAGAAATGTCTTATCAGCTCACAGAGAGCTTCTGCATTTTTTTAACTGATCCATTGTCTCTCTTTATGCAGTGCACGAACCAGGCCCCTACAGTTGGACATTTGGGTTCTTTTTAATATTCTGCTATTATAAAAATTTAGGGACTTCTGAAGTAGCACTGACATCATCCCTATAATTCTCCTTCCTTTGTCCCTCCCTTCACTTTTTCTCACTCACTCCTTCACTCCATGAGCATCCACTGTGTGTCTACCTGGGCCAGATGCTGTACTACGGTCCCCAGTAGGGTGTGACGGTCATGTCACATTGGCCCAACAGCGGTCAATGGAGGAAGGGGAATAGAATACATGTGAGACAGACAGCAAGTCGCCCACAGCCCACACTAGTTTTTTTCTAGGAGGTCATTGTAGGTACTGATGGGAGAACACCCAGCCTGAAGGTCAGCAGAGTGTGGCCAGTTACAGAACTGGGAGAACTTCCAACCTACTTGGCCTTGGATGAGCCCCCAGCACTGATGGTCTATGTTCTATGTCCATGGTGGGGGTATATTCAGAATAGGAAGTGTCAGTCATCTGCCTCCCCACGCATTCCCAACCCCCCTCCACCATTTCTAGGTAGTTCCCTACTCCCTACTGGACACCCAAGGCCTCCTCCTGAGGCCGCCCACCAGCAGCCTGAGACAGTATTCCATATTCTGGACGATTCCAGACATCTTCCTGCTACCAAAGTCTGAGCAGAGCCCTCATCCCCAGAGACAGGCCATCTGCTGAGACGCTCTGGGTGAGCCAGGGACTATGCCCCCCCTCGTTGGAGGCCTCACCTCTACACTGGCAAGGCACACCTCTCACTATGAAGTCCTGTAACGAGTAGCCAGTGACGATGACCTGAGAATTTCCCTCCCTGCGAAAACCTCGTGATCAAAACGTGGGCACAGGAGTGAGCCCCTGTGGGTTGGCCTGGCCCCAGGAAGTGGAAGCATAGGCACACGTGAGACAGGTGCCTGGGGAGGACCAGGGAGAGAGTCAAAAGTCACTCAACATTCAACAAATATTTATTGAGTGCACATGATGTGCTAGGCACTGTTTGAGCTGCTGGGGATACAGCAGTGACAGTCCTAGTTCTCGGGAGATTACGTTCTAGCTGGAGAGATGGCCAGTCAACACCTAAATAAACGAAGAGCTCTGTTAAGTGTGGGCGGGTCAGCAGCTCCCATGTGCTCATCCACTGCCCACAGGCGGTCCCTGTGGCCAGGTGACACCAGAGAATGAGGAACAGCAGGCTGGAAGGGGCCGCGGAGACACGGTGGAGACCTCAGCAGGGCACCGCCTCCCGCTGGCGGCTTGCCAAAGGCCCAGGATACTATCAGGGTAACCCAAGCTGGTACCTGCCACCAAGAAGTGAATGAGCGATTTGGATGGGGGACAGTCATCACCACAACCACAGCTACTATTTATGGAATACGTTTTCAGGGCACCGTACTTTTCATTTTGCATTTCCTTGCAAGAACTGTCTTGCGGGCAGCCAGAGGTAGCTATAATGCCCTGTAGGGTTAGGGGTGCCCAGAGCCATGGGTGATAAAGCTGGAGTATTAAAATTGTTACGGCAAGAACTCCAAGAGAAAGAAAAAGTTGTTCGGGTTTTTTGGCACCAAAATAGCATTTTTGATTTTTTCGTCAAGTCATTAATCTTGACTGCCAGACGCTGTCCATAAACAAAGGCTCTTCTAAGTTTCTGTGACATTCATGAGATCTTGGTCTCCTCCCAGTGTAGAGAGGATTCCCCATCACCGTGCCCGCTAGGCTCTGAACAGAGCTTCTGTGGGACACAGGTGATTGCTATGGGGGCCTGTGGGCTGGGGGATGGTGAGAGGCAGAGGAGTGCAGAGCTGGAAGGAAGAAACCAGGTGGGTATCCAAGACCTGGGGCCACACCTCAAGACCAATTCAGTTCCTGCACCCACCTGAGCTGTCCCTTTCTCCAGACATGCAGTGAGAAAACCTCCACCAAAGAGAGAGGCGCAATGCAGGTTCCCTTGCTTCTAGGGTTTTCAGTGACTTGCTTGACCAGTACAGTCGGAACTGCCTGACTTTTCAAGGCTGAGTCATGGGGAGTCTTGCAGTTTCTACCTGGGACTTTTAGAATGCTCACTCCTGGGACGCTGCTTCTTGGAACCCAGCCACAGGCCACATACAGGTGCAGCAACATGACTGAACCATCTTGGACAGCACAAGCCCCACTGAGCCCCCTGGTGACTGCAGCCCCAGCTGACTTCACATGGAGCCAAAGAACGGCCCAGCTGAGCCCAGTCAACCCACAGCATCGGGAGAGAAAACAAAAGGCTGGTTGTTGTAAGCCACTGTGATTTGAGGTGGTTTGTTCCATAGTAATAAATAATGAAAATATTAATTGGCAAGTCTAAGTTTCCTAGGCACCCAGAGGGATAAAGAGGAAGAAATACATATATGGATATATGTATGTAAGTATGCATGTGTGTGTTGTAGTGTGTGTATATTTTACAGAGAGACGGCAAGCAACTCAGTGCAGTGTACATTAGTGTATGAGAGCGCTCTCTGCAATTACTCTAGGCCAGGCACCAGTAGGTACTTTATAATCGTAACTTCACTCCATCTTCACAGAACCTTGTTAGATGAAAACTGTTGTTAACCCAGAGCACAGATGCGGTCACAAAGTCTCAGAGAAGTCAAGATACTTGCCCAAGGTCACACAGCTGATAAAGAGCAGAGTAGAGATTCCAACCTGATTCCTCAGCTGGAGTCCCCAGCCTCTGCTCTCTGCCTGAGGCAGTTCCACAAAGATAAACCATAACCACCAAGGGCAGCCAGAACACATCCATATGGAGAAGACTAGGGGGTTGAGAGGCCATTAGAGAATACCAGGAAAAGGGGGCCCTGCCCCACCCTCATCCTTTTGGGTGCCCTGGACTCGCTCTTCCAGAATCCCTTCAACGTCCCCACTGCTGGGCTGGGGAAGCATGTGGAGCAAGCCCCAGTTAACCTAGGCGTATTCTCCCAGCAAAGGGTTCAGTACGAATCCTAATCTCTGTATGCTTTACATTTGCTTACAGCTCAGCAGCTCCTGCAAAATCTACTTGTGCTTTGACCGTAGGGGCGAGAATGAAGAAATACGTAATTACCCCTGAGTCGCCCACTTAGCCCTAGACTGACAATGAAAGTTACAGCTTAATTCCCTCAGGAGAGGAAAGATGGTACCCAAGCTAACACAGGACCAGCTTCTTACACCTGGCCCGGGACAGAGGGCTGCATTTGGGTCTGAGGGCTGAAGACGAGGAAAAACAATAAGCCACACGCCACAAGACATCAAGAGTTCGTGTACACTGTAATAAGCACACAGCACAGTATTTCATTGTATGGAGTCTGGAGCCAGACAGTTTGGGTGTGAGTCACCATTTGCTCGAACTGCTATATCTCAGTTTCCTCATCTGTAAAATGGAGATGCTATTAGTAACGGTACCTGCCTCATAGAGTGGGAGGATGAAACAGCTAACACTAAGAAATGATTGGTTAATGATGCCTGGCACATAGAACAGCACTAAATACGTGTTTGCTGTTATTTGCAAATGGCCTCTGACCCTAACATGGATACTTCAGGAGAAATGAATCACCACCACCCCCTTCAAATAACACTGCTCTGGTTGGCCAACAAGCTGGTCAGAGCCCTCCTTCAGCACTTCCGGTTGTGACTGTGAATTCTGCTTACAGGAATACAGACCCTTACCAACCGTCTCCAGAATTTTAAAAACCGTCTTATCATTTGTGTTTAGAATATCATACAGAACTGATTTAAGCTGAAAATATCGCATTCAGATCAGTATAATGTGAAAGAACGAGTTCTAAATTTTATCTTTAACTGTATTTAATAATATTCATAATATGTAGTCAAATTTGTACTTATTTCCATTTACCAAGTGATGCACACAGTTTAATTTACTCTAGATTAATTACGTAAGAAAAATGTGATTTGGTGACAATAAATTCCCAAGTGTTGTAATAATCAGGTTTGGTTTGGGGACTGAACATACATGAAAATGTGCTGCCACATCTGAAACAGACAAACCCTGCTTTCACGATGGGACGAGGGGAATTCTTGCAACATGCACCTTAAAATTAAGCTCATTAATTTTTGTGTTTTCCTTTTAGATGATGAGATAAAGGAGGCTTATTTTTTAGGGGTTTTTTTTTATAAAGAATTTCTGCAAAAACACATTCTGAACTCTTTATTTTAAATAAATGAAAAGCCAAATGGATACAATCATCTCCCTATTTTCTCCATTTAACAATGGCTTTTGGAGTTCAGGAGCTACCCTGCTGCACGGGGTACACATAGTGAGCAAATGAACCTAAAGTGCGATCAGATAAAATCGTCCTGAGGCACATTTGAAGAGTCATTGTCATGTTTATGCCCCCTCATTTATTTCACATCTTTCTACATCAATGTTCCTTATCCATTTCACCAAATCTACTGCGGTAGTAAAGAAAAGAAAACCAAGAACAGAAAGACTTTGACACTGTAAACAGTCAAAGCCACCACAGCAGCTAACGCGCAAGGCGTCAGAATTCAAGGAAGCTGTCAGGGCTATGTGTACACGCGGCACGACTAAGCAGCTTGACCACGAGCCCGTTTGTTTGATCCACACCAATGGCCCCTGGGGCCTCTCAGTCATAGCTGGGGAACAGAGAGATTTTCAATAAATGAAGTTACTGGTTGGGAAGTAACCTCTCTCCTGCCCCTCCTGGGGGCCACCCCTCGCACTTGTGGCGAACAGCCGCCTGGGAGCCTCTTCCACCACCCACACACAGGCCTCTCTCCTCAGAGCTCTGCCCTGCATTTTCCATCCAGATGCTTCAGGACCTGCGCAGGTGTCTGCAGACAGGTGAGACAAGGTGGGCCTGGGGTCGACTGTCGGAGCCAGAGGGGACAGAGTCAGAGAGGGACCTATGATGACACGGCACCTGCCACCCACACAGTGCCAGCACCCCCACAGCTTTCTTCAAGACCTTGCGTGGGCCAGTTGTGGGAGGTAGGGATCCTTATGCCTCATCAAAGATGAAAAACCTGAGAGTCAGAGCCATTAAGGGAGTTGCTCAAGGCCGTGACGATCCAAAATTTTGTTCCCAAAGAATTATGAGGGGGACTTCCCTGGTGGTGCAGTGGTTAAGAATCCACCTGGCAATGCAGGGGACACGGGTTCGAGCCCTGGTCCGGGAAGATCCCACATGCCACGGGGCAGCTAAGCCCATGCGCCACAACTACCGAGCCTGCACTCTAGGGCCCGCTCGCCACAACTACTGAGCCCCCTAGCCACAACTACTGAAGCTCATGTGCCTAGAGCCCGTGCTCTGCAACAAGAGAAGCCACTGCAATGAGAAGCCCGTGCACCGCAACGAAGAGCAGCCCCCGCTCGCCACAACTAGAGAAAGCCTGTGCACAGCAACGAAGACCCAACGCAGCTAAAAATAAAAATAATTTTTTAAAAAAAGAATCATGAGGAATGAAAACATAGTTACAATGTAATATAAGTAAACTTCTTCAGATACTATTATAAGTGCATCCCCATGTCTGAATCTGCTCGGCTCCTGAGTTCAGACAGTCAGCAGTCGGCAGGGGACACGTGTGGCTATGACTGTATGTAACCATACACAGAGGTGTGTACGTGTGCATGCATGCATGAATGTGTTTGTGTGTGTATGATGTTTGGGATTCTAGTTGGCGTTGATTTTAGATGGAAAAATACCAAGTTTTTCCAAGTGGCTATCTTTGAGTTACAGTAGAGGCAGCGTTTAGGAATTTTTTGCTCTGTGCATGTTTCCACTTTCCCTCTACTGCCCATATATTATTTTAACAATCAGAAAGTTCGGGGGTTTTTTGTAAATCTAGGCAACACATATTAAGCTGCTTGTTACCGACTCATCACAGCAGGGACAGAAACAGCCTGCCTCCTGGGCTGTCAGGTGGAGGCCTGGTGGTGAGGGCACGAATCATGCTGGGGAGAAGATGGGGTGATCTGGCAAGACTGGGGAAACAGTTCCTTCTGCTTTCCCATCTCTCTGCAGTTTCTGACTCCAGCCTCTGCACCGCACAGCTGGGTCACTCATTTCTGGGGAGCCCCTCCCTCCATGTCTGCATCCCCTCTCCTGGGAAACTGGGGAGCTCGTAAATTTAACGTGTAATCCAAGCACCCCGAACCCTGCACCCTAGGAGCTCTGGGTCCCCAGGCCCAAGGCATATGGACTGGCAGACAGTGGGAGCATTTCTCTGTCCCAGGCTGTCTGTGACCGCATCCTCCTCCGCCAACATTTCTGTCTGTAAAATGGTGAACCCGGGGCCTCTCCTGGGCTTCCAGCCACTGACAGCAGGTGAGAGCCCTGCATATGCTCATCACCCTCAGTGGCATATAAATATTTTTACTGCACTTAACAAGATGCTGCCCTTGGTCTCTGGGAAAAGCCCCTCTGGTTTGTGGGTTCCATTTAAATGTGTAGAAACGTTTGCTGTCCAAACGGATGGCTTCCTGTCTTCGCAGGGGAAATCTGCATCTTCTCATTAGGTAACCTGCTAGAACACTGAACGTTCAGCCTCTGATTTTCAGAGGGCAGCCCTTCTACTCACCCACCTGACCAGGGCTGTTCAGGAAAGACCTCAGAAGCAGAAGTCTGTGTTTACCCAGGAGGCACAGCGTGAGGGCTGGATAATAGGGCCCAGGGAGAAAGAGATGCTGAGAGTCTTCTGCAGACTGTGACAAGCCTCTGGAGTTAGACTGTGTCGGATGATCAAGAGCTTGGCTGGCCTTTGCCCCAGGCTCCTGAGAGAGAGCCTCTAAAGCCTTGGAAACCCCCTGAGTAACAGCAGTGTCCCTGTTATTCAAGGTGGGTCCCTCGGACCACACCTGAGTTTATGCTAATGAGACGGCACCTGCTGGGCCCCTAGGTAGTTTCAGGATGGGGCTGGCCAAGCCAGAAAGACCAACCACTACGTGATTAGTGGCTTAGAGCTGAGTGATGTCAGCCTGGAGGGCACTAGAGATTGAATTAAAGTCACAGACAATGATTCAACCAATTGTGTTTGCATAATGAAACCCCAGCAAAAACTCTGGACACCAAAGCTCAGTAGAGCCACCTAGTTAATTGTGCTGGAAGGGTGACAAAAAGCTTCATGTTGGGGACCCTCTCAGACCCTATGTAGCTCTTCTTTTCTCTGGTCCTGATTTTCATCCTTTATAATAAAACCATACGCATAAGGATAGTGCTTTCCTGAGTTTTGTGAATTGCTCTGCAAATTATAGATTCTAAGGGGGTCATGGGAATGCCCAAATTTATAGCCAACTGGTCAGAGATACAGATGGCCTGGGGACCCCCTAAGCTTGTAGCTTGTGTCTGAAATGAGAGCAAGCTTGTGGGAGACTATTCCCTTCACCTGTGAAATGTGACCTAATTCCAGGTGGTTAGTGTCAGAATTGCGTTGCAGGCTGCTGGAGTTCAAACCCTGACCCTGGGGCTTTCCTGCTGTGCCATCTACTATCCTTTCCAGTCCTCGGTACCTACATCTAAATCAGTTAAGGGAGAAAGCACACGTAGAATGCTCAGAGCTGAACGGACAGCACTAAGCGCTCATAAACATTATCTAGCATCATTGAGACCTACACCCTGCCAGGGAGAATGACAGGGACTTACGTCCTTATCTTTCTCTTGCTAAAGACCTCCTCTGTCTCTTCTAAGGTCTTTACCCAATGTAGAATATTCTGGTCTGCCCCACACCTTTTCACATTTTGCTGAGCTCTGCCTAATATTATTCCTTAACGATTCATTCATATCTCATGTCTATATATAAATAAAGTTGCTTCCTATTTACATACCGATTTATTAGCCTATCACATGGTAACAGCTGGACAGCATTTCACCAAAATTGGAGAGGTAATCTGCAGTGATCTCACTCCAAATATAGGCTACGCAAGGTACAAGAAGGTTGCTTTGGGGGACCCTTGGATGTATATTTAAAACTGTACTAGAATTTAGTGGCTCTGATAGGGAGTCACCAAATGTTCATTAATTCTTTTAAGTCATTGCTTTAATTCTATTGTACGTGAGAAGACAAAGAAAACAAATGCCACACAAAGTGGCCTTATCAGAGGGGCACCCACCAGAAGAGGGTTTCAGAGCTAGATGGGATAACCAGTCTCTCTTGAGGGCTTCAAGCCCAAGGAGTACTTGAGCACCCAGAAGACAGGCAGTCGCCCCCCTGAGCTTCAGGAACAGGGGTCCAAGAGGGCGAGTGCCCACCAGCTGGGAGCGGTTTCCTCTTTCTTTCACAGGTAATGGAAAACAAAATTCCACTGAGGGACATTCTGCTGCCAATCAGGAGGCACATGAAATGCACAGTGAGATGCCACGGCAGAGGAAAAAATGATAGTTTTAAATATGCCGTTGCTAAAGCATCACACGTCAGTTTGATGTTAAAAATTGGGGGCTTCCCTGGTGGCGCAGTGGTTGAGAGTCCGCCTGCCGATGCAGGGGACGCGGGTCCGTGCCCCGGTCCGGGAAGATCCCACATGCCGCGGAGCGGCTGGGCCCGTGAGCCATGGCCGCTGAGCCTGCGCGTCCGGAGCCTGTGCTCCGCAACGAGAGAGGCCACAACAGTGAGAGGCCTGCGTACCGCAAAAAAAAAAAAAATTGGATACAACTGTCACCTGTAATTGAAGAGTCAGCTTAAGTGATTCTGCTCCAATGATAAGGTCAGGTTGGAGCCTATTTCAGGGACCTAGAATGTAGGTTGTCTTCCAGGTACCAGCTATGCATTTCAACAGGGTGTAGTCTAGAGGAATCTTTATTAATATATTCCCTGGACACTGCTGAGCCCTTCAAACTACTCCCTTCTCTTTCAGACATTTCAGAGAATACCTGTTTCTATACAGCCATTGGTAAGTCATTAGGGCAGACACTCCAAACGCAGGGGTTACGATTTGTTTGAGCTGCTTCTTACTCGGGCAGCTTCAGTATGAGAGGCAATAGGAATTGATTCATATGCGCTCCAGACCGCGGCATACTAAGTAGAGTGTCAGAGCCTTCTTCCAAAGTGGGAAATAATTATGACTTAATTACATATGACGATTACATAAACGTCCCAGAAGAGTTCAACATTCATCTTTTTACTGTTTGCATAATGATGTATGGGCAAGAAAGGTAAGATGTAGATTCCAGAAAAGGATCCTGTGCTTTCAATCGGGGCTAGTTGAAGAAGAGCTGTGTTTCACCTTTCAGAATGGCTATCATCAAAAAGTCTACAAATACCAAATGCTGGCGAGGGTATAGAGAAAAGGGAACCCTCCTACACTGTTGGTGGGAATGTAAATGGGTGTAGCCACTGTGGAAAACAGTATGGAGATTTCCCAAAAAACTAAAAGTAGAACCACTATATGACCCAGCAATTCCACTCTTGAGTATATATCCAAAAACAACCAAAAACACTCATTCAAAAAGATACATGCACCCCAGTGTTCATAGCAGCACTATTTACAACTGCCAAGACATGGAAACAACCTAAGTGACCATCAACAGATGAATGAGTAAAGAAGATGTAACATATATATATATATTTATATTTATATCATGGACTACTACTCATCTATAGAAAGAACAAAATTTTGCCATTGGCAGCAACATGGATGGACTTGGAGGGCATTATGCTAAGTGAAATAAGTCAGACAGAGAAAGATAAATGCTGAATGATATCACTTATATGTGGAATCTAAAAAATACAACAAACTAGTGAGTATAACATAACAGAAGCCGACTCACAGATACAGAGAACAAACTGGTGGTTACGGGGTGGGGGGCAATATAGGGGTGGGAGAGTATGAGGCACAAACTATTAGGTATAAAATAAGCTACAAGGATATATTTACAACATGGGGATTATAGCCAATATTTTGTAATAACTGTAAATTGAAAGTAACCTTTAAACATTGTATAAAAATAAAACATTTTTTTAGAAAAAGAAGAGGCGTGTTTGAAGGTGGCAGTAGTCACATGAGTTCTTAAAATTTTCTTCCAGTTCTCCACACCTTTTTCCTTTGGCGCTCCTACCTGGCAACAACCCACTCCTTCTCTCACATTCAGCCTACAAAGAGCAAGCAGGGTCGCTGAGTAAAGAGGGAAGAGAAAGACCTCAGAGGAAAGAAGGGGAGGAAGACCCATGACAGCCTCAAGAAAATCATGAAAAATGTCCAATTGCTTAAGGATGGCCATTTTAGGAGGCAAATATTGGTTATTTGGAATTCATATGCAAATGAGATGTTGACCCTGTGATGATGACACTCAATGTGTGTGTACATATATGTATGTGTATACATGTATACATACGTGTACACACACACACTCACACACATGTATACACACACAGGTCTCTCTCCATCCAACCACTCATACATCAGGATGGGTTCCTCTGGAACATCTCAGCAGTGATCACTGGCTTGTAAGACCAGCTCTGAAAGACATACATGAATAAGGACATCACCGGATAATTGTTCCCGTCAGGAGAGCAAATTTCCACCACGCCTGCATAAAAATGAAAGTAAAACTCAGAAACCAAACAGATATTTTAAAAATCGGTGGAAATCAGCCCTTTCCCTCCTGCCTTCAACGTCCCCTCGTGCTATTCCACACCCCACGAGGCTGGGAATGACTCATGGCCCCCACGGAGCCATCAGAGCGCCCTAATCCAATTCATCAGGACTACTAACGACTCCTGGCACGGGCATGCAGGCCATATTGCTGAGATTCCAGGAGGCTGGCAGCCCAGCCACACCGGGCAAAGTGTAGTTGATGAGAACTTACATCAAATTTGCACACATTTGCACAGCATGTCAGAAATACTTCTAATCTCAAACAGACGGGGCAAGTGGAGAGAAAGCAAAAAGGGTTTGTTGGAGATGACTGAGCTTGGAGAAGGCCCAAAATCTCCTCCCTAGATGACATCTGGCCTTCTGTTTTAATTGCCTTGCTGGTGATCATTAATAAAATGACCACTAGCTTATCTTTCAGGCAGCTGCCTTTGTTTTAAGATAACTCATTTTTTCTTTTTCTTTTCTCTCTCTTTTTTCTTTTTTTTCTGGACTGTGTGCTTCCTGCAGCAGCAAAGGGCGTTCTGATTAATACATTTTCCTGCTGGAGGCTAACGTGCCTTCATATGCCTGGTAAATAACAAGTAATCATGGGTTCCGCATAGGAAATTTACAACCTTGGACTCTGATATGAACCTGTCCAGCAGGAGAGGTGGGTAGGCATGCTGAGCCAGGCTTTAACCCCTTGTTTTCTGAAATGAAAGGGCAGAAACCAAAATGTTTCAGTGCAGGGGAGAAAGACAGGCAAAAGAGCATCAGGACTCGCACACCATCTGTACCTTCATAGAGCACTAATGGGGAATAATTACATTGCTCCGGCTGCCCAATGGCTGTGAACCTCTAGAAGTGAGTCTGGTCTCCCAGGCCTTCCCAGCGGCTGTTGTCTGGCACGGGAGAAAATGGAAAGTCCGAGGCTGAAATGGCTCATTAAAAGAATCTTGAAAAAGAGGGTGGCTCTTTGAATCTTAAAGGCAGTAATGAGTAACTCAGCAGACTGTGCAGAGAAAGACTTCCCTGGTCCCTAAATTAATTCTCAGTGAGAAGGGATGGAGGAGAAGCAAAGGGGAGAGAGGTGAGGACAGGAGGGGAAGAGAGAGGGGAGAGGAGAGAGACAGAAAATACATACTGCAGCCAGATACTGATAAAACTTCCCCAAGACCGCTTCTCTGGAGGAACTCACCAGCTGCTCCTTGGCAGCAGGAATGTAAAACTGTCAAGAAGTTCCATTTACTACTGGCTGATGAGTCGGCAAGGAAGGTGTGCTCTGCGCTCCTTAAGTAGAATTTCAATCCAGCCTGCCCTCTCCGCCGACACGGAGGTCTGCGAAGCAAGCGGATTGGAATGGGCTGGAACAAACAGGCTGCTTTTTAAAAGCTGGACCAGGAGACGCAGGTCAAGCAGCCAAGCAAGAGAGGACAGGTCCTGTCCTGTTCTGACCCTGGCAGGGAGCCCCGCCCCAGGGGCTTCCAAATAGAGGTCACGATCTGACCTCTCCAGGCCAGGCCATCGCAGTGCCCATCCAGCTGGGGCCGTCTTCCCGGCACAGGTTGATTCAGATGTCCAGCCACCTGGACAGTGGCTACCGCCATCCTCAACTCCATCCTCAACCCTCTTGACAAATGTGAGGTTTATTTGCACTACTTGGATCCTATTCCTTCTTTAAAACTGAATTTGTCCCAACTTTTCCATGAAGCATTCTAGAAGAATATGCCCCCCACAGCTGGTGACCTCTCCTTTCTGATACCCCTGTACCTCCTCACCGGACCATTTATGGTGACCTCCTCCTCATGGCCCTGCTATATGAAAATCCAACAGAGCTGCGGATCACATCCCCTCCCACTACCTATAACCTCAGCCTCTTCCCCATCTCACTCCTCTGCAGTCTCAAAAACTCATCCTGGGGCTTCCCTGGTGGTGCAGTGGTTGAGAATCAGCCTGCCAATGCAGGGGACACGGGTTCGAGCCCTGGTCCGGGAAGATCCCACATGCCACGGAGCAACTAAGCCTGTGGGCCACGACTACTGAGCCTGCGCTCTAGAGCCCGCGAGCCACAACTACTGAGCCCATGTGCCACAACTACTGAAGCCTGCGCACCTAGAGTCTGTGCTCCGCAACAAGAGAAGCCACCGCAATGAGAAGCCTATGCACCGCAACGAAGACCCAACGCAGCCAAAAATAATAAAAAAATAAAATAAATAAATTAAAAAACAACAACTCATCCTGCACAGCTTGCACTAGTGACCATCCCATCTTTCCCATTACTGATGTATACTCTCACTTTGTTTCAAAAGGCATTTGAAGCAACCTGGAAACATGCCTTCAAGATAAGAAAGTAAATATCAGGAAAGAAGGATATCAGGGAATTAGAAAATAAAGCGAGGAAAAATCAGCTGAAGCTAGGGATGTGTTGAATGTATTCACACAAAAGCATGTGTCTGGGGCTTCCCTGGTGGCACAGTGGTTGAGAGTCCGCCTGCCGATGCAGGGGACGCGGGTTCGTGCCCCGGTCCGGGAAGATCCCACATGCCGTGGAGCGGCTGGGCCCGTGAGCCATGGCCGCTGAGCCTGCGCGTCCGGAGCCTGTGCTCCGCAGAGGGAGAGGCCACAACAGTGAGAGGCCCACGTACCGCAAAAAAAAAAAAACCATGTGCCTGAATGGACGTCCTATCATCTGCTAAAATGGGATGCAAATCTGACTTCATTTTCTAGTGACCAAAGAGAGAGAAATAATCAGAGGAAATCATGAAACAAGGCATAGTGTCTAGGTGATGGAAACAATTCCCTTGCTCAGGGAAAATCATGCCTGGACTTAAGGCCTGAGGGAAACTTCTCCTCTGGCTCCCATCATTGGAGCCCTGTGTGATGGAGTAATAAAGTGAAGACAGGAATTAATGCCAACATAATGCCTGGCATGACTTAGTGAAGGGGAAACAGAAGGGAACAGACAGGAAAGATGCTTGCCTTTGTGGACCTTGGATTTTACTAGAAAACAGAGAGACAATTAGCGTGTTCATATCATCTTTGTTCAATTGACAGAGAGGGGTATCTGAGATAGGATGCTCTGGGGCAGATCTTCAGAAGGGTACGAGGCATCAGCCAGGTAAAGACTTGGACCATTTCTGTAACATCCCCTGGTCTGGCCAAATCCAGAGAATCCAAAACCTGATTCAGGGAAACCAAGTCTCTGAGGGCCTGCACCTTGCCCCACCTCTTCAGGATGCAAGTTCTTGGAAGAGTGGCCCACCCGTACTCTCTCCACTCCCCCACCTCCCAGCTGTTCCTCAGCCCCCTGTAACCTGCCTTCCCTGCCCTTCCCCAGGAGAAGCCACCCCAGCCACGCCCCCAGTGAAGCCACGTTGCCACCAGAAACACTTGTGGTCTTTATTTGATGGGAAGTGTTGGTGTATTTGTTACTGTTGATCATCCCCTACTTGAAATACCCTCTTCTGGCCTCTGGGATCCCTATTTGTGCCTGGTTTCCCTCCCCCCTCTTCAGGCATCAGTTCTACAGCCTCCTCTTCTTGAATTTGCTTCTTAAATATCAACCTGCCCTTGAATGTTGTCTTCTCACTTTAGGTCCTCTCCCTGGTGAATGTGACACACCCAGTACCTCAAGTGACTCCCACGTCTGCATCTACTTGCACGCTGTACTGCTCCACTGATACTCAGACCTATGAAGTCAAGGCACCCTCCCCACTCACCATGTTCAAATGTTACCATTCCAACCTCATTCTTCTCCCAAATTCCCTACGGGCATGTAACCACCATCTCCTTCACTCCCCAAATCAGAAACCTCAGTCTCATCCTTAACTCCTCCCCCTTACTCTTCCACATATCCAGTTGTATTGATTCTAGCGTCCATATATATCTCCTGTTTATTACTTTCTCTCCATCCCCACTGATGAAAATTAATTGTCAGGCACCGTTCTAAGTGCTCTACGCCTTACACACAACGTCTACACAGGCATGTAATGGAGTCGACGTTCGTTATTAGCCTCTGCATTCCACAGGGGAGGGGATGGAGGCACAGAGAAGTTGCGTGACTTGCTCCAGGCCACACAGCAAGGAAATGGAAAGCCAGGATTTGGATGCAGACGGTTTCCGACTTCAGGGCCCACCAGATACCACCACTGCTATTTGTCACTTCTCACCCAGATGACTGCAATTCACCTCCTAACCAATCTCCCCCAGCCTCCATTCCTGTCCCCTTCTCCACACCACTGCCCCACAGTGTGATCTATCAAAAACGCGAATCTGAGCTCACCACCCTGTGCTTAAAATCCTTCCATGATTCCCTCTGGCTTGCAAAATAAACTTCAAGCTCTTGGTGGTTTCATGCCACATTCCCACCTCTCCTCCCCTACCGCTCACGTCCATACCCACACACCTATCACGTGCCAGGACACGTGCTAAGACCTCTGGGTAATGCAAAATGCGGCTCCCAGTGTCAAGAAGAAGTAGGCAAACCAAGTGTACAAACGAAAAGTTAAACGTAAGGATGAAGCCCGAGGTTACCATTAAGAAAGAGGCCACGAGGCAGCATGACTTAGCAGTGAGGCGGGCAGACTCTTAAGCCAGACGTTTAATGTAAGCGAAACTGTCTCTCCAAAAAGATTTTTTTCCATCTCAAGCGGGCATTTGCGAATGATCAGCTCAATTCTGGTTTAGTTTGAAAGATACTGTAATATTCCCATATTGTTCCAGTTCAATACTTTTAGAAAATGAATAGGCTTGGTTCTGGTTCAAACTGGCTTATTAGGTGTTGCTGTTTTGAAAAATCCTTGGTTCAGTGCTCAGCTCACTGGGGGAAAATTTTAAAAAAAACAACAACATTAATTTGCGGCTCAGCTTGGTTCAAGGATTGCAAATTACAGCAGTTGCTTCCAGTCGTGCTTCACACTTGAGCTGACAGCCAGTTATGAATTCAGCTGGCAGGCCTGAACTTCCGTGGCCGTGGCCTTCCACAGAGCCTTGCCGGCCTCCAGCCCTCACAGTTTATCCCTGGGGCAGATGTTTGGGAGTCCCCAGCATAACACACCTGGGGGCCTACCATCAGGTAGCTTCCTCTTGGCAAAGGAGGGGCTATGTGGGCTAATAAGAAGCAAACCCCCCGCCTCCCTTGAGACCGGGGCTCCCTTACCTCTTGCAGGCCTCTGCTCCCTTCACCATGCCTCTGAGGCCTCCCATGAACATCCTTAAAACAGCCCCCCATCCCTCTTGCTACCTCCTACTCCTATCTCTTTTCCCGGCTTCATTCTTCTCCATAGCATTTACCAGCCACTGATCTACTCTCTATTCTATTGGCATGGGCTCTGGCTCCACTCTGGGAGGGAGGGATTTCTGTCCATCTTTTTCACTATCATATGCACCCGCACCCCCGTCTGGACTAGTACCTGGAATATAATAGAAGTCTATTAAATATATGTTAAATATCTAATAAACTCCCTCAGTCTAAATCCAGAGCTTATGATTTCCAAGGAGAAGCAGGATTTGGCCTAAAAAATGGATTTCTATATATTATGAAGGATATCTCACTCCTACTGGGTTTTTCCTTATAATATCCTCTTTCCCTCCTTCTTCTGCATCATCTGGTTGTCTCCAATGCTAGGGTGAAACAAAGCAAAGTATATAAAACCGTATACAAGCCCCTGTGTCGTGTAGTTTGAAGTAAAAGTCTCCCAGGCCTCCTTGAGTTTCAAAGGGTTGACTCAAGAGTTAATGATTAGGCATTTTCACAATATTGAGTCTTCCAATCCAAGAACATGGTATATCTCTCCATCTGTTTGCATCATCTTTGATTTGTTTCATCAGTGTTTTATAGTTTTCTGAGCACAGGTCTTTTTGCCTCTTTAGATATTCCTAGGTATTTTGTTCTTTTTGTTGCAGTGGTAAATGGGATTGTTTCCTTAATTTCTCTTTCTGATCTTTCATCGTTAGTGTATAGGAATGCAAGAGATTTCTGTGCATTAATTTTGTTTCTGGCAATTTTACCAAATTCATTGATTAGCTCTAGTAGTTTTCTGGTGGCATCTTTAGAATTCTCTATGTATAGTACCATGTCATCTCCAAACAGTCAGTTTTACTGCTTCTTTTCCGATTTGGATTCCTTTTATTTCTTTTTCTTCTCTGATTACCATGGCTAGGACTTCCAAAAATGTGTTGAATAATAGTGGTGAGAGTGGACATCCTAGTCTTGTTTCTGATCTTAGAGGAAATGCTTTCAGTTTTTCACCATTGAGAATACTGTTTGCTGTGGGTTTGTTGTATATGGCCTTTATTATGTTGAGGTAGGTTCCCTCTGTGCCCACTTTCTGGAGAGCTTTTATCATAAATGGGTGTTGAATTTTCTCAAAAGCTTTTTCTGCATCTATTGAAATGATCATATGGTTTTTATTCTTTAGTTTTTAATATGGTGTATCTCATTGATTGATTTGCGTATATTAAAGAATCCTTGCATCCCTGGGATAAATCCCACTTGATCATGGTGTAGGATCCTTTTAATGTGTTGTTGGATCCTGTTTGCTAGAATTTTGTTGAGGATTTTTGAGTCTATGTTCATCAGTGGTATTGGTCTGTAATTTTCCTTGTATGTGATATCTTTGTCTGGTTTTAGTATCAGGGTGATGGCGGGCTCGTGGGACAAGTTTGGGAGTGTTCCTCTCTCTGCAATTTTTTGGAAGAGGTTGAGAAGGATGGGCATTAGCTCTTCTCTAAATGTTAGAATTCGTCTGTGAAGCCATCTTGTCCTGGACTTTCATTTGCTGGAAGATTTTTAATTAGAGTTTCAATTTCATTATTTGTGATTTGTCTGTTTATATTTGCTAATTCTTCCTGGTTCAGTCTTGGAAAGTTGTACCTTTCCAAGAATTTGTCCATTTCTTCCAGGTTGCCCATTTTATTGGCATACATTTGCTGGTAGTAGTCTCTTACGATCTTTTGTATTTCTGCTGTGTCGGGTGTAATTTCTCCTTTTTCCTTTCTAATTTTATAGATTTGAATCCTCTCCCTTTTTTTCTTGCAATCTACAGATTCAATGCAATCCTCATCAAATTACCAATGGCATTTTTCACAGAATTAGAATAAAAAATTTTACAATTTGTATGGAAACACAAAAGACTCTGAATAGCAAAAGCAATCTTGAAAAAGAAAAACGGAGCTGGAGGAATCAGGCTCCCGGACTTCAAACTATACTACAAAGCTACAGTAATCAAGACAGTATGGTACTGGCACAAAAACAGAACTACAGATCAATGGTACAGGATAGAAAGCCCAGAGATAAACCTACACACATAAGGTCACCTAATCTATGACGAAGGAGGCAAGAATATACAAGGGAGAAAAGACAGTCCCTTCAATAAGTGGTGCTGGGAAAACTGGACAGCCACATGTAAAAGAATGAAATTAGAACACTACCAATACCATACACAAAAATAAACTCAAAGTGGATTAAAGACCTAAACGTAAGACCAGACACTATAAAAAATCTCTTAGAGGACAACATATGAAAAACACTCTTTGACATAAATCACAGCAAGATCTTGTTTGACCCACCTTCTAGAGTAATGAAAATAAAAACAAAAATAAACAAATGGGGCCTAATGAAACTCAAACTTTTGCACAGCAAGGGAAACCATAAACAAGATGAAAACACAACCTTCAGAATGGGAGAAAATATTTGCAAATGAAGCAACTGACAAAGGATTAATCTGCAAAATATAAAAGCAGCTCATGCAGCTCAATATCACAAAAACAAACAATCCAATCAAAAAATGGCAGAAGACATAAATAGACATTCCTCGAAAGAAGACATACAGATGGCCAAGAGGCACATGAAAAGATGCTCAACATCACTAATAATTAGAGAAATGCAAATCAAAACTACAGTGAGCTATCACCTCACATCGGTCAGAATGGCCATCATCAAAAAATCTACAAATAATAAATGCTGGAGAGCATGTGAAGAAAAGGGAACCCTCTTGCACTGTTGGTGGGAATGTAAATTGATACAGCCACTATGAAGTACAGTATGGATGTTCCTTAAAAAACTACAAATAGAACTACCATATGACCCAGCAATCCCACTACTGGGCATATACCCTAATTAGAAAACCATAATTCAAAAAGACACATATACCCCAATATTCATTGCAGCACTATTTGCAATGGCCAGGACATGGAAACAACCTAAATGTACATCGAAAGATGAAAGGATAAAGACGATGTGGTACATATATACAATGGAATATTACTCAGCCATAAAAAGGAACAAAGCTGGGTCATTTGTAGAGATGTGGATGGACCTAGAGTCTGTCATACAGAGTGAAGTCAAAAAGAGAAAAATAAATATCATATCTTAACACGTATATATGGAATTTAGAAAAGAATGGCACAGATGAACCTATTTGCTGGGCAGGAATAGAGATGCAGACACAGAGAATGGACATGTGGACACAGGGGCAGGTGGGGGGAGGAGTGGGGAGGGGAGGTGGGATGAATTGGGAGATTAGGATTGACATATATACACTACCATGTGCAAAATAGATAGCTAGTGGGAAACTGCTGTATAGTGCAGGGAGCTCAGCTCAGTGCTCTGTGATGACCTAGATGGGTGAGACTGTAGGGGGAGTGGGAGGGAGGCCCAAGAGGGAGGGAATATATGTATACATATAGCTGATTCACTTCATTGTACACCAGAAACGTACACAACATTGTAAAGAAACTATACACCAATAAAAAAAAAAAAGAGGGCTTCCCTCGTGGTGCAGTGGTTGAGAGCCCGCCTGCTGATGCAGGGGACACGGGTTCGTGCCCTGGTCCGGGAAGATCCCACATGCCGTGGAGCAGCTGGGCCTGTGAGCCATGGCCGCTGAGCCTGCGCGTCCGGAGCCTGTGCTCCGCAGCGGGAGAGGCCACAACAGTGAGAGGCCCGTGTACCGCAAAAAAAACAAAAAAGTTAATGATTAGGAAACATGAAGATGTAGAAACAAAGAATAGCTGCTGGGCTGGGAAACTGATAATGATTTAGACTATAAATCTGCCACATAGCAGGTTCCTTGAAAGACGTAAATAAAAGGCTGACACACATTCCTAGGTTGTTTTTACAGGAAGCAGAGCCCTACCAGATGAAAACTGCTGACCACAAGCACACAGACCCTAGACTGGTTGAAACCCAAAGGTTGATGATGCTTGAAACTTCACCTTGATGCCAACCAATCTGATAATTGTGCACGAGTTCATCACGCACCCTGCAGCCCCCTCCCTCACACTGACTGCCTTTAAAACCCCTTCCCTGAAAGCCATCAGGGAGTTCGGGTCTTTTGAGCATAAGCTGCCCATTCTCCTTGCTTGGTGCCCTGCAATAAATGCTGTACTTTCCATCACCACAACCTGGCATCAGCAGACTGGCTTTACTGCACACAGGGGAGCGGACCCAAGTTTGGTTAGGTAACATATATGCATTAACAAGCTGCCTCCTTCTCCAACCTTCCATTTGTCTGACTGTCTGTCTCCCTCCTTCCTTTGAGAGGATGAGTTGCATTGCCTCTTCTCAGCTGAAGGGAAAGTCTTTGCACCTGTCTCATCACAGACTCTCCCTTGGGGTCTCAGCAGAGATACCCCTCTGCCTCCAAGCTCTGGGGCCTGTGTCAGAGGGATCTGGGTCTGCGCGTCTTCTACCTCCTGAAGTACCTTTTCGGCTTCCAGTCAGATTTGGTTTACGTTTGTATTAAAAATTGCAAAAATATATAGCATTCCTAACATGGTAAAATGGCTTGCATTGTAGCACACATATACAAGAAAAGACTATGACAAGAATTAGAAGAAAGATTTGATCCACCTGGTAACAATACTGTTATTTTTAATGATTATTTATCAAATAAAAGTGCCTCACTCCCTCCTTCCCATCCACTCCGCTCCCACACACACTGAATGGTGCCCCTTGCCCAATACATGCCACAATGTCATGGTGATGAGGCATTGGGAAGTCCATGGAGCTCTCTAAAATGTTCATCCTAAAGTCCTTGGGGAAATTAAGAATATAACCACACAGTCAAGGAAATCCATAAGAGGGGAGTAATTTATCTACTTACCATTCGGTTTCCCTGCTGGAAAGCAAATAGAAACTAAAAATGGGTGGATCTTTAGAAAGGTATATATTTTTTTTTCTCTAGCTATTTTTATTTTATTTATCTTTGGTGTTACATTTTCACCGGGATGTGTTGAGGAGTGGATTTTTTTATTTGACCTTCTTCAGATTTGATGGGTTTCCTGAATCAGTTTAATTTCATCAATTTGGGAAATGTCTCAGCCATTAATTACCTCTTTCAATACTGCCTTTTTTCCGATATTGTCTTTTCTCCTGAAATTCTCATTCTGTGCTTCATGGCTCCTAATTTCCCATTTTTCCCTCTCTTTCCCTCTTGGGACTGCATTATGAATAACTTCTTTAAATTTATTTCAGCTGACTCAACTTCTTTTCATCTATGTCTAATTGGCTATTAAATCGCTAAATACAATAGTGAAATCTTGACTATGATCACTTTCACCTCGAAAATTATTTGGTTCTTCGTCAAATCTGCCCGATCACGGAAAATCTCATGTCCGTTTCTTATCTTCTATGTCACTTTGTTTATAACTTGAAACTCATTATTTTATAACCTGTGTCTTATATGCCAATCACTGTGGATATGCTTCAGCTGTTGCTTTTCAGCCTCTCTCAGTGCTTTGTTTCCATATATGGTTTTATCACTTTTTTTCTAAGTTCCTTTTTTTCCCCCAGAACATTATCTGGGAGAATTCCTTGAGGCCTGGGTTACGGGTGAGTTCCTCCAGAGAAGATTTGTTTCCTTTTGTCATGTGTCTGGGGTACAACCAACCAGGACTTCAGCTTACAACTCAATTTTCCACCTGAGGTTTTTCAAACCACCCATACAGTGTGATTTCAGGCTACAAACCTATGTGCGGGCATTTGGGTATATGAACTCTCATGTGAGAATATTTCCCTTCCATTCAGAATTAAGGGTGGAGACGGCCAATGTCCTTTGCCATCCCCTGGGGCTTTTTCCCACTTCATCCTTACTCTGAGGATATAGCTATTTGGGATCCTAACTTAATGTAACTTGGGAGAGGCAGAGCCTCCAGATAGACTTCCATTTCGGACAGACCAACTGAACCTCCCATTTGGGGCTTTTCTGTCTGTCTCCCATGGCTACACAAACCAATGGTTAAGTTCACCTGACCCAGCAAATGCCTGCAAGGGGTCACGACACCTCTGTGATACCCATTTTCATTCAGTCCACGGCTTCTACTTTTATCAACTCATCAATGCCTTTTGAAATATCTGGTAAGTGGTTTGGCCAGCATTTTTTACTTTTAAGCAGGAAAGCTGTCATCAGCGTTTCTAGTCTGCTAAACAGCTGGATAAGGAAGACACAGAATTCTCTTTATCCCATAGCCCCAGGGACGTGTTAACATCCTGCAACTGGCCGGAGGCTTGTTCACTGGAACATCGGCCTCTGGGGCTGGCCACGCGCCTGTAGCTGGTGCAACACACCAGTGATCATGAGTGAAGGGGAAACTGTATTGCGAAGTACACTTTTAGCTTTAGAGAGTTACTTAAGGGACTGAAGATGGGCCATTAACCCAGGCAGGACCCAGGGCCTGCATTATGTATTCAGTTCCTCCGGGTTAAGTGTACGGGGCTGAGTGGAGATATTCCTATCAAGGTCAGGAAAAGCTCCTACACTCTGGTCCTTCAACTAACAAAACGGCACGTGATATACTACGTGGATTCCCAGGACAGCATATTCAGTCTGAGCATTTTGCAGCAGACTCTATCCAAAGTAACCAGGAAGGTTGTTATTCCTGCTCCAGGAAGCAACTGTCCAGAGACTGCAGGCCTTCTTGAGGCGTGTGTGTCCTATGTCCTGCGAGACAATGCAGGGCTAGAACTCTCATGACAGTTTGGAGCCTTTGGTGATATCCAAATGGAGAAAAGACGGAAGGGCAACCAGGTCCTGGAGTAAAACTGAGACAGGCTGGGACCCTTTGCAGCAGTGCTTGCACCTGGACAGATAGCTCCTCAAGCAATAAAACACAAAGAAACTCTATGGGACTAAAAATAACTACATGCATGCACAGCTGGGGCAAATTATGGACAAGAAGATACAAAAAGACCAAAAAACCCAACTACCGCTTCTGAAGAGCCAGGAGCGAAAGCAGGGTACTAGGCATGCACCTTGCACACACCACCACCAAAGGGGTGGGCAAAACACCTAAGCCACTCCTCTGGCATGACCTCTGGACCCAGCCCCACCCTCGCCCCTACCCTCATCCCATATAAGGAATCAGCTCGTCCCCCCTTGTGGAGGGAGTGAGGGAACCTGTTACTTGTTTTCATTCCCTCCTGCTGCAGCAGGGGTCTCAATAAAGCCTGAATTTCTTGTCCGGCCTCTTATCAATTTCTATTCCTCTCATCAATTTAAGGAAGGCCAAGACCCCTGGTCTGTATCAAAACAATGCCAGCAAGGCTGAGGGTTAGATATCTTTTTGAGAAACATATCAGCCTGTTATTGGGCTCTGGTGTAAGACCCAAAGGCTGACATTAGCCCTACAACCGTGGGACCAGAACCGCCAATCGCCGCCTGAGAAATTGAGAGAGACTTCTATCACAACACGGAGGGGGCCCAGCAGAGGTCCATCATTACGTGGAGGTAAAACCAACGTGGAGGGCTGCCCAGACTCCTGACATTTGCGCCACACCCACTATTGAGCTGGGTGAGGCAGAGGACTGGACGTAAGTGTGGGCCATAACCCACGGGTTTCCAGACGGCTTGGAGCTGACCCTGTACCTTAGCTGTTCCAAATGTCCTCCATACATCCCACCCTAAACATCCAGTACCGATCAACCTGTGTCATAACAACAACAGTAACATTTGACACATCCTATATGCTACTTACATTCTACTGCTGTTCTGACCACATTTAGTCCTTATAATCATTTTATATGGTTGTATTAGTATTTCCTTTATCTTATAGATAAGAAACAGGGTCACAAAGAGCTTAAAAGAACTTATTCAAGATGATACAACTCGTATGGGATGGAGTTCATATTCCAACCCGGGCAATCTGGTTCCTGAGTCTGTACTTTCAATTGCCACACTTATTCTGCCGTGCGGCATGCGGGGATGTTCTTGTCAAGCTAAATGCTGTGTGTAAGATAACCACAGGTTAAATAGTCACTAAGCACTTACACTGTAAGTATTTCTTTTTACAGGATACGTGGACAAGGTTCAACTCTGTTAAAACAAGATAAAGCACGGGAGGAGAAACTGGCATTGTTATAAAGTATTTTGGCTCCCTCTGATTTGTGAACGACCGCTAACAAAGAATCAAGGGCAATACAACTGGGAACCTTGGAAATATAGGTTCACTGGCACCCAAAAGGTGTTAACAGTCTGGCATCAAAATAGAGGTGTTTCCAAAGATTCTGAGGAGTGTAAATCAATACATAGCATACTAGTCTCCAAAGACGGCGGTGATTCCTCACCCTCCCAGACCTATATCCTATTTCCCCTCTCCTTGAATCTGGCCTGGCCTTTTACTTGCTTTGATCAACATAATGTGATAGAAGTGATACTATGCAGAAGCCTTAAAAAAAGGGCTGACAACGTTCACCTTTGTACTCTTGGAAGCTGGCCATCCTCTAAGAAGCCCAGCCATCCTGAGATCACCATGCTGTGAGGAAGACCAGGCTAGCCAAGTGGAAAAGGCATACGGAGGCACCAGACACGTGAGTGAAACCTTCCTGGGCCTCTAGCCTAACCCAGCTGCTGGCTAACGGCCGCTAAGTGGCACCATGATGGCGCAGAAAAATCACCAGCCAAGCCCTGCCCAGGATGCAGAATCAGGAGAAATAAGAAACTGTGCTTCGGCTTCCCTGGTGGCGCAGTGGTTGAGAGTCCGCCTGCCGATGCCGGGGACACGGGTTCGTGCCCCGGTCCGGGAAGATCCCACAAGCCGCGGAGCGGCTGGGCCCGTGAGCCATGGCCGCTGAGCCTGCGCGTCCGGAGCCTGTGCTCCGCAGAGGGAGAGGCCACAACAGTGAGAGGCCCGCGTACCGCAAAAAAAAAAGAAAAAAAAAGAAACTGTGCTTGTCCCAAGGCCGTAAGTTTTAGAGTGGTCTGTTACACAGCAATAGATAACCAAAATACATAGATTAATGTGACAATATATAGTATAGCTTGTCAAATCTGCTGGAGGCATGTTGTATGTGAATAGCAACAGGAGAAAAGCTGGTAGCTCAAATAAAGGTAGGAGAATAAAAACGGACGCGCTCTCGGTTTAGTCCTAGACAAGTAACTTTGTAAAATGATCATCATACTGAAAATGTAGAAATGAATGAATGCCTGGCATAAACAATCCTGCCCCATTCTAGAACTAAGCACTGGTGTAACTGGAGCTACCCGCCTGCCCCAGGATACTGCCCTGTGCCACCCCAGGCCTGGGCTCCAGTCTCTCTTTCATGAAAGAAAACCCAGTGACTTCTAAAAATAAGGATAGATCTGTGATTCTGGATCTCAGGGAGGGAAAGGCATGCCAGAGACATCTTGTGAATGAGGCGTTTATGGGCACCAAAAAGAGACACATTGAGTGTAAAAACCTGTGAACGCTAGGTCAAGAGGAGTTGAAGAAAAAATCCTCATGTCCACAAGGCTGAGAGGAAGAAAAGGACATAGGTCAAATATTAAGGCCTGGACCTAATCAGTTAATTGCAGGCTGCAAACAGAGGCAGATGGGCAGGCAAAGGGGCTGAGCACTGACCCCCCACTTGAGACACTGGTAGAGGTCAATGCACATCCACTGTTCAGGGAAAAACAACACAGAGAAGAATCAATGTCCAGTTTAGAGAGATGTCCAGCTTCCCCTCGCTGTGGCCTTGCTGCTCTGTGTGCCATTTTCACGGGCTTAAATAAGGCAATCTCTCCTGGCCTGGACGCTGTAATTACAGCTTTCATCTGCAGGGAAGCGCTTCCTGACAAGGTCATGAGGAAGGCCTGGTAGGATGAGCTGTAGCTGGGGCACTGCTTTGAGTATCGTATTCTTACCCAAGGCTGAGCAGTGGAGTGAAGGAAGTTAGATAGGCACTGCATCCAAAGATACCCTGACTTTCATTTTAGTGCTTCCCTTTGACTTGTCCCATTTCGCCCATTTTCTGTACACAATAACTCAGTGGCTCCTTTTTAACCCATACTTAACTTGATAATGACTGTAAATGGAGGATAATTTTCCACGGGAGACATTCCATCAAAACGCAATGAAATAAGTCAACATTATATCACTCCTTGCATCAGTCCATTTCCACTACCTGATTGATGCTCTGCTTCAACATCTTCAACCTGTTGTTAGGTGCGAATCTAAAAATGGCGTGATTTTTTTTTTTATTTCGGTGACATCTGCTGTTCTGTCTGCTCTATCATTATTTTCTAATATTCTGATTCTCAAAGGAGCAGAGAATCTCACTTTGTCCTTTAACAAGTGAAAAACTGAACCATTCAATGCAGGGAGCTAAAGAATGGCCTTTGCACGTTCTCCCCCCATCCTCTTGCCTCTTTGTTAGGCTATTAAAGAATTAAGAAGAAAGTCGTTCTCTGCTGGTCATCCATAAGGAAATGCAGGTAGTCCTTGGAGTGAAGTGGGTTTTCCGAGTTTGCCTAGAGAGGACTGTGGACAGTCCATTGCCAGTCGAGGGAGTAGGAGAGCCCTGAGTATCCTTTATCTACTTCTCTCCTCCATCTTTAATGTCTGATGGCAAAAAATGAGGAAATCCAGAATATAGGGAAGATGAGAGAGCCAAGAGAGGAAGTACAGCCAAATGGAAGGAAACTGGGTGTTGGAGGTGGATACACCTGGGTTCAAATTCCAGTTGTGCAGCTCACCAGCTGTGCGTACTTACTCAACATCTCTGAGCCTCAATTCTCTCTCCAGTAAAATAATTTTAGTTGCAGAACTGCTTTGCGAAGTAAATATTTTATTGAAAAGTGTTCAGCCCTCAGTAAGTGGAGCTACCGTTATTATAATAATTACAACAGACATCAAGGCCACGTTCATTTATCACCAAAGAACTGTAGGATTATGTCTCTATTCTCCATGTACCTCCCAACGTTTTCTACACTTCCTGCCTTCACTCCCTAACACCGCACGCTCTACAATAGCTATGCTTATCTTCCTGCTTGTGAAAGATCGAAATGACTTGGAACAAAGTCAACAGAAAGTACATATTTAGAAATTCACATATATACTTAGTGGGCAGATTAGTCATAGTCAAACTCACAGGCTCCTTATAACATTTCTGAAGGGAATTGGTCGAGATGCATGCCCTTACAAGTATATGCTGTCTGACACAGACATTCCATTTGGGGATGGGGGTTGGGGGAGGAGTACCATCTTTAATAGCTGAGACAAGTGCTTCCAAAAATAAACCGCTTTTTAAAATTAAAATTTTCCAAAATATGTTAAATAAATATCATAATTCAATCGACAAATTTGCTCTTGGGTCACTATTTTTTAAATAGCAAATTAGTTCTTCTCTAAGAGAGGAGTACACAGGCTTCAGTGTTTACGTGAAGAAGCAGATACTAGAAATCTCTATTCATACAAAAATCCATGTACGTTATACACGTCCATTTATAAAAAATGTTCTGCAAGCTTTCCAAAACTCCCAATTATTTGAGGAGAAAAAGGTGATGAAGCTTCTTGGCACCAAATTCTAGAAGTTAGTCACAAATTTCTTTTTAAGCTTGCCAGAGTGAGGCTAGCACATAGGTCTCTATGTCAGACTTCCTATTTTTTTTTTTTTTTATTTTGGTACGCGGGCCTCTCACTGTTGTGGCCCCTCCCGTTGCGGAGCACAGGCTCCGGACGCGCAGGCTCAGCGGCCATGGCTCTCGGGCCCAGCCGCTCCGCGGTATGTGGGATGCTCCCGGACCGGGGCACGAACCCGTGTCCCCTGCATCGGCAGGCGGACTCTCAGCCACTGCGCCACCAGGGAAGCCCCCAGACATCCTATTTTTAAGGGGTGTATGCTAAGGAACTATTAATGGACATGCACAAAAATTAAGTTATAAGACTGTTTACACATTTATTCTTAATGATTAGGGTGGTAATATTCTTTATTGCCCAAACCTGGTCACTTTTGAGATCGAGAGGAAATGCCATTAATCATTAAGCCAGGGGATAGCAGGGATAAACCAACAGTGCCAAACAGAAGCAATCTAAATGTCCAGCAGGGAGGATTAGTAAAATAATAACCACATGACATTCCTAAAAAATATTAAAAGAGAAAATTCAGCCATATGGAAAGATGTACCTGATATAGTAATAGAAAAAATCAGATTGCAAACTAATACGCACAGTATGGTAACACTAAAAACACACACGCTCGCAAGCACAGACCCATTCCCCACAATACGAGAGAGACAGTGCTAACAGGAGTTAGCAGTTACTCCTGGGTGGTGGGAATTGGGGCCATTTCTATCCATCATGAACGTGTATTACATTTGCAATTTCAGAAAAAAGTTATTTACAATTTCTTTTAGTCAGGTATTGTCTTGAAAACTCTTGTCTCAGAAAGTAACCTGTCCTCTAAAGCCTAAGGTGAATTTCCTAAGAACAGGGCCGAAAAATTTATGCAACACGTTAAACAAAGCTCAACCTCAACTCAGCGTTCACGACCATTGGCCCACGGGTATCAGTAATACAAATTCTGACATAGGTGAAGCAATAAAGCCCATAAAATTGCATCTCATTACGATCTCAGATTCTGGCCTTTGAAAATATTCCCAAATGGTTCTTTTTTTTTTTTTTTTTTTTTGCGGTACGCGGGCCTCTCACTGCTGTGGCCTCTCCCGTTGCGGAGCACAGGCTCCGGACGCGCAGGCTCAGCGGCCATGGCTCACGGGCCCAGCCGCTCCGCGGCACGTGGGATCTTCCCAGGCCGGGGCACGAACCCGTGTCCCCTGCATCGGCAGGCGGACTCTTAACCACTGCGCCACCAGGGAAGCCCCCCAAATGGTTCTTTTTATCTCCTGGTAACACAAGCATTAAAAAGACACTTTGCAGTACTCAAAGAGGTGATTATCTTTGTAGACCACTCCACGCCAGGGCAAAACCAGGCTATGTCATTGCTCTCCTTTTCTATCCTCAACTGAATTCTCTTGATTGTGAACACATATATTTGGAACTGCAAATTGGCTACTGCCACCACTCTGGGAGTCTGGAGGTGGTGACCCTATAAAGCACTGACATGAATACATTTGTAAACCTCTGGTCCCTGTGCAACGCCTACAGGAAAAAACGAAGCTCACACCTCTGAGACTGCTTCCAGCTTAGATGAATGAGACACCACAGAAAAAAAGGTAAGCCCATGGTGTCCACCTGACCAGCTTGGAAATAAAGTTTCTAGTGAAAGGGATGGAAAAAAATTTTTGAGAGAAAAAGGGCACTTTTCAGTAAAGGAAGCCTCAGAGCTTCCTAATTTTCACAACTCCAGCAAAATATTCAACATAGTCGGTGAAAGAATCCATCCGAGGTCCACATGCTACAATATGCAACCCACCCTTAATTCGGAGAGTTCAGAATAAACCATCAAGCAAGGCCCATGGAAAGCGGAAGGTCAAAGACATGAAAAATGAGCTTCCAGGAGCTCTTAGAACACGATGTCATCAGACCAGCTCCAGCACAATCCACCCCATGCCGCAGTCAGAATTAATCCAAAAGCAAATGCCTTATCTCCCCACATAAGTCACTAGTTCTGGGAAAGGCTCCATCACTTTCTCATCAGCACAAGTTCAGAACCTCCAAGGCATCTCTGGCTCCTGCCCCATCAATCCAGTGTCCAGCAGGTGCCAAATCCGACTAATTCCACCTTGATAAACCCCTCTCTTTTCTTCCTGTCCCTTTCACGAGGCTTTAGGCAAACACCGCTAAACTGATTTCCTATTTCCTCTCCCTTCCAATCCCAATCCAACTCACACCACCCTGCTACATCTGTATTCTTTTTTTTTAATGTGGCAAAAAATGCATAATATAAAATTTACCATCCTAACCTCTTTTAAGGGTACCGTTCCACAGTGTTAAATACATTCACACTGCTGTGAAACTGATCTCCAGAAATTTTTCATCTTGAAAACCTGAAACTATACCCATTAAGCAACAGCTCTCCATTCCCTCCTCCCCCCAATCTCTGGCAGCCACCATTCTACTTTCTGTTTTTACAAATTCGACTGCTTTAGATATCTCCTATTAGTAGGATCGTACAGTATTTGTCTTTTGTGTGACTGGTCTACTTCACTTACATATTCCCATTGTAGCGTATGACAGGATTTCCTTCCCTTTTAGGGCTGAATGATGTTCCATTGTATGCATAAACCACATTTTGCTTATCCCTTCATCCAGTGATGGACATTTGGGTTGCTTCACCTTTTGGCTATTGTGAATAGTGATGCTATAAACATGGGTGTACAAATACCTCTTCCAGGTCCTGCTTTTTTGTTTTGTTTTGTTTTTGTTTTTGCGGTACGCGGGCCTCTCACTGTTGTGGCCTCTCCCGCGGCGGAGCACAGGCTCCAGACGCGCAGGCTCAGTGGCCATGTCTCACGGGCCCAGCCGCTCCACGGCATGTGGGATCTTCCCGGACCGGGGCACGAACCCGTGTCCCCTGCATCGGCAGGCGGACTCTCAACCACTGCGCCACCAGGGAAGCCCCAGGCCCTGCTTTTGATTCTTTTGGACATATACCCAGAAGTAAGATGGCTGGATCATACGGTAGTTCTATTTTTATATTTTTGAGGAATCTCCATCCTGTTTTCCACAGTGATTGCACTGTTTTACATTCCCACCAACAGTGCCCAAGGGTTCCAATCACTCCACATCCCCAATATTCGTTATTTTCTGGTGTTTTGATAGCAGCCATCCTAATGGGTGTGAGATAGTATCTCATTGTGGGTTTGATTTGTATTCCCCTGGTGATTAGTGATATTGAATATTATATTTATACTCATACTCCCTATCTCTGGTCAAACCCCTTCACTTCTTAGAGGCTGCCTAATGAATGAAGTACAAACCCATTTAAAGCCTTCCATAACTTAACAATATCTACATTATTTCATACAATTTCATTCCGCAAATCTTCTGCATCAGCTCCACTAAATACCTCATCATTTTCCAAACACGTCCCATGCTTTCTTTTCCCCCTGCACATCTTTATAGCTCAGATACCATCTCTCCTAAGAAGATTCCTTTGTTTTCAATCAAAACTTAATACTCATTCAGCGCTCAGGGCTTGCTCTTAGAGTACATATCATATTTACCTTTTCTGTACCCATTTATTCACTGGTCTCATCTCACTTACTGAACAGAAAAGTTCCTTAAGGCCATAGACTGAATCCTGTTCAATCATCTGTCTGTCACAGTGCCTGGAACACTGCAGGCCTTCTAAATATAGTTATTAAATAAAGGACTCAACATTTTCATGTGTAATCAGTGGACTTAGCCCATCAAAACAGCTACAATTTCAAATCAACAGAACTGCCCTCTTTTTCTGTGCGTTGGGAGGGTGAGAGAGGAATGGGGAAAGACTTTAGTTTTTGTTATTCAGTCATCCAGACTCACCCTAATTCTCTTGACCACATTATTTAACTCCCCACTTAATAAAAAGAAAAGATTCTTTAGACCAAGCAAAGCTGACATCCAGTAATTGAACTGCTGGCTGCTGCATTTACCCTCCTCGTGGCTACAAGCTGACATTTAAATCCTACTCCTCTCTCTCCAAATATTAACCACAGTCAGCTGGTCATTTGGGTTCTGAACCAGCTTTTGATGGAGCGCATTTCAAATACGATTCTGGGAAAATATTGAATTATTTCATTTTCACTCTATTCCCTCAATGGTAGCTTCCCTCTCAAGTTCAATTAAGCTCACTTGAAATCAGAATTCACAAGAATGCATTTCATTTAGATTTACTGGAAGATGTCAGGCACCAGTTAATTAGTCTTAAAGCAGCATAGCCATGAGGTCCTTCCAAACCGAGCTCTCCGTCTTTGCCAAGCAGGTGTTCTTGCTGGATAACGTTGATCGGGTAATGGTTAGCCAACACTCTAACAAATAAAGTAGATATAGATTTTCAATTATCTGTGTGCACCCCAGCCATGGTCTCTGTTCTGTGGCCTGCAATTTCTCATTCATTTGAATGATGGATAATTCTGCTCGATAATTCAACAAACATTTACCAAAACCTACCCTGTGCCAGGCACTGCTCTAGACACTTCATTTATTCAGCAAGGTCTTATTTAATCCCTTCTATTTGCCGGGCACTTTGTCGGGGATTGGGGATTCCAGGTTACAGAAGATTTGATTCCTCTCCTCAAGGAATCTAGGAAATGTTTCAGACTTGTGCTTGGTGCCCGTGGAAATGTAGTCTTCGTGCTCAGCAGTTCATGGAAGACGATATATAAAAGCATGGCTGTGGCTACATTCCAGTAAAACTTAACTACATAAAGAGGTGCAGGGCTTCCCTGGTGGCGCAGTGGTTGAGAGTCCGCCTGCCGATGCTGGGGACACAGGTTCGTGCCCCGGTCCGGGAAGATCCCACGTGCCGCGGAGCGGCAGGGCCCGTGAGCCGTGGCTACTGAGTCTGCGCGTCCGGAGCCTGTGCTCCGCAACAGGAGAGGCCACGACAGTGAGAGGCCCGCGTACCGCACAAAAAAAAAAAAAAAAAAAAAAAAAAAAGAGGTGCAGGGCCAGATTGGGTCTGTGGACCCTAGTCTGCCAGCCTGTTTTACACCATGTCGCATCTCTGTCCTTTGCTCCTGCTACATGCTCTCCCGAGGACCCTCCCCCATGCCTCATCTATGTATCTGCCACCTACGCTGCAAAGTCATGTTCAACTCTTGCCTCTTCCTCTTCTGATTCAAGTTCAAGACTTTTTTTTTTAATTTAGAAAATTTTATTTGGCTTCCATAATTTCAAGGATAAGTAGGCAACACAAACCTTCCTCATAAAAAAATCTTCAAGTAAATAATGACTAGCTTTTCTACGGTGCTTATACTTCTTCAAAGTTTTTTCTCTCTTACAACAATCTCTTGAAACAGGCAATGCAGGTGTTATTATTCCTACCAGGTCCATGAGAAGCTGAAGTGGTACACGTTAAGAATGAGAGGCAGAAGAACGGGAGGAGAAGGGACCACAGAGGCTACGGGTCTTCCCAGCAAACCCAGAATCAGATGTGGGGCATGGAATCTTGCTTCCCCAGAGGCTGTCCAAGAAGCTGGCAGAAACAGCTGGGAAGGGTAGGATAGGGGAGGCCTCTGTGGGAAGGAAATGGCAGATCCAGCCTCCTGCCCCCGACCAATGCCTATCCTAAGGTGTAAAGGCCTGTCCTACACAACTGAAAGAAAAGGGACTACCTAACATTTGTGTGGTTTGGTGTGCAATACTGTGGCCAGCTTGGGAAAGCATCATATGCTTTCCCTGTACTCCCGTCCCCCTTCGTCTCCCCCCACATTTTCAGTGGAATTATATTCCTCCAAAAAAAAGAAAATATCAAGACGTGAACTTTGCGTCAAGCTTTGTTTTCTAGAGACCTTAAGCTAGAAAATTTGGGGACCAGGAGACCCTAAGTCTAAGACTTTGGAGTTGGAATGGCCACTCTTGGGAGATAATTGTCTGTGAGTTTCTTACAGACAAAATGGCCCTACTGAGTCAGAGACAAAGGCCTTTGTTTTCTGCCAGCATCCATGAAACTGTGGCAGGTAAATTGTTGGCTTGCAACTAGAGTGCAATCCTACGCTTCACAGTTCTTGACACCTACCTCTCTGAAACAAGAAGGACCCCACTGCTGGTGATAACCGGGATGGTACTAACCCCTGGCAGACACCAACATCACAATTAGCAAAGCTTTCATCCGTGGTTGATTGAGATGAGGTGCCGGTAAAGTGCAAGATGTTGGAGGTCAAATGGCTGCACCATTTGATTGATGGGGCGAATGATGACTATAAAGATGGGTTTGTGAAATGGTTATTTTGGGAGGCATTTGAAACCTCGCAAAAAGTAAATTAAATCAGGGCAGCCAGCTTAAGGCATGCTCCACAGTGTCAGGGCTCTGTACAATTTTAAAAGAGACACTCGTCTCTTACAACTGCAAAGCAGACTGCTGAAAATCAGGCCCAGGATATGCTTTTTACACGTGTCAGGTTGGCAAAGATCAAATGTACAGCTTCAACACGTCTCCTATGTCAAAATCAGAGCCCTCAGGAGTAAGGGGAGGGACTATGAAACCTGGGATGGGGACATCTGTGTGTTTAAGTCTGAAAATCTTGGACCCTCTGGGCCGGCAAAAGCAGCCTCTCCCCATTGTCAGAGGGAAATAGTTCCCTTCCCCTCCTATCAAATTGCCTAGAGACCATGCACTGATCTTACCTGAAACAGGTGCATGGCAAAGGGCACTTATGCTCAGGATCTGTCCCCCACGACTACTCACGAGTGCCACTAACCAGTGCCAGGACCCGCCATCCCGTGTGGGCTGGGATATCCGGGGCCTTTTCTAGGATATTAACAGATTGTACACCGAAGGAACTGTAGGACTCTGCATATGTGCAAGAGTGAATCTTGAAGGTGAAAGACCACAGGGCAGAATAAAAGGACAGATAGGGGACGGGGACTGACAGCAGGGCACCCACCTGAGACTCAGGGTTCAATGAGCTGATGAGGACATCCGGAGCCAGTCCTAAGGCACTGCTGGGATGAGTCCCAGAAACACAGGCGCAACGACGGCCTACAGTAAAGGGCGGGGGTGAAGATATTAGAACCTCCTTGGTCAGAAGGTTCAGAGACATGCTCTTGTTAGAATGGATTGACTACAGAAAACCTGAGACTCTCCACATGATTAAATTCTCTGCGAGAGCTCAGAGGAGACTTCCTTCAATAGGAAATGTACTGAGGAAGACGGCACAGGCATCCCTGAGGCAGCCCTCGTAAGCAGGAGTTGCCATGAATCTGCCACCATGGAACCAAGATCTGTAATATAAAGGGGGTCCCAGACGGCCAAGGCAGGAGAGCAGCACTTGCTGGCCAGAAGCAAGTTGGACGTAATTACCATAACGTGCAGCAAGAATGGAGTAGCATTTGGGTGCCTTAACCGACAGCGATCTACGGTGATGGGTAAAAGACCACGGGGTCCCGAGGTGCAAGACAGATGGGCAGCTGACTAGGGTGTTGCTTGATTTGTATAATCAGAAATAAACACACACACACAATGATACACACAAGAGCTGGTGAGCAGAGGCTGACAGCAACCACCATGGAAAAGCACAGTCCTTTCATCTGTTTTCCAGATTTAAGTCTGTTCACAGACCCAAAGCTCCACCCCCAAAGTATATGTTAGTCAAGTCCTACAATTCCTTTGGCGCATGGTCCATTACTTCCCAGAACAGGGCCTGTTCAGCCCTGCTCGCCCTGTGGTATGTCCTGGCACAGGTTAATGGTCTGGAGGCCATGAAGGGTTGGGGGAGGCAGACTGAAGAGGGGGGCTAGGTCTCCCCGAGGAAGGATTCTGCAACACCAGTGCAAATCTATGCGGAAAACATACCTCCGATTCTTCCACCGAAGGGACTTGTGACCATTTGCTAGGGAAACTTTGAGAAAGGGGAAAAAAATCCAGGAATTTCAAAAACCATTAAATATAGGGTCTGAGCTAACGCTAATACCAAGGGACCTAAAACGTACCACCAAGCTCGCTGGTCAGAGTGAGGGCTTACTGAAGCCATGGGACAAGTACAGTTTTAGCCTGAGTCACAGGGGGCCTGATGAGGCCACGGACCCACACTGTGGTTACTTCCGCCGTCACTAAATGTGTAATTGGGATAGAGAGATATAGTAGCAAGCAAGACCCTATATGTGCTCCGTGACTTGTGGGTAAGAGCCATTATGGTAATAAATCCAAATGCAGACCCTGAAACCGCCTCCTTTCCTGCCAAGATAACGAACTGGAAGCCATTCTGCATGCCTGAAGGAACTGGAGAGACCAATGCCACAACCAAAGACTTGAAAGAGGCAGGAGTAGTGGTCCACCTCACATCTGCCAATGCACCCGACTGGCCTCTGCAGAATCCAGATGGATCGTGTTAGATGACCACAGGCTACTGTGAAATTAACCAAGCATGAGCCTCAACACCAACTGCTGGACCAGATGTAATAGCTTTACCTCTTCAAGCAGGTCAGTGTGGACTCCAGTACTTACTTAGCATGTTACCAGTGAGTTGATGAACGCTTTTTCTTCTCTCGATATCCAGAATCAAAAGTAATTCTGACTACAGTATACCTTCACCAGAATAGCTTTAGGGCTCTGTGAATTCTTTCGTCACAATCTAGTCCTCTGGGAGCTTGCCATTCTGCAGAATGTTGGGACATTCTGTGGAACAACACACGGGTCCCTTATTTTGATGATATCATACTAATTGTACTGGGAAGCAGGAAGTGGCAAGTTCTTTACATACTTTAATAAGAGGATGCACGCATGTTGGAAGATGAGATATAAACCCCACCAATCTGTGACATTTCTAGAGCGTGGCTCGGGGCATTCCGGGACATCCCTCCAAAGCAAAGGAAAAATCAGTATACCTTGTACACCTACTACTACATGTAGACTGAAAAAAAGGCACGACCTAGAAGTTGAGTTATGTTTTACTCGGCGGACAAAACTGAGGACTTAAGCCCAGGACACAGCGTCTCAGATAACTGAGGGACTGCTCTAAAGAGGCAAGGAGGGAAGCCAGGATATATAAGAGTTTTTGCAACAAAGTAATCAAAAGATTGCTGTTAATTAAAGAAAACCAGACACCTCAAGGTAAGGAATTTAGCACTTTTCTGTGTATGGGAAGATGCAAGAGGCTGGGCTCACTGAAATCATCCCTTTGATAGGCACCTCAGCTCTTGGGGACCAGTATCCTGTGCTTCTCATCCTGAGTCTCCCCAGGGTGCACGGTCGGGGGTGGCTGCAGTGACTGACCGCTAGATGGCGGGCGTCCTGTTTCCATCCTGAGTTCCCTCAGGGCTCACCATCGGAGCGGCTCTAAAGTGGTGGGTTGATGGCTGCAACATCTTTTGTTTATTGAAATGGCAGGCAATATTTTTCATTCACATACGAAAGCAGCACAGTACTTGCTGGAATGCTGTGCGCTTTAATGCAGTGCTTAGAACACTAAGGAAAAACTCCTCAAACGTATTTGCCTGGGGATCAGAAGGCTGCCAGAGGAAGAGAAGTCTCTGTAGCAGGTTCAAACTGTGGTACAGGCTGCCTGCCACTTGAACTGCATGGTATAGCAAGCTGGATGGTGCAGAAGGCACCCACGGTGGATAAAGATGTTGGGCCAGGGACTTCCCTGGTGGCGCAGTGGTTAGGAATCTGCCTGCCAATGCAGCGGACACGGGTTCGATCCCCGGTCCCGGAAGATCCCACATGCCGCGGAGCAACTAAGCCCCTGTGCCACAACTACTGAGCCTGTGCTCTAGAGCCCACGAGCCACAACTTCTGAGGCCATGTGCTACAACTACTGAAGACCACGTGCCACAACTACTGAAGCCCGTGCGCCTAGAGCCCGTCCTCCGCAACAAGGGAAGCCACCGCAATGAGAAGCCCGCGCACCGCAGTGAAGAGTAGCCCCCGCTTACTACAACTAGAGGAAGCCCGCGTGCAGCGACAAAGACCCAACGCAGCCAAAAATAAAATTAAAAAAAAAAAAAAAGAGGCTGGGCCAGTTCCGTATGACATTTACAGTGCAGACCTGGAAAGTTCTTAAGTAAGACCATGTCCTCTGCACCCAAGAACTACTTCGTTGGAAAAATAGCTCCTGTGTGCTACTGGGTCCCAGATGAAACTAACATCTGACTTGGAACACCTAGCGATGATATGACCCGAGCTGTCCATTATGAGCTGAGTATTACTGCGTCCATAGAGTTATAGGGCCAGGCTGGTGTCACAGCAATCCACTGTATGGTTAAAGCGGTACATTTGGTTCCAGGCTCCAGCAAACCTAGCAAGCATAAGTAGACTGCACGAAAAGGTAAAAGGTAAATTCCCTGGTCAGGTAACTACCATGTCACTTACTTCTGAGGTACCAACACCTTTTTTCCAAACCATATCCGTGGCCGCACAGGGGATTCTCTAAGACTAACTGATGGAGGAAGAATGAACTTAGCCTGGTTCACAGGTGAATTTCAGGAGATGATGGCATTGGACATGGACTGCTGCTGCATTGCAACCCACTCAACAGGAGGCCAAGGGGCAAGCATGCACTTAGCCATGACTTTGTATGTAGGGAAAAGTTGCTTCTAGTTCCGACATAAACTTCTGGAAGTGGTAAATAACTTGGCCAATAGTTCAGAAGCTGGGGGGGATAAACATAGAAATTAAAAAGGAGGTATAGATGGACTGACAGATGTGCTCAAACAGTTGGAAAAGCTTTTGTGTTTCCCATGAATGCCCATGAAAAAGAATCCATTAGAGAAAGTTTTCAAGAACGAAGCCGGACGAGATGATGCTGTTCCTAGATGTGAGCCAGCTTCTCTTCCGTCCCCAGAGGTGGCCAAGCATGATCTGACCATCACAGGCTCCTTCTGCCACTACGGAAAGCCCAATCTGTCTGCAGCAGGGATGGATGCTGAGTTCTCAATATGGCACGATTCCTTGGGAAGACCAGGCTGGTGGCCAGTTGACGTCACTTAGCCCCTTCTACATCTGAACGCACATCAGTTGGTCCTCACTGAAATAGATCGATACTGCAGACAGGAGTCTGCCCAGCCTGCTTGCCATACTTCTGTCAGAAATTCCAAGCAAGAGCTTATAAAATGCCTGGTCCGTTGATGGTAATCCAAATAACACTGTCTCAGACCAAAGGTTCCCAATTATGCTCACAGTAGAAGCCAACGTCATTACAGCGGCCAACACAGCACTCTGCAATCTGTCCCCAGCCCCACCTCTCTGACCTCTCCTCCCTGCCCTCTCTGCTCAAGTCACACTTTCCAGTCCCCCATGACCTGAGCCCACTCCTGGCTTACGGACTGCCAGCTCCCCCGGTGGTAATCTCTACCTGGAACAGTCTTCCCCTGGACATCTTCCCCACTAACTCCCTTGCCTCCTCAAGCCTTTGCATGTCAGCTTCTCAAGGATGCGACCCTAACTACACAACTTAATGTTAACACCCGCCCACCTTCACCCCTTCCCTCCACGGCATCCACAACTCCCACTGTTCACCAGATGACAGCCCCACACCTCTCCTCTGCAGAACTGCTCACCGACTGTGAGGCTATGCACAAAGGCATTATCATCCAGCCCCTCAACCTCAGTTGCTTCCCAATTTCGAGGCGGCCATACCTCCTCAATGACTGCAGTCCTTGCCCACGTGGAGGTGAGTGTTCCGGGAAACCACACGGTCTCGCGTGGTCCCTGCTGGCCTTCAGACCACGCCCACCCTGTCACTTCCCAATATGGTACTTAAAGGCCTTTGCATCCGCTGAACTTTACAGACTTCAGTCATCTGCTCTGGGAAGGGACAACTGCCATAGCAGAGTCCCCCTGTTGGTATCTTCCTCATGCACAAGAACTTCGGGAGTTGCAGCCACCCCTGGAGAGGGTCATTGGCAAGGCCAAGGGGCATCGACTCATCCGCTGACTTCGTTCCAGTCTGCGTGTAAGTGGGGCTCATCTCGAGCTGGTGCTCAGAAGAGGCTCCATGACCAGTGATGGGACCTCTGGATGTTCCAAAGGCAAAACGAGCTTCTGGACTGAGGACACTCCCTGCGGGCAGTGAAGGCTGCTGAGCGCTGAGCTCAGGGCTTAGGGCTCAGGGTGTGGGGGAACAGCTGGGGTGAGGGAGGAGGCACCTCGGTTAGCCATTCAAGCTCTGCCTTCAACTCGCCTGCAGAACCACAGGGTCGTTTACATACACACACCCCGGGTCTCATTAAAGCCAAAGGAAGCGCAGGCCAACGGCTCCCACACCCATTCTAAAATGTGTTATTTGCAATTCAATTTCACGTGGCCTGCAGAGGCAATAAAGGGCAAAGGGAATTAACCTGCCATGCATTCCACAAGCGCTCCCTGCACACCCACACTCCCAGGGATAACAATTTGCCAACATAACCTTTAATTAAATGAACAGAAATCACGCAGACCCCATGGTGGAGGAAGTCACTAAATAGAAGGAAATTATGTATGAGTTGCCCCCAGCCACTCATTTCAGCTCAAACAGGATCTGTCGGTAGGGAAGATCAAAATGGGAGGCTCCTCTTTCCCTGGCCTCGGCAGGCGCTGTCTGCCGGGAGAACACACGCTGCGGCGAGGGCGTAGCGCCACCTAGAGGAGAACACGGGGAGAACGGAGCCGCCCGCTGGAAGCTGAGACAACCAGGGTCCCAGAGATGCTGCCCAAGGCCTTTGAACCAAATGAACGACTTCCCAGCAAGGCAGACTCTTGCCCTCAATGACACAGCTCAAGAGCAGCGTTGTCTTTGTAGGCAAAAGCATTAGATTCCTGCAATTCCAAAATGACTGCTAAGTGACAGCGTTAGCTTAACCTGGGGAGGAGAAAAGACAAGCAAAAGGTCCCCCGTCTTCTCTCTCTCACCTGTCCCCTCCCTTCCAGGCCCACGGCCACTGTCCTACTTGCAGCCTTCGTTATCACCTCTCCGGATTATTGTCAGGCGGACGAAACCCTGACCTGTCCTCCCCCTGCCAGTCACCTCCCACCCTGAATTCACAACCCACCCCCCCTTCCACTCCACACACATGCCTAACACATGCCTAACACATGCTAGAAAAGCCAGCCTAAAGTTCATGTCCTGTATCTGTTCAAAATTCTCCCAGCATCTTCCCTGCCCCAAGGATAGTGCCCCATCGCTCAGCCTCATGTTCCAAACTCCATCATACCAGCCTTAACTGCCACATCCCTAACCTCAGCTAAACCTGGACTACACTCTACTCCTGTCACCTCTGTGTGCCCATTCATACCATGCCCTGCGGATAAAATGTCCAACCCCACTCCACCTTCACCCCGCATTTCCACATCTGTAAATTCCATGCGCTCCTTAGGGACTAGACCTACACCTTCCACTTCCATGAAGCGTTTCCCCACTGGGATTCATCTCAACCTTCTTTGTTGTAGCTTCTCTCACATTCTATCTTGCAATGTAGTTCTCTTTCCTCCTAGTCTAAAAGGGAAACTCTTTTTTTTTTTTTTTTTGCGGTACGCGGGCCTCTCGCTGTTGTGGCCTCTCCCGTTGCGGAGCACAGGCTCCGGACGCGCAGGCTCAGCGGCCGTGGCTCACGGGCCCAGCCGCTCCGCGGCACGTGGGATCTTCCCGGACCGGGGCACGAACCCGTGTCCCCTGCATCGGCAGGTGGACTCCCAACCACTGCGCCACCAGGGAAGCCCGGTAAACTCTTTTGAGGGCAGGAAACTATTCACTGTTGAACCTGGGTTATATACACAGAGAAAAATCAAAGATACTTGATAAATGTTGGTCGGGTAGAATGTAATTTTGAAGGTTGGTTATTTTTGTGGTGCTGACACAAGGATCGGCTTTATTTAGCAAAGAAAAGAGTCTTCTGCTGTGTCAAGCATTAGGCCGAGTGTTGGTGACGGGACTTTTGAGGTGCTGAGGCTTTGAGAAATGGGAGGCATCTTACAGGATGCTTGGGGGAAGGTGAGAAAAGGGTGGAATTCCACAGCTAGATTTTATTAGCTCAGGGCTACTCAGTAAATCATCTGATTTCTCCTGGGAAATTCTCCGAGGCTGAAGAGAAGTGGCAGCAGATCCGCTCTAAACGGGTATGAAGAGTTCATCCATGTGGACACTGCCTGACCCTTGGATCCCAGTTTCATTCTGGCCTCCTGCAGGGAACCCTCCCAACTGTTCTGGGCCACCAGGTTCCCTGCCTTCACTGACTTTAGTACCGTACATCTTAGTGCTAGATTATACATTGCCTTTAGCATCCACTAAAGTTCCGTGGGCAACACCATAGCTCACCAACTTGTCTACAGAGACATTATGTCTGACGCTTCTGAATGCGCCCCAGGGGCCAGTACCCAGCTAGGCATTGAGTTGTGCTCAGTCCCTGCCTATGGACTGACTCTCAACTCTTGGGCTTCCCAGAAAGACTTCGACACTATGATGGTTCCATGTGGCTCTGAACCTGAGCAGGACCCTGTGGGGCTCCTGGGCACACCAGCCTTTCTGCGTCCCCCATTTCTTGTTTGTGCCTTCATGATCATCCCTGGGTTCCAAAGGGCAGGTTCAAACAATTGCTAATCAGAGAAGGGAGGGGATGAGAAGGAAAAGGGAAGATCAGACTAGAAACAACAGTGCAGCCTCGAGGCAGGGTCCTGGTTCCCCCTTAAGGGATCCACACATATCAATACCTTTGAGCTGTTTTGCAGATACCGAAACCCCCAGCAGGTGGAAGAAGTTAACTGTATGCGGCCCCCAAGCACGCAGACCCCAGACCGGCTGGAAGCAGAAGGTTGATGATGCTGACTCCCGATTACCTCACCTCCAACCAATCAGAAGAATGTCCACGAGCTGACCACGTCCTGCTCCTTGAACACTGTAAGTGTCCTCACCACCCCCTCCAGGGTGGGACACACAGTTTTGAGGGCATTAGCCTGCTGTGTCCCCCCTTTGCCGGGCAAAGCAACAAAGCTATTCTTTTCTACTTCGCCCAAAACCCCGTCTCCGATATTCAGTTCAGTACCGGTGTACAGAGGCTGAATTTCAGATACAGCTTTAAGAGAGGTTGGGAAGGAATTTCTTGTGATGGTCGCTGTTGTTTAACATTTCTCCTACTCCTAGGGTGTCATTGTCGATTAGCGAACATACACAAGCACCATTTTTTGACAGGTATTTTTCAAGGTATTAAAAAATACGAACACGAAGATGTGGGGCAGCCTTGCCACACGGGAGGAATAAGTTCATAGCCTAGTGTGGGAGAGAGAATTTCTACAAACAAATGTAACAACAGAGCAAGCCAGGGGCAGCAGGCTCAAAGCAGCTGCTGGAGGGCAGGTGTGGTTGGACTCTGCTCCCTGAAAGCTTTCCGGGAAAGATACAGCCCTGAAATCCTCCACCAGTCCTTCTCCATCCATGTACAGTTTTGTAGACTTGAAGAGAACACCAGAGGACACTTGACAACTAATTTGCACACAGGAGTTCTCACTTAGCTCACTCCGCCTGTGTGTCGAGTTTCCCGAAAAGGGTCCAGACCTAGACCAACCCCCAGGCTGCTGGGGGTTACGCGGGCTTCTTTGTACTTACCCTGCAGGAGAGGAACAGCCTAGAAGCCAGGCACCCCAGAGATTTTCTTAGCAGACTCCACAGAACTCAGCTGACCCTGGCCCCATGAATGGTCCTCGGCACTACAGAGCTTGCTGGAGCCCTCCCTGAACTTTCCTGCAAAGTGCATTTCATTACTAGCTGGAAGGGAAACAAAAACGAATTCACAATGAAAATAAAGCTGGAAAAAATGACAATCCTATAGAAAGAATAGGCTTTTTTTCCCTCTCTCTCTCTCTCTTTAATATCCTGGTAATGAACCTGCCAAGAGAAAATGATTCTGGATGAAAAAATTCAAATTATAATTACTGAAAAATTGAGTAAATATTTGAGGTACTTTACCTATGTCAGTGACAAATAGTTCTTCAGTCACTCAGTTAAGAAATGGATCCTTCCAAGCCTCTATTGATGTTAATGAACAGTGACTGCTCCCAGAGACCCAAGGTTAAGAGCACGAGTGACCCAGAAAAGGCTCAGGTCAAGAGAAAACATGTGAGGCATGGCAAGGACATGGGTTTTAAACTTTAAACTTTTTTTTAAATCCTCTTTTTCTCATTATAAAAAAAAAAGCTTGTTCATTACAGAAAATTTGGCCAATATTATACATATAAACAAAAGAAAAACTCATCATTAGTTTCTCATCACCTGAAAGGGACTCAAATTTAAGAAGCAGTTACCTTATCCTAGGCATTTAGATGCATTATACAGACTATCTCGTTCTTCCTGCATAACTGCTCCCAGTTTATGACATTAAGGATCAGAGAGGTTCATTAATCTACCTGAGGTCACACAGCTATTAAGCGGCAGGGTAAGAAAATGAATCCATCTCTGTTAAATTTTAGGGCTTTTTAAACACCCCTCCTCCCATTCTCAAATATGAAGAAATGCTCCTTCAAAAGCTGTGAGGACCCTCAAACGTTGGACAGATTCCACCTTAAACCTGCTGAGGGAGATTCATATGCTTTTTCCTCAACCACCAGGTTCTCTGCCTCCCAGGGACCCCCCAGGAAACAGCAATGGTTGCAGCAAAGGCCTGGTGATAGCCAACAGGGATCCCACTCTCACGGTCACCTTCATCGCCAACAGCACCAGGACAGCGGGCTAGAGACAGGGTACAGGGCAGCAGGGTGAAGAGTTCCGTGGCTGACGTTTCCTCTCTCATAGTTACATGTCCCAGCAGCCACTGGGCTCCGGTGGGCTGGCTTGTGCCCACCACCTAGTTTAGAAGCAGGGTACAAAGAGGACCTCTTTGGAGACAGGCCCAGGAAGCTGTCCTTACAGATTTGCTCCAGGTGACTGTCCAGTTCCGACCAGGGCAAAGTGGCTTCTTTTACTTTTCGTTTTTGTCTCAATCAATACCTTCTCATTGGGACTTCTCTGGTGGCGCAGTGGATAAGAAGCCGCCTGCCAACGCGAGGGGCACGGGTTCGAGCCCTGGTCTAGTAATATCCCACATGCCACGGAGCAACTAAGCCCGTGCGCCACAACTACTGAGCCTGCACTCTAGAGCCCGCGAGCCACAACTACTGAGCCCATGTGCCACAACTACTGAGCCCACGTGCCTAGAGCCCATGCTCTGAAACAAGAGAAGCCACTGCAATGAGAAGCCCGCGCACCACAACGAAGGGTGGCCCCCGCTAGCCACAACTAGAGAAAGACCGCATGCAGCAACAAAGACCCAACACAGCCAAAAATAAATTAAAATTAAATTAAATCTTAAAAAAAAAGAAAAACCTTCTCATTTACTGAAAGAGGCTATACAGAGGGAATGAATCACTTCCATATATTCTAAATTACCGCCTCTTTATTACCAATAAATCAATTACATTCACAAATCCAAACAGAACCTGCTAATCATCAACTCAAAACCATCATTTCAAAACACTGCTCTAGAGCCACCAAGCCTGCTACTAGGACCTCCTGGCTCTGAGGAAACATGCCATTACTTCCTGCCCAGGCATAAAAAGCCCCCAAGGTGATGTTCTGGTATAGCCCCATGACACCTGGGAATTGGCTCCCACTTTCTTGGAAGACCAAATGTATAAGACAATAAGATTAGCATGCCAGGGACTTCCCTGGTGGTCCAGTGGCTAAGACTCTGCGCTCCCAATGCAGGAGGGCCCGGGTTCCATCCCTGGTCAGGGAACTAGATCCCGCATGCCGCAACTAAAGACTCCGCATGCCACAACTAAGACCCGGCACAGCCAAATAAATAAATAAAAAAAAAAAAAAAAAAAAAGATTAGCGTGCTGGGATCCCCAAGACCATTCCTAAATGGGGAGATTTGCTAGGACTCATGGGTCTCAACATATGGTTTCACTGGTGGCTATGACTTATTACAGGGATGTAGGAAGGACACACAGCCAGATCAGAAGGGTCGAAAGGACACTGACGGTCTGGGGAAATCCATGCACTGGCTTCCTTCTGCTCTCTCCCTCCCAGGAGGGGTCACACAGAACCCAGTCTCCATCCAGCAACAAAATACAGCAGCATATATGTGGCTCTGTCTTGCCCAGGGAAACTAATTAGAGACTTAGTAGCCAAGATTTGTACTGCGGACAAGTCACAAGAGTACCCTCTGCCTAACAGATACCAAAATTCCAGACTCCCATAAGGAAAGCAGGGGTTTAGCATAAACCACCTTGTTGGCACGAATAGTCTAGATACAGTAAACCATCCTCATCGGTCAGGGAACAATGGGACCCCTCCGAAAATCCAAGTTCCCAGACACCCACTTGCAAGCAGGCCTGTCTAAGGATGACAGCAGCAGGCCTGCTGTGTTCAACATTTTCTGCACAATTGAACACCAAAGCCTTGTCTACACATACGATGTCTCATCCGAGAAGAGGAAAATCAATCCAACTGATGATTTGGCACTGAGCGTGTCATTCCTCAGAGATGTTCTCAAATAGCACTTCTGCAGTTTTTTTTAATCACTGCTTCAATAACAAGAACTATGGGATTTTTAAAACTTTAACATCATCTCACTGGCTAGAATCTGAGCTGGCGTTGTAAATTCTGGCCAACAGAATGTGGCAGAAGTGACACTGTATGGGTTCCAGAGCCTAGGATCCAAGAGGCCTTGTAATTTCTCCCTTCGCTGTCTCCAAATGCTGCCAATACAGGAAACTGCTCCAGTCTCCTAGCGGGGGAGAGCAGAGGTGCCCCAGACTGCAACTGGCACCCACTTCCGTACGCCTAAGTGAGCCCATTTGGGACCTTCCAGCCCTGCCCCTCCTGCAGCTAGATGAGGGAGCCCCAGAAAACCTGCAGAGGAAATAACCAGCAAACCACACGATGGTGATAAACAATAAATCATTGCCATTTCAAGCTAGTCAATTTTGGAGTGGTTTGTTATGCATTCATAAATAAATGATAAATAAAAGTGGGGCTGGTTTTTCTGAGCCTTTCTCTGCACTTCTGCAAAGCTTATTTTATCCTAGACCAAAACGGATGTATAAACTGGGTTAAGAAGACAACCCCCTCCTTGGCAGGGTGGGACGGAGATGGAGGACAGGGGCAGGATATCAGAGAAGACAAAGAAAACATACATCCTTGTTGGAAGACAATATTAATAAGTCTTGTGACTATCACCAAACAAGAGAAGAAAGAGAAAATCTATGGCCCTTTGGGTACCTCAGACCACCCTCATAATAAAAGAGAATTCTGCCCAAAAAAAGAAAAGCCCCAGGGGCTTCCCTGGTGGCTCAGTGGTTGAGAGTCCGCCTGCTGATGCAGGGGACGCGGGTTCGTGCCCCGGTCCGGGAGGATCCCACATGCCGCGGAGCGGCTGGGCCCATGAGCCATGGCCGCTGGGCCTGCGCGTCCGGATCCTGTGCTCCGTAACGGGAGAGGCCGCAGCAGTGGGAGGCCCGTATACTGCAAAAAAAAAAAAAAAAAAAAAAAAAAGCCCTGCCTTCTCCTACCTGCCTTGCACAAGGGAACTTAGGTGTTCTTCCGATGGCCCCCTCTTCGTTGCTCTTTCTTCCTTCAGAGCTCTTATCACCAACCATAGTTATCTTTCTGTTCATTTACTTGCCCATTTTCTGCCACTGGCCACACCCCTGTGGGTGGTAAGCCTCAGCTCCTGAGAGGTTTATCTGTCTAGTTCTTGCATGGATCCCATCACCTGGAACAGTGCCTGGTACACAGCAGAGGCTCATGACTGAACAGATAAGCAAATGGATCAATTTATAAATAAAGGACCATAGGACTTCCCTGGTGGTCCAGTGGTTAAGACTCTGTGCTTCCACACCAGGGGGCACAGGTTCAATCCCTGGCCGGGGAACTAAGATCCCGTGTGCCATGCCGTGCGGCCAAATAAACAAAAAAAAAGTAAAAAAAAAAAGCACATAAATGACTAAAGTGGACAGAGCACATTTTTGGAAAATGGGTTTATGCTAACTGTAGCCTCGGAGACAGAGTAGGAAGAAAAGCTGAAAAGAACAGAATATTATTGTTATTATTCACTCAATACAACTAAACGTATGCACTGAACCCAAGTAAAGAATAATACTAGTAGTGACAGAGCACACATCAGGTACTGTTCTAAAAGCTTTACACATACTAACTTTTAGTCCTTACAACAGCTCTATGAGGTAAGTAGTCTTATTACAACCATCTCCATTTCACAAACGGGGAAATCAAGGCACAGAGAGGGCAAGTGATTTGCCTAATGCCACCCAGCAGGTACACAGCCAAGCGTGGACTTGAACCCAGGCTGTCTGTCTTAGAGTGCATTAACCACAGCATTATCAGACTCTTAGAGATGAGTCAGAAAGGCCAAGAGTATTGAAACAACAAACAAAAACATAGTAGGAGGGAAGTGTTGGAGAAAACGGAGGGGCCATGAGGGAGGGGAAGCAGTTTTTGTCACTGGGGTGTGAAATCTAAAATTCAGGCTCAATACCAGGTGCTTTCTCTCACCAAACAGCCCTCTTTATCAAACAGACCAAGCGCAGTTCCTGCTCATTGCTGAGTCTGGGTTTCAGGTTTGTGCTAGCCAATCACTCCCTCCTGCGAGAACCAGGGGGCACTCCGCCCTCTTGATACTATGAAGCCTGCCCTCCACAGCCCCTGGCTGTTCCCTCTACTCCTGAGTGTAGCCCCTGTGCGGCCCCGAGTGGTGTGCAGCATCCTCCTCCCCGACGCAGTGAGTACACGTGACCGTGAACCGCTGTTGAGCTCATCGGTCCAGCGTCAGGTAATAACCCTCAGGTGGGAATCAGCCCTTACCAAGGGGGTGAGTGGGAGATGATTAAAACAGTCATGAGGAAGAATTAGAGAAAGAAATGGTAGATGGATCTATGATGATCTTACTTATGTTGATGATGACCTTGTCCCCCAGCCAGCCTGAATGTAGTCTGTGCCACTGGTAGCCCACTAACAGAGGAAGGGCCAGGAAAAAATCTGGGGGCCCCACTAACTTGTGCAGGGCCTCCCACCAACGTGGTTCTTAACATTCCAATCCCTTGGCCCAAGTCAAGGTGACGGTCACCAGGGCGATGGCTGCCAGGAGAGCAAAGCACTTAACAGACATTTATTGAATTAATACAATAAAATGCTTTAACACTATGGTTAGTAACTGCTAATGATTAAGCTCTTTGCAAATATTCTATTTCCATTAAAGTGGTTATGGGGAAAATTACTTATGACAAAAAGCTCTGTGAAAACAGCAAGAAATAAAATTGTAGGTACGATATAGTTTTCACTAGATTTTTTTTAAAAGCTAAATGTATGTGGAAAATGACCAGAAGGACATAGACCTAAATGATTATAACAGGAGGGTTAGCAGGCTGTGATTATTTTAAATGTTTCTTATTCCTGCTGTTTTCCAAATTTTCTGAAATGGGATATGTCACTTTCACAACTGAAAATGCACCCAATAATTGTTAAAATAAGCTCCTCTTAGGCTGGAATTAATGTTGTAACAACTCTTTATAGCATTACCTCCAGCAGGATGCTAGGCATTTAGCAGGTACTTAGGAAATGTCTGCTGGCGAGAACACAGAGAAAGCGAGAATGCTGTGATGTACCATGGAAGGACTGCGAGAGGAGAGCCCAGAGTTCAGGGATCCATGCTGAGCTCTGTCAGAGCTACTTTTGTAAGTACAGGCAGGCCACTTCATTTATCAGCAGCTCATTTCCCTCATCTGTACAGTGAGAATAATGCCCACAGGGTCCTACATCATTATTCTAAGGCAAGCATCATCAAAGGAGCCACATGGTTTGGGAACTTTCTCGGCAGGGTCAGCACCCACCGTGTTCCTGATACATCACACTCCACATCCCAAAACCCAGGCAGCTCACATGCTCTATCCCTCGCCCCCATTGACCCCCCCCATCAGGTATGCACAGGCTGTGCCAGTGAGTTCCAGGATGTCCCTGGCAGCCTGTTTCGGCTTTGTTGACCCACCTAGCCAAAGCCTTAACCCAGACCAAGCCCCTGTCCAGAGCTGCTGTGCTCTATACTTATGCACTTCTTTCCCACCTGGGGTTACAGTAGTAGTTGCCTTATTGACATGAAATGAAATTTAAAAGACTAGTGTTTCAGCAACAGAAACGTTAAAGGTAAGGAGAATAAAAAAAGTGAAAGAGAAATTGTTGGCAGAGTTTTCAAATCCATCATGTGTTAGGCTTACTTTCCCAGAAACTGGAAATTAACCTTTTCCTTCTCTTTTTTCTTATTTGGAGAAGCAATGGTTTGTTCCATTGAGTCTCCAACTGGCTGAGGTCAAACAGGCTGCTCTGGTTTGAATTACCATTTTAGTTTCTCTAGCTCTTTATCATATTTGAACATCTCAGCTGGAGCACAGGCTCATTGATCGGTGTCAAATGCACATTTTCCAATCTGCTCCAATGGCTTCTTTTTTCCTAAAATAGTGTTTTCTCCCTCCACTGAGCCCAGCCCAGACACCAAGCCCGACTTCAACACGAGCTGACCTTCAGACACATCAGATCCATCCATCAGAGAAACTGTCCATTTGTGGTTTCTGGATTGTCTTATGAAGGACGAGAGCAGCAAAGCAGGTCGGGAGAAATGCATAAGGAATGTATCACTTTGAACAAGTCCCATATTTCCCTGTGTCTGCTTCCTCAGCTAAAGCACAGGCACTGGACTAAATCAGTTACCTTTAGGAGTCTGGGAGTAGGGGTGGATACGGGGAGACATATTCCTTGGGGTTTTTTAAATCAAGATCACATGGAAGATTTCTGTTTGTTGTTCAACTATGTCTCCTACAATCCCGGGTTTTGAAACGCCTCTACTTAAGGAGGGTTGGGAGTCCCTAAGAGAATGATTGGCCTGGTGATCCCTTTTACCTTTAGGTCTGACCCTGTGGAATGTGACTGCTATTGATAGCATGTAGTCTACAAGAATATCACCGCAGGATGACAAAGACTCTACCTAGGGAGTATGGTTTTAAAAGGACCACTGGCCTACCTAATCTTAGAGACACTAAAAGCTAAGGTTATTCCTGATGACCTTAACTAGTGTCATTTAAATTCAAGGAGGGTACTTACCCACAGTTCTTCACTAGAGGCAGCGTACGTGTTATAAAATCTTCATGACCGTGTATACAGCATATATAACACACGCCAACTACACAGCTACCTGATTCGGTAAGAAGAATACCCAGGAAGCAAATACACAGACTCAGAATTCACGAGGCACAATGAAAGTATTCCAAACACCAGAGGAAACCATACAGTAAGGGAATCATCCATAAGCGTGATGTCGCACCTACGACACAGAATGACTTGTGCTAGTAGTAGAGAGGGCATAGGGCAGTCATGCCCCACACTTTGCCCCCAAGTGTTGACAATTCAGTTAAAGACGTACACATACCTATAAAAAGATGGTGCGGTGCAAGGCAATAGACGCTACGCCCAGTATGTACTATAAGCACAGTGGGGATTCAGAGGCAAGTCAGGGTAAAGCTTTCTGGGAACAAAGAATCTGACCTCACTCGGAAACCAGGAGAGGGGCCAGAAAGGGAGAAGAAAACAGCTGCTTCCTGGGGAACTGGAAGTGTGGGAAAACAGACTTTATGTTAACAAAGAAACAGACTGCTCGCAAAGGGCTGAGGTCGTCCTCTTTGAACATGGTGCACACGGTTAGCATCCATTCTTCCCTTTTCAACAATAACCCTGAACCAAGACCCAAACACCAATTCTACCTTTGATGAGCCCAGGAGACATGGAACTGTCTGTGAACTGTGAACACAAAAGACTGGAGAGCAGAGAGAAGAGAGAAGGTACCCCTGAGCTGCCATTTCCAAGGGAGCCTGAAAGGTACCCGCTAAGGTGAGAGGTATAGAATCACAGTCCCTTGTTTTGAACAACACAATGGAGAGAGGTTGCAAAATGATGTCAGCTTGAGCCTTCCTGGACCTGGTTTTGTTCCTAGAAGCGGATAAGGATGGGTTGAATAAGGAGCCACACAGACGTGTCATGTGTGCAGAAGCAGTCTTTCACATGCTGGGAGGACAGAGGATTTGGCACTGTTAACAGCTCTATATTTGCTGGTCTTCGTTGGCTAGACAGAGGTGAAGGCTCAAAGGACTTACACAAAACCCTGGAATGAAGGAAAATCCCTCCTGGAATACTCTTCTCTATACAAACCTGTTACAAATTATAATTTTATACAAATTATAGAAAAAAGTTTACCTAATTCAAAACTAAGACATCAAAAAAGGAACTAGTATAGGCTCTATAAAAAATATTACAAGAAAACTAAGGAAAAGTACAGGAAAAATAATGGCAAAGGATTTTTTTTGTATCGGCTCCATAGTGACTAAATACCTTGCCATGAACTTTTAAAAATTTCATGAAGCAATCACACACACACACAATAAAGCAGATATGTAAGAGCTCATGGAAAATGTGGTAAGACAGAAGAATTTGAAGCATAAGCTAGCAGAAATGTGGAAAGAAGTGAAATTTTAAAAATAAATAAGTAAGACCATTATAGAAATAAAGACAAAATTGAAAGCAGCACATAGAAAATAAGACATTCCTAAGAATAGAGAAAGGAATAGAAAGGAAAAGACAATGATAGGAAAAATGAGAAAAAAATGAAATGGAAATAAATGAAGAGCTTAAAGGGATTTACAAGAAAATGACAGAAAAGATAGACTGGCAAAGGACATAAAGAATATTTAAAGATACGATTCAATAAATCTTCCTGAAAATAGAAGGCCTGGATATATTGAAGGTCACAGAGAATCCAGGGAAAAGTTGACAAACATGATCTGGTACATTTATAAGACTTCACAGACAAAGAATTTTGGGGCAGCCATGTACCTCTCACATATGATGGGGGTGAAAAGAAATTGGCCTCAGACTTTAACACTGCATCATTTGCTTTTAGAAGACAGTAAGGTGACACCTTTGTAGTTAGTCCTCAAAAAACAAAATGTGACTCTGGAATTTTATACCCAGAAAAACTATCATTCATTGTAATGGTAACAAGCCAACATTTTTGAACATACAAGAATTTAAGGCATTTTGTTTCCATGAGCTTATCCTGAAGAAACTATCAGAGGAAGAACTTTCCAGCCACCTAAGAAATGAATGCAAAACAATAGCAAAGGACTAGGGAAGACCACTAAATCTACTTAAATGTAGGAGTAAGTCTAAAACAAGTTGGGCTTTATGATTTAAAAACAGGCCGTAGATGTTGTAAATCCTGACAGTGTAGATCTAACTCACAGAGGACGAAGAAGCGACATGTTCATTATCTTTTAGAGCTGGGAGATGAAAAGATAACGTTAAAAGCGATAAACATATTTATTAACAGCCAAAGGTAAATCCTAAGAAAGACAGGAAAACCACTGAAATAAAGCAGGGGATGCAAAGAAAAGGAGGGAGAAAAAGAATATACTAAGGGAAGGTTAATCAGTACCTTTCCTCCCCATTTACTGTCAAGCCCATGTCATATAATAACCTCTCACCTTGCTGCTTGCTGCCCCAGACACACAAGACACTTACCTACCCACTCATTTATTCGTTCAACAAACATTTGTTAAATACCTAATATGTGCCAGGGCTGAGAGTAGGGCAGTGAGCAAAATAGACAAGGCTCCTGTCCTCAGGGAGCTTACAGACATTTACTAGAGGCAGACACATTATAAACAACTAGCTATGTGATGTTATGCCAAGTAGCGATGAGTACTACGGAGAAAAATAAAGCTAAGTGGTACTCATATACAATGGAATATTACTCAGCCATAAAAAAGAATGAAATAATGCCATTTGCAGCAACACGGATGGACCTAGAGAGTCTCATTCTAAGTGAAGCAAGTCAGACAGAGAAAGACAAATACCATATCACTTCTACGTGGAATCTAAAAAGGAAAAAAAAAAGATACATGAAAAAAAACTTATTTACAAGACAGAAACAGACTCACAGACTTCAAAAACAAATCTATGGTTACCAAAGGGGAAATGTGAGAGGGAGGGATCATTTAGGAGGTTGGGATTATACAGATACACGCTACTATATATAAACGAGAGAACCAACAAGGACCTACTGTATAGCACAGGGAACCCTACTCAATATGCTATCATAACCTATATGGAAAAAGAATCTGAAAAAGAATGGACATATGTATATGTATAACTGAATCACTCTGTTGTACACCTGAAACTAGCACAACATTGTGAATCAACTATACTCCATTATAAAATAAAAAATTAAATAAAAAAATAATAATTAGGGAGTGTCCTACTCACCTCTGGAGATCTGAGTACACACACACACACACACACACACACACACACACACACACACACACTCACACTCACACACTCTACTATAGCAATCTGCTCTCAGCCTGTCCCCCATGCTTCCCACAGCCCCACTCTGAAAAACAGCCTCCTGGTCCCGTCGCCTCTGTCCTCACCTCCTCTGTTCAAGCTCCCTGGGGCAGCTCACAGCCCCACCAGTCCTTTTCCTTTTGGCCTTTACCTGCGAGCACTGGAGAAAGCTGGAATCTGGGCAGAAAATCAGAGAAAACCAAGCACCTCTGTCAGAGTCAGCTCATTAAGGAAAACCCAGACACCTTTCACCAAGTTGGTTCCGGAGTATTTTATGAGCAGACTAAAAACTAAACCCTCAGTCTGCTGGAGCTGTCTGAAGGCGCGGAATTGGCGATACCAATTAAAAGGAAACGGCTGACTGTTATCGATCTTACGTTCACTCAGCTGGCTACCAGAGGAGAAGGAAGATGTTCAAGCACAATGCAGATGGTTTTCTTGTCTCTTCTCCAGAGGGACTCTCAATTTGGTGTCTACTCCCTCGGCCCGTACTAGCACCCAGCAGGGCTTCAGGGGGTGTAGGTGAAGGAAATCGGGAGGAAGGAGTAAACAGTTCCAGAGGGGCTGCCAGGTGCCCGGCACTGTGTCAGCTTCTCCATATATGTTCTCCTGCTGAACTTCTACAAACCCCAGGCGTGGGTGCTAACAATACCGCAGGTAAGAAAAACGGAAGTTCAGAAAGTTAATGTATCAAAAAATGCACAAACCTCACAGCTGAGCTCCTGAGATCAAATGCCAGTTTGATCCCACAAGGTTACCCCTACTTCCTTTGGGATTTTATGAAACACGCCACGAGAGGATGACAGCAGAAAACAACATGGGTGGCCACCTGCTCTGCACAAACTCTATGATCAGTAGCGGGCACGGTTACAACCTAGGGACTGAACAGCTCCACCCAGACACTGGTCAGACAGCTTTGGTTCCAGGACATTCCTGCAAACCTCAGCCAGAGCTGCCCCATCAGGGCTCCTTAGCCATGCCGGGGCCTGGGCCATGACGGAAGGATGCTGAAACTGACAGGGCAACGGGAGCCCTCAAAGCTCCGTTTTGTAGCCACCGGCCATGAGTTCCCAGACCAAGTTCTACCCTGGATCCTGTCCGCCTGGGCCTTCTTTCTTTTCCAACTATCTGAGTCAGCCCAGCCACTTCCCCCTAAAGATTCTGAAGGGCCTCAACCGGATATACCAGAGGATGTTGGAAGTTTTAGGGAAAGACGGGAGGTAGGGGATATTGGGGAAAATGGAGGAAAAGAAGTGAGACCACATTGGGCCTCGAGGAGAAGAAAGAAAATAATTCCAAGGTTCCTTTATATGCTAGGCAGAAGGCAGACAAAAATTGATAATGAATGCCAATTATCTAGACCTGCTGAAAAACACTTTAAAAAAAAAAGCATCAGTGCTTCATTAAAAACACATTTGCTCTCTGTGCAAGGGAGGAACAAAGATGATGAGAAGTGAAGTGGTATGTTTTTGAAAAGAAAAAAAATAACAAAAAAGGGCTGATGAGAAGTCCTCGAGCACAAGATTACCAAATGGAAATTCAAACAGCTCCATTAAAAAATGGAACGCAGGGGCCAAATTTCTGTTGAGGGAGAAGGAGATTTATAGAAACCTTGAGTGTGAGAATGGCAGCTCTGGCCACAGTCACTGCCCACCTGCAATTACTCAGAAACTCAGTGGCTTATTCTGACTACAAGCAGAGGGTTTAATACTATCTGTGGTGGTATTTGAAAAGCTGCAGTTTGCAAACAGTCTGCAGGGGCTTGCAGGGAGCCGGATGGGAGAGAAGTAAAGTTATCTGTTCCCGAAATTTGCATCACCCCATATAACAAGGGACTGACCTTCTATCAACAAAAAGTAGCAAAAAGTTGTCTGGGGCTGCACTGTCTGGACAGAAAGAGAGAAAAATCAATTTCAGATTTCTCGGGTGAGATTCTGAGGCATGATTAAAAGAAGGAATGACTCTCATGTATACTTAGAGGGGAGTTGGTGGCAGTAGGCATGAAATGGGAGATGCCTCGCAGTTTTTTGACCTAATGAAATATGAAATAAAGTATCCCAAGGTTAATGAGACATTTTCACCTGCTGGATCTCCGCATTAGTAAACATCCTCTAAAAGGATAAATGTCAAGAGAAAGATGTGATACAGCAGCAAGGGAAGGGAGGAACTCACTGTATCACTGTTGCAGCCAGGTGGCACTGGTTGTGAGTTACAACGGAAAGCCAGGGCACCACGTGCATGTGACAAGCCCCTTGAGGTCAGCACCCAGCGAACCGTCAGCAAATCTCATCTCACCCATGCAGCACATTTTCATGGACAAAAACGCCCCCTCTGCCTCTGCACGTGCCTAAGCAAAAATCCAGACTCCCAAACAAAACGTGAGAGAAGGTCTTTGCTGTCTTTTGGTCTCCCTGCCATCAGTTATCTCTTCCTTGGCTCACAAGTGAGATCCAAAGATGTCCACCCAACACAGTGTCTACATTAGCGTAACTCTGCTATCCATTGTCATCATGATGATTTTACTATTCCAGGAGACTCAAGTAACTTGACTGTGCTTGAAAGGAACTTTCTGAAGGATCCATCAACTCTTCTATAGAAATCATTCAACAATAGACTGTTTATGCCCTAAAATTCTTTGCAGCCCTTGCCTCAAAGATCTTTGTCTTGCTGTTTCCACAAATCCTAAACAGTAATACCAGGATCCTTGCCCTACCTAATCAAATCCCCCCCCCCCACAGAGAGATCTAGATCTGCCTCAAACCAAACTTCCAACTCTCAGCAAATTCCCCTCTTTGACAACACCCAAGCTGTCGAGGTATTATTCTCTCTTACTGCACGAACAATAAACTCAGCTTATCAACAGATCAAGTTGTGTTTGGTGATATTTGGAGAGCCAGCATTCAACAAAAGGTATCAAAGGGTTAATATAGCTTTATCAAAAAGCCAAGCCATACTCTTTTCACTCTGACCTTCTAAAGATTTTGTTTCATGAATGCTTTTCTAATGGCTCCAATTCTGCAAAGTTATTTCAAAACATGTGCACTGTGCTCAGTGAAGGCTCTGAAAGAGGTCTCCTGTCCTCAAACAGCCTGCAGTCTAAGTAGGACACACATTCAGTTAATTATTATAATACAAGCCTTTTGAGAAATCTGTGGGCCTGGACTACAGTCAGAGGAGCTCCATAAACAGAGTGGAAAGCAGGCTTCAGCAAAAATGACAGTCGAGAATGAAGGCAAAAACTGAAGCATTAAGAAAATTAAAATGACATGTGCAGTAACAAAGCCCTACAAAAAAATGCCAGCCCCGCTCAGATTTGTTTCCTGCTCCTGAAAAAGCTCTTCACCTCTTAGTACTGTGCAAACTTACCTTTGCCTCCTAGTAGCCATGAGGCCCTAGAAAGACAGACTTTAAGTTATCTTTATCTTTGTATGGGCAGAATCTACCCTACCCAGGACCTAGGAGGTGCTCGTAAGTATTTAATGGATGACTGAGGATGAGAGACCAGGCTGGGGGTTACTGCCACAGGCTGGCTACTTGGATTCTGCTGATAAACAATCTACAACCAGAGCTGCAAAATTCCGCAGCTCCTTCAACCAGGCGGTGCAATGCTGTTTCATGTCTGCCCGATACCATCATATACTCCTTAGGACCAGGACCAGTTCATCTCTTTTCTTATAAATGGAACATCCGTCCAGGCCCAATCACGTTGCTTCCACATCCCGGCACCATCACACACTGTACTAGAAAAACACCTGCTCTGCCAACACTCCGCGTCCCTGCCTGCCTCTACCTCACCTCCCTCCTTCCCCTCTGCCCCAGCTCCTCCCCTCTTCCGTTTCTGGCCCCTTCTCCACTCCTGCCCCTACCACACCTTCCTCGCTGCCTCCCCACTCTTACTTCCCTTTACACTTGGTCCTGCCAGCATCTCCTCCAGGGTATGTCAGCCCTGTGCTGGGTAACTGGTACAGATTCCCAATACGTGTATGTAACCGCTCTAGAGGTCTAGAGGTCTCTAGACCAACGAAGAGAACTTTGAAAATGTGACTTAACAATCTGCTTTACTGCACTAACTGTCCCTTCCCTATGACTTCAAGACTCGCCCTCATGCCTCTCCGATGAGTCATCGCTCTGCACTCCACCCTTCCTCTAAAGAGCCCCCCTCCCGCTCCTGCCTTGCTGCTCCTCCCCAGTACTTTCCTGTGCTGATTCCCGCAGCTGAATGAAGGTCTGTGGTAGCAGGCTAGGCCAGACAATCCCTGACCCCTTCTGAGGCTCCCCTTGACCACTGACCTTTGCCTCTCATCAGTACGGTGCCCAGGGCGGGGGCGGGGGGAGCTGCCCTTGACCGTTCAAATGCCAGCAGTGGCTACTTTTTTCTTTTTTTTAAGATTTTTTTTTTTTTCATGTGGACCATTTTTAAAGTCTTTATTGAATGTGTTACAATATTGCTTCTGTTCTGTTTTGGTTTTTTGGCCCCAAGGCATGTGGGATCTTAGCTCCCCGACCAGGGACGGAACCCGCACCCCCTGCACTGGAAGGTGAAGTCTTAACCACTGGACCGCCAGGGAAGTCGCAGTGGCTACTTTTTAACCTAGAAGTTTCTAGAAGGCAGACCATCAGAGAGCAAAGCTCATTTTCTCATAGGGTGAGTGTTGCACTGGAGAGTTACATTGCAAGACTGCGCTAGAAGAACAAATCAGTGAAAAGTAAATCACAGGTTTGACCAACAATTTGTCACAGAAGCAAAGACACAATGATAAATCTCTGTATATGGTTTAAAGGCCTCATAAAACAATGAAAGAAAAGACCTAGAAAACAGGCTTAAAGGTCCTATACATGTCAAGTACATGGGGACTTCATACACCAAGGTTAAATCTATCATATCATAAAATTTGACGTAAAATAAATATAACTCTAATATGGGCATTCATTAGTTAAACCTGATTACCAAATCATTTTCCTTGCTGAGCTGAAATCTGCAGGAGTTTTAAGGAGTGATTTGGATGTCACAGGACTAATAAAAACTCAACGCTCTCTAAGGAGTATAAACCAGTTCCTTCTTTTGCTCTCAAATTTCCATGTAACAAAAGAGGCATTTAAAATCATCCCACTGTATTATGCAGACTCTAAAAATGGAAATTATGGAGACTATGGGAACACAGGAAAAAAATATATGACATAACACTGAAGAGGAAAAAGCAGAATATAAATAAGATATACATGATGATTGGAATAATGCAATTGTGTGTTGTGTGTGTGAGTTTATATGTCCCGTTGAAAACAGTTGTGTTGGGATGATGACTCATGAATGATTTTAAATGACTATTTTATCATGTTAGAAAACTGTAATAGTGACACCCAATATGAAAAGGGGCATGGGCAGAAAATATCTGCAAATGATGTGACCAACAATGGACTAATCTCCAAAATATACAAACAGCTCGTGCAGCTCAATATCAAAAAAACAAAAACCCATTCTTTGATTGATATAAATAGACATTTCTCCAAAGAAGACATACAGATGGCCAAAAGGCACACGAAAAGATGCTCAACATCACTAATTATTAGAGAAATGCAAATCAAAACTACAGTGAGGTATCACCTCACACTGGTCAGAATGGCCATCACTGAACAGTCTACAAACAATAAATGCTGGAGAGGGTGTGGAGAAAAGGGAACCCTCTGCACTTTTGGTGGGAATGTAAACTGGTTCAGCCACTATGGAGAACAGGATGGAGGTTCCTTAAAAAACTAAAAATAGAGCTACTATATGATCCTGCAATCCCACTCCTGGGCATATATCCGGAGAAAACCAAAATTTGAAAAGATACATTCACCCCAATGTTCACTGCAGCACTATTTATGTAACAGGGAAGAGCTAAATTGGACTCCATGTTGGATCTGTTTCTTTGACTTTAACCTTTGCTTTTTGTTACTTTTGTTATTATAATCTTACATAATGGCCTGCCTCAGGGAACCCTGCCCCTCTGCCTGAATGTTAAACTAAAGTGCCTCTGTTCAGCTCACAGGGAGACAATCTGACCCTGCTCACCTGTGGATGGCTGCAAGAAAGAAGAAATTAACACCCGGAGGCTGGCCATTCCAGGCAATATTCCGCAAAATTTATGGCCTTTTACTTTACTTCCTCATCTCCTCCCCCTCTCCGTGCTATAAAAGAAACTGGCATTCAAACCCTTATGGTTTTTCGGAGACATTAGTCTGCCATCCTCTCTGTCTGCCGGCTTTCCGAATAAAGTCGTACCCCTTGCCTTCAACACCTCATCTCGGATTCATTGGCCTGTTGTGCGGTGAGCTGAGGGAGCTTGGACTCGGTAAAAATTTACAATCGACAAGACATGGAGACAACCTAAATGTCCATTGACAGATGAATGGAGAAAGAAGATGTGGTACGCATATACAATGGAATACTACTCAGCCATAAAAAAGAATGAAGTCATGCCATTAGCAGCAACATGGATGAACCTAGAGATTATCATACTAAGTGAAATAAGCCAGAGAAAAACAAATATCATATATCATTTTTTATGTGGAATCTAAAAAAAAAAATTACAAATAAACTTTATATACAAAACAGCCCTACAGACATAGAAAACAAACTTAGGGTTACCAAAGGGGAAGGCAGGGGTAAAGATAAGTTTGGGGGTAAAGAGTTTGGGATAAACATAAACACGGTACCATATATAAAACAGATAACCAACAAGGACCTACTGTATATCACAGGGAACTATACTCAGTAATTGGTAATAACCTATAAGGGAAAAGCATCTAAAAAAACAATAGGTATATATGTATGTATAACTGAGTCGCTTTGCTGCACACATGAAACACACCACTGTAAATCAACTATACTTCAATTAAAAAGTAAAAGATTAAATAAAAAAGAAAAGGGGCATGGGGAGTGAAGTTTCTGGAGTCTCCAGATGGATGCAAGAGCTGGGTGCCTCACCTGGTTCCAGGGAAATGGGATATGTCACCTACTCAAAAGTTTTTTTTTTTCCTTTAATAAGGACTGACAACATTTGTTCACTGGGTCCTTCTCAATGTTCTCAGTTGATTCTAATCTGGAAGGGCCGCTGCTACTCTGAACTAAATTACAGCAAAGCCAAAAGAAACTGGGGATGCTAAGCCATTCTCTCCTCCTTCACAGCCCACTGAGCTGACAGCTCTGGGTATTTCATCAATGGTGAGCTCTGAAACCATTAAATCCAGGCCTAACAAGTTTTCCAAAGCAGCTGCAAAACACCCTCCCTCTGAATTCCACAAGTAGGTGTAATCCAGACGCCAGCAAGTAGGGGGAAGGGGGGCAGTTAGAAGCGGAATTCGATCACAACCTTAGAGTGGAATCTCATAACCCTATATCCTAGTGACTAACAGAATTCAACTATTTGCTGGTGAGACTAGAGAATAATTGAAAAGTTTGGGTGATTCTGACTTGGCATCGGTATAAGAGTACAAATGAAGGCCCACGTAAATATTTAAAAGTTGCAAATCGCTATCAAATTATTCAATAAAATATGTTCTATCCTACTTCCTTACAAATACACCTTCATAATGACAAAACGTTAAAATCTGTTTTAACATATGGTTTTATATGACTGAAAGCTGCAAAACATCAAAGATGATGAACAAATTTGCTGATCATGACACGTGTGCTCTGTGAATACACCAGCAATGATGAATGAGTGATACGATAAAAGCATAAATAATTCATAAATTATTATATATTTGTTTCATAAAATGTATCTCTCTTCCCTCCATTTTGGCAAAAGCCCTAATTACCTTGTTAAAAAATCAAGTTTTCAAAATTATGTGCATTCTACTGACAGCAGTGATCAAAATGATTAAAAAATAAAATGCGATTGTAGTCAGTGTATAAAACTGGAGTATATTTTCCATCAAAAATTTAAACTACAGTAAATATAAAAATTCAAATTCTCTACTAAAATTAAAAGGCAAAAATGGTAATTATATTGAATACGTACCAACAATTTAAATCAGGGTTATTTAAATAAAGCTGGTTTTAATTTACTTTTTTAATCTAAATTCAATCTAATTAAATATTTTAAAAATAAGACTACCCCTAATTATAGCAGTCCATGCCTTTCCAGTTGCCAGTGTATAGTCAATTATCGCCTAACGCTATACAGAGCTCAGAGCGACATGAACTGTTTAATATTGAAAAAATGTTCTTTGGTCACCATATGCAACTGTTGGTATTCCATGAGAATCTCTGGAACCACAAACTGGAACAAAAAGAGAAGCAAGAAAATGGGTGCTCAGCTCTACTGGGAAACTAGGATTCATTATAAGAATCTATTACCATCTCTGCAATCTGAAAGGAAGAATTTGACAAGATAATTTGTTTTTCCTCTCACCTAAGCACTTCTGCCATTCACATCTTCCCTGCACTCCACAGCAGTGTGTGACTCTGCCTTTTGCAGTGGTATAACCCAAAAACCTTCACAACAATCATACACACTCACCTTTTGTTTCAAGGACACAGAGCAGGAGATGTAGAGAAACAGTTCCCTGGGCCTGAGCAGTGTTAATTACAACCAAGAGAGCGTATGTTTAAAGTTACGGGTCATGAACCGGGTTCCCAGTAGCAGGGCATCTATGTGTTTATAGAGTTCATGTGTGATCTGCAGGGTCTTCTAAAGCATAGGCCCAGGGCTGGAGCCCCTCAGGCCCAGACCAGAGGACCACACTGCAGAACTCCCAAGAACCCCCAGCCCCACTGAGGCATGGAGTGAATCTGAGATGGGACCTGAGAATCTCCCCTTGTCTCTACAAGTCCCAGCCATGCCTCTAAGAGCGTGACCAATCACCACTCTAGGTGCAATTTTCGTGTTTCAAGATTCATATTTTCTATTTCTTCTACCCATCTATTTTACCTGCTTTCCAGCTGAACAATCACATGATCTGTTCCAACACAGAAGGAAAAAGTAGTTGGGTTGGACTTTGCTTAAAGGCTAATTTGGTCTCCAATGTGGTGACTTTCTGACTTTCAAGGGCAAATATGACTACACAGGCTTTTTGCCTTTACACTGACTTTATTACTTTTTTTAACAGACATATTTTTTTTATTTATACTTTTGACTTTTTTTTAAGCTTTTTATTTTATATTGGAGTACAGCTGATCAACAATGTTGCGATAGTTTCAGGTGTACAGCAAAGTGATTCAATTATACATATACATGTATCTATTCTTTTTCAAATTCTTTTCCCATTTAGGTTATTAAGGGATATTAAGCAGAGGTCCCTGTGCTATACAGCAGTAGGTCGTTGTAGGTTATCCATTTTCAATAGAGCACTGCTTTTACACTGACTTTAGAACCTAGTCTCCAAGTCAGAGATATCTCCACCATGAAGAAGAAACACCCTGAGAGTGGGTGTGACAAGGATTGAGGCAAACTGTACTCAAGAAACAAGTGCAATTCCTCAGCTTGAGCTGAGCATATCCTAAGATGTTCCTCTGCTGAGGAGTCTCCCTCCAGGGCCAGTCCTCGGAGAATGAGTCTTAAGACACAGAAAATCTCCTTTCAGAGAGTTACTGACAACCCCTTGTTCGCATCAGACCTAGTCTCGTGTAAATTTAAATTAGTTTAAACAATTTGCTTTCCTAACACCTAGCACAACAGCCAAATTGGAAGAAATGGGAGCTTGAAGCTGATGGAGAAGAGGAAGAAAAAGAAGTAATTCAGATTTATTAATTACTCCACTTGTTAGGGGCCTTCCTGGTACCCCTATGTAGCCCTTGCAATGTACAGCAACCATCCCCGTATCTCATGGCATGCGTTTGTTAAGTACAGATGTCTCCCCAACTTGAAGGGGGTCAAAGTCTTATTCTTCCCAACTGTCTCAGTTGGGAAGGCATTCAATAAATATTTGCTATCTGAAAAAAAATGCATGCATGCACAAAGACAGACTCTACTGGAAACTGAATCCAGTTTCGAAACCAAGAGTTTATAAACTAACTTTGGAATGCAACACATCTGTAAATGCACGGACCTGCCCTGACCACCATACCTCAAAGGGATTTGCCTCCTAGTTATTTATTCACTTCTCATTTCCTGTCCCAGAAGCTTCCAGGGAGGACAGAGGTGGAGGGTATCCCCCATCACTTTGGGCCTATAGCAGAGGCTAGCGTGAAACAGGACCACCAGACTTATTTTCAGGCAGAATCAAGGAAGAAGTCACTCAGGGCAGGCTTCATGTGAGTTATAGGTCAGCCTGGGCTTTGATTTAAATAGTCATTTGTTTGCTAATGCCTTCACTCGCACAGACGAAAAGCAGAGACCAGAGTGTCCTTCAGGAGGGCAGGCCAGATGGAACATCGTTCTGGAACGTTCCCACCTCCCCGGATTTGCTGAAAGTCTGCCCTCCACAGGCACCTGTGTCTCTCATCTCCATCCTGGTACCAGCTACAAATGAGCCGCTTTAGTTTCTTTCCCTTTTGTTTGTTTTAATGACAATCCTACCGTTAATTATTATTATTATTACTATTTTTGGCTGCCTTGGGTCTTCGTTGCTGCGTGTGGGCTTTCTCTAGTTGTGGCGAGAGGAGGCTACTCTTCGCTGTGGTGCGTAGGCCTGTCATTGCAGTGGCTTCTCTTGTGGAGCACGGGCTCTAGGTGCGTGGGCTTCAGTAGTTGTGGCACGTGGGCTCCGTAGTTGCGGCTCGCGGGCTCCAAAGCACAGCCTCAGTAGGTGTGGCGCACGGGCTTAGTTGCTCCACGGCATGTGGGATCTTCCTGGACCAGGGATGGAACCCGTATCCCCTGCATTGGCAGGTAGATTCTTAACCCGCTGCACCACCAGGGAAGTCCCACATTCATTTTTTTTTTTTAATCCCAATGACTGGAAACTGTTTCAAAGCAGAATATACTCCAAAGTGCTTTAGCTGTGCTCACCATGAATTCCTTCACTCCTCTCAACCCTGACGTCAGTGGTTATTAAGCTCTGCTACCCAGTGGATCTCCCTCCTTGTGTCCATCAAGTCATTAACCCAAGCACCGGGCTGGCATTTACTTGCCCATTCCTGGAACTCAACTTAATGTCAAGGGCATCTCCAGCTGCTAGCCCCCTCGCCTCTATCAGTCTATCACCCAGCTCACGGTGCCCCTCCCCTGAGAAGCTGCCCAGGCCTCTGGGTTTGCACACCCAGGAAGGGGCAAAAAGAGGTTGGGACCCAGCAATCCAGCTCCAGAGTCCACGTTCTGCCCTCAGCACCCCATGGGCCAGTCTAGCCAAGATCCACAGCTCAGGCTGCTGTGGGGTAGGTGGAAGGGGGTTTTCAGACCTTTCGGTCACAGCAGTACTCACTGCAATTAACCATCGTCAGAAACCTGTCCCCTGCTTTTGGCCTGACATTTTACCCAGTGGTGGCAGCAACAAGAAAAAGACTCTGTCCTCAAGAGAAGACTGGGGTTTGTGGCCCACGGTCATCACAGCGGGACTTGGAGCTGTTTGTCTAGAAGCGGGGCTGAGCTTCAGGGAGACGCCCGCTGTGCACAATGAGTTCTGAAGTCACAAGACGATGGGGTAGGAAGGGCGTACGCAGGCACCATGCTTGGGGACGCCCCACAGACCCTAACCGTGCGTCTTGCACTCCACGTCCTTCGTAGACAAATGGGTAAAAACAGCCCAGTGCAGCCCCATGGGAAGTGGGACTCCTGCAGCAAACTGGAGAGAGCGCGTGTCATCTAGCGGTACTCAGGTTTTTTAAAAAACAGACATTGGGCCAAGGCAACAAAACTTAGCCTGGCCACCTCCAGTGTCTAGGCTGTGTGTCCTAAGATCTGCTTGAGGACTTAGGAAAACGGATGAATGCTCTGTAGTCCTCTGTAGGACTTAGAGAGAAAAAAAAATCCCTTCTGTCTTCAGAGCCAGTCAAGGCTGTAACAGAATGGAAACACTTCAGGAAGGAGCTCCCAAACAATCATCTGAAGCAAATGAAAGCGTTCCTCCCAAACTATCCTTTTTCTAGAAGGCATTCCATCAGGATCTTCCTGCAACCTTCTGTTCTCTTTGTAAGTGGTAGTGTTTTGCTCTATGGAAAAGGTCAAGGTCCATCTCAAACCTATCCAAAGGCATCTAACTTTCCTGTAGCTGAAGTTCCACCGTTATCTAGCAGAGCCACGTCTGAGCCATCTGCACAGGACAAGTCTATATTTTCAACAGAGGTGTTAAAGTAATCTGTCCTCCTTCAAAGCCATTTGCCAACAGCCTCTTGGCATGTTGCCTCGGTGATCTCTGGAAGGTGATTTCTACTCACAATACCATGATTTGGAGCTGCACATTAGCTTGTCATCAAGACACTATTACGTAAAAAAAAAAAGAAAAGAAAAGTAGCCATTCACCTTTGGTTTTCTGCTTGATTTTTAAAAGAAATGATGGCCTTGACTACATTCTGATTTTCCAGGCTTAGCTGCTTATTTTGATCAAATTTCACGCTGAAGCTTATTACAAACGGCCGGTGGAGCACAAAGAGAAATCACGTTTGCAATTTGGTCTCCCGGGTTACTTATTGTTGGAACAATGGAAAGCTGCATCACGGGGGAATGTTATTATGAACAGCATCACGGGCATTTGGCACTAATCACTGATGGGCCACATGTCAAAAGAATGCAGTACAGGGACTACCCTGGTGGTGCAGTGGTCAGGACTCTGCGCTCCCAATGCAGGGGGCCCGGGTTCGATCCCTGGCCAGAGAGCTAGATCCCACACGCACGCCGCCACTAAATGTTCGCATGTCACAACTAAGGAGCCTGTCTGCTGCAACTAAGGAGCCCACGTGCCGCAGCTAAGGAGCCCGCCTACCGCAACTAAGACCCAGTACCACCAAATTAATTAATTAAATATTAAAAAAGTAAAACAAAAACTCAGTACATGCTCAGAGCTACATAGAAACGTGCAGTGAGGGGGAAGCAGGGGATTCCTGAGAGCCATGCAGGGTGGAAATGAGCAATTGGCGCATGTTTACCCTCTCTCTAGGGTGTAGGCGCTGAGCGCCCTTAGGAAGTGACAGAAAGCCAGGAAGAATGACCAAAGGGTGATTCACAACTAAGGAAGGCCTTCAACACAAACAGGGGCCTAAGGCACAGGCTCACAAACTTTTTCTTTAAAGGGCCAGAGAGTAAATATTTTAGGCTACATAGAGCTACAAAGTCACTGTCACCTATTTTTTTATTTTTTCCTACAATTTTTTAATAACGTAAAAACCATTCTTCCATCACTGGGACCATGAGCTGCACAGAAAGCAGCCTGGGCTGTGTGCGGTTTGCTGACCTCTGGCCTAAGCGAATTAAGTGGTGGTCTGCCGGTGACCTCAGGCCCAGAGGGCGTGTAAAACTCATGAAAGCAGCTCAGGATCCTCCTGTTTGAGTCAGAACTATGACTTGATTATACAGAAGCATGGACTCTACACAACTGGTCCACTGAGCCTTGCGCACCTGTGTCTCTACACCTTGAATGCAACCATGACCCTGCCGGCCTGGAACTGACGGTGCCCCTTCGGACTAAACTCAAATGCTGCCTCCTCCAGGAAGTCTGCTCTGACTTCTGGGGCACACCCATCCCTTCCCTGAACCTCCTACGCTCCCTGGTGCACCAGGCTCTCAGTAGACAGTAATACTGTTTATGACAACAGCTACTCACCTCCCCTTATGCCTTATGATTCAACAAATATTCACCATCATTATCTCACTCGAGCTTCCACTGCAGCCAGAGAGAAAGGCTCTGAGAGGTTAAGCGTGTTGTCCAAGGTCACATAACCGAGAAGAGGCTAACAGGACCTGAATCAGAGGCTGTCTGGCTCCTTACATCACTCAGCCACCCTGATTCTCCCTTCATCGGCCTGTCTTCTTTCCAGGAGGGCTTGTAACTTCCTTGATATCAAGAACCAGGCTTTACGCTTCCCTGTAGCCCTGCCAGACAGAGCCTGACTACTCCAGACCCAGCACTGAATGGCCGCTCAGTAAGTACGTGGGTTGGATGTGCAGGGAAGCCCGGGCAGGCAGGCGTCATACACCGAAGAGCATCACGGTGTGGGGCGGAGGGGACAGAAAGGCAGCCACGGCTCGCCCTCACCCATGGGCCCAGACACACAACGTTCGCCCCAGGAGGTGACGCTGTGCAAGCAGAGCCAGAGGCCAGGCCACACCTCACACTTTCTGGTCTCCTCCAACACCCTCGTGCCCTCCCGTCACACACTCTGCCTGCGTCTCTCTTCCCAAGCTCGTCCCCATGAGCACGCAAGGAGGAGTATGATGTACCGCAGAGCTTTTCAAACTGCGGGTCAAGACTTATTCGCGATCACAAAATCAATTAAGTGGCTCACGACTGGCATTTTTATTAACGAAATGAAAAGACCAAAATGCATTTCACGTTCTGAGGTAAGGATGGGAGCATACTGTTCAGTGAAACTGTTGTTTGCTGTGTCTACACATGGGTGTCCATGTCCGTGCATGTGTGCGTATTGTTTTGTAATATAAAAGTTCAAAAAATGCAAACGAAGTGGTAATACCACAAGCTCTGGAGCCCGTCTGCCTGGAGTCAAATCCACCTCTACCACTTAACTGCTGTGTTACCTTAGGCAGGTTCCTTAAACTCTCTGTTATTTCAATTTGCTTATTTATGGAGTCAGTAACTATACCCACGTCACAAGGGTTTGGGGAGGGTTCAATGAATGAACATACAAAAGGCTCTTTAGAATACCTGGCACACAGCAAGTACTCAAAAAATTAAAAAGTCAGCTAATATGATTGGTACCCATACACTACCTGTTATCCCATTTGCCTGATGGAAACTGAGGCAGAGAGAGACGGATAGAGCAGAGAGCCCAGAGTTTCCACTTCCTCTCTACCCACAGGGCAGCACCCTCCCACATCACTGAAGTTTCTTCCAGCCTGGGGGCTCTTTACTAAGCTGAAGACAATTACAAATATTCCCTGCTACCAGCATCTCGCGGCTTGGTCATGAGGATTGATGAGACACTGTCTGCAAAGTGCTTAGAGCGCCTTGCAGACAAGTGCAATATAAATTCACAATGTCATTTTAACGTTCTCATTACTATTATTAAAATGGACAAAATGGAGAGAACACGATTTCAGCAATGTAAGTTTTAATGGGTGCCAGGAATACGGATTCTGGGAACAATCGGTTATCGCGGCGCCTGCATCTCCGATCCACTCGAGCGACTAAGTGATGTCTAAGCCATCAACTTTGTTTAATTTCACAATGAGAGTCATCTTTCCCTCGCCCCAGGGCAGAGTTTTTTTGTATTTTGGGAAATAAAGCTCAGCTTGATGATGACACTTTTCCCAAAATTCATTTTGATATATCGATTGCCATCTATGCCCTGGCCTTACAGGTACGCAAAGAAAACATCAATGTGTTCATTTATCAAAAGCTCCTGCCCAGGATGGGCTGCCAGGGCTTGGAGCTGCTCTGGCTCATCCAGTAACTTCTCACAGAAAAACGGTCAAAGGCACAAACTACTGGGTGTAAGACAGGCTCAAGGATGTACCGTACAACACGGGGGATAGAGCCAATATTTTATAATAACTGTAAATAGAAAGTAACCTTTAAAGTTGTATTAAAATTTTTTAATTTAAAAAATAAACTTGCGGGCTTCCCTGGTGGCGCAGTGGTTGAGAGTCCGCCTGCCGATGCAGGGGACGCGGGTTCGTGCCCCGGTCCAGGAAGATCCCACATGCCGCGGAGCGGCTGGGCCCGTGAGCCGTGGCCGCTGGGCCTGCGCGTCCGGAGCCTGTGCTCCGCAACGGGAGAGGCCACGACGGTGAGAGGCCCGCGTGCAGCAAAAAATAAAATAAAATAAAATAAACTTGCTACATTATAACATTATAAAAAAAAAACTAAAAATACATAAATAGTCAAAGCAAACAGTTTCAGAGGACTTCTCAGTCTAAACGTCTCCATCTGGGATGAGTACACAGCTATGGTATCTCCGAGCAATCTGGGGCTCCTCAAAACTATTAAGAATCACCTCTCTTGGGCTCCCACTTTTACTCTGTGAAAAAGGACTTAAAGCATTCTTATACTGCATCAGGGAATGATATACGATGGAATGAAATACAAATGTCCATGCATCTCTACGATAAAAAGGTGGAGAATTCACAGACTTTCTACTCCACAGCGCGTTCAAGACTACAACCCCGTTTACGTTATTCCTATGGTGACTTCTGAGATAAATCCTCAAGTTCACGCCCTTTGTGTAGGTAAGGAAGGAAGGAAGTTGATTGGCTTAAGATGATACAAGTCAGTGGCCCAGCAAGGACGAGAACAAAGTTCTCTCTGAGTCCTCAACAAGAAATCTTTCTGTAATATGACAAGGTCACCTTTTTATCAAGGACCTGCTCCACGCCAGGCACTGCATGGAGGCCTCCACGTACTTCCCATTGAAGCTCAAATCATCCTTTGAGGTCAGGGTACGTCCAATACAGAGATGATGAACGGACGTTCTGAGCTGCTGAGAAATTCGTCCAAGGTCTCACACACGCTTGTAAGTGATGGAAGGGGGATTGCAACGTATGCCTTTTGTACATGTCTTTGACAGTCAGGAGACTATGCTCGCAAACTACATTCCACTTACACTTCCTGGCATCCCTTTGCTATGTGCAGTAGGCTGAAAAATATCCTCCCCCGCCCCGCCCCCCGAAATATCACGCCCTAATCCCTGGAGTCTGTTGCCTTATAAGGAAAAAGGGTCTTTGCAAATGTGATTAAACTAAGACTTTTGAGATGGAGAGATTATCATAAGGAAAAAGGGTCTTTGCAAATGTGATTAAACTAAGACTCTTGAGATGGAGAGATTATCCTGAATTAACAGCATAGGACCTAAATTCCGTCAGATGTATCCATATAAGAGGAAGGCAAAGAAAGATTTGACACAGACAGAGAAGATGACGTGAAGACACATCAAGGAGACAGACCTGAAGATGCTGGTCTTAGAGACTGGAATGATGTGACCACAAGCCAAGGAATACCAGCAGTGACCAGGAACTGCAAGAGTCAAGGGAGGCGTTCTCCTTCAGAGCCTTCTGAGGTTGTGCAGCCCTGTGGACACCCTGATATTCGGCCCAGGGAAACTGCTTTCGGACTTCTGGCCTCCAGATCCCTGAGAGCATACACTTCCGTTGCTTAAAGCCACCAAGTCTATGGTGATTTCCTACAGCAGCCACAGGAAGTGAATACACTACTCTGACCATCATCACATCACTTAAGACACAGTACTTACCTACTTCCGGCCCCCCCACTAACAGTGAAGTCCACGTGTATCCCACACTCTCCACCTGCCCTCAGTACACACAGCTCCTGTCACGGTCCACAGGGAAGGCCCAGTGGCCTATGAGACTCTCACCCAGGAATCACCATCAAGAGAAGTGACTACGGGACTTCCCTGGTGGCGCAGTGGTTAAGAATCTGCCTGCCAATGCAGGGGACACGGGTTTGAGCCCTCATCCGGGAAGATCCCACATGCTGCAGAGCAACTAAGCCCGTGTGCCACAACTACTGAGCCTGCGCTCTAGAGCCCGCGAGCCACAACTACTGAGCCTGCGTGCCACAACTACTGAGGCCCGCGCGCCTAGAGCCCGTGCTCCGCAACAAGAGACGCCACCGCAATGAGAAACCCGTGTGCCGCAACAAAGAGCAGCCCCTGCTCGCCACAACAAAGACCCAACATAGCCAAAATAAATAAATAAATTTATTTAAGAAAACACACCTGCATCTTTAAAAAAAAAAAGAGAGAGAGAGAAGTGACTATGATTAAGTGCTTTGCAAAGCAGTCTCCTTGCTCCTCAACTTGCAGGGAGCAGACACAGTAACTACCCCAGTGATAGAATCTAGCTGATCTAAAAAATCAAAGCTTCATCAGCGTCTCAACATCAACCCAAACCAGTTTCTAAACAAAACCCTTCACAAATTGCTGTTTTTTCTTTCTTAAATAACTTTCTGAATTTCCAAAAGGCAACGAATGCACCTCATTTATTCCCTACTTTACATAGTAAATATCCTTGACATCAAAGGTACGGTTTACATCTGAAACGAGGAGGACTGGCTTGAGGCCAGTATCATAGGAAGACAACTGGAAGATGCCCAAGGAAGTGGACGATACATCTGCCCCGGTGCACGGCCGGAGACCTTTGCCCTCCATGCCAAGGTTCAATCAGAAACTGATTTTGTGGTGATGAAAGCCACCATGGAATACCTGTGGAATGTCAGTGACCTGGGCGATGAGTCAGGCTCCCAGGCAGGAAATACGTCCTGTGGACTTGGCGTTAACCAGCCTCCCAACAGCCGCGTTTCGGAAGGGAGAGGCTTCGCGGCTCGTCCCTCGTCTGCCATCCCTCTAACTGGCTCACGCGCTAAGATGACCGGACCCCTGGGAAACATCACCAAGGGAAACTCGGCAAGAGGATGAACAGAAAACAGAGACAGCCACATGGGAATAGCACAGGGGGAAGTCTGCTTCGAGTGAAGAAACTCAGCCATGGTGGATGAGACCCTTTGGGGGTTGGCAGGGTCAGCTCCTGGCTCTGTCACAGTTTTCCATGTGTCCCCTTGACAGTGGAGCCCAAGCCGGCTGTCCACAAACTTCATCCCCCTAGATCTCTGAACAGTCTGGTTCTTTAGCCTTTCCTTGGAATCTGTGAGCTGCTCCTTGTATTTCCAGAAAATTCCTTTTTCCTTCTTAAGAAGTCAGGATCAGATTTGGAGGCTCGCAGTCAAAGAACCCTAGCACAGCCACCAAGTTCAAGGTCTCCAAGGCCAGGCTCACACCGCCTTTCCAAGTCCCTCTTGCCCTACACTGGAATCACCTAAAAAACTTAAGTAATCCTGACGTCCAGTACCCCACCCCTAACGATTTGGGTATGAACGGAGCAGCGCATTGCTGAATGATCCCCAGGTGACCCTGACGTGTAGCAGGGTTGACAACTACCCCTCGTGACTATTCATGGCCAAACCTGTCTATTTACCGTCATCAGAACACATGGCGCCAGCACCATTCCACACCTGCACTCCCCACATTACCTCTGCTGCCCGTACCACACACCACGGCCACATTAGTCTTCCTGCTCTCCTCTCTGCCACTCCTCAAACACCTTCCATGGCTCCCCATTGCTTCCAATAGGCAGTCCGAATCCTTTAGACGAGCAATCAATTTCCTCCATATTTGACCCAATCTACTTTCCAATCTAGAGTCACTATTCACTGCTTCCCTCTGGGTCCCGCTACTCCAGTCCAACTGTTCTATTACCTCTTATCTGGACATGCACAGCTCTTAGTGCAAACAATGGAGCCCATTCCAGTTTATACCGGAAGTAAGGCTATTGTTTTTTTCACATAATCCCTGGAAGGGCTAGAGAATTGAGTATGCAACCAAGATTCATATCAGATTATCCTACTAGACCATGCCAGTGGAGACGCTACTGCCACGAGGTCTGGGATAGGCCCTGCAGAGCCCCCTGCCAACGCCTGGCCAAGGACGCTGCCCTTAGTTCTCCTGCCTTTGCTCTCTCTCAGTGCCACCTTGTCACACACTGGCCCTGTCCCCAAGGAGACTCCATATGGCTGCGGCCCCTTCCCATCACCCTCTTCCAAATGAGAATCTCATGCCAGGGCAGATGAGTGATGCAGCCCACGTCACATGCTGCACCCTACCTGCAAGGGATTCTGGGAAAGCAAGTTTCTGATCACGACTTTGGGGAAGCAGGACTCAGAGAAGGAAAGTCCCGAGGAGGATTGGCCAAGGTGGCAGAGTAAGAATACCTTGAGCTTACCTCCTCCCACGGGCACACCAAAAGTACAACTATTTACAGAGCAACTACTCATGAGAAGGACCTGAAGATTAGAACAACAGATCTCCTACAACTAAAGATATAAAGAAGGAAGCACAGGGCTTCCCTGGTGGCGCAGTGGCTGGGAGTCCGCCTGCCGATGCAGGGGACACGGGTTCGTGCCCAGGTCCAGGAAGATCCCACATGCCGCGGAGCGGCTGGGCCCATGAGCCATGGCCACTGGGCCTGCGCGTCCGGAGCCTGTGCTCCGCAACGGGAGAGGCCACAACGGTGAGAGGCCCGCGTACCGCAAAAAAAAAAAAAAAAAAAAGAAGGAAGCACAATGAGATGGGTAGGAGGGGCAGAGACACGGTACAGTCAAGACCCACACCCCCAGGTAGGCGACCCACGAATGAGAGGATAATTACGACTGCCGACCTTCTCCCAAGGAGCGAGGGGTCGAAGCCCCGCATCGGGCTGCCTAGCCCAGGGTCCCACACCAGGAAGACAAGCCCCCAGAATGCTTGGCTTTGGAGGCCAGTGGGGCTTACTTTTGGGGGAGCCACAGGCTGTGGGAAACAGAGACTCTACTTTTAAAGGATGCACATAAAATCTCATATATTCTAGGACCCATAGCAAAAGCGGTAATTTGAAAGGAGCCTGGGTCAGACCCACTTGTCGATCTTGGAGGCAACTGGGAATCACCCTAGGTACACAAATGCTAGCATGAGCCATTCAGGGAAGTTCATCCTAACATGAGGACACTACTGAGAAGCTCCAATCTGGAATCCTCCCTCTAGTTTATTAGTCCTGGGACCCAGCCCAACCCGTCAGCCCGGTCAGCACCAGTCCTGGGATGCCCCAGGCCAAGGAACTAGTTGGGTGGAGACACAGCTCTGCCCACCAGCAGGCTGGCTACCATAGTACCTCATTTTCTCCCAGCTGCCTCAGGCCTGACCTCACCCACCAGAGGGTCCAGGACCTGGCACTAGCTCTAGGATACAGCATCATCCACTAGCAAGCAAACACCAGACTGGAGACCCCCAGGGCCCCAGCCTCGCCCATCAGCAGGTGGACACAAGCCTGAGGACCACCATGACCCTGCAAAAGCAGAGACAAGACCAGGCCCACCCACCAGCAGGCCAACAACAACCCAGGATCAATACCCCCCACCATAGCCCTGCCCACCAGCAAGCTAAAACTACCCTGGACTCCCAGCCCCTGCAGCCAGCCATCCCATCCCAGGTCCACCCACAAGTGGGCCAGCACTAGCTCCAGGATTCCCAGGGGCTCCACAGCCACTTACCCACCAGTAGGCCAGCAGCCTCCACACAAGGCAGGGCCTGGCAACCAACCAGAGCAGGGGCCACCTATCACACCACCCACAGCAGTCAGCCTAAAATAACAGAAGGACCCATGCAGCCCACATAGTGGGGACCCCTAGAGTATACAGCTCTGGTAACCAGAAGGGACTGTACTGCTGGGCCCCACAGGACATCTCCTACATAAGATCACTTCTCTAAGATCAGGAAATGGAACCAACCTATCAAAAACATAGAAATAAAAGCAGCGAATTAGGCAAAATGAGGCAACAAGGGAATATTTTCCAAACTAAGGAACAAGATGAAACCCCAGAAGAAGAACTAAGTGAAGTTCTTATATGCAATATACCCGATAAAGAGTTAAAGGTAATGACTGTAGAGATGCTCAAAGAACTCAGGAGAACAGACGAACACAATGAGAAATTCAAAAAGGAGCGTAGAAAACATAAAGAAGAACCAACAGAGCTGAAGAATAAAATAACTTAGATTAAACACACACACACACACACACACACACACTAGAAGGAATCAACAGTGGATTAGATAACACAGGAAGGGAATCAATGAACTGGAAGACAAAGTAGCTCAAGTTGAACAGAAAATTTTAAAAAGAACTTTTAAAAATGAGGGCAGTTTAAGAGACCTCTAGGACAACATCAAGCTTACTAAAATTTGCATTAGAGGGGGTTTCAGAAGGAGAAAAGAGACAGAAAAAGGGACAGAGAACATATTTGAAAACATACTAGCTAAAAACTTCCCTAACCTGGGAAAAGAAACAAACATCCAAGTCCAGGAAGAAAAGAAAGTCTCAAACAGGATAAACCCAAGGAGGACCACGCCAAGACACACTTTAATTAAAATGTCAAAAATTAAAGATAAAGAGAGAATATAAAAGCAGCAAGGGAAAAACAACAAGTCATATACAGAGTAATTCCCAAAAGCCTAGCAGCTAACTTTTAAGCAGAAACTCTGCAGGCCAGAAGGGAGTAGCACAATATATTTAAAGTGATGAAACGGGAACATCTACAACCAAGAATACTCTAAAAAACAGGCTCTCATTCAGATTTGATGGAGATCAAAAGTTTTACAAATAAGGATAAGCTAAAATATTTCAGCACCATGAAACCAGCTTTACAAGAAATGTTAAAGGGAATTCTCAAGCAGAAAAGAAAAGGTCACAACTAGAAATACAAAAATTATGAAAGGAAAAATCTTATCGGTAAAGGCAAATATAGAGCAAAGGTAGTAAATTAACCATTTATAAAGCTAGTAGGAAGGTTAAAGACAAAAGTAATAAAATCATCTACACCTACAATAAGTAGTTAAGGAATACACAAAATAAAAGCATGGAAAATATGATGTCAAAAAGAGTAAACATGGAAGGTACAAATACACGGTTGTTAAAATGTGTTCAAACTTAAGAGATCAGCAACTTAAAACAACCACAAAGATAGATTCCTGTATATAAACCTCATAGTAATCACAAACCAAAAATCTATAATAGATACACAGAAAAAATGAGAAAGTAAAATCCAAACAAAACACTAAAGATAATCATCAAGCACAATAGAACAGAGCAAAAGAAGAACAAAAAACCCCTCAAAAACAACTCCCCTAAATTAACAAAACGGCAATAAGTGCATACCTATCAATAAGTACTTTAAATGTAAATGGACAAAATGCTGCAATCAAAAGACATAGAGTGGCTGAATAAATACAAGATTCATATGTATGCTGCCTGCAAAAGACTCCCTTCGGATCTAGACACACACAGATGTTAAATGAGATGGAAAAAGGTATTCCATGCAAATGGAAACAAAGAGAGCCAGGGTAGCAATACTTATATCAGACAAAATAGACTAAGTCAAAGATTGTTGCTGAGACAAAGAAGGATACTACATAATGATCAAGGGATCAATCCAAAAAGAAGATATAACAATTGTAAATATGTATGCACCCAACATAGGAGCACCTCAATACACAAAGATTAACAGACACAAAGGAAGAAACTAACAGTAACACAATAATAGTAGGAGCCTTTCACACCCCACTTACCTCAATGGACAGGTCACCCAGACAGAAAATCAGTAAGAAAACCTGGCCTTAACATTACACTGTTAATAGATACGTATAGAACACTCCATCCAAAAGCAGCAGAATATCTATTCCTTCCAAGTGCACATGGAACATTCTCCAGGATAGATTACATGCTAGTCCACAAACAAGTGTTAGTAAATTTAAGCAGATTGAAATCATATCATTCTGACCACAATGCTATGAGACTAGAAATCAACCTCAAAAAAAAAAAAAAAAACTGGAAAAAGCACAAACACATGCAGGCTAAACAATATGCAACTAAACAACCAAAGGGCCACTGAAGAAATCAAAGAGGAAATCAAAAAATACCTAGAGACAAACGAAAACAAAAACACAATGATCCAAAATCTATAGGACACAGAAAAAGCAGTTCTAAGAAAGAATTTTGTAGCAATAAAAGTCTACCTCAGGAAACTAGAAAAATGTTAATTAAACAACCTAACAATACACCTAAAGGAACTAGAACAAGAAGAACAAACAAAACCCAAAATTAGTAGAAGGAAAGAAATAATAAAAATCAGAGCAGAAATAAATGAGATAGACACTAAACAACAATCAAAAAGAGTAATGTAACAAAACCTGGTTCTTTAAAAACATAAACAAGGGCTTCCCTGGTGGCGCAGTGGTTGAGAATCCGCCTGCCGATGCAGGGGACATGGGTTCATGCCCCGGTCTGGGAAGATCCCACATGCCGCGGAGCGGCTGGGCCCGTGAGCCATGGCTGCTGAGCCTGCGCATCCAGAGCCTGTGGTCCGCAACGGGAGAGGCCACAACAGTGAGAGGCCCGCGTACCGCAAAAAAAAAAAAAAAAAAGATAAACAAAACTGATAAACCTTTAGCTAGACTCAATAGGAAAAAAAGAGAGAAATCAGAAATAAAAAATGAGAAGGTATATCTGACAACACTGAAATACAAAGGATCATAAGAGACTATTACAAACAACTATATGCCAATAAAATGGCCAAGCTAGAAGAAATGGACAAATTCCTAGAAATGTACAATCTCCCAAGACTGAACCAGGAAGAAATAGAAAATATGAACAGACCAATCCCAGTAACTAAACTGAATCAGTAAGAAAGAAAAAAAAAAAAAAAAACTCCCGACAAAGAAAATCCAGGACCAGATGGCTTCACAGGTGAACTCTATCAAACTTTTAAAGAAGAGTTAACACCAATCCTTCTCATATTATTGACAAAAACTGCAGAGGAAAAAATGCTTCTGAATTCATTCTATGAGGCCAGCATCACCCTGATAGCAAAACCAGAAAAAAATATCACACACACACAGAATTACAGGCCAATATCACTGATGAACATAGATACTAAAATTCTCAAGAAAATGTTAGCAAACTGAATTCAATGTTACATTAAAAGGATCATACACCAATGACCAAGTGGGATTTATCCCAGGGATACAAAGATGGGTCAGTATCCACAAATCAATTACTGTGGTACACCCCATTAACAACCTGAAGAATAAAACCCATATGATCATCTCAATAAATAGAGAAAAAACTGTGACAACATCCATTTATGATAAGAACGCTTCAGAATGTGGGTATAGAGGGAACATACCTCAACATAATAAAGACCATATATGACAAACCCACAGTTAACATCATACTCAACAGTGAAAATGAAAGCATTTCCTCTAAGATCAGGAACCAGACAAGGATGCCCACTCTTGCCACTTTTATTCAACATGGTATTGGAAGCCCTAGCCATAGCAATCATTCAAAAAAAAAAAAACAAAAACAAAGGAATCCAACTTGGAAAGGAAGAATTAAAACTGTCACTGTTTGCAGATGACATGGTGTTAAACATAGGAAATCCTAAAGATGTCATCAAAAACCTACTAGAGGGCTTCCCTGGTGGCGCAGTGGTTGAGACTCCGCCTGCCGATGCAGGGGACACGGGTTCGTGCCCCAGTCCGGGAGGATCCCACATGCCGTGGAGCAGCTGGGCCCATGAGTCATGGCTGCTGAGCCTGAACATCCGGAGCCTGTGCTCCTCAACGGGAGAGGCCACAACAGTGAGAGGCCCGCGTAACGCGCAAAAAAAAAAAAAAAAAAAAAACCCTACTAGAACTCATCAATACATTCTGCAAAGTTGCAAAATTAATATACAGAATCTGTTGCTTTTCTATATACTAACAATAAGCTGTAAGGAAGAAATTTTTTAAACATCCCATTTTCATTTGCATCAAAAGTCTACAATACCTAGAAATAAATCTAAGGAGATAAAAGACCTGTGCTCAGAAAACGATAAGACGATGATGAAAGGAACTGAAGATGACAGAAACAGATGGAAAGACATACCATGCTCATGGACTAGAAGAATTAATATTGTTAAAATGACCATACTACCCAAGGCAATCTACAGACTCAATGAAATCCTTATCAAAATGCCGTTTTCCACATAACTACAACAGATAATTCCAAAATTTCTATAGAAACACAAAAGACCCTGAATAGCCAAAACAATCTAGAGAAGAACAAAGCTGGAGGTATCAAGCTCCCTGATTTCAAACTAAACTACAAAGCTACAGCAATCAAAACAGTATGGTAGTGGCACACAAACAGACACATAGGTCAATGAAACAGAATAGACAGCCCAGAAATAAAGCTACACTTTTATGGGTAAATAATCTATGACAAAGGAGGCAAAAATATACAATGGGGAAAGGAGAGCCTGTTAATAAATGATGTTTGGAAAACTGGACAACTACAAGCAAAAGAATCGAACTGGACTACTTTCTCACACCATATATAAAAATAAACCCAAAGTGGACTAAAGACGTAAATGTAAGACCTAAATCCATAAAACTTCTAGAAGAAAACATAGGCAATATGCTCTTTGACATCAGCCTTAACAATTATTTTATGGTTCTATCTCCTCTGGCAAAGGAAACAGAAATAAACAAATGAGACTACATCCAAAAGTATTTGCACAGAGAAGGAAACTATCAAGAAAACAAAAAGGTTGCTTACTGAATAGGAGAAAATATTTGGAAAGGATATATCTGACACAGAGTAATATCCAGAATGTACAAAGAATTCATACAACTCAACATCAAAAAAGCAAACAACCCAATTAAAAAATGGACAGAAGCCCTGAATAGACACTTTTCCAAAGAACATATAAATGGCCAACCAGCAAATGAAAAGATGCTCCACATCACTAATTATTAGGGGAATGCAAATCAAAACCACCATGAGGTGGCGAACTAAGAGGATGCGGAATTCCCATCTCCACACAACTAGGGCACCTACCAGGCACCAGTGGGGGACCGCGGACACCTAAGGGGGCGGGAGGAACCCCCAGCGACCGGGTAAGACGTGGGGTGTGGGGGTAGTAGTGGGGGGTGGAGAAGTGGAGGCGGGACCGGACTGGCACCCCTGAGGGGCAGCTGGGGGAGGGGAAGGGATCCCACGCCTGAAGGAGGAAATTGGGGGACCGCTGGGAGGGCAGAGAATCAAAAGGAAGAGTGGCCAGTTTTCCCCTGTCCTCTTGGGCCCCCGGGAGCCTGCTGAGATCCCAGGCCTGATCCTCTGCCCACCGAGGCCCCCTCCAGCCTGGCAGATCCTGAGGCAGTGGGAGGGAGGGAAGGAGGAGCAAAAGTAAAGGCCGGAATTACGGGACTGGTACCCCTTAGGGGTGGCTGGAGGAGGGAGGAGTTCCTACAGCCAGCAGGACCCACCCACGGTTCGGGGTCCAGCGGGAATGGGGGAGACCCTGCGGGAGACATGGGGGGACACGGAGGAAGGAAGGGAATGCGGCCAGCGCTTTCCCTGTCCACTTAGGCACAGGGAGCCTGTTGGGCTCCCAGGCCTAATCCTCTGCCCTCAGAGTCTCCCTACTGCCATGCAGAGCCCAAGCCCTGCCCATACACCCCCACCCAGGGCCCCACCTCTACACTCGGAGGCCCCCTCTGAGACCCCCTCCAACTGCGCTGGGCCTAAACCCCACCCACACACCCTCACCCAGGGCCCTACCGCCAAACACTGGAACTCCACACTCTGGAGGCGGCCCCTTAGACTTGCTGCCTCTCCGCTTCTAGGACTTCTAGGACGGTCCTAAGCAGAGGCCCTGCCCCAGGCTTCAACAACGCCCGGCCTAGGCTGCGCCCCTAAGGCCTTTTCCAGCTGCATGGGTCCTGAGCCTAGGCTCCACCCCACACTCAAACGCCACCACCCGACCTCCCCGCCCAGGTCCTGCCCCACCCTAAACGCTGCCCCTGCCTAAGTTCCACCTTCGTCTAAACTCCACCCCCATGTAGCCAAGGTTTGGGGGTTTTTTCTTTATCTTTTCTCCTCTTTTATATTGGGGTTCTGTTTCACCTTGTTGTTGACTCATTGTTGTTGATTCATTTATTTTTTTCTAATAAATCTTTTATTTTGCTAATTTTCTTTTATTCTTTATATGTTGTTATTGTTCTACTCCTTTGGGCTTGCTCACCCCCCTTTTCTTCTCTTGTGGTCTTGTTTTACCTTATTGCAGTTGTTTCAATTATGTTTTTATTTTTCCTAATATATTTTTGGTTTTTCTAATTTTATTTTGTTATTTATTCTTTGTTATTGCACTGCTCCATTTTTTCTTTTCTTTTTTTTTTTTTTTTTGCCTCACCACATTGCTTGTGGGATCTTGGTTCCCCCCAGGCCAGAGGTTGGGCCCACGCTCCTGCGGTGGGAGCTCTGATTTCAAACCACTGGAGTAACAGAGAACCTCAGACCCCAGGGAATATTAATTGGAGTGAGGCCTCCCAGAGGTCCTCATCTCGGCACCAAGACCCAGCTCTATACAACCGCCTGCAAACTCTAGTGCTGGATGCCTCAGGCCAAACAACCAGCAAGACAGGAATACAGCACCACCCATCAAAAAAAAAAAAATTAAATGACAAAAAAATATGTTGCAGACAGGGGGGCAAGGTGAAAACTTACAAGATCAAATAAATGACGACAAAATAGGCAAACTACCTGAAAAAGGATTCAAAGTAATGACAGTAAGGATGATCCAAAATCTCAGAAACAGAATGGAGAAAATATAAGAAACAATTAACAAGGATCTAGAAGAACTAAAGAGCAAACAAACAATGACAAACAACACAATAACTGAAATTAAAAATACTCTAGAAGGAATCGATAGCAGAATAACTGAGGCAGAGAACGGATAAGTGACCTGGAAGATAAAATAACTACTGCAGAGCAGAATAAAGAAAAAAGAATGAAAAGAATAAAGGACAGTCTCAGAGACCTCTGGGACAACATTAAATGCACCAACATTTGAATTATAGGGGTCCCAGAAGAAGAGAAAAGGAAAGGGACTGAGAAAATATTTAAAGAGATTATACTCAAAAACTTCCCTAACATGGAAAAGGAAATAGCCAATCAAGTCCAGGAAGCGCAGAGAGTCCCATACAGGATAAACCCAAAGAGAAACACGCCAAGACACATATTAATCAAGCTATCAAAAATTAAATGCAAAGAAAAAATATTAAAAGCAGCAAGGGAAAAGCAACAAATAACATACAAGGGAATCCCCATAAGGTTAACAGCTGATCTTTCAGCAGAAGCTCTGCAAGCCAGAAGGGAGTGGCAGGACATATTTTAAAAGATGAAAGGGAAAAACCTACAATGACGATTACTCTACCTGGCAAAGATCTCATTCAGATTCGATGGAGAAATCAAAAGATTTACAGACAAGCAAAAGCTATGAGAATTCCGCACCACCAAACCAGCTCTACAACAAATGCTAAAGGAACTTCTCTGTGTGGGAAACACAAGAGAAGAAAAGGACCTACAAAAACAAACCCATAACAATTAAGAACATGGTAATAGGAACATACATATCAATAATCACCTTGAATGTAAATGGATTAAATGCTCCAACCAAAAGACACAGACTGGCTGAATGGATCCAAAAACAAGACCTTTATTTATGCTGTCTACAAGAGAACCACTTCAGACATAGGGACACATACAGACTGAAAGTGAGGGGATAGAAAAAGATATTCTATGCAAATGGAAATCACAAGAAAGCTGGAGTAGCAATACTCATATCAGATAAAACAGACTTTAAAATAAAGACATTTACAAGAGATAAGGAAGAACACTACATAATGATCAAGGGATCAATCCAAGAAGAAAACGTAACAATTATAAATATTTATGCACCCAGCATAGGAGCACCTCAATACATGAGGCAAATGCTAACAGCCATAAAGGGAAAAATCGACAGTAACACAATGATAATGGGGGATTTAACACCCCACATACACCAACAGACAGATCATCCAGACAGAAAATAAATAAGGAAACACAAGCTTTAAATGATACAGCAGACCAGAGAGACTCAATTGATATTTTTAGGACATTCCATCCAAAAGTGGAAGAATACACTTTCTTCTCAATTGCACGTGGAACATTCTCCAGACAGATCATATCTTGGCTCAAATCAAGCCTTGAAAAATTTAAGAAAATTGAAATCGTATCAAGCATCTTTTCTGACCACAATGCTATGAGATTAGAAGTGAGTTACACGAAAAAAAAAGTAAAAAACAAAAATAGATGGAGGCTAAACAGCACGCTGTTAAAAAATCAAGAGATCACTGAAGAAATCAAAGATGAAATTAAAAAATACCTAGAAACAAATGACAACGAAAACACGATGATCCAAAACCTATGGGATAGAGCAAAAGCAGTTCTAAGAGGGAAGTTCACAGCAATTCAAGCTCACCTCAAGAAACAAGAAAAATCTCAAATAAACAATCAAATGTTACACCTAAACCAACAAGAAAAAGAAAACCCAAAGTTAGGAGAAAGAAACAAATCATAAAGATCAGAGCAGAAATAAATGAAATAGAAACAAAGAAAACAATGACAAAGATTATAAAATTAAAAGCTGGTTCTTGGGGGCTTCCCTGGTGGCGCAGTGGTTGAGAGTCCGCCTGCCGAAGCAGGGGACACGGGTTTGTGCCCTGGTCCAGGAAGATTCCACATGCCGCGGAGCGGCTGGGCCCGTGAGCCATGGCCGCTGAGCCTGCGCGTCCGGTGCCTGTGCTCCACAACGGGAGAGGCCACAACAGTGAGAGGCCCACATACCACAAAAAAAAAAGCTGGTTCTTTGAGAAGATAAACAAAATTGATAAACCTTTAGCCAGACTCATCAAGAAAAAAAGACAGAGGACTCAAATCAATAAAATTAGAAATGAAAAAGGAGAGATTATAACTGACACCGCAGAAATACAAAGGATCATACGACACTACTACAAGCAACTGTTTGCCAATAAAATGGACAACCTGGAAGAAATGGAAAAATTCTTGGAAAAGTACAACCTTCCAAGATTGAACCAGGAAGAATTAGAAAATATAAACAGACCAATCACAGGTAATGAAATTGAAACTGTAATTAAAAATCTTCCAACAAACAAAAGCCCAGGACCAGATGGCTTCACAGGCGAATTCTATCAAACATTTAGAGAAGAGCTAACATCCATCCTTCTCAAATTCTTCCAAAAAACTGAAGAGGGAGAAACACTTCCAAATTCATTCTACGAAGCCAACATCACCCTGATACCAGACTCAGACAAAGATATCACAAAAAAAGAAAATTACAGACCAATATCACTGATGAACATAGATGGAAAAATCCTCGACAAAATACTAGCAAACAGAATCCAACAACACATTGAAAGGATCATACACCATGATCAAGTGGGGTTTATCCCAGGGATGCAAGGATTCTTCAACATACACATAATAATTAATGTGATACAACATATTAACAAATTGAAGAATCAAAACCATATGATCATCTCAAGAGATGCGGAAAAATCTTCTGACAAAATTCAACACCCATTTATGATTAAAAAAAAACCTCTCCAGAAAGTGGGCATAGAGGGAACCTAGCTCAACATAATAAAGGCCGTATGTGACAAACCCACAGCAAGCATCATACTCAATGGTGAAAAAGAGCATTTCCTCTATGATCAGGAAAACACAAGGATGTCCACTCTTGCCACTATTATTCAACATAGTTTTGGAAGTCCTAGCCAAGGCCATCAGAGAAGAAAAATAAATTAAATGAATACAAATTGGAAAGGAAGAAGTAAAACTGTTACTGTTTGCAGATGACATGACACTATAAATAGAAAATCCTAAAGATGCCACCAGAAAACTAGCAGAACTAATCAATGAGTTTGGTAAGTTTGCAGGATACAAAATTAATGCACAGAAATCTCTTGCATTCCTATACATTAACAATGAAAGATCAGAAAGAGAAATTAAGGAAACAATCCCATTTACCATCACAACAAAAAGAATAAAATACCTAGGAATAAACCTACCTAAGGAGGCAAAAGAGCTGTACTCAGAAAAATATAAAACACTGATGAAAGAAATTAAAGATAACATAAACAGATGGAGAGATATACCATGCTTCCTGAATTGGAAGAATCAATATCGTGAAAATGACTATAGTACCCAAAGCAATCTACAGGTTCAATGCAATCCCTATCAAATTACCAATGGCATTTCTCACAGAATTAGCACAAGAAATTTTACAATTTGTATGGACACACAAAAGACCCCGAATAACCAAAGCAATCTTAAGAAAGAAAAATGGAGCTGGAGGAATCAGGCTCCCTGACTTCAGACTATACTACAGACTATACTATAAAGCTAGAGTAATCAAGACAATATGGTTCTGGTACAAAAACAGAAATATAGATCAATGGAACAAGACAGAAAGCCCAGAGATAAACCCACACACATATGGTCACCTCATCTTTGACAAAGGAGGCAAGAATATACAATGGAGAAAAGACCGCCTCTTCAATAAGTGGCGCTGGGAAAAATGGACAGCTACATGTAAAAGAATGAAATTAGAACACTCCCTAACACCATACACAAAAATAAACTCAAAATGGATTAAAGACCTAAATGTAAGACCAGACACTGTAAAACTCTTAGAGAAAATATAGGCAGAACACTCTATGACATAAATCACAGCAAGATCCTTTTTGACCGACCTCCTAGAGAAATGGAAATAAAAACAAAAATAAACAAATGGGACCTAATGAGACTTCAAAGCTTTTGCACAGCAAAGGAAACCATAAACAAGACCAAAAGACAACCCTCAGAATGGGAGAAAATATTTGCAAATGAAGCAACTGACAAAGGATTAATCTCCAAAACATACAAGCAGCTCATGCAGCTCAATATCACAAAAACAAACAACCCAATCCCAAAATGGGCAGAAGACCCAAATAGACATTTCTCCAAAGAAGACATACAGATGGCCAAGAAACACATGAAAAGATGCTCAACATCACTAATCATTAGAGAAATGCGAATCAAAACTACAATGAGGTAACACCTCACACCGGTCAGAATGGCCATCATCAAAAAATCTACAAACAATAAATGCTGGAGAGGGTGTGGAGAAAAGGGAACCCTTCTGCACTGTTGGTGGGAATGTAAATTGATACAGCCACTATGGAGAACAGTATGGAGGTTCCTTAAAAAAACAAAAAATAGAACTACCGTATGACCCAGCAATCCCACTACTGGGCATATACCCTGAGAAAACCATAATTGAAAAAGATACATGTACCACAATGCTCATTGCAGCACTATTTACAATAGCCAGTATGTGGAAGCAACCTAAATGTCCATCAACAGATGAATGGATAAAGAAAACGTGGCACATGTATACAATGGAATATTACTCAGCCATAAAAGGGAATGAAATTGAGTTATTTATAGTGAGGTGGATGGACCTAGAGCCTGTCATACAGAGTGAAGTCAATCAGAAAGAGAAAAACAAATACCGTATGCTAACGCATATATATGGAATTTTAAAGAGCAGTACTGATGAACCTAGTGGCAGGGCAAGAATAAAGACGCAGATGTGGAGAATGGACTCGAGGGCACGGCGGGGGAAGGGGAAGCTGGGATGAAGTGAGAGAGTAGCATCTATATATATACACTACCAAATGTAAAATGGATGGCTAGTGGGAGGCTGCCGCATAGCACAGGGAGATCAGCTCGGTGCTCTGTGACGACCTAAAGGGGTGGGATAGGGAGGGTGGGAGGGAGACGCAAGAGGGAGGGGATATGGGGATATATGTATACATGTAGCTGATTCACTTTGTTGTACAGTAGAAACTAACACAACATTATAAAGCATTTATACTCCAATAAAGATGTGGAAAAAAAAATCCACGTACCCAAGACTTTTCTTATAAGTTGCTTAAAATAAGCAAAATTAAAAGCTTCCAACTAGTAAAAAAAAAAAAAAAAAAAAAAAACACCACAGGACTTCCCTGGTGGTGCAGCGGTTAAGAATCCGCCTGCCAATGCAGGGGACACGGGTTCGAGCCCTGGTCCAGGAAGATCCCACATGCCGCGGATCTTCTAAGCCTGTGCACCACAACTACTGAGCTTGCGCTCTGGAGCCAACGAGCCACAACTACTGAGCCTGCACGCCTAGAGCCCGTGCTCTGCTACAAGAGAAGCCACTGCAATGAGAAGCCTGCGTACCACAACAAAGAGTAGCCCCCACTCGCCACAACTAGATAAAAGCCCACGTGCAGCAACAAAAAACCCCAACGCAGTCAAAACTAAAAATAAATAAATTAATTTAAAAAAAAACAAGGAGATATCACCTGACATCTTTCAAAATGGCTATTATCAAAAAGACAACAAATAACGTGGGGTGATGAGGATGTGGCGAGAAGTGAACCCTCGTGCACTGCTGGTGAAGTTATTATGGAAAATAGTATGAATATTCCTCAAAATATTAAAAACAGTACTATCATACCATCCAGCAATTCCACTCCTTAGTATCCAAAGAAAACAGAAACGCTTGTTCAAAAAGTTATACACACCCCCATGTTCGTTTCAACATTATTTACAATAGCCAAGATATGAAAGCAACCTAAATGCCCATCAACAGATGAATGGATAAAGAAGATATGCATATATATATATATATACACACACACATATATATAATGGGATATTAGTCATAAAAAAGAATGAAATCTTGCCATTTACGACAACATGGATAGACACAGAGGGAAGTATGCTAAGTGAAATAAGTCAGACAGAGAAAGACAAATACCTTATGATTTCACTTGTACGTGGACTCTAAAAAACAAAACAAATGAACAAGTATAACAAAACAGAAACAGAGTCAACCATACAGAAAACCAACAGGTAGTTGCCGGAGAGGGTAGAGAGAAATATATGAGGGAGATTAAGAGGTACCAACTTCCAGATGCAAAATAAATGAGTCACAGGTATGAAATGTACAGTTGGAGGAACATAATCAATTATTTTGTAATACCTTGGTATAGTGACAGATGGTAACTAGACTCACGGTTATCTTTTTGAAATGTGTAGAAATAGTGAATCACTACGCTGTGTACCAGGAACGAACACAGTGTTGTCAATCCATTATTGGGGCAAAATAAACAAACTCATAGAGAAAGACATCAGATTCGTGGCAGTGGGTAAGGGTAGGGAGAAATTGGATGCAGGTAGTTAAAAGGTACAAACCTCCATTTATAAGATAAATAACTAATAGGGATGTAATGTACAACATGATAAATATAATGAACACAGCTGTACCTTATATATGAAAGTTGCTAAGAGAATAAATCCTAAGAGTTCTCATTGTAAAGGCAAAAATTGTTTTCTATTTCTTTAATGTTGTATCTACAGAAGACGATGGATGCTCTCTAGACTTATTTAACATTTCATGATGTATGGAAGTCAAATCATTATGCTGTACACCTTAAACTTACACAATACTGTATGTCAATTGTATCTCAATAAAACTGGAAGAAAAAAAAGAGAGCAGAGTTTCCCTGGTGACGCAGTGGTTGAGAGTCCGCCTGCCAATGCAGGGGACACGGGTTCGTGCCCCGGTCCGGGAAGATCCCACATGCCGCGGAGTGGCTGGGCCCGTGAGCCATGGCCGCTGAGCCTGCGCATCCTGAGCCTGAGCTCCGCAGCGGGAGAGGCCACAACAGTGAGAGGCCCGTGTACCGCAAAAAAAAAAAAAAAAAAAAAAATGCTGGTGCCCAGAACCAGTTTACTTTATAAGCAGCCACTACCCGCCACTCTTCATCAAGGGTATTTTTAGGCTTCCTTCTACAAGGCTCCACCTTTATACTTTGATGCCCCAACTAGAGAAATATTAAGCTCCTCGAAGGGGAGAATGAGCATCCTGATCTCTAAAGTCTAAATGACACCATACACATTTTAGGATTTCATAAATACCTGATGAACGAAGCGCTAAAGTGAGGAGAATTTAGAGCAGGGTGAAGCCGGTCCAGGAAGGCCTCCTGGAGGAAGGGGCCTTCAAGAGCTTCAGTAATGAGAAAAACTCCAGGTCCAAGAAGGAGAACAGGCTACTTCTACACAAGTTTTCTTCACCCTCTGGAAAGCAAATTTCCCTTGCCTCCCCTGTTGAGACAAACTTGAAAAACAGTGACAACACATCAGCTGTCCTCTAAATATACAAAACATGCAGCTGTCAGTCCAACATGATATTTCATCCTTCAGGACTGTGGCACCTAGAAAGTCGACCCATAAATTTCCCAGAAAGCTTTGTTTCTGCTGAGTAGATCAAGTCTTCCAAAGAGTAATAATAATATGTAAAGCCAGAGACCAAATGAGTTTGCTTCTACCCCAATACCCTGTGTGTAGTGTTTTATTTCTAAGGTAAGCTGGATTGTTTTCCCCTTCACTAGAGAAAGAAGACGGCTTTTCTCTACAAATTCAATGAACCTTATCCCCCAACTGGGCCTGACTCCCACGTGTGCATGCCTTTGGTTTCCAGTATGATGCTGCAGCCTCCTGATCCCCGTCGGTCAGACCCTGGTACCACCACTGCTGTCCAGCTACCCAGCCACCCTTGAGATGTGTAAAGCAGCCTGATGAGATGTCTGGCAGGCTCCTGCCGGCCAGAATGGCTCTTACACACAGTTAAGTGCAAACAGGAAATTTTGTCAAGTTGCTCAGTTGGCAGAAACCCTAAACATCAGAAAATGGTAAAGTTTGTTAGCCTGAGACATTTCTCGTACTCAGACTTGCTTTCAGCACTGGGGTTGGCTCCCACTGTCCACCCCCGCTTTTTCCACTTGAAGCTAAACGATGAAGAATGTAAGCACTCTGCTCCAGTGCGAAGGCTCTGGAAAGTAGCAAAGCTGCCCAGACATTCACTGATTCACCCAACTTTCGTTCAGCACTTTCTAAGTGCCAGGCTCTGAGGAAAAAGAGCTACCCAAAGCAAGATAATTAAAAGATGAATCTACCACAGTCCTCCTCTTTTGACAACCAAGGTATCCATGGGTTCAAAATTCCAGCTGATGGGACTCAAACCTGCAAATTTTGAATTCCCCAAATAAGAGTCTAAAAGTCCAGAGAAACTCCCATGGTGCCCTGGATCATGGTAAATTTCCTAATCACTGAGCCTTAGCAGGTGTCCAGTAAATGGCGGGTGAATCCAGGAATGGCTGGGACATGGGTACAGGTCTTAGAAGGCGGGACCTTTCACAGAGAAGCTTCTAGAGATTAGGTTTGGAAGATATAACTAAGGCAGGACATGTGTCTACCTTGGAGCCCCTTATCAGCGTTCAGGGAATGTATCCGTTTTCTACTGTTACATAACAACATCTATTTATTAGCTCACATGTCTGTAGATCAGAACTCCAGACCCGGCATGCCTGAGATCTCTGCTCAGGGACTCATGGTATCAGCCAGGCTGAATTCTTTTCTGAAGGTTCTGGGGGGAAATCCACCTCTCAGCTCATTCAGATACCCACTTCTTTCCCGGCACTCAGCTCCTAGGGACCACCTACATTACCCGCCAGTGACCCCTCCAGATCTCCAAAGCCAGCAATGGAGAATGTCTTTTCCCTCCCACCCCTCTTGTGATTTGAATCTCTGAGGTCTCCTGTCTCTGACTTCTAGACCCAGATTTAAAAGGTCTTGTGACATGATTCAGCCCATGCAGAAAACCTCCCTATTTTAAGGTCAACTGATTCGGGAACTTAATTACTTCTGCAAAATCCCTTCAGGGCAAGACCTTGATTAGTGTTTGATTGAACAAGTGGGAGCAGATGTATGTACACCAGGGCTCCAGAAGTCCAGGAGCCATCTCAGATTTCTGCCTACCACAGGGAAGGGGAGGAAAGGCAGGGAGAGGTGAAGGGATTTCCTGAGGATCACAGTTTGCGTGGTCTCCTTCCTACCCAAGCGCAGCACCACTGTCAGGGAATTTCAATCCCAGCACCTAGTAAGCAGTTCACAGCCACTGCGTCCCCAGCCCCGTAGGGTAGTTGGAAGAACTATGAGTGTGCATGGTGCCTGATCTCAGGAAGCCCCAAGAATAGCTGGGAGAGGGCCTTCCCTGGTGGTCCAGTGGTTGGGAATGCACCTTCCAATGCAGGGGACAGGGTTTCGATCCCTGGTCGGGGAACTAGGATCCCACATGCGGTGGGGCAACTAAGCCCCGTGTGCCACAACTACTGAGCTCACATGCCTCAAACACAGAGCCCACGCGCTGCAACGAAGGGCCCGCAACTAAGATCCGATGCAGCCAAAAATAAAATAAATAAAGCAATTCCTTTATTAAAAAAAAAAAAAGAAGGGCTTCCCTGGTGGCGCACTGGTTAAGAGTCCGCCTGCCGATGCAGGGGACACGGGTTCGTGCCCCGGTCCAGGAAGATCCCACATGCCGCGGAGCGGCTGGGCCCGTGAGCCATGGCCGCTACCCTTAGACAAGGCAGTACGTTCCTTTTTGCTTCCGTAGGGTGACAAGCCTTCTGGTTAAGACTTGAGGCAGAGGGCTGCAAGCGAGTGCAAGTTAAGGGGGAAATGAAAACCTATCAGTTGAATCAGTTTTCAAAACACTGCCCCCACTGCATCCTCTTTCCATCACCCTGAGGACACCCTTGTCAACAAGTGGTGAAAGGGCCTGCTAAGAAATAATTTTTCGAGTTCTCATTCCATTATCATCCGGTTAAACAGAGTTTAACAAGCACTGTTCAACACCACCTTAATCACTTTCATTTCAGGGTTACTTCTGGCAGGTACATACAGTGAAAGTTGATATTCAGGGGCTGATTAACACAGACTGTTCCCTGGCTCGGGGGAGATAAAAGCTCAAATGCCCTCCACGATGGCTTGACTCTTCAGAGGCCTGGAAGAATCAGATCCCTTTCAAGAGAGCATCTTTAGGTTTGAACTAATCAGAAAAATTCTGAGGAATGATAAGTCTCTAGAGGAATGCACACCCAAGGGAAAACAGAACATCATTCCCCAATCCCAAGCTCAGGCGTGTTCAGGTATTTATTCAGTCAACAAAATTTCATTGAACGTCTGCTGTGTACCAGCCCCTATGCTAGGATGAAGAACGGTGGGGAGTGAGGTTAAGAATAGCTCCTGCCCTCAAGGAATCAGAAGGAAGGCAGACATGAATCAAATGATTTCACCATTAAATATAAAATTATTATAACTGTGAGTCTTGTTTCAAGGGAGGTTAAATTAAGTCAGGGAGGATGGGCCATGCTTCCCAGGGGAGATCTGAAGGTGCTCGCGGGGTCAGGTAGAGCATGGAGTGAGGCAGAAAAGCATTTCAGGCAGAGAAAACGACACATGCCAAGAGCAGGTGGTAAGAGAGAGCCTGGCCATGGTCTACTGAAGGATTTAAAGGGGGTAATGGGGCAGAGAAATTAAGGAATGTTATAGATTGAACTGTGCTCCCCAAATTCATATGGTGAAGCCCTAACCGCCAATGTGACAGTATCTGGAGACAGGGCCTTTTGGGAGGTGACTGAGGTTAAATGAGGTCAGAAGGGCAGGGCTCTAAGCTCATTGGACTGGCTTCCTTACAACAAAAAGAAGAGATAAAGAGATCTCCCTGGTGGCGCAGTGGTTAAGAATCCGCCTGCCAACGCAAGAGACACGGGTTCGAGCCCTGGTCTGGGAGGATCCCCCATGCCGCGGAGCAACTTAGCCCGTGCGCCACAACTACTGAGTCTGCGCTCTAGACCCCACGAGCCACAACTACTGAGCCCACGTGCCACAACTACTGAAGCCCGTGCACCTAGAGGCCGTGCTCTGCAACAAGAGAAGCCACTGCTATGAGACGCCTGCGCACCACAACGAAGAGTAGCCCCCGCTCAGCGCTACTAGAGAAAGCCTGCATACGGCAACAAAGACCCAACGCAGCCAAAAATAAAAATAAATAAATTTATTTAAAAAAAAAAGAGATCTCCCTCTCTGTGCACACAGAGCAAGGGCCATGTGAGGACTCACTAAGAAGGCTGCTATTTGCAAACCAAAGAAGTCTCACCAGAAACCATCCCTGGCATCTCCCAGATCTCAGATTTCTAGCTTCCAGAACTGTGAGAAAATAAACGACTGCTGTTTAAGCCCCACTATCTGTGGTATTTTGTCATGGCAGCTCCGGCAGACTAACACAGTGGGAGAACTGCACCCGATGCAGTTGGAGGGGCAGCCGACCACGAGGTCCTTATGTTAAGGATTTTGATCCTTGACCTAAGAGCCATGGGAAGCCATTAACAGAATTGAACTTGATGGGCCTGAGAATGGGGGCATCAATGGGATCCCAGCAGCTGCAGCACAAACAGCCTAGGCGAGGGGAGATGCAGACATTCCTCCAGGGATGCCACGTCCAATCAAGGTCCCTCAAAGTAGAAAAGGGGCTCCACGAGCTCAAGCTCTTTTGACAGTCCCTACAAAGGAAGGTGCTATCAGAGAGCAGGGCCCAGGTAAGGCTGAACACATCTATTTACGAGAACTGACAGCAGCAATGGTAACCAGTCTTTTCTTCCGTGCTCAGCACGCAGCCAAGGAGTAGAGGTGTAGAGTCAGGTGGGTTGTTGCAGGGCTGCAGACCAGCAGGGGAGCTGGGCGGAAGGAAAAGGCGGAGAGAGATGACAGTGTGATCCAAGTGGTGGGTTAGAGGACCTTGTCTAGTGGGGCAGGACAGGGCTCCTTGACACCCAATTCAATATGCTTCCACTGTGCTGTCTACACGCAAATGGCTTTTATTCTGCGTGGTTTTAGCATTAATACGCAGAATGCATTGCTCGACGAAGGCTTCTGCTGTCTTATTACACTTTGGCAGCCCCCATGAGGCATGCAACTAAGACAGACGAACAGGCTTGCTAATGAATGGGAACTGGCATTCCCATATTCCCTTCCACGGGAACGATGCATCTCTCCAACAGAGAAGTGAAATCTTTGAGGCAGCCTGATTATACAAATAAAGCAACATGATTATATTTGTCTGCGAGGGTGATCACAGGACACTTGCAATTTATGACAGATATCACAAGTAGAAAAATAAACATGAAACACCATTTAGTATAGTCACATCCACCCCAGTAAAGGGGGGAGGAGAACAGAGGCAGCAAGCCGAAGACTCGAGGCAAAACTTTTGTCCTGAAATAGCCAAACGTGTGAGTCAAAATAATCTCTCACTCTAAAAAGGTCAGTAATTTAATTCTGGTGATACTTCCTTTAGAGACTGAGTTGGTTTAGCCCTTTACACCACAGAAATAGCCTTTACTAAGCAAATTAATGACACAAACATGACAGTAACACCAGAATTTAAACTAGTCGGGAAAACAATTATTTAAAATTTCTCTGGGCACTTCAGAGCATTTTAAGGCATTCATTTTCATGTAATCAGTTGATGTACACAAGGGTATAGAGATTGACTTTTCAATTAATTATATTTCTGCATATGGCCTGTATGTGGGGTGCAGAATTTCCTGAAGTCAATGAAAGGGAAGCTAGAGAAACACAGGAATCAAATGACAAGCCACTGACAAAGGAAGGTCTGGCCGAATTAAACCAGTTAATCCTGAAACAATGGGAAATTGACAAGGATGATGCTAGGACAGGTACTTCAATGAGGATGAATTAAATAGCAACGAATTAAGAGAAGCTCTTGGGAGTAAGCTTTCTTTATAATCTTGCTGTTCTAGAAAATCAAACACAATGGCTATCACAACTGTTTTGTCAGAAAAATTACAAGTGAAGCACTTGTTTCATTCTGAAAAGAATTATTATAAGAATTCACATATGATTAGAAACTATGTTTGATAAAATATAAGACAAATTTCTTTTCATAATTTTCACTTTTGTTTTTCACAATGACATCCCAATAAAACCTCTTTGCATGGGAAATTTTGGACTCCACTTTAAGAAACTAATTTGACGAGTTTGTTTCAGGTACTGATAGTAAAGAGGAGCCACTGTCAACATCTCAGCTTCCTTTCTCTGTCTCTCCCGTGAACACGTGACTTTGACCTCACATCTGAGGTCTTAAGACCCAGAGGATATGATTCTGATCTCCTCCTTGCTTCTCTCTGGCCCACCCCACAAATATCCAAATATGCGACAACCTTCTTTTTAGAGTAGTTCAGTTCAGCAGCAGCTCTCCATTTTTTTTCCATCCAAATACACTTGGGACTAAGTCCATATTCAAGATATTCTCCAAGATCAACCCAAGTTGCTGTGCAATTCCCATCACTCTCTGTGGCTCCTCCCCTTTCCCTCTGACTCAAGAGAGCAAATCAGAATGCAAAAAAAAAGTGTACCTATTATAGAGTCCTAAGCCTCTATGATGTTTCTTTAATTTCGTAATTTCACAATTATCTGTAATAAAATTTTCCGTAACTATGGTTGAAAGCCCATCACTACCCTACAGGTCCTTAGGAGGTAGCTGTAACCTAGCCCCAATCACTTTACACTCTTGAAAGTTACAAATCACAACTCTTTGTTTAAACTACACTTGTTCCACTTTGAGTGGGGGACATTTGACACATGTGCAAAAGACACAGGCACGAGTGTCTGTGGACCTGGGTGCCCCACGCATTGAAAATAACTCCAAGTGAGAGTTCAGAAATATAAGATGGAAGGTCTGGGAAGAGAAAAAAAAAAAAGAAAAACATGGAAGGTCTGGGAAACCCTCTTGAAAGGAAGGCTCATTTTGCATATTCTCAACATCTAAGGTATAAAGAGACAAATGCACCAGTTCCTTGCCTCCAGAAAAGACAGGAATCCAGACCAGGCAACCTCTGTTCTGGCATGGGACAAGTCATATTAGCCGTGACCGTGCAAAAAGAAATAAGTCTAGTACTGATTTCTCACTGAGCTGACAAGAGGCAAGAAGGGACACTCATGTGTCCAGAAATGTGTACTTTCACATTATTATTGCTTTCTCCTGCAAATTGCTTGAGAGCTAGGAGGTGTCCCCGCATCTCTTTCCCTCCCAGAGTTCCCAATTTGTTTTCATTATTCACCAGCCCAGCCCCTCAGCTATTGTGAGGCACAATAGCAAAAGATGCAGAAAGGAAAATTAATATGTTCTACATAGACTTCCTCATCTTGGGTAGATTTATGAATTTCCCTTCTGTTATGCAGAAGTTAGCATTTTTCACAATGAGGGGGAAAATTCCGTAATTGTTTTTTTTATTGCCTCCAGAGCTCCAAAGACATCTTGGGCTGTGTTGTCATTTACATTTCACATTAAATGCAAAATATGTTTGAAATGAGCAAATATTTGTTTTAATTTGATACATCTGTTAACTCAAGTGCTAAAAAGACAGCTAAATCACTATGTTAAATTCAGCGATTTGTAAACAATTTATATATTCATTTATTCTGGGTTAAAAATGCCCCAAAGCATAAGTTTTATGAAACACAAAATAATTGCATCGTATCAATCTGATGGATGCAGGGCATGATTTCTTCCTCTTCACTCCATTAGTTTATTTCCTAACTTGAGTTAATTAGTGAGGCTCCTATTTTTAAAAGCTCTTTGAAATTCACTGGGAGTGGGAACAGTTGCAAGAACTGCTTTGGAAACCTACTGCAGAGGAAATGGGCTAAATAATGCTGAATTCCCCCAAGACATCACACATTGAGCACCTGATTGCCATTCAACAATCTGCTGGGAACACAGTGGGTGATTAATACACAGTTGTTACAAGGAAGCCGGAGAGAACTAGAAGGAAAGAATGAGGGCTGCTGAGAGAACAGACTCATTCCAGGTGATTACTAATTGGATGAGATGATCTCCAAGTTCCTATTTGTCTCTACACAAAAGTCTGTGACATTCTGATTTTATGTCTGAATGGAGACATAACTCCAACATGGAGACCAACTTCAACTTGGAACAATACCCACTAGGAGAAGAGACATCTATTCAGAGAAATTTAAATTTTTTAAATAAAAAGAGATTGGTACAATAGAGAACAAAGATGAATCAATTATTTTTTTCCTTGGTCAAATGCAGTCTTAATTCCTAAATTAGGGTGGGAGATTAAAAAAGTAAAGTCATTCATACTAAAGTATTAAATTATTGCTAAAAGTTTAAAATATGCCTAAGGGTATATGGCAGAAAGAAAAACTAGTCTTTCAATAGATGTTCAAGCAAATCCAATGTCCGTTTCTTCCTGGAATATTCTGGGTAGAAGCCAATGGGCGAGAGAGATTGAGTTGGGTTGGGTGCCCTTCCTAAGTCCCTAGACAATGTCACCTGCTACAGACGCCTTACTCCAATTTCCAGAAAGGCTGCAACACCTTATCAAAGTTCTGCTTTATTTCATTTTCCTTTCCCCATGAGCCTGTGAAAAAGCCACAGGCAGCCACTCATTTCCCTGCCCTTGTAATGGCAAAGAACAAACCTGACTCCATCTTGGATCTGTTTCTTTTACTTTAACCTTTGTATTCTATTGGGTTTTGCCACAAGAATGTTGCCTACAGCCTGAAATATACAGGCTGGCCCACTCTCAAGGCTCTGACCTTTCAAGATATAACATGTTTCCATTCATATAGAGATAAAAAGTTGCAGAGCAGAGAATAACATCTGTCTTGTTGGAGGTTTACAGGAACCTCCTGACCTGACCTACATGTACAGCTGCAAGAACAAAGGATTCCGGCACCAAGAAGTTTGCAACAAGCAGCCACACCCCCTCCCCCTTAAATATAAAAGAAGTTTGAACTCTAACTCAGGTAAGATGGTTCTTTGGGACACTAGCTCACCATCTTCTCGCTCTGCTGGCTTTCTGAATAAAGTCATTATTCCTGGCCCCAACATGTCGTCTCTCAATTTGCTGTCCTGCTGTGCGGCCAGCAGTGTGAACCTGGACTCGGTAACACGCTGAGAACCAAGCTTAGAATCTGGGAGCTGCACTTGAGTGCATCTGAACTAGGTCTTCTCTAAGCCTGAAACTGCTCCTCTACGAAATGGAAATATAAGCCAAGAGCACAGCACCTGATGCAGAGTCGGCATCCCCAAACCACAAACTCCCTCCTGTCATTTCGCACAGACCCAGAGTAAAGTCAGGTCAGTTGTACGGACACACCAGAAGCCAGGGGCATGGCTGGGACAATACCCAGTTCTTTCCATTTCTCTTCAAGTGCCTTCCAATTTTCTTTCCTAACTCCTTGCCCTAGAACCTGTTTCTCAGGTCTCCCACACCAAAACAAACAGCACCATGATTTATTCCTTCTCTGATGCCACACTGGAAAGGGAGCTGGGGAAAAGGGGAAACATTGTCCTAACAGCTCCCCCTGGACTCACACACACCCACAAGGATATCTTTTTCTTTTTTCCGCTAAAAGACATTTTTAAAAACTCTTTGCCCCAGTCCATTTTGTGTGTCTCCATGAAAGCCCACCAGGCCCCTCTTCTGAGGCCTTGGGGGGCTACTAATCATGGGCCCCTTCCTTCCTGGCACACAGGAGGATCTGACTTTAAATATTTGCATCACAAGAAAAGTTTGGAAAACGAAGCGAGTTCTCTGAAAGGGAATTGGTATTTGGGATGATCAATCAAGTCTCGGGAAATCTGTGAAGCCAGATTTTCTGAATCAGACAAACAAGCCAGCCGGTCCAACCATGTCTCTGTGTTAAGAAACAGATCCACCAGGGCAAACACGCCAGCACTACCTTGGGGAGTGTGTGTCTGAGAGCTCCAGTTTCTTAAGACTTGGGTAGGAAATCACTTTGGGGGAACAGAGTCCCAGCCTGTGTGTGTTCCCGACAGCCTCGTTTCTACAAAGGAGGAGAAAAATGGGAACACAATCTAATTGCCTGAGAAAGATTCTCCAGGATAAAGATGGGCTAGATAAGGATGCTGCCTTCCATCTTCACAGAACTGGGTCCTTCTCAAAGGACTTTCACCTGTCTCATATTACCTAACCGGACCCTCAGATTTCTCAGTGTTATCTTCCATTTTCCCCAAGCTATTTTGTGACTTGGCCAGCCATCGCTCAGCTGCCACTGCGGAACATACCCAGCCCTTCTGACTGCTGGGCTAATACTCTTTTGACCATAACCCAGGTCCCCAAAGCAGAGAGAAGAAACATGCAGAGGCTCAGAACCATGCCTCTTCAGCCTCAACGAACTGAGGTTCACGCTCTTAAGGCAAGGCTTGAGTTTAGAGGACCGCGGGCGGTGACGGGGGGTACGGGGTGGGGGGGTGAGGGCGGCTCCCAGGAGGCCCTCCACCCAGGACTCACTCAGGAAGATGATGGTCTGCCTCCGGGCGCTCCTGTTCTCCTCGCTCTCCGACTTCCTCACCTGCAGCTGCTGCCCCTGGGCGGCCAGCGTGCCCTGCTTACTCCTCGTGAGCGCCTGCATCATGCTCCAGCACATGAAGGCCACGGAGGCCAGGACCACGAGGTAGATGACGAAGGCACCGAAGATGCTGGCCTGGAACACGGTCCAGCGGCTGGAGAGGTTGGTACAGATGGACATGTTGGAAATCTCTGGTTGCTCGTGGTGGCGGGTACGGGAGCGGTTGCACGTGAGACCGCGGTGACTGGGCACGTTCGCCAAGGGGTACTCGACTCCCATGGCAAAAAGCAAAGGCAACGCCACCAGGGCGGAGGTGACCCAGACGAAGCCGATGAGCAGTTTCACCTGGCAGGGCCCCGACATGGCCTTATACCGGAAGGGGTGGCAGATGGCGATGTAGCGCTCGAAGCTGAGCGTCAGGACGTGCAGCAGCGTCGCGTAGCTGCAGGCCTCGAAGAGGAACGTGTGAAGCTTGCAGGGCACGGTGTAGCTGGGCGTGGTCAGGGGATTCCAGATGATGCTGTAGAACTCCACGGGCATGCCGATGAGGAAGACCAGGATGTCGGAGCAAGCCAGGCTCACCATGTGATCCGTCACCTCCTTCTGCAGGTAGCCCTTCTTCTGCAGCACCTGGGTGACCCGAATGGTGACGCTATTCCCCAGGACGCCCACCACGAAGATGGCCAGGTACACCAGAATGAGGGTGATTTTGATCCAGGAGGCCACCTCGAACCCGGGAACGTGGCTGTGGTCGATGACCTGGGAGCAGTCACTGCCAGGACGGCTGGGCGAAGCCATGAGGAAGGCAGCCAGCCAGGCCGCGGCGTCCAAAGACCTTCTGAACTCCCTTTCTTCCTACCCGCGCGGCCCAAAGTTCTCGGCCGCGACTCACTAGCGTGGGTGCAGGGCTTTTTCGAGCTCACCTGGGCAAGGTAACAGGCTTTCGGGTGCTTTCACGGAAACTTCCCGGAGCAGCCCAACCTAGCCGAGGCTGGAGGCGTCCGAGGGTGGGGTTTGGGAGGTGGGGGTGTGTATCTGGGCGAGGCGGGGAGAGCGCGGAGGAAGGAGGTTCCAATCTCGCTGCAGCCAGTGAGCCCGCAGCCCCCAGCGCGCAGGCCCTTCCCTTCTCTGTCCCCGGCGCTCCGCTCACGGCTGCCTGGCCCCGGCGCGCCAAACCCACCCACCTGGAGCACCCTCTCCCGAACGGCTGGAGGCGGGGTGGTCAGCGATTAATCATTAACCGCCGCCGCCTGTGCTCCCGGCCGCAGACCCAGCCCAGCGGGGGCGTGCTCAGCTCACAGACATGGTCCAGACACCAGATCTTGGCCCCGGAGCACGGGGCGACGGGTGGCCCCATCTTCCCCGCCGCCCACGCGGCCACCGCCGAGTCAGCGTCGCCGTCCGGTCCCACGCGCATCCCACCGCGTGGGGCACAGCCGGGGGGCAGCTGCAGTGCGCTCCCGGGCTTAGGCGCGGAAAGACCAAACCGCCCCCTCCTGCCCTGGGGTCCCTTCGAAGGTTTGGGCCACCACGGCCAGTTTGGGGGACGGGGGACGGCTGGACCCGGGCGCCCGCCTCGGTCGCTGGCCAGTTGGCGGGGCCGCCCTGGCGCAGCCGGCAAGCTTTCGCCTCCTTGGTGCCCTGCCGTCGGGCCCTGGGGTGTTGGCACTGGACGGTTAGGCTGTGCGCTGGCTGGAGCCGCTGGGTCGCCAGGAAGTCGCCCCCAAGCAGGCTACTAGGTCCCCAGAGAAGCCCTGCATTTCCCCAAAGCTTCCCGGGCGTTCTGCGCAGGGCCTGCCTCACCTTCTTGCCGAAGGACCCGAGGAGCGCGACTCCCTCCTTTCAGTTTCACTCTACAGCTCAGGCCCCTCTCCCGGCGGCAGCGGCAGCGGCGGGAAGTCCTTAATTGGGGACATGTATATGGATGAGAGTGGCACCATCCGCCAGGATGCCCCTGGTGGGAAGCGCGTCCTCCCAGGGAGCTGCGACCAGGACATCAAGGGCAGTAGGAGGGAGTAAACATGGCGATAAGGATCATGACATTTTCGCTCTTCTCAGAAGAGGAAAACCTCTAGTGGGCCCATCTTCATCTTCTAATACTAAAATCAGAAGGAACTTTGCCGGGGGAGGCAGGGGGCTGTCCTATGCATTGTAGAATATTTAGCATCTTCATGTCCCACGCTGAATAGTGACAGCCAAAATGTCTCCAGACGTTGCCAACTGTCCTCTGAGGGGGCAAAACTGCCCCAGGTGGAGAACCACTGCCTTGAAGGAAGAAAATGGAACCTCTTCATCTGTTCATCCTGAGGGCGTAGCACAGGCCTGTCCAGAAAAGCATTCTTAAATGATCACAGCCACTGCCCTGTGATGTGATCGTTTTAAAGATGAAAAAACTGAGGTGTCCAGAGGATAAGTGCTTCCCCAAGGCCATAATAAAGTGAGTGAGGGACTTGAAAACCTAGATCCGTCAAACCCTGAGTATATCCTAACAGGGAGGGAATTCTGGGAACGCAGAAGGTGCTCCGGAGCTGAGTCCAGAACAATACACGTGGAGAAACGGGGACTGTACTTTCTGAACCCAACCCTGGGCATGTGGTTTGAGGCCCTCAGCGAATGTTTGATTTTGACACTGTCTCAGAGGAAAAAAAAAAGGTTGTATGGCCACTGGATCTTTACAGTTAGCACCCTAGGGGGCTATAGCTATTTTTTTCTCTCCCTTCTCTGTTAAATTACAAGCTATAAGGCCGAGAAATCTCTCTTTTCCCTCTCTGACACTACTCCACAGAGCCCTGAATAGTATGTTTGGCCAACCCCCCTTCCCCCCACCGTTTGTGCTATTTGACCTACTTGCTGGCGGAGAAACTCTTAACTCATTGCCTCATTGGTGAACTGTGCTTAGCTACATGACCTCAATTGCCTTATAGCTACCCCACAAAGCTCACAGGGTAAGCGTGGACTCTTGGAGCTTTCATAACTACAGATTAGAATCCTGAGTGGACTCCTCTGCAAAAGGCCCTGACTGGTTATTTGCTGTCCCAGAGGGACTGAGAAGAAGGGCTAGGAAGACCCCACCACCACCACCAGCATACAAACACATCCCTGGCCCTGCCCACTTCTTTCTTCTAAAGAGGAAACAAGCCAGGAACCTCACACGTCTTCCTCAGCCCTGCCACTGATTCTTCCTTCGAAATGCTCCTCTTGGTCATTCTCTGAGCCCCTATTACGTGCCAGGCACTTTCCCATAATTCATTTCTTTCAGTCCTCACAAGGCTGCGAGGTAGACGCTATTACCCCATTATACAGATGAAGAAACTGAGGATAAGGAAAATTAAGTGACCTACCATTAAAGGTTGGGGGCAGGCTTCAAACCCAGGTCTGCCTGGCTCCAAAGCTCTCTCCACTCTGGAATGCTATCTCTGTGCAGGACAAGACTGCGTCAGGCTGATAGCGGCATTTTGGGGAGAGAGACTTTTTTTAAGTCACCAGTTCTGATGCTTCTCGTCTCCTCAGCTGCGGCATGCCAGTCATCCTGCAATGTATTTGATAATTCCAATTTGTTCTGCTCAGACAAGATTTCCATTATTGTCCAATTTCTTTCATCAGATTTTTTTTCTTTCACAAAGTGTGAACAAGGATTACAAATGCATGGCCAAATGGTGAGAATCAAGCTCATTAAAATTCGCTCCTTACAGTAGAGACGGAAAAATGCATTTTGAACAAAGGTCCAGGAGAGTTGAATTTCCATTTCGCCTTTGCTTTTCCTAAGACCAATTAAAAAGTGTTTAACGTGCTCTCACTTGTTGATAAAAGACTGGTATAACACCTCGCCTGGCTCTGTGTCATCTAGATTTTTTATTAGCATATTGTATGCGGGGAGGAGGGGGGGAAGAAAAGTAACGAAAAGTGAGAGGAAGGAATACTTTAGGTACTCTTTGATATCAGCTCTACTCAAGGGTCATTTTAGTGTCTACACAAATTTATATTCACATTTTACACATTCCAGGTGACCTTTGGGGTCTTCTAGGCTAGTGGCTTTCACACTTTTTTTAAGCACTAATTTTTATAATAAAATCTTACATTGGCACCCAAAGTTTAAAAAAAAAACACATACAAACACACACACTTACATATACATACATATTGTATTTTTGTAAATTTACATTTATTTTCTATGCTCAAATTCACATTTACTCATTTAAAATCAACAATACCCTAAAAAGTGAATAATGCCTTGTTTACAACGGTTCATGTTAAAATCATAGTGACTATACTCTAAGCTGTAAAGAGAACTTCAATAACTTTCAAAACTTATAAACAGTGTAGATAACTTTACTTGTAATGCAATATAACTAACAAGTCATAACAGACCCAGAAAAGTGAAACATAAAACTCCACCATCTCAAAAGAAAACCAAAACCCAAACTGCAAAGTATCTAGAGAATAATGACCACAAAAAGACGGCCTATTAGAACCTGTAGGAAATAGCTAAAGGAGTTCTCAGAGAAAAATTCAGAGCCCTAAATATTTATTCTAATAAACAGGAAAGAATAACAATAAGAGAAGTTATAAAAAGAATAAAATTAAGGAAAACAAGAAGGGATTAATAAAGATCAAAGGAATTATGAAAGAACTAAATAGAGCTAATAAATAATCTCAAAACTTTTTTTTAAGTAGGACTAGCCATTAAGAATGACTAGAATCAGACTGGGAGCCTGCAACTCCCAACCCCCACAGCACAGATGTGAGCCCCTCAGAGAAGAGAGACTAGCGAGGTGATCACCCACACTTGCTGCCTGGGGGAACTTTCCAGACAGTGATGCGGGGAGAGACTCCAAGCAGAACATGGTTATCTTGCTGAGTTGAAGAGGCAGATTGGAGCACAGGAAGCAGAGGCTACTAGACTTCACAGAACAGAACACTGAAAGGACGGTGGGACACAGACAGAGTGGCAGAAATCCATACAGAGTTTCTCTTGAGTCTTTGGCAGAATACTGAGTGGGCATGTGGAGGTGAGACTCCAGGAGCTGGCAAAGTATGACTGCTGAGGGAAGAACAAATGCTGGCACTGTAATCCAGACAGTTCCCAAGGTCCCAAAGAGCTGGGAGATGCTGAAGTTCCAACCAATGAGTGAAGAGACCTCATTGAACCAACCCTGGAAGGGCCAGATCTTAGTAATAGAACTAAACTAGCCACAGAGCCAAGGCTACTCTAGACCTGCCTTAAGAAAGATATTGACCTGAGCTACCTAATAGGGTAGTCACTAGCTCATTACACTGGAAATATGGCTAGTCCAAGCTGGGATGTGTTGTAAGTATAAAATATATACCACATTTCAAAGACTTTTTATGAAAAAAAAGAATGTAATTGTTTCTATATATTGATTTCATGGTGAAATGATACAATGGCTATAATGGGTTAAATAAAATATATTATTAAAACTAATTTCACTAATCCAAAAAGATACATGCATACCAATGTTCATAGCAGCATTATTTACAATTGACAAGTTATGGAAGCAACCTAAGTGTCCATCAGCAGATGAAGGGATAAAGAAGATGTGGTCCATATATATAATGGAATACTACTCAGCCATAAAAAAGAATGAAATCTTGCCATTTGCGGCAATATGGGTGGACTTGGAGGGCATCATGCTAAGTGAAATAAGTCAGAAAAAGACAAGTACTGTATGATATCACTTGTATGTGAAATCTAAAATAAACCAACTAGTGAATATAACAAAAAAGAAACAGACTCACAGATATAGAGAACAAACTAGTGGTTACCAGTGGGGAGAAGGAAGTGTATTGTACATGGGCAATATAGGGGTAGGGGATTAAGAGGTACAAACTATTAGGTATAAAATAAGCTACAAGGATATATTGTACAACACGGAGAATATAGCCAATATTTTATAATGACTATAAGTGGAGTATAACCTTTTAAAATTGTGAATCACTATACTGTACACCTGTAATTTATATATTATTATACATCAACTATACTTCAATTTAAAAATAAATTTCAGGGCTTCCCTGGTGGCGCAGTGGTTGAGAGTCTGCCTGCCGATGCAGGGGATGCGGGTTCATGCCCCGGTCCGGGAGGATCCCACATGCCGCGGAGCAGCTGGGCCCGTGAGCCATGGCCGCTGAGCCTGCGCGTCCGGAGCCTGTGCTCCGCAGCGGGAGAGGCCACAACAGTGAGAGGCCCGCGTACCGAAAATAAATAAATAAATAATAAATAAATAAATAAATTTCAGGGGTTTTTTTTTGCTTTTTTTGATGTGGCTTGCATTTGTGGCTCACATGATATTCCTATGGAACAGTGATACTATAAACAGATAATGAAACAAAAGAGAAAGTCCAAGAAAAAACCCAAATACTTATACGAATTTCATTTATGATAACAGTAACATTTCATATCAATAGGGATAGATTGTTCAGTAATTGATATTGGGACAACAGGTTAGCCATCTTTTAAAAATATATATATATTTTAAAATCTTTATTATAATATAAATTACAGGTGGATCAAAGATTTAAATCTTTGGATTTTAATCATTAATAAAATCATTAAAGGATAGACTAAAACACCAGAGAATTTTAAAGTTTAAATTAAATTTTTAATCTTATGACATAAATGCTAGAAGCTATGAAGAAAAAAGTTGATAAACTCTATCTAATAAAAATAAAGCTCCAAAGGGAAGAAACACTGTAGCCAAAGTCAAATGACAAATAACAAACCTACGGAAAATATATGCAGTTGATATCACACAGTAATGAGTAATTTCCACAATGAATCCAAAGTGGATAAAAATGTGCATTTATTCCCAAAATTGATCTAGAGACCTCAATTAAAATTTCAACAGATTTTTCTTTAAAAACTAGATAAGTTGATTATAAAATTTAAAATGTTCAGAGCCAAGAATGAGAAGATACTCTGAGGAGGTGAGAGGACTTGGCTTTACCAGATATGAAGACGTATTATAAACCCACAGTTTATAAGGCAGTATGGCTTTGATATTGGGATAAAGAAAAGAATGATACAGAAGAGATAGTATAGAAATAAATCCACATGTATATGGACAGGGTTTTTGACAGAAATGGCACTGTGGGGCAGTCTGGGAGAGATGGTCTTTTCCATTGGTGTATTAGATGACTGCCCTGATTTATAGCATTTGCCAACATCCATGTTATAAATTCTCCCACCATGGCTGATTTCAAGCTACCCACACTTCCACACTTAAACAGTCTGCTCACAAAACTTCCAAAATTTGAACAATCAACTCTGACGAGTTCCAGGACATCACTCTTCTCAGTAAATGCTACTTGGGACAATCAAGTATCCATTTGGATAACGTTCATCAATCAAGAAGATAAACAACCCAATTTAAAAATGAACCAAAGAAAAATCCAGATGGACAATAAACAAGCAACTTCTTCAGTAGTTGGGGAAATGCAAACTAAAAACACAATGAAACACAATTACACACCTACTAGATTGCCTAACATTGAAAGACAACCAATACCATCTGTCCCTTAAAATGTGGAGTAATGGTGACTCTTGTAAATTGCAGATGAGAGAATAAGTTGGTACAACCACTTTGGAAAAGAGTTTGGCAGAATCTACTAAAGTTAGGGACTTCCCTGGTGGCACAGTGGGTTAGGAATCTGCCTGCCAAAGCAGGTGACATGGGTTTGAGCCCTGGTCCGGGAAGATCCCACATGCTGCAGAGCAACTGAGCCCGTGCGCCACAACTACTGAACATGTGCTCTAGAGCCCACAAGCCACAACTACTGAGCCCACGTGCCACAACTACTGAAGCCTGAGCACCTAGAGCCCGTGCTCCGCAACAAGAGAAGCAACTACAATGAGAAGCCCGTACACCTCAATGAAGAGTAGCCCCCGCTTGCCACAACTAGAGAAAGCCTGCGCACAGCAACAAAGACCCAAATGCAGCCAAAAATACATAAATTTATTTTTTAAAAAAAGAATCTAAAGTTAGATATAACATATCTTGTGACCCAGAAATTTCCTTCCTAGGTATATACCTTACAGCTCATGTCAACACAATGCATAAACAAGAATGTGTACAGCAACACTGTCAATAGTTACCCCACACCCATTTTCCACCTATAGGACAAATAGATAACAAAACACAGCATATTCATATAAAGAGCTACTATATAACCAGGAAAACAGATACACCACAGCTACAAAAACAATGTGGCCGGATCTTACAACCATAATGATAGATGAAAGAAACAAGACTCAAAAGAATACATGAGTCAATTTATATAACATTTAAATACAGACAAAACAATAATATTTGGGATATATATATATATATATATATATATATATATATATATACACAGGCATAGCCTTGGAGACATTGTGGGTTCCGTTCCAGACTACTGTCGTAAAGCGAATAGCACAATAAAGTGAGTCACACGAATTTTTTGGTTTCCCAGTACATATAAAAGTTATGTTTACACTATACTGTGGTCTATTAAGTATGCAATAGCATTATGTCTAAAAAACAATGTACATACCTTAATTCAAAAATACTTTATTGCTAAAAAATGCTAACCATCGTCTGAGCTTCAGCAAGTCCTAATGTTTTTGCCACAGTAAATTAAAGATCAGTGATCACAGGTCACCATAAGAAATATAATAATGAAAAGCTTGAAATACCGTGAGAATTACCAAAATGTGACACAGAGACACAAAGTGAGCAAATGCTGTTGGAAAAATGGTGCTGAGCGACTTGGTCAATGCACGGCTGCCACAAACCTTCAATTTGTGAAAAAAGCGCAATATCTGTGAAGCACGATAAAGTGAAGAGTAATAAAATTGAGATATATATATATATGAAATACGGGGATATATATAATAAAATTGTTCATTTGTTTATAAAGAAAGGATGGGGGTCACCTCCTGTGGGTGGGTAAGGATGTGACCTGGAGAGGACCCATGGAATGGAGGTGGGGTCTTCTGGGTGCTGACAATACTCTATTTCTTTACCTGGGTAGTTGTTACATGACAGTAATTATATGATGCTTTGCTTTATGATTTTTCATATTCAGTTATTTATGGCTTATGGACTTTGTGCATTTATATATCCTAATATTGTAAAACAAAATTTTTTAGAGAGGGAGAACACCCGCACAGCCAGTTGGATTAGCAGAGTCAGTCCTGCTTTTCAACCAGTGGGATGACAGTGCTGCAGCCATGTCACTCTCACGGCGACAACAGTAGCAACGGCTCCCATAATTAAACACCTATTGTGCCCAGACACCAGGCTTGTTCAATGTTCAAAATAGCCCTGCAAGTTGAGGGTCATTATTACTATTTACATATCTGTAAATCACCCGTCAAATGCCTCCTCTCCAGTCTACCCAGGACTTGGTCCATGACCAGGAGACTGTAGCCCGATGGTCCACATTGCTTGCAGAGCTCACTGTCTCGATGAGTGTAGGATCAGTGACAAGTTGGACCCTGAGGAACCATTACCATGTAACCTGGAGACTTCCTCCCTTTTTCCTTGGCCCCTGGAATGCCATCTGGCAAACAGCCTGAAGATCCAGCTCCCTGGACCTCAGGAACAAGGCTAGGGGAGGCCCCGTGGAAAACGGCATGCTTTGTGAAGGCTCCGTGTGCGGACGGTCCTTCCTGGGGATCTGATGGCATGCCAGTTCAGGATTAACATTCTATTCATCCACTGACTCTGCTGAGAATGCTACAGCGTGATGATTAAGACGATAAACTCGGAACTCAGACCCCATGGATTTGCATCTGTGCTTTCCACTCAGTTTCCTTGCACCTTGGTTTCCTCATCTGTAAAATGCAGGTGACAATAGTGCTTATCTCCTGGGTTCGTTGTGAGCGTTATTAATGAATTTGCATAAATGGTGTCTGGCATACAATATGTACCCGTATATGTATTAGCTCTTGGGAAAGAGACAGTGTGGTGTAGCGGGTACAAGCACAGACTCTGCAGCCAAACTGCCTGGGTTTGAATCTACTGCTCCCCAGTTGTATAACCTTGTTCTTCTCTCTCTGGGCCCCAGGTTCCTCATCTGTCAACCTGAGGATAAATAACAGTACCCACCTTAAAGGGTTGTTTGCAGGACCAAATAACATAATATAAATAGAGCACTTAGAACAACGCCAGGCAGAGGGAAAGTACTAGCCTGGGGTTAACTGTCATTAACATCATGTCCATGGTCCATTAGCTACTGCTGCTTATACTGTTGGAGCTGGGGCTCTGCAAGGTCCTAAAGCACATTCTAAACACTCAGGGTACCATTATGGTGTGAGCTAGGATTGACTGCTAAGAACATCTCGCTGAATTCCACTCAAATTAAATCAACAGATACAGGTTCAGCATATCCTTTCTGGATAGCACTGTAGGGAATATAAAGCAGTGAGACAGTCACTTCTCTGAAGGAGGTCAAGCCAAGAGTACGTAAATTGTGAGATATCGTAAGACAGCAATTGTCAAGTTCATGGCGGCAGCAGTAAGTGCTACAGATACATAAAAGTGGCATCTGTCTTCACAGGTGAGACAAGATTCCTAGTCTCTGAAAATTGGGGATGCATGTATGACACACAGGGAATCCTTATAATAAGCAGATATTTCATCCAGCAGAACTCACTATTTTCAAACAGACGGTACAACACAGAGAATTTGCTGAACAGAGACTCCACACTCTCTAACTTTACCTTCACTAAGTACGAGCTCTGAGTGGCTTACGGAGCTGTGGCAATCAAGTGGCTACAGGCCAGCATAGAGACATATTCTGTGGCCTTGTGATGCCTTTTCGAAGGGCACGATGAAATGGCCACTGTCAGAGGATGGCAAGTGTGACCTCAGTGTCGTTAGCCACCTCGTGTGCTGGTGGGTTAATCAGCCTATTTGACAGGCTTCAGAACAAGCGGCACCCCTGCCCTGCTCCCTGTTTAAGGGTAGGCTGCCTGAGAAAACCCTTTGGTGCATTTAAAACAAACAAACAAACAAGCAAACAAACAAACAGAAAACACACCAACTTCCTGAACTAAAGTCGGCTTCTTATTTTTTAAAACTACAGACAAGGGCTTCCCTGGTGATACAGTGGTTGAGAGTCCGCCGGCCGATGCAGGGGACACGGGTTCGTGCCCCGGTCCGGGAGGAGCCCACATGCCGCGGAGCGGCTGGGCCCGTGAGCCATGGCCGCTGAGCCTGCGCGTCCGGAGCCTGTGCTCTGCGACGGGAGGGGCCCCAACAGCGAGAGGCCCACCTACCGCAAAAAAAAAAAAAAAAAAAAAAAAAAAAAACTACAGACAAACCCTGTCCTACCAATGACTGTACTTAGTGCTGGCCACCCAGAGGTCAGACCCTCCTTGCCTTTGCTTTTAGAGTTGGCAGCATATAAGCAATCTGCTAGTTGGGTTCAAAAGTACAGAAAGGAAAAAAAAAAAGCTGTGGAAGGCAGGGCCAGCTTAAGATAGCTGCTTCAAGCATTTAAGCTGGACTAAAACGTCAGCTGGGAGATGTTTCCCATCCTCCCTCAGCTTACGTTATGGGTGAAATGTGCATTTGTGGATCCAGCCAGCACTGTTAGTCTATGAGATAACGTTTGTTCTCGGTTCCAAACTTTTGACCACACGCATTTCAAGTTGGGAACAAAAGAAGAAGGACTCTGTATTGTTAATAATGTCTTCCCCTGTTCTTACAACCATCTTTTCTCCATTAGGGGAATTTCTGTGATTTGACAAATATGAGAAAGAACAAACTCTCTCGTGATTCCTTTCGATGGCTGTGTTACAGCAATAAACACGTTTCCCACTGTTGCAGGGAGAGAAGTCAAAAGAGAATGGAGGACGGGGACGGATGGCATCCATCCAAAACGCAAGTGGCAGGTCCTCCCCGTCTCTTCCTCGGAGAGAACAATCAAAGCCAATCATGTCCTCATCTCTCGCCCTTCAAACAGGCTGGATGGATACCCTTCAGAGAGAGACCAAGGAAACAGCTAGTGGCTTGGGGTCCATAACTATGAAAATTGTGCTCGGCCAGGATCCAGGACTCCTTGGCAGATGGAATTAACATGAGGTGTTACATGTTCTGCAAGAATTGACATCGTAGGTCTGGCCTCTTCTTTGAGCTCTTGGGCAGTAAGCCCAGAGACAATCTAGATGTGCTCTGGCAACTTTGATACTCAGTGTTGTCACCAGGATGTCCCTCAGGGGCCCCCTCCTCATGACTAGCTCAAGTGTCCTAGAACAGGTGGGTGCATGCCAGCTGGGGGATAGGCAAGAAGCGTGTCTGGTCTGGTCTGATTTGCCATCATTGCTCACTTGGGCAGACAGGCACTTGGGTTTCATGGACTGAGGAGCTATCAAATGCAAAGCCCTGATAATTTAGGAAGATCTTTTTAGAAGGATACATAAGACACAATTACAGCTGCCTGTTCAGTCTCACAGGCTTGCTGTGGGTGATCAACGTACACATGGGAAACCCTGGAGGATAATCAGGGTCCAGTATGTGAATTGCTCCCAGAGGGAAAAAGAACAAGTTCTTTTAATGACGTTTAAGACCTGCCCTCATCTAACTTTCCAACCTTACATTAACCCTGTGTAGCAGACTTTATTTTCCAAAGGTGGCAGATAGATAGATAGATAGATAGATCGATCCCATCCCACACACTCTTATTGCAATGTGACTGCGTCCAGGTTCCTTCTCCTTGAATCTGAGTGCGGGCTATGATTGTTTTGACCAACAATGTGTGGTAGAGCTATGCTATGTGACTTCCAGGGCTGGGTCACCAAAAGTTTACAGCTTCCTCTTGGCCCATTCTCTTTAGGATATACATCTTGGGAGCCCTGAGCTAGCATGAAGAAGTATAGTGTCAGCCCAGCCACCAGAGAGATGAGTGATCCTTGAAATGATTACAGCCCCCATCCTTCAAGCCACCCCAGTTGATGCCAAGTGCATCAGAGATGAGCTGACCTTACTGAGATTTGTTTGAATTCTAGATCTTTGGACACTTTATTTTTTAATTAATTTTTATTGGAGTAGAGTTGATTTACAATGATATGTTAGTTTCTGCTATACAGCAAAGTGAATCAGTTATACATATACATATATCCACTCTTTTTTTGGGTTCTTTTCCCATATAGGTCATTACAGACTGAGCAGAGTTCCCTGTGCTACATGGTAGGTTCTTATTAGTTATCTATTTTATATATAGTAGTAGGTAGATGTCAACCCCAATCTCACAATTTATCCCTCCCCACCCCAGATTTTTGATTGAAATAAAAATGTCGATGTTTTAAGCATTAAGTTTTGGGGTGGTTTGCTATGTAGCCATAGTAACTGTAAAACCCCACGACCCAACACTGTACTCCAGCAAGAATGGACTGCCCACTGGAAAACCTCCCGTGCATTCATCCCTTCCTCCTGTGTCCTGCCCAAACCACGAATGTTCCCCCTGCCTGAAATGCCTGTACCTCTCCGCTTGTTTTCCATTCATTCATTCATATATTCATTCATTCAATAAACACTTGTGAAATGCATATTGTAGGAATATTACAAAAAGTAAGACACATTTTCTGCCCTCAGGAAGTTCATGATCTAGTCCCAGAGAGAGACAGGTAGAAATTGCTCAACTGGTGTGGATGTAGAGTGATGGAGATAACACCCTTTAAGGCTCATTCAAATCCTACCTCCCGCAGATCATCTTCTCTGGATGTCCCAAATGATACTCCTTTCTGCCTATATTGAGATGCTCAGTGATGTGCTAAAGTGACTTCATACCAGCTCATAAGAACCGACTGTACACATCTCTTCCCAATTCTGTTTTCAGTGGCTTCACATAAGTGGCTTGAAATTGATCATGGTGGGAGTATTTACACCAGAGAAATTGGCAAAAGCTACAAATCAGGACTCTCCTCCCGCTTTTCTTCACAGAGAGCTGGTTTTTAAACACTGACCGGCACACAACTGGACTCAGTTGGTAACTGTCAGGGGTTAACTTTTGGGGTGGATGATCTTACGTCAAAAAGCAGATCCTCTGGGAATAGATCTCAATCAGGAAATAATTGGAAGTGTTGGTAGAAAGATGATAAGGACTTCCTAAGATATGTAGGGAGTTGGCTCTACCATGGACAGCTTGCTGGCTGCTGGATTTTTTTCTTAAAAAAATAAGGGTGTTGCACAACTTTTACAAGCCTGTCAAAGTGGCTATTAGATAAGCTCAAGCAACTCTAGGGACTTCAGTAGTCAAGCACTGGGGAGAAACCTATTTGCTGTCTCCAGGCCTTTGATCATTAAGGTAATAGACAAGAGAATCACCCGTGCAATTCCTACCTGCTCAGCTCTCACACCTGCCAACGGGAAACAGCCGCTTCCCCACTGCACCTACACCATGGACATGAGGTTTTATCTTGCAGAAGTTTCATTAGATAGCAAATGACAATGTTTTCTGGTTGTTTGTGGGTGGAATTCTGCCCCCTCCCCAAAAGGTATGTTGAAGTCCTAACCATTTGTACCTGTGAACGTGACCTTATTTGAAAATAGGGCCTTTGCAGGTATAATCAAGTTACACTGAAATCATTAGGATGGGCCTTACATCAAAAGATGCTCAACGTCACTAATTATTAGAGAAATGCAAATCAAAACTACAGTGAGGTATCACCTCACACGGGTCAGAATGGCCAGCATCAAAAAATCTACAAACAATAAATGCTGGAAGGGGTGTGGAGAAAAGGGAGAACCCTCCTGCACTGTTGGTGGGAATGTAAATTGATACAGCCACTATGGAGAATAGTATGGAGGTTCCTTAAAAAACTAAAAATAAAACTACCATATGAGCCAGCAATCCCACTACTGGGCATATACCCTGAGAAAACCGTAATTCAAAAAGAATCATGTACCACAATGTTCATTACAGCACTATTTACAATAGCTAGGACAGGGAAGCAACCTAAGTGTCCATCAACAGATGAATGGATAAAGAAGATGTGGCACATATATACAATGGAATATTACTCAACCATAAAAAGAAATGAAATTGAGTTATTTATAGTGAGGTGGATGGACCTAGATAGAGCCTGTCATACGGAGTGAAGTAAGTCAGAAAGAGAAAAACAAATACTGTATGCTAACACATATATATGGAATCTAAAAAAAACAAAAAAAAAGGTTCTGACGAACCTAGAGGCAGGAGAGGAACAAAGACACAGACGTAGAGAATGGACTTGAGGACACGGGGAGGGGGAAGGGTAATCTGGGACAAAGTGAGAGAGTAGCATGGACATATATACACTACCAAATGTAAAATAGATAGCTAGTGGGAAGCAGCAGCATTGCACAGGGAGATCAGCTTGGTGCTTTGTAACCACCTAGAGGGGTGGGATAGGGAGGGTGAGAGGGAGATGCAAGAGGGAGGGGATATGGGGATATATGTGTACATATAGCTGATGCACTTTGTTATACAGCAGAAACTAACACAACATTGTAAAGCAATTATACTCCAATAAAGATGTTAAAAATAAATAAATAATGCAGATTTCCAGGCCAAAAAAAAAGCACTGGAAAGATAACACAAGAAACCAGTAAGATGGAGGACAGGTGAAGGATGAACATGAGTGTGGGCTGGAAAGGAAGCAATAATTTTCACCATTTACTTTTTTGTATTATTTTGATTTTGAACTACGTGAATATTCAAAAAGTGTTCAATGTTTAAAAAATTCAGAAAACTAAAAAAAAAAAAGGACACATGTACCCCAATGTTCATTGCTGCACTATTCACAATCGCCAGGACATGGAAACAACCTAAATGTCCAACAATAGATGAATGGATAAGGAAGATGTGGCACATATATACAATGGAATATTACTCAGCCATAAAAAGGAATGCAATTGGGTCATTGTAGAGATGTGGATGGACCTAGAGTCTGTCATACAGAGCGAAGTAAGCCAGAAGGAAAAAAACAAATATCGTATATTAACGCATATATGTGGAATCTAGAAAAATGGTAGAGATGAACCTATTTGTAGGGCAGGAATAGAAACACAGACGTAGAGAATGGACATGTGGACATGGCGGGGAAGGGGAAGGTAGGATGAATAGGGAGATTAGGTTTGACATAAATACACTACCGTGTGTAAAATAGATAGCTAGTGGGAACCTGCTATATAGCGCAGGGAGCTCAGCTCGGTGCCCTGTGATGACCTAGATGAGGGGGGGAGGGGGGAGGGAGGTCCAGAAGGGAGGGAATATAGGTATACATATAGCTGATTCACTTCATTGTACAGCAGAAACTAACACAACACTGTAAAGCAATTTTACTCTAATAAAAAGAAAGAAAGGAAGAAAGGAAGAAAGAGAAGGAAGGAAGGAAGGAAAGGAAAGGAAAGGAAAGGAAAGGAAAGGAAAGGAAAGGAAAGGAAAGGAAGGAAGGATGAAAAAGAAAGGAGAGAAGAAGAGACACAGAGGCAAACATGAACAGAGGGAAGATTATGTGAAGAGAGACAGATGCACAGGGAGAACCCCTTGTAAACTTTATTTGCAAAAACAGACATTGGACTGGATTTGGCCCATGGGCTGTAGTTTGCCAACTCCTGACCCAAACTCCTCCAGTTAAGTAATGAAGTGCATATTTCCTCAATACTCCCCCAACCGGAGGACTGGTGACTGACAGCTCTCAGTTGACTCTCTCTCCATGAAGTGTCCCCAGATGAAGAGAGCTGCTTCATCCAAGGTCATACTTCCTTCTGAGGGCAACCTAGATCCAATGATTGGTAGATATGGTGGCACACAAGCCCAACCCCCTTGCCTTAATCGAGGACAATTCTCTAAGGCCATCCCTATGCTCAATGAGATCAGCTGAGTCCTTTGGTGTGACTGCATCACAGCTCAACTTCTCCCTTTGCCCAATTCTTCCTTCTTCATTTCCCACCAGATATTGACCCCAAAACACTCCCTTAATAAACCTCATGCATGGTTTATTTTTATTTATTTTTTCACGTGCTTATTTGCCATCCATATATATTCTTTGGTATAATGTCTCTTCATGCCTTTTGACCATTTTCAAACTGGATCTAGAATTTTATATCTAGTTAAAACATCATGTATATTGAGGACACAGTAAAGAGTTTAGGCCTCGATAGATTTATCATAAAACTATGCTTTTTAAAAGGACTCTTAGAGAAAATTTTCCAGTAAAAATAAATATAAATTCAAGAATATGCTATGAGGACTTCCCTGGTGGCGCAGTGGTTAAGAATCCGCCTGCCAATGCAGGGGACACGGGTTCAATCCCTGGTCCGGGAAGATCCCACATGCTGCAGAGCAACTAAGCCCGTGCGCCACAACTACCGAGCCTGTGATCTAGAGCCCACGAGCCACAACCACTGAGCCCGCGTGCCACAACTACTGAAGCCCGCACACCTAGAGCCTGTGCTCCGCAACAAGAGAAGCCACCGCAATGAGAAGCCCGCACACCACAACGAAGAGAAGCCCCCGCTCACCAAAACTAGAGAAAGCCCGTGTGCAGCAACGAAGACCCAACACAGCCAAAAATAAATTAATTTTTTAAAAAAGAAAGAATATGTTACAAGATAAATGAGAATGGAGGAATAATATAATTTAATAAATTTCACTGTTGAATAAAATAGTAAAGAGCAAAAGAAAAATATATCCTTAGCAATAGGGCACTTAAATTCTAGAGATGGGGGGAGCTTCATGTTGGGGAAGATGCAACAGAAGGATTGTGAACTTGAATGGTGAAGTCCCAGGAAACAGGGTTTAGATACTGCATTCCCCAATTGACCGGCTGTACCTTGTTTTATATTTGTGAAAGTGCCTGATGCTGTGCCTGGACCATGGTGGTCAACAAACACGAGTTCTAGTTAAGAAAAATGCATAGAATCGTCTCAACACTGGGCATGTTAGAATAACCAAGTGGGGTTTCAACATGTGTGTAACAGCAATACATTTACCTTTATTTAAATTTTTTTCATCCAGCCCATCCTTTTCCTGTGAGGTCTGCACACAAGGCACAATGTTTTTAAAAGATGGAGTTGGGGAAGGAAGGGAAGAGGAATCATCTATTTCAGGCTTGTTTAATCAAGGAAGACTTCCTGGAGACACTAAAAGTTATGATCGGCATTGAAGGCTGAAGAAGAAACAGCTGGAAAGGAATTAACGTTATAGGGGATGCTAGGTGCTCGTGTACAAGTACATATTCCCAGTTCCCTTTCCAACAGCCTTCTAGGCTCTATAATGTTATCCCCCCTCCAGAACACATGGATGGATGAAGAAGAGCTTGACACTAATTAACTGCATTTTCCTGGCAGGTCCAATTTTCCTTTCTGTGAGGCCATTACAGCCAAGTGCTTCAAGTTCTGCCTCTAAAGGGTTTACTTTTTATCTTACAGATGCTGGGATGTTTTGTTAGGAGGCTCCCAATAGCTATAATTGACTGTGAAATGGTTTTGGACAAACGAGGCAAGGAACTCATGGGGAGTGCTCACCTTGGGCTGGTTAGTGTCTCTTCATTATTCAGGAGCAACACTCCACTGCTTGATGATGAGGCTATTTTCTGGCCATCTCAAGGGCCGGCTATAGAAGAAGACTGACTGCTTTTCTAACAGCAGCCTGAGCTCAGCATGTGACACCTCTGCCTCTGGTCCTTTATCTTCCCCCTACCTTATCCTACTCTACTTTTGAACTGTTCCTACCAGAAAAGTCCCGAACTGCAAGCTTTCTTCAAAGAACCACTGATAACTAGGACAGGAATGTCTTGGCCTTATCATGAATGTGTCAACAGAGGTATCCCAGGGAATACCTTGGAAATCCAGCTCTACCATCTTATCTTGGGTTCATAACCATTGTGATCCACAGTTTCATCAGATATAAAATAGGAATAATACCTAACTCAGAGAAATGATGTAAGGATTCAACGAGATAAGGTATATAATATATAATTGCAGGCACAAAAGTATAACACATATTAACTCAGAGTTCCTTTATCTTCTAAAAAGTGATGATGACTTCCTAAGAACTGGGAAGGGAGCCCCGCTTAGAGGACCCTCAGATATGTCGGACACACACCCAATCACACATACCAGCTGAGGTGTTCAGGGAAGTAGCGCTAGGTTATTCTTTGTGCATGGCGGGGCAGGGGGCATGGTCATTGAACCAACTGTGTTGGCACAAAACTCATAAGTTAGTCTGGCCAAAGATCCATGAAGTTCTCTGCCTGACAGAAGAAGAATAATGAGCTAAATCAGTGAGATCAGTTCCTTCAGAACTTGAGCAGATCTCTGGAGCAGGAAGCGAGCCAAGCCAGGGGAGAAACAGGAATGACAAGTAACAGTGACCAAATGAGCCACCAGAGAAAGACGAAGCCACCCTGAAAAACAGAAGCCATTGCCGGAGCGCCCCTCCGCCACCATGTTTCTTGCTGGGCTTTCCAGATCCAGGAGCAGCTCAAGCGTTTCCTAGCAATAAGCTCTTTCCCTCACTTGGTTTGAATGAATCTGTTTCTTGGAACCAAGGAAACTTTCGCATATATTCTGCAATAGACCTTAATGTCAGGAAATGGAGTTTGCTCTTCTCTTTGAGAGAAATGGCTGTGCATTTCAGACTGAGCAGTCACTAACTATCTGCAGAGGTACATGAGCGAAAAGACCTGGAACCTCCTAGAACATCACCCATAGGAAAAAACACACACCAAGAAAGCAAGAATATGACTCACTGGGTACAGAGGCATTGGGCAGTGGATGTTTACCAGGTTTTTTTCTGACTCAGCATGTGAGCCTCCTTCCCAGTTCTTGGACACCCTGCCATACGCTGTGACTCTTGGTGGTGGGCAGGGCATAGCCAGTTACGACAGAAAGATCAACTTTCTTCCTACTCCCTGGCATTGAAGGTGTGGGCACATGGCTTCAGCTCAGACAACTGAGAGCTCACAGAAGTCTTCTGAATCTCAAGTGACAGATCCATTAAAAGATACCATTGCATTAGATGTGCAGGGGCCGCCATATATAGCATGAGCGTTAGCTGAATTGAGTGCCACGGGGGAGGTTACAGAGGGGGCCGTGTTCAGTGGGTGTACAGCGGGTGGGTGGGTTGAAGATCACCAGCGTGTACAACTGCACAGTTTCCCATCAGGATTATTTCTGCTGCTGCCTTCTTCCCTTGGCTTTCTAGCTTTCTGTTGATTCTATAAGCTGCCAGCCTTCCTTTCCATAAATTCCTCCCATCATGCCTTAATGGTTGGTTTCTGTTGCTTACAACCAAGATCTCTGGCTGATAACCATTACAAGGAAGATAAAGTCTGGATTGGTAATTACAGAAGCTATTAAAGAGAGATGAGATTTTAGCTGGGGTTCATTCTTTTAAACTTTAGGTCCACTAAATGAAAATGACGGACTAGCTGATGAGTGAGGCTTAGTTCGAGATGCAGAAAAGATGAAGCCAAGAAATCTTCTGGAAAGTTTACCCCAATCCTACTGTAGTGGATGCTGTGATATGCTACCAAGATTCCCCTCAGAACCAAGACATTTGTTTTCCCAGCTACCAAGAATGTTGAGTGCTGATGGACTGACCACAGCTACCTCTTCTTTGGGATTCACCTCAGCCTAAGGGAGCTTCCACACCCATGGCAAAGCCTCCGCCCCAGGGGACAGGTCTCATCCAATGACTGGTCCTTGTCTTATTTGGGAACCGCTCTAAAGGACTCTCCCAGCTTCAGAGCTCTCTGTGGGACCAGCTGAGGCCTCTGATGGCACTGCATCATAGTTCGGCCGCTCCCCTGCCCAATGTGGCTTCCTTCCCTCTCCACAGGTCTTGTTCCTCATACAAATCTCCACTTCAGTGAGTTTTCTAGGAAACCCAAAATAAGACACCTACCTATCCCATTGCAGAAAACAGCCACCCTCTTATTAGAGAGACAGAGCCATGACTCTTGTCCAGCCTGATGACACCAGTGACATAATAACATTATGACACCCAGCCTCTCCTTCAGGCATGCACTCTGGCCGGCTTGCTCACCACACCCTGAGCCTAAATCTAACACCATAGCTTCTCAGTGTTCATCCATACGAAGTAGAATGTTCTGGATAACAAAAGGCTAAGTAAGCCATCAAAGAACTGAACTAACTGTGTTTCAGACCTTTGGAATGCAGTCCCAAGACCCATCCCATACTGGTCTGTGCTGGGAAGTCATAGGCATTTACACTGTAACCTTTTTATTTGTTGGTACCTAACGTTGTTTGTTATTGTTGTTACCAGCGGTATGCTGTTAAAGTGACTCTCAAAAAAAAAAAAGGGCTTCCCTGGTGGCGCAGTGGTTGAGAGTCCGCCTGCCGATGCAGGGGACACGGGTTCGTGCCCCGGTCCGGGAAGATCCCACATGCCACGGAGCGGCTGGGCCCGTGAGTCATGGCCGCTGAGCCTGCGCGTCCGGAGCCTGTGCTCCGCAACGGGAGAGGCGACAACAGTGAGAAGCCCGCGTACCGCAAAAAAAAAAAAAAAAAAAAAGCCCTGATTCATATAATTTGCCAGTTTCTATGGCGTAAATATTCACAGCATGACTTGTTTCAAACCACAACACGATGTCACAGAAACTACCACTGTGATGTCATGGAACACAGAGTTAGGAAGAGATGCTAACAGTTGGCTGGGGTTAGCTGGCTCCAACGCTCCACTGCTATTTCCCTTGAGCAGATGTTGTGTCAGTTCAAAGAGTCTCCTTGGGATGCCTTCATTGGCAGAACATAAAACCCTGACTGCATTGTCTTTAGAAATAAGGAAAATGTAATATCTCAAACAAAAATAAATCTGGAAGCATCTCACTTCCAAGATTGGTTAATGTCCCCCCTCATTTTCATCTTTGGAACCTGGATTCTTTCATCTTTCTACGCTGCCATCTCTGGGTGCTGGCTTAGATCCTATAACGACGATACCAGGCTGTCCGTGTTCTAGATGCTCAACACAGCCATGACACTATCCGATAAGCAGAAGAAACAGAGCAGCTTCCTATTATGTATCTTTTTATCAAAAAGGAAATTAGTCCAGTGGTGATCATTTTGTAACGTGTAGAAATATCAAATCACTATGCTGTGTACCAGGCACTAACATAGTGTTGCAGGTCAATTATACTTCCAAAAAACCCCCAAACAAATACACAAACAAACTCATAGAAGAAGAGATCACATTTGTGGTTACCAGAGGCACGGGGTGGTGGGAGGGGGAACTGGAGGAATGTGGTCAGAAGGTACAAACTCCTGTTATAAGACGAATAAGTGCTAGGGATGTAAGGTACAACACGATGAATATAATTAGCACGTCTGTGTGTTACGTATGAAAGTTGTAAACAGAGTAATCCTAAGAGTCCTCATCACAAGGAAAACATGTATTTTTTTCTTTTGTTTTGTATCTATATGAGTTGATGGATATTCACTAAACATCGTGGTCATCCCCTCATGACAGACGGAAGTCAGACCATTATGCGGTACACCTTAAACGTATACAGTGCTGTACGTCAATTAAATCTCAATAAAAGTGGAAGAGGGAAAAAAGAAAATTAGTCCAGATTCTAGTAGAGGTTTTAATACCTCTGCATATTTCACTCTGCTCAGAGAAACACGGACTGGCTCATGTACAGAGAAGATGGAATTTTCTTCCCTTACACGAGAAGGAAAACATTTTTCTCTCGCCCAGTTATCCTCACCAATGTCCCCTGACGTTTTGGCGGTGCCCTAAACGTGCCTGATTCTCACCCAGGGAGACTGGTGGGAGGGGAGTAAGGTCTGGCACTTGTTTTGTTTTTATCACTGACCAGCCATGGGACTTCTCTCTCACTTATAAAATGAAAAGATTAGATCAGCTAAGGTACAGAATTTTTTTTTTTTCTTTTTGCGGTACGCGGGCCTCTCACTGTCATGGCCTCTCCCGTTGCACAGCACAGGCTCCGGACGCGCAGGCTCAGCGGCCATGGCTCACGGGCCCAGCCGCTCCGCGGCACGTGGGATCTTCCCGGACCGGGGCACAGACCCACGTCCCCTGCATCGGCAGGCGGACTCTCAACCACTGCGCCACCAGGGAAGCCCGAGGTACAGAATTTTATGATTTTATATTTCTATGATCAAACCCCTCCTAGGATCTTATGAAGGCAAACCCAGATAGTGGAAGATGCAATAAAGGACGCACTGCACCAAGCCCACTGTCAGAAATGTACCAAATCTTACTTTCCTTTCTCTTCCTTTCCCGCACTAACACTCTCCCAGTTCTGGGAAGCTTCTGGGGGGAAAAAAAAAAGCAGGAGACTATATCAAAACATAAAATAAAACTTTTCAAAAAAAAAAAAACACTTTTCTGAAAGTGTTTTTCAGCCATAATTAAGGAGAAAACTGCTTTAGGAAGCAATGTGAAGAAGCCCCAGGTGGCCATTGCCATCCTCCTCTCCCTGCCGTTGTTTATCTGCTGGTCATAATCGTTAATGAAGAAGCTCCAGAGCGGTCACTTGCTTACTTTGCTGCTAATGATAGAAATAAATGGCTCCAATTTGATGTGGCAGGATTGCAGAAGGCCACCAGGCAAGCCTCCCATTCTTGGCACTTCCAGGCTCCCGCAAAGCTCTGTGAGCAATCTGTCTTGTCAGCAAGCCCTATCTTGTCCCATCATTCAGGGTGGCCTGCCTGCTCATCCATCCCCAACTCCCAGGTGGGCCTCCCCCCCGGCTGACAACTAAATGTTAGAAGTCACTTCTGAAGACAAGGGCTTCTGAGGTTGAGGCAGCATGACAGCATGGAGAGAATCGGGCACTGACACCCGACGGCCTTGGACTTAGGAAACAACAGCCAGGCATTTATACAAAGTATCTTCAATACTCTCAACCTCCCTAAGAAGTTACGTGGTACCCATTTGTAGGTGTGGCAGCTCCGTGAAGTTCGGTGTTTGTCCAAGGTCACCCCGCTGACCCAGGATTTGATTCAGAGCTGCCTCCCAGTAATGCCTCCATTTAATACTGGAATGGAATCTGGAGGGAAGAGAGGCTACAGAGAGATTAGAAAGTCATGAGATGAGAATCAACTGGTGCAGGGAACTATAGTCAATATCTTGTAATAACCGATAATGGAAAAGAATCTGGAAAAGCGTGTGTGTGTGTGTGTGTGTGTGTGTGTGTGTGTGTGTGTGTGTGTGTATACAGATGACTGAGTCGCTTTGCTGTACACCTGTAACTAACACAACATTGTAAAGCAATTATACTTCGATTTTAAAAATAGAGTCAATTGGTGGACCACAGGAGCACATGGGCTAACTCAGGGAGAGGACCCACAGAGAAGAGCAGGGGCCCAACGTGTAAAGGTGGGGATTTATCAGTCATGGGGAGAAGGATCCAGAAAACACAGAAGAAGCAGAAGAGAGTTGAAAAGGGCAAGGAGAGGAGAGTTATGGTCATCCTTGTTTTGATTTTTCAAATGGGACTTTTTTTTAAATGTCTTACTGATTTGTCCCCCATCCGTCAAGCAGTTTCAGCTCAGTGCTTATTTCATCAACTCACACCCTGAGATGCCCCCCAGGGCCCAGGCAGGTGAGCAGTTCCAAATGATGTGGCTGGCAAGGGGCGCTAGGGAGAGGGGAAGACTACAGAAAACCCGTATCAGTCAAAAAGGGGCAGCCGGCACTCAGGTTCAGCTGACTGTGGCCAACATTTTTGCCAGAAGGAGCTGGAATTCCTAGTTTTTCATGCTCTGCCAACAAGACAGTTCCACAGCTTGGAAACAGCCTATAGGCTGTTTCCCATCTCTGCCCTAATGGGTGTAAGCCTTTCTACCTTTCTACCAGCCCCAAGATTTCCCAGGTTCTGAGGAGTCCTAGAGACCAAGGCTAAATGCTTTTCACGTACAGTTTTTAAATTAGGAGGAAAAATGCACATGTCATTTCTGCGACATGATCTGATTAGGCAAAGCAGAATTTCGTGGTGGAAGTAATTTGTGTTAAGTCATGACCGTACCAGAGGAAAATGGCACTAATGAGGAGTGCTTGTTAGCATCAAGGTCAAAGGTAACATTCCAGCCACAGGTTGATGCCAAAGGCATCGAAGGACTTTGTGAACAAGGACTTTGATAGAGAGGATAAAACATGGGTAACTGTCAACGAGAAGGACAGGCCAGGCAGCAAGAGCCTTTCATTTTCCCTCGTAAACTTTCTCCCTTCCTGGGTACGTGTTGGGATTTAATAACAACTTACCGCTTTTTGTACTCTCCAAAATGTTTTTTTAAAGAAGAAGAAGAGAAAAGAACAACTCATTTCGAGACAGTCACCACTTAATAAACCCTGGGAGGGCTATCAGAGGAAACTTGTATTTGGTGTCTGGTATCAGTCAGTGGGTGCAAGTAAAACAAATTTCAGGCAAATCTTCTGGATTCCTCTGTGGGTGTATGTACATGCGTTCCTGCGCTTATAGCATGTTTATCAGAGCCACACTTACAACGTTCCTTTGGGGAAGGTAGCTCCACTGCACGGCATTAGCTACATCATTGCTTTGCAAAGACTAATAGCTCCATTTCCTGTACTGGAATGGATAATCTATGCCAGGTTCTTCCTGGTTCACTCCTTCTGCCTATCTGCCTCCATAGTTAGGATCGCTGGGCCATCTGAGCCCCACCTGTAGTCTCAGTCTTCTAATTCCATACTCTAGGGCTTGACATCAAGTCACCCTTGTTGTTAATCTAACCCTCAACCCTTATCTTTGCCTTGAAATCTTGAGTCCTGCCCCGTAACCTTCCCAGCACTCTGTCTCTCTGGATCTGGAACCCTGTCTCACTTTTGGAAGCAGCCCCCTCACCCTACCCACCAATCACCAAACTGGAATCCATTCTATGAACAAGACTGATGACAGACGTCTCTGACCTCCCGTGGCCTCCTGAAGCAGTCGCCTACTGCCTGGTGGGATGCCCGCTTGTCTTGTGGCACAGCCTCTACATAGCTCCAAGTCCTTATTACATGAAATGCATCATTGTTGCTGCCTGTCTGCAGGACCGTTTTGCATCCCAGCCTTACACTAGCCCTTGCGGCTGAGTCTCTCTTCCTGGTTCCCACCAACCTTAATGATTAGTTCATGTGCTGTGTCTGCCCCTTCCTGGCTGTTATGGCCCAATGCAGTTAACCAGACCATAAGTGGTTCTGATTCAAGATAGTACCGTGGGGAACTGATACCATGAAGAACATTTCATAGGCTAAGTTAGATCTGCTTGCCTCCTTCTATTAATCAGTTGCATGTTTAACATTGGAATGTTTGATATAGAGTAAAAAACTTCCTGTTAAACAAAGGAAATAATAATTATTATAATGATACTTTAGAGAAGCTTATATTGATTTTTGACTAATACATTTTGCAAGACTCACAAAGGAAAGAAGAGGTGCAATAGAAGCTGACAAATGATAATGATGGCATCTCTCCTGAAGATACTCTTGATTTTTTCAAAACCATTTTCATTTAATTCATTCTACAAATTCCAAATGCCTACTAAAATCCAGATGCTCTATCAGGCACCAGACTAGGCATGGAGTAAACAAAGAACAATGGGACATTAAGACACAGTCTTTCTCATTAAGAAGTTTACAGTCAGCCAGCATTCATTACGGTGATTTTCTAACATTTTTTCAGCAACAAAATCAAATAATAATCTTACTTGGCATCTGTATCAGTCAGGATAGTCCTGGTTATGCTGCGGTAACAAATGAGCCTGACATTCCAGTGGCTTATAACAACAAAGGTTTATTTCTCATTCATGCTTCATGCCCATCATGGATCAGCTAAGGCTCTGCTTCACATCCCCTTCATTTCAGGACCCAGGGTAATGTATCAGCCTCTATCTGGAACTCTGCTTGTCTTATAGCAAAGGAAAAAGAGACGAGAATATAAAACCCATACCCTGGCTCTTAAAGCTTCTACCCAGAAATAACATGTCTTTGCTACTCCTATTTCATTGGTCAAAAGAAATCTCATGACCAAGTCCAGCATCCTCAAAGCCCAGAAATATAATCTTCTCCAGGAAAGAGCAGCAACTATTTTTGAAGAATAATGGCACACCTCAGTATAGAAAGTAAATAAACGGATGGAAGTAGCATCCCTCTTCCTGAGGAATCTTTATAGAATCTTCAGCCTCTATGAAATTCAGTTGAAAAACCATCTAACCATCATCTGATCTGAAATTCATAAAAGCCTAGGAAGTAAGCCGAGAAATTGTAATTGTCCCATCTGAAAGGTAAGGAACCTCTCTGAGGCCCAGGAACTTTACATAACCTCCCAGAAGACAGACCAGGATAGAGTACCGGTGTCTCCTGCTTTACTAACCTCCCTGTGAGACCTTGCTGGAGCCCCAGGCCCCGTATACATGAAGCCCTTTGTCATAATATCCACGGAATTCCTAAAAGCCAAGAAAGCTGTCTCTTTCTTAACCACTCACTTGGGCCACAGCTGCATTTTGTCCCAGGTGGCCTGCTGCACACAAGGCCATGCCGTGCAAAATCACCGCAGAAATCCTGGCTCGGTTTGACCTTTGGAGTGTGCTTACAACACATTCTGAAAAGCAGCAGACACATCGTGTCAGGTCCACCAGCAAGCGCTTCAGAAAACGAGGCCTAAGAAAGACCTAAAGGGAGAACAATTCAGCCTAAAGCGATGGTACCAGGCAAGGCAATAAGAGCTAAGTAGAGAGGTGGCAAGACACAGTCCCTGCCTCTAGAGATTTCAGAGGAACAGGGAAGATGGACTTGGAGAGGATGCTGAATGCATCACTGTTTAGGAGTGATTCCATAGGATGTGGCCTCTAGGAGTGAGGAGAACAAGAGAGGAGGGAGGCCCCCTTGGATTCTGAAGCCAGAAGGCCAGCATTTATAAGGTGAGTGAGGCCCTTGTTGACCAGTACCACCAATATGTATGAACTGTTACCCACCTGGAAGAAAGAGCTTGGACTTGGAAACTAAGGCTCAGGCTTGACTTCCAGTCCTGTCACTCATTTTTCCATACAACCTCAGGCAAACCTCTAAGCCCATCAGAGCCTTGGTTCCTTGCCTCTAAATAGGAGATAAGTACAACCTGCCCTAGCTGCTTCACAGGGTGGTAGTTTAGGCCAAACACATTGTGAATAAGAAACTGCTCGGTTACATGTAAACTTGGCCTCTCTTCACTGTCATAACTGAGCGCTGCCTCAGCACACGCTAGGATGATCAAGTCATCCAGTTTGACTGGGGCTTTCTCAGTTGTAGCAGTGACAGTCCCACATCCCAGGAACCTCCACAGTCCCAGACAAAACGGGACAATTGGTTTGTCCATCACATATTCTGACCCGGAGGGTGGGGAGGTCCCTGCTAGCCATAACACTGTTTCTAAAATTTCTAACTGGTGTACAATTCAGTGGGTTTCAGTACATTCACAAGGTTGTGCGATTATCAACTATCAACTATTATCAACTATCCAGCTCAGAACAATTCCGTCACCCTAAAGAGAACTCATTAGGAGTCAGTCCCTATTCTCCCCTCCCCTCAGCTCCTGTCACCCACAAATCCACTTTCTAGCTCTACGGATTTGCCAATTCTGGACGTTTCATATAAATGGCATCAAAAAATATGTGGTCGTTTGGGTCTGGTTTCCTGCACTTGGCATAATGGTTTCAGGTTCATCCTGGTGTAGCATGCATCAGTACTTCATTCATTTTTGTGGGTGAATAATATTCCACTGTGTGGATATACCACATTTGGTTTATCAGTTCATCTATTGATGGACCCTTAGGTTTCTTCTACTTTTTAACTACTATGAACAGTGCTGCTACAAACATTTAACATATAAATTTTCATGTGACCATATGTTTCCATTTCTCTTACGTGCTCATTAGGAGTAAAACTGCTAAAAAAAAACCCAAAAAAACAAAAACAACTGCTGAGTCATACGGTATCTCTATGTTTAACTTTTTGAGGAACCACCAAACTTTTTCAAAGAAGCTACAACATGTTACATCCCACTAATAGTGTATGACGGTTCCAACTTCTCCATATCTCCATTTGTTATCATATGTCTTTTTTATTACAGTCATCCTAGGGAGTGGAAAATGGTAACTCACTGTGGTTTTGATATGCATTTCCCTGATGGTGAGCATTTTTCATGTTCTTATTTGGTCATAACACTTGAATTCCAAAAAAAAGGGATCATCTCACCGTCCTGAATCTCCTTTTTGAGAACATAGGAGCTCTGGCAAGTTACCAACTCCTGGACACAAGAGAAGAGCCTCTGTCTGGTCCTGCCCAGGACAAAGGTCCAGATGCCTGTCCACAGCTACAGAATAAAGTCCAAATTCTTTCATGGCATCCAAAGCCCTTCACTATCGATCTCTGATTTACTTTTACATCCTCAACCCCTTTTTTCCCTACGTGAACACTCCACTCCAACAGAGCAATTGTTGTCCAAATAGACAATCTATTTACTGTCCCCGGGAACACATCACTCATGTTTCCTCCTTTGAATCAGTAGCCAGTGGGAATCTCAGTTCACAAACTCACAAGTGTGAGAAATGTTACAACTTTCTCCTTTTCTATCAACCAACGAGTTCTATCCTTAACTACCTTCCTGCAAGACTGGTGAGAGGGACTTCCCTGGTGGTGCAGTGGTTAAGAATATGCCTGCCAATGCAGGGGACACAGGTTCGAGCCCTGGTCTGGGAAGATCCCACATGCTGCAGAGCAACTAAGCCTGTGCGCCACAACTACTGAGCCTGCGCTCTAGAGCCCACGAGCCACAACTACTGAGTCCACGTGCCGCAACTACTGAAGCCCACGTGCTCTACAGCCCATGCTCCGCAACAAGAGAAGTCACTGCAATGAGAAGCCCGTGCACCACAGTGAAGAGTAGCCCCCACTTGCCGCAACTAGAGAAACCCCGTGCGCAGCAATGAAGAACTAACGCAGCCAAACAATAATTTTTTTTTTAATTAAAAGAAAAAAGACTGGTGAGAAATTCTGCCTCTGTCATTCTGAGGGCTCTACCCAATGCTAGAAAGATGTCAAGGTTTCAGGGACTTACACACTGTCAAAACGTGGAAGGGGAGGGTGGGAGATGGGATATGATGATGAAGATTACCATGGAGATGGAGACTGTCCTGGTTCCCATGGCCCCTCCAGTTCTGGTGGTTCTTCTAGGCCCGCCAGAAGCACTGCAGCCTTCACCCATGCTGCAAGCCCTATGCCTAGAACCTGCCCTTCCTCTAAGAACACCCCCCCAACACATACACACACAGGGTTCTGCTGTAGAATGACTCTCATGGAACCTACAGACTCTCTCCTTCTCCTTGGAGAACTTCTGTCCACTCATATTCCTCCCCCATTTTTGAGAAACCCCATGGGGGTGTCTCACATATGGGTCTGCACTGTCCTTGGAGCCACTCCTGGCATCTCCATTTCCTCCTCACCCGCCGCTGGCCTCCTAGGGCTCCATGCTTCCCAGCTGCCTCTCTGGGATGAACTGGCCTGACACACTACATAAGCAACTGCTGGGTGCCTTCTGCTCACGTTGCCTGCTGGTGCTGGAGGTCCCTGGCCACTTCTTCATGTCCCAGTCACCTCTAGTCAGTGACCTCCACCCAAGACACAAGTCCACAGCTCATGGCACCTGTGCTTACCACAGCTTGCAGAGACTACAGTGCTACGACTTTCTGTTCCCTTTTATTTGACTTCCGCTTTCTAGGATTCAGCAGGAATCTAAGAGAGGGAAGTCAGAGAACAATCTGAGAGGCATGTACCATGCTCTACTCTAAATTCTTCCTCCCGGATATCATATGATCCCGCAGTTCCTCTCCTAGGTATATACCAAGAGAAATAAAAACATACGTCCACACAAAAATCTGTACCTTAAGGTTTATAGCAGCTTATTCATAAAGCCAAAAAAGTAGAAAGAACCCAAGGGATGAGCCAATCAACGGATGAATGGATAAACTGTGGTATATTCAAACACTGGATTATTATTCAGCTGTGAAAAGCAGTGAAATGGGGATATATACTACAACGTGGATGAACCTTGAAAACATTATGATAAAGGAAAGCTACTAGACACAAAAGGTCACATTGTGCCTGATTGCATTTATATGAGACTGAAAGTAGATTGTGTTTGCTAGTGCTGTGGGCACAGGACAGATTGTCGGGTGGTGGCTAAAGGGTGCATGCTTTCTTTTGGGGGTGATGAAAACTTTCTAAATTTCATTGTGGTGATGGTTATGCAACCCTGTGAATAAAACAAAACCCACTGAATCGTAACTTTAAAGTATTCTTTTAAAAAATTTATTTATTTTTGGCTGCGCTGGGTCTTTGCTGCTGCGCGTGGGCTTTCTCTAGTTGCAGCAAGCGGTGGCTTCTCTCGTTGCGGAGCACGGGCTCTAGGCGCGCGGGCTTCAGTAGTTGTGGCACGTGGGCTCGGTAGTCGTAGCTCGCGGGCTCTGGTGCGCAGTCTCAGTACTTGTGGCACGCAGGCTTAGTTGCTCCGTGGCATGTGGGATCTTCCCAGACCAGGGCTCAGACCCACGTCCCCTGCATCGGCAGGCGGATTCTTAACCACTGCCTTACCAGGGAAGCCCCACATTGAATTGTAACTTTAAATGAGTGAACTGTAAATTATGTCTCAATGAAGCTGTTATCCAAAAAAAAAATAAAAATCTACCTTTCCTTCCTCCTTAACCCATTATCCTTAGTCCCCTCTCTCCCTTCGGAAAGGTTCTTTCCCATAAGGCCCTTCCATCTTTTGTGTAAATGAAATCCCACTGGACTTTCCAAACATACCCACACGTTTCTAAATTTGCAACAGGTATACCACTTAGGCTGACCTCTACGATGCCAGCCCCAAGTGTTCGTTGATAGGGATGCTCCTCGCTACCAAATAGTGCTTGAACTCTTTCCAGAGTCTGAGAAGAAATTAGCATCTAAGAGTCTTGAATTCTGCACTATCTTTATCTCTGAAGTTGCTGATAAGTAAGAGTATTTTCTGAGGACCCCCTTCCCCAAGCACCCCCAGCCTCAACCCATTTCTTCATCTGTGTCTCACTCTGGACTGAAGTGTGACCACAGATGTGTCCTGTGTACATCTTGCCACACGCCCCTGTGTGAGGACAGCAAGAGTTGGTTCTACACCGTAGCCACCTAGGTTCAACTCTTTATTACGATACTTCCTATCTTTGTGAATACTTCATATCACAACACTGGATGTGACTCAGTGGCTAATGGGGAAAGTTTAATATTATTATTACATGGGAGATACGGCTGTGCCACCCAGTAGGGAGTCCACTGTCCAATCACAGTGGAAAAGTTGGAAGATGAAGGAAGAGCGTAAAAGATGGCCCTGTGATGACCGTCGTGAAGAAAGCTGGTCTTACAAAACAAGGCGAAGGAGGTGGCAAGTGGAGTTAACACAAAGGCCAAGTACTCAGGCCAGAGCACTTGCGAGGTGCTGTGTGGCAAGCCAATCCCATGAATGACAGGAGCATTCAGCCAGCATTCCAACAAGGAAATTTAGAAGGAAGCAAGATGGGGTGGATCAAAGCCTTTTGTGGAGTCAGTTGATGTGGTGGTCATGAAAGTCTGTACAATGAGCAGCTACTCAGGCCACGAAGAGCAACAAGGCTACTCCGCCTCCAGCCTTCTCAGCACCACTCTCCCCCTTCGGTGGCATCAAGTCAAAACTGCAGCAAACAGAGGCAGCCAAATGGGCTAGAGCTGCCTACAGACCTGGGCTGAAGCAGCTCCCCCATCTTCTCCCAGGAAGAACTATCCTCCGTTCTCTGAAACGTTCAGGGTGGGAGGGGGAGCGAGGAAGAAGCCTAGAGTGTTGAATAATGAAATCCCTAAACAGAAAGGGGAATTCATCTTTATCAGGAAGATTCCAAGCCAGGGGTTTAGAGAGCTATGAATAATCATGAAATAATGATTTCAGAGATACACGATGGGCACAGAGGAACCTGAAAACCAAGGGAGAGAACAGCGACCCACGGGAATCGGAAGCTTAAAACCACTTGTGTGGTTTGGAGCACATCTTCCGGGAGGTCAGGATCAGGCCAGGGGTCGGAACCAGACAGGGGAGCCAAAGGCAGGACATACTGGAAGGAAAATGGGCAGGGCTGTTAAGTGTTGCTCCAGGGCCGTGAGTGGGTCTCCCCTGGTGGATTTAGGGAGCGAAAAACCGCTCTGGAGATGCTGGAACATCTGTTGCTCTCACTTCTCCACCACTGCTGCCGGAGGCTACACCAATGGCTGTGAGAAGCAAATCAGGCCCACTTCCCATGTAGGTTTGTAGTCCGACCCTTAGCGCATTAATAACACATCACAACAGCCTCCCATGACAGCAGAGGTCCCGACCACAAAGCTCTGGGTCCCAGGTTCTCAGAGCCAGGTTAAAGAGGTGACCTCACTTGCCCTCCACTTAACTTGATGTGACCTGGCCCCTGTGGCATCTCTCCAGGTCAGAATCGAATCTCAGCAGGGCACATTCATCACTTAACGCCCTCTCTGTGCCTTACTGATGAGGGAATTGTAAGAATAGGACAGAGGGCATCCATGGGCTTCTGAGAGGGAACACATCCGAGTTTTAGAGCTTATGGAGCTGCAGACACATATTTACAAAAGTATTGGCAGTCTGATACTGGACCAGGCAAGATAAATTGAATAAGCTAGACTCAGGAAGAAAGAACTAGGTAGTTGGATAAATGGCAGAGAAACAGGGCAGAAGAGATTTGCACAATTAAAGAGAGAGGACGGAGCCAGACAAGGGGAAGCACTGCTGTGAAAAGCTAGTGTGAGGAAAACCTGGGGTCAGGCCCCTGCCTTTCCCTGTAGCTTTTAGATGCTTCCAGCTTGCATGGCAACCAAGGGCAGCTCAGCCAGCCACCCCCTGTGATGAACAAAGTAACTGGAGGCACGGCTTACTGCAGACCATGACTTATAACAAGCGACCGGAAGCCCTGAGCCCAGATCTGTTGGGATGTGAGAGCTCAGACGTCTGTGGGCAAGGCCACACCAGCCCACACAGGCAGAGGAGGCTCTCAAGTCCGATAGGCCGCCCAGGAGGTGAAGCTTCTGTGGTCTTACCGCTTCCCTTCTTCTCACACACGATGACCTTTACTGAAAATTCTTCCCACGACCTAATGTTTAACTTCCAATTTCTTCACGAGTCCACTTTCTATTACCCATCACAAAGTAGCTGAAGAGCCATGACAAAGACTCACCTTTTTTTTTTTTTTTCCATAATGTTCCTTTATTCCCCTTTGGGGTCAATCACACCCTTAAGCCCCATCCCCAGGCAACCACTGATTTTGTTTTCTATCCCAGCAGTTTTGCCTCTTCTAGAATATAATACAAATAGAATCCTACAGTATTTAGTCTTCTGTCTGTGATGTCATTCACTTAGCATCATGCTTCCATATTGTCTCATGACAAAACTCTTCTTGAACAAACTTACTTAGGCTCCGCTGAGCCCTCTTCTCCGCGAGGCCTCCACCCTGGCTCTGTGTCCTGCCTTGGAGAGTCTAGTTTTAGCAAGAATCTTGCTAAGTCATCTCCCAACACTTGATGTCTGATCAACTTCTTCATCTCCACTCTTTTTTTTTTTTTTTTTTTTGCGGTACGCGGGCCTCTCACTGTTGTGGCCTCTCCGGTTGCGGAGCACAGGCTCCGGACGCGCAGGCTCAGCGGCCATGGCTCACGGACCCAGCTGCCCCGCGGCATGTGGGATCTTCCCGGACCGGGGCAGGAACCCGCGTCCCCTGCATCGGCAGGCGGACTCTCAACCACTGCGCCACCAGGGAAGCCCTTCATCTCCACTCTTGATGCCTATGTACTTGGCCTTGTTCAGCAAGAATCCTGTTAAGTCAATTTAGCATGAAAGTCCCCTACCCTTGATGTCCCCACGTAGTAATCTTCCATTCACTGATGCTCTCAGGATTCTGCTCGCTGGCTACAAACCCCTGGCTCTCTTTGCTGTGTTCAGAGTTGAGCCCCATCTTTCTCCCCTATTGCAACAGAGCTGACTCATAATGAATAAAGTCTTTTTCACCATTTTAGTTAAGTGTCCAGTGAATCATTTTTCTTTCACAGCAGCTCTCACCATATTCTTTTCTAAAAGTGCTCCTTTTTCCAGAAGGTTGGTGAGCGGCCCTGTAGCTTCTCATCTCTGATTTGAATAGTCTAATGACCACCATGCTGCACACAGACCTTCTACCCCACCCTCTTCTGCCTGAGTATCTGATGGTTTGGCTGATTAATGTGAACGGTACTAAATATCCTGAGTGTTTCATTTGGAAGTTAAGTGGAGAAGTCCATTGTGCATTATGTATCTGAAATTACTTTCTTTGGAATTGCCTTGGAATGGAATTACCAAGCCTTTCTTTAATTAATTTGGTACAAAAGTTTACTGCGAGGAGCTCCTGGGATAAGGCCGCTGCTCCGATAAGAGAGTCCGGCTGCTGCCATTCAAGTGTTTGAAAGCCTGGGTTTTACAGTCGGGAGAACTCCCTCCAGCCCTTCCACTACCTGGCAGCTCACAAATGGGCTCCACTGCAGACAGAAGTCAAGAGGACAGCCTGAGACAGCTCCCTGGGTGCGTTCATCCACTGTAGGTGAGACCATCATGCAGAGAAGTTGAATATGAATGTGCTGGGCTTGGCCGCCTGCTAAAGGACTCAGGAATTTCAGGAAGGTCAATGAACAAATCACATGAGAGAGATTCTAAGGGGAAAGTTTTGCTCTTGAGGGGAAAAAAAATCCATGGGACCTGAACATCCATTTTCTTTTCAAAAGTGAACTTTTTTCACCTCTTAGCGGGGAGGAGGTTAATCACTCCGAACCTTATCCCCATTTCCTGGACTCTGCCAGCCCTTCCCAGAGCCCAGAGATGCAGAGCCCAGCCACCGTGGTGGGGCGTCGCATGAGGCTCTACACCACGACTTTACCCTATAGTCCAATTCTCTCTAAAGATACTTGGCAATTTTCAAGATTTTCCTCAAAACATGATTTTTGCAGTAAGAAATTTTTCAAAATACCTCTAAGGTATATTTTGAAGGTAAAATATCCAAGGAGGATCTTTTAGCATACACTTTGCTTTTGTAAGGAACAGAAAGTTTTCCCCCTACCCTCTTAAGTTCTGTTCCTGGGGGCCTGTGAATTAAACTGACACCAGACAAAGAAATTCAGACACCAGAACACCAGACACCAGAAAAGGCATATGAATTTATTAATTTTGAATTTTACATGCATAGGGGCATCACAGAAGGAAGTGAATACCCAAATGAGCAATGAGATTTGAGTTTATATACTGATGGGGTTCAGGCACGCTACCCCAAAATATGGCACCTTGGCATACTGAATATTTTAAGCTGAAGGACTTTGAGAAAAGGTATGTGTGGGAAGACTTTCTGACCTTCCCCTAAAGCAGGTCATAAAAGCTGTACGTTGAGAGGTGTCCTCCCCATACAGAGACAATGAACATCCTCATCTCTAAGACCCAGGAGAGGAATCTGAACCAAAAGGGTCTGCCATTTCCCCCAGTTTACTACACTTAGCTCATACCCTTTATGGTCCTATCACATTTTCCACAACTTTCTACTCTTCAACAAATCCAGAAATGCTCGAGTTTAACCACTCCCTCCAGTCCCATTTCCTTATGAAGTGTCCCACGTCATGTAAAACTTACATGAAATAACTTTGGAGGCTTTTCCCTTGTCAATCTGTTTTTGTTACAGGGGCTCCGGCTGAGAATTTAGGAGGGTAGAGGAAAAAGATATTTTCCTCCCCTACAAAGTCATCTAAAAAGGAAATGGGAGGGACAGAGGGGTACTTCTGGGAGAACAAATGACTTCTAAGAAGGGGTAAGGAGAAAGGGCACTTATGGAAACACAAATGGCTGTTTCTGTGGGGTTTTTTTGAAAGATAAATGGGCCCTTAGGAGAATAGGTGGGAGATTTAATAGTGTTGTGACAGTATTTGTCCCAGTGTGGTGGCCAGTTCTGAGAAGAGATTAGACTTGCTTCCCGGGGGGGGAATTTATGTCAATTGAGTTCTTTTCGGAAGTTCTGCTTTTAGGCAGATAAGGGATTTTAGGAACTCAAACGCCTTCAGCTCAAAATAATTCTTTTGAGAAATACTTTGGGGGTGGCATGTTCCAATCCTTTTCACCTTAAAAAAGATTTTTCTTCCTCTTTTTACAGAATTAATATTGGCTCCATTTTGTATATTACTTCAATTTCTTTTAACATCATATTACTAAAGAGTCTTTAAATGAACTTTGACTCTTATTCTCAGAGTTGAATTTTCTGGAAAGGGAGGACTTTGGGAGGTTAGATCTGTGAGAAACTTTATAAACATCTAGCTCAGAGGTTTTCCAAGGTTCTGGCTGGGACCACTGTCTCCCAGTGAAGCTGATGTGGACCCCATTATGCAAAGCAGATGAACCCCTCTGGGCCCTCACCACCCTCCCTTCCCCCTTCCATCTCTACCAGAGATAGGCTGGCACCAGAAAATAGTTGGCAAACCATAGAACTAGCCCAGGGATTGGGCTGTAAAGAGTAGGTAGTAAATATTTTAGGCTTTGCAAGCCAAAAGGCAAAATTGAGGACATTGTGTAGGTACTTATATAACCATTTAAAATGCAACCACTTACAAATGTAAAAAGCATTTTTAACTCATGGGTCATACAAAAACAGATAGAACAGGGCTTCGCTGGTGGCGCAGTGGTTGAGAATCCGCCTGTCAATGCAGGGGACACTGGTTTGAGCCCTGGTCCGGGAAGATCCCACATGCCGCGGAGCAACTACGCCTGTACGCCACAACTACTGAGCCTGCGCTCTAGAGCCCGTGAGCCACAACTACTGAAGCCCGTGTGCCACAACTACTGAAGTCCGTTCGCCTGGAGCCTGTGCTCTGCAACAAGAGAAGCCACTGCAATGAGAAGCCCGCTCGCCGCAACTAGAGAAAGCCCGCGTGCAGCAACGAAGACCCAGTACAGCCAAAAATAAAGAAATAAAATAAATAAATTAAAAAAAAACAATAGAACAAAAAGACAAACACCGTATTATTCCACTTAATACGAGCACCAAGAGTAGTTAAAATCACTGAGACGGAAAGTAGAATGGTGGGTGTCAGGGACTGGGGCAGGGAGGGGATTGAGCATTATTGTTTGATGGGGAACAGATTTTCAGATTTACAAGATGAAAAGAGTTCTGGAGATGGATGGTGGTGACGGTTGTACAGCACTGTGAATGTACTTCATACCACTGAACTGTGCACTTAAAAATGGTTCATATACACACTACCATATATAAAATAATAACCAACAAGGACCTACTGTACAGCACAGGGAAGTCTACTCAATTTTTGTAATAACCTATAAGGGAAAAGAATCTGAAAAAGAATATATATATATACACACACATACATACACTGAATCACTGTGCTGCCCATCTGAAACTAACATGACATTGTAAATCAACCATACTTCAAATTTAAAAAATCTAAAAACAAACAAACAAAAGACAACGAAAAAGAAATAAAAAGTTCAGAGGGTAAGTTCTACGTTATGTGCATTTTACCACCACTTTCAAAAGAGGAGGGACTCAAGGGGAAGCCAGTAGTGACACAGCCACTGCAGCCACTCTGCAACCAGGAGGGGCCGCGCCTGGGCACAGTGAAAGGCCCAGATAGCAAAGTGGTAGGCGGACAGACCCTGGTCCTGGAAGACTCCAGCAAGCTGCCGGCTGAAGCAGCCTGGCCTTTCTACCTTCAGCCTTTCTATTGTTTAAACTTGTTGAGTAAGATTTTTCTTGTTATTTGTAAGTGAAAGGGTCCCGCCTGACACAGCACTCTACGGTGTGACTTCGATGTGAGCTACTCTCCTGCCCTCTTCCCACAGGCTTTTTCATTCCTGACTGTTTACCTGAACTTTGGACACCTACCTCCCAAATCTGTGTGTGCTCTGATCTCATCTGAAGGCTCGGCCTTTGACCTGCTGCCTTTTACCTGGAGAGCAGAGTGCTAGCTTTGTTTCCTCTCTCCCTTCTGGAAACCTTACTCCCACTTCCTTGCTAAAGAGCCCCTTCCACCCAGGGTCTCTCTGACACAGTTGTGAGCACAGGAGTCACCCTTCCTCGACCTTGGACTGAAACTGTCAGAGAAGGGGCTCTCATCTCCTGGGGTTCCTAGGGGGTGCACGTCACATAAGCCAGGAGCTGCGGACGGCCCCTGGCCCATTCAGCTCTGCCAATCCAATGGTCACGTGCCAGACACAGCCAGCTCCTTTCACCCTGGACCGACTCACCGCAATGCTTAACAGTGGCGGACGCACGCAAATGGACTCCTCTGTGAGACAGAAACAGACTCACTGACATAGAGAACAGACTTATGATTGGCAAGGGGGAGGGGGTTGGGGGAGGGGTGGAGTGAGAGGTTGGGATTAGCAGATGTAAGCTAATATGTATGGAATGGATAAACAACAAGGTCCTACTGTATAACACAGGGAACTATATTCAGTATCCTATGATAAACCACAATGGAAAAGGTTATAAAAGAAGAATGTATACATATGTAGTATAACTGAATCACTTTGCTATACAGCAGAAATTCACATAGACATTGTAAATCAACTATACTTCAATTTTTTAAAAAATTGTTAAACACACACACACACACACACACACACACACACACACACATACACACAGACAATGGCGTCTGCAAGCTCCACCAGCCCAGAACCTTAACTGAGGGCTCCTAAGAGCCATCCTAGGAGCCCGCACCCCACTGGGGCTGTGGCCTCTCTCATCTCCATCCTGTACGAGGCTACTTGTTCCCACTGGCCCTTCTACTGAATTCCCTGCATCCCAGTGTGCCCCCACTAGTGCTCCCTGGGGATGGAAGTCTAGCACCAGACCTCAGGTGCTTGGCAGAGTTCTGATGCTTTTGTCTGGTTGCTGTCCATCATTTTTCCCCAGAGATGAACTTTAAATCTAGTATCTATTCTCCAGTAGGTTCTACAGAATGACAAGGAAGACAGACAAAAGCTGGGGCTGTCTCACTCTGCCCAGCCCATCCTGCTTCTCGTTCCCTGGTCCCAATCCTGGCTGCGGTACTTGAGATGGCCACACTTGCACAGCTCCCAGGCCTCCCACCCGAAGATTTCCCATCTTTCTCAAGGATATGGCCTTTCAGCACAAATGAATGGAACAAGGATTAATTCTGATTTGAAGCTATGAGTTCAACATAAAAGTTCCCTAAGGAATTACCAGCCTCTAGCCAAGAATACCCGCCAGCTCAGGAAGAAATGTCACACTTGACTGCAATTCTCTCATCAATTCCATTAAAATCATCAGAGCCATTTGCCAACCCTGTTGATTCTATCCTCAGAGAAATAAGGAGAGGATAGAAAAAGAAGAAAGAAAGAAAGAAAGAAAGAAAGAGAGAAAGAGAGAAAGAGAGAAAGAGAGAAAGAAAGAGAGAGAGAAAGAAAGAGAGAAAGAGAGAAAGAGAGAAAGAAAGAAAGAAAGAAAGAAAGAAAGAAAGAAAGAAAGAAAGAAAGAAAGAAAAGAGAGAAAGAAAGAAAGAAATCCCAAACTTGAAATAAAATGAGACATATCTACTTCTCACAGTCTCCTCCCTGACATCAGTTCGGGTCCTCTGGGAAGAGATTTATTGAAGGAAAAGCTTATGAAGGATAAAGGAGAGAGGGGGCAGGTATAGTTGGAGATGCCTTCAGACCATGATGCAGGTCTGACACCTGTAAACAGCAAGAGGGAAGGTAGGACAGGGTGGAAGGATCATTGCACTTCGGTGCAGTTCTGAGAAAACCTCAGCCAGGCTGGTGCAGAGCCCTGGGGCAGACTGCCACCAGAAGGGTCCTGTACTGGGCAGGAGCGGCCCAGCTCTGGGGCCCCTGTCATGCTCAAGTGCCGTGGCTGGAAGTGAGGACTAAAATGCCCCCTGCCATATCAGTAAACAAAGGATGTTGCAGCCATCAAGCCACCACATTACAGCCACCCCAACGTTGAGCCTTGAGGAAACGCAGGATGGAAACAGGACGCCCGCCATCTAGCGGTCAGTCACTGCAGCCACCCCCGACGGTGCACCCTGGGGAGACTCAGGATGAGAAGCACAGGATACTGGTCCCCAAGAGCTGAGGTGCACATCAAAGGGATGATTTCAGTGAGCCCAGATTTCGCATCTTCCCATACATAGAAAAGCGCTCAGTTCATTAACTTGAGATGTCTGGTTTTCTTTGATTAACAGTAATCTTTTGATGTTCCAACTACCCGATGTTTTGTTGCAAAAACTCCTATATCCTGGCTCCCCCCTTGCCTCTTTGGAGTGGTCACTCACTGTTCTCCAAGATGGTTGTCCTGGGTTTAAGTCCTCAGTTTTTCTTCCAAAGAAAACATAACTCTCAACTTTTAGGTTGTGCTTTTTTGTTTTTCAGTCGACAGGAGTAGCCTGGGGCAAACATGGCCTCAGCACGAATCTGAAAGTACAGCAGCTGATGACTATCTACCAGCTACCCTCCCCACAGAAGGTTCTCTTGAACAGAGGTTGGAATGGCAGGCGCACCTCCATGGCCATCACAGCCCCCGCAGGTCCCCTGCATGCCCTGAATCCCAGCAGGACCTGTTGTGACTCTTACCCTCATCTTTAATCAGTCATAACCTGGCCTGCTCCCTAGATATCTTAGTTCATTAACCATTTCAGTAAATACCCATCAGCAAGGAGATACAGGAGACCCACAAAGACAAACTCATTCAACCTTCATCAAGCACCTGCGTACCGTATGGGGATACAATGATGAATGAGGTCGACGGTTCAAGAAACTCAAAGTATAGGCTAGGGGTTCTCAACCCTGGCTGCACACAGAATGAGCTGGGGAGCTTTAAAACTGTGGCCTGCAGGCCAAATCCAGCCCACCACCTGTTTCTATATGGCCCACAAGCTAAGAAAGGCTTTCATATTTGTAAATGCTTGGAAAAAATGAAAAGAGAAAGAATATTTTTTAACATGTGAAAATTATATGAAAGTCAGTGTCCATAAATCAAGTTTTATTGGAACACAGCCAGGCTCATTTGGTTACGTACCATCTATGGGGGCTTTCACACTATAATGGCAGAATTGCATACGTGCGACAGAAACCATACGGCACACAAGCCTAGACTATTTACTCTCTGGCCCGTTATGGAAGAAGTTTGCCAACCCCTGGGCTAAGGTATTAAGATGTCCATAGGATTTTGTTACTAGAAGTTTACTGGGACACTGATGACAGCAGTGTCAGAGGCACCTCAGAACAGGTACAGAAGTCAGACTACGTTATGGGCCCCCAGGTTCATGACACACCTGGGTGCCTGACAAACACTGAGTCCTGCTGGCCAAGATGAAAGAGAGGACACGACAGATTCCATGTTGGCAATCCTCTTTGTTGCCTGCGTTTTAAGGAAAGTCTAGTCTTTTCACAAATTTAGGGTGAAAAATACTCTGGACTGGGCTTCCCTGGTGGCGCAGTGGTTGAAAGTCCGCCTACCGATGCAGGGGACGCGGGTTCATGCCCCGGTCTGGGAAGATCCCACATGCCGCGGAGCGGCTAGGCCCGTGAGCCATGGCTGCTCGGCCTGCGCGTCCGGAGCCTGTGCTCCGCAACGGGAGAGGCCACAACAGTGAGAGGCCCGCGTACCGCAAAAAAAAAAAAAAAAAAAATACTCTGGACTGCCTCTGGAAAAGCATGTTTATACTACTTACGTCGCCAAATAAATACATTCTTCCTTGTTCCTAGATATGGTTCCTCAAAGCAGCCCCCAGCACTAATGCCACTCCCTTTGCCAAGTCCTTCACACACATCTCCCTTTTCCATCTCTCTGTCTTTGCTCCTGAGGTTCTCTCCGATACATAGATTCTGAAAAGAATCTTTGACAAGATGTAATGCTGACATAGCTTCAAAATCACAATTTATCCCCTAAACAGAATAAAAGGAAGAGCCCTGTTTGTTTTAAATCAGATGTGGATCCAGCCATCAAGAATATTGTCTAGTTGGGAAAATAGGAAATGTACGAAAATAATGCATGTTTGTAATAGGGAGGAATGTTTTGTATTCTATTACAAGTTAATCACTAAAGGGATAGTGCTTAGAAGTTTAAATTATACATAATGGCCCATCTCTGGGAACCCTGCTTCCCAGGTAATAAGCATTAAGCTAAAATGTTTAATGCTTTGTTTAATGTCCTGAAATCTCATTTTAGCAAAAGAAAAAAAAAGTCTTCTGAAACGCAAGAACATTTGTAGAATGCTTTAATTTACCATTGTGTTTAAAAATCAAATCTGTACTTTCAGAAAATCTATTTATATAATTAAATACACAGATAAGAAACACTAATACCATAATACAGTACCAATTTAACATACTTGCACAGTATATATATATATTTTTTTGGTGGTACACGGGCCTCTCACAGCTGTGGCCTCTCCCGTTGCGGAGCACAGGCTCCGGACGCGCAGGCTCAGCGGCCATGGCTCACGGGCCCAGCCGCTCCGCGGCATGTGGGATCTTCCCAGACCAGGGCATGAACCCGTGTCCCCTGCATCGGCAGGCGGACTCTCAACCACTGCGCCACCAGGGAAGCCCTTGCACACTATATTTTAAAGGCATTTCCATAGGGGAATCTGCAGTAAATCATGTCTACAGAAAGCACTGTCTTTATTACAGAATGTTAGCGGGAAATTCTACATATGTTACTCTCATTGTGTGTCATATTCCATGGGTTACTATTCTGGCCATAGATAATAGGAATTGCCGATTATTAATTGTGGAACTGAATTGAAAGTCATTTGATAATGTGTACCTAACTGTGTTCTATGTCAGACCAACAAAATGGGATGGATCTGCAGTCAGACCACAGAACAGGCCCACAAACTGTGGAAGATTGCTTAATCTTTTTTTTTTTTGCGGTACGCGGGCCTCTCACTGCTGTGGCCTCTCCCGTTGCGGAGCACAGGCTCCGGGCGCGCAGGCTCAGCGGCCATGGCTCACGGGCCCAGCCGCTCCGCGGCACGTGGGATCTTCCCGGACCGGGGCACGAACCCGCGTCCCCTGCATCGGTAGGCGGACTCTCAACCACTGCACCACCAGGGAAGCCCAGATTGCTTAATCTTGTTCTACTTCCATACCCTCGTTGCTAATTTTAAAAGGCTCATGAGAGTAAGAGCACCTAACTCATAGAATTGTTGTGAAGAGTAAATGAATTAATCCATGTGAAATGTCTACAACAGTCTTTGGTATAAACTAAGAGCTCAATAAATGTCATTTATTATTAAAAAAAAATAATAATACCTTTGTTAACTCACAGGAAACATCCAGACCAGGCCCACCTGTGAATGACTGCAGGCAGGAAGAAATTAACACATCCCCTCCAGAGGCTGATGGGAAGCAGGAAGTGTTTGACTTCACCTCCTCCCCTTTCAGTGTAAAAGGAGCCTGAATTCTAACTCAGGCAAGATGGTTCTTTGGGGCAAGAGCCCATCATCTTCTTGGTGAGCTAGCTTTCTGAATAAAGCTGTTATCCCTGGCCCCAACAAGTCGTCTCTCGATTATTGACCTGTCGTGCAGCGGGCAGTACAAGCTTAGTAACGTGCTCATGTCACAGAGGCTTAAAATCCACCATATGGAAACCCAGTACCACCCAAGCTTGGAGTGAATGGTGCTCATGGAAGAAGTTTCCTGATTCTGCCCCTTTGCTTTTTTCTGAGTCCCAAAAAAGGACTTTCAGGTTGAGCCCGTTATCATCTCCAGTGCTAACAGCCGGCAGCTACCCCTTTCATACCACGATTGCCTGCCTTGCTTTCCCCAGTAAATGCTTTGGAATTCTCTCTACCGCAATCTGCATTTTCTCTCAGTGACCGTGTGTAGAGAACCCTCTTGGTAGAGAACTATTCTGTGTTCTCATTTCAATGATAATCTTTAAAATGTTTCCTTTGCCAGTTACAGTAAGCAGCTTCCCTTTCACAGCAATATTCAGTAAGTGAAGGCTTTCCATAGAGTAAGAGGCTCATTTTTAAGACAGTGTTTCTCAAACCAGGATGAAAGGATGATTTTTTAAATTTTAATTTTAGTAAAATATACACACTTAAAGGTTACCATCTTAACCATTATTAAGTGTATACACTTCAGTAGTGTTCAGTATATGCACACTGTTGTGCAACTAATTTCCAGAACTTTTTCATCTTGCAAAGCTGAAACTCTATACTCGTTAAACAACCCTCCATTGCTCCCTCCTCCCAGCCCCTGGCAACTACTACTCTAGGTATCTTATACAAGTGGTATCATACAGTATTTGTCCTTTTTTGACATAAGACCCTCAAGGTTCATCCATGTTGTAGCATGTGTTACAGTTTCTTTCCTTTCTAAGGCTGAATAATATCTCATTGTATGTCTATACCCCATTTTTTATCCATTCATTTGTCGATGGACACTGGGGTCGCTTCCACCTTTTGACTATTGAGAATAATGCTGCTGTGAACATGAGTGTACCAATACCTTTTGGAGATCCTGCTTTCAATTTTTTGGGGTATATATCCAGAAGTGAAGTTGCAGCACCATGTGGTAAATCTAGGTTTAATTTTTTGCAAGGAATTGCCATACTGTTTTCCATAGCATCCGTACCATCTAAACTTCCACCAAGAGTGCACAATGGGTCCAGTCTCTCCACATTGCGTATGAATTCTTGAGGAGGCATTGGTCTTTCCTTTAATCAAATGTGAGATGTAAGAGAAAAACTCACATTTTTGACATATGGATATAGGAAGCTGGAAGCACCTAAAAAAAGGTACCAAGAAGACTAGAATGCTTGGACTCCTCGAGGATTTTAAAATCTTAATTGTTGGCAGTAAATAGAGTGACATATCGAGCAGTCTTGGGATGGAAAGATGAACCCTGAAAAGGCCAACCTGTCTCTTTTTTAAAAAGTCTAGCCACTCATCGTGAGCTGGCGGTCGTTACGGAAGGAGATTGAGGGGTTGGAGGAGACTGGAGGAGATACAAATTGGCAGTGCCCATCAATAAATGCTTCTCTAACCAAGTCTGAGTCATCAGACACCGTGACATCAACAAAATCTACAATTTGTGGGTCAGGACGTATTCTGTAGCCAAGGGGGCCCAGCCTGTAGAAAGAAGAATGTGGTGGTTCTCCTACCAGAAATAGTAATACAAAGTAGAAAATGGGCAGTGATGCAGAAGGAAAGTAAATTCCTAAAGGAAACCTTTGCTGAGGGCTTCCTCTGTGCCAGACACCATCCTAGCACTTTTAATATTCTTAGTTTTATTCCTCTCACAACTGCAGGAGGTGGACACATTATGCGCATTTCATGATGAGAAAACTAAGGTACAGATCGCTGAAGTAACTTGCTCAAGGGTGACACAGGGCCCAGGCAGTGCCCAGCAGAGCCCAGGTATTTAACATAACTACACTGCCTCCTGTAGAAAGGCGCTGGTGGCATTCCGAGAAAATGTCCTTACTTCTTGCCAGGGGAGTCCAGGAAGTCTTCATGGGCTACGGGAAATGAATGACGTACAGGCTTTGTTAGGAGTTAGGAGGGAAAAACATTTTCAGTGAAGGGATAAACATAAACAAGGCAAAGCATTCTCTTTCCTTTTTCTCTCTGGTTTCTTGTGGAATGGCAATGGGACCCCTTTCCCAGTGCCCACAACAATTCTTTGCTCACAGTGGGCACTCCAGGTGTGGGTGCTCTCAGAGTCGAGCTGAGAGATGGACAGAGATTTCATCTGAAAAGAGGTTGGGAGTCTCCCTCTGGTCTTTCCAGTTACCCGAGCTGACGCATTTTCCTTTATTGGTTAAGGCAGTCTGAGCTTTACAGAACGTAGCCTGAAAACAACTGGTTGTAATAGGAAAGTTCCACACCAGAACCTTTGGGGCAGAAACTGAATCCTCATTCCTCTCGTACTGACCGCACCTTCCCTAGAACTCGTGCCAGACTAAGAAGATGCTTTGGGCGTAGTAAGGAGAAAATGTCAGGATTCTCAGGACATCCTAGCAATGGCTGAGAAGGGAACAAGCCCACCACCTCTTCCTTAGGCTTCTAGAAGTCATCCTGCGAGTGGGGTCTATTTGCCAGCCATGTCCCCAAACCAGGCAGGCTCAGGGCAGCCACATGTTGGCCAGCAGCTGTGAAATCGGCCATGCAGATGTTTAATTTGGTATTATTTCTTACGTTAATGAAAGGAAAAGATATGCCCTCAGGGAATATTTTCAGAAGCCCTTAAGAGAAAAAACACTCGATGGGTTTTGTTGAGGAAAGAAATTGAGATAAAGTTACAATCTTTGTAATGCTCTGCTTCTCAAAGTGTGATCCATGAATCCCGGAATCAGCAAGACCTGGGAATTTGCTAGAAATGCAAATCCTCAGGCCCAGGCAATCTTTCTTTTAACTAGCCCTGAGGATGATTTGAGGTCCACTTTAATGCATTTGAGAACCGTAAGAAAAGAGTGTTAAGAACTGTGATCCACACCATTCCTTCTATAAAAGCATCTGTGGTTTGTGACGCTCTATGTTTTAGCATAATCTATTTCTGCATCAAAAAGTCAAACGCGGGCTTCCCCGGTGGCGCAGTGGTTGAGAGTCCGCCTGCCGATGCAGGGGACGCGGGTTCGTGCCCCGGTCCGGGAGGATCCCACATGCCGCGGGGCGGCTGGGCCCGTGAGCCATGGCCGGTGAGCCTGCGTGTCCGGAGCCTGTGCTCCACAACGGGAGAGGCCACGACAGTGAGAGGCCCGCGTACCGCAAAAAAAAAAAAAAAAAGTCAAAGGTTATTACATTTCACAGGAGGAACTGATAAGGCTGGCTGGGAGCAAAGGAGTCCAGCAAATATTCCCCTTTGCAACTCTCTCAATTAATTCCAATATTGCTACCGCACACAACAGGAGCAGCTCCAGGAATATCAACACCCTGGGAGTACAGTTCCAAACATCTGTCTCTCCGTTCCAAGGCTTCAAAAGCAGGACTATCAGTCACTTACATTTTAGGGGACATTAGACATCCCTTCTCCCTGATGGTAGAGACACTTAAAAATCTCAGTGAGTACATGAACAAGAAAAAGAATGCTATGTTTCTAGGGGGCTGTGGGAGAAACGAATGTGGATGGGAGAGGAAAGGAAAGGACGTGAGAACTGGAAGGGATTGTTTGATTGTGAAGTTGAGGAAATTCACTTTTTTAACTCCTTCCCTTCTGTCTGGCATCAACCTTCCATCCCGCCGTAGAGGGGACGTTGGAAGGGTGACCCAGGGGAGCCTAATGGGCAAGTAAAACAAAGGTGGGGTCTACCTTAGGGTCTTAGAACCTCTGAGGGAAGGAAACCCAATCAGGGTTCCCCACAGCAAAATGGCAGCTCTCTCTGACGGACAGCTCTGGGTTTGGGCTTTGCTGCCTGCTCTCTGGACCATCCCCTGGATCTGTTGTCCTCGATGCTCTTTCTGGGTAGAACGGTAAGAGGCTCCCATTCTCATTCTGTTCACTGCCGCCCTTCCCGGGAGCAGTGCCAGGCACTCCGCCATGGAGACCGGAAAGTAAATCCTCCCCGCGCTCTTTGAACACGTGGAAAGCAAAGGCACGGGTAGATGGCTGTTCGGTAGGCACCTACGGCCACGTGATTTGGCATACAAATGAATGGAAAACTAACAGGAAACAGGAAAACAGTGCATCTGAAATGCCTCTTTGAAAAATAACCTCAGTTTAAGGACAACAGAGGACGCATCTGACTGACCCCAAATTCCAGCCTCTTTCCATCACTCCATGCCACATCTAAATGCCCTTGGGCTGCCTGTGCACAGAGCTGTCATCAATTAGCAAAGGTCAATGCCAGACATACGTTCCCTCGGCTGGGCTGAACAGGCTGGGCTCCTCAAGGGTCCTTTTCACCTTCAGATGGAGGTAAGGGTGATGCAAGGAACCCCATTCATGGAAGAGGGGTGGAGCTCCATGACACGAGCCCCACCAACGGGGTGTCACGGGAACAAGCACTCCTCCCCCAGTAAAACAATCCCCTCCTAAATCAGAGCTGGAAAGCACCCACACTCACAGACTACGGTCTCCTCTGCTCGAGGTCACCAAGCTCTTCACCTCTCAAAGCTTCTCTGAGCCTTTACTGCTCACATACGAGCAGAAATTGGCAATCGCCACCTTCACCGTTCCTAATGCTGGATCAAATGTGTGTGGCCGTGACATTCTCTGTGCCACCCACTTCCTCTTGCCTCCCACTTCCTGTTAAAATGATTATCTCCCACTAGGGAATGGGAAGAGTTCCCCAAAGAGTTCCCAGGTCTTTCCTACCTCTGCATTCCCCAGAACAGTGCAGGATCTAATGTAAGGCGTTGACTTCTTACAGAGAGGTGGGCTGGAGCTGGAGTTCACAGGCAACGCCATATCCTACTTCCACTAGGCTGCAGTGCCACTGTGACAGGGCAACAGGTTCCCAGCCCCACAAGACTTCCTTGCCCAGAGGTGGGATCCTGGCCCCTCCAGCTTCTCCCAGCTCCCACCACATCTCAGCTCCTGGACCAGACCTCCAGAGGGGCACTCTCTGCCCTGTGTTCAAGGATGCAAGATATTCAGACTCCAGAGTGTGAACCAAATTTTTAAAAGGGAACAAAGAAAAAAGAAAGGAAAATGAAGCCCATAGATTTTTTCATCCTGTGCTACCACTGAACTGTACAAAAATAAGGGGACCAAATTTCTAGACCCTATGCATTATGATCACAACTTGCCTTTTGCCTGGATCTTCTGCCTCCAGAGTGGCACTGAAAGGGGAGGGGGGGGGGGAGGGGAGGGAGGGGGAGGGGTGGGAGGGGAGGGGGAGGGAGGGGGAGGGAGGGGGAGGGAGGGGAGGGAGGGGGAGGGGGAGGGAGGGGGAGGGGGAGGGAGGGGGAGGGAGAGAGGGGGGGAGGGAGGGGAGAGGGGGGGAGGGAGGGGGAGAGAGCGGGGGGAGCGATCCCCAAAACCCAGGCTGTTTCCTCTGCAGCTGTCGCTGGAGAAGGGGTGATCTCCAGATGGCTCTGGGCTGGCGGTGAAGTTGATGGGTGTTGGAAGGTGCTGCTGAGAGAGGCCCCGCGATTGCCCCAAGCAGATTCTCACCCCAGCTGGCAACCAGAGCCACTCAGCTCCCTACCGCACTGTCATCAATCATGAACTGGGAAAAAACTTTCAGCGTGAGAGTTTAGTATCAACTCTTAATGAAAATATATGGGTTTCACAGAACAGTCTGAAAAGTATGGAGCGTCGGAATGTGAAATGGCAAAATTGCTTGATCAGGTGTGAGGGCAAAAGTGATTGCCTGATTATAGCTGAGAGCAGAGTAGGGAGACAGGCCATGGGGCCATCAACACACAGGGGATAATGATGCCTGTGCAGCTCCAGCTTGGATGGGAGCAGCCTGCTCTGGGAGGTGCCAGGAGGCTTTGCTCAAATAAAGATCACAGAAATAAGTAAGCTTTCATATTGGCTGGGTGAGAAGGGCTCTGCAAACCCAGTTTCATTCGATTCTCACATCAAGCCTGAAAAGTTGGAAGCATTATCTTCATTTTACAGATGAGGAAACTGCGGCTCAGAGATGTTAAGTAACTTGACAGGGGTCTCACTAGGATTCAAACTCTGTCTGGTTCCAGAGCTTTGGCTCTTAACTAATAGTTGGCAAACTTTGTTTTTGTATATGGTGGTATTCACTGCATCTTTTTTTTTTTTTTTTTTTTTGCGGTACGCGGCCTCTCACTGCTGTGGCCTCTCCCATTGCGGAGCACAGGCTCCGGACGCGCAGGCTCAGCGGCCATGGCTCATGGGCCCAGTCGCTCCGCGGCATGTGGGATCCTCCCGGACCGGGGCACGAACCCGCGTTCCCTGCATCGGCAGGCGGACTCTTAACCACTGCGCCACCAGGGAAGCCCCACTGCATCTTTTTTTAAAAATTGTAGTTGATTTATAATATTGTATTAGTTTCTGGTGTACAGCGAAGTGATTCAGTTTTATACATATATTCTTTTTCAGATTCTTTTCCCTTATAGGTTATTACAAGATACTGAATACAGTTCCCTGTGCTATACAGTAAGTCCTTCTTGTTTATCTATTTTATACATAGTAGTGTGTATCTGTTAAGCCCAAACTCCTAATTTATCCCTCCCTGCCTTGCCCCTTCAGTAACCATAAGTTTGTTTTTTATGTCTGTGTGTCTGTTTCTGTTTTGTAAATAAGTTCATTTGCATTATATTTTAGAGTCCACATATAAGTAAGTGATATCATATGATATTTGTCTTTCTCTGTCTGACTTACTTCACTCAGTATGACAATCTCTAGGTCCACCCATGTTGCTGCAAATGGCATTATTTCATTCTTTTTTATGGCTGAGTAATATTCCATTGTATATACACATCTTCTTTATCCATTCATCTGTTGAGGGACATTTAGGTTGCTTCCATGTCTTAGCTATTGCACATACTGCTGCTGTAAACACTGGGGTGCATGTATCTTTTCAAATTAGAGTTTTCATCTTTTCTGGCAAACATTTTTTTATAAATGGCCAAAAAGTAACTATTTTTGGCTTTGTGGTCACATATAACCTGTGTCTTTATTTTTTGTTTGTTTGGTTTTTTACCTTTGCAATTCTTTAAAAATGTGGAAACCATTCTTAGTTCTTTGGCAGTACCAAACCAGGTGAGCAACTGGATTTGGCCCATGAGCTAGAGTTTGCTGATCCTTGCTTTTAATCATTGCACCGCACTTTCATCTAACTTGTGACCTTGGGCAAGAATTTCTCCTCTCTCTGTTGCAGATGCATCTTTGAAATGGGTTTAAAAGCAAACACAAGAAGGGAAACTGAGAAGTGGAAGGGTGGCCTTAAGTCAACTTCCCAGCACGCTGGGAATTTTAATATTTACTCTAGTCACTGTTCCAGTGACTTCTCTTTGGTTTTACTTTAGATGAATCCTTCCAAACTCTAAGGCTGTGAGAATCAAAGAGCAAGCTACCTCAGCTCCTTTTTGGAACAGGGTGAGTGTAATTAAATAAACATAAAAGAACAGTACAAAATAACACCTAACCATTCACAGGAATTAGATGTGAAAAGGGTGACATCATTTGCTAACTTTAATCTACAGCTTCTCTCCTTTAATGACTTTAATGGACAAGGCTAATTTTAAACACACAAAGCAGAGGGTAAAGAAATAACTCACTGAATGCTTACTATGCACATCTTGTCTTAATTAGCTCTCCCTCCAACTTTTGAGGGTGGTATTATTATTCCATTTATCCATTAGAATGTTTTGGACTGTAAGTAACAGAAGACCAACCTCAAAGTGACTCAAGCAATAAAGACACAGCTCCCGGACTTCCCTGGTGGCACAGTGGTTACGAATCCGCCTGCCAATGCAGGCGACACAGGTCCGAGCCCTGGTCTGGGAAGATCCCACATGCCGCAGAGCAACTAAGCCCGTGAGCCACAACTACTGAGGCCCCGTGCTGCAACTACTGAAGCCTGCACACCTAGAGCCCGTGCTCCATAACAAGATAAGCCACTGCAGTGAGAAGCCCGCGCACCGCAGCGAAGAGTAGCCCCCGCTCGCTGCAACTAGAGAAAGCCCGGGCGCAGCAACGAAGACCCAATGCAGCCAAAAATAAATAGATTAATTAATTAAAAAAAAAACTTAAAAAAAAAAGACACAGCTCCCTTCACAACTGGAAGGTGAAACACCAGGCAGACCCCTGGGGTGGTAGATCCAGGTGCTCTACAGACTCCTCAAGGATCCCAAAGATTCTTAGCTCTGTCTTCTAAAATATAGGCTGAATTTTTGATTTTAAGGATGATTCCCCTCATCATAGAATTTGTGTTCTCAATAGATGAAGTAGAGAGAGAGAGGAAGAGACAGAGAGATAGGAGTCCTTCTTCCCCACCCATGAGACAAATTCTGTTCCTTTAGTCTAAAGGAGCCAATTTAGAAAAACAGATGATTGTCTTAGGCTCACGTTCCTGAACAAGTCACTGGCAAGAGGGATGGAAATTCCAGGCCTCTCCCTTGGAACCGCAGTGGTTTCGAGATGTGTTAGGTTTGCTCCGGTAAGAAACAGTCCTGACATATCCATGCTTTGCTCTTGTCCATTATGGTCCACAGGGGCTCTGCTCAACATCGCTCATAGTGTGGGACCCGAGTTGAAGAAGCAACCACTCTCTGGAGCACTGCTGATCACTGTAGTAGAGGAAGAGAGTGCAAGCAGTGGCAATTCAACTCTCCAGCCTGGACACACCATTTCCCTTCACAGCATATTCCCCAGGACTGACCATACTGCCTGCTCAACCACAAGGAGACTGTGTGCCCAGAAAAAAGAACCAGAAACATTTGGAAACTGCACCAATAACTACCACAGGAGTCAATCTGTGCTACCTCACCTATGAGGGAAGGGGAAATGAGTTTTGAAGAGAAAAGCCCAATATATACTACATTACCAGTTACAGAGAAATAAACAGAAGCTCAAAGAGAAAAGTAGTATCCCAAAAGAGAGCAAAGAGACAATGAAAAGACCAGTCTAGCAGGTCCAACTTTTGAATAACAGGAGTTCCCAGAATGAAACAACAAAGAAAATGTAGAGAAGGAAATTATCTAAGAAATAATTCCAGAAGATTTTTAAGAACTGAAAGACATGTATTTCTATATCAAAGGAACTTACCAAATGCCAAGCATAAAGATTGAAAATGGAACCACAGAAAGGCACCAGCATCACAAAATTCTGGAACACCAGGGACAAAGAGAAGATCCTGTAAGCTTTCAGAAAGAAAACTGTGAAAACTAGTTTCATATAAATGATTTGGATACAAGATTCAGAATGGCATTGGATTTCTCAACAGCATTGCAGAAAGCAAGAAGATAATGGGTCAAAGCTTTCACAATTCAAAGAAAAAACTATTTCCAACTTAACTTTCTATAAACAGTCAAATTCTCAATGAAGTGGGTAAAATAAGACATTTTCAGATGTACACAGCAAAGATGATGATGAAGGGAAGTTTCTGCAGGACAGATGGAGAGACAGCGGCCAAAGCTAGAAAGTCACCAGTTCAAAATAAAGCAGGTCAGAGGGATCCAAAGCAGATTCTTAAAGATTAACTTAACAGACTGTCTAATGCATTTGAATGTTGTTTTTCTTTTGCGGTACGCGGGCCTCTCACTGTTGTGGCCTCTCCCGTTGCGGAGCACAGGCTCCAGACACGCAGGCTCAGCGGCCATGGCTCACGGGCCCAGCCGCTCCGCGGCATGTGGGATCTTCCCGGACCGGGGCACGAACCCGTGTCCCCTGCATCGGCAGACGGACTCTCAACCACTGCGCCACCAGGGAAGCCCCATTTGAATGTTTTGAAAGAGATTTACAAATCTCTTTCTCTGGGGGAAAGTTTAGGATTGTACATAAAAATTATACCTATTTTTTAAGTCAGCTATTAATTCTAGGCAATACAAGACATTAGGCAAAGAGGAAAAATAATCAATCACCAGCCACTACATGGATTGGTTATGATTAACATTTACATAGTTGTACCAATAAAAGTCCTGTATGTATATCAAACAAAAATGACAATAGAATTATATTGGGAGGATGAAAGAATGGGTGGTGTGGGTTTCGTGTGACTGGGACAAGGCACAAAAGTGAACATAAGCTAAATCTTTATCTTCCCTAATAGGAAGTCGATAATGGCTAAAACTGAAAAAAAAAAAATGAAGAAACAGCAATATAAGCATGTTCTTTACAGATATACCAGTAGATACCAAAAGAATCAACAAAAATAGTTGAAATGGTTGTCTCAAGTAGCAGGCAATGGTGGCAGATACACAAGGGATGGCTATTTTCTGCAATAAGACTTGAAGAACTATTTGACGATGTGCACATATACTTTGATAAAATAAAAACCAAAATTTTAAAAATTACTAGAGGAGAAATGAGAAATGAGAGACACTCAGTAAAGAGTGTCCTGACAGTAGAGGAGAAATTTCAATTATTTACAGGCTCTTCTGCTACAGCAAAGGTTTCTACGACACCAATTAGCTCAAACACTATTGGTCAATAAAGAGATCATGTTAGTATAATGTGGAAGCCATTTTTACTGTCACTGTTTCCCAGCAAGTTCAAGTTTTTGCAACCCAGGAATGGCAGCCCACCTCAACACAGGCTAAAACACCTCAATGCAAAGGAAGACAATTCTATACACAGAGTTCAGCCCACATTTTCCTCTTCGCTTAGTTTGGTAACATGTCTATTGTGAGGTTCCCCCAATCTCTGCACTTTCTGTGACTGCTGTAGTGCGCAGCCTCCATTGTCTCTTCCTCCTCTATTAGGCTATGCTCATTGTTTCCTTTGTTAGATAGATTTATATTTGCTGTAATATATCACTATTTACTGGGCATTTAAACTGCCTTTTAAACTAGGTTAGTAGCTTTACTAGGATTCGTATTGCCTTTTTAGTGCTCTGGTTAAAAAGTAGCATAGGTTTGAGTGGTCTCCCCTTGACTTTATTGTTTTCCATGAGCCCTGTTATTTTTAGCATATGATTTTGCAGAATATGAGGGCTTTTAGGAAAATTTTGTGCTGTAACAGAAATTCTTGTTCCTACCTGCTATCCTATACAAATGATTTAAACTCTAAACATTCTTTCAAAAGCTAAAAAAATACAGGGTAGTAGACAGAATTCTAAGATAACCCTTAAGATTCTTCAAGTAGAAGTCTTTACCCAGTCATAGGCAGCATTCAGGTAATCAGGTAAGCCCCTTCATTTCCCTAGATGGCGGAAGAAAAGGGATGAGAAATGCCATAGTTTGACTGCTCAAGTTCCCATCACCAGAAAGAAGAGATGGAAGTGGAAAAGAAACTCCCCAATAATAGTACTGTTGAAACAAGAGCAACACGAGTGCTGATCGGCCAGCTTAAAACTAGAACCTGCAAGTACTTTGGAAGCACACTGTGTGCCCCTAATTCATCTCCTGCCCTTTCTTTCCCTACAAAGATAACTACTGTCCTGGCTTTTGTGTTAACCTATCCCTTTCTTTAGTTTTATCATTTATGATGTCTGTATGTATGTATCCCTAAATTAAATATACATGTCTCATTGTTGCCTGGGTCCATGAAGTTGGATGGAAAAAAATTACATCCTTATTTTCACTCACCTTTTTTTATGAGTTTCACTATTTTTTATTAGTTTATTGCCTTCAATTACGAATGTAGGTAATAAAACATTCTTCTCAGAAAGGGTCCATGGTCTTCACTAGATGACCAAAGGCCCATGGCATATTCCTGCTAGGGTATTTCCCTAGGAGTGGCATTGCTGGGAAACAGCAGATGCTCCATTCTGGCCCTTCTCGCCAGGATTCCTCATTTACCACAGAGCATGGACAATAATTTGAGGGACTCTTCTAAGTTCTCCAAAGGACGGCACGTAACCAGTGCATTCTATTACATGGTAGGAGAGAAGCTGATTTGTTATCTACGGTGAATTCCTTAGGCATTAGGGCTTACTTCTCTCCTGGAACCACAGTGTTGACATTCAATTCTTGGTTGGCTTGCTGGGGGCTTCTTTTCTCCTGCACTGGGTGTAACGGAGTCTGACTCATTGAGATTTAGACACTGCCTCTGCCACTTACTAGGAAGGTGACTTTGAGGGGTTACTTAATCCCACTCTGCCTCAATGTACACACTGTAAAGTGATGGTGATACAGACATCCTGGGCTTCCTTGAAAAATAATTTGTGTAAAGGAACTAGCACAGTCACTGGCTCAAGGTAGGATCACTAAGGGTTGTTTTCTTCCTAACCGCCATCCCATTCCCTATATTATAAGGAATCAGAGATACAGATGGTAAGATACAGTTAAATTTCCCTTCTTTCCTTCCCCTTTTCCTTGAAATGCTAAGAGTTGGATTTTTTATACATATACATATACGTATATATATATATGTGTGTGTGTGTGTGTGTATACGTATAATGTATATATGTATATACATATCTTAGTTGAAAAATTTAAAAGTATATATTTTAATTGAAGTGTGGTTGATTCACAATGTGTCAGTTTCTGCTGTATGGCAGGGTGATTCAGTTATACATATATATACATCCTTTTTTATATCCTTTTCCATTATGGGTTTTCACAGAATATTGATTATAGTTCCCTGTGGATACTGAATAGTAGGACCTTGTTTATCCATTCTATATATACTAGTTTGCGTCTGCTAGCCCCAAACTCCCACTCCATCCCTCCCTCACCCCCCTCCTTGGCAACCACAGGTCTTTTAAGAGTTGTTTTTAATTTCATCTTTATTATTCCAATGCAATCATGTTTGATTCTGGTGACCTCCATATTGCTATGACTTTCTGTAGTTCAGACTTTGCTTGGACTTAGTGGAGGCGTCAACACGAGTCACTGTAGCTCTAGAAGAGACCATGTGGTGGTCACATACCTTGTTCCTGGCCTTGCCCAAAGCTGCTACTTCAGTGTTTTACCTCTGTCCTTTAGTCCTCCCCCACCACCCCTAAGTACTCTTTAGTCTTTGAAGGAATCTGTCTCATTTTTCATTAGATGGTTTCTGTGTGCTGGCTCATAGTATTATTAATTTTGTATTTAATTTGTCTAGATTTGCTTGGTGTTTGCAAAGCTTGTGTAATTTCCTTAGGTAAGATATAGTTTACAACAGGATGATACCTTGCAATTTAAATAGCAGCTGTTGAGGGAAGGCAGACAGTTACAAACTACTCTTTCTGTTCTTTTGCAAAAGAGCTATGCTGTGATGAAATGAATAATATATTTTAGGGCATACCTGGATTTGCTACTGCAGTTTGATTTACATGGATAAAGAAAAAAAATGCTAGTCGTTTGAAATTGTTTCCAAATGCAAGACAAATTAGATTCCCGTGAGAGAATTTTGAAAGAATAAGTGTCTTATTGCTAAGAAAAGGAAATTCTTATCTGTTAGTTCTTACAATGGATATGGCCCATCACCTACTTCTGGGGAGGAGTGTTTCTTTTCCAAGGTGAGAATTTATATGTGTGTATCATTCATTTATTTCTAAAGTGTTTAATGAAGACTATGTGTTAGATACTTTAAAAAGTTAAAAAAAAGCCTGGGGCTAGGCCTCTGAGCCCCGCGCCCTCTGAGCAAGGGAAACCGGGTGAAGCACAAAGGAAAAAAAAGCAGTGGAACAACCAGCAAATCTTCTTGGAATTCAGACATGGTGGCAAGAGATGAGAAGAAGTATTTCCTGGGGGCCCAACAGTGGCACCATGCTAAGATTATGTGGTAATAAATATCTATTGTTTTCAAATTCACATAACTAAGTCAAACAGATTAAGAAATAAAAACATATCACCCGAGACTTCCGGGAAGATGGCGGAAGAGTAAGACGCGGAGATCACCTTCCTCTCCACAGATACACCAGAAGTACATCTACGCGTGGAACAACTCCTACGGAGCACCTACTGAACGCTGGCAGAAGACCTCAGACCTCCCAAAAGGCAAGGAACCCCCCACGTACCTGGTTAGGGCAAAAGAAAAAACTAAACAGAGACAAAAGGATAGGGACGGGTCCTGCACCAGCGGGAGAGAGCTGTGAAGGAGGAAAAGTGTCCACACACTAGGAAGCCCCTTCGCGGGTGAAGACTTCGGGAGGCGGAGTGGGGGAGCTTGGGAGCCGTGGAGGAGAACACAGCAACAGGGGTGCGGAGGGCAAAGCGGACAGATTCCAGCGCAGAGGATCGGGCCGACCGGCACTCACCAGCCGAGAGGCTTGTCTGCTCGCCCGCCGGGGCGGGCGGGACTGGGAGCTGAGGCTCCGGCTTTTGTCGGAGCGCCGGGAGAGGACTGAGGTTGGCGGCGTGAACACAGCCTGCAGGGCGTTGGTGCGCCGCGGCTGGCCGGGAGAGAGTCCGGGGAGGGGTCTGGACCTGCCGAAGAGGCAAGAGACTTTTACGTCCCTCTTTGTTTCCTGGTGCACGAGGAGAGGGGATTAAGAGCGCTGCTTGAGAGGGCTCCAGGGACGGGCGCGAGCCGCGGCTAAGATTGCGGAGCCCAGAGACGGACATGGGACGCTGAGGCCGCTGCTGCTGCCGCCAGGAGGCCTGTGTGCGAGCACAGGTCACTAGCCACACGCCCTTCCGGGGAGCCTGTGCAGCCCGCCACTGCCAGGGTCCCGGGATCCAGGGACGGCTCCCCCGGGAGAGCGCACGGCGCCCTCAGGCTGCAGCGTCACGCCGGCCTCTGCCGCTGCAGGCCCGCCCCGCACTCCGTGACCCTCCCTACCCCCCGGCCTGGGTGAGCCAGAGCCTCCGAATCAGCGGCTCCTTTAACCCCGTCCTGTCTGAGCAAAGAACACACGCCCTCCGGCGACCTACACGCACAGGCGGGGCCAAATCCAAAGCTGAGCCCCTGGGAACTGTGAGAACAAAGAAGAGAAAGGGAAATCTCCCCCAGCAGCCTCAGAAGCAGCGGATTAAAGCTCCACAATCAACTTGATATACCCTGCATCTGTGGAATACCTGAATAGACAACGAATCATCCCAAATTAAGGAGCCCTGTGGATGAAAGGCTCTTGGTGCTGCAGCCAGGAGTCAGTGCTGTGCCTCTGAGGTGGGAGAGCCAACTTCAGGACACTGGTCCACAAGAGGCCTCCCAGCTGCACATAATATCAAACAGCAAAAATCTCCGAGAGATCTCCATCTCAACGCCAGCACCCAGCTTCACTCAACGACCAGCAAGCTACAGTGCTGGACATCCTATGCCAAACAACTAGCAAGACAGGAACACAACCCCACCCATTAGCAGAGAGGCTGCCCAAAATCATAGTAAGTCTACAGACACCCCAAAACACACCACCAGACGTGGACCTGCCCACCAGAAAGACAAGATCCAGCCTCATACACCAGAACACAGGCACTAGTCCCCTCCACCAGGAAGCCTACACAACCCACTGAACCAACCTTAGCCACTGGGGACAGACACAAAAAACAACAGGAACTACGAACCTTCAGCCTGCAAAAAAGGAGACCCCAAACACAGTAAGATAAGCAAAATGAAAAGACAGAAAAACACACAGCAGATGAAGGAGCAAGATAAAAAACCACCAGACCTAACAAATGAAGAGGAAATAGGCAGTCTACCTGAAAAAGAATTCAGAATAATGATAGTAAGGTTGATCCAAAATCTTGGAGATAGAATGGACAATAGAATGGACAAATTACAAGAATCAGTTAACAAGGACCTAGAAGAACTAAAGATGAAACAAGCAACGATGAACAACACAATAAATGAAATTAAAAGTACTCTAGATGGGATCAATAGCAGAATAACTGAGGCAGAAGAACGGATAAGTGACCTGGAAGATAAAATAGTGGAAATAACTACTGCAGAGCAGAAAAAAGAAAAAAGAATGAAAAGAACTGAGGACAGTCTCAGAGACCTCTGGGACAACATTAAACGCACCAACATTCGAATTATAGGGGTTCCAGAAGAAGAAGAGAAAAAGAAAGGGACTGAGAAAATATTTGAAGAGATTATAGTTGAAAACTTCCCTAATATGGGAAAAGAAATAGTTAATCAAGTCCAGGAAGCACAGAGAGTCCCATACAGGATAAATCCAAGGAGAAATACGCCAAGACACATATTAATCAAACTGTCAAAAATTAAATACAAAGAAAACATATTAAAAGCAGCAAGGGAAAAACAACAAATAACACACAAGGGAATCCCCATAAGGTTAACAGCTGATCTTTCAGCAGAAACTCTGCAAGCCAGAAGGGAGTGGCAGGACATATTGAAAGTGTTGAAGGAGAAAAACCTGCAACCAAGATTACTTTACCCAGCAAGGATCTCATTCAGATTTGATGGAGAAATTAAAACCTTTACAGACAAGCAAAAGCTGAGAGAGTTCAGCACCACCAAACCAGCTCTACAACAACTGCTAAAGGAACTTCTCTAGGCAAGAAACACAAAAGAAGGAAAGGACCTACAATAATGAACCCAAAACAATTAAGAAAATGGGAATAGGAACACACATCGATAATTACCTTAAATGTAAATGGACTAAATGCTCCCACCAAAAGACACAGATTGGCTGAATGGATACAAAAACAAGACCCATATATTTGCTGTCTACAAGAGACCCACTTCAGACCTAGAGACACATACAGACTGAAAGTAAGGGGATGGAAAAAGGTATTTCATGCAAATGGAAACCAAAAGAAAGCTGGAGTAGCAATTCTCATATCAGACAAAATAGACTTTAAAACAAAGACTATTAGAAGAGACAAAGAAGGACACTACATAATGATCAAGGGATCGATCCAAGAGGAAGATATAACAATTGTAAATATTTATGCACCCAACTTAGGTGCACCTCAATACATAAGGCAAATACTGACAACCATAAAAGGGGAAATCGACAGTAACACATTCATAGTAGGGGACTTTAACACCCCACTTTCACCAATGGACAGATCATCCAAAATGAAAATAAATAAGGAAACACAAGCTTTAAATGATACATTAAACGAGATGGAGTTAATTGATATTTATAGGACATTCCATCCAAAAACAACAGAATACACATTTTTCTCAAGTGCTCATGGAACATTCTCCAGGATAGATCATATCTTGGGTCACAAATCAAGCCTTGGTAAATTTAAGAAAATTGAAATTGTATCAAGTATCTTTTCTGACCACAACGCCATGAGACTAGATATCAATTACAGGAAAAGATCTGTAAAAAATACAAACACATGGAGGCTAAACAATACACTACTTAATAATGAAGTGACCACTGAAGAAATCAAAGAGGAAATCAAAAAATACCTAGAAACAAACGACAATGGAGACACAACGACGCAAAACCTGTGGGATGCAGCAAAAGCAGTTCTAAGGGGGAAGTTTATAGCAATACAAGCCCACCTTAAGAAGCAGGAAACATCTCGAATAAACAACCTAACCTTGCACCTCAAGCAATTAGAGAAAGAAGAACAAAAAAACCCCAAAGCTAGCAGAAGGAAAGAAATCATAAAAATCAGATCAGAAATAAATGAAAAAGAAATGAAGGAAACAATAGCAAAGATCAATAAAACTAAAAGCTGGTTCTTTGAGAAGATAAACAAAATAGATAAACCACTAGCCAGACTCATCAAGAAAAAAAGGGAGACGACTCAAATCAATAGAATTAGAAATGAAAAAGGAGAGGTAACAACTGACACTGCAGAAATAAAAGAGATCATGAGAGATTACTACAAGCAACTCTATGCCAATAAAATGGACAATCTGGAAGAAATGGACAAATTCTTGGAAATGCACAACCTGCCAAGACTGAATCAGGAAGAAATAGAAAATATGAACAGACCAATCACAAGCACTGAAATTGAAACTGTGATTAAAAATCTTCCAACAAAGAAAAGCCCAGGACCAGATGGCTTCACAGGCGAATTCTATCAAACATTTAGAGAAGAGCTAACACCTATCCTTCTCAAACTCTTCCAAAATATAGCAGAGGGAGGAACACTCCCAAACTCCTTCTACGAGGCCACCATCACCTTGATACCAAAACCAGACAAGGATGTCACAAAGAAAGAAAACTACAGGCCAATATCACTGATGAACATAGATGCAAAAATCCTCAACAAAATACTAGCAAACAGAATCCAACAGCACATTAAAAGGATCATACACCATGATCAAGTGGGGTTTATTCCAGGAATGCAAGGATTCTTCAATATACGCAAATCTATCAATGTGATAAACCATATTAACAAACTGAAGGAGAAAAACCATATTATCATCTCAATAGATGCAGAGAAAGCTTTTGACAAAATTCAACACCCATTTATGATAAAAACCCTGCAGAAAGTAGGCATAGAGGGAACTTTCCTCAACATAATAAAGGCCATATATGACAAGCCCACAGCAAACATCATCCTCAATGGTGAAAAACTGAAAGCATTTCCACTAAGATCAGGAACAAGACAAGGTTGCCCACTCTCACCACTCTTATTCAACATAGTTTTGGAAGTTTTAGCCACAGCAATCAGAGAAGAAAAGGAAATAAAAGGAATCCAAATCGGAAAAGAAGAAGTAAAGCTGTCACTGTTTGCAGATGACATGATCCTATACATAGAGAACCCTAAAGATGCTACCAGAAAACTGCTAGAGCTAATCAATGAATTTGGTAAAGTGGCAGGATACAAAATTAATGCACAGAAATCTCTGGCATTCCTATATACTAATGATGAAAAATCTGAAAGTGAAATCAAGAAAACACTCCCATTTACCATTGCAACAAAAAGAATAAAATATCTAGGAATAAACCTACCTAAGGAGACAAAAGATCTGTATGCAGAAAATTATAAGACACTGATGAAAGAAATTAAAGATGATACAAATAGATGGAGAGATATACCATGTTCTTGGATTGGAAGAATCAACATTGTGAAAATGACTCTACTACCGAAAGCAATCTATAGATTCAATGCAATCCCTATCAAACTACCACTGGCATTTTTCACAGAACTAGAACAAAAAATTTCACAATTTGTATGGAAACACAAAAGACCCCGAATAGCCAAAGCAATTTTGAGAACGAAAGAAGGAACTGGAGGAATCAGGCTCCCAGACTTCAGACTATACTACAAAGCTACAGTTATCAAGACGGTATGGTACTGGCATAAAAACAGAAAGATAGATCAATGGAACAGGATAGAAAGCCCAGAGATAAACCCACGCACATATGGTCACCTTATCTTTGACAAAGGAGGCAGAAATGTACAGTGGAGAAAGGACAGCCTATTCAATAAGTGGTGCTGGGAAAACTGGACAGCTACATGTAAAGGTATGAAATTAGATCACTCCCTAACACCATACACAAAAATAAGCTCAAAATGGATTAAAGACCTAAATGTAAGGCCAGAAACTATCAAACTCTTAGAGGAAAACATAGGCAGAACACTCTATGACATAAATCACAGCAAGGTTCTTTTTGACCCACCTCCTAGAGAAATGGAAATAAAAACAAGAGTAAACAAATGGGACCTAATGAAACTTAAAAGCTTTTGCGCAGCAGAGGAAACCATAAAGAAGACCAAAAGACAACCCTCAGAATGGGAGAAAATATTTGCAAATGAAGCAACTGACAAAGGATTGATCTCCAAAATTTATAAGCAGCTCATGCAGCTTAATAACAAAAAAACAAACAACCCAATCCAAAAATGGGCAGAAGACCTAAATAGACATTTCTCCAAAGAAGATATACAGAGTGCCAACAAACACATGAAAGAATGCTCAACATCACTAATCATGAGAGAAATGCAAATCAAAACTACAATGAGATATCATGTCACACCAGTCAGAATGGCCATCATCAAAAAATCTAGAAACAATAAATGCTGGAGAGGGTGTGGAGAAAAGGGAACCCTCTTACACTGTTGGTGGGAATGTAAATTGATACAGCCACTGTGGAGAACAGTATGGAGGTTCCTTAAAAAGCTACAAATAGAACTACCATATGACCCAGCAATCCCACTACTGGGCATATACCCTGAGAAAACCATAATTCAAAAAGAGTCATGTACCAAAATGTTCATTGCAGCTCTATTTACAATAGCCCGGAGATGGAAACAACCTAAGTGTCCATCATCGGATGAATGGATAAAGAAGATGTGGCACATATATACAATGGAATATTACTCAGCCATAAAAAGAGACGAAATTGAGCTATTTGTAATGAGATGGATAGACCTAGAGTCTGTCATACAGAATGAAGTAAGTCAGAAAGAGAGAGACAAATACCGTATGCTAACACATATATATGGAATTTAAAAAAAAATGTCATGAAAAACCTAGGGGTGAAACAGGAATAAAGACACAGACTTACTAGAGAATGGACTTGAGGTTATGGGAAGGGGGAAGGGTAAACGGTGACAAAGCGATAAAGAGGCATGGACATATATACACTACCAAACGTAAGGTAAATAGCTAGTGGGAAGCAGCCGCATAGCACAGGGAGATCAGCTCGGTGCTTTGTGACCGCCTGGAGGGGTGGGATAGGGAGGGTGGGAGGGAGGAAGACGCAAGCGGGAAGAGATATGGGAATATATGTATGTATATAACTGATTCATTTTGTTGTGAAGCTGAAGCTAACATACCATTGTAAAGCAATTATACTCCAATAAAGATGTTTAAAAAAAAAAAAAAAAAAAAAAGTTAAAAAAAATTTTTCTCCAGCTTTATGGAGGTTAATTGACTAATAAAATTATGTAGATTAAAAAAAAAGATTCTTGCTGCAGGTGTACAAACCCTGTATAATGTCCTCCCTTTGAGTGTGGGTGGGATCTGTGAATAGGATGAATGCCACTCCTATGATGAGGTTATATGAAGTGGCAAAGGTAAAGAGATTTTGCAGATATAGGTAAGGACACTAATCAGTGACTTTGAGTTCATCAAAATGGAATTGATCCTGGAGGGGCCTGACCTAATCAGGTATGCCTCAAGAAGAGAATCTAGAGGTCAGAGACTTGAAGCCTCAGAGATTATCCTACTGTCTCTGAAGAAGCACGCCACCATGAGTTCCATAGCTTGCAAGACAGTGAATTCTGCCATGGGAGCAAGGAAGAGGATGCAGAACCTCAAATGAGACCCCAGTCCCAGCTGACACCTGGACGGCAATCCTGTGATACCCTGATCCGAGGGCCCAGCTAAGCCATGCTTGGACTCCTGATCTAGGGAAACTGAATAATAAATCTATTTTCTTTATTATTTTTTATTGAGGTATAGTTGATGTACAATACTATATAAGTTTCAGGTGTACAACATAGTGATTCAATTTTTAAACGTTATACTCCATGTACAGTTATAATAAAATGTTGGCTATATTCCCTGTGCTGTAGCTTCTTTATTTTATATACAGTAGTTTGTACCTCTTAATTCCCTTCCTGCATCCTGCCCCTCCCCTCTATGCTCTCCCGACTGGTAACCACTTGTTGTTCGCTGTATCTATAAATCTATGATCTTTAAATCTGCTATGTTGATGGTAATTTGTTACACATCAAAAGAAAACGAATCCATACAGAAACAAATTATTTGTAACCCCTTCTAGTCTTTTAATTATCTTAGTTTGAAGTAATCTCTCCTAAAGAAAACATGGAACCCAAAATCTATAAAGGAGAATTTTGAAAAGATTTCATAATATTTTAAACTGCTACATTATAAAAGTCATCATGAAGAGTGTTAAACACCAACACCATGCTAGAAGCAAATATTTCCAGCACACATATTTAATCACAGAGGGTATGGACTTGGCTTCTGAGTAGACAGACCCACAGTCTTCATCATGACGTGACAAACCTGTATATGTACTGCCCTGCAGTAGGCAAGATGAAGGGCAGGGTGGGGTCATGGATGAGTTAGAATACACTGGAATCTTTTCTTGCCATCCTGACTGAGAAGCTGGGTCAGAGATGGACTCCCAGTATCTCAAGTTCAGAGCTGGGACTTCAAATGTATTTTCCCATAAAAATAGTGATTAGATGTCCTACTGAATCTATAGCATAGCAGACACTCCATCTGCAAGTGGACAAGAAGGAAAGTCTCCCCAACTTCTACCAGAGGTGGTAAGAAGTGAGGTGCTGAAGTGACAGAAATAAATTCCCTGCAGCAGAAGCGTCACAGAAACAAATCTGGGTCTGCTCGCTCACGCTCAGTAAAGCCAATCTACTGACACATGTAGCATTCATTGCAAGACCAAGCAAGGAGGTTGGGTCTTTTGAGGATTAGCTGCCTGGACTCCTTGCTTGGCACCCTGCGATAAACTGTGCACTTTCCTTCACCACAACGCGGTGTCAGTAGACTGGCTTTACTACCCGCGTGAGCCAGCAGACCCAAGTTTGGTTCGGTAACAGGAGGAGACATTGGAGCTACACAGCCATTTGACCACCTGAAATTCAGCAACATTTCAATTCACTGGAATGCACCTGACAGGGACCCTCAGTTAGCCTGAGATTTGGCATTGTTTCCATTAAGAGGAAAAAGAGATAGATCTAATACAAAATAAAATCTAATATCTAACCTTGATTGTCTAAAATGCACCTATTCCAAGAAAAGTCCTGGGGACCGTACGCATTCAACCCAGTTTTCACTCTTATTCACAATGACAGCCTGAGATTTAATGATTGTGAGATTTAATGATCAAGGCAATGACCCTGGAAGTCTGGACAAATTTAATCAGCAAAAACTAACTTCTGCTCCACGGTTTGTATTTATGCAAGTAGGACAACAGACACAAACATTTTGGAAAGCTTTTTTAACACTAACAATTGGAACAATGTAACGTGTTTAAGTTATCTTTGGAAAATACACCTAACCTTTGAGGGTGATACTTAGGAGTGAATGGTCATGTTCCCACACAGTCTCCCACATGATGCCAGGGGAGAAGCAGAGTCCTGAATGCATGAGAGCCCTTTGGGTGTTGTTTCTGAAGTTTGGGCCATTCCACATGTTGAATAAGAAGGTAAAAGTAATTGCCCAAATAATTTAGGCTTTTGCAAATCTCTCACCTGAAATAACCAGATAATTACAAAAGGCTTGTTTTGTATTCTGGGGGCATTTGGGTGTTTGTTTGGCTCGTTCTTACGAATTCTTTCATTGTCCACTTCAGTTTCCTTGTGTGGAGCTATCCTAAGACACAGTAGATACCACCACAGAATTCTAATAAAGTGTGTTGGCAATGGAGCCTTGGATCACAGGCCAAGGCCCCAGAGTTACAAGGAAACAACATCAACCAACTGGATGGCCAGTGACTTCTTCATTTAAAGACCAGGCAGATTAAACACAGCTCTTTCTGGCCCTGTTGGGGGCACTGTTTTTTAGAGCTCAATCAAGAAATTAATGGGATTCTGCAGGATGCCTCAAGTCCAGCACTTTGCCGCACGCAGGGCAATAATTATGCTCAATTACAGCCTAGCATGTGGTTTCTGGTCCCATAAAAATCTCCCCACATCAAACCAATCTTCAAGGGGAAAAAAAAGAACCTGTTTTGGCAATTTTCTGCACTGGTAAATGTCAACCCCTAATTTAGCCTCCAGAGGGCTCCACCATTTCAGATCTGTCCTCAGCTGCCATGAGACCCCAGGACTAACATGTGAAGTGATGAGATCCATGTTTCCAGGGATCTTTGAGGCCCATCCTGACTCTGGGATCAACAAAGGATTCTAACTGCCCTCATCTTATGGAAATGGATCCCTGTCGAGGTGAAAGGATGAGAAAATAAAACGGAAGCAAAGCCCAGAGGTGACTACACAGAAAATGGCCCACATGCAGGGCTGGGTTCATTTCAGTTTAGAGGTTTTGGCCAAGCCTGCTTGTTTGTTCCTTCTTGAAAGCACACACCAACCAGCTATTCTGAAAAAGAACAGATGAAGCCAAGGAAAAAAAAAACGAAAAACAAACAAAAAAAATCCAAAGAAGCCTAGGGCCAGCAAGGCAGCAGATGCCCAGGGGTGGCACTCCGGATGAGCCACCGCTTTCTTCCTGCCTGAGACTCTGGGCAGAGGGGATGAATTTCAAAGGCTGAGGGCTGAGTTGGATTTTAAGAATTTGCTCATGTGCTACAGTATTAAGAATGTCTCAAAAACATTAGCTTCTTGGTTTCCCTTGTTCAAAATGCACTATTACTCACATTATCTCAAGGGATCCCAATTTGTACTGAATACCTAGGAAGTCCCTGATTTCACTCTAACACTAGAAAGCAGAATTCAGCCAGGTGCAGGAGAGTCTGACGTGCAGGAGAGGGAGTTGGAGGGCAGCACGCTGGCCAAGAAATTGATGTCAAGTAAATTTTGAGTATGACCAGCGATATACAATGAAATAACCATAAATGTCTACAATATTAAAAGATCAAAATTAAGCTTCTGTCCTTATAAACCTATCACAAATGAACCTAATATACTGACTATCCAAAGGGCCCCAGTGTTCTATAAAATGTTATATAGAGTATAACAACTCTTTTGTAAATTTGATATAAAATTAATATGCCAGCTTTGAGCATTTGATTTGTCTTTGCGGAATTAAGAATCAGTTGGAGGATCAATTTAGATGTCCTCAAATGAGAGAAAAAATGTCAATTTGGAATGTCTGAAACATACCTTGCTTTTCTTCAATAAACTGTCCAGCAGCAGAGACGCAAAATCACACCAATGACTCAGCAGCGCTTTGAAAAACACACCCTGTGGTTCTACGGCTCTCACCACTAGCTGACAGGCACCTTCATGGAAAACAATGGGGCTCAGAAAACTCAAAAGGAAGTCTACATTTATGAATGTAATTTTTTTTTTTTTTTTTGGCGTTACGCGGGCCTCTCACTGTTGTGGCCTCTCCCGTTGCGGAGCACAGGCTCCGGACGCGCAGGCTCAGCGGCCATGGCTCACGGGCCCAGCCGCTCCGCGGCCTGTGGGATCCTCCCGGACCGGGGTACGAACCCGTGTCCCCTGCATCGGCAGGCGGACTCCCAACCACTGCGCCACCAGGGAAGCCCTATGAATGTAATTTGAGTCTGAAAATAATTGCAGGTGGAAATACCAACACTTTGCATATTGTTTATAAAGGAAGGTTTATCTACAACACATGGCCTGCTGCAGTTGGCTAGGAAGCCAAAGTTTCCACGTGAGGGGCCTTCAGAAGACCTTCCGTTCAAAGCCACAATCACGCAGTTAGGGAGGTTGGCTGGGTCAGCCAGGAACACCTCTGGACGCATCTGAACAAAGTCTGTTCACCGGAAAGGGCCAAGAGGACAGCTGTTTTGGGGGCAGGGGAGGTGTAACCTGGACTCCTGAGGCTCTGGAAAATCTGTATCTCTGAAAGGAAACGGACTCCAGAGTGCATCAGACATGCCTTAAGAGAGACTGGTGCTAAGTAATACGGAGAGTTTCAGCCCCAGGTGAAACTGAGAACTGGTGAAATTGATCTGAGTTCTCTCTTCATCTCTCTTCTGTGTCCCTGAAAAGTCATGCCCTTTCCTTTTGGCTTCCCTGATGTATCTATATGCCCAGGTTCGCCCAGGCAGAGACCATTTTCTCACCCACTCCCATCAAAATTTAGCTGCCTTCCGTTCTCCTTCTGCAAGGGCTAATCCCTCCTCAGACAGAAGGAGTGGGCCAAGGTGTTAATTGTTGGGAAGGGCTCGGTGGGAAGGCCTCAGCAAATCTCATTTGCATTTTAATAGAGGTCTTTTAGGCCTCAATGGAGAAGTTAATAATAATCGGGGTTTCCTGAGAGGCCAGTGAGGAAGATAAATCAGGACACCCCTGACATTTACTACAGGGTCCTCTTCCTTACCGTCCCGTTAGTGTTCTGCTCCCAAACGTTGCCAGGAGAAGACATTTGTCACCTGCGGTCCCGAGCACTTTCCGCCACCATTTTGTGTGGCGCCCCCTGCAGGCACACCTGGCGCACTGAATCCCTCCCTCCTAAAGGCCCTGATGCATCCCCGCATCCTGACCCCACCCACCCCTCCCAAGAGTTCCGCAGCTTAGCCCCGTCCTCTTGCAACCCCTGTACCATCCCTTCAGAGATCTGGGGCACAGAGAACTTGCAAAGGAGAAGGGCAGAGAGGGAAAGAGTCTGCATCTTAGACTCACTGTGCCGAGAATGAACAAATTCCTCAGGACACCCTCCCTACCCACCGTGTGACCGAGGCTCAGCAGCTTCCCCAGGGTGAGCCGGATGGGATCAAATTAACACTAACTAGCGCTGAGTCTCCCTAAGCTTTAAGCCAAAGTTGCACAGTCAAGAATTTCAATTCTTGCAGAGTTTTTGTCCCTTGCTTTAACACATTCCTAGAAATCCCCAGGGTGTGTCTTACACGTGCCACGAGCAAGTCTGGTCACCATGAGCCTGTGTCCCTGAGGAATCCATACTCTGTAGTCCCCACAGGGCCACTGCCACCCACACTGTCCTTGACCTCTGGCCCCGCTGAGGGTGCAGATCCGTGTCACTAGAAGAGTTCAACAGGGCCTGTTGGGAAGGAAACCCCATTCTAGTGACTGTACCTTTTCTAAATCACTTAGGAAGGGTGCAGAGGACCCTAAACATTGTGGGGGTCTGGGGTTCAACATGATGGGATGGTCATGGCACATGCAGCCCTACCCCCATAGTTAGTTTCAGGGTGGCTATCGGGGTGCTATCCTTGGAACAGGGTTTGCCATGCTGTGTTCCTCCTCCCAGGACCCACCCACCCTCCCTAAACCTGAGCTTCCATCAGCCCTTTCTCTTAGACATCAATGGATGTTGCTTCAAGCTGGCATCTACAGAACATTTCTGAAAAGGATGCCTTCATTCCTAAAAAGGGATGTCAGGCTTCTAGAGTGACTTTACTGGAGGCCTTGGTCCAGACCAAATGCTACCATGGATCCCCCGCCAGAGCTCAGACCCACGTCCTCAGGCAGGCATTGGAGGGGTTACCCAGGATGCTTTGTGAAGCTCCTTCATACCAAAAGCTGAGACTGGTCTCAGGGCATCCTCCCATAAAAACAGAGAGGATTTCATCCCTGGCTGGAGTACCACACTAGATACCGCAAGGGAGGTGGGGACCAAGGGAGAAAGAGGTGGCTGGTGGACAGAGTGTTTTAGAGGTTCAGTGTGTGGGCTCGCTTACAGCTTCAAGTTAAATGGTGCTTTGTTGATGGGGAGTGAATGCCTGAAGTCTCCAGAGGCGTTTGTTGAGTGTTGAGAATCACAGGGCTGTGTAATTCAGATGTCCAACACTTTCCAGAGGTAGAGGTCAAAGTCTCTGCTTAAATAATGAACCTGGTGACTCTGTTACAGAAAGCTCTAGACACAGGAGCCTCCAGCACATCATTCTGAGCGTCCCATTATGAAGCACTTGCTACAGTCTTCAACCCTGATTCTCCTGCAAGAGCGAGAGCCCTTCCGATGGCAAGAAGGATACCAAACCATCTAAGGGCATGGCTGTGACAAACACTCTCTCTGGCCGAATTTCAGTTATGCTTCTCTAAGCCCTCTTCTCCACAAAGGCTCATTATTGGGTCCTATCCTTGGCCCACCTAAGCCAGTCTTGGCAAAGAATCTTGCTAAATCATCCCTCCATCCTTGGTATCGGATCATCCTTAATATTTGATCAAGTTCCTCATCATCTACCTTTGATGTCTAAATCCTTGGCCTGTCTTTAGCAAGAATTCTGTTAGGTCAGTTTAATAAGAATCCCCCTACTTCTGATGTCTCCTCTTAGTAATTTTCCATCCACTGACACTCTCATTCTGCTTGTTGACTATAAACCCCACTTGTCCTTGCTGTGTCTGGAGTTGAGCTCAATCTTTCTCTTCCACTTCCGGACGCACAGGCCCAGCAGCCATGGCTCATGGGCCCAGCCGCTCCACGGCATGTGGGATCCTCCCGGACCGAGGCACGAACCCGTGTCCCCTGCATCGGCAGGTGGACTCTCAACCACCGCGCCACCAGGGAAGCCCCAGAATAATTTATCGTTAGTAGCTGAGACTCCTGTTCAAGCTGTGCTGGTGAAGGTAGGAAGGACTCCTTCTTTGACCTTCAGGCTCTAAGGACCAGGGCTGCTTTAGGCGGGCTATCTAGGGGTGGGCTTCTAGGATTTAGAGCCTGGAAACTAAGACCAGGGAAGAAGCTATTCCTCCCGGTCATCTTCAACCTCCATCCACACGGCTACCAACACCGAGATTATAGAAACCCTCAATGTGACACCCCCGAAGTCAGGAGGAGCTGTACCCAGGGTCCCAGCATGGTGAGAAAGAGAACCAGAGCCAGGTGGTAGAGGCCCTCGAGTGGACAGAGGGAGAGATGTTGGGTGACACTCAACAGGGAGGCTGCCCAACCCATCCCCAGGTGTGTGAAGCCTGGCGTCACTCAGTGTGTAGAAATATACGATCCTGGGAACAGAGTTCTGAGACATAGCAGAGTGTAAAGGACACACTCAAAAGACCACATCTTGTTCATCCCCAGGAACAGAAGTTTAGGTGAGTTTGATAGAGAACATACAAGGGAGAAAGAAAGAAATGTTCTCCACACACTCTGGGCGGCTGTATTCTTTAAGACTTTTGGTTGCAAGTAACGGTAACCCAGACGGTCTGAAGAGGAGGAAGGTAACTTCCTAGTTCAAAGAACTGAAAAGTACCGGAATAGTTCCCATTTCAAGCAAAATGAGGTCCAAGGGTTCAAATGATGTCGTCTGGAAATGTTGCTTTGCCCTGCTTCCCTGTCTGTCCGCTTCGTTCTCAGGCAGGCACCCTCTCCCCTTGGTGGGGAAGAGGGCCATCAGCTGCTCTGGGCTTATAATCTGCAGTCTCAGGATCCCAGGGAAAAGAGCAAGACTTCTTTTTTTAAAAAACATTTCCAGCAAGAACCTGGGCGTTGATTCCAATTGGTACAGCTTGGTCATGTGCCAGTCCCTGAGCCAATCACTGTGCCCAGAAGGACATGTGCTCTGATGTGGACCATTTTTAAGTCTTTATTGAATTTGTTACAATATTGCTTCTGCTTTATGTTTTGGTTTTTTGGCCGGGAGGCATGTGGGATATTAGCTCCCCGACCTGGGATCAACTGCACCCCCTGCACTGGAAGGTGAAGTATTAACCACTGGACCAGCAGGGAAGTCCCCAGGACGTGTGCTCTGATAAGCCAGGCCTGAGTCAGGACCTCGCCCCTGCAGCCTGTGGGGGGAGGGATGCGGATTGCACTGTAAACGTGTGAGCTGAGAGTGAGTGAGGTTAGATTTCCTAAGGAAAAGAGGTAAGCTCTTACTCAAAGAAGTAATGCTGAGCAGGCAACACAAGCGACCGCTCGGTGGTCTGCAAAGCCTCCCCTCCCTCAGAACTTGCATCACAGTTAAATGCTGGAACCCTGAAGACAGATGGAGGTGGCTTTCAGTCCTTATTAGTGTGAGCTTGGCAAATGGTTTCATTCCTGTGGGCCTCAGTTTTCTCATTGTATGGTGGGGATACAAGCTGTGCTGTGGGTATACCAGGAGAGTGAAATGAGACAATACTAAATGTTCACTAAACATATATAATTGGCCCTCTTCCCAACTTCCCCTACGACCCCAGCTTAGATTAAACTGAATGAGGTTAACGAGCTTATCTCTTTTCTTCGTGGCTGTTTCCCTACTCCCTGAACACTGTAGGCACCCAGCCAATATTTCTGGAATGAATCAATGATGACAGAATTAATAAGTGTCCTGTGAATTTCTGTTCTTCAAATGTCAGCTCCCAAGCCTTAGCAAACAGAATTAGTCATTTCCTTCTCTTTATCTTTGGCATTTTTTATTAACTCTTCTTACAGCCCTTAGCAGCAAGAAGGAGAACCAGGAATGTGTGTGACTCAACTCGGGATCCCACTGCTGGTCTAGCGCCTGGCACCCAGAACGGTGTATGTTGATGAATAAAAAAGATCACCTAGGGGCTTCCCTGGTGCCGCAGTGGTTGAGAGTCCGCCTGCCGATGCAGGGGACACGGGTTCGTGCCCTGGTCCGGGAGGATCCCACATGCGGAGCGGCTAGGCCCGTGAGCCATGGCCGCTGAGCCTGCGCGTCCGGAGCCTGTGCTCCGCAACGGGAGAGGCCACAACAGTGAGAGGCCCGCGTACCGCAAAAAAAAAAAAAAAAAAAAAAAGATCACCTACTTCAAACTGCTCACCTTACAGATGTTGTCACAGAGACCCAGAGAGGTTAAACAATTTGCCCAAAGCCACACAGCTCCCCACCTGAGCCATGACTTCTAGTTTAATACTCTTCCTTCTGCTTCATACCACCTGGACCCGGGTTCCCTGTGCTGCCATGAGCACTACACACTGCTAAGGATAAAGTGAAGTTCTTGGTCTTCTAGAAGGGAAGGTGTAACAGGAGAACAAACCTGACTCCATATTGTATCTATTCCTTTAGCTTTAATCCTTGTGCTCTGTTGCCTGTGCATAGTCATGCTGGCTCTGAACCTTTTGTAAAACAATGTTGCCTAGAGCCTGAAATATACAGGATAGCCCATTCGCAAGGCTTTGACCTTCAAAGGTATAAAACTTTTCCATTCATAAAGAGATTAAAAAGTTGCAGAACAGAGATGAACATTTGTCTTGATGGAGGTTTATAGGAACATTGTGACCTGACCTACACAGACAGCTGCAAGAACAAAGGATTCCGGCACCCAGAAGTTTGTAACCATGAGCCACACCCCCTCCCCATTTAGTATAAAAGAAGCCTGAATTCTAACTTGAGTAAGATGGTTCTTTGGGACACTAGTCCACCACCTTCTACGTCTGCTGGCTTTCTGAAGAAAGTCACTCTTCCTTGCCCCAACATCTTGTCTCTGGATTGATTGGTCTGTCATGTGGCAAGCAGTATGAGCTTGGACTCAGTAACAAAGGGGCATCTGTAATATGGAAAGTCACCAGTACAGAGAGCAGCATCAAATTCTGAATGAGAGGTCAAGGATCATTCACTTGCTCCATCCCACATATAGCAGCATTTTTAGTCTCAGATTTTTTCTTTGGTGACCTCTGCTTCTTTCTAATAGCTCAGGCAGGGCTCAGCCATTCCTACCAGCTTCCACAACACATGCACACCTATCTAGTACCAAACCACTGAAAGAGGAGGCCAATAGGCCTTATTTGGACTGGAGACTGAATGCTAAAGCACACAGCAATGGGTTGATAAGCTCTTCTCCACACTACACCATCCTGTCCTCCATCTGAAGGAAGAGGCCTGGGCAGAGGTAAAGTCAGTCTCTCCCCTCCCTAACTACTCCCAAATCCAATTTCCCAAAGCCCAGGTGCCCTGCCTAGTTAATTTCTATCAAAAACACAATCTACCATTATTAACACACTCAGGACAGTTTATGCTATTCTCACTGGAGACCATGAAAAGGTTATTTATTTTATTCATTTATTTGGTCATCAAACATTTCAACAGCTACTGTACTATGTGCCAGGCACTGAGCATACCAAAACGAATAAGTGAATTATAAAGAATGTATCTGTCAGCTAAGACATCTAAGTAATCCATTAATACCATTTGTTCCAAAATCCCCAAAGCACAGAAGCTTTCTCATTCCCCATCACCCCACCCCAACTGATATTTAATTCAAAGAAATGCTTTGAAGAGCATGTCATTATCCACTTTTTAATTAAGAGGAAAGGTTCTTTCGAGGCAAACTCGATCTTCTGACCAGCCAAACGGTGTTTTCCATAAACATTTTTAAAGCACTGAAAACAGCAGCCAGGTGCAGACTGCTCTCTCACAGTCAGAAAGAAGGTTGAGGTGATGTGTTCACTGCTTTCTTAACACCAGGAGGAAAGGCTGCTTCTAAATTTAAAGTATTCTGAATGTTTTGATGTGAGAAGGAAGCAAAACATGTAAGACTCCATCAAAAATCTCTTTTGGAGGAGCTCAGAAGAGCCCAGTGCGATTTTTTTCCAGGACTCAGGAGCACAGAAAATAGATCTCAATGAACTAACTTGGCTGAGCGTAAACCATTTTGCTTCCACTTTCATTTGTAACAAGTTCATTCATTTTGCAAAGTTAATGACCCTAACTTGTTAGTGTTATGTGGGCTTCTGGAACTTTCCCTAGTATCCCCAAACTCCTTCCTTATAAGGCATTAGAAAGTATCCTTTTTAGTATAAAAAGGGACATTTTAGTTTCTCATTTACCCAAATATCTAATTTTTGAGTGAGGAAACTGAGGCCCAGAGTGTTTTGCTCGAGAGCACACAGCTAATGAGCCCTAGAGCCAAGACTAAAATAAGTCCCTTAACTCCAAATTGAGTTACACTTAAAGGAGCCCATTAAGTAATTGTAGTTCTTGAAATTTACATAAGAGTCTACAGATTGTTAAGGGCCTTATATGTACTGGGTACTTTACATATACTTTTTTCTTTAAATCCTCCCATAAAACCTCCAAGATAGGGGTCATTAAACTAAACGCTAAAGTGTTTAAATAATGCCAGTATGTAGCACTTACAGTAAACCGAGTACTTCCTATATATTTTCTCCAATTTGAACAAAAATCCTGCAAGGTATCATCATCCCTGTTTTACAGATGAGAGGCTTGCTTCTCTGAGAGATGAAGCAAATTGCTAAGTTCACAAAGCTAGGAAATCATGGTGATGGATCCAAATCTCCCCGTGAAAGACCTACTGTATCCCACAGAACACCCCCCAAGCATTAGGTACTTGACTCCAATAACAGTGCAACTAGTCAAGTCATCTGGGGCTGCCAGGTAGGGCCAAGCACTCTGCAGTGCAGTGGTGCCACATGAAGCGACCTTGCATTAGGGTCTGCCTGAAGCTTAGCTTGTCAAAGTCAAAAACCTGACCCTATCATTTCATGCAGGGGTGGCTTGTGTCCTTAAGACACATTCACATTAGCAATATCACAAAATAATAAGCAGATAATTATTATTATGATAATATTGATAACTATCATTTATTGAGTATATGTTACATATGATATGCTTTATGTCCATTATCTCTAGTTATTATAGACATACACCTATATGCCTAAGAGACAAACCCCATTTTCCACTCAGGACACATCCTTATGTTGAATCGTGGTGCTTAAGGGTATCCCAAAGAATATGAACAAAGAATTGTCACAGAAGGAGGTGAGGGTCTTACCTCATTCTGCAGTGATCTACTCAATATCCTCTAGTGAAGGATCATTGCCAAAAGTCGATTTTCCTTACATAAGTTATAAGTATTTGACAGGCTTAGTCTAAAATCAGAACTGGTAATATGATAATCAGTACTCAAATATTGACTAAGTCTATTTTTTTGTGCTCCTTAATAGTTATGACAAAAAGGTATGCTGGGCTTCCCTGGTGGCGCAGTGGTTGAGAATCTGCCTGCTAATGCAGGGGACACGGGTTCGAGCCCTGGTCTGGGAAGATCCCACATGCCGCGGAGCAACTAGGCCCGTGAGCCACAACTACTGAGCCTGCGCATCTGGAGCCTGTGCTCCGCAACAAGAGAGGCTGCAATAGTGAGAGGACCGCACACCGCGATGAAGAGTGGCCCCCGCTTGCCACAACTAGAGAAAGCCCTCGCACAGAAACAAAGACCCAACACAGCCAAAAATAAAATAAATAAATAAATAATATTTTTTTAAAAAAAAAGGTATGCTATGATGCCTAAGGCAACAATGTAATAAGATTTTGAGAAATTTGTCTGTGTCATCATGTAATAACATTTTTACAAATCTCATCGTAACACATGTTACTCCTTGGAAGACTTAAGCAGTTAGGCAATCTCTTCTATTGCTACTTGATTTTGACAATTTTTTTGTCCTCCTATTTTTGGAATGAAGCAGTGTGTTAGGCCAAGGGAGATATATCCCATCTTACTACACAGTGGCACCAACATCTCATTTTTATTCACAACAGCAACCAAGACCAACCTCATTCAAAAGATTAGAGGGCTTCCCTGGTGGCGCAGTGGTTGAGAGGCCGCCTGCCGATGCAGAGGACGCGGGTTCGTGCCCCGGTCCGGGAGGATCTCACGTGCCGCGGAGCGGCTGGGCCCGTGGGCCGTGGCCGCTGGGCCTGCGGGTCCGAAGCCTGTGCTCCGCGACGGGAGGGGCCCCGGCAGTGAGAGGCCCGCGTACCGCAAAAAAAAAAAAAAACATTAGAAACACGAACTTATTTGGGAAGTGCCTCAAAAGCCACCCACTCTTTTGCAGCCTTTGGTCTCTTCTGATGGCTCTGTTACGTAAGATCACGACCATAGGACTGAACTAGGACATATCAAGTAGAAGCCACTGGTCCTAAAAGATGGCTAAATAAAGAAGAGTGAAGTCTCCAGTGTAAGTCCATCCTCCTATCCCCTCTAGAGAAAAAAATATTTCCAAGTACTGGCTCTGGGTCCATGTAGACATTTCCTATATACATGGAGGCATTTAACATGATGATCAAAGAGAAGGTCCAATGCAGTATAAACGTCAAGAGTAGGTTCTATCACCCTCCTACACTGTTGGTGGGATTGTGAATTGGTGCAGCCACTATGGAAAACAGTATGGAGGTTCCTCAAAAAACTAAAAATAGAAGTACCATATAGGGACTTCCCTGGTGGTGCAGTGGTTAAGAATCCACCTGCCAATGCAGGGGACACGGGTTTGAGCCTGGTCCTGGAAGATCCCACATGCCTCGGAGCAACTAAGCCCGTGTGCCACAACTACAGAGCCTACACTCTAGAGCCCGTGAGCCACAACTACTGAAGCCCGTGTGCCTAGAGCCCGTGCTCCGCAACAAAGACAAGCCACGGCAATGAGAAGCCCTCACACTGCAACAAAGAGTAGCCCCTGCTCGCTACAAATAGAGAAAGCCTGCGTGCAGCAACAAAGACCCAGTGCAGACAAAAATAAATAAATAAATAAATTAATTAATTAAAAAAATAAAGAAATAGCATATGATCCTGCAATCCCACTCCTGGGCATATATCCAGAGAAAACTATAATTCAAAAAGATACATGTGGGCTTCCCTGGTGGCGCAGTGGTTGGGAATCTGCCTGCCAATGCAGAGGACACGGGTTCGAGCCCTGGTCTGGGAAGATCCCACATGCCGCGGAGCAACTAAGCCCGTGAGCCACAACTACTGAGCCTGCGCATCTGGAGCCTGTGCTCCGCAACAAGAGAGGCTGCAATAGTGAGAGGACCGCACACCGCGATGAAGAGTGGCCCCCGCTTGCCACAACTAGAGAAAGCCCTCGCACAGAAACAAAGACCCAACACAGCCAAAAATAAATAAATACATTTTAAAAAGAGTATTACATCTTTAAAAAAATAAATAAATAAAAATTAGAAAGATACAGGCACCCCAATGTTCATTGCAACACTATTTACAATATCCAAGACATGGAAACAACGTAAATGTCCATCGACAGACGAATGTATAAAGAAGATGTGGTATATATACACAATGGAATACTACTCAGCCATAAAAAAAGAATGAAATAATGCCATCTGCAGCAACATAGATGGACACAGAGATTATCATATTAAGTGAAGTAAGTCAGAAAGAAAAAGACAAATACCGTATGATATCACTTATATGTAGGATCTAAAATATGAACAAATGCACTTATCTACAAAACATAAACAGACTCACAGACATAGAAAACAGGCTTGTGATTGCGAATGGGGATGGGGGAGTGGGGGAGGGATGGATTGGGAGTTTGGGATTAGCAGATGTAAACTATTACATATATTGATAGAACTGTTTGGCCAACCCAATGGAATGGAAAGAACAAGGTCCTACTGTATAGCCCAGGGAACTATAGTCAATATCCTGTGATAAACCGTGATGGAAAATAACATGAAAAAAATGTATATATATGTATAACTGAATCACTTTGCTGTACAGTAGAAATTAACACAACATTTCAAATCAACTATACTTCAGTAAATTTTTTTTTTTTTTTTTTTTGCGGTACGCGGGGCTCTCACTGTTGTGGCCTCTCCCGTTGCGGAGCACAGGCTCCGGACGCGCAGGCTCAGCGGCCATGGCTCATGGACCCAGACGCTCCACAGCATGTGGGATCTTCCCGGATCAGGGCACGAGCCCGTGTCCCCTGCATTGGCAGGCAGACTCTCAACCACTGCACCACCAGCGAAGCCCTACTTCAGTAAATTTTTAAAAAAGAATAGGTTCCATCTCATTCCTCTTCTTGAGCCAATAACTCACAGCTAATTAGCTGAGAAGGAGCTGCTGGATTCACTCATGATAAGGGCCCTGCATTGTGGTCAAAACTATACACCCAGATAGTAGAAAAGCTAAAACCAAAATGTTGGCTGAGGTTATATACAGGAAAAGATGTAGACAGGATGTAAAAGCCAAGTCATTAGAGTCATAAATGGACCAAACTCAGACATGACACAGCTCTAAATACAGTCTAAACATAAGTAATTTCTGGGAAGTTTTCTGCAGGTTAATTTCATCTATCACATACAGATTCTTATATCTTATCTTGACGTATTGAGTTGATTCAGTTTATTTTGAGGACCTACATGCCATTTTCTTCTACAACTGCACCAACATACACATACACATACCCAAACAACATTAGTCTCGTTCAAAAATTATATACAAACCAACTGAGCCTGGGTCTGGGTTTAATCAGCCAAAAGTTGCTTGGAAATTTGTCTACTCATTTGGGAAAAAAGTGAACTTAGACGCTTATCTCAAACTATAAACAAAATTAAAGTTCCAGGAGGATTAAAGATTTAAGCAAAAAAAAACCCCAAAAAAACTATAAACATACTACAGATGATACATCTAGCTATGGTGACCGGAAAAGGTTGGAAGAACCTCTCCCCAAGAAACAAGTAACTGAAAAGTGTTTATTCATGAAAACCTGCTCAAATTATAGCTAATAACAGCAGGAATCTGAGGCTTCTTGCCTGAGGAGCTCTGATCCCCCACCTAGCTCAGCTGGCAATGACAGTAGGTTTTACTACTAGGGCAGTGCTGGGTGAGAAAATCTACAGCCTTGCTGCCTGGGTGCAGACTTTATTTGGGGCAGAGAGAAAAAACTCTCACTGGTAGTGTTGTTAGTTAAAGTAGCAAAACTAGAAAAAAAAAATAGAATGGGGAAAACCTGTAGGTCTGCTAGCCTGAGGCTGTGGTTAGCTGTGGCAGACCAACCAGTTTATAGGAAGATCCTAGAAATGAGAAAGCTTTAGAAGGGCTAGATACACTCTCCACACATCTTTGGCTGACTGGCAAACTACACATGTGCAGAGGAGACTTGAGAGAGCTTAATATAAAGTGAAAGTCAAGGCAGACTTGAGAACTGGCTTAACTTTGAATGCACTCCTCAATCCACAAACAGATTGATTAGCAGAGGGTAGAACTTTTATAGACTCAAGGTACATGAGCACAACTTCTGCCTAAATCATTGGTTGATCACTAAGCTATGCACACATAGAGGTGATAACTTGAATTCACAAAAAGAAATGAAGAGCATTGGAAATTATAAATATTGGGTAAACATAAAAGACTCTATAAACAGGTATTGTTCTCTTTTCTCCCTTAATTTCTTTTAAAAAGTGATTGCATAAAGCAATAATTATAATTCTGTACTGTTGGATTTGTGTTGTATATAGATACAATATATATGGCAATAATAGTGCAGGGCTTCCCTGGTGGCGCAGTGGTTGAGAGTCCGCCTGCAGATGCAGGGGACATGGGTTCGTGCCCCGGTCCAGGAGGATCCCACATGCCGCGGAGTGGCTGGGCCCGTGAGCCATGGCCACTGAGCCTGCGCGTCTAGAGCCTGTGCTCCACAACAGGAGAGGCCACAACAGTGAGAGGCCCACGTACCGCAAAAAAAAAAAAAATAATAATAATAATAATAGCACAAAAGAGAGAGGAAGAATTAGAGCTATATTGGAACCAAGTTGCTGTATTTTACCAGAATGGTCATTATTAAACTGAAGCACGTTGTAGTAAGTTTACATATATATTGTAACCTAGAGCACCACTAGAAAATTAATTTTAAAGAATAGTTAATAAAACAACATAGGAATTTAAATGGCATGCTAAAAATATTTAACACAAAAGAAGCCAGCAAAAGAGGAACAGAGGGACAAAAAAGACATGAGACAAACAGAAAGCAAACAGCAAAATGGCAGATGTAAGTCTGACCATATCTATTATTATATTAAGTGTGAATGAATTAAACTCTTTAATCAAAAGACAATCATTATCAACCTGGTTTAGAAAAGCAAGTTCCAACTATATGCTACCTTTAAGAAAAATACTTTAGATTCAAAAACACAAATAGATGGAAAGAAAAATAATGGGAGAAAGACATATGTCACGCAAACAATTATAAATACCTACATTAATATCAGAAAAAAATAGAATTTAAGACAAAAACATATTACTAAAGAGGGACATCAAGTAATGATAAAAGGACTAAAACATCAGGAATCTATAAGAATTATAAATATACAAGGAACTAATAACAGAGTACTGAATACATGAAGCAAACAGTGACAGAATGGAAATAAACAATTTAGTAATTATAATTGGAGATTTCAAGTTCCTTTTCTCAGCAGTTAAACTAAAAATAAAATTAATAATGATATAGAAGACATAAACAACAACCAACCAACTGTACCCAATTATTGATAACATATATAGAAGATTACACAATGGTTTCAATCCACATGGAATATTTTCCAGGTAGATCATATGTTAAATTATAAAACTAAGCTCAGTAAACTTAAAAGGATTAAAACCATACAAAATATATTCTTCAACCATGATAGAACTAAATTGGAAATCAGATACAGAAAAATTGGGGCAACCTTCAAAATTTTGAAAAATATACTTCTAAGTAACACATGAGTCAAAGAAGAAATCACAAGGTTAATTAGAAAATATTTTTTAAAAACCCAAACATACTAAAATGTATGAGTGCAGGTAATGCAATGCTTAGAAGAAAACTTACAGCACTGAATGCTTAAATGAGAAAATTAGAAGATCTATAATCAATAATCCAAGGTAGAAAAAGAAGAGCATATCAAACCTAAAGTAATTACATGGAAGGAAACAATAAAGATCAGAGTGGAAATCAATAAAATAAAAATAGAGAAAGAAATCAACAAAATCAAGTCGATTCTTTGAAAAGAATAAAATTGATAAAACTGTCACTAGACTGACAAAGAAAAAAGAGATAAAATATAAATTACTAAAATCAGGAATGAAAAGGGGATATAATTACTGATCTGACAGAAATTGAAAGAATTATGAGAGCATTATAAACTACTTTAGGCCAGCTAATTACACAATGTAGATGAAATGGAAAGATCAATAACAAATTAAAAATTGAATTAGTAATTAAAAATTTTCCCACAAAGAAAAGCCCAGGCCCAGATGACTTTACTGGTAAATCTTCTCACATCTTTAAGGAAGAAGATATACCAATCCTACACAAACTCTTTCAGAAAATATATGTATTAGTTTGCTAGGGCTGCCATAACAAAGTATCCCAAACTGAATGGCTTAAACAACAGAGATGTATTGTCTCACAGTCTGGAGACTAGACGTCTGAGATCAAGGTGTGAGCAGGGCTGGTTCCTTTTGAGGCTGTGAGGGAAGGGTATGTTCAGGCCTCTCTCCTTGGCTTGTAGATGGCCTGTTTTCTCCCTATGTCTTCACCTTGTCTTCCCTCTGTCTGTGTCTCTGTGCAAATTTCTCCTTCTTATAAGGACACCAGTCATATTAGATTAGGGCCCATCCTAATGATCTCATTTTAAGTTGATTACCTCTGTGAAGATCCTATCTCCAAATTAGGTCACAATCTGAGGTATTAGTGGTTAGTACTTTAACACATGAATTTGAGGAAGGGACACAATTCAACCTATAACAATGGATAAGGAACAAATACTTTGCAACTCATTCTATGAGGCCGGGATTATCACCCAGATATCAAAGACAGATATATCAGAAGTAGAGAAAACTAAAGACCAACATCCCTCATGAAAACTGATACAAAATTTATGAAAATAATATTAGCAAACTAAATATATAAATACATATATTTTGACTACACATGATGACCAAGTGGGAATTACTTCAGGAAAGTAAGGTTGATTTAACATCTAAAAATAAATTAATATTATATATCATATGAATAGAATGGACAAAAAAAATCACATGATCATCTCAGCAGCTATAGGAATAGCATTTGACAAAATTCAATACCTATTCATGATTAAAAAACAAGCAAACAAAAACACTCTCCACAAAGTTCTAGACAAAAACTAGAACTTCCTCAACCTGTTAAAGAGCTTCTAAAAAATCCTACAGCTGTGTTATACTTACGGGTGAAAGAGTGAAAGCTTCCTTCCTAAGATCAGGAACAAGACAAGGATGTCTGTTCTTACCACTTCTATTGAAAAAGTTACTGAAGCCTTTACCCAGGAATACGCTAGAGCAAGAAATAAAAAACAACCAGGGGACTTCCCTCGTGGTTCAGTGGTTAAGACTGTGAGCTCCCAATGTAGGGGGCCCGGCTTTGACCCTTGGCCAGGGAACTAGATCCCACATGCATGCCACAACTAAGGAGACTGCATGCTGCAACTAAGGAGCCCATGAGCAGCAACTAAGGAGCCCACGAGCTGCAACTAAGGAGCCGGCACAACCAAATAAAAATAAATAAATAAAAAGGCAACCAGATTGGGAAAGGAAGGAGTAAAATTGTCCTTATTCACAAAATATGAATGTCAAAAATCTGATGGAATGTACAATAAACCTACTAAAAGTAATAAGTTTATCGACATTGCAGAATACAAGCAACAAACAATCTACAAATGAAATTAAGAAAAAATTCCAGTTGCAATAGTCATAAAAAGAATAAAACACTTAGAGAAATGCTAACAAAATAAGTGTAAGAGCCATACACTGAGAACTTCAAAAGATTTAAAGAAATGGAGAGACATATCATGTTTACAGGTTGGAAAACTCAATATTGTGAAGATGGCAGTTCTGCCCAAACTGATCTGTAGATTCAAATGCAATCCCTATCAAAACCCAGCAGGATTGTTTTTATAGAAACTAGCAAGTTGATGCTAAACTGTATATGAAAATGCAAAAGACCTGAACTAGCCAATATAAGTTTGAATAAGAAAAGCAAAATTAAAGGATTCACATTACCTCATATCAAAATTTACTATAAAATACAGTAATCAAGAAAGTGTGGTATTGGTATAAAGATAGATATATTAATCAATGGAACAGAATAGAGAGTACAGAAATATACCCCTACATTAATGGACAATTTATTTCTATTTTCAACAAAGATGTCAAGACAATCTGCTGTAGAAAAGATAGTTTTTTCAACAAATAGTGCTAATACAATTGAATATGAATATGCAAATAAAAAAATCTAGTCCTTACCTCACACTGTACACAGATATTAACTTAAATGGAGCATAGACTTCAGTGTAGATCTAAAACTATAAAATGTCTAAAAAAGCACAGGAGAAAATCTTTGTGGCCTTGGGTTAGGCATAGAGCTCTTAGATTTGACATGAAAAGCAAGATCCATAAAGAAAATATTGATAAACTGCACTTCAACAAAATTTAGAACTTTTGCTCTTCAAAAGATACCATTAAGAAAAAAAAAGATAAACCATACACATGGAGAGATTATTAGCAAATCATGTATTTGATAAAGGATTTGTATCCTGATCAAGAAAAGAATTCTTACAGCTCGATAATTAGAAGGCAATTAAAAAATATGCAAACAACTTTAGTAGACATATCACCCAAGAAAAAATATGAATGGCTCAACATCGTTACTCATTAGGGAAATGCAAATTAAATCACAATAAGATACAACTCACTGTCCACCCACTATAAGGGCTACAGTTAAGAAACTGACAATACCAAGTGGTGGCAAGATTCTAAAATGGTGTAACATTTAGGAAAATAGTTGGAAAGTTTCTTAAAAAGTTGAACATATACTTCACAAATGATATAGCAATTCTACTCCTAAGTACCTACTGAAAAGGAATGAAGGCATATGTCTACACAAAGACTTACACGTGAATATACAAAGTAGCATTATTCATAATAAGAAAAAACTGGAAATAACCCAAATGTCAATCAACTGGTATACAGATAAAGTAAATGTGGTATACCTATACAATGGAATGCTATTTAGTACTGAAAAGGAACAATCTACTAATACTACAACATGGATAAACTTCAAAGTCATTATGCTAAATGAAAGAAGCCAGACACAAAAGACAACATATTGCATAGTTCCATTTATATGAAATTTCTAGGAAAGGCAAATCTACAGAACTAAAAAGCAGATCACTGGTTGCCTTAGCCTGAGGTTAGAATGAGAAGTAACTGTAAAGGGACACAAAGGAACTTTCTGAGTTGATGGAAATGTCTTAAAACTGGATGGTTGCGTGACTCTCCCCATTTGCAAAAATAATTGAACAGTATACTTACCTTGGGTGAATTTTTTTGCATGAACACTAAATCTCAAGAAAGCCTTAAAACTAATTAAAAGTAAAAAATATTAGAAAAGAAATAGAAAAGTTAACATATGTGTATTAAATGCTGCAGAAACAAGTGATGTGGGAATGGGCACAGAAAGATAAAAAAAAACATTTTAAAGGAATAATGACAATTTGCTGAAGCTTGGAAGGGGCGGGTGAAGGAGAGAAAGGAATCAAAAGTACCACGAGTTTTCACATCAGAAGTTGGTAGGCTGAGCTGCTCTCAGGGTGTAAAATATCACTAGGAAGTTTGGTTGAGTTTGACAGGCAATTGGAAATGCAACCCTGGAGCTCAGACAGATGTCAGTTTGAAGGATCCAGATTTGGAAATCATGCACAGGGCTGAAATCATGGGACTGAATGAGATCATGAGAAAATTAAGAGCAAGTGGGACAGGACAGAACCTTGTAGAATACACATCCCCAAGGAGCCTGAGAAGGAAGAGTTAGAAGGAATTTAAAGAAAGAAATATCTCCTATGCCTTCATGAGACTCACCTGCCAGAAAGTCGCAGTGGTGGCCAACTCACAAAGAAACACAGGCAGGAAGGAGGCAACAAATCCACCAAGACTGTAGTATTTCTAGAAAATATAGAAACATGATACATTTTGCCGTTTTTGCCTCACTCCTTAAAACAGATTTAGTAAGAGGTAGGATGGGGCTTCCCTGGTGGCGCAGTGATTAAGAATCCACCTGGCAATGCAGGGGATATGGGTTCAAGACCTGATCCAGGAAGATCCCACATGCCGCGGAGCAACTAAGCCCGTGCGCCACAGCTACTGAGCCTGCATTCTAGAGCCCACAAACCACAACTACTAAGCCCGTGTGACACAACTACTGAAGCCCATGCGCCTAGAGCCCATGCTCCGCAACAAGAGAAGCCACTGCAACGAGAAGGCCGTGCACTGCGACAAAGAGTAGCCCCTGCTCGCCGCAACGAAGACCCAATGCAGCCATAAATAAATAAATAAATAAATTTTTTTTAAAAAGAGGAGGGTGAACAAAGGGTCATGTTGCCAACAAAAATAGAAATGAGGGGTTTTTTTCATGATAACCAGGAAAAATAAGGAAACAATGAACAGGCCGGGGAAACAACATAAACAGGCCTGAAAGAGTTAAGCAATCTTGGTTATTCTTTAGCTGTTACTACCTTATTCTTTAGCTGTTACTACCAACAAGCACTTGTAGCTAGACTTGTCCTTCCCAAAGCTGATTACTCTCTGACTCCATACAAATTACCCTTTGCACCTGGCATTCCTTCTCCCCCTACACTCCCTTGTAGCACTCTTCATTTCAGAAAGAAGGTCACGGGCCAACATCTTCAGGGACACCAGACACAGGTGCTGAGCCACCTGATGCCAGCTTTGGCCATGAATTTGCAGAAGAAAAGAAATGCAAGACCTTCACTACTTTTGATCCTTATCATATACCCCAGACTGTGAGCCCCACGTATAAAATCTTCTTTGATTCCCCAAGGAGGGGGGCACAGTTCTTGAGGCGTTAGCCTAGTGTCTTCCCTTTGCCTGGCAAAGAAAATAAAAAGCCTCTCCATTTCTTATCTTCCAATTCTCTGTCTCCGTATTTTTATTTGGCATCAATGCACAGGGAGCCAGATTTGGCAACAGTCAGGGGAAGGAGAGACAAAGGTGGTCCCTCCTCAGCTACGTTTTTGCTTTCTGCAGTTTCAGTGACATAGAAAATTCCAGAAACAGAAGTTTCAAATTGCGAGCTGTTCTGAGTAGCCTGATGAAATCTCTTGCAGTCCTGCTATGTCCTAGCGTTTGAGAATCACCCCTTTGTCCAGCCGTCTACAGGGCGTCAACGCTACCTGCCCGTTAGTACAGGAAAAACACAGCATATGTAGGGTTCACCCCTCTCCGGGGTTTCAGGAATCCACTGGGGACCTTGGAACGTATCACCCATGGGTAAGGGGGGATTACTGTACATGGCGAAGAGAAAAAGGGGGAGATGGGGAGTTTTATGTGGGGCTAAGCTGACATTCTCTGGGTGCTGTCCCTGCCCCAAGAGGATTCTCTGGCCCTCATCCCTGTCTCCACCCTGCTTCCCGTCCAGAGCCTGACCTTGTTTGCTGGGACAGCGACACAGCCCTCTTCTTGCATCTGCACCCCTCCGGAGCAAGCACCCACCGCTCTGCCTGTGGCCTCCCTCCCCTCGTGGGGCGGGGCGGGTGGGGGAGGGGGAGGAGGGCGGCCCGGCCAACAGCTCCTCGGATCTTAAAGAGGTGCAGGTCCTCGATATAATCATCAAAAACCCAGCGATAAATGCAATACGTACGCCTGTAACCACAGCTTTTGGCTATAAAGGACATTATTGGAACAACTGAAAAAACCTGAATCTGGATGGTGGTACTATGTCGATGTTAATTTCCCAATCTATGATTGTATTGCGGTTATGAAGGAGGATGCCCCTCTTTGTAGTCACTAAAATATTTGGAGTGATGGAGAATCATGTGGGCAACTTACCCTCAAGTGGTTCAGGGGAAAAAATGTTCTTTGTACTATACTCGCAACTTTTTTATAAATTTGAAATCGTTTCCAAAAAATTTTAAAGCTGTATGTTAGCGGGTAGGTTGGTTTGACGTTATGTTTTTGGTTTATGGGTTAGTAGGACCAAACAGAACGAAACCGGCGAGGGAGGTATGGAAGGAGGGTGGCTGGGTCGCCTGTTTCCCAGTCCTGGTTTTTGCAGACCTCCGGGTTGAAAGACTGGAAGTAACCGTTTGCCTTGCAAAATGTAAACAAAGACATTACCCTTAAACAGTGTAATAATGTGCTTTCCTCATCCCAGCTAACAGCAGGGGCTCCCGCAATCAGAACAAATAAGTTTAGTCTCTGTCGCTGGGGAGGTTCGCTCCCACAAAGAAAGGCAATTTAAGTAATTAGCCAGTCTTACGGCAGGATCATCTCCTGGGCTCAGCGGGGTCCAGGGAGCACATAGCTGTTGGGGGGAGGAAAACGATCCTTCATTTTCACACTCGCTTCTTCTAACCCAAACTTTCAAAGCATGCTCAGAGAGGACACTTTACCTCAGTGCCTCTCAATGTCCCAGATGGAAAGAAGCTGATGGCTGAACCAAACCAGCACATGCTGACAAGCTGTTGTTTCCTCTTCGGGTTTGTTTGCTTCCCAATGAAAACAGCTCCGTTGTTTTTCCAGACTGTAAAAGTGATCCATGCTTGTTATTAAAACAAATTTAGACAATAACAAAGAAGGGTAGTTGGGGCTTCCCTGGTTGCGCAGTGGTTGGGGGGCCGCCTGCCGATGCAGGGGACGCGGGTTCGTGCCCCGGTCTGGGAGGATCCCGCATGCCGCGGAGCGGCTGGGCCCGTGGGCCATGGCCGCTGGGCCTGCGCGTCCGCAGCCTATGTTCCGCTACGGGAGAGGCCGCAGCAGTGAGAGGCCCGTATACCGCAAAATAAATAAATAAATAAATAAGGGTAGTTATAAAGTAGAGAGTTAAAATTATCTATAGGGACTTCCCTGGTGGCACAGTGATTAAGAATCCGCCTGCCAATGCAGGGGACAGGGGTTCGATCCCTGGTGCTGGAAGCTAAGCCCGTGCACCACAACTACTGAGTCTGAACTCTAGAGCCCGCGAGCCACAACTACTGAAGCCCTCGCGCCTAGAGCCCGTGCTCCACAACAAGAGAAGCCACCACAGTGGGCAGCCCGTGCACAGCAACGAAGAGTAGCCCCCACTCGCCACAACTAGAGAAAGCCCGCACACAGCAACGAAGACCCAACACAGCTAAAAATAAATAAATAAATAATGCATTTAAAAAAAAATTATCTATAATCTTCCCAACCAGAGAGAGCTATGGTTCATAATTTAGTGTATTATCCTTCAAGTTTATATAATTATAAATAAAAATATGGTTATAGTAAACTAGCTGCATTATAACCATTATAATCTTTGTTTTCCTCTTACTCTATCATGGGCATCTTTACATGTTAATAAATATATATTCGTGATGTCACACCACAAAGAATCCTTTGCCCAGACAACCCAATAGAAAAATGGGCAGAAGACTTTAGCGGTCTTTGGGGGTAATGCCCAATAAACACTAAAAGAATGCTCTAGTCATCAGGAAAATTCAAATTAAAACCACAGTCACCCACCAGAATAGCTAAAGTGAAAGAGACAGATAAAAGCACATGGTGGCAAGCATGTGAAGCAATTAGAACCGTCACGCAGTGCTGGTCGGTTGTAAATTGGTACAACCACTTTGGAAAACTGTTTGGCAATATCTCCGAAAACTAATCATACGTATACGTAGAGTTCAGCAGTTCTAGTCTTAGGTAAAGAGAGAACAGACGTGCATATACGTCTTCACTGAAACATAGGTACAAGAATGTGCATAGCCTCACTATTTATGATAGCCCCAAACTGGAAACAACCAAATGTCCAGGTATTGTAGAACAGATGTGAGACAGGCTGGGACCTGGGACCCTTTGCTGCAGTGCTTGCCCCTGGACAAACATCTCCTCAAGCAACAGAATACAAAGAAACTATAAGGGACCAAAATAACTGTGCTCATGCCCAGTTGGGGCAAATTATGAACAACGAGATACAAAAAGACCAAATCCACCTGCCACTTCTGAGGAGCCAGGAGCAAAGGCAGGGAACTTTGCATGATCCCTGCACACAGCACCACCAAAGGGATGGGCAGACCCCCTAAGCCACCCCTTCAGCCCGACCTCTGGACACACCTCTACCCTCACCCCATATAAGGAACTAGTTTGCACCCCCCACACACACTCAGGGAGTGAGCAAGGGAAACTGTTACTTCTCTGTGCTCCCTCCTGCTTCAGCACCAGTCTCAATAAAGCCTTGCCTGAATTTCTTGTCTGGCCTCTTTTATCGATTTCTACTAATTAAAGAGTCCAAGAACCCTGGTTGGGGGACTTCCCTGGTAGTGCAGTGGTTAAGAATCCGCCTGCCAACGCAGGGGACATGGGTTCGAGCCCTGGTCTGGGAAGATCCCACATGCCGTGGAGCAACGAAGCCCGTTCACCACAACTACTGAGCCCATGCGCCGCAATTACTGAAGCCCGTGCACCTAGAGCCCCTGCTCCACAACAAGAGAGGCCACCGCAATGAGAAGCAAGTGCACTGCAATGACGAGTAGCTCCTGCTCGCCGCAACTAGAGAAAGCCCGCGTGCAGCAAGGAAGACTCAATGCAGCCCCCTCAAAAAAGAAAGATGGCCAAGAAGCACATGAAATGATTAAAAAAAAAAAAAAAAAAAAAAAACCCTGGTTGGTAACAGGTGAATTGTAGTATATCTATAATGGAATACTATACAATAGTGAGAATGAATGGCTTCCAACTACACATAACAACATGGATGACTTTCACAAACATAACATAGAGAAAAAGAAGCCAGCCACAGAAGATTACACACGGTGCAACTCATTTATAACAACATCAAGAGCAAGTTTACTAACCATGATTAGGTCAGGATAGAGGTTAATCTTCTCAGGGGATGGGGACTGCAGGGGGGGCACATGGGGACTTCTGCGCAATGGTAAACTTGTCTTTATTGATTTGGGTACTGGTTAGAGAAGTGTATTCACTAAAGTTTAACCAGCTGTGCCCTTAGGATCCATGTATTTTTCTGTATATAGCATGCCAATACATATACTATACACAGTAATACTACCAATAAAATGAAATGAATCAACTTTCCAAAGCCTGGAATCAATTGGATTATATTCAGACATTTTTTTCTTACAATCTAATGGTAGGAATTTCCTAATATTTAAGGCAAAACCTACATCCAGACTGCATACAATATTAATGGCATTTCCTTTTTTTTTTTTTTTTTTTTTTTTTTGTGGTACACGGACTTCTCACTGCTGTGGCCTCTCCCCTTGCGGAGCACAGGCTCCGGACGCGCAGGCTCAGTAGCCATGGCTCACGGGCCCAGCTGCCCTGCAGCATGTGGGATCTTCCCGGACCACCGGAGCACGAACCCGTGTCCCCTGCATCGGCAGGCGGACTCTCAACCACTGCGCCACTAGGGAAGCCCCTGGCATTTCCATTTTTAACCCTCTTTAGCTATTATGACCCATATCCGCCTGTCCCCTCTCCATAGGCACTGTGTTAAGTAGTAAAGAACATCCCAATCGTCGGCCCATAGAGCCGCCCCTCAAAAGCTAGAACAGTGGTTCTTACCAGGTGGTACTTTGCAATCACCTTAAACTCACGTGCATCTAGGCGAGTGTGAGCTAGGTTGTTATTAATTGTACATTGCCGAGATGCTATGGATTGCCACCTAGATTCTGCCTCAGGGCTGGGGCACTCATTTCCCAGCTCCAGGGAGGGTTACTTCTTCAGGACTCAGGAGAGTCCCTTCCCAGAAATTGTTCTCGGTAGAATGAAGCTGCCCGCTTGGTTTATTCTTCTTCCTGGGGCAGCTCACATTCAGTGACTGGTGTGGACAGAATAAAAAGGCTGGCCCGTGCCTCAGTGGGGGATGACTCTGAAGGCCCACCCCAGCTCCAGGGTGCCCCACGATTTGGCTAAAGACTCTGTTCAAACTGCATCACAGTTCAAAGTTTCCCTTTATCCAATCTTGCTTTCCTTATTTCCTCCCAGATGTTATGTCTGAGAACATCTCCTGTAAACTTTCTGTACACAAATCTCCATTTCAACGTTTGTTTCCTAGGGGACCTGACCTGAGACGTTCACCTATGAGAAAGAACTCAAAATACACGTCACATCGTTGTAAACCAGCGTTGTCTAGGATAGGCTTTACGGAAAAGGCAAACCCTTAAGTCCACACAGAATTACAATTTGGGAGAAGCCAACTTAAAGCTTGCTGGATAACGAACCATCAGGAAGCCTCAGGTCAGAAGCATAGATGGGCAAAGTAGATTGGGGAACCATTGCTCATGTTGGCCTCACCAGAGCAGAATGGCTTTGTTGGGAAATAGAGACACGAGGTTTAATAGACCCGTGAGGCTGGTTGGGAAAAAAACCTTGACTTGAAATTGGTCTTAAGAAAACAGGGACCTTGTGCTGATTTTCAGCGAGTGATTGATAAAGGTAAAGCTGCTTTTGGATAAATCTAGCAACAAGGTACAAGACTAATTGCAGGTGAGATTGACAGCTTGAAGACCAGTATGGCAGATGGGGCCACAATCCCAGGGAAAGGCACCACTTGCCCAGACTGCAAATAGCTCACAGAGTGTTCATAAGATGAGAACCATCTTTCCTATCTGAAGGGCCGTCATGAGAAAAAGGAATCGGCCTTGTTCAGCGGGGCAACACCAAGGAAGCAAACATCAGTGAAATGCAAGGAAACGCGTTAAACCAGAGAGCTATCCAACAATGAATCGGACTTCTCTTTGGCAGAGGTGAGCTCATATCCCTGAAGATTTTTCAGAAGAGGCTGGTGGCTTACTCATTAAAGATAAGAGAAAGCCAGCAATGAGTAGAAGGTTAAACAAGAGTCCTTCCATCTTCCTTTTAAGTCCTCTGTAAAAATGCAAAGAAAAGCTTAACTCCACCAAGAAAAAACTGGCTACATTTTAGTGATTTATGGAGATGAGGGGTGAAGAAATATTTTCAATTGCCTTCAAGTTTTCAAACACAGAGGGTAAAATGCAGTTGGTAAAACTGACCCCAATGTGAAAATGTAATGATTGGCCCTTTTTTAAACAATAAAGTAGGAAGTCTGATTCTACTTCCACTTGAAGTAGAAAGGATGCCTACGGTGTCTTACATCAACCACAAGATGGGAGCAACACGGTGGGGTTACATGCCTCACTTCCATCCAGAGCTCACTCCCGATTTTCAGAATGGAGCTTCCAACTGCCAACTGGCTCATAGAGGCTCCCTTTTCCTTCACAGCTCCTACGCTATTAGAGGCGAAAAGGGATTCTGGGCAGCAGCAATCCAAGACTTCAAAGTCTCCTACTACTCCTTTCACCTCATTGCCACCTGAGCGGGGATGGAGAGTATCCAGAACTTCCATCATGAAAATGTGGGTATCTTCCTGCTTAGCTAGACAGCTTTCCTCTTAGCTGCTGGTTACAAGTGGGCTCACTCATCCTAGGTCTTTTAAAGAAGCCATTCATTTGCGGAGAGCTTCTCTGACGACTCAGATTTATTCTGGAGTTTGTCTCTTTGAAGATGTATCTTTATCCAGTTAGAAAAGGACTGCGTGGTATTTTATTATATTTATTATAATAAAGATTTTGCTTTCTCAAGTTTGATTTTATTATACTGATATGCCCCCTCTTCCCCAACCACTTCTCTGAGGACTGGATTTCATGGTTTCCCACTTAAGAAGTTGATATTTTTGGTTCATACTCAAAGGAGAATAAAAGCAGAAGGAATTTGGCTCACGCCTTCTTCACACTGTGCACCTCCAGCTTTTGCCATGTGTGACATTAGTTCCCGGAATGCCAATCCAGTTTACAGAATCCCTCACAATCACATGAGAGCACAGGTCATCTGGTCTACTACACATCAAAAGAGTTAAAAGGCACATGGGCACCATGGTGTGTTTTGGGGTTTCCTGCCTCAAGTTCGTGTGTCTGAGACCAGTTTTGCCCCTGTTGCGGTACTAACCACAGAGTTAGAAAGGGGAAATGTATTTTCAATGGAGAACTTCACATCGAAGAGGAGAGCACTCTTTCAGCAAAAACAGAATATGACCGCAAATGTTCTTCAACGAGTTGAGAAAGAAACACCAAGAGACAATTTTAGAAATGCTTCAAGACAAGAGCAAGCTCTCCAAAATTGTCATTAGAGTCAACCTGGGTGGAACACCAATGGTGAGGTTTTCATCTCTGTTTGATTTCTCCAGGCTAAAGGACAGATATGATTGTGGTAGGGAGGGTTATGCTTTTCAAGGGCACCTACCACCCATAGCCTAGAGAACGGAGTTTAGCATAAGGTCCTTACTTGTAAAACAATGATGCTGTGTATTCATACACGTTTGTGTTCTTTCAGTGACAGATCTAAACAGCTTTTCCCTTTGGAATCCTTCCGTGTGATGTTGGCTCATTACTGTGTGAATGAGGTCAAGGTCATTAGTTCAGCATCCTGGGGACCAATCTGCTGCTCTGTTTCACTGCCACAGACCACAACTTTAACCTCATTCAGCATAGGCAGGAATAAGTCTCCCTCACTTGCCTATGCATCCAATGTCCACCTTCACTGCAGGAATCTACTGTTCTTGATTTTTATGAAAACTTAGAGCTTCTTTCTATGTATGTTAGGAATATGCACATAGATATTTATTCCAATTTTTCACACACAAAAAATATTCTGTTCTAAACCTTGTTTTTTCTCAATGCATAATATTTTTTGGAGAGCCTTCCACATTGGCACATAAAGAGCTTCCTTCATTCTTTTTCATGGCCTTGTAGTATTCCGTTTGTTCCACAATTTATTCAAGTCTCAATTGGTAGACATTTGGGCTATTCACAGTGCTTTGCATTTTTTAAAAAAGGGTCAATGAATAACCTTATACATCCATCCTTAGGGTGTTTCTGTAGGATAAAGTCCTAGAAGTAGAACTGGGAGGGATATACATTTGTAATAGATATTTTACCAAATTGTTTTTCATAGGAATTGCCTTATTTCTTTAACATATAACATGGAATTTTAAAAAAGGATGTGACCTTACCTCACGCTATAAAAAAAAAATTAACTCAAAATGGAACAAAGACCTGAATGTAAGAGCCGAACTATAGAACTCTTAGAAGAACACATGGGTAAATCTTCATGCTGTTATATTTGACAGTGGATTCCTAGATATGATACCAGAAACACAAGCCACAAAAGAAAAAATAGATAAACTGAACTTCATCAAAATTTAAAACTTCTCTGCATCAGAGAAAACTACCCAAAAAGTGAAAAGAAAACCTACCGAATGGGAGACAATATTTGCCAACCACTTATCTGATAAAGATCCATTATCCAGACTATATAAAGAATAGTTACAATTCAACAACACAAATAACACAATTAAAAAATAAGTAAAGAACTTGCATAGACCTTTCTCTAAAGAAGATATACAAATGGCCAAACAAGCACAGGGAAAGATGCTCAACGTCATCAGTCATCAGGGAAATGCAAATCAAAGCCACAGTAATGCACAATAATTGAATATACTTTATGCTCATGAACTGTACACTGAAAATGGTTCCAATGGTAAATTTTATGTTATACATATTTTGCCACAATTAAAAAAAATTAAAACATAGACCCTAAAAACAAAACAAACAAGCAAACAAAAAAAAAACCACACACACAATGAGATACCAGTTCAAACTACCAGTATGGCTATAATGGAAAATAAAAAGAAAGAAAAACACGTGGTATTGAGAATGTGGAGAAATTGGAACACTTGTACATTGCTGGTCAAAATGTAAAATGGTGCAGCCACTCTAGAAAACCGTCCTCAAGTTACCATTTGACCCAACAATTCTACTTCCAAGCCTATACCCGAGAGAAATGAAAACATATGTCCACACAAAAACTTATGTGCAGGGGCTTCCCTGGTGACGCAGTGGTTGAGAGTCCGCCTGCCGATGCAGGGGACACGGGTTCGTGCCCCGGTCCGGGAAGATCCTACATGCTGCGGAGCGGCTGGGCCCGTGAGCCATGGCCGCTGGGCCTGCGCATCCGGAGCCTGTGCTCCGCAACGGGAGAGGCCACAGCAGCGAGAGGCCCGCGTACCGCAAAAAAAAAAAAAAAAAAAAAAAAAAAAAAAACCTATGTGCAAATATTCATAGTAGTATTATCCATAATAACCAAAAGGTGGAAACAACCCAAATGTCCATCAACTGCTGAATGGATAAACACAATGTAGTGTATCTATACAATGGAATGTCATTTGGCCATAGAAAGGAAAGAAGTACAGATACACACTGGAACATGGATGAATCTTGAAAACACTGTATGAAGTGAAAGAAGCCAGTCACAAACTACCACATATTATATGATTCCATTTATATGAAATGTCCTGAATAGGCAAACATATAGAGATAAAAAGTAGATTAGTGATTGCTTAGGGCTGGGGTGGTCGGGGGAGTGGGAAGTAACAGCAAAGAGGTGGATGAAAAATTCTGAAATTGACTGTGGTGCTGGTTGCACAACTCTGTGAATTAAATAAAAACCATTGAATTGCATACTTCAAATGGGTGAATTGGGTGGTATATGAATTATATCTCAAGCTGCTACCAAACAAACGTCATCTAATTACTAAGGAATCTGGTTACCTGATAGTGGTGGGATATCAAAGGTCAGGTTTTCATGATTATCCTCACTTGAGCCTATTGATCTTGACAGTCATCACCGGTCCAGCACATCCAGGACATTCCCTGCAAATGCTCCATTTGAAGCACTGGGATCTGAGAGCACCACCTGACATTTGGTAATTTTCAACCAGTAAAAATGTGCTAACCACCACTTTCACCTGATTCGTCATCATTTAACTCTTGGCTTTTCTCCATATTGAAATGAACTATAAAATGAAATAAATGGGGCACTTTTTAGGAAAATAATTCTACAGACTACCCAAAGGTGCTTTAAAACAGTAGTTTTAGGGAATTCCCTGGCAGTCCAGTGGTTAGTACTCCATGCTTTCACTGCCGAGGGCCTGGCTGCACAACGTGGCCAGAAGTTTAAAAAAACAAAAAAAAACCCACAGTAGTTTCAGAGACGGGTCAACAAGTTATGTGATTACTGAATCAAGTGAGCAGATAGGGGAAGGGAATGCTTTGAAAGCCATTCATCATTCATCTATGGAAGAGCACAATTTATTTATTCTATTGTCAACTAAATCTTTTGACTGACCTCATAAAGAGCTTCTACAAGTCAATAAGTGGAAGGCCAGTAATATACTGGGGAAAGGACATGAAAACACAGTGCATTAAAAAAATATAAAAATAAGATTTAGATGTGAAAAAGTGTCTCTCCTCCCACAGGAGAAAAATGCAAGTTAAAACTACCCATAGTTCCTCTGTCAGAGTGGCAAATACTAAAAAGCTTACGCATACAGTGGGTTTTCACAGAGAGTAATAAGATCCTTGCATTATTGGTGAAAAAATAAATTGCCACAGTCCCTGGAAGGCAATCAGATAGCATCTAACAAAAAGTACAAAGCCCATATCCTGTGATCCAGAGATTCCCCTTCTAGGAGTGATGCTACGAATACACTTTTCTTTTTCCTTTGTCTTTTCTCCTCTTCTAATCTCCATTCTATGCCTCAAGTGAAGTCAATAAATGGGTGATAATGCCCTTAAACTCTACAGAATTAATTTCTTTTTGACTGTAGGAATTGGCAGCTCAAAAAAAAAAAAAAAAACCCAAACACTAGATGCCTTAATAATTAAAGAGAAACCTTAAAAGTTCTTTTTATGAAGGTTCACAGCTATAAAAGTAATAAATGAAGCTCCCAAAATACTGCACTGTAGGTCGGGTTAAGAATCCTATTCAGTAAGAGCTGGCATTGCTGGGCCTAGGAAGCTGAGCCCAATTATCAGCATATGTGCTACCATAGCGCCCCCTGCTGGCCCGATGCAAAACCAAATTTACGTGGTGGGTTTTAGTCAACCGTTTTCTTCAATAGCTGCTCTAAAAACAGGGCGTCTCCTGCGACTTGCTGATTATTACCTCTGCTCTCCTCTAGCTCTCAACTCTTTCTTGCATCAGATAGGCTTGCCTCCTACCTCTCAGTGAAGAGCAAGATCCCTTGATATCTCACCTCCTAAAGAGATTTGCTCCTTTCACTACTCTTTCCTGGCTGTTTCCTCTTGGGTAGTTCTAGTTCTACCTGTTCTCCTCTTTCAGTGTGTCTGTCTGCCTCTGTACTGGCCACATACCATGTGCCCGCAGGGCACGGCGGCCTCGCACCCACCAACAACCTGCCATCCCCTCACTCACTGCCCCACCTTATCTGCACCTGGCCACTCCCCACTCATTCCTCAATCCAGGGTTTCTTACAAGGAGGTCTGTGGACCATCTACATACTATTCCCAGACTGCTTGCTTAAAATGCAGATTCCTGGGCCCCTGAATCCAACCTTCTAGAATCCTGAGGCCTACATTTATAACAAGCAAGTACCCCAGTGAATTCTTATGTGTTCGCACACACACACGCACACGCAATATAAAAACCATCTTTTTTTTTTTTTTTTTACCAAACCATACACTCTTATCCAGAAACTTGCCACACCCCCTAACCATTTAAAGAATTAATTGCAAATGACCCATTCTTGGCTTTCAAGCCTTTTGGTAAATCTACTTCCTGTCCCTTCCTGTAAGTGGATTATATATCCCTACCCTAGTGATGGCAGGTTTGGCCATATGAGGTGCTTTGGCCAATCAATGTGAGAAGTAACACATGCCTCTTTCAAGCAGTCACTGGGAGAACTATTGCAGAGTTCCCTCAGCGAGAACTGATACCCTCCACATAGGGGCTGCTTCTTCAGCTGGGGCCCAGAACAAAGATGCAAGGAGCAGAGCTACAGGCAACGCATAATGGAAACCTGATATAAGTGAAAAATAAGCTTATTGCATTGCTGTGATTTGGAGTCCTTTGTTACTGCTGCTTTGCCTAAGCTGACTGATACGAATACTTTACAGGCTGCTTTCCTAACTCTATTTCCCATTACTCTCTAATACTTATTCCATCTAAACTCCAGCCAAACTGGATGACTTGCTTTTCCTCATTCACAAATTACTCCAATTCTATGCAGCCATTTGTTATCTCCTGCCTACGAACCTACCTCTCAAAATCTGACTTCAATCTTCAAAGTCCATCTCAATTGCCACTTTCTGTGTAAAGCCTTTCCTCATCCCTTGATGGGCCTCCTTTCAACCCTATATAATGGCGACTATTATAACCTGTTTATTTTTTTTGGTTTTTTTTTGATACTTTTCTTATCATGTCCCCTCAAAACACCATAAGTTCCTTAAAGATTAAAGATTATCTTATTCATAATGTGTTCAATGAAGCTTTGCAAATAGTAGGAATCCACACAAGTATTTGTTTAATTAAATTAGCACTTTCAACTAAAGAACTGCTGTTTAGTATATTTATGATGTTTTTAAAGGTAGACTTTATGAAACACTTAACATACTCATTGAGTAAGCAAAATTAAGATGCAAGTAGAATTATTTCTAATAGCCAACATTACTGCTGAATGAAACATAGGTCAAAGTTTAATGAACTTGTGTGCATGTGTGTGTGTGTGTGTGTGTGTGTGTGTGTGTGTGTGTGTACGTGTGTTATCTGCAAAAATGACCAGGTCTTGACCTTCATCCCTTGCTAAATCCAACAGGTTTTAAACTAAAACTTTATCAAAGAAAAACAATGTATCATAAAGTTAGTATTCCTATGATTACATGCTAAGGGCAATTTTTACATTTATGGCCCAAATTAGCTAATGTATTTTCTTACATTCAGGAAGATGTATTTCCCTGCTTATGATTAAAATTCAACAAATATAATTCCAATTTCAAAACAAATACCCAATAACAAAGTGCTGCCCCTACAAATCCTCGTAACAAATAGAGTCCTATCTCTGGTGATGAGCATCTATCTTCCTTTCCACTCCTCTCCTAGGAGAGGAGGCATTAACCTAATGCCCTCTGAAACATTTTGGCAGTAATTGCAATGGTTCTTCAGGTTTTTCTGAATCTAATTTCGTTTTTTGAATCTAATTTTAAAAGTACAGGAGACAGTGATGGGAACCATGCCGCCTCCCAGCCACGGTGATACGCGTGAAGCGCAGACCTTTCAACACGAACTTTATTAATTCTCATGTTAGGACCCTGGAAGGCGATGGAGGTGGCCGCTAATTGCTCCCTGTGGGTGAAGAGACCTCTGCTGGATCCCCGCTTCGAGGGTTATAAGCTGTCCCTCGAGCCGCTGCCCTGTTACCAGCTGGAGCTTGACGCAGGCTTGTCTGGAGCGATGCTCAGTCTATGTCTGATTATTCCTCACCACTGAGATAAGACTTTTCTGTGTACTCTGCCTATGAATTAGGAGTTTTCTCTGGTCTGCCTAGTGGGAACAGTGACAGCTCCTGTGACAGACAGCCTTGTCTGTGGCAGAAGTAAAACTTCAAGATGATCAGTATACACTGGAACACATGCATGCTTTTGGAATGTATAATTACCTACATTGTGATTCATGGTATCAAGACAGTGTCTACTACGTTCATAACGTTGGAAGAATTACGAATTTAACAGTGATGCTTGGGCTTCCCTGGTGGCGCAGTGGTTAAGAATCTGCCTGCCAATGTAGGGGACACAGGTTCGAGCCCTGGTCTGGGAAGATCCCACATGCCGCGGAGCAACTAAGCCCGTGAGCCACAACTACTGGGCCTGCGCATCTGGAGCCTGTGCTCCGCAACAAGAGAGGCCACGACAGTGAGAGGCCTGCACACCGCGAGGAAGAGTGGTCCCTGCTAGCCGCAACTGGAGAAAGCCCTCGCACAGAAACGAAGACCCAACACCTCTAAATAAATAAATAAATAAAACAAAACCCAAAAAACAGTGATGCTGGACACTGCCTTAGGAAAACCACGAGAGGTGTTTTCGACTTCCTACAGATTTGACAGCATATGATAAGCGCCTTTGCACATCCATCCATTTCACATCTTCTACTTGGGTTACCTTGTCAGATGGAACTGGAAGATTGTGTCTCATTGGAACAGGTGAACGTGGAAATAGTGCATCTGAAAAATGGGATATTATGTTTAATGAAGAGCTTGGCAGTCCTTTTATCATAAATCACAGTATCTCATTGCTGAAAGCTGAAGAACATTCGATAACTATGCTGCTTCTTCGAACACAGAAAGAGGAATTGGATATGGAAGGAAGTGGTTTCTATGTTTCCTTGGAGTGGGTCACTATTAATAAGAAAAATAAAGATAATAAAAAATATGAAATTACTAAGCATAATATTCTCTGTGGAAAGTCAGTGCCCCATTATGTCACTTTTGAGCCCGATGGGAATGGTCTAATGATTGTCTCCTACAAGTCCTTTACATTTGTTCAAGTTGGTCAAGAGCTTGAAGAAAGTAAGGATGAAGACATGTCAGAGATAATCAAAGAACCTCTGTACTACTGGCAACAGACTGAAGATGATTTGACAGTAACAATACCGCTTCCAGAAGACTGTACTAAGGAAGACATTCAAATACAGTTTTTGCCTGATCATGTCAACGTTGTGCTGAAGGGTCAGAGGTTTCTGGAAGGAAATCTCTATTCATCTATGGATCATGAAGAAAGCACTATATGGATAATTAAAGAGAACAATAGCTTGGAGATTTCCTTAATTAAGAAGAATGAAGGACTGACATGGCCAGAACTAGTGGTCGGTGATAAACGGGGAATTTATAAGAGACTCAGCTCAATGTGCTGCAATAGCTGAACGTCTGATGCATTTGACCTCTGATGAACTGAAGCCAAATCCAGATAGACCTCCTTGTAACGCTCAAGAGTTGGTGAGAATAATGTGGTATTTTCTTTGAAGAGAGCTCCAGTTTATGCAGATTTGATGGCAGTACATTTAAAAACTACTCATGTGAGATCTGAGGTTACAGGGCAATCAACTAGCTTGAAAATCCAAGGAAAAACAGGTACCACCTGTTTTGGATGGTAATCTCTTTGGAGAGATTGGATAGGAGAGCTGGTTCATCTGAACATGGGGAGAAGAAAGGATTGCCATATAAGTGGGTGAATCTTGGAAGCAACCAGTAACTTTTCTCTGTCATAGTGGATCCTAAAGAAATGCCCTGCTTCTGTTTGCACCATGATGTTGATGCTCTACACTGGCAACCACACTCCAGCAACCAAGACGATACGTGGGAGCATATCGCAATTTTCAATGCTTTAGGCTACGTCCAAGTATGAAAGAGACCCAAAAATTTTTTTGCCTGTGCTCCAAATTATTCTTATGCAGCCCTTTGCGAGTGCCTTCAACGAGTTTTCATCTATCGTCAGCCCACACCCATGTCCACTGTACTTGACAATAATAGGAAGGAAGGCAGGCAAGTAGGGCAGGTTGCTAAGCAGCAAGTAGCAAGCCTAGAAACCAGTGATCCTATTTTAGGCTTTCAAGCAACAAATGAGAGATTATTTGTTCTCACTACCAAAAAGCTCTTTTTAATAAAGGTAAATACAGAGAATTAATTACTCCAACATGTTGGCTTCTCTGTACTGGAAAAGTATTCAGTGGTAGCTGGAAGGCTAGGCAGTTGTGCTGTAACCTGTTAAGTTTTATTGTGTTAAAATTATCTTGTATGAATTTATTTTTTAAAGGATATGGGAAATATATTCGAGACTATGAGTCTATAAAAGCTATGGAATGAAGCTGCAAATTTAGAGAAAATTAGCTTCTGTAAAAAATGTAAAGATAGTATTAGCAAGTATAATTTTTTAAAAACAGAGGCTAGAATCTCATCTTTTATATGAAAGATGTACAATTCATTGTTTAAAAATAAAAATATTGGGGCTTCCCTGGTGGCGCAGTGGTTGAGAGTCTGCCTGCCGATGCAGGGGACACGGGTTCGTGCCCAGTCCGGGAAGATCCCACATGCCGCGGAGTGGCTAGGCCCATGAGCCATGGCCGCTAAGCCTGCACGTCCAGAGCCTGTGCTTCGCAACGGGAGAGGCCACACAGTGAGAGGCCCACGTACCGCCAAAAAATAAAATAAATTAAAAACAATAATAAATAAAATAAATAAATAAATAAAATATTTATCATGTAAAAAAAAGTATAGGAGACATTATTTTTGAACTGCTTATCTATCTCATGCTGTATGAGGTTTTACTCTAAGCGGAAGGTAAAAATACTTTGTACTTATTAGGGACACCACGTCGTTTGCCAGAGCACCTCAAATTGGCCACCTGTGCTAGGAAAATACGCCATGTATTCAGCCCCTTCATTATCACAGGAGGGGAAACATTTCTTCTACCAAAAACTCAAACGACACAAAAATGCGTAAAGATTCCTGACCTCTTTTCAGTCATTTGCTATCTTCAATAGCAGCAATTTCTAAACCATATTCCATGGAACAGAAACATCTCTACACGCACGGATAAATGTTTAGCCCAAAAAGCAAGGGTTGGGTGGTTAGTGGTTAAGAATCCGCCTGCCGATGCAGGGGACACGGGTTCGAGCTCTGGTCCGGGAAGATCCCCCATGCCACGGAGCAACTAAGCCCATGCGCTACACTACTGAACCTGCGCTCTAGGGCCCGCGAGCCACAGCTACTGAGCCCACAAGCCACAACTACTGAGCCCGCGCACCACAACTACTAAAGCCCGTGCGCCAAGAGTCTGTGTTCTGCAACAAGAGAAGCCACCGCAATGAGAAGCCTGCGCACCCCAAGGAAGAGTAGCCCCCACTCACCGCAACTAAAGAAAGCCTGCGCGCAGCAACAAAGACCCAAAGCAGCCAAAAATAAATAAATAAATTTATTTTTAAAAAAAAAGTAAGAGTTTACAGGGGGGATCCTTGATCAAATAAGTTTGAAGAAGACTGCAAATTGGACCCCAACCTTTCTAGGAAGTCATTATTTACAAAGGATATTAAATCTTTCACGTGATCCTGCAGTGAAAGCAGGAACATGTAAGCATGTTTCCCAATTTATTCAACCATGGAATCAGCTTTTGGTTTTATGTTTTGTTTTGTTTCGGAACGCCCATTGAGTTAATCTCATGGGACACTGGTATTCAGCAGGACTTGAATTAAGAAATAGTTTCATGCAGGTATGCTTAAGTAATCCATCTAAAATAAGTGTCAGGAAAGAAAAAGATCTGAGTTGAAAATTCAGGTTTACACAAGTACATCCAAGATTGAGTGGTTTCTCAACACTGTCCAAGAAAATAGGGTTAATAGTCCTGAATTAGCACCCAAAAGAAAAGGTCGCATAGTTATGTCCTTAATTTGATGGTTGAAATACTTCAATGCATTCTTGGTTGAACTTCTGGGATTATCTTTTCAGATTGGGTTTAGTGCAGCTCAGACGAATGCTGATGGTCAAGGCCAGGCTTCTTTTTCTCTCCATTATATTTATAGAAGTTTCATAATTGATGTTCTTTAAAGCACCTGATCACATTCTCCACACTGCTCACCAAATAAATTACTTGTAAGGCTCTTTGCCTACATAGGCTCATGGAGCATATCATTCTGCATTAGGCTTAACTATTTGCATTCTTTTGGGGTATATACCAGAAATGTTTCCTGGAGCAGGAAGTGATAACTGCTCTCTCATTAAAGCAATTTTTAAATGCACCCATCAAAGTCATATTTTTTTAAAGGACTCGTCATCTTGATTAGGGTCCAGGTCATTATGGAATAGTACAGACACTTAGAGATGATGTAGTAGTTGATCATTTAACTAAAGCATGATTACCTGCTATTTTTTGGTTTGAAGGTATAGTCACTTACCTGTTAAGGTTTTTTCTTAATCTTTATGAAAGCAGTACCTGTTGTATATTTTATATTCCCTTAGCTCTTGGGGTGATTTGGGTCTATGTGGCTAGATTTGATTCCAGATGTTTCTCCTCAATGCCAATTTAAAACTAAATGTGTGTGGCAAGATGCAAGTGGAGATGCTCAAACAAGAGGAAGGTGTGAGCAGCCCAAAGGCCCCTTAAGAATGTCACATGGAGGATATCACCGAGAAGGCTAGATAAGAGGCTCCTGACTTCCCCTCCACAGAAGTGCATCACAACAAAGAGTAGCACCCGCTCACTGCAACTAGAGAAAGCCTGCACACAGCAATAAAGACCCAACGCAGCAAAAAACAAAACAAAAAAACCAACAAAGAAAACAGGCCATTCTATATAGATGCACAAGCACTACCAGTGACTTCCCCCTTTGGCTTGGCACAGAGTAAGCAAAAACACCCAGCTCTTGGTTTCTCCCCGATAGGGGCTAGACCACATAGCTAACGTCCTGACTTTCCCAGCTGCTGCCTGAAGGTCAGGCTTCCAGTTAGCCTGCATCAGGGAGCTGAAGAACCTCCATAAGACTATCATTGGATTTTTCAGCAGAAACCTTGTAGACCAGAAGAGAGTGGGATGACATATTTAAGATGCTAAAAGAAAAAAACTGCCAACGAAGAATATTCTAGCCAACTTATCCTTCAGAATTAAAGAAGAGATAAAGATTTCCCAGACAAACACAAGCTGAAGGAGTCCATTACCACTAGAATGGCCTTATAAGAAATGTTTAAGGGAGTTCTTCAAGCTGAAACAAAAGGATGCTAATTAGTAACATGAAAATATATGAAAGCATAAAACTCACTGGTAGAGGTAAATATATACGTGAATTCAGAATACTCTAATATTGCAATGAGGATGCATAAATCACTTATAACTCTAGTATAAAGGATAAGAGAAAAAAGCATTAAAAATAACTACAGCTACAATAATTTGTTAATAGATACATAATTTAAAGAGATGCAATTTGTAACATCAAAAACATAAAATGTGGGAGGGAGAGTAAGCATATGTAGAGCCTTTGTATGCATATGAAGTTGTTATGATAACCACAAAGTGAAAACCTACAGTAGATACAAAAAAAGATAAGAAGAAAGGAAGCAAAGCATACAATTACAGAAAATCATCAAATCATGAAAGAAGAGAGCAAGAAAGGAACAAAGGAACTACAAAAAAAGCCAGAAAACAATTAACAACATAGCAATAGTAAGTCCATACATATCAAAAAGTAAATGTAAGTAAACTAAATTCTCCAGTCAAAAGATATAGAGTGGGTGAATGGATTTTTAAATTATAATAATGATAAGACCCACATAAATGCTGAAAAGAGACTCACTTCAGTTTTAAAGATACACATAGACTGAAAGTGAATGGATGGGAAAAAAGCTATTCCATGCAGATGGGAACCAAAAGAGAGCAGGGTAGCTATATTTACATCAGACAAAATAGACTTTAAGCGAAAAGCTGTAAAAAGAGGCAAAGAAGGTCATTATATAATGATTAGGTGACCAATTCATCAAGAAGGATATAACAATTATAAATATTAATGTGCCCAACATCCAACTGAATAGATAACAACACAGTAGTTGCAGGGGACTTCAATATCCCCCTTTTGACAATGGAGAGATCATTCAAACAGAAAGTCAGTAACCAAACTGGACTTGAACTACATGTTAAAGATGAACATAACAGACATATACAGAACATTTCATCCAAAAGCAGAAGAATACATACTCTTCTCAAGCACACACAGAATATTCTCCAGGATTGGTCATATGTTAGGCCATAAAACAAGTGTTAACAAATATAAGTACACTGAAATTTTAGCAAGCATCTTTTGTGACCACAGTGGTTTAAAACTAGAAATCAATAACAAGAGGAAAACTGAAAAATTCACAAATATGTGAAGATTAAGAAACATGCTCCTGAATGGATCAAGGAAGAAATCAAAAGGGCAATCAAAAAATATCTTTAAACAAAAACAAAAACACAACATACCAAAACTTATGGGATGCAAAAGCAGTTCTAAACATGAATTTTATAGCATTAAATGCCTACATTAAGAAAAAAGAAAGATCTTAAATAAACAAGTTAATTTTACACCTGAAGGAAACTAAATAAAGAACAAACTAAACCCAAAGTTAGTAGAAGGAAGGAAATAACAAAGTTCAGAGCCAAAATAAATAGATTAGAAACATAACAGAAAAGATCAATGAAACTAAGACAAACAAAATTGACAAACCTTTAGCTGGACTAAAAAAAAAGAGAGAAGACTCAAATGATTAAAATCAGAAAAAAGAGGAGACATTACAACTGATACCACAGAACTACTAAGGATCAAAAGAGACTTCTACGAACAATTACTTGCCAACAAACTGGACAGTCTAGAAGAAATGGATCCATTCCTACTAAGACTGATTCATGAAGAAACAGAAAATCTGAACAGACCAATTACTAATAAGAAGACTGAATCAGTAATCAAAACCTCCCAATAAAGAAAAGTGCAGGACCAGAAGGCTTTGCTGGTGAATTTTGCCAAAGAGTTAAAAAGAAATAATACGTATCCTTCTCAAACTCTTCCAAAAGATAGAAGAGAAGGGAACACTTCTAAACTCATTTTAAGAGGCCAGCATTACCCTGACACCAAAGCCAGAAAAGGCCACTACAAGAAAATTTCCTTGGCCAATATCTTTGATAAACAAAGATGCAAAAATCTTCAACAAAATATTAGCAAACTAAATTCAACAGCACATTAAAAGAATCAAACACCACTATCAAGTGGGATTTATCTCTGAGATGCAAGGATGGTACAACATATGCCAATCAATAAATATGATACACCACATTAACAGAATGAAGGATAAAAATTATATGATTGTCTAAATAGATGCAGAAAAAGCATTTGACAAAATCCAACACCCATTCATGATTAAAAACTCTCAACAAATTAGGTATAGAAGGAATGTACCCCACATGACAACCCCACAGCTAACTCCATACTCAACAATGAAAAGCTAAAGGCTTTTCTTCTAAGATCAGGAACAAGACAAGGATGCCTACTCTTAGCACTTCTATTTAACATAGTACCAGAAGTCCTAGTCAGATAAATCAAGGAAGAAAAAGAAATAAAATGACATCCAAATCAGAAAGGAAGAAGTAAAACTGTCTATGTTTGTAGACGACATGATCTCATATATATAAAAAAAAACCTAAAGATTCCATCAAAAAATTGTTAGAACTGATAAATGCATTCAGTAAAGTCGCTGAGTACAAAAATTACTACATAAAAATCAATATATAAAAATCAGTTGTATTTCTACTCAGTAACAATGAACCATCAGACAGAGAAACTAAGGAAAAAAATCCCATTTACAATAACATCAAATATGGTAAAAATACTTAGGAATAAATTTAACCAAGGAGGTGAATGATCTATATGCTGAAAACTATAAAAGACTGATGAAAGAAATTGAAGATACAAATAATTGAAAAGATAGTCCATATTCATGGATTGGAAAAATTAATTGTCCATACTTATCCATCTATGGATGCAATGCAATCTCTACCAAAATTCCAATGTCATTTTTCACAGAAACAGAAAAATCAATGCTAAATTCATCTGGAACCACAAAAGACCCTGAATAGCTAAAGCAATCTTGAGCAAAAAGATCAAAGCTGGAGGCATCGTATTTCTTGATTTCAAACTATATTACAAAGCAACAGTAATCAAAACAGTATGTCATTGGCATAAAAACAGACACATAGATCAATGAAACAGAATAGAGTGCCCAGAAGAGAAACAAACCCATACACATCTAGTCAATTACTTTTTTTTTTTTTTTTTGCAGTACGCAGGTCTCTCACTGTTGTGGCCTCTCCCGTTGTGGAGCACAGGCTCTGGACGCGCAGGCTCAGCGGCCATGGCTCACGGGCCCAGCCGCTCCGTGGCATGTGGGATCTTCCCGGACCAGGGCACGAACCTGTGTCCCCTGCATTGGCAGGTGGACTCTCAACCATTGCGCCACCAGGGAAGCCCTAGTCAATTAATTTTTGACAAAGGCACCAAGAATACAAAATGAGGAAAGGATAGTCTCTTCAATAAATGGTGTTGGGGAAATTGGATATCCATATGCAAAAGAATGAAATTTTTGGATTTGACACCAAAAGCAAAAGCAACAAAAGCAAAAATAAACAACTGGGACCAAATCAAACCAAAAGGTCTTGCACAGCAAAGGAAAACATCAACAGAATGTAAAGGTAACCTATAGAATGGGAGAAAATATTTGCAAACCACATATCAATAAGGAGTTAATATCCAAAATATATAAGGAACTCATACAACTCAATAGCAAAAGAAACCAAATAATCTAATTTAAAAATGGGCAAAGGACCTGAATAGACATTTCTCCAAAGAAGACATACAAGTGTCCAACTGGTATATGAAAAGAAATTCAGCATCCCTAATTATCAGGGAAATACAGATCAAAACTGCAATATCACCTCACAGCCTGATGACTTTATAAAAAAGACAAGAGATAACAAAAGCTGGTAAATATGTGGAAAAAAGGAAACCCTTGTACACTGTTAGCAGGAATGTAAAATGGTATAGCAGCCACTATGGAAAATAGTAAACAGGTTTCCCAATAAATTAAAAAACAAAGCTACCATATAGTCCAACAATCCCACTTCCGGCTATATATCCTAAGAAAACAAAATCACTATCTCAAATCGATATCTGTACTCCCATGTTCATTGCAGCATTATTCACAATAGCCAAGGTAAACCTAAAAGTCTGTTGACATACAAATGGATAAAGAAGATCATATATATATATGATATATACAATATATATAATATACATTTATAATATATAATATTATTCAGACTTTAAGAAGAAGGAAACCCTGCCCTTTGCAACATGGATGAACTTGGAAGGCATTATGCTAAGTGAAATAAGATGTACTGCATGGTACCACTTACATGTGGAATCTAAAAAGGAAAAAGTCAAACTTCTAGAAACAGAGAGTAGAACCGAAGTTGCCATGGGCTGGAGGTTGGGGGCGATGAGGAGTGGTTGGTAAAAGGGCACAAACTTTCAGGTATAAAGTGAGCAAAGTTCTAAGGATCTAATGTATAGCATGGTGACTATAGTTGAGAATACTTTATGGTATAACTGAAATTTGCTGAGAGTAGATCTTAAGCTTTTTGACCAAAAAATAAAGTAAGTATGTGAGGTGATGGATGTGTTAATTAAATTTATAGTGGAAATCCTTTCATAATGTATACGTGTATCAAATCATATTACATATTACAACTTATTTTGTCAATTATACCTCAATAAACCTGAAAAATAAAAATTTGCTTGTTAATTTGTTTCTTAATAACTGGTTTATGGCCCCAGGAAGGAAAATTTGGGCCAACAGAGCAAACCGGATAATCTGGCTCTTCACTTACCTCTGTGAAGTATCCTAGCATTCTACTCCAGGAGGAAGATTGATTCAAGGTAGGAGTTAACATCCTGATCAAAAGACCCAAGATTGTTGGCTCATATGGCTTCCTTTATGCAAGCACACAGGTCTAGAGTAAAAAACACTAGATTGGGAATCAAAGAATGTGAAATTTGTCAGCAGCCTAGTTGTCAGGAAACTTGGAGTACGTTAGGGTGGACATATAATTGAATGAATATAAATTACATTCTTTATTGGAGCACTATTAATGATTATACCAGGACAACAAGATGTAAACTGACACTGTCCTCCACAAACTGGGACACATGGCCATCCTAATTCTGTCACTAGAAACTCTCTAGAGACCCTTCCAACTGTAAAATGATGAACCTATGATTAATGAACCAGTTTAAAATTTTATCTCTAATGGTTAGAATTGACAAATGCTTAATGACTTTTCAAAATAATTAAGATGAAGAGTTTTAAATAATTAGAGCAAAGTTTTGAGAACACTATCTCCTTAAGATTCTATTTTCAGTCTTTCATGAGTCTTCCAAGATATTAAGAAACTATTGTTCTTAGTTCCTCTTTTTCAACACTTCCGTGAATACACTATCCTGAATGCTTTAGCTCTCATCCTCTCAGTCACTAAAAAATATTTTTCATGTTCTATTTTTATGTTTGGCTTTAAAGCAGCCACATTTTTGAGGAGCAGAGGAAAAGGGAAAGGATGGCGGTGGGAAGTAGAGGAGGAGGGCTGGGAATGATAACAGAAGTCCAGGGCAGGCATTTCCCCCCAAATCCTCTTTCTGGAGTGGACCTGAGATGGACAAAACCAATCCTGGCTTCAGAGTATTTCTTTCTTTTTTTTTTTTTGGTGGTACGCGGGCCTCTCACTGCTGTGCCCTCTCCCGTTGCGGAGCACAGGCTCTGGACGCGCTGGCTCAGCGGCCATGGCTCACGGGCCCAGCCGCTCCGCGGCATGTGGGATCCTCCCGGACCGGGGCACGAACCCATTTCTCCTGCATCGGTAGGCGAACTCGCAACCACTGTGCCACCAGGGAAGCCCAAAGATGAAACCAACTTTCTTTTTTTCATGTTAACACTTTTTATTTTTATTTTTTTGCGGTACTTGGGCCTCTCACTGTCGCTGCCTCTCCCTTAGCAGAGCACAGGCTCCGGACGCGCAGGCCCAGCGGCCATGGCTCACGGGCCGACCCGCTCCGCGGCATGTGGGATCTCCCCGGACTGGGGCACGAACCCGTGTCCCCCGCATCGGCAGGCGGACCCTCAACCACTGCCCCACCAGGGAAGCCCCAGAGTATTTCTTGTACTGTGACATCTTCACGTACTGTGGTTCTGCTGTTTAAAGATAACGTGTTTTCCACACAATCGGGCCTCCAAACGCAAGCCAGTGCCTATGCCAGCTCTGGGCCTGCTTGACCTCTGCTCTCTAGCTCGGAAGAGTTGACATCCGGAGGCTCCAAGTCCCAAGCTCCCGGATACGCCCTGCAATGGGAGTCAACGGCAGGAAGAAAAGGAAAAGCAGGGCCCTTCTTTGTCGTCCTCGTCTCCGGCTGCATCGTGTGCGTGGCTCTGCTCTTCTCGTTGTTCTACAGGAAGATCTGCTTTATCAAATACCTGAGATACATCTTGGAGACTCAGGCATGAAAGAATGAGTGCAAATGTTTGAATAAAAGGAAACTTTAGAAATCAAATACTTGTTGGGACTTCCCTGGCGGTCCAGTGGTTAAGACTCAGCACTTCCATCACAGGGGGCGTGGGTCTGACCCCTGGTCAGGGAACTAAGATCCCGCATGCTGCGCGGTGTGGCCGGAAAAAAAAGAACCACCAAATACTTGTTTGCACAAGGACAGATCTGAATTTTTCATGTATTTTTACTGAAATAGAAGTACATACTATAAGTAGAATATACATATGGTTTTACACAAATGCATTAAAATAAATCATACATACTTTACATTAGGTTATTCATAGTCTATAAAATAATCTTTCCCAAATCATATAGTATAAAAATAAACAGTATCCCTGGCTTCCCTGGTGGTGCAGTGGTTGAGAGTCCGCCTGCCGATGCAGGGGACACGGGTTCGTGCCCCAGTCTGGGAGGATCCCACATGCCACGGAGCAGCTAGGCCCGTGAGCCATGGCCGCTGTGCCTGTGCGTCTGGAGCCTGTGCTCCGCAACGGGAGAGGCCACAACAGTGAGAGGCCCGCATACAGCAAAAAAAAAAAAAAAAAAAAAAAAAAAGGCAGTTTCAAATTGCCTCCAAAACTGGGATAGTTCTGGCCCCAAATTAGAATAGAATTTGTACCATAAGTAGTAATTAGAATTAATTTTATAATTGTGTTTAAAATTTAAATATGCCAGGTTCTGAAAATCGGAAAATATTCATTTTATTAAACACATGGAAGAATAAAATTTAAAAACAAATCTGAGGTAAATATCTGCATTAAATTACACTTAGGCAAATCTATCTCAGATTGTTTCCTTAATTTGTTTATTTATTTAACATTTCATCTTTCTAAAGTACTCTTTCATCACCTCTGGCCTTCTGGGTCTAGTAATTAAGGTGACTTTTATATAAAATGATCTCTACTACAGGGATGGGAGTATTTGCACTTAGCTACTGATTACTCAATATAGACCCATCAGGTAAAATTAAAATGTTGCGACTTGATCAAAATGATGCACTCTTGTCTTATGTTAAAATACAAATCACAGTATGTTGACACTTGATAATTTCAGCTTTAATTTACTAGCCAAAGGGGATTAAGAATATACTATAAAATTTTAGTACAGTTGACCCTTGAACAGCTGTTCAGATTGAACTACACAGGTCCACTAATATGCAGATATTGTTCAACAGTAAATATTACAGGACTATAAAGGCCTGTGGTTGAATATACGGATATGGAGGAACCATGGGAGATGGAGGGTCGACTATAAATTATACTCAGATTAACCCCCGTGTTGTTCAAGGGTCAACCGTATAGAAAATATCTTGGATGCAAAACAAACCTTCCCAAGAATTTACCAGTATGACTATAAAGAAAGGCAAAATAAATATATATACCTGGTTCCACAAAAATATTGCTGCCTAACCTCTAACATGAATCTGAATATTAAGACCCACTTCAGATTATACTAGTTGAACTTTACCCTACATTGTATCCTGGCATTGACTTTTTTTTTTTTGGCCACTATCAGGTATTTCATGTTCTACTAACAAAGGGAATTAGCATTTTCAATGTCCTGTCTGCATTCTTTCTAGCCTCCTTCTGCTCAGGTTTTTAAAAATAGGTATTTCAAATGCAGTCAGAGCCTCCAGCGTGTGGGAAAAGCTCTCCCACCCATGTTTCCAGTGCACATCCTGCAGGCCCCCAGCAGTCAGTAGTTTAAGGAGATCATCCTGGATGGCTGCAAATGCTTTATTCAAGTTCCACATATGTCGCCAAACCCCAATCACTTAGCTGCATGTGCTTTTTGTTGTACATACTCATCCCCAAATTTACTGTATAGATTTATTTTTTTAAATATCTTTATTGGAGTATAATTGCTTTACAATGGTGTGTTAGTTTCTGCTGTATAACAAAGTGAATCAGCTATATGTATATATATATCCCCATATCCCCTCCCTCTTGTGTCTCCCTCCCACCCTCCCTATCACACCCCTCTAGGTGGTCACAAAGCACCAAGCTGATCTCCCTGTGCTATGCGGCTGCTTCCCACTATAATCTATTTTACATTTGGGAATGTATATATGTATATATGTCCATGCCACTCTCTCACTTTGTCCCACCTTCCCCCTCCCCACCAGCGTCCTCAAGTCTCTGTTCTCTATGTCTGCGTCTTGATTCCTGCCCTGCCACTAGGTTCTTCAGTACCGTTTTCTTAGATACCATATATGTGCGTTAGCTTACATACTGTATAGATTTAGATGGCGAGGTAAAGAAAAAGGACCCTGGTTGTGATTATTTTCTTTAACAAGATGAAGTTAAACAAAAAAAATCTAATAGTATTTTAGCCCAGTACTTTTAGCATCCCCAATTTTTTAGATTATAAATTCACAAGAGTAAATACACTAGTGACTATTTTTAAATAAAACACTGAATAACTTCATGCTATAAAAATTATATGCTCACGGGCTTCCCTGATGGCACAGTGGTTAAGAATCCGCCTGCCAGTGCAGGGGACACGGGTTCGAGCCCTGGTCTGGGAAGATCCCACATGCCATGGAGCAACTAAGCCCATGCGCCACAACTACTGAGCCTGCGCTCTAAAACCTGCGAGCCACAACTACTGAGCCCGTGTGCCACAACTACTGAAGCCCATGTGCCTAGAGCCCATGCTCTGCAACAAGAGAAGCCACCACAACGAGAAGCCCGTGCACCACAACGAAGAGTAGCCCCCACTTGCCGCAACTAGAGAAAGCCCGCACGCAGCAACAAAGACCCAACGCAGCCAATAAATAAATAAAATTTTAAAAAATTATATGCTCACAATTTTAGCTTGGATTTGTTTTGCAGCTTATTTAATGCTGTCTGAAAATCAAGCAGGTAATGAAAACTACACATTTGAGCATGCATTATAGGAGGCAACATAGTGGAGACTCTAATAAGGCCAGTCGTTGAGAAAAGCATGCCTATTTATCTGATACACTCAGCCTCCAGAAACTGTCATGAATTCAAATATAATTTCTTCAATGCTGCTTTAAAATCTCACTGAAAACTTCTTTACAGAGTCTGGATGCTAAGCTGTAATGAAAGCAGAAGCGAAACTATGGTCTATGCAATCGCACTGTTACCACCACACCACTCTCTGTAAAGCACCAAACACACATACAGTGTTTGGCATTCTCTCTTGAACTAGAGAACTTTTAGAATCACAGAATTTGAGAGGTGACAGGAACATAGAAGGCGTTAAGTTTAGTTCCTCCCTTTCCATTTGAGAATAGGAAGGGGAGGATGGAACAAGGGAATCAGCATTTATCAAGCCCCCCAGGCATGTAGGACTGGGCACTTCCAACTTTACTACCTCAATTCTCACAGTCCCAGGTAGGTAGCATTAACCTCCATTTTACAGCTAAGGAAATATAGGCCTACCTGGATTAAATACCTGCCCCCCCTCCTGCCCCCCAGTAAATCCACTAATGGAGAACAGGGGAATTCCAACTTCAAAGTCACTGCTCTTTCCTGAGGGTAATGATTCACAAAGCGCAGTCCTAGGACCAGCAGCAGGGGCATTACCTGGAAACTTGTTAGGAATGCAGATTCGCAGGCCTTGCCCAGCCCTTCTGAATGAGAAACTCTGGGGTGGGCCCAGCAAGCCCTCCAAATGATGCTGGTGGGCCCTCAAGTTTGAGAGCCACTGCTCTTTAGCATGTTGCCTCTTGGAAGCCTTACCTGGAGCATACATATTAAAATACATATAATTCTACACTGAGCTACTGCAGAGGTCAGAAGAACTTAGTGTATTACCCCTTATCCCTGAATATTATGACAGGGATGGCCTTCAACAAAATTTTGCTTTTGATGTTACGGTCTAACTGCTTGACATTGAATTTTTTCATAAGAAAAAAATAAGTGAGAGCTATTCTGAATAAACAAATATTGCCAGTAAGATTCTGAAGAACTGTTTTCATCTTATGTCCCAAATAAATAAGACTTGAAACAAAAATCTTCTGCCTGCCTTATAGAGATCCACTGAAATTGACAAATACCCTTGCCTGACTGACTTTAGTATTACTTGCCATAATTAAAACTAGGTATAGGAAAACTAAGTAGGGATATACTGAATGTTTAGCATACAAGGATCTAAGTTAAAGTTAATAAAAGTAGCTCTTAAGAAAGAAACCACATGTAAAATTAAATTAAAAACTAAGAATTTAATGAAGTACCTTGTTAAAAGTTTCCATTTGGAAGGTTTTCTTTTCCAACTTTAAAATATCAAGAAGGAAATGCTGTCTTCATCTGAGTGCTTCTCCACTCCAAACCCCCAAATGAAAAATAAAATAATTCATGTTACCAAAAATTCAAAATGTTCTCATTGGATATTTTGCGGTTTCACTTTAGCATTTCAGCAAGAATGCCTAACTGCAGAATACTAATTCCTTTTCATATGTAATTTTTCCTTAAATTTTTGTCAATGATTTCATTAGTTGCCATTCTAGTATGTATAGTTATCATATAGGAAATTTTATAGGAAAGTCTTGTTTTTTAAATGCAATGACATTAAAAAATGATGCTTAGTTCCTAAGATATATAAAACACAATTTTTTTTAGAAAACCAAAAAATCAGAATGAAAATAAGGTAATCATTATAATAAGAGTTAAAGTTAAAATAAAGATTTCAATTATCATGTCCTCTTGACGCCTAATGGCAAAACAAAAAAGCTTCATGTTAATATAACAATAAATTCCCAATGGTCATTATTTGCTTTGGATTTATAATGAACTCCTTTTCTGTCCCCAGTTTTAAAAGGCTCTTAATATTTAAAGGGAAGTTTCCTATGTACATATACAGGACAGACTACGAAATACTGTACTATTAGTTTTTCTACAGATGGATGAGGCTGATAGTATAAAAAAGGAAATGTGGGGCATCTAAAAATTGCAAGTCTATGTAAAAAAATGTACCTCAATTTAGCCAAATGGAATTTTTGGTACATGATGTAATAAAATAGAACCCTACCTTCAAACTCTATAGACTGAGAATCTCATATATGCCCTGTCACCATCGAAGAAACAAAATCAGCACACAATTATGTTAGCTGTATAAGTTAAATTTGCAGATGTCAGAGGTAACAGTCATCTCTTAATTCTTTGAATTCTTCCTATAATATTATTTAGTAATAGAGAATATTTCAAAAGGAAAGTAGGGAGAAATGAGGCAGGATTCTAACAACTAGAATTGCTTAAAATAAAAATGACATTTCATTTATTTGCTGATATGATTCTGGGAAATATATTTTAAAATTACTTCCTACTTTATCTTTCTTTAGAGATATTTTGTTTCTTCAGCCAGCACATTGAGGATTAGTGCTACAGATCTTACCAAACTGCCTTATGAAAAGCCTTGGCTTCCAGAGAAGTCACACCTTGCAACCCCAAATTGGTTCTGCATGATTCATTGTGAAGCGGGCATGAGCATTCTTCCTGAAATAAGACTGTATACCTTTGAGAACATTCATTTAACCTTGTGAGCTCACTTCTATAGAAACAATTAATTTTATTCGTTGGCTGCCAGTGGGAAAATCAGTTTAATTTAAGGAATTAATTAAGTCAGGCTGACAGAAGTCAATATATCAACTTTTTAAAAATCAAAATTTATTTAACGGAATGTCTTACGTATATCTAATGGCTTTTCTGAGCTTCAAAAAGCGTTCATCTAAGCACTTTTAAGGCTGCCTCATTTTTCAGTTTTGTTTTAGTAGAGATTCTGATGTTCATCTAACTGAAAGTGTTTCTGACAAAACAGCAGACTCCCTTTCATCAAGGTCATAATTTGAAACGTTATACAATAATGGAATTTAAATTATGTATGGGAAGAAAAGTAGAAGACTGAAACAAGGTTTTAGAAATCCCTATTTGGGTCTTTAGATTCAGAAAAATATAATCACAGGCCAACACTGTTCCAACAGAGATGAAGGACATTAGCAGTTACTTGAGTGTAACCTCTCCCAACATTTCCAAAGGCCTGCAGTGTGGTTGCTCTGACCCTAGGGCCCTGATACTTAGACTTCTGGGTAATCACAGAATGAAAGTAATCTACCGTAACTTAATTTTCTGAGAAGGTGAACCCTTAACTACAAGGTGCAGAAAGGAAGGCTTCAACTGCTCACTTGCCGTGGCTACAGTATTCAAACACCAAAATCATTTAGATAAATATAACCTGGGAGAAAAAACAATATGTAAGTTGGCAAAGCAGCAGTAATCCCTACTTTCAGCTAACCAATGTAATTTTGCTTCCTTCTAAAGAGGTTCTTTGACAAAAAGCATAGCCTAGTGGAAGACCTCCTCAAGATTTATCCAGTGTGTTAACAAGGCTGACTACTTCTGGAATCCTGAGTGACAACACATGATCTGTATGACATGTGAACATAGAGCACATGGACAACCAAAAAATTCTAAGTTCAACCTCTTTTCCTACCATATTTACAGAAAAATTTAAAGTTTGAATTTCACTGACACTGTTTCAACTATTTCATCCCGTAAACTGCGGAAAGGTACTGGCGAACTGTCAAAACAGCAAAAACATGAAGTAGAGGGCTATACAGATAGGGAACGTCAACCAAACTTAGTCTTTGAGTAACTGAAATGTACTTCATTAGTTCTTTTCAAGAGAAAATTTCTTCGAGGTCCACATTCTTTACATGCCTTTAACCTGTGCCAAGCTCACAAAATCAGGATTCTTTTCGGTTTAAGATTTATTGGTGGCACCAAATAGGATAACATCTATTTTTAAAATTTAATGTTATCAACAATCTTTTAAATTAAAATAATATAAAATCTCAGGACAAGCAGAAAGATGGCTAAACTTCATTTTAGACTTACGGTAACATCGAAGCAATTTTAAGAACGTGAATAAGACGAACTGAAGCTAAACATTGCAAAGGGAATTTTTAAAAAACAGACGTGTTAAGAAATTTTGAAGAGAAAGGAACTAATCTCACAAAACTTGAGAAGGAAATACGTTCTGATTAATCAAAAGCCTGGATGAATCCTGAGACATACATTCATCCTCTGAGGGCTACAGTGAGTAGAGTCCAGGAGCTGCTGCACAATAAGGACATATAAGACCTAAGTTTAAAAGTTAAAATCAGGAGTATTTATATTTAATTTAAACTTGGTAAAGGAAATCTCCAAATGTAATTTTTAAAGTAGAATTTCTTCTTGCCTTCCTTCTTTGGTTTTTAACCATAAAAATTTATTTAGGAAAACTAAAATTATTTAAAGAAGAGGCATCCAGTTCTAGGATAATTTGGCACATTTATATGTGAAAAAAACCAGAAACCAATTGATAGATCTATAATACACACACATATATATAAACATTTTATTTTAATAATACTCTTTATCACTTCAATTTACATCATTCCATTATGAAAATGTTTAATTGAAGAGAGGATATTTCTTCAAAACTCTAAATAAGCAGAGCTTTATCAATTAAACTTACAGCAATACAGTCTTTAGAAGTACATGATTCTTCATTTTACAATAATACTTCTCCTTTAAAAATTTGTCATGGTTTGTCACAGATTTAAAGTAGAAGGCACCTAATGCTATGAAAGGATAATACAGTATATGTAGTGTAAGTGAACCAGATCTTCTCTCAAATATCGATTCTTTCTAAAGTCCTACCAAATTTGTGTGAATATATTTGCTGCATAAATTAAACATTTTTCGTGTTGTTAATTTGTAATATTCTACAAAACTCAAAAATATAACCCGTACCTATTATAGGCAGCTTATTTTAGCATTTTACCTGTAAGAAACACCAATCTATATACTTAAAATGATTTCTTGAAAACATTTTCATAATATAGTCCAGCATTTAACAAATAATATGTGAAAATAAAGTCTCCAGAACATTAAAATTTTATCCCTTGATTAGTCCAAATTATTTCATCAGCTGAATTCCTTGAGATGTGTAAGGCAGGTTGGTCCTTTAGATGGACTGTAGACTGAAACTTCCTATAACTGTAGTGATATGTACACAGCTACATAGCAAAGTACTTCATTAAGAAAATGAAGAAAACAGACAAGAGGAAAATATGTTTTAGAGTTCCAAAGAACTGAAACTGTTATTTTTCAGACTAGGCACTGAAACATTTTTCTACAAAAACTTGCCAGAGATTGTCTCTTCACCGTATATTGTTCCATTATCAAGCTAAAAATAAAAACAAACACGGGATCATCATTAGATTACAACTGTCATAGCTTTAATTTCTATAGTTTATATTTTAAAAAGAAAATTATCTTACCATTGGAATATATATCAAACACAGCCTATATACTTAATAACTGGATACCAGAACTTGAGGTGAGTTCTAAGAACTCATGAAAGTGAGTTCTACAGCAATGTCAAAGGCTGACATCCAATACTACTTTAAGATCACATAATAACAGTTTTATTCAAGGTACATTCCACCATTACCCCTGTCAAGACAAAGACTGCTGCCCAACCTGCCCTACTTTATTCTGCTCTATTGTAGTCCACCTTCTTCAGTCTTCACTATCTCCTCTTTATCCAGCTCTCACTTCCAAAAATATCTGGGTGAGGGTGGGTATGAGTGTGAGTATGGGAATAATGCACAGCATACTAGGGAGGGAAAATGTATAAATTATAGCATTAAAAAGTTTTAAAGGATAACTATTTGCATTTTTTTAATTTTAAAAATTAAAACAATTTTAAAAGAGCAAAATATACATAGTTCTACTCTGTCCCCAAAACCTCAGTAAAAAGATAATAAAGGGATTTTTTAAAAAAAAGTATAAACCACATGGACATAGAGAAGAACAGAGACAAGAAAAGAGCAGCCAACTCTTAGCTAGCAATGAAGAAATACAACCAGATGCCTCTGTAAGGAGGGGTGAAGAAATGACTAAAAGTAGGCAGATTGGTACAAAGTTTATAGAAAAAGCAGTCAGACACTCAGATGCCCGCCCCTCACGTTTCACAGCTGGTCAAGTGCCTCTTCTCTATCCCAGGAGAAGATCTGAGGTTCATTCTCCAAAAAGGGTAGTAACAGAGGGTCTCTGGACTGGGGAAATGCCAGGCACAATCCTACATGGCTCAGGTAAAAGTAACATTTATATAGGCATAACAATGTAAACACTGATTACACATCTATTCAAAATCACAGGATAAATATCCTGGGATGATGAGGAGGTAGGAATGATACAGGGCTGGAAGGCAGGCAAGTGCAGTGGGAGCAGAGGAGGGGGAAACTGAAAGTAACCTGTCCTCATGTGCCATAGTGGGAAAACCAGCTGAAGAGGCCTGAAACTGAGAAATCAAGAAATAGAAGTATAAGCATGGTACTTAGATGGAGAGGAAAATATGAAACAAATCAATGAAGAGTTTAAAGGGTGGGAGTTCCTCAGGGTGGGAAAAGAATGAAAGCAGGATAGGCAGTGCAGGGCAGGGGATAGCTCCATTGTACAATAAGAATTGTAGAACTCTAACTCTTCAAACTATGTGCATATATAACCATCCTAAGAGGAAAAACTAGAATAAAAAAAGACCAATCAAAGAAAAACATAAAACCAAGACAAACAGCCTTGGGTTAGAGGTGAATTTACCATGAAGATAAACTTAAGCTTCATGGCCAATGTGAGTGCAAGGAGTTGACAGGAGTTGTTCAATGTTCTAGGTGAAGAGGGGAAGCCCAGGTGTAACCAAGAAACATTTCAATATAAATCGTCTAAAGTTATCTCAGAAGAAAGGGACCAGAATTTCCAGAATTTCAGTAATTTATTGTGATCTCTTGCTCTAAATAAATAATTGCTTTCCTACCTACCAAAGATATACGGTGGATATATTTCAAGGACTCATTAAGAGAAACATAAACTATCACGTACTCTTTCTGTCATGTAAGAAATATACAAGATACTATTTCTTAAAATTAAAAAAAAATGTGGAAATGTTCTCGAAACATTGTTAAGTGAAAAGCATAGTCAGAGAATCAGGATATATACTGTGCGAGTTGTGGTAAACACACACACATACATGGAGAAGAGACTGGATATACGCTGAAGTATTACATTTTTTCTTAATTTTATACTCAGAAAAAAATATTTTTCTAAAGTGTATCATTAAGTAAAATGATGACCATTAGCAAGAATATAAGTAATAGTTAAAACTTGGAACCACAGGCTTCCCTGGTGGCACAGTGGTTGAGAGTCCGTCTGCTGATGCAGGGGACGCGGTTTCATGCCCCGGTCCGGGAAGATCCCACATGCCGTGGAGCAGCTGGGCCCGTGAGCTGTGGCCACTGGGCCTGTGCATCCGGAGCCTGTGCTCCACGACGGGAGAGGCCACAGCAGTGAGAGGCCCGCGTACCACAAAAAAAAAAAAAAACAAAACTTGGAATCACTTGTGATTATTTTGTAGAGTATAGAAATAGCAAATCACAATGTTTTGTACCTGGATCTAACAGCGTTGTAGTTCAAGTATAATTTAATTTTAAAAAATAGATAAAAAATTTTTAATTGCCTTATTTTAGGACCATCTTGTCAATTTCCACAAGAAAGCTCGTTAGAATATTGACTGGGATTGCACTCAATCTATAGATCAGTTTAGGGATAACTGGCTTTTTAATAGTACAACTTAATGGGTTGAGTCATTCAACCCATGAACACATTATTATATCTCTCCATTTACTCATATCTCTAATTTTTCTCTGAATTATTTTTTAGTTTTCCATCTACAAGCCTTGTACAATGTTTGTTAAATGTACTTGTAGGTATTTTTAAAAGTTCATTGTTTATGGAATTTTTCTTAATTTCATTTAATTACTGTTCATTGCTACATATAAAAATAATAGGAAGATTTTTTTATATTGACACTGTATATGTGATCTTGCTAAACTCAATTATTCTAGTAACTTTTTTTGCTGACTCCTTAGAATTTCTAAATATAATCATGCAATCTGCAACTGAATACAATTTTACTTCTTCCTTTTCAAAAAGCAAACAAACAAAACTTGGGAATCACTTAATTCGACTCAGGTACTATATTGTATGTGTTTTAAACTTACCAAGTATTTAATTCTTCTAACAACTTTGTGAGGGAGGTTCTACTGCAACCCCATTTTACATATAAGAAAGCTGAGGCACAGTGAGGTTAAGAATGTTGCATAAAGTCACAGAGCTAGTACATAGAGAAGCTGGAATTGGAACCCATGAGGTTTGACTCCAGAATTGGACTCCCTTAGCCTCTAAGCTGTATTGCCTCTCAAACAACTAATAATGGAAAATCGATTCTGTATTTGAGCAATACAAGAATAAGAACCTTATTCAATACTACTGTCAGCTAACATACAAACCTGGACTACAGCTGACTAGCTCCATCCTCCTGAGAAACACCGTGCATAGGAATGAGACTCTCACACTGTTCGCTGTCTTCTGGAACCCTTAAAAAAAGACAATAGTTAGGAAAGCTTTAGACCTAAGGAACCCTTAGAAATGATCTACTCCACTGGCTGAGGCTTGAGGTCAGACCTAAGACAAGGTCAAGATTCCCCAACAAATTGTCCCAAATTCTTTTTAGAGTAGAATGTAAAAAGGTTTCTCTCTCTTAAAAAGAAAGAAATTGAAAAAAAATGGAGGCAATGTTATCATATTTTATTATGAATTTTTTTCAAACAAACAAATGTTTTCTACATTTAAATTTGTTTTAGCAAAGCAGTAAACACTTTGGTTGTATCTGTGAATCAAAACATGTTTTTTTTTTAAAAAAAAGCAGTTGGGAAGAAACTATCTTATCACCTGAAGGGTCTGAACAAATTCTTTTATCTGGCACTGTACATATAAAATTATAATCTTTTAAAAATTCTTCACAGAATCTCTAAAAAGCTAGGCCAGCATGATATGATTCCTAATTTACTTAGTAAACATTATTTTTAAAAAATCTGTATTAGAACTTAACCTACCTCTGAATTCGATGTTTTCTGCATATAAAGGCAAAAATTCTTCTGATTCCCACCATCACAGGATCCCAATTATTATAATGGCACAGGAGAGTTACAATAAAAAATGAAAAAAATACAGGGATAGCGCCTGCAAAAAATAACCAAGAAAACTGCACCTAAAAGTAAGAGACAGAAGAAAAACAAAACACCCACAATTACCATTAAGACAATTTTCCCTTTAACGTAAGTTTTCCACTTATGATAACTTGCAGGAATAAAGTAAAACACCAAGAAAATACTACTAATCTTTGACAACATTTTAAGTATGTTATTATTAAATATAAGGATTCAGGACTTCAACATATTAACCACTTGCTTAAATTACCAACAAAAATACTTCTTGCTTGGAAAATAGCCTAAAGGAAAGCATGCTTTTCACTAATAAGTACAGGCATAGTACATAAGAAACAGAATTATGAAATTTTAAGCATTTGCCTTACACATCACATTGCCCATATTTTCTTTACTGATTACTGCCTGTTCTCAAGTTGATTCTTCCCCTTTAGTTCCTGATGTCATTTTTAAAAACTCCCACTTTTGAAAAACTAGGTTACGCTATTGCTATGATATGTTGTGTTATGTTATGGTTCTTAAGACAGTACTAAAAACAGATGAAACTCAAGTAAAACTTTTGCAAACATTTTATTGATGAAATATAGCTTGATTATCTAGTAACAAATGAAACAGAAATTTTCAAAAGGAAATTATAACTAAGTAAAATAAAGATTACAAAGAGAAATACTTTCAGGGGTGAGGAGCCCTCAGATCGCCAAGCCTGACCCTCCAATCCATCATTTTATCAGGGTCGTCAAGAAAATTAAAAATGAGACACCATAAAGTTACCAAAACAAACAAAAAAAATCATTCTTTCCTTTACCATCTAGATTCAACTAAGGATCAAAAACAATTGCTAAAAAGAGCCTGCACTGATTAACTATTGAGATTCAGCTGCAACCCACTCACTGGTGGTTTGCTTTCAAAATAATGACAAAAACAGTAACTCCTATCTTTAAAATAGGGAAGAAAAATTGCTTGCCCTCTCTAAACATTAAAAAAATGAGGTTGAGAATCAAAGGCAAGACTCCCTCTTGTGGAAAACATATACTATTCCATTTCATACCACCCATTAGTCAGAGTAAAGGGGTTTTGTGAGAATAATGGTTTCTTTTATGAGGGACTCATAATGCGTAACACAAGAAAAACCACTGACAACTTTTAACATGCACGTCCTGCTTGTATGGTACACACACACACAGGCTGAGTCAGGATAAGAACACCCAGCAGTAAGTACTAAAAAGCCTTCACACTGTTATCAAAGTATTGGTATAACATATTCTTGGAATATTTGCCAGAATATTTAATAATCTAGAAAAACCACGGTGAACTTCAATGACCGAAGAAAGGAAAAAGTATAAAGAACTTCTGACTAATGAGAGTTAAAAATGCAGATATAGTTGATAGAATGATTTCATGAATATTCAACTAAAAACCCTATTTTAGAACTGAAAAAAGCAAACTTTATAAAGGTAAGTAAAACTCTAGATGACTTTTAAAGGCAAAGTTCACTTTTAACAATGCAGTTATTTATATGCTGCTGAATAATTAAAAAAAAAACTTTTAGGGCTTCCCTGGTGGCGCAGTGGTTGAGAGTCCACCTGCCGATGCAGGGGACACGGGTTCGTGCCCCGATCCCGGAAGATCCCACATGCCGCGGAGCGGCTGGGCCCGTGAGCCATGGCCGCTGAGCCTGCGCGTCCGGAGCCTGTGCTCCGCAACGGGAGAGGCCACAACAGTGAGAGGCCCGCGGAACGCAAAAAATTATTATTAAAATAATAATAAATAAAAAAAATAATAAAATTATTATTAAAAAAACCTTTTAATTTGATTTCCAACAAGTTATGAAGACAATTTTTTTTAAATGAAGACATTTATTAACAATGAAAACTGCCTAAGTAAACAAAAAGAGTCTAACTCCTGAATATATCTGAATATAAACCTGAAAACAATCAGGGATGCTTCCTATTATACCAAATACCAATAGGTTAAAAAAAATATACATTTTAAGCTCAATAAATAAAGTTGATAAATGCTAAAATTTCAGAAACTATATATAAATATGCTTGGATATTAGAACAAAAAAACCCCAGGAAAGTAGGTTTCTCCTACCATGTTTCTATTACAGGTCTGGGGCATACCCTGCTACTTTTACCAGAAGGTATCTTCCTGCCCTCAATTCCCACCAAAGGCCCAGCCTACTCATTTAACTGTTTCCCTAATCTTGATGCAAAGACAATCAAGAAATGACTGTTGGTATGTTTTTCTAATCTATTATATATACATACATTTTTCCCTTGTGTTTTGCTTTCATCTTAAAATATTTGAACAAATGACATAATCATTTAATCAAATTAAATCCGCTGTTACAGTTCTTTTTAAAAAATTCAAAAGTAAAATTAACCTTCAATTTTTATTTTTCAAATCTGCAAAAAAGCCGATGTTTTCAAAATATCAGTATGGTAAAGTTCATTTACACAGCAATCTACCAAAATCCTCTAATAAGCAGCACTTCCCTAGTTTCACTAGAATAATTTTGGTTGATATTCAAGATTATGACCCTGAGATATGGAAAGACCTGGATATTATTTAAATCTATAAAAGGATTTAATGATGTATGAATTTAGTGTTACATATATTTTATAATATTCACATTTTTTGAAAATGCATGGTATATGTAAGATAAGTAATTCTCAATTACAAAAATTTCCATTCTTAACCATGACAGATAAATTAGAATTTATTGAATCATAAAACAAAATTAAATACCACAGAATTGTTTTTTTAAATAAAGAGGATACATATCACTGAGAGTATTTTGCCTTTATCCTAAAAACTGCATGAAGATCTAAAGAAAAATAAAAATCTGATTTTAACTTCTACGCATTATAAGTCTTTGGGCTTTCAAGTATTTCTTCTTCAAACTATATTAAACCAAACCACACACACACATTGTTTTGTTACTTAATATTGTCATTAAAAGCTTACAAATATTGAACTGAGTGATAAAAGGCTACACATCTTTTAGTGTGAGCCAGTGGCACATCTCTTTCTCCCTAGTACCCCTAGAAGCACTAAAGAAACTTCTCCCTTTGGGCTGCTGGGAGGGACTCTCCACCCCAATTCTCTTTTCTGCAATGTTATCACGGCCAGCATTTATCAAAAGAACCCTCACATTCAGACCAGGACTTCACAGACGAGGAAAGGAGCACCCGCCCTGGTGAGTCCAGACAGAAATGAGCAATCACTGAGAAACGACGTTATTCCTGTGCCACTCACATCTATGGGAGTATTAACATAGTGTTAAGAAACCTTTGGAGTCTACGTTAGAAATCAAAACACTACTATTTATATGATTAAACTATATCCCCTATTCCATACCACTGACTCACCAAAGAACATCTGGAACATAATCAGCTCCAAAACTGGAGAACTATATATAAAGACACTGCCCTTAATTTAGAAATTAAGGAAAAATATTGAAAGGCTAAAAAATGTAACACATTACCCATTTCTTTGGTACTTTTTATATCTCTTTGTAGTAAAACAGCTTGGAAGAGAAGGCATCATGTATTATTGATGGTCGTCTTTATAATTTAGTCACATTCCTTACCTTTCATTAGCTCTGTTTTAATAATACACTTAAAATATCTAATAAATAGTTTGCCTTACCTTTTGCATACACATGTCAGCTATTATGGACAGAGGTATTGTAAGGCTTAGTGCAAGTGTGCCTATCAGTGATGAGGTAAGAAAGCAGCCCCTAAAAAGAAAAAAGAAAATATACATTTCCATATCAAAAAAGTAAAAGAACCAAAGAAAAACAATGATCAAAAACTATCTATCTTACAACATAGGCAAGAGAGATCAGGAGTAAAAATAAAAGCTCAGAATGGACTAAGACATAATGAAAAATGAAGTTACTAAGATCATTCTTACAGTTTATCTTCAAATATTAAAAATTCAATATATAAGTATACAAATTTCAAAAGACTTTATGCTATTTTCTAGATCTGCTTACAGACGTTATTCAACTTTTGATGTATAGCTTATATTTTATTAACATTTTTAATAAAACTGTCAAAAGAGTTGTTACAGTTTTGTGATAATGATACTCAGCTAACAAAGGAAACAGCTATATTAAAATTTCAGGACAATACCTCATAACACAGACTTTAACAAAGTGATAAGCCAACAGGTGGGTCTGTCATTAAAGCAAAAATATCTCACCCTCATTAAAAACTAAAGTAGTCTTTAGATGTGTGCTGCTCTTTTGATTTGGCTTAATATCGGAAAAAAAGAACTTGAGTATTTTTCAGGGATATTTCCTTGTTGTTTTTCATTTTTCTAGCAATTGTCCTAACCAAAACCTAAGCTCTTCATTTTATTTTCACCTTGAACTATCAATGTTGGTATCAAATTTTGACATACCAATTGCATATAATTTCATATAATTGAAGGAAAAAAATGAAGGAAAGCATTATATTGAATAGATATTTGGGTATATAAGAAGAAAATGAATTATAGGCCAAGATAAAACCATAATGTATATAATTAGGACTACAGACCCATGGAAATTATAGGCAAGTAAATTCTAGCTCAGTATATGTTAAGATTAACAATGCTGTCCTACAATAAAAGAGGCTATCTCTTGATAAAGTGTCACTTGAAGTATTCACCAGAGGCTGGACAATTAGTTCTTATTGATGTGGTAAAGAAAACTCAAGCGCTAGTCCACTATTCATGACCTGATCTGTGAAAAGAGGGTTCAGGGATCAAATATCATTTTTTAAAATTAAAAAAAAATTTTAATTAATTAATTTATTTATTGGCCACACTGCAAGACTTGCAGGCGGGATCTTAGTTCCAGGACCAGGAATCAAACCGGGGCCCCCGCAGGGAAAGCGCTGAGTCCTAACCACTGGACCACCAGGGAATTCTCTTGTTTTGTTTTTTTTTTTTAATGCAGTATATGTTCTTAGAGATTTATAATGCAAAGTAGAATCACACCGAGTCTGAGATGAAGTATTAAAAACCCTGTTTGACTTATACCAGCTTTTCCCAATTTAGCTGATGGCTGAATACATCTGATTTATTTTTTTTAATTAATTAATTTACTTATTTATTTTTTGGCTGAGGCACGCGGCACGCAGGATCTTAGTTCCATAACCAGGGATCGAACCTGTGCCCCCTGCAGTGGAAGCGCAGAGTCCTAACCACCAGACCACCAGGGAATTCCCCATTTGATCTATTATTCATTCAACATGCTCCAGGAAATGCTAAGACAGAGGACTAGGTGGATAATCTCACATCTATACTAGCAGTACAATATATGGAGTTAACAGTGCACTTAAAAAATTTTTTTTCCAATAAACAATGAGTGACAAGTACACATCTTTAATTTCCAAAAAATTCACAACTGCACTTCTAAACCTTTAGTATACTACTCAGCACCTGATTATATATGCTGAAGTTTGCTGTCTATTTATAGTTAAATATACAATAATCTTGCCTTCCTAGAAAGAAATCATCATACACGCAAAGATTATGACTTCTGATTTAACTATTTTTAATGATCTAAAAAGGTATAAAATACATAGATATGCTCCTTATAACTGTTTTGAATTACCAACAACACCTAGAATTGAAGGGATATGAAGTTTGTTTCATTACTGACTAACTTACTGCTTTTGAGTTGTAACCATAAGTACTCTTAAATGCTTGAGTGTAGAAGTATATCTGAAAAATAAACCTTTTTGAGGTCCTGCAAAATCCACCCCAGGTAAGGATAAACATAGCTTTGATCATAATATATGATCTTGAGTGTCCAGTTTAGTCAACAATAAACACTCATATACACAGTTGGGAATATACATTGTGTTCCTTCTGTAGAGAATAACTTTGCAATTCTCTCAAAATCAAAAGTCTACACGTTTGGGGCTTCCCTGGTGGCGCAGTGGTTGAGAGTCCGCCTGCCGATACAGGGGACACGGGTTCGTGCCCCAGTCTGGGAGGATCCCACGTGCTGCGGAGCGGCTGGGCCTGTGAGCCATGGCTGCTGGGCCTGCGTGTCCGGAGCCTGTGCTGCACAGCAGGAGAGACCACAACAGTGAAAGGCCTGCGTACCGCAAAAAAAAAAAAAAAAAAGTCTACACGTTTGATTCAGTCTTTTCAGTATTTATCCTATAGAATACTTACATGTATATGCAAAAACATATATGAGGATGTTCAATGCCATATTATTTACAAAGCAGAAGACTACAAACTAAAATGTCTCTCAGGAAGGAACTGGTAAAACACATTATGTTCTATGCATTACATTACATAATAGATTGGAGCATAACAGATTAGAGTACTACATAGGCTTTAAAAAAATGAATCTAGTGGCTGATATGTAAAGATTTACAAGACAGTAATTTGTGTATAGAATGATATCCATAGTTTGCATGTTAAAAATAAAACAAATTGGAGTGGGGAGGATTAAGAGACTGATAACACACTTCTGTATATACAGACAATTTTGCAGAAGGCTTAGAAGTTAATAGTGGTTGCCTCTGGGGAAAAGAAATGAAAATGTGGGGCAGAAGGGAGATTACCTTTTCATTGTAATCAATTTTGTACACTTTTGTATGGATTACTCTCTTAATTTAAAAAAAGTTAAATACAAAAAGAATAAAAATATTTCAAAACATGTTATTTATTATTTAACTATAAAATTTTCCAAGGGAGCAAACTCAGGAAAGCTCACATAACAGAGAGATTATATATGTCACAACTCATATTCATTAAACCCCAAAGCCTACATTAAAATCTGCTGACATAATGAAACTCTAGTGTATATATTAAAAATAACTCTCTCGATAAAGAATGAGAATTTTAATATTTGTAAATTTGTGGTATAGTCCATGTTCATTATGAGTCTCAATGTAATATGAACCATACTAAACCTTTCTCTCGTCTAATATCCAAAAATTTTTTTAAATTACTTCTTTCAAATATGTAAAAACTCCTTGCTTTGAAATTTTCTAATCTAAGCTAAACTTTTAGAAAAGTAGGGAGTACAACCTTCTGTTAAAATACAGTGAGTGCATAATTGTTTAAAGCATATGGTTCACTGGGTTGAACCCTATGAAACTGCCATCAAAAATGGTTTAAGATCAACAATTCCTTATGGTGCAACTAAGTTCCATCAAAACACTACCAGTAAGCAGTTTCATCTGCCCAGAACCAAGAGTGGAAAGAGGCAAGAGAAATGATAGAACAAAAGAATGAGACATATGGTATATATTAATATATAAAATAAAATATATAATTCTTTTTGGTTAAAAAAAAATGAGCACCTCAAATAATTTGTACAAAATGAGCAGATTTTGATATCAAAGAGTTTTAGATCAGCAAAGGAATTTAATTACACAAATTACTACATACAAAGTAAATCTTTAAGTACTACACGAAAGGGAGTGAGTACAGAGGATATCAAGAAAATAGAGATATTTCCTTAATTGGAGAGGGGAGAGAAATGTAGGCAGAGCATTAAGGAAGACTTGATGGAAAAGGCTATTTTTGTTGCAGTCTTTTGCAAGGGAAAACTAGTCAGTAGTCTTAAATGGTATATAATAAAATACATTTAGGAGTTTAGGTACAATTTGTGTTTCTTTTTAAGTTCGTATTAGATGGAAACAGGAGTAAGTATTAAGCTCTCTATTTGAAGTTTTCTTAAACTCCATATATGATACTGCTGTCAAACTATTTTAAGATTATTATCATATATCAACATAGTTGATATTACAACATATCAAACTACGTTAAAATCTCAAGTTAATCAGAGCTTAGGGTTTATATATCTGCCTCACTCATATGAAAAGTCCTGAGAATAAACAAAACAAAAAAGTCTATGAGCAACCAAACAGACATTCCAAAGTCTCCTGAATAAGCAAAGTCCCCAGATTCTCACTTAGAATTCATGTATTCATACCTGGGATACACATCTCCTAAGTGTGACTGTCCATTAGATAATGATGCCTTTAATTAGCATAACACTCTACTTTCTAAAACATTCTATAAATTCAGATCATTCATATTCATTTATTCGTTCAGCAAAATTCACGAGCTCCTTCTATGTGCAAGCCACTACTCTATGCAATGGGTACACAGAAATTAAAAAAACAAAACACAGTTCCTGCTCTAATGGGGTTACTGGATTAAGCTATAAGTGTGTGGGGTGGGAAGGTGCACAGGAGGGGCCATCAGAAGACAGAAGAAACAGAAATGCTTAAACTAGCCAAAAGTCAATAAACTCATAACTAATAAATCATAGGGTAATAAACAGTACATACCACAACCACAGGAACTCTGAGAGCACTGTTCCAATAAGGCCATTAATGATAATGCACATTAATACTACTTTATTGGGAAACTCAAAGTCCTCAAATCCAGTATAATGAAGTAAAAAGAAACCTGGCCATAAGAGCAGCAGATTAAAGAGACCTACAAAACCTAAACATGTATAGAAGAGAGAAAAGTTAGTAACTGTGATTTATTTCAATTTTCCAAACTTATAACTCTACAATAAGAAAACGTTAGATTTTGCACAAAGGGCTTCAACAGGTTTCCTTAACTGAAATTTGTTACTTTTCTTTTTTTCCTGTTACTTTTGTTTTTAAGTAAGTCTTACGGAGAGATCAACACAAGAAAAAACTTTATCAAGCAACTGGTGATCACTGAGTCTTCAAGGTTCAACTATCCCACTGTATGGAGCAACTACTGCAGAACAAACCACTTAGAACAATTCAGAAAGAAGGGTTGCTAATCTTAGATTATAATAATGTAGCGTCCTAGAACTTAAAGGAATAACTGGTGCGTGTATGTGTGTGTGTATTCAGCCTAAATTATTAAGAGGAACTAGATGGTTTACTCTCTGATTCGAATCATATTTATGTTTAAAGCACCCGTGCTATGCTAGGAATAATGGAGGAAGGTCCCCTAAAAAGATAAAATTTTTGCTTCCCGCCTTCCCAAGAGCTCATAAGCTAGTCTGTGAGATTACACACATATGCCAATAGCTATTCAAGTATGAACTAAGCATGGACTATGTGTAAAGGAAGGCTATAATATTTAGTGGTTAAGTGTGTGCTCTGCTGTCTGATTGCCCTGGGTTCCAATCCCAGCTCTACCATTCACTAGTACTGTAATCTTTAGGCAAACTTTAGGCAAGATGCTCAACCTCTTATAAACCTCAGTTTTCCAATCTATAAGTGTAAAACAATATTTAATTAGGTTACTAGGAAGATTAGACAAACATAAAATACAACACAGTACATGGCATGGAGTAAATAGTTAATAAAGGCTAGCTATTATTATTATAGAAATGTAAGCTTATATAAGACTACAACATGTGAATGTAAAGAAAAAAATATTATAATCTTATAGTAGTTTTTATTGGACTTTGTATATAGTTTAACACCACAATTCCACTATGAGATCCAGAGGTAATTACAGAGCTTTCCTAAAAGAAAATTAAATTACAGTAGGTATGTATTTTATATTTGCTGCTAAATAATAAACTAGTATTTAGGATGCCTAGTTAAATCTTAATAGGGCTGGAGCACCTACTCTCATCTGCTGCTGAAGACTCACAAGACCTGCCTTCTCTGAAGGACTGTCTTGGACAGCGACCAAGTCTGCCTTTCCCCAGAAGTTCCCACCCCTCCCCACTCCACACCCTGCGCAGCCGAATCCTAATGGCTCTAGGCCAGGACAGCTCTGAGGAGTGCCTAGACACATTACCTGCTCCCACTGTGCTCCCTGCCCAGGGACCTGCAATGAGCTGGGCCACGCCTCAACTGTACCAGAGATCGCGTGGTTCTCTCCCCTTCTCTATTCTGCTCCTCTCACGCCCTTGCCAGTCTTTCCTGCAGAGCACCCCTTCAAATCCCCGTCTCATACCCTGCTTCTAGGAAACCCAACTTAAGACACCTAGTGATAAAAATAAAAATAAAACAAAAATAAAATAAAATAAAAATAAAATAAAATAAAATAAAAATAAAAAGGAACAAAACACCACACGTACAGAAGGCTTGTATAGTATTAAAAAGCTGTTCTAATTAAAACAGCAAAATTTGGCATTATCAAGAACCAAATCTCTTTTCTGTTCCCTGAACTATGAAACCATGAAAACCCATATTTAGTAACAACTTTTGGATCTAGAGATAAAAGATCCAAATCACTTCACCTGTTCTCTAGACCCTCCAGAAGGCAGCCACATGCACTTCTGCTCTTCCCTAAAGTGAACACTCCAGCACAATGGATCTACTCACTGTTCCCTGCTATGCTCTGCTCACATCCCAATGCCGAAAGAACCCTCCACGTCCCAACCCTAACTACTACTTCTCCAATCCTATCTATTCTAAAGCCCATGTCAAATTCATATTGCTTTCCATATCATGGCACATATGAAGATTAACCAAGTTATATGTCTGTTACTACTCTCCAATAAGAGTAAATAAGCAATTTTTCTTGAAAGCTGCCAATCTTAAAAAAGAACACTGTAAAACATTAACATTTTAATCCATTCCAGATGGAATTTTCTATGACTTTAAAATAAGACATCATTAAAATTATCTTCATATTTAAAGTATACTTATTGAATTCTCTACTTGAAAGGAACTTGAGTGATCACCCAGTCTAGCGGCTTTTCAAAGGTTTTATTTTTGTTCATTTTTAGGTGAAGATATACAAACTATTTTTAGCAGAAAAATCATTTCTACAAATTAAATTATAATGCTAAAAAACCAACAAAGCAGAATTGCTCCAGCAGAAGCAGCAAAGGAGTCTGAGAACCAGACTCACACATGCAACGCCACCTCCTTCCAACCTTCCCAGGATCCTCCGTAAATCAGCTACTAACCTAGTCCAATCTTCTCATTTTCAGATGAGTATGAGATAAATGAAGTTATAACAGCTAGAGTCCATGTCTCCTGGTTCCCTGTAAGCTGCACTTTGAATTCTCATCACCATGCTTCTTTATCTATTGATATTCAGATATCTTTTGTAAGATATCTTGTCAATGTGTTCTTCTTTTGCAATCCTAGATATCACAAGTTCTTTACTGAGCTGATTTCAGGCAAAGGAGAATTTATAAATCATATTAGGCATTTACCAAAATTAAGAATTGATGCCAGAAACTATAACTGGATAATTTGAAAATCTATGTCATAAAAGAATCTGAGTCTTAAAGTGCAAACGGAAAACCTTCAAAAGACCTACAATTTTTAGTAAAAACAAGTACATACACTGAAACAGTATTATACGTATCATTTTGGGGCAGTTTCCCCAATCTTACACTTCAAAAAAGGCAAAATGTATAATACAACAGGTATACACTCACATACTTATAACAGCATAACCTGTCGTATCAGTGAGGAAAATATCTGATTCACAGGCTGAAGACATTAATTTGAAAAAGGTGTTAGAAGGAATTTCTTTACCTCACACTGAGGGAATGAGCGTTTCCTCACAGGTGCACAACTATGCAGAACAAGGTAAGAGAAAAACATTGAGATTGGACTTCATAATCTTTAAAATCTAATGGTTTTAAAGAATCATATGGGGGAGTGGGGAGGAAGACTTCCCTATTCCCTCCAAAAAACAAAAATGAAAACCCTAAGTTAATCATTCAGAGTAAATAGCCTCACAAGTTAAACATAGTCTTACCAAAGAACATTGGAATATCCAATTTATCTTCTCTGTCTACTTTTCTCTTGATCATAACAATATAGACAGCATAGAGCATGGCTCCAACAAGAGACCAAATGGAACCTGTAAAAATCAAGATAATAATTTAAAGCATCTGTTCATTAACTCATTTATCACACACTTATTTAAAATCTGACACAGTCAGCTCCTATTTCAAGAAATTAGTATTCAAATATGAAAAGATAAAGTATAACCCACCTTATCCATGGCCTCCAGGAATATAGGAAGGAGTTTAAAGTATATACAAATAAATGCAAAAACATTCACCTCAATGATCTAACCAATGTTATACATGTTATATTACCAACTTTTTGGTATTTAATTTTGAAATGCATACTTCATATTGTCCCCTACATAAGCAATTATGACACCTGACACAGCCAACTTAACAATGCTTCCTTCCCTCTCTAAGCTGTTGTTTATATTGTTCTCCCCCCTATGTATAATTTTTAGTATACATTCTACCACCATTTTCAAGACCCTATTAAAGTCTCACCACTGCCACCAAGCATCCTCTTTCTACTCCACTGAATTTCCATCCTTGTCTTCTATTTTAGATAATGTAATACTTACTATAGTTAAATATAGTGTTATTTTATTCTCTAGGGGCTTCATTTTGTTAATCATATATTATTGATTAAAAGCAAAAACTCCTTGACAACTGCAAACACATAATGTATACTTTTTAATGTTCTAAAATATCTAACATAATGTAGGGCTCACAGTACCTGCATGATAAATATGGATTCTCTTTAATATATTAACTCGCAAGAACATTTAAGTAAGCCTTTAAAAACAGCTGTATAGGGCTTCCCTGGTGTCGCAGTGGTTGAGAGTCTGCCTGCCGATGCAGGGGACACGGGTTCGTGCCCCGGTCCGGGAAGATCCCACATGCCGCGGAGCGGCTGGGCCCATGAGCCATGGCCGCTGAGCCTGCGTGTCCGGAGCCTGTGCTCCGCAACGGGAGAGGCCACAGCAGTGAGAGGCCCGCGTACCGCAAAAAAACAAAACAAACAAACAATAAAAACAGCTGTTAAAGGTGCTATCTGCCAGGTGACCTTATTCAATACTTTAATCAATTATCCAAAAGTCCAGTGTTTCATTAAATCTATTTATTATTACTCTTAGTACTAAACTATTTTTAAAAAGCAAAGGGAAAGCCTGTCAACAAAATCTCTCACACACACACAACAAATATATATATTGTTTTACACATACAGATCTGCTCTGGGTGAGAAAGAGGTAAGGCAGTTCAAGACACAGCTCCCTGGGCAGTAACCAGGAATAGTTTAGAAAGCACTGTTGTATTTAATAAACTTTAAATGTCTAAAGAAAGTATCCAGAAGGAGGGACTTTCCTGGTGGTCCAGCAGTTAAGACTCCACGCTCCCAATGCAGGGGGCCCAGGTTCAATACCTGGTCAGGGAGCTAGATCCTGCATGCTGCAACTAAAGATCCCACATGCCACAACTAAAGATTCCGCATGCCGCAACTAAGATCCTGCATGCTTCAACTAATAGCCAGCGCAGCCAAGTAAATAAATAAATGAATATTTTTAAAAATAAATAAAAAATAAAGAAAGTATCCAAAAGGAAACCAGTTAAGCTAGATTTTGATTACCCTTCTTTTGTTAAATCTAAACAATGGATCAAAACCGACGTGTTTACTGTAGTAGTAACTGTTTCAGGCAAGAATCAAAAGTGAATGACAAAATTAGCAGGCAGGTACAAGCATGATGGATAGGATATATGTATAGCCTCAGTATCTCTTACAAGATGATTATTACTTACAAAGGGAAAAATCAGTAACTACACTGGAGCAACCTGACACACCACTTTAAAATTAATGTCACCAGTAATGGGACAAATCAACATCATGTGCCTTCTGATATGATATACTTATCAGGACACAATATCACTTCCATGGTATTCTTGCCAAAAATGCACAACATAAATTTAACCATAAGGAAATATCAGACAAACTCAGATTGAAGGACATTCTACGAAACAAGTGGACAGTATCCTCCAAAAATATTAAAGTTATGAAAGACAAGAAAAGACTGAGGGATAGTTCCAGATTAAAGAAAACTAAGGAAACATGACAACTAAATGCAACAAGTGATGTTGGACCAGGAAAAGAACATTAGTGGAAAAAATGGTGAAACCTGAAAAGGATCTACAGACTAAATAAAAATTATTGTAATCACTGTTAATTCCTGATTTTTAAACCTGTACTGTAGTTTTGTACATTGTAAATAGTTAAGAGAATCGGGGGGAGTGCTATATGAGAGTTCTGTGAAATATTTTTTAATTTTTTTACATTATTTCCAAAGGAAAAGTTAAAGAAAAAAAAGGCCTTGTTAGTGCTCACCCTGTGTGTGTGTGTGTGTGTGTGTGTATGCACGCATGTGTGTGGACATGCACATGCATGATGACATGCACAGAACTTTTCTTGTATACTCTAACAGAAAGAATGCAGAATCAGATACTTACCTATTGGGTCTCTTCCAGCAGATTTTTCAGACTCTGACAGGTTTACCAGCACAACACCTCCGATGCTATGAGAATAACAGTCATTACTGACAAGTAAAATAATAAATTCCTTCAAAAGACTAACCTCAAAGATCAAAATTATTTACAAGTAATAAAGACTAATCTCAACTTTGGGTAAAACTATCAAAGAATTAATGATTTAGTTAATAATATCTAACAATATTATCAGTATAGTATAAGTGCTATACTTATATTAACTCATTTAATCCACATAAAATGCCCAATATTACCTTATAAGGAAGGGATTATTATTATTATCATTCCCATTGTACACATGAGAAAATTATACATAATGCACAAAGAAATGAAGTAACTTGACCAAAATCACACAGCTGGGATTGAAACGCAGGCAGTCTACTTCCAGAGTTCAGTGTTCTTACCTGCTATGCTATCTTCTGCCTTTCAATTAGGAAAAAATTAAACAACTTGTCATCCCTCTTCCAATCTTTTTTGGCAATGTACAAATATCAAAACCCATATAAACCTAGCAATGGCACTAACTCTCACTGGTAAAACCAAAATTAATGGTAAAACTATCCTTAAATATTTAAATAATTAAATTAATCCCATTATTTTAATGTAAAAATAAGACCAAATTAAGGATGTAGAGAAATCAAGAGGTTATTCCTTCATTCAACTGTTGCTTATTGAGCTAAACTTCAGGTTAAGCAATGAACAAGAGAGATGTGGTTCCTGTCCTCATGCAGCCTTTTACTGTCTTTCTATTTCTATGTATCTTTCTACTTTTATTAAGACAATGAAAAGAAAAGTTAGAAATAGGCATGAATTTTGAACAAAGTTGGATAAACCTCATCACTTCCCTATGACAAATATACTGTATTTCCCTAATGCAAAAACATGTTTGGCTAAAACATGGGCCAATCATGCAAAAAGAATAAATTCCTAGTGTCCATAGTCTAAATGGTAAATTAGTTGGTTCAACCAGATTGCCCATGGAAACTACCATGGTCAAGTTACCCTTATATTTAAAAGAGAGAAACACCACTTATGTGACTGCCAAGTGCCAGTCTCTACGATAATCACTTTCTATATACATCCCTCCAAACTTTAAAACAAGACTGCAAAGTAGTAGATGATATTATCATCATTTTGTCATCTAGGAAATCCTCTCAGAGAGTTTAGGGCAAGTGCCCAGGGGCAAAAAGCAGAGCTCTGATTCAAACCCAGCTCTGATAGTTCAGAAACACTAATCTTTCTGGTAAATTATTCTGCTACCTTCTCTGATTTCTAATTTTCTCTCACAAAAACAACAGCTTCATCAAACCAACATGTCTTTTTTGAGTACTGACTGTGAGCAAAGCTTTATGCTGGGCCTTTGATGACACACAGAAGTAGAAAACAAGGTTCTGACCTTCAACGGTTTATAATCTCGTAGGGATACAAAGTTAAATAAAGTAAAAGATTTAAGTTAGTCATTAATGATACTTATGTATTGTGTTACAAACAGTAATACAAAATTGCCAGATAATTTATACAGAAATAATTAAAAGATTGAGGCTGAGACAATCAGAGAAGACTGCATGTCAGATTTCTAGAAGTGGGAGAAGTGAAAACTAAAAACTAAACAAAAAGGGGAACTTGTTTTAGGAAAAGGAAACAGAAACTTGGGAGCTTATGAGGATTAACATGCAGTTAAACGTGAATGTCAGTACAATACTTAGCAGTCCACAGTCGCATGAACGGGAACCAAAGCTGCTCTGGGGTCCTCCCTCCAGTTACCCTCCCCAGGAAGGTTTCAAAAACTAGCCAACGATGTGATGCAGAGCTGAGTAGCATCATGTCCCTTTAAAACCTTTTATTCTCATCTATCTTTGCCTATACAGTATATTATAATATAAACTATCATCTATCATTACCAGAAATGCTTTAAACATTGCATTTTTAAGCAGAATAAACTAGCTATTACACTATATTCTTACCTTAAAATTACAGCTAATAGTTTAGAAAGAGTAAATCTATCTCCACTGTTACTTGGAAACATTGCAGCAAGGATTAAGGTAAAAAGTCCTATGGAGAGAAAAGGATAAAAAAAAAGATACATTAGCTTAAATACTGTCAAAATTATTTATTACCAACTTGACTGTTTAAATAAGTTAATTAGACACCTAACTTTTAAACTAATTTTTGTCATTTTTAAATGACTAAGAATAAGACTGCAGTTACCTAGGCTGAAATGTTCAGAGATCACACATAAAAACAGCCTCCAAATGAAACCATGTTTATTTCAACAGTACAAATCAAGTACAGTCCTATTTATTTTAAAACTAATAAGAGAGTTAAACTGAGCATTCAGAGTAACATTCTGACCTCATCATAATCAAGCATGTGAACTAAAGTTATTTTTACAGCTTCAAAAATACTTTTTTTATCTTCCAGATTTGGAAGGTGATTCAATTTTAAAAATAAAACACCTTTCATAGGGCAAATTATAGTTATGAAATAAGCAATTACATTTAGCCAAAGGGTTGAAAAAAAGATCTTTAGAAAGAATATGTGAAAGGAAAGATAGCTACAATACAGAGTCAGCCTATAAAACTTTAATATATTGTTGTATAAAAAATACTGTAAAGTATTGGAAGGAATATAAATAGCACAAGGCTATGGCACAAAATTTAAAGATTAAATAGTAGTTATACCAATACACATTAGAAAGAATGAAATAATTTAAAACAAGATAAAAATATATGTATATGTACACATATATATCAGAAATAGGTCTTGAGTTATAATACAGATTTTGAAGACAAATTTCTTACCAGAAGTTGAGGACAAAATATTAACTATAGCAACTTTTGTGTCTGAAAGTGCTTCTTGATATGACAAATTTGCCAAAAACCACTAAAGAAATAGAAAATAAAGTGAAACCTAATAAATGACTTTTTATATTTGTCATTATAATTTATAGTCCCCTCCTTTTTTTCTCCCTCTAAATACTGCTATCATAAGTTTTAAAATCTGCTTTGTACTGAAAAGTCACAGGCCCAAAAAGAAGACAAACATTTATATCAGACCTAATATCTTTGCTATCCAATTTCCCTTAAGAAATTAACAACGGTTGGTTAAAAATTAGCACTGGTCAGGCTTTTTTAAAAATTAGGGTAAATTTAATATCAAATCAACATTGAAATTTGCTTTATCCAAGCACTGATAGTACTCTATTAAGTTTATCTAAATCAAATTTAGGTTGGGGGGAATTCTCAAACATTAAAATATGTACAGATGAATATAACATGATGAGAAATCGATTGAACAAGGTGATGCCTAAGGGGATAGACGGAACTAGCCAGATCGATAGACAAAAGGTTATCTTCACTTTGGAAATTTTTAAATATTCAAGAAATTGTGAATTTACTGGCTAACTGTGATTGTTTCTCTGATTCTCAGTTTTGAGACATAATATAAAGAGGTCTCATAACTTTGAATATAATGAAGGAAGTTTTCCAGCTATGAGGATTTTTTTCTTTTTTCCCTTTTGCTTGTCTAGGCTAGGTTATTCTTATATTCCCAACCCTGTGCCTACTTTGATTTACAGAATAAGAAATAGGACCTCTTTTGATGAAGCCTGGTGTGTGTGTGTGTGTGTGTGTGTGCGTGCATCCAAAGTTCTTTTATTTTTACTGCTATCAGATAATCTAATACAGTTTACCACAACTCATCCATTTTTCTGTTGATGAACACTTTTTGACTATTTCAAACAATGCTACCAAGAATATTCTAGCATATGCCTCCTGGGGCATATGTGCATGAGTGCCCCTAATGTAGTATATACTAAGAAGCAGATTGCTGGGTCAAAGTAAATTAACTGCTTGTCTAACTGTTTTCTGTTACTTAAACAGACTGACTGGATAATCATATTCTACTGGAGAATGACTTGTCTCTATTAAGGGAGGGACATCTCTTGATATCTCTCAGAACTTGTAGTTAAGTGAGAAGTACAGTTATTAGCATTTATATTTCAAAGAAGCAGTATAGACACATGATCTTAGAGCTAGATCTTACTGCTAGGAGGCAGCAGATGGCTGAGTGTCTAGAAGTCTTCATTCAGTATACACTGTACTCAAAGCTAAAGCCAGACTCTGATTCCATCTGTAGTCCTCTGACTTCCTAATTTCACTTGACTATCTAAATAAGAAAATGAGGTTAGCAACTGGTAAGATGGGCAATATCAAATATATATGACAAAAGGGGCCACAATCTGCTTGCAGTTGAAGTGCTAAAAAAGAAGCAGAGGGCTTCCCTGGTGGCGCAGTGGTTGAGAGTCCGCCTGCCGATGCAGGGGACACGGGTTCGCGCCCCGGTCCGGGAAGATCCCACATGCCGCAGAGCGGCTGGGCCCATGAGCCATGGCCGCTGGGCCTGCGCATCCGGAGGCTGTGCTCCGCAACAGGAGAGGCCACAACAGTGACGGGCCCGCGTACTGAAAAAAAAAAGCAGCAGAAGATTCTGCCCTTAATTATCTTTTGGAGATTCTCTACAAGAATAGGCCATGCTTGTGGGGTGATAATTAGCTTTCTTGACCCACTTTCCTTACCACTTTAATACTTAAATACTGTGCTCATTTTCCAAACAATCTTACTGGTCTCTGCTAATGTGAGATAAAGAAATAAAAACAGACAACTTAGATTGCAGGAATTCAAAGAGTATAACTACTCATCATTAGCTATGAACTCTTTCCAGAAAGATCTTCCCATTCTCCAGCTCTCCCCAAACTCCATTCTCTGGCTTTCAAACCCAAGGCAGCCTCATCACAAAAGAAGACCATCTCAACTGCCCTCCGGTAAAAATTATCTTTACAATGTTTCCTTTCATTATTCCAGAGTTGAGGACAACCACTTACTAATAATTAAGCTGTCACAAATAATTTATATAGTATTTCATTATTTCATGAGTGATAATTCATTTTAAAATTAGCATAAAAGCCTGTATGACCTAAATTACATCTTACAGAAAAAATTACAACACCGTAAGTCCTAATGAGACAAGAATTAAAGGACTGGCAAATACAGTAATCATTAACTCCTTTTGACCTACAATGTACTATACATTAGCCACTCGCCACATGTGACTACTAAGCAAATGAAATGTGGCTACATTGAATTGAAATGTTTAGAAATTGAAATAAAAACTGAAATTGAAATGAAACACAAAAAGAAATTGAAATGAAATAGAAATTGAAATGCTTAAAAATTGAAATGTTTAGAAGATTTTAGTACAAAGAATGTAAACTATCTCATCAATAATTTTTATATTGATAATATTTTGAAGTGTTTTACATATAGTGGGTTAAATAAAAACATAGTATTAAGGGACTTCCCTGGTGGCGCAGTAGTTAAGAATATGCCTGCTAATACAGGGGACATGGGTTCTAGCCCTGGTCTGGGAAGATCCCACATGCCCCAGATCAACTAACCCGCGTGTGCCACAACTACTGAGTCGGCGCTCTAGAGCCCGCGAGACACAACTACTGAGCCTGCATGCCACAACTACTGAAGCCCACGTGCCTAGAGCCCGTGCTCCGCAACAGGAGAAGCCACCACAATGAGAAGCTCCGCACTGCAACGAAGAGTAACCCCCACTCGCCGCAACTAGAGAAAGCCCGCGCGTAACAACGAAGACCCAACCCAACCAAATAAATTAATCAAAAAATATATATATATAGTATTAAAAGTAACTTGTTTCTCTCTCTTTTTTTTAATGTGCCTACTAGAAAATTTAAAAATACCTATGTGACCTGCATTTGCACATTATATTTCTATTGAACAGCATTGCTCTAGAGCTCATCCAAGCTTATCACTCTATTAAGTCAGGTTTCCAAAAAGATATATACCTGGACTATATTACTCTGACTTTCTACAGAAATGCCTTTACTTAAGATTAACATTAAGATTAATTAAGATTAAGATTAAGAGCTCCCTGCTCTTATAACTTACTTAAGGTTGATTTTTCAAAAAAGACTATTAAAGGTGGAAGCAACGTAAGTGTACATCAATGGATGAATGGATAAACAAAATGTGGTATATACACACAGTGGAATATTACATAGCCTTAAAAAGGAAAAATATTCTGACACATGCTACAAAGATGAACCTTAAAGACACTGTGCTAAGTGAAATAAGCCAGTCACCAAAGGAAAAATACTGTATAATTCCATTCATATGAGGTGCACAGAGCAGTCAAATTCACAGAGACAGAAAGTAGAACGGTGGCTGTCAAGGGCTAGGGAGGTGGGAAAGAGAAGTTGTCATTTAATGGGTATAGTTTTAGTTTTGCAAGATGAAAAAGTTCTGCTGATAGACAGTGGTGATGGTTGCAAAACAGTGTGAATGTTTTTAATGCCAATGAACTGTACACTTAAAAACAGTCAAAACAGTAAGTTTTATGGTAGGTATATTTTACCACAATTTTTCTAAAAGGCTGTTATCTGTACGTATCTACCTGTAAATCTGCTATACAGAATAGTGCCTTTCTACATAAGAACGTATGAAATATATTCTCTCAGTTTTGAGTTAGGAAAAGTTTATTTTACCAATAGATGACAAACTGTGTAACTCAGGAAGTTTTCCTTTTTTCCTTTCTGCCCATTTGTCTAGAGATGAATTGTGTGCTTTCTTTCTTTCTTTCAATGGAAGTTCCTGATATAATCAACCCATTCCACAGCCAGTTTGCACCCTACACAGACATTATCTGTTTAGTCTGGCTCTTATCCACCCCTCCTTTTTAAACTTTTACTTTATAGATCCTTTTATCGTGTTTCCCCTCAAGTCTCCTTTAAAAATTAGGAGATATAATTAATAAATCTTAGTCTTGCCTTATTTAAAACAAGCAAACTGAAATCACAATAGCATAATCCAAATATATGAGCCTTTAAATTAACTTTATTACATATGTAATTATCATATTACAACTCCCAAAGATTCTTTTATTTGTACTCCTGAATATATTAATCAAGGTATCACTAAAACAGAGGTTATTCAGTTAGAGGATGGTGAAAAATTGGCTATGCAGTAAATATGAGAGGTAAAACTGTAAAGTAAAAAAATCTTATAATCAGGCTAATAATATTGACATTAGCATTGTATCTCCTAGTGGTTTAAAATGCTCAGTATAAATTTGAACCTTAAAGGCCCATACTAAACCACCTTGGAATAGTCTACTTCCAATGATACATATAGAAAAGAGCACTGAAATTCATTTTTTTAATTGTAAATCAGAGTTTACTAACTCAGACAAGTTATCTAATCCCAGATTAGCCCAAAATAATATTTTATTTGCTATATGAATATTTTATTGAAACATTAAGCATATTTTTGTTTCTATATTAAAATAATTAAGAAGCCATAAACAAAATTATAAGAAACAATGAAAAAATGTTTACTATGAGTACTTATAAAATATTTGACCACATTTATATGAATTTAAAATAAAACCTCAAAAGGACTTATTTGAAGAAATTAATGCAATCAATGCAAACTCTTATCTGGACATTTACTAGTGCTTGTATATATCATAGTGTGAAATAACTCTATTCGTTATTCTGACCATGAGGCAATGTCAAATTCTAAATACACATGAGTGGTTATAGTGTATAGTATTTATTGAATTCTTTTATGTATGCCTAGTATTTATTACTTTTAACACTCTAATTTCCCTATGATAGCAGATAACAGAGTTTAAAGTCATGACTAAAGCAATCTAATAGTCTTAAACTTTAATACTATATTGTTGGTATGTCTACTGTCTTGAAAGTCAAATTCCAAACATATAATAAAGAGAAGACTTACCACAAAGCAAAAAAAAAAGCTAATTTTTGCTACTTGAGTTGCAGTTAGTTTTCCCACAGTTTTGAGTAAGGATTCTTGTTCTTTCACGGTAGGATATGACATGCGAGACAACTTAGCTTCCAATGCATGGCTTGATGGAAGCTGTCGAATCTCCATGATATTACTAAACCTTACACGAGACTTTTTGGGAGCTTGAAAGGAAAAGTAAAGTATAAAATCATTAAATGTTTCCCCTCGCATCCAAAAAATGTCACAAGTTTTAATTTACTTATAAATGCATATTATTTAACCCATCTATAATCATATTTGAACAGTCAAAAAAAAACAGTTAAATTATTACATGGGACAGCTCTGCTCATTCAAAAGAGTTGGTGGGAAAAATGTTTCCATCTATAAAAAATTTTGAAGGTTTTAAAATGAGACCAATATTCAACAAAGTTTCAAACAACTGCCTGGTTCAGGATTATAGTATGATTATTATTTTAGCATTTATAGTAAAAGTATTTGGATTTTTCCTCATAGATATCCAATTTATGAGAATTATTTTCCTGGTCAAGCACGCAGAACATTCTTCTGTAGTTCCATTCCTTGAAAGAGAATATCATGGATGAATACTGTGCGTTACATTGAAGCTGGCATTCTTTACCATGTTCAAAGAACCAGCAAAACTCCTGTAATTTGCTATCAAGGTCTTTGATGGCCTGGTTGAAGAGGATACTGTTCATTAATAAATATATCTATATATACATAATAACACCATAGAGATTTCTGGTATTTGGAAGTTATTTCCATTGAATTAATAAAAACGTCCAGTCAACTGGACAACTACAGGCTGAGCCAACACCACATGGAACAGAAGAACTGCCAGGTGATCCCAGGCAACCCACAGAACCACTAAGTTTTGGGATGGCTTGAATGAAGCTAAAACTTCCACCCACTTCTAAGTTTTGCTTACATTTTTCAGTATCAATGTTTGTGTTCTCAGGTTTTTCACTCGGAAGATCATGAAATTTCACAGGAACATAAAGAGGTTCACTCTGGAATGCAGCAAAAACAGGAACAAATATAAACAAGTATAATAGCTGATATACTGGCTAAATTTAAGTGGATGGTATATAGACACAGATACCACCCAAAACAGGACTGTTCACCACCATGTTTATACAGCATAATTTTCCCAAAATGCATTTTCAAGACTTATATAGGAAACTCAAATGATCCACCCAGGTACAATGACAGAAATAATCAATTTAAAGCTTAGAAATGTACTCACACAGCACTGGCACATTATGATATTTAATTTTTAAATGTCATAAAAACAGACCTCTCTCAGCTAACAGATTATCTCCCATTCCTTTTCATTCATTCTTTTAACATATACATATTGAGCTCCTACTATGTCAGGTGCTGTTCTAGGTCCTAGGGATATAAGAGCGAATAGAGACAAAGTCTCTGTCCTCAGTGATATAAAATAATCTAGTGGTAGACAACAGAATTAAAGCCAGGTTTGTCTAACCATGCTCTAAAAGTCTACATTTTTAAGTGGTTCTAAATCTCCCAAATGTTTTTGTAAATGTTCTTCAGATGATCTGTATTTAAGGCATAACTCTGTTAATTTAAGAAACAAGGCTGTTTCTTAAATTAACATAAAGTATTTTTTATTTCTTTAATTTATCTTTAACTCCTGATACAGACTCTGCCAATGAAAAATATTCAGTAAATGAAGAGACAATAGGATTTGGAAATAGATGGAGTCTCATTGTTGCATTGAACTTTTCATCATAGCATTTGGCCTAGAATAATTTGACATGTCCATCTTACAGATAATAGAAAAAAATAGTAGAAGAGTAGGCTGCCATCTCAACTCTGTCTTCTACACTGATAGAGACAACTGATACTGGTCTTGTTTTTGTTTTTTGTTTTTTGTTTGTTTGTCTGGCCGCACAGCGAGGCTTGCAGGATCTTAGTCCCCCAACCAGGGATCAAACCCGTGCTCTCGGTAGTGAAAGCGCAGAGTCCTAACCACTGAACCACCAGGGAATTAGTCTTGTTGATCCTTAGGATCCCAGAGAAAAGAAATGAAATTTTCTCTAGGCTTCACAAACCATTCACAGCACCCGGTAAGCTACCTTGCAAGCAACTGTAGTTCTAAAAGTCAGAGAAACAAAAAACTGTACTGTCAGTAAGGTCACCAAGCTAGTGCTTCATAAATTGGTTATCAAATTTTAGAGTTGACTTTAAAATTTTTCCCAGATAGAATGCCACATTTGGAATAATATATTTTAAAGAGACACCTTAGTAATGGTGTAAAAAGAATAGATTTTTACATATTCTCTCTCCAACAAGATAATAAATGCTTAAATAGAGTGACTGATAATTCCTTCATATGCTTGCTTATTATCTGTCTCCCTCCCTTCCCCGAACACACACTCTCACACACTAGAACATAAGCTGTATTTTGAGAGTCTAGAACAAGTGTTTAACAAACATTAAGTGCTCTTAAAAATCTGTGAAATGAATAAGCAAACTGCTTATAGAGTCTCAGTGTCAAGTAAATGTATTTGTTTCTAAGTGGTAATAATATAATAACAAACATGAAGTGACAAAGTTGGTAAGAAACAAAGGACAAAGGACTTCCTTTACTATTTTCAGTCCTTAACTAATTTCCTATTCCCTTCTCTCCCCAGAGGTGGCTGAATTGCTTACTTTTAGGTCTCAGGTATCTCTAAGAAAGTACCAAATTACAACTCTCATGGAGAGCAGCCAACATTGAGATATATTTTTATTTTAATATAGCTGTGGTGCTATCAACGCTATTTCAGTCCTTCCCGCCATGGTCAACTCCACCCGCTCTCTTCCTGAGGAGAAAAGAAACACTTACCAAAGAACTATTCATAGTTGTATCTGTTGTACAAGCAGCAAAGTAACCTTCAGCATCTGCAAACTACAAATAATGAGACATAAAATTCAATTAACCTCATGAAATAAAGTAGAACTAATGTGAGTCACAGCTCAAAGGAACAAAACCAAAAATCCGAGCAGACCTATAAGGGTATAATCATTATTTTTTTTTAAAGACACCAATTGTACTTGAACATCTGTTACTTTTTTTTAAATTAATTAATTAATTAATTAATTTTGGGCTGTGTTGGGTCTTCGTTTCTGTGCGAGGGCTTTCTCTAGTTGTGGCAAGCGGGGGCCACTCTTCATCGTGGTGCACGGGCCCCTCACTATCGCAGCCTCTCTTGTTGCAGAGCACAGGATTCAGACACACAGGCTCAGTAGTTGTGGCTCACGGGCCCAGCCGCTCCGCGGCATGTGGGATCCTCCCAGACCAGGGCTTGAACCGACGTCCCCTGCACTAGCAGGCAGACTCTCAACCACTGCGCCACCAGGGAAGCCCTATAATCATTATTAATAATAACAGCAGCTAATGCCAAGTACTCAACCATGTAAGGTGAGTATTATCATCTTTATTTTATTGATGAAGAAATTGAGGATAAGAAATTTCATCTAAGTAACAGAACTAGGATTAAAGCCCAGTTTAGTCTAACTCTGAACTTAAGCCCTTTTCACAATATTATAATAACATTTCAGCTCACCAGGGAGAGGATGGGTGGGTTAGTGAAGAAGACAACATCTTAGCATTATCATGATAACAGTGTTAACCTCAAGAATCCCCTAAATGGATTCAGACACTGGACCACTTTGAGAACCACTGTGCTAGTGCTGTAAAAGTATGCTTTTATTCACACCCACAACTACCCTATCATTTATCCCTGCTTAAAGTTTGAAGAGGTTAAATAACTTGCTAAAGATCACACAATCAGCAAGTGACAGAACAAGATTCAAACACCAGAAGCCCATGCCCTTAAAAAACCCTTATAAATCAGTAAGAAAGAGTCTATGTAGAAAAATGGACAAGATATGGAAAACTCACAAGAGAATTCTACTGTGCAACAAATATATGAAAAACTAACCAAAAACACACAGATTAAACAAGATACCACTGTCTACCTATCATATTGGCAAAGCATTAGGGTTTTGCTAACAGTTCAATCTCATGCACTGCTAACAGACATGAATCAGGTACAATTATTGTAGATGATAATTTAGCAAAAGGAATCAAAAGCTATATAATGACATTACTGTTTTATCCAACAATTATACTTTCAGGAATTTATCCTAAGTAAATAACTACAGATGTGTACAAAGACATTCCTATTGAATTACAACAAAAGAGAAAGTGAAGGGACTTCCCTGGTGGCGTAGTGGTTAAGAATCCGCCTGCCAATGCAGGGGACACGGGTTCAAGCCCTGGTCCAGGAAGATCCCACATGCTGTGGAGCAACTAAGCCCGTGCGCCACAACTACTGAGCGTGTGCTCTAGAGCCCGTAAGTCACAACTACTGAGCCTGTATGCCACAACTACTGAAGCCCACGTACCTAGAGCCTGTGCTCCACAACAAGAGAAGCCACCGCAATGAGAAGCCCATGCACTGCAATGAAGAGTAGACCCCGCTCGCTGCAACTAGAGAAAGCCTGCGTGCAGCAACAAAGACCCAACGCAGCCAAAAATAAAAATAAATAAATTTATTTAAAAAATAATTGGGGAAAAGAAAAAAATGGTTAAAATGGTAAATTTGATGTTATGTGTATTTTACCACAATTTTAAAAAGAGAGAGAAGGATAGAGAATTAAAAAAGAAAAAAAAAAGGAAAAGGATTAATGTAAAAAAGAGTTTTATGGGCTTCCCTGGTGGTAGCACAGTGGTTAGGAATCCACCTGCCAATGCAGAGAACACAGGTTAGAGCCCTGATCTGGGAAGATCCCACATGCTGCAGAGCAACTAAGCCCATGTGCCACAACTACTGAGCCTGCGTTCTAGAGTCTGCGAGCCACAACTACTGAGCCCACATACCACAACTACTGAAGCCCGTGTGCCTAGAGCCCATGTTCCTCAACAAGAACAAGAGAAGCCACCGCAATGAGAAGCCCGCGCACTGCAACAAAGAGTAGCCCCCGCTCACCGCAACTAGAGAAAGCCCGCGCGCAGCAACGAAGACCCAATGCAGCCAAAAATAAATAAATGTGTAAAAAATTTTAAAAAAAGAGTTTTATATTCTTTATTATCAAAAATTCAGTTTCTACTACACGGAAGATACATCACTACATAAACTGCCATTTCTTTCAACACTTAAAAACAAGCATTTTATGTGACATTAATGATGGAATATAATTTGATTAGCCAAACATCTGAAATATGCCCTGAAATATGTTATTTTCATTTTAACATATAAACTTTGAATTAGTTTGCTTCTACAATCAACTTTACAACTAATTAGATGATATTTATTTGATCTGCAAATGACCATAGACTCTAGATATTCTTCTTATCCTTTATCTTCCATCAACTTCTCCACATTAATTGATTTGGACTAGTTAAGTAAGTCTTAACAACTCAGAGCGTGTCATGAGGTAAGGGAAAGAAAGTGATTATGTACCTCTGACTTCTCACAAAACATTCTGATGCCAAGCTGATTAGAAGAGTAAATTTAAAAGTATGGACAAAAGCAAGTTTTTCTTATATCATGCTATCTTCACTCATTTAAAGAACAAGTTAAAATCTGACTGTTTTTCAAGAAACTAATAGTTTGAAAAAATTTACCCCCACTCCAACAAACACTTAAAATTTTAAACTTACAAAAGCAGCATGCTTTCTTCGAAATCCTCTTGTACACTGCTGTCTCCATGGCTTCCAAATTATAAAGCCCAAAAGGTACAGAACAAACATAGATGTTTTTGCAAAGGTGCTGAAGAATGGTTTGTTGTACTGAGTAAAAACATACTGTGGAGGAAAAAGTTACAGAAACTATGAGACAAACCTTATTACTCATTTCCAATAAAATACAGTTATTACATGATTTTTAACTCTAGAAGTTCATTTGGAAGAGAAAGATCAAAAGGGATTCTAAAAATAACTTGAATTCATTTCTGAATATTGTATTTGCCTTGCATACAAAGGAAAATATTTCCAAAACAAAGCAGCAACAACTTGCAAAACAACTTTTGTTCAATATTCACTGAAAACCTACTATGCAACAGTATCTATACTAGCAGCTAAGGAAAAATAAGACAGGATTTCCTGAGAGGAGATCTATAGATACAGATACAGATTAATGGACATAGATATAGGTATGAAGAATACACAGTGTAATGTGCTAATACCATGATAGGGGGATACGGGGTACCATGGGAGTACGAAAGAAAGACAGCATTTTGAACGTTACAGAAGTTTCCCAAAAGAAGCTATTCTTGATCTGTACCTGAAGGCCCAAACAGAGGAAATAGCATAAAGGGAGGCAATGAAACAGTATGGGGTATGAAGAAAACTGCATGAAGTTTAATGTTATTAGGAAGTTATACAACAACCTGTAATCATTGTTTTTTTCGGTTTGATTTTTAAAAATTGAACTATAGTTGATTTACAGTGTTGTGTTACTTTCAGGTGTACAGCCAAGTGATTCAGTTTTTTATGTGTGTGTGTATATATATATATATATATATATATATATATATTCTTTTTCAGATTCTTTTCCATTATAAGTTATTACAAAATATTGAATATAGTTCCCTGTGCTATATAGTAGATCCTTGTAATCCTCATTTAAATTGAAAATATCAGAATGAACTCATAATTTTTGTTTCCAAAAAAACCCAAAAACCCTAGTTATATGCATTGAAAAGGCCTAGAAAAAAATGATAACCCAGAGAGGGCAGACAGCAGAAGGAAGAAGAACTATAATTCTGCAGCCTGTGGAAGGAAAACTACATTCACAGAAAGATAGACAAAATGGAAAGGCAGAGAACTTTGTACCAGATGAAGGAGCAAGATAAAACCCCACAAAAACAACTAAATGACGTGGAGATAGGCAACCTTCCAGAAAAAGAATTCAGAATAATGACAGTGGAGATGATCCAGGACCTCGGAAAAAGAATGGAGGCAAAGATCGAGAAGATGCAAGAAATGTTTAACAAAGACCTAAGAGAATTAAAGAACAAACAGAGATGAACAATACAATAACTGAAATGAAAACTGCACTAGAAGGAATCGATAGCAGAATAAATGAGGCAGAAGAACGGATAAGTGACCTGGAAGACAGAATGGTGGAATTCACTGCTGTGGAACAGAATAAAGAAAAAAGAATAAAAAGAAATGAAGACAGCCTTAAGAGACCTCTGGGACAACATTAAACACAACAACATTCGCATTATAGGGGTCCCAGAAGGAGAAGAGAGAGAGAAAGGACCCGAGAAAATATTTAAAGAGATTATAGTCGAAAACTTCCCTAACATAGGAAAGGAAATAGAAGCCAGAAGGGAGTGGCATGATACACTTAAACTGATGAAAGGGAAGAACCTACAACCAAGATTACTCCACCTGGCAAGGATCTCATTCAGATTTGATGGAGAGATCAAAAGCTTTACAGACAAGCAAAAGCTAAGAGAATTCAGCACCACGAAACCAGCTCTACAACAAGTGCCAAAGGAACTTCTCTAAGTGGGAAACACAAAAGAAGAAAAGGACCTACAAAAACAAACCCAAAACAATTAAGAAAATGGTCATAGGAACATACATACCGATAATTACCTTAAACGTGAATGGATTAAATGCTCCAACCAAAAGACACAGGCTTGCTGAATGGATACAAAAACAAGACCCATATATATGCTGTCTACAAGAGACCCACTTCAGACCTAGGGACACATACATACTGAAAGTGAGGGGATGGAAAAAGATATTCCATGTAAATGGAAATCAAAAGAAAGCTGGAGTAGCAATACTCATATCAGATAAAACAGACTTTAAAATAAAGACTGTTACAAGAGATAAGGAAGGAAGTACATAATGATCAAGGGATCGATCCAAGAAAAAGATATAACAATTATAGATACATATGTACCCGCCAAAGGAGCAACACAATACATAAGGGAACTGCTAACAGCTATAAAAGAGGAAATAGGGCTTCCCTAGTGGCGCAGTGGTTGAGAGTCCGCCTGCCGATGCAGGGGACATGGGTTCGTGCCCCGGTCCAGGAAGATCCCACATGCCGCGGAGCGGCTGGGCCCGTGAGCCATGGCCGCTGAGCCTGCGCGTCCGGAGCCTTGCTCCGCAACGGGAGAGGCCACAACAGTGAGAGGCCCATGTACCACAAAAAAAAAAAAAAAAAAAAAAAAAAAGGGATAATAACCCCAATTGCTTAAAACACATCAAATATACAAAAATCCATAAATGTATAATGATATGCAAAAAATCCTCAATGGTTACTTCCGGAAGTTGCTAGGCAACATTAGTTTAAAATGAATAAAGGGGAAAAAAATGAATAAAGGGAAAGAATCAAGATTTATCCAACCTTTCCTACATGACCCGTGTATCAGGATAACCAAAGAGTAGTTGTGGAAAAGTTCTCCTGAAAGAATTCTAGCTAATAAACGCAGAAGGAACGACCCTTAGAAAAATCACCATTTTACAACCCTTGTGAAATACTCTATCTGGGCAATAATTATATGGATATTCAACCATTATCTAAAGATTGATGAGGAACTTACAGTGCTCAAATTGACATCATCCAAACTAAGACTTGCAGACATTATGGGCCTCATGTTGTGATGTCCAAGGAAGTACCCAATACCACCAAGGCATTTTTTCCTAAAAACTGAACCTAAATCAAATCAAGACTTTACATCTACCATTTTACAGGAAATAAGAGAGAAAAAGGAGCAAGCTAAATGAAATCTCAAGGAAGTAATTAGCCAAATCCAGAACATGTGTGCTGTGGACTGAATGTTTGTATCCCCTTAGGTGAAAATCTTAACCCCCAATGTGATGGTATGAGGAAGCAGGAGCCTGTGGGATGTGATTAGCTCACGAGGCTAAGTCATGAATGAGATTAGTTCCATATAAAAGAGACTCCCGAGAGCTCTCCTGCCCCTTATGCTTTGTGAGGACACAGTGAGAAGACTGCCATCTAAGAACCAGGAAGCGGTTCACAATAGACATCAAAACTGCTGGCACCTTGATCTTGGGTTTTTCAGTCTCCAGAACCGTAAGAAATGTTGTTTGAACCACCCGGTCTACGGTTGTCTGTTACGGTAGCAGCCCAAATGGACTACGACAGTGTGATATATTCTACAGGAAGAATGATCCAATTTCTCCAACAAATCAAAAAAAAAAAAAGAAAGGGAGGGAATACGGTTAAGGACTAAAAGTGACTTAAAAGTTCCAACAAATGTAATGTGTGATCTTTGACTAGATCCTAACCTAAAAAGACGTCCTCGACAACCAGGGAAATTTGAATATCAGATGATTTTAATGAATTGTAATTGATTTTGTGAGATATATTAATGGCATGGTAATTATATTTACAAAATTAGAAGTCCTTTTGAGATGAATATGAAAGAATTTATAGGTGAAATGACAGGTAGCTAGAATTTGCTTTAAACACTGGAAGAAAAAATGTTTGGGAAGGGGTTGATAAGATTGGCAAAATTTGGGGCTTCCCTGGTGGCATAGTGGTTAAGAATCTGCCTGCCAAGGCAGGGCACAACAGTTCGAGCCCTGGTCTGGGAAGATCCCACATGCCGCGGAGCAGCTAAGCCCGTGCACCACAACTACTGAGCCTGTGCTCCAGAGCCCACGAGCCACAACTACTGAGCCCGCGAGCCACAACTACTAAATCCTGCACGCCTAGAGCCCGCGCTCAGCAACGAGAGAAGCCACCGCAATGAGAAGCCCACGCACCGCAAGGAAGAGTAGCCCCCGCTCGCAGCAACTAGAGAAAAGCCCGCGTGCAGCAACAAAGACCCAACACAGCCAAAAATAAATAAATAGAATAAATAAATCTATTTAAAAAACTGTTGGCAAAATTTGATAACTGTTAAAGGTAAGTGATGGGTACGTGAAGATCCATTACACCATTCTCTCCACTTTGTATATGTCAGAAAATTTCCACAATAAGAAGACTGATTTTCAATTTTGAAATTGAAATTAAGTTTGAAGAGCATATGTGGCTGAGGAATTAGACACATTACATATGCTCCTGGATAACCAAATTATAAAATATCCTCTTATCAACAGGTTTTACTTTTTTCAAAAATAGGGACAAGTTTGTTGTTGGGTTTTTTGTTTTTCCTTTTTACTTCGCTTAGATATGGATTGTTAAATTATAATTTAATCAGGTGCTCTTTTGTCCTAAATTTATTACGGGATAAATAAAAACCAAACTATTTATTTAAAACTAAAATAAAAATTTAAAGATAGGCTTATTTCCCTGTCAACATTAAAGAGGGTTCTTTGTAGTTAAACTACAGAGTGTTAATCTAAAAACTAAAAAGGCTGTAGAAAAGTGAAAAATAAATGGCCTATTGTATTCCAGAGCCTAAGTCCCAAAAGGCTAAACATTTATTCATTCATCGGATACAATGTCAATGTCAACTATTTACTTAGCTACCATGTGAGATGACCAGCAGTATCACACTGCTTCTTTTGAGATTTAAGCTCATTTTATAAATGCTAGTCTTCCTTTTGCCTTAAGATAGCAACATGTAAGTTGAAATGCAGTAACTTCTGAAAATAGGTTTTTACAGAGATCATTAGCCAAACAGAATAAAGTACCTGTACAAGTTGAAAGAAAAACTAGCTTGTGAACTCAAAATACCACATTACTACCAACAGGTCATCAATAAAAACAACATAAAATTTAACTAAAGGCAATCACTGTATACATATACTTCATAATAATGTTTGAATCGGCAAACATATAAATGTCCATGCACGCGTGTATGTGTACGACAGTGCCCTGTACATGAAAACTCATATCACTTTCACTCATCTGTCCTAAAGCATTCTCACTTTCTACTAAATGGTGACAAATGGATTCGCATCCTAGATGGCTGTTCCACTAGAAGATAGTATTTCTAAAGAAAGAAATTAATTTAGGAAAAAAACAACAAAAACACCCACAAATATTAAGAAAATATGCATGTACCTCATTTTCTAAATAACCTCCCTAAAAGATATAAGAAAACTGTATGAAGCAACAAAAAGAGTATCCTTTCAGTTTCAACTTGAATTGATACTAATTCATTATCAAAGAAAAGATAAAGAATTCAACAATCTTCAAAATACTGCTTTAAGATGAGAGAGAGAGTAATGACGAGGGATACTATGACAATAATAATATTTCTATAACGCAACATCATTCCTAGACAAGAATTACATACCGAAGTAAGTTCTGAGGATGCGACCCATATCACATCAACAAGTAGGAGAATAACAATCCCAAGAGCCATTCGCCTGCGCTGAGTGAAACCACTGCTCTGGGAATTCATTCGGTTCATGATAAATACACACACCATTTGCAGTCTGTTTCGTGAAAATACAGATCACATTAGAGGAGATATTTTTTAAATAACCATTAAAAAATGAGAAAATTAGTATCACGGAAATATCTTACATTTGTTAAGCTAACGTTCAGGTTGAAAGTCATACAGGTAAAAAAAAAAAAGGTGTGTAATTTACCTTATTTTAAAGGCCTTTCTGAGGTCTTCAAGAGCAGCGCCTGAAAACTGGTCAGATCTGAGCCTAAACGGAGGTGAAAAACTCTGCGCACCTAAAAACCACCACAAAACAATGCTTATGAAAACATCAACCACCCAACATAAGCTTCCTAAGCTCTTTTTCACTCTTCACCTTCCAAATGAAAGAATATCAAAGTGTGTAAAATATAACTGACACTTTCCTCTAGACTTTCATGTTATCCGTTGTGTATTTCTAATTATACTCAGAAAAGAACATAGTACAGGAAAAAAAAAAGCAGTATTCAACAAACGGCATATTTAAGAATAGTTAGCTACTGAAAAATAGCTTCTCCGAGTTTCATAAATACAGAACTGCATTGGCCTCCCGTGCCTCTCTCCGGAGGTACCCACTCCCGGGACAGCGTCTAGACACGCGCCTGTTCCTAAGTGTCTTTTCCGTCCCCGATCTCGAGCGGAGTTGGGTGATGTGAGAGGAAGGGATTTGTTGTGAGTCTCGACGGCACGTTTCCAAGCACCTCACGTGGTAAAGGGAAAGGATCCTCCAGGCTTCCCCACCCACCCCTGTCCACTTATTTTAGCTCTAAATAGTCATTCACGAGATGGGTGGGGAAAACAGCTGTTAAAGGGAATCTTCCTTTTTCGGAGGAAAAAAAAAAAGTTAAGCCGGTGACGCCTCCCCTGGGAAGGCGAGTAAAGCCCTGAAGTGGCGGCGCCCAGGCAGCTTCCCCAGACACCGTTGCCGTTTCGGTCAAAGCACGTCGGCTGCTACCAAAGGCTGGAGGTGGGGCTGTTGGTGGACCCTCGATCCCGGCTTCGGTGCCGGGTGATTTCGCGGGCCTCCCGTGCCTACCTACCTGGCCTTCTTGCCCCGCGATGGTGTCGTGGCGGCACCATGAGCGGACCCGGCCCGGACCCGCCGCCGCCCAGGGCCACGGCCGCGGCCTCGGACTCACAGGGCTGTCGCGGCGCCTGACATTGCGCTGCGCTGGAGGCCCAGCCCCTGAAGCCGCAGTGCCCCTCGGGGCTAGGCTGCCGACGCCACCCGGCTCCACTCGGCCCGGGAGGGCGGGGAGCGGGTGAGACTGAGGAACCGCGCAGACAGCGATGGCCGCGGAGGCCTGGAGCTGGATCCAGGCCCCGCCCTGGCCCCGCCCCCGGCCCCGCCCCCGAGCCCGGCCAGCCAGCCTGGCCTGCGGCCCTGCCCCACGGCCTGAGGGCGGTGGCGCGCGGGTTACGTCACGGAAGCGCAAAGGCGGCCGCGGGAGGGTCCGCCTCTAGGGTGGTTTGGCGGCGCTGGGCACCGAGCGCGGAGGAGGTGCGGCTGGGGCGGCAGGGAGGAGCGGAGGTGGGAAGAAGGGAAGTGGGGCGCGGTGGAAGGAGAAGAGGGAAGCGGGCGTGGGTGGCTGGGTTGGAGCGAAGGTCAAGGGAGGTGGCCGAGCCTCCAGATGGCCCCGCACTAAAAGAAGAGATAGCAACTCCAGGCAACTCTCGATATTCCTTTCTCGAGAAGAGGCCGGAAAAGCAAAATGGCTTGGGAGAACTTCTGCATTCTGGAAACTTTTTGTATGTAAAGTAGATCCCAGCTCTGGGAATTAGAAGCTGTGTCCCTAGGGCAAGCTACTTCACCTCCCTGACCCTCAGTTTCCTCATCTGAAAACTGGGCATAATAATAGTACCAGCCTCATCTGTTCGTTTGTACATATGCCAGGATTACATGAGCGTACAAATGCGAAGGGCTTAGATAATTCATGGCAGGTAGAACACAAATGTTAATAATTATTACATTGTACAGACTTTTTCTTAATCGTCTTCAGTATCCCATAAGAAAAATGGCTTGCCAGCGTGCTGGTTTGCATTTAGAAAACAAAAACAATACTACGAGGTTCTGTATGGAGTTGTCTACCACCAGCGCATTTGTAACATCTTTATGAGATGGTGTGAAGAAATGAAATTTTCTTCTATAGTCAAATGTAGTGCATTTCTTACCTTTTTAATCTCTCGTTTTATTGAAATTGAATGTATTGAATTTTTTCAGTTGACTAATAAAACAATACCAATGGACATTTTTTGTGTTAATCTAGTCAATTTCTAATAAACTATCAGCATCAAGCTCCTCTAATAAATTATTCAGAAACGTACCACGCAGAATAGAAAAACCTTAACCATTTACTTAAAATTACTACTTAGGGGAAATTTGTTTGTAGACATTAATCAAATTATTTCAGTACCTGCTTTATCCTTTCTTTAGGGTGTCAGGCTCATAATATGCTTAAGAAGTTTTAAGCTACATTTCTGATACACAGACTGAAAAAAACAGTAGCATTATGAATACCTCCCAGGATCTAAGAGTCAGGAAAATTAGGTTCTAATTCTTAATCTGACCACAATTTATTGTGTAATCTTGAGGACTATTATTCTACCTCAGTTCTCCATCTATAAATATGCTGATATTCTTATGTGTTTCTTAAATAAATAATGCAAGTGTAAGTACTTTGTAAATGTATATAAATTACCATTATTACCACTTATTTCCAGAGCATCTGCTAAAGGACAGTGCCTCTAATCCTAGGTTAATCTTCCCTTAACATTTTTTTCCCAGCACACTCTGAGGGAAATTCCACTGGACTACTCTGAGTCAACAGGCCCTGGTGTGGTTTCTGTGCTGTGGCATCCTGACCTCAGGCATTTCTTTCTTTTGTCCCCATATGTCTTGTCCAAGGCCAAGTCCTCAGAAACTTCAAAGTCTTAGAAAGCTGCTTTCTGATATGTTTAACTCATCTCTGTGTGATTAAGTCTTAAAAGCAGGTATCTTTACATTTCCCTTCCTACCAAATCCCAGCTGTCTACATTTTCAAATATAAATTACACAAGAGCAAGGATTTTTGCCTATATGGTCCTCCACTATCTCCTCAGCACCTAGAATAGTGCCTAACACAGAACTGCAGTCAATATTTGTTGAATGAGCTTGAACATCCTGCTGTCTCTTGACCTTTTGAAGCCAATTTTCTTCCTCATATATTCTTTTCTGTTGGTAGTACTATTTTCGTAGTCTCACAGGCTTAAAAAGATTGATCTTTCATTTTTATTAATTTCCTTTTTACTCTTCAAAGTCGATCACTCTTCAAGTCCTTTTGAAATCTCTCAATAGTAGACCCTTAAGATTCATCACTTAAGTCTTAAAAAAAAAAAATCCCCCGAAATATAGAGAATATAATTTCTTCAGTAAGTACCTATGTTACAATATGAATATGAAAGCAAAGTTGTATGTGAGTGTACAGGGCAGTCACTAGTTAACTAACTCCTGTACACCGGTATCAAAGATTACATTTTAAATTCAAGCCTCAGTAAAATTACAAATGGCTATGTCATGAGCCTTTGGAGCCCCCAGTTAATAGTTGAAACCACTTATAATAGTTCTATGAATTCCAAGTGCGGAAATAAATAACACTCTAAGGAGAACAAGCAAAAGACATTTATTCAGAGCTTGTGATAGGAAGGCAGGCAGCTCCCATCACTTGTATTTGGCAGAGACTCAAAGACAGGCAGGGAAGTGTAAAAACTTTACAGTAGAAAATGGGAACTGCTTCAGGATGCCTTGATTGTTGGCATGGGGAAACGAGAAAGCCTAACCAGAAGCAAGGCATTCTATGTGGTTGGTCAGGGGTGCGTATCTGCCTTTCTCTGGTTGGTCCTAAGTTGGAAACAGGGCAAAAACTTAGGAAGCTGGCAGTTACTGATCAAGTCCTGGCCAACAGTCTACTCTTGTAGCTTGTATGTTATCATCATATTCTCTTTAGTACCTACCAGAATGCTGGGTACACAAGCTCAATAAATAATTGATTTGATTTGTATCTAACACATGGCCTACTGGATGGAGGTTCACAATTTTTTTTTTTTATTGTACACAAGAGACTGCTTTTGAATTTGAATTACTGCATTTTACGGGGTAAATAATATGTTGTAATGGAAGTCATTACCTTGGGAGAGTCTGGGATATCTAAGGTCCTATGGGTTTATTGTGTACACTCAAGTCCTAGACTTTAAAGGGTTTACAGGCAGGTTGGAGTAGCAAAATAGCAAGAGATCTGAATAAAAGTTCCAAACATATATAGAATAGGCATCCCAGGACAGTGCTTGACTGCTGGCCACTCATTGCCATGCCCTTGAGGGTATTGGCCAGAGTTCCGCAGGCATGATCTCTTTAGGTAAATATAAAGAAGGCTTTAGAAAACAGATGGATCTGAGCTTCATTTGAATGATGGGTAGAACTTTGATGGGGGCAGGGTAGAGGAATGATTTTTTTTTCTAAGAGAGTAAAAGAGTATGAGTGTGGGGAAGGAAAAATTCTTTTTTCCTTTCATCTTCCTAGGTTCTCCAGCTGGGGTCCTATAAAATTAGACTGACAAAAGACAGATTAACAAGGGAAGGACAAACGGTTTACCAACACATACAGGGCATATCGTTAGGGAAAAATCTCAAGGAAAAGTAACTCAAATGGGCGGTTAGAGCTTGGGCTAATGTAGCATCTTAACAAAACAATAATTTCTAGAGATGTGACAAAGGAAAAGAGTTTCAGACTTTCAGGTGCAGCAACCCATGAGAAGGTAAATACGTAGGGGCAGCTAATGGAATAAGGTTGGTCTGTGCAGGTCCACCTTGGCTTTCTGTCTTCTTCGTGGCCGTAAATCTTCCCAAGGAGAGGGGATTTAAGTATGGCAGTCCTTAATTTTTCAGAAGTTTCCGCTTTTAGTCAGCAAGGCTTCTTTCTGCATCTGTTGATCTCATTTGCCTCCAGCTCAAAATAATCCTTATGCCAAAGTGACAGTTTTGGGGGGTGGCACATTCTGGTCTCTGACATGAGCAAGAAAGAAAGGTGTGTCCAGAGACAACTGGTAAAACACTTGACAGAACACAGCATATATGGAGGGAAGGAATGGGAATTAAGACAGATCAGGTGAATTCTGGGGAGGCTGCAGCGTGTTGTGGGAGCTAGTTCAGGGAGTTTGGACTTATAATTTGTATGTGAGGAGAAGCGAAGAGCTTTTAAATAAGAGAGAAACACTTTTAGTAAGGCAGAAATAATTAAGTGTCCACTTGATGGCTACCAGTATGGTAGTATTGTTGGGGCACTATGTAAGACATGGCCCTCAAGAAAACCATGTTATGGACAAAACTGATTATCTAATTAAAGCAGGCATTTGCTAAGCTAGAAAGTACTGAATCTAAACCTACTTGGCTAGTATCCTTTTAGCACTATGTACCACGCTGGACGCCAAATCGATGCTCTTTTTGAAAATGGTCTCGCTGGAGTGTTACTTCCTTTTATATCTTACCGGTGAAGGCATAATTGGTGAGGAACAAGATAAGAAAATAAGAGCCCCATTTAATTGATGCTGAGGAGTTTAAGAGTGGCGCCGCCCGTGCCCACCCTGTGCTTTCAGCCAGCCCATCGGCCTCCTGCCAGCTGAGGGGCCCGTGCCAGCAGGTCACAGCATGGCAACGGGGAGCTCGTTGACAGCCACATCCACTTCCCAACGTGCTCTTGACCTCCTCAGCCTCTCCCTTGTTCTCTCATCTCCCATCTTGGTCTTGTGCTCTGCTCCTGATACCTGATACCTGACACCACGCGCCCAGTACAACCTTGGCCCTTTCCTCTCTTATCATTTGCACCAACACCTGCGTTCCCATCTGCTGCGAGGCAGTAAATGAACAACCCGGCCTGAGTCTCACAGTCCCTGGAACACTTCTACAGCCCATGTGGCCCATGAACAGCCCAGGTTGCCTCAACTCCCAAATGAGAAAATTTGAAAAAAGCAAAACTGAGGCTATGATATATGTAACAGGTTGTTAGATGTGACTCTTTGTGTTATATTCTGCTTTGAGCAGAGGCCCCGAAACAGAATAAACAATAAGTAGCGAAGACAGTCATGTTCTAAGGTAAGGGATTAGACTGTAACGGGAGTGTCCTAACCCAGTTTTACTGTCAGCACACCGCTCATATCCAGGCTGTATATGTAGACTAAGAATCCATGAGAAGAGTCTAAAAATGGGAAACTATGCATTTGTTTGAAGAGCGTTGTCACATTATCTGAATATTCCCATCAGCATCCCCCTAGGGATTCGGGATGTGTGCTTCTCCCCACCTCAGGACCAGCAAGGGAGGAAGTAGGCACTTCTAGAGAGTATTCAAAGGTCTTAGCGCATGTTCTCTTGAGTTTAAGGAACACAAGGGCTGGTGCCTGAGTCTGGGGCAAGAAGATGCAACTAGGGCTTACTGGAGCCTTGCTGCTCTGTCTGCATGATAAGGAAACAGAATTCTGATGGGAACGGCCTATATTTACAGGAAGAAAAATGAAGATGAATTTCTCACGGGCTAGAGGTGGACCACATAGGAAGGAGCCATATTGGGTTTCTTAAGAGTGACTCTACCAACAAGGGCTGCCTCGAGGGATGCGATATCTCTAACAGAGAACTACTCGGGGGAAAATTATAAGTGGTCAAAGAGATGAGACAGGCCCTTGCCAAGGAAACTACAGGAAACATATGTCCCAGCAGAAGCATTCCATGAGAATGAAGATCTGCGTTTGGAATACACCATGCCGGTGGTGTTCTAGTAAAGGTTTAACAACAAGACCTCCAGGAAAAGAGTCAGATTTGTAGCATTTCTGACTTCCAAGGTAAGATTCCTTGGCTTCTGCTGCAGCCAACTTCGGGGTACCAACGTGACATCACTAAACATGGAAAAGATGCACAAGACACCACTGTAAAGTGCTTCCACCGTGCATATACGGTAGACATAAGTAAACTCAAGACAAGAACATAGAAAACAGTAAAATGTAGCTAAGTAGTTAGAAGATAATGAGTATTTGTTATCTTTGATTTTAAAACATTTATTTAATGGTAAGTTTGTATATGATTTAATTTTTAATGATGTCTGGATTTAACAACCGCACAAAATTCCTGATAATTGAACAATTAGCCCTTGAGGGTTGGTACAGGCAAACTTAGCATACGCCACTGTACCATTCCCAGACGGCAGAGATGTCATATTACAGCCAAACCAGTCAGGTAAGACCTTTTCTGTCCCTTCCCTGGCATCCTTCCTCTGCCGTATCCCCTATCCACAGAGGTATCAGACACAGCCTGGTGAGTGGCAGAAAGGAAGTAAAATAAGATAGGGAATAAAGAAACTAGCCAAGCTTCCCTCCCAGCTGCAGGCTTTCAGGCCTGAAATAGCCCTGGGCTGGCAGAAGGGTGAAGCTTAAATTGAATGAGAGTTAGGAATTATATGATTATTAGACTAAAATTAACTTTTAAACATCTAAACGTATCCAGAAAAGCTAAGCAACATGCCTACTATTTCATCCTGGGGCAGCAAAGAACAGAGAGAAAAATCAACTTTATAGGGGAAAAGGTGAGAAAGCATAATGTCATTTTATGTGTGTATCCTTCAGTCATTCAATAAACAAATATCCTAACTATGCATTGCTGTGTAACCAATTACTCTAAAACTTAACATCTTAAAAATTATTTCACAGTTTCTGTGGCTCAGGGATTTGGGAGTGGTTTAGCTCTGTGGTTCTGACTCAAGGTCTCTCCGTGAAGTTGCAGTCAAGATGTTGGCTGGGCTGCCATCATCTGAAGGCTTGACTGGGGCTGGGGAATCTGCTTCCAAGGTGGCGCACTCACATGGCTGTTGTCAGGAGGCCTCGCTTCCCTGCTAGTTGTTGCTCTCAGTTTTTCTTGCTAGCTTCTGGTCTCAACTTTTCCCCAGGTGGGCCTCTCCACATACTGGGTGTCCTCATGACATGGCAGATGGCAGGCTTACCCAGGTTAAACAGTGTGAGAGGGAGAGTAAGGAAGAAGCCAGAATGACACACCATCATCTTCACTATACTCTACTCATTTGAAGCAAGTCACTGAATCTACCCCACACACACGGGGTGGGGCAGAGGGATGAGGCTCCGCCTTTTGTAGGGGGAAGTGTCAAACTTGTGGACGTATTTTAAAACCACCACAACCAATAAACACATCTAAATGAATAAATACATATGTATTTGCTGTAGTCAAGTTATCTCCAATCAGGATGTAGCCATTGCGAATTTATTGAAGGTAATTCATTGAACTGACTCTTTTTATCTTTATGTGACAGGAGCGCTAGCTTGAGTCTTAGAGTCATTTAGAATTATCTGGGAACCGGTGGCAAACTGAAAGCTGGTGGTACAAAATAAAAAAGCTGGTGGTAAAAAAAAAAAGCTGAGGTTTTTCAGGAAAATGACTGATCCTAAGAAAGAAATAATCAGAGAGCAATCCTGTGGCCCTGAAAGAAAGTCTTGGCCCTCAGAAAGGAGGAGCAATTCTAAGTAAAACATGGTATTAGTCTCATTTCTAGCATCTCAGCCTCACTGCGGGACAACAATAATGCTGAGAGGTGGAAGCCCTCTGTGGTGCCCGAGCAAGAGAAGGCTAATATACATGTAGATGCATATTCCTAGCAACACTATTCACAATGGGCAACGGAAGCAAACTGTCTTAGTACGTTTGGGCAGCTATAACAAAATATCACAGACTGGGCAGCTTATAAACAACAGACATTTCTCAGTTCTGGGGGCTGGGAAGTACGAGATCAAGCACCAGCACGGTCACGTTTTAGCAGGAGCCCTTTTTCTGGTTCATAGCTGGCACCTTCTCTCACTGTGTTCTCACATGGTGGAAGGACCAAGGGATCTCACTGGAGCCCCCTTTATTAGACACTAATCCCATTCATGATGGCTCCGCCCTCATGATTTAAAGAACTTCCCAAAGGCCCCACCTACTAATACCATCACATTGGGCTTTAGGATTTCAACATATGAATTTTGGGTGGACACAAACATTCAGACTATAGCACATCTCAAGTGTCCATCAACAAATGAATGCATGAACAAATCTGGTATATATATTTATATATAAAACAGAACAGTACTCAGCTGATTGAAGGAATTAAGTGCTGATTCATGCTACAACATAGATGTACCTCGAAAACATTATGCTAAGTCAAAGAAGTCAGACAAAAGGTCACATATTGTATGATTTCATTTACCTGAAATATGCAGAATAGGTAGATCCCTCGAGACAGAACAGAAATCGGTGGTTTCAGGGGCTCAGGGAGGAGAGAATTGGGAGCAACTGATCAATGGGTAGAGGGCGTCCTTTTGGGATGATGAAAATGTTTGGGAACTAGATGGGCGTGGTGACTGCACAACATTGTGCCACGGAACTGTTCCCGTTAAAATGGTTCATTTTATGTTATGTGAATTTTGCCTTAATTAAAAAAAATTGATGAGAGAGAGAAGGCTTGTATGTGAGCACAGGTATGAAGCATCTAGAGACTCCAGAAATCTTTGGAGGGGGCACAGGAGATCTTTCAGGGCATGAGACCCAGCATCACGTGTGTGCATGGGTGGGAGTACAAGCCAGTGAAACTAGAAGTAGAGCTGCTACTATGAACTTGGACCCACTTGAAAGCCTGGGCAAATTCAAGTTTCTAACAGTAGGTGCCAAGAATAACGTGCTTAACATGAGTTGTCCACGCTTAGTAGTTCACGTCATGGAAGCTCAATTTGTCCAGTCCCCATCTGACTTTTGAGAGCCCTTTGTCAGGCGGAGGCAGGATTATATGTTTTGGAGCCAGGAAAGAGCCCCTCTCTCCTTTGGTGAAATTAACTCATTCATGAAAAGATTCAGCCTACTGGTGCTCGGAACCCTAAGAAGAAAAGGAGATTTTTAATGCGTGGTGACCTAAAATAACTGAGCCTTTTCCTCAATAGCTAGCAACTCTCTGCTAGCCTGCTCACCACTTTAATTTGCCTGGTTTATTCCCAAGAGTGCTCAGTGGCTACAGGAACAAACATCTCACCTCTTTACCTTATTCCAAACCAAGCTAGAGAGTGCTTCCTGGGAAGTGATTCTATGGAAGGGGCCTTGCTTCCGTGGCCACAGTTAGGATTTCCCTGAGAAACCCTAAGATGACTCTGGGACCTTCGCTTCAGGCAAGACTCCAAGGGCCTCGTTTTTCTTCTGGAGCTCACAAAAGACGTAAGCAAAATTTATTCATAATGTAATAATTTAAAAATATTTAAAAGTGCCTTTGTATGCGCAGGACGGCCTTTAGAAAGTGTGCGATACAGGTTTGTACAGATGTATGTATATATATTATTTACTATACTAAATATTTTACACCATAGGTTCGTAACACTATAATTCTTAGTCATTCTGAGGAACAAAATATTCTAGAATTATAACTCAAATCATATTATAAGTCTGAAAAGGTATTGCTTCATATCATAGGCCCTCAAATGGCAATTGATCAAAAATTATTTATTGATGCTCTCGTATAGGACCATTGCTAGACAACGTGGGGAATATATTCATTGACTCCACAGATATTTCTTAAGTGCCTGCTATGCCCCATCCCCTATTCAAGACACTGGCCTGTCTTAGAATGACCTTAACTTCAAGGCACTGGAGATATAGCAATAAACAAAATAAATAAAGCCCTTATACTTTGGAGCTTATTTTCCAGAGGTGGGAGGTAGACAATAAATAAGCAAACAAAACCAAAAATAAGTAAATACAGATTGTGATAAGTGCTCTGAAGGAAATAAAAATGGAAATGTGATAGTAATTAGGAGAGACCAGTTTCCAATGGATCTCTTAAGGAAGGTCTCTCTAAGGAGGTAACTTTTGTTCGGAACGCTGAGATTGAACCAGTAATGTGAATAGCCGTGGGGTGAGCAACCCAATGGAGGAAACAATAGGTGGTTTAAGAAGGAAGACCTGGGCTTCCCTGGTGGCGCAGTGGTTGAGAGTCCGCCTGCCAATGCAGGGGACGTGGGTCCGTGTCCCGGTCTGGGAAGATCCCACATGCTGCGGAGCGGCTGGGCCCATGAGCCATGGCTGCTGAGCTTGCGTGTCCAGAGCCTGTGCTCCGCAATGGGAGAGGCCACAACAGTGAGAGGCCTGCGTACCGCAAAAGAAGGAAGACCAGGTGTGGCTGAGGCCTTGGTGTGCAAGAAGAGGTATAAGATGGGACTGAAGAGGTAAACACCAGCCAACACACAGAGTCCTGAGGCTCGTGGGAAAAGTTTGAATTTCCTTCTTAGTGTAATGGGAAGCCACTGATCAGTTTTAAGCAAGGGAGTGACAAAATTCTGGGTGACATATTTTAAAAAATTACTCTGGCTGCCATATGAAGAATGAATAGGAGGGTGGATACAGGGAAAACGGAGAAATTAAAAGGTTATTTTTGGAAGTCCTGAGGGAGATGACAGTGTCTTGGATTTGATAAGGAGTCAGGAAAATGTAGAGACATGGGCAGATTTGAGATAGGTTTTAGAAATAGAACTTCCTGATCAACTGGATGTGGTATTGACATGAAGAGCACTAAACATCCTCTTGACAGAGGAGACTGTGTCTTTAGTGCCTATAAGATTACCTTGAACATACATGTATTTGTTGAATCAATAAAACTTCCTGAACATGTAGAAATGTAGGAACCAAACAAGAAATACAGAATAGTGTTATCAAATCCTACTTTGTGTGTTACCTTTAAGAGCCACTAGTGAACATAAAAGATAAAACTAGTGGTCAGCTATTCCAGGTTGGGGGCAGGTGAGACAGAATAGGATTAATAAGTGACAAAGTGGAGCGGAGAATTGTCTCAGCTGGAAAATGGGGTGAGTCAAGAACCAACTAATGACAGGGTATAGCAACCAAAAAACTGCCTTGCAGGAGGTAGGGAGTAGACATCCTGTTGAAAATATCCTTAATTTGCCTTTTAAAAAGATACATTTAAAACTCTAGGTCGAAATCTTTTGAAGCAGTGAGCTATTTGCATATATGGATATTGTTAGGCTAGATTTTGAAAGCTAAACCTTGCGAAATTTAAAATACCCAACTTCCCTGGTGGTCCAGTGGCTAAGACTCCACTCTGCCGACGCAGGAGGGAACTAGATCCCACATGTCATAACTGAGTTCGCGTGCCGTAACTAAAGACCCCGCACGCTGCAACTAAAGATTCTGCATACTGCAACTATGACCCGGTGCAGCCAAACAAACAAACAAACAAATAAATAAATAAAATATTAATAGATAAATAAAATAAAATACCCAGAGTCTTGCTTCACCTTCCCAGGTCCTCGGTATTGTGCTTTCCAGGGTTTTGAACTGCAGTTCATTTAAGAATTAAGATATAAAATAGGCAATTTCTTTCTTTTTTTAAAAATTATTTTGGCCACACCATGCGACATGTGGGATCTCAGTTCCCTGACCAGGGATCGAACATGTGCCCCCTGCAATGGAAGCATGGAATCTTAACCACTGGACCACAAGGGAAATCCCAAAATAGGTAATTTCAAAATTAGAAATTTGTGGGTGGTGAGAAGACGAGGCAGCCAAAACTCTCAGAAAATCCTCATCTTAGAATGACCTTAACTTCAGCTTCCCCTCCTGCTAGGAGTTTGCCTATTAATGTCTCCTTGGAGCAGCTGTTATCACTGAAACAGTTAAGCCTTTCGAGGTCATTAAGTATGAGAGGGACACATGAACAAGGAAAATCTGAAAAATGTGGTTAGAGCCCACTAAACTTAGCATTCACATCTTAGCAAAGGTTAATTTTTATTTTTTTAGAGCAGTTTTAGGTTCACAACAAAGTTAAGGGGAAAGTACAGAGAATTTCCCTGTATCCCTCCCACCCAACTTCCCCCTCTACCAATGCCTCTCAGATTAAGACAGTATGTTCAATGTGGTGATTTTACATGTACACAGTTTTTCATGACTCTCTTGTCTGACAAAGACAAACAAGTTAAAAGACTGTTTTGCACAATGTACGTTTGTGGCAGCTAAGATAAGTTTCTGATAGTTCAGCATGATTACCCTTCAATTTTCCTTGAAGACCAAGTCGATCACTGCCCCACGGGCACCAAAAGCAGCTCCTCTGCTATTTCACACAGGCTTTCCTGTCGTTGGTGCGATGTGTCAGCTGCCTTCATTCTACCACCTTCCCTGCCAGACTTAAACTGTCCATGATCATTTTCCCTCAAGTAAATGAAAAGAATAAACCTTCTGAAACTAATTGCGTATCACACTGGATTTATCTGTCTGTGTCTTGTCATTGGTCAACTAGGGCTTTGAACTTTGACTGAAATGTAGTTTCATCATAAAGATTACATGGAGTCAACCCAACCCTTTCTCATGCAGCTCCTGGGAAAAACTGTAGTGGAGACAATTCAGTACAAACATGTAATAGTAGGGATAATTAAACAAATTAGCAGAAATCCAGTGCTTTGATTCATTAGTTTGCTCTTTATCACATACTTATTGTACTTTGAGCCAGATGTGGTGCTTGCCACACAATAGTAAATAAATCAGCAGTGGTCCCTATTCTTGAGGAGCTCTGTCTAATGTGGTTGTTCTCAATGGGCTGATTTTATCCCCCTGCAAAGAACATTTGGCAACATCTGGAGACATTTTTTGGTTGTTACAATAGGAAAGGCGCTACTGACCTCTAGCAGGTAGAGGCAAGGGAGGGTGCTAAACACCTTTAATACACAGGACAGCTCCATAACAAAGAGTGTCAATAGCTCCCCAAATAGCCACAGCCCAAAAAGTCAATAGTGCTGAGGTTGAGATACTTTAGTTTTATGAATGGAAACATGTTACAGATTTAATGAACAGTTTGTTTGGGATTGATATAGACATCTCAAACCTGCAAAGGGAAATAGGTCCAGCCAACATCAGAAGAAGGCACAAGGATGCACAGATGGTTTTGCTCACTGTGATGTTTTCAGATTCCAGTGCAATGATTCTCAATCTAAGGGCCAATGTAGAATTCCACATAGAGTCTTAAAAACTTTTGGTGACCAGTTTGTACTTCTACTAGGTATCCAGTAGAGAAATGTGGAGCCCAACAGAGAGTTGGGGCTAGCCCAGACCCTACAGTGCTCTTCTTTTCCCTTTCTTTTCTTTCTTTCTTTCTTTCTTTCTTCCTTCCTTCCTTCGTTCCTTTCTTTCTTTCTTTCCTTCCTTCCTTCTTTCTTTCTTTCTTTCTCTTTCTTTCTTTCCTTCCTTCCTTCCTTCTTTCTTTCTCTTTCTTTCCTTCCTTCCTTCCTTCCTTCCTTCTTTCTTTCTTTCTTTCCTTCTCTGCCTTCTTTCCTTCCTTCCTTTCTTTCTTCTCTAAATTCCTTGAGCATTTAGGTATCCAGTAGAGAAATGTAGAGCCCAACAGAGAGTTGGGCTAGCCCAGACCCTACAGTGTTCTTCTTTTCCCTTTCTTTTCTTTCTTTCTCTTCCTTTCTTTCTTTGTTTCTTTCTTTGTTTTTTCTTTCTTTCTTTCTTTCTTTCTCTTTCTTTCTTTCTTTCCTTCCTTCCTCCTTCCTTCCTTCCTTTCTTTCTTTTCTTCTCTGCCTTCTTTCCTTCCTTCGTTTCTTCTCTAAATTCCTCGAGCATTTAGATAACTCTATTTCACACTTTACTATGTATAGCTTTGAAGCTATAGTCTGATCATTTTATGAATGGAAATATTGTCTTCCCAAGAGATGACACAATGTGAAATTTCATCTCTACTTCTTTTTGTCCTCCTTGGCCTAATGTAATGCTAACCATTTAACAGGTGCTAAATAATTGGTTCTTAGTGACTTAAACAAAGGAAGGAAAGACTCATAAAAGCTTCAAATGTAGAGATAGGAAGAGAGAGGGGTATCAAATGTGTCATAAGATGACAACTAAGCACAATGCAGTGGATCAGACAGGAAAAACGCTATAAAGACTATTACTGGGACAACTGGTGCAATTTGAATATGGACTGTACATTAGACGGTATTATGGTATGAAAGTTAAACTTACCAAATTTGGTCATTGTTCTGTGTTCATGTAAGAGAGTGTCCTTGTTCATTGGAGATACATCAGGAAAGGGTAAAGGGTTAAGATATCTGCAACTTAAATGGTTCAACAACACAAATAATAGTAATACTAATGTATGTGTATGTGCACTTACATGTATATACAGATATAAACAGATGGTGACAAAGCAAATATGGTAGAGTGCTAAAACTAGACACTGGAGGAAGAGTGTGTTCACTGTATTGTTTTCAGCATTTTTTCTATAAATTTTTCAAAATAAAGAATTTACAATTTACATATATATAAAAAATACTGTGATGAATATTAATTTAGGCTGGGCAGTTGCTTGAATGCATACATCAAAGAACAGTGAAAGATACTTTCTTGGAAGTTACACCTTTGCCATCTGCTATAAGAGTGAAAGATACTTTCCTGGAAGTTACACCTTTGCCATCTGGCTACAGTGGAAAGAGCAAGGTTCAATTGTGAGATGGAATTAAGCCAGTTATAAGACGTGGCATGCTTTTCTGATTAGGCAACATATGCCAAAGCTACAGTTGGATGAAAGCCTGTAAAACTTGGATGGAGAGATTCTCTAGCTCCCTATTCCAGCTGAAGGGACAATGTCCAAATGCTTATTCCTACACTGTCAAGAAAAAATTTATTTTTCCATTCCCCTTGAACCTCTAACATGGTAGATCAATGGAAGAACATGGTCAAGGTAAATGTCAGAGGCCTAATTCTCTTTTTTCCATCCCTCACTTCAACTACTGGAAATATTCTGACTCCAGTCCAGTGCTAATTCTTTTAGACTACTAGTTTAATTTTTTTCTGCTATGGCGCTCCTAAATACCCTGCATTTCTCCAAAGGTTTCTACACCCCCAACACCTGAAACTCTAGAAACTCCATCATGATCTAGAGTGATTCCAGACTATTATATACTCTTATCATCTGCTAACAGTGAAGAAGTAAACAACATATCAGCCCCATTGCCCCAAGTTTGGAACATCCTTGATTGTTTGGTTTCTTGGATCATTCAACAAATATTTAATGAGTAGTACCAAACCTCCTCCTCTCCCAGCCTCTCACCATCTCAGGAAATGGACCTACCATTGCCCCTGGGGCCTGGAGCAGTGTTAACCTTGTTCACCTTTTTTTTTTTTTTTTTTTTGCGGTACGCGGCCTCTCACTGTTGTGGCCTCTCCCGTTGCGGAGCACAGGCTCCGGACGCGCAGGCTCAGCGGCCATGGCTCACGGGCCCAGCCGCTCCGCGGCATGTGGGATCTTCCCGGACCGGGGCACGAACCCACGTCCCCTGCATCGGCAGGCGGACTCTCAACCACTGCGCCACCAGGGAAGCCCCACCTCTTTTTTATATCCGCAAGGACATCCGCAAGTTCTGCCAGCTCCACATTCAAAATACGTCTTGAGTCCAGCCACTTCTCACACCCTCAGCCTAACCACCAGCACCTCTCACCTTGACAACCAAAATTGCCATCTTACGGAGCTGCTTCCACTCTTACCCCAGACAGTCTATTCTTCAAAAAGCCTTTTGAATGAACTTCTCAAAATAGAAATCAAATCATATCGCTTCCATTTTCAAAACCATTCCACCGTTCCCATCACACTGAATAATTCAAAGTTCTTATTGGGGCCTACAAGGCCCTAAATACTCTGACCCCTTCCTACCTCTCCTACTATTTACCACCTAGCTCACAAGATTCCAGCCACACTACCTTTTAGCTGTTCTTCCATCATCCCCTAGCGCTTCCTGCCTTCAGGCCTTTGTATTTGCCATTTCTTTCCCCTGGAGCACTATTCCTGAAGTGTTCCAAGTCACCTCCTCAGAGATTTTCCCCAATCCATGCAATCTAAAAGTATTCCCCACGCTACCCCACCATCACTTTTCATTCTTCTTAGTATATACTTTTTTTCATAGCACTTACCATGAACTGAAAATACAGTATATATTTATGCATTTGTTTGTCTTCCATCAGAATATCAGCTCCATGAGTGCAGGAACTTTTTGTGTCTTGTTCACCACTGCATCCCCAGCCTCTAGATAAGGGTCTAAAGCAGAGAAGGAGCAAAATCAATATTTCTTGATGGAATGAATGCATAACTAATGCTCTCTGACCAATTTTCGAGACAAAGCTCCCTGTTCCAGAGTAGCTAGCCTACAGTTAATGTTGTTGGAACCACTGTCCTCAGAATTCTTGCTGTTAACTCTTCCCTTGTCCTCCTGGGAGCTCTTTTTTTAAAAATTTTATTGGAGTATAGTTGATTTACAATCCTTGGAGCTCTTAAAGGCCAGGAATAGGGGCTTCCCTGGTGGTGCAGTGATTGAGAGTCCGCCTGCCGATGCAGGGAACATGGGTTTGTGCCCCAGTCCGGGAAGATCCCACATGCCATGGAGCGGCTGGGCCCGTGAGCCATGGCTGCTAACCCTGCGCGTCCGGAGCCTGTGCTCTGCAACGGGAGAGGCCACAACAGTGAGAGGCCCGCGTAACACACACACACACACACAAAAAAGCCAGGAATAGGAGAAGGTAGAAAAAGACAGTAACAGTGTGGAAAAGATCCATTCACTTTTCAGGTTTGGCATTACACATTGGTAGTAGAGTAGGTGCCCACGTACTGATAGGAAAGGCCACTGTGACAAAAAATACCTTCTCTACTAGACTATTACATATCCTGAAATTCTACTCTTAAGGATTAAATTATCAAGTCATCAACATCAAGGTGTTGATTCTTCTTCCATTATTCAGACCATTAACAAATTCTTAATAAAAGATGTTCTTCTCTATCCTCCATGCCTAGCACATGACTTGCACGTGTATATATTCAGTAAATATCGAATAAATGAACAGACTCTCCTTGAGTTTACTGCCTCATTTTCCTTGCCATGCACTTGTCCCTATTCTGCATGTCTTTCCTTTACCACTTCAAACTCTGATAGTTCCTTTCTAACTTTAATTATACACCTGGATTTTTTTCCAGAAATAAATACGCTAGCTACTGGTTAACAGCAAAGTCCTTGGCATCTGAGATGAAGGGCACAGATGCTTTTCTGAAACCTAATCACTTCAGCCTACCGCTCAAACTTGCCAAGGGACTGATTCTGGCCCACGTGTTCCAAAGGTACCTGCCTGCCTTCCCACCCTGAGCCCCTCATTGCGAGGTGGCTAGCCTCCCCACTGTCCTCTGTGTCATTTTTACTCTCACCTTTATAACTGCTTACGTGTTCCTCCACCCTCTGCTTCCTTCAGCCCATGGAAGTAGCATTCATTCTTCAGGGTTTGGATCAAAGAACATCTCAGACCATGCTAAGCTAATTAGTCTCGCTTTCCTCTGAAATCCTATAGCAATAAGTATTAGTACCACTTGGTTTTTTGTTGTTGTTTTTTAAGTTTATTTATTTATTTATTTATTTATGGCTGTGTTGGGTCTTCATTTCTGTGTGAGGGCTTTCTCTAGTTGTGGCGAGCGGGGGCCACTTTTCATCGCGGTGCGCGGGCCTCTCACTGTCACGGCCTCTCTTGTTGCGGAGCACAGGCTCCGGACGCGCAGGCTCAGCGGCCATGGCTCATGGGACCAGCCGCTCCGCGGCATGTGGGATCCTCCCGGACCAGGCCTCAAACCCATGTTCCCTGCATCGGCAGGCGGACTCTCAACCACTGCGCCACCAGGGAAGCCCAGTACCACTTGTTTGAACACATAATTACATATTATCCTGGATCACAATCTAATTCTTCCTGCATTTATCTTGTTTCTCCAGTTTGATTGTATAATCAGGGAACATATTTTATTTTTCTCCTGTATGTCTTCTAAATTTCACACAGAGCCCAGCTGGTTGCTTTTACACAATGCTAGAGCTCAGTTAGTACTTGCTGAATTGCATAGCGTATGAATTAAATACATTTACCACAGGAGAAATGTAACTGCTCTCTAAATGGTTTGGATAAAGTCAAAGATGAATTCCAGGTCTTAGCATTAATAACAAGATGTCCCATCCTAGATCCCTGTTTCAAGACTGAAGGGCATATGAAGGCTCATAAGACATGATGGTGCCCTTCCTCCCTCATTCTCCTGAAGTCAGCCCTCACCAAATGCTGCTTGGCTTCCTTTTCTGAAATACAGGGAAAAAAAATCTCACCACCATATTAAATAATTTGAATCTTTAAAGCATGTTTTTTACATAACTCATCCTGGTAACAAAATTATTTAATCTTTCAACTAAAAACAAACTCCAGATATATTAAAAATTAAGTTGACCTTCCATCACTGGAACTGTCTATCCATCATGAAATTAAATGTTGAATGCTTCATTTCAGCTCTGGAGAATCTCATCCCACCAGAAGAAAGCTATTAAAGATCACTTGGTCAGGGCTTCCCTGGTGGCGCAGTGGTTGAGAGTCCGCCTGCCAATGCAGGGAACACGGGTTCGTGCCCCGGTCTGGGAAGATCCCACCTGCCGCGGAGCGGCTGGGCCTGTAAGCCATGGCCGCTGAGCCTGCGCGTCCTGAGCCTGTGCTCCGCAACGGGAGGGGCCGCAGCAGTGAGAGGCCCGCCTAACACACACACACACACACACAAAAGATTACTTGGTCACATCAAAAAGAGTCAAGAGCAACTTCACAAAGTTCCTACTAACAAAAGATGGGATAATTTCAGCAAAATCAGAATAGTAATTGCATAAATTTTGATTTACCAAACGTGTTTGAAATCCATAACTTAGTTTTTTAAAATCTTATAAAGTTCATTTGTTACCTTATGAAAATGCCAAGTGTCAGATGTGGAAAGAAACTTATGGTTACCAAGGGGGAGATGGGGAGGGGTGAGGGATAAACTGGGAGATTGGGACTGTCCTATACACGCTACTATATATATCAATAAAAGAGGTAACTAATAAGGACCTACTGTATAGCACAGGGAACTCTACTCAATACTTTGTAATGACCTATATGGGAACAGAATCTAAAAAAGAGCAGATATATGTTTAGGCATAACTGACTCACTTTGCTATACAGCAGAAACTAACACAATATTGTAAATCCACTGTACTCCAGTAAAAAAAATTAATTAAAAAAAATGCCAAGTGTCAACTAATTTATTTGAAAAACTGGTACATTTCTTTTTACAGAAATATTCTGGCTAATTAATAAAGGAAGAATAATAATGGAATATCACCCTGATAGATTGTATTATTGACCCAATTATTCACTCCTTCTAGAATCCACACCCTTTTCTCTGTAACTTTGCAATGCCCTCCTGTTGAGCTACCAGGTGTCAAGTTGATAGATTAGGACAACAGCCAAACGGAAGACAACAATTAAGGCTTTTTCATTCATAGTAAGTCCCCTACATACGAATGAGTTCCATTCTGAGAGCTCCGTTCATTAAGTCCAATTTGTTCCTTAAGTCTGACAAAGTTAGCTTAGGTTCCCAACAAACACAATCAGCTATATAGTACTGTACAGTAATAGGTTTATAATACTTTTCACACAATTAATACATAAAAAACAAACAAGAAATAAACAAAACATTTTTAATCTTACAGTACAGTACCATGAAAAGTACAGTACAGTACCAGCTATATCACTGCTGCTTTTACAATTGCTTCCGGACATCCTGGGCTTGAAATAAAGAAACTGCACTGCTGTACTCTATACAGTGCTGTACTCTATACTCTATACAGTAAAGTACACAAAAGCACAACCACTTGTAGAGGATGCACGCATGTGACAGTGGATGCCAGAAACATGAACTGACTTACGTGATTAGACATGGGAATGCACGTTTGTTCTTTAAAAGTTCACATCTTGAAGGTTCGTATGTAGGGGACTTAACTGTACTGCAGAAATGTAGGTAAGAGGCAAAAGAGAAAGGAACCAACTCCCCAGTGTTCCAGTTTTCCCCGTGGAATGACACTGGACTAGGGTCAGTTGAATGCCTTGCAGAGAGGGAGAATCATCTCACTTCTGAGAATCCCTGAACTTCTGGCCTTTTTTTGTGGATCCAGGGACTGGAAGGAAAGAAAGAAAGAAGGGCTCAGAGGGCAAAAGTCCTAAGTCCAAGTGGAGACAAATGCCTCAGTCAAGGCCCCAATTCGGGGGTCTTGGAGGATACACCTGGGAAGAGCCTCGCTGAGGTCCCCAATGAAAAGAACTCTGAATGGAGGTACTTGGGCCAGGAATGTCACCATGTGTGAGAACATGACTGGTGCGGGGAGGGGGGCCTGGATCCTCAACTGTACCTCCAGAGATTGTCGTGGACTTTGTACCAAGTCTGGCGTGAGGAGGGCATCTTCTCCCCCTGAGGTCTGCCAGGCAAAGCCTTGTAGTGGCCTATGGTCAGGCCTGAAACGTCATACACGACCCACTGGAGGCAGGACTACTACCTCTTGACTTGGGACTTGGGGCATATGACTCGCTGTGGTGAACAAGATGAGGTGAAAGTGGTGGTAAATAAGCTAAATAAATACTTATTATCATGTGCTACTGAGATTGTTTGATCCTTTCTCATATAGTAATATCAATAGCTAACTGATACAGTATCCATTTTGCAACCCAAAATGGGTTAATTAATGGGTCTAGGCAGTGATTGCCAATGTTAAAACGAGACAACCAGATATGATGTGCCTCCTGATAAAAGTATACAATGCCACCCATGAAACAGCCTTGCCACAAATCAGAGCTGAAACTGATCAGACCTCTAGATCCAACTACCAATTTACAGAAAACACAAGTGATGGGAGGACATATTAAACAATACTGAAGTCCAGACTGTGGGAAAGTGATGAGAAAAATCCAGTTTCTTAAACAAATAATTTGAAAGGGGGAAAAAAAGAGGAAGGAAGGAAATCAATAGATTGAATGAGATTTAGAGACATAAAAATCAATTGCCCTGTATAAACCTTATTTAGATCCTGGTTAAAACAAAAGCTTAAGAAATTATGAGACAATAAAGATGATTTATTATTTGAATGCTGGATATTTGATATTTCAGCAAATGATTGCTAGTTATTTCAGAAGTGATAACGGTTTTGTGGTTATTCCATTTTATCTATTGCAGCAAACAGTGGCTTGAAGGGGCAACCATTCTATTAAATCTTTCAACTTTGTAGGTCAGGAATCTGAGCAGGGCTCAGCTGTGTGAGTTGTCTGCTCCATGTGGTACCATCTGAGGTCAAGCACTGGTATTCAGTTGGCAGATGGGCAAATCTAGAGGGTCCAAAGTGATTTTATTCCTATATCTGGTGCTTGAAGAGGAAGAATGAAAGGTTGGATTCTTGAGACTTTTGACCAGCGCACCTGTGTGTTCACTGGCTGTTCATTGTGGAGGTTTCAAAGTTGTCAGACTTTACCTAGCAGCTCAGGTCCCAAGAGACCCAGACAGAAGCTTCAAAGCTTCTTAAGGCCTAACCTTGGAAATGCCAGACTGACACTTCTGCCACATTCTACTGGTCAAGCTAATCTCTATGGCTGAGATTCAAGGTGCAGGGACTTAGATTCCACCTCTCAACGGACAGAGTGGTTAAAAAATGTGGGACCATCTATAGTCTACCACAGCAATTATGTTTTTAATAGGAGATGCCTTATTTTTAGACATATATACCAAAGGATTTATAGATGAAAGGTATGCTGTCTGGGATTTACTTCAAAATAATTGGGGTGAGGAGAGGATAAGGGTATTGATGAAATAGGATAAGCCATGAATATATAATTATTGGAGCTGCATGACAGCTATGTGGGGTTCACTGTATTATTCTATCTTCATATATGTTTGAAATTGTCCATAAAAAGAAAGGTATCTTATTTTTTTCAAACAGTATTTTTTTTTTTTTTTTTGGGCCGTGCTGCCCAGCTTGTGGGATCTTAGTTCCCTGACCAGGGATTGAACCCGGGCCCTCAGCAGTGAAAGCGTGGAGTCCTAACCACTGGACCACCAGGGAATTCCCAAAAGAAAGTTATTTTTAAAAGTTTAAGTTTTCCTTTAACTGAAAGCTACGTAATAATAAAATAAAAGATCACTGGAAACACCTCTGTACTATGCATTTGGTGTATCTTTACTGATATTAAATATTGAGAAAACCTATATAAATTACTATTACGGATAGGAACTCAGGTATTTGGAATTTGAAGGAGAAAGTTTATTTCCTTAGATTACTGTTGTACAATTGTATGTATGATGTGAATTCACAGATGTCTTATATTTGAAATACTGTCAATAATTTTAGCGGTCTGTAAAGAGCTTTCAATACCTAGTACAGCACAAACTTTTAAAAGTTTACTTTTAAATAGTTATAGTGGCAAAATCCTTCCAGGAAAACGGTCAACTACTTTTCAGTTAAAAATTAACATGCTTTAGTAACTACCTTTTCCCTTTAGGCGTAATACTGTGACTGAATTTTTTCCTTCCATTTAGATCTGTTGCTTAAAAACTCTCTAACGCCAGCACAACTCAATGAATAACTAAAGGAAAACAAGAAGTGCATGACATCTGAATGTGTAAAAGGTACCTAGGATTTTCCATTTCCCAAACTCTGCATTACTTATTTTCGTAGTTACTAGGTCTATTATTGAACAATCTGCAACCCTTAATAATCAGATTCCTCCTGATCTCTCTTTATATATAAAAACATAGAGGCCAGGCCACTAACATTGACATTACTAACTATATGGCCAAAACTCTATAACTACCAAGTTGTTAACTGTGCCTTACGGAGGATCCCAAATCCACACAGTACCTGTACAATAAGACTTGATGCCAAGATTGATTGCTGGAAGTTCAGCCTCATTTGACAAATATTAAGGCTGGAAGTTCAGCCTCATTTGACAAATATGCAGTGATTCTGAAGAAGTAATGCTTGAGGAAAAGGCAAATGGGTTTGACATTTGTACCATGTTTGCATGAATGACTTTCCCTCTCCATCCCAAAACTACCAAGGGCCTTCGTGGAAGATTCTCCCTTCTGCAATGCTCCCACATAATCCTGAAGTAGGAAAACTAAAGAATGAATTAGAACTCATAGTCATGGGACCCTGGGGAAGACACATTCTTTCTGTGCCTCGGTTTCATCATCTATATGATAAAGATTACAATTTCTGTCCCATCTACCACGCAAAACTATTAGGACCATCAACTTCTACAATGTTCTCTGAAACAACTTTGGAACCTTATAGCTCTCTGCGAGAGAATTACTACTATTCTACATACATGAAAAAAAAATTTAAGGAAATCTAGAGTTATTTTATTCAAAAAGAAATTTTCGTTTCCAATCCTTTTAGTATTCTCCACCATTTTTTTTCCTTTAGAGAATCAGATGCCATCTTTTTTTTTTTTTTTTTTTTTTTTTTTTTTGCGGTATGCGGGCCTCTCACTGTTGTGGCCTCTCCCATTGCGGAGCACAGGGTCCGGACGCGCAGGCTCAGCGGCCATGGCTTACAGGCCTAGTCGGTCCGCAGCATGTGGGATCTTCCCGGACTGGGGCACGAACCCGTGTCCCCTGCATCGGCAGGCGGACTCTCAACCACTGCGCCACCAGGGAAGCCCCAGATGCCATCATTTTTAAAAATAGGAAAAATATTTAAATCACATAGACATGGAAGTGACCACTGGTCACCTCTCTCCTTTTTCCATTCCAATAGAACCAAGACTTTATTCACAGTGACAAAGTGCCCAGCTAAAAGATTGTATTTCCTGTCCCATATTACAGCTAGTTATGATATTGTGACTATGCCGAACACTGTGACAGATTATTTAGAGATTTGGAGGCAAACATGAAAACCATCAATTCAAAGAGTAGAAATCACCCCTCAACTCTCTCTTCACCATGTGTCTCTCTGCTAGGTTTATTTTTCTGTGTAAACACCAAACTTTCTCCAAAGTGCTCTCAGCCAGCCATCAAACGTGGAAAAACCTGAAGGGCTCTTTCGTATTAAAGTGTTAATAGCTTATAGTAATTCAATGTTCGAACTTCTTTAAGGGCAGTTGAATTTAATACAATTCCCCAAACAAAAGAAAGACTAAGATAACTCAATCACCATATACCATAATAAAAATGTGATAATGTCTAAAACTGATAAATGAAGAAACAGTAGTATGAACTGTAACAAACAAAAGAAACAGCTAAAAGATTACAAGCACGGAATGAAGAGTGCTGAGGTAGAGGCAGAGTCCTATTGTTTTTCTTAAGGAACAGATCATTTCTACACTGTTCTAATTATTTTGTTGATGTTGTTAAATTTATTTATATTATTTATTTAATTTTGGCTGCCTTGGGTCTTCGTTGCTGTGTGCGGGCTTTCTCCAGTTGCTGCAAGCGGGGGCTACTCTTCGTTGCAGTGCACGGGCTTCTCACTGCGGTGGCTTCTCTCATTGCAGAGCACAGGCTCTAGGTGCTCAGGTTTCAGTAGTTGTGGCACGTGGGCTCATTAGTTGTGGCACATGGGCTCAGTAGTTGTGGCTCGCGGGCTCTAGAGCGCAGGCTCAGTAGTTTTGGTGCATGGGCTTAGTTGCTCCGTGGCATGTGGGATCTGCCAGACCAGGGATTGAACCTGTGTCCCCTGCATTGGCAGGCGGATTCTTTTTTTTTTTAATTTAATTTAATTTTTTATACATCAGGTTCTTATTAGTTAGCTATTTTATACACATCAGTGTGTACATGTCAATCCCAATCTCCCAATTCATCCCACCACCACCTCCGCCACCACGCCACTTTCCCCGCTTGGTGTGTCCGTACGATTGTTCTCTACATCCGCGTCTCTATTTGGCAGGCGGATTCTTAACCACCGCGCCACCAGGGAAGTCCTCTATACTATTCTAAACCTTTAAGCCTTTGCTACTTCTGCTAACCATTTTTAAAAAGGCATGTGTAGATATTAAATTGAAGAGAAGTTGGAAGCCATTGTGTAACAAGAGTTCAAACACTATGAATACTTGCCAGGATCCTGGTTCCTTCTGAGCAGAGGGACTTCTAGGTAGTTCCTTGAATATATCTTGACTTGCTCTTGTGTCATGTGACCACAGATGAAACAAAACAAAAATTGGTTCGCTGACCAAAGGCAACCAGTTTATGTAGGTTGAGGAGGTCTTGCCTCAAAATCAATTCAACTAGGACAATCTATATTGGAGGGTGACTAATGAACCCAAATAGATCCTCTCTTAGGAAGATATGAATGCAAAAGAAAGAGCACTTGGAAGGAGTGGAAAGAGAGAACAGTAGAAAAGGAGGCCAAGCCGAGCGAGACATTCAGAAAGAAAAGCTAAATTGCAATCATGCTGGAGTGGCAAGAAAGAGCAGGGGCAGTGCGCCTGCTTCCGAGGTGGCCACGAGCTCACTGGGCAACACAATTACTGCTGAATGCTGAAGGACAGTTCTGCATGGATGGGGTCAGTACATGCAACTGCCCAGAGGTCTCCTTTGTTGCCTGTGTTGCATAATTTTGTAAACTTATTTCAAACGTCTCTTATCTGAGACACGTTTGTTCCTTCCAACATGTAACAGATTGTGGGATGTGGTCGTGTGCTGCAAGATGGATCTCTCCCCACCCCTGACACCATCTTTTCAGGAATACAGCCTTCACTTCTCTAATTACAGGAGTATTGAAGGCTGACATCTCTCAGCTGAATCACTGGAGAACTGCCTCACTCAAGGTCACTGCCCTGGAAGCAGCCCTCATCTAAAGATGCAGTGGGAGGGGGATGAGAGTGAAGGCACCCTTGCTTCCATCGGGACAATTTATAGGTCCAGAGCTCCACAAGCTATCAGTTGAGTCCTTTGTTGGGACTGGACAACGATTCGTCTTCTCCTTCTGCTTCTTCACTCCACCATAGGTATTAATACTAAGAGCACTCCCCTCTCCCCCACCATAAACGTCCTACATGCAAATCTCAGATTACCAATGGATGTCTGTTTCTCTGGGAACACAACCTAAAACAAAGGACACGTTGGTTCTTAGGCCAAGGCTTGTTTCTGTCACCCTTCTACCAACATCTCTGAAAGTTCCTACCAGGCTTAAGTTAACAGCTGTCAAGCTCCTCTTCCCAAATGCAAGTCAGTCATCAGCACTAATGAGTCCAGCCAGCTCAACCTCAATAATGTCCACCAGTACAGCCATGGGAAATATCTCCAGGGACAGGCAATGGCTCATAACCGCAGCCACAACCTTCTCAGCTGCCTTTGCCAGGGTACATTGAGCCTGTAGTATCACTGGCCAGATAGAGACAGTGAAGGTATAACTGCAGCAGGGCATAGAAACCAATGCTTCAGTCCACGGATACAAGGATGCCCTTCTAGAGTGGATGTGGCCATCAGACAAGATGTCTTGGCAAAGATGGCTTTATGTGAGTCAGAAGCCTGCGTTTTGTTTCAGGCTGTTTTAGGTTGTCATCTTCATGGAGATGTCTTTAATACTTGCAGCAAAAGCTCAAGCTTGAGAGACTCAGCTGCTACAACCTAAGAGTGGCAGACTGGCCACTCATTATGACCATGTGGACAACCTACTATTATGGAAATCCGGCTGCATTCAAAATGTCTGTGCCAATGTGATATATTTAAAGGTAAGTCAAGAACTTCATCTCAGCCCTAACCAGCAAACCTTAACAGTGATGGAATTAAGTAAAACACATTGACTTTGTGTTGTGAATGAATATCAGGGCACAAAATGAGGTGTCTAAGAAATACCACATTTCTTTAAACAAACTTACTTGTCACTATGAACCTTTAGTCTACCAGCCTGGTAAGAATGCAACTTCAATGACCTTCGGGACTTATCTTCCAAGGAAAGTTGTGCAAAGGTCCTGGGGCTGACATAGCGAAATACTAGTTACTGTTGCTTCACCCATCTCACAAACCACACTCATGTCCTGTGGCTCTTCTGAGTCAATCCTTCCTACCCAAGTACTCACAAAACCATTCCTGTGCTCTCCCAGTGCCACTGCAAGGGAGCAAGGCCAGGGTATCCACAGCTCAGGGTTGCAAATAGGTTTCAGTGCCTCAGGGAACATTTTCTCCCCGCCTTAGGACATCTCAAAGAAATGCCTCTCCCTTTCTCCTCAAGGAAACCTAGCAGAAGCCCTTCAGAGCTCCTCAGCCCTAGGAGTTAGGTTTCTTCTAACCCCACAGGATCCCTTGGCCTTAGGCTATTCCTGCTTTCAGCCCAGTCATGAGCCCTGAGGCAGAGAATGGCAAAACCTGATGAAAATGAGGGGGAAGAGAAAATGCTGGAAGAACAAACAGAATTTAGTAATTCAGGAAATTATCCTGCTACCTTCCAATGGCTTTCCCTCTCACTGAGCAAACAACTGGAAGTCCCTACTGTGGCCTATAAGTCCAATACGACTTGATCTCCTGCTCCCCCTTGGACGCCGGCTCTTCCCTTGCACTGCTCATAATTCCACTGTAGTCACACTGTGCTTATTTACGCTCCTTGGACTTGCCGACCCCTCTCATCAGAGCCTTGTGGCAGCCAGCCTCCAGGATGATCCCCAATGATCTCCATCTGATGGTATTCATGTCCTTACAGAGTCCCCTTCTATGCTGGATGGGAGTGACCTGTGAAACAATCAGATTTTGCAGAGATGATGATGTGTAACTTCTGAGCTGTGTCTATAAGACATGTGGTTTCTACCTTGCCCCATTTTGGACTCTCTGCTCTGGGAGCAGCCAGCCAGCCACTGTGTCATGAGGACACTCAAGCAGCCCATGGAGAGGTCCACGTGGGTAGATACTGAGGCCTCCTGCCAACGACCAGCATCAAGGGGTTAAACCATTTTGGGACTGAGTCCTCCAGCCCCTGTCAAGCCTTCAGAGACTATAGGCCTGTTTAACATCTTGACTGCAACCTCTTAAGAGATTCTAAGCCAGAGCCACCCAGTTAAGTCACTTCCAAATTTGGCCCACAGAAACTATGAGATAATCAATATCTATTGTTATTTTAAGCTGCTAAGTTTTGGGATAACTTGTTTTGCAGCAATAGATAGATAGTACAGGCCCTTGACATGCCTTCCTCAGAAAACTTGATCTCAAAATTCCTACATGTCTTCTATACTCCCTTAATACTGCTCTAATATCTCCTTGTAAGAAGGCCTGCTCTGACCGCCTATGTAAAAACAGCACCCTCCCCCCACTACGACATCATGCTTGGTCCCCATTTCTCTGCTTTATTTTCCTTCATTGGTCTTTATAACCACCTGACATATTATATGTTTATTTGTTTACTATCTGTACCCCCATGCTCAAATGTAGGCTCCCTGAGAACAGGGATTTGTTTTGTTCACTGCTGTATCTCCAAGGTTGAGAACAGTGTCTGTCCCATGGTAGGCATTCAGTAAATATTTCTTGAAGGGAGGAAGGAAATTAAAAGTCAGCAAAGGGTCATGATGAAATCATGCAGTCAGGCTGAGGATATGAGACTCAACGCATACCTTGAAGACAAAAATAACAGATAGTTTTGGGGGTGGTATCTTCCAGCTCTGGTCCAGGCAATTAAATCAAAGAGAGGGATGCAAAATTATAGTTTGTAGGAGAACAAGGAAGGACTGAAAAGATAGGAAAGGTTGAATCTATGAGGGAACACCACAAATGCCAAGCCAAGGAGCTTCACGGCATCTTTCAAAATCACAAAGCATGAAACATGATTCTAAACAAATCATAAAACTAATTTAAGAAATCAAAGAGTTTGGACTTCCCCCGTGGCACAGTGGTTAAGAATCCGCCTGCCAATGCAGGGGACACAGGTTCAATCCCTGGTCTGGGAAGATCCCACATGCCGCGGTGCAACTAAGCTTGTGCGTCACAACTACTGAGCCTGTGCTCTAGGGCCCGTGAGCCACAGCTACTGAAGCCCGTGCACCTCAGAGACCAAGTGCCGCAACTACTGAGCCCACGTGCTGCAACTACTGAAGCCCGCGCCCCTAGAGGCTGTGCTCTGCAACAAAAGAAGCCATTGCGATGAGCAGCCCGCGCACAGCAATGAAGAGTAGCCCCTGCTCGCCACAACTAGAGAAAGCCTGCGCGCAGCAATGAAGACCCAACACAGCCAAAAAAAAAGAAAAAAGAAATCAAAGAGCTCGATACAAAGCCAAAGGATTTTATAGTGTTAATGTGCTCTTGTTACACATTTCTCCTGTGTGTAATTACTTATTAATAATCATTGGAAGATTTTAAGCATTTAAAATCGAAAAGGTTATCCCATCTCAAGTAACATTTAAGATAAGTCCAGATGGAAGTTCGTGCTTTCAGGAATCCTGTGGGCAGCCAAAACACAATCTTTGTAAAAGGATTTTGTCTGATACCTATCAGAGCTTAACCCTGAATTAACAACAGACAAGGATTTGAGTAGAGGTGGCTATTTTCTGGAATACATGTGAAGGGGTCATTTATGTGTATCATGAGCTTCTTTTATTTAAAGTGCCAGAAATAAAATATTTTTTGAAGGGGAAAGAATCAGAGGCTGGCAACCAGGGCAAGAAGTTGAAAAGAGGTTTTTTTTTTAACATCTTGGCACATACTCTGGGATAGGGCTTTTTAATTTTCTAATCTATGTATTTATCTTAAAATGCATTAAAATAGTTCAGTGTATTCTATCTCACCTCATTTCCATTTACCTTTCTTTATCTCCCTTATTCTGACCACTGCCTATTTATATTTACTGAGTTTGCTGGTCCATGGCTGCTTAGCATATTTGTTGAAGATCTGAAAGCAATGATTTGACGCTTGCTCCATTAGTAATATTTTAATACCAGCTCCACGTTTTCCAAATGGGCTCAACTCTTGTCTTTATCTCCTGTTTAATGTTTGGGAAGTAACCCTATTGAATATTTTCTTATCAGAGCTCCCTTTGCTTTCAATGAAGCAAGTACGAATGCCTATTTCACTGTCTGTTTCACACCTTCTATAAAACACTGTTTTTGCTCAAAAAACAATAAATGTAAAAATGGTGAACAAAGCACTCAATGAATAGCATGCTCTTTAACGCGTATATATTACTACTTGCTGTAAAATAACTCAGAATCATGCTTTGAACTTATGTAGCTCCTTCCCTTTGACACACTTATCAATGTTTGTCTCTTGAAATTGTACTCCTACAAGTCTTCCTATGTAAACAGAATATGGTGAAGATAATACCTAGGGAAAGAAGGTATGGTATTGCAAGTTCTATGAAAATCTCACTGGATCTCCTACAAGGACATTTTTGGGATTATTTAATGATCCTCCGGGCAGACTGCTTCACTTTCACTTAACGTGAAAGGAAGAAAAATATAAAGCCATTCATTTTACTGCAAGATGACCTAAATATATCATTGTGAAGGAATGGGTTGTCTTCTTGAAGAAGACAAAAGGAAACACATCTATGAAATCTAAGGACAGCCTTCATGGTTGTTCAGTGGACCTGCAAATTCACCTACCTGAGGATTATTCTAAGCAGTACAGCAGATCAATAAACTGAATGTTGTCAGATGAAAAGTCTTCTGAGTGCATGATTAATTATTTTAACTAGGCAGTTAACATCTTTTCATTATCACATAAATGTACTATATTGAAAATCTGACAGTATGGTATTGAGTGGGAAGGCCTTCTTAAGTATAAAATTGGCATTAAAAAAAGCTGTCATATATTTGCAAATATGCAGGTGGAAAGCCTTTAGAGAACTTAAATTGCCCTAATTAAAATTAAAGATTTCAGCTTCAGTGTGTACCTGGGAATGCCATTGTTAATGACTGCAATTGGTCTCTTCTGTTGATGTAGTCAGCATTTCTTATATTTTATGAGCCTGCTCTATTGTTCTACCGAAAAAGGTTATCCTTTTTCGCCACTGTGGCAGCAATCCTTGACTACACTGTGAAGATTCCCTTGTAGACCATGTGACTGAGTTCAATGGACTGTGAAGTTATACCTCCATCACGCTTTCTCTTTTCCCTATGTCCCCACCAGATGGGTATAACAATGGTGAAGCACAAGAAAATTCCCAGACACAAGATGCAAGAGTCCAAATCCCTAAATCACCCCATGAAGGAAAGCCATCCTCAACCAGGAACCCTTCATTGAACAGCTATATCGGCAAAAAATAAATTTTTATTATGTTAAGCCATTACAATTTTAGGTTTTATTTATTATAGCAGCTAGTTATTTCAATATAGTTACCTAAGATAAGTAATATTCCACCTTACTAGGAGAAACACATACACATATACACACACATTATATACACACAAACCAAAATATATACAAATACACATACACAATTTTCATTTCTTTCTTTTTTTTTTTTTTTGCGGTACATGGGCCTCTCACTGTTGTGACCTCTCCCGTTGCGGAGCACAGGCTCCGGACGCGCAGGCTCAGCGGCCATGGCTCACGGGCCCAGCTGCTCCGCGGCATGTGGGATCTTCCCGGACCGGGGCACGAACCCGCGTCCCCTGCATTGGCAGGCAGACTCTCAACCACTGCGCCACCAGGGAAGCCTCATTTCTTTTTTATATTGCTAATGGGAATATAAAATTCCACAACCCTTCTGGAATACAATTTGATGGCATTTATCAAAACCCTTAATTATGTACTACCTATTCATGTTTAATTATGTGATTACCTTGACCTATTTCAAGGAATTTGTACTGAGTAAATAGTGTGCAAAGATTTAGCTCCAATGATATTGTGTGGTATTTTTTTTATATTAGCAAAATATTGTAGGCCACAAAAATATCCATGCTAATGAATGATTTAAATAAATTGTGGTACTTTAGACAATGGAGTATTTTAGACAATTAAAATAATATTATAGAAAATTACCTAGAGATTATCATACTAAGTGAAGTAACTCAGACAAATATCATATGATATCACTTATATGTGGAATCTAAAAATATGATACAAATGAACTTACTCACAAAACAGAAACAGACTCACAAACTTAGAAAACAAACTCATGATTACCAAAGGGAAAAGATGGGGGGGGAGGGATAAATTAGGAGTTTGGGATTAACAGATACACACTACTATATATAAAATAGATAATCAACAAGGACCTACTGCATAGCACAGGGAACTCTACTCAATATTCTGTAATAAGCTATATGGGAAAAGAATCTGAAAAAGAATGGATATATGTATAACTGAATCACTTTGCTGTACACCTGAAACTGACACAACATTGTAAATCAACTATACCCCAATATAAAATAAAGATTAAATTAAATGAAAAAAAAATCATGACATAGGATAGTGGTAATAGTACACTGCTAAGTGAAAACAGCAAGTGATAATATAACGTATATAGCTTGGTTCTAATTATTATTTTTAATGTGTATCTTTGTGTGTGTATATCCAAAAAAATCCCCCCAAAACAGAAAAGAAATACAGTAAAATATAGCCAGTATTTATATCAAGGTAGTGGGACTAAATGTGATATTATTGTTTTTTAATTTATAATAGTTTTATTGAGATATATGTCAGAAATCTACAGTTCACCCTTTGTAAGTGTATAATCAGTAGCTCTTAGTATATTCACAAAGTTTTATGTCAGTTAATGTTATATAATTCCAGAATATTGTCATCAACACTCCCCACCCCTGCAAGGCCCCATTGTCATTAGCAGTCACTATTTATCCTCCCAAACTGCAGTCCCTGACAACCACTAGTCTACTTTTTGTCTCTGTGGTTCTGCCTACTCTAGACATTTTATATAAATAGAACCATATAATATGTAGCCTTTTGTGTTTGGATTCATTCATTTAGCATAATGCTTTCAAGGTTCGTCCATTCTGTAGCATGTATAAGAACTTTGTTCTTTTTATGGTCAAGTAATATTTCATTGTATGGACATACCACATTTTGTTTATTCATTTATCAGTTGATGGACATTTGTGTTACTTCCATTTGGGACTATCATGAATAATATTATGATCATTCCTGTACAAGTTTTCTCTTGGGTATATATTTAGGAGTAGAATTTATGGGTCATATGGTAAATCTACATTTAACATTTTAAGGAAATACTGAATTTTTCCAAAGCAGCTGCACCATTTTACATACCCTTTGCAGTGTGTGAAGGTTCCAATTATGCACGGACTCATCAATACTTATTATTATCTGACTTTTATTACAGCCACCAAAGTGGGTACGAAGTGGTAAATCACTGTGGGTTTTTTTACATTTAAAAAAATTTTTTTATTGGAGTATAGTTGCTTTGTGTTAGTTGTGTTAGGTTTTTGTGTTAGTTGTGTTAGGTTGGGTTTTTTTACATTTAAAAAAAATTTTTTTATTGGAGTATAGTTGCTTTGTGTTAGTTTCTACTGTACAGCAAAGTGAATCAGCTATACGTATACACATATCCCCTCTTTTTTGGATTTCCTTCCCATTTAGGTCACCACAGAGCACTGAGTAGAGTTCCCTGTGCTGTACAGTAGGTTCTCATTATTATCTATTTTATACATAGTATCAATAGTGTAAATATGTCAATCCCAATCTGCCAGTTCATCCCACCCCTCCCTTTCTACTTTGGTGTCCATATGTTTGTTCTCTATGTCTGTGTCTCTATTTCTGCCTTATAAATAAGATTTTCTATACCAATATTTTCAGATTCCACATATACGCATTAATATACCGTATTTGTTTTTCTCCTTCTCACTTAGTTCACTCTGTATGACAGTCTCTAGGTCCATCCACATCTCTACATAAATGTGATTTTAAAATATTGTTTTTATTTCTGTATTTCCTAAATTTTTTTCAATGAATACACATATTTTTGTCATAAATTGTGTATAAACACATATATACACGTGTGTGTGTGTGTGTATATATATATATATGTTACATATATTTATAAAATTGGAGGGAAGGAGGCATGGTAATCTTTTTTTTTTTTTTTTTGAGGTACATGGGCCTCTCACTGCTGTGGCCTCTCCCGCCGCGGAGCACAGGCTCCGGACACGCAGGCCCAGCGGCCACGGCTCACGGGCCCAGCCGCTCCGCGGCATGTGGGATTCTCCCGGACCAGGGCACGAACCCGTGTCCCGTGCATTGCCAGGCAGACTCCCAACCACTGCACCACCAGGGAAGCCCGGTAATCTTATTGGTAAGCCTATTCTTGCAGAATAGGCTTTCTCCCAGAATAGAAAATGAGGATGGCAGGTTTCTGGTGGTGGTAGAGCAATGTAGAGAAGTGGCTTATTGAGGAAATGACGATGAGGAAGGGTACAACAGATAGAAACCATTCGATATTAAGCTGATTCTGAAGAGAACTGCAGAGGGCACTAAATGAATACTGAGTATTTTATACTACAATTTTTTTAAATTAACGAATTCCCATGGCACTCATGCAGTGATTCTGGCCTCACATCCACACATGCTATTCCCATCCTAATCCCTGTTTTACAACACTGCAAAACCCATGCCTGTCCAAGAGACAATTTGTCATCATGGCAAATGTACACTTTGTGTTTTTAGCATCCCTCTACTTCCTGCTTCTTTGACTTTCTATTCTCTATATTTTCTCTTGTTTTAGAACAGTTTCAACCACCAAAAGTCCAAAACTGTCCTGACATTTAAGATTTGAATACTTCTAAGCCTAGCTTCTTTTATTTTATTTTTTAATATTTATTGATTTATTTATTTGGCTGTGCCAGGCGGCACACAGGGTCTTGAGTTGCAGTATGTGGGCTCTTAGTTGCAGCATGTGGGATCTAGTTCCTTGAGCAGGGATTGAACCTGGGCCCCCTGCATTGGGAGCCTGGAGTCTTAAGCACTGGACCACCAGGGAAGTCCCAAGCCTAGCTTCTTTCAAATTGGACAAGTGATCTTGAGAAATTTACTGCACATCTTGGGACTTGTCCTTTCCCTTCTTCAGTGAAATAACCGGACCATGGTCCTCTCCTACTCCAACATACTGAGATTCTGTGGTAATGAATTACCATAAGAGACTGATCTTGAAATTCACTCAAGGATCTTCTCCCTGTGCCTCTGTTTCCTGACCTAAAAAATACCTGGCTCCCAGACGAGGACCCTGAGAGAGTCGTATCTGAGTCTAGAGATTTTTTTCTTGTTCTTTCTTTTTCTCTTCCTTCCTTCCTCCCTCTTTCGTTATCTTCCTTCCTTTTTCCTTTCTTTCTTTTTTCTTTCTTCCTTTGTATAGCTATTAATATTGTTTATTTATTAATAGTATTTCTAGTTTAATTCACCTCTGGTCTTCCTGACTCTTTATTAGTGAGAAAAATGACAACTGTCCATGTCTGTCGATTACACGCCCATAATCAAAGTCCTTCAGGAGGATCTGTCAAGAGCAAACCTGGGAAAGAGGAGTTTCCTTCCCGGTAAACATCAGGAAAGTGAATCATTCAGGATGCCTGGTTTGTAATACACAAATGTGGGCAGGGACCCATGTGGACAGCCACTCACGTTTTCATTGAAGGGGGCTTGGTTAACATGCCTTTGAGTCAACCATGGAGTCCCTTCCACCCACATCTGCCATTGTGGGACTGGAGACTAAAACCCAGAGCCACTCTTACCCTAGGGAGCTGTCCTCTGGGCTTCCGCCTTTCATTGGGGTTCAGTGTCACTGAAGTGCTTGTCTACTCTCCTCTGATCCTTATCCACTTCTAGCCACCACTTTTTAAAAACAGTCTAGAGTTCTCATGTGTAAATGTCATCTGTGTGACTCCACTGGGAAGAAAAGAATGGTATTTAGGGATTCAGAGGTCCTGGTAGCAATGGGTTTCCTTTGTTTCCTGTCAAATAACTTGTGTTTTTAGGTGTAATTTCATTCTGGAGAGGTCCTCTGAGCTCTTCTTGACAACATTTTACCTTTCAGTGAGAAGAAAGTAAAAATATGGCAGGGAAGCACTTCAGGAAGCAATTGGGGTGGATAATGAATTAAGAAAGCAATGAAAAGATAAAGAAATTCTTGGGAGCCTAGAAAGGAAACTGCTTTTATCCATCTGAAAAGTAATTCCATCATGCATATCAAGGTTACACCGAAAGGCTACTACCCAATGCAATTATGTTTCATAAAGCATGTGCTGAGAATTGTACACACATTTCTTCACTTACGTGAAGTAAGCGGACAATAAATATAATCTCCATTTTACAAAAGAAAAAAATGAAAGGTAAAAATTTCACCAAAGTTCAAGGTCTATGCTTCAGTTTCCTAAAACGTGAGGGTTATAATAGCACCTACTTCATGAGTTATGAGGGCTGCATGAGATAAGGCTTATTAAGGAGGTTTGCACGGGGGAAAACTTGGTAATTGTTAGCTGAGATTTTATTATTATTTTTATTGCTAATAAGTGGCTAATTCTGAAGCCAGTATTCTTGTTCCTGGGATTTGAGTACAGAAAGAACAGTGCTGGACAACAACAACAGAAAACAAACAACCCGGGCTTCCCTGGTGGAGCAGTGGTTGAGAGTCCGCCTGCTGATGCAGGGGACATGGGTTCGTGCCCTGGTCCGGGAAGATCCCACATGCTGTGGAGCGGCTGGGCCTGTGAGCCATGGCTGCTGAGCAAACAAAAAAAAAAAAAAAAAGAAAGAAAGCAAACAACCCAATCGAAAAATGGGCAGAAGACCTAAATAGACACTTCTCCAAAGAAGACATACAGATGGCCAATAGGCACATGAAAAGATGCTCAACATCGCTAATTATTAGAGAAATGCATATCAAAACTACAATGAGGTACAATCTCACACTGGTCAGAACGGTGATCATTAAAACGTTTACAAATGACAAATGCTGGAGAGGTTGTGGAGAAAAGGGAACCCTCTTGCACTGTTGGTGGGAATGTAAATTGGTACAGCCACTATGGAGAACAGTATGGAGGTTTCTCAAAAAAACAGAATTACCATATAACCAGGAATCACACTCCTGGGCATATATCCGGACAAAACTATAACTCAAAAAGAACATACACTTCTATATTAATAGCAGCACTATTCACAATAGCCAAGACATGGAAACAACCTAAATGTCCATCAACAGACGAATGGATAAAGAAGATGTGGTACATATATACAATGGAATATTACTCAGTCATAAAAAAGAACGAAAAATGCCATTTGCAGCAACATGGATGGACCTAGAGATGATCATACTAAGTGAAGTACATCAGAAGGAGAAAGATGAATACCATATGGTATCACTTATATGTGGAATCTAAAATATGACACAAATGAACCTGTCTATGAAACAGAAACAGACTCACAGAAATAAAGAACAGGCTTGTGGTTGCCAACAGTGTGGAGGTTTGGGGGAAGGATGGACTGGGAAGTTGGGGTTAGCAGATATAAGCTATTATATATAGGATGGATAAACAACAAGGTCCTACTGTATAGCATAGGGAGCTATATTCAATATCCTGAGATAAACCATAATGGAAAAGTATATTTTAAAAAGTATGTATATATATATAACTGAATCACTTTGCTGTACAGCAGAAATTAACACAACACTGTAAATCAACTATACTTCAATAAAAAAAATAAAAGATAGGGACTTCCCTGGCAGTCCAGTGGTTAAGACTCCATACTTCCAATGCAGGATGCGTGGGTTCTATCCCTGGTCAGGGAACTAAGATCCCGTGTGCCGCATGGCGCAGCCAAAAAAGAAAAGAAAAAGAAAAGAAAAGATAAAATTTAAAAAAAGGGAAGAAAGAACAGAGCTGGAAAGGCTGGAGCAACATCAGAAGGAATAGCAATATAGATCAGGAATAATTCCTGAGCCCATAAAGTGCTGTATTGGGGACGGTGACCTGACCAACAGGCATCTAGTCACCTGATCCTGATGACAGTGACGTTCATGAGAACAGACACCATAATTCTTGGGTGTAGCAGGTGCTACAAACACCCACTTAGTTACCTACCCTTTTTGAAGATCTTCAACACATTTTGAACTACAGGAAAAGATACAGGTACCCAATTTTTCTGCATGAGAATGATAGTTCTTCCTAACCAAAATTTTGCTCCTTCCTTAATATAACTCTTACCTGAAGGCACAATAAATATAGGTTTCATTTTGAAATACAAAACTTGCAAAATAATTTTGAACAGTAGCAGTGATTTGTGGTTGCCTCTTTCCACAAAACCAGAACAGGTCAGCTGACATTTTACGTATCTTATACTTTATATGTATATAACTGCTACTTATAATGATCTTCAAGAACTTGGGAGCACAAAGCTCCTTTTGGGGTTAGAAAACAATAATTTAAAAAATTTCAAGTGAAAGGGTAGAAATAATCATCAACCAACCCCCAGAGATGTATCTGGAGCAGCTCATTCTCCACATAACCCAAACCAAACTGTATTGTAAATATTTCGTATTTCCTGTATATTGTGATGCTTTGACATCTTGAAAAACCTTTCTGGCTGGGAAGAGCCTGCCCTTCCCTGGGCTAGTCAACTCTTAGAGATAGCAAAGGGCCCAGCTGGGACCACATCTTTGATACAAAAACTAACCAATCCAGAGCCATACCTCCTCTATCTGGTTTGTGTACCCCAGGGAGTAATATTCCTCTGCCTTAACCATCCCAGGGCCAGGTGCCAGACAACTAGGGACAATTCCTATAGCTTAGAGACCATCAAAATTATTCAAATTAGCCACTCCTAAGTGTTTACGCTGCCCTAGCTTGCCTTTCCCATGGAAACCCCAATAAAGGTCATGGCCTAAACCTTCCCCTCACTCCTGACTTCTGCCACCTGACCATCTTGGGCTTTTCCATGTGGCCCTGCATGGTCTGCTGTGTCTCCTGTGCCTAGGACTGGTGAGTAAAATAAACTTTGTTGGGTTTTCTTCTGAGCCTCTCTTCTATCTCCTCTTATGGCCACACCTGACTGACCATCTCATAAAAGAATACAAACATCACTCTCCCGGGATTAAAAAAGAAGGGGTGTGTTTGTGGCTCTTGATATAAAGGTCAAACTCTTTAAAATGGCAGACAAATCCTTTCAACATTTTACCTTTGTTTACCCTATAACCTCATTTCTTTCTTTCTGCTTTTTGGTCGCACCAACTGGCTTGTGGGATCTTAGTTCCCCGACCAAGGATTGAACCCGGGGCCCCCAGCAGTGACAGTACTGAGTCCTAACCACTGGACTGCCAGGGAATTCCCTAACCTCATTTGTTACCACATCCAAACAGCTACCCTCCCAGTGACCTAATGCCACTAAACATGAATGCTAATTATTTTAGGTCTTCTGCTATCCCAGCCCTGTACTCTCAGACCAAACTAGGGAAATCTCAGTCCTTCCTTCTCCATTAAGACCTCAGACACTATCTACTTCCTCCTTCTCTTCCCTTCCTCCAGCTACTTCTGTTTCTGTAAAGACCTATGTTATGGCCTTACTCATTTTGTATTGCAATCCTTGGCTTGCATGTGGAGGTTAGGAATTGTATCTTTGTATATCAGGACCTAGCAGACAAGTCTTCAGGAAATGTTTGTGGGTCTGAGGGATAGTTAGCACTTGAGCTGTAAAAAGTCTTCAGCGTGTACCCCAAATAAGGGTATAATTAGCTCATTTATTCATTTACTGAGTACCTATTATGAAATAGGCAAAGTTCTAAGTCTTGAAACTAAAGCAGTGGAAAATAAACAAACAAAAACAGATGAAAATCCTTACATGGTACTTGCATAGGAGTGGGGAAGACAGACAATAAACAAGTGAAATATATTATTAAATGGTGATATGTGCTGTGGAAAAATATAAAGCGGGGAAAATAGAGTGTTCTAGAGAGAGCTGCAGTTTTATGTAAGGTGCTCAAATTAGATTAATACAAACAGCAGTAATACCAAAAATTCGACAGCAAAGCATTTTCTAATGTATTCCCTGGGTTTTCTATTATATTCTGAAGAAACTTTGCAGAAAATCTATTGGGAAAATAGTTTATGAAAAATATTTCCATAAGAAATTAAATTATGTTCCCAAGGCACAACCTTAGTAACTTCAAAAATATTTTTTTAGGGCTTCCCTGGTGGCGCAGTGGTTGAGAATCCGCCTGCCAATGCAGGGGACACGGGTTCAAGCCCTGGTCTGGGAGGATCCCACATGCCGTGGAGCGGCTGGGCCCGTGAGCCACAACTACTGAGCCTCCGCATTTGGAGCCTGTGCTCCGCAACAAGAGAGGCCGCGATGGTGAGAGGCCCGCGCACCGCGATGAAGAGTGGCTCCCGCTTGCCGCAACTGGAGAAAGCCCTCGTGCAGAAACGAAGACCCAACACAGCCAAAACTAAAATTAATTAATTAATTAATTAAAAATAAAACAACAAAAACAAAAAAGAAAATTTTAGTAGTACCACAACATTAAAGAACATTAAGAATCTGTTACACAAACAATAAAGAAACAATATGAAATGCCATTAATAAAAATGGTGAAGCATTGATTTCTGAAAATTTTCTCCTCCATAAAAATAATGAAAAAAACTGGAAAAATTGTCAGAATCAACTTGTTCAGAACTCTGGAAATTAACCAAAGTCTTGTAGAAATCCAGCATTCACACAAGAAAAGTGGTTGAATTTTGGTAAGAACATTAGTTTGTGGGGTTTTAACTTGTTGTAGTCCCATTCTCTACTCTCACCTCTGAAGCAATGTTGAAAATTAAGAGCCTGTATCTGAGGTGAAAACCAGTATCCAGGAAACAACTGGGGGGTTGGAGCTCCTTCTAAAGCTTACTCTCAGAGAACTGTCATTATTTGACCAGTCTCATGGTTCCCAAGAAGACTAAACGTGCACCTAGAAACACAGCCCCAACATATATGAAGCAAAAATGACAGAAATGAAAGGAGAAATACACAATTAAAAATAATGGTTGGGGAATTCCCCGATGGCCCAGTGGTTATGACTTCGGCGCTTTCATTGCCTGGGGCCCAGGTTCAATCCCTGGTTGGGGAACTAAGATCCCACAAGCTGTGCCATGTGGCCAAAAAATAAATAAATAAAACAAAATAAAAATAAATAAAAATAATGGTTGGATACTTCAATACTCCACTATCCATAATGGATAAAATAACAGATTGACAAAGAAATAGAAGACTTCGATTAAACGAAGAAAAATGTGAAAAATGTTTTTGAAAATGTATTTGAGGGACTTCCCTGGTGGTTCAGTGGTGAAGAATCCACCTTCCAAAGCAGGGGACACAGGTTCAATCCCTAGTCGGGGAACATGCCATGGGGCAACTAAGCCTGTGCACCACAACTACTGAGCTTGTGCGCCTCAACGAGAGAGCCTGTGTGCTGCAAACTACAGAGCCCATGTGCTCTGTACCCCGCCAGCCACAACTAGAGAGAGAAAGCCCACACACCACAACTAGAGAGAAGCCTGTACCCTGCATCAAACAGCCCGTGCGGCAACAAGCAGCCCATGCCGCAATGAAAGATCCCACATGCCACGATGAAGACCCCGCGTGCTGCAACTAAGACCCGACACAGCACACACACACAATAAATAAATAAATAAATATTAAAGAAAGAAAGAAAGAAAGAAAATGTATTTGACATGTTTATCTAGATTCTAATAGTCTTCCAAACTCTCAGCAGTTCTGAATATAAACAATAAAGATTTGGATATTATGATGTAAGAAAGAAAGAAACAGAAGACTTGAACAACACTATAAACCAACTAGACTTAACAGACATTTATAGAACACCTCACACAACAACAACAGAATACATATCATTCTAAGTGCACATGAAACATATATAAGCCATTAGATGTGCCCATAAATTTAAAAGGATTGAAACTATACAAAGCATATTTTCCAATACAATGGAGTGAAATTAGAAATAAATAACATAAGGAAATTTTGAAAATTCACAAATATATGAAAACTAAAAAGCACACTTAAATGGCCAATTAGTTGAAGAACAACTCACAAGGGAAATCAGAAAATATTTTGAGAAGAATAACAACAAAAACACAACATACCAAAATGCATGGGATGTAGCAAAAGCAATGCTCAGAGGGAAATTTATAGTTGTAGATGTTTACATTAAAAAACAAGAAAGATCTCAAATAAAACTCAACCTTCCACCTTAAGAAACGGCCAGGTAGAGGGTATATCAAACTAAATCCAAAGCAAACAGAAGTTAGGAAATAAAAAGAATTACTGTAGGAAAAAATGAAATAGAGACTATAAAGGCAGCAGAAAAAGTCAACAAAAAGAAAAAGTTGGTTAGTTGTAACACTAAAGAAAATGGATAAACCTTTATCTAGATAGACCAAGAAAGAAAGATAGAAGACTCAAATTACTAGAATCCAGAATAAAAGCGAGGACATTATCACTGACATTACAGAAATAGATGAAATACTGTGAATAATTGTGTGCCAATAAAGTAGAAAACCTAGATGAAATGGACAAATTCCTAGAAGACACAAACTACTGATACTTATTCAAGAACAAATAGAGAATTGAAATAGACCTATAACAAGTAAAAATTTCAGTGAGTAATCAAAAATCTACCAACAGAGGAAAGCCCAGACCCAGACAACTTCACTGGTGGATTCTACCAAACATTTCAGGAAGAATTAATTCCAATTCCTCACTAATTTTTCCAAAGAAAGAATAGAAAGAGCCACTGACCAATTCAATCTATGGAGTTAGCATTACCTGATACCAAGACCAGACAAAGAAATCACAAGAAAAAATAATGCTACAGACCAATATGCCTTAAGAATATACACACAAAAATCCTTAACAAATTACTAGCGAACTGAATCCAGCAACATATAAAAAGGATTATACACCATGATTGAGTGCAATTTATCCCAGCAATGCAAGGTTGGCTCAATATAAGAATATCAATCAATGTAATTTCATAAATAGAGTAAAGAACAAAAACCATATGACCATCTCAATCAATATGGAAACGTTATTTGACAAAATCCAACACCCTTTCATGATGAAAACACTCAACAGACACTGGAAAATAGAGGGGATATCCTCAACTTGGAAAAGGGCATTTTGAAAAAACATGGCTACTATGAAAGCTAGTGGTGAAAAACTGAAAGCATTCCCCATAGGTCAGGAACTAGATAAGGATGTCCTCTCTTGCCACTTTTATTCAACCTTGTACTAGAGATTCTAGCCAGGACAATTAGGCAAGAAAATGAAATAAAAAGCATTCAGAATGGAAAGAAAGAAGTAAAATTATCTCTGTTTGCAGATGATCTTATCTATAGAAATTCCTAAGGAATCCACAGAAAAACTATTAGAGCTAATAAACAAGTTCTGCAAGGTTACAGGACACAGAATCAATATATAAAAATTAGTTGTGGGGCTTCCCTGGTGGCGCAGTGGTTCAGAGTCTGCCTGCCAATGCAGGGGACACGGGTTCATGCCCCGGTCTGGGAAGATCCCACATGCCGCGGAGCAGCTGGGCCCGTGAGCCATGGCCACTGAGCCTGCGCGTCTGGAGCCTGTGCTCCGCAATGGGAGAGGCCACAACAGTGAGAGGCCCGTGTACTGCAAAAAGAAAAAGAAAAAAGAAAAAAGTATCAGAAAGAATAAAGTTCTTAAGAATAAATTTAACAAGGGAAGCACACAACTTACACACCGAATGCTATAATACTGTTGAAAGAAATTAAGGAACACCTAAGTAAAGGGAAAGTAATAAATTCATGTACATATTTCACACAATCTTTATCAAAACTCCCCCTTTTTCTTTTTTTGCAGAAATTGATAAGCTAATCCCAAAATTCATATGGAAATTCAAGTGATACAGAATAGCCAAAATAATCTTGAAAAACAATAACAAAATTGGAGTACTAATACTTCCCAATATCAAACTTTACTACAAAGATACAATAATCAAGACAGTATGGTACTGGCATAAATACAGACACATAAATCAATGAAATAGGACTGAGAGTACAGAAACAAACCCTCACACTTTACAGTCCTATGTCCATGGTCAATTGATTTTTGACAAAGGTTCCCAGACAATTCAAAGAAGGAAAATCAGTCTTTAACACAAATGGTGATGGGACAACTGGATATCCATATATAAAAGAATTAAGCTGGATGCCTATATAACATCATATGCAAAATTTAATTCAAAGTGTGTTGAAGACCTAAAAAGTGAAAAGCAAAACTACTAAACTCATGAGAAACATAGGCTTAAATCTTCAGGACCTTCATTTAGTCACTGGTCCTAAAGCACAAGCAACCCAAGAAAATATAGGTAACTTGTACTTCATCAGAATTTAAAACTTTTATCCTTAAAAGAACACTATCAGGAATGTGATGACAGGGCTTACCTGGTGGCACAGTGGTTAAGAATCCGCCTGCCAATGCAGGGGACACGGGTTCGTGCCCTGGTCCGGAAAGATCCCATATGCCGCGGAGCAGCTAGGCCCATGAGCCACAACTACTGAGCCTGCGTGTCTGGGGCCTGTGCTCCGCAACAGGAGAGGCTGCGACAGTGAGAGGCCGGCGCACCGCGATGAAGAGTGGCCCCCGCTCGCCGCAACTGGAGAAAGCCCTCACACAGAAACGAAGACCCAACACAGCCAAAAATAAATAAATTTATATAAAAAAAGAATGTGATGACAATCCACTCTAAAAGAAACAAACTACAATTTACTCTCCAGTTTGTCCTAAGCCTGCAGCCCTTGGTAACCACTACAAATCTACTTTCTCTATGAATTTGCCTATTCAGTACATTTCATATGAATGGAATCATACAATATGTAAATTTTTGTGCCTGGCTTCTTTCACGTAGCATTATCATCCATGTTATAGCACAAATCAGTATTTCATTCATTTTTATTACCAAATAATATTCCATTGTGTTGATATATCACATTTATTTATCCATCCATCACATCAGTTGATGTGGGTTGTTTCCACCTTTTGGATGATATGAATAATGCTGCTATTGAACATTTACATACAAGTTTTTACACGGACACATGTTTTCATTTCCCTAGCCTAGGAGCGGAATTCTTGGGTTAAACGGTAAATCTTTTTAACCTTTTGAGAATGTCCAGACTGTTTTCCCAAAAAGTGGCACCATTCTACACTCTCTCCAGCAGTATATCAGAGTTCCAATTTTTCCACATCCTCAACAACACTTGTTATCATCTGTCTTTTTTTTTATTAGAGCCACCCTGGTGGGAATGAAGTGGTATTTCATTGTGGCTTTGATTTGTATTTTTCTGAGGTTGAGAATACCTTCATGTCCATATTGATCATATGTATATCTTTTTTTTTTATAAAAGTGGTTGTTCAGATTTTTTGCCTTTTTTTTTTTTTTTTTTTTGCGGTATGCGGGCCTCTCACTGTTGTGGTCTCTCCTGTTGTGGAGCACAGGCTCCGGACGTGCAGGCTCAGCGGCCATGGTTCATGGGCCCAGCCGCTCTGCGGCATGTGGGATCTTCCCAGACCGGGGCACGAACCCATGTCCCCTGCATCAGCAGGCAGACTCTCAACCACTGTGCCATCAGGGAAGCCCTCTTTGCCCATTTTTAAGTTGAGCTGTCATTTTATTATTGAGTTGTAAAGTTCTTTATATATTCTAGATATATGTCCTTTATCTGATACATATTTTACTCCTGTTCTGCGGGTTGTCTTTTTATTTTCTTTATGGCATCCTTTGAAGCACAAAAGTTTTTTAACGAATTTGAAGTCTAATTTGTCTCTTTGTTTTTCTTGTTTCTTGTGTTTTTAGTTTTTCCTGAGAAACCACTGCCCAATCCAACGTCATAAAGATTACTTCTATGTTTTCTTCTGAGTTTAATAATTTTACCTCTTACATTTAGGTCTTTGATCCATTTTGAAATAATTTTTAAATATGGTGTAAGCAGTGGTCCAACTTTATTCTTCTGCATGAGGATATCCATTGGTCCCAGCACCCAGGACAGCATTTATTATGTTTGGCTTTCTGTTGATTATTTGTGGGACTATATGCCTCTCTATTGGTCAAGGGCCATAATTTATTTTTGAATCTCCTAAAAGCATTTAGATTGTTTTCTTCCAATCTAGAAGGTCATGGCAGTAACACAGTGCTTTTTAAAAAACGAAACAACTACTTTTTAAAAAATGAAATAGTATAGAAAAATATAAGATGGCTCAACTGTGGTTAGGATAGACATTATTTTGAGGAAACATAGCTTCAGTCGTGTGTGTGCGTGCGCATGCCTGCATGTGTATACGTAGGTGTACTAGGTTGAAATTGAAAGTATATTTCTTACATTTTACAGTTTGTAAACTTACAAATAAACTTGGAAAACACTGATCTGGAAGACAGCATCTCCCTCAAAATATGTAATAAATGAAAAATAAAAGAAGTATCAAAGATTGCTTTCTCTTTGCCTTTAGATGTTTTGCCTTTGTTAGGAATGCACTTGTTGGATAAGGGCAGCTGGAATTACAGATATCAAGAGTCCAAGTTACTTCATCTTCTAAGTTTATAGCCGAATAAACACGTTTGTATCTCTCGAGCATAAGGATCCAACTTATCCTTTGCCTTTGGCATTTTCAGGTGATCATGAAGATAAGAAAATGTTGAATTCCAGTAGGGACATTGTCTCTCTGGCTGCTTGACAAATGTAATTCCAATTCTAGATAGGCAGTATGAATCACACACTTAGCTTCTTTGGTTTGTAGGGTTAATCTAATAAATCTTCCCCTACTGGACATAGCCTTCCAACAACAATAAACCTCTCCTGAAAGGAGCAGCCCTTAGATTAGTTAAGGAACAAGGTGAAACCATTTAAAGTAAATATGTACCCACAGCAATCAGAGAAGAAAAAGAAAAAAAAAGGAATCCAAATCAGAAAAGAAGTAAAACTGTCACTGTTTGCAGATGACATGATACTATACATAGAGAATCCTAAAGATGCTACCAGAAAACTACTAGAGCTAATCAATGAATTTGGTAAAGTAGCAGGATACAAAATTAATGCACAGAAATCTCTGGCATTCCTATACACTAATGATGGAAAATTTGAAAGTGAAATTAAGGAAACACTCCCATTTACCATTGCAACAAAAAGAATAAAATACCTAGGAATAAACTCACCTAAGGAGACAAAAGACCTGTATGCAGAACACTGTAAGACAATGATGAAAGAAATTAAAGATGATACAAACAGGGGCTTCCCTGGTGGCGCAGTGGTTGAGAGTCCGCCTGCCGTTGCAGGGGACACGGGTTCGTGCCCCAGTCCGGGATGATCCCACATGCTGCGGAGTGGCTAGGCCCGTGAGCCATGGCTGCTGAGCCTGTGCATCCGGAGCCTGTGCTCCGCAATGGGAGAGGCCACAACAGTGAGAGACCCGCGTACCGGTTAAAAAAAAAAAAAAAAGATGATACAAACAGGTGGAGAGATATACCATGTTCTTGGATTGGAAGAATCAACATTGTGAAAATGACTCTACTACCCAAAGCAATCTACAGATTCAATGCAATCCCTATCAAACTACCAATGGCATTTTTCACAGAACTAGAACAAAAAATTTCACAATTTGTATGGAAACACAAAAGACCCCGAATAGCCAAAGCAATCTTGAGAAAGAAAAACGGAGCTGGAGGAATCAGGCTCCCTGACTTCAGACTATACTACAAAGCTACAGTAATCAAGATAGTATGGTACTGGCACAAAAACAGAAAGGTAGATCAATGGAACAGGATAGAAAGCCCAGAGATAAACCCACGCACATATGGTCACCTTATCTTTGATAAAGGAGGCGAGAATATACAGTGGAGAAAAGACAGCCTCTTCAATAAGTGGTGCTGGGAACCTGGACAGGTACATGTAAAAGAATGAAATTAGAACACTCCCTAACACCATACACAAATATAAACTCAAAATGGAATAAAGACCTAAATGTAAGGCCAGAAACTATCAAACTCTTAGAGGAAAACATAGGCAGAACACTCTATGACATAAATCACAGCAAGATCCTTTTTGACCCACCTCCTAGAGAAATGCAAATAAAAACATATATACACTACCAAATGTAAAATAGACAGCTAGTAGGAAGCAGCCACATAGCACAGGGAGATCAGCTTGGTGCTTTGTGTCCACCTAGAGGGGTGAGATAGGGAGGGTGGGAGGGAGACGCAAGAGGAAGGGGATATGAGGATATATGTATATGTATAGCTGATTCACTTTGTTATACAGCAGAAACTAACACAACATTGTAAAGCAACTATACTCCAATAAAGATGTTAAAAAAATAAAATAAAGTAAATATGTAGATACAATCATAAATATTGAAGGCTCTATGGAAATTTTTTTTAAGATATTGGATTTAATTTAACAAGTGACATTTGATACAACACTAATTTTTAAATTCAATAGATACTAAGTCTGTAGTATGTCACAATCCTTAATATGTTAGTTAAGTATGCTAATATATAATCTATGACATCAAATATAGACTATTTAAGTGCATTATACGTTAGTATTCCAACAACTAAATCTGTAAGAACCTTGAATCAGAACTAATATTTAGAAAGTAAAGTGAAGCATGAGTCACTATAGAAAAGGTTTAATTAGAGGGAGAAAGCCTTTCAGAGTGGTTTAGGGACTTGCGCAAAGTTATACCCTTCATCAACTGAGAGCAAAACTGAAAGTAGAACCCAGCCCTCCTAACTCTTCTAGCGCTCCTTCTATCTTGCTGTTCTTTACAGCTTTCCTCAAATTCATCTGCAACTTCTTTAATTAGATCTCAGTTGTGGGAGCATTAGCATCTTTACTATGTTGAGTCTTTTGGCCACACCATGCGTCTTGCAGGATCCTAGCTCCCTGACCAAGGTGGGAACCCAGGCCCTCGTCAGTGAAAGCTCAAGCCCCAACCACTGAACTGCCAGGGAATCCCCAAGATCTCAGTTATTAAACCATAATTCACTCATTGAAAGTGAACTTAATTCCTACTACGTGTCACACAGTCTTCTACGACAAACCCCCTGCCATCATGAAGCTCAGTTTCAGCTGAGTGACGGAAAATGAATTAATAATGAAGGTTCTAGAAGATTATTGTAGTAATGGAAGCATGACTTTGGTTCTTTGGTGAACAGAAATTTATGAAAGTGATAACACTTTTCTAAATAAAAAGTATAAAACTGCATGGAGTGAGAAAGTCCTATTTCCAGCTCAACTCACCTTCCTGCATTCCAGGTGTTTCACCATACCCACAGATTACAAAACATTAAAAAGATTTAGTTTCTTCCCTGTTATGGGGTTACACTGCCTCCTTGAATTGAAAGATTTATGGAAGGAAATTACATCACAGACCATGGAATGCCTCAGATGACCTGGAGCCTCTGTTCAAGATGAGTAGTTTGTTTTTAATCGTAAAAGGAGAAAAAAGCTATTCATTGTCATTTTACAATCAACAACATCAACTACTTCTAGGAAAAGGGAAAATCATGTTTAGAGACACTGTTGTTTAAAGAAGTGGTAAGTAACACCTCTTAGAAAAAGATTTTGAGAAATTTCAACTAATTTGGAAAATTCAAACATGAAAAGAAATAAGCAAAAAGAAATGAACAAACAAAAAAGTTTAAACAGCTTCTTCAGTCTTGAATAATTAGAGGTAAAGTGGTTTACTCTATTTGTCAACTCCACCTCAGTGGAGTGGGCCTGCCTTCCTAAAAGGCAGACAAGTGCTCTGGGAACCAAGAAGCATATCAAAACTTAAAGTTGGAAGACCATGGTCACAGAAACAAAACTTACCTACCTTTCTACAGGGCTGAAATAATGGAGGGGTCTGTGAAATATTTTATATTGAATTGGTTAGCAAAGATCTTGGCACAGACAGAGAAAGAAATCTTTATTCCAGCCCTTGGGAATCCAAAGATATTCCCTTGAACACGTTACTTAAATTTGCCAAACATGAAGTTTTTCATTTACAAAATGGAGATGATATAATGATTTCTACCTCATAGATAATGGAGTAATACACGTTGTTGAGTACACCAGTACTCAGCACAGTACCTAGTACAGGATTAAGCAATCAATAACTTTTATCATTAGCAATCACATCAGATTCACAGCAGGGGAGTTACATCATCTAAGTCACTGGAGAGCTGCTCTGGGAATGGCTCCTGAAAACCTCACATAACTCAAAACACGCATAAGACATCCACATAGATTTTTCCCTTAAGAATAAATGTAATGTGAGAAATAACAGTCTCAGTGCACATAAATTTCGGCCAATGTAATGCATTTCTTATATCCAACTTACTGTTTAACGCACAATCAATAGTTTTTAGTGAGGGGAATTCACAATATTTCAATGTGTGTGCATAAAGTAAGACTTTAATAATATTTTTAGGGCTTCCCTGGTGGCAGAGTGGTTGAGAGTCCGCCTGCCGATGCAGGGGACGCGGGTTCGTGCCCCTGTCTGGGAAGATCCCTCATGCCGCAGAGCGGCTGGGCCCGTGAGCCATGGCCGCTGAGCCTGCGCGTCCGGAGCCTGTGCTCCGCAACGGGAGAGGCCACAACAGTGAGAGGCCCGCATACCGTAAAAAAAAAAAAAAAAAATTTTCATTGCTCACTGTTTCAAATTTGCTAATTCAAATTACTGTGAAATATAACTGCACTGTTTATCCAAAGGCCACTCAATATCAGAGAGAGGCTATTATAAGAAATGAGGCAGTGCTTCCCTGGTGGTGCAGTGGTTAAGAATCTGCCTGCCAATGCAGGGGACACGGGTTTAAGCCCTGGTCCAGGAAGATTCCACATGCCGCAGAGCAACTAAGCCCGTGCGTCACAACTACTGAGCCCGTGTGCTACAACTACTGAAGCCCGTGCACCTAGCGCCTGTGCTTCGCAACAACAGAAGCCACCACAATGAGAAGCCCACGCACCCCACTTGCAACGAAGAGAGTAGCCCCCGCTCGCCACGACTAGAGAAAGCCCGCACGAAGACCCAATGCAGCCAAAAATAAATAAATTAAAAAAAAAAAGAAATGAGGCACAGGGGTTGTATCATAGAATTTTAAGGTATCTATTCTAAATATAGAGGAAAACAGTAGGAAACATCTAGAATTTAAATTATTGGAATTTCTTTTACACCTGTGAAGGCTATAAAAAGATAATTTTTATCTGCAAAGAAACCTACAGAGGAATGTGAAATGATGACTAACTAAAACACCCCACTCCCAAGACACTTGCTGTGATGGAAGAGAACTCAAAAATGTGGCAGGGAGAAGGTGGGAAATCCTACCAACTGCATGGGCAAAAGCCAAATTTCTAATAAAAATTTATTACTGTGCCTGCAAGGTTCCGATGCCCATGCTTACATTTCTGCCTTACAGAGACAGACAAAGCCCTCCCTGGTGACCTAGTTTCCAGATTCCACACTTAAAGCCAAGCCTTTAATCACATACTTGTCCAAAGATCACATAGAGTGATAAGGCTTCGCTGCTACAATTCTGATGTCAGAAACTGGAATACAGAGTGTTTTAGTTTTGTTTTTGGTTTTTATTGGGAGGAGGAATTTCTTTTAGCTTATGATTCAGACTTAAATCTTCAGTTTTTCCTATTTCAGTTTTCAAAACGGGATATAAATATATAATTCATATGGGATAAGATCTTAAAAAGCTAACATAATTCAAAACTTGCATAATTCTAAACAGATTATTACCCCAGAGGAATCAATATAATGTAAGAAATAGCAGTTTCAGAATACATAAGCCTGTAAATTACAGAGTATTTCTTAGAGTAAGTTTTTAGCGCTTTTTTTTCAAAAATAAACATTTCCTTTGTAAATAATTTAGATTTATAGAAAAGTTTTGCAAAGATACTATAGAGAGTTTCCATATACCCCTCACCCGGTTTCCCCTATCATTAATACCTAACATTACTAAGGCACATTTGCCAAAACTAAGAAACTAACTTGGGTACTATTCACTGAACTCAAGATTTTACTCAGTTTTTGTTAATTTTCCCATTAATGCTCCTTTCTTTTTTGCTCCAGAATCCAATACAATTTGAAATACTTTTTTTTTTTTTTTTTTTTTTCCGTACGCAGGCCTCTCACTGTTGTGGCCTCTCCCGTTGCGGAGCACAGGTTCCGGACGCGCAGGCTTAGCGGCCATGGCTCACGGGCCCAGCGGCTCCGCGGCATGTGGGATCCTCCCGGACCGGGGCACAGACTCGTATCCCCTGCATCGGCAGGCAGACCCTCAACCACTGCGCCACCAGGGAAGCCCTGAAATACTTTTTAATTTTGGAAGGATTCACATTATTCAAAATTTGTGCAAACTGATAACATTTTAAAGTCACACTGTTTCAAATTTGTGAAATTGAAATTGGTATGAACTATAACTGCTGTTTATCCAAAGACTTTCAATAGGGTTTAAGGCAAGGATGGCTGAAGAATTAACCTACTGCAGTGGCCTAAGCCAGTGTTGTTCAAACTGGAATGAGGAGGGGAATGGAGAGAGTGTATTTTGTACTGGGTTTCAGCTGAAGATTTCATCTGAAGAATATCACTAATAAGAAAATCCAGTGAAGATATTAGAATACTTTAAGGAATACTAGAAACAAACAAGCCGAAAACTGAATATAATCATGTTATAAGAAACTTGCAGAAAGCTGCCTTAGGCATCATTTTTTCATATAAATAGTTTAAGCTTTTTACTGCAAAGAGCACACATGCAAACTGGGTAGCCACATACATTGCACAATATTGCCCATTTCCTGTTACTATTATTAAAATATAAAGAGCCCTTACAAATCAATAGAAAAATGGGCAGAGAGCAGAGTCAATTTATGGCCAATAAACATCTGAAAAAATGTTCAAACTCATTTTCAAAGAATACAAATTAAACTGCAATATACTTTTTTTTTTAACTTATCAGCCTGGCAATGATAATGCAAAGTGCAGGCTGATGTGCAAAGAACAGGGCACTTTCATACATTGTTGTCAGGAGTAAAATTTGAAACTTTTTTATGACAACTAGGCAGTATATGTGTTCAGCTACCTATTGCTGACTAATTAAAGCATTCCAAAATGTAGTGGCTTAAATCCACAGCCATGTATTATGTCTCACATTTCTGTGAGTTGGCTATGTGGTCTTACGTGTCATGGAACGTTGGCTGGGGCCACTCACGCATGCTGGGAGCCCAGCCAGGGATGGAATGCCCAAGGCTTCCTTTCTTCTCCACATTACTTTTCTTTCCATTTGGCCTCTCATCATTCAGGAGCCTAGTCCAAGCATCCTTCGTGTCAGGTAGATTCCAAGAAAGCAAAAAAGGAAGCTGACAGATCTCTCAAGGAGTAAGTCTGGAAGTGATGGTATGCGGGAACCCATTTGTACAAGTTTATGACGGCCATTTATGCGTATCTCTTTCCTGCTCCATGCTTGGTGATATCGCATTGGCAGCCTGAAATCAGTCATGTAGGGTGTATTTATACCACAGAAATTGTTAGATGCTATAAATCAGGGCTTGTAATTTTTTTTCAAAGAGCTGAATTTCCAGAACACTATTTCCTGAAAGTCACACAGCTTCCTATCCATCACATTCTGTTTATTCAAGCAAATCTCAAGGTCAGCCCAGAGTCCCTGTGGGAGGGGAAACAAACCCCACCTCTTGATCTGAGGAGTGGCAAAGAATTTGTGGTGATATTTAATCCATCACAGTCTTCCCTCTGGCCACAAATTATTTATATTCTTTTCTGAGGCAAAACAAAACAGAGCTCCTCCCAAGGTACCTCAAAGTTTCCTCCCATGAAAGCATCAGCCTCAAAGTTCAGTATTTCATAATCTGCATCATGTCCAGATGTCGCTGCAGCTCCTCTGGACCTAGAGAGCTGTGAACTGCCTTCTGTTCCAATTTCCCCCAACTCTTCCATCCCTACCAGGCATACAATGGTGAGAAAGGGACAGGAAAGCCACAATAGGTGCTCCCATTCAACAACACAGAGAACAGGTCTATAGCAATTCTGAAATCTACCTGGACATAAGTTGTGAAATCCTCTACTCCCGGGCCTGGGAGCCCAGCTAGGGCTGAAATATCCCAAGTGACTTATCATCCCCCTGGCTTCTCTAGTTGACCTCTCTTCATTCGGGAGTCTAGCCCAAAGTTCTTTACAGCATGTTAGCTGGTTTCCAGAGAGCAAAAGTAGAAACTGCTACATCTCTTAAAGGCTAGTCCTGGAACTGAAATAGTGTCATCATACCTAGTGTTGCCAGATTTAGCAAATAAAAATTCAGAATGCCCCATGAAAAGATGTTCAACATGGCTAATTATTAGAGAAATGCAAATCATAATGGGATATCCCCTCATACCTGTCGGAATGGCTATCATCAAAAAGCCTACAAATGGGCTTCCCTGGTGGCGCAGTGGTTGGGAATCCGCCCGCCGATGCAGGGGACACGGGTTCGGGCCCTGGTCCGGGAAGATCCCACATGCCGTGGAGCAGCTGGGCCCGTGAGCCATGGCCGCTGAGCCTGCGCGTCCGGAGCCTGTGCTCCGCAACGGGAGAGGCCACAACAGTGAGAGGCCTGCGTACGGAAAAAAAAAAAAAAAAAAAAAAGTCTACAAATAACATATTGGTGAGGATGTGGAGAGACGGAACCCCTGTACACTGTGGGTGGGAATGTAAATTGGTGCCGCCACTGTGGAACACAGTATGGAGGTTCCTCAAAAAGCTAAAAATAGAACTGCCACATAATCCAGCAATTCTACTCTTGAGCATATATCTGGAAAAAATGAAAATGCTAATTCAAACATATACGTGCACCCCAATGTTCATAGCAACACTATTTATAATAGCTAAGATATGGATGCAACCCAAGTGTCCATCAACAGAAAAATGGATCAAGAAGATGTGGTATATATACCACATCATACACACACACACACACACACGCACATATATATATATATATATATATGAATATTAGCCATAAAAAGAATGAAATTCTGCCATTTGCAGCAATGTGGAATAAATCAGACAGAGAAAGACAAATACTATAGGATATCACTTATAATGTGGAATCTAAAAAATAATACAGATTAATGCATGGGAAAAACAGAAACAGACTCATAAATATAGAAAACAAACTGTGGTTACCAAAGGTGAGAGGGAGAAGGAGAGGGACAAATTAGGGATATGGGATTAGCATATATAAACTACTATGTATAAAATAGATAAGCAACAAGAATATATTGTATAGCACAGGGAATTATAGCCATTTTTTTTATACCTTATAATTGAGTATAATCTGCAAAAATACTGAATCACTATGCTACACACCTGAAACTAATATAATATTGTAAATCAGCTATATGTCAATAAAAGTATAGGTTGCCCAGTTAAATTTGAATGTCAGATAAATCACAAATTTTTTTTTAGCATAAGTATGTCCCATTTTTCTGTTTATTTGACATTCTGATTTTACTGGGCATCTTGTATTTTATCTGGCAATCCTACTTTCACCACATTCTGAAGGACAAAGCGAGTCATTCAAGGATAAGGAAAGGAGACATCACTTTAAAAAAAAAATTTTTTTTTTGAAGTACAGTTGATCTACAATGTTGCGTTAATTTCTGCTATACAGCAAAGTGATTCAGTTATACATATACATACATTCTTTTTTATATTCTATTCCATTATGGTTTATCACAGGATATTGACTATAGCTCCCTATGCGATACAGTAGGACCTTGTTGTTTATCCATTCTATATGTAATAGTTTGCATCTGCTAACCCCAACTTCCCACTTCATCCCTCCCCCATCCCCCCTCTCCCTTGTCAACACAAATCTGTTCTTTAAAGATGTCACTTTTTGATGGATGAGTGGCTTGCTTGTACAGGGAGGGGAGAAGTTAATGATGGTCATTTTGCAGACTATCACACTTAACAAAAGCCTTGAAAATGTGCATCTCATTATAAAACCAGTGATTCTATTTCTGGGGATTTTTCTAAGCACATGAGTAAAGACGTGTCAAAGATTTAGCTACATGAAAGTTTATTGTAGAATTGCTTGTAATGGTGAAAAACAGGATACAACCTAGATGTACAAAGATAAGAAATAAGTATAGTTATTGTGGTCCTAATATATGCAAGACACTGAGTTGAGCCCTAAGGAGATAGTGAACAACACAGAAAATCTCTGGCCTCAGAAATCTTAAAGGCTAAAGGGGCAAGGTTGACATTAAACAGATAATCATACTTTTGACTAACTGAGTATAAGTGTGCTAATTACTACAAAGGAAAACTACTGGGTGCTATGGAATCACCAAGGGATCTGAACTACTAAGGGCTCGTTTAGGAGAAGGGGCAGGAAATAAAGGGAAAGGATGAGGGAAGAGAGTACGGGGCAGAGCGAACAGCAGAAGGATTCTAAATGTATATTTATTTACATGGAAATGTGATCATAATAAACAGGTATGAGATGCTCATTAGACCTCCTAGTGTCGATGTCAAATTGTATTTAGATACACAAGTTGGGATGCTGCGGAAGGTTAGATCTGGATATATACACTTCAGAGTTACAAGTCTATAGTCACTAGGCAGTGGTATAAGAAGAAAATCAGGGGAGTGGGCTATCACAGAAGCCAAGAAAATAGTTTCAAGCAGAGCGTGGTCACTTGGGAGAAATACCACTGAGCTGTTATGAAAGATAAAGGCAAAAAGTGACCACGGCATTTGGTAACATGAAGGTCACTGATGAATCTTTTAGGAGAAGTTTCCCATGTAGTGGGGAGGACAAAGGTCTAATCGAAATGGATTGAGGAAAGAAAATACGTGATGTAGTGGGAAAGCCATTTATTTGAGAAGTTTTGCTGGGAGGGAGCAGGAAAATGGGGCAGCAGCTAGAAGACAGGAATGGGAGGTGAAGAGCAGGTTTGCTGGCTGATGCAAACAGCCCCCCAGAGAGAGGGAAATTGAAGATGCTGGAAAGGGGGGTCTATTTGTAGGAGTAAAGTCTTTGAGGAGGTAAAAGGGCATGAGGTCCACAGCACGAGGGAAGGGTTGGCCTTAGCTAGGAGCAGGGCTGTTTCTTCCCACAGTAGCAGATGAAAGACAGTGGGTCCTGATTCAAGAGGCTGCAGAGACACAGTGGAAGGAAGATGAGAGACTGCCTATTCACTTCTATTTATCATGAAGCATGAATCAAAGCCATCAGTAAGGAGAAGGAGGAAGGGGGAGATTAGACACAGGTTCCCCAAGTATACTTTACATCTCATGCTGATCATGTTAATTTGAAAATTATACATGTTATAGACTCTCACACACCCAATAAACTCTGCAGTTTCTCAGGATCCCAAACAAGAAAAACAGCAAAGGGGGAGGGACTTTCTTGGTGGTCCAGTGGGTAAGACTACATGCTCCCAATGCAGGGGGCCTGGGTTCGATCCCTGGTCAGGGAACTAGATCCCAGCATGCATGCCACAACTAAGAGCCTGCGTGCCACGACTAATACCCGGCGCGGCCTAAATAAATAATAAAAATAAATAAATATTAAAAAAAAAAGAGTGAAGGGCAAGCCTCTGTAAGCACCAAGAACAATAGAGCACCAGTCAAGATGAATTTATTGAGGAGTTTTATTTAAAAGCCTTAGGGGAATTTCATAATCTTGTATTAAAATTCATCAGTGTCAATTCAGCAACAGGAAAATCCCTAAGTCATAGAAGGAAGTACACATGAAAGTACTGATCAGGGTCATGCATTTTAGTCAGAATTAACAGAGACCCAACGACGTCAGTTCTAGTGATTTAACCAAATGAATTAAATTAGCAAAGAGACTAAATAAGTAATTGGATAATGCATTTCGCATGACCAAAGCAGACTGGACATGAATAGACTCCTGTGAGATAAAGTCAACGTGATAAAATGTAATACACTACTGTAAATTGCATAAACTACCTAACTTGACACTAAGTCTTGATACTCCTGGGAGTATTTTTTCAGAAGCTATTAGAAAAAATGAAATTTGAGAAGAGCTTTTGGGTCATCAGCACTCTATATTTAGAATCTTTAAATAATCGTAGATCCCAGCACTTGGTCACCAAGAGAGAAATAGAATGGGGTTACCTCCTCTTTTCACTGCTTTTCTTTCTTGTTGAACACACCAGAAGTTTCTGTGATGCGACAGATCCCATTCTCAGACTTAAAAATAGATGTTACAATTTTCAGGTGAGATTAAAAATACATTATGATGATTTAAAGTGTAATAGTAACATTATTCACATTGCAATACAATTTTTTCTTTTTGGCCACACCGTGCGGCATGCAGTACTTTAGTTCCCCCACCAGGGATGGAACCCGTGTCCCCTGCAGTGGAAGCATGGAGTCTTAACCACTGGACTGCCAGGGAAGTCCCTGCAGTACAAAATTTTAAAAGAGCAAGCATTTATTGAGGACTTACGTACCAAGCACTGCTCTTTGTACCCAGTGTATATATTATCTTACGTAAACTTCAAAACTCCTAAAACACCTTTATGCGGTAGGTTCTGGTACTATCTACATTACGCAGAAAAGGGAACCTTGGTTCATCAAATCCAACGTAATAAAAATAGACTCAAACAAATATTGCATACCTGTTCCATGCCAAGTATATTACTACGTTCAGGGGATTTTGTGTGGTAAAAATGAATGAGGTCCTCAACTCATAGCCTCCTGAAGGAGATAAACGAGTAAACAGATGACCTGCATTTTAATGCAGCATGTTTTGTGAGAAGATGAATAATTAAGTTTGCTTGGATGGTCAAAAAGGTTTTGAAAAGGAGGTGACATATGAGCTTGTAGGATGAGCAGCTGTTAGAAGAAAGGCAGAGGAAACAGGAGTAAAGGGGTGCAGCTAGGACAACGTTCTGACCACACTGAAAACTGAGAGCTCAGCATAGCTTAAGTAGAAAGTACCAGTTAGGGAGTGTGAGATACAAGCCTGGAAAAACTAGGTGAGAAGCAGATTATGAGGGTCTTGTGTGAAGCTGAAGAGATTGGAATGGATTCTGTAGCCACCGCAGCATCAGAAACTTACATGCACCGAGCAACATGGTTAACTTTGATTTTTAGGAAGTTAACTCTGGCACCAGCCAGCTACGCTTATTGGAGGCCACAGACTGGAAGCCTGGAGAAATGTGGACACAATTAATGTCCAGGTGCAAATGGATGAGGACCACAAAGGTATTGTTATGTAGAGAAGCCACGTTTATGATGTGTTTCTGAGCAAATACATTAAACTTCAAAATTTCCTTACTTAAAATCAGAATTTGTCACAACATACCCGTATCTGTGCATTGATTTTGGCAATTACCAGGTGTTCTCACTGGAGGGTTTTTAGCTAACAACGACATCATGACTGCCACGTGGCTGACAGCAGTCATAATATGCCACCCCAATAGAAGCTGCATTCGGATTTCAGATATGTCAAAGTGTGAAGGAAAAATGGTGTGTTTAGAATTGATAAAGTGGAGCATTGTGTTAAAAATAAATACAAAATCCAACCATTTCTCCTTTTTTCCAGTTCACCATCCTGGTCCAAGTGAACGCCATCTCCTTCCTAAATTATTATAGTAGCCTCCTAATGGGTTTCCCTACTTCTGCCCTTAATGTCCCCTCCTCTCCTCCTGAATCTATCCTCAAGAGGGTCAGATCATGTCATTCCTCTGTTCAAAATCCCTAGTGGCTTCTCGTTCCACTCAGAGAAAAAAAAATCCAAATCCTTACAGAGGCTACCAGGCCCTGCAGAACTGGACCCCTCATTAGCTCTAGGTACCATGACCTCATCTCCTACTGCTCTCCCTCCAGACAACTGGGCATCCTCCAACACAACACATAAGCTGCCACCTCAGGCAATTTGTACTTCCTGGTTCCTCTGCAAGACCCACTCTTCTCCCAGGTACCTGCAAGGTTCAATTCCTAAAGTCTTTCACCAAATGCCATCTTTTCAGGGAGGCCTCGTTTATCTTCCTTTGTCTAAAATTGCTATATGGGGGGGGGAGGGATAAATTGGGAGATTGGGATTGACATACACACACTACTATATATAAAATAGATAACTAATAAGAACCTGCTCTATAGCACAGGGAACTCTACTCAATACTCTGTAATGACCTACATGGGAAGAGAATCTAAAAAAGAGTAGATATATGTATACGTATAACATTCACTTTGCTGTACAGCAGAAACTAACACAACATGGTAAATCAACTATACTCCAATAAAAATTAATTCAAAAAAGTAAATAAAATTGCTATCACACACTTACCTGCAAATTCTCATTTACTCCCTATCTGCCTCCCTGCTTTATTTATTTAATTTTTTGGTCAGCACTTATCACTATCTAATATAGCCATATATTTTACTTGTTTATTCTATTTATGGTCTACCATGTTAGTGAGGAGTCCAGCTCCTGATTAAAAACCTATGTGTGACTTTTCAGGCCTGACCATAGTTAATTACAAATGCTTTAAGCCAGGAGGCCTCACGGGGTGGGGGGAGGGAGTAGGGGGAAGCTGCCCTTCCCCACACAGTCTCAAGGATGCAGAGCCCCCGGTAAGTCATGCTCTTTCATTCCTAGCTCTGGGGTCTTCATTCCTAGATTTCTTTATCTAAGGCCTTGGGCAGAGATATGCAGGCACCTCTGCTGTGACCTCCTTATGGGGAAGAGGGGAAAGCCTTGAATACTCTTTCTTCACTCAGACTCGGTACCAGCTACTTTTCCACTCTTAACCCCAGCGCCCCCTACCTCACTTCACCATCCCCCCCACTTTTCCATAAGACTGCAGGAGACCTCCACATCTACACTGATCCACCTGACCCCCACTGGCATACCATTTCGTGGGAGAAATAAAAGAGGAAGGAGTCTGCGCTTTCTCCAGTCTTAGACTCTTGCTTATTCCATCACAAGAAGTGATTAAAGGTTTAACTCTGATTTTCAGCTTGTTTTAAACAGCTACTAGGACAGCTTGCTTTCTCTCCCAGCTCAGCTGAGTTCCTGACAGCTTCACAAAGACAAGGCTTTGGCTTTTGTTTTTAATAGACTTTACTTTTTAGAGCAGCTTTATGTTCATAGCAAAATTGAGCCTCCACACACATGTAGCCTTGCCCATTATCAACACCCCCCATCCGTGGTACATATCACCCAGAATCCATAGTTTACCTTAGGGTTCACTCCTGGTGTACATTTTATGTATTCGAACAAATTGATAATGACAGGTATCCACCACTATGGAATCATACCGAGTAGTTTCACTGCCCTAAATTCCTCTATGCCCTGCCTATTCATCCCTTGTAGCCCTGGCAACAAGAAATCTTTTTACTGTCACCATAGTTTTGCCTTTTCCAGAATATCATTGGAATCATATAGTATGTAACCTTTTCAGATTGGCTTCTTTCACTTAGTAATATATATTTAAGGTTCCTCCATGTTTTTCCATGAGTTCATTGTCATTTCTTTTCAGCACTGAATTATATTCTATTGTCTGGATGTATCACAGTTATTTACTCATTCACCTTCACTGAAGGATCATCTTGGTTGTTCCAAGTTTTGGCAATTATGAATAAAGCTGCTATAAATATCTGAGTGCAGGTTTTTGTGTAGACATAAATTTTCAGCTCTTTTTGAGTAAATACCAAAGAGCACAATTACTAGGTCAAATGGTAAATGTATAATTTTATAAGAAACCACTGAACTGCCTTCAAAAGTGACTGTACCATTTTACATTCCAACCAGCGTGAATGAGAGTTCCTGTTGCTCCACATCCTCATCAACATGTGGTGTTGTCAGCATTCCAGATTTTGACCATCTTAATAGGTGCATAGTGATATCTCATTATGGTTTTAATTTCCATCTCCTTGATGACATGATGTGGTGCATCTTTTCACATGCATACTTTCCATCTTCTTCAGTGACGTGTCTGTTAAGGTCTTTGGCCCATTTTTCAATTAGGTTGTTTGTTTTCTTATTGTTGAGTTTTAAAGAATTCTTTGTACATTTTTGTGTTTTTTTTTTAGGTTCTCATTAGTTACCTATTTTATACATACAGAGCAGTGTATATATATCAATCTCAATCTCCCATTCATCCCATCCCCCCTTTCCCCTTGGTATCCATACGTTTGTTCTCTAAGTCTGTGTCTCTATTTCTGCTTTGCAAATAAGATCATCTTTACCATTTGTCTAGATTTCACATACATGTGTTAATATACAATATTTGTTTTTCTCTTTCTCACTTATTTCACTCTGTATGACAGTCTGTATATTTTGTCCTTTATCAGATGTGACTCTTACAAATATTCTCTCCCAGTTTGTGGCTTGCCTTTCTAATTCTCTTGACAGTGTCTTTCACAGAGAAGAATTTTTAATTGTAAAGAAGTCCAGCTTATCAGTGATTTCTTTCATGGATCATACCTTTGGTGTTGTATCTAAAAAGTCATTGTTATCCCCAGGGCCATCTAGATTTTTCTCCTATGTTATCTTCTAGAGGTTTATAGTTTTGTATTTTACATTTAGATATGTAATCTCTTTTTAGTTAATTTTTGTAAAAGGTGTAAAGTCTGTGTCTAGATTTATTTTTTTGGATGTGCATGTCCATTTATTGAAAATACTACCTTTTCCCCATCATATTGCCTTTGCTTGTTTGTCAAAGATCAGTTGACTAGATTTTTGTGAGTCTGAAACAGGAGGGAAGGAGCCATTCTTTTCTACTTCACCCGGAACTCTATCTCTGAGATTCGATTCAGCACTGGTGCAGAGAGGCCAAGCTTTTGGCATCAAATCTATAGGTCAAGTTGGGAAGAACTAACATCTTGACAATATTGAGTCTTCCTATCCATGAACATAGAACATTGTTCCATTTATTTAGTCCTTCCTTGATTTTATTCATCAGAGTTTTTCAGTTTTCTTCATTTAGCTCTTGGACATATTTTGTTGGATTTATATCTAAGTACTTCATTTTGAGTGGTGCTAATGTAAATAATAATTTTTAATTTTAAATTCTTGTTCATTGCTGGTATATAGGAAAGTGATTGACTTTGTATATCATATATTAACCTTGTGTCCTGTGAACTTGCTATAATTGCTCATTAGTTCCAGAAGGTCTTTTGTTGATTCTTTCAGATTTTCTACGTAGATGATGATGTAATTTGTGAACAAGGACAGTTTTATTTCTCTCTCCCATTCTTATGCTTTTTCTTTTGTTTTCTTGTCTTATTGCATTAGTTAGGACTTTCAGTATCATGTTGAAAGCATTGATGAGCAGGGATACCTTTGTCTCATTTATGATCTTAGAGAGAAAATGTCTAGTTTCTCACTATTAAGTATGATGTTAGTTGTAGGTTGCTTTTTAAAAAAATATTTATTTATTTGGCCGCATTGGGTTTAGTTGTGGTGCATGGGCTCCAGAGCGCGCGGGCTCAGTAGTTGCAGCACGTGGGCTCTCTAGTTGTGGTGTGCGGGCTCTAGAGCATGCGGGCTTAGTTGCTCCATGGCATGTGGGATCTTAGCTCCCTGACCAGGGATCGAACCCGCATCCCCTGCATTGGAAGGCAGATTCTTAACCACTGAACCACCAGGGAAGTCCCAGCTGTAGGGTTTTTGCCCATGTTCTTTATCAAGTTGAGGAACTTCCCCTCTATTCCTGAACTGTTGAGAGGTTTTTTTTTTTTTTTAATATTCATTTATTTATTTATTTTGGCTGTGCTGGGTCTTAGTTGCGGCAGGCAGGATCTTCGTTGCAGCATGTGGACTCTTAGCTGTGGCATGCAGACTATTAGTTGCAGCATGCTGACTCTTAGTTTTAGCATGCGGACTCTTAGTTGTGGCACCACATCTTAAGCCAGTCATCTGCTGATGGTCACTTTGGTTGCTTCCATGTCTTGGCTATTGTAAATAGTGGTGCTATGAACACTGGGGTGCATGCATCTTTTCAAATTAGAGTTTTCATCCTCCAGATATATGCCCAGAAGTTGGGACTGCTGGATCATATGCTATTTTTATTTTTTTTAAGGAATTTGCGTATTGTTTTACATAGAGCCTGCACTAATTTGCATTCCCACCAACAGTGTAGGAGGGTTCCCTTTTCTCCACACCTTCCTCAGCATGTCATTGATTTTTGAATGTTGAATCAGTCTTGCTTATTTAGAATGAATCCCACTTGATTGTGTTGCATTATTTTTTTATACCTTGTTGGATGGGATTTTCAAATATTTTTGTAGATTTTTGCTTTTATGATCATGAGAGATATTGGTCTGTAGTGTTGACTTAAAAAAATGCACAACGTGAGAGTTTCAAGTTAAGTTTTACTTGGGGCAAAATGAGGACTGCAGCCTGGGAGACAGTGTTTCAGATAACTCTGAGAAACTGCTCCGAAGAGGCGAGGGGAGGAGCCAGGATATATAGGAGTTCTGCAACAGAGAGCAGGTAATATCAAAAGATTATTGTTAAATAAAGAAAACCAGATATCTCAAGTTAATGAATTTAGTTAGCACTTTTCTGTGTATGGGAAGATGCAAGAGTCTGGGCTCACTGAAATCATTCCTTTGCTATGCACCTCAGCTATCTGGGGCCTGTATTTTCACATCCTGAGTTTCCTCAGGGCTCACCGCAGGGAGTGGCTGCAGTCTGATGGCTGCTAGATAGCAGGTATTCTTTTCAGCCCTGAGTTTCCTCAGGGCTCACCAGCTCACATTGGAGGGCTGCAATCGCTGATGACTGTGACGTCATTTGTTTATTGATATGGCAGGAAATATTCCATTTATAAATATTCCATTCCATATATACATATTCCATTTAACAGTAGTTTTCTTGTAATGTCTTTGTCTGGTTTTGGTATTAGGGTAATGCTGGCCTCATAGAGTGTGTTTGAAAGTGTTTCCTCTGCCTCAATTTTCTGAAAGAGATTGTAGAGAACTGTATGATTTTTTTTCCTTAAATATTCGGTAGAATTTGCAGTGAGCCCATTTGGGCCTGGTGCTTTTTTATTTGAAAATTATTAATTATTGATTCAATTTCTTTAATAGATATGGTCCTATTCAGATTGTTGGCCTTTGTTTTTACTGTTTTATCTCCAACAGTTAGAAAAATACCTGGCACACATTAGGTGCTCAGTAAATTTAAAAAAATAATTTAATAAGCATCCATTAATTTTAAATTAATACAATTGATAGATTTTTGGAATAAAATCCTCTTCATTTAAAAATTTTATTATAGATCATTAATCTAAAGTATTATGTAGTATGCTAAAAGAATCATTACAGAAGATTACAGTATCATATAACTCAGATATTTTTATTGCCCACAACTTTATTTCTTCTTCAAATCATAGAATTATAGCTAACAGAGTAAACATTGTCCAAACTGGAAAAAAGAGAAAACAGAAGAGATAAAATTTTGTTTGGGGCAGCAAACAAGGAGAAACACTGTGAATTGACATTCAAAAAGGGATGAGACCCCATATTTTAGGTCCTGGTGTTCTATTTGTCATTAATTCACCCTATGGGATAAAAATAATATCCTACTGTTGGGTATGCAGGTGACTTTTCGTTAAGGGTTTCAAAAAATCAACAGAGAAATGGAAAGCAAAGTAGATAAGAATTCCTAGGAAGACAAGAGACATTTGGAATCTTTTAACCTTTCAACCAAGTGTTACCTTTGTTGTTACAGTTAAAAAGTTTTACATATTCAGGTTACACTCTTGAATTCTGTATGTAAGAGCAAGAAAACAAATACTGATGAATTGAAAAGCCAGCCATCTCTTCCAGGAGGTTGATTAGCTGCCCCAAGGCTCAGGCTGTCTTTTTCCAGCTCCAGGGGAAATTCTTAGAAGACTTATCTGCTAATCTTCAGACTGCTACAAACTGAGGGATTCCTGGATTGATGGGTCCCAAATGAAGCCTTTGTCTACTATTGATGAATCGATTCCACAATTTCCCTGCCCTCTAAAAGCAGTTCTTTCTAATCTACCTTTTTCTGAGCTAGACAGGAATGGTAAGGATCATCTGACAAGATCTCTGTTGGTCTGCAGTCTGGATGTGTGACAGAATCAACAGTGGACACAATTCCCTGCATCCTCTCTTTCCTTTGAAATGTGCCCCAGTACTTTTATGCCACCTCAAGGCACCCTAAAGTTTTCCCCAATAGGGCTCATCCACCACTCAATATTCTAGGACTTTTAAACTTTCTTACTACACATCCAGACTATTTTGCTTAATATTATGTAATGCTTTCTAACTAAGCTGAACAACGAAATCATAGGAACTGATGGTCAAGAATGTCAAAGTATCGCTTCTCTCAGGTAACACAGTTGTCCGTATTCCTGCCAACACCAAATGCAACCAGGTAATCGCAATGATGGATAATAAGTCTCTCCTGTCTTCTAATGTCCATCCCATAGCTGAACTCACCAACCGTTTCTTGCTGACTTGCCACTGGAAGAACAATTGCACGCTTGGACTGACAAATGAGGGAGGGGTTAAGGACCAGCTTGCCTGGCATCCTACCAGTTCTCCAGGAACTCTAAATCTAACCTATCACAAAAGTTGAGTGGAGTTGCTGGGTGAAGGATTTTGCATGTTTATCACCTCACTGTAGAGCACCTGGGCCAGAGGTAAGTCCTGTGGCAAGTATGCTGCTGTCAGAAGATTAATTTTTCTGAGAAGTGACAGAAAAGTGCATGCTCAGGAGACCTAAAAGTCTATCTACTCTGCAGCTGAAAACTCAGTTCACCTTATGTGTACTATTTTTTTGTTTTGTTTTGTTTTTGTTTGATTTGATTTAGCTAAATAGAAGACAGCTTGAATTGACATTTTTCCAAAGAAGATATACAAATGACCGATAAGCATGTGAAAGGATTCTCAAAATCATTAGTCATCAGGGAGATGCAAATCAAAACCATAATAGGGGGACTTCCCTGGTGGTGCAGTGGTTAAGAATCCACCTGCCAATGCAGGAGACACGGGTTCGAGCCCTGGTCCAGGAAGATCCCACATGCCGCGGAGCAACTAAGCCTGTGTGCCACAACTACTGAGCCTGCACTCTCAAGCCTGCAAGCCACAACTACTGAACCCACGTGCCACAACTACTGAAGCCTGTGTGCCTAGAGCCCGTGCTCCGCAACAAGAGAAGCCACCACAATGAGAAGCCCATGCACCGCAACGAGGAGTAGTCCCCGCTCTCCACAACTAGAGAAAGCTCGTGCACAGCAACGAAGACCCAATGCAGCCAAAAAATAAATAAATAATTAAAAAAAGAAAACCGTAATAGGTACCACTTTACATTCACTAGGATTCCTAAAATAAAAAATAGAGAAAATAACATCCTCTTGGTGAAGATATGGAGAAATTAGAACCCTCATACACTGCTGGTAGGAATTTAAAGTGGGGCAACCACTTTGGAAATTAGTCTGAAAGTTCCTCAAAAGTTTAAATATAGAGTTATGATACGACCTAGAAATTCTTCTCATTACTGTGTACTCAAAAGAATTAAAAACATAAGTCCACACAAAAATTTTTACATGAATGTTCATTAACACCATTATTCATAATAGCCCCAAGGTGGATACGACCAAAATATTCACCAATGAATGAATGGATAAAAATATGTGGTGTATGCATGTAATCGAGTATTATTCAGCTATAAATAGGAATGAAATACTAATATACAGATGACCATTGAAGACCTATGCCCATTGAAAGAAGCCAGGCTCAAAAGAGCACATATTGTATGAGTCCCTTTATGTGAAACGTCCAGAATAGGCAAATTGATAGAGATAGAAAACAGATTAGTCGTTGCCAAGGGCTGGAGGGAGAGAGGGATCTGAAGTGACTGCCAATAGGTATAATCTTTCCTTTGGGAATGATGAAAATTTTCTGATCTTAGATTCTGGAGATGGTTGCAAAATTCTCTGAATACATTAAAAACCACTGATTTGTGCTCTTTAAATGAGTGAATTGTATGGTATGTGAATTATGTTTCAATAAACCTGTTAAAAAATAAAAAAGAAGAAAGCACTTATTTAAATAGTCAGTAGCTGAGGATGTTATTTTTTATCTTCAGCAAACCCATTAAAGACTTAAGGAGGTAAAGACAACCCATATGGTCTGTAGGGCCAGAGTATACACCAAGAAGGAAGCCTTAGAAGTATGGTAGCAGTTAAGAAAGTTGCACTTTTGAGAGGAGGCCCTGACCCTCTATGGGCCATGAACAGATACAGTCTCCCTGTGTCCTTTTAAGGCAAACCTGGAGCCAGTGAATTGTATTTCCATATCCACTGTATTTCCATTATGGTAGTTAGACCTCTGAATTCTCCAAACCAGGGACTGCGATCTTTCTGAATTTGGAATTACCTAGGGTGATCAACTTCTCCTGGTATACCCAGAACTTTACCAGTTTTAACACTGAAAGTTCCACGTCCCAGTAACCCCCTCGGTGCCAGGAATATTGGGATGTTTAAATATTCTAGGATGAACAGATAGAGCAAATGGCCTATAGTGAGCAGCTATCTGTATTTATTCTTGTAATCAAAAAGCTACAGTGGGGCTTCCCTGGTGGTGCAGTGGTTGAGAGTCTGCCTACCGATGCAGGGGACGTGGGTTCGTGCCCCCGTCCGGGAAGATCCCACATGCCGCGGAGTGGCTGCGTCCGTGAGCCACGGCCGCTGAGCCTGCGCGTCCCGAGCCTGTGCTCCGCAACGGGAGAGGCCACAACAGTGAGAGGCCTGCATACCGCAAAAAAAAAAAAAAACAAAAACAAAAAACTACAGTGGGCAGAAATTATTACAATATCTTTTTTACTACAGAAAATGGACTCGCATCTTTTCCCCTGGGGTCTTAGGGCTCATTGCTGCTCTTACGGACCTTGGAAGAATGACTAGAGTTTAGAAATAATCCAAGACAGCAAACCATAATTCAGATTTAAAGCCATCAGAAAACACATCTCACTAGTGGGATTCTGTCTCATTCACATATTAGAGCCATGCTGGTATGTCACAGCAAAATTTATACGATAAATAGAATGGTTGCCAACAAGCAGAACCCAAATAAATCATAAATTCTAACCTGAAATTAAAACTACTGATAAAAGGTGTTCATTCATGAAGAAGGCTTTCAAGCATGTATGTGCTTCTCTGGCTAAAAATGTCATAGATGCTAACCATAGCTCTCTGAAACATCCATTTAATAAAATTTATAAACTACACCTAAACTGAAATCTAACCAATCAAAATAAGGATTATCATTTAATTCATCTAAACTAAACTACTTATATTCTCCAGGGAAGAAATAACATTCATTCATAATCAGCTACTAACAGTTAAGGAAACATGAGAAACATATGCAATGCAATGAGAAACATTAATGTTTTGAGTTCGGGGAACCTCAGAGGAAAAAAAAAGAACAGCCATCTGAAAATAGGTCCTAAGTATACTTTTCCAGGAATTTTATTCAGGCTCCTACACAGTAAACAAAAAATTGTGAAGGAAATGAACAAATAGTAGAAAAGCTTTATGCAAAAGAAAGAGTGAGTTGAAATAGCAAGAGTAATGATATAGGCCTACCCTGGCAGTTCCTTAGCTTCTGTGTAGTTCATCCAAGTGATGTCTTAGGATCAGCTGAGGCAGATTGCTTTACAAAAATAAATATGAAAACCTTTTCCCCTACATTCATGCAAGGAAGATAATGACTATTTAAGATGTGATGCCAGACTCTTCCTTTTCACATGATGACCTCGTGGTTTCTTAGCTGTTACACATAAAAAAGGCATTTGACCAAAAATGACTCAATTTGTTATATAGTTTATAAACTGTTAAAAGAAACATTCCTTCTTCCTTCCTTCCTCCCTATTACCTATCTATCTATCGTCTATCATTAATCTCAATTATCCTGACTTTCTCTAAGAGTGTGTGTGTGTCTTTATGTGTGTGTGTTTTACAACTTGGTAGAGGCCAAAGGCATTTTGTTGGTTTGGAAGTCAAACACGTGTTTGTTACTCAACTGATAAATCCCACATGACAATCATAGGATGAGCTGGTTGTTTTTTCCAAGGTGTCATTACATCATGCGTCTCCCCCTGCTTAAAACTGGTGTCCCATCTCCTCAGAAATTCACTTCCTTGCCATGAACTTAAAGCTAAATTCCATACTTCTTCTATAACCAAACCCACAATGAAATCCCAGATTTAAATACATAGCTCTAAAACACCGTTCACTTGGTAAATGAGTGAAGCAGCAGTTGAGGAAGGCAAATGGGGTAAAGCTTCTACAATGCCTGAGGCTGATATGCCTCTAATCAGGCCCAGAGCCCTTTCTTTATACTAAGCCAAAATAATAGGACTGTCTCTTTTTATTTCACATTTCTCTATCCAGGCTGTCCTTTGGTACTTTTTCTCCTTCAGAGGTGGTCTTAGAGCTCAAATCAACCTATTATCATCCAGATAGGGTTTTTTGGACCCAGCTTCCCACAATCCCAGAAACACTGCAGGGTCCTGCTTTCCCTGAAGATAGATGGTCTTGCACACTATCTCCCAGGACAGAGCCCACAGTGCAGGAATTTAGTGTCTACAATACTGGTCATTTTCAAAACTAGGTGAAAGGCGGCCCTGTGAGTTTCTTTAGCTTTTGTCCTTGTGCTTATTAACTGGATCAACATTCCATTATTTCAACTGTGGGTTTTTCCGCCTCAGGAAGGGGAAGGATGGGAACTCTTCCCCTGGACGGGTGCCTTCCTGACTGGTGATGGGAAGCAGGCACTGGGCATGCTCACCTTAGCCCCTGTGCTTCATTGTTACTTCTCTGCCCTACCTCTCCTCAAGAATCTCTCATTCTATTTCTCCATGAGGTAAGCTTTCTATGTCAGGATCTGGCCTTGGAATGGGGAGCCTTGAAGTTTGGGATGGGTAGGGTCAATCTAGAGGGAAAGCCGTTAGGGAACCCGATTTTGGTTAATAGCTACGCTCCATTCTCCAAACTGGCCCTTTGAGTATTTTGTTCTCCAACTGTCTGATTCTTGTGTCCACTTCTCAACAAGGTTTGAACTCAAAGGGCTGACAGGAAATTATCACTCCTTTTACAGAAACAAAGAACCCCCCAATCCCAGTGGCTAAAACAACAAAAAAAGGTTTATTTCTCGCTCACGTTACATGTTCACCGGGACTCTGGTCATTGGCTTTGACTACACACACCACACAGTGGGAGTTTAGGGTTTTTAAAAATGGGTTCAGGGCTTCCCTGGTGGCGCAGTGGTTTAGAGTCCGCCTGCCGATGCAGGGGACACGGGTTCGTGCCCCGGTCCGGGAAGATTCCACATGCCGCGGAGCGGCTAGGCCCGTGAGCCATGGCCACTGAGCCTGCGCGTCCGGAGCCTGTGCTCCGCAACAGGAGAGGCCACAACAGTGAGAGGCCCGCGTACTGCAAAAAAAAAAAAAAAAAAAGGGTGCAAATTTTAGCACCTCTGAGTAAAGCTTTATTAGAAAATAGAATAAGAAGAAATGTTCAGATTTGAATCCTGGGATATAATCACAGAGACTCCCAGAGCAGTGTTTTCAAATGTAACTCTTTCTATTGGGGAACCATGTTTATAATAAACAACAAAAAGAGGCATCATCTACTGAATAGGCCTTTTCATATCCCCCGATTTATTTTCGGGAATACTTAATTCAGAGCTTTTCTTTCAGGGTGTCGGTACTTTCCTTTTTCGGATATGAGTTATACTAGGCTGACCTCTATTATTTCTGGATTACATGCCAGTGATGGAAAATGAATTGAGTGCTTTGAGGAGGAAAAAAAAAATCATTACCAGAAAGATGAATAGACGGATTGTACTGGGTTCCTAAAAGGAGGGGCTCTGGAAAGATCACTGGTTTGATTCTTCCGGGAACCGTACCTTCTTCGATACTCTTCAGAATTGTGACAAATTCCTCCAGCAGCAGGTAGGAGGTAGGTCTATTGATAACAGACCCTCTCTGGGCCCACTAACTTCAAAGAGAGCCCTTTCTTTGCTATGTGGCATTCAGATATAAAAACTGCTTTGAGCTCTCAGATTTCAGGCATTTGGAAAAGAGTCAATAGCCAGCCAAGTTTACATATTTATTGCTTTTGCCATAGGATGGAGAGACCTTTTCTCGACAGATATGTATTGTTCCTACTCTGTGCCAGGTAGTGCTAGCTGCTGATGACACAATAATGAAAAATACTGAAATATCCCCTATCTAATAGAGCTCTCAGTCTTGGAGGAGGGAGGTGAACCTAGCAGGTAAACAGCCAACAACTCAGTGTGAGAAATACCAAGATGAAGACACACAGGTTGCTATGGTAATCTATTTTTTTTTTTGGCTGCGTTGGGTCTTCGTTGCTGTGCACGGGCTTTCCCTAGTTGTGGCGAGGTGGGGCTACTCTTCATTGCAGTGCGCGGGCTTCTCATTGCGGCGCCTTCTCTTGATGCGGAGCACAGGCTCTAGGCATGTGGGCTTCAGTAGTCGTGGCATGCTGGCTCAGTAGCTGTGGCGCACGGGCTTCGTTGCTCCGCGGCATGTGGGATCTTCCCGGACCAGGGCTTGAACCCGTGACCCCTGCATTGGCAGGAGGATTCTTTTTTTTTTTTTCAGTTTGATATATATATATATATATATATATATATATATATATATATACATTTTAACATCTTTATTGGAGTATAATTGCTTTACCATGGTATGTTAGTTTCAGCTTCACAACAAAATTAATCAGTTATATATATACATATGTTCCCATATCTCTTCCCGCTTGCGTCTCCCTCCCTCCCACCTGGCAGGAGGATTCTTAAGCAGCGTGCCACCAGGGAAGTACTGCTATGGTAATATTATAGTGGAGGAAATGAGGGAAGACTTCCTGAAAGAATCAACCTGAAATTGTGATCTCAGGAACAACAGGACTTAACCAGTAGATGAGAGAATGAGCAAAGGCCCTGAGGTTGGGAGAGAATATGGCATATTTGAAAGGACTGCGAATAGAAAGCACATGTGCAGGTGAAGGAGAGAAATATGTTTTTTTAGGGAACAGTTGAATAGGAAAGGGATGTGGCAACATATGTCTACATAAATCCACTTCTTACCCCTTGGCAACCTTTATTCCATCTGCAGCCTTAATTCCCCCTTGCTGCGTACCATCGTGTTCACAGGTTCTGGGGACTTACGGATTCTTTTTTCATTCATAGTTCCATTATTACTACTGTGTTATCATTGTGTTGTGTCAAATTCATCTAGGAATAACCCTTCCAATTTCCTCTGATATTCTTATACATAGTATACTGTGGCACAATAATCTATATTTGGCCGGAAAGCAGTACTGATTTTTATTTATTTTTTATTCATAATTTATATAAGAAACACAAAACTCAAAATTTCAAGCCAAAGCGTAAATATATTATGTGGTAGAAAACAAATATTTAGAGGACTTTTTCCCCAGTCTTCCTAAAACTGGCAAGATAGCAGCTCCAAGATTATGAGGAAGCAATAAATATTAAACACCAATGGAAGGAGTGGCCACCCAAAGACTCCCAGAGCGTACACAGTTGATCTTAACTAATACGTCTTCTCCAGACCAAGCCCAGTTCCTGAAGTTCTTTATTGGCACTATCCCTATAAAGCTTTAACGAGCCCTACTGCACTCTGATCTGGGAGGGAAAGTAAAGGAAAGGAAGGGAAGCAGAAAGATGGGTGTCATCAATGTGCACAAGGATCCTGGAGCATGAGAGGGGTGGCCTCACCCACCTACCCAACCAGCCGGTCGTGTAAGCTGGGTGGCCAACTCACAGCCCAGGCTGCGGGGCTGACCTGTATGGAAAGAGGTATTACCTGAAGGCTGCTGATTGGCCCCAGCTGCTCCCTGCCTAAAGTACACTTCTTAAGCCACCACTCTCTAAGTGGAGAAGTCAAATAAAGTCACCAACATCTCTGTGATGATTAGTTTCCCAGATTGATTGGCAGCTCAGCAAAGGACATAAGGGGATGGGAACCAGCCTAGCAGGGAAGCAGGTCAAGTTGTACTGGGAATGTGGTAGGTCACCCTAAACACAGTAGAGGAACTGGGCGGCAAAAGGGATTTAAACACCTTCCTGGAACCTCCCACCCCTTCCTGGTCACATTAATGACCTCACATGTGAAAATGGTGCACATGTCCTGAATATGCATTAAACCTCGTACTAGACACATTATAGGCATTATGTCATTTAATCTTATTGCCCAGTTCAGTAAGTCCCTTTAGCACCTATAATTAAGAAAACTGAGGCCAGAGAAGTTTAGTTACTTACTTAAGGTCGCACAACTGATACATTTCAGAGTTGGGATTCAAATTCAAGACGCTGATGCCAGAGCCCTTTCAACCAGGAAGTACTTTATGCAGCCTTCTCAGGATAGTTTCTTCCTCAGTGGAGGGATAATTCAATCCATCGGCCCATTTTGCTCCATAACAAGTGGCTTTTTCTAGGGTTATCTGGGATGAAGTCTAGGACAGATGTGTAAAATAAGTAGGTTATGAAAGAATAAAAATCTACAAATAATATATGCTGGAGAGGGTGTGGAGAAAGGGGAACCCTCCCACACTGTTGGTGGGAATGTAAGTTGATACAGCCACTATGGAGATTCCTTTAAAAACTAAAAATAGAGTTACCATATGATCCAGCAATCCCACTCCTGGGCAGATATCCAGAGAAAACTCTAATTCAGAAAGATAAATGCATGCCAATAGTCATTGCAGTACTATTTACAATAGCCAAGACATGGAAGCAACCTAAGTGTCCATCAACAGATGAATGGATAAAGAAGATGTGGTACATATATGCAATGGAATATTACTCAGCCATAAATAGGAATGAAATAGAGACTTCCCTCGTGGGCCAGTGGTTAAGATTCCATGCTCCCAATGCAGGAGGCCCGGGTTTGATTCCTGTTCAGGGAACTAGATCCCGCATGCTGCGAATAAGAGCCCGCATGCTGCAACTAAGAGCCCACATACTGAAACTAAAGATCCCGCATGCTGCAACTAAGACCCGGCGCAGCCAAAATAAATAAATTAATAATAAGTAAATAAATAAACAAATAAATAAATATTAAAAATTTAAAAAAATAAAAGGAAAGGCATCTTAAAAAAAAAAAGAATCGGGGCTTCCCTGGTGGCGCAGTGGTTGAGAGTCCGCCTGCCGATGCAGGGGACACGGGTTTGTGCCCCGGTCCGGGAAGATCCCACATGCCATGGAGCGGCTGGGCCCGTGAGCCATGGCCGCTGAGCCTGCGCGTCTGGAGCCTGTGCTCCGCAACGGGAGAGGCCACAACAGTGAGAGGCCCGCGTACCGCAAAAAAAAAAAAAAAAAAAGAAAAGAATGAAATAATGACATTTGCAGAAACATGGATGGACCTAGAGAGTATCATACTAAGTGAAGTAAGTCAGACAGAGAAAGACAAATATCATATGATACCACTTCTACATGGAATCTAAACAATAATACAGATGAATCTATATACAAAACAGAAACAGAGTCACAGACATAGAAAAGAAATTTATGGTTACCAAAGGGGAGAGGAAAGGGGGAGGGATAAATTAGGAGTATGGGATTAACAGATACACATTACTATGTATAAAATAGATAAGCAACGAGGATTTACTGTGTAACGTAGGAACTATATCCAATATCTTGTAATAACCTATAATGGAAAATAATCTGAAAAAAATCATATACACGTAACTGAATCACTTTGCTGTCACCTGAAACTAACACAATATTGTAAATCAACCATGCTTCAATTAAAAAATAAATACATAGAATTAAAAAAGAAAAAGAATGCTAGGTAGGATTTTTGCCCTATCTACGTCTCCAAGAAAAGAGCTAACTTTTGACTGCTTAGGTAAGAAGTGAGGAGAATGTGTAATAGCTTATATCAGCAAATACTTGTTTAGTGTCACAACCAGGAACAAAGATGACCTCTGGTATTTCATGCCTTGTCTTCAAGAAGGCCCGTTTGACTTGATTCTCCTCTCTACCTTGGAGAGTCGTGAAGCTGCTAAGCCACTGTGGGAGAAGGAACTGGTGCTGTGATTGCTTTTCTAGATCTGACACTGCCCTAGAATCTGTGGCTCTTCACTTCTGTTGAGTTATCTTCATGCCAGCACCTGGGGTGTGTTGTAACAATGAACTGTAAAACGGTGTTACCGGGTACGTCGTGACCATCCACCAATGTCTACTAGGCTGGCACATTCACATGGGAGGGAAAGTACTGTGTGTAGCCACTGTGTTCTGGTAATGATGAGATTCCGGAATTACTTCCTGACTTTTTCTGAGAGAATCATGGAGAGGGTTAAGGTTGCCATGTTGAAAAGGACGATGTGACTACAATTTCAAATCACCAGCAAAACCTTGTTGACTCTTGGTACAGAATCAAAATTTAAATGCTAAAATTATGAACTCTACCTTGGAGCTCTGCTCTTGCAAGAATCCCCACATTTTGGGGGGTGTGTGTGTTTTAACCTAAAACATTTTTATTTTATAAATTATCATATAGTTATTTTGATTTTTTCTTTTGAGGTAAAGTGCTATGAATGTTACCACATGTATAGATTCATGCAGCTACCCTCCACGAGCAAGATACAGAACAATCCCGTCACCCACCCTCTAAAAAAGACTCTCTCCTACCATCCCTTTACAGTCACTCACTCCTAGTCCCTGAAAACCACTGATCTGTCTTCCTTTTTACAGTTTTGTCTCTGAGAAAGCCATATAAATGGAATCTTACAGCATGGAACCTCTTGAGACAAGCTTTTTTCAGTTAGCATAATGCCTTGATGATTCATCCAACTTGTGTGTGTATCAGTAATTCCTTACTTTCTCTTGCTGAGCAGTATTCCATGGTATGACTGTGTCATCATCATTAACTTCTTAAAAATTTAGTATATTTTTAATTGAAGTTTAATTCACATACAATAAAATCAACCCCTTTACCTTCGTTTTGCAAAAAAAAGAAGAAATGGGTCATGTGAAAATCCTCACTCCGTAAAAAGATAAGCTTTAAACTGGAAACAGATTTTTGGACACGCCATGTTTGTCTGACTTTCTCCAGTAGACTGTTTCTATATTTGGAGAATTGTTCAGTACAGTTCTCTTTCCATCTGCTTGCACTCACGCTGTTGACAAATGTTCACTCCTTCCAACTGATTTCAGATTGGCTCTCCAACATTCTGCATTGTCTCTATATTCTTTAGTTTTGGGGTTTTTTTTCATAGGTAATACCTGTATACTGCCCCAAACACAAAATGGTAACATACCAAGGTAAATAAGTCTCACCCACCCTCCATCTCCTGGTAACTCAGTCTCCTCTCTGGAGCTCACAGTTTTCTCAATTCTATGCATTTACAAATACATACATATATGAATGTATTAAAAAGTATGTATATAGGGCTTCCCTGGTGGCGCAGTGGTTGAGAGTCCGCCTGCCAATGCAGGGGACACGGGTTCGTGCCCCGTTCCAGGAAGATCCCACATGCCGCGGAGCGGCTGGGCCTGTGAGCCATGGCCGCTGAGCCTGCGCGTCTGGAGCCTGTGCTCCGCAACGGGAGAGGCCACAGCAGTGAGAGGCCCGCGTACCGCAAAAAAAAAAAAAAAAAAAGTATGTATATAGACATATGTAAGTATACAAATATATGTATATGTACATTTAAAATACAAATAGTTGCATATAAAATCAATGTATATACTTGCATACATACATACATTTTCCCCACACACAAATGGGGGCACATTCTGCCCAATGTTCTATACTTTGCCTTATTCTCTTAACTTCCCTTCTCCTGGAATTCCTTCCAGAAAAGTATATTTAAAGCAGTCTATTAAGTCTATTTTACTCTACTGTATGAGTCTATCATAATTTATTTAAGCATCCCATTACTGATGGTCCAGTGAGTTTCTAAACTTTGCTCATACAATTAATATACCGTTTTATTTGTATCATTTCATTTTACTCCAATAGAAGCATCTTTGCAGGATAATTTCTTAGAAGTGGAATTTCTGGGTCAAGGGGTGTGTGCATTTCTGTTTTTGAAAGGTTTGGCCAAAGTATCCTTCAGGGAAGTCATATCAATTTACATCCTATTAGCGATGGATCACAGTGTTTCTACATTTATTTAGTAACTAATTATTTTAATATAATTTCAGATATTAATGAATATTCAATGATCAATATCAGAAATAACTAGCATTAATAGCTTCTCAATCTTCCTTTATTTTCACGACATTAACACTTTTGAAGAGTCTAGGCCAGTTACTTCGAAGACTGTCCTTCAATTTGGGCCTACTTTTTCTTTAAAACAAAGAACCAACTGCAAATAGCTCAAAGCAAAATACAAGGAAAACCTTCTAGCCATAAAAAAGAAGGAGCAAAATAAAATTTAAAAATACAGTTAGTAAGAATACCTACCATTTGGAGTGGGGGTGGGAGGAGGAGAGAAATAGGTGAGGGAGATTGAGGTACAAACTTCCAGTTACAAAATAAGTGAGTCATGGATATGAAATGCACAGTGTAGGGAATATAGTCAGTAATTATGTAATATCTTTGTATGTGACAGATGGTAATTAGACTCATTGTGGTGATCAGTTTGAAATTTAAGAAATACTGAATCCCTACGCTGTGCACTAACATAGTGTTGTAGGTCAATTTTACTTCAAAAACAAACAAACTCATAGAAAAAGAAATCAGATTGTGGTTACCAGAGGTAGGGGCGGGGGCTGGAAGGGGGAACTGGATGAAGGCAGTCAAAAGGTACAAACTTCCAGTTCGAAGATAAATCAGTACTAGGGATGTAATCACAACTAACACTGCTGTATGCTATGTATGTGAAAGTTAAGAGAATTAACCCTAAGAGTTCTCATCACAAGGAAACAATGTTTTTCTATTCTTTAATTTTGTATCTATAGGAGATGATGGATGGTCACTAAATTTACTGTGGTCATCATTTCATGATGTATGGAAGTTCAAATCATTATGCTGTACACCTTAAACTTATACATTACTGTATGTCAATCACATCTCAGTAAAACTGGAAGAAAAAAGAAAGAATACCTGCCATGTTTTGCTTGTTTGTTCGACTACTTACCATTTTTGGAGCACTTACTACATGCCAGATATTGAGTTAAGCACTTTGCCTAGGGGTAAGAGCTAACATTTACTAGATGCTGAATTTGTGCCAAGTGAAGTGCAAAATGCTTTATATGCATTATCTCCTGTATTCCTCATAATAACCCTTCACTATTCTCCACAGAATGCATGAGTAACCTGCGGTACAGAGAGGCAGAATGGTTTGCCTCAGGTCACAGAAATTGGCTCTCTTCCTATTCCTTTCCTCCCCTTCTCTTCTTTTCAAGTTACAAAAGTTATACATGCTCATTAAAATAATCCAGAGGGGGGGCATAAAGTAAAAGTGGAGTGCCTGCCCCATGCCAGAGGTAACCTCTATTAACAATTGGGGGGACTTCCCTGGCGGTCCAGTGGTTAGGGCTCCATGCTCCCAATGCAAGGGGGCACGGGTTTGAACCCTGGTTGGGGAACTGAGATCCTGTATGGCGCATAGGGTGGCGAAAAACAAAAAAAACAGACCATTTTCTATAAGAACCAAGACTTAAATCCCACCTTTTCTGACTCCAAAGCCCTTATTCCTAATGGATATTCAATACTGTCTTCCATATGCAAATAGCAAATTATATAATTATATATATTCTATAAAATAAAATGGCTCTTAAAACTCTTATCAACTGGATTATTGTTGAGAAGCAGGAAAAGCTAAAACATATTAAGTACTATCTCTGATACAGGGAGCCTTTTTATCCACAGCATAAAGAAGACTAAATTAACTAATTAATTAAAACTAAAACAGATTTTGACAAATGACAGCCTGCAAGAACCTTTTGTGAACTTGCTACTTAGCCAAGCGTTGACTATAAAAATAGAAATAATAAGGCATGTGACCAAAGAGGAGGAACAAAAGCAGCTCAAACCAAAAGCAGTCCTGTTGTGCAATCTGCTGTAGAAGGATCTTGGAGTCATTGGTTCCAGCAAAATTCTTGAGGCTTCAGGTAATCTAGTATAGACTGTACGGTATCCTGGTGAGGTTATAATGGAGAACAGTAACTTGGGCATGTTCCACCCTACCCAAGATCAAGAAGAATAGCAAAGTATCAGTGGTAATGGCACTGGAAAATAAGAACACATTTCTTCAGGTCATAGAAGGATCCAATTTAAAAAATTGTCTTTGCATGTTGGGGGATGCCCCACTCTTCATAATCTGGGAAACTGGTCAGTGAGGAGAACACAGCAGTTTCACTGAGTTAAGACTCCCTCTGCCTTCTTTCTACTTCCACATGGCAAATAGATTCCACTGTGACTCAGACTAAAGGCCTCTTTGGTAATATTTTACTTAGAAAATTTTAATCTTTAATTTCCTTTTCTTGTATTGTCCTTGCCACATCTTGGTGTCAAGGTAATTATATCTTCATAAAATAAAGTTCATGGCTTTCTTTCTCTTCCGCTTTCTCCTTGTAAATCGCTAAAAACTTTGGATTATCATTTCTTTAAAGGGTTGTTAAAATACACCATAAAATTGTCTGCACCTTCTCTTTTTGTAAGTGGAGAGAGGAGTACTGGGAGAGTCCTGACTACTTTCCATTTCTTTGTTGGGTATTGTTTCATCCATTTTTTTGGGCAATTTTGTTAAGTTTTGTTTTCTAGAAAAATACACTTTCTTTTAGTTTTCAATTAATTGGCAAAAAGTTCTTTATACTATTCATTTATAATTTTAAAAAATCTCTGCTATTTCTCTAATTATGTCCCCTTCTTTGCTCACATCTGTCTCTCTCTTACATTTTTATTCTCTGTGAGTTTCTCTGTCAATATTTTAAGAAATCTATTTTATAAGGCTTTTCAAAGAACCAGCTTTTGGTGTTGATAATTTTTGTTTGTTTGTTCTTTAGGGGATTTGTTCTTTATTTTCTAACTTGTTGAGTTGAATATTGAATGCTTAATTGACTTATTTTGAATATTTTTATGTAAATGCATTTTCATAATGCCACTTTAGCTGCAGGCTGGCAGTGGAAGACTTCCTGGGTTTGAGTCTAGGCTCTGTCACTTACTAGCTATATGATCTTGGGCAAGTTATTGCACAGCTCTGTGCTTCAGTTTCTGCTTCTTTTTGTTCAAATCCATTATTCATTAGGCTTATTAATGTTTTAAATACGTGACCTATAATTATCTGATAGATATGTGTTTAATTCTCCCAGTTTGGAGATTAACGTATTTCAAGGCTGTTTTTTTTGGGGGGGAGGGGGTACATGCAAGTTCATGATGATTCTATCTTCCTGGTGGATGATTCCCTACCATAATGTGTATTCTTCTTTGTTCTCAATAATGCTTTTTGAATTAAATGATATTTTCGCAAATATTAATATTCTTATATCAGATTTCTTTTGTTTAGAGATGTTGACAGGTTTATATTTTTCTGTATCTTTATTGTCAAAGACACCCACCTAGTGAATGGCAAAGCCAGGTTTATCCCTAGACCACCTGATCCCCAGTCCAGTGTGCTTTCTTCCCGACCATGACACATCCTAGGTCTACCTTCTTCCATGATTCAGCTCAAGTCACTCTTCCCTGTGAGGCCTCTCCCAACAACTCAGCCTGTAGTGATTACTTCCTCCTTTGAATGAATGCTCAATGCTTGCAGTACTTAATCGGTCCTGAAAATGTGCCATCCTAGTGTCGTGTGTACATCTATCCTGGAAGTTCCTTAAAAGCTACAATAGGGGTTGTTAACCAAAATTTCCGAAGCGGAGACCCGATTGAAATAAAAAGGTGCTAATCTGGCGTTCGTTAGGACTGCAACCTGGGAGACACAGGTTCAAGAAGCACTTGAATTGTGTTCTGCCAGACTACAAAATGCAGGAGGCTTACAAAGGTAAAAACTGAAGGTTACTGCTAGTTACATGAATTGTTTACCAAGAATTATAATTGGAGCTGGCAAGAAGTAAGGGTGCTTGTTAAGGAAGGGCTGGTTGGGGTCTGAAAGGGCTGCGTAATTACAAGGGGAGACCTTGAGACCATAAGGTTGCAGCTGGCAAGTGTCGTTCTGAATACAGCTGGTAGTGTCTTTGGGTCTGGTACAGTTCAAAGAAAGTTCAAGTTCTCATTGGTGCAGAGATGTGTCTGAGACCAGATCCTCGATGGCCTCCTGACTCCATTTTTGTATGCCTGAACTGTGGTTAATCCACTATAATTTCAATTTGTCATCAAGATTATATGTCTTCTGCTGGTGACTCCAGACTTACTTTACTAAGGAGGCTTAAAGCTGCAATCTGGTCAGGAAGAGAGTGCCTGGGGAACTTGACTTGAACCTGAATTTTCATAGCAGGCACACTATTTTCATTTTCTTGGGAGGTGGGCGTTACAGAGTTTGGGAAGGGGTTAGCTATAGCCTCACATGCCATCCTTTCAGCCACCACTGTCCTCTGCTGCTCTGCCTATGATGACGATTTCCAACAAAGCTAGCTGCTCTTCAAAACTGCCATAATTTCAGATCCCACTCCAGAGCCACAGAGCTAGAATCTCCTGAGTGGAGTCTGAGAATCTAATACTTAAGAGTCTCTGCTGGGAAATTCAAGTTGAAGGTACCTGAGCACCTTCTTGGCAGGCAGTCACTTCTTGTAAATACAGGGTGTGCATCAAATCCGGAAACTTAAGCAAACACATAATACCCTGCTTTAATTGATATTGTATAGTACGATACACAATAAAGTGATATTTCTGTTTCCCAACGCCTATTGCTACTGTTAAATTAATTAAACAAGAAGGCCATTAGACTGATGTGGCTTTAATACCTTAGTAGCCTATGTAAGCAAACCAAAACCTAAGCCTGAAATGCATCCAGGTGAATAAATCAAAACCTAAGGACAACCTATCACAAATAGCCAACTAGGGGCTTCCCTGGTGGCACAGTGGGTGAGAGTCCGCCTGCCGATGCAGGGGACGCGGGTTCGCGCCCCGGTCCGGGAAGATCCCTCATGCCGCGGAGCGGCTGGAGCCCGTGAGCCATGGCCGCTGAGCCTGCGCGTCCGGAGCCTCTGCTCCGCAACGGGAGAGGCCACAGCAGTGAGAGGCCTGCTTACCGCTAAAAAAAAAAAAAAAAAAAAAAAAAAAAAGCCAACTAGGCTTTCCCAAACAAGGCAACTGCTTAAAGCTATAGCCAGTCAAATTGCTTCCTTGCTTTCTTTCCGCCTTTTCTCTATAAACGTCTTTCCCTTAGCTTAGTGTAAAATATGCTCTAGTAAATTAATTTAGTAAACTTTTCTTTTGTTCATTGTGAAGGATACAAAAGAGGAATGTAACAATAACAAAAATAATAATGGCATCTATTGAGCACCTAATGTGTGTCAGGCACTTTATTAAATGCTTTACATGCATTGTCTCTTTTATTATTTACCAGACTTCTACTGTGTGGAGACTGCAGTCAGGACCAACTTATCCATTATGCTCACTAGGTACTATGCCTAGGGTCCACAATACTGTTAGAGGTCCATGAAAATGTTTTAGTTTCTTTTAGAATCAAAAGGGAAAATAAAGGAATATAATCTTCCCTGGATATTAGTCTTTATACTCACATGGCTGTAAAATATAATTTATGATTTTTTTTTATGGAGTGAGCATCCCATGAGGGCAAAAGTGCCTTGGGCCTCAGAAAGTTATAATGCAGCCCTCGCTATAATCATTCCCACTTAACAGATAAAGAAACCGAGGCTCAATCAAGCTGAGAAATAAAACATGCCGCAGAGCTAGGAAATGGCAGAGGTAATTTTGGATATAGGTCTGGGGGACTCCACTGATGACCCTTTTGACCCTTTTAACTACACTATACAACATTAACAACACTATACAACATTAACAACACTATACAACATTAACAACACTATACAACATTATGTAGCAAGAAGCTCATACCAAGCTGGGAAAACAAGTTTGTCGTACATTAACCAATCAGAAAATACTTCAAGGAAAGAATAGAATTAACTGCCTAAATTCAGGGACAGATCCAGATTATGTAGGACCTCAGGCTTTTACAACTTGGAAGATCTTCTTTCAGGAAAAAATACTAAAGTATAAATAAAAATTAGGTATACAGTCTTGGAGGGGGCTGTCCAAGGAAGGGGGCCTTCAAGTGTAAGCCTCATTAGCTTCATGGAAAATCCATCTCACCTAAATGTCCTTGGACCTAAAGAAGGCCAGAGCTTCAGGAAGGATTCAGTGTCACCAGGGATATCAAGAGGGGTTTTTAGGAGGAAATGGGACTTTGAAGTGTGGCTGTGACTGGGCACCCTGAGTGTAAAGGCAGGGGGGTCAGTGTGAGCACAGTCTGTTCAGGAGAGGGTGGAGAAAGCCACCTGCCCGAAACCCACAGTGATGCTGCCCAGCGGGGAACCACGGGGTTCGCTGAGGAAGGCAGTGCCTATTTGAAAAACCAGGATGGAAAGGATGCTGGGAATCTTTGTTCCTCAGTCGTTAAGTCATTATGCAGTAAAAGGCATCAAGAGGATGAGGAATCTGGTGCTGTGGGCAGGACCCTCAGGAGGGGTGGAAAGAGGCAAAGAGATCTAATTGAAGGACTGGTCTGGGTATGTTTTAATGAGTGCCTTATAAATTATGGGTGGCAGAGAGGAGAGAGGAGTAAAATAAGACAAAGAAAAAGAGTAAGAATGAAAAAGCATCAATCCAGTATTAAGAGATGTGAGGACTAGAGGGGAATCAGAGATAATTTTTATATTCTGAGCCTGGCTAATTGAAGGAATAGCTGTGGGACTGCCAGAAATATAGGGGTTGGTTAGGTCTGGTTCTAGAGAAGTTAAATCCAACAACAACAAAAAGTTGAAACAACTGGGCTTTGTGCATCCCCAGAGGAAGCTGCGTCCTGGGACAGAGAGATATCCTGAGCAGAGCTTGACTAGGCTCTGCTGGCATAATTAGCCTTTGCAGTCTTTTCCGCATACCAACTCCCCATTGGGTCAACACATTCTTTCTCAATTATGTTAACCTCATTAAGAACCCCGCAGTCAGGTCCTGCTTTTCTAGCTAAGAAGCATTTTGTTTTTAAGGTGGTGTTTGTTGAACACCGTTATGAGATTAGCTATAATTTAACTCTCAGAGTTTCTCTAGGTAAGCAGTCAAGAAGACTAGTCACATGAAAATACAAAGCAGAGTATGGATTTGAGAGGGCATTACAGAGCTATAAAAAATAGGGATATGGAATCAGAGAGAGGGTGGAGTCTTTTGATGATTCAAAATGTATTGATTGCATACTCGTTACACGTCAGGCTCTGTGCTCGGAACAAAAGCCATTACTATGAAGGAGAGGCGGTCTCTGCCTTGTAGGTGTCTAGGATGGGTATTTGGGAAGGTGACAGGGTCACACAGAGGATGAAGAACAGCAGATTCTAGAGGCTGGGGAGCAGGATGATGAATTTAGGTTTAGCCATGTCAAATTTGGTGTTCTGAAAAATGTGTAGTGTGTCCAATACACAATTGTAAACATGGGAATGGTGTTCAGAAGAGAAGGCAAGGCAAGAGATACAAATTTTAGGATACAGAAACCAGCATAAAGTTAATGCCTGGGGCAGGCATGGATGATGAAAGTATTGTTTCCAAGGCCAATAGGACAGTATCAGTGGAAGTTTTTAACAGAGCTATGGATGCTTCAATAATCAAAGAATTAAACAGAATTGGTAAAAGAAAGGAAAAGTGTTAAAACAAATAGAGTGGTGAATATAGCACAAACAAGTCAGCCAAACTTGCAGAAGGGTCAACATCAGATCTTGCTTTTTGAGATATAAATTTCCCTGTAAGTAATACTTTACCGACATCCCAAAATGTTGGTATGTAGTTTAATTGCTCACTTTTTTAAAAAAAATTATTTATTATTTTTGGCTGTGTTGGGTCTTCGTTGCTGCACGCAGCCTCTCTCTAATTGCGGCGAGCGTTGGGGCGGGGGGCTGCTCTTTGTTGTGGTGCATGGGCTTCTCATTGTGGTGGCTTCTCTTGTTGCCGGAGCATGGGCTCTAGGCGGGCAGGCTTCAGTAGTTGCAGCACGCGGGCCCTAGAGCAGGCGGGCTTCAGTAGTTGTGGTGCGTGGGCTCAGTAGTTGTAGCACGCAGGCTCTAGGGCGCACAGGTTTCAGTAGTTCTGGCGCGTGGGCTTAGTTGCTCCGCAGCATGTGGGATCTTCCCAGGCCGGGGATTGAACCCGTGTCCCCTGCATTGGCAGGTGGATTCTTAATCATTGCGCCACCAGGGAAGTCCCTGTGTAATCGCTCATTTCTAAATATTAACTCATGAATTATTTAGATGTGATTTCTAAATATATGGGGTTATATTGGTCATGATAGAGGGGTGGATATAGATATAGATATATAGATTTGACTGGAGAGGAATTTAATACAGAGAATTGATTTTGTGGTGGCCATGGATTGAGAAGCCAACCGGGGACACCGACGCAATCCAGAGATTATCAACAGCAGAAAGTCATTACCACTTCTAGGTCTGCAGGGACAACAGAAGGAGGTGGCTTTACCCAAGCTTAAACTCACTTCATCTGAAGTGAGTCAGAGCCAAAGTGGGGACTGCCCAGCACAAGCTGGGAGCCAAGAGAGGCAATCCATAGGAAGCAGGAAACATCCTGCCTTTCCCCTTTCTGCCTCCTAACCTAAGGTCAGTGCTGCCAGTGTCTCCCATTGTCAGAGCCCAAGGGAGCCTGGGAATTGTAGTTCCCTAGAGCACAGGGGAAAACAGCTCAGAGAAGATGATTATCTTTTTGTTACTAATTTGAAGTTTATTACATTGTGATCAAAGATTGTAGTCTATTTGATAATCCTTACTTGGTATTTACTGAAACTCATCTTATGGCCTAGGACATAGTCAGGTTTTGTAAATGTTCCAAGGGTTGTTGAAAAGAATGTGTATTCTCTTATCTGGTGCGTGGGCAGTATCCCACAAATGTCCATCAGACTTTGTTCGTTAGTTGTGTTGTCCACACAATAAAGATACATCTTTATCCATACTATGTTGATGACATGAAGTCAGTTTTTGAAAGAAGTTTGTTAAAAATCTCTCGTTATGTTTATGGATTTATCAAATTCAGGTGCCGGCTATATGAAAAATAGTCTATAAGGAACATGAATGGAAATAGTTGGAAGGCTGGTACACTGGTTCACGTGAGAAATGACAGTAGCCTCGCCTAAGATGGTAAGAATGTAGAGAAAAAAGGAAAGAGAGAAATTAATGCTGATTCCTAGGTTTCTGGCTTGGGTAACTGGATGAATGGGGGTACGGTTCACATATATGGACGACCACTGACCAGGGATTTTTCCTTGAGCAAATTACACAAATTCTCTGGCCTCAGTTTTCTTCTTTATAAAAATGGGTATAATAATCGATAGTATTTCATAAGGTTATTGTGACAGTGAAAAGAGTTAATATATGTAGAGTACTTAGCACCATAGCTAAATAACTCTTCTATATAAACTTTTATTATTACCAACTAGCATATGGTTAAAGAGGTGAGGGTTTGGGTTTGAGGTGGGAAATCAAGATTTCCTACTGAGGCTCATTATGTTTGAGTTGTTCGGGAATTTATCTTTCAATAAATAGGGTGTGAATGATCTCAGTAAACACTGCTTAGGAATGAAAGAGGATGGAAGTGCGAAAAGACCACTGGAAGGTCCAAGGCAACCTACGAGAGGTGGCAGGATCAAGAGAAGGTTGCCTTTAGGAAGAGAGAGTGGATAATGGTTTCAGGAGAGAATAAGGAGTTACTTCAGGGGGAGACGGAATAACGGAACAACTGCCTACATGTACGTTCTGTTTATTTTTGTTTTCCAGTGTTTCAGTGTGTTGTTGTCAGGCTTGGTTTTAGGGAAAGAAGAGCAGAACTCTGGGAAAAATGACTGCAATTAACAGAGCAATCTTAACTTACCTTGTGTGTGATTTATCATAAGATTAGTAAACAGATTACTCTAGTGACAGGTTGTCGAGAAGCCTGTATTAAACTTGTGGTGCAACAGGAAAAAGTGATTAACACGGCAAAGGTTCATGAACATGTATGTTTCCGGCTTTGAGCTACTGTGTGGAATGAAAATGGAAATTATGAGTTCTGTAGGATGCACTGCCTTGGCAGATTTTCGTGTGAGATTATGCATGACCACACCTCTCCCACAAGTCTGCACAGGCTTAGGAATTTTCTTATTAAGCTTGTTACACAATCTGCATTTTAGCAAGGGCATACAAATGAATGTAAAGAATATTCCCAGGCATATTAACCTTGATTTATAATTATGGGTCCCCCTTCACTGGGTTAGTGCCAAATTATTTTTTCTTGTCTGTAGTGTTAAGGAGGAAAGCATTGCTTTATGCTTATTGTAATTGAAGCCATCTTTCATAAACCAGTTTTAGATTGATCTCACATAAATTATAAGCTAGATTCAATTATGAAGCCATTAACACACTTCACATAAATAGAAAATAAAAAGCAGGTTCTGTGTGAAGACAGGAGATTTAACATGTACTTCTACCTTCTCACCTTCCTGAGACCCCACTAACACAACCAGTGAAGGGATGTTTTCAGGCTTAAACCCAAAACATGGAGAGAGCTGCAGAAGGGATCGTTTTGGAAGCTGGAAAGCAGATGAATACATAGTGATAGAATAAGCAGCGCTGAGAAAGTTGAATTCAATCAAGCAGTAGAGAAAACTAGGAATTAATCTGATTTACAGAAAACCAAAGACTTAGAAACTAATGGCAGCAGGTCTTCGTGGAAGTGAAAATAAAAGGGGTATAGATTTAATAAGGAGCATTGCTGGGAAGTCTGTTTTAGAAGGAATTGGATCCCCAGATCCAAGCAGCATCCCAGAAACTGACCTTTCCTTCACTGGCAAAGAATGATGGTTTATTTTCATAATGAAGTAAAATAGATGGTCTGCATGGAAGAACACCAGTGCAGTTGAAGGCGAGGGAGCTGTACTAACAACAGGGGAATAAATGAATGTATGTGTATTTGCTTTGGAGACATAACATGCCAAATCCATCTTTCTCAGTTCTGAGTCCAGGACACTGAAAGCTAGACCTTCGCCCTCCTGGCAGGAGACTGAAAGAGTCTTCTCTGGGATATATGACTAGCCCATGAAGAAAGAAATGACATTAGAAAAATACTGACATCAGAAATCTCCCCATTAAACGGCCCAGTCTGATGCTCATATAGGAAAATTCACATCAGACCAGCCCATCTCTCACATCCTCAGAGCTTCCAGTCAGTATTTTAGTATCACACTCTTAAGTGTCGTCAAATATGAAGACAATGTATGAGGTATCTGCGGAAAGCTAACCTGGAAGATAGAAAATAAAATAAAGAGAAAAAAGTAATGTTGAAGAAATAAAGATCAAATAAATGTCAAAAACATCACAGAGAGAAGTGACTGTAACTATGAAATAAGAACAGAATTCTACCCCCAAATAAATGAACAAACAAGTAAATAAATGGAATGTTCCAAAAACATAAAGAAGGTCTTGAAAATTAAATACAATAGCAGAAATGAAAATCTTTGATAGAAAGGTTAAAATATAAAGTGGAGGAATTTTATCAGCAAAAAGAAAAGAAGACAGAAAATAGGAGATAAAAAAATTAGGAAACTGATCATGGAAAATTAGCATTAAAAAAGAGGAAAAGATAGAGAAGATGGAGAGGAGGAGATACTTAATAATCTGAATTTCCAGACCAAAAGATTTACCAAGTGAAAACAGATTCACAATGGTACAACACCGTGAAATTTCAAACATTTAGGGCAAGGAGAAGATCCTGCAAGATTGTAAAGAGGAAAAAAAAAAAATCCAGATCATACACATAGGATCAGTAATTAGTGAGAACAAAAATGTTCCCCCAAACGTGGTAAAGGCGACTGTTCTATGGTCATGTTAACAAATGGCCATTTAAATGGTTTTAAACTCACTTAACTCAATCAAAAGCGACACCCACAGATGAACATGCCTTTGCAAACCAACCAATCAGCATGAGTTGCTCACTTCTGACCACTGGCCCATTAGGGATGGACTTACTCCAATAAAAACACCCAAGAACTGTGATTCTGCAGATGGCAACCCACTGAAGCCTGTGAGAGTCCACCAGTCCCTGAACTCTGTGCTTCCCCAAAGCCCCAGACAAGCTTAACAGTCTGCTTTGCTTGGAGAGACTGTGCCTGAGCAGCATAGCTCTCCTTTACTATAGCAAGGCACTAAATTCAGCTTTGTTCTTTTATTTCAGATATTGAGTGGTGGTCTTATCAACATTTGACATAGAATTTTAATTTCTGAACAGGAGCACTGGAAGCTACAAAGCAATGGAGAAAGGCTTTCAAAATTCTGAAGGAAAATAGTTAACAACTTAGAGTCTACACCCAACCAAACTATCATTTACATATGAAAATTTCTTTAAAAATACATTTTTAGACATGCAAGATCTTAAAAAATTTACTTATCATATACCCTTTCTTGGGAAGTCACTGGATGAAACCAAGCAAGAGGAAGATGTGGGTTACGGTAAACAGGAGATCCAATATAGGAAAAAAGCAAAAGACAGTCCAAGGACAGTGGTCAAGAGAGTCCCAGGCTAGTATTTATACCCCACAACAAACCAACCCATGCTGCAGCTTGTAACAGCTACCTAGTGCTGCATAACAAATCAATCCAAAATGCAGTGGCTTAAAACAAACCATTAAGCTCACACATTCCTGGCATTTCTTCTGGCTGATCCTAGCTAGGGTCATTCACGCATCTGTGGTCTGTTGGCAGGTTAGCTGAGGTTGATTGGTTCCAGATGGCCACACTCACATGTCTGACAAGTGGTGGTGGTGGTTGGAGCCACTGTGGTGACTGGGCTATATTTCTCTCCTTATCCAGCAGGTAAACCTTACTCTTCACATGGCAGCAAGACTCCAAGAACCCAAAGCACAAGGACTTTTCCAACTACTGTGCCGTGCTTGTTAACATTTCATTGGCCAAAGCAAATCACATGGTCAAGTTCAGAATTAAAGTGGAGAGTATACTTAAAGTTGCAGAGCAAAGGAACATGGCTACAAGAAAGAGAATTGTTGGACATTTCTGTTAGCAATCTACCACAGAGCTTAGCAGAAGTTTCTAGGAGAAAGTTATTTAAGAAAATGAAATTTGTAAAATGTAACTGATGTGTCTGAACATGTTGAGAGAAGATTTAGACCAAATAGGCCATTATTAACTCTGAGGATAACAATGTTGTTAGCAAATAAAACTAACCATAATTTACAACAGATTTAGTGGTCATTAGTGTTTAATTAGTCGTAAATCAGCCAGTTAACACTGAATATTGAACTAATGAAAATTACAATTTGACCGAATTATGAGAAAAAAGAGTACAAAAAGTGAGGACAGGTAGTGGGGCAGGAAGGATAAAAGAGAGCTGAGTCCTACTCTTCCAATCCTCTTCCTGAATGGAAAATCAAGATATCTTATCTAAAACTGGAAAGTCAAGAAGTAGCAGTGCAAAAATGTTATCTAGCAAAATGGAGTCAAATACCAAAATAATCAGGTGAAAGAGGTGAAACTGGTGCCTCTGGGAAGGAGTAAATGGTATGTGAGGGAACGGGACCTGCTGTGTTTCACAAAAGGCCACAGAGAAATATTTGTCTTTAAAATTATGTGCATGTTAACTTAAGTACAAGTCACAACCGAAAGAAAAAAGGCAGAGAAGAAAGTGATCAGTGTATTTAATCCAGACTGATACGCAATAATCTCTGTCTAACATCAAGTGACAAAAAGCAAAATGCAGAATAGTTTGTATACTAAGCTATTATTTGCATTTTAAAAATGGAGGGAGCGGCAAATATAAATATAGGCTTGTATCTGCACAGAATAATTCATCAGAAAGCTCTGTTGAGTTTACCTTCAAAATAAATCCCCATTCTGGGAATTCCCTGGTGGTCCAGCGGTTAGGACTCCATGCTGCAGCGGGTGCGGGTTCAATCCCTTGTCGGGGAACTGAGATCCTGTGGGCAGAGGGGCAAAAAAAAAAAAAAAAAAAAAATCCTGATTCCATCCGTATCTCACCCCTCTGTTGCTCTAATCCTAGGAAAGCCATCACCTCTTGCCTACGCTAGGTCAGCAGCCTTCTCGTTGCTTCGGTCTAGTCACCACACAGCAGCCCAAGGCATCCGGTTAAAAGAGAAATTAAATGACATCATCCCCCTCACCCTCCCCGCCCCGTTCAAAACCTTTAAAGTTTTCTTCATCAGGTCAAATAAAACCAGACTCCTCACCAGGTCTCCACAACTTCCTGTGATCCTGTTCTGACCTCACGCTCGTCCTGTTCTAGATCATTCTTACTACAACTCATGGTCCCTCTGCCTAGAGTGCTTTTCACAGATACTGAGGCTGGCCTGTTACCCAGATCTCTGCTCAGATGTCAGCTCCTCAGAGGGATCTTTCCTGGTCCCTGTCTCTGTACTCTCCCTCCCCCTTCACCACCTACCTGTCCTTGTCTCTCACCTCACCCTGACTTACTTGTCTCCATAGCACTGATCACCACTTGACATTTAATTGTGTATTGAATGTTTAGTTGTTTATTAGCTCTCTCCCCTAACAGTAGGTACAGTCCCTTGAGGGAAGACCCCGAGTACTCAAAACAGGTCCTGGTCCATAGTAGCTATTAATACATCTCCTTTGAATAAATTAATATACAATGAAAAATACAGGAGAAACCCCCCCCAACTATTTATAGTGGCTGCTTTGAGGGAGGGAACTGGGATCTTGGGTGTCAGCGGTGAGAGAACAAGAGAGAAGGTCTTTTCACTTACCCGTGACCTTTAACTCCTCCAGCACCCAGGGTCCAGACAGCACACCAAGGTGGTGCTCTAGGGTGAAGAAGGAAAATGTGAGAACATCCGTTTAGATATACTTTTTTCCTAAAAGAAAGAAGGCATTATTAACATTCAATTCATACATTTTGAGTACATGTATATAATTTATAAATTATATTCTGAATTGCATGTTCAACATATTTTCATTGACTAGGGTATAAAACTTAAAAGTTTGGTCTGTAGGTTTGAGATAAAGCAGATGTGTTTGATGTGTCTCATACCATTTTAAAATCGTTTGAATCAACATTAAAATCCAGAGATTTCACATAAAATCCCAGACATCTGTGTTGTTTGAGAAACCAGAGTGGCTGGCAATACGGGTCCTTTGATTCCCTCGGGCGATGTGGGCACAGACCCATTTAAAAGGCAAGTGGATCCCCGCTCACTGAGGTTTTTCTCCCTGTTGGCTTCCTGTAGGTTTTCAGATTCAGCTCACCTCACTCCCTGCAGGCGTTTTACTTTATGACCCTTTTCTGACTGTTTCTCAATGGCAGCCAAATCATTTTTATCTGATAGTGAAAGCCCTGAAATTCACTAATAATCAACTTACAACAAAACAAAAATACTGAGCTCAGAGCCATGCCTGTTTTTACACTACACTTACTCTTGCAATCTGCTGAGTAATGGGGGCAGAGCAGGTGCTGGCACAACCGTGATTACCTGAAGGTGTGTCCCTGTGAATCACAGCTGGGATGCGTGCCGGCTGAGAGCAGGCTGAGAACCACTGTTCCGTAGTCCGCAATTTCTCAATTATATACAGTCCTTCTTCGTTATATATGTAGCTATATCTCCATAGAAACCTCTTGTAAGGACTACTGAGTGTAAGGACTCCTGAGTTCCTCAGAGTATCAAGTATTAAGGATATTTAATAAAGGCTTGTTGGTTAAGTGATTAACATAAAAAAACCCATGGATACTGCCAGTGCTTATAACTTATATCACCATGGTCTGCATAGTTAAATATATAGGGCTTTGATATAATAACTGGATGAATGGATGGATAAATGAATGAACGAAGTTTATAATATCCACCTTGATCATAATCATAGATACTGTTGATTGAGCATTATCTGTGGACTGGCCACTGAGCTAAGTCCTTAACATCATTCTCTCATTTCATCTTCACAATCGTTACGTACGGCCAGTTTTTTCTTTTAATACTATAAAAAAATAAAATAAGCCTTAGAAAAGTGAAATAAGTAGTCCAGAGCCACATACTACTAAACGGCAGATCCAGGATTCAAACCCAGGGCTTCCAAAAGCCAGTGGTCTTTACTAAGCAATACCAACAACAAACCAACCAACCAACACTCTGGGTGAGAAAATGAGATGCTGAAATTTCTCCAGTAAAATATTCTCATCCAGTAACGTGGCTGTCCCTGAAAATAAATTCTAAAAATCAGCCTATTCTGCAGGAGCAGAAGTTAAACATGTCTTTAGCCAATTAATAGATGGGGAAAAACACAGGACATTCAGTGTAGAGCTCAGGATAAGTACCTGACTAAGGGAAGCTGAAACCTTGAAAAACAGTAGACAACTGGAAATTACTTGTTACAAAAATGGGTAGTTGCTTCTTGGCCACAACTTCTATTTATTACAGATAAAAAGTAGTGACAACCAATTTTTTTTTTTTTAAATATAAGATCAAAATTCCAGTTTCAGTCATCCAACAGGAACATTTCCTTCATGAGAAAGGCGCCATTGGGCTGAAGGGACATAAACAGTTTGAAGGCTTCGGTTCCACACCCAAGGGGTTTACCATACACTAGAGATGCTGAGAAGTCTACTGACACATGGCTGGAAAAGAACATTAGGGCAAGTGAGGCCCAAGCTGGAGGGTCCTGCCAGCCAGGCTGAGAATGTTGGACAGATGGCTGTCACTTAGGATTCAAGGGTTAAGAGGCCATTCTCTGCCCAGGCTGCACACAGCACCACACTCTGTGTGTTCACCATGGAGAAAAAGAGATATGGTAACCAGAGTCCTTCACGAGATAAGATAAAAACCTTAAGTAAATTAAGTGGAATTGTTCTGAACATGATAAAATAAGGGGTTTAGATGACAGAGGGTGAGGCAGCTGCTGACTAAGAAGAGATCTACATATTTCTCCATCAGAAAAGGCAGTTCAAGGCAGCTTGTTTAATGGAAAAGAAAATATATTAGATGGAAAGTTGTGTCTGGTGTGTGTGTGTGTGTGTGTATGTGTGTGTGTGCAGAATTATAAATGAAAAATCCAAGAAAAACTCCTAAGCTGGCTGGTAGACCATTCATGGGTGATGTAAAAGAAGTTTTTTATTTACTTTTTAAATTTTTCTATTTTTTTTCTCTAATAGAACAAATAATACATGAATATACTTTCCTTGTAAAATTATAAAAGTTACAGGTCAAAATAAAGTCCCTTTTGGCTATCTCTCAACTGCATCCTGCCCAAATCCCTACACCTCCTCAAATGATCCTTTTCTGAAATTTGAAGTGCAAGCACATGTGGTATTTGAGCATGATGAAAAAAAAAAAAGAAAGGAGAAAAAGCTTGCAGTAATAGTAACACTAACTCCCTCTTATTAAGCAGGTGCTATGCTAGATAGTTTACATATAAATTATTAGCTCATTCAGCAAATGTTCTGTGAGCAACTAAATGCCAAGGACTAGGAATACAACAATGACCTCAAAGAATTTGCAGTCACCTCCTAGCCTGGTGTCCTTTCCACCATATACTGATAAAGAAAGCAAGACTCCAAGAGATTAAGCAACTCACCCAAGGTTGCCGTGAGATAAGCGGTAATACTGGGGTTCGAATCCTGGCCTGTATGTCTTCAAAGACTGACCCCTCTTTCTTCCACTACCACTCAACTGTTTTCAAACTGTTTTAAAAGCAATAGTCTTTTAAACTGTTTTTAATGAAAACAGAATAACTTTATCACATCACAGCTCAATGCAGGAAAAAGATAAAAGTGGCAGCACTTTGGTTCATTCAGTGGCCTACCTGTAAAAATAAATTTGTTCCTATCAAGAGGACTAGATGAAATTTCTTACGGCCTGATACCTCAAAGCCCCAAGTCTGTTGTTAAGCAGCTCTAGGGACAACTAGTAAACATTCAAGTTGATCAAGATTCTCAGAGCTGGTGAATTCCAAACCTGAAAGTGCCTGGGAATCACAGATTCCTGTCGCTCTCCCTACTACTTATGAGCCCTAATCTAATACAACTGGTGTCCCCATAAGAAGAGCAAATTAGGACAAACACACAGAGAGGGAAGACCATGTGAGGAAACAGAGAGAAGATGGCCATCTACAAGCCAAAGAGAGGTCTCAGAAGAAACCTGTCCTGCTAATATCCTGATCTCAAACTTCCAACCTCCAGAATTGTGAGAAGATTAATTTCTGTTGTTTAAGCCACTCAGTCATGGTACTTTGTCATAGTAGCCCTAGCAAATTAACACAGGCAGTATCTGGTATTATTTGCCATTTGAATGCAGAAGAATTAACTGATTCTGTAAGAGAAGAATGAGATAAAGGGGGCAATAGAATAAAAACAAGAAGATGAATTTCACTTTCATCAATTTCAGGAAATGGTGAAGATAAAAATAAATGAATAATGGGACTTCCCTGGTGGCACAGTGGTTAAGAATCTGCCTGCCCATGCAGGGGACACGGGTTCGATCCCTGGTCCGAGAAGATCCCACATGCCGCAGAGCAACTAAGCCCATGCACCACAACTACTGAGCCTGAGCTCTAGAGCGCGCAAGCCACAACTACTGAGCCTGTGTGCCACAGCTACTGAAGCCTGCGTGCCTAGAGCCCGTGCTCTGCAACAAGAGAAGCCACTGCAATGTGAAGCCCGAGCACCGCAACAAAGAGTAGCCCCTGCTCGCTGCAACCAGAGAAAGCCCGCACGCAGCAACAAAGACCCAACGCAGCCAAAAATAAATAAATGAAAAAATAAATTTATTTTAAAAAAATGAATAAGAATGGGGACTTCCCTGGTGGTCCAGCGATTAAGGCTCCACGCTTCCAATGCAGGGGGTGCCGGTGTGATTCCTGGTTGGGGAACTAAGATCCCACCTACCATGCAGTGTGGCCAAAAAAAAAAAAGAAAAGAAAAGGTGGACGATTGCCAAAATAAACCTTTGTTGAGGAAACAGTACCAAGATTACTTACTCTAGCAGCTTCATGAGCTCAATGACAAAGAGGCAAGGAAAAAGTGAGAGGAAAGACTTCCAGGGAAAACATGGAGGTAAAGCACAAAGTAAATGAGAAGCATCATGGCAGGTACCGAACTATTTTAGGAGAAGGAAGTAACATGAGTCCTGAGAGTAAAGGAATTAAAACATTAAGACTTTAAGGAAGTAAAAGGAGTTCAGAGGAAGGCTAGGGGAGCTAAAAATAAAACATATATATGGGCCAAGTGTTTTGTAAACTGGAAACAGGTCACTGAGAGAGCATTAGATCACTCAAGGTTAGAGTCACAGTTTATGGGGATCAGAGAGCAAAGAAATAGGGTATAATTTTAAAACAAGAGGCGAAGTAATATGGGAAGAAAGACTGGGTTTGGCCATCTACACTTTCATTTTTCCTGTAGCCTCTGAGCCAATAATTTCCCCATTTCGTGCCAAGTTTGAAACCAACCAAAATAATAAAATAACTATGAATGGAGGGAAGAAGTGATACATTTCTTTTTTTGCTATGTTGAATAGATTAGACATAATTTATCCAAGGTATAGGTTAGGGGCAAGCCAGTCATCACATGGCCCCGTTTGGAGAAACCACAAAACCTGTGGCTCCTACTGAGAGAAGAGTCATGTTCCACACCACGTGACCTCTCCCACCCTTCCCTAATCCCTTAGCTCTCAGTTCTCCTACCTCAGCTCACTGGAACCAGGAAGGAGCATGTCATCCCAAAGCAACCAATTTTATGGGTTTATGGCCTATGAGGAGGTTTGGCATAGAACCTCTGTCCAAATAGGGATATTTTCGGTCAAGCAGACACCACTATCTCCTAGAAATCTGACATTGAACTGACAAGTTGTGAATAAGTTGAAGCTTTAAGTTATCAGAAAAGACAAACTAAAATCACAAGGTATTCATAGGAGAGTTGAGAAATTGGTGGGTAGAAATAGGAATAGTGGCAGGGCAGGTGGAGGGAGGCTGAGTCACTGCAATTACGGGATCCCTGAACTTGCCAAGGCAAAAAGATGACTCAGACTGGCAACTCTTCACTGGAAGCCTCTAGTTGCTGAATGACCGCCAGTGTCCACGAGGACTGACGCCATCATTTTTCCTGAATTCCAGAAAGATTCTTAAAGTCTTTACTTCCACAAATATCCCCACAGTACCCCTACTTCCACCACCCAAACGAACCACTGTTCTTTGTAGTGAAAGGATATTGCCAAACACCTCAGTAACAATAGTACTGGCTAACATTTATTTAACATATATCACGTAACAGGCACTAAGCTGTTAACTTTACATGTTCTTGCTTATTTAATGTTCTCAACAATCTATGAAGCACTATTATTATTCTTACCAATTTATAGGTGGAGATCCTAATTTAGAGAGGCGACCTCACCTGCCCAAGGTCACACAGTGATTCTGCGGCAAAGCTGGTTCTGAATCCAGATTTGTACAACTTCAGAGCCCAAACATATAATTACATTTAACTCCTGTCAAGTCACTTTCTCTTTGGGGTCATGTTGATACTAGATATCAGGATTCAATTATTCCAAGTCATAAAATTTGAAATGTAATGATCAGAACTTATGGAGGAAAAAAGACTCATCATGAATATTATGTGCTCTTAAATAATATAATCATGCATCTTCTGAAACTTTGGAAACTTCAGTGAAGAGAAGTTCTGAAAAATTCCCCCTGAGCAAGGCATGATGAAGGAAAATTACTAATTTCAGATGCATTATGTGTGCTAGATGTATTATTTTATTTTAATTACAGCACTGTTTAAGGAAAATAAGTGTTTTTCTAGTTTAACTGTGACCTTTATTTTCCTCACAAAGATTTAAGTTCCTCAACAATGAATTCTCTACAAAGAGGTTTTTAGAAACCAAACTTGGATATAGAAGAGAAACTACTTTGCATTAAAAAAAGAGAAATGGGGCTTCCCTGGTGGTGCATGATTGAGAGTCCACTTGCCGAAGCAGGGGACACGGGTTCGCGCCCCGGTCCAGGAAGATCCCACATGCTGCGGAGCAGCTGGGCCCGTGAGCCATGGCCGCTGAGCCTGCGCATCCGGAGCCTGTGCTCCGCAACAGTAGAGGCCACAGCAGTGAGAGGCCCACATACCGCAAAAAAAAAAAAAAAAAAAAAAGAGAGAGAGAAATGAAACTGTAGAATTTATGCAAGGAAAAGAAGCTGTGAAATATAAAGTGCACGATTCCAACTCTTCCAATTATGCTGAAGGAATAACTAAGATTTCTCAAAAATTAGGAAATTTAGCAGAGGTATATAGAGAACATACCTATTTGTATTACCTATATATATATTATCTATAAAAATAATATGTATTACCCCCACGAGGGCATAATTTTTTTGTTTCCTTCACTGCTGGATTCTCAGAAGCTACAACAGCTTCTGGCATATAGTAGGCACTCAATAAAAGTCTGTTAAAGAAAATGAATACATGACCCAAACTCAAGATAGTGATATTATTCTCTGGATTCTATCTCTAAATTATACATGAATTTGAGCAAGTCCTTTAGCATCGTTGGGTAGAAAATTTATTTATTTATTTGTGAGATTTGTTTATTTAATAGATATTGCAAGATGATGAGATTTGTCCTATCAAATATCAAAATTAACAGTGTAGTACTCGTTTAAGAATAAGCAAAAAAATTAATGGAACAGACTAGAAAATTTAGATTCTTTTTTTTAAAATTGATTTACAATGTTGTATTAGTTTCAGGTATACAGCAAAGTGATTCATATCTATATATTTATTTCTGATTATTTTCTGTGATAGGTTATTACAAGATATTGAGTAGAGTTCCCTGTGCTATAGAGTAGGTCCTTATTTTTAATCTATTTTAAATATATTAGTGTGTATCTATTAATCCCAAACTCATTTAACCCTCCTTCCCCACCCCTTTCCCCTTTGGTAACCATAAGTTTGTTTCTATGTCTGAGTCTATTTCTGTTCTGTAAACAAGTTCATTTGTATCATATTTTTATTTTTTAATATTTATTTGGCTGCGTTGGGCCTTAGTTGCGGCACACGGGATCTTCGTTGTGGCATGCAGGATCTTTTGCGGTGTATGGGCTTTTCTTTGTGGCGTGTGGGTTCTCTCTAGTTGTGGCGTGTGGGCTCAGTAGTTGTGGTGTATGGGCTCCAGAGCACGTGGGCTCAGTAGTTGAGGCACGTGGGCTCTCTAGTTGTGGCACACGGGCTCCAGAACACGCCGGCTCAGTAGTTGCGGCACGTGGGTTTAGTTGTCCTGCAGCATGTGGGATCTTAGTTCTCCGACCAGGGATCGAACCAGCTTCCCCTGCACGGGAAGGCAGATTCTTAACCACTGGACCACAAGGTAAGTCCCTGTATCATATCTTTAGATTCCATATATAAGTGATATCATATGATATTTGTCTTGCTCTGTCTGACTTACTTCACTTAGTATGATAATCCCTAGGTCTATCCATGTTGCTGAAAATGGCATTATTTCATTCCTTCTTATGGCTCAGTAATATTCCATTGTATATATGTACCACATCTTCTTTATCCATTCATCTGTTGATGGACATTTAGGTTGTTTCCATGTCTTGGCTATTGTAAATAGTGCTACTATGAACATTGGGGTGCATATAACTTTTGAATTAGAGTTTTTGTCTTTCTGGATATCTGCCCAGGAGTGGGATTGCTGGGTCGTAAAGTAGATCTATTTTTAGTTTTTTAAAGGAAACTCCATACTGTTCTCCATAGTGGCTGCACCAGTTTACATTCCCACCAACAGTGTAGGAGGGTTCCATTTTTTCCATACCCTCTTCAGGTTTTATTATGTGTAGACTTTTTGATAATGGCCATTCTAACTGGTGTGAGGTGATACCTCATTGTAGTTTTTTTGGTTTTTTTTTTTTTTTTTTTTTTTTTGCTGTGCGCAGGCCTCTCACTGTTGTCGCCTCTCCCGTTGCGGAGCACAGGCTCCGGACGCGCAGGCTCGGCAGCCATGGCTCACGGGCCCAGCCGCTCTACAGTACGTGGGATCTTCCCGGACCGGGGGACGAACCTGTGTCCCCTGCATCAGCAGGCGGACTCTCAACCACTGCGCCACCAGGGAAGCCCTCATTGTAGTTTTAATTTGCATTTTTCTAATAATCAGCGATGCTGAGCATCTTTTCACGTGCCTGTTGGCCATCTGTAGAGACGGGTTCTTGTATATGCGTGTATCTCAATTTAGTATATATACGTGTGTGTGTGTATATTTAGTATTCCACAAAGGTTGCATACAAATTCAGTATATAAAGTAAAATGAGTTGGTTTGGGACAACTGGTTATTGTTTAAGAGAAAGATAAACTGGTTATTGTTAAAAGAAAGAATAATGTTAATTCCCTCTCATACTACATACTAAGCTCAATTTCAGGTAGACCAAAGACCTGAATATTTTTTAATAAAAAAGTAAATGCGAAAACTACTAAGAACAAAATTCACAGGAATGTTTTTATAACCTCAGGGTGGTAAAGTAATTTCTTAGGGGAACAGTAACCCTGCAACCATATAGAACACAGATTAAAATGTGAACAAGTATAATCGTCTTACATGTAAAAGTACAATGAACAAAGGAAATGAATGGCAATCTAAGAAATCATAACAGAAAAAAAAAACATTAGCCATGATATAGAGAGGGTGCTGCAAGTCAATAAGAACCATAAACAACATATAACACAGTAGGAGAACAGGAAAAAGGAATAAGCAGGAAATTCAGAGAAGAAATTATATAAATAGCTAATACACATAAGAGAATCTACTAATGGCAAATATATAAATGACCAATAAACATGAAAATCCACTAATTATTGTTATAAGTTGATATAAACTTTTGGAGGCCATCTTGGCAATGTGTCTCAATAGAATTGAGCTAACTAAAAATGAAGGTGTAGAGGAGAGACCACTGGCTTTGAAGTTAGACAGAACTGGGTCTGATACTTGCCGTTACTATTTACCAGCTGTGTGACCTGGAGCAAGTTGCTTAACCTATCTGAGCCCTGGACACTACATTGAAATGAAGAGGGTAATACTCTCAGGCTAGAGGGAGTATTGAGCAAATGCATGGGCAGAGCCTGGAACATAGACGAGCTCAATAAATATCAGTTTTTCCTCCTCGTACTCTCCCTGTGCTTCTTCTCCCCTTCCTCCAGATTTCCTGCCAGCTTTGATTAGACTGAGGAACGATTCAAGGCCGAAAAATCCAGCTCCTTTTTCACGAAGTCACAATTTGGTTAAGGCATTTATAGGTGTTTCAGGGAAAGCTCTCAAGGAAAGCAGTAAGTGTTCTAGTGAGTGAGGAAAACTGAAGAAAGAACAAACCACAAGTACAAATCTGGCAGCATCAAAATGATGAAAAGAAAAAGTCAAACAAGAATGAGAGTAACACCAAACCCAAAACTATAAATAAAACTGATCAAGACGTGAATAATTATGCACTTTTGAGTACAGGAGAAAATTAAAAATGTTATGACATTAGGAGGAAAAATTAGACACATGAAGATAGTACCACACACTGAGGAAAATGATGTTACTTTAAAATATTTCTGAAATTATGTAAGTAGTATCACATTACCAAAACTTTAGGGAAGTATGTGATAGAAAAAAATACTCCCCAAGTATAATATGATTACCATTTTAATTTATTCCCTTGTAGTATTTTTCATTAACTTTTTAAAAAACTGAGATAGGGCTTCCCTGGTGGCGCAGTGGTTGAGAGTACGCCTGCCGATGCAGGGGACACAGGTTCATGCCCGGGTCCGGGAAGATCCCACATGCCACAGAGCGGCTGGGCCTGTGAGCCATGGCCGCTGAGCCTGCGCGTCCGGAGCCTGTGCTCCGCAATGGGAGAGGCCACAACAGTGAGAGGCCCGCATACCGCCAAAAAAACAAAAAACAAACAAAAAAAAACTGAGATACATTTCACGTACATAAAATTCACTACTTTAAAGTGTACGATTCAGTCATTTTAAATTTATTTATTTATTTATGGCTGCGTTGGGTCTTCATTGTTGCGCGTGGGCTTTCCTCTAGTTGTGGTGAGCGGGGGCTACTCTCCTTTGCGGTGCACGGGCTTCTCATTGCAGTGGCTTCTCTTGTTGCGGAGCACGGGCTCTAGGCGCGCAGGCTTCAGTAGTTGTGTCTCGTGGGCTCTAGGTGCATAGGCTTCAGTAGTTGTGGTGCACAGGCTTTAGTTGCTCCACAGCATGTGGGATCTTCCCGGACCAGGGCTCGAACCCATGTTCCCTGCAGTGGCAGGCGGATTTTTAACCACTGCGCCACCAGGGACGTCCCCAGTTTAGTCATTTTAGTAAATTCCCAAAGATGTGCAACCATCACCACTCTCTAGGTCTAAAACGCTTTCATCACCCCCCAAAAATCCCAGTAGCATCTACTCTATTACCTATCCCTCCAGCCCCCTGGCTCTACCTTCTATTTCTATATCCTTACCAAAGGCATGTTTTAAGTCAGTTGAATTTTCCTCCTTGTTTCATTGAATAGTCCATCAGAAACAAACTTTCCATAAATGGATAAGTAGCTTTCAAATTTCTGTATAGAGAAATTATTTCTAAAATGTTTGAAGAGGGTAAAAATTAAAAGAAGGAAAAGAAACAGAGAAAGGAAAACAAAGAATAATTCTAAGATAACAACTGAAAATTGAGGAGGAAAGCAATTTATTTGCAAGCAGACAACACAGCGTAAGATGTGAATAGTAACTTGATCAGGTTATTGAAGAGGGGGATATTTTCTTGGGTCTGATGGTCTTACTATTGTGTTAATCTTTTTTCCCCCCCTAATATTTATTTATTTGGCTGTGTTGGGTCTTAGTTGTGGCACGCGAATCTTCATTGCAGCATGTAGGATCTTTTTAGTTGCGGCATGCAAACTCTTAGTGTGCGGCATGTGGGATGTAGTTCCCTGACCAGGGATCAAACCCAGGCCCCTTGCATTGGGAGCGTGGAGTCTTAGCCACTGGACCACCAGGGAAGTCCCTATTGTGTTAATCTTTAAAACTTTTTTTTTAAATCAAAGCAGTATGTGTGCACATTTATATATTAAAAAAAAAAAAATCAATGGTGCTGAAGAGCTTATTGCAAAAGGTAAGGATGCCCCGCTGCGACATTCCAGCCCTACCCCACCCTTTGCCTTCCACCCAACTTGGGAAGCAACCAAGTTTAACTTTTCAACAGCTACAGTTCTTTAATTCTTTTGGGTGGTTACTTCCCTATCCCTCAAATAATACAGTCATATTGCCACTTCTTTGTTTATCAGACTTTCTGTGCACTTCCTTCCCATTCTGATACATGAGTACTTAGTTCACTTAGATCCTCCCCCCTCTCAGTATGAATGTCTCACTATTTTTAAGTCCTCTATTGTAATTTTAGGTAATGCACTTTAGTTCCTCTTTGTAATTTTCTTACTATATGCCCTTTTGTTTCTTGTTCCATTAACTATGACCTGTATCTCTCAACTCCCCACTTTGTATAGGGTCCCCTCCCGTTCCACTTCCAAAATGCTCTCACTGCTGTCTTCTGTAAGATTTCAATGCAAAGGTACCAGCACAACGGAATAAGGAGTTCAGCAGTAACTTCCCTGGTGGTCCAGTGGTTAAGACTTGGTGACTTCACTGCCACGTGCCCAGGTTCAATCCCCTGGTTAGGGAACTAAGATCCCACAAGCCGAGTGGCCAAAAAAAAAAGAAGTTGTTCAAACAACATAAAAAAAATTGTGAAATAGTTTGTGCACACAGACAATAATAAAGACTAGTATAGGAACACATATACATCCACCACTTGGTTTTATCAAATCTTAACATTATAACATATTTGCTCCCCTTAAAAAAAAGCATTGCCAATCCATTAAGGGCCTGTATACTAAGGACTGACTCTATTTCTCTTTGTCAGTGTTTAGCATTACCACAAAACATCTCTCCTTAATTCAGTGTTTACCATTCTAATACATGATTTTATATTTTTGATGCATACGTTGGCATCCCTATACATATAATATAAACATATTTACATATATTCATATATATTATATATCCATGTATTATATATCAGTGATGACATTTTTAAAGCAAAAAAACCGCTGGGGGGGGCTTCCCTGGTGGCGCAGTGGTTAAGAAACCACCTTCCAGTGCAGGGGACACAGGTTCGATCCCTGGTCTGGGAAGATCCCACATGCCGCGGAGCAACTAAGCCCATGCAGCACAACTACTGAGCCTGCGCTCTAGAGCCCGTGAGCCACAACTACTGAGCCCATGCGCCACAACTATTGAAGCCCACGCACCTAGAGCCCGTGCTCTGCAACAAGAGAAGCCACCTCAATGAGACGCCTGTGCACCACAATGAAGAGTAGCCCCCACTCGCCGCAACTAGAGAAAGCCCGCACAGCAACGAAGACCCAACACAGCCAAAAACAAATAAATAAAATAAACTAAAAACAAAAAACTGCTGGGAACTGGGAAACACTAGCATTTGGAAATTCTCAGATTTGGGGGTAACTCGTACTGCAAAGCAAGCAAAATGTTGCAGGAGCATGACTCACAAGGCACACAGTATACCATAAAAGGGTAAAAAATAATAGCTTGGCGGCTTAAGAGGAACGACGGGATACACCAAAGCGAGAATCAGGAAGGTGATTTTTAATTTTGCACCAAGACTGGGCCATCCATGCAAAGAAATGAAGCGCTAAAGTTCAAGAGGACGTTTCCTAGCAGGGTCTCCTCACTACACTCCCAGGGCTGTAGGAAGGAGAGTAACAGGGAATGTGAGGCAAGGCTGATTCTTAAGGTGCTTAACAGTACAGCTCACACTTCACAGAAATGAAAATTAAGGAGGAAGGAATGGGGATCTGCACACTGACCCATTTTCAGCCTCTGTGGAAAAAAATCACCATTTATAGCTAGAATGTACTATAACAGAAGGAGCGTAAATAACACTTAAACACTTGAACACATGCCAGAAAAGCAGAAGCAAGAGTCACAAAAGAAAGTACAAAGCTCAATGGCATGAAGACATAAATGGAAGGACATTCATTTTTCTTTATAGCTAATAGACTTTAAATTTTTACAAGTAATTTTTTAAAGTCACCCATAATTTTCCTACTGTATGGTAATTTTTGTTTCTTCATATTCCTTCCCAATTTTATCCCCCCCATACATGCACAGTATATATACAATGCTTAACTCATTTTAATCGTTGTATAATATACAATTCAAAATGCCACTTTCAAAATTTAGCATGGGGGCTTCCCTGGTGGCGCAGTGGTTGAGAATCTGCCTGCCAATGCAGGGAATACGGGTTCGTGCCCCGATCCGGGAAGATCCCACATGCTGCGTAGCAACTAGGCCCGTGAGCCATGGCCGCTGAGCCTGCGCGTCTGGAGCCTGTGCTCCGCAACAAGAGAGGCCGCGAAAGTGAGACGCCCCGCGCAGCACGATGAAGAGTGGCCTCCGCTCGCCGCTGCTAGAGAAAGCCCTCGCACAGAAACGAAGACCCAACACAGCCAAAAATAAATAAATTAATTAATTAATTAAAAAAAAAATTAACATGTTTTCATCAACACGCCATCAGTCATTAGACTTAAATTCTCAATGTCTGCATCTGCTTCCTATTGTTTCCAGTTGCCTACTATTATAAATATGCTCTGACAAGCACAGTGAGTATTCTCAGCATAAATAGGGGAGGGGATGCTAAGAAAAACTAGAAAATGAACATTTTTTTTAAAGAAAAAAGGTAAATGTGGAAGATTTAGAAGTTACCTTTAGGAGCCAGTCGATTCAGCAGAATTGGGTTCCTGTTCTTGTACATTAATTACGTATGTTTCAGCAGGTATACAGTTCTGCTCAGGGAGGATTTTTAATTTTTTAAATTTACAAATGCATAAAAAACCATAGATGATACTAAAAAGTATATAGGTACCCAGAATTAATCAATGTTCATTATATATATACATATTTTTAATTACAGGGATATTCCTAAAAAGTTGAAGTCTCTTTTGGACTCTTGTGCTGTCACACGGGTAGCCTCTTGACTGCAAGGAACAGTAAGGCAACTTAGTCCCAAAGCAGTTCACGTAAACGGTGATGAAGGACGGAGAGATGGGTGTGATCTATGCAGACAGACTACTCTTTAACGGGTGGCTGTTTCTAGCATAATTACAATAAGACTCCATGTTTGTATAATGCATTATAGTTTGTAAAGTGCTTTTGTGGCCTATATAATAGAGGGATGTGAGGTGAGCTTCAACCAAGGCTGCCCTACTCCCCAAGAATGGACATAAAATGATGAAGCAGCAGTAGCTAGGGAGGACGCTTAGAGGAACTGCACAGTAAGTAGAGTTTTGGGTTCAGTTAAGGAATCTTTACCAGGTTACATTACTTCAAGCTCTCTTCCTATGAAAACGTGAGCGGGAACAATCCCTTCTCCTCGGATCAGTGTGACTCAGCGACAGCTCAAGGATAGGCAGCTGTAGACAGGTTGAAACGGAAAACTCCAGCAAATAGTCTATTAACAGAAAATGCTCTTAAGGGCAATCAAGAGAGGAGTGCAGGGCATAGAGCGTCTCCTCACAATCAAGACGGCAACAAGCTCCAAAGTACAAACATGTTGGGAAGTTGCAGACCCGCATGGAGCTTTGAAAGGAACAACCAGGGCTGCATAATAAGACCACACAATACTGGGCCTCTCCAGGTATTTCTTGTAAGGGATCCTGGGGCACGTTGCTGGGTTACAGGCTGCAGGATGCTGGCAAACTATATGACAAGCATGGTGAAGAAATTATGGAGCAGAAATAAAGATGGAAGCCTTCGAAAGGAAAAAAGGAAGGTATTGGGGGGATTAATGTCACAAGAGGTATGTATATAATGCATACTGAACCCAGTTTCAGCTTATTTAGAAGAAATCATCTATGTAGAAGAAGCACAGCTTCAAGCATGTTTTAATGCTTGAAATTCGCAAGAGAGGCAGGTCCAAGAGTCACAAAAGAAAGCACAGTATTTATAATATATTCATGTACATACATATATACACATAGACATGCACGCACGTATGCGTATATGTACATACACATTTGTGAAATAGAAATTTATGAATAAATTGAAAAGATTGTTAAGAAAAAAAAAAGAATTAGTACGGACCAGAAATGTCAATAACCTCCATAATTTATTTCATTTTCACAAAATAACTGCTGGCTAGAACCAACATGGAGATTCTAATTAGCATCAGTATTACTCCTTGTGTGAAGCCTTCTCTTAGCTCCCTTTCCTCCCATTAGAGCTGATGACTTCCCCTCTATGACTCAGAACACTTTTCATTTTGAGCCTTTTTTAGCATCAGTCACAATCATGACAGGTTGTATCATAGGTTTCATTTATTCTTCAAGTAGGCTTTGAAGGCCAGGATAAGGACCGTTTTCTACTCACCTTTATATCCTGACGTCCAGTGCAGTGTTGGGCCAATGTATGTACTCTATGCATGCTTGTTGAACCTGAGCCACTGTCTGTCACAGAGAGATCATTTGTCTTGTGGAAGCAAATTCTTCTGACCTTCCAGTCCAGTTCTCCCAGCTTGGTTCTCTCCTTGAGGCAAAGAAACAGCATCTATCAAGTTAAATTCGTGGAGAGCTTCTGTTTGCTTTCTTCCGAAGGGGCATAAAGACCAAGACTTTTCCCCAGAGGCTAAGACACTAGTTCTTCGTATATGCTGTTAAAAGAAAAACGAAACAAAACAAAACAAAACAAAACTGTTGGAGACTTAAGACTGCGTGCTGAGCGGTAAAGCAGGGAACTTGACCCAGACAGAGGAACAGGTCTAGGAGCTCCTCAGGGATGAGGTTTAGGAATAGAGAAAGGAAGTAGATCTTTTAAAGCAAAATCACTCAAACTGTTTCTGCCCCATATTAGGAAAGCAAAATGTCTTGAGAGATGCTGGTTGGCTGGTGATATCTGCGTCTGCTGTTGTGTAATTATGGGGTTGGCTGGCCTAGTCTTCTTTGGGAATACGGTATGCATTGGGGCCACTTTGGGATTATGGTGTGTAGATACCTCATGACCTGCCTGATGGGGACTATGGCATCCACTGGGGTGTCAGCAGATGCCCTGGTTTCAGCAGGCTTGGTGGACTGGTCAGAGTTTAGCAATGCACAAAATTACCCTGGGGATTGAGGGTGGCCTTCCCATCTCTACTTCTGTCAAGAAGATCAAACCCCAGTCCTTGTCACGTAAACTGTGGGTGACTCCACTTTTCAACAGTCTTTCTTCTCTGAAGTAAAGAGTAGAATGAACATTCATTCAATGCCTACTGTATGGCAGGAACTCTACTATACTTAGAAACTTTACAAATGACATGAAGTGGATATCACCACTTTAAAGAGGATGCCACACAGCTATTAAGTGGTAAATCCAGAGTTCAAAGCCTGGTCTAGTCTGGCTCTAAAACTTTGGTCGATAGCCTCTGATGTCCTTCAACAGCATTAACAGGACACAGGGACTCTCACACTACCAGTGAATGACCTGGGCAGCTGGCTATGACACAGAGCCCCAGAGATCCACCCCAACCTGGACTTTAGTTTCTAGGTCTTAGAGGCCTTGTGTTACTTTGCTAAGTGAAAGACTAGAAATTTGGACCGTCGAGAGAACTGACCACAGCATAAAATGCTCTCTAGTTAGAAGGAAAGAGAAAACAAAAACAAAAACTAAATGAAAACAGTGAAAGGCTGAGTATTTAGGGTATAAGAATCTAATTAACCATGTCTAATGTTTCATTGATTTTTTTTTTTTTTTTTTTTTTTTTGCGGTAGGTGGGCCTCTCACTGCTGTGGCCTCCCCCGTTGTGGAGCACAGGCTCCGGACGCACAGGCTCAGCGGCCGTGGCTCACAGGCCCAGCTGCTCCGTGGCATGTGGGATCTTCCCGGACCGGGGCACAAACCCGTGTCACCCACATCGGCAGGCGGACTCCCAAGCACTGCACCACCAGGGAAGCCCTTTTATTGGTTTTGATGGTGGAAAAAGCAGTATGTAAAAACACATGATACAGAAAATGCCCTTTATGATACAATTCACTAAAATTCAAATGAGACAATGCATCTGAAAGTGCTTTAAAAGCATAAAGTGCTATACAACTGTGAGGGATTACTTGTCCAAGAAAGCTTTTACAGGAGAAACTTGCAACATTGGTGTTTTTGCCTCTCCTCTAAGAACCAGAGCAGTTTTGAGAGTTGCTCTTCATTGAAGAAACAACTCATGCTTATTGCCCCAGCTTGGCAGGATCAGGTAGAGATCAATATTAGCCTTCAGGAGGGGAAACTCTCTAAGTCTATATAAGGCTCCACAATTGTACTCTGAACTGTGGCCAAGAAGATTGGTTAGCATTTTGTAAAGCATTTTTAGAAAAAGTATACATAGTGTGATAAAGCAGTATAATCTACAATAAATTAAACATTAATGGCATGCCTAGAGACTCTGTACAGTGAAATAATTTTACTAAAAAAAATCAATTTTTATTTGATGCCTTGTAAATATTCAACCTTTCATTTTAGTCCTTTCTGCCCTGTCAACCCCGCCCTCGACCCCTGCCCCTCAATCTCTTGTTCTTTCTTCTCTAGCCTTACGTCTCTCATTGTACTTTGGAGAAATGGGATTTTACTACTCCTTTCTCCCAGAACTGTGCCTTCAGATTCTTCGAAGTGTCTGATCAAACACTTTCTCTCCGAGTCTGAGAGCACATGGCGCCTTCTTCCTTTAATTCTTCCTTTCTCCTTGTTCCCTATCCCTCTCCCCACTACCTTAGAACTTCAAGTTCCCACTACGATTTCAAATATAGAATATTTTGCTGTTCCTCCTACGAGGGAGCTTAAAATGCCTCTAATTACACCATTTCCCCTGTCTCTCTTCTCCTTTGCAATTTAGATGCAGCACAGCAGAACAGGCTGCCTGACTCCTCTCTGATCTGTCAGGTCATTTTGAAGGATTTCTGTCTTATGTGAGTCTTGCCTCAATAAGGGCCCAGCACCCCAGCTGTGTCTAAAAGAACTGCTTCACAGGCAAAGCCATAGGGCCACAGAGCTGCAGTCTCAAGAGGCTTTGCTGTTCAGCCAGTGCCAGGTTGCTCTTCAACTCTTGGTTGAAAAATAAATTTCAGTCTTATTTACCTAAAAAAATTTCTTTTATTTATAAGATTGCAAGTTCCTATTTCAATCTGGATGTGCCCACAGGTGAAAAGTAATATAATGGCTTAACTGCTTCCATTGGTCCAAAGTAGTCTTCTTTGAAGAGAATGGGGTCTGTGCAACTCTACTGGATAGTTCTTGGACATGCTTGAGTTTTTTGTGTTTTTTTTTAACATCTTTATTGGAGTATAATTGCTTCATCCTCAAGTTTGAGAACTACCTGAGAAGCTGTGGTAAGAAAAGAACAACAAATATATGTGGGAGGACAGTATTTTGAACATTAACTGATGTTCCCCTCTTTCCTATCTGTTCTTTCCTGTTATCTCTACCCCTCCCTGCACCCTCAACCTTCAGGCTACTAATTATTTTGCCTTTATTGCCTTAAGAAAAGAATGAAAGGAAACAGAGAGCTGATTCCTGATATTTTTGCATTTCAAAATAGACTTCAAAATCATAAGTAGGGAAGAGTTTAAGAGTCTACTGAAAGCAAAAGATTAAGCTTTTGAAATATCAAAGCCAATGCCTTGAAAGGATTCGAGACTTTGTGTACAGCGTGTCAGAGTCAGACTTTTCTGTTTCTTGAGACTAGCAGGGGTCTGGATCCAGGGGAGCCAGTGAGGAAGCTAGTGGTGAGTAGACTTAGGGGTTTCAGAGAAAGTGGTCTGTGAGGTATACATCCTGCCAGAGAGCAGAGAGGGACATGAGCCCCACAAGCTGAGGTAAAAGCGGTGAGATTCCAGAGTTCCCATCCCCTGCCAGCAAGGAAGGAATGACTGGGGAGAACCGGGGCAGCTGGGCCTGAGGCACCTCCCAGGCACAATTCTAGGGAAGTGGCGAGAAAAGAAAATCTTCCGTGTGTGTGTGTGTGTGTGTGTGTGTGTGTGTGTGTGTGTGCGCGCGCACACCTGGTCTCTGTATCCAGATTTCCCCTTTCATTATTTTTTTAATTTATTTTATTTATTTTTTTTGATGTACGCGGGCCTCTCACTGTTGTGGCCTCTCCCGCTGCGGAGCACAGGCTCCGGACGCGCAGGCTCAGCGGCCATGGCTCACGGGCTCAGCCGCTCCGTGGCATGTGGGATCTTCCCGGACTGGGGCACAAACTCGTGTCCCCTGCATTGGCAGGCGGACTCTCAACCACTGCGCCACCAGGGAAGCCCTCTATTTTTATTTTTTTAAAAATATTTATTTATTTAGCTACACCAAGTCTTAGCTGCAGCATGCAGGATCTTCGTTGTGGCCTGCGGGATGTTCATTGCCACGTGCAGGATCTTTAGTTGTGACATGTGGGATCTTTTAGTTGTAGCATGTGGGATCTTGAGCTGCGGCATGCGGGGTCTTTAGTTGTGGCATGTGGGGTCTTTTAGTTGCAGCATGCAGGATCTTTAGTTGTGGCATGTGGGATCTAGTTCCCTGACTAGGGATTGAACCTGGGCCCCCTGCATTGGGAGTGCAGAGTTTTAGCCACTGGGCCACCAGGGAAGTCCCCAGACTTCCCCTTTTAATAAGAACACCAGTCATATTGGATTAGTGCCCATCCTGATGGTCTCATTTTAGTTTAATTACCTTTGTAAAGACCTTATCTCCAAATACAGTCACATTCTGAGGTACTGGGGGGTTAGGATGCTAACGTATCTTTTTGAAAAGGACATAATTCAACCCATAACAGACCACTTACACAGATTAGCTCACTATCTCTTGCTGAACTCTTTTTTCCACTCCCACCGACCCATTTCTCTCCACCAAAGCCTTCTGGAAGAATCTGTAGTCAGGAAAACATCTGGTAATCTCATTTATACTGAGGCATGACTGGCCAAAATTGTCTTTGTCTATAAAGTACAATGGTCCAAAATGATATAAAGCAACAAAAAGAAATCGATAAAGTTTAGTATGTTGTCCCTCCTGGAAATATCTACATTTTAACAAATCACAAGGAATTATACTCATTCCTCTATAACACAACATATAACATATATGTTATATACTGGAACATAAATCGTAGCAGTGCTTGGGATAATGAGTAAAAACTTGCTAAGCAATACTTGGTTTTTATTATAATTCACATAAAAACTGCATTTTCTATTAATGGCAAAATAAGGTTGAATGCCATGTTGTTGATACAATGACACGTACTCATAATTGCCAGGTGAAGATTATTGTAGATTTCTTCTTTAATGCTAATAAGAAATATAAACACTCCTAAAGGAACCGCAAACTTGGTAGCTACTGCTATTTCATAAGTGGTTCAAAGGCTATGAAATTAGCAAGATATTTGAACCGCTCAAACCAACAATGGCTTTAAGTCCATCCCTTCCAAAATTGCACTTAGGGGCCATTTTTGCAGCCAATAAAAGCTTTAATTTTTTTTAACTCAAGAATGTGGGCTATGATAGCACAGCTATCATATTTAAAAAGCACTTAAACCAAACTGACACTAGGAACTAAAAAGTAAGATAGGAAAACTTGACTTTATATGTTGTACTCTAAAATACAGTCGATTCTCATTATTCGCAGTAGTTAAATTCTATAAAGTTGCTGTGAACACTGAATTAGCAAATACTGAATCACTGTTCCTATGGGGAATACAGGGTGAGGTTCCTGTGAGCCTCTGGTCACAACGTTTTTGTCAACTGAACCCATATCTTGTTCCATGTGTGTTTCTGTTTAAAGACACATTATTCAATGTATATTGTTGATTAACATTGAATTCACGGCCAACAACACTATAATTCGTGCCTGAAAGAAGCTTATCTAACACTTTATTTTCTCCGTAAGGCACATCATAGCCGTCTTATGCTTAGGAGTGGGAGACAGCACTGCAGCACTCTCCTTGGGGGCCATTTTAAATACCAAAATCTCCACAAAAAGCACAAAAATGTGAAAAACATAGCATCAGATAGACCACAAAGAGGACACTTGTTTATAGTATGAGACCTGAAACAAGAAGGCCAAGTGGCACCTTGTCTGACCTCACCTGGGAATGTGTATAATCAGCAACTCAAATTTTTGGCCCCTCTGCTCATCTCTGGGAATGACGATGAAAATGCCATGGATATTGATTTTGGGGCTGTAGGTAAGTTTTTAGCAGGTAGGAGAATTCACAAGTACAAAGCCATGAATAATGAGGTACTCTGACCTGGCTTCCATTGCCCATAAACCAAATAAATAAATAAGGTCCTATTTGCCTAACAAAATAGGTTATTTACATTTAAAGTTGATATTTGTAATGTGAGGCCTCGTAGAGTGCTGGCTAAGTGTAATTAATGTCCGAGCCTTTCTACTGATTGTGAGAGTGACCTGGGGCATGCTGGATTTCTGTGGGCCTCAGCTTCTTGTTCACAAACTGATAGTCTTGGACTACAGATATATATACGTATATATATATATATATACACGTATATATACATATATATATACGTATATACACATATATATACGTATATATATTTGTATTCATAGAAATACAGATATTTTAAAGCTATTTTTAGAACTCACACAGAAGAACACATATTTAAATGTGCTTAACATCAGGAAGATGTATAAAAAATAGTGTTCTGGACAGATGGAGGACAGGGATGTTATAGATGTTTTCTTTTTATGCCTTTTGGTTTTTGAACCATGAAAACATACTAGCTATTTAAAACATTAAGCAATAAAATTGAAGACGAAGAAAGAGAATAAGAATTAAACTTTAAGAAGAAAGAAGGAGGAGAAAAGAAAGAAGGAAGGAGGGATGTAGGGAGAAAAGAGAACTCCTGATAGGCATTTCATGTTCTGTATGGCAAGGGGTAGATATTACAAGCTCAGATTATACTATGACCATTAGGCCACAGGGTTTTATTTACATATCTTTTAATAAATCATGTGCTTATTAGGCATTTACTGAACACCAGGAACAGTGCTAGAATATTATTCTATTTAATTTTTTCCTTATGTCTGTGAAGTAGGTATTAAGTTGAATCATATGAAATTGTCAATACTCAATGATTTTTGACTTACAAAAATGTCAGTTTCATATGTTCAACCTAATGTTAACATCCCCATTTTAATGATGAGTAACCCAAGGTTCACAAACACTGAGTAACTGTCCAGTGGCACACACAGCTTGCAGAGAGACTCCTGATCTGAACCCAGATCTCCTGTTCCCACCGAGTAGCAGGTATACATTTCAGGCCACAAAAGTAAAAGTACAAGAAATGTTTAACTTTCTTTATATATGTGTGACCTTAAATGCCACCAAATGGTAGAGATTTGACTGTAAAAACAAAAACAGAGATCGGATGATGCTTCTGCCAGCCCAAGAACACTGAAGATTGCCAGCAAGTCACCAGAAACTAGGAGAGAGGGCTGGAATGGATCCTTCCCTCAGAGCCCTCAGAAGGAAGCAACCTTGCCAACACCTTGATCTCAGACTTCTGGTCACCAGAACTGTGAGACATTTCTGTTGTTTAAGCCCCCTAGTTTGTGGTCCTTTGTTACAGCGGTGCCAGGAAGCTAACATACAGCCCATCACTGTTTGAAGAATAAAACTAGCCTTCCCCCCACCCCCTGTAGCTTCTAGTTCTGCTCCATTTCAACAAAACCAGAAAAGAATTTACTTAGAAGTGAGACACAATGAACTGAATCCTACCCAAGGTCATGAAACCACAGCTTCCACCTTTCCCAAAGCACAAAACTCTGATTTTGAAACCTGCCTTGAAGGATGGGTCACTCCAAGGCCATTTGGGCCACTGACAACTGTCCTGGACTCTTTCTTCCACACAACAAGTGTGACTGCTTTTGTGTCATGGAAAGATTAAATTAATGAGAGAGAGTTTCTGCGGGGAGAGCAGCAGAAGTCTCCATCGCCATTTGCCATTAACAGTGCTAAATGTATTTTGTTACCTATACTGGGTGCTGATTACATCTTGCTTTCTTTTGTGCAGGCAAATTTGCTTGGAATTAGTTTGGAGTCAGTGTGGGCATGGTCCTTCGTTCACTCTGTTCCATTCCCCATGGTTACTTTATTGATGGGAGATTATTAATGAAGATAAGAACGAAATGAATGTTCCTTCAAAAAAAATTAAATGACCTTGTTTCCATTTATATATTTCCAACAGCATGTTCATTAGCTATTTTGTATCTCTGCTGTGCATTTTGGGATGTGAGCCTCAAAATACCTGAGTTCTTCTGTGATGATGACCATCATTTGGTTCTTTGCCTAACAATTCCCCAAGTATTGTCTCTGGAGACCAGGCAGAAACCAGAGCCCAAGTGAGGTAGTTTGGTTGAGGGAACTTAATACGAGGAGCTGGTTACAAAGGTGTTGGACGGGCCAGAAAGCCAAACTGGGGAAGGAAGGGAACCTCAGTGAGAAGCAATAGCAGGAAGCCTTTACCCTCCATCCCTAGGGTTGGAGAGACCAACAGACTGGCTGGATTAACAGAGGCCTAGAGCCACCGTCCCCGGATGGACCTAGAATGAGAATCACAGAGAGGCAGTCACTGTGGGAGAAGCCCCCTGAATCAGAAAAGGAGGAAAATAACCTTGGCTTCTCTTCTTCTTCTGCAAGTGTTCCTAATTTATCTTATCTTTCATTGTCCTAATTCCTTTTTGGCATGGTCAAGTGAGTCTAGGAAATGCAGTTGGCAGGAATCAGCTTCCTTCCAAACAGACAGAATAAGAGAATGGCAAGGAATGAATGGATTTGAGAGCAAGTAGGCAAATGAGCAGCACATTAAGCCCCTAGTGCAGTATGTTATGTTGGGCTTTGGGTAGCAAATGGTCAAAGCAGGTCAGAGAAGCCCAAACCAGAGATTGGGCAAAGCTAGTGAGGTATGACTGATATTGTATACAGAATACAGGGTCATAAAGAGGAGTTGCGCCAACAGAGGGGACTATAGCACAATACATCATAAACTATCAGTAGAGACGTATAAAATAATCTCCTGGAGATCAGAGGAAACACAGTCATAGATTTTCATGATAATTAGGCCATATTACGGGGATAGAACATCAGCACACACAGGGTAGTAACAAGGGGTCAAACAGGCTTAGAGAGTTGCAGTTCATTATCTGTATGTAGGAATCCATTCCAAATAACCAGTCTGAAAGGTAGACACTAGAATTCCAAACGGACTTTTCTTTTTGTCAATATCTTTGCCATTTTATATTTTCTGGTTGTCTGAAGTTAATTCCTACATCTGCTTGGAAACTGCACTTTGAAATCATTGATATTAGCTTGACTACTTGCCATTGCTTTCTCATGAGAGCAAATTATAAAGAAAAGTTGTACCTATTTGAGTTTTCTGTTGATTTCAAACTCTATAAGTAGGATGTTCCCGTTAGGCACTCAGAAGGCACTCATCGGCAGTGAGGAAGACCAAGATAATGGGGGCTAAACAAAAAAGGAATCATCCAATCAATGAACAGAATGAAAGCTTAAACATAAAGAGTAATGTAACCAACAAGTTAAGCCTTGCATTTTCTGTCCCTGTATTATTTATCTTTCATGCGCTTGAGTAAAGCTTTTCTTATTTATGGTACCATATGAGAAAAAGATAAATAGATACTTTAAAGTGATCATACTACTCTACTTAAAAATAATCTCTCTGGATCCACAAATGCTTATTTGGATAACTGAAATGAAAATTGTTCCTTGTCTTTAATTAATTAGATTGAAAGTTTTAAAAATATTTTTTTTATTAACCAAGCTCTTTTTGGTGGAATCTAAATTAATACCCATAGGAGATGCCTGGTTCACTGATTACACAGGCACCTTGCAATAATTAATATCTGGAAGAAAGCAGTGTGTTTGGCATACTCATTCATCAAAAAATGTGCATTTTGGAAAACAATAAAGGAAGCATGTACAATTTTAGAAATACTAGTTTATATGATCACACACACACACACACACACACACACACACACACACACGTGAGGCCCAAAGTCTATATAACGAGTCTGTTGTAGCTGTAATCTAGATAATTAATAAAATTCATTCACCCAGAAATGGAGGCATCAAATGTGTGCAGGCACAAGGCTAGGCTCTGAGAACATGTAGATACACATAATTCCTAGCTTCAGAAAGTTTATAAGCTAGAGAGAAAATCTAAGAGGCTGCTATAGAAGCTATGAGAGGTGACTCTTGCCGGGGACCACAGGTGGCACAAAGCAGGGAGGTGTCCTTAGGCGAGGAGTCATCCACCGGTTTTCAACTTCAAGGTTTGCAAAGCTGAGGCTCTGGATCTTGGATAGCCCAGTCCCAAGCCTTGGCCTCCTGCCCATGGCAAGCTCCAGCCTGGCCTCCACCTTGAGCTAACATCACACTGCTGTACACACAGCCACGCCTCCTGCCTACCTCTCGCTCCCAAGGGCACCCTTTACAAACTTAATGCCCCTCCCCCTCCCCCTCCCCCCCCACTTCACGTCCCACATCAAACAGACTGTCTAGTGCTGCCCATTACGTTGTGCAGGTACCTGCCATTTGTTAATTCGTTCTTTCACAACGGTCTCCCATTGGGTCTCTCCATCTCCTGTTTTGATCTGCTCTACTGCAACTTTCCACTGGCAAAGAGCTACCTTTCTAAAACATGCTATTTTCTTTGCCAGTACCTTCTGATAGATCCCTGCTGCCCACACACAGTGGCTCTCAGACTTGGATGTGCCCCATTATCACGTTAGGGAACTTTTTTTTCCAACAGATTCCTCTTGAACCAAAATTTCCGGAAGTGCAGCCTGGGCAATCTGTATTTTTAACAAGTTTTTCAGATGGCTCTTTACTGTCAGCCTGGTTCTAGTCAGGGGACCAGGGTTTTGGAACTGCAAGATGAAGTCCAAACTTAGCACACAAAGTCATTCACATTGACTCTTCCCCGGTACACACCCCATACCACAGCCACAGCTGTAATCCACTTCTGAAACTCTCAGGGTTCTCCTAAGCCTGTCACTGCACATGCTGTTCTCTCCAGAATTGCTTTTCACTCCTTTTCTACCCTGGAAAGCATTCCCTAAGCCTTCTTCTTTAAAGCTTTCCCTGATCTCTCAGCTGAGTGAGCTAAGGGTCCTCCTCTGCTTCTAAAAGCCCTGTGCAAATCACTGCTCATGGTGTACTTTATTGTTTTTTTAAATAAACATTTATTTATTTTTGGCCGCGTTGGGTCTTCGTTGCTGTGTGTGGGCTTTCTCTAGTTGTGGCGAGTGGGGGCTACTCTTCGTTGCAGTGTGCACTTGCTTCTCACTGCGGTGGCTTCTCTTGTTGCAGAGCATGGGCTCTAGGTGCGTGGGCTTCAGTAGTTGTGGCATGTGGGCTCAGTAGTTGTGGCTCGTGGGCTCTAGAGCGCAGGCTCAGTAGTCGTGCCGCACAGGCTTAGTTGCTCCACGGCATGTGGGATCTTCCCCGACCAGGGATCGAACCCGTGTCCCCTGCATTGGCAGGTGGATTCTTAACCACTGCGCCACCAGGGAAGCCCTCATAGTGTACTTTAATTTTCACTTGTCTGTTTCCCTTCCTGTACTTGGATTTCTTCAAGGGATGGGGCTGCAAATTACTCATCTCTTTAATCTTAGTGTCCAGCCTTGCTCCTGATTCATAACTGGCACATAACATAAATAAATGAATGGATGGGTAAATGAATGAACAGAGTTCTAGTCACACTATGGTAGAAACTGGCTGTGTATAAACCATTATTCTTTATGAACTAAATAATTATATATCTTCCAACAGAATACTATTAAGTGAAGCTAGCAGAAGTTCTTCAGCATTTGAGATGAAATGGAAACCAAAATAAATGCTACTGCAAAAATATAATTGCTTTCCCAGTGCAGGATTGAGGGAATCATTAAACATTTAGATTAATGTATTGTTTGGCAGATGGCCAATGTTTCTATTTTTCATTTGCCTTTGTGTTCATTTATGGGCTGGCAAGATACACACACACATGCAATCCATCTTTTTTTTTTGCAAAGTGAAAAATATTTTTCAGTGTATTTCTATTTATTCTTTTAGCGTTGGTAGTATTTTTGTTTCAATGAATGTATCATAAACCCCCAACTACTAAGCAAGAAATTAACATAGTTGTATCAGTTTATAATCTAATGTAAATGGAATTTTTAATGGACTTGGTTTGTTTTTGCTTAGATTCATTACCTCTCTTTGGGTACTATACACTTATTTTTCCCTTTGTGGCTCCTCCACTTTCTGTCCATGTGGTTCTTTTCGGTGGGACTGCTCGGGGGAGGGAGGCATGTGACCCAGGCTTGCCCAACTGGAGTCACAGTGAAGTGCTCAGGGAAGACACCTAATCCAAGGCAGCCAATGAGAGTTCGTGCCAGTTCCTTTGTCGGGGCCACAGGGGAAGATGTACTCTCTGCACTGGGATTGATAAAGTATTAGAACATCAGCCATTTTTGCCGTGGAGTGAGTAAAGCTGCCCAAGAATGAAGCCAACACAGTGAGAAGCAAAGCCAAGAGAGAAAGAGAGGCAATTTCTGATGATATTTTGAGCCTTTGCATCCAGCTGTAAAGGACTGTAGACAGTTTACCCCTTGGGATTTATACTTATTTGAGCTCCACTCACTCTAAAGAAAAAAATTCCTTTTTATTCTTAAGCTGATTTGAGTTTGCGTTCTCTCATTTACTACCATAAGTGTCTTGACCATAAGACATTATGTCTAATTTTATAGCATCACTGAATTTGTTGTATTACAGAAGAACTGTGTGAATTTTCAATAAAGCTCTTCTCTTCTATGAATCTCTAGAGATATACTTAAGTAGAAGTAATTTACTAGTTTGTTGTGACATCTTAAATAAGTCACTTAATTCTCTGTACCCCAGTTTCCTCATTTGCTAAACTGGGGAGTTAATACTAAGTCCCCTCTTCAGAATTATTATTCTGTGGAAAAAACACTGACACTTTAGAGCAATTGACTGCTATTTAAGGATCATAATTCCCCAACCACAAATGCTGTTATGGCATATAGTAAGTGTCAGGGGCTGGGGGTAGGGGGTAGGGTGGAAAAGCAGGAGGAGAAAGTTTGATAAACTTCATTTTGGATAAACCCCAAACAGCCAAATAATTTATTGGGTTGGCTTACTCATTATTATTTATCATATTATCATTATTAGCTTCTTCTGTAATTGGGAGATGAGTTCCAGAAATGTGAGAACTGTCACAGGTTGTCAGATTTACCAAAGGATGAAAATAGATGTGTCAGAAAAAAAAATGTATTCATAATTCAGTTTCTTCTCATCAAATTGGAACCAAATGCACAGTTTTAGATGGAGAGGAGAAGCCTAAACATTCGTCAGATATGTGGTTTAAAGAGATGGCAATGCCTGAGACAGAAGTAGGAAAAAGTAATGACTATTTAAAAATCTGGGGCTTCCCTGGTGGCGCAGTGGTTGAGAGTCCGCCTGCCGATGCAAGGGACACGGGTTCGTGCCCCGGTCCGGGAAGATCCCACATGCCGCGGAGCGGCTGGGCCCGTGAGCCATGGCCGCTGAGCCTGTGCGTCCGGAGCCTGTGCTCTGCAACGGGAGAGGCCACAACAGTGAGAGGCCAGCGTACCGCAAAAAAAAAAAAAAAAAAAAAAAAAAAATCTGGGCTGCTTTAAAACCAAAACCAGTTTTAATAAAAACCAACATGGTATGTTAAACTAAATGTAATTACACACTGGGTCACACTGTAACTTCAAAGAACTCAGAATGCATTTCTTTTTATCTTTTACTTAAAAAATAATCATGGTTCCATTTCCTGAAACACTTTTTTCTCCAACTGACGCATATGTTTACATGACTTCCTGTTCACTGACACCTAACAAAAGTCACTGCTACCTACAATGTGTTTGTGTTTTCTCTCTCAAATTTGTATTTTCTAATTTTAGGTGTTAATACTTAATGACCTGCTCCTAAGACACACTGAATTTGCTCAGACTGAATCATCCTAAAAGTTTTCTATGACTATGTTGTGACATTTGCATTGGATTTCCAATCTGGGTAACTTCTCAGCAATTTTCCTCCTACCTTATTAGATTTTTTTTAAATTACAAAATTAATGTATATTCATTGTAATGAGACAGAAAATACAGAGTTATAACAAAAGTTATAATGAAAAAATTAATCTCTTTCCTTCAGTCTCATCTCTCTTAGGTCTCCATTGCTTCGTGTGCAACCTTCCATGTAGTTTCTATGTTTATACCACATAGAAACATATATGTATATAGGGCCCACCCTTCCATCCTTTCCACCTCCCTTACTACTCCTTTTTTTTCCCATAGTTTTCCAAATATTAGATCACACTACAAATCAAAGGTCACACAAATCGACGGCCCACAGTTGGGGAAAACATTTTGTTGGCAAAACGTTAAGGAAATTTAACATGAATGACCTGGACTCACATACCTACACAGTAAGAATATTATTGATGTTGCACAGGCCTTCCAATTTAACATGGTCCTTTCCATTCCCTATTATTCATACCTCCACTAATCCACCTTTTGATATTACTGGCCTAACATCTGTAAGCATTTGAGTTTATATCCTCCTGATATTACTTAGCAACTTTTTGCATTTAACATTATGTCATGGTATTATCAATTCGAATTAACTTCAGCTGCATATAACCCAAAATGCCAAATTACAGTGGCTTAAACCCTAAGGGTTTCTTTTTCTCACATGTAAAATAAGTCTGGAAGTGTGTGGTCCACAGCTTACATGGTATTTCGGAGTCACAAGGGACCTGAGCTCCCCCTATTTTTCTCCTCCACCTTCCTTGGGACGTGGATTCTAGTTTCAAGGTCAGTTAATCATCCCTAATGGCTAAGGAGCTCTAGTCACTTGATCTGTGTTTCAGGCAGTAAAAAAAGTGGAGGGCAAAAACAAAATGGTCAGCCTCTCGTAAGTCAGCCCTTCTTTAAAGATATTTCCCAGAATTCCCACTCAGATACTTCCACTTAGATCTCATTGGCCATAACTTTGTCATACAGCCACACCTAGCTTCACATGAGGTGGAGAAATGTAGCCTTTTGGCTGGGCACACAGGCACCAGAGTAAAATCCAGGTACTGTTATTAAGGAGAAGATACAAATATCAGTCTCTGCTCCACGTTCCTGCAGGTTAAGACGGACACATGGAAGAGACTGTGAAGGCCCTCAATATCCAGGCTCTTCTTCTGACTTAAAAGAAACCTCAGATTTAACCTGGTCGCAGAGGCACCTGAACTGAAGGCTATGTTTCTAAATCTTCACATTTTAGAATATTTCTTCACGATCATAATCTTCTCTCCCTCCAACATCAGTACTTTTATTTTTTTAGGATTCACCAAATGGGATTCCTAGGACTAATGTCAACAAATTTTAAGTTTTAATAGATGCTGATGGTTAACTTTGTAGGAGGCTGTGACAATTCATTCTCAGGAACAGCGTTCAGTTGCATATCCATTTTCCTATACACTTCTCAGCGCTGGATATTTTTTTCTCCTTTTAAATGTTATGAATCATGGGTGAAAAATGATATCTGTCATTGTTTAATTTGTGGTTCCCTTATTACCAGGAATGAAAAGCCTCTTTTCCTATGTTAATTGCCCACTTAAATTTCTTCTGTAGGGAGTTTGTGTTAATACCCTTTGCCAATGTTTCTGTTGGACTGTTTGCCTTTTTCTTATCATTTTAACTATGAGAGATGTTAATCTCTGTCATATGTGATGTAACCATTTTCTTCTAATCTCTAAATTCTAAAAAAATCTCTAGCCATTGGAAATTTGTTTATGTAACCAAATCTTTCCATGAATGGCGATGGGTTTCTACTTTTACTTAAGTCTCTCCCACCTTGAGCTAATACAAATATTTTCCTGAATTTTTTTCTTATTTTCTAATATACTTATAGTTTTTTTAAAAAAATAAATTTATTTATTTTGGCTGTGTTGGGTTTTTTTTTAAACATTTTTATTGGAGTTTAATTGCTTTACAATGCTGTGTTAGTTCCTGCTTTATAACAAAGTTACACATATACAAATATCCTCATATCTCTTCCCTCTAGTGTCTCCCTCCCTCCCACCCTTCTATCTGGTCACCAAGCACTGAGCTGATCTCCGGCTGCTTGCCACTAGCTATCTATTTTACATGTGGTAGTGTTTATATGTCCATATATACACTACCACTCTCTTACTTTGTCCCAGCTTACTCTTCCCCCTCCCCGTGTCCTCAAGTCCATTCTGTAGTAGGTCTGCATCTTATTCCCATCTTGCCCCTAGGTTCTTCATGACCATTTTTTGTTTTAGAGTCCACATATATGTGTTAGCATACGGTATTTGTTTTTCTCTTTCTGACTTACTTCACTCTGTATGACAGACTCTAGGTCCATCCACCTCACTACAAATAACTCAATCTCGTTTCTTTTTATGGCTGAGTAATATTCCATTGTATATATGTGCCACATCTTTTTTTTCTGCCATCTAATTATTCCCTTTATTTTATTTTATTTTTTTACATCTTTATTGGAATATAATTGCTTTACAATGGTGTGTTAGTTTTTGCTTTATAACAAAGTGAATCAGTTATACATATACATATGTTCCCATATCTCTTGCATCTCCCTCTCTCCCACCCCTTTAGGTGGTCACAAAGCACGGAGCTGATCTCCCTGTGCTACACGGCTGCTTCCCACTAGCTATCTATTTTACGTTTGGTAGTGTATATATGTCCATGTCACTCTCACTTTGTCACAGCTTACCCTTCCCCCTCCCCATATCCCCAAGTCCATTCTCTAGTAGGTCTGTGTCTTTATTCCTGTCTTACCCCTAGGTTCTTCATGACCATTTTTTGTTTTAGAGTCCATATATGCATGTTAGCATACGGTATTTGTCTTTCTCTTTCTGACTTACTTCACTCTGTATGACAGACTCTAGGTCCATCCACCTCATTACAAATAGCTCAATTTTGTTTCTTTTTCTGCTGAGTAATATTCCATTGTATATATGTGCCACAACTTCTTTATCCATTCATCCGATGATGGACACTTAGGTTGTTTCCATCTCCGGGCTATTGTAAATAGAGCTGCAATGAACATTTTGGTACATGACTCTTTTTGAATTATGGTTTTCTCAGGGTATATGCCCAGTAGTGGGATTGCTGGGTCGTATGGTAGTTCTATTTTTAGCTTTTTAAGGAACCTCCATACTGTTCTCCATAGTGGTTGTATCAACTTACATTCCCACCAACAGTGTATGAGGGTTCCCCTTTCTCCACACCCTCTCCAGCATTTATTGTTTGTTATAGTTTTGTTTTTATTATTCGACTCATTCAGTCAACTATTTGTTGACCACTTATTATGTGCCAGGTCTTCTTCAAATTCTAGTGGGGATGCCTTCCAGTTAGGAAAGACAGACAATAATACAATGAACCAATAAAAAAGCGAGGCATTTCACCAGAGAATTAAAACATGGTGACACGGTAGAGTGAGGTGGGCTATTTCAGAATGAGTGGTCAGGAAAAGCTTCTCTGAGGAGATGGGATTCAAACTGACTCAGGAATAACTATTGCTCTGGGGAGAAGTCCAGGGAGAAGAGGCAGGTGGGAATGGCCTTGGGATGTGTGAAGGGCAGGATGGCTGATGTGGCTCATGCCTCAGGTTGAGGAGACATGCTGGAGAGGGAGGCAGGTACTGGCAGGCTTGGCAGGCCAACGAGGAGTTTGCATTTTATTCTACACTGAGGACTTGTAGTCCATCTGGACTTTGTTTTTATATGTAATAGGGTATGTGTGTGGGGAGTCTAACTTTTATTTTCTTTCACACTGAGAGTTATATTTTAAATAAACTATTCATCATTTCAGGTGGTGGTGGTGGGGGACTAGGGTGATATCCCACAGACCCTCACCTCATTTCAAACACTGTACGAATATCATCATTATATGAAATATACATTCAATTGAAATTAAACACATAATGAATCTAATTTTTTTTGTTTTTGTTTTGTTCTGGCCACGCAGCAAGGCATGTGGGGTCCTAGTTCCCTGACCAGGGATCCAACCCATGCCCCCTGCAGTAGAAGCACAGAGTCTTAACCACTGGACCACCAGGGAAGTCCCCATGAGTATAATATTTTTATCCCAGGGATGTGACCATTCAATAAAATCCTTCTAGAACTACTTTTTAGAAACATGGTCAGGAAGTCATCTCAAAACCCAGTTTTAATACTTTATAGTCACACAAAACTTTTGATCAAAAACCATAGCCCTGGGCTTCCCTGGTGGCGCAGTGGTTAAGAATCCACCTGCCAAGGAGGGGGAAGATGGCAGAAGAGTAAGACGCGGAGATCACCTTCCTCCCCACAGATACACCAGAAATACATCTACACGTGGAACAACTCCTACAGAACACCCACTGAACGCTGGCAGAAGACCTCAGACCTCCCAAAAGGCAAGAACCCCCCCCCCCCCCACCACCACCACGTACCTGGGTAGGGCAAAAGAAAAAAGAATAAACAAAGACAAAAGAATAGGGACGGGACCTGCACCAGTGGGAGGGAGCTGTGAAGGAGGAAAGGTTTCCACACACTAGGAGCCCCTTCGCGGGCGGAGACTGCGGGTGGCGGAGGTGGGGAGCTTCGGAGCCGCAGAGGAAGGCACAGCAACAGGGGTGCGGAGGGCAAAGCGGAGAGATTCCCTCACAGAGGATCAGGGCCGACCGGCACTCACCAGCCCGAGAGGCTAGTCTGCTCACCCGCCGGGGCAGGCGGGGCTGGGAGCTGAAGCTCGGGCTTCGGTCAGAGCGCCGGGAGAGGACTGGGGTTGGCGGCGTGAACACAGCCTGCAGGGGGTTAGTGCACCACGACTAGCGGGGAGGGAGTCTGGGAAAAGGACTGGAGCTGCCGAAGACACAAGAGACTTTTTCTTCCCTCTTTTGTTTCCTGGTGCACGAGGAGAGGGCATTAAGAGCGCTGCTTAAAGGAGCTCCAGAGACGGGCGCGAGCCCCGGCTAAAAGCACGGATCCCAGAGACGGGCAGGAGATGCTAAGGCTGCTGCTGCCGCCACCAAGAAGCCTGCGTGCGAGCACAGGTCACTCTCCACATACCCCTTCTGGGGAGCCTGGGCAGCCCGCCACTGCCAGGGTTCCGGGATCCAGGGACAACTTCCCCCGGAGAATGCACGGCGCGCCTCAGGCTGGTGCAACGTCCCGTCGGCCTCTGCCGCCGCAGGCTCCCCCTGCTTCCGCACCCCTCCCTCCCCTGGGCCTGAGTGAGCCGGAGCCCCCGAGACAGCTGCTCCTTCAACCCCGTCCTGTCTGAGCGAAGAACAGACGCCCTCCGGCGACCTACACGCAGAGGCGGGGCCAAATCCAAAGCTGAGCCCCTGGGAGCTGTGCGAACAAAGAAGAGAAAGGGAAATCTCTCCCAGCAGCCTCAGGAGCAGCGGATTAAAGCTCCACAATCAACTTGATGTACCCTGCATCTGTGGAATACCTGAATAGACAATGAATTATCCCAAATTGAGGAGGCAGACTTTGAGAGCAAGATTTATGATTTTTTCCCCTTTTCCTCTTTTTTGTGAGTGTCTATGTGTATGCTTCTGTGTGAGATCTTGTCTGTATAGCTTTGCTTTCACCATGTGTCCTAGGGTTCTATCTGTCCGGTTTTTTTTTTTCTTATTTAAAAACATTCTTTTTCTTAATAATTATTTTTTATTTAATAACTTTATTTTACTTTATTTCATTTTATCCCCTTTCTTTCTTCCTTTCTTTCTTCCTTCTTTTCTTTTGTTCTTTCTTTCTTTCTTTTTCTTTCTCTCTCTCTCCCTCTCTGTCTCTCTGTCTCTGTCTCTCTCTCTCTCTCTCCCCTTCCCTCCCTCCCTCCCTCCCTCTCTCTCTCTCTCTTTCTTTCTACTTTTCCTCCCTTTTATTCTGAGCCGTGTGGATGAAAGGCTCTTGGTGCTCCAGCCAGGAGTCAGTGCTGTCCCCTTGAGGTGGGAGAGCCAACTTCAGGCTCTGGTCCACCAGCCAACTGGTCCACAAGAGACCTCCCAGCTGCACATAATATCAAACGGCAAAAATCACCCAGAGATCTCCATCTCAACACCAATACGCAACTTCACTCAACGACCAGCAAGCTATAGTGTTGAACACCCTATGCCAAACAACTAGCAAGTCAGGAACACAGCCCCATCCATTAGCAGAGAGGCTGCCTAAAATCATAATAAGTCCACAGACACCCCAAAACACACCACCAGACATGGACCTGCCCACCAGAAAGACAAGACCCAGCCTCATCCACCAGAACACAGGCACTAGTCCCCTTCACCAGGAAGCCTACACAACCCACTGAACCAACTTTAGCCACTGGGGACAGACACCAAAAACAACGGGAACTACGAACCAGCAGCCTGCAAAAAGGAGACCTCAAACACAGTACGATAAGCAAAATGAGAAGACAGAAAACCACACAGCAGATGAAGGAGCAAGATAAAAACCCACCAGACGTGACAAATGAAGAAGAAATAGGCAGTCTGCCTGAAAAAGGATTCAGAATAATGATAGTAAAGATGATCCAAAATCTTAGAAATAGAATAGACAAAATGCAAGAAACATTTAAAAAGGACCTAGAAGAACTAAAGATGAAACAAGCAACGATGAACAACACAATAAGTGAAATGAAAAATACTCTAGATGGGATCAATAGCAGAATAACTGAGGCAGAAGAACGGAAAAGTGACCTGGAAGATAAAATAGTGGAAATAACTACCACAGAGCAGAATAAAGAAAAAAGAATGAAAAGAACTGAGGACAGTGTCAGATACCTCTTGGACAACATTAAATGCACCAACACTCAAATTATAGGGGTTCCAGAAGAAGAAGAGAAAAAGAAAGGGACTGAGAAAATATTTGAAGAGATTATAGTTGAAAACTTTCCTAACATGGGAAAGGAAATAGCTAACCAAGTCCGGGAAGCACAGAGACTCCCATACAGGATAAATCCAAGGAGAAACACATTAATCAAACTATCAAAAATTAAATACAAAGAAAACATATTAAAAGCAGCAAGGGAAAAACAACAAATAACACACAAGGGAATCCCCATAAAGTTAACAGCTGATCTTTCAGCAGAAATTCTGCAAGCCAGAAGGGAGTGGCAGGACATATTTAACGTGATGAAGGAGAAAAACCTGCAACCAAGATTACTCTACCCAGCAAGGATCTCATTCAGATTTGATGGAGAAATTAAAACCTTTACAGAAAAGCAAAAGCTGAGAGAGTTCAGCACCACCAAACCAGCTTAACAACAAATGCTAAAGGAACTTCTCTAGGCAAGAAACACAAGAGAAGGAAAAGACCTACAATAACGAACCCAAAACAATTAAGAAAATGGGAATAGGAAACATACATATCAATAATTACCTTAAATGTAAATGGACTAAATGCTCCCACCAAAAGACACAGATTGGCTGAATGGATACAAAAATAAGACCCATATATATGTTGTCTACAAGAGACCCACACAGACTGAAAGTAAGGGGATGGAAAAAGATATTCCATGCAAATGGAAACCAAAAGAAAGCTGGAGTAGCAATTCTCATATCAGACAAAATAGACTTTAAAATAAAGACTATTAGAAGAGACAAAGAAGGACACTACATAATGATCAAGGGATCGATCCAAGAAGAAGATATAACAATTGTAAATATTTATGCATCCAACATAGGAGCACCTCAGCACATCAGGCAAATACTAACAGCCATAAAATGGGAAATCGACAGTAACACATTCATAGTAGGGGACTTTAACACCCCACTTTCACCCATGGACAGATCATCCAAAATGAAAGTAAATAAGAAAACATAGCTTTAAATGATACATTCAACAAGATGGGCTTAATTGATATTTATAGTACAGTCCATCGAAAAACAACAAAATACACATTTTTCTCAAGTGCTCATGGAACATTCTCCAGGATAGATCATATCTTGGGTCACAAATCAAGCCTTGGTAAATTTAAGAAAATTGAAATCGTATCAAGTATCTTTTCCGACCACAACACTATGAGACTAGATATCAATTACAAGGAAAGATCTGTAAAAAATACAAACACATGGAGGCTAAACAATACACTACTCAATAACGAAGTGATCACGGAAGAAATCAAAGAGGAAATAAAAAAATACCTAGAAACAAATGACAATGGAGACACGACGACCTAAAACCTATGGGATGCAGGAAAAGCAGTTCTAAGAGGGAAGTTTATAGCAATACAATCCTACCTTAAGAAACAGGAAACATCTCGAATAAACAACCTAACCTTGCACCTAAAGCAATTAGAGAAAGAAGAACAAAAAAACCCCAAAGATAGCAGAAGGAAAGAAATCATAAAAATCAGATCAGAAATAAATGAAAAAGAAATGAAGGAAACGATAGCAAAGATCAATAAAACCAAAAGCTGGTTCTTTGAGAAGATAAACAAAATTGATAAACCATTAGCCAGACTCATCAAGAAAAAACGGAAAAAACTCAAATCAACAGAATTAGAAATTAAAAAGGAGAAGTAACAACTGACAGTGCAGAAATACAAAGGATCATGAGAGATGACTACAAGCAACTCTATGCCAATAAAATGGACAACCTGGAAGAAATGGACAAATTCTTAGAAATGCACAACCTGCCAAGATTGAATCAGGAAGAAATAGAAAATACAAACAGACCAATCACAAGCACTGAAATTGAAACTGTGATTAAAAATCTTCCAACAAACAAAAGCCCAGGACCAGATGGCTTCACAGGCGAATTCTATCAAACATTTAGAGAAGAGCTAACACCTATCCTTCTCAAACTGTTCCAAAATATAGCAGAGGGAGGAACACTCCCCAACTCATTCTATGAGGCCACCAACACCGTGATATCAAAACCAGACAAGGATGTCACAAAGAAAGAAAACTACAGGCCAATATCACTGATGAACATAGATGCAAAAATCCTCAACAAAATAGTAGCAAACAGAATCCAACAGCACATTAAAAGGATCATGCAGCATGATCAAGTGGGGTTTATTCCAGGAATGCAAGGATTCTTCAATATACGCAAATCAATCCATGTGATAAACCACATTAACAAATTGAAGGAGAAAAACCATATGATCATCTCAATAGAAGTAAATGCTCCCACCAAAAGACACAGACTGGCTGAATGGATACAAAAACAATACCCATATATATGCTGTCTACAAGAGACCCACTTCAGACCTCGAGACACAGACAGACTGAAAGTAAGGGGATGGAAAAGGATATTCCATGCAAATGGAAACCAAAAGAAAGCTGGAGTAGCAATTCTCATATCAGACAAAACAGACTTTAAAATAAAGACTATTAGAAGAGACAAAGAAGGACAGAACATAATGATCAAGGGATCGATCCAAGAAGATGATATAACAATTGTAAATATTTATGCACCCAACGTAGGAGCACCTCAATACATCAGGCAAATACTAACAGCCATAAAATGGGAAATAGACAGTAACACATTCATAGTTGGGGACTTTAACACCCCACTTTCACCAATGGACAGATCATCCAAAATGAAAATAAATAAGGAAACACAAGCTTTAAATGATACATTCAACAAGATGGGCTTAATTGATATTTATAGGACAGTCCATCGAAAAACAACAAAATACACATTTTTCTCAAGTGCTCATGGAACATTCTCCAGGATAGATCATATCTTGGGTCACAAATCAAGCCTTGGTAAATTTAAGAAAATTGAAATCGTATCAAGTATCTTTTCCGACCACAACGCTATGAGACTAGATGTCAATTACAAGAAAGATCTGTAAAAAATACAAACACATGGAGGCTAAACAATACACTACTCAATAACGAAGTGATCACGGAAGAAATCAAAGAGGAAATAAAAATTACCTAGAAACAAATGACAATGGAGACATGACAACCCTAAGCCTATGGGATGCAGCAAAAGCAGTTCTAAGAGGGAAGTTTACAGCAATACAATCCTACCTTAAGAAACAGGAAACATCTCGAATAAACAACCTAACCCTGCACCTAAAGCAATTAGAGAAAGTAGAACAAAAAAACCCCAAAGATAGCAGAAGGAAAGAAATCATAAAAATCAGATCAGAAATAAATGAAAAAGAAATGAAGGAAACGATAGCAAAGATCAATAAAACCAAAAGCTGGTTCTTTGAGAAGATAAACAAAATTGATAAACCATTAGCCAGACTCATCGAGAAAAAAAGGGAGAAGACTCAAATCAATAGAATTAGAAATTAAAAAGGAGAAGTAACAACTGACAGTGCAGAAATACAAAGGATCATGAGAGATGACTACAAGCAACTGTATGCCGATAAAATGGACAACCTGGAAGAAATGGACAAATTCTTAGAAATGCACAACGTGCCAAGACTGAATCAGGGAGAAATAGAAAATATGAACAGACCAATCAAAAGCACTGAAATTGAAACTGTGATTAAAAATCTTCCAACAAACAAAAGCCCAGGACCAGATGGCTTCACAGGCGAATTCTATCAAACATTTAGAGAAGAGCTAACGCCTATCCTTCTCAAACTCTTCCAAAGTATAGCAGAGGGAGGAACACGCTGAAACTCATTCTACGAGGACACCATCACCCTGATACCAAAACGAGACAAGGATGTCACAAAGAAAGAAAACTACAGGCCAATGTCACTGATGAATATAGATGCAAAAATCCTCAACAAAATAGTACAAAACAGAATCCAACAGCACATTAAAAGGATCATACACCATGATCAAGTAGGGTTTATTCCTGGAATGCAAGGATTCTTCAATATACACAAATCAATCAATGTGATACACCATATTAAGAAATTGAAGGAGAAAAACCATATGATCATCTCAATAGATGCAGAGAAAGCTTTCGACAAAACTCAACACCCATTTATGATAAAAACCTTGCAGAAAGTAGGCACAGAGGGAACTTTCCTCAACATAATAAAGGCCATATATGACAAACCCACAGCCAACATCATCCTCAATGGTGAAAAACTGAAAGCATTTCCACTAAGATCAGGAACAAGACAAGGTTGCCCACTCTCACCACTCTTATTCAACATAGTTCTGGAAGTTTCAGCCACAGCAATCAGAGAAGGAAAGGAAATAAAAAGAATCCAAATTGGAAAAGAAGTAAAGCTGTCACTGTTTGCAGATGATACTATACATAGAGAATCCTAAAGATGCTACCAGAAAACTACTAGAGCTAATCAATGAATTTGGTAAAGTAGCAGGAGACAAAATTAATGCACAGAAATCTCTGGCATTCCTATACACTAATGATGAAAAACCTGAAAGTGAAATCAAGAAAACACTCCCATTTACCACTGCAACAAAAAGAATAAAACACCTAGGAATAAACCTACCTAAGGAGACAAAAGACCTGTATGCAGAAAATTATAAGACATTGATGAAAGGAATTAAAGATGATACAAATAGATGGAGAGATATACCATGTTCTTGGATTGGGAGAATCAACATTGTGAAAATGACTCTACTACCCAAAGCAATCTACAGATCCAATGCAATCCCTATCAAACTACCACTGGCATTTTTCACAGAACTAGAACAAAAAATTGCACAATTTGTATGGAAACACAAAAGACCCCGAATAGCCAAAGCAATCTTGAGAAAGAAAACCGGAGCTGGAGGAATCAGGCTCCCTGACTTCAGACTATACTACAAAGCTACAGTAATCCAGACAGTATGATACTGGCACAAAAACAAAAATATAGATCAATGGAACAGGATGGAAAGCCCAGAGACAAACCCACGCACATATGGTCACCTTATCTTTGTTAAAGGAGGCAGGAATGTACAGTGGAGAAAGGACAGCCTCTTCAATAAGTGGTGCTGAGAAAACTGGACAGGTACATGTAAAAGTATGAGATTAGAACACTCCCTAACAACATACACACAAATAAGCTCAAAATGGATTAAAGACCTAAATGTAAGGCCAGAAACTACCAAACTCTTAGAGGAAAACATAGGCAGAACACTCTATGACATAAATCACAGCAAGATCCTTTTTGACCCACCTCCTAGAGAAATGGAAATAAAAACAAAAATAAACAAATGGGACTTAATGAAACTTCAAAGCTTTTGTACAGCAAAGGAAACCATAAACAAGACGGAAAGACAACCCTCAGAATGGGAGAAAATATTTGCAAATGAAGCAACTGACAAAGGATTAATCTCCAAAATTTATAAGCAGCTCATGCAGCTCAATAACAAAAAATCAAACAACCCAATCCAAAAATGGGCAGAAGACCTAAATAGACATTTCTCCAAAGAAGATATACAGATTTCCAACAAACACATGAAAGAATGCTCAACATCATTAATCATTAGAGAAATGCAAATCAAAACTACAATGAGATATCATCTCACACCAGTCAGAATGGCCATCATCAAAAAATCTAGAAACGATAAATGCTGGAGAGGGTATGGAGAAAAGGAACACTCTTGCACTGCTGGTGGGAATGTGAATTGGTACAGCCAATATGGAGAACAGTATGGAGGTTCCTTAAAAAACTACAAATAGAACTACCATATGACCCAGCAATCCCAGTACTGGGCATATACCCTGAGAAAACCATAATTCAAAAAGAGTCATGTACCAAAATGTTCATTGCAGCTCTATTTACAATAGCCAGGAGATGGAAACAACCTAAGTGTCCATCATCGGATGAATGGATAAAGAACACGTGGCACATATATACAATGGAATATTACTCAGCCAGAAAAAGAAATGAAATTGAGTTATTTGTAGTGTGGTGGATGGACCTAGAGTCTGTCATACAGAGTGAAGTAAGTCAGAAAGAGAAAGACAAATACCGTATGCTAACACATATATATGGAACATAAGAAAAAAAAATGTCATGAAGAACCTAGGGGTAAAATGGGAATAAAGACACAGACCTACTAGAGAATGGATTTGAGGACATGGGGAGGGGAAAGATAAGCTGTGACAAAGTGAGGGAGTGTCATGGACATATATACACTACCAAACGTAAAACAGATAGCTAGTGGGAAGCAGCCGTATAGCACAAGGAGATCAGCTTGGTGCTTTGTGATCACCTGGATGGCTGGGATAGGGAGGGTGGGAGTGAGGGAGACGCAAGAGGGAAGAGATATGGGAACATATGTATATGTATAACTGATATACTTTGTTATAAAGCAGAAACTAACACACCATTGTAAAGCAATTACACTCCAATAAAGATGTTAAAAAAAAAAAAAGAATCCACCTGCCAATGCAGGGGACACGGGTTCAGTCCCTGGTCTGGGAAGTTCCCACATGCCGTGGAGCAAGTGAGCCCGTGCACCACAACTACTGAGCCTGCGCTCTAGAGCCCGCGAGCCACAACTACTGAAGCCCATGGACCTGGAGCCCGTGCTCCACAACAAGAGAAGCCACCGCAATAAGAAGCCCGCACACCGCAACGAAGCGTAGCCCTCGCTCGTCGCAACTAGAGAAAGCCAGTGCGCAGCAACGAAGACCCAATGCAGCCAAAAATAAAAACAAATAAACAAATCAATTAATTTAAAAAGCAACCCACCATAGCCCTAGTTGATTGGCCATTTTATGCATTAGACTTGGCTCTGAAAAAATAATTTTGAGCCAATTGTAAAAATAAAACCTACCCACAAAGGGCCAAGATTTGTTACCAATGAAGATATTTAAAGGAATGTGCAACAGGCTCTGAAGGCAAGTTCAAAGGAAACCTTCCAAAAATATTTTGCATGATGATAGCGTTAAAAGAGTAAGCACACAGGCCCCAAGATAAATTCTGTGAAAAGGAGGACCAACTTTTGGATGTTTAGATCTGTATAAGTAATAAGTAAAAGAGTCATTACTTTATAATTCAACCATATTCCTCTTGATCTGTTCATAAAATCATTTTATAATTTGTAATATGCTTTTTTAAAAATTTAAGCTTTACAACAACCCTGTGGGTTAGGTATTCCTGCCATTTTTATAGATGAAGAAACAGATTAATTTAAAAAGCTCATACTCAAGTTTCTTGATTCCAAGTTCAGTGATCTCTCAACATACGAAGTTATCTAAGATTACACAACATGAGAAAGGAGAATCCACAGTTCACAGCCATCATTCCCTCTGACCACTAGGCTGCATGGACATCTTGACCATTTATCTATCTTGACCATTTATCTATCTGCTTTAATCAATGCTCTCTGTAGATTTGACTGGTCTGCCAACCTGCAAATAGTCACCCGTGCAGCAAGTACCTAAGCTGAGATAATAATGTTTAAAAACATAATAATGTTTAAAAAAATAATAATGTTTCCCACTTTAAAATAATGGAGATTGAGTGACATGTGAATTTCTTGGACATTTTAAGATTCAGAGACATGTGCTAAACTGGCCTTAAGACAGGAATGACCTAGGAAACCTCATGGTAACTGGTAACCAGTGTATCAGTCAAAATTAAACAATGCTTGTGGCATTATAACTAAAGAGCCCTGAAAAGGGGTCAGAACTGGGTTTTGGTCTGGACTCCGTTCCCTAGTTTGCCTAAGATAATGGGAAAATCACTTAAACTTTCTGGTCTTCTGTATCACTTAGGGTTCTTAAATTTGATGCAAGTAATGGGAACTGATTGCTGCTAACTTAGGCAGAAGGGGATTTATTGGAAGGATACTGTAAGACACACAAATGCTTGAAAGGCTGGGAACTGGGCTTGGAAACTAACAAGAAGAAAGCACCTGGTTGACCTGAACTAAAAGGGAAATTAGGGTGCTACCAGGGAGTAATGGATTTAGGGCAGTGAAACAAACCCCACCCATCCACCACTGCTTTCCTTTCCACATCTTACAAGATCATCTCCAAGAGGGCTTCTAGTTCAGACATATTCTGCTTCTCTGTATTTGGAGAAGGATGGGCAGGAAGCAGGGGGTGCATATGCAAACACGGTGGTCAGAAATGCTTTGGACAGATGTGCCTCCAAAGTACAGACGCTGACAACGTGGCACGTAGGAAGGAGGAAGTAGAAGGGGTGTTGAGCAAGCAAAGCGCTGGGGCAGACGTTATGAGGAACCTCCACAAATGACACTTCTCATAAGTGCTGCAAGCTTCCAAACGCTTCTAACAGTCACAGCCTTACAGACGAAGGACAGTCCTGACTACGTGAAAGAAGCTGTGGCAGGGTTCCTCACGCCTACGAAATGAGATACAGCACCTAGCGCTGACATGAACTTCATATTTGAATGTAATACACAAGTAAACATTAAACAGCCTCTCAAATCAAACGTTGAAAACTGACAGACTACAGGTCAGATACAGCCTTCAAAGAATTAGTTACCAACAGATACAAATACAGATTTCTGACTTTTCTTGAATAAAGGGAGGCTTTGGCAACACCAGGCCTACATTCCCGCATAGCAACAGTTTTCTACTGTCTTCTGTGGGCTCTCCGCGTTGCCATACCCTCCTCATAGCCCTCTTCACTTATAATGTTGCCTGCCTGGGCTGTGGGAGCATTCTAGTCTCTGAACACTGATGTAACTACTTCCATGACAACCCACCCAAGGCCAGCATTTGGACAGCCCTTGTGAGGATCTACCACTATGGGTTTCCCTGAGCGTGAGAACTTCCCTGAGTTCAAGTTCCTAACCTCTGTCCTCGGGACCCCTTAGGTAAGATCCCTTTAGTCCTGACTGACCATCTGTGATGCTGGAAACAACCATTTGCTCTACTGCAACCAAGCCACATCTCCCTCCTCTGTCAGAGCCAATCTTTAGGCATCTGGTCTCCCAAATGACCTTAAACACCTGATGGTGGAAAAGGCAGCAATGAATCCCCATATAGCATCTTCTACATGTAGGGAAAAACAAAACAACGCATCTGAACGAAGAATCACTTCTGTCTGTCTTCTTGTAAGACAATCTCTGAGGAAAGCCTCCCCTGAGGATTATTTGTTTATTTTCTGTGAGTAGCTGGGGATGTGCTGGGCACCAGTTGATGGTAATGATGATGACGCCCCTTAGTAAGTCTCCTTTGCACGTATTCGATCCCATCTGGATGCTACTTCTCACACGTTTCTATCCCTGAATGCCAGCATCACGTATGATATATGACCATTCACTTCACTCTTTACTCTGTGGGATCCATTCCCTGCAAAGCTGCCAGAACACTTCCTTGCTTAAGTCTCTTTGATGGCTTCCAAATAACTTTCAGGCTAAATTTTAAGACACTTAGATAAGTCCACAAATCCTTGCATCATTTGATTCTTCCTTCTCTCTCAGGTTTCATCTCCCATTCTGTCTTCCCTGGCTCACTTCACTTTGATCACTTGCGTCTTCTTTCAATTTGTGGAAGAAGCCAAGCTCTTTCTCACCTCAGGGCCTTGACTCCTGCTGTTCCCACTTCCGGGAGGGCTCCCCTTCTTCCTCACCCTCTCCTCTATTTCCTACTATCCTCCAGCCCTCAGCTTTCAAATGCCACTTTGTCAGAGAAGCCTCCCCTACCTGCTACCTCCCTCCCATTCTCCCACTCCCCTCCATTTCTCAGAGCCCCCTGCTTTCTGACTTCTATTGCTTTTAACACAATTTGTATGTTTCCCCACTGGACAGTAAACTCTACAGCACAGAGACCTTATCTATTTTATGCCTACGGAATATTTAGGGTCAGCAGAGTCCCTGTCATAATCGAGTGGGTGAGCAATCCTCATCTGCCCAATGAATGAAAAACCTATACCCCATCCCCCAGGCTGGTCTAAATCTTCTGGAGTAATTAGACATCCTTTCTGAGGAAAAATATTTCTATTTCAGTCACATATAAGCCCATCCACATGGTTTATCAGAAGGTAAGCCTGGTGGAGAAAAAATCTATTCACTTTATAGTTTTCCCAGGTTGGGGGGCGGGCGGGTCCCAGACCATCACCTGGGAACTCGGTAGAAATGCACATTACCAGGGCCCCCTCCACACCAAATCATCAAGAGAATTCACAGCCCAGCATTCTGTGCTTTAACAAGCCTTCCACGTAATTCTCATGCACACTTTGAGAAGTCTGAAAACCACTGTTCCAGGCTTTCCAGTTTTTAGCTGTTTTTTTTTTAAATTAAAAATTTTGGTCCTTAACCTTTGGTTTCATCCTGCAAAAGTAGAACAGTAGAATCTTAAACTACTCCAGAGGGAAATCTTTGTCATCGTCCAAAGCCGTCAAAGGTGTATTTGTGGGGCTTCCCTGGTGGCGCAGTGGTTGAGAGTCCGCCTGCCGATGCAGGGGACACGGGTTCGTGCCCCGGTCCGGGAGGATCCCACATGCCGCGGAGCGGCTAGGCCCGTGAGCCATGGTCGCTGAGCCTGCGCGTCCGGAGCCTGTGCTCCGCAGCGGGAGAGGCCACAATAGTGAGAGGGCCCGCGGACCGCAAAACAAACAAACAAAAAGGTGTATTTGTGTAGAGTATGTTACGTAGACCATATTCTCGGGAGGTGTGCCTTCCTCGTGGGCACAGGCCTGCCCTCCGGAGGGCCTGCAATCTAAACCGTGTTGTAACGCTTGCAACACGCGAGGCTGTAACAACGCACAAGTGTAACCGGAAAAAAAAAAGAACGCACAAAGGCAGAGGAGCCACGGTGCAAGCCTTTGTTCAACCCTCCACCGACTGCTCACCCTCGGTCTGATATCGCTCTTTTCCACGAGGAAAAGCAGCCCCTCAAGTTAGAAAAAAAGGATGTGTACCGCTGACAACGTTTTCCATTAGGCCGTTTTCCCCGGGGCACCGGAAAAGATATTCGCGGCTGCGATAGGCGGTCCCATCCCTCCCTCAACCAAGCACAGAAGTAACTGAAACTATCAGCCCCTTCCAGCTTCAAAAGGAGACTTGGAGGCTCGGGCCGACTTCCCCGCCCCTACCTGGACGAACACCCGAAGTGGACTTCCTCACCGTCGGGACCGGAGCGGCGGCCGGAGGCGCACCTCACTGCGCATGCTCTCTCGCCCCGCCCTCCCGGAGCCAGAACGGGGAGCGCTCGCGGCCTGGGCCTGGCCTGGCCGGGGCGTCGGCACCGGCAGCCATCTTGGCTTCCCGGGGAAAGGCGGCGCGAGGGGAAGAAGTTGTAGGGTGGGGGCAGGAGCGAGAAGGAGGGGAGAGAGAGGGGGAGGAGGCCGCGGCGGGGCAGGGCGGGGACTGCCTGCCCGCCCGGGTTGCGGAAGTGGTAGCCGCTGACCGAACCTGCTGCTCTCTCGCTACTGCTTTGGCTTCCCGGCTACCCCGCGGACGGAGAGGGCGGCCTGGCCGTGGATGGTCAGATAGCCTCTACCTCTCGCCGCCCATCCCTGGCCCCAACCGGCACGGAGCAGACGGCGGCAGCGGCAGCAGCAGGCGAGGAGGAAGATGGCGGGACGGTTGCCGGCCTGTGTGGTGGACTGTGGCACGGGGTAAGGGGGCTGATGGGCGGGGGTGGGGAAACTGAGGCGGAGGGAGGAAAATGGCGGGGCCGGCAGGAGGCCGGGAGATGAACGGTGCCGCGAGTTGCCGCTGCCGGCTGTGTCCACCCCGGCTCCGCCGGCTGGCGAGGGGTGGGGCCCGGAGCTACGGCCTTCCTCGTCCCTCGCGCTTCACCCTCTGGGAGCCGGGCGGGTGCGAGGGGCCGAGAAGCCCCCGGGGAGCGGCCTCCTCCGCCCGACCCCTCCCAGCCCTTCCCCCATCGCGGTGGGCAGCGCCGCCCGCGGAGCTGCGGGGATGGTCGCCTTCCCGGGGCCCGCGGTCACGTTGGGGTGGTCGCGGAGCCCGGCGCGCCCGGCCCTCCTTTCCCCGCGTGCCGCCTCCTGCCCGTGGGTTTGGGCACCGCGGGGCATCGAGCGCGGGGACTGGCCTGGCAGAGGAGCGAGGAAGGAGGCGCGCTCCTGGTAGGTTTTGCAAGATTGCTGTGACAACACTCTGCCCGGGGTGTGGGTGGGGAAAGGGAAGAGTCGGACTCGGAAAATGGGAACCTAGAGCGGGGCTTTCATTTGACCACCCGCCTCCTCTTGCTTTTCGACCCCCGGTCTTTTCCATCTCCCACGACGTTCTTACCGGTCAACCAAGTCACAGTTTAATTTGAGAGAAAGATGTCATGTGTTACTTCTCTTGCCTCAAAAAAGTCCCCCAGTGAGCAAGCGCGCTGCAACTTCCTTAGTTTTGTCAAAGCCGCTTCCTGCTTTCAGTCTTTTATACCCTTATAAGGTAGTTTTTCGTTTCGAACCTGAACACATCTTATTAGAAATTTCAAAATTAAACAGTTTTCACATAGGCTGAGTTACTGGTGCTGGGTGTCAGTTTATGGGAACCTAAAAAAATGTATTTGTGTTCCACGGAGAGGGAGGAAGGGAAGCACCCAGGAGGCTTAATTTAAGTTGTATACGTTCATTCTGTGACGGTATCTTAAGGCGCGAGGAAGGTAATAGAGTTGTCAAGGGATGTGCTTGCTTTTCAAGGAGTTGTTTATCATAGATCTGTAGTGTAGTTTACTCAAATACAGGATGGCGTGAAAGTGGTCGTTCCTTTTGTGTTAATAGGCATTTTAGAGAGTTGCAGCACATTTTATACTTACGTAGAAAATACTGCCAGTATTTTAATGTAGAGTGACTGCTTTACGTTGCAGTATCGGAAGTGTTTTCTTTTGTCCGTGTGTATACCTTGCTGATATATTATTACTTCTCTCATTTCCCAAATACTCCACATTTTTTGTTTGGGGGGTTGTTGTGAGAAGTGGACTAACAGCCTTTTCCCCCCGTTTTTACTATTCTGCAAACTATTGTTACTTAAAGGGTGGTCTGCTCCTCGCTATTTGCTCTCTGTTAACATTTCTCTGTAATCTTCATGCTCATACCTTTATGCAAGTGTGGCAGTTTCCAAAATCCCAGCCGTGCATAGGGAAACAACCGATTTATTAATATGTTAATATAATAGTAATATAGGAAACACGAGCCTCGTTTAGCCTTGAAACTTCCATGTAGTTTTTTGATGGACAACTAAAGTTTTTTTTCTTAATCCAATTTCATTTCCCTGAACCAGTATTTTTTTTTCCCCCTCCCTTCTTAGTCCAGCTGGTGAGTAGTTTTATGTGTAGGTTGAGTTTTAAAATTAGATTTGGCAGCCTAACAAAGATTTTCAAGTATGTTTTGTTAAAGTGAAAAATATTGCTACATAATTAATATTCTATGCTTTAGTAATCATTGCCTTGTCAGTAAAGTTAGTGTAGATAATTGTTGCCCTAATAAAGAACATGGTAACATCTTAAGTAGGGTGTTAACTCTTTCTCACTTTATTTTTTCCCTTTGGCAATAGTTTTGGTTATTTTTGAATTAGTGTGCTGGGTATTTCATTGAGGTTAACTATCCTTAAGTGACCTCTTTCAGATAGGGCAGCCTTGAATTTAAAACACAGACTGAGTGAGCAGGAGGTGTGGGGGACAGGGGTTCAGTCTATGCTTAGGATATTTTTGTTTTAATATAGTGGTTACTCTTACATTATTACATTAGTTTTATCTCACCGGCAGAGGTTGTTAGCTGGACACTCATGGTTTAAATGGAACTGATTAGGATACTTCTCACTTCCTTTTACCATCTGTCAGTCTCTGAAATTCCACCTTTAGAGATCCGTTTATTTTGGTTTTCAGAAGGCATTTTGGTCTTTCCTGTTGTCCATTATGCAATCCTGGAAAGTTACACCTTCAACTTTATTAGCACTTAAAGGATAGCTCATTGAAATTGGGCCTGTGATAAGCATCTCTAAATAAGGCCTTAATAGAGAGTTTCATGTTCCAGAATACTGTACGATCCGAGATGCAAATTGTGCACCTACAGTTTGTGTATTCCTTTGTGCTTTAGAGAATGCATTCATCAATCACAGTTAGCCACTTAATATAAGTGAAAAATTATAACTGGAATCAAGTTGCTCATTCCATTTCATAATGTAAGTTAGGCAAACGGTGACTGGAAAAAGTGGCCATCTATGAAATTTGGTGGTCTTAGGTAAGAAAAGCTGTAAGAGTTTCGATACATGAAGCTTAATCCCTAAATTTAAAATTAGAGATCCTCCAGCAAAAGTCTTTTATTTCAACGTAAGATAAAGAATCACCGGCCCAGATCATAAAAGAGAGAACTCCTTTGAAAAGAATTTAGAAAAAAATACTTCTTTCATATTGATAACATGTCTACATACTTTTTTGGTGGGTGATCTGTATTGGAATAGTAATGTAGAATAAAATTTTGGGACAGAGATTCTTATTGATAGAGCTGGTTGCTTAAGAACTAAGGTACAGACTCAAACGGGCTACCAGTGGTGAGGAAAATTTTTTTTTAAAGCGGTTTTTGAAACGTTGTAATACTTGTAAAGTTAAGATTATCCTAAATTATCTTTTGCATGTTTTCCCTCAGAATTCTTCAACATTCAAACCATATAAAGGAACTCCTTATTTATTTTTATTATGTTGTAGCTTGTTTACAGAGCTTTGCATTGTGAAATTTCTTTTCCCTTTTACGTCTTTCCTCTTTTTTTCCCTAATAAATATTGTACTGGTAAATTATTTTCATTGATTATAATAGCAGAGTTATTATAGGCTTATTGTAGAGCTCTTGGATATGTTCAGATCTAGAATGAGTTAAGGAATTTCTCTGAGTTAAACTTCTTAGCAATCTTAAAATGTAAGGATAAATATTTTGTTGGAGTCAGCAGATGAGGAGCTTATATTATTCATCCTGTCGTCACATTCTAGCTGTTAGTACAGGTAGGATGATCTTGTTTGAGAGCAGTGGGGAAGAGCTGAGTGGGTGGGAGAAAATATAAGTGGGAAGTTCATGTTTCTTACGTGAATTTTGTGCATAATATGTAAAATACTATTTCTCCAGTTGTCTGCAAGGGCAGAAACATTCACAGTATCTATTTGTTACCAAAAAACATTCATTAAATGGGTCTTGTTTTTTTTTGCATGCTGTTTGCAGTAAGTATAGCACACTTGCTCCTGTTGAGAAGTTAGCTTCTTAGTCTTGCCTAAAATATCTTTCTCCTTTCCTTTCCTGCCAATCTCTTCCTGCCTGCCAATTTTGTGTTGGAATATTGACTTTGGATTGGGTGTATATTGAATCTAATGAACTTCTCAGCCTTATTGTAAAAAAGTTCAGAAATTCTACTTTTAAGCACAGAAGGGAAAGATCCACTAGAGGAGGACCTGCTGGTCAGGCTTTTTATTTAACTTATTTAATCTGTGACAGCTATTTTTACCTCATACTACAAGTGAGAAAATAGAATCAGAGAATTTAAATTACTCTTTTAATGTCATGTAGGTGGGTTGTGAGAGTTGCTATTTGTATTTAAGGTTTTTTTTTTTTTTTTTTGTATTTAAGCCCTGTGTTCTTTCTGTTACACCATGGGCACTTCTTTTCAGACCTATGCACGTTGCTTTCTTTGTATTAGTGAGGGTAACTCTTTATTCTTTTTTTAAAAAATTTTATTTATTTTTGGCTGCGTTGGGTCTTCGTTGCTGTGCGTGGGCTTTCTCTAGTTGTGGCGAGCGGGGGGCTGCTCTTTGTTGCGGTGCGTGGGCTTCTCATTGCGGTGGCTTCTCTTGTTGTGGAGCACGGCCTCTAGGCGCGCGGGCTTCAGTAGTTGTGGCTCGCGGGCTCTAGGGCTCAGGCTCAGTAGTTGCGGTGCACAGGCTTAGTTGATCCGCGGCATGTGGGATCCTCCCGGACCAGAGCACGAACCCCTGTCCTCTGCATTGGCAGGCGGATTCCTTTTTCTTAAATTTATTTTATTTACTTATTATTTTTGGCTGCTTTGGGTCTTCGTTGCTGCGCGTGGGCCCTCCCTAGCTGCGGCGAGCTGGGGGCCGCTCCTCGCCGGGGTGCAAGGGCCTCTCATTGTGGCGGCCTGTCCCCTTGTGGAGCACCGGCTCCAGGCGTGCTGGCCTCAGCAGCCTTGGTACGCAGGCTCAGCAGTTGTGGCTCGCGGGCTCCAGAGTGCAGGCTCAGCAGCTGTGGTGCACTGGCCCAGCTGCCCTGCAGCATGTGGGATCCCCCAGGACCAGGGCTCGAACCCGCGTCCCCCGCGTTGGCAGGCGTACTCCCAGCCACTGCGCCACCAGGGAAGCTGTGCCAGGCAGATTCTTAACCACTGCGCCACCAGGGAGGCCCTTCTTAGATGATTTTTAAGCAGTCCTCTCAGCACCTGTTATGCAGAAATTCTGAAATAGGGTGTTGGCAGTGGGAATGGAGCAGAAGAGATAAATTTGGGAAAGATTGCTTCTTTTGTTTGTACCTTTCTTCTGGCAGTTATATTGTTTTGTACGGTTTATTTAAGGTTAGCAAGGGCTTTGTAGTCAGAGCTGTTTTTGAGTTCAAGCTCTACCATTTACTAGCTGTGTGACCTTGTACACTGCAAACTCTACAGGTCTTAATTTTGTAATTTGGAGATCATAGTATCTATCTTACGGGGGTTTTGTTTTTTGTTTTTTTGAGATAATGCATGAAGATGGTTCAGCACAGTGCTTGGTACATAGTAAGAGCTCAGTACAATGTAATTATTACTGTTATCAGTTAGCTCCCTTTTTTATTGAATTGAAAAGTCCTTAAGGAAAGGAACACATTGTCTTATGCTTATTTTCTTATTTCCTGTGGGCTTTGTCTACCACGGTTCTTTGCTCAGTCAAAATGTTTTTGCTGATTTGAGAGATAGAGGTATAGCTAGGACTTGGCAGTTGTTTCTAGTATATCGTAAATAGCAATCAATGAAGATTTCCGATTCTGAGTTTGAGTGGGACAATAAGGAGTTGGTTTTAAGAATCTGAGTAAGATTGGAATTTGGATTGATCCATAATTGGAAATATTCTAAGGGGAAGTTAAAAATACAGGAGCTTCAGAAGTGAAGGTGGGGATTTGACAATAATTATTACCATTTTTAAATTGAAGCTAATAAAATGACAATTTAAAGAGAGAACAAAAAGACTGAACATTAATCTTCCTTAAAAAATCTTGGTTATGTGATCTGGCTTCTTGAGCATCACAAAGAGAAGAATGAGTGAGCACTGTGGCTTGAAGTGGTGAGTGATCTCATCCCACTTTTTAGGAGGCAAGTCCTTGGGAGAGTTTAGCTCACGGTAGGGCTGAATTTTCCTCCCAGTGTTCCTCCTTGTGCAGAATGCTCCCCCTCCAGCACGTGGAGACAGCTAAATGCTCCGACTAGGAGCAGAAGTCTGGGAGGGTTCAAATGTACCTTTAGGCAGTATGTTTTCTGAAATGAAATTCTCCTGTAATAAAAGCGTTTCAATGCTCACCTGCAATTCTTTTGGAACTTGCAGCCTCTTTTATGACATTATGGATCTGTGATAGCCACTAGCATAAAGAGGTAAGAGCAAAATAATAACACTACATTAACAGGCTTTACAGCTTACCAAGAACTTATAAATTCATGAATTATTAAGTAATGGTGCAAGATAAGGTGATGTTATTGGATAAATATTTTAAATTTCGTTCTTCAAAATAGGATACTGATTAATACTGTTTTTTGTGTTGCTTGTTTTATATCTTTATGTGGGCCTTTATATCATAAAATGTATAAAAGGTACCTGCATAACTGATTAATACCAGAGCAGAAAGACAAATAGTATCTTAATTTTTCCAAAGGACTACTTTGTGGAATTTGAATAATTTTCTTTCAAAATTTTTTTCAAAACCTTTCCAAACTGTTCATTTAAACACAAGTCATTCTTGCATCCTCCTTGCAACCAGGAAGGGACCAGCCTTGAATTTGTGTGTCGCGTACGTTCTTTCCCTCCTTCTCCTCTTCCTCCCTACCCCTAACCCGTGCCTCAGAGACCATTTTCTTCATCTGTTCTGGTGCTGAGCATTCCATCTATAAACATTCTCCTTGAAGGCTTCTTGCCCTTTGTGAAAATGCCATACTCTTGCGAAGGATGTCTTTAACACTTTTTCAGTTACAGAGTTTAGTGTGAATGAGGGGTTGCTACAAGGCGGGTGGAAGTCTTAAAAGGGGGAACTAGGATGCAAAATACCTTACAGTTTAGGGTTGGGTTGGAAACTGTAAAAATATAAACTATGTTTTTAGTATTGGTCTATGATAAAACCCAAGTGTTTGCTTAAAGTTTTAGAGTTTAGTATAATTAAAATACAGTGTGCTTTTCTGCTTATAAGCATTTAAAAGATTCGGTTACTCTGAGGCTATTAAAAATAGCGTTTAATGTGTATTTGTGACACACTTTAGAGAAGTGCCTAATTACTCACACAGAATTAATGGAGCTGAAAAAGAATTTGAGAAATAATTTAATCCACTCTATTTACAAATTAAACAGAGGTCCAGGGTTGAGAAATGTCTTTCAGGAGTGTTTTTTAGGTGTCAGTTGACAGCATTCTTGAATTCTTTTATGTTTTCTTAGGAGTTCATGTTTATGAGTTATAGTAATTGAAATTTCTTCTTAATAGTCGAAGTAACATGTATGTTTTTTGTAGTTAAAGTAGTCTTGTTTGAGATGTGGTGCAACACATGCATCAGAATTCTTTAGTGTTTCTGTTGTAATAAAAATGCGCAGTATAAGGCACAGATGAAAACCTGTGATTTTATGTTCCCCAACATAACGTTTGAGACCGTTTTCATAAAATTGATGGTCTTTTCACAGAAATGTGCTTTTTTAATTGTTTTAGGCATTTAAATCTTAGATACATTTATTTTAGGTTTTGGATTTCAAAGACTTATTACATGGAATGTTTACAAATCAGCCATTTCAGGCCTTTTAAGAGTTTAACAGTTTCAGAAACCCTGCGAAGTGGGTTTGTACTGTTGTATAATTACCATTTTAAAGGTGAGGAAAGTGAGGTATGGTGAGCTTAAGTAGCTTGCTTATGTAAATAGTTAAGTAGTAGATATAGAAATTGAGCCCTGAGGCAGTCTGACTCCAGGGCCCACTACTAGACTACTCCAACTTGGAATATTATTCAATAAGGGTGGTTAAATTGTTAAATCCAGTTTTTGAAGAGTTGTTCAAATTTTAAGCTACATATTTAGAAAAATACATTTCTACTTTTAGAACTGTTAATTTTTAACAAATATGAACTATATAGGGAGGTCTTTGTGACCAGTTCTTTGATTTTATTAACCTGAAACACATGTAAGTTAAATGACATAGAATTATTTATTTAGTCCTTTGAATATTATAAAGAAATATTGTGTCTAGCATGGTAAAACTGACAATTGCTGGTTAATTCAGGACAGCTCAATTAAGGAAATGATGTTTAATTACACATAACTTTAAAATGAAGGTGTACATATTCATTAAGCTACAATTTGAACATAAATAATCAATGCATTAAAAAAGTCATTCCTCACTAATGATTGCATAAAATGTAGAGATGAAACAGTTGAACCTAAGAATAAAAATAACTTAAGAATATAGGACTATAAAAATAATTTTTATGTTAGACTCAGAGGACTTAGTACACATTTGACATTTGACTCTGCAAATAATGAATATATAGATTAAAGGAAACACATGGTTATTAGAAAGTAGATTTTTTTTTTCTAAACGAGAATGAACAGAATTGTTATTTCTGGAGTATATGATGAAGTAGGATGCATTTTATTGAAAAAGCACACGTAAGAGCTTGTGTGTTTCCTGTTTGAAGGTTTTTCTTTTAAAACTTTGTTTCATAATGGTCAAAAAAGGTAGAGGTAACAGCAAAAGAGACTTTGGGGGGGCTTTTTTTCCTACCTTTTCTTGATGAATTTGTTATTTGTATAAAAGACTAGTTGAGAATTTTATTGCTTCCATAATGCCTTTCAAAGGGATGTTCCTTGCTTATTTAAGTTGCCTTACTGTCAGGGAAGTTATTTTAGAAATGAAACTTTGATTTTTTTAATAAAATGAAACTATTTAAAATTGAGAGCAAACTCTTGAGAAGTAGAAATGAGAGATGTAACTTGTGGTTATATGTGAGAAATTAGCTGCAAACAACAAAATAACTTTAGCTAACATAAGCAAAAAAATGGATTATTGAAGGGATATGATGTAGATCACAAAATTGATGAGAAGCCTGAAGAACCAGGTCCAGAAAAGCAGAGAAAAAGGAAGGTCAGGTATCAAGAGTCTGCTGCCAGTCATGCGGCAGAATGCTGCAACTAGACGCTAGCAATACGAAGTCTAAACCATTTCATCATCTTTTGGTTATTCAGTCAAGATTGAAAGTTCTGACCGAGGCTCAGATTGGCTAGACATAGATCATGTGATATATAGAAGCTGACAGGAGTGGGATGGGCCAGCGTCAGTTCCCTCCTTCTATTAAGTGATGTGAGGTTTTGCCTCCTGTGGGTCCCTCAGGATAGGAATGGTGATTCAATTCTGGCAGAAAAAATAGTGTTCACTGTAGGGGAAAAGATGAGTATGGAGAAGTCAGTTGCTCATTTTTCTTTATGTTGCCTTAAATTCCTTATTATTTCATTTTGATAACTGCATGATCCATTACTGACTAGAAATTTGAATTAAAACTTTTTCCAAAAAATTCAGCCTAAACGTGTTGAAAGAGCAGTTTTTCTTTTTTTTTATTTTAAGAATAATGGATGATGGTTTGAGTAGTATGGGATTTTTCATTAGAACAGAGGTATAATATTCTAGCAATTTGGCATTATGGAGTATTTTGGAAAACAGGACCTATTTGATAATGACAGGCTATTTTTTTATTTTTAAATTGTAAACCAGGAATATAATTTAAAGAATTTGAGCTACACTTTTTTTTCCCAAGAGATAATGGGATGTGTATATATATATGTGTATGTGTGTGTGTGTGTGTGTGTGTGTGTGTGTGTGTATAAGTATATATATACACACACACATATATATAAAACTTGGAAGGGAGGAAATAGCTTATGCATTTCATTTGTTTATAGTTGGAGAAATTGGTCTTCAGTGAATAGTAAGCGTCATCTATGCAAATGAATAAATACTTTTACAGGACTTTTGTTGTGGGGAACATAAAGATGAATAGGAAATGCTGCTTGCCTTTAGGAAGCTCACATGTACACAAATGGTTATGACAGTATGGCAAATGCTCTGGTAGGTATAAAATGAAATTTTTTGGAATCATAGGTGAAGGAAAATTTACATTTTCTAGGGAGCATGAAAAAAAATTTTCCTGATAGAGATAATAATTGAAGTAGGCCTTTAAGGATAAGTAAAATATTGGTAGGCAGAAATAAGACTAGTGTACCAGGTGAGAGAACAGTGGGAGGAAATAATGAGGTGGGAAGTGTAAAGGTAGAATTTGGGTGTGTTAGGTTTGATATAGTACAAGGAAGTAGTAATGTTTGAGATGGTACAGAGAAGTAGTGAAATGTTTGATATGATACAGGGAAATAGTGAAAGAGTCTGATATATGGAAGGTGCTCAGTAAGTGCTTCTTGGGTTGAATTAAAGTAGAAAGATGTTGGAGCTGGATTATGGAAGCCTGGAAGGCCTTGAATTCTATACTAACTTCGTTCATGTTGTAGGTAGTTGTGAAGCCACAATCTGTTATAAACCAGGTTTATGAGAATAGGAAGTATATTTGATGACTTCGTTATGGTGATTTATGATGATAAAAAAATAATAGGCGACAGTCATGTAGTGCATACTATGTGCCATACACTGTTCGTTTGATTGCATTACATATATTAATTCATTTTATACCTAACCCTATGAGATAGTTACTGTTATTCTCTTTTACAGATGAAACTGTGACACAGAGTGTAAATTACTTGCCAGAGATCACATAGGTAGCATGATAAACTATACTGTTAGTTCTTTCTCTGGTTTTATTGTGTATGTAATCGCTCATGCTTTAGGGAGACAGTACAAACCAGCATTGACTGGAGGCTGATAGATACTTAAGTTCAAATCTAGCTTTGCTATTTCTCTGAAGTGGTTTCTTCTCTGAGTTGCAGTTTCCCAATATGTAAAAAGAGATAGAACATCCAGGGTAATGATAAATATTAGAGATAATGTAAAGTGCATAGCAAAATAATTGGCATACAGTAAATAATGGTGGCTCTAGTTATTAAGGGTGTTGAAAGTAATTAATTACTTATTTCACTATTACAGTGTTTTCAGTTCTGTGCTGAACACTGGTATGTACAGAAAGTGATGGCATGGTTTTATACTTGAAGCTTACAGTTAAGTTACAGAGATGAAACTAATGTATGTGAAATAATTAAGGATGGCATTTATTTTATTTATTAAAATATCTTACAATTTTATTTGTCAGTAAACCTGGGGAGAAAAGTCAATGGATAATTATAATAACCTAATTGAGACAGAACATCTAATGGTCAAAGCATTCAAGAATGAATGTTGAGTCATCTCTTCAGGCAAAGAACCATGAAGAGCTGAGTGTTGGGTGAGGACAAGGGTGTTGAAAGAAGGTGATTATAAATACCAGCAATGTGACCTGCTGCACAAACCAGGACTGAAATAGTATTTTTTTTTTTTCTGGTTATGTAGGCATTGCCAACATTTTTTTAAAATGAATTTTTATTGGTGTATAGTTGCTTTACAATGTTGTGTTAGTTTCTACTGTACAGCAAAATGAATTGGCTATACATATATCCTCTCTTTTTTGGATTTCCATCCCATTTAGGTCACCACAGAGCATTGAGTAGAGTTCCCTGTGCTAAAAGAGTAGGTTCTCATTAGTAAGGATGACATTTTAGTATTTGTTTGGGGAGATTAATAAGGGCTGTAGTAGGTAGAGGTTGGTTTATGAATTTGATCAAATCCTTGGAAAAGTATAAATAGGATATGATAGATGGAAGGGTAGGAAGACTTTGTCAGGGTAAGATGTGTAAGCTAAGTTGAAAGCTTTATGATGGTAGGATGTCTTTTGTTCAGTCTCCAAGTTATGGCCTCATGCATAGTATTTAATAATGCCCAGCAAATATTTTATTGATGAAGGGAAGTCAGGAAGGAGTCTCAAAATATTTGAGGGAGGGATTAGTTAGGAGATTGCCCTACCAGGAATTGAGGTATTCCTATTGGGAGCTTTGGGACAGCAAGTATTTTATTTATTTATTATCCTGCCTTATTTCAGAAGGAGTTTAAATGGGGCACAATTGTTTGGAATGATTTGATGGGCAGTTGATTGTGTAGATCATTAAGCAGAAGACTGATAAAAGTTAAATTTATGCAGTATTAGTCTGAGTCTAGTGTTTTATTTTGTTTTTAACAGCTCTATTGAAATATAATTCACATACTGTAAAATTTACCCTTTTAAAGTGTATAATTGAGTGATTTATAGTATATCACCAGGTTGTGCAACCATCTCCACAGTCAATTTTAGAACATTTTTATCACACCAAAAAGAAACTTCATACCCATTTGCAGAAACTCTCCATTCTCGTCACCGTCAACCCTTGGCAACCACTAATTTACTTTCTATCCTTGTGGATTTGCCTATTTGACTATTTCATATAAATGGAGTTATACAACTTGTGGCCATTTGTGACTGGCTTCTGTCGTGGGACAAGTATTGACTGCTGTAGTCTACATGTTTCGTGGTGGACGCTTGGACTGGTTAGTAGCAAAGAGGTTGGGAAAACATCGCCAAGAGTCTTTGAAAGAATAATTATGGGAGTGGATAGAAGGAAAAAAAGGACTCTGGATAAAGGAAAATGATCTGGGGAAGGAAATGTTTACTGAATACTTAGTGAGTGCCATCCACTGTTATCTTAATTGTCATGACTGCCTTGCAAATTTGGTTTTATTCCTTAGGAATAAAGTCTATAATCACAAGACAGTAAATGGTGGAACAAACATTTCACTCATGATTTTCTGATTCTGTGGTCCATGTTCTTTCCTCCCTAAGAGTGAAAAGGAATTATTAGATTTTAAGTTTTAGATCTGGAAGAACTGGGAGAATATTTCTGTTGACATTTAGGAATCCAGGTTCTTCCACTCAACAGTCTTGTCAGTCTTTTTGTGTTAAATAGTGACTTTCATGTAATGAGAAGAACATTGGAGGGAACTGGAAATGGAAATGCTTTTTAAAAAATTGCCAGTTATCTTTATAGCTAATTCCCTGTGAATTAGCCATTACATTCTTGTGCTAAAAGTTCCTCACACTACAAGTAGGAAGAAAACTATATAGCTAAGCTGAGAATTGAGATATCATGAAAGTTGGCATTGGGATTCATTTGTAGACCTCCGTTTTCACTTAAAATTTGAAAATTATATGCTTGTTCTGTAAAAATCTCTATGTGTACTTTACTTTGTTTTTATAGTATGTTAGGGTGGAAGCTGGTCATTCATATTGAGATAAAATTCTTTCAACTTTAAATTAGTGGTTCTCAATACCAAGAAATTTTGGAAAATGGGTTGTACTATTATTAAGGTTCTATCCACCCTAAAGTTCTACGGTCTTATATTCATTTTGTTGTATGGTTTAAAATTGTTGAAACATTGAAAGTTAAAACTCTACTGCTGTTTCTCCCTTAGGTAGTCTACAGAGTCACACACCATATTTAGCGTAATAGCTTTGGTACATATTTGTTCTTTTCTGGAATGATTTTTGTCCTAGCTTTTTATTCCAGTTCATTTTTGAAATGTAATTTTTTTTTTTAAAGATTCTGTTCTCATTTAGTGGTTCAATATCCGTAATGTATTGGGATCTTCAAGTAGTTTTTTGCTTGATAAGGTTTTTCAAAGCAAAAAGAAAAGTGAACCATTGTATTAAATAAAAAAGTATTCTGTCAAATCAACTACATGCTTTCAATAAATAAACATGAATTTGCAGAATTAAAAATAATATCCAACATGAGGGATGCTACTGCTTTTAACTGGTTTTACTACTTAAAAATATTCTTTCCATAAATAAATTTCTTCCTTTTAGAAAGGTATACTGAATTATATAACATATACCCCTGTTTATCAGAATAATTACCTGGTAATGATTCATTTCTTTCTGTTTTTTAAGAATGAAACAACATTATAAATGGCTCTCCTCAAATCCACTTTCCCCCCTGCCCAGAGGCAGTTAGGACCACAATTAAGTAACCATTTCTTGTATAAAATTCTTTTTTTTTTTTTTTTGCTGTTCATTTCTATCAATCCGAGCTTTCCCTCTCTCCTAACTTTATTACATTTCCACTGCTGTTCTTCTAATCACTTTGATAACTTCAAAAGTGCTTTTGAATTCTCTCCTTTACTGTATTCCTTTCTCAAAGCAATTTCCAACTTTGCTGACCAAAACCAGCATTGTAGATCTTTTCTCATTGCTACCACAGTCCAGGGAGATTTTCTGTATATTTAACTTGCTTCCCTGGGCCACAAAGAAAAAATTTGGTTTAGTTTTTCAAAGTATTATATTGCCCTTATGAATTTCATAAACTTAGGATAGCTTTGCCTTTTTCATTTTATGGTCTCTTTTTAAACACCACTTAGAAAATGACACTTTCTTATTTAAGTATAGGAAAGCATAAAGAAGTGAAGTAGATTAATGATTTCACTACCCGGATAACCCAATGACATGTTTTAAATTAAAGTAACATACATGCCTCTCTATGCATGAATTATCTCTGGAATACATAAGTGATTGCCTCTTGGGTTAGCAGTGGGGTGGCTAGGAGATAGGCCTGGTAGGGAAACTTACTTTAGTACTTTTTATGTGGTAGGGAAACTTACTTTAGTACTGCTTCTTGTTTTATTTGTTAAAATTTTTATCATGGGCTAATGTTACCTATTCAAAAATTCTTTTAAAAAATAATTTAGTGCATGGTTAGACCATTTAAGACAAGTGTTAATTTGAAAAACAAAATTCTCCCATCCTGCTATCTGTAGATAATCAGAATTTACTATTTCTTGTTTAGACTTCCAGAAGACAAAGTGTATGTATATGCTAGCATTATATAATAGAATTATTCCTATGTAGTTTTATTTTTTCTCTACATATATATGTAAATTTTTGTTTACAATTGACATAAAAATATTTGATACGAAAGTATCAAGGTATTCACAAAATGTATTTTCCCTGTTTAGGACTAGATGTGGAAGTATTCTCGAGATATTTCAAAGTAATAAAGTATAGTGTAATTAATATTAAAAATAGACACACGTGTACATAGGCAGGAAAACACATACACACGCACCATTTATTAAGGAACAGCAAGTTGGAAGGTATTAGGACTGTACTAATTTTGCCTGGGAATCATACTGTGGAAATCAGATGTGTTCCCAAAGGACTGATGAAAATGGAAGATTTGAAAAGGGCCTTTGAGGAAAAAAAGGATTAGGATAAAATAAAACAAGAGCAACAATGAAAAGAAGGATGGAGCATTTATATTTTGTAAGAGCTAGGATTTATGTTTTTTGTTCCTAAATATAATTATCAAGGCTTTATAAAAGTGATTCTTTCTACTTCAGACATAACAGAGTATATTGCAGGGGTTGAGGATTATGAAAGTGAATTGTGGGTACTTAGATGAGTCTGGGAAGGGAAATAGGGTAGTATTCCAACCAGTGAAATTCATTGAGGTGTTCTAAAAAGTAGAGCCTTGATTTTTGTACTATTAAACCATGCTTGACGTTAAACTGTTAATAGGCACATGTACGGTTAAGATTGTTATGTCTTCTTGATGAATTTATCCTTTTATTATTATAAAATTTCTCTTTATCTCTGGTGTTAACTCTTTTTCTTCAAGAAGTTTCATCTGATATCAATACAGCCACTTCAGAGTTACGTTTACTATTTGCCTTCCATCCATCTCTCTTCATTCTCCATCTCTAAAGTGCATATCATGCAGACAATATATAGTTGGGGCTTTCTTCCTTTCTCTTTCTTCTGTCTCCCTTCCTTCCTCCCTTTTAATTGGAGACTGTAGTGTGTTACATTTAACGTAAAAATTGGTACAGTTGAATTTTGGTATACCGTCTTATTTTTTTTTTTTACTTAGAGTTAATAATTTAAAACTTTATGCAGAGTAGAAACCATGCATCTCTGTAGATCTGTTAACTCTCTTGACACTCCCTCTACCCTGCTGTCCTTGTATGCTATAGTTATCATAGGTATTATATCTGCATATGTTATAACCCCACAAGGTAATTTGATTTTTGCTTTAAATAGTCAAAAGTGTGTTAAAAAATTAAGCAGAAAAAAGTCTCATTTACCTAGCTGTTTCCCATTTCTGATGTTCTTCATTAATACCACAGTTTCCCTCTGGTATCGTTTCCCCTCAGCCTGAAGAACTTTATTTAGCTCAGGTTTGATGGCAGTGAGTTTTCTTTTCTTTTTTCCTTTTTTTTTAATAGATCTTTATTGGAGTATAATTGCTTCACAATACCGTGTTAGATTCTGTTGCACAACAAAGCGAATCAGCCATATGCATACACATGTCCCCATATCTCCTCCCTCTTGAGTCTCCCTCCCATCCTTCCTATCTCACCCCTCTAGGTCATCGCAAAGCACCAAGCTGATCTCTCTGTGCTGTGCTGCTGCTTTCCCGCCAGCCAACTGTTTTACATTTGGTAGTGTATATATGTCGATGCTACTCTCACTTCACCCTCCCACCCCATGTCATCGAGTCCATTCTCTATGTCTACCTCTTTATTCCTGCCCTGCAACTAGGTTCATCAGTACCATTTATTTATTTTTAGATTCCATGTATGTAATCCTTTGTATTTCTGCAATGTCAGTTGTGATTTCTCCTTTTTCATTTCTAATTTTATTGATTTGCGTCCTCTCCCTTTTTTTCTTGATGAGTCTGGTTGAGGGTTTATCAATTTTGTTTATATTCTCAAAGAACCAGCTTTTAGTTTTATTGATCTTTGCTTTCTTCATTTCTATTTCATTTATTTCTGCTCTGACCTTTATGATTTCTTTTCTTCTACTGACTTTGGGTTTTCTTTGTTCTTCTTTCTCTAGTTGTTTTAAGTGTATGGTTAGATTGTTTATTTGAGATTTTTCTTGTTTCTTGAGGTGAGATTGAATTTCTATAAACTTCCGTCTTAGAACTGCTTTTGCTGCGTCCCATAGGTTTTGGGTCATCGTGTTTTCATTGTTATTTGTTTCTATGTAGTTTTTTATTTCTTCTTTGATTTTTTCAGTGATCTCTTGGTTATTTAGTAGTGCACTGTTTAGCCTCCATGTATTTGTGTTTTTTACAGTTTTTTTCCTGTAATTGATTTCCAGTCTCATAGCATTGTGGCCAGAAAAGATGCTTGATAGGATTTCAGTTTTCTTAAATTTTCCAAGGCTTGATTTGTGACCCAAGATGTGATCTATCCTGGAGAATGAGTTTTCTTTTATTTGAAAAATGTCTTTATTGCACTTTCATTTTTGAAGGATATTTTTGCTTTTAAAAGATTTCTGGGCTGACTATATTTGCACCTCCTTCAGACTTAAAAAATGTTATTCCACTGTCTTTTGGCCTCCATAGTTTCTCATAAGAAGGTGCTAGTAATTTGAATTTTTGTTTCCTGTTAATGAGCCATTTTTCTCCGGCTGCTTTCAAGATTTTTCTTTATCTTTGATTTTCAGTAGTTTGATTATGATGTGCCTAGGTATAGTTTTCTTTGGATTTATTCTGCATCTCTCTCTCTCTCTCCCTTCCTTCTGGAACCTATGTCACCTTTCAGATATTGTTCCCCAAGTCTCTGAGGGTCTATTCTTTTCACTTTGTGTCTCTCTTTTTAATTTTTTCCCCCTCTTGTCAGACTGAATGAGTTTTACTGATCTGCCTTCAAGTTCACTGATTATTTCCTCTGTTCTGCTGTTTAGCTCATCCAGAGAATTTTTTATACCTGACATTGCATTTTTCAGTTCTGTAATTTTCATTTGTTCTTTTTAATAGTTTTAGAGTTTCTATGATATTTACTATTAGTCATTACTATTTCATTGTGATAGTCACAGCTGCTTTCAAGTCTTTATCTGATAATTCCAACACTGTGTCATTTCGTCTTCTGTTGAGTATCTTTTCCTTAGAGAATGGGTTACGTTTTCATGATTCTTCATAGATGGAATAATTTTGGTTTGTATGAATATATCAAGCCTTGCTTATCTGTTTTCTTGATGATATACACTGTGCTTCCAGTTTTCGGCCATTATGAATAATGCTCTTGTGAACAAATGTTTACACTTCTTTGTGGGGACATATTTTCTTTGGTATATACCTAGAATTAGAATTGCTGGGTCATATGGTAAGTGAATGTTTAAGTGTTTTCCAAAGTGGCTGTTTAATTTACAAGTGATTTTGATTATTTTCTATCATTCCAACTAGGAATGTATGAAATTTACCTCAGTGTACTTTTTTTTTTTTTTTGGTGGTATGCGGGCCTCTCACTATTGTGGCCTCTCCCGTTGCGGAGCACAGGCTCCGGACACGCAGGCTCAGCAGCCATGGCTCACGGGCCTAGCTGCTCCGCGGCATGTAGGATCTTCCCAGACCGGGGCACACACCCGTGTCCCCTGCATTGGCAGGCGGACTCTCAACCACTGCGCCACCAGGGAAGCCCTCCTCAGTGTACTTTTAATTTGCCTTTGTTTTTCTTTTTTTACCCCACAGAGTTGAGCATCTTTTCATTTATAGCCATTTATATTTCTTTTTCTTTGAATGGTTATTGTCTTTTACCTTTCACTTTCTTCTCTCCTTATTTCCCTCCCTTGTTGACATCACCTCCTAGATATCCTTTATATATTAAGGTGATTAACTCTGTCTCTGAGTGCAGCTAATTTTTCTCTTTTGGTCATTTTTCTTTTGGCTACTTTTGGTATGTTTTTGTGAAGAACTTTTAAATTTTCACGTAATTGGAGTATCAGTCTTTTTTTAATGTCTGGATTTTGAATTATAGTTACTAAGACTCCCCTGTTCCAGGGTTATAAAGAAGTTATCCTGCATTACCTTTTAAAGTTTTTGGTTTATTTCCCTACCCTGTTTTAATATTTCATCCATTTAGATTTATTTTGTTTTAACATGTACGATATGTACAGAATTTAATTATTTTCCCCAGTAGCTGTCAAGTTTACGTAGCTGTTTAAGAAAATTGTTGTAAAATATACACAACATAAAATTGACAGTTTTAACCATTTTTAAGTGTACAGTTTAGTGGCATTAAGTACATTCACAACTATAACCACCATTCTTCTTCAGAACTTTTTCATTTTCCCAAACTGAAACTCTGTACCCATAGAACAGTAACAACCATACCCCACCTCCATCCCTGGCAGCCACCATCCAGCTTCTGTCTCTGTGAATTTGCCTATTTTGGGTACCTCATTTAAGTGGAATCATATAATATTTGACCTTTTGTGATTGGCTTATTTCACTTAGGATGATGTCCTCAAGGTTCATTCATATTGTATGTAGTAGCATGTGTCAGAATTTCCTTCCTTTTGAAGGCTAACTAATATTCCATTGTATGTATATACCACATTTGTTTATCCATTCATTTGTCAGTGGACCTTTGCATTGCTTCCACCTTTTTGTCTATTATGCATAATGTTGCTGTGAACATTGGTGTACAAAAATCTGTTGAAGCCCCTGCTTTCTTTTTTTTTTTTGTTTGGTATATACCCAGAAATGGCATTGCTGGATTTTGTGGTAATTCTGTGATTAATTTTTTGAGGAATTGCCATATTGTTTTTTGTAGCAGCTGCACCATTTTACATTCCTATCAGCAGTGTGCAAGAGTTTCTCCGTATCCTCACTGATATTTTTGTTTGTTTTTGATGTTTTGGTAATAGCCATCCTAATGGATGTGAAGTGGTATCTCATTTTGGTTTTGATTTGAATTTTCTTAATTATTAATAATGTTGAGCATCTTTTCATGTGCTTGTTGGCCTTTTGTATATCTCCTTTGGAGAGATGTCTATTCAAGTCCTTTGCCTGTTTTAAAAACTGGGTTGTTTATTTTGTTGTTGAGTTGTAGGAGTTCTTTATATATTCTGGATATTAACTCCTTATCAGATACATGATTTGTAACTGTTTTCTTCCATTTTGTGGGTTGCCTTTGCACACTATTGATAGTGTCCTTTGGTACCCAAAAGTTATTAATTTTGATGATGTTCAATTTATTGTTTATGGTTGTTGTTGCCTCCTTGTGTCATGTCCAAGAAATCCTTGCCAAATTTAATGTCATAAAGCTTTGTCCCCTATATTTTCCTCAAAGAGTTTTATAGTTTTAGATCTTATATGTAGGTCTTGATCCATTTTGAGTTAAATTTTGTATGTGGTATAAGATAAAAGTCCATGTTCATTAAATAATGGATATCCAGTTTTCCCAGCACCCTTTCTCGAAAAGACTATCCTTTCCCTGTTTGAATGGTTATGGCACCCTTGTCAAAAATTATTTGACCATATATGAGAGCATTTATTTCTGGGCTTTGTTCTGTTCCATTAGTCTGTGTGTCTCTATGTCAGTGCCATACAGCTTTTGTTACTGTAACTTTGTACTAAGTTTTAAAATCAGGAAGTGTGAGACCTCCAACTTTGTTTGAGATTGTTTTGGCTATTCATAGTCCCTTGAGATTCCATATGAATTTTAGGATGGATTTTCTCTTTCTCCCAAAAAAACATTGTTGGGACTTTGATAGCAATTGCATGGATCTGTAGTCAATTTGAGTAAGTAACTTCCAAATGTGAACGTTTGTCCCATGTCTGACTCCTGTACTAAATAATCCAATTATCCAAATGGCAGATTTAAGAAAAATCCAAGCTGTTTAATCCCATGTTTAAAGCTTAAGGGAAGGAAAAGTTATCAAAGTGTCTACTAGCTGTAGAAGGAAGAGTTTTTCTGAAGGTGCTACTGAACAATGAGGCCAAACCGAAACATCGGAGTTTGGAGCAGAGAAAGGTTTATTGCAGGGCCGTGTAAGGAGATGAGCAGCTTGTGTTTTACATGTTTTACCCCTACCCTTTACTTTTATACAAATATCACATAGTTGAACCATTGTTCTGTACCTTGCTTTTGTTCAGTGAACAATACATTTTGGAGATTGTTCCATATCTGTACATAAGGAGCTTCTTCAATCTCTTTTTTAATAACTGCCTAATATTCTATAGTATAAATGAAGCATACTTAACTAGTTTGATGGCTGTTTATTTCCAGTCTTTTGCTATTATAAGCAAGATTGTCGCAAAAGGCCCTGTTATATGTTATTTTGTACATGTATGAATATCCCTGTAGGATCAATTTCTAGAAGTGCAGTTCCTGGTTAAAAGCTATGGGTATTTATAATTTTGATATAATTTTGAAAGCAGAGATGTTTAAATGGACTGAAACGATGGAATTTTGTATAGTATTTACCCAGAGTGGAATCTCACTTTATAACAAATGGAAATCTAAGAATTAAATTCATAATTGCTGAGCTATTTGTGAAATCCTTATGAAATTCTTTATGTTTTTCAGGTATACAAAACTAGGATATGCTGGAAATACGGAACCACAGTTTATCATCCCTTCCTGTAAGTATTTCTTTTAAGTCACAAATAAGCTGATTTAATATCTTTTAATAAAGTAAAATAAATAATCATTTTTGACACTCTGTAAGATTTAGTCCTTTAAAAACATGGTTTGCCAAGTTGTAAGCATGGCCTCATTTCTGTACCTCTGACCATTCATTTCAGATCTCTGTTTAGCTCTTCATTTACCAGATCTGCCAAATACCTTTTTAAAGACAAAAATGAATGAGCTGATAAACAGTTTTCTGCTTTGAGGGTATTGCTGTTAATAATGTGTGTGTGTTACTATTAAGTAATGCATTCCCCATCACACGCCTACAAAGGCTGTCCTTTGGTTTGTGGATGTGATTGTTTGCAGGACTCGTGCTTGTTGACATCCCTGACAGGAGCTCATGTTTCAAAATAAGGATGGCATCTCATCTTTAGAGATGTGGACTTCAGCTGTTTTCTGACATCTTATAACCATACTTACATTGTTTTTGTTTTATCTTATTTCTGTTAACTTCACTTTAGCTGACTGTCCACTTTCAATAGTTTGTCTTTCAGAAGTTTTTAAAAAATACTCTCACACTTGGTTTCTTAGCACTCATATTTGTTAGCCTGGGCTATGTATGTGTTCCTAGATGAACCTGTTTTGGGCTTCTGACTTTTAGACAATTCACCTTTTGTACATAATGTAGTAACATTTCTGAACCACCTGACCTATGCCAAGTTAAGACTTTAACATATCAGATGATAAACCTTTTGAGCCATTCCTTGGTGATGCTAACTCCTAGACAGTTCTAGTATCACTAGTATTAGACGGTTTGAATATTTTTGTGTATTCTTATTAACTTATGCAAATAAGAAGGAAATGGAAAAATAAACATGCAGAGAATAGTGAAAGCAGCTTAGGATTCAAAATCTGTGAAGTTGAGAATGAGGTAGAAATTACTGGGCTTGCCCAAAGCTGCAGATCTTTAGTCTCAATTGGGTACTCATCAGACTTGAACAGGTTGATTGTTTTGTTGTTTATGTATAGTAAGAACAAAATTTAAAATGTGTGAAGTGTGTGTCAAAATTGTCTTTAAAGGGGGAGCTAGTACATATTTTCACTCTCTAGAAACAAACCTATTTGACTTTTGCACTTCTGATATACTTTTGGTGTACTACTTTAGGGATTATTATCTAATAATCTAATTCTTACCATCTGAGAATTTAGGCTGTTACCTAAGTCTAATTCTTTAATGCCTGGAATAGATTTTAGGGGACAGTGTTGCTCATTCATAGGAATACAGTGGTCTTAATTTGTAGTACTGTTGTCTTTTTCTTTATGTTTTATTCATGCATATTTGTTATCTACACTGAGGGCCAGATTTGCTTTTTGGTTTGTTTTTTTACTTTTGTCCCACATTTATATATAAACATATTGATAGTTTGTTGTTTAAGACTTTGACAACAAATATTGCCTCTATTGCTGACTAAAATAGAAGTACTTTTGTGGACTAGTACTTGACATTAGTTATACTTGAGTTTAGCATTATACCATTGTGTATTGGTTGTATTAGTTTCCCAAGGCTGCCGAGACAAAGTACCAAAAACCATGTGACTTAAAACAACAGAAACTTACAGTCCTGGAGAAGTCTGAAATCAAGGTGTCAGCAGGACCAAGATCTTGCTGACAGCTTTAGGGGAGAAACCTTTCTTGCCTCTTAAAGCTTCTGGTGTTTGCTGACAGTCCTTGATGTTCCTTGGCTTGTATATGCATCACTCCAGTCCCATGGCTGCCCTGTGTGTCTTCATATTGTTTTTCTTCTGTGTGTGGATATGTCCAAATTTCCTATTTTTATAAAAACACCAGTCATTGCATTATAGCCCATCCTGCTAACCTCACTTTAACTTGAAAGACCCTATTTCCAAATAAGGTCACATTCTGAGGTGCTAGAAGTTAGGACCTAAACATATCTTTCTGGCGGTACACAGTTCAACCCATAAAATGCTGATTTTGTAATCTCTTAATTTATAATCTTTTATAAAACATTATGTTGTGATTAAACGTTTATTTCAGGAGATTACTGATACGTTAACTCTCATCCTTGTAAAGTTTGGTTTTGCTTATGCTCTTAAGTGGCTGTGTTCAGTCTTTGTTGGAAGCCCATATAATTTTGAACTTTTGAACCTTGGGTTCTCATCACCATTGTATCCTTTCTCTATTTCACCTTTCTGCCAAAATTTGCAGTTTTAGTTTTCATTGTCTTATGAGAAGCTGTGGCATGTTAAAAATCCATTTGTGTATGAAAGAAGGTTTTTGATTTTGGGTTTTTTTTTCACGCAGCCAGTCTTAATGCTGCAGGTGTAGTTTTATAATGAGCCAATATAATCACTGCCACTGATGAGCACGGATATTTGATCTGGAAAACCTGTGGATATGGTTCAAAGTTATTTTCATAATCTTTGTTTTTTAGGAAGTTTATAGTGAGCCATCTGATGTCTGTGTACATTGTAAATAAATTGCTAGAGAAGCTTTCTAACATTTAGAAGTAGATTGGATTTAGAATTTCCTTCAGTATTTTCTACCTACCTTGTTAAGGATATAAATTGTTATTAAATGAAAGTGTAACAGTTGGGTGCCACATCAGCTTATGTGCATGCAGATTTTTTTTTTGTTTTTAATTTTTGGCCGTACCGTGCATCATGCAGGATCTTAGTTCCCTGATCAGGGATGGAACCCAGATCCCCTTAAGTGGAAGCACAGACTCTTAACCACTGGACTGCCAGTGAAGTCCCCAGGCAGATATTTTGAATGAAGAACTGTTTAACTTGAAGGATTCAGAAATTTATAACTTAATTAAGAAATATACAAGTTTTAGGTCTAGAACTGTATGCTGGATTTCTGAAAGTATATAAGGAGATTGTTGTGGGTTTTACCTAAATGATTTGAAATTTCCTTTTGTGTATGTGATTTAAGTTTATCAGGTCTTTATGCCAGCGTTATACCTAAATTACTAGCTCATAATAATGCAAATAGGATAGAAATATGAAGAAAGCTTTAAAAATAAATTCCCCATGCAATTTTCCTACCTTTATAACTGTTTTTCAGTTTTTTCTTTTTGATTGTCCATCAAGCATAGGTTGACTTGGTGAAATTATAATTTTACTCAAATCAAAATAGATCTCACATAGTTTTTAAACACATAACTGAAACGTTCCCACAGCAGTACTTCTTTGGGGGGGGTGCTTTTTACACTTGAGGCCTTGTCTCTGGGTGGAAGTTGAGTTTTTATTGTGTTAGATGAATTTTGTCTTTTTTGTTTTTAATGACCTTTTTGCTTTAATTTGACACTTTAAATATACTAGATCATGTTCTATTTAGTAACACTTTATTACGGAAGAAATACAAGTGAAAAATTTGTCTCACTTGAAAAAAATACAATTTTTGACATGTATAAATAACTTCTATTTTAAAGGTATTGCTATTAAGGAGTCAGCAAAAGTGGGTGATCAAGCTCAGAGGAGGGTGATGAAAGGTGTTGATGACCTAGACTTCTTCATTGGTGATGAAGCAATAGAAAAACCTACATATGCAACAAAGGTATATTTTTATGATTTGTATAAATATAAATAACATTCTCTTTCAAAAAATTAGTTTGTTCTATAATTGTGCCACTTGGAATTTCAGTCAATTACAAGCCTAATACCCTCAACCTCTTCACAATAGAAATTTCTTCTTCTCTGTGGCTCCTCCCAGCCTTGCTTTGACTGTACTGGTTTTTTTTCCCCAAGAGGAAGATTTTAGCCCCTTCAGGTGAGCAGTATTTACTTTTTCCATCTCAGAATCATCAATGTGATTGGCTTTCTCTTGCCTCCACATCGCCACACCTCGAGATATTTCCCTCCCGTCTTTATTCAGACCCACACTTTCTGCCCTTTTGAAGCCTATGTCATCTGGAAGTGTCACTCTCTTTCCTCCTTTTTATCTTTTTCCCTTTCTTGTTTGTTCCGTACCATTCTTCCTCCTTTTCCCTTATTATTGAGGTATAATTTATATACAGTAAAATAGGTAAGGCTTAGTTACACAGTTGAAAATTTTTTGTGACTGTAATCATAAAAGTTCAGGACATAGAACAAGTCTAGTAACCCAGATGCTTTCCTTGTGTCTGCTCCCATAGTCACTACCCAACCTGCACCAAAAGGGAAACACTATTCAAATTGACTTTACCTAATTTGCACATTTCTTCCTTGGTCCCTCTTTTCTTCCGTTTTAGTAATTTCATTAATAAACAGCTACCATGTATAAACAACTTTACAAAGTGCTGAGATTAGATAAGAAAAATGGCTTTCCTGACTTCAAGTCTATTATAATTGGTGGAAAGGAAGCCATTGAAGAAATAATTATAAGTGGCTTGTAGTTATACAAATATTTGGCTCTTGGAGCTTAGAAACAAGACAGAACTGGGGATAAACATTTAGAAGGTATTAGTTACCTTTGGAAGGGGTAAGATTCCATAGGGATAGGCCTAGGACAGAGCCTGATCAACGCATCATTTAGGTTTGGATGGAGGAGGAAAGCCTACAAAGGAGACTGAGAAGGCGTAGTTAGAGAGACTGGGTAAACAGGAAGGAGAAATAAGAGTGTGGGATGCTGCGACCAAGTAAGCTAGAGCCCATAGGTTATTTGCTGTCTTTAGCTACAAGGATGTCATTTATAACCTTAATAAGAATAGTTTTAGAAGAGCAGTGAGGCTGGATTAAAGTAGATTGGATTATGAATGACAAGGAAAAAATGACAGTAATATTCAGTGAGGTGGAAGAGATGCTTAAATGCTAGTGTGAAAGAGTCATTAGAAAAAGAGATTAAAGTGACAGGAAAGTGGAGTATAATACAGGGCTCTTGACAAAGTTAAAGGGATGGAATCCAGATGATCTAATTGGTATATGGAGGATCTCTTACATTATAAAAAATGAAAAAGAAAAAAGAGGTAAGTATAGAATCAGTTTTATAGATTTGGTGAAGAAAAGTTGGATTCCTGACTGTTGGCTTCTGCTTTCTTTGTGAAATACATGGTGATGTTATCTCTGCTGCCCAGGAAATAGCGGGGAGAAAGTGAAATCTGAGTGATAGGGAGAATATTTAAAATCATCACTGTGGATAACAGAGTAGGGAAACAAAGGCTTGCCAGGTAAATTTAGGTCCATTTGGGAATAGCAGTTACGAATTCTTAGTTTTATCAACCAGTTCTGTGTGATTTGTGTGATCAGCATTCTGGGTATAGGCAAGTTTAGGGTAGGACTGTGCTGAGTTGGGTTTTGGTAGATGGAATGACAAGAGGAAGTATGAATAGTCAAAGTGATGGGGCCTAAAATCTAAACTGTGTGTGTGTGTGTGTTGTGAGGGGGATGGTTTTTGGCGAGGGAAGAATTACAACAACCAGTGGACTGCAAGTCTAATTGTGATGGCGAGAGATATAGTGAGGTGCTGGAGTATGCTAGAAGGATAAGAAATTGTGATCAGAGAGGGGTGTACTTGCATTTCAGGGATTTAGAGATGATAGTGATGATCTAAACTGTGGCCAAAATGGAAAAGACACCTTTGAATGTGATGAAGTCGGTGAGCTGAGAGGCCAGAGTTCCTCTGCATTGATTCTGTTCTTTTAAACGTTTTCATGTCTTCCAAATGCAACAAACACACCCAAACGACAAAAATTCTTTCAATCCTACCTTCTTTCCTCAACATTTTAGCTGTTGTTTTATTTTCCTCTTTTAAAACCGAACTTCTTATTTGGTCTCATTATTTGATAAGCTCTTTGTTAAATCCAATTATCTGTAATAATTTTCATCCTTCTTGATTTGTCTTTCTTTCACAAGATTACTCTGCTGGATCTCTTTTTTTTTTTTTACGCTACGTGGGCCTCTCACTGCTGTGGCCTCTCGCATTGCGGAGCACAGGCTCCGGACGCGCAGGCTCAGCGGCCATGGCTCACGGGCCCAGCCGCTCCGTGGCATGTGGGATCTTCCCAGACTGGGGCACGAACCCGTGTCCCCTGCATCGGCAGGCAGACTCTCAACCATTGCGCCACCAGGGAATCCCTGGACTATTCTTTTTATTTATTACTTGTTTATTTTTTTCCCCTGCTGTCACTGGTTCTTTATCCTTTGCCTACTACTCAAATGTCAGTATTTCCCAGGTACTGTCCTTGATTCTCTTTTATTTCTTTATTAGAGACTTTCTCTAGGTGGTCTCATCCACACCTTCATCAACAACCACAGCCTACATCTCTACTTCCAATTCCTTGACCCCATTTCCAAGTACCTACTGTCACCTACCTACTACCTGGCTCTTGAGTTTAATATACTCAAAACAAAATTTATTACATATACTCTACCCTTGCTTATTCCAAGATAAGACAAAACACAACTTTTGTGTCTTAATTAATAGATCCTTGCCATCCTGACTCTAGAGCTAGAAACCTAGTGATTATATCTTTGAGTTTTCCCTTGTAGTGACAGAAATCTTGAATCTGGCCTAGCGTTATTTACACCACAACTGGGGCTCTTTGTCTTTCTTCCTTGGTTCTTTTAAGATTCATTTCAGCTTTCCCAATGCTGCTATAATAATCTTATTAAAAATCAAAGCTATTCTTGTTTATACCTTGCTTGAAAATTTCTACTGATGATCTGTTTCTTATAGAATAAAACCCAAATACAAGGCAAGTAATAGTTTTTGAGAACCTGGTGCCCTTCATGTAGAACTGATCTATCTGTCTACACCCCTTTCCCTAAAGGCACACGTGTTTTTCATCGATAACTGTTGTGTTTGTATATTATTGCGGTGTTTGTATATATTTGTTTCTATTCTCTATTTACCCCACCCCCTGAAAACAAAATTAACAAGGTTGCTCCTTTAAGACCCAGCTTAGATACGACCTCCTCAGTCATAGAGGAATAGGAGCCTTCCCATTTTCCCTCTGAAGCCAAGTTGATCATCTTGTCCTAGGTACTTTATTTCCTTAAAAACTTACAAGGTTATGTTTATATCTATTTCTTTCACTGGACAGCTCCTTATGGCAGGATGTTCATGTCCTTAGCATTTGTGCCAATGGTTATAGTAGGTGCACAAAAATAAATGAGGAATAAATGAATAAATAACACTTAGAACATTAAAATATGTCAGTTCCAGTAATATTATAAAATGAATGATGTAGTACATTTTTTCCTTCCCTAAAGCAAAGTGGGGACTAAAAGTTATTTTTTAAGTATAATGACTTAGAAAGTATCTAGAAGGCTATGGTGAAATGTGGATATTAGGAATTAATAGATTAAAGGTTTAATGATTGAGTAGAGGACTGTAGGATATTTATTTCACTAATGCATTCAGCCTTAAGTACTGGGTGTGTATTTGTACTATGTGCATGGAACTGTATTTTTTTGTTTATTTTTCTTTTGTATATTTTTTTAAGTTTTATGCCTACGTTTTTACTTTGCTTAAGTAAGTCTTCATATATTCAGAATACTAATCTTCAGTTACATGTGCTGTGAAACTATTTTATTGCAGAGATTCACAAACTTTCTCAGTGCCCTTAGTGTCTCAGTAAAATTTTTTACAGCATCATTTAGAAAGAAATTACTAACAGTTCTGTTTGTTAAGTAGCAACTTAGTAGCCACTTGAAAAAAATAAAACATTTTTAATTGTTAAATAATCACAATTACCAGTAGGATGCATGTGCCTGTCGGGCACTTCACAGTTTCTGACACCTGGAATCAGATTGCACATCACCATCCTCATTTCTTATTGTACATGGGTTTTTTGGGGAGGTATTTAGTTTTCATCATAGCAACTGCTGGCAACCCAGCTTTTCAAAGAAGTGATATTACTTGAAGGGAATCTAGTATGATCTGATGTTGAAACTGAACTACTTTAAAATAGTAGGTATGCAGTGCCAAACTGATTCTGAGTATCACCAGATTTCCCTGGAAAATGTAAAATATTTGCAGTGTCTTTGAGAATTTGCTGTAGTACCCTGGGGCTCAGTTTTGGAATCATGGTTCCATAACAAATACATATGACTTGTCTTATAAAATTTTGCTTGCTTGATTTATGGTTATTCTTGCTCTATACTTACCAACTGTGTTTTATATATTAGGCACACAACAAATACTTGTGAAAGAGCTAATAAAGATTAAGCAAATTGTCATAACCTGTAATTTTCACAGGCTAAATTTTAATAGGTTACGTTTCCATTATTACAAAACTTTTAGCAATCTGGAAAGACCGGTACAATGACCTTCCATCTAGATTGAACAGTTTTTAACATTTTAATATATTTGCATTGTGTTTTTTAATTGAAACATCTGAAAATATGTTGTAGAAATAATTTCTTTTATCTCTAAATAGTTAAGTATGCATCTTCTAATGATCTGCGTGTCATTAGCACACCTAAGAAATGCTATCCTCATCTAATACTCACTAATGATCTGTTTTATTTTTGATTTTTTCTGATATTAGTAAAGATTTAATTCCTGTTTTATTTTTTGTTTTAATAGTGGCCAATCCGCCATGGTATAGTTGAAGATTGGGACTTGATGGAAAGGTTTATGGAGCAAGTGATCTTTAAATATTTAAGGGCGGAACCTGAAGACCATTATTTTCTTTTGGTAAGTACAAATTTTAAATTCTGTGAGGAAATTTTTTTTGTGTGTGTGTGGTACGTGGGCCTCTCACTGCTGTGGCCTCTCCCGTTGCGGAGCACAGGCTCTGGACGCGCAGGCTCAACGGCCATGGCTCACGGGCCCAGCTGCTTCGCGGCACGTGGGATCCTCCCAGACCAGGGCACGAACCCATGTCCCCTGCATCGGCAGGCGGACTCTCAACCACTGCGCCACCAGGGAAGCCCTGTGAGGAAATTTTTGAAGAAATTTAATGAGAATGTTTTCATCGCATCTGTACTCATAGGACATACGTTCTTGTTTATTAAATTGTCATGTATCTAAAGACTTTGTTATAAAGCTGTATCATCTTTAGTTTCTTTAACAGTAAGTTTCAGGGGAAAAAGTTGGAAACATGGCACTTTCTTTTTTAAAAAAATAACTGGTCTGATTATTATTTCATTTGTAATTCTTCGTAACAAACTACAATATAATTTAATTTTTAAACGTTTTTCTTTCTTTCTTTCTTTTTTTAACCAAAGCAATGCATGTTCATAATGTTAAAAAATCAAGTGCTATAATATCAGATTTAAATTAAAATTTTCCTTCCTCACCTCTCCCTAGCCTTGAAGTCTTGATTCCCCCCGGGCAAACACTTTAAATTTTTAAAGAGTTTTTCTTGATAGTTATATCATGTATTTCTTGTATTTTTGTTTGTTTATTTATTGATGTTAATTTGTTTTGTTGAGTTGGGTCTTCGTTGCGTTGCGGTGCCTGGGCTTCTCATTGTCGTGGCGTCTCTTGTTGTGGAGCATGGGCTCTAGGTGCGCGGGCTTCAGTAGTTGTGGCACGTGGGCTCAGTAGTTGTGGCTTGCGGTCTCTAGAGCTCAGGGTCAGTAGTTGTGGCGCACGGGCTTAGTTGCTCCGCGGCATGGGGGATCATCCCAGACCAGGGTTCGAAGCCATGTCCCCTGCATTGGCAGGTGGATTCTTAACCACTGTGCCAGCAGGGAAGCCCGTATTTTTGTTTTTTTAAAATATTAGACAGTCTATCAACTTCCTGCTAGGTAAGATGAGTATTTCGTTCTTTTCCTTTGATCCCCTCCTTAACACAAAATCCTTACCTTCTCCCTCTTTCTGTGACATAGCTTAATTTTGGGTTAAATTAATATTTTAATATTTTTAATATTTTATATTTTATTGTGATTGTGAATATTGTTTATGGTTGGACCATGAACATAAAATTGAAAAGAACCTTGCAGTGAATGCCCAATATACCCACAACCCAGACTCAGCTATTAATTTTATTATAATTGTTTTAGGACATCTGTCTATTGGGTTATCCTTCTATCACTCCATCTTATTTTTTTTTTTTTTTTTTTTTTAACGGTACGGGGGCCTCTCACTGTTGTGGCCTCTCCCATTGCGGAGCACAGGCTCCGGACGCGCAGGCTCAGCGGCCATGGCTCACGGGCCCAGCCGCTCCGCAGCATGTGGGATCTTCCCAGACCGGGGCACGAACCCGTGTCCCCTGCATCGGCAGGCGGACTCTCAACCACTGCGCCACCAGGGAATCCCCCATCTTATTTTTTTAATCACTTCAAAATGAGTTGCAGATGGAGTCATTTCACCCCTAAGTACTTTAGCATACATTATCATCAACTGGAGTTTATTATTGTTTACATTTTTTCTTTTATATAAAACTTACATTCTGTAAAATCACATATCTTAACCCTGCCATTTTATGGGTTTGACTGGGCATTGGCAGACTTTCTTTAAAGCTAGTTAGCAAATATTTTTGGCTTTGTGGACCATGTGGTCTCTTTTGCAGCTGCTTAATTAGCTCTGCTGTTGTAGTAGGAAGCAGCCATAGGCAATACTTAAATGAGTGGCTATGGCTGTGTTCCAATAAAATTCTGTTTACAGAAAGAAGTGGTGGACTAGATCTGGCCTTCAGGATGCATGATGTAGTTTGCTCATCCCCTGGGTTTGACAGATTTATACATCTGTGTAACCTAAACCCTTATCAAGATAACAGAGCTTTACTGTTAACCTGGAAAGTTATCTCATGCCCTTTTCTAGTTAATCCCTGCCCCCATGCCCTGGAGGCAACCCTTATTCAGATTTTTTCCAGTACATACATGTTTTGCTTATATTTGAGTTTCATGTAAATGGAATTGTACAAGTTGTGCTCTTTGGTAAGACTTCACTCATCATAATCTTAAGATTCATCCATGTTGTTGCACATACAAGTAATTTGTTGCTTTTTGCTGGGTTGTATTCCATTGTATGCCTCCGTGTCCATTTTCCTGTTGATAATCACCTGAGCTGTTCCAAGTTTTTGACTACTGTGAATATTTTTGGGGTACTGTGAACATTCTTAAACAAGTCTTTTTGTGGACATGTTTTTATTTTTCTTGTGTAAATACCTAGATGTGGAATTGCTGTGTCACAGGATAGATGCATGATTGATTTTATAAGAAACTTTCAGAACTTTTTCCAAGGGATTGTAGCTTTTTGCACACCCACCAACTATGTGTTAGTGATCTGGTTACGTATCCAGATCCAGCATTTGATGTGTCAGTCTTCTTAATTTTAGCCATTCTGGTTGGGTGGGTAAACTTTCTCATTTTGGTTTTAATTTGCATTTTTCTGATGACTGATGTTGTTGAGTACTTTTTCATGTGCTTATTAGCTATTTGTATATTTTCCTTGTGAGGTCTTCTGATTATATTTTATTTTATTTTGTATAGAATTTCTGCTTTTCTTGGAGTTTATAATTTAACTGCCTTGGTTTTTAGTTTGCTTAATTTTATATGTAACTCTTACTGAATTATCTTCAAACTATTGAACATAGTCCAAAACCCTCCTAAGTAAGTTTAAACACATCAAGTAGTTTAGAAGTTAAAGGTTTTACATATGGAAAAAGTCTAATCCTCGTTAATTTTCTAAAAAAAATTTTATAGTGTCTTTTAAAGTTAAAAAAATGATTTTATTTGTAATGAATTTAAGTTTTATCTGTCTTTCCTTTTGCAATTTATGTTCATTAAATTTAAGCAATCATTCCTTACCTCAAGGTCAAACAGATAATTCTTCTGTATTTCTTAAGTTTAAACTTTTGCCCTTCAAGTTAAAATATTTGAGATAACAAAAAGGATTGGATAGTCAAATCAGATTAATAAGAATGATGTCTTATGTAGTTTCAGGCTTTGGTAATATAAAATGATTTAGGTATTCCTGAGGCATAAGTGAAACATGAAGTCCAGGATTTTGAGGGCTGTTCCTTAGGTCCTTTCTTGCCTCATTGGGATGTGTTCTGGCCCAGACTTAACCCGCAGGTTTCTAAGTGACAGGATGTATGCAGTCACATAACTTAAACTGAAGAAACATCTTAAACTGTGTAAGCATTTCCGTTTTATACTCTAGCAGTTATATAAACATACAGATCTGCTTGAGTTCTCTACTGGTTTTTTTTGGTCTGTGTGTCTTTTTTTTTGTACCTCTGAGTTTAATGACTTTTAAATACAATGTTTAAAATACATTATTTCTCACATAAAAATTATCTATGAATTTATCAAAATAATTTTATCTTGCATACTTAAAATCTTATTCAATTTAATAGACTGAACCTCCACTGAATACTCCAGAAAACAGGGAATATACTGCTGAAATAATGTTTGAGTCCTTCAATGTTCCAGGCTTGTACATTGCTGTACAGGTAAGTAAGCAAGTTTATAAGTCAAAATAAGCTTGACTCTTTAAATTTTAATCTGGTTTAATTCACTCTTAAAATATATGTATATTTTTCTTAACCTCAAAGCGTATCATAGTTCTCTCCTGAACTGATAATTTAGAAATTGTATTAGAGGAATGGAGCTATTTAGTTAGTAAAAGGGAAATGTTAAAGGAAGTAAGTTAATGGTTTTTAGATAAATCAAGACCTTTTATAGAACAGAAATAAGGGAACTGATAGTTATTGAGAATTTACTCTGTCAAGAATTTTCTGTACACATTTACCCTTGTAACATTCACTGTGTCCTTTTTTTGTAGTCTGTTTTGAATGACTTACCATTACATATATTTGACCACTGGCTCCTTTGTGCCCCTCTGTATCCTGTATATCACAAATCCCCGTAATATTTTATTGCATTTAATTTGTATATGTATCTGTATGGAACAGCTTCTCTCCCATCCCTCAGAATCAGAGCTTACTTCTTGTTTTTTAACGTGGTAGCAAATGTGATACCTGGCATATCACAAATGCTTAAAAAGTATATAAATTACTGTGTAGTTTTGTTAGCCCACAGTTATTATGGTGTGATCCTGTGTTAAAATAGGAGGATGGCCTAGTTACCTTTCTAGGTCCCTTTCAGCTATTATATTGCAAGTAGGTAAAATAAAGCCAGCTTAGTTCTGATTTTAATTAATTAGTTATTTATCTTGTTCGAGGCTTGGATTTGTATGAAATTTAGGTAATTTTTAAAAAAATGAACTAGCTTCATTAATTTCTTAATTTGCAAACTCTTTTAATAGAAAAAATTATACTTTATTGCCTATGCCAAGATTTTTTATAGAAATACATTATTTCATCAACTTTGCTTTCCTCATTAAATCATAGTATTTGGAAGTGTGCAGTGGCCTTTTCTGTTTAAATAGCTTGTTACATATTCCTAAATGCATGTTGCACTTAGAAAATTTGGAGCTAATCTTATGAGTGATACTTAGTATAGCCATCTATGTACTGAATAACTGATGATTGGTAGTTGCGTGCTTCTCTACCTTACTTTGTGGTATGTTACAGGCTAGGCCATATAAACATAGTTTTAAGCCCTGTACTGTATTATCTCATGTTAGTCTTCCATATGTTAGTACCGTACTATCTCATGTTAGTCTTCCACATTTTGGGGGGGTATAAGAGGAAAACGGCCCCCACTAAAATATCGAAAATTTGTAAACATGCCCCTAAAGACTACTGTAAGCCTGTAAGTTGTCTTAATAATATGTAGGTTGTGAACGATTTTATTGTATAATTTAATTTTGTGTATTCTCTTTCCAAAGATACTACATTTAAAATTGCATAAAGTACTCCAGTAAAAAAATTTTTTCTAATAACTCTTTGTTTTTATTTTTTTGCCTATCATATTTCTTTTTGTTCAAGGCTGTTCTTGCCTTAGCTGCATCATGGACCTCCAGACAAGTAGGAGAACGGACGTTGACCGGTACGGTAATAGACAGTGGAGATGGTGTCACTCATGTCATCCCTGTGGTAAGGATAGTTTAAAATTACTGAAGAGGATATCAGATAACACCTGGAAAAGTTAAATTATATGAATTATTGCCACCTTTTAAAAACTTTATTGACCATTGTTCAGCTGTAGCTGTGTTTTGCTCAAATTATTATTAGAACTTTGTTAACAAATTCCAGATTTTTCTTTTTGCTCTAGGTTGTTAAAAATAATTAGAAAATTATTAGAAATAGTTTCTAATTCATAATTAGTAAATGATGAATTAGAGTATCTGGAATGGAAATAGGCCTTTCTTGTCTTAAATGTGGAACTCAGTTTTCCAGTTTGGATGTGTCTGTTTGTATGTTAGCCAGTTGATAGTTTTTCTTATCCTTAATTAACAGATTTTGTACTGGTCATAGGTTATCTACTAAATAGCAGTTAGTCGAAAGTACATGACCATTAATGACTTCTGGGGAATTACGTTTTTGAATTAAAAAGCTCAAGTTGTGATTGTGCTTCATGGTTTGGATTTAATCAAGCATGTTAAGAAAAATGCATCAGATTGGATTATTTGTGAGAGATAGCATTTTTCTGCCAAAGCCTTTCTGCTTCCAATTTTTAATGACAAATTAGATTTTTTATTGTGTCTAATAGATCAAAATGACTACTTGAATTCATTCTGATTATTATTGGGTGCATATATGTAGAAAGGTTTATCTTTTAAAATAATTTTTATGTTATATTGAATAACATGTAAGGAATGAAATTATTTAGAACTTTATTTTTTCATTATTCTTATTCCTCTTTTTAATGTATCAGGCAACCTCTGTTGAAGATTACATCCTCCAAGTGACTACTTTTGGATTAGATGTCATAATTTATTCTTCTGATGTCATAATAGTAATAATTGCCCTTCTTAAAAAAAATAAAAACTTCCTTGTGATATAATTCACACACCATACAATTCACTCATTTAGAGTGTACCATTCAGTGTTTCATTGTATATTCATAAAGTGCATCCATTACCAGAGTCAATTTTAAAACATTTTTATCACTCTAAAAAGAAACCCTGTATCTTTTAGCATTCACTTTCCCCCCGTAACTTTAGCCCCTGGCAACCACTAGTCTACTTTCTGTCTCTGTAGATTTGCCTGTTCTGTATATTTTATATAAATGGAGTCACTCTTTTTTTCTTCTTTTTAAAACATTTGTCACCAGGTTTTTGTTTTTGTTTGTTTGTTTGTTTTTATTTTTGTCTGTGTTGGGTCCTCGTTGCTGTGTTCAGGCTTTCTCTAGTTGCGGCGAGCGGGGGCTACTCTATGTTGCGGTGCATGGGCTTCCCGTTGACGTGTCTTGACGTGTCTTCTCTTGTTGTGGAGCACCGGCTCTAGGTGCGTGGGCTTCAGTAGTTGTGGCTCACGGGCTCTAGAGCGCAGGCTCAGTAGTTGTGGCGCCCTGGCTTAGTTGCTCCGCAGCATGTGGGATCTTCCCAGACCAGGGCTCAAACCCATGTCCCCTGCATTGGCAGGTGGATTCCTAACCACTGCACCACCAGGGAAGTCCTAGAGTCACTCTTTTGTGACTGTCCTCTTTCACATAGCCCAGTGTTTCAAGATTTATCCATGTTGTAGCATGTATAGTACTTCATTTCTTATTATTGCCAAATAATACTTCATTGTATGGATATTCTACATTTTATTTTATTGCCATTGGGGGATATTTTAATATCTTGGAAATTAGGATGTGTCCAACATTTTGATGGCTTTTTATAATTTAGTTGGCGTATTTTTCTTTCTTAGTGCTACAAATTCTTTTCCCTTTTTTTCCAAAATGGGACAATAATAGTGACCTATGTCATAAAACTGTTTTGAGGATTAAATAATGCATATATGTATGTTGTTTAGAGATACATAAAGATTCTTAAAATGTTCATTTAAAATTCTCATTTAAGCCTCAAGATCTATGCTGTAGATTATATTATCCTTTGAGGACTTCAGTTTACTCATTTATAAAATACAAATAACTGAGTTGCTTAAGATCACGAAATCATAGGTCATGGGGCTGGGATCTGAACTTGTTCTTCCTGACCAAAGTCTTTTCTTAACATCTACACAATTAAGCAGTAATATTATTATCTTGATAATTAATATTAGAATAGGTAATTTGCAAAAAGGAGTTACCAACTTGGAAAAGAAAGAGTTTTAGTAAGAATATTAAGAATTGGGTATTCCTGTGATTTTCCTGCCTTCTTTTGAATTAATGGACTGTTTTTTATAATTTCAGTTTATCTTTTTTTATTGACTTATTAGCTATGCTATATATTTCTTTGTTATTGTCATTTATTTTTTGGTGGTTTTTGCTCTAGGGCTCATATTAAACATCTCTAATTTATTACAGTCTAACTACAAATAATATTTTACCATTTCATAAACAAGAATGTTATGTTGTTAATGAAATTTAATTTTGCTACATTATTTTTGTACTTCTGGGTTGTATTAGTAAGTTTATGAATTCATTCTGCAGAATTAAATTATTTGGAATTATGATGGTACATGGACTGCCTCAGGCTTGTGAAGTTGGTAGCTACTTCATTAGGAAAATGATAGCCAGCTTGTGGGTTAATGATAAAATTTCTTACAATGCAATCTAAATTTTTTGCTGAAATTATAGAAGATTTAAAACTAATATCCTATTTGAAGTCTGTTATCTAAAACCTTTAATACTTCTGAAACTCACTATTTCTTTGTTGTTGAGTCATTTCAGTCTTGGTTGTAAACTCTTATCAGTAGGAGAATAAATCTAAGCTTTGTTCATAAGTTTTGTTCATAATATCTGTACAGTATTATAAATTCTGTGCTAAGTTAACTGTGAGGAATACAGTTGAGGAATAAAGACTAGAAGAATTCTCCTGGGATAAAGCAATACTTAAGGATACAAATACAGTAATCTGAGAAATTGGTCTTTAATGATTAATTTAGGTGATACTGATTTTTGAAAACGTTGAAAGTAAATTTGACACTTTCTTTTTCATCTAGGCTGAAGGGTATGTGATTGGCAGCTGTATTAAGCACATTCCAATCGCAGGACGAGATATAACATATTTTATTCAGCAATTGCTGAGAGACCGAGAAGTAGGAATTCCTCCAGAGCAATCCTTGGAAACTGCTAAGGCAGTAAAGGTAAAAAAAAAAAGTTAAGAATATAATTTACTTAAAAATTAAAATCACGTTATAATATGAACATGAAAAATTCTTAAGTCAAGAACAGTAGTTTAAAAAAAACTTTCGTTAACCAGTTACAAACCACTACTCTTATTAATTACATGTATTTTTCTCTGTATTTCTTGTAGGAAATTTTGGGAGATTATCAACCCTTTGCTTGCTCTCACCACATTTCACATTTGAGAGGACTAACATACAAGAACATTTATACCAACTGACTTCAACATACATTTTTGTGATTATTCTCTTTAGTAAAAATAAATGTAGCATGCCTTAGAGGTACTGTGGGTTCTGTTCCAGACCACTGCAATAAAGCGAATATCGCAGTAAAGCGAGTCACACAAAGTTTTTGGTTTCCCAGTGCATTTAAAAGTTACATTTACACTATACTGTAGTCTATTAAGTGGCAATAGCATCATGTCTATAAAAAAATGTACATACCTTAATTAAAAAATACTTGTTGCTAAAAGATGCTAACCGTCATCTGATAATGCAGAGATACCAGAAAATTTCAGTTTGTAAACACATTATTGGTGAAGCACAGTAAAACGGGGTATGCCTGTAATTAGTTCACTTCAGAGTCCTCACATCTCAATTTTCGCTGACTTCTTTATTTTTAATTCTAGCAGTTTTCTGTTACAACAAAATTTTTGATGTCATTGATTCATTTGGCTGTAGAATAGAGGCAATGGTTGGCTCAAGTGATATGGCCCATAGAAGAAAAATGTGAAGGCTGTGTAAGGTATTTTAATAATTTGTATGCTACACCAGGGCTCCATGCAAAATACCAAAATATTTAACATAGCTTTTTAAATTTATCATTTGTCAGCATACCTAAAAAATTTCATTGGGTCTCACATATGTTTTAAATATGTCAAAGCAAAACTTCCCAGGTAAAAATAACTCCATATATTTGACGGTCTTTGCATGATTGTAGTGTTTTCCTTGCTTATCAAAGGATAGGAATGAAAATGAATTTACTACTTCCTAGGTAGTAAAGGAATTTGTAAATGGTTGCAAAAAGTCACCTTAGGTAGGTGGCATCAAAATTAAATATGTAAAAAATTAATATGAACACTACTGTTTCAACATCTTTGGGAAATCTCTGGAGTTTAAAAATTAACAAAAACACCAAGGATTTGTTCTAGACCATACTAGTGCTCAGTCTTAATGTCTTTTAAGGATCATCATTTCCATGTAATTCCTACTTCCAAGATTTGGAGAAAGAAGACCTAATATGACATACTCAAATTATCTTCTGTTTTCCAGTATTCTTTCCCATTATGTGTGTTGATTATCAGTAATAATATTTGTACCTATCTTGGATAGAATCATTGATGTATACAAATATGTGAAATGTGTGTTTTCCTTCAAAAAAAAAAAAAAGAAATAGACTGGCTATCAGGAGTCCACAAATTGCAGATAGGAAGTTATAACATGTTTGAACTGCATTTTTGATGAAAACTTTTACTGAGGATGTATATCCAAATATGCAGTGATTCAGCCTTGCAGGTGATATAGTAAAAAAAGAATAGTTTATATTTTCAGTTTTTTTTCTTTTGCTCACTTAGCCCATAATCTTTTGTTCCAGATAGGTATTAAAGATCTATATATGTAAAAAAAAAAAAAAAAAAAATTTTTTAACTGAAGTTTAGTTGCTGTATAATATTATGTTATAGGTGTACAATACAGTGATTCACAATTTTTAAAGGTTGTATTTCATTTAAAATATTGACTGTATTCCCCATGTCATACAATATATCCTTGAAGCTTATTTTATACCTAATAACTTGTACCTCTTACTATATTAATTTGTGTGGTTACATCAACTATTTATTCTCCAGTTCTTTGTGTATTTTTTTTTCTTTTTTCTAAAATATGAACTCCTTTAATTATTGAAACAGCATAAAATTTTGGATGACATTAATGAGTACTTTCATGAAATAGCACTGAAATATTAGAAATTGGCTCTTTAGTTTAAGTCTTATTCTCTTCATTTGTGAAACCTTCAGTTATGTATAGGAGATGAGCTGTTTATTTTTACTACACATACGATAACATCCTAACATAAAATTTTCTTCAGCTAAATTTGCTAATTTTATTTTCTGAAGATGTTTTTTTCATTTGATTTTAGTTTACTGAAAATATGCCATTCTGTTTTGCTTTTCCTAAAGCAAGAGGAAAAAATTACTCATTTCTTTTTCTAGGAGCGCTATAGTTATGTCTGCCCAGATTTAGTAAAAGAATTTAACAAGTATGATACAGATGGATCAAAGTGGATTAAACAGTATACTGGAATCAATGCTATCTCAAAGAAAGAATTTTCCATTGATGTTGGATATGAGAGATTCTTGGGACCTGAAATATTTTTTCATCCAGAGGTAAGTTTTTTTTTTAGATGGAATTGTTTTGAAATATTCAGCAGAAAATATCAGTCAACTATATCAGAGGAGTTAATCTCAGGAACTTTCTTTTGTATACTAAAATACTATAGTGAGTCATATTTTTCAAGAAAAAAATTGCCTTTGTGTTAAAACTGGGTAAACAGTTACTATATTTCATACATTTAGAAAAATGAAACTTTTATCTAATATTTGTGACTTGGGGTCATGGAGGGTGGGGAGCCCTTAAATTCATGGTCATTTAAATAAAATATTTTAGGAGATGTTCTAGAACTCTCTCCTCCTCCTCCCATATAAAATAACCATTGTACAAAGAACCCTCAATTGACTATCATAACAAAATATTTAACTATTAGCAAAATAGTCTTCTCTCTTTATGAAGTGTTAGCAACATACAGGCTATATTAAATTAATGAAATATGAGCTTTTAATAATGAAAAATTCTTCTAGTAAGTTAGTATAAGAACTTTTTGTATTAGAATTAGTAACATTAAATGCCTATTCTGCTTATTCAGCAGTAAGAATAGTTTGTTTAATATTGTTTACTCAGTCAGCAAGTGGTAAGTGAATACAGTTTTCATGATCTCAGTTTAAGCATTGTGTATTTAAGATGAAAAATTATTTATCTTGCTCTAATCAAGCTGAAAGAATGAGAGATGAATATCTAAAAAATGGTATAGTTGCTTAATGAATGCATGTATCTGGTGAGGGCATGGGAAGAAAGCATCTAAGTCTGCTTGGGAGAATCAGGGAAACTTCTTAGAGGAGATAACAGTTGAACTGAGAAAGGATGAATGGGTATTTCTCAGGCAGGTATGTTAGGGGAGTACATTTCTGGCAGAGAACTATATATATATATATATATATATATATATATATATATATATATATATATATATATATATATAAAGCTGGGTAGAGGTCTGGGGTGTAAGAGAGCTAGATAATAAAGTACAAAGGAAGAGAGTGGTAGGAGATGGATCCAGATAGGTGTTAATGAGAAACTAAAATGCTATGCAAAGGAGTTTACTGGATTCTGTGCTTGTGCAGAAATGTTCAGCATGGAAATGACACAGATTTATATATGGTATGGGAAAGGTCACTCTGGTTGCACTGGGTTGGATAGATAGGAACAGAATGAATTGTGTTGGAAACAGGTGAGTTTATTGCAGTTTCCCAGATGAAAAAAAGTCAATAGGTCAGTGAGAATGAGAAAGGAGGTGAGAGTAAGAATAGAATCGATATGATTTACTGATTGCTTGGATGTGAGGGGAGTAAGAATATGAAGAATCTGTGATGATTCCCAGGTTTGTAATTTGAGCAACTCAATGTTTTGCCATCACTGAAGTTAGGAAAACGGAAGGATAAGATAGATAAGGTAGAATGAGGTGAGTTTACTATGCATCTTTAAAAAAGTTTCAAAATGAACACTTGGGTTCTAAGGGTTTTGAACTGGGGCATGTGTCCTGGAGTGAGGATAGATGTCAAGTCATCACCATATATGGTGCAAAGAAGGAGACTGGCCAGGCAGAGAATGTGGAGTGGGAAGGATGGGGCCTTAGTGCACACTAACACTTCATAGACAGGCAGAGTAAGAGAAGCCTGCAGAGGATACTGAAACACACAGAAGGGAAGGAGACAAGCCAAGGGATTGTGGTGCTGACATTGAGAGAAGTGAATGTTTCAGGGAGGGAGGAGGTTAAATAGTGCCAGTTGGTACAGTGAGGTGATAGAGGAAATTTGAGAAATACCTATGGGTTTTTAGCATCCAGATTAGTGGTGATCCTAGAGGAGCAATTTCAATGGAATGGTGTGATAGAGGCAGTGTGTCGCATCAGTGAGAGGTAAAGGTCTGGGAATTGTCAGTTGTGGGCATCGTGAGAGGCGGCTATAAAGGAAAAGCTTAGTGGCTACAGGGAACTGGTAAGAAGTCAGTTGTAAGAAGGCTGAGGTTAGTTTTATTTTTAAGAGGGGTTACTCCAGGGACAGGTAAGGGGTTAAGTATGGGTGCAGGAAAATGTGGAGCTGGAAAGGGTTAGAGGAGCAGGCAGATAGCTGAAGAAGTTTATCATCATAGTTCATAGCTTTAATTATTTTTCATGAACTGGAATCAAGCTCTTGTGTTGGAGAAGGGATCAGACAGAAGGTTGAGGGCTGGGAGAGAATAGTGACTTGGAATCACTCTTGAGAATTGAGAAGGTGACTGTATTATTAGTCATGGGGCACCACTGAAATTAGATACTCAGAGCTTGTAGTCATAGAATGGTGTCGTCCCCGCCCCCTGCCCCACCCCACCAGGCAGTATTGGGAAAGGAGCAAAGGGCTTTGCCAAGGCAAGAGGTTAAAGTGGTGCAGCTCAGAGAAGAGAGGGAATCCGGAAGGCTGAATTACTTAGAGATAGTGAGGGATACCGGCAAGGGTTGGAGGTCATGATGAGTTGGCATATAGTTGGAAACGGGGAGCAAAGGAGTGAGCGCCAGAAGGATAGGGCACTGTTGTCAGACAAGTGTACAGGAGTTTTCAGATTTTAGACAGCACATTTGCTTTGCAGTTCTTTAAATTAAAAAGGATATGTGCGCATGGTTTTAAAAGTCAGATAACACTGACGGTGATGTGCAGAGCAGCCACTAGCTCTTACGTAGCCATTACTCTTGGTAATTACTTCCAGATTTCAAAATACAGTGCTTATACTGCTGTTTCTTTATATATCAATGTAAGTAGTTTATCTACTAACCTCCTTTTAGTTGATTTTGTTTCTAGAGCCTCTTTTCTCTTAGCCTGTCTGTCATGTTATTGGCTGTTATGTTAAATCAATAGTATGACAGTATTTATAATATCATACCCGTGAATGTTGTTTGTTTTTGAGGTAGTAATGTAATGTGATTTTTTTTCTCTTAAAATTTAGTTTTTCCTAAATTTTTGCCTCATTTCTTCATTTATGTCATTTTGTTTGTTCGTATATTCTTTCTTTCATTTATTCATGGACATTGTAGTTAACTACCTGGTTATACCAGGTCTGGAAAGGAACCTGGGGGTGTCACTATTCCACGTAGAGAATTTTAACAATTTCTTTCTTTATTTTCCACCTAGTATTTTTTTTAATTGAAGTATAGTTGATTTACAATAACGTGTTAGTTTCAAGTGTACAGTACAGTGATTCAGTTATTTATATATATATTCTTTTTTCAGATTCTTTTCCCTTATAGGTTATTACAAAATATTGAGTAGTTCCCTGTGCTATTATAGTAGGCCCTTGTTGGTTCTCTATAATAATTTCTTTCCTTATGTAGTTTCTTATACCTTCAATTTCTGGCAATTTTGAAGGTGCTACAGGGTGCTCTGGAAACACTTAGGATGTAAAGTCCCTTTTCTGTTTTCCAAACAGGGTTGGATTATTTTATTGTTTCCTTATCTCCTTTTTTCATCCTTGAGCATTTAAGTTTCCTTGTACTTTCCCTCTGTCATTGTATTGGGGATTCCAGAGGATGGAGAGAGAGAACCACATGTAGCTGGAAATCAGGGCAGATTTTCCAGTGGGGCCATGTATATGTGAGTGGCTGAAGTAGAAGTGGATTTAAGATCACTTGAGTTAAGGAACATCAGTTGTTTTGAAGTTGCAATGTTGGAGAGAGATGTTAAAACCCTAAGTTGAGGACAGGAATTAGAGTATCATGGAAGATTCTGAACCAGAGTCTTAGATGAATGGGATCCACAAGATAGATAATAGCATGGAAGATAGGAGATACCCTGGGTTTCAAAAGAAGCGTTTGAGTGAAATACTCTTTACAGGTATCTTTAGCTAACATCTTGACTGTCTTAAAAACCTTGAAACATTAGATATGTAAATAAAATGTGTTTTGGTTGTGTCATATTGCTTAGAAAAGGGATAGTTGTCTGGGTGAAAATATATCTTGCTGTTTAAGGTTTCATATATAATTTTTTTATTAATTTAAGTAATCTTTATTGTTTGATATACGAAGTTTTCTTCATTGTTTTTTTAAAACTTTGAAACATCTTTTCATCTCCATAGCTTTTTTCTCTTTGAAATTTCTTCTATGAGAAATCTGTTTTCTTTTCTCTTTCTTAAAGTTAAAAAAAAATTAGTTATGTATATGCACATTGTTTAAAAGTCCTAGTTGTTTAAATTCTAGCAAAAAGTAGGAGTGCCCTGTATATATTTCCCCATTTTTTTTCTAGAGGTATACTCTTATTAGTTGATTCTTTTGGTGATCGCATCCATAGCTGCAAATAGCTTTGGTTATATTGCAACTTCAAGTTTTTTCAGTTTTAGATATTTTTCTGTCAACTTCTAGCTAGCTATGGAAGAGGAGGATTGCCTTTTCTTTTCTCCCTTTGTCTCCACCACAAACAGTACCTTTTCATAATCTTTTGTCCCAATAGTTAGATTGTAACTTCAGTTAGGTAAAAATCCAGTGCTTATATGTTGGTGAACACAAATTTTATTTAGATGTGAGCCATGTAGTTTACCATGAAATATTTTCCTGTCTAGTATTTTGTTTTCCCACAGAGTCATTAATAAGTTGTCTACTTAGTTTTAAAATAATTGTCATTAATTCACTTTGAATCTGTCTTTTCAGCATACTCAGATGCATAGGGTTTTTTCATCAGTTTAATTTTCCAGAGCATCTGATATGTCCCAATCTGAACTTGTTTCCTTCTGCACCTGATAGAGAGTTCACCATCATTCTGGGGATTCCCTTTGCCTCTCTCTTGTGTTAGAGTTAGATCCCTCTTTCCTCTGTCCTGTGTCTTTCCCTTTCTTACTGTCTACTTCTTTACTTTGGTGGAGATCATCTGCCAGTAGAGTCCCTGATAAAAAGGGTACATGGGAAATGAAAATTTTAAGACCTTGCATGTCTGAAAATGTATTTGTTTTATCTTCACACTTGTTTGGTAGTTTGGGTGTAGAATTCTAGATTGGAAATTATTTTCCTTCAGCATTTTGAAGCTACTGCTTGGTTGCTTTCATTATAACTTGAAGTGAAAAACTGCTCTGATTTCTAAACCTTGTATAGGACCTTTTCTTTTCCTCTCCAGATAGATACTTGTAGATCTTTGCTTTGTTCCTTAGCATTCTGCTGTGATATTTTTCTCTTCTCTTTGCGCTTTTGTTCTGATCTCTAGATGATTTCTCCAACTTTGCTTCTGAACCCTCTATTGAATTTTTTATTTCTGGTAACATACTTAATTTTCAAGAACTTCCCCTACCTCTGCTTTTGATACTCCTTTTTTATGCTACCGTGTACTTGTTTATGGTTGCATATCTTTTGACTCTCTGAGGATACTAGTCAGAGGTTGTTTTTTTTTTTTTTAAGTTTTCTTCTTTCTGCTTTCTTCCAAGTTACCTTTCTCTTTGTTTTGGTACCTATATTTTACATGCTAGAGACTCCAGCGGATCACTCATTTAGGAGGGGGATGCTCAGCCTGTTGGAAATCTAAGCTTTGTGAGTAGGACTTGTTGACTATGGCTTTTTCTTTGGAGGACAGCCCTATGTGTGTTTCTTCAGATCATTTCGGGTAATCCAGTTCCCAGAGAAGACTCCTGCCTAGAGAGTAAAGGTTGGCAGCCAAACTGAGGAAGAGGGTTGGTATTTATGTGTTAGCAGTAGGCTGCATGAATACCTTCACTTAAAATCCTGCTGCTTTCATTCCTTTCAGTTGTGTGTAGAGTCCTGGCACTCTGCTTTATTCCGTTGAGAGTATAGGCTAACCAGTTTTCTCCTTGGATGATGAGGAGGCATTTGATAGACTTCTTTGGAGGGGATCTGGGGCTTTAACTGCTCCTCAGAGAGGCTTTCTGCCAGCCTTCCTCCCTGCCCTCCTTCTAACTTAATTTCAGCGCTGGCAGGTACAGCTAGTTCTTTGGGGGATTTGTGATACAGCTTGATTCGTGGCTTTTCCTACTGATGACTTATTAAGTGTTTTAGGGGGAGTGCATGGTCTTATCCATCTGCTTTTCAGATTCTGTTTTACCAAATATTGTTGCTGTTTCTTCCTGTTCTGTTCTCTCCATACTTTGGGGATTATGCCTTAAAAAATTCTCTATATTGGTGCTTTTAATAGAGAAAGAGCAAGATTAGATATGTGTGTGTTCAGTTCACCACGTTTTCCAAGAACAGACCTGTTTTTTGTATCGTATTAACTGTGTCACTTCCCAAGTTAACTTTAAGATTCTTCTGTAATTTTAGATATTTCTGTCATTTGAAGGATTTGCTCAGTTTTTGGTTTTGTTTTGTTTTGGTTAGATGAAAGTGTGGGCATTTGAGCTTGATTGAACACTGAGGATAAAATGTGTGAAAGAATAAGGGGATATTTATTATTGAACTGCTAAATTTATCATAAACAGTAGAAAGAACTGTTTTTAGAAGGAATGGGTTTAGCACTTCATTTTTTTTTTAAAAAGGAAATTAAAATTTTTTTGACAAACCTCTTTGGGCTGCTGTGCTTTAGTTGGGTACATTCCCTATAAATTTTTCAGAAGAGAAAAAAGATATTTCTTCCTTGATAGCTACTTGCAGTAATACTAAGACCTGATCAAGGAGCAGTTAAGCAGGACTAATCCTTTTGCTGCAAGTGAAAGAAAAGTCCTAAAGATATTAATAGGGACCCTAAGTTGAGCCTATTAGTATTAAAGTATCGAATAAATCTCCAACACTTTATTGTTAATTTATTCTTTTTTCCTAAATTTATTTAAGAAATATTCATTGCTTGCTTCTCTGCTGTATATTATTCTACTTGTTCTCACCTGGGGTTCTGCAGCACAGTAGTCCGTGAGCTTTTTCAAAGGATATTTTCAAATCAGACTCCATTTCTTCCTAAATCAGGAATTCTGTGGGTAGATCCCAGGGTATGTGAATACTTAAAGGTTTATAAATATTTTCTTTTGTATATTCCTGATTAAAAATTACTGTGAGGAGGACATACAGGTACATAGCACAGGAATGAATGACCCTATCCCTGCCTTTTGCTAGCTCATGGTGTAGCAGACAAACTGTCTTAAAGGTAGAAAAATAATTACAGGAAGGTTAATCTCATGTGCATGTGTGTGTGTATACATTATTGTTTTAGGTAACTACTGAAGAAATGGCTAACAAAAAACCACAAAGAGAATTTGAAAGTTTTATATCAACAAGTTGATAAGATAACATTTTCAGGATTCCAGTTCTGCTCATTCCAGTTAACCATCAGCTAAGCCAGTCCCTGCCTGTAACCTGAGCTTGCCTATAAATGGCATAGGAAGGCAGCCAAGTTGAGCTATATTTTCCCATTTTTCCACAGAATACAATACAGACCACCTCTGACAGATAAAACATTCCCTAATCTGTAGGTTGGGTTCTTGAGACTCAGTATGAGCCACATTTTTATACCCACTGTATAACCCTGTTAGGGTTTCTTAACACTCATTAGCATGTTTCAGAAAATCAGATTTTGACTGCCAGTTTCTTTTCTCTTACTGTGGTAGTAGAGATCAGTAGAACCTTTGTTAGTGGTATTTTACTTTATGTAAATTAAAATATTTTCTGTCATTATGCTTCATTACTCAGGTAACATTAAATCTCTCCATTGCGTGCCCACCCTCTAAATAACTTAAAACTAATTTAAAAAATTGTAAAAACCTGACACATGCCTGATAATTATCAGTCAAGTTATGGAATCAGTTTAATGAACAAAGGAATGTTGTCTCTCCCATTAAGACAACCTAATTCTAAAAATGAGAGGCCAAGAGAGGTTGTTGGCAGCTCATTTTCTAGACAATATTTTAAATTGTGTTCATTTTAATAAAGTACACCTATTTATTTTTGACAAATTAGAGCTAGATTCTGACCTTCTATTTTAATCTAGGAAAAATCCCTTCTAGCATTTCCTTTCCAATTTTAACGACATGGCAACTTACACATATTTTTGAAAAATTTTGGTAAAATGAGATCTTTGTTTCGGAATACAAGTTAAATTCTGAGATCCAGCATTTGAAAACTTCTTTATGTTTTTCTTTTTTGTGGTTCCTCTCAGGAAATATACATCCTGATGTAGGAGGGCTATAGGCATGCATATAAAAATAAATGATGGGTAAAAAGGAAGCTTTCCCTAATATTGTTTCTCCTTGTATCAGACCTCTTTGTTATATATAAAAATTAAATTTAAAATTATTTATTATCTTTAACCTCATTCCATTTCTGTAATAGTTTAAATTGTCAAACAACTTTCCATCTCAAGCCTACCCATCTAATCAGTCTGTTAAAAAAAATATTCTGAAAAGTGTATTGTATAACGCACATGTACTTAACCACCCCAAATAAACACATAACTAATATTTTAACATTTTTCATATATTTAAGTGAAATTAACTACAGAAAGAATACCTTCCTCAGACCCTTTCCTTTCTCTACTTCCGTTTCATCCTTTCTTCCTCCTGAGGTAATCACAGTCATGAATTTAGTGTGTTTCCAGTCTGTGTTTTTAAATGTACATGTATCCGTGAGAAAAATATATTTAAAAAATTTTGCATATATGGAATCATTCAAGTTTTAAAAAATGCGTGTCACTATTTGGAAATTGTTTATTTTGACTATGAGTATATCATCCTGTGAATAACACAGTTCATTCTTGTTATTCACAGTAGATGTTATATAAAGTTGCTGTAAACACTGAATTAGTGAATGCTGAGCCACTGCTCCTAAGGGAAATGCAGAGTTAGGGTCCTGTGAGGCTCAGGCTACAACATTTTTGTCACTGAAACACGTAACCTTGTTTTATGTGTGTTTCTGTTTAAAGACACATTTTAAAATAGATATTATTGATTTATTAACATTGAGTTCAGGGTCAACAGCACTATATAATTCGTGCCTAAATGAAACTTATCTAACACTGTATTTTCTCCATAAGGCACATCACGGCCTTCTTGTGCTTTAGGAGCAGCAGACAGTACTTCACACTATCCTTGGGGGTCATTTTTAAACAGCAAAATCACTGACAAAAATGGGAAAACTGTGGCACTAAGAGATCATGAAAAGGAGACTTATTTGTAGTATAAAAGCTGAAACAAGAAGGCAGAGCGTTGCCTGGTTCCACCTGAGCTGTGAATGTGAATGTCAGCTCCAGTTTTCGCAGCTCTGCACATGCGCATGTCCATGTGAAAGCACCGCAGATACAGATTTCAGGGTTACAAATAACTTCAGCGAGTAGGCAAATTTGCAGATAACCAAATCCATGAATAATGAGGATTGACGGCACAGCATTTTATTTATTTCATACCCTGCTGGTGGACTTCTGGGTTGTTTTTACTCTTAGAAGCAAAGTTGCTATAATTTTATGCCTTTATGTAATAGCACATGTGTGGGAGTTTCTTTGGGGTTTGTTATCAGAAGTGGAGTTAGTATTGGTACATTTTAAATTTTATTAGATGTTGCCAAATTGTTCTCCAGAGTGTTTATATCAATGTATATTCTCATCAGCATTGTAAAGTGTTGCACAGATTTTTGCCAGCTCATAGTATGTTTGGCTTTACATGTTTGCTATTCTGGTGGTTATGAAATGGTATATATGATCATTATTTTAATTTGATTTCTTCTGAAATCTCTGATTTCAGTGTCTTTAATTTGAATCAGAGACCAGAATTTATGGTTTTTAGAAGTCCTTTTATTTTTGAACTGAAAGCTTTCTTAATTTTTTATTGTGATATTTAAGTCAGTAGTGGTCTAATCTCTGTCATATGTCCAATTTACTTTTCAGTTTGCTAATCCAGACTTTACTCAGCCTATCTCAGAAGTTGTAGATGAAGTAATTCAGAATTGTCCTATTGATGTCAGACGTCCTCTCTACAAGGTCAGTATTTACAGCAAAATTTTTATTCTAGGTCATACTTTTTAAAAACTTCTTTGTTTTCTCTCTTGGTGAATGTAAGTTTTAAAACACCTCTCTTCAAAGGGGTATAATAGGATTTTAGTACCGTTTCTTGTATCTTTAAAATTTTTTCTTCTTTCTCTTACATAAAAGTTGTATTTATTTATTTATTTTGTCCACTAATACAGAATATTGTCCTCTCTGGAGGTTCAACCATGTTCAGGGACTTCGGACGTCGCTTGCAAAGAGATTTGAAAAGAACTGTAGATGCCAGGCTGAAATTAAGTGAGGAATTGAGTGGTGGTAGATTGAAGGTTGGTTTTCTCAGTTATTGGTGGGAGGGTTGAGGGTGCCTTGATTATTATATTGGGAATGCAAAATGTCTGCCAACTTTCTTTTATTTAGAAAGATAAGAGGAACCTGAGGTATTCTAATGGAAAGTGGTTAATTTTATAGATTCATATTCATGATATTCTCGGTCATTCCAGTCCTCTAGGATATTACCTACATTTCTGGAAAATATTCTTGGTTATAGCCACGAGAGAGATTTTTTTGATATCTTTCTCAAACAGATAATTTATATATAGTAGATTTCTTGCATATTCCAGCAATAATATTCTTTATGGGTCCACAAAATTTTAAATACCTTTTACAGCAGGACAGCAAAGCAGAGTTGAGAGAGAGAGGCGGTTGTGTGGTCAAGCCTGCTTCCACAGACTCTAGCCTCTCTCCCATACAGCCTCATTAGTGTGAAATCAAATTGGTGGTTCAGCAAAACAACCTTTCTGTTACGTGTCCTGTAATTTTGGGCTTGCTGGCAAAAGGTCAGAATTAGCCTTAAATTCTCAGATGACTGCTGTGTGTATTTATAAGACAGAATTTCAGTAAATTTTGTTTCATTTTCGTTAAATGTGGGATATTGAAGCAAAACATTGATTCAGAGGACATGTTGCTAAGTAAAACACATTTTATTCAACTTGGAAAACTACCAAGAATGAGGGCTTCATCTGAGACTACCGCAGTCACTCAAAATTACTTAAATGTAAACTACAACACTCTTGTATTGCTGCTTGTTGAGAAACTGCATGACAGCTGACTGTTTTCAGCCCCTAAATTTTGATTATCTTAAACTTATCCCTTGGAGTACAGTAAAAAGTACTTGTTTAGTTTGTAATGACTCATTACAGATACATGAAATGACAAAAGAAATGCTGTTTTTGAAAACAATATTTCAGTAAAGTAAAAATGTTTAAAATATTTTTAAGCCTGTATATTTCTAAATAAGAAATGAGAGGGCTTCCCTGGTGGCGCAGTGGTTGAGAGTCTGCCTGCCGATGCAGGGGACATGGGTTCATGCCCCGGTCCGGGAGGATCCCACATGCCGTGGAGCGGCTGGGCCCGTGAGCCATGGCCGCTGAGCCTGCACATCCGGAGCCTGTGCTCTGCAATGGGAGAGGCAGGAAAAACCTGTATACTAGAGTACTCTGCCTCCTTCCCTTTTATTTTACTCAGTAGTCATTTTTATAGATCTTCATAACATCTTTATGTATTTGTATTTAAATCTGGCTTTATTTCTTGTCAATCCAATTTTAAATGGCAGCCAAACAGCTTTTTTTTTTAAACAAAAAAAGCCAGATCTTTTTATGACATGTAAGTTTTAAAATTTTTTATTTTGACATAATTTCATGCTTTAAAAAACTTGGAAAAATCTAGTAGAAGATTCCTATACATTGTTCTCCTAGATTCCCCAAATTTTAGCATTTTATACTAGTTTTATTATTCTGTTTTTATAAATATATGTCTATATGCAAATACACACATATACCTTTTTCTGAACTATTTGAGAATGAGTTGCAGATATGATGGCCCATTACCCCTAAATATTCTATTGTGTATTTCCTAAAAATAGACCATTACAGTTATCAACAAAATTAACCTTGATACACAATATTTTATCTAATTGTAGACCTGATTCAAATTTCTCCTATTATTGTTCTTTATAGAAAAAGGAAAAAAATACATTTACTTTATTTTTTCCTGGTCTAAGATTCTATCCAGGATCACATGTTTGAATTAGGTATCATTTCCCTTTGATCTGGAAAAAGTACTCGTGTTTTTTATCTTTTATAACCTTAATATTTTTGAAGAGTACAAGCAACTTATTTTGCAGAATCTTTCTCAGTTTGGGGTTGTCTGATGTTTTGTTATGATTAGGTTCAGATTTTGCATTTTTGGCAGTAATACCGCAGAAGTGATGTTGTATTCTTCTTAGTGCATTGTATCACTAGACACATGATATGATTTGTCCCGTATGCTAACTTTGATCACCTGGTTAAGTGTCTGTACAGTTCCTCTATTATAAAGTTATTTTTTCCTTTATATTTAATGAGGATCTTATGGGGAGATACTTTCAGACTATGTAACTATCCTGATTTTCATCCAACTCTCACCCACTGATTTTAATATCCATTTTTCTTTCCTAAAATAGTTATTACTGTGGTAGCGGCCAAATGGTATTTTGCAAATTCTGTCATTTCTTCTATGTTTTATAGTCTCACTTTACTGTAAGGAAGAGTATTTCCTTCCACCTTGTTCATTCATTCATTAAGTTATATCTATGAACTCCTGATTTCTCAGTTATTCTATACGCTGTATCATTAATATCATTGTGATATAATATCAACATATCATTACACTATTATTAATTTTGATGCTCAAATTTTGGCCAGTAGGAATCATTCAGAGGTGGTTTTTATTCCTTTTGTTGTGGCCCCAGTATTCTTCAGGTACTTCCTTATTTTCTGGAACAGCAACATATTGCAGGTTCATCTTGTACTTTCTCTTCTCCAGTCTCGTAATCAGCCATTTTGTTTCAATGCACCCTTGTTCCTTTTAGTGGAGAATGCTATTAAGAAACAAAGTTTTATGCTATACATGAAATAGATAAGCAAAAAGATTTACTGTATAGCATGGGGAACTATATTCAATATCTTATAATAACCTCTGATGTAAAATAATCTGAAAAAAAATATATGAATCACTTTGCTGTACACCTGAAACTAACACAATATTGTAAATCAACTATACTTCAATTAAAAAAAAACAACAACCAAGAATTGGACACTAGGTATATTCATTGCTACTGAGGGGTCACTGCTTCTAGGCCTTTTTGGCAGTCAGAGCTCGGATACGTGTGAGTATCCATCTATATCTAGTTGGCTCTATTTATATAAATTAAAAACTATGGATTCATACTGATAATGCAAGTTCCAGAACACCATAAGGTTCATTCTAGCCTTCTACCTTCCTATATTTGTAATGTTCTTCCCAGACAGTGAGAAACCTGGCTTCTGTTTTCTATAATACATTTGTTTGTGCTCAATCCTGGAATACATATATAGTAGTTTCAGAATTATTAATCCATACCACTGTGAGAAATAGACCCGCTAACTGGAGTTCAGTGTTTGCTTAGTTTTTATCTTAAGCCTGAGGACATAGCCATAATATTGTGTTCACAGGTTACCTGGGTTAGTTCCTTTCCCTCACTTCAGTGTGGTTATGTTTTTAGAAAAATAGTAAAATTAGGTTAATTTGTTTTTGTTGTATTCTGTTTTGCCATGTGTACCCCTCCCCCCGCATCTTTTAAAGTTTTATTTACTTATTTTTGAGTATGTACATCTAAGGTTAAATGATACAGAAATTGTTGTATGAATTTACCATTGAACTGATCTTACTATGTCTCTTATAGCCAAAACCTATTGATGTACAAGTCATTACACACCACATGCAGCGATACGCAGTTTGGTTTGGAGGATCCATGCTGGCTTCCACAGTAAGTGAGATGAAGCTTACTTTAAAATTTGATTTTTTTTTTAAGGTAAAAGAATTTATCAGTACTTATACAATTTAAAAGAACAAGAGGAATTTCTTAAATTTTTATATAATATTGTTCAGGGAAGTGATCGAATAGAAATGTAAACAGTATTTTAAAAAGTGGAATTCATTAGGATTTATTTTCTTTTTGTTTGTTTGTTTTTTTAGAGTGAGCCTTTAAAGTTTTAAAATTTATCTGTAGGGAAAAATTTTTTAACCCTGTGGTAATACAGATATCAGAAGGTCGTTGTTTTTTCTGTGCAAATATTTAAAAGCATTAAGAGTTATGTTTCATCACACAGGAAGTATGATGTTCTAAACTGAATAAAGGGAATTACTAAGATCCCTCTCCCCAAACCAAAACATCTTAAAACCCCTTTAAAAGATATTTTAACATTGTTAGCCTACTAAATAATGGTGCTTTATCCTGTAGTGCACAGAGTATTAAATAAAATGTAAGAACTTTTATCTGAATTATTGAAAACTATACAACCTTGGATTGAAAACCATTTAAAAATAAGAGGTAAAAGTTATTTTCTTCCTTAATTTGAATTGTCTTCAGTTGTGCCGTATAAGCTAGTTGAGTGTGTAATTTTGCCCTTTGAGAACCCTCCTGCACTGTTGGTGGGAATGTAAATTGATACAGCCACTATGGAGAACAGTATGGAGGTTCCTTAAAAAACTAAAAATAGAACTACCATGTGACCCAGCAATCCCACTACTGGGCATATACCCTGAGAAAACCATAATTCAAAAGGACACATGTACCACAGTGTTCATTGCAGCACTATTTACGATAGCCAGGTCATGGAAGCACCCTAAATGTCCACTGAAAGATGAATGGATAAAGAAGATGTGGCACATATATACCATGGAATATTACTCAGCCATAAAAAGGAACAAAACTGAGTTATTTGTAATGAGGTGGATGGACCTAGAGTCTGTCATACAGAGCGAAATAAGTCAGAAAAGAGAAAAACAAATACCAGATGCTAATGCACATATATGGAATATAAAAATAATGTTACTGATGAACCTAGTGGCAAAGCAGGAATAAAGATGCAAAAGTAGAGAAGAGACTTGAGGACACAGAGGGGGAAGGGGAAGGTGGGATGAAGTGAGAGAGTAGCATTGACATACACACTACCAAATGTAAAATAGATAGCTAGTGCGAAGCTGCTGCATAGCACAGGGAGCAGTTCAATGCTTTGTGACCACCTAGAGTGATGGGATAGGGAGGGTGGGAGGGAGGCTCAAGAGGAAGGGGATATGGGGATATATGTATATGTATAGCTGATTCACTTTGTTATACAGCAGCAACTAACACAACATTGTAAATCAGTAATACTCCAATAAAGATATAAAAAGAAAAAAAAAACTTTGCCCTTTGAGAAATGAGATAACAGAGCATGGAACAGTCTGTCCATACCAGACCATGAGTGAGGAAAACAGGTTAATCTAGAAGTTTTTGTAGCATGACTAGGAGTAGTTTATCTGTAATTTAGATTAATGCTGCTGCTTTTCTTGATTCACTGTGCAATGTGGGAAAGCCTCAACAGAATGGTCTGAGCATTTGAGATTCAACCTTCCATTCCTCAGAATTTCAAAATCCCAGGAGAGAAACAGGTGTTGAGGAGGGGGATGGAGGGACTCGAGTTAAATGCTCCTTTTCAGTTTTGGTTATAGACTTAAAGCTGATTTTGAGTCATCGTTGCTAGAATTTCTAAGCTTTGTTCAAGTACCATGAATGGACTAATAATAAACATTTTAGATTTAACAAATCTATTTTAAAGCATGTGGAAAAGTGGTAAATTTTTGACCTTTACAAAAATATATGCTTTTATTTGCAGCCTGAGTTCTACCAAGTATGCCACACCAAAAAGGATTATGAAGAAATTGGACCTAGCATTTGTCGTCACAATCCAGTGTTTGGAGTCATGTCGTAAAATTGGCTTCATAGTTATTGGGGTTAGGGAGGTGGGGAAGAAATAATCTTTCTGATAACCTGTTTTGTCTGGATGGCTGGTTTTGAGGTTGTAAACCTGACTTGAAATAATAAGACCAAACATAATTATACAGGAATATTTTAATAAGTATATCAACATGTGAATGTAGAGGAGAGCCAAAATGATTAAGTGTTTTTCTTTAGATTGAATATTTGAATCTTAACGTGTAACAAAAAGAAGTGGGTTTTAGTTCTTTCTGTGCCCTGCTATTTTGTATATTATTGAATTATCCAAGATTTGATGGGATTTATCGGTATGTAGATAGCTCTATAATGCTTGAATTGTACACTCTGAAGTGTGCAATGCAAGAGCTTGTTTATATTTCATACTTTTTATACTTTGAGGAAAAAAAGTCAAAGAAAAACTAGTATTTGAGGGAAAAAAAATGACCAAGTAAAGGATAAATACAAAAAATAGCCTGTGAGACTTGGCATACACACACACTCATGGGATTCCAGTTATTAGGAAGTGCTTCCGTACCCTATGCCCCCCAGTGGTTTTCTTTGCAAGTGCTTTTGGAACTAAGAAGCTAGTATCTTGGATTAACTGATGCCTGCTAGTGCTTTCTGATTACTTGCATTCTGTTTCTCGCTTTAAAGGAAAAGTAAAGACAAGACTGTTGGACCAGTATTGCAGTTCTGCAGTGTCATTTCTTATTAAAAAATGAATAATTTGATTACCCAAATTGGTATATTTAAAGCCTAACACCATTCTAATAAAGGCACAAATTTCTTTTTAATACTTGTTTCAAGCTCTTTAATCTCTTTATAAGTTAACTAATAAATCTATTTTCTTCAAACCTCTGCAGTAGTTCTTGAAAAATCACAACAGTTGGTTAGCAAGCTGACTTTTTTATGTGCTCTAAACAAATAATTGTGAACTTTTAATATGTTGAGTGCTTTCATTTTGATAACTGGATCTCCATTTGATATTTTCATTTGTATAACTCATTTGCAGTCTGAAAGTTTTTTTAGTGCCAGTCCCTGACATATCATGGAAAGTTAATTTTCATTGCATTTTAAAATATCTGGATCATGAAGAACAAGTGATGAAAATAAATTAAAACTGAATTACCTTTTCTGTTTTTTTTTAGAAGCAGTGTCATTCTACTTTGTGTTTATATATTTACATACTTTTTTATTTCTGTTGAGATAGGATTCATTGAAATCTCTATAATGTATATGGTAGAAAATTTCTTATGAACTTGAAATTTTATGTTATTTATAGAAGACTAAAATGGGAGATGTTTTATAGGATTTTAGAACTTAAGCAGTAATACCAGTGAACACTTGAACTTCATTATCCGTGAAAATAACACACAGGGTTAATATATATACCTCTGTCCAAAAGTTGAACAATTTAATTGTTTTTGTTGTTTGTTTTTAATATAAAGTTAGAATTGGGGAGTAAACATTAGTTTTTATTTAGAGTGAATCTGGACATTTAAAATTATATTAATCATTTATGTGACTCTTAACCCTTTGAGTGGGGGAGTCAAGAACATACTGTGTGTCTTGTAGTGGTGATAGTATCAGGGTCACAGGTCTTCTTTTACTTGAAAAAGTATTTCATGAATGTTGTAAAAAAAAAAAAAACTGTTCAAACAGTACCAAAGAGTACATAGTGAAAGTAGATTTCTTTCCTACACTAGCCTGTCTCATTTTCTCATCATTACACTGTTAGAATGTCTTACGTGTCCTTGTAATTTTCTGTGCATATAGAAATGACTATAGCTCCCTTATTTAACACAAATAGGAGCTTACTGTATATGCTGTTTTGCACTTTGCTTTTCCAAAGATCTTTTTTTTTTTTTTTTGTGGTACGCGGGCCTCTCACTGTTGTGGCCTCTCCCGTTGCGGAGCACAGGCTCCGGACGCGCAGGCTCAATGGCCATGGCTCACGGGCCTAGCCGCTCCGCAGTGTGTGGGATCTTCCCGGACCGGGGCACGAACCCGTGTCCCCTGCATCGGCAGTCGGACTCTCAACCACTGCGCCACCAGGGAAGCCCTCAAAGATCTTTTGATACAGAACTAAATTGATAAGCATTGAAGAATTCATCCTCCTGGCCCAGCAAAGTATTATTAGTATTGTTATAAATGTCTTTTCCATCTAGGATGGTTGAATAGTAAATAAGCAAGCTTGAAAGACATGTTTACAAAGCTGCAGATTACAGTCTCATGCATACTTTAATAAAGATGTTCTTAACTTTGATATGAAAATGTGAAGGTCAGAAATTTTGCTTTAAGCTTAAACTTATTTGGGGAAACAAGAAGACTCTAAACTTTTCCTGTATGTTTCCTGATGTATAATATGATAGAAACAGTGCTATTTATTTCTTTACATCTCTCCTGTCATTATATATCATTTCTTCTATATATAGCACCTTTGGTTATATATGTGTAGAGGTTGGCCAAGTGAATTAAAATCTGTAACACCGATTTGATGTCAGACTGCATGAGTGTGCTACATTGGAAGAACACTAGACTGAGGGCCTGAGGTGGAAATTTTTATTCTGGTTCTACAAATTGATAATACAATTCCTCCAGCTTTTTTTGTTGTTATTGTTAAAACATGAAAAATATATTTGTATAATCATGGACATATTGTTTGAACTTTCTGGACCTTAATTCAATTTATAATATAAACGTAGTAGTGTTATCTGGATTTAACAGTGCAGTTTTTATGAGTTGTGAGAATATAACCTAGCCTTTTCAATTAATTCATGTGTGGTAGTAAAGATGTCATCGAAGGTCTCCTTTCTAATAGGCAGGGCTTTGATCAATTGGGAAATATTAATGGACAGAAGTAAAGTAGATGGTGGCTATCTAACCTGATGCCTACTCTTTAGTGAGTGCAGCTTCACCCTTAAACATGAGTAAATGGTGTAGACTGCCAGTTATCGCCCTCTTCATTCGGGTCCCTCAATACAATTCTTTGGTTTGTTTTCAAAGCTACTTTAACAGATGGAAATAAATTGTTCCTGCAGTTTCTAGAAATATCTTCAGAAATAATAAAATGAACTATAGGGATAATAGGCTATTATGTTCTTTATTCTTTCCTTAATTTCTAGAGAAGTCCTAGAGAATATATCTATATAAATAGAAACTTTATTCTTTGAGATAACCCTAAAGGCGGTACCAGAGTACTTGTAACAATATTGAGGAAATTATTTGTCATGTAAAAAGGTTATTTGTATCATTGTAGAGAGTGCTGTTGTTTCTTTAAATGCTGGACTGATCTGTCAGTAATAAAGTCCAGTGTATTCTGATTTTCTTGCCAGCCCAGCTCTGACTCCTGTGACCCTGTACTCCCTGTTGTTTTGTAATTCATCATCAATAGACTTGAGTACCTTGGATAGCCCTATGCAGTCTCATCTTTTAACTGTTAGCACCCAGAATCCCAGCTTAGGTTAAATGGGCACTAAATATATTAGCTAACATACTCACAAACCAAAATATGTGCAAACTCTAGGGGTGAAACATTCTCCCATTCAGTATTGGAATCCTGTGTTTTAGAACATATTTCTGTGTAATACCACTTAGTCTGTATAGTTGACCAAGGACAGAGTTGTTAGCGAGAAATTATGAAGAACTTTCACAGCAAGTTCTGAAAATAAGTACTTTATTTTTGTAATTAGGTCCATACCACACCTAAATTGACCTTAAACAAGAATGTCTAGATTCTGCTTGTGAGTATGGAAAGTTTTTTTTTTTTTTTTTTTTGTGGTACGCGGGCCTCTCACTGTTGTGGCCTCTCCCGTTGCGGAGCACAGGCTCCATAAGCGCAGGCTCAGCGGCCATGGCTCACGAGCCCAGCCGCTCCGCGGCACGCGGGATCCTCCCGGACCGGGGCACGAACGCGTGTCCCCTGCATCGGCAGGCGGACTCTCAACCACCGCGCCACCAGGGAAGCCCTGTGAGTATGGAAAGTTTTTAGACTTCAGTGGAAAAGGATTTCTGTTACTCATTGTTAATAACTCCTTAATACTGTAACATGTTCATGCCTCTTCCACATAATTTGTTTTTCAGCATACCGGAACTTTCGTTATAACCTGCTTGGTCCTGATAAAATCTTAACAAAAACAAGTTAAAATATGTGGTTGTCTTTGGTATTCTCCATGCTATAACCCAGTTTAATTGATGCATTTGGGACCTGGAGTTGAAATAACACCTACTGGAATTCAGAATTGCATTAACATTGCTCCAGTGGTCACAGGAACAGAAAAAAAAAGAAAAATAGAATGAATGATTTAGAAAAAAATGGTAACTTGGGGGGAAAAAAACCCTGAAAGAAGAAAATAAGGAAATTAAGAATTAAGAAGAAGAAAGGTATTTTTCTGTCATTTTGATTTAGCAAATAATTATTCTTTACTGTTTTCCAGTGTTTCTTCACTTTTGGTGACTTTTATATATTACATTAAAACTAAGATGCTGAGTCAAAATAGTTTCAGTTTTATTCAAACACTACAACTCATTTATACTACCTATATAGTGCATCAAGTCTGGGGCTTCTAATCCCAGAGGCGTTTCTTGACTACATACTATGGTTCAAGCACTGCATGAAGATGAATAAAACGTTATGTCCTGAGCTTAGACGCTAATGCATTAGTAAGGATGCTCTCAGAGGAATGAGGAATATTTTGCCCAGAGTTTTAAGAGACATCATCCTAGCTTAGAATTTCTTTTCATAAAGATGGTGGTGGTGGTAGTACTGGTTTTTAGGAAAAAATAACTCAGCTAGGTAAAGGTGAAAGTTATAAAGTGTGGCTACGGTTTAAAATTATTATTTTGTGTGCGCCTGAAATTCTTTATTTTTGATGTTACCCAATAATAGTCAAAGTAATTGCACAGTAGGGTCTGTCTTATTCATTTGATATTTTTAGTGCCTTACATATTTCCTGGCACATTGTAGTGGTTAGGTAAATGTGTTCGATAGATGAGTGAATAAAATCCATTTTTCACTTTGAAATTAAAACTTTGAATTACTTGAGTATACAACTTTTTTCCTTTAAAATTATCTATATCATAAAACTAAGGCTAAATTTTTGCCTTAAAACAGTGACATTTTACATAAAACAGTGGGGAATTATTTAAGTGATTGTAAATTTTCTGAAGTAGGTCTTCAATAATTCCTTAACTAGGTCTTTGATCATTTTGAAATCTCCATGGTGTAAATAAATGGCCAGTGTCTCTAAATCATAGCATTGTACAAGGCTAATTGAAATGCCCTGAAATGTTTTGTAACATTCGATGTCAACGGTAGAAACACTACTGATTCCTAGCTCTGGTTTTTTATTGATCAATTTTGATTCTTTTGTCCAAATCCCATTTTAAACCAATTAATTTAGAGGTGATGACTTCAAAATTGCCTCCATTTTCAATGAATAAGAGTCAGTGTTGTGGTAGATTGTTAATCTCTTGGAGGTTTATTAGAAAGTTGATACTGGAATTAGAACCATACATTCTTTCTCCTATTGGATGTCCATGGTATCTTTCCCAAGCAAATGCTTAAGAATCCACTGTTTAGAGGGTTGGGCAATAAGAAAATCGGAGACTTGTGTTTTGGTGCCATAATGCTTAGCTGGGATGTCATGTACGGTCATGAGATGGTGGAAGTACTTCACAGGGCAGTTTCTACTGAAATACTACTGGTCTTTCCTGAGACCTTGAAAGAAGGATAAGATTTTGGTAGATGGAGAATAGGTGGGGAAGATGTTTTGGTTATGGAAGCAATGGCCTGTGTGACAGTTAGTAGTTGGGGAGGGTCAGCATGTTGTGAATGTGGACAGGTTTGAAGAGTGGGGCGTAAGATGGGAAGATGTTTGCCACCCTCAGACATTGAGAGACTTGAAAATTGATGCCTTTAAGGTTGAGATCACACACGCACACAATTGACATCAGTAACATTGTGGAATCTTCAGAGTTTGGTCTAGTTCAGCTCACATTTTACAGATGAGGGAACACACTATGTGAGGCCGCTTAAGTACTTAGTGGCTGAATAGGACTCGTTGGTGATGATTGTTTTTATGTTTTGTTTATACTGAACAGCATATGGTTTATTAATTTTTGTTTTTCAGAATTTACTTGGCAGCTTGCTTAGCCTCTCAGACCCATCCTGTTGGGAGAGCTTATATCAGCATTATTGTGCTAGATGCCGCTGACGAGAGGGAGGTATCAAATGACCTAAATATGTGTCTACCAAGTTATGCATGATGCCCATAGTTACCAGGCTGAAGGGCTGAATGAATAGCAAGAGCCTAACACTCAGCAAGTCTATTCGAGGCTGAATTGGATGTTATGAGGCAATGATGTTTAAAAAGAAAGAAAGTAAAGGACACTTCATATACAGAACAACCATTGGAACCTTAAACTGTCCTGATCTAGGCCAAGTGGCATATTTGAGCTCTTACACATTTTGGCCATGTGCCTCTAAGTTCGTGCTAAATTTATGTACCATATTTCCGCTCTCACTGATGCTGAAATTTAAATTTGTCAGTGATGTAACTGGATTTTTGCGAATTAGAAAGTACCTCAACGGGTTTTAAAAACTGGGAAAGCGTTTTTAGGCTACAAGTAAAAGTGAAGTTTGTGATATTGTTATGAAATACAATTCTTGGCATGTGGGAAGTCCTCAAATATTTCTTGAAGAATGATCTGGATCAAAAAGGACTTGTGGAAATGGTATTTTTGATCCTGCCACTGTTTTGATTCAGTAATTAAAAAGAATACTTATGGTGCAGGCAGGGTGATGTCTGTTTTAAAAATAGGTCACATATGTGGCACAAATTAAAATTCTATTTACACATCCATTTATAGCTGTCTTTAACTACATCCCTTGCAAGATAGGCCATTGAAAAAGTGGTTCAACCCTTAATATGTATGTATATTTTAATAACTTCAAGATCAAGGATCTGCTAATGAGCTCACGTTTGGATTACATTTGAGTTGTATGTCTGAATTCACCTGCCACTGATACATCTCAAAAGAAGTACGTTTATTTGATCTGAGCAGTACTGTCTTTTCCTATTTCTCTTTCTTCACCTTTATAAAATGGAAGTTGCAACTCTGGACATTATTCCTTAGGGCACTGGAAGGATGCATTAAATGATTTTAAGTACTCTTCCCCTCCATCCCCCCACCCCCACAAGGAGAAAAATACGGCTTCTTAAACCCCAAGTAGAAGACTGTGTTCAATCGTTAGCATTTTAGTATTCTTGAAATTGAAGTAACTAACTTGCTTTTGACCTATTTCACAAAGAAGACAAATGACTTTTTCAGACACTTAACAAGAGATGGAAGGAGTGGGGTGGCTTTTGAGTTTAGTCTTTCAGTCCATCCACTAGGTGTCTCTCTTTTCTCCATTCATAAATGAATATATTTCAATTAGATTTGCTGCTGTCAAGAACAATTTGGATCTGGGTTATAGGAACAACACATTTCACTTTCCCATTTAAAGGATGCCATCCTCAGCAATATACCTTTGACTTCAGTAAAAACGAAATGTTCCTTAGGCTGTTTCAGTAATGCACAGTGTGATTTATTCTGCAGTATCAGTTAACATTCTCTACGCTAAATACTGTTCAAGATGCAGGAGCATTATAGCAAAACAGAAATGGTGTTCTTTTCTGAGACTTTAAGGGGAGGCTTTGTACAGTTTCTCTTTAGTGATATAGATCATTGGAAAGATGCCAAGTTAATTGCAAAGTCGACAAAAATAAGATCAGTGTCATCTCAAGTTACAAAGACATGATTTGATAATTGTCTTTAATTCATGCAGATTTGCGACACCCATCAACTTAAGTTCCACATTTGTCTAAGGTTTATAAAGGGTAAATGAAGGTTTCTTACCCAGAAAAAAGTTCAGAACTACGTCCATTTTGCAACATGTGATCAAGAGCTCCTTGAATGGTGTGTTTTACATATCAAACTGAACCTTAGCTGACAGCGTGGATTGGTTTGGCCAGTTGCTCTTTGTATTTTAGCATAGAATTAACCATAGGTGTCCTGATTCTGAGATACTTGAGCTTTGGCTTCGGAGAGGATTGTGTTTTCGTTTTTATATTCCAGAGTATATTTATTTAGGATATATATACCCTCTTCTGTTCTATAATTTAAATTGGTTATTTCCCACAGAAAATCTCAACTTTTTTTTTTTTTTTTTTTTTTTACGGTATGCGGGCCTCTCACTGTTGTGGCCTCTCCCGCTGCGGAGCACAGGCTCCAGACGCGCAGGCTCAGCGGCCATGGCTCACGGGCCCAGCCGCTCCGCGGCATGTGGGATCCTCCCGGACCGGGGCACGAACCCGCGTCCCCTGCATCGGCAGGCAGACCCTCAACCACTGTGCCACCAGGGAAGCCCCGCTATTTCTTGATAATCAAATTCAGTTCAAAGAATATTTTTGAGCCTCCATCACGTAGGAGGCACTGTGCTAGGACCTTGGTGGGGATACAGGGCACTCACTTCGCAGTTACAGCTTAACTTGGAGACAGCCCTGAACATTACTAACGAAATGCAGCACAGTGTGTGTTTCAGGTTGTAATGGGGGCCGAGAAAGCAAAAATTAGCTCAGACTGAGAAAATATAAATCTGCATTGCCCTTCATGAGGCACAGATAAAGCCAGCTGCAGAGTTAACAGGAAACAGTATTTCTCCCATGGACATGCTGCAGCCATAATGTGTCATAACAACTCTCTTCAAGTGACTGCTGCTTTCTTACTCACTGAGAAACTTTGTTTTCGAAATATCATAGACTATCAGAAATTTTGCTATTTGAAATTATATCAGTAAGATGAAATATCCCCCTTTTATGTAATTCACTTTGATAACAAAAGTTGCCTTGGCTTGCAAATGAGGGACAGAGCTTCAAATAAGGGTTTGGGAACACAGCACTGAACATATCAACTTTTGTTTCCAAGGATACAGAACCCTAGGTCCAATTTGTTGTTCAAACCTGATGTTCAGGCCTTTACACAGTGCCCTGCCTTGCTCTGAGCCTATCACAATGTTGATTTATTTAAATTTCACCCTTCCGCCCAAATTGGTAATTTCCGCATTTCCTCCATGTGCAGTACATGTGCAGGGACTTTCATAGCAATGGATATTGTCAGACTATTGACTTTGTCAGACTATTGGTTTGCTTCTGGAAGACTTAGGCTGATTGGGCTAGGACAGATGTCCACTTTGACAATTCTCAATTTAGCATTAAATCTATGTGTAATGTATTTACATAATACATATGTTGCATATATCCATGTATCCTGTTTTTTCACTTTTAATGGTTTTGTGTGTAGATAATTTTTCTTCCACAAAGTAATATCTCTTCCTGGAGGGTGGCGTCTGTGCTTAAAATTCCGTCTGATTTTTTTTTTTTTCAGTGTCTTGACCAGCATTGTGCATGCAGTAGATGTTCAATAAACACTTTCCACAAAGAAGCTTCACATCTTAGCTGTTTCTTTGAGACTTTCTCCAAGTTTGACACCTAACAGACTGTGGTATCCTCTTCCTCACAATTCTACCTCTGCTTAATAAAGTGCAAGTTACCCAGGCAATGAGGCGCGGTGCAGTTGAAGCTTTTTATAGCTCCATCTGTCTGCAGTCACCTAAATGTCAGTGGATAGATGTATTTGTCATAATGTGCAGTAAGTGCAAGTAAGCCCCCCATTAGTAGTCTCACTAGAGATAAAATAGATTGACAGGAACTCAGAGGTGATAAACTGTCAGATTGCACTCTAAGGAAATACAGCATGTCATTGGTAGCTGAAAATATGCAGAAGTAAACGCACAATTCCTCACTCCAACCTGATTTGTTTTCAAACCTTTGCGTATTTACTTTTGTTCATCCACCACTTTGGTTGAAATAAACCATTAATTAAAAACAGCTCAGGAAAACCACTGATGACGTTAATAGATCTCAACACAGCAGCAGCAAAACAGTCTCAATTCACCGAACTGCCTTCCAGGCGGGCCTTGCCCTTTCTGTAGAGGATGGTGGAGAAGCAAAAGTCTCTGGCTCTCAGGGGCTGCTGGGGGATCGATGTCGCTGATCATCTTATGCCTCAAGTAATGCTTTTCCTTGAAACTTAGGTATGCAGGGATTCATAAAACCAGCAGAAATAGGAAGTAACAGAGAAAGCCTTTTGAGTAACCAGGAAGGATTTGGTAAAAGCCCACACGCTGCATAATCCGTGCTCTTTCCTCATGGTTGTGCCCCTTAGTTCATGTTTGCCTGACACGCGGTCCTGAAAGCTCTCTGTTCCAGTGTTTGCTCCCTAATGAATGTCAGTATATTAGATTCTGAGCTAGTGACAAGGGACTTACCTGTGTTCCTGTCCTCACATTCCTCTGGATGTACTAAATGGTTTGATTAAGCCCGATCACTTCAGTGATGAACACTGGAAAGGTTTTTTCTCCACAGAACGCGCATGAAGGAAGCCGGGGAGAGTCAGTCGCAATGTGTGTTGTTATGTTCCTCAGGATCCGCTGTTTTGTGGTCTGGTTGTGTTATTAAAATTGCAGTCTCAAGTCATTTCAAAACCCCTGTCCTTTACCTCAGCTCAGATTGGCCAGGGCTGCCCCAGCAACTTGACGCTAAGACGTCCATGCACCTTCCACGTTGCCAAAGCAGACATCCAACTGGAGGATACGATGCAGACATCTCCAAACATCAGGAAACATTCTCTTAGAGCCGGTCCCCCAGCCTGGGTGAGAGTCTGGGGACAAACTGAACACGTCCCTTACTCTTTGCGAAGGAGAGAGAGAAGCCACGTTCTCGAGAAGAAAACTGAGGTGGTAACCCGCTCCCCGTCTCCAGCTGTCTTTATCCCGTCTTTGTCCCCGCCAGGCTGAGAACCAGTGCTTTACAGACCACTGTCTTCTGCGGCTCCTGATGGAGTTTCCCATAATGCTGAACCAAATGATGCTGAGATGCTGAACCAAACATCTCCAGGATGCTGTTCTTCCTGGCTGGCTCTCCCTCTACACTGAGTCCCCAGTCCTGCCGTCCCCAGTATCACTCCAGGAGTGGGTTTCATTTTCAGGACCACATGTGTTGCCGGAGATGCTCTGACCTGTTGTGAGCTCATCTTCTGATATTTGGCAGGAAGAATCTACACACGTCAGCAAGGCCTGAATGCACCGTGTATGTGAAAGATAATGAACATTCCCAGTCATGATCCTAAGCCTTGGTTTTGATCATTTTTCCACAGAAAGATTCAATTCTGTTCAATAAATATTAAAAAACAGTTGAAAAAAGAAAGTGTTTAAAGGAGTATATTTTTTGCTACCTGGAAAACGTTGACAACTAGTTAAAAATATAACTACCAGTTATATATATTACTACCAGTAATATAACTACTATAATTCCCTGGCAGTCCAGTGGTTAACTACTATAATTCCCTGGCAGTCCAGTGGTTAGGACTCTCTGCTTTCACTGCTGAGGGCACAGGTTCAAACCCTGGTTGGGGAACTAAGATCCTGCAAGCTGTGCAGTGTGGCCAAATTAAAAAAAATTAATACAAAACAAAATAAAAAACTACTATCTATTGAACACCTACTCTGCGCTAGGCAGTGTTTTCGATACTTCACACTTAATCCCATGAATTGGGCATCACTAGGTCCATTTACAGAGGAGAAAAATGAAGCTGAGTACGGATGAAAGACTTGACCAAGGCAGAATCCATTTGGATACATGTAACAGAAAAATCCAACTCAAATGGATTAACTAAATAAATAAGAATGTAACCTTGTATTGAAGCAGTCTCTAGGTAGGTTACTCCAGGATTGATTAATCTGATAATCCACTGACCTCATCAGGGACCCTGTTTTCCCTATCTTTCTGCCGTGCCAGTCTCTGCACGGGAGGCTCTGTGTGTGGGCTGTCTCTTCCCATGGTTGACAGTGAATGGTTGCTTTTTCAGGTCTCCTGTCCGGACATAATCACGTCCAGCAGCAGAAGAGACTTCTCTTCCTGGATGATCTTTTTTAAGAAAACGGGCAATTTCCTACACGCCTCCCAGAAGAGTTCTCCTTACGTCTCCACGGTCAGAATTACAACATATGTCCATGCTAAATTGAGTGGATTTCAGTGTCTGGCTTAGTGAGAGCAAGTGGAAGAGTGTATCTTACTGAGATAAATCGGCTGCTTGGAATGGGTGTGTGTGCACGTGTTAGATTGTGGGATACACAGCTCCCCTCAGAGCAGAGCAGGGATTCATCCCAAAGCCTGGGCTTGTCTCACGCATTCCCCAAACTCACATGTGCATAAACGTTTACTGTGTGTGGCTATTATGAAAAATGTGACTGGGACAGATCCCAATGTTTGAGAGATTTACAGTTGTGATTATATTTGGGTTAGGTAAGTATTAACATGTGTTCACTTTCTCTGAATATTGGCCAAATGGTGTGTGGAGCAACTATGGTCTTGAAGAGTGTGACGTCCTAGCAACAGGACAACTTAGCTCCTCTGACCGGTGTTTTAGTCTCTTCTTACATAGCATCCCTTTCACTCTCTCCTGACGGAGGAGTAGTTGTGGCTAATGAGTCTGGGAAAGCAGACAGATTGAAGAGGCCCTTGAATTTCAGGCCAACGGATATAGACTTTTGTTTTCTCTAAGGAATATGGAGTCATTGAAGACTTCAGCCAGAAAATGACCCCCAACTGTGATTTAGGAAGATTAATTTATCAGAGTGGATGGGAAGAATTGATTGAGAGAAAAATCCGAGGTCTTTCCCTTTGTAGGAGGTATGACTCTCAGTCCATCAAGTCTAATGTACACGAAACACCCATTTCTTTCTTTCAGGTTGAGTTTTCTGATAGGGATAATAGAAAATTCAGTCTCTATCGTTGTTTGGCACTCCTCCCTTCCCAAGGACGCTCTCAAATCTCGAAACTTAATGAGGTACCTGAGAGGCTTGGGAAGGACCCCTACCCTCCACTCCATCATGGCTGCACTGACACCTGTAAAGTTGAGTGGCCTCCTGTGGTGTAGGGTATGGGAAGCTTTCCTACGTCTAGGATCCTTGGAGTCCAAGGTCCAGGTTCCCTGAAGACCACACAGCCCTCTCCTCTGAGTGGTGTTTCCTCTTCAGGGTGCTACCATCAGAAGTACTTGGGTAACTCCTCCCATCACCCTTTCCCAACCTCTGACCTCTTTTTAAATTTTATTTATTTATTTTTGGCTGCACCGGCTCTTCGTTGCTGCGCGCGGGCTTTCTCTAGTTGCGGCGAGCGGGGCCTACTCTTTGTTATGGTGCGTGGGCTTCATTGCGGTGGCTTCTCTTGTTGTGGAGCACGGGTTTTAGGTGCGTGGGCTTCAGTAGTTGTGGTACGTGGGCTCAGTAGTTGTGGCGCATGGGCTCACTTGCTCCGCAGCATGTGGGATCTTCCCGGACCAGGGCTCGAACCCGTGTCCCCTGCATTGGCAGACGGATTCTTAACCACTGCGCCCTCTGACGTCTTATTAAACTTTGCAATCAGTGGAATTTGTAGACTTCATGTGTAGAGTTTGATGTGTTTGGATAAATGGAATAGCCATATAACCACAGCCCAACCAAGATCCAGAACATTCCTCTCACTCAAGAAAGCTCCCTTTTGCCCCCTTCCTCTCAATCCTCCCCCCTACCCCAAGGCAGCCACTCTACTGAGTGCTGTCCCTATCAATTAGTGCACATGTTCTAGAATTTACTATAAATAGAATCCTTCGGCTTTCACTCAACATTGTATATATGAGACTCCTCCACACGGTTGTGTATATCAGTGTTCATTTTTGGTGTTTAGTATTACCTTTATATTGTTGCATAGTATTCTACTTCTTTTATTTTGTAAGTCTTTCCCTGTCTCTCCTCCTCTTTCCTTAAAAGCATCTCCTTTGTCCCCTTGTTGCCCTCAAAGGCATTAAGTGCGCTTTCTCCAATAAAAGCCAGAAAGGATTTTATGAGAGGCAAGGATGCACCAGGTGTTCAGCTGTCTTCATGGAATGGAGGAGGGAAATGACAACATGAAAACACACAAATTAATCTCAGGAAGTTATTAGCCCACCACTTAATTCTCCAGAAGAGAGAAAGTGCAGGCCTGAGTTAGCGTGGAGTGTGCGAACAGGGTCAAGAGAGTGGGTATGAGAAAGCTGGTTCAGAGCGGCTGTCGATGGAGTTCAGTGCATCCTGAGACCCAGGCAGAGGTGGAGGAAAGACCGTGCTGGGCCTGGGTCGGGGTGAGGAGGGATGTTGGGGCCGACAGCATAAACAGGAATAGAGCAGGTTTAGGCTGGAAAGTGATGAGTTCACTTTGGTACCTGTCGATTGTGAGGGGTGTATGGAAGGGAACAATGGAAATGTCCATGAGGCAGGTGGAAACAGAGATCTCTAGGTCAGTAGCACCTTCAGAACTGAAGATGAAGATCAAGAGTTATGGACAAAGAGGTGAATGCTGAAACCTTGAAAAAGGAAAGTTAAAGGAGAGAGACAAAGGCAAGGACAGGGCTTTGGAGAATGCCACGCAGGGGGCTCGAGGAGGAAGAGGAGTCTGAGGAGGAAGGAGTGGTGGTCACGGTATTAGCATGAGAGTCGCGGAGAGTGCAGTGTCTTGGGCATCAGGAGGCAGAGGACATTAAGGAAATTGCTGGCAGGAATGCCAAAAGCTGTAGAGTTGACCAAGACGAAGGCTGAAGAAAAGGTCATTACATTTCCCAACTGGAAGATCACTGGTGGCTTTTGAGGGATCAACCTCAGAAGAGAAATGGGAATTGCAGCAGGTTGCAAGCTGTTGTGGCGTAGGAGAGGGTCCTGAGACAGACCTAATGATTCTTTTTTTGTGTGTGTGCTACGTGGGCCTCTCACGGCTGTGGCCTCTCCCGTTGCGGAGCACAGACTCCGGACGCGCAGGCTCAGCGGCCATGGCTCACGGGCCCAGCCGCTCCGCGGCATGTGGGATCTTCCCGGACCGGGGCACGAACCCGTGTCCCCTGCATCGGCAGGCGGACTCAACCACTGCGCCACCAGGGAAGCCCAGACCTAATGATTCTTAACAGCTTTTTTCAAGAAGTGTGCACCTAAAGGAGTGAAAAAGGGTTCCATGTAGCAGAGTGGTGGAAGGAGGGGAGAGAGGACAGGTTGGGTGGGCTTGTTTATCCCAGGAAGTGGGGAGCATGCCCAAGGGCTGGGCGAAGGAGGCACGGTGAGAGAGTCGTTTAGTGGTTTCTGATTCAAGTTCCCAGAAGAGGTAAGAGCTGGTGGGATGGAAAGTGAGAGGGGGCAGGTTAACCCTGGAAAAGTGATGGGTCAGTCCTCTTCTTGGAAAGAGAGGAGAGGATGGGTGGGACACTCCTGGCTGAGGACGGCACAGCCCCAGCTCCAGTGGCTTGTCCTCAGCATAACGTGGCTCCTTCAGGGATTTTTTGTTCTATTTACTCTGAACGTGTGAAGTTGATAAAACATCCTGCTTAGGGTTCAGGAGGTTGGATATCAGCACAACATATAGAGGAGGCCTCTCCCAACTGCCCAAGGCTAGACGGTAGCGATCAGTCTCCCAAGAGTCAGTCTGTAGCCGGTCTCTCGTGTTGTGGCAGAGATCGCAGCAAACCCTAGGTTAGGGACCACACCATGATGTGTTAACAAGAGACACTGGCACAAGACCTTTGATCAGATTAATCAGGGATGCAATTACCCGGCACTACCACCTGAGATTAGCATTGGCTATAGAGGTTGGCAAGATGAACCTGGGAAATGCCAGACTTTGAATTCAGGTGACCTTCTGGTTTGTATTCATTTTCAGAATTGCATCTGCAGCATAAAAGGGGCTCTCAGAAGACTGGATGGGCTTCACAATGAATGTGATGCTGTGAGTGTACAGTTCCCTCAGGCCAGAGTGCTTCTCTACTCCTCCTCTACCACCAGTTGGTGGTACAGTGAGGCAGTGATGCTGTGATAATTTTACCCGACCCCAGGATCCTGGTTGTGTTCTGGAGGGTTGAAGTTGCCAGAAATCTGGCTAGGTCTTAAAAGGGATACATATTTTTTTAAACCCTAGCAAGTGGGGACTTCCCTGGTGGTTCAGTGGTTAAGACCCCATGCTTCCACTGCAGGGGGTACAGGTTTGATCCCTGGTCAGGGAACTAATATCCCACCTGCCGAGTGATGCAGCAAAACAACAACAACAATAACAGCAACAAAAAAACCCCCAAACTAGCCAGTATGGCCACTCAACAGGCCCAAATATACACAGATTGAAATATATGTTTTTTTGTTTTTGTTTTCGTTTTTTTTTTTTTGCGGTATGCGGGCCTCTCGCTGTTGTGGCCTCTCCCGTTGCGGAGCACAGGCTCCGGACACGCAGGCTCAGCGGCCATGGCTCACGGGCCCAGCCGCTCCGCGGCATGTGGGATCCTCCCGGACCGGGGCACGAACCCGCGTCCCCTGCGTCAGCAGGCGGACTCTCAACCACTGCGCCACCAGGGAAGCCCTGTAAGTATATTTTTGACCTTCTCGGCAGAGGCTAGTGGTCCAAGGCTGCTCCACTCATACACACTGTGGTGGCTTCCTTATCTGATAGTACAGATTTTATCACTGATGCTTCTGGAAAAAAAATGGCATTTCCCACCTCCCTTACCCACACATGTGGATCTTACAACTGCTTGTCAATTCCTTCTGTTACCGGTGCCTAACCTTAAACTACTTGTGGTGGGTGCTGCAGGCATTAACCTATGGAAGGATAAACGATGTATCTAGGAGGCCATCTTTCTGGAAGATGTCTGTACTCAAGGACACTAGTTTCTCTGAATGTTTAGACGACAGCTCCTAAGATTCTATCAGTGCCCACAGAGTGGGGAGAGCTCAGAAACCGGAGGCTGCAACAGTGTGTCCCCAGCGGCTTCCACCTCCCTCCTCCCTCCCGCCGTGGTCCCGGCCGTTTTTTTGCATGTGAACTCCCTCTGCCTGGGGGTGAGTGCGCCCGCCCGCACGTGGGGCCCCAGCAAGGTGTGCTCCAGGCCTCTGGGAACTTGCCTTGTGAAGGATGCTGGCAAATTAAACTGGCAACTGAAAAAAGTCAGAGCATTTCCAGGCCCTCTGCTGGGGGAGTGATTCCAGAGGGGAAGAGGCAGGGAAGACACATAGCTGGAAAATGGCCAAAGACATTGGGCGCTGGGCATCAGTCTGGCCAATGAACACCTCCTGAACGCCTATGAAGAAGCAGCTGCTCCAGATGCTACGGGCAAACACAGAGATCACAGAGACCAAACTTTGTCCTCTGTCTAGTAAGTCTGAGAGCACATGGAGGGGCACAGGGACAATTCCGGGCTGGGCAGAAGGAGGAACGAAGGCTTCTGTGAGGGTGAACCGAAAATTGTAGCCACCATACAGTAAGATGGCAATGTGTGTGGACGGGGTAGGTCTTGAATGACATGAAGAGGAGAGAAACAAAATTCTGGGGCTGGAAGGGACACTTGGCAATCCCCTCAATTTAAGGGTGGGGAAACCGAAGCCCCTCTTCAGTAGGATAAAGTGGTTTGTTCAAGGTCAAGGTCACTCAGTTATTTGGTACTCAGTGACTAATAGTACTACTACTAGTAGAATAATACCATAAATAATAGTACTAATAATACTGTATTATGAATGAGAGTGGTAATAACAGTACTAACAGTGCTACTAATAGCTGACATTATAGAGCACTTACTGTGTACCAGCCACTATTCTAAATGCTTTTGGTGTATTATCTAATCGAATACTCACAGCTGGTTATGTTGCGTTCACCTCTATTTCACAGATGGAAAAACAGAGACAGAAGAGTCCAAGTAGCCTGCCCAAAGCCATGGAGCCAGAAAGTGTTGGAACTGAGATTCACCCTATAGGCAGTCGGGCTCCAGAGCATGTGCGCTTCATTTCTGAGCTACACAGCCCCTCAGGCCTCTGAATTCTGGTCCAGTGCCCCTTGGACTGAGCACGTAGGGTACTGAAGAGACACTGAGCAAGGGAGTGACATGACAAAAGTGATATTTAAAGTTGATTCGTGTGGCTTCAGTGGTCGAGGTGGACTAGGGAAGAAATGGAGAAGAGAGACCAAGTAAAAGGTTGTCTAGATACAGGTGAAATGAACATCTGGACCACAGCAGGAATAGAGAAGATTGCATTGGACAGGAATGATCAGTTAGCCATCACTCACCCTCTAGTACAAATCAGCCTGTTGCTTATCCTCTTAGAAAACAAAACTCTGACCTGTAGAAGGAGGGATTGGAGAGAAGGAAGAAAACCAAAAAAGGGGAGAAATAGTACAGTAAAGAGAAGGGGCAAAGGGGCAAAAGTAAAAATGGAACAAATGTTGGTGGTTTCCCCCATATTTCTTACATACAGGTCCTGGTCTTTTGGGGATGGTTTAATGTACTTTGGGTAAACGCCTGTGTCAATTTGTCATTACAAGAGGGTAAGAAAGAATAGAACGAGAAAGATGCTGTCTCCTAGCGGGAGTGAGACCTTAACAAGGGAATAAACACCACGTTAGGAGCCCAGCTAGTTGTCAGGGATTGGGGATGCCCTCAGGGAAGGACTTGCTGCCCCCTTGCCGGGAGGCCTGTAGCAGACAGCCTACAGCAGTAGAGGGCCTCCCTGCCCCAGGGCTTGCCTTTGCTAGGCGACCCACACCTAGTGACCGACAGATATGTGGGTATAAAGGCTGGGACGTCTTCGCCCAATGTGGGCAACCCCAACAGGCCGTCTACACTGCAGAGCTCCCCGTGGGGACGGCGGAGGCTGGTCTTTGGCCGCATCGCAGCTCAGTTCTTCATCCTGCCTCTTTCCGTTCCCGCCGCCTGCCCACCAAACTGCAGGGTCGCTTCCCGGGGAACCCAGGGGCCATCAGGGAAGCCTCTGGCTGCCCCGTCTGCCACCCACTGCAGCGTGACTGCTGTGTTGGGGAGTGGGTGTCTCCTTCCTCCGTCACCAAGCACTTCCTCCCCGAAACTGTCTGCACCCTGGACGATGATCGGAGAAAACCTGCTCTTCGGGCAGGCAGAGGTGTAGCCACCTCCCTTGCTATAACCTTCAGACAGGCCCGAGCAGGATGGTTTATCTCGTTGTGGATCACAGGTGTTATATAGAGCGTGGAGTCCCTCAGAATTTTTTCCATTAGAAGTGATTTTTTATTTCTGTGAACTCCTCCGACTCCCCCAGGTGACCTCAGAGGTCTGGCAGCTCGGGATCTACTGACAGATCTTCAGAGAGACAGAGAGAAAAAGAGAGTGTGTGTGTCTGTGTGTGTGTGTCTGTGTGTATCTGTGTGTGTGTGTATGTGTGTGTCTGTGTGTGTGTCTCTGTGTGTATGTGTCTGTGTGCGTGCGTGTGTGTGTGTCTGTGTCTGTGTGTCTATGTATGTGTCTGTGTCTGTGTGTGTGTCTGTGTATGTGTCTGTGTGTCTGTGTGTGTCTGTTTCTGTGTGTGTGTGCGCACGCGTGTGTCTGTGTGTATGTGTCTGTGTGTGTCTGTGTATGTGTGTGTCTGTGTGTCTGTGTGTGTCTTTCTGTGTGTGTGTGCGCGTGTGTGTCTGTGTGTGTGTGTGTGTGTGTGTGTGTGTGTGTCTTAATTATAAGTAACCACAGAATCTGCTCCAGTAGAAAAAGGGGAATTCCCTGGGAGACACAGCGAGGCTCATGAAGTCCGAGGGCCAGCGTGCAACCCGGGACACGGAATGCTCCGGAGCACAGACAGGAGGGTCTCTGCAGCTGGCTGTTCTCCGGTCTGGGGTCTGCTTCTAGCCGGCCAGCTTCGGTTGCTTTCCTGTGTACGTGGTAGCAGCAGTCGCCCCTCAGTACCAGAGTCCACCTCACTGCAGATCTAGCTGCAACAGTTCATGGTTTCTGAATACCGATTCCAAATCCCAAATGCCAGGAAGGCAAGAATCTGGCTGCCCAGCTTGAGTGAGATGGCCATCCCAGCTCAACCAACTGCAGCCGGGGACTGGTGGCCAAGCATGCTGGGACCCCCATCTTCATTAGGGGCGCAGAGTCTCAGAGGAAGGGACCGTGGTAAGCTGGGGAGAGGACCCCTCCACAGAAGGATTAACCACATGTGTGAATCTGTCCATGGAGAGTTGGACTCGACAAGCAACAGGCTTTCGAATGAGGGATGACCAGATTTCTCAAAATACAATTCTCGGAGATGAATGTCCATGATAAAGAGAAGCAAAATTATACTTTAGAGGAACAGAATAGACACTGAATAGCTATTTGATTTACAGTCGTCCCCCCCTTATCCACAGGGGATACATTCTAAGACCCCCAGTGGATGCCTGAAACCATGAATAGTACCAAATCCTACATGTACTATGTTTTTCCTATACATACATACCTGTGATAAAGTTTAGTTTATAAATTAGACACAGTAAAAGATGAACAATAACTAATAATAAAATGGAACAATCATAACAATATACTGAAATAGGACTTCCCTGGTGTTTCAGTGGTTAAGAATCTGCCTGCCAATGCAGGGGACACCGGTTCAAGCCCTGGTCCGGGAAGATCCCACACACCGTGGAGCAACTAAGCCCATGAGCCACAACTACTGAACCTGCGCTCTACAGCCCGCGAGCCACAACTACTGAGCCTGTGTGCCGCAACTACTGAAGCCCGCATGCCTAGAGCCCGTGCTCCACAAGAAGTGAAGCCACTGCAATGAGAAGCCCGTACACCTCAACGGAAGAGTAGCCCCCGGTTGCTGCAACTAGAGAAAGCCCGTGTGCAGCAACGAAGACCCAATGCAGCCAAATAAATAAATAAATAAAATAATAATATACTGTAATAGAAGTCATGTGAATGGGTCTCTCTCAAGGTATCTTATTGTACAAACTGAATGCCTTTTCTGTCTTAACTAAGCACTTACCACGTGCTGTGGTCGTAAGTAACTTCTGCAGTTTGAGGTGCGCCAGCAAAATTAGCAGGGACTCCTTTTTCCTTCTTCACAATGTCACGGATAGATTTGTTCTTACTGTAGATCTTAGCAACCTCAGCATGTGATTTTTTTTTTCTCTCTTCTCATTACATCCAGAGCTTTCCCCTTTTCACTTAAAGGGAGCACTTTCTTTGGTTGGCATCCGAATTGCCAGCACCAGCGCTCTTGTGCATTGGGGTCATTATTCAGTAAAATAAGGGTGACGAACACAAGCCCGGAGGCATCCCAGCTGTTGCTCTGACACCGGTCGGCTCCTAAGTGACCAATAAGCGGCTGCGCCCAACAAAGCGCTGATTCACATCCGGGCGGGATTTAAAACCGCGCGAGATTTCATCATGCTGCTCAGAATGGCGCGCTCTTTAAAAGGTATGAACTGTTTTTTTCTGGAATTCGCTAATTAATATTTTCAGACCGTGGTTGACCGTGGGTAACCGAAACCGCAGAGAGCCAAACCGCAGGTAAGGGGACGGTTGTCCTTGTAAACGGGACAAAGGAGGCCAGGAAACAGACCCTGTTAGATGCTTCTGACTGGTTGTGAGAATAGCTGTATGTGGAGTCCAATATTTAAGGGAAAGAGCCTGTATCTGGATGTTGAGCTCTCGCTCAGTCTCGGAGTACTAGTTCCATGTGCATTCTGTCGGGCGAGCTGCTCTCAGGTGCTCCTTTTCAAGCACAGGACGTGAGCAGTTTCCGCAATATCCACCAGATGGTACCTTCCTACCAGAAATTCGGTTTCAGGCTGTGGAACTTCACGTTGCTTTTCCGCCCCGCAGACGAGCTGCAGAAATCAGACGCCTGACCGGCTGCAGTCAAAACGCAGAAAGCCGGAAAGAATGAATCCCCGGGGGAGTGGGGTAGGCTAGCCTACAGTCTTTTTATTTCCGAGAATATGGAACAGAAGTCGAGTGTCCTTTTTGTGGTGGGGCAGCGGCTGGCCGAGTGTGGACCAGAGTCATAGAGAAGGCCACGTGTGAGGGGAGGGCTGCGGGGTGAGCCCCCCCAAGAGGACCTGGCTATCCGAGTCCTCCCTCGGTGATGCCTCTGTGGTATCCCACCAGTTGCTAAACGCCAGTAGCTGCTGGCGTTTCTCTGACATTATAACCAGTAGCCCTCTTTAAAAAAAAAAAAAAAAAAAAGCCTTTGTTGGAGAGACTTCTTGTTTGTTCAACACTTTGGATTCTAAGACCTGAGCTGTAATCCCCACCCGCAGGGTTGTTTAGCATCCCTGGACTGGGGAAGGTCATGACGTTTACTGCAGGGTGACGGTCGTGTTCTGGTTTGCCTGGTACTTTCCTGCTTTTAGCACTGAGAGCAAAGCAAACCCAGATGGCCGGTCATCCTGGGTGACAGAAATGTACACCCCGGGGACAACACTAGACCTTCACACACGTTCAGTGAGCTGGGCGGCTGAGTGGGGCAGTGGGATAGTATTTTCAAATTATGAGTCACTTTACTGCTGGTGTTTTCTTAGCAGACCCCCTTTGCCCTGTTTAGCCAGTGAGATGCATGTCAGGAAGTCCAAAGCTCTGCAGAAAAGAGTTCTTTTCTTGGCTTTTGAGTTTCAGAAGTTTAGGCCCAAGGAGCTAGGGTAAAAATAACTTTATCACATATCATTTAAATCACCTCTAGAAACTCACCCAAGCTCAAATGTATGTTGTCTATGTCACACTTGGCCAAATATTTTCTATTGAAAAATTAATGTCACTACAAAATATGAAAGCATCCTTAAATGTTAAAAAAAAAAAAGTGTAGGCCTTCCCCGATAGACTTGGGAGCATAGGTAGTAAATAGACACAATGGTCCCAGGTTGGGGAGAGAGAAGGCAGTGCTGGGGGTGAAAAGAGACGGGGTGCTGGTGGGTCTGAGCCCAGGGAGGCCACGTTGCTCTCATCCACCTTCAGCCAAGTTCCCAGGGAAGGGCTGGGCTTATGGGACCTCGGGGTGAGGACCCGAGTCCCTGGGGGGAACACAGGAAGGGTGGGAGGGTCTCAGAGCAGAGAGGGCTTTCCCCTAGCCCCACAGCAGAGGGCCAGAAAGACCCAGGTGCCTTCGAGAGGCATAGAACCAGCAGGGGAGATCCGTGGGCTGGACGGCACCTTTCAGAGAGTGCACTGAATTGCATAGTGTCTCTTCCAAATTCACGTCCACCTGGAACCTCAGAATGTGACCTGATTTGGCAGTGGGGTCTTGCTGATATCCTCAAGTTAGGACGAGGTCATACTGGATTAGGGTGGGCCCTAATCCAGTAGTTTACTGTCCTTAGAAGTAGAGGAACATTTGGACAAGAGCTGCACACGCAGAGAGAAGACAGCCACGCGAAGATGGAGGCAGACATGGAGGTATGCAGCCACAAACCAGGGAACACCAAGAATTGCCAGCGACCACCAGAAGCGAGGAAGAAGCAGGGAAGGATTCTTTCCTAGAGCCTTTGGAAGGAGCATGGCTCTGCGGACACCTCAATTTCAGATTTCCAGCTTCCAGAACCGGGAGAGGATAAATTTCCGTTATTTAAAGCCACCCAGGTTGGGGTTCTCTGTTTCGGCAGCCCCAGCAAACTCATCCTGCCAGGAGTGGGGATGGTGGACGAGCAGTCAGCGTGGGTCACACGTGAGGGGCAGGTGGAGTGAGAGAGGCCCCTGTACATGCCAGCACTGAGGGCTGGGTGGGCCCGACTTGGCCCAGAACGTTTGCAGCCAGAGTCCTGAACTATAGGACATGACACTTCCCACATCAGGGAGAATGAGGCTTGGAACAGAAATTGAATAAGAAAAAAGTAAAACTTACTTTAAAACTTTTTTTTTTTTTTTTTTTTTTTACTGCTTGTGTTTGTAAACTAAAATGTAATACCGATTGTACACCCATTCTCTTATTTAAATCTCTGAAAAGTAAGGCCCATTATCCACATTTGATAGTCAAGGAGCTGAGCTTAGAGCGTCAACTGAGACTGCCGAGGGGTCTGTTGTGGCCCTGGGGTTCAGGCCCACCTCTGCCTGTCTGCCGAGCCTTCCTGCCTTTCCTTATCATTCCCCTGTTTTCCTGCTACTTGCCTGATATTTTGACCAAACTGAACCGGACCCTGTGCCCTACACACAACCCCGTACTTTCTGCTCGAGCCCACGGATCAGGCTGTATCTTTGTTGAATAGGTCCTTCCTTTCTTGTTTCCTGTCACAACCCTACCCTTCATTCCAGGCCCAGATCATGAAGCTTTTCCAAGTCTCCCAAACCAGCTGTCATCTCGTTTCAATTCTGGCAATCGTTTTGGGGCATCTTTGCAGGCAGCCTCCCTGCATTTCATATTCCTTTGTGTGCCTATGGTGCCCATGGTGCCCATGGCAGGTCTCAGCGCAGACCTACCGATTTGTTGGATGCAATCATTGCTAAAAGTAGTGCAGTACCGTATTCCACGTGCACTGTGGCCAGTACCTCTTGGCGTGAGTCCGAAGCAGGCCTTTATGATTTGGGAAGTCACCTCTTGCCCTGGCTGCGCTGATCCTGTGGATGGAAGGCTCTCTGTTATCAGGAACAGGATATCGTAGGCACTTACGGGTTTGACCTGTGACTTTCCAGAAAGGTGAGTGAAGAAGAATGAGCATTTGGGACCTTTTGTCTGAGAACCTGGTCTACTTGCTCTGGGGGTAGCCCTTCTGGCCTCCCTGATAAAGCAGATTGGGATCGTCAAGCCCCTTTTTCAGCGCCTCACTGACTGGGTTTCATCTCACAGCTTCCTCTGCTGATGCCTGAAATCCTTGAACTGGCTGCACTCATCTGCGTTCCGGAATCAGATCAGAAGGCCAGTTTTTCTGGGCGAGAAAAGGAGTGATTTAAATGTTCCCTGAGCTGCTGATGGCAGATTCTTTGCTGAGAATGGGTTTCAACTAGGAGGTGGAGGTTGGGCAGGGAGAGAGCAGAGGGCCCTGAGCTGACCCGCTGACCAGGGCCTGCTGGGCAGGAAGGAAGCAGCAATGGGTGGTGGGAAAGAAGGCTGGGGACCCAAAGGTGAGCTTTATTTCTACCCCCTTTTTTGTCCTGGGCCCTGTCTGATTCTACGCGAATGGATCTTTGACTTTTGATTTCAGAAACCCAAAAAGTAATTTTCTAAAATCATTTGTGAACACCAGAAAGTTGCCATTATTTATTGGATTAAATAGGAATGTTAACAATAAAAAATAACCCTCTGCCACATATAGTTGCCATCATTTCATAAAAGAAAGGTTTTAATGATAAAACATGTACTGGGAAAGACAATCTCAGAACAAAGCGTATTCCTTTAAATTGGATAAATAGTTTTATAGGCAAAAAAATGATTACCTCTCTCTGTCTCCCTTTGCTGTGGGCCCAGGAAACTGTTGGCAGAGGCTGGCATCCTGGCACCAACTGTTTTTTGAGAATCACATCCACCCGGGTTCTGAAACCCAACCAGTTTGTAGTTCAAGACACCATGCCTCCCCCTGGTGGCCAAAAGGAGCAGCTGTAGCAGCTAAAGGGCTCTCACAATATATTTAGGGCCGTGTCCTGTTGATTGTGTTCTTATACTTATTTCACCCACCATGCACTAAGGGTGGGGCTACGTAGGGTAGGGCCACATGAAGATGAAGAGAGCCAGGCCCCTACTATCAAGGAGATTTTCCATGACACTGACGTTTCAGACAAAAGTTAGCGAAAATGTTTGGATTTGTGTGTCAAAACATCAACTCCCCAGCAAGGTGGTTTTACTTCATCTCTGGGTCCAGAGGCCCAGGGTAGTCACAGACACCTCTGTGGTGGCATGCAATCGATCTGTCAGCATCCGAGCAGTCCTGTGAACTAGGGCCCATTGGCCACCTGGTGCTTTATCTCCATCTCTGCCCAGAAGCTTAGGCCCACAGGTGCTGAAGAAGCTGGAAAGAGACAGCACAGACAAAAGTGACCGTGCTGTTTCCCACAGGACATTCCTGCTCCCACCTCCTCGGTGTCTAAATCCTGCTTATCAGGCCATCCCCAGGTCAGGCAAGCCTACCTTTCCCACGAAGTCCTTCCATGCCTCCTCCAAACCCACAGTGACTCCTGTGCCCTCAGGACTACTCACTACCATCATTTTCTCTTATTTTATTTTTCAAGCAGACAGGAGATTTCCTGATGGCTGAGGCTGTGTTTTATCCGTTTTCTCTCCATCTCTGCTTCTCAAATGACATCCCAGAGCTTTCAATTTTCTCTTTTGTTATGCAGAGGAGCTGCCGACTTCCTTTCAAATATTAGAGCTGCACTTAAGCCTAATCAAAATATTTTGTCATCAAAAATGAGGAATTAAGTCAATTTAGGCCATTTGGCTGTAACAAAAAAATCCCCAAGTCTCTATGGCTTAAATTAAGTTTTTTCTTCCTAATTCTACATGGCCCATGTAGGTCGCTTGGGGGTAGGGTTACCTGAATTAACAAAGAAAAATACCCAGCTAAATTTGAATTTCAAATGATCAATCTTTTTTTGTTTAGTATGTCTCCAAAAATGCATACTAAAAGTTATTATTTTAATTATTTGAAATTCAAATTGAACTGTACATCCTGTATTTTAGCTGGCAACTCCACTTGGGGGTTACCTGTTGAGGTTCTTCTGTTGCCCTGGTGATATCTCAGTCTTGGCTTCCTTATTACATGAGGAAGACGTTGGCAGGACATTGGGAAGGATGAGAGGATGGAAAGGGTGGTACCCACAGCTCATTCTAGAAAGCAGAACTGAGGTTCAGGTATTGAGTAGATTAAAGATGGCTGCAGATTCTTTGCTATTCATCCCCTTGAATGTGGAGCAGCCTTAGTGGTCCAATAGAACCACTAGACCAATAGAATGTGGCCGAAGTGACACTGTATAACTTCCAGGGCTTGGTTAGAAGAAGGCTTGAAGTTCCCACCTTGGTCTCTTGGAACACTACCTCAAAGCCCCAGCTTACTTTGTAAGAAGTCTGACTACCTTGAGGCCACCATGTTGGCATAGTTACGTGTAGCTGCTCCAGCTGACAGTCCAGCTGAGCCCAGCCTTTCAGCCATTCACACCAAGGCCCCCCAACTATGAGTGAAGCTGTCTTGGATCCTCCAGTTCAGCCTAAGTATCACACCGTCTAAGTATCACAGCCTGATCTCAGTTGATGGTATGTGGAACTGAAACATCCCCCAGCTAAACTTGGCCTGAATTCCTGACCCATAAAATCACAACATATAATATGGAAATTGTCTTGAAGCCACTAAGATAGTGAAACAGATAATGTACACTTAACACTCACTCCTAGGTGCCTGATTTCCTTTTCTCTTTACCCAGATCCTTCATACTGCATGCCCGGATGCTATAACCAGATTTCACCAGTGAGGAGGTGTGATTAGCCTGGGGTCTCCACCTTCAACAGAGATGCTCCAGATAAACTCTTCTTTCAAGCAGAGTTTGAGCTACACCGCAGGTACAAGTTTCTTGTCAGCTTAAATCCAACAAGTAATCAGTCCAGTGTTGAGTGAGCATCTCCATGGGGAGGGAACTGTGCTGGATGGTGATGGAAGAGGGCCCTCACTGTATATATCGTGTGAAACAGCTCACTGTGGTTTAACAAGTGCACTCATATGCTTAATTAATTTGTTTCTTACCATTAGCTTATGAAGCAAATATTATTTTATTACACAGACAAGTAAATCAAAACCAGGTCACACAAGCAGTAAGTGCCGGAGATGGGATTTGAACTTAGGCTTATCCACCAATTATTTTCCACAATGTGAAAGCCTTAAAAGACAGATGCAAACCTTCATTTTACAAACGAGAAGATTGAGGACCAGTAAGAAGATAATATCACTGCTGTGCTTTATTACTAACCATGAATCTCTGGCTGGGAACACTCCAATCTGGCCCTAAAGGCTCTCTGGAGCGTAGACCAAAGCTGTGTTGAGTGAGTGTCTTCAGAACTGTTGCTTTAGGGGGGATAATGGAGGAGATGGTATCCGCGCCGCCCTTTCTTGTGTGTTCCCAGGGAACACGAGCCCTTGGTCGTTCTGTTTAGCTCCCGGCTGGGGTGTGTGGGAGCTATCACTTGGCTTGTGAACAGTTCATGGGTCCAAAGTGCTGGAGTGGTAGCGTGAGCTCTTCTCTGGAGAGAACATCCTCCCATGAAACCATCCATCCCTGTGGTCCAGGATGGGTCACAGAGACAGTTTCATCTTTGCTCCAGAGCATGGAAATGTAGAGGGACAGTGAATTGGTGGGACTGTTTGGGGATCGTAAGTCATTCAAAAGACCATCCCTGGCTTGTTCTGGATGTCTCGGTCTGCCAGGGTGGCCATATCCAAGTCAGCATCCATCAGCAGCTAGGGACACAAACTGTGTACAAATAGAGAGGGATCCTGTGTGACTTGGACAGGAAGTCCAAGTGGAGTCAGGCACTCTAAGTTGAAGTCTCTCTGGAGATTAAGTATTTATGAAGCGCTTTGTACCCGCAAAGTGAATTTCAATCATTTATCATCTAAAAACACCGTATCACTGTAACATACAAATATTTGTGTCATGGCTGATGACCCAAACTTGAACTCCTGCCTGTAAAAAGGGGGACATTGTCATGCACTTGGGATCTATTTTCAATGCTATGGTGAAGGAAGGTCAGGAATTTTAGAAACAAATATACGAGTCTTGATCCCGACCCATCATTACCATGCAAACCTGTAATTCTCTTGTGTGTCACTTCTGAAAACTCTGGCTCTCCTGTGGGCAGGCAGCAGTAAAAGGTGGATCCTTCTAGCTGAATCTCTAGTTAACTCTTTCCTCTGTATTCCACAACAAGATGATTTGCCTTTGTGTAGCCCTTTGTGTTCGAGATGACCAGATGACTGGGATGATGGTGATTTTGAATATGTGTATGGCTGAGAAGACCACACCAATTAGTTTTCATCTAGAGATTAAGGTGGACACTGCTTTGCCTTGTGGCAGTTGAAGCTGTTTTCAAAACCAGGGGCTGATTGTGGCTCTTTCTGAGATTACCAAGAAGACTCCAAGAAGCTGTGGCTACATTTTTTTTTTTTCCCTCTGACTGTTCAAATGATCCCATTTACAAAAGACTTTTCTCCTTAATCTAGCTAATCTCTCTAATTGTCTAAAACCCTACTTTGCTTTTTAGTTATAATTATTGACCATAGGGTCTAAAAGGAATTTTATAGACCATCGGGTTCAGCCTTCTTATTTTACTCATGAAGAAACTGAGAATCGAAAAGGTTGAAAGGAAGACGAGAATCCAAGTTTTCCAAGTCTTCCTTCCACTCTGTATTTCAGAATCTTGTGCTGTTGGATGTAATTAAATGTGTTCCCCCAGCTCCACTGAATGGTTTTTACCTTGGACTTTTCTACATTCCACAGCGTGCCTTGTATAGGGTTCATCCATAGCACAGCCAATTGGCAGTTGACTGGTAATGGCTGCCAGGAGACCTGTGTTGAGGAGTCAATCAGGCTGGCCCTCTGTCACTGGTCAAGTTTCTCTCCACATGTGACCTCTACCAAGAGGACTTGACCACCCCAGCTAAAGTACCTTTCCTCCTCCCTCTTCTCAGCCACTCCATCTCCTTTCCTTGCTTAATTGTCTTCCTCTCACCTCTCATTATCTGAAATACCCTTTCTTGTGTATTGCCTTCTTCTCCCAGTAGAATATAAGCTCCAGGAGGGCAGGGACTATGTTTACCTTGTTCACTGCAGTGTCTGCTGTGCCAGTTAGAGTGCTGACATGTAGGAAACACCCAGTAAATATCTGTGGAAGGGATGGCCAAGTGCCGTAATTGATTAGTGATGTCTGCCACGGGCACTGGATGTCAGTGCTAAGCTTTTGTCATCACAGGATTGGTTGTTAATAGCCAACCAATTCTGGATGTAAAACTAGTTTCCTGGGCTTCCCTGGTGGCGCAGTGGTTGAGAATCTGCCTGCCAATGCAGGGGACACAGGTTCGAGCCCTGGTCTGGGAAGATCCCACGTGCACAGAGCAACTAGGCCCGTGAGCCACAACTACGGTGCCTGCATGTCTGGAGCCTGTGCTCCGCAACAAGAGAGGCCGCAATAGTGTAAGGCCCGGGCCTCCGCTTGCTGCAACTAGAGAAAGCCCTCGCACAGAAACGAAGACCCAGCACAGCCAAAAATAAATACATTAATTAATTAAAAAAAAAAAAACTGGTTTCCTTCTGACATTCAGCTTGATTCTAGTCCATCTCCTGATGACCAGTTATTAGGTACTCTGGAAATAGGAATTTATCTTAATCACTAATTAAGAATTTAAAAGGAGAAGGCACATTTTCTGCTGTTATCCCCTTTTCTCAAAAGTATAATAGTGTCATATTCATCATGGAGCATCTATGACGTAGCACAATTCCTCACACAATAAATATTCACTGACCGTTGTTTTTTCAATGTCATTTTTTTTAGTGAGGTTTTTTTTTTAAAATTTATTCATGGCTGTGTTGGGTCTTCGTTGCTGCACGCGGGCTTTCTCCAGTTGCCGCGAGCGGGGGCTACTCTTCATTGCGGTGCACGGGCTTCTCATTGCAGTGGCTTCTCTTGTCGTGGAGCATGGGCTCTAGGCAGGCAGGCTTCAGTAGTTGTGGCATCCGGGTTCAGTAGTTGTGGCTCGTGGGCTCTAGAGCGCAGGCTTAGTAGTTGTGGTGCATGGGCTTTGTTGCTCCGTGGCATGTGAGATCTTCCCGGACCAGTGCTCGAGGCCATGTCCCCTGCATTGGCAGGCAGATTCTTAACCACTGTGCCACCAGGGAAGCCCTTCAATGTCATTTTGAAGGGATTCCCAACTTTCCTGCTGATCTAGAATAGCTGCACCAGAGACACACTACATAGTACACAGTACGCAGTGCACATTGGTGTGACTGATTGAGACCCAGGTGTGTAAAGCCATGAGCAAAGTTCAGGTAAATATCCAAATTAAACTGTCCTAAAGTAGGGTGAGCAGTATTCATTACCTTATCACTGAGTACTGGCTTTTCTCATCCATCCCCTCCTGGAAGTCAGTATCTGAAATTGGCTAGTGTGAGGAAGGAGAGATTTGAGAAAAATAAAAGACCAAAGAGAGAGTTAGTGCTTAAATATATTTGGAATTCATCTCTGTTTCTTTTAATCTCTTTTTAAAGAATGGTGGTAAATATGGAAACATTTATAGCAGGTAGAGGTTTTTGGAAGTTGACTCCTTTTTAACCCAATCCATACTGTTGTTTCATGTGAAAAACAAGATAGGAAGCAGTGCCCTGGTAAATCTGATTTAATATTTCCTAGGACTCTGGGGTTGTATACCATATACTCTCCTAAATCTGATGGCGTCAGTATGACCTGACATTTAATTAATTGCATAGACTATTTAAAATTAAAATAGCAACAGGCTCAGAGTTCTTTTCAAGCTTTAATACACTCTCCTTTTAAAAATATATTTTTCATAAATTACTCTGCTGTCTGGCAGGCCATCACATTCTTCAGTTTCTGTAATAAAAGGGGAATGGTGCTATGGGGATGGGGAATGGTGCTATGGGGGCGTGAAATACGAAACACAGAGGAGAACACCTTGGTTGAACATGAGCGGACAGTAATCAAGTCCGTTAATCAAAGTGCCTCTTAAATCTCTGCGAGTTGAAAACTGTAGCATCCAGGGATAGATTAAAGAGGAAATATAAATTGGCAGAAGAGCTTGCCTCGGCAGGTCACATCTCAGAGTCTCTGATTAACAGAGTGTTGCTTGCAGTGGGATTTGTTTTCCCTGGGTTATCTTTTGAAGTTTATTTTATAAAAAACAGTGCGTCTGAGCTGCAGTGTCTCCTCACGGCTGTGGAAAAATCACCAAATCAAATTGTAGAGAATCTTGCAAAGCTCTTCAGGCCAACACCTCCCATCTTTCCAACATCAGATTACCCTGACTCTCCTGACGCCCATGTAACACAAGTAACTCCTGTAGCCTTTTTATTCCCTCAATTCCAGTGTTCCATATCCAAGGCCACAAGGATTCCTCAGCACTTCCGAAGGGTATTTTAATCTTAGTGGTCACTGGTGCCATTTAGTCGTTTTTGGTTTGCTCATTATTTTATTCATCAACTCATTCAAAAATATTTCTTGATCATTTATGTCTAAGCCCAAAATCGCATGTGAGAAGAAAGGCGAAAAGACCCCATGACTATTTTCTGGGTGCTCGCAATACAGTGGCGAGAGAGGTCAGCATTTAGTACAAAATATGGCAGGGTCTGGCTACCCTGAGGCTCTCCGAGGTACAACGGGGGGCAAGTAGAAAGGAGCCCGGAAATCTCGGCGGGTTGCGCAGGGGAGGGTTCCCAGGGAAGTTCTCAGGTAGGAGAGGAGCTGGGAGGTTGGGAACAGGAAGCAAGGTGTGAGTAAACGCGTGTGCAAGGGAGTGGAGGTGACAGAATGTGGCTTGCTCAGAAACAGCAAGTGCAGCAAGAGTGATCGAGACTGAAGCGTGGAGGTGTGGGCAGCAGGCAGGAGCCAGGTCCTAGAGGATCCTATGCCAGGGGATAAGGGGAAGCCATCCAGGATTTTCAGGGTGAAATGCACTAGATTTGCATGTTGCAAAGACTGTTCCGATTTGAGTGATGGAGAAACCTAGAAGCTGAGCCCTAACCTGGGAGAGAAATGGCTAGAGCATGGGCTGCTAAGAGGAGTGGAAAAAGGAAATTTGGCGTATGTTCTAGAAATCTCCAGGGCTAATGTGAATTAGGCCACGTCTGGTGAGAAGGACGATGTTAACTTGTTCCAAGGTTGCTTTTACTTTGATTTGCTCGTGAAACCTCAAGAAGGCAGCTGATATGCCATTTGTGACATGAGGACGAAGGAAGGTCTCCCACGGCTCCTCTTGTTTCTAGAGATGTCCCGTAGTTTGAATGTTTTGGCAGTCCACTTAGTGAGATGTCTGCCAGCTCAGAGAGGCCAAGGGCCGGGGGTTTCATGGCCCTGACACATCAGCACCTGGGACCACTGCTAGTTCCACACGAGGCCAGTCACACCCTCACGCTAAGGTCTGAATTCTGGGTCTTAAGATCCTGGATTGAGCAATTTCCCCCTTTTCCTATGTGTTTTGTTTTTCTTTATCCTAAAGTGAGATTGGAGAAGGGTAGAAACTTCAGGACATTTGAGTTTGAGCCGTTTGTGGGACTCAGGGAAGATTTGGGTCTGGGGTCGGAGTTTGGGTCATATTTGAGATTTAAAAAAAAGACGGGGTGGAAACCACCGAGGCATGGGAATGATGGAGAATGTGTAGGGCATCAGGACAGAGCCTGGAAAACATTCGTATTTAATGAGAAGAGGAGTGTTATGGACTGAATGTTTGTGTCCCCCCCGCCCCCCAAATTCGTGTGTTGAAAGCCTGACTCTCACTGTGCTGGTATTTAAAGATGGGGCCTTTGGGAATCAATTGTTGTTAGATGAGGCCACGAGGGTGGGCTCCTCAAGATGGCGTTAAGTGGCCTTGTACGAAGAGACAGAGCTCTCCCCCCGGCCCCCGAGCGCACGCACCAAGAAAAGGCCATGGAAGACACGCAGAGAAGGTGCCGTCTGCAAGCCAGGAAGAGCACTTTCGCCAGGCGCTGAATCCGCCTGCATCTTTCTTGGACATCCCACCTCCAGAACTCTGAGAGATAAACTTCTGCTGTGTAAGCCACCCAGTCTGGAGTTTTGTTATGACAGCCCAGGCTAAGACAAGGAGCCAAAGAAGAAGAATAAAAACGCTGATGAGACAGCTAAAGGGAGAAGCTTGGGGTAGTAGCTTCATGGAGGTTAAAGGATTAGACAGATTTAGGAAGGAAGAAGTGGTCCTCCAGCTGTGTCTAGAGAGATCCAAATCGGAGGTGTCTACTGGGCTCTATCAGTTGATTTTAGGCTTAAAGGCTTGCGTTGTCCTCCATGTGTGCATTATGGGTGGCTCTTTCAGGTGGGATAAACTGATTAAGAACCACTGTAAAGCGTATTTCCTACTTGATTGTGCCCATTCTGATCACTGACAAAGTTTTGATTAAAATTCTATGGTTTTTTTCTTTCATATTGCAATGGTAGCAGCTATTCGTTATACGAAAAACGGAAAATTTAGATTAGGATAAAAAAAGGAAACAAATATTAAAAAATCTTCCATATTATTATTATCTAGAGAAACTACTTTTTTTTTTTTTTTTTTTTTGCGGTACACGGGCCTCTCACTGCCGCGGCCTCTCCTGCCGCGGAGCGCAGGCCCTGGCCCACGGGCCCAGCCGCTCCGCGGCATGTGGGATCTTCCCGGACTGGGGCACGAACCCGCGTTCCCCGCATTGGCAGGCGGACTCCCAACCACTGCGCCACCAGGGAAGCCCGAGAAACTGCTTTTAAAATTTCATTTTGGTATTTATATTCTTCCTCTCTCTCTCCATGTATAGTAGATGTGTATATATGTGTACATATATGTATCATATAAATACAATGGGATCATATTATTTTGTGACCTGCTTTTTTCAACCTAGTGAACTCATTCGAGGCCAATAAATATTTCTGCACGGAATAACTTTTTAGATGGTTCTAACCTATCTGGTACTGTTGGACATTTAGGTTGCTATTATAAATGATAATGTAATGACTGTCCTTATAGCCCCAAATTCATTCACATTCTTAATTAGTTCCTTTGGTTAACTTCCTTAAAGTAGAATTTTAGGGTCAAAAAGTGTTCACACTTTAAAGAAAGTACAGGAGTGTCCACACGTTTGTATGCTACATGTATGAAATATCAAGAAATATTCTTTAAGTCAGAATTGGTTGAGCGTGACTAATTCCTCACCATTTTTTTGGGAGACCCTTATACAGTTTACCATGCACATTTATATAAATGTAATCTAAAAGATTTACAGCAAATTCTGATGCCAACTTTTAGTTCTTTCACACCAAGGAAGTAGCTAGAGCCCATAAGCAGTGGGAACAAGAGAGCAGTCTCTTTTAGACTATTTTGGCTATTTCTCTACTTATCCACATACTGCAGTGATTTGTGCTAAATTCTTAGTATTTACTTGTGTACTTGTCCAAAGTTCTGTCTCGAGGCATTGACTTTTTCTTAACTAATTTCTGTGGAAGATTTTTACTGCTTGCTAGGTGCCTGCTTTTCTACTGATGAGAAGTGGCTCTGTGAGGTATGTCCTCTGCCTTTCTGGGTAGAAGTTCTGTGCTCTGTGTGGTGATAAGAAGTTTGGGGGACCATGGTGGTCAAGGAGCATTTCAAATCTGTTCTGTTGGGAAGCGTTGCATGTAGGTGGCAGACTGAGGTGAAGATGGATCCTTCTTGTGCCGTATTACAGTGATTTCCCACAGAGAGCTCACCACACATGTAACCACTTCATGTGTTCACGCAGTGAACACTTATCAAGGATCCACCATGTGCCGGGCGCCACTTGCAGGCAAAACAGACAATACTTCTGTCCACCTGGAGCTTCCATTCTAGTAGGGGATTCAGACAGAAAGTGTATAAGAAGTAATCAAGGTAACATCACATAATTTTATTTTATTGAAGTATAGTTGGTTTACAGTATTGTGTTAGTTTCAGGTGTATAACATAATGATTCACCTTTTTTGCAGATTATATTCCATTAAAAATTATTATAAGCTATTGGGTATAATTAATTCCCTGTGCTCCACAGTAAACCCTTTTTTTTGTATAGTAGATTGTGTCTGTTATACAGTAAACCCTTTTTTGTATAGTAGATTGTGTCTGTTAATCCCATGCTCCTAATTTGTCCCTCCCGCCATCCCTCTCCTCATTGCATATCACACAGTTTTAAATGTCATGGTGACAATAGAACTGACTGATGCAGTAAGTGTAGCAGAGGTCACGGTGGTGGGAACACATCATTGGGTTGGGTGAACAGGTGATGCTTGAGTTGAAGGTTGGATAAGGAGAAGGGGCCGGCTTTGGGAAGATCTGACAGCAGGGTGTTTAATGGAGAAGAACAGAAGTGCAAAACTCCCTCAGGGGACCAGTTTGGGTGTATTTCAGTCACAGAAAGAAGGCCAGGTTGGCTGGGGCAGAGTCAGTGCACAGAGGGTAGTCAGAGATGAGCTGAAGGGGCAGGTGGAGAGAGATGACATGGAGACTTTGGGGTCATGTTAAGGAAACTGGATGCTTTCAAAGTGTGATGAGATGCTTCACTGTGCTTAGGCAGGAGAGTGGCATGTCTGTTTTACATTTGTAAAAGATTGTAGGAAGTGAATCAGAGAAGGGAATTCTGTCGAAGCGAAGGGAGTAGAGAGCTCTCTTGTCATGGAATAAACAAGGGATTCCTAGGAAGAGTGAATACTAAACTGTGTTGAATTCTTCTGAGAGGATGAGTAAGATGAGGACAGAAAAACATCTTTTGAATTTAGCAAGATGGAGGCCATCGAGGACCTGGACAAGAGAAGCTTCATGACAGAGATCAGGATGGAGAACAGATTGGAGTGGGTTGAACAGACAAAGGTGCCCTGGGAAGAGACTGAAATGGAGCAGCTCTGGGCTTGCAGATGACCACACAGCTAAGGATAGAAGTAAGGCAAAGAGATAAAAAGGGGATCAAGGGACACTCTACATACTGAGCGGGGTTACCTCTAGCCCCTTTGCCTTTCCCAGCAACCAGAATGCGGGCAGTCATACCTAAGAGACTTCTGCCTGGAGACACCGACTAGGGTGAGATAAAAGAACTCCTGACACTGACATTTGAGGAGCCACAACAAAGGAGTCTGGTCCCCACTCTCTGACTGTACAGTGTGCTCACCAGTTAGCACACTGCACCCACACACAAATAGTTTCCAGTCATGAGTGCCTCACTTTTAAACAGGAAGAAAAAGCCAGTGAAAAACATATATTTAAAATAACCCTCTACAATGAAAGACAGAGAAGAAAGTGAACAAACTGGGGGGCGGGAGGGAAGGAGAAAAGAAACCAGAGAAAGCAGACAATGTGGAGGTCAGACCAACACTAAAAAAGAACCCTGTAATTAATATCTTCAGAGGCATAAGAGAAAATTTTATGTTCATGGAAAAGAATAGGGTACTATAAAAAGGAACATTTAGAGAGAGAAGATAGAAGGTTGGAAATTTACATAAACATACTACAATATATAAAGTAGATAACTAGTAAGAACCTACTGTATAGCACAGGGAACTCTTCTCAGTACTCTGTAATGACCTATGTGGGAAAAGAATCTAAAAAAGAGTGGACATATGTATATGTATAACTGATTGACTTTGCTAACACAACAGAAACTAACAGCAGAAACTATACAACATTGTAAATCAACTATACTCCAGTAAAAATTAATTTAAAAATATGCTAGAGAGATTGGTATTAAAGTTAAGGAAATCTTTCTGATTGTAAAACATGACAACAACAAAAAGAGAAAAAAGTTAAAAATTGATATGCTATGGTAAAATTAAAATAAGAAAAAGGAAGCTCAACTGTTGGTCAACTCAAGATTTAAAATTATAAGAAAACAGAAAATGAAATGAAATGCTCACTAGTAAATAAAATGAAAAAAAGCATATTTATTGACATAGAACAATAGTTATAATTAAGTGAAAATGCACATTAAAGAATGTTGTTTTTTAAAAAATTATATTTATGCAAAACAAAGTATAGAGGATATATATCAAAATAAGCATATGAATGGATTGTGAGATTACGGGTTGTGTTAGTTAGGACAGGCTGAACTGTTGTAACAAATAGACCCCAACCGCCAATGGCTCAAATATTTTTAAGCAGCTTTATTAAATATAATTCATATACAATACTGTTATTTAAAATGTACGATTCAACCTTTTTTAGTGTATTCACAGATATGTACAACCATCACCATAGTAAGTTTTAAGCATTTTCATCTCCGCAAAAAGTAACCCCAGACTCTTTGGCTATCACCCTTCTATCCCCCCATTGACAAGCTCCCAACCGTAAGCAACCACCTATCTGCTTTCTGACTCTGTAGATTTCCCTATCCTGGACATTTCATGTGAATGAAATAATGGCATTTGTGGTCTTTTGTGACTGCCTTCTTTCCCTTCGCATAATGTTTTTGAGGTTTGTTCATGTTGTGGAATTCATCAGCACTTCATTCCCTTTTATGGCTGAATAATATTCCATCGTGTGGCTAAACCACAATTTGGTAATCAGTTTGTCGTTTGTTGGATGTTTGGGTTGTTTCTAACTTTGCCTATTATAATGTTGCTATAAACATTCATGTATAAGTTTTCATGTGGACGTATGTTTTAACTTCTCTTGGGTATATACCTAGGAGTAGAGTTGGTGGGTTACACTGTAACTCTATATTTGATTATTTGAGGAATTGCCAGATTGTTTACCAAAGTGGCCGCACCATTTTAAATTCCCACCAGCTTTGTATGAAGGTCCCATTTTCTCCACTTCCTAACCAACACTTGTTGTTATATGACATTTGATTATAGTCATCCTATGGGTGTGAATAGGTATCTTATTGGGATTTTGATTTGCATTTCCCTGATGACTAGTGATGCCACGTATCTTTGCAAGTTCTTACTGGCCGTTTGCATATCTTCCTTGGGAAAACGCTTATTCAGAGCCTTTGCCTATTTGTAAACTGAGTTTTTGCCTTTTTACTGTTGAATTCTTTAAGTAAAAGCTCTTTATATATTCTAGATACAAGTCCCTTATCAGATATATGATTTGAAAATATTTTCTCCCATTCTGTGGATTGTCTTTTTTATTTTCTTGATGGTGTCCTTTGCAGCACAAAAGGTTTTAATTTAATTTATTTCTTTGGCTGCATCAGGTCTTCGGTGCGGCATGTAGGATCTTTGTTGTGGCGTGCAGGCTCTTCATTGCAGCGCGTAGCGTTCTTTCTAGTTCTGGTTTTCTCTCTCTAGCTGTGGTGTGGGAGCTCCAGAGCATGTGGGCTCTGCAGTTTGTGGCACGCGGGCTCCCTCGTTGAGGCGCACAGCCTCTGTAGTTGTGATGCGTGGGCTTGGTAGTTGTGGTGCACAGGCTTAGTTACCCCACGGCATGTGGGGTCTTTGTTCCCTGATCAGGGATCAAACCCGCATCCCCTGCGTTGGAAGGCAGATTCTTTACCACTGGACCACGAGGGAAGTCCCCAAAAGGTTTTAATTTTGATGAAGTCCAATTTGTCTATTTTTTCTCTTTTTGCTTGTGCTTTTGGTGTCACATCTAAGAATCCTTTGCCAAATCTCAAGTCATGAAGGTTTACCTCTATGTTTTCTTCTAAGAGTTTTATAGTTTTACTTCTTACATTTTGGTCTTCGATTCAATTTTTGTTTGGTTTGAATATGGTGTGAGGTAAAGTTTTAGTTTAATTCTTTTGAATGTGCCTAATCAGTTGTCCCACTGCCGTTTGTTGAAACAACTATTCTTTCTCCCTTGAATGCTGTTGACACTCTTGTGGAAAATTGGTTGACCATTGATGTGTGGATTTACTTCTGGACTCTGAATTCTATTCCATTCATTTAAATGCCCATCGATATGTGAGTACCACTTTTTGATTAACATTGCTTTGTGGTAATTATCAAACTGGAAAGTGTGACTCCTCCCATTTGTCCTCCTTTTTCTGAATTGTATTGGCTATTCTGGTCCCTTGCAATTCAATATGGATTTAGAATTGGCTTGTCAGTTTCTACAAAGAAGTCAGCTAGGATTCTGAATAGATGTTGCTTTGAATCTGCAGATCATTTTGGGGATTATTACCATCTTAATATTGTCTTCTGATCCATAAACATGGCATATTTATCCATTTGTTTAGCTCTTCTTTAATTTCTTTTGATAATGTTTTGTAGCTTTCAGCATATACATTTTGTACTTCTTTGTTAATTTATTTGTAAGTATTTTATTCTTTTTAATGCTATTGTGAATTGAATTGTTTTCATAAATTTATTTTTGGATAATTTATTGCAAGTGTATAAAATACAATTGATTTTTGTGTAACTTATCTTGTTTCCTATAACTTTGCCACACTCATTTATTTATTAGTTTTACTAGGCTTTTGTTGGATTCATTAGAATTGTCTATGTACAAGGTCATGTCATCTGTGAATAGAGATAATTTTACTTCTTTTTTACAATCTGGTTTCCTTTTATTTCTTTTTCTTCACTAATTGCTATTTACAAACTGAATATTTGTGTCTCCCTAAAATTCATATATTTAAATCCTACTCCCCAATGTGATTGTATTAGGAGGTGTGGCCTTTCATAGGTGATCAAGTTATGAGGGCAGAGCCCTCCTGAATGGAATTAGTGCCCTTATAAAATAGGCTGTAGAGAGATCCCTTGACCTTTTTTCTGTGTGAGGACACAATGAAAAGACTGATCTATGAACCAGGAAGCTGTGCTCACCAGACAGTCTGTTGGCTCCGTAATCTTGGACTTCCCAACCTTCTGAACTGTGAAAAATAAATATTTGTTGTTTAAGTCACCCAGTCTGTGGTATTTTTTAAAATAGCGTCTCAAATGGACTAATTGCCCTGGCTAGAACATCAGTACAAGGTTGAATAGAAGTGGGCAAGAATGGACATCCTTGTCTTTTTCCTGATCTCAGCAGGAAAACTTTCAGTCTTTCACCAGCAAGTAGGAAGTTAGCTCTGGGATCTTCATAGGTGCCCTTTATCAGGTTGAGGATATTCCCTTCTGTTCTTAGCTTGTTGTCTGTTTTTATCCTGAAAGAGTGTTGGATTTCATCAACTGTTTTTTCTGTGTCTTTGAGATGATCATGAAATTTTTGTTTTTATCTATATATGATGTATTACATTAATTGGTTTTCCAGTGTTTAACCAACCTTGCATCCCTGGGATAAATTCCACTTGGTCATAGCTTTTATATATTACAGGAAGAGGAAAGAGCATAGAGGAGTATACATGGGGGTTTTGTGGCCCATGCCAATAAGTAGAACATATTACTACCAGTCACATTAGTGAGAAGAAATGATGTGTCTCACTCACCAATGGAATGTAAGTGTTTCCCTGAACTGCAAGGGGTGCTGGGAAATGCAGTTTACCATGTGCTTAGCAGTTTCCCCACATGGATACTTTTTCTCATCCTTTTTTTTTTGCGGTACGTGGGCCTCCCTCTGCTGCGGCGTCTCCTGTTGTGGAGCACAGGCTCCGGACGTGCAGGCTCAGCGGCCATGGCTCACGGGCCCAGCCGCTCCGCGGCATGTGGGATCTTCCCGGACCGGGGCACGAACCCGTGTCCCCTGCATTGGCAGGCGGACTCTCAACCACTGCGCCACCAGGGAAGCCCTCATCCTTTTTTTTTTAAATTGAGTATAGTGAAATGATTCAGTTATACATATACATATATATATATACACATTCTTTTTCATATTATTTTCCATTATGGGTTATCACAGGATATTGAATATAGTTCCCTGTGCTATACAGTAGGACCTTGTTGTTTATCCATCCTCTATATAATAGTTTGCATCTGCTCATCCCAACCTCCCTGTCTATCCCTCCCCCTCCCCTCCTCCCCCTTGGCAACCACAAGCCTGTTCTTTATTTCTGTGAGTCTGTTTCTGTTTCATAGACAGGTTCATTTGTGTCATATTTTAGATTCCACATATAAGTGATACCATATGGTATTTGTCTCTCTTTCCGACTGACTTCACTTAGTATGATCATCTCTAGGTGCATCCGCCACATGGATACTTTTAATTTTCTCAGAGCTCATCTGTATTTTCTAACTTCCCACAATGAATTTATTTTTATAACACCATATAAATATAAATTTAATTAAAAATAGAGACTAGGCAATGAAAAAGTAGAGATAGAATGTATATGAACAATTCTTTCTGAGAAGTTTTGCTGGTGCCACTTCTGGAGGAGGGGACTAGGTTAAGAGAAATATGGAGATTATTGTTAAATATGGAGATTCTAGCATATTCTTGCAAGCTGAGAATTATTCAAGAGGGAGGAAACAACTGATAATGAGTTTTTGAGTCGGCTGCCCTTAAAACCTTTATGGACTCTCTTTCTTACTAGAGAAAGGAGAAAGAAGAAAAGGAAAAAAAGTGGAAAAGTGGTCACCCATTCTATTTCCACTCACTTGGGATTTCAAAGCTTTTTCTGAAAGACTTGTAAGCAGAAAAAAACAGTGTTTATTGAGCTTGACAATGTTAACAAATTGTGAAAATTTTAAAGGTAATTATTGTTCTTTTTCTAAAAAAATTCCTTTGATATGCTAATAGTTTTAATTAGGGTCACTAACTACAGAAACTTAGGTTGCAAAGAATGCCAGAACAACACACTGATGTGCAGAGTGTGAGTAGATTGCTATTTACCAACGAACTTTATGACACAAAAATGAGACCATCATGCAATGGGGCTACTCTCACTAACTTTCATGGAACTAGCTCCAATATCAGACAATCTTCTGAAAAATTTCATAAGTAATGAAAAGGAGGTCCTATGGGAATCTATTCAAAGTAAAGGGTTAGTTTTCACTGAGGCAGTTGGGATCAGTTTCAGGGAGGAAGTGGCATTTGAGCAAATTCTGGAAGGCCAGTAGGATTTTGACAGGGTACTTGGAGAGAAGACATTATGGGCTGGGAGTGACCATATGGCTGGAAAGCAGAAGACAGGTTTTGGGAGGAACTAGGAATTGGCTTGGCTGTGGCCGGTGAACATGAAGAGAGGGTCAGGAGAAGGCAAGTGCAGGGAGGGTGGTGACCGGCACAGCATGGAGGGTCTTGAATGCCAGCTTAAGGCACTGTGCTTTCTGCTCTGAGTCCTGACCAGTGTTTGGAAAAATTTACCTACAAATAGCGTGGAGAGGGAGGTGAGGAGGGGAAAAATACTGGAAGCAGATTAGAAGGAGGTGACTGCCACCCATGGTTTGTTCAGGAGGTAATGGAGACGTTGTCTACAGTTGACACAGAAAGATGTCGGGGAGATATTGAGACTCCCCTGGAGTGTGAGGAAGAGATTTTGCAACTTCCAGAGGGAACAGAGTGGTGATCACAGGTCCGAGGGACTCTTTGATCCTTCCCTACGTGGGGAACAGAGAAAGTTTGAGGCAGATGCCATTTTAAGAGCCAACCTGTGGATTCTCTTTGCAAAGAGCACGCTTGCAAACTCTCAAGGGAAACCAATCCTTCATGCTGTTAAAGTTTCACAAGTTGTGGCATAGATTGTTCTTCAAACGCCAAATCTACCAAAGAACAAATCACCAAGAGGCACCCTGAGGTTTGCAGCATATGGCTCTGTATGTAGCCTTGGACGTACTGAGCTCTGTCCCCTCTAAGGCTGGATGCTGCAGCCCTGCCCCATCCAGTCACCTAACGCTCACCTGGAAAAGTCCTCTTCTTTAGTGGGATTAAGTCACAAAGGTCCTCACAGGCAAACGCGCCTGCTCCGGCTGGCTGATCCTGGGCGTTTATGCTCCAGGCACTTCCCTCTGTGAATGTGTTGTTGGCAACCTCACTCTCCCGGTCGCCCAATCCTTTGTTCATTTATCACGTTGTATTCATGTGGCAAGTCTTCACTGAGCACTTTCAGGCTGTCTGCTTCCCTGACTGCACAGACATGGCCTTGGTGGTGAAGACAGACAAACAGACTGGGAACTGTAGAACTCTATGAAGAGTGCTCTGCTGCAGGGGTAGGGGGATACACAAAGTGCCAAGGGAGCACAAGGGAGGCGTGTCAGAAATGCTTCCAGAAGTTAGTGACCCACAGAGAACTTCAGTCATCTTGGATGAATTCCTCTCTCATACTCCAATCCCCACACATAATCATCAGTAAATCCTGTTGGGGCTTCCCTGGTGGCGCAGTGGTTGAGAGTCCGCCTGCCGATGCAGGGGACACAGGTTCGTGCCCCGGTCCGGGAGGATCCCACGTGCTGCGGAGCAGCTGGGCCCATGAGCCATGGCCGCTGAGCCTGCGCGTCCGGAGCCTGTGCTCTGTAATGGGAGAGGCCACAACAGTGAGAGGCCCACGTACCGCAAAATAAAACTTAAATTAAAAAGAAATTAATTAAAAAAAAAAATAAATTCTGTTGATTTTCCCCTATAATCTCTGTCAGCTCAGTTCTTTCCTTTCTACTACCTTCTCATAAAGGAACTTTCATAATAGCTTCCCTGGAAGGCAGGTGCTTAGAGGAGCCAGGCAGGCCTGGGCCTTCCAGCTATGTGGCCTTGAGCAAGTTATTAAACCTCTCTTGGTCTCAGTCTCTTCAACTAAAGAATGGGGACAGCAAAGCCTCCCTCATAGATATATGATGAAGAACCAATAAGATAATAGTTTAAGAACACCCCCAGGCCTGGCATTTAACAGATAACCATTCCAGTCTCTTCCCTGTGCATGCAATGTCTTCCTTTGTTTAATATACTCTGCCCACAACTGCTGAATTTATCTTCCCCTAGCTTTAATCTTATCTCTCCTTTGCTTGAAAACTTTCAGATTCCCATAGTCTATAGAATAAAGTCTGAATCAGTCAGGAAAGAGGCACACACTCTAAGGAATGAGGGAAGAGAGTGTAAGGAAGGAGAAAGACTCCATGAGTACAGGACAGGGACCCAGATAATGCAGGCAGCTGGGCACCTGGAAGGTTCCCTGAAGAAGTGATCTCTGAGCTGCGGTGTTTTTTTTGTTTTTTGTTTTTTTTGGCCGCTTGGCCTGTGGGATCTGAGTTCCCCGACCAGGGATCGAACCCACACCCCCTACATTGGAAGTGTGGAGTCTTAACCACTGGACCGCCAGGGAAGTCCCCCTTTTTTTTTTCCTGAGCTGTGATCTGGATGAAAGGAGTTTACTAGGTCAAAAGAGGGGCAGAGGAGGTGGGAGGTGGGAAGAACATTCCAGCGAGGCTGGAGTGCTGAGAGCAGGCAAGAGATAGGGGATGAGAGCCAGGGACCCGCCCAGGACACAGAGCCTGGCAGGCCAAGAGTTTGTGGAATAATTTCCATGTTTGAGCCAACGGGAGCCATGGGAAAGTTTTAAGCTCTGTTAGTTTAGACATCAATTTCTCTTGTTAAGAAGGACAATCTCTGTATTCTTATAGTAAACATCAAAGGTGCTCAAGAAATTTGACTGATGAAGTGGATGCAATTGTAATTGTAGAAATAGCGGAAAAGAAATCTGGGAGTTGAATTTCCTGATTGTTTGGGTGAGAGTTCATTGAGACTACGGCGCGATTCGCCAGCCACAGAGTGTCTGAGGGCTGCTGCTGAGATGGAGTTTGAGTTGATCCTGCTCTCCAGGAACATGCAGCTGTGACTAAAATACCCTGCATTTCCCCAGAGTAAGAAAACTCACGCTATCCCAGAGACCCAGACAAAGGGGAATTAGCTCGCTTGCACCGGAGCTTGGGGACCGGAAAGCTGATGGAGGCTTTGCCGGTTCTTGGGTCTCTATGGAAACGGGCATATTCTGGGGAAGTTTTTTTCTTGGGAAGAAGAAGAGTGTTGGCTGCTTCCTTTCCTCTGGACACGCTCAGATGCAAGAGCATGAAGCAGCTGTCTCCAGGTTCACTGCAGACATGGGGCCATTCTACTGTTTCTGCCTTCTCACTCCAGTCCGCCCTCCTGTAGCGCTCACTGGAGCTCTAGTACCTGGTGTATCCAGCTGTCCCACAAAGAGTGAGGGCTCAGTAACGGGAGACACAAGCCACAAAACCAAGAGCCATGTGCCTAGTTCATCCTTGGATCTCCGGGCCTAGGATAGCATCTTCCACAGAGTGAATGTTCAACCATTTGTAGCAAAAAGAGGTGTGAAAAATGGAAAGGAACGATAGCCAAGTTCCCAGGTGGCCCTCTTCCTTAGAGTTGAGAAGCAAAAACACGTAGCTCAGGCCTCTCAAATTCTATGCGCATACAATTGACTAGAGTTCTTGTTCTGATTTAGTAACTTTGGGGTGCAACCAGAAGTTCTGCGTTTCTAACAGGCTCCCAGGTGATGCTCCCTTGGATCAGCCATTGGGTAGCAAAGAAGTAGATGGAAGAGCCGACTACACAGTCAAATTCTGAGAAAGGGCAAAAATCACTTATAACATTTTATAGGTTAGTAGCCTGCCTAACTCACCCACAAGGTAAATGTGCAAGCTCGGGTTCACATGCATAAGGTTCAGTCTATTTTTGGAATATTCATTTTATCTATGTCTGTGAGAATATATGGACATACAAACCAACCATATATGTATTGAAATTCATCTCCACACCCAACAGATTAGTGGTCAATTCAATAGCAATTCATAGCATATAATTCCAAGTGGTTTTTAATTATTTCAGAATCATTAAATAGCTGTAGTTGTTTTCTTTTTTGTCATAGCTTCATTCATTCAACAGGCATTTGTGGAATACTTACCATAAAGCCTCTGTCTGGGCATTGGAAGGCACTCTTTCCGTTCTCCTTGAGCTCCTGGTCTGGTGGGTGAGACAGAGATAAAACAAATAATGACGGTATAGTGTGATGAATTGTCCATTCTGTCCAACAGAAATATAACGTGAGCCACAAATGTGTTTTAAAATTTTCTGGTAGCCACATTAAAAAAGTAAAAACAAACAGGTGTAATTAACATTAATCACACATTTTGTTCAACCCAGTATATCCAAACTAGTTTCATGTAATCAGTATGAAAAGGTATTAGTGAGGTAGTTTACATTTTTTTTCCTGTTGAGTCATCAAAATCTGGCATGTACTGTATTTGCCCTGACACCGCATTGCAAGTTGGACCAGCCACATTTCAAGCGTTCCATAGCCACCTGCGGCTGACGACTTTGGCTGGACAGCGCGCATCTCCACCATGGGGTGTCCAGCACCTTCGCTGGAGGCTAAAACCCCCAGCATCACACCCCCGCTGAGGGTCTGTGAACACATCACCCAATGTCTCCTAACTCTGCTTTCCTCCGGGGCTGTTTTGAGGATTTAAAGAATGAATAACACGTAATATGTCTATCAAGACCTATGACCTGTTTTTATTTTTTTCTCTTTTCCCCTAAATACACTAACTAACCTTTGGAATCCTCACTTAGTAAGAAAAACCAGAATTAATTTGATCAGTTTTGCTACCGTCATTCACACGTAGTTGCAGATTGGGAATTTGTCTTAATGGAGAAGGGCTGGTGTATATATATGGTGCTCACTATTTGTCGACCACTCAGAAGTCATTCCTAGGGAATTCCCTGGAGGTCCAGTGGTTAGGACTTCACGCTTTCACTGCCAAGGGCCTGGGTTCGATCCCTGGTCGGGGAACTAGGAACTAAGATCCCACGAGCCGTGTGGCATGGCCAAGAAAAAGAAAAAAGTCATTCCTAGACCCCTTTCTCCTGATAGGCTTTTGCTGTTGCTCTAGAGGCCAGAGTACCACGTAAATACTTGCTAGTAGAGGCCTTGCAAACCAGTTCTGTCCCATTCATTCTTTCATGCTTCCATGTGTTACTCAACAGCTAATATGCGCCAGGCTCTGTTCTAGTCACTGGGGGAGACAGATAAAAAAAAGATAAATAGGTAGATATGTTAGATAATGCTATGCAAAAATAGGAAAATAAAACATGGAAGGGAATGGGGGAAGGGAAGTTGGACTTATGAATAGTGTAGTCAGGGAAGTTCTCTCCACAAAGTTGAAACATGAGCAAAGGTTGCAGAAGGTTGGGGAGCCAACTGTATAGTTATAGAGGGAACAGCATGCTAGGCAGAGGGAACAGCAGGTGCAAAGGCCCCGAGGTGGGAAGCCTGACCTTATTAAAATAGTAGGAGCCAGTGTGGCTGGAGCAGAGTGGGCAAAGATTGTGCAGTGGGGGGAGGTCAGAGAGGGAAGGACATGGCCAGATCATGTGGGCTTCTCAGCTCCTCTGAGGAGTTTGGAATTTACTCTGGAGTGTGTGGGGAAGCTACTGGAGTTCAGGGCAGAGCTGTGGTGTGATCTGATTTTCACTTGAATGTGCTCCCTCTGGTTATATGGAGAAAAGACAGAAGGGGGCAAGGGGAAGAAAGGTGGGAGAGAAACTAGAATGTAATGGGGGTGATAAGACGGTAGCTTGGACCAAGGGTGGTAGTGGAGGTACGTGGACGCCAGCTGGAGGCTTCTGGAAAAGGTTGTGATTTTCTAATTAAAAGAGCCAGACTGTGCAGAAGCGGCCCTTCCCCTTGGACTCTTCTTCGTGGATGTGACGACTTGATTTGCAGCAGTCATTTGTGGTTAAAAAACATCCTGAGACGTCGGCCTGGGGCTTTGTCGATACCCCGAACCAGGGCCAGTGATCGGCCATCTCCAGGTTTCTTGTGTTCTGTGACTCAACAAAGCTCTGCTGCCTGCAGCTGCTGTGTGTTCAGCGACACGGCGCCCCCGATGACGCCCTCCCTCTCCCCAAGGACCCCAGGGGCCTGCAAGGCCAGACTCTGAGCTGCTCGGGAGAAGCAAAGGGCCCCTGTGTGACGATCTGAAATGTGTTCTCTCCTAATCCCCGTTCATCTGAGCTAATCTCCAAATGGACAGCATAATCAATTCAAGTAATAAATATGGCTTATTCAAAGGGCTGAATAAGTGACTGGAACCAATTCCCCAAACTGTTTTCCACTGAATAATTGAAATTATGCAAGGGCATGGAAATTTTTCAACAAATAAAATGTCGGAAAAATCTATTAAAGATATGTCTGCATATCTTTGAAAAAATTATTTGTTTGAAAAAGCCCAACTCAGCAATAAAAAATAAATTACGTTTCCATTCTTGCTGTTGCTCCCTTTGGGAAAGAGCCTATTACTACCACTTCGTGGACAGATGGAACCAGCACATTTCCGACTAAATGGCTCTCCAGGTTATAGCCATGAGGTTGAGATGACGGGATGATTCTACCCTGAAAAAGAAAGGAGAAAAAAATTCCCTGACTTCATGTTGCTCAGATAATGTATCTGCTGTTTGGTTTCATCCATGGAGGGTTTTGGAGTCTAAGTTTTCCATCTGTGACTCTGAGTGACAGACAACTGTACTCTGAAATTTTGGAGTTCGTTAGGGCCATTTAGACCAGCCCTGTGGGAATCAAAAGTACGCTGGAATCCCTATTTCTATTTTCATCTTATCCAGAGCAGAAGGGCTCAGAGGAGATGGCACCTCCAAAAAATAAGCTAGAAAGTTGACCAAGGGGTGTAATTTTTTTTTTTGGCTGCGATGGGTCTTCGTTGCTGCTTGCGGGCTTTCTCTAGTTGTGGTGAGCGGGGCTACTCTTCATTGCGGCACATGGGCTCTCATTGCGGTGGCTTCTCATTGTGGAGCATGGACTCTAGGCGTGTGGGCTTCAGTAGTTGTGGCGCATGGGCTCAGTAGTTGCGCCTTGCGGGCTCTAGCGCATAGGCTCAGTAGTTGTGGCGCACGGGCTTAGTTGCCTCACACATATGGGATCTTCCTGGACTAGGGATCGAACCCATGTCCCCTGCATTGGCAGGCAGATTCTTTTTTTTTTTTAACATCTTTATTGGAGTATAATTGCTTTACAATGGTGTGTTAGTTTCTTCTGTATAACAAAGTGAATCAGTTATACCTATACATACATCCCCATATCAGGCAGATTCTTAACCCCTGGACTACCAGGGAAGTTTGGGAATGTAACTTTTGAACTGTGAATTTAGAGACCTTCTGAGTATTTTCTCTCCAGTGTGATGCAGCTTTGTGGATGAGCTTCAAAAGTTGGTTGGGGGCTTCCCTGGTGGCGCAGTGGTTGAGAGTCTGCCTGCCGATGCAGGGGACGCGGGTTCGTGCCCCGGTCCGGGAGGATCCCACATGCCGCGGAGCAGCTGGGCCCGTGAGCCATGGCCGCTGAGCCTGCGCGTCTGGAGCCTGTGCTTCGCAACGGGAGAGGCCACAACAGTGAGAGGCCCACGTACCGCAAAAAAAAAAAAAAAAAAAAAAAAAAAAAAAAAAAAAAAAAAGTTGGTTGGGAATAGGTAACTAATGAGAACCTACTGCAGAGCACAGGGAACTCTGCTCAATGCTCTGTGGTGACCCGAGTGGGAAGGAAATCCAAAGAAGAAGGGATCTCTGTATACGTATAGCTGAGTCACTTTGCTGTACAGCAGAAACCGACACAGCAGTGTAAAGCAACTCTACCCCAATTTAAAAAAAAAGAAAAAGAAAGTTGGCTGGGGTTGTGTTTCCATCACCCTCCTCCATATTGGTTTCAAAGCAGCTAGATGGACACCTCTTTAAATAAAGACCATATAGTTTAAATCACATTCTTTTTGTCTCCATTTCTTCTTTTTCAACTCACTGCCTTTGTTGTAGCTCACAGTGCTGGCCTGGGTTTTGCTAACTGCCTCGGGCAGGGCAGGATCTGTGTTTTCCTCTCTCCAGATGGGCGTTAGTACACAGGGCTTGCACGTTTCTGCGGAACTGGGCTGACCATGTTTACCTTCAAGCAGATTCATTGCCTGGGAAACTTGGAATGGGGAGAGACAGCCTCTCCTCACATTGAGTCCAGACCTCCTCCCCACTGAGAACAGTTAGAGCTATGCTTTCATTGCTTAAAAGAAGCCATTGCCTCTGACACCAAATTAAGGAAAACAAAAATCAATTGCCCACATCAGTTGCCTGCTGCCCTGGAGGCAACTCATGGCAAGCTGAAGTGGGAGCCGGTGGCTGAAGTCGAAAAACAGGACTGAAGCAACGGCAAAGCCTGCTTCCTCCAAACACAGAGTAAACTTCAACTACGGCGCCTGCCTTCACGCTGTAAGCAAGGGAAGTGGGTAAAGAGCAAGGCTCTTGCTGGGAGTGAGGTCAGGGGTGGAAGGGAGGTTGGAGGATGGCGGTTCTTTTCTTCCATGGCGAGAGCAAGTTTACCAAAGGTTCGAAAGAGAGCGCCTTGGTAACAGAGGTTTGAGTATTTTCTGTCTGCCAGACATCAGACCAAGCACTTTATATGTTCTAAGTCATTTAATTCTCAAAATCACCTAATGATGGAGCTACTCTTTTCACCCCCATTTTACAAATGAGGTAACGGACGCTTAGAGAAGTTAGGTAACTTGCCCAGGGTCACAGGTAGCCAATGATGCCATGGGATTTGGAGGTAGCCTGTCAAGGCCACTGCTCTTACCCTCAACGGGACTGCTTTGAGGGAGGCCCTGTTGGCTTCTGCAGATGCTCATGGTGTGTAGAACTGGATTTCTGCCTCGTGGTGACCTGAAGTTTGCTCTCTCATCCAGGTGTGACACCTACTCCCTCAATTTCTCTCCCCCTGCTTCGTCCCCAGTCACCCCTCTGTAAACAGTGTCTGTGAGGGGTGTGCCAGTGGTTGCCCTGAAGGGGGAAGTTGCCTCAGGAGCTTGAGGTCTGTCTGTAGTGGGGCGCTGGCTGGGAGCCCGCAGCTGAGCCTGGTGGCCCTGGGCCCTGAGCAGTCCTCTGGCCTTCCGGCTTTCTCCCCACTCAGAGGTAACCCCAGTGTGGCTTCACCTCTGGTCCTAATGACATCTGATCAATCCTTTTAGCTTCCTGACATAGCCAGAGGGGATGGCAATAGGCACATCAGTCAAAAGTGATGCAGGAGTGAGAAAACCCAAAGGGGCCACCTACTCCAGTCCTGCTGCCGTGAAACCTGGTCACCCAGGGTGCTGGGCTGCTGACTGGGAGGATAACTGAGACTGACGTGGTTTCTGGACCCCAGGGAAGGGTCACTTTCCCAACCACCCCTGCACCCCCATTCCTATCCTGATTTCTGAAATGCAATAATTGTAGGCTTACTTTTTATTTTATTTATTTATCATTATTTTTTTTAAATTGTTATCAGAATATCGTTGATTTATGATGTTGTGTTAGTTTCAGGTGTACAGCAAAGTGAATTAGTTATACATATACATATATCCACTCTTTTTTAGATTCTTTTCCCATATAAGTCATTACAGAGTATTAAGTAGAGTTCCCTGTGCTATACAGTAGGTCCTTATTAGTTATCTATTTTATGTGCAGTAGTGTGTATATGTCAGTCCCGATCTCCCAATTTGTCCTTCCCCCCACCTTACCCCCTGGTAACTGTAAGTTTGTTTTCTACATCTGTAACTCTATTTCTGTTTTATAGATAAGTTCGTTTGTTCCCTTATTTTAGATTCTGCATATATGCGATATCACATGATAATTGTCTTTCGCTGTCTGACTTACTTCACTCAGTATGACAATCTCTGGATCCATCCATGTTGCTGCAAATGGCATTATTTTGTTCTTTTTTATGGCTGAGTAATATTCCATTGTATATATGTACCAAGATGTTTACTTTTAAATTTAAGTATTCTTAAATGTCAATCCTGGGTTATCTTAAAAATCAACAGATTATCTTCGTACCAAAAAAGAAAGGAGAAAAATTTTATTTTGATAGAATGATCCAGACTTTTGAAATCAGAAAATCTGTAAGGAACTTATTTTAATTATCCCATACATGTAAGGTATGTGTAATTTCAAAAACTAACATTTTATTTTGAATTACATGTGTTAGTGACTGTGGGATGTCAAGGTCTTTTTATTGCTTTTAGTGCTTTAGGTCTTAATTTTTACCTAGTTAAAATAGAAATACCCTTGGGAGACTACAACTTTGTATTAGTGTTCTATTGCTGTGTAACAAATAACTACACAGTTACAACTTAACACCCATGAATTAGCTTTGTGCTTTTGAGTAAGGCACTTCATTCCTGGACCTCAAGTTTCTGATCTGTTAACACGTGCAGTGGTTGAAATGGAAATGTTTTCTAATGATCTTATCAGTTTAGACATTTTGAAACTTGGTTCCAAAACCACAAAAGACTCTCTAGCTTTATAGGTACTTGGCATTATTTACAAGGAAGAGTCATGAAAAGAAATGAGAATGGCTCATTACGGTGGAAACCTGTTGAACGTGCACTGTTGATGGAGCCCCGAGGGTCACCTTTGTGTCTGGAGGATAGTGTCTGGACCGTAACTTTCAAAAGTAAGTTATGTCAGAGAATAAGTGGGACAAGGGTGGCCAGACTGGTGTTTCACAAGATAATTCATTCAAGTACTCTCACCCCTAAGCGTCTGGATACAACTCCAGACACGGCTGGGGTTTCAAAAATCGAAAACCAAACAATAACAAAACTTCTCATATTTGGGAGCAAAGCAGGTGTGGAAGCCACGAGTGCTGCCTCCCAATATTCCTGCTTCCCCTCCTTCAGGCAGGAAGGTTGGACTTCCCCAGCCTCTGAGGATGGACATCTCATGTGGTCATTTTGTCCCTGAGATGTGAATGGAAGAGGTGTAGGCCACTTCTGGGTGGAAGTGCTTAAGAACTGATGAGTGATTCTCCACGTTCTTGCTTCCTCTCCTACGGCGGTCATGCAAGTCGGAGGTGATACAGGCTGCAACACCAAGGACAGCTACCTGGAAGGCGCCAGAACTGGCAGTATACTTTGCATGATTGAGAAATAAGCGATTGTTTTAAGCTTTTTAAGATATCTGGGGCTGTCAGCTACTGCCGTGTAACCTAGTATAACCTGACTGATACAGAAAGAAACAGACCACAACATCTGGTGAATGGAGATTGTGATCTAGAGGAATATCAGTTTACAGACAAAAGGAGAAAAAAAAGCCCTGATAATCTAAATTCCTGGGTGAAATATGATTTTTCTTTTTCTGCTTCATCCCAGGCTTGAGGGAGTCAGTGAAGTGTTAAAAAGCAGACAGCAGGGCTGTGAAAGAGATGAATTGGTCTGGATTCACAGATTGAACTGCCAACCTCTGGCCAACTGAGAGTTGGCTGGATTTGCAAGCTTGGCTTTCTAAGGATATACCTTTTATGACCTTGTCTGAAGTCTTCTTCTGGTTCACTACTTGTTTTAGTTCTGATGGGCTGCATGCAAAAAAAAAAAAAAAAAAAAAGAAAGAAAAGAAAAGAAAGAAAGAAAGAAAAAAAAGCATTGGAATTCTGTCTTTCAACTAAATAACATGGGATTTTTTTTTTTTTTGAGTTCTTGTTATGTTTGGGCTGATGTGTTTTGGCCATCTTCTCAAAAACCTTTCCCTGCTACTTCTTACTCAGATCAATTTCCTGGAATTCCTCCGAGCTAACCCTTTGCTCTCTGTCTTTCTTTTCTTCCTTCAGAGGAAAATCTGTTACAAGCCAAACATCAATCCCCAAATCTAAAATTTAGGACTTTGTCTTCTGGAAACTGAGCCTGCATTGGTCTTCTCAGTATATCTCATTCCATGAGACAGTTATTCTCAGACCCCAGAAGAGATGACATGAAGTTCAAAAGCAGGTAGAAGTTAGTTAAGGGAAAACTTAAAGAAAACCCATTTGTTTTCCTGTTTATTTTTATATCAAGTGCTAGTTGAACTCATTTTCTTTATTGTTTAAAGTTAATTTTGTATCAGCAGTGTACTCACGTGATTAAAAATTGCAAAGGTATAAACAGATATACAGTAAAAGGTCTCATTCCCACATCCATCTCCCAGCCACCCAGTTCCCCTCTGCAGTATGATTAACTTATATACGTTTACAGGTATGTATTATGCACAAATAAGGACATCTCTTAAGTATTCCTTCTTTTCTCTCATTTATACAATTGGTAACATTCTATCCGTCATTATGCTCCTTGCTTTTCTTGCTAATGGATTATCTGTCTTGTAGACCTTTCCACATCAGTACATAAGGAGCTTCCTTATTTTTAAAATTCCATTAAGTTCATTTAACCAAACTCTGTATTGATGGGCATTTAGGTTGTTTCCGCTCTTTGCTTTTACAAACCATGCTGTGATGAATAACTGTCCTTAAGTCAGTTTGTGTCTGTGTGAGTATATTTGTGGAAATAACTTCTAGAAGTAGAATTGCTGGGCTACCATATTAATTTAATGGTGAGGTTAAGGTGTAACTGAGTGAGACAGCAGAGGGCTCAAAAATCCATTCTCCCAAATCACAGTGCTCAGAGCCTAGCATGGACAATTGTTGCGAGCTTCAAGTGTTACCACATTGTACACTCACAAAGTATATTTTTGTGTCGAATGTGTGCCTGGAAGTATGTAGCAATAAATAAAATATGTAAGAATGATGCCTCCCAAAGCAGTTTGTGAGGCAGGAAGGGCAGTGTGGTGGTTAATTTTATATTTTATGTGTCAATTTGGCTGGACTATTGTAAGTAGTTGTCTGGTTAAATGCTAGTGTAGATATGACTGTAAAGTTTTTTATTTTCTGAATATCATTAACATTTACAATCAGTTGACATTAAGTAGAGCAGATTACTCTCCGTAATCTGGATGGGCCTCATCCAATCAGTTGAAGGCCTTAAGAACAAAGACTGATGTTTCCTGAAGAAGAAAGAATTCTCCTCGAGGTTGCAACATAGAAACTTCTTTGAGTTTCTCTTTGCTGCCCTGCATAATTCAGACTCAAGCCTGCAACATCAATTCTTACTCAAATTTCCAGCGTGCTAGCCTGCCTTACAAATTTTAGGCTTGCTAGCCTTCACTGTCATGTGAGCCAATTCCTTAAAATAAATCTCTCTCCATATCTATCTATCTATCTATCTATCTATCTATCTATGTATCTATCGCCTGTTGATTCTGTTTCTCTGGAGATATCTGAATAATATAGGCAGGAATGATGATCCCCACCCAACAGATGAAGAAGCAGAGGCTGAGAGGGTCCATATCCCCCCAGAGCCCAGACTCTAAAGCCAAAGCTCTTTCTACTGCCTTGAAATTTAATTAAAACTCAAAATAGGGTATACACAGTGACAATCCCATTAGAGAACACTAGGCATGCCCATCAAGGTGCTTATTCTGTCTATAGACTCTGCTGTAGGAAAGCCATGGGTTGGAGTGTGAGATCTCCCTGGTTACTGCGATTGGATCAGAGATGGCAGTGGGACACAATGGCAGCCAGTCTGCAGACTTGTCACCGATCAATGGCATGGCCAGTTATAGAAAGATAACCTGGGCCTTTGGCATTCATGCAGTAAACAGTGGGAGCAGAAGCTGATAGGCTGTGATATAGGGAGAAACAGGGCAGCTCACAAGAAGATCGATGCAAGTCAAAGTTGTAAGAGAACAGAACAATGAAATAGAGCAGAGAAGCAAATCCAGCGGGATACAGTGGGCGGTGGATGATGTGGCTAGGCTCCAGAGCTGCCTCAGATCCTCATGGTGTTGCAGCTTCACGGGTATTCTTAAAGCAGCCTCACTTTTTCTTCGTGAAACTCAACGGAATTTCTGCTTTTTACAACTGATTTTTACATTCGTGAAACAGGAAAATTTCATACAGAACTCCAAAGACAGATCTTGCATAGGCCAGTTAGAACCAAGTCAGTTCAGCTTGGAGTATTAAAGCTGGAGACAGGCTTATCTTGGTCTAACTGAAGGTTGGGAAACTAAGTTGCTCTCATTTTACTAAAATCGACATTTTATAGCCGGAGAGGAATTAGTGAACATTCAGGCCACACCTGCTTTGCTGAGATCAGCGAGGAGCGGTAGCTCCCCCAAGGTCACGTGGAGGTTTGCTGCAGGGGGACAGGAAGTCTTTTCACTCATCTTTGTTGCCTCTTCAGCAACGCTTGCAAAATAGGCAGGCCTACTTTCCTGATCACTCAAGTTCTTTAAACCATCTCTCTCTCTCTCAAAACTAAATCTCTTTGGTGGTTTTAGAATTGTATGCATTATATGCTTTTACGGTCTCAGAAAAAAAAAAATCTCAAACCCTAGGAAGTATTTTTTAAGGTCTGTATCAGCCCACTTGATGTGTAATAGAACAAGGTTGTTTGTTTCTTTCTTGCTTTCTTTCTTTCTTTTTCTCTCTCTCTCTTTCTTTCTTTCTCTGCACCACTTGGCTTGTGGGATCTTAGTTACTCAGCCAGGGATTGAACCCAGGCTCCGGCAGGGAAAGCTCTGAGTCCTAATCACTAGACCACCAGGGAATTCCTGATAGTTTCTTTAAAAAAAATTTAAAGATAAGGGAAAATTCCTCATATTCCGAGAACTGAATAGAACATATCCAAGTGCTAATTTAGGGGTTCAGTCAAAACCTGTAGCATCTAGTAATGTTATGCAATAGGTGTTGAAAATTCAACTCTTGGGAAGGAATTGGGTAAGCTGCTTTCATATTTTAAGTATGGACAATTCTCCTGAAAACATAATTGTTTTGATCTCTGTAACAGAGAGGCTAAAAATCTCAGCGGCTTAAACAAAATAAAAGTTTATTTCTCTCTCACTTATCAATTTAGTTTGGCAGTGTAGAACTCCACCATAAGAAGGACCCAGGTTCCTTCTGTCTTGTTGCTCTGCCATCCTCAACACACAGCTTCCACCTCATGGTCAAGATGGCTGCTCTAGCTTCTTCCATCATGCCTTTATTCCTGCTGATGGGGAGTGGTAAAGGGGAAGGGAAGGCAGGCCTTTTCTCTTTAAGGGCGTCATCCTGAATTTGCACACATCACTGCTGCTCACATTCTATTGGTCACAGTTTAGTCATGAGGCTTTACCTATTAGCAGAGGAGGCTGGGAGATGTAGTCTTTAGAGAGGCAGTCAGGTCCTTAACTAAAATCCTGTTACTATGTAATAAGGGGAGAATAGATCCTGGGGGGATAGCTATCAGCTCTGCCACAGGGCCCAAGGTATTGCTTGCCTGCTTTCTTTTTCACATCTGAGAATGACCATAAAGTTCAGACAGTTATTGTTAACAAATATTGAAAATTCTCATGCCTGTGAGAAAGCAGTGTTAGGTACTTTGGGAGTACAAAAGGGAGAAAGAACCATCCTCTGCTCTCAAAATATTTACTCTCGAGTTGTCAAGTCATATACTGCACTAATTAAGAGTAAAAATGTATATGTTAAAGAAAGGTCCGAGAACACTCTTTTTCTGAATTACTGTGTAGGTGGCTTTGATGGATTAATCTTATAATCACTATAACCTGAATAAATTGTGCGACACCTCGAAGCTCAGTTTGGACAGGACGTTATGTTTGAGGAAGCAGTATGGTGGCAAAAAGGTTATACAAATACTTTGCCTATTTACTCAACTTCTTACGGAAATGGAAAAGAACATAGTGTGTTCTTAATACACAGCCAACCTCTTTTAGAATAGATTTTTCTCCCATCACTGCTACTTTTTTTTTAACATCTTTATTGGAACATAATTGCTTTATACATTGTTGTGTAAGTTGCTGCTGTATAACAAAGTGAATCAGCTATATGTATATATATATCCCCATATCCCCTCCCTCTTGCGTCTCCCTCCCACCCTCCCTATCCCACCCCTCTAGGTGGTCACAAAGCAACGAGCTGATCTCCCTGTGCTGTGCAGCTGCTTCCTACTAGCTATCTAGTTTACATTTGGTAGTGTATATATGTCAATGCTACTCTCTCACGTCGTCCCAGCTTAGCCTTCCCACTCCCTGTGTCCTCAAGTCCATTCTGTACATCTGTGTCTTTATTCCTGTCCTACCCCTAGGTGCATCAGAACCCCCCCTTTTTTTTTTTAGATTCCATATATATGTGTTAACATACAGCATTTGTTTTTCTAATTCTGACTTACTTCACTCTGTATGACAGACTCTAGGTCCATCCACCTAACTACAAATAACTCAATTAAGTTTCTTTTATGGCTGAATAATATTCCATTGTATACATGTATCACATCTTCTTTATCCATTCATCTGTTGATGGACACTTAGGTTGCTTCCATGTCCTGACTATTGTAAATAGTGCTGCATTGAACATTGCGGTACATCTCTCTTTTTTTTTTTAATTTAAATATTTTTTTAACTTTATTTATTTATTTTTGGCTGTGTTGGGTCTTCATTGCTGCATGCGGGCTTTCGCTACTTGCAGCAAGCGGGGGCTACTCTTCGTTGCAGTGTGCGGGCTTCTCATTGCAGTGGCTTTGCTTGTTGAGGAACACGGGCTCTAGGTGCATGGGCTTCAGTAGTTATGGTGCATGGGCTTAGTTGCACCACGGTATGTGGGATCTTCCCGGACCACTGATCGAACCCATGTCCCCTGCATTGGCAGGCAGATTCTTATCCACTGTGCCACCAGGGAAGCCCACATGTTTCTTTTTGAATTATGGTTTCCTCAGGGAATATGCCCAGTGGTGGGATTGCCGGGTCATGCGGTAGTTCTATTTTTAGTTTTTTAAGGAACCTCCATACTGTTCTCCATAGTGGCTGTATCAATTTACATTCCCACCAACAGTGCAAGAGGTTTCCCTTTTCTCCACACCCTCTCCAGTATTTATTGTTTATAGATTTTTTGATGATGGCCATTCTGACCGGTGTGAGGTGATGCTTCATCATAGTTTTGATTTGCATTTCTCTAATGATTAGTGATTTGAGCATCCTTTCATGTGTTTGTTGGCAATCAATATATTTTCTTTGGAGAAATGTCTATTTAGGTCTTCTGCCCATTTTTGCATTGGGTTGTTTGTGTTTTTTTTGATATTGAGCTGCATGAGCTGCTTGTAAATTTTGGAGATTAATCCTTTATCAGTTGATTCATTTGCAAATATTTTCTCCCATTATGAGGGTTGTCTTTTCATCTTGTTTATGGTTTCCTTGCTGTGCAAAAGCTTCTGAGTTTCATTAGGTGCCATTTGTTTATTATTTTTTTTATTCCATTTCTCTAGGAGGTGGGTCAAAAAGGATCTTGCTGTGATTTATGTCATAGAATGTTCTGCCTATGTTTTCCTCTAAGAGTTTGATAGTGTCTGGCCTTACATTTAGGTCTTTAATCCATTTTGAGTTTATTTTTGTGTATGGTGTTAGGGAGTGTTCTAATTTCATTCCTTTACATGTAGCTGTCCAGTTTTCCCAGCACCACTTATTGAAGAGGCTGTCTTTTCTCCATTGTATATTCTTGCCTCCTTTATCAAAGATAAGGTGACCATATGTGTGTGGGTTTTCTCTGGGCTTTCTATCCTGTTCCATTGATCTATATTTCTGTTTTTGTGCCAGTACCATACTATCTTGATTACTGCAGCTTTGTAGTATAGTCTGAAGTCAGGGAGCCTGATTCCTCCAGCTCTGTTTTTCTTTCTCAAGATTGACTTGGCTATTCGGGGTCTTTTGTGTTTCCATACAGATTGTGAAATTTTTTGTTCTAGTTCTGTGAAAAATGCCAGTGGTAGTCTGATAGGGATTGCACTGAATCTGTAGATTGCTTTAGGTAATATAGTCATTTTCACAATGTTGATTCTTCCAGTGCAAGAACATGGTATATCTCTCCATCTGTTTGTATCATCTTTAATTTCTTTCATCCGTGTCTTATAGTTTTCTGAGTATAGGTCTTTTGTCTCTTTAGGTAGGTTTATTCCGAGGTATTTTATTCTTTTTGTTGCAATGGTAAATGGGAGTGTTTCCTTAATTTCTCTTTCAGATTTTTCATCATTAGTGTATAGGAATGCAAGAGATTTCTGTGTATTAATTTTGTATCCTGCTACTTTACCAAATTCATTGATTACCTCTAGTAGTTTTCTGGTAGCATCTTTAGGATTCTCTATGTGTAGTATCATGTCATCTGCAAACAGTGACAGCTTTACTTCTTCTTTTCTGATTTGGATTCCTGTTATTTATTTTTCTTCTCTGATTGCTGTGACTAAAACTTCCCAAACTATGTTGAATAGTAATGGGGAGAGTGGACAACCTTGCCTTGTTCCTGACCTTAGAGGAACTGGTTTCAGTTTTTCACCATTGAGAATGATGTTGGCTGTGGGTTTGTCATATATGGCCTTTATTATGTTGAGGTAGGTTCCCTCTATGCCTACTTTTGGAGAGTTTTTATCATAAATATGTGTTGAATTCTGTTGAAAGCTTATTCTACATCTATTGAGATGATCATATGGTTTTTATCCTTCAATTTGTTAATATGGTGTATCACATTGATTGATTTGCATATATTGAAGAATCCTTGCATTCCTGAGATAAACCCCACTTGATCATGGTGTATGATCCTTTCAATGCACTGTTGGATTCTGTTTGCTAGTATTTTGTTGAGGATTTTTGCATCTGTGTTCATCAGTGATATTGGCCTGTAGTTTTCTTTTTTTGTGACATCTTTGTCTGGTTTTGGTAACAGGGTGATGGCGGCCTCGTACAATGAGTTTGGGAGTGTTCCTTCCTCTGCTATGTTTTGGAAGAGTTTGAGAAGGATGGGTGTTAGCTCTTCTCTAATTGTTTGATAGAATTTGCCTGTGAAGCCCTCTGGTCCTGGGCTTTTGTTTGTTGGAAGATTTTTCATCACAGTTTCCATTTCAGTGCTTGTGATTGGTCTGTTTATATTTTCTATTTATTCCTGGTCCAGTTTTGGAAGGTTGTGCTTTTCTAAGAATTTGTCCATTTCTTCCTGGTTGTCCACTTTATTGGCATATAGTTGCTTATAGTAATCTCTCATGATGATTGGTATTTCTGCAGTGTCAGTTGTTACTTCTCCTTTTTCACTTCTAATTCTGTTGATTTAAGTTTTCTCCGCTTTTTTTTGATGAGTCTGGCTAATGGTTTATCAATTTTGTTTATCTTCTCAAAGAACCAGCTTTTAGTTTTATTGATCTTTGCTACTGTTTCCTTCATTTCTGTTTCATTTCATTCTTATTTTTAAACACATTTTTTTGTTTATTTTTGGCTGTGTTGGGTCTTTGTTGCTGTGTGTGGGCTTTCTCTAGTTGTGCGAGCGGGGGCTACTCTGCATTGTGGTGCACAGGCTTCTCATTGTGATGGCTTCTCTTGTTGCAGAGCATGGGCTCTAGGCGCATGGGCTTCAGTAGTTGTGGCACGCTGGCTCAGTTGTTGTGGCTCGTGGGCTCTAGAGCGCAGGCTCAGTAGTCATTGTGCACGGGCATAGCTGCTCCGTGGCATGTGGGATCTTCCCCAACTAGGGCCCAAACCTGTGTCCCCTGCAATGGCAGGCGGATTCTTAACCACCGCTCCACCAGGGAAACCCCTCTATGTCATTTATTTCTGATCTGATCTTTATGATTTCTTTCCTTCTGCTAACTTTGGGGTTTTTTTTGTTCTTCTTTCTCTAATTGCTTTAGGTGTAAGGTTAGGTTGTTTATTTGAGATTTTTCTTGTTTCTTGAGGTAGGATTGTATTGCTATAAACTTCCCACTTAGAAGTGCTTTTGCTGCATCCCACAGGTTTTGGGTCATCGTGTTTTCATTGTCATTTGTTTCTAGGTATTTTTTGATTTCCTCTTTGATTTCTTCAGTGATCTCTTGGTTATTTAGTAGCATATTGTTTAGCCACCATGTGTTTGCATTTTTTACAGATTTTTTTCCTTTAGTTGATATCTAGTCTCATAGCGTTGTGGTCAGAAAAGATACTTGATACGATTTCAATTTTCTTAAATTTACCAAGGTTTGATTTGTGATCCAAGATATGATCTATCCTGGAGAATGTTCCATGAGCACTTGAGAAGAAAGTGTATTCTGTTTTGTATGGATGGAATGTCCTATAAATATCAATTAAGTCCATCTTGTTTAATGTGTCATTTAAAGCTTGTGTTTCCTTATTTATTTTCATTTTGGATGATCTGTCCATTGGTGAAAGTGAGGTGTTAACCCCCTACTATTATTGTGTTACTGTTGATCTCCCCTTTTATGGCTGTTAGCATTTGCCTTATGTATTGAGGTGCTCTTATATTGGGTGCATAAATATTTATAATTGTTATATCTTCTTCTTGGAGTGATCCCTTGACCATTATGTAGTGTCTGTCTTTGTCTCTTGTAATAGTCTTTATTTTAAAGTCTATTTTGTCTGATACGAGAATTGCTACTCCAGCTTTCTTTTGATTTCCATTTGCATGGAATATCTTTTTCCATCCCCTCACTTTCAGTCAGTATGTGTCCCTAGTTCTGAAGTGGGTCTCTTGTAGACAGTATACATATGGGTCTTGTTTTTGGATCCATTCAGCCAGACTATCCCTTTTGGTGGGAGCATTTAATCCATTCACATTTATGGTAATTATCGATATGTATGTTCCTATTACCATTTTCTTAATTGTTTTGGGTTTGTTATTGTAGGCCCTTTCCTTCTCTTGTGTTTCCTGCCTAGAGAAGTTCCTTTAGCATTTGTTGTAAAGCTGGTTTGGTGGTGCTGAATTCTCTTAGCTTTTGTTTGTCTGTAAAGATTTTAATTTCTCTGTCGAATCTGAATGAGATCCTTGCTGGGTAGAGCAATCTTGGTTGCAGGTTTTTCTCCTTCATCACTTTAAATATGTCCTGCCATTCCCTTCTGACTTGCAGAGTTTCTGCTGAAAGATCAGCTGTTAACCTTATGAAGATTCTGTTGTATGTTATTTGTTGCTTTTCCCTTGCTGCCTTTAATATTTTTTCTCTGTATTTAATTTCTGATATTTTCATTAATATGTGTCTTGGTGTGTTTCTCCTTGGATTTATCCTGTATGGGACTCTCTGTGCTTCCTGGACTTGATTGACTATTTCCTTTCCCATGTTAGGGAATTTTTCAACTAATCTCTTGAAATATTTTCTCAGACCCTTTCTTTTTGTCTTCTTCTTCTGGGACACCTATAATTTGAATGTTGCTGAGTTTAATGTTGTCCCAGAGGTCTCTGAGACTGTCCTCGATTGTTTTCATTCTCTTTTTTTATTCTGCTCTGTGGTAGTTATTTCCACTATTTTATCTTCCAGGTCACTTATCCATTCTTCTGCCTCAGTTATTCTGCTATTGATTCCTTCTAGAGCATTCTTAATTTCATTTATTGAGTTCATCATTGTTTGTTTGCTCTTTAGTTCTTCTAGGTCCTTGTTAAACGTTTCTTGTATTTTCTCCATTCTATTTCCAAGATTTTGGATCATCTTTACTATCATTACTCTGAATTCTTTTTCAGGTAGACTGCCTATTTCCTCTTCATTTGTTTGGTCTGGTGGGTTTTTACCTTGCTCGTTATCTGCTGCATATTTCTCTGTCTTCCCATTTTGCTTAACTTACTGTGTTTGGGGTCTCCTTTTTGCAGGCTTCAGGTTCAGAGTTCCTGTTTTTTTTGGTGTCTGCCCCCAGTGGGTAAGGCTGGTTCAGTAGCTTGTGTACGCTTCCTGGTGGAGGGGACTGGTGCCTGTGTTGTGGTGGGTGGGGCTGGATCTTGTCTTTCTGATGGGCAGGGCCACGTCCTGTGGTGTGTTCTGGGATGTCTGTGAACTTATTATGATTGTAGGCAGCCTCTCTGCTAATGGGTGGGGTTGTGTTCCTGTCTTGCTAGTTGTTTGGCATGGGGCGTCCAGCACTGGAGCTTGCTGGCTGTTGGATGGAGCTGGGTCTTAGCATTGAGACGGAGACCTCTGGGAGAACTCTCGCTGATTAATATTACGTGAGGCCGGGAATTCTCTGGTGGTCCAATGTCCAGAACTCGGCTCTCCCACCTCAGAGGCTCAGGTCTGACACCCGGCTGGAGCACCAAGACCCTATCAGCCACACGGAATTATCAAGACAGTGGTCATTGGCAAGTGAAACCACAAGAGAAGAGTCCTGTTCTCTGCCTGGTCCTGCTAAGCAATTTTCAGACTTCAGCTCATTCTGGCAGTGGAGCAGTTGGGTTGGCGACATGAGATAAGACAGGGTCTATGAGGCGGGTGGTGCTCAGCCGATGTGTGGACTGAGCGGCCCAGTCGAAGCCCTTGGGGAAGGCCAGGACTCCAGCCTCCTGCGTCTGCGGCCTCTTTGGTGTCTACCTCTGGGTGTCACGTCACTCTCACTCCTGCTTTGGTGGCCGTGCCTTTTCCCTTCACCAATGCTCCTTTTAATAGCCTTTGCCCCCTAAAACTCTTTCTCTTCTACTCTCGTTTTCCTGTGCCTGAAAACCATCTCCTGACAGTTGTAAGCATAATTGTTCTCTTCTTTATCCCTATTGCCCTATCCAGGACCTTCATAATGTACGACAGCCCAAGAGCTGACCTGGCTTGCAAGAATTCTTCCCTCTTAGATACCGGAGTGAAGAGTCACACATACATTTTGGTCCCTGTTTCACAATAATATTTTTGTCTCTGTTAAATAGGGTAAAATATACTGGCCTGGGGTTGGGGTGGGTGGTCAGGAGATCTGCCCCCACTGGACGCATCACTTTGGAAAAGTCACTGAACCCTAGGATTATTTGGTTGATTAACTTGTAAGATAAGAGAAATGGATTGGTTGGATCTTTGAGGTCTCTGACTGTATAATTAGTGGAATCCTGAGTAATCCTGGCCTTAGGTGAGGGCAGGCGCTGAGAGGAGGAGAGGGCGTGGCACCATCTGTGTGGCCAGAACAAGGCAACACAGCTAGAGAAAGCTCTCCCTGCTCTCCTGATTTTCAGTTCAAGTGCAGAATATTTGGTGCTATATTGAAACATGAAACATGTCAAGGATGGTTAATCCGTCTATAACAAAGATAAGAACATTTTAACACTTTGAAAGGAAAGTTTCCTCACCCTGCATTCCTTGACTGTCGTAGCTCATTTTTTCCTACACTCTTTTCTTTTCCTTTTGTTAATCTTTACCACAGCAACTAACTACAGCTTGTGATTCATAATGTGGGTGTGGCTTTCCCATGGCACTCTTTCCTGCTGATGATTGGCAGGTAGCAGGAACTATTTGTGTAAGCATTATGAAATGCTCACATGTCTGTCAAAGTACGCTCTTGCGTTAACTTTCCTGTTGCAGTGTCACCTTGGGCTTTTCATTTTGGCAACAATTATATTGAGATGTATCACACATACCATACAATTCACCCACTCGAAGTGTGTAATTCAGTGTGTTTTAGTATATTCTCAGAGTTGTGCAACCATCACCACAATCAATTTTATAATATTTCCATCACTCCCAAAAGAAACCCTGTACCCATTAGCAATCACTCCTCATCCCCTTTTTCTCCAGCCCCTGGCAACCACTAATCTACTTTCTGTCTCTTTGGATTTGCCTATTTTGGGCATTTCACGTTATGCTCTGTGGTCCTTTGAGACTGGTTTCTTTTCTTTTTTTTTTTAACATCTTTATTGGAGTATAATTGCTTTACAATGGTGTGATAATTGCTTTACAATGGTGTGTTAGTTTCTGCTTTATAACAAAGTGAATCAGTTATACATATACATATGTTCCCATATCTCTTCCCTTTTGCATCTCCCTCCCTCCCACCCTCCCTATCCCACCCTTCTAGGTGGTCACAAAGCACCAAGCTGATCTCCCTGTGCCATGCTGCTGCTTCCCACTAGCTATCTACCTTACGTTTGGTAGTGTATATATGTCCATGCCTCTCTCGCTTTGTCACAGCTTACCCTTCCCCCTCCCCATATCCTCAAGTCCGTTCTCTAGTAGGTCTGTGTCTTTATTCCTGTCTTACCCCTAGGTTCTTCATGACATTTTTTTCCCTTAAATTCCATATATATGTGTTAGCATACGGTATTTGTCTTTCTCTTTCTGACTTACTTCACTCTGTATGACAGACTCTAGGTCTATCCACCTCATTACAAATAGCTCAATTTTGTTTCTTTTTATGGCTGAGTAATATTCCATTGTATATATGTGCCACATCTTTATCCATTCATCCAATGATGGACACTTACATTGTTTCCATCTCCTGGCTATTGTAAGTAGACCTGCAATGAACATTGTGGTACATGACTCTTTTTGAATTATGGTTTTCTCAGTGTATACGCCCAGTAGTGGGATTGCTGGGTCATATGGTAGTTCTATTTGTAGTTTTTTAAGGAACCTCCATACTGTTCTCCACAGTGGCTGTATCAATTTACATTCCCACCAACAGTGCAAGAGGGTTCCCTTTTCTCTACACCCTCTCCAGCATTTGTTTCTAGATGTTTTGATGATGGCCATTCTGACTGGTGTGAGATGATATCTCATTGCAGTTTTCATTTGCATTTCTCTAATGATTAATGAAGTTGAGCATTCTTTCATGTGTTTGTTGGCAGTCTGTATTTCTTTTACTTAGCATAGTGTTTCCCCATTCACCATGCTGTAGAATGCATCAGCACTTCAGTCCCTTTCATAGTCAAATGGTGTTCCATTGTATGGATATAGTACATTTTGTTTATCCATTCACTGTTCATGGACCATAGTTTCCTTTTCCCCCCTCTATTTTCTCAAACTTAGTCTGAAAATTTTGCTAAGAAATATTATGATTCCAAAAGTCATGGGGTCGGAAGCCCACAGCTGTTTCCTTCTCCAGAGTCTATTTATATGCAGGGTGGAGGGGCACCCCCAAACTGTGTGGTGAAAGCCTACCTAAAAGCTGGTTGATCCTGGTTAAGAACATGAGACTTCGAGTTACACAGCCTGATTTACAATTTTGCTTTTACCGCTTTATCTCAATCAGCAATTAGCCTCTTTAAGCTTTGGTGTTCTTATCTTCAAAATGGGAATTATACTAGTACCTATCAATGGCAGAGACTGCCAGGCAGCCCTTAGTTCCCACTGTCACTTCTAAAGTGACAGAGGCCCATTTTTTGTCTAGGTATAGGGCTGCCCTAGATGGAGGCTGCATTTCTTAGCTCTTCTTTGAGCTCTTCTTAGCGTCTACCTTCTGGCAAGCAAATGATAGACAAGGAAAAGCATCCTTCAGTAACTTTTAAGAGCTTTTTTTTTTTTTTTGCTGTACACGGGCCTCTCACTGCTGCGGCCTCTCCCGTTGCGGAGCACAGGCTCCGGACGCTCAGGCTCAGCGGCCATGGCTCACGGGCCCAGCCGCTCCGCGGCATGTGGGATCTTCCCGGACCGGGGCACGAACCCACGTCCCCTGCATTGGCAGGCGGACTGTCAACCACTGCGCCACCAGGGAAGCCCAAGAGCTTTTTTTTTAAAGACATGGCACATGCCCCTTTTCCTTTTTAACCTTGTCTCTTCTTGTATGCTCCCTGGAAGCTGGTGCTACAAACTTGGACCATAAGATCAAAGCTAAGAACAGCTGCAATGTAGAATTTGGTTCCTGAGTGGGAGGCTGCATTTAATAGAACCTAAGCACGCAGCCCAGGATTAGTTGAAGTGGTCTGGTAGTGGGTGGGAGTACACAGGTATTGCTGGCTAAGAAGCTGGTTTTGTGGTGGCAAAACGTTTAGGGAGAGCCCCTCCCTGAGTTCACTGGGTGATGGGGCGGGTGCAGTATTCAGGAACCAGCGGGGAGATTTTACAATGTTGGGTGTGTTGACTATTTCTTGACACTCTTGCCATAAGACGGCTTAGCTCTGGCCAGGGTCAGCAGCCTGTAGGCATTGGTGGAAGGGAGTACGGCTCTGCTAAAATAGGACTCTACCGCATCCTGTAATCTAAGTTGATGGAGGGTTCAGTAATTGGGGACCAGGGGCTGAAAATGCCAAGTACATCTGTGTCGCAAACCAAAGTGGTTAATGGTGGCTCTGAAGGGGCAGCTTTGGGCTGTAGGCCCTTCTCAGGCAGCACCTATTAAGAGTTCTCTATATCACCATCAGCAAAGTAAAATAATGGCGACAAAGGTCAGGGTGTACACATTGCTATATTTAAAATGGATAACCGACAAGGACCTATAGCACAGGGACCTCTGCTCAATGTTATGTGGCAGCCTGGATGGGAGGGGAGTTTGGGGGAGAATGGATACACATATATGTATGGCTGAGTTGCTTTGCTGTGCACCTGAAGCTATCACAACATTGTTAATCAGCTATGTTCCAATATAAAATAAAAAGTAAAAAAAATAAATAAATTCTGGTCAATGAGAAAAAAAAAGATCAGATAGGGTGTTGCCTTCCCTCTAAAGACTACAGTCTCAGATGGCTTCAAGGCGGCCACTATGAAGATGAAAGAGAACGGTGTGGAGCCCTGAGGCCAGTGAGTAACATACTAGAGGGGGCGGCACACTGCAGATATGTAGGCGTGTCTGACTTGCTGCTTGTTTTTGTATGGCCCTGGCCTTAAAACAGGTGGAAAAAAATGTGGACATTTGCTTTCTCTCATATTATATAAGTACCTACATAATACGCTTGATTTTGCCTTTTGGTCCACTAAGCCCCAAATGTTTACTATCTAGCCCTTTTATAGGAAAAGCTTGCCAACCTTTGGGCCAGAATCATGGGCATATATAAGGTCCTGTATACAGAGTGACTGTGGGCAAATAGACAAGAAGCTTAGCAAAATTTTGAGGGAATTTTATTGCTATAAGTAACTATTACCTTCACCTGCAAAAGTCTGGAACTGTTCAACCCCTAAAGTAATGCCGCTGATCCCAAACCTGCACCGGCAGGAAGTGGGCGCTCAGCCTCTAAGAGGAGCGCGCTCTCCAAAGCCCGCTTCACCCTCCAAGGACAGGACCAGATGGCCACCAGCCAACACACTCTGCAGCCTGAGAAGGCGCCTGCACAATGCTTGCCCTGTGGGATTTGCTAGATGGCAGTGAGCCAGTGACTGCTCCGTGTTTCCTGAGTCCCCTTCCCCTAGCAAATGTCTTATTTGCTCCTGTTGAGTCTTACTCCATCATCCCATGTTGTGTGTATGTCCTTTAGTTGATAGGTCACTGAGCTACAAGGAGCCCCATGCGTTCCTGGTGGACTTGAGGTGATGGGATACAAATGGGCTTCAAAAGTAGTCCCAAGAGTCTAATCTAGTCCCAAGAGAGACGATCCTAAAACCATGTTTTCATTTAGACATTTCAAACACGTCTATGGTGTTTGCGTTCTATACAAAATACCTGGCGATCTTTGTCTTAAAAATAAAAGCAGTAAAATAAGAAGAACTCTGCAGTAGATGGCTGTGGGTAATGTTTATGAGCTGTCTTCAAACTTTAGAAACAGTGGAAGGTACAACTTATATTTTAACACACAAACCTCAGGGGTTCCATCCCAATTCAAAATTACTCTTGGGGAAGGGGTAGATTTTACTATAGTACTTTTTTGCTTCTAACTTCTTAGATTTTTTCATTTTGCTGAACCAGTATCTTAAAGTGGGACTCTTAGTTTTTTTCTTTTAGGGACAAGTAGTTCTCTTTAGTTAATTACACAATCATTATAAATCCATTTTAGTGAGTTTAGACATTATTAGCACAATAATACCATCCTTATGTTACCAGCCTAACACAACTCTTAACATTGTGGTGACTCCATTCTGGTCCTTTTTAATATGGATTTTAAATGGTTACAAGCGTAATGTACAAAAATTTTATGTCTTGTTTTTCATTAAATATTATGTAAAACAATCTTCTGTGTTTTTACATAGTCTTTTAATTAATCTTTTCTGTGGCTGCCTCATGTCCTATCTAGTAGAGATTTCTGTTCTAGGCATCTCTTGTCTTGCAACAAACCACTCAGAACTTAGTGACCTAAAACAATAATTATTGTATTATTTCTCATGGCTTCTGTGTGTCAGGGATTTGGGGAAGGCTTATTTGAGTGGTTCAGCCTCAAGTAGTTGCCATCAGATTGTGGTTGGATCTGGGACAGATGGACTGGGGCAGCTGGGTCTGGTTGGGCATCCGTCTGTCTTTCTATAGTTTCATGGCATCTCAGTGTGGACTCTCCACTGGGCTTGTTTGGGCTTTCGAATGATATGGCAGCCTCAGGATGCTAGCACTTCGTAGGTGGTGGTTCAGGGCTCCCGCAGGAGTAGTCTAACAAGCCAGGCAAAAGCTACCTTGTCTTCTGTGACATTCAAAAAGGGCCACTTCAGCTGTACCCTTTTGGTAACTGGTAATTAACGTCAGCCCAGATTCGAGGGGAAGGAATATGTCTCACTGGTAGGGGAATGAAAGAATTTGCAGACATGTTTTAAAATTGCCACAGTTCCAGAACCAGTTTAGTTATACGCGGGCCTCCCACTGTTGTGGCCTCTCCCATTGAGGAGCACAGGCTCCGGACGTGCAGGCTCAGCGGCCATGGCTCATAGGCCCAGCCGCTCCGCGTCATTTGGGATCTTCCCGGACCGGGGCATGAACCTGTGTCCCCTGCATCGGCAGGCGGATTCTCAACCACTGTGCCACCAGGGAGGCCCCTAGTTATTCTTTTATTACTGGACTTTGTTTATTTCTGTTTTTTTTCCTACTAAAACAATATTGTGATAAACATCTTCATGTATGCAGCTTTTCCCATATTTTGTATAAAGGTAGGATTATCAAGTCAAACAATATAATCTTTCATTTGGTCCCTGAAATATATTGCCAAGTAGCTTTCCAAAAGAATTGTATCATTTTAAAATGCTATATGCAGTATAAGTGACTGTATTTTCAATACACCATTACTAGCAATGTAAATTACCATTAGACTTCTATTTGTTAACTTAATATGTAAAATGTGTACCTTAAAGGTTTTTTTCCTTTGCATTATTTTTATAATTGGCAAAGTTGCCTTTCATGTTTGCATATTTTATTATCTTACTGTCTGCCTAGTTTATCTACTGGGGTCATAACGTATTTATTGCAAGTCGCATGCACTTTTACATGCTAAAAATAATCACTTCTAACTATATTTGCCCAGCCTATTCTTTTTCTTTGGGTTAATAGTTTTCCTTGGGGAGTAGGTATTTTAAATTTTTTCGATCAAAGCTGTTAAATGTTCTTTCTGATTTCTTCTATCACATTTACACTTAGAAAGTTGTCCCTTCTCCACACTATCCAGAGGTACTAATTTATCAATTATATGTGTCTATGTTTATGTTTTCATGGTTGGAGTTTTACATTTAACTTCTTAATTTGTTTAAAATTTATTTATTATATTACTTGGGTCTGCAGTCATCCTTCCCTTGATACTAATTAGCAAAACCAACACTATTAAATATTTCTGCCTTTTTTCCCATTGATTTATGACATCTTTTTATTACGTATAAAATTGTTTTTTAATAATATAGTCTCATTCCAGATGATTTACTCCATTTAAATTAGTCAGTTTTGTTGTTTTCCTCTGTTCATGTGTATGTTTTTTCTCTTAGATGAATTAATATGTACTAAGTTTGAAGAAAACCTTTTTTTTTTTTTTTTTTTGAGAATGTGATTGAGATTGAATTAAAGTTTGAAACTCATCTTGGGAGACTTAATGTTTTTGCAATATTTAGTTTGCAGATACAGATGCACTGTATATCTCTCCATGTATTGAAGCTTTCAAAAAATATCCTTTAATTTACCCGTAACTCTCTACATGTATCCATACTTGATTTAAAGGCCAGGATTTCTTCTCTCTTTAAGGACCAGTGCAGATGTAGGGTCAGGGTCATGGATGAAAATCTTTTGCTTGATTCTTGGGCAGTCAGACTTCTCTTGAGCAATCCCTTTAGCTCCTTCTAATTTTTATTTTGCATTTTATATAAAATATCTGTATAATTTTTGTCTTAATTTTTTGTTTATAGTCCTGTTGTCTAGAAGCCAAACAATAGTCAGGCGTTGATGAGGTGGGAAAGGAAGACTTGCTGATCTCAGTCACTAGAAAGAGGAAGGGAGGGAGCAGAGCTGGCAGGAACTAAGACAACAGCAATGATGCCCAGGATGGTACTTGTGGGCCTCCAGGCTCATGCACAACCCGTGTCTCTGTTAGGGGTTGACGCAGCATGTCACAGAAAGTGACTGTGACAGAGGTACCCCATCTGGAAATTCTGTCAGGCTTGGAAGGCTGGGCCCCTTCCCTGTGCTCAGCCAAACAGGGAGGAAGCATTGATGCTTTCCATGTGGGCAGGGGGCCCACGGGCTGCCAGCAAGACGGGACATCATGGGCTCTAGGAAGGACCAGTTTCCCACCCTGCTCGATCATTCCTCCTCTCCCGGCTGGGTCACATCTGAAATTTCTTTCAGAGGAACCTAAATATTGTACTCCACAGTTTGAAAAGAGGCTGAAAATGCATGGAGTGAATGCATGGAGTGAGGACTATTAGATTGAAGTACGAATGACTGCTAGCACATCCTTGGTCCCCCCTCTACCTCTCGAGATGGGGGCACACCTGGCGCCGGACTGTTTAAGCCCTGTCTTAGGTTCATTTTAAGCATCCCAGTGTCCAAAACGCAGAGACATGCGGACACACCTCTCCGCCGGCAGGATGACCTGCAGTAGAGCCATTTGAATTGACAATTGCTTCCAGTAAGTGCTGAGGGCTGGAGCCTCATCCAGGAAGACAGTAAAGAGAGCAAAGAAGGAGGGGCTCAAGGGGAGTGGGGGTGAGGCCTGGAGAAAGAAAGTGGTGCCTAAAAGGCTCAGAAGTTCCCAATTGTCACAGTCTGGCTGTGCGGTCATCTTTAATGTGCACTAAGGAAATGGCCTTCAGATGCCACATCACCACCAAAGTCACCTCTGCTGAGTGACATGCTGAAGCCGGTGGCCCAGACGAAGGCCAGCAAAGCTCCTTGTCTCAGGCATACCCTCACATTTAATGCTTAAGGAGCACATACATCACACACCATTAAAGCTGCCAGTTTCCGTCTCTTTCACACCATTAGTTGAACATATATATCATTAAAGGAAGTGAGTTACAATATAAAAATATGGTAATTCAGACAGTCAGGTCACAACTGACAGTGCATTTGGGGGGCTGCTTTCCTGAACTGTCTCCAGAGACCCTACATTTAGTGAAAAGACATTTCCCAGAAAAGTTTTCATAAATATTCTCCATGGGGAAAAAATGTGTATTTATCACTTCACATAAAAAGAAATCTGAAGTAAATGTTTTAGTGGCTGGCTTCTCAGAAAGTGAGTGGCTATTTGTAATCCATAGCTGGAGGAATTTTTCTTATCAACTTTCTGAAAGTCAGGGAATGCTCTGTGCTGGGTTACCAGCAATGTTATTGGCAGCAGCATCCTTATTTTTTTTCCTTCTTTGACCTCCCTGCAGCCGTATTCCATATCCCATGTTCTGGTCCTGGTGTTGGTTATTTTTAATTTTCGGTATGTTATGATGCTTTGACATCTTGGAGACTAGCTGGCTAGGGAAAGACTGCCCCTCCCTGGGTAAGCCGGTTCTTAGAGATAGCAGATGAGTCCCCCGTAATCGCACCTGTCACATGCCAACCACTCCATCCACAGCCCAGCCCCCAATCACCTCCTTATTTAGGCTCTCGGGCATCAGGCCACTATTGCCTACCCTAATCACCCCAGGGTCAGGTACCAGACAACAAGGGCCAGCCCCTGTACCCCGGAGCTCACTGAAAGTATTCAAGCTAGCCAATCCTGCCGTGCTCAGCCGGCTCATCCTACAGAACCTATTCTTTCCCCACCAAACTGTAATAAAGGTTCTTATCCATGCTTCTGCCTCGCTCCCTCTGCCTCCTGACCCAGCCTGGTCCTTCCTTGTGGAGACCCTGTAGGTGCTGTGTTGCCCCTCCTCTTGGATACTGCGAGCAGGAAGCTGTCTTTTCAGTGGCATTCATCTCCTAATCTGTTGGCCTCACCAATAATAATAAAATCTGCATTTTAAAACAGGGAGCTGGGGCTTCCCTGGTTGCGCAGTGGTTGGGAGTCCGCCTGCCGATGCAGGGGACACAGGTTCGTGCCCCGGTCCGGGAAGATCCCACATGCCGCGGAGCGGCTGGGCCCGTTGAGCCATGGCCGCTGAGCCTGCGCTTCCGGAGCCCGTGCTCCGCAACGGGAGAGGCCACAACAGTGAGAGGCCCGCGTACTGCAAAAAAAACAAAAACAAAACAGGGAGGTGGAGAACATTATGATTCTGCTCTTTAAGGGCTCAGAGCAGTGGGCTTAAGGACCATCCCTCAAACTGCGTGTAAATATTCCCAGCCGGCTTCTGCTTTATCATACTTGGTCTCGGTTAAGATGAGACTATTCCAGTTCAGTGGATCATCCTGCACACTGTCTGAGGGAAGCTCTACAGTGATGAAAAGCCTTGGAGTCCAGCAGCTGTGGAGAGCTGTATAAGGAAAATGAAATTGGAAAGCCTGAGGTTAGTCAAGGCAGGACCAGGCCAGAGCGGGATGTTTACTGAGGCAAGAAAATTATAAAAGGAGAGAAAGAAAAGTCAGATTTCAGGTAGAATAAGATGGAGAAAACTTAACTGAACAGAAGTCCTCTTAGGCAGGGCTCTGGCTTCTGATAAATGCCTTGACAAATGAGCTGGGTATATGCTCACCCTGAGACACAGGGATGAAGCCTGCAGGTGCCTGTGTGTGAGGGCATTACGGTTTCTTAGGGTGGCCAGACAGGGATAACCGGCAGCCTCTGCTTGGTGTGAGTGCCCCAGTGGGCTAAGTTTGGGGCACAAAGCAGAGAGGTCAAAGAAGTCATGAGTACCGGGAGGAGGATTTGCCTGGAGTGGAGTGAGTAGAGGAGGGGAGGTGTTTGGAAGAAGGTCCCAAGCAGAGCAGACAGACTGTGCAAAGGCCAGAGAGAAAGTGAGCCAGGGACAGGTTTACAAAAGGCAATTATACGTACAGATTTTCATTAAAATTTAAAAAAAAAAATTTTGGTAAAAACCACATAACAAAATTTACCATCTTTGCCTTTTTTTTTTTTTTTTTTTGCTGTACGCGGGCCTCTCACTGTTGTGGCCTCTCCCGTTGCGGAGCACAGACTCCAGGCGCGCAGGCTCAGCAGCCATGGCTCACGGGCCCAGCCACTCCGCGGCATGTGGGATCTTCCCGGACCGGGGCACGAACCTGTGTCCCCTGCATCGGCAGGCGGACTCTCAACCACTGCGCCACCAGGGAAGCCCCATCTTTGCCATTTTTAAGTGTACAGTTCAGTAGTGTTAAGGATATACACATTGTTGTGCAACAGATTTCTAGAACTTTTTCATCTTGCAAAACTGAAAGTCTATATCCATTGGAAAACTCTTCAGGGGAGTTCCCTGGCGGTCCAGTGGTTAGAACTCCATGCTTCCACTGCAGGGGGCACAAGTTCGATTCCTGGTCAGGGAACTAAGATCCCAAATGCCACACGGCCAAAAAAAAAAAAAAAAAAAAAAATCTATTGTCTTAGCAACTTTCAAATATACAATACAGTATTGTTAACTATACTCACCACGCTGTACATTACATCCCCAAGACGTATTTAAAAAAAAAAAAAGGAAAAAGAAAAACTCTTCATTCTCCCTCGCTCCTGATAAGGACAGAGTAAAGGGACAAAGTAGGTGATTAAATAATTAATCCCACTAAGGGATCGTAAGTAAAGAAAAAAAGCATGGGAGACCCCTGTAAGTTAATGATCACTCAAGAAAGCAGGTTTACATAACCACAGAACTCAGCAGGCTTGCTTAGCAACAAAGCCATGCAACAGAAGCATGAGACATGCCACCAAACAATAAAACAATGGTTGAATGAGACCCACATCCTGCCCAGTGAGGTCAGTAAGTTAATGATTTCTAGGGCATGTTTCTCTGAGCACACTAAAAACAAAAATGTAAGGAAAAGGTGACATTATACCGAAACCTGAGACGATTTACCACATTTTCGTATATGTTACCACATTTTTGCTCATTTCCATTGCGCCGTGACAGTCCCAGCTTGACCATGCAGGGACAAGAAAACTCCCCCGCCTGACATGGAGGAGAAGCTGATGATGGAAGCTTGGCGTCTACTCAAGAATGAGGAAGAAGGTGATCTTCTCCTCTCCCCACTTGTGCTTTGATTATAGTAGCCCACTAAGGTCTCGGGGCATGGCACCCTCTTACCTGTCCACCTGTAAGCCTCACAAGCATCCTATTCGAATAAATCACTTCTTATCTCTCACTGCCTCTTGCTGAATTCTTTCTGTGCTGAGACATAAAGAACCGGAGCTCCCCGGGGCCCCCCAAGGTGCATTTCTGCGGTTTCACCCTTACTGCCTAGTAACCACCATCTGCTTTCTGTTTCTGTGAGTTTGACTACTTTAGCTACTTCGTATGGCAGAATCATGCATTTGTCTTTTTATGATTGGCTTAGTTCACTTACCGTAATGTCCTCAAAGTTTATCCATGTTGTAGCATATGACGGGATTTCCTCCTTTTTTAAGGTAGAATGATATTCCATTGAATTGTCTATCACATTTTCCTTATCCATTCATCCACTGTTGGATATTTGGGCGGCTTCCACCTCTTGGCTACTGTGAATAGTTCTGCAGGGAACATGGGTGTGCAAGTTTCTCTTTGAGGTCCTGCTTTCGATTCTTTTGGATAAATATGCAGAAGCAGGATTGCTGGACCATATGGCAGATTTTAACTTTTTTTGTTTTGTTTTGTTTTGTTTTTTTGTGGTACGTGGGCCTCTCACTGTTGTGGCCTCTCCCGTTGCGGAGCACAGGCTCCGGACGCGCAGGCTCAGCGGCCATGGCTCACGGGCCCAGCCGCTCCGTGGCATGTGGGATCTTCCTGGACCGGGGCACGAACCTGTGTCCCCTGCATCGGCAGGCGGACTCTCAACCATTGCGCCACCAGGAAAGCCCAGATTTTAACTTTTAAAGATCACTCTAGTGACTGTGTGTAAGATTAATTTTACATGGGCCAGTATTGGAGGCAGAGAGACCTGTTGAAGAATTCAGGCAAGATATAACAAGGTAGCAGAAGTGGAAAGAGAGGAATGGATGGATTCCAGGCGGAATGATACTGAGCTGACAGGTTGAATGGGAAATAGGAAGGAGGAGTTAGTGGTGGAGCTCAGGTTTCTGGTTTGGGCCCTGGGTGGATCATGGAGCCTGACGTTGTGGTAGAAGTATCAGAGGAACAGGGAGATCGGAGCCTCACTGTTCTGGAATGATGCCTTAGCAACAGTGTGGGGAGATGGAGATGGAGAGGGTGAGATTTACAGTCTTAAAAGAAGGCCTGGACTAGGGCAGCAGCAGCAAGAGTGGAAAGGAGAGCTCAGACCACAAGTAGACTCTATAACAGTACGTAGTGTCTAGTTGATTGTGGTGGCCTTACAGAAGAAGAGATGCCTTTCAGAATCTGATAGAATTTTGATGGGCAGCGTGACACTAAGCTACATGGAATTTTAATGACTATTTTGCATAGTTTTAGATACCCTGATTTTGAGATACATGTGGAATGTATATAGATAACTAGTTGGGAACACTGGAATACCAGTTTAGTACTTGTAAATTAGAGCTTAGGACAAGCGTCAGGCTAAAAATATGTGTTTGGAAGTTAGTTATTAACGTGTAGGTGGGAAAGGAGGTTAGGATAAGTGACACTTAACCAAGGAAAGCAGAACGGAGGGAGAAGGATAAAACCTGTTGGAACATCAACATCTTAGGGGCAAGTGAAGGAAAAACAGCCAGGAAAGGAGTGTGGGAAGGGCTAGGGAAGGAACAAAGGAGAGAGTAGTGTGGGAGAAGCTAGGGAAGGAAGAGAGAACAGGGCAAAGGAGATTTGGGGGTCAGTGACCAAACCTGGGCTAAGGGCGTGTGGCTAGAGCTGATGAGAAGGGAGAATGTGATTCTGCCTCTCCCTTTAGCTGCCTGATAAACCTTGTAAACACAAAGTTTCTCCCAAGTCGATGGTGGCTTATTTCTGTTACTCTGTATAGGGTAGTGGTCCTCAGTGGGGTAGGGGGTGATTTTATCTTTCTGGCTTCATTTGTGGTTGTCACACTGGGGTAGGGATGCTTCTGACCGTCGGGTGGGTAAGAAGCAAAGGATGCCGTTCAGCATCCTACAATGCACAGGGCAGCTCCCTGCCACCCCCAACAAAGAATCACCCGGCCCCAAACAGCAAGTGGGAAGGCTGAGAACCGTGATGTAGACTTTGTGTGTTGGGTACACATTCCGCACAACTTCTTAAAGCCTCGGGCGCTGTGTTCACAGTGAGAACTGTCTGCCACCACAGGGCACTGCAACTCTTTCTAGTTTGTGGTTCAACAGTGGGGCCCCCTTTGAAAGTGGAATTTGAAAGGTTCTAGCGAGCCAGCCCACCTTTTCAACAAACGCAAGAGGTACGTTAGCACAGTCATTTTAGGAATAGTCTTTTGTTTTGTTTTGTTTTTTGATTTATTTTTGGCTGCTTTGGGTCTTCGTTGCTGCGCGCGGGCTTTCTCTAGTTGTGGCGAGTGGGGGCTACTCTTCGTTGCGGTGCGTGGGCTTCTCATTGCGGTGGCTTCATTTGTTGCGGAGCATGGGCTCTAGGCATGTGGGCTCAGTAGTTGTGGCTCACGGGCTCTAGAGCGCAGGCTCAGTAGTTGTGGTGCACAGGCTCACTTGCTCTGCAGCATGTGGGATCTTCCCGGACCAGGGCTCGAACCCGTGTCCCCTGCATTGGCAGGCGGATTCTTAACCACTGCAGCACCAGGGAAGCCCCAGGAATAGTTCTTCATAAGTGCCATAAGAGACTTAAGGGAAATGTATTCCAAGAATTGAACATCTTAACTCAGCTCCGGGGCCTTTGAGATCTTTCAGCTCAGCTTAGCACACTGGAGCTTTCTTAATTGAGAGCACTCACTAATAACTCCATTTCCTAGAAACTCCTACCACCCAACAGCTAAGCTTCCTGTGGGTCCTGATTTCTGCTCATCAGGCTGGTGAAGCCAGAGCGGGAACGCGGGATGCTGTGTGTTCACACCAACGCTGGCCCATACGTCCATCTCAGTTTCACCTCCCAACTCTCAGAGCTCATGTTTGGAGGCTCCGAGTGAGGGCTCTGAAGTGGCACTGGCTGGATTAGAGCCTGCTTGAGTATCCAGGCGCTGGGTACGTGACTTAGTATCTCTTATGTAAAATGAGAATAACTGTACCTCCCTCAGGAGGTTGCTTTGAGGATTAAACGGGTAAATACAGGTAAAGTGTTCAGAGCAGTGCCTGGCACAGAGCAAGCTCTCAAAATAATGTTAGTGACATTAGTTACTAGATACTCTATTCCTTTCCCAGGGATGCTTTAACAAAGTACCGGGAACGGGATGTCTTCAAACAACAGAAGTTTAATTTCCCACAGTTCTGTAATCTGCAAGTCTGACATCAAGGTGTTGGCATGGCTGAATTCCCTCCAAAGGTTCTAGGGAAGACTTCTTGCCTTTTCCTAGCTTCTGGTGTTTGCTGGCATCCTTGGTGTCCCTTGGCTTGTAGCTCCAACTTCTGGCTCTATCATCATACCTTCTCACCTGTGTGCCCCTGTGAATCTTCAGATATCCCTCTCCTTACAAGGACACCAGCAGTCATTGGATTTAGGACCCACCCCTACCTGATCCAGTATAACTTCATCTTAACTAATTACATCTGCAAAGACCCTGTTTCCAAGTAGGGTCACATTCCAAGGTTCTGATGGACATGGGTTTGGGGGAACACTATTCAACCCACTGCAGTACCATTAAGGTTAATCGACAAATTTGTTTTGATTGAGCAAGTACTTCTCTTGGTGAGGAAAATCTAGCAATATGTTTAGGTTTCTTTCAGACAAATTTTAAAAGCTGCGTCTTTAAAACACTCTACATGTTATAGCCTGAACACCATCCTGTAGAGACAATTTATTTAAAAAATCAAAGGTAGTGTTTGGGGCTTCCCTGGTGGCGCAGTGGTTGAGAGTCCGCCTGCCGATGCAGGGGACACGGGTTTGTGCCCTGTTCCGGGAGGATCCCACATGCCGCGGAGCGGCTGGGCCCGTGAGCCATGGCCGCTGAGCCTGTGCGTCCGGAGCCTGTGCTCCGCAATGGGAGAGGTCACAACAGTGAGAGGCCCGCGTACTGCAAAAAAAAAAACCAAAAATAGTGTTTGACTCAGACTTCCTCTGGCATGAGAGCTGGTGGGAGAGCTGGGGTGGGAGGATGAGGCTGTGTCCAATTTAGCTTGCCACCTGTCCACCGACAAGGTGACAGCCTTCCACAAAACCAACTCAGGCAGCGTGATGTGTAATGGAAGAGTCACTTTTCTGGTTTATTGCCAAACAGAATTGGGTCTGTGTGTTCAGAACATTAAGTCCCCAGCACCCCAGTGCGGCATCAGAAAACACGTAGTAAGAGAATGGTGCCAGTCCAAACCCTATGTATGGGCAGAACGTCCATGCGTGCATCTCTTTCGGTGGGCGTCCCCTCCCCCCAGGTTTCCCAGGTGGGAGAGACTGCCAGGTGCACAGCAGTTATGTCTGCATTCAGATGCGTACTGCTTGCAGTCCAAGTCACGTGCTGATTCCTTTACATGCTTGTCGTGCGTGAGAAGCAGGTGATGCTTTCCAAGTCAATATCTGAATGTAGTCAGAGGTATTAGATACCCATGTAACTCTCACAGCATCCACCCGAGAATAGGCAACTTCTTTATGTCTGTTGATGACTGCCCTTGTGAGCACGTCTTCCACAGTGGTGGTTCGCAAACCTTTGTGTGCATACAAATCCCCCGAAGATCTTGTTAAACTGCAGATTCAGATTCAATATGTCCTGGATGTGCCCAAGGCTCTGCATTTCTAAGCCCCCAGGTGATGCTAAGGCTGCTGGTCCATGGCCAGGGCAATGGAGAGCTTAACTAGCAAGGCTCTGTGTGAAATGCCCACCACCACTCAATCCTTTCTAACAGGTGTGCAGCTTGAGAAAAAGTATTTGTGGAATTAACCTTATGGCATCTGAGAATAAGAAATACACTCACCATCCAAGGAAAGAATGCCAGACCAGAAAGTAGGAACCAGATTCTGGCATTTAAGTCCTGGCTTTGCTGCTGAGTAGCTATATCATCTTGGATATATCATTTAACCTCTTTAATGCCTCAGTTTCTTAACCTGTACAGTAAGAGTGATAATGCTTCCTTTAACTACAGAATTACCTGAGGTGACGCATTTTTAAAAAACTCTGTGCAAAGTGTAAAGCATGATTAAAGGTAAGTTATTCTCTTCTTCCATGCTGTCTGGAGGATGAAAGACCAGTGTTGGTCCATGGAAAAGAGCGCTGTGACATAAAAAGCTCCATCCATGGTACGTGTCTGGGCTTCTTTGAGAAGTGTATCCTTCAGGGTGCTCTAGGACAAAACCATGTTCAAACATAAAGCTTTCATTAATAATTTCTAGTAATTCAATGTATTTGGCATTGACTCAACTCTTTTTACCTGCAAGGTGTCCGGGGCTATGGATGTATCAAGGTAAAGGAGGCAGGGCTGTGGTCCTGGAGGAGTTAAATTGCGCTCTGGAGCTAGATCACAGACCTGGAGTCCCATAGAGAGTAGCCTGGATCAGGTGTAGTGGGTGGGCGCATGGGGGTCTTCACTGCCTGGTCCTCATTCGGCTTCAGCTCAGTGTGTCTTTGGGTAGTTTACTTAACCTCTCTGTGCCAGAGAGGCTGATCTGTACATTGGAGATACTATAATAGAGAGCTGTTGTGAAGGTTAAATAAGTAAGTAAGTATAAATATACATAAATATAGGTATATGTTTACACGGTAAGCTCTGCGGGTTAGCTGTTAATGTCGAGTGAAAGGGGTGTCCACAGAGAGCAGTGAGGGTGGGGCTCCGCCAGCGCAGGGCCCAGGTGGGTGCACGTCTTCCCGGAGGTGGAGAATCCACAGGCGGAGCACAGGCACCTGAGCTGGAAGGCCCTGCACCCCCAGTAACGTGAGATGGACAGTTAAGGAGGCTTCCTGCTTGCACAGTGTGGGCGCCTTGAGTGACAGCGAGTGGCGCACTGGGGTGGCTTGGCTTTCATCCTCTGGTTGGGCTCCCCTGCCGGTCCCTGCAGCCACCACCTAGGTCCTGACTCCTGGGCTGCCTCTCCTCTCCCCGCTGGTCCCCCAGGGCGGAGCAGCCAGTCTCTCCTCCCAAATCTCTTCCAAGTCACACTCCTTTGCGCCCTCTCCTGGGGGCCCTCTCTTGGTCTCCCGAGGGCAGAAGAGGGTGGAGAGGGGGTGGTCTCCTCCTTTCTCCATCCTCCCGTTCAGCTCTCCTGTTGGGCACACAGTGTAGCTCCTGCTTATGTCACGTGTTCCGTTTTAGTAGTAGCGTATATAAGGATTCATTCCCTCAGTCTCAAGGCAGCACGGCGGCCTCGAGCACTGATGTAGGGAAAAGAAAAATAAAAATTGTTACTTAATTTACGAAGCCTCTACATATACTGCAGGAAAGGTGCAAACCCAGGAAAGGAGGGCAGAAGAGAGGGCCAGCAATCAACCAGCACATCTTTATTTGTTGTCATTTTCATACAAGACGCTATGGGGACAAGCAGAAGGGGTTAAATCTGCAGAGCACAGGTTTCCCAGTGGTGTGTGTCCGGGGAAAGACTGACCTCTCATGGAATCTGAGAGTGACAGGAAAGTGTTCACTATGGGGGGGAAGGCGTGAGGTGTTGAGGCCAGAAGGCGAGCTTTCTAATTGTCACCTCTTCCAGGAAGCCTTACTGACTTCAACCTGCAGGAATTCATTCCTTCATCCATCCATCCATCCATCCATCCATCCATCCATCCATCCATCCATCCATCCTACAAGGGTTTCTGGTCGACCTTGCTTTTCCCCTCTTCCAGGCCACCTAAGGCTATAATAGTGGCTTATCCATTTCTCACTATTGTCTGACTAATTAGCTTACCCCCCACCCCCCCGTTTCCTATAACAGTGTGGGTCACCACAGTGACTGTGGTTTTGCATCAGAATCTCAGCCTGGCAAAATCAAAACAACGTGGAGCGGAGTTTTAGCTCTGCCACTTACTGACTGTATGATCTTAAGCAAGTTACTTAGCCTTTCTGAGTCCAGTTTTCTAATCTACTAAATAAGAATGACAATGCCTATATACTAGTCAGCTTGGGCTGCCAAACAGAATACCTTAGACTGGGTGGTTTAAACAACAGAAATTTATTTTCTCACAGCTCTCCAAGCTGGAAATCCCAGATCAAGGTCCAGCAGGGTTGGTTCCTGGTGAGAGCTCTCTTCCTGGCTTGTAGATGGCTACCTTCTCTCTGTGTCCTCACGTGATGGAGAGAGAGAGACAGACAGACGGACACACAGAGAGGGATCTCCGTTCTCTTGTAAGGCTGCAGTCCTATCAGATTAGGACTCTACGTTTATAATCTCATTTAACCTTATCTACTTCCTAATGATCCTGTCTCCAGAGACAGTCACAGAGGGGGCTTGAGCTTCAACATATGTATTTTGGTTGAGGGGCACAATTCAGTCCATAACAAACTGCATGCAGTCATTGTGCACAAGTTTCTTCCTCTGTGGAGGAGGCGGGTCCAAAGGGAGTCTGCCAGCCTCAGGCCTCCCTATCGAGGGTCAAGATCTGAGTTGAGTAATACTCCTCCTAGCGGTCCATTTCTTCTAGGGAGCCCCGTTGTCCTTCCCTGCCAGCTGCTACCTCAGTCCACGGACCTGTCCAATAACTTTAAACCACAGCAGGCAGGGCCCTGGTGCTACTCCCTTTCCTATCAGAAGGCTCCAAGGCTCCGGGGAAAATGAGCAGATGCAGATATCCACCAGGGAGGGGCACGCACTGACCGATGCTACCTCTATCTGCAGATCTCCTTGCCCAGACAAAGGCATCTGGGTAGGTAATTCTTCCAGAATGGATGGGCACTTGCCTTAACCTAAATAACTTAGGGAAGCCACTCAGCTGCCTCTTCTCAGAGCAGCAGTCTGCTCCGAGGTGGTGTTTCTGACTCTAGGAATAGGAAGGGCTGCGACTTGAGAAATTCTGTTTTCTTACCAGTGATTCAAAGCGTATGTTCAGGGCTTCCCTGAAGCCTGGTGGCGCAGTGGTTGGGAGTCCGCCTACCGATGCAGGGGACGCGGGTTCGTGCCCCGGTCCGGGAGGATCCCACATGCCGCGGAGCGGCTGGGCCCGTGAGCCATGGCCGCTGCGCCTGCGCGTCCGGAGCCTGTGCTCCGCAACGGGAGAGGCCACAACAGTGAGAGGCCCGTGTACCGCAAAAAAAAAAAAAAAAGCGTATGTTCATATGTGATAAAGTTCTGCTTTACTGGGCACGTCGCTATATTTACAAATGAAATAATACCAACTTTTTTTTTTTTTTTTCCTAATTGGGTTTATTGTACTTCTAGATGTTATATGCAGGGCTCTCCACTAGAAGCCATTCCGGAGACCGTGAGCAATGAAAGACTAGGTTCCTGCTCTTGAAAAGGCTTCCAATTTAGCCTGAAAGACAAAACAGACACATGTGAGAAGATGAATGCAATGTGGGACTTAATAACATTTCAGGACAACAATGACCTGCCTATCTGCACCTGCTTCACAGGGTCATGGTGAAATTGAAATTAATAAGCTAACGCAGAGGTGGTTGAATAAATGGGTGAATGTATGGCGGCCAATGAGGGTGGGGCACGGGAGACGTAAGAGCCAATGGAATGCATTGGAGGGTGTGGTCCTGGCTCTGGAGCAAGCCTTGGAAAACACAGACCCTCTGTGTGGCTGAGCTGGAGCTGCAGTTGTCTGTCATTCAGGGATCCCAGCTCCTCCCAGCTCCTGGAGCCCTTGAATTACCCGTCCATTCACAGAGCTCACAGGCAAGGGCGGATTGGTTCAATGTGTTATTTTTATTTTATTTTATTTTTTTTTACATTCCACTTTTTGCCTTTCAATTGATAGAGCAGATGGAAATCTTGCTGCTCAATTATCCAGTGTCCCCATTTGATCCGAGTACATCTGGAAGGAGACTTTTGAATACATTTGTTTTTTAAAAATGAGAGTGGAAACAGGCATGGAGTTGGGGAGGCTTTTGACCTTTTTTTCCTGCCTGCCCCATCAATATAGCTTCCCAAGAGAAACAAAGAAATAAACTCTTACAACATTAAGTCACAGCAGGGACTACTTCTGCTGCATCCCTTTCGTCTCCAAATAAACTTAATTTATAAGGACTGGGAGGGCTACAGTGACCTTCTGCAAATGCACATAAAACTCATCATGAACACATACACGGGAAGAAAGTTTTGCGCTGTGAATATACCCAGGAAGTTCAGAGAGGCATAAAAAAGTTGTGCAGGAGCGAGAAAAGATTACTTTGGAAGTGAATTGCAATTTTCCGTTTTTCAGGGAACATATTCGCTACAGTTTTCTCTTCCAGGATTGACTAGAGGGTGGCCTTTAGCCAGTTTTTTACTGTGATTGATTTGGCTGGCTGTGTTGCATTTGAAATGCCCATGACAATGCTGTCCTTTGGGTACTTTCATTCCCACTTCTCTTCTTGCAGCCTGAGCAGTTCAGAGCAATGTCACCACCAACTATAATTCAACCATTTACCACTTATTTCTTCTGGCAATTAAAAAGTGTGCTAACCAAGCCAGGACTGACTTGCCAATTGAAGCATGTCTCCCCCCCACCCCACTTTTCTGAAATTCCAGTTATAAGGCTAGAAGCAAGGACTGAACGCTCAATCTTTTCCTGGCTTTGCTATTAAATCAGAGGAGGATATTTGGACAAGGCAGGGATCTAGGACCATCTAAAACTGTGAGGGTAGAAAGTTTGTCTCTGGGCACTGCCTGTCCACTTTATAACTCTCTGCAGGCTCTTCATCTGCTAGCATCCTTGTTCCTCTAGTCAGGAGAGAGGGCATCTGATGCCTGTTTTCAGGCCAAGGGGTTAGAGACACAATGAGCTAGCAATCTGGAGACTATTTGAATTTATTAAATAATGCCTGCAAAGGGCACAGCTTAACGGAAAAGCATGTTAATGGTGAGATTTCAGTCACAGTAGATCTTGGGTTGGGGAAAATATTTGGGGACAAGAAAATTTCTTGACACTGAAGAAGAGACATTATTTATTTACTTAGTTTCCTATTTATCTCCCTATCTCTCTAGATCTATTCACCTATCAATTATCTCTCTCTCTTTCTCTCTCTATCCATCCATCTATCATCTTTGATCCTGAGAGTTCATTATTTTTAACAACTAGATGCTATGCTCAGATATTTAAGAGCTTGAGATCTCTCTTCAGACCAGGTCAGAGGGCTCCCAAGACTCTCTGCATACAAAACCTGTGGAGTTCTGACCTTTCCTCTCTGTGTGTAAGGAAGAGCCTGGTCATAAGCAAAGTATGGATGGAGAAACATTTGCCATTTGCATCTACGTTTTCTTTCCAACTCTTCTCTGCCCTAGGTTCTATTTGGAGGCACAAGGATGTGTCTCCACATAGAGAGACACATCTTTTATTTGCGGCAAAATTAAAGTTACTCGGTGACACTATTAGATTATCAAAAGTTTTAAGCAGAAACTGAATCCCGAAAGTGAAGGGGAGAAGCTTGCCGTTGCACAGAATCAGCAAAAGAGAGACTCAATGATTCAGTTTAATTCCTTAGAATCGTTTGAATTAATTTTAAGGGGAGTAAGACATTTTAATGAAGCTCAGTATTTAATTCCAGGTTGTTGCCCCAGTGACTGTGGGGTGGTCTCTTGAGTGGCGTGATTAAGGGGGTTGGTCTCTGGAGGTAAGAGCAATCTTTCTCCAGGGGTCTTCTTCCTAAATCACTAGATGATTTACCAAGGGTTTGATTGACAAGAGTATTGCACTGGTCACCAGCTTTCTTTTCTGTCTCTTTGGGACTCCCCTGTAAAGAGGATGGAAGGGCTGCTCCTTCACTCCAACATAGCATGCACTACATGTCTGAGACTGCCCCAAGTGCTTTACCTACGTTAACTCATTTAGTCATCGTAACAGCCCAGTGATGTAGGTACTATCATTAACCTGGCTTTATGAAGGAGTTGAGGTACAGAGAGGTTGAGTGACTTGCCCAGGGTCACACATTTCGCAAGCAGTAGAGCAAGCGTTTGAGCCCAGGTAGAGGTCTGACTATGAGCCCAGGCTGTTAACATTCTCTGCCTCTCATCTCACCCCCTCGCACTGATTTATGCTTCTCATCTATCTCTTATCCACCGTGTCCTCCACTGTGGCTATATCAACACTTGCCTCTTTCCCCATCACAACACCGTGAATTTCCTGGGATTGGGAATTGCATCTTACATTTGTATTTGCGTTCCTCATCACGTGTTGCTGGCACAGAGCACAGTGGGTGAACAATACATGTTTCCTAACTTTATTACCAAACAACTTTAGAGCAGTTCCCTGGAGGAAGAGAATGCTGCTGTAGGCCCTGCGATCCCCTGCTCCAATTGTCCTCAACTCCAGGGATGGGCAATGAGCTGGCCTTGGGCCCTTCCCACTAATCTCCACTGGGGAACCTGCTGGAATCTAGCTAGACAGCCTCCTGGGCCGTGGTCTTAAGCCCCTACTGGGCTTATTTGTCCCGAGTAATTTTAAAGTTACCACAATGACTCAGGTGCAGATGAAATCAGAGAATCTGAGTGTTGAAAGAGATCCCTCTAGGTAAAGTCCCTGTAGGTAAATGACTGCAGGACAGGTGTTTTTTCTTCTGAAAGATCTCTAGGGGGGATGACAGCAGTATTTTCAGTCACTCGTCACGGATATCTCCTTAGTTTTTATTCTTTAATAAAAATATATCCTTATTTCTTGTGAAAGAATGTGAGCTTTCATATAAACTTGAATCTAACATAGAGGAGTCAAATTAAAAATAACAGTAGCACTCATGCTTTGAAAGGAACAACAAGAATAGATGTTCCCAGGCACCTAGGATGTGCTAATTTAACAGTTTTTTTTTTTCATGGATCTTGGCTCCAAAAAGTGAAATAAAGTTGCATAATTTTCCTCATAAGATAAAAGAAATCCTACAAAATTTTGATCAATGATAAATTCTCTTTGGGACTAAATTCACAGTGGAATTTATCCCCAAGGTCCTTTAAAAGGGGCATGTAGTCATTAGTGAGCGTTGTATTTACAGATGAATGACAGCACTTGAGTGGATGCCTCTTATTTCAGGCCTTTACCCGAGGCATATCTTACCAAAGGCATTTCTGTGGGTGTTGGGAGATCTATACTGTGGCAGCAGATCATTTGAGATTATTCAAAGCTTGTGCACAAATATGATCACCCCGCTCATTACAAGAAGCCTCTAGAAGTCGGTCAATAGCACAAGTATGATTGTCCATGTGTTTCATGGCAAATTAGTATTGGACCTGGGACTTGGAGCCAGGGCTTCTACCATGGACTCCTCACACTATGATGTGTAAGTCCAAGTTCTTGGCTTTCTCATGACCTAGGAGAACCTAGAGACCCTAGGAAATCATCTGGTTAACTTGTTCATTAGAGTGGCTGTCTCAATATCCAGTCCTTTGAGAATCAAATTACCTGGCAAATGGCGACAGCACTGATTCTTAGTATTATGGAAATTCCGCAAGGTTGATTAAAAGTGATTGGGCAGACAGAGTCACCATTCTGTTGAGAGAGTAACAAGTTTTAGATCCTCACAAAATCACCTTAAATGGCAAATGGATCTTATTTCCTATTATCTTTAAAGGGCCGCGGTGGCTGTCTTCCTCTGGGCTGAGGAAGGTCTGAGGCTGCATCTGCACTTGGCAGATAAGACTGGTGATGGGCGATTGGCAGGCAGGGGGGATGCAGTGCCAGCATGGGGGTATGTATCATTCAAACCTGAGACAGTCGATTTTTACTTAAAAGAAAAAAGAGATGCAGATGTTGCAAATGATGGCAAAAGTACATGGTTTAGTCCCAAAGGTCTGTATTATTTATTATGAAAAAATCGGGGGCAGGTATTACCAGACTTCATTCACCATAGAAACTTAGTATAATCCTGGTGAAACTTCTGACTGCAAATTTAGCTGCATCATTGGAACAAGCCCACCAGGATGAGTTTGCTGTAAAGTACACCCTTAAGTAGACGCATAAAATTACTTTGTGGGCAGGCTTGTTTATGAGAAATGTAGAGAAAATGTGCCAGATGCAACTATCTCAACTTTGTGCAATGGGAGGCTGAGGCATTCCTTTTTCCCTTTTTTGAAAATTTAATTTAATTTATTTTTTTTGGGCTGCGTTGGGTCTTTGTTACTGCGTGTGGGCTTTCTCTAGTTGCAGCGAGTGGGGGCTGCTCTTTGTTGTGGTGTGTGGGCTTCTCATTGCGGTGCTTCTCTTGTTGCACAGCATGGACCCTAGAGCGCAAGGGCTTCAGTAGTTGTAGCACGTGGGCTCAGTTGTTGCGGCACACAGCCTCAGTAGTTGTGGCACGCGGGCTCTACAGTGCAGGCTCAGTAGTTGTGGCTCACGGGCTTAGTTGTCCCACGGCATGTGGGATCTTCCAGGACCAGGGATCGAACCCGTGTACCCTGCATTGGTAGGCAGATTCTTTTCTTTTTTTATGTCTTATTGGAGTATAATTGCTTTACAATGGTGTGTTAGTTTCTGTTGTGTAACAAAGTGAATCAGCTATACATATACATATATCCCCATATCTCCTCCCTCTTGCGTCTCCCTCCCACCCTCTCTATCCCACCCCTCTAGGTGGACACAAAGCACCGAGCTGATCTCCCTGTGCTATGCGGCTTCTTCCCACTACCTATCTATTTTACATTTGGTACTGTATGCATGTCCATTCCACTCTCTCTCTTCGTCCCAGCTTACCCTTCCCTCTCCCCATGTCCTCAATCGATTCTCTATGTCTGCGTCTTTATGCCTGTCCTGCCCCTAGGTTCTTCAGAACCTTTTTTTCTTCTTAGATTCCATATATTTGTGTTAGCATACGGTATTTGTTTTTCTCTCTCTAACTTATTTCACTCGGTATGACGCTCTCTAGGTCTATCTACCTCACTACAAATAACTCAATGTCGTTTCTTTTTATGGCTGAGTAATATTTCCATTGTATATATGTACCACATTGTCTTTATCCATTTATCTTTCGATGTACATTTAGGTTGTTTCCATGCCCTGGCTATTGTAAATAGTGCTGCAAAGAATATTTTGGTACATGACTCTTTTTGAACTATGGTTTTCTCAGGGTATATGCCCAGTAGTGGGATTGCTGGGTCGTATGGTAGTTCTATTTTTAGTTTTTTAAGGAACCTCCATACTGTTCTCCATAGTGGCTGTATCAATTTACATTCCCACCAACAGTGCAAGAGGCTTCCCTTTTCTCCACACCCTCTCCAGGATTTATTGTTTGTAGATTTTTTGATGATAGCCATTCTGGCCGGTGTGAGGTGATACCTCATTGTAGTTTTGACTTGCATTTCTCTAATGATTAGTGATGTTGAGTATCCTTTGTTTGTTGGCAATCTGTACATCTTCTTTGGAGAAATGTCTGTTTAGGTCTTCTGCCCATTTTTGGATTGGGTTGTTTCTTTTTTGATATTGAGTTGCATGAACTGCTTGTGTATTTTGGAGATTAATACTTTGTCAGTTGCTTCATTTGCATATATTTTCTCCCATTCTGAGCGTTGCCTTTTCGTCTTGTTTATGGTTTCCTTTGATGTGCAAAAGCTTTTAAGTTTCATTAGGTCCCATTCGTTTATTTTTGTTTTTATTTCCCTAGGAGGTGGGTCAAAAAGGATCTTGCTGTGATTTATGTCATAGAGTGTTCTGCCTGTGTTTTCCTCTAAAAGTTTTATAGTGTCTGGCCTTACATTTATTTATTTTAATTAATTAATTAATTTTTGGCTGCTTTGGGTCTTCGTTGCCGCGCAGGCTTTCTTTTTAGTTACAACAAGCAGGGGCTACTCTTCATTGCGGTGAGCAGCCCTCTCATTAAGGTGGCTTCTCTTGGTTGTGGAGCATGGGTTCTAGGTGCACAGGCTTCAGTAATTGTGTCACATGGGCTCAGTAGTTGTGGGTCGCGGGCTCTAGAGCACAGGCTCAGTAGTTGTGGTACAAGGGCCCAGTTGCTCCACGGCATGTGGGATCCTCCTGGACCAGGGCTCGAACCCATGTCCCCTGCATTGGCAGGTGGATTCCCAACCACTGCGCCACCAGTGAAGCCCCTGGCCTTACATTTAGGTCTTTAATCCATTTTGAGTTTATTTTTGTGTATTGTGTTAGGGAGTGTTCTAATTTCATTCTTTTACATGTAGCTGTCCAGTTTTCCCAGCACCACTTATTGAAGAGGCTGTCTTTTCTACATTGTATACTCGTGCCTCCTTTATCAAAGATAAGGTGACCATATGTGCGTCGGTTTATCCCTGGGCTTTCTATCCTGTTCCATTCATCTATCTTTCTGTTTTTGTGCCAGTACGTTACTGGCTTCATTACTGTAGCTTTGTGGTATAGTCTGAAGTCAGGAAGTCTGATTCCTCCAGCTCCGTTTTTCTTTCTCAAGATTGCTTGGCTATTCAGGGTCTTTTGTGTTTCCATACAGATTGTGAAATTTTTTGTTCGAGTTCTGTGAAAAATGCCATTGGTAGTTTGATAGGGATTGCACTGAATCAATCTGTAGATTGCTTTGGATAATATAGTCATTTTCACAATGTTGATTCTTCCAATCCAAGAACATGGTATATCTCTCCATCTGTTTGTATCATCTTTAATTTCTTTCATCAGTGTCTTATAGTTTCCTGAGTACAGGTCTTTGTCTCCTTAGGTAGGTTTATTCCTAGGTGTTTTATTCTTTTTGTTGCAGTGGTAAATGGGAGTGTTTCCTTAATTTTTCTTTCAGATTTTTCATCACTAATGTATAGGAATGCAAGAGATTTCTGTTCATTAATTTTGTATCCTGTTGCTTTACCAAATTCATTGATTAGCTCTAGTAGTTTTCTGGTACCATGTTTAGGATTCTCTATGTGTAGTATCATGTAATCTGCAAACAGTGACAGTTTTACTTCTTTTCTGATTTGGATTCCTTTTATTTATTTTTCTTCTCTGATTGCTGTTGGTAAAACTTTCCAAACTATATTGAATAGTGGGGATAGTGGGGATAGTGGGGAACCTTGTCTTGTTCCTGATCTTAGTGTAAATGGTTTCAGTTTTTCACCATTGAGGACTATGTTGGCTGTGAGTTTGAGATATATGGCCTTTATCATGTTGAGGTAACTTCCCTCTATGCCTACTTTCTGGAAGGTTTTTATAATAAATGCGTGTTTAATTCTGTCGAAAGCTTCTTCTGCATCTATTGAGATGATCATATGGTTTTTCTCCTTCAATTTGTCAATATGGTGTATCACATTGATTTGCGTATATTGAAGAATCCTTGCATTCCTGGGATAAATCCCACTTGATCCTGGTGTATGATCCTTTTAATGTGCTGTTGGATTCTGTTTGCTAGTATTTTGTTGAGGATTTTTGCATCTATGTTCATCAGTGATATTGACATGTATTTTCTTTTTTTTTGTGACATCTTTGTCTGGTTTTGGTATCAGGGTAATGGTGGCCTCGTAGAATGAGGTTGGGACTGTTCCTTCCTCTGCTATATTTTGGAACAGTTTGAGAAGCATAAGAGTTATCCTTCTCTAAATGTTTGATAGAATTCACCTGTGAAGCCTTCTGGTCCTGGGCTTTTGTTTGTTGGAAGATTTGTAATCAAAGTTTCAATTTCAGTGCCTGTGATTGATCTGTTTATATTTTCTCTTTCTTCCTGGTTCAGTCTCCGAAGGTTGTGCTTTTCTAAGAATTTGTCCATTTCTTCTAGGTTGTCCATTTTATTGGCATATAGTTGCTTGTAGTAATCTCTCATGACGCTTTGTATTTCTGCAGTGTCTGTTGTTACTTCTCTTTTTTCATTTCTAATTCTACTGATTTCAGTCTTCTCCCTTTTTTTCTTGAAGACTGTAGCTAATGGTTTATCAAATTTTTTTATCTTCTCAAAGAGCAAGCTTTTAGTTTTATTGATCTTTGCTATTGTTTCCTTCATTTCTTTTTCATTTATTTCTGATCTGATCTTTATGATTTCTTTCCTTCTGCTAACATTGGAGTTTTTTTGTACTTCTTTCTCTAATTGCCTTAGGTGTAAGGTTAGGTTGTTTATTTGAGATATTTCTTGTTTCTTGAGGTAGGATTGTATTGCTATAAACTTCCCTCTTAGAACTGCTTTTGCTGCATCCAATAGGTTTTGGGTTGTCATGTTTTCATTGTCATTTGTTTCTAGGTATTTTTTGATTTGCTCTTTGATTTCTGCAGTAATCTTGTGGTTATTTAGTAGGGTCTTGTTTAGCCACCATGTGTTTTTATTTTTTTCCAGATTTTTTCCTGTAATTGGTACTAGTCTTCTAGTGTTGTGGTTGGAAAAGATACTTGATACAATTTCAATTTTCTTAAATTTACCAAGGTTTGATTTGTGATCCAAGATATGATCTATCTTGGAGAATGTTTCCTGAGCACTTGAGAAGAAAGTATATTCTGTTGTTTTGGATGGAATGTCCTATAAATATCAATTAAGTCCATCTTGTTTACCACGTCATTTAAAGCTTTTGTGTCCTTATTTATTTTCATTTTGGATGATCTGTTCATTGGTGAAAGTGGGGTATTAAAGTCCTCTACTATTATTGTGTTACTGTCGATTTTCACTTTTATGGCTGTTAGCATTTGCCTTATGTATTGAGGTGCTCCTATGTTAGGTGCATACATATTTACAAGTGTTATATCTTCTTCTTGCATTGATCCCTTGTCCATTATGTAGTGTCTTTCTTTGTCTCTTATAATAGTCTTTATTTTACATCTATTTTTTCTGATATAAGAATTGCTACTCCAGCTTTTTTTGATTTCCATTTGCATGGAATATCTTTTCCCATCCCATCACTTTCAGTCTTTATGTGTCCCTAGGTGTGAAGTGGGTCTCTTGTAGACAGCATATATATGGGTCTTGTTTTTGTGTCCTTTCAGGCATTCTATATCTTTTGGTTGGAGCATTTAGTCCATTTACATTTAAGCTAATTATTGATATGTATGTTCCTATTACCATTTTCTCAATTGTTTTGGGATAGCTTTTGTAGGTCTTTTCCTTCTCTTGTGTTTCTTGCCTAGAGAAGTTCCTTTAGCATTTGTTGTAAAGCTGGTTTGGTGGTTCTGAATTCTCTTAGCTTTTGCTCATCTGTAAAGGTTTTAATTTCTCCATCAAATCTGAATGAGATCCTTGCTGGGTAGAGTAATCTTGGTTGTAGGTTTTTCCCTTTCATCACTTTAAATATGTCCTGCCACTCGCTTCTGTCTTGCCGAGTGTCTGCTGAAAGATCAGCTGTTAACCTTATGAGGATTCCGTTGTATGTCATTTGTTGCTTTTCCCTTGCTGCATTTAATATATTTTCTCTGTATTTAATTTTTGATAATTTGATTAATATGTGTCTTGGCATGTTTCTCCTTGGATTTATCCTGTATGGGACTCTCTGAGCTTCCTGGAGTTGATTGAATATTTCCTTTCCCATATTAGGGAAGTTTTCAACTATAATCTCTTCAAATATTTTCTCAAGCCCTTTCTTTTTCTCTTCTTCTTCTGGGACACCTATAATTCGAATGTTGGTGCGTTTAATGTTGTCCCAGCGGCCTCTGAGACTGTCCTCGATTCTTTTCATTCTTTTTTTTAATTCTGCTCTGTGGTAGTTATTTCCACTATTTTATCTTCCATGTCACTTATCCATTATTCTGCCTCATTTATTCTGCTATTGATTCCTTCTAGAGAATTTTTAGTTTCATTTACTGTGTTGTTCATCATTGTTTATTTGCTCTGTAGTTTTTCTAGGTACTTGTTAAATGTTTCTTGTATTTTCTCCATTCTATTTCCAAGATTTTGGATCATCTCTACTATCATAACTCTGAATTCTTTTTCAGGTAGACTACCTATTTCCTTTTCATTTGTTTTGGTTTGATGGGTTTTTCCTTGCTGTTTCATTTGCTGTGTATTTCTCTTCTCATTTTGTTTAACTTACTGTGTTTGGGGTCTCCTTTTTGCAGGCTGCATGTTGGTAGTTCCCCTTGTTTTTGGTGTCTGCCCTCTGTGAGTAAGTTTAATTCAGTGGGTTATGTAGGTTTCTTGGTGGAGGGGACTAGTGCCTGTGTTCTGGTGGATGAGGCTGGATCTTGTCTTTCTGGTGGGTGGACTGAGTCCGGTGGTGTGTTTTGGGGTGTCCGTGAAATTATTATGATTTTAGGCAGCCTCTCTGCTAATGGGTGGGTTTGTGTTCCTGTCTTGCTAGTTGTTTGGCATAGGGTGTCCAGCACTGTAGTTTGCTGGTTGTTGAGTGAAGCTCAGTCTTTGCGTTGAGATTTAGATATCTGGGAGAGCTTTCGCTGTTTGATATTACATGGGGCCGGGAGGTTTGGTGGACCAGTGTCCTGAACTTGGCTCTCCCACCTCAGAGGGTCAGGCCCAACACCTGGCCGGAGCACCAAGACCCTGTCAGCCACACGGTTCAGAAGAAAAGGGAGAAAAAGAAAGAAAGAAAGAGAGAAAGAGAGAGAGAGAGGGAGGGAGGGAGGGAGGGAGGGAGGAAGGAAGGAAGGAAGGAAGAAAGAAAGAAAAGAAAACAGTAAATAAATAGTTATTAAAATAAAAAAAAATATTAAAAGTAATAAAAAGAAAAAGAAAGAAGAGAGCAACCAAACGAAAAAATAAATCCACCAATGATAACAAGCATTAAATACTATACAAAAAACAAAACAAAACAAAAAACAGACAGCACCATAGGACAAATTGTAAAAGCAAAGCTATACAGAGAAAATCACACAAAGAAGCATACACATACACACTTACAAAAAGAGAAAAAGAATATATATATATAATAAAAAAGGAAGAGAGCAACCAAATCAATAAACAAATATACCAATGATAATAAACTCTAAATACTAGACTGAGATAAGCATAAAACCAGGAAGAAATTCGGTGCATAATGCAAACCCCAAGTCTACAGTTGCTCCCAAAGTCCATCACCTCATTTTTGGGATGATTCGTTGTCTCTTCAGGTATTCCACAGATGCAGGTACATCAGGTTGATTGTGTAGATTTCATCTCCTGCTCCTGAGGCTGCTGGGAGAGATTTCCCTTTCTCTTCTTTGTTGGCACAGCTACTGGGGCTCAGGTTTGGATTTGGACCCGCCTCTGCGTGTAGGTCGCCTGAGGGCATCGGTTCTTTGTTGAGACAGGACGGGGTTAAAGGAGCAGCTGATTTGGGGGCTCTGGCTCACCCTGGCAGTGGCGGGCTGCACAGGCTCCTGGGAGGGGAGGTGTGGAGAGTGACCTGTGCTCGCACACAGGCTTCTTGGTGGCGGCAGTAGCAGTCTTTACGTCTCATGCCCGTCTCTGGTGTCTGCGCTGATAACCACGGCTCGCGCCCATCTCTGGAGCTCATTTAGGCGGTGCTCTGAATCCCCTCTCCTTGTGCACCCTGAAACAATGGTCTCTTGCCTCTTCAGCAGCTCCAGACTTTTTCCTGGACTCCCTCCCGGCTAGCCGTGGCGCACTAGCCGCTTCAGGCTGTGTTCACACCGCCAACCCCAGTCCTCTCCCTAGGATCCCACCTCCGAAGCCCGAGCCTCAGCTCCCAGCCCCGCCCGCCCCGGCGGGTGAGCAGACAAGCCTCTCAGGCTGGTGAGTGCCGGTCGGCACCGATCCTCTGTGCGGGAATCTCTCCGCTTTGCCCTCCGCGCCCCGGTTGCTGCGCTCTCCTCCGCGGCTCTGAAGCTTCCCCCCTCCGCCACCCGCAGTCTCCGCCTGCGAAGGGGCTTCCTAGTGTGTGGAAACCTTTCCTCCTTCACAACTCCTTCCCAGAGATGCACGTCCTGTCCCTATTCTTTTGTCTCTGTTTTTACTTTTTTCTTTGGCCCTACCCAGGTACGTGGGGAGTTTCTTGCCTTTTGGGAGGTCTGAGGTCTTCTGCCAGCGTTCAGTAGGTGTTCTGTAGGAGTCGTTCCACATGTAGATGTATTTCTGGTGTATCTGCGGGGAGGAAGGTGATCTCCACGTCTTATTCCTCTGCCGTCTTGAAGGTCCCCGGTTCATGGCAGGCAGATTATTAACCACTGTGCCACCAGGGAAGTTCCCTGAGGGACTCTTTAGGACAATAACTAGCTAACATGTTCAAGTGCTTCTGATAGTATCAGCTAACATTTTTTGAGACCTCCCTATGCACCTGACACTGTCCTAAGCACTTTGTGAGGCTTAAGGTATTTAGTCTTCACACCATCCTTATCAGGGATGACTTTTGTCATCCCCACTTAACAGATGAAAAGGAGTTGTGATGAGGTTAATTACCTTGCCCAAGGTTGCACAGTTGGTAAGTGGGAGAGCCAACGTTCAATCCTAGGAAGTCTAACATCATAGACTCTGTTCAGGGCCAAGTATAGGAAGAGAGGTCTTTGAAAGACTAATGTTACGGCAGGTGTTTGATACCCACAGAACCTCCTTCCCACCAAGGACGTCTGATTTGGGGTGGGAATCACACAGTAGGTGAGTCTGGGGTGGGTGTCTTATAAGCCTGGCTCTCTAATCCTAGCGTTGAGAGCTACAGAGTCTGATACTATCTTATTTATCTCTCTCTATTATATATATTATTTATCTCTTCCTGTGACAAAGATGTCACAGAGACACTGATGCCTGCCTCACATCAGAAGTTTTGCAGTGACATGGAGCCGTGCGTATTTAGGGGAGTTCCTGACCCACTTTCTCAAAGGAAACTGGAGTGCTAATACTCAAAGTAGGGGGGAAGATGCTGCTAGTTGGGAAACAGCACGTGTCTGCCTCTGTATGTATCCATCTCATCCACTGGCAGTGGACTAGGGCAGTAGCTACCCATTAAATGAGTGAGGACATGGTCATATTTAGCACTCTTTAGATCTGGGTTCGTTTTTGCCATGGAACCATCACTCCCTACTCTGATTTCAGCACTAAAATGTCAGACTGGCCTTTCGCCCTTCCTATTCCAATGTCCACTGTCCCAGAGTGGCCCCTCGTTACCCTTTCTCACGTTATTGCAATCACTTTGTATCTGCTTTCCCTGTATCCAGTTTCTGTACCTTCTAATTTGTCCAAAGCACTATTCTAATAATTAGCTTTGATAGCACAGATCCTATGATGTTACCCCAGATAAAAAGTCTTCAAGAATTTCTCAGCTTCTTTTGTATGGCTTTCAAGATTCTCTAAAATCTGACCCTTACCTATTTATCTAATTTTCCTTCTAGCAACTCCTCTTGACACATTAGGGCCCTCAGTTAAATGTTTAATATCTCCACCTCCTTGCCTTTGCTCATACCATTTTCTCTACCTGGAATATTTCCCATTCTTCTCATAGCAATTCTACTCATCTTCTGAGGATTACCTCAAATACTAAGTCTCTGTGGTGCCTTTGCAAATGAACTGCATTTACCTATATGCTGTTGCCTTGTTCTCAACTCCCTTTTATGTATGCATTGTTTCTATTTATTTCTTAGGATATTTAGGATTGCAGAAAGAGAAACTAATTCTAGTTAACTTAAACAAAAAGAGAACAAAAAAGAAAATTTGTATAGGGATGCAGACAGTCTCATAACCCCAAGGGCAGGGATAGAGCCGACCAATTGGAAGGTACTAGGAATCAGGTCCACAGACTCTCTCTCTGCCCCTTATTTCTGTTTATCTTTGTATGTCTACCCCTTTCTCTCTCTTTCTCTGCAGATTGACTTTGTCGTCTTCTCTATTGTACAAGGTAGAAAATGCCTACCCTCCCAGATACAGAGTCTGACGTGATTTTCAGTCTAATTCTTAATTCCCAGGAGAGTAATATAATTGGCCTATCTTGAAGATGTCAGCTATGGGTCCAGTGGGCCATGGCTAACGAGTGGCATTACCATACAAACATGGCTGTTGGGGTCCATCAAGGGGAGTGGGGGTGAGCTTCCAAAGAACTGGGACGTCAGGCCAATGGAATGGATAGATCATTCCAAAAAGTTTCTACTATAATCTCCACTAGTGCGTGAGGACCTCAAGAATACACATTATATTCTCTTCTTTATTTGTTTCATTTTCTCCAAACTCTCATTTTCCCAAGGTTTAAATATGGCTAGTCTTAGAGTTGTACTCAGTAAAATAAGGCAATTTTGTTAAGGACGATACATATAGAAGAGTAACACGTTGTTAGATGTTACTGCTACTCTTGTCTCAGACTTTTTGGTGACGATTCCAAAGCCTGAGAACAAATTGACTGGTGCCAAGTATCTATACTCATCAGGTGGGCAACGTGCCAGACAAGACCCTGGCAGAGCATGTGAAGAGATGGTGAACTGGTCTGTCCTCATTAGCCCATCTTCCGCATCCAGCATAAACAGGGGAGGAGAGATCGAAGCATTGAAAGAAGAGAATTCTTTGGAGGGAGCTGAGAGGGTTCTAAGCATCTCTTCCACCTTCGTCAGGACTTTTCATTGATGTAAAGCCAAATGAAAGGGCGTTGCAAGAGAGTATTCAGAAGGACTGGCTGCGTTCCTTAGAGGTTGAGAGACTCTGAGACTGAGATCTGATTCTGGCGTAAAGTGAAGGAAGGCAGGTAGCTGAGGCTGTGACTGGCGAACAGCCCTGGGACAGCAGAATCCAGAAAGAGATGGCTGTGTGGAGAGTGACTGACTTCTGCTGACAGTGGGATGAAGGAGCATATTTTCTGGGTAGATGTGGGCTTATAGAAGGGAGATGGCTTGGGTGCATCTCTTTGGGTTCCTGCCTAGGAAGATATGGAGGGCTGATGTAACCCTTACTGAGAGGTGAATCCCTGGAGACAGAAGTGGGAGTGTCAGAAGTACTTAGCCAAAGGAGAAGCATTACACAAGGCAACACAACCAGAGTCAAAATTTGAAACTCCCCAGAAACTAGCAAAAGCACATCAGAAGAGGAAGAGTCCACTTTGGACGTGTGCAATGGCAGGAGGCCGCCATGTCCAGATCTCAGCTCTGCTGGCAGCTAGTGAGTGGCAGTGGAGATGGGGCAGAGAGAGAGGGAGATGGAGAAGGTGACCACTGCTTCTCCTCCCCTGCAGGTTTCCAAGCCTGAGGCAGGTGTCACATGGGGGACAGAAGAAGGTTTAATTAAATAAAAGTTTGGCTATTACGTTGCCCAGTGTTACAGATGTGTGTCTATAAGCTTGGACTAGACTAATATTCTGCTAATATTAGTTTCCATTGGACACTTTTATATCTAAAAGTGGCCAAAGCGAAGGGAATCTGCCCAAAATTTTATCAAAAGGGGTAGTAAGGAATGACGGTGCTAACTCAAACTTATGGGGAAAGGTGAGAAAAATAAAATCAGTTTTTGCTTCCTATTAAGTCTAGCCGATTCAATAAAGCATGACTGACACTCAGAAGGAGAGATCTCTGGGGGCAGGGATGATCTGAAAAAGTATCACAGAATAGGAAGAACTTGCGCCATGTCTTAAAAGGATGGGTTGGATGGGGTCTGACCTTGTTCTTTCCTGTGAAACATTTATTACAAAAACTCATTTCCTGTGCTCATTGGTTCTTGGAACCTCTGATGATTCTGACACCACTCAAATTGACTTGGAGTAAATGAACTGTGCAAATCTTATGCTATTTACTGACCACTGGGCAGAGAGCTTAGCCTGACAGAGACTTAGCAGTGAGAGTCCCAATGTCATGGCTCAGCCTGCATTCTGAAGTGTCTTGTTAAAAGGCAATGTTTGGGAAAACTCTAGGGATAGGGCAACACCCAAGGCAACATATCTTTATTAAGTGACTTGATATCAATTCCAAATATCCACATTATTTGAATTAAGGTATCTCAGATTTGGTCGGTATAATACACATGTCACTTAAGGAGACCGATAGAGAACATTTCTTCCAAAGTGTTCTCACATCTGATCTCATAAGGTCTGTGTGAGAGAGGGAAGGATGGGGATTGGTTTTCTGTTTTTATAAGGAAATTGCATGACTTGTTCATATTGACACTGCAATATGTCATAGCCCACAGTATGAATTTCATTATACTGGAAGTTCTTTTTCTAGAAAGGCATATCTGAACTCTACCCCTACCAGGGCAAAGTTCTCCAGAAGCAAGAGTGAGCCAGTTCTCATCTATTTCCATCATAACATGTGGTAAACCGCAAAAATGGTCACAAATTACTCCCCTCTCTCTAGCCACGTCCTTTGCTAGTGCCACCCTACCTTGACTCTGGCCTTGGGACTACCTTTGGCCAATAAAACTTAAGCAAGTACCACATAAGCAGAAGTTTAAAAAGCACTTGTATATTGGGACTTTTTCCTTGCTGTGCTTGGAACCTTGAGACCACCATGTGAATGAGGCCATGGGAGCTGTTATGGGATAAATTGTATGCCCCTCCCCCTGTTCAGATGTCAAAGTCCTAACCTCCAGTCTTTCAGAATATGACTCTGTTTGGAGATAGAGCCTTTAAAGAAGTAGTTAAGGCTAAATGAAGTCAGTAGGGTGGGCTCTAATTCAATATTACTTGTGTCCTTATAAGAAGAGTAGATTAGGACACAGACACACACAGAGGGAAGACCATGTGAAGACACAAGGAGAAGATGGCCATCTATGAGCTGAGGAGAGAGACCCTCAGAAGACATCAACCCTGCTGACACTTTGAGCTGGAACTTCTAGCCTCCAGAAATGTGAGGAGATAGATTTCTGTTGTTTTAGCCCCCCCCCCCGCCCCCAGTCTGTGGTATTTTGTTAGGGCAGCCCTAGAACACTAACTCACTAGCTCAGTGGAGGATGAAAGGTCATGTGGAAGAGAACTGAGGCGCTCCATTCAAAAGCCGGCCAACTTCCAGACGTGTGAGAAAGGCCATCCTAGATCACCCAGCTTCCAGCTGACTGTAGGTATATGAGAAAGCCCAGCAGAGATAAACTACTAGGGTTGGCAAGAGAAGGCACGGGTCCCCTGATGCTCCTTTCTGTCATGGGAAGGTTTGCTGGGCTCATGGTAATTTTGTCTTCCAGGGAAGGCACATGGCCCCCTGTTGCGTCCCCTTTTTATAGGTAACTGGGAGAGTCACTTTGTCAGCAGAGGGAAAGACAGTCTACTTGGATGCTGGCTAGTCTAGAAACAGGTGCCAGCCTTTCTTTTAGGACGTATTCTAGGAAGCTAGCTGCCCAGCACCAGGTGACCTCAGGCTCATGGGAACTTGTTGCTCCTTTGGCCAGGAGCACTACTGCTATAGGAAACTGAATCTCAGTGTAGGCCCTCCCATCGGGAGAGGAGTCCACACTGGCTCCTTGTCTGAGAAAACCCAGAGTAAACTCCAAGGATCGTTTTTAGATAATCCTTGTCATACCACACTTTGTCTATGGAAACCCAAACAAAATCAAAGGGAAAAGAGGAGCAGGCTACATTTTAGATTCTCATTGGGTTTTCCATCATCAAAAGGCAAGTTCTTGTTTTCCTGGTTAACAGATGGGAGAACCAGAGATAATGTCATGGAACTGAGCCATGCCTCTTACAAAGGTGATTGATTTTTCCCATTAGTACCATAGATTTGCCCTGAGCCGTTTACTGATTCTCACTAAATTTCCCTATTGTTCAGAATACATTTTCTTAAATGGTTGGTTGGATTTATTGGTGCTGTCAGTGGCTGGAGAGTAGAGGGAAGTGAACTGACTCATAAGGAGATCATGTTAGTTCACCTTGAGCGTACTGTTATCTTTCGACAAATTGTACTAACTCACCTCTGTGGGAGTCTCCCAATGTCCACATGGACTGTTAAGTCTGAAGTTTATTTTTTAATTTGCCCTTTCACTTTTAGCCTCAGACTTAGAAAAAAACTACTCTTTTGGACTATTTCTGCTGAAAAAATCAGCTCAATAACAAAAGAATTGAATATTATCTGATAGGAGCTGACTGTGTCCCTTCCCCCTCCCTTCCTTCTGTATATTTATTTTATTTTACTTTTTTAAAAAATTAATTAATTTATTTATTTTTGGCTGCGTTGGGTCTTTGTGGCTGCACGCGGGCTTTCTCTGGTTGTGGTGAGCAGGGGCTACTCTTCATTGCGGTGCGTGGGCTTCTCCTTGCGGTGGCTTCTCGTTGCAGAGCACAGGCTCTAGGCGCACGGGCTTCAGTAGTTGTGGCATGCTGGCTCTAGAGCGCAGGCTCAGTAGCTGTGGCTCACGGGCCTAGTTGCTCCGCGGGATGTGGGATCTTCCCGGACCAGGGCTCGAACCTGTATCCCCTGCATTGGCAGGTGGATTCTTAACCACTGCGCCACCAGGGAAGTCCCACTTCTGTATATTTTAAAGCACCATAGGATCAATAGGTAATTCTTACACTTCAAGAGCAGTTCTTCGTATAGGTTTCATGCTGATTATCTGCTGGAAACTACCAACATTTTTCAATTTCAGTGGGCGTCTTTTGAAACCTGCTTAAAGATAATCTGTCTGGAACCTTTGATTTGGAAAAATGGAAAAGGGAAAGAGAAGTGACTAGATTTTCAGAAGTTTTTGAGATCAAAGGATTTGGTTAATCCTTTACGCTGTTTGCTATAACTTTATAAATTCGGGTGTGCAGCGTTAGTCTCCGTAAGTCGTTACTTTGCCACTGTGTGGTGTTCCCAGGGGTATAGTCTCAGGAAGCCCACAGGTTTCCTTAGTTTTGGTTAAATTCAGTGGTTCTCACCCTGGGCTGCACATTAGAATCACCTGGGGAACTTTAAAATTTACAGAAGCCTATAGCCCATCCTTAGAGTAAGGAAATCGTATTTTCTAGGGGTAGGACCTGGGGATCAGCATTTTAAAGTCTCCAGATTATGATGTGCAGTCAGGATTGAAAACTGTTGAGGCAACTGAATCAGATAAAACAGAAAATGTGATCACACCTAATTATTCTTTTAAAAATAAACAAAGGTATTGAAGTCAGCTATTAAGATACTAGTCTAAACATTATCCTTATATAAGATGTAAAAATTAAATGATATTGTAAAATTTAAAGCAATATAAAGACCTATGCATAATTAGGTACCATTTTAACAGAACTATCTATGGTTTCCAACTCTTGCTTGATCTTTTCTTCTGTAAAATTTTATGGTTTTTCCCTCTGCCTTCCTCAGGTTTGAACAGGTATTGTTCACTTAGAATCTTTCCGCTTATAGTCAAACATAATCCGTCTCTGTGAATGTGTCCCTATATTTAAGATCTCCCAGCGAGCTTGTGTCTGCAGGGAGAGCTTTTTTCTGCCACATGGTCAATTGAACCGCTTATCAGATGATGTTAATTAAAGCCTAGCTACTGGAGGCGTGATTTGTGGACCAGAGGCAGCATCACACCTGGGAGCTTTGTTAAAAATGCAGAGATCCAGACCCTACTCCAGATCCTACTGAATCAGAAGGAATTTAACAATTTAACAATTTAACGAGATTCTACATAATTTAACAATTTAACGAGATTCTACATAATTCATCTGCACATTATGTTTGAAAAGCACTGAACTAAAGAAACTCTTTTACTCTTTTTGCATGTGCTTTTTACCTCTGGCTTTTTACCTGTCTTTCCAATGCAGGCATAATGAGAAAAAGAAAGATTTCTATTAAAAACTTACATGTATGATTCATACTTTTCTCTTTGAATTAAAATGGATTTTCATGTATGGGAAAAGAATTTGAAAAAGAATAGATATATGTATATGTATAAATGAATCACTTTGCTGTGCACCTGAAACGAACACAACATTATAAATCAACTATAATATAAAATAAAAATTTTAAAAAATTGTATATCTACCATCAGTCTTCTTGGCTATGTTTTTATAAATTTATTTTTATGAATAAGTATAAAAAATGGATTTTCAGAGCTGGATGATCACTTTTCTAAATGTTAATTGCTTGCTCATTAAAAGTTGCATCATTTCCAGGTGATCTACTAATTAAGCTTTGCTAGTGACAACCAAAACTGAACTGTGACCTGATTGATACAAGTTGTTTTAATCAAGATTAGGGGATCTATTCTGGGTATGCTGCTTTAAGGAAAAGTACCTTGGATCCAGAGTCAAGCTGTGTTCCTTCATAATGCTGCCCTTTGCTTCCCGGCATCAGCCATCTGTCCCCCTGAATTTTCTCATTTGGTAAACAGAATGTTGACCTGCAGTTCCTTTTGTCTTACTAAGTTTCCTCCTTACCTTCCCTAGCTTCCCTAGTTTGATTACGTGCTTTGAGCATTTGGTTGATCTGTCAAAGTGGGACATCAGGAGGTCCAAGATGTCCAGTAAAAGCTAGAAATCATGGATTTTTTCCATACTGACAGCTCAAGAGAAAGATAGTATAAAGCTTATGACAATAAGCATCTCAGAATTGAGATGAAGGCCCCATTGACTATGTAACCCTCCTGTTTCTCCTGTTAGCACCCCTGCTTATCGCAGGGATGGTTGTTACAGTAATGAGAGGGGTGTTGGGACCACAAGGGGACAGTGAAATGTCATGACTGTCCCAGGGTTTTGTCGTTGGATGTCTTTTTTCCTCTTTCTACACCCACTCTCCCTCCAACTAATGGCTTTAAATACTATTCATATGCTGACGATTCCTAAAATTATATTTCCATTTCAGACTTCTTGCAGAAGTCTAGATTCTTGGATGTCCAAAAGGCATTTCAACTGTCACAAGTCCAAAATCAAACTTGTAATCCTGTCTGCAGACCTGCAGCTCTGTTTCTCCAGTTGCTCAGTCCAAAACAGAGGAGTATCTTTTGACTTTTCCCTCCCACGCACATCCACTTCATCAGTGAGTCCTGAAGACTTTTTCTTCAAAATATACCCCAAGTCCCACCATTTCTCACAAGCCCCTTTCCCATCACTGCTGCCTGGTGCAAACCATCATTTCTCGCCTGGATTGGGTTATCTCCTCCCTAATTCTGCCCGTGTCATCTTCCATTCTCTCTACAATATAGCAGCCAGGGGATCCTTTTGAAAAGTCAGACCAAGCCAGCTCTCTGCTCCAAACACCACAAAGCCCTCGTCTCACTCAGTAAAAACAAAAGTCAAGGTCCCAGATAACTTCCTGAACTTCTCTCCAGCTACCTTTTCCCTGGCTCACTCTTTGTGGCAGGCTGGGTTTTCCAGAAGCAGACACTGGAGACAGAGTTGGTCTGGCTATTCATTAGGGCTTAACACCTGTGGAAAGAAGTGAGCTGAAGTAGGATGGGGAAAAGAGAGAGAAGTCAAAATGTGAAGCAGCCCAGGCTGCAGGGAACACTTCAAGGAGGTTGGGAGAATACATGGCCTGCTGGAGGTGCCTCTCGTGAGGCCCAAAGAGCTGCACCTTTATACCTGCCTCATCAGCCATTGGATGAGTACTGCCATGAGAAGGGACCTGGTGCAAGGTTGCTCTCTGTAGCTGAGGCACACCTTGAAGGAGCTGACGTCTGCTGGTCCCCTGGGCAGTGCGTGTTCATGCCCACTGCATACTTCCTCAGCCACATTAGCTTCCTTAAATAAATCCAGCCCACTCTGCCTCATGGCCTTTGCACCTGCGGGAAGGCAGTTTCACTACATACTTTTCATATATCTTGCTGCCTCATCTCCTTCAGGCTTCTGCTTAAATGTCACTTTATGAATGAGGTCTTCCTTCCCCAATCATTCTATTATAGATTAAAAATGTTAACCCTTTACTTTTCTCCACAGAATGTATCACTATTTGATATACTATGTATTTAATCCCTGACTTGTTATTGTTTGTTTCTCCAGGTAAAATGTAAACCCCATGAAGGTCCTGTCACATAGTAGGTGCTCAAAAAATATTTGCTTATTGAATGAGTGAAAAGAAGATTTTGTTTATATGGGCTTGGATCACAGTGTATCTCCTTGTGTTGCTAGGATATAAAAACAACCTTAATCTCATGATATCAGTAAACTCTTTTGGAACCACATTTAGTAAAGGAGGTTTTCGGTATTGATTCTGAGACAGGAGGGAAGGGAGCAGGGCACAACCTTTAAAACAATGACAGAGCCATTGAGGATATGGCAAAAACTGGTTAGAATCCATTAGGCCCATGATGGCAGAAGATTTGACTTCCAGTGGACCTTGAGCCTCATTATATGCTCATTGTAATACAATTAGCTAAGTGACACACCCACAGGCGCCATGAGGCCAATCATAAAAAGCCAAAAAGTGGGTGGTGTCCCAATTCCTGGAAATCTCCGCCCCTTCTCCAGAATCGTTGGAATAATCCTTCCATTCATTAGCCCATGAAATTACCCAGCCCATAAAAACTGACCGCCTCCAACACCTCGGGCGCTCTCACCTTCTGAGAAGGCCCACACTCTGGGGAGTGTGTTTCTCCCAAGGTCACTGTTGCCCATCTCTGCTTTCACTTTACTATGGCTCGCTCTTGAATTCTTTCCTGTGAGAAGCCAAGGACCCTCACCTGGTGGCCCACCCCAGGGACTCACCCCAGACCTGGGACATGACCATCCTCTTGGGCCCCATTTTCCTGCAACATCTTTACGAAGGATGTTAATAAATCTACTTCTTGCCTATCACTGTGCCTCTTGCTGAATTTCTTCTGCGCTGAGACATAAAGAAGCTGAGCTTCATTAAGTCCTGAGACCAGGTGTGTGGTTTCAACTGGGAGACCGTGGGTTCGAGTCCCCTCCTAAGCCAGAGATTGTGGCTCCGCCTCCCATCTGAGGTGCGATTGGGTTCAAGTCCAAATCTGGGGTGTGTGGTTGCAATTCCATGAATTTAGATCTGATCAGATTTAGAATTCATGAGGATTTGAGGTGTTTATATTTTTCCCTACAAAATAACGTGTCCAAGATAACAAATAATGTAGAATTACGTTTAAAGAGATTAATGTTTAAATTCAAAGAAAATAGGTGTTCTAGAAGTACTTATTTATATCTCCACTTTGATATGTTGATTAAAAATCATTCTTTTTTATTAATTAAAGAAAATTCTCCAACTCTGCTTGGTAAATAATCTGGGAAGCAGTCCGTGGATCTCATTGATGTTACTATGATTGCTGGAAAAAAAATAGAAATGCGTTTAAAATTCTTTAATTTATATTTTTCCTTAATCCCCTTTTCATAATTAGTTCTTCTGCTTCTTTGTTGTTTTACTAAACTTAATGTTTCATGGGGAGGGGGTGACTCCTGTCTGCAGAGTTAGGAATGGGCTGAGGTCCATTTGGTTTGGTGTTTACATGCTCTTTGCAGCATTGTTGTTGGATTTTTTGTGTCTATTTTTTGTTGTTGTTGTTGCACTTGTTATAAACTGGGAAAATAATCAGCAGCTTTAATGAAAAAGTGATTTAAAGACTCCTTTCAGTGTGCCTCTGATTTCCACCTCCACTTCGTGCTTTACCCCTTATCATCTACATTCCTTTATGCTGCTTTCTCCTTAAACTATCCAAACCATTTTGCTGGATAACCAAAGTCACTCTCCCAAGGGAAAGAGAAATACAAATCCAAATGTATGAAAACTGCCCACCTGATGGTCGCCTCTAGCTCTGATTGCCAAGGAGATTCAGCATCTCTTCTCTTGTCTTCTCTCTCCATTGGTAACCCTGGTGTTTCCAGCATGCCTTTTTCTATGAATTTCACCAAGATCTCTTAAATGTTACTCTCTTAAGATCTCCTAATTGTTCCAATGCCAGCTACCTATTCATAATTGAAAAGAAAAACAGATAATTTTGGAAGAATCCAGTGCTTTTCCACACCACCTCAAAAACCAGAAAACATGAGATGTTTGCAGTGAGGAGAAAGGGGACCACACACCTGAAACCTGCCCATGGCTCTGCAGAGCACATCCATTGGGATAATTCTTATAATAACCTTTAAGTCTCAATTGACAGTAATTTATATATATTTTTGAAAGTCTGAGAGAGAAGAAGAAACTGACCATGTGTTCACACCGTATGTCTCTTAAGAGTCTTGCTCATTCTTGTCTTCCCGTATTTACATAGCGCCTGGCACATAAAGGCAGATAATAATGATGTAACACCAAGATGGAAGATCAACACGAGGATCACAATCTTCATTTTATGTAATTGTTAAATATCTTTAACATCATGTTATATAAAAATACTCAGAAATCAGGGCTTCCCTGGTGGCGCAGTAGTTGAGAGTCCGCCTGCCGATGCAGGGGAAGCGGGTTCGTGCCCCAGTCCGGGAAGATCCCACATGCCGCGGAGCGGCTGGGCCAGTGAGCCGCGGCCGCTGAGCCTGCGCGTCCGGAGCCTGTGCTCCGCAACGGGAGACGCCGCAAGAGAGAGAGGCCCGCGTACCGCAAAAAAGAAAAAAAACCCAAAAAACTCAGAATTCAGAAAATACAAAATATCCTTAAAACCAAATATGTAATGGTTTCAAATATGAAAATATGTAAATATATTATAAAACATAAACTATAAATACAGTAAATGTAAATAATAAACATTTCCATTCTAATTTATTAGCAGATAAAATGAAGGCAATGAAGTTGTATTGAAAAGGAACCAGAATTAGTATTAAAAAGGAAACAAAAATACAAAGTAAGAAAATTTAATTTTATAATTAAAAATTAAATGATTAAAATATTTTTTTAAAAGTAACATCTTAAAAAAAGAAGTGTAATTATTGTGTCATCATTGAGTCATTGACAAGTGAGTTTTTTGCAGAATTTTCCAGCTGATGAATGGCCCTTTTGACACTCCAGTGGGTGGGAGAGTGGAGAGGAAATAGTTACAAGCTAACTCTAGATATTTTCTTCTGATTCTTCATCTTCGAAGAATTTCTTCCCTTCATTAAACATGTTGATATCTTTTTTGAATTTTTCTTGTTTAGGAAATATACTCTTTTTAATTTCTACCAAGCTGAAGTTTGTTTCAAAGAGGGCTACGCTGGCTTTTCCTTGTTTTATTTACTTCATCATGTTCAGAGGAGTTTCCACTTCAGTTTCCACTTACATTTAAAAAATGTATCCATTTTTTAAATTAATTTTTTAATTGATGTATAGTTGATTTACAATGTCGTGCTAGTTTCTGCTTACAGCTAAGTGAATCAGTTTTACATATACATATATCCACTCTTTTTTAGATTCTTTTCACATATAAGTCATTACAGAGTACTGAGTAGAGTTCCCTGTGCTATACAGTAGGTTCTTATTAGTTATCTAATTTATACATAGTAGTGTGTATATGTCAATCTCAATCTCCCAAATTATCCCTCTCCCCCTTCCCTCCCCCCCCGCAACTGTAAATTTGTTCTTTACATCCGTGACTCTGTTTCTGTTCTGTAAATAAGGTCATTTGTACCGTGTTTTTAGACTCCACATATATGCAACATCATATGATGTTTGTCTTTCTCTGTCTTACTTTACTCAGTATGACAATCTCTAGGTCCATCCATGTTGCTGCAGATGGCATTATTTCATTCTTTTTTATGGCTGAGTAACATTCCATTGTATATATGTACCACATCTTCTTTATCCATTCCTCTGTCAATGGACATTTAGGTTGTTTCATGCCTTGGCTATTGTGAATAGTGCTGCCATGAACGTAGAGGTGCATGTAGCTTTCCAAATTATAGTTTTCTCAGATATATGCCCAGGCGTGGGATTGCTGGATCATACGGTAGCTCTATTTTTAGTTTCTTAAGGAACCTCTGTACTGTTCTCCATAATGGTTGTATCAATTTACATTCCCACCAACAGTGTAGGAGGGTTCCCTTTTCTCCACAACCTCTCCAGCATTTACTGTTTGTAGATTTTTTGATGATGGCCATCCTGACCAGTGTAAGGTGATAACTCATTGTAGTTTTGATCTGCATTTCTCTAATAATTGGTGATGTTGAGCATTTTTTCATGTGCCTCTTGGCCATCTGTATGTATTCTTTGGAGAAATGTCTATTTAGATCTTCCACCAATTTTCTGATTGGGTCATTTTAACACCATCATGTACATATTCCGTTAATATAGCAAGTCTTTGGTCCAGGGTGGGACTTTTTGCAATAGAACTTTTGCTTTGCTTATTGTCATTTTCTTCTACTTACAGAGGGAAAGAAAAATGCTTTCTAAATTATTCAAATTAAAAATTTAATGCCCTATATCACTTTCCAGATATATTTCAGATTAATTTTTTTAATTAAAAAAATTAAAGTTTTTGGCATGTCACCAATAAAATACTGTTATTTTGGCAATTAATATAGCACAGAACCCCAGAATGCCAGACACCAACCACAATCCTTAGTCAGTACCTATTGTTGAGTGAATCTGGTAAGTGCTTAACCATTAGTCTGGTACTTTAATCCTCATATAATGTCACTTCCATCTCACAAAGAGAAAAAGACAGGGTCCGAGAAATTATGGAACTTGCCTAGGGTCATGCCACCAGAAACTGGTGTGCTTGACATTCCAACCGAGCTCAGTCTTCTGGCTCTTAGGACTCTTTTTCCTCCACAGTGAATGTGACGCTGCATTAAGTTCCACTGCCTGTAAGGGCAGGTGTCCACAGAGAATAGATGACATCATCTTACCAGGAAGCAATCACAAACACTTGGGGTGGGGAACGGGCGTCAGATGGGCTGTCCCTTTGGTGAGGAAGAAAATAAAAATCTCTGGGCTCCACATTATTTTATTTTTAAGCTACCTACCTGGATGATTTGAGCCGTGCTGGGAAAATTCCTCTGTCCAAATCTAAAGCCCTATATTTGGGTGCGATGGAGTTTGCGATCCCAGTCACTGGGTTCAGTTCAGCATTGTCTTCTCTTAAGAATGTTTGTTTTTTTTTTAAAAAATCTTAACTTTTCTGCAAGGATAATCACGCTAAAGTCTCTAATGTCTTTCTCTGAAGGATTTGTTTCCAGATTGTTTTCCTCTGTTTTAAGGGAAAAGCGGAGGCAACCGGGTGTAAGATTCTGGGAGGAAAGACTTAAATGAAGTGTGGAAATGACTGTGGAAAGAAACAAGTGAGAGCACCAAGGGGGGACCTGTCTCCCCAACTTGCCAAAGGCTAGTGCTGCCTTTTGGGGAACACTCAGAATGCTCCAATGGCTGGGACTTCATTTGATCTATTCCTGAGGAGTTTTCTTAACAATGATACCCATTTTATAGATGAAGAAACTGATGCTCAGAAAACCCAAGTGATTTTCTCAAGTTCACATAGTAACTCTGTGGAACACTTTGAAGCAAAACCCGGATTATTAATTGTCTGTTTCAGGGCTCTCTTTGTGATAACACCCTATTCTTCATTATGCTTAGTCTATGTGGAGGGATTTTAAGGATCGATGTAATCAATGGCTTCGATAGATAGGAAAAGACAAAACCCTTAATCAGAATCTTTAAGAATCAGGAAAAATGATTTTGACATATTCAGATTTTAAATCCAGCATTGGAAACAGAGGTCAGTTATCCAATCCATCTCACAGGCAATGTGTAATCACATCTAGGTCATCACGGACATAGAGCTATTTTCTTATGGTTTCAACACAGCCAGGGATGGGCAGCCTATTCCTTTTTTGGACAGCTGGAATTATTATAACTAATTTTTTCATCCTGAGTTGAAAACTGTCTTCTCATAAATTCTTCCAAAGACCCCATTTCTTCTCTGCAGTTGGTAACAACACTAAATTCATTTTCCACCCAGCCCTTTAACTATTAACAGAGAGTTACCAGCTCTTCTCTTTTCTAGGTTGAAGGTCCCAAGTGCCTTTGGTTGTCTCTCAATTGGATATTCTCTCAGCTTGGTCACCTCTAACAGTTTTCCACACTCCAGTTTTCATACTCCAGTTTTCAATATTCTGCTTACAGAGTGGAGCTCAGAACTGAAGGTAAAGACAGTAGTTCAAATGTCATCCTTACCAGACTGCAGAGGAGCCACATCAGTAGTGCTCACCTCCTGTTCACGGAGGATCTCTTCTTCTGTGCCTTGGAGCCTTTGTTTTGTACCACACGAACAGAGGTCTCCTTCAGGGCACCCATAAAACATCAGATCTGAAGGCTCCGGGACACAGCTCCTAGGCTCACATCTCTCTGCACTGATTCTCAGTGGTCTTGAAAGCACTGGGGCTGGGCTATGTGTTCAGGTGAAAAGAGAAAAGCTTCCCTTGAGGCTGAGTCACCGGTTTCCTATTCTGCTGGTGCCCGGAGCCCCCCAGAAAGACTCCGGTTACATCAGGTCCTCCAGCATCTGGGCTTCACCTTCCAATAACTATAACTCAGTACCAGTCTGAGGGACCATGTGTGGGCAGCCACCAGCAACCTTCCTCAGGCAAACTTCATCTCCAAATTACCTCTTCTTTCTCCCCTCCTTCTCCTTCTCTTTCTCAATCATTCCCCCCTTTCCCCGTTAGAAAATAACAGATTTCAAGGTGGAGACAGGCAAAGGACTGTGTGTGGGGGGGTGGCGGGGGGAGGGAGGATGCTGTCCACCCAGATGGTGCTGAAGCTCCAGCTCAGCATGGAAAACTTCAGGGATTAATTATAATAATTTTTCTAAACTGTAAAATGATGATAATTATAACACCCATCTCTTAAAGTTATTGGGAGGATTAAATAAACTCGTATGTTAAGAGCTTTAAACAGTGCTTGGTGTATGACAACTACTCAGGCTTTGCCACACAATGGCGATCGGCGTTACTACCCGTGCTTCGGAAATAGCAAGCTTTGAGGAAAGGGACCCCAGCAACAAATGACATCCCCAAATTCATATTCTTTCATAGATGTAATGAACATAAAGAGATTTCTGTAGTTTCTGAAGACCTTTTTTTTAAATTTGTAATTTCCAAATTCTATGATTTTCTATCATGCTTGTAGGTTTTTTGTTTTTACTTCTCATGAGAATAATTTTAGGAAAATAATTATTCCCTTAAAAATACATCAATCAAGCTTTAAAAAATAATAGAATACTCACTTTCCTGACTATTCCAATAGAAACAGGGGGTATTTTTTTCATTCTTAGTAAAAAAACACCATATTTTATATTCTTTATTTTTTAAGTTTAAAATTAATCCAAGAAGCACATAGATTAAGAAGTCAAAATAACCTTTCATCCTTCCCCTAATTTTAGTCCCGTAAGCACTCACAAAAATAAATATTTTTTTCTTTACTTGTTTTCTCCTTTCTTCTCTGCCATTCAAGCAATTTGTCAGGTTAGTTCTCAATATCTTAGACGAGTGGCAAGTTGGAATGTGAAGTAACTTGTGCAGAATTCCTGGTTTTTGTTGTCAAAACCCAAGCCTCTGGTAGAACCTGGAGAGTTTACAGAGGCAGTAGAAGAAAAGAAAAGAACGGGTGTACTTCTGGGGGGAGTTCTGGGGTTGCCTAGAGCTGAAAGTGGCAACTGGGAGTGATTGCAAATGTTCCAAGGAACCTTACTGGGATGATGGAAATCCAGAACTGGATTGTGGTGATGGTAGAACAATTTGGTAACTTTATTGAAAATTATAAAATTGTGTATATAAAATGGGTGAATTTTATGGTATGTAAACTCTATCTCATTTTATAAGAAATTAACATTTAAAAATTATAAAAGTATTTTTAAAAAAATAAAACAAAACAACTTTTTGTTCTGTTCATTTTGCAGAATGCTGCAATACAGGGCTCTTCAAACTTGTTTGATATGAAATACATTTTCCTTTGTTTAAGCATTTTTTTCAAACACTAACAAGTTTTTGAACATCTATTAAAAGTCCGTTTTTTTAAGTTGTCTATTACATTTTTATAGTTTTTGAAGATGATCGAGGTAAAGCAAGAGCAAAGTACCATTGTTTGCCTTTAACTGGGGGGTGGGATATTCTCCATACTTTTTCTTTTTAGCTTTGCACTGTCTTTATATAATAGTTTACTTCTAGGGGAAAGATTTTTCTTCAGACCAAAAAGGAGGTGGGGGAGGGATTTGTGCTAGAGCACTGGGAAACCAGGCCCTGTTCCCCAGCAGAGAGGTAGGGGTTTGGAAAGAACCAGAGAGAAGGGACTGCAAGATGTGCCAGGACAGAAGGATGGGGATTCAGGGCAAAGGGTCCCTTGCCCTTGGAATAGCAAGTCTCTGGAGCCGAAGGGACCACGATGGCGAGAACATTGATGGCGTGTGGAGTCAGTGTGGACAGGTGCCTGACGACCAACTTCCACCCCTTTCCCCACTTCATTTCCCTGACTTAAATAAGATCCCAGAACTGTGGCACAACTGGGGCTGGGGAGGCAATTCAGGAAGTCACACTAAAGGGATATCCTAGTCCCAAGCTCAGTTATTCTAGATATATTATGTTTTCATCTTCTGTAAGTCTACTTAGATTCAAATTTGAGCCCGTCTCCCATAAGCTGGTGGAAAATAGAATATATATTCGTTTAAACATATACATAGACAAATTAGATTGTATTTATAGATCTCTTGGCAACTTACTTTTTAAAATTAATTTATTTTGGGCTGTGTTGGGTCTTCATTGCCACACACGGGCTTTCTCTAGACTCTTCGTGGCAGTGTGCGAGCTGCTTATTGCGGTGGCTTCTCTTTGCTGCGGAGCATGGGCTCTAGGCGTGTGGGCTTCAGTAGTTGTGGCTCACGGGCTCTGGAGCGCAGGCTCAGTAGTTGTGGCGCACGGGCTTAGCTGCTCCGCAGAATGTGGGATCTTCCCGGACCAGGGCTCGAACCCGTGTCCCCTGCATTGGCAGGCGGATTCTCAACCGCTGTGCCACCAGGGAAGTCTGGCAACTTGTTTTTTACCTTAATAATTTACCTCTTTCGGTGATATAAAATAAACAAGTTTGTCTCTCTTTTTTTCCCAGATATGTAATATTCCAAAGTATGGATATTTTAACTATTTCACGTTCTTAAGAGTTCGGCACAATGAGGCCTGAGCCAGTACAGGTAAGTTGAATGGCAAACACTAGGACCCACAGGAGACTGGCGAGTCCTTGGCTGACAGGTGGCCCTCACAGACACTAAGAGTCCATCTCTGTCTCAATCCCTGCTGTGTCTTTCCCTCACAAACCACGGGAGATTATGGTTTAAAAGCAGGTGGGAAGGGGGAGCTTTGCAGCCCTTCACTGTAGCTGCATGCTCCTGGCACAGGGTGCAGGTTGAAATAGCACAGCCTCTCTAACTCCCTGGCTCTGCAGTTTTGTTTTTGTGATTAATGTCCAGTGCAAGGGTGAGTAATGTAGCAATTCATTGTAGTAATGCAAGTTATGGTGAATATATGGGCTCCTTTGCTCAGCATCCCTGTCTCCAACTCCTTGTCACATGAAAAGAATCATTACATTGGGAATACAAGGTCATCAGCCACAGTACCAAGCAGAGATAAAACTCACGCACCCCCAAATATCTCGACTCTTAGAGCCCTTCTTTGTAGGACCAGAGGATGCAAACTGGACTCAAAGTGTGGTCAGGAGAGCTCCCAAAGCTTTTTATGGCCTTACTTGTTTTGACTGCTATTTAAGAATGACAGGTCGAGTCTGAACGGTTCACAGCAGCTACTAAATTAATTTAACTTTCATACTGTATCGTTATCACCCCAAAGTAACTTTCAGAATCCTGGGAGAAGTTTTGGGAGGGCAGTTAGGAGAAGACACCTGATTGGCAGCGTTAGCAAGACCTCCTACCCCAATAGGTCCAGGACAGCATGGCCACTGTCACCTTGCAGGGTTGGAAGAGCAGGCGAGCAGATGAAATGCAGATGTGTTCCCAGGTTCAAGGGAAGAGGTGGAATGCCTGTGAGGCTGAGGACCCTGAACTCCACCAGCTTCGGAAGCAAACGATAACACACACCTTAGGGTTTCCATGGCTATATAGGAAAGGGGGGTAGAATGCATTAAATCTGGATTTTCTGCTCTCACCTGTGAGGCTGCAGTCATGTCATTTTGGCTGTTAATGTTATGAAAGTGTTTCTGAATTTGTTAGTGGGTGGAGCCCAAGACCGTGGGTTCCTCTTTTACTAATCCAAGGTAGACAGATTAAAGTTAGAAGTAGTGAAGCACACTTGGATGCGTTGAACAGTATTGCAATCTTTCTTGAAAAAGATTCCCTGTTGGTGAAGAAAGTGTGCAAAGGTTAGGGAACAGGGGAGCTAGCTCAGGCCCTATTGTTTACTTGCATTTTGGTGGGTAACTCCCTCTTGCTGCACTGTGAACCTGTGCAAGCCACTGTGTGTGTGAGAGAGAGGGAGGAGAAGAAAGGACAGGAGAAGAGAGAAGAGAAGAGAAGGGGGCATGCCTGTCTAACCCATGGAACCTGGTCCCACAGGAATTTCCTGCCTTATCTGAGTCTCCACCACTCTCTGTCTAGCCACTAAACCTGGGTGGGAGTGGGTTTAAGATGAGGTGGGAAAGGAGTTCATATCCCAGCTCTCTCCATCACTCCCCTCTCACAGTCTCAATGCCCAGGGCTGCCTATGCACATGGTTCCAATACCTTGGATCCTGAGCCCAGGTTGTTATTCTCCGAGACGTATAAACAACATTATCTGAGTCCAAGGAGCCGCCGCGTATGTTGTTTTTACAATGTTCCTGTTCAATTTTACAACATGTAAATTTCAGAAAGAAACATTGTGCTCTGCACACTGCACCCCTAACCACACCAAAGCTGTCTCCATCCAGTGGGTGTCTGATTGAAAATTCAATTCAACTCACTTCAAATATGTATTGAACACCTTTATGTTGGCAGCTAACTGGTAAAAGCCATAGGGGATACAAAATAAGTATAAAGCGTAGTCTCTACCTTCAAAGAGTCTGCCATGCTATTGGGACCAACATGGAAGAACAACAAGAGACCAACATGAGACAGAATATATTTACTCATCAGAATGTGTTGTTCTGACATTAAGTGCATGGAATGTTCCAGAAAAAAGGAGCTCTCGGTGAAGGGCGGCGTTGTCAGAGCAGAAAGGTTTCCTGGAAGGGCTGAGGGTTGGCGTGGGGCTTTGAAGGATTAGGAATACGAATATGTAGCAGGATCACTTGCAAAACTTTTCTTGTTTCAGATTCTCTACAGAAGCCTCAAAGCTGAAAACGACATGACCCAATCACTCCCACGGTCTGCAGATCTGGCCAAGGAGTTGCCAGACCCACGCAGGGCCTTCTCGGAGGTGGCCAGGTCATCCTACGAACCTCGCTCCCCGCTCCACACTTCTGTGCTCCCCAGATGCTCCCACCCACTTCTCCTAAGACAAGAGAGAAGAGCCTTGAAGCTCTGAGGTTGCTCTGGGGCTGCCCATAGAACAGAGCATGGAGGGGAGTTCTTGGGAGAACTTGACACAAGACCTTGGGTGAGAGAAGGAATTGTGAGCTTATAGACTGGTACCTACTGCTTGCAGGGGAAATCTGGAAGATGGAGGTGAGTGGCGCCAGCCTGTGTTGTCAGGGCTATGGGCTGCCTGCCTCTGCACCGCTTAGCCTGCCAAGGATTGGTGAGTCTCCCGTGGACCAAGTGGATACTGTGGAACAGAGCATCTGGTTGAAGAGGGTGGCTGGCCAGGTGAGGGCTCTCAGCTGTGAAAAGCTATGGGGTGAATGAAGGGGCAAGTCAGCAGGGAGACGTCCTTCTTGTCCGGGCATTGTACCACATGGAGGCCCCCTGGGGTCATGCAGCCTCAGTCACATGGAGGGTGTGGCTGGTGAAGGGGAACAGCCCCAGTTAGGTCAGAATGTGCCCCTTCTCTCAGGCCTCTTGCTGACTCCAACTCTCGAAGAGGGAGGGGGACCCGGAGAGAGAGATAGAGGGAGTAGAGGGGGCGCGAAGGGACAACCACGCTCTTTCTGTCTCAAGCTGCAGGTCAGGCCTGAGCTGGGAGAAGGGGAGAGACTTTCCGCTGCATGTGAGATTGGATTTTGATTTATATGGAGCCGGACTTTCCAGTTCCTGAAAGGTGAGTCTAAATGATTCCAATGACACTCTTCTTAGAATAGAGTGGCTGGACAGTGTGGGAACTGTTGTCCTAAGATGCTTCCAGGGTCACGAAAGGGGGGTGACACAGAGCTCCGTCCCAGGGCGTTTCCCCCAGCACCCCACAAGGATGCTCCACCGATTACAGGCAGATGGGGGCACCAGGAAGCGGAGTTCAGGAGACAGAGGGGGAGAGGGGGAGTCACGGGTGGGGGGAGACTGAGTTGTCTCAGTGACTTGGGCTAGCAGGAGGGGGGAGTACAGCAGGTGACAACCATGTGAGGAAGACAGGCACCCGCTGTGAAAGCCTTGAAATAGACCTTCAATGTTTTTGAGAGCAAATAAACAACAGAAGAAGGACTGTCCCACTACTCAAGCTTGCTTGCTGGGAAGGGGCTCATTCTCTACAAAACCCCCTCCTCTTCCTTTCCTGCAGCCAACCAGCCTTTCTCCCCGACACCTGCAAATTGGTTTGTTGTTGCCACATGCATTTGAGAGTCTGTCTTCTCATAAGGTTCTCATGAGGGGTTCTCGGGAAGGAGGGCCACTCCAGTCCTTTTTCCTACTCCCCATGGGGGCAGGAAAGACCCACTGAGCCTCTACTTGTGTAACTGGACTTAAGTCAACTCAGACCCAGAGATGGTAGTTTAAGGTATCATTCACAAAACAAATAAGGAGCAAGGAGGAGAGAGGAGGAATGTTTGTTGTCAGGGTATTGGGAGAGGCGACCCACCGCGCTTCCCTGAACCGTGGGTTCCAGAGAGCTTTAATCATGACCTCTGAGCTGGAGCTTGGGGGGCACCACTGCAAAAAAAAAGCAATTGGTAGCTGTCTTATTTATATACTCCTGTTGAGCTGACTTGTATTTGCCTCTATAGCAGTTAAAATTTTGATTCACACTCGCAGCGGGCAAGAAATGTCTTGTTTTTACAAACCAAATTTCTTCTGACTGAGAGCTTTAACTCTTTAGAGGGTGAGAAATCAGATCTCAGTCCTATTTGGAATATTGTTCCCTTTCCGTGCAGGTACCCAAAGATCAGGGCAGCGGGGATGGCAGCAGGGCCTCAGGTCTATAACCCGTCCTTATGGTGACCAAGATCCTCGCTGTTCAAACTTACACGGTCCACTGGAAGGCGGGATGCTTTCCTGGTTCCCTGTCAAGCATTTGCATGCCGTCTTTGGCTACTGTTGGCAAGGCCGCCTCTCTTAATGTTTGGTCTCTTCAGCATCCCTGAGCCAACTCTGGTATTTCTGCTTAAGAGGCTGTAAAACTTTGTCTCCTTTCCAGGCTCTTTTGCAAAGAGATACCAGCTGCTTTTGATATGGCTGCTTCCAGAGGCCCTGCTCAGCCCCACCCCTTTGCCTTGGGACCGTTCAGCCTAATCGCTTCAATGAGTCATGGGTCTTGGACACAGAAGTCCAGATGGGGGAAGGGAGTGTTAACCCCTGGGTGCCTCTCAACTTCTGCTCTCTGCAACACAAAAGCACACGAGAGGGGCAACACCAGGCCTGGCTCCCTTTTTTGTATTTGCTGGAGGGTGGAGGAGGAAAATTCCTATAGTTGGAAGTGAGAATCCACAAATACATTAGTCTGTCTAGTCTTTGAAGTACAAATGGTGACTAAGCTGAAGCAATCCCCACCCAGAGACTCGCCTCAGCTGACCGTGGGAGCTGTCCACAGCTGATGTCCTCAGCAAGGAGGACGTGAGTGCAGTGGTCCTGCGGGGGGCGTCGGGCCGAGCACCACGGTATTCTCTACGGCACGTGCCACCAAGCATCTACTATCAGCCCTCGCTGCCGCGCCCCCCCCCCCCCCGTCAGTTGTTACTCACAGTACATGAGAGAATTTGACTGTGACACCCTACCCGCTGTCAAAGACACAAACTGAACAAGCAAGGAGTTGGATATATCCAGCCTGCCACAGTAGAGAGAGTATCCCAGATCCAAAGACCAGAGTGGAATTGCCAAGTGGACTTTTATAGGGAGGGGTAAGAGCATTGCAGATGGGGTGACTGATAGCTGGGGTTCTTTTGTAAGCAGGGGAAGCCTCAGTCAGTTGTCTGCATTGGAAATTTTTTTTTTTTTCCCCTATGTCTAGCTACTTTCAGGGAAACAAACAGCTTTAATCATTCATGAAATAAAGAATGGGAAATTGAAGAGTCTATGTTATGCACTGAGTGGTGTCCCCCCAAAAGATGTAGATATGGAGTCCTAACTCCCAGTCTTTGTGAATGTGACCTTATTTGGAAATAGGGTCTTTGCTGATGCCATCAAGTTAAGATGAGATCATTAGGGTGGGCCTTAATTCAATACGACTGGTGTCCTTCTAAAAACAGGTGGAGATAGAAACACACAGGGAGAAGAAGGCCGTGTGACGACAGAGGCAGGGATTGAAGGGATGCAGCTGTAGCCAAGGATTGCAGGTAACACCAGAGGCCGCGAGAAAGCATGGAACACGTTGGTCCTACAGTCTTGAGAAAGCATGGCCCTGCCAACACCTTGATTTCAAGCTTCTAGCCTCTGGAACTGTGAGATGATAAATTTTTGTTGTTTAAAGCCACCCAGTTTATAGTACTTCGTTACGACAGCTCTAGGAATCTAATACAGTCTTTTTTTTTTCTTTTTAAATTTATTTTTGGCTGCGTTGGGTCTTTGTTGCTGAGTACGGGCTTTCTCTAGTTGTGGCGAGCGGGGACTATTCTTTGTTGTGGTGCACGGGCTTCTCATTGCGGTGGTTTCTCTTGTTGTGGAGCATGGGCTCTAGGCTCATGGGCTTCAGTAGTTGTGACATGTAGGCTCAGTAGTTGTGGCTCGTGGGCTCTAGAGCGCAGGCTCAGTAGTTGTGGCGCACGGGCTTAGTTGCTCCGCAGCCCGTGGGATCTTCCTGGACCAGGGCTCGAACCCATGTCCGCTGCATTGGCAGGCGGATTCTTAACTACTGCACCACCAGGGAAACCCTCTTCTTTCTTTTAATACCAGTATTTACTACTATGAACAATAACAAACAGTTCTTAAGTTCTGGTGGTTTTATTTATTTCTGTGGGATAGATTTCAAGGACTGGGTTTGCTAAATTGAAGAGCACATATATTTAAAATTTTAATCTGTATTTTAATCAGTGTTACCAGATTGCTTTTCCAAGAGGCTGTAACATTTCATGCTTCCACCTGAAAGTACAATTTCTCCACACCTCAACCTGCAGTGAGTATGGTATTTCAAAATTTATGCCAGTTTGATGGACACAGCATAGCTTCAATTTTGCATTTCTTTGGTTAGGGGCGAATTGGAGAACTGTGCATATGTTTGTGGCCCATCTGGATTTGCTAAACCTGTGAATTAGACAGAAAGCCTCATTTTTTTTTCTCATTGCTACATTAAAATTAAAAAAAAATTCTATTCAAAGTAATGCATGCACAGAGCAAAAAATAAAACAATACAGAAGCATTTGTAAGGAAAGACATAACCATTTGTTCTTATAACCTCTTCACTCTTATTCCTAATCCCCAAAGGTAGGCAACCGAATCCACACTAGCTTTTCTAAGCAGAAAATGCTTTATGTCAGGGTAATGGGTGGTTTACGGAATTTCTGCATTCTTCAGAGAAGATGTGTTAGAGCTAGGAATGAATGATTTATTCAGGAGAAACACCCAAGTACACAATGGTAAGCTCTGGCAGAAACTTCTTTGCTTGCAGCCTGACACTTAGTACCCAGGAGGTTAGAACCCAGGGAGCAGAAGTTGGAGTTTAGCTGCCTCAGGAGACACCATCTCTCCACTGGCAGCATCTAGCTGCAAGAGAGCCAGGGAAGTGGAGGTTTTGAGTTTCCAGGCTCAGTAGCCTCCAGGCACACAGAAAGTAGGGGTGGCACGGGTGTTGATTTGAGTGAGCCACCTGTAGTGTCAGCTGCAGCTACATTCCATCTTCCCCTTTCTTGCTGCCTCCTTTATTTTCTGGCAGTACTTCCCAAGTACATTGCAATAAAGATACAACTTGCTGAATGCCTTTCCTGAGCAAGTTTTCTGAAACCTGTCAAAAAATGTGTTAATTTTCCCCTTGTTCACAATGGATAGTTTGAAGATTCAAAGTTTTGATTCAATATTATCATTTTCTACAGAGCTTTGAAATCATGGCTCATTGTCTTCTAAAGAACGTTGCTGTTGAGAACGGTTTTGCATTCCCTTGTAGATGAGGTCTTTTTTTTTTTTTTAAATCTCTTTGGAGACTTTTGAGTCTTTTCTCTCATCATGATGTTCTATAATTTTGTGAGGACGTGAATAGAAATATTCACCCTGTTCAGTTCTTAGCTGGCCCTCTCAAAAGAAGAATTATCTCTCTCTTCAGTTCAGGAGAAATTTCTTTTTTCTTTTGTTGATTATTTATGCTCCTTATGAACTGGATGTATTTTTGTCCTACAAATTATTAGCTTATTTTTCTTTATTGGAATTGCTCTCTTTTCATAGTAGACTATTAGTAGACTATTATTGCTCTCTTTTCATAGTAGACTATTCTTATTTTATGAGTGTAATAACTTCAGAATCTTTGTGAAGATACCTATTAAAATTTTTAAATCTCCTCTCTCCCCATCCCTCCCCTTCCACTCATCTCTTTTCTCTAAAATCAGTTGTTCTGTGTTCTTGATCTTCTCTTTTGTATGGGAACCCAAGACCTTCCCTGGCAGACTTCAGTTTTGCTGGAGAGTGTTTATCCAGCTTTATTCTGGGGTAAACATTTCTGTTGCCAATTGTTCCGAGTGCAGTATGTGAAGCCAAGTTCGGTGGCTGCTTTGAGCTATTCTGCATCTAAAGCCTTATTTGTTGTCCTGCGTCTCACTTCACTTTCTGTATCTCCTTGCCAAGCGTGCTAGGCAGAATAATGACCCCCAAAGATGTCCAGTTCCTAATCCCTGGAATTTCTGATATGCTGCCTTACATAGCAGAAGGGACTTTGCAATGTGATTAAGCATCTTGAGACGGGAAGGTTATCCTGGATTATCCAGGTGGGCCTATTATAATCACAAAGATTCTTATAAGAGGTAGAAAAGCAAAGTCAGAGGCAGAGTAGGAGACGTGGTAATGCAAGCACTGGTAGGAGTGATGTGGCCACAAGCCAAGGAATGTGGACAGCCTCCAGAAGCTAGCAAAGGCATGGAAACGGTATTCCCCCTAGAGCCCCGGGAGGAACACAGCCCTTTGATTTTAGCTTCATAAGACCCATTTCAGACTTCTGAGCTCCAACACTATAAGATAATAAATTGGGGTTTTTAAGCCACTGGGTTTGTGGTAATTTGCTGCAGCAGCAATAGGAAACTAATATTCCAAGTCATGAAAAACCTGCAGATCTACAGGGAAGATCAACTTCCACCACCACGGAGTTTTCTCCTCAGCATATTCTGGGCTGTGTCTTCCTCCCTCTATTTATTGACAAGTACTATCCCATCCCCTTTTTAACTTCTGGAAGGCTATAAACGTTTCTGATCTGTCAGTGGTCCACTCTTCCCTATTCCTGGTGCCTCTACAAGTTGATTTCCTTTTCTGTTTCTTTATTGTCACACAGTGGATTTGGGAAGATGAAAAGTTTTTGGTACGCTTTTAGAATCAGTGACAATCTAATGAATACAGAATGTTTCCAAACATCTCATTATTTTAAAGTCACAGATGTCAAAGATGGCCCATCAAAAGTAATTCTTCTGGCTCCCCCTCAGTCTCCGTGAAGCCACGCTTTAGTCCAACATGGGCATCTGTGAGACAGCTGGTAGAGATTGGCAGTGCAGACTCTGTAAATTGTTCAGAGTTTCTTTTTACAGAAAGATAGCTGGGGTGAAACAGCAACCTTGGCCTCATAAGCATCAGTCTCCAATCCACAGAGACAGCCATGCAGCCGTGTGATGCGAATTCTGGCCAGGTACTGCTTCGCTCCTGGCACTGGGCATGGTCCTGCAATGAGGAGAAGCATTGCTTTTCTCCAGGAATCTTTGGGGAAGGAATGGAAAGCTGGCAGACCTGCGTGGGAGCCTGTGTTCTAGAGCAGTCCCTGCCGTCTTGTGGTCTTCTCTGCCCCTGCAGGCAGTGACCTTACCTCCTCATTAAGGCTCATTACTCGATTACCGGACTCAGCTCCCACACCTCTCCCCGTTCTGAAACTTTCCTGTGCTGCATGGAGAGAAGTCATGTATCCAAGGGGTTGGTGGCCTTGGCTTTCAAGAGAGAGAAACTTTGATCTCCTCCCTAGCCTGGTCACAGTCCGCAAAACACAGATGTTTTCTTCACCAGTTATTTCTGAGACTTGGAAGGTAAAATGTCAGGTTAGTGATTTCATTGTTTGGCTCTTTCTGCCATTTGAGAAATAGTAGAAAGTGTCCACTTTCAAGCCGTGTGATTGTGGGTAAACTTCTTAAACCTCCATCAATCTCAGTTTTTTCCCCTTTCGGTTAAAAAGGCAGATAACACCTATATCATAGGCCTGTTGTAAAGATTAAGTGAAATAAATTAAGTTATTAGCACATAAGTGTCCATCCTCTTGTCCGCCTCTATTGTAAGAGCCAACAGAGTATTTGGAGATGCCAGCAAGAGTTAATAGTTCTCACATACTTTTTTTTTTTTTTTTTTTTTTTTGTGGTACGCGGGCCTCTCACTCTTGTGGCCTCTCCCGTCGCGGAGCACAGGCTCCGGACGCGCAGGCTCAGCGGTCATGGCTCACGGGCCCAGCCGCTCCGTGGCACATGGGATCCTCCCGGACCGGGGCACGAACCCACGTTTCCTGCATCGGCAGGCGGACTCTCAACCACTGTGCCACCAGGGAAGCCCTCTCACATACTTTTTTTTTTTTTTTAGCATCAATTTTTTTCTGGCTATAAACATTATAAATGTAGGCTTATGTAGAAAATTTCAATAAACAATGAATATTATAATAAAACTCTATCAATCTCACCCTCTAGAGGTAATTACTATTAGCATTTTGGTATTTTTTCCATTGTTTCTATAAACAATGAGAGAGAAATTATTCATTTTGCATGGAAAGCTATTACCCGCTTTTCTCACTTCATGTTACACTGTCACTCATCTTCTTGAGAGAGGGATTTCCTCTCCCAGCAGCTGTAGGAAGGACCCACATTCTTTGTGTCTAGACTTGGTAAGATTGAGTACAAGGAAGATTAGACTGCAGAGTGGGGTGGATAGGTCAAAGCCAAGAAGCAATTTGACCCCTGAAAGGGCAACATTTTAAGGTGGTGAAATGTAGTGGATTGGTTTCACAACCCTATAAAGTAATTATGCTGCTGTTTCAAGATGGCGTGCTTGGGGCATAAGAGGTTTAGTACAACGGTGTCCTCTGGCCTGGCTGGACTTCACCCTGGACAAGCAGGAAACACCACCATCAACCTGAGCTGAGAAGCCACACTCACCAAACATCCTCCTGCCTGTATCTCTTTACACACTTCGGGGAGAATGCATCATCTGGATTGCAGCTTCTGCCAGATGTATGCATCAGAATGCTCATTTCCATCAAGCCTCAACCCTGCAGGAACAGGACAGGACCCAGCATGTGCCTGGGAATGTGTGCTAACAGAGGCAAGGTCCAGTGGTCCAAGGACAGTCACTAGGAAGAGGCATTTAGCAACGAGGGTCCCCTCAGGAATCCATAATGAGACTTGAGGGACTGTTTACGAATCCTCCAAAATTTTATGTACATATATTTTTCTAGGAAAGGTTTCATAAGATTTATAAGGGGGTCTGTGCCTGCCTCCTAGTTATTAAGAGCTATTGATCTCAAAAAAGGGGTAGAGTGCTTATTCTGTAGGCAGTCCCTCAAGAAAAATGATTTCTTATCACTGAGCTTTAGATAAGATCAGAGAATAGAGAATTTGAAGTTATGTTCTTTGGCAAGAACTGGAATACAGATATCGAATATTGCTAAGTAAGGGACGATTCATATGCTTTTACGTCAATCATTATGTCTTCCTCCCTCCCTCCTTCCCTTCATTCCTTACTCCCTTCCTTCTTCTGATTTATCTATCATCTATCCCTTTATAGCTATTATTATTACTGTTGAGAGACTAGTTTGACTTTAGACAGACTTGTAAGTAACTTATCTTTTTTGTTGCTTTCTTCATTGCCCATGTAAAATTGGGATAGTTTTTTACCTCATAAGGTTATTGTAAGGATTAAATGAAATATCTTTGTTGTAAAGCGCTTAACACAATGTTTACTATATAGTAAGTTCTCATTAAATATTTGCAATTATAATGATACTAATTATTAACTATAGATATATTATAACTCTCAGGCCATTATATGAGCAGAGGAATTTCCAATATTGTTTCACTCTGGCCTGCCTTCCCAGAATACTGAGTGTTAATGATTTCTGCCTTTATCCATGTTTCATTTCTTAAAAAGTATGCTCTTTCCTGGGGTTAGTTGGTTAACTGATTGTCTATTAATTACTGATAACAGGTGAGTTAGAATCTGCCTTTAAGGGAAACTCAATGACTAGCTTTGTTAGAGAAACTGTCAGAATAGGCTGTGCTATACTCCATTAACAAGTGATCTCAAAGTCTTCATGACTTCAGACAAGAGAGGCTTATTTTATGTTCATGCCACACATCTCTCCCGAAGTGGTTATGGGGCTCTGGTTCTGTATCTTCACCTTGGTTGGCAGAGCAGCCGCCATATTTGGAGAAATAGAGCTCTGGAAGGTCTCCCACTGACATTTAAATCCTCTAGTCTGGGGTGCACCTGGGGCTTCCAGTTGCTACTCATTGGTCAGAAGCAGTCACAGGGCCACACCCAACCACGGGGAAAGGGAGTAAGCAGTGCAATCCGACACGTGCCTTGAAGGGTGGAAACCCAGAAATACTTCGTGACTTTATCCACGACTAAAAGAGTAATGATGAGATTTTAGGTTACGTATGATACTCGGTTATGAACACACAGGCTGTTTGGCCTTCCTGATGGATCACCACCAGCTTCCAGGTAAAACATATAAAAGCTCTGGGGGCCTGTGGTGATATCCTGGGATACTGGAGAAGGAGATGAAAAAAGACTTGCTTTTCTCTTTTATTTTTCTTAATCTCCTTGGGTTTGGGCATGTCAGGACTGATGTTGATATAATTACAGAAAAGTGGTCTTTGGGTGTAGTTTTTTCCTTGTATGGTGTCTAAAATGGCACAAGGAGGAGCCTTTGCTCATAGACATGGAAAATACCTGTTCAGAGGAGGGATTTTTAGCCTCAAGCTGGGACAATATCTTTTGAAAAGGAGATATACAGGATTTCTTTTCCTTTTAGTGACCAGAAGATATCCTCTGTGGAGTATTAAGAGGTAGCAATATATTAAGATAATTTGGGTTAATTTTTTTTTTTTTTTTTTTTACGGTATGCGGGCCTCTCACTGTTGTGGCCTCTCCCGTTGCGGAGCACAGGCTCCGGAGGCGCAGGCTCAGCGGCCATGGCTCACGGGCCCAGCCGCTCTGCGGCATGTGGGATCTTCCCGGACCGGGGCACGAACCCGTGTCCCCTGTATTGGCAGGCGGACTCTCAACCACTGCGCCACCAGGGAAGCCCTTGGGTTAATATTTAATTGTACTTATATTTTCCATGAGCTGAGAATTTTTCATTTTGCAAGGCATTTTATCTTCATCAGTTATCTCTTGAACATTCCTAGTTATCATGCAAATTTGGTATATGTATATATATATATATATTTGTTTTAGAGATGATAATATTGAGATACATAAAGGAGAAAGAAGGAGAAAAAACTCAGGTTATTCATTGAGCACCTGTTGTTTTCCAGACCCTCTGTGAGGCACTTTCACATGTGTTATTTCATTTTAATCTCCCAATAGCTGTGTAAGTCATGTATTATTATCATATTAATAGGAAAACTGAAGCTCAAAACATTGAAATGGATTGCATTTGAACTGCATTAGAACCAAGGTTTCCTAATTGCTAGCATCTTCTTGAGCCATGCAATCTCTTTTCTCTGCTTCACTCGGGATTGTTGGGACTGAAGGCATGTTTTTGAATTAGTGCTGCCTCTACTCATAGTATTTCTCCTTGACACATTCAATTTGAGTAAAATGATTAAAGTAATGCTTCCATTTTGTTTGGTGAAGTTGTTACTAGAGCATCATAGAGAGAGCTCTGCGTTGAGAGGGTTGATTGCGCTGACATTCTAAACATGCCACTGCAGTGTTAAGATTTTCTGCACCAGTGAAGCAAGATAAAAAAATTGTCAGTGAATCTGGCCTGATACTCAAAACTGTACACCCATCAGTCTTCTTTTTCCAGTTTCAGCCAGAGTTAATACAGATGACTTCAATAATATGTCCAAATTTTCCAAGATCCCTGTTTACAGATTAATGCATTCAGTACAATAGCATCAGCAATCACATTTTTAAAGATCGAGATGACAGTATTTGTTTACCCAACTTAATACACACACACACACACACACACACACACACACGTCTTATTGCTTTTTATTTGGTGTTTTCTTTTTCGTTATTCAATAGTCCCTTGGAATTTTCTAACGTGACATCTATGTCTTTGATTGTGTGCCAGGAACTCGAAAGGTCCAAGACACATAGTAAATTTGACATTTTGTTGAAGCATGAATTTGAACTGCAGAGTTGGTGAGAAATATAATTTGTGGAGTAAATTATATATCTAGAAGTGAGCTCAGCCTAGAGCTTAGCATTTCTGTCTCATCCTAGCTGTGCTTTGTACTCTTTGTCTTAGTGTATAGAAATAACAGAGCAGATTATATTCTGCAGTAGTCATCGGGAATTGGTGAATTAAGAAAAGTCTAATATTCTTTCTCGTAATCTTGGGCAGTGGCCTCCAAGTGGGTAGGAGAAAAAATACTTGGGACTTTTACTTTTACTACTATTTACTTTTCAATTCAGGGGTTGGCAAAATACGGCCCATGGCTGAATCCAGCCCACCATTTGTCTTTGTAAAGAAGGCTTTATTTGAATATAGCCATTTGTTTACATATTGTCAGTGGATGTTTTCATGACACAGTGGCAGAGTTAAGTAGTTGCAAAGGAGACCATATGGCATGCAAAGCCCAAAATATATATTATCTGGTGCTTTAAGAAAAAGTTAGTTGACCCCTGTTTTAATTTTATCTTTAAAATTTTTTGTAAAATTTTATAGTACAGTTTTATATTATACTATATAGAGTATATAGTAATCGTACATGTACACAATTTATAAATAAATATATGCGTATATTGATGGGACATTTAAAAATCACTTACTCAAATGGGGGCACATTCAAAAAAATTTGAGGACCACAGATTTAGGGCTTACTATTTAAGAAACACTCACAAATGATTGCCTTTGTTGTGGTGGTTAGTGTCATTAAAGCTACACATCTTGCTTTGTGCAATGTTTATATTTTTATTATGCAAATTCTATGGAGAAAGAATGAACACAGTGACACATGAAAGGAGGAATTGTGACCAAAAATAGAGAAAGAGAGAGGAGAAAAAGAAAAAAAAAAAAAGAGGAATAAAGAGTGGAGGAAAGAAACAAAAGAGGCAGCCTACCGTGTAAGCAGCAGTGCGTCTACTCAGAGCTGGCCTATTCTCTTGAATTAGGTTAGACATCAAACCCAGCTCCAATCTGACTGCAGTAGACAGCTGCCTGCACGGTGTGATTTGAAGTATTTGAAAAGCTCCTTCCATTGACCAAGAAAGAAAAAAAATTCTCCATTGTTTTTCTCAAAGCCCAAAATTCTCCCATTAATCAACCTCTCCGATTATGGGATTTGAGATTCTCTTTAAAATATATTTCTGTTCTGATGCTGAGGGACGACACACTGCACCATCTTTTGCCATTAACTTTTTTTTTCATTAGCTCGTCGGATTACTTTGTGTTCAGTTGCTTGGTTGAAAAGTATCTGTGGAGACCTTGAACCCAGGATCACTCTTTCATTTTGGCAAGAGCAAACCAACTCAGGGATGGCAGAGATGGGCCAGAGGTGCCGTGGCTGAGGGTAGAGGGTCTGATGAGGAAGGCTGCTCCAGGAAGCTCTGATCCCTGGTCCATCTGCAGAGAACGTGGGCAATTGGAAGTTGCTTCTCCTGAGCTTGAAGGTTCATTAGTTAGCAAAGTAATAAGGACTATATATTACCAAGGACCCAAGGCCTACTGAGAATTTCTTGTGTATGTATTAATCTCAGCAGAGCAAAGCTATGCCAAGCTTCAAACTAATCTGCATTAATGAACAGCCTCCTTGATTTCCATTTTTATGATGTGTGCAGCATGGTGATTTGTTTCTCCATGGCTTGTAATGGGATGGCTGACTGATGAATCACCTTCTCTGAGAAGCTTGTCTGTGAGCAGTAACATTGCAAATGGGTGCAAATCAAAAAGTCTGTTATTATTTCATTAGAAGGATGACACAGGCTCCTAGTTTCCAAAATTATCCCCTCTCTTCACATGACCCACTGAAGTTTCTGTCTCTGTGTGGGTGTGAGTTGAACCAGTCTCTGCACTAGTGCTGTATATTGGAAGACGCAGCTACTTGGGACAATTCTGACACATCCTAACTTGGCCAGTCAAGCAGGAGAAAAGGCTGGAGGAGATTATTTTGGGGTCAGATACAGGTATTTGGAGTGAATTGAATAGAAGAGTTGGAACCAGGGCCAGATCCAGAAAAGCTGGAAATAGTGGGGTGGAAGCATGGAAAAGAAGAGGAGGAGGAAAGATAAAGCAGAGTGCAGATGGGTTGCTCTTGGGTTTTAAATTTAGGCCTTAAACCCGTGAGCGCAAGATATTCCTTAAGGTGATACCACCATAATCAACCACCACCACCATCATCACCACCATCACCATCATCACCATCACCACCATCCCCATCATCACCATCACCATCATCACCACCATCACCATCATCACCATCATCACCGTCACCATCACCATCATCACCACCATCACCATCACCATCATCACCATTATCACCACCATCACCATCATCACCACCATTACCATCGTCACCATCACCATCCTCCTCCTCCTCCAGTCTGGCACTATGCTAATTGCTTTATGTCTTTATCTTTAGTCCTCACAGCAACCTTTTGAGGGAGGTGTTACTATTCTTCTTTCTTTTCTTCTTAAAAAAAAATTGGATAGAATTCATAAATCATAAAATTCACCCTTTTAAAATGCACATTTCTGTGGTTTAGTATATTTCAGAGTTGTACAACCATCATCAACCTATCTGATTCCAGAACATTTTATCACCCAAAAGAAACCCTGTACCTATTAGCAGCCACTGCTTATTCTTTCCTACCCCATAGACCCTGGTAACAACTAGTCTACTTTCTGTCTCTTTAGGTTGCTTATTCTGGATGTTTCCTATAAATGGAATCATACAGTATGTAAACCTTTGTGACTGGCATCTGTCACTTAGCATGTTTTCAAGGTTCATCTACGTTGTAGTGTGTGTCAGTACTTCATTCCTTTTTATGGCTGAATAAAATTCATTGTATGAATACACCATATTTTGTTTATCCACTCATTGATGGGTATTTTTCTTTGTTATTATGAATGGTGCTGATAGGAACATTAATGTACAAGTTTTTGCATTGACATATACTTTCAATTTTCTTGGGTATATACCTAGGAGGGGATTTGCTGAATCATATGGTAATTCCATGTTTTTTCATGTGCTTATTGGCCATTTTTATATCTTCTTTGGAGAAATGTCTATTCAAATAATTTTCCAGTTTGTAATTGGGCTATTTATTTTTTATTGTTGAGTCGTAATAGTTCTTCATATTTTCTGTATACTGGACCTTCATCAGGTATGTAATTTACGATTATTTTCTCCCATTCTGTGGAATGTTTTTTCATTTTCTTTACAGTATCCTTTGAGCATAAAATTTTTAAATTTTGATGACATTATTTTATCTTTTCTTTCTTTTGTTGCTTCTGCTTCTAGTGTCATGTCTAAGAAACACTGTCTGATCCAAGATCACAAAGATATACTCCTATGTTTTTTCCTAAGTGTTTCATAGTTTTTAACACATATTTTGATCTTTGATACATTTTGATATATTTTTTAAGATCATGTGTATATAATTTTTGTATATGGTGTGACGTTGGGCTCCAATTTCATTCTTTTGTATAAGAATATTCAGTTGTCTTAGCCCTATTTTTGAGAAGAGATTTTCCCATTGAATTATCTTGGCAATTGGTGAAAGTCAACTGTCTATAAATGTCTGTATTTATTTCTGGATTCTGAATTCTATTTCATTAATCTATCTGTCTATCATTATGCCAGTATAAAGCAGTGTTGATTACTGTAGCTTCATCATAAGTTTTGAAATTGGGAAATGTGAGTCCTCTGAATTTGTTCTTTTTTAAAGATTGTTGTAGCTATTCTGGATCCCTTGCATTTCTATATGAATTTTAAGATGAGCTTGGTCAGTTTCTCAAAAAAGCAAGATTTTGATAGGGATTGTGTTGAATCTGTAGATCAATTTGAGGGGGTATTGCTATTTTAGTAATATTGTCTTCTAGTCCATGAACATGGGATGTTTTTATTTATTTAAGTGTTCCTTAATTTTTTCAACCGTATTCTGTAGTTTTCAGTGTAAAATTTTTTCACTTTTTGGTTAAATATATTTTAAAATATTTTTGATGCTATTGGAAATGGAATTGTTTTCTTAATTTGTTTTTTGGGATTGTTCATAGCTAGTATATAGAAATACTATTGATTTAGTACATTGATCTTGTATTCTGTAACCTTGTTGAACTCATTTATTAGTTCTAGTACTCTTTTGATTTTGTGGATTCCTTAAGATTTTCTATATGCAAAATCATATAATGTACAAAAGGAGATAGTTTTACTACTTTTCTAATATGGATGGCCTTTTATTTCGATTTTTTGCCTAATATTCTTAGCTGGACCTCCAGTATAATGTTGAATAGACATGGTGAGAGCTGACACTCTTGTCAGACTCACCAAAACCTTTTAGCTTGGTCACCGAGCCATACTGCGTCATAACTTATATATATAAGTTATATATATGGGGTTGCTACGTAAGTATATATTATATATAATAATATAATTATGTATATGTATGTCTTATGGATTTGTATTATTGACTCCAAAGAGCTCTACCAGCTTGGACAGCAATGTTTTTCTGGGAAAATAAGCTTGCATTTCTTACTAATAGTGAGCAAGAATTTCCTCTAGCTCCAAGCTGCTGATGATAAGACTCATAATGGAAGGCAAGGACTGGGGAGTGTTTGTTTGTTTGTCTGTTTTATTATGCACATATCATGTATATATACAGTCAGGCATAGTTTTGTTACTTGGTTGCATTGTATTACTAGCTTATATATTAATATATAAAATTTATATATTCACAAAATCATCTATTTCTCAGTTAAAACCCTTTCCCCTCTCTTCCTGTTCTTCCCCCATGGAGTCAACTCTGAAACATGCAAGAGAAACTGTAAGGAATTGTACTCAAGAAAACATGTGAGAAACCTATGATAGCTTTTTATATGTATAGTGACCATATAATTTGTAATTAATGAGCACAGTTTTGAGAGTGAAAGGGGAAATCAGTAATAATTAAGAGGCAGCAGACGAAAGCTAAGACTGGCTGAGGAAAACTGAGACATAAGCTCACGCTACAGTAAGTCCCCTACATACAAATGAGTTCTGTTCCGAGACCGCGTTCGTTAAGTTCAATTTGTTCGTGAGTCCAACAAAGTTAGCCTAGGTACCCAACTAACACAATCGGCTATATAGTACTGTACTGTAATGGGTTTATAATACTTTTCACACAAATAATACATAAAAAACAAACACAAAAAATAAAGAAAATATTTTTAATCTTACAATACAGTACCTTGAAAAGTACAGTAGTACAGTGCAACAGCTGGCATCCAGGGGCTGGCATTGCGTGAACAGGCAAGAAGAGTTACTGACTGGAGGAGGGAGAGGAGGTGGGAGATGGTAGCACTGAAGGATCGTCAGCAATAGGAGATGGAGGGCAAGCTGCAGTGTCACTCACGCCTGACGTGGATGGCACAGGTTCTGGTTCCTTGCTGGATTCACTTCTGTCTACGCTCTTGAGAAAATGATCCAGTGATGTCTGGGTGGTAGCTCTTTTTTTCTCGGCATAGATGACAAGGTAGCACTGGATTGCATTCTGAATGGCTGCTGCAAACTTCATGTACCATTCTACATTCAGGTCCTGTACCTCAAAAACTAACAGTGCCTCCTCAAATAAAGAAAATCCCCTTGCTATTTCCTGTGTCATGAACCTCTTCGGTTCTTCAGTTACCTCTTCCTCTTGTCTCTCTTCGTCCTTCCTCTGGGCCTCCAATTCCATCATTGCTTGGCACTTCTTAACAGCACCAGCTACTTCACTGCTGCTTTTACGCTTGCTTCCGGACATCCTGGGCTTGAAATAAAGATACTGTACTACTGTACTCTATACAGTACTGTACAGTAAAGCACACAAAAGCACAACCACTTGTAGAGGATGCACGCATGTGACAACGTATGCCAGACACATGAACTAATTTACATGATTGGACACGTGAACGCACGTTCGCCTCTTTGGAAGCTCTCAACTTGAAGGTTCATATGTAGGGACTTACTGTACTTAGAAGAGAAGATAATAAAACATGTTTTTTAATATCTACTTTATACTTCGATTTGAACACCAAATGTCATCAATATATAGCACGTGTCTTATTATACCGACCCCTGTTGTCTGATGAAACGTGAGTCTAGAATCACATTCTAGCTTATGTCCTTCTCAAGAAGCGTTTCCAGGAGTGGTTCAATGTGCTCTTTTGCAAAACAGCATTAGCCATGAGTATGTTCTTCGGGTAATGTGATGCACTGACTTGGCATCTCAGTCAGTGATAGGAGGCACTTTTCTCTTTTTTGAGGAAATGTCCTGTCTTGACCTGAGGCTCATGTCGTGCACAGGCCTCTGCTAAAGCAGATTGTTTTTCTGGACCAGATCACAAGCCAGGATTTTAAACTTGTGAAAATGCATAATAATTTGTCCTCCCGCATGTCTGGAGTCTGAATTGATGGTTCTCATTTAACCACCAGCACAGATCACAGGCGGTACCCAACTCACCAGTGTGAGGAATTCCTAACATTCATCAGAAAGTTGGATGTTTGGCACTAGGGTTGATTTTCCTCACAAAAACAGCGACAATTAGGTTCCCAGGTTTGTCAACAGAGCCTTGAACACCCCAAGTGTGCTGTATTATTGACCCCATATTGTCCTCACAGTGCTCTGCTGGCCCTGTTTGGACCGCAAAGTTTTCTGTGAAAATGTGAGCGAGGATTTCCTCTAGTTCCAAGTTGCTGATGGCAAGGCTCGTGGTTTGGGGCTGGGGTTTGGGGAAGGCAGGACAGTGGGGTCTAGGATGCTGTATTAGTTTCCTATTGCTGCTGTAGGAAATTACCACAAGTTTAGTGGCCTAAAGGCACACAAATTTACTGTCTTACAGTTCTAGAGATCAGAAGTCCTTCGTGGGTCTCAATGGGCTAAAATCAAGGTGCCTGCAGGGCTGCACTCCTTCTGGAGGCTCTAGGGAAAAATCTGTTTCCTTGCCTTTTCCAGCTTCTAGAGGCTGCCCACGGTCCTTGTCTCATGGCTCTCCTTCTCCATCTTCAAATCCTGCGGCGGTAAGTCCGTCTCATGCTGCCATCTTGCTGGGTCTCTCTTCTCCCTCCCTCTTCCACTTCCAAAGACCAAAGTGAGTACATTGGGCCTACCTGGATAATCCAGATTCATCTCCCCATGTCAACGTCAGTTGAGTAGCAACCTCAGTTCCATCTGCAACCTTCATTCCCCTTTGCCATATAAAGTAACATTCACAGGTTCCAGGGATTCGGTCACAGACATCTTTGAGGGGCCGTTATTCTGCCACAGGTAACCAGGAGTAAGGGGGTCCATCCGAGTGTCACATTCAGTTAATTGCTAAGTTTTATTGATAGTATTTTGGAACTCCCAACAGAAACACCCTTATCTTTTACATCTCCCTAGCTGTTTTCCTTACTGCCTCTCACATGTAATGCTTTTCTAATACATTAATAGCTACAGAAGTCCAGCTTTTAGAAAGAGTAAAAATGATTGAGCCACTGAAGTGACCTGGGCAGGCCTCATGGAGGGGGCTGGCCTTAGGGAAGATGATGAATGTACAGGACAGGTTTCCAGAAGGGATATCTTGGGACAAATGTAAAGATTTCAAGTTATTAGGAATGGCTAGGGATAGGTGGTGAGAAGAAAGGGTCGTGTTGGGGAAGCCACATCAAGGAAGGGGATGATTCGAGAGGCTCCTGAGTTCCAGCCTGACTATGGGTTTGTGTAAACATACAGATTGGCCTTCTGCAAGAGCATAAGATTGGGCCACGTCCTGGCCAGCCTGATCCTGCCGGTGAGGAGGAACTGTGAGGCCCTGATACTGCTCTGCTCTGCCCCTCAGACGTGGGATGGAAATGAATCGTGAATCTTCAGTTTCACCAAGAGCCTGCTTTGTAAACCAGTTTGAGGCCCACGCTCTTTGCAGCATCTCATTCAAAGAAATTCAGGTCCAGCATCTAATAATACTTGAAAAGCAGTTTAAATCTTGACTTCAGTCTTGAGAAAATGCCAAAGAGGGCACCAAATTTTCAAAGCCCCGTTGCCTTTCCTTACATCTCTTTGACTCCCATACAAAGATCGGCCTCCCCGCTCCTGCTTCCACTCTAATGACTCAGGTCACAGGGACTTCTTTGCTTCCTTGTCTGTTTCACTCTCTTTCCTGTTTCTGTTCAATTTGGTGAAAGTCCAGCTAGGCTCTTGCTTCACGATCCAGGAAAGCAAAGGCAGGTTCTCCTCTGTGGGTGGCAGGGGGATGGGCTCTTGACACTCATACTCGTTTTTCCTGTCGCATTTAGTTCTTTCAGCCAAGGTAGAGAGCAGGGAGGCGAGGGCTGGCGGGAACGCAAGGCCATGGGCAGGGCGGTCCCCAGGCGGCTGTGGCCTTCTCCCTGCTAATGGAATCGGTGTCGTGAAGCAGCGAGGGCTCCACAAGAGCGGAACCGAAGCCGGCACCCGCGGGGCTGCAGGAAGAGGCAGAATCTTGCTGGGGTTTCATTTAAATGGATGCATTTTACAAATATTGGATTTTAGCTCACTCAAGAAACAATTAAACTCCAAATCGGGTTGTACATATTAAATCATAACAGTGGGGAGGCAAATGCAGAGGTGCTTAGCAGATTTAAGAATTAATAGAACAGAAATTGGTACCGTGAAATTAGCGCCTCGTCCATCTAATCGAATGGTGCATTTACCCACAGTGCCAAAATAGATACAGTTAGGCATAGCACTTATCTTTCCTGTGGCACCTGATGGGTGGAGGTCTTAAAGAACTTTTCAAATTACCCTTCTAAAGTACTTAAATCTCTGCCTGGAGGTAGGGGGAAGAAGAAGAAGCCATCCGTAAAACAAAATGCAAAGACTCTCGCTTTTCCTGTCGCTTTGTAATGCTGGCAGGCTGGTTTCTTTCTCTGTCCACACGTGCATTTTCGTGGAGCTGCCGGGTGACCACCAGCATTGGGTTGGTCTTCCTTGGGGCCACTGTATGGAATCTTGCCCGCCAGTTCTTCTAGAAGTGACTGCCTCTTCTGATCTATTGAAATCCTTAATACGTGGAAGTAAATGCTAAGTACCTTGTATTATTAGTAGACTGAGCTCCACAATCAGGTTCTTGTCTTTTGGGGAGTATGGGCCATGTCTTTCTTTTTTTTTTTTTTTTGCGGTACGCGGGCCTCTCACTGCCGTGGCCTCTCCCGTTGCGGAGCACAGGCTCCGGACGCGCAGGCTCAGTGGTCATGGCTCACGGGCCCAGCCGCTCCGCGGCATGTGGGATCTTCCCAGACCGGGGCACGAACCTGTGTCCCCTGCACCGGCAGGCGGACTCTCAACCACTGCGCCACCAGGGAAGCCCCCGTGTCTTTCTTATATGTGTTTTGCTTTGTTTTTCCTGCAGCTCCCAGCATGGTGTTTCATACATAGCTGGTGCCAGGAGGAATATTAAAAATATTTAATAACTGACTAGGGCACCAACTGATCAGAACAGATGTTGAGGGCTAACACCCAGTACAGCGATGCCACCATGAACCCACTAAATGTCAGCCCTGTGGGGTACAGAATTGTTCATTGGCTTATAAAATGGACCCAGGCTGTGACCGGTTCCTTCTTCTGGAGCAGAGGGTATTGCCAATATGACTAATATAATTGGAAAGTTATAGCATCTTTATTTTACAAGTGGACAGACATTTTAAACTAACTTCCTGAATGATACTGCGGCTTGCAAACTGCATTTAAGTTTTGCATGTAACGACAATATGATGACACTGATAATGACAATGCCACATATTTTTATGATTCTTTATAAATTCGTATAAGAATGTTCCCATCTGTGATCTCATTTTATTTTCTTAGCAACTCTGAGATAAATATGACAGATATTAATATTCTCAAATTATAAAGAAATGGAACATCAAAAAGATTATGCTTTGGATATTGCATCATGTAAATATTCACACACATGCCCCTATGCACACATATGTACATGAACAGACTTACACGTAAAAGGATGATGCCTATGCTTGGGAAGCAGATGGTTCAAAGAGATGAAAAGTCCTGGTATTGTTTAAGAATACGTACAGTGCAACGCATTGAAAGTTTGGAGGGTGGACAGAAACATTAGGATTCATCTCAGGTGGATGAAGCTTCTCACCAGAAGTGTGTTTAGAACAGGAGTTTTGAGAAACTCAAAGAGTGAAGCAACTTCAGGAGTTTGGGGTATATATTTATACTTATATAACTGGTTAAAATTTCTCAGTCTAGTACAGGTTACCGTATCCTGGGATCCAACGATAAACTTTCAAAAGGGTCTTTGAATACTCTGAAATTATATACGGCACTTTGTATGTATAGATGTGAACTTATCTGGGGAGTGAATCCGTGGATTTCATTGAGTTTTCAAAGACTCTGTCATTCAAAATAGTTTAATAATCTCTGCTTCAGGGAGTCTCAGTTATTTACCTTAAATGATAAATAGAGTAGCATAAATTAGGGTTTAGGATTAACACAAATAATTTGCAGACTTATAATGATGTATGAGTTTAAGTGGTTCGTTAACCTATACACTCTCATGGCAAGAATATACTTATTATCTTTTATTCTAAGTCTTCTTTTCTAGGTTGCTTTGCTGTTTCTACTATTTCCTGCTTCCTCAATCTCCTTTTCTGGAAGCCTTAATTTTACAATTTTCTGCACCTCTAGGCAATTTCCCTCTTACTATTTAGGGTATAAAAGAACTTGAATGACCCCAGGCTCTAGAGAAGGATCGTACGTTTCTACCACAAGCACCCTCCTGAGTAAATGCCATCACTCAGACCCTCGGATTCTCACCTAGACTTTTCTGTCCATATTATGCCCAAGAGCTGAATGGTTTGCACATTCTTTCTCGATTACCCAACCTATTAATTTTCTGATCAAGAGTAACTGCTAACACATGATTACCTTGTTGGTGACAGTAACATATTGACTCGATTAGCTTTCAAGGGGGAATTAAAAGAGGTTAATGGCCCACATTTGTTTATATCCTGTTAATAGGTGAGGCTATGGGGGATTGTGGAAAAGACTGGAAATTAGGGCCTCTGGGTTTCATCCCAGCTCTACCACTGCATGCCCTCTGCCTAACACGTAACCTCTTCTCATCTCTGAAATGGCCTCAGTTGTGAGAGGTCCTTTCTGACATACCATTATACGATTCTTTAATAGGCCACCTGAGCAGATAGCGAATCATTTTGGAGAGATCTCCACCTCTCAGATATTTTGGAGTTTCCAAAATGCTTGCCTCATCTCTCGCTTCATCAGTGGTTTGTGAGAAATCACTGTGGTTATTGAAGCACAGGGCACCGTTTTTACAGCTTCCATTAAGGAGTGAAGCCAGGCTGCGGCTGCGCTGGCTCAATAAATCATTTGTACTGGGAATGTATTTGTCAGTTTTTCCGCAGATTGTGTGATTATGGCCTCGTTTTATTTCCAATGCTCATAAGTGGGGATTAGAGCTGACATTTGGTAATTGAAACAGTGTTCTACCTTTCATAGCACAGTTAGCAGGAAGTGTTAAGAGTTTTATTTCTCTCCAAAGGGTTTTCTCTTGCTGGCTGCCTCCAAGTTCCCAGGGTTTCACACATTCTGCACCGGGCGGGCTCGCCAGGACATCGAAGACCACTACCAACAGCTGCTACAAGTTTAAAATCTTCAGAAGAAGGAACAGATTGCAGTTTGCTCCTGAGGGTTTGTTGAGTTTACGTTTCTGAAATGTTAAGAGACACACAGTATAAGAATTTTGAACATTTTGCCTTGTGCCTTTATTTATTTATTTTTATTGAAGTATAGTTGATTTACAATGTTGTGTTAATATCTGCTGTACAGCAAAGTGATTCAGTTATACATCTATATACATTTTTTTTTCATATTCTTAAGAATTTTGAACATTATTAATGAGTAGAGTTCTTCCTTCTTCAGGTCTGAAGGGAAAGGGTTCTCTTCTTTCCATGATCCTTCTTGCTCGCCGACTCCCACCAGCTCAAGACCAGCATCGCTGAGCCCTCACTGTGTGCCAGACCCTGTCAGTATTCATCACAATGACCCTAAGGGGTCCTCAGCATAATAGTCTGCACTTTATGGGAGTGTGAGCTGATTGGCTCCAAATCAGGAGCCTGCCTTCCCCACTGGCACCCCATTGCTTCACACGTTCACATCACTTTTAGAGGGATTTCTTTTCTCATTATTGTTAATGCTGTTCTACCTGTAATGGCGTTAGAGTCGACAGCTTTGCCCTACGCCACCTCCTCTCACCCTAATCACACATATCCACACCCACACAGGGACACACGCACAATCCCTCACACACAGACATCAGCACAGACACATGTGCACATAAACTATCAGAGGCTCTATCGCACGCATATGCACGCACGTGCACACGCACACACTCACACTCACACACATTGAAAGTAAAACCCCCAGAGTTTCCATGGTGCAGTTTCCCGAGACTCCTGTTCTCCCTCACCCGGGACTCTGACTCTCTGCTGCTCTAAGTTGCCCCCCTCTGATCCCTGCTTCTCCCTTCCTGAGCAGTGTAGCCAGCTTCCTGCATCTTCCACCTCCTGCTAAGGATAGAGGTGTGGGGCTGAGAGGTTAAGGCAAAAGGCTCTGTCTGCATGCCTGTGGGAGTTTTTAGGCAGATAGATGGTTGGGATCAGGGGCGAGGTTGGCTTCAGTACCTGGTAGTGGGGTCATGTGCTACCGCTGCTGGGCTGACATGGGGACATAAAATCTTTCCCCTCGACACTGTAGGAATGGGGCTGCCCCAGGAACCTGGCGGGGCGGTGCAAGTCTGGGGAAGTATGGAAAGGGACCCATGGCTAGTTTATATATATATATACGTATATATATATATATATACGTATATATATACGTATATATATATTTTTTAAGTGGTACGCGGGCCTCTCACTGCTGTGGCCTCTCCCGTTGCGGAGCACAGGCTCTGGACGCGCAGGCTCAGCAGCCATGGCTCACGGGCCCAGCCGCTCCGCGGCATGTGGGATCTTCCCAGACCGGGGCACGAACCCGTGTCCCCTGCATCGGCAGGCGGATTCTCAACCACTGCGCCACCAGGGAAGCCCCTATATATTTTTTTTATTAATTTTTATTGGAGTAGAGTTGCTTTACAATATTGTGTTTCTACTGTGCAGCAAAGTGAATCAGCTATATGTATATATATATCCCCTCATTTTGGATTTCCTTCCCACTTAGGTCACCACAGAGCACTGAGCAGAGTTCCCTGTGCTATACGGTAGGTTCTCATGAGGCATCTATTTTATACATGGTATCAATGGTGTATATGCGTCCATCGCACTCTTGCTTGCCTCGCCCGTACCGCCTCTCCCGAGGTGCCCCGTAGTGACCCAGCAATAATAACACAAGATTCATAATAGTGTGGTTTTAGAGGCAAACAGCTTCTCCCTTTGGACGGCTGATGTCAGAAATTCCCTTGGAGATGAACAAAGTCGTATGCCTTCTCCCAAGTTTAGAGATAAGGGGGAGCATGTGGGTGTCCTCAGAGAGCTGACCTAGTGGCTTTCACACACACAAAGATCGCTGTGGTGTGAGCTCAGAGCTACGGGCTGGGGCTGGGACAGTGGGCTCCCTCTGGTGGCCTCAGACAAGCCGCCACCTCTCTCTGTGTCTTATTTTTCCCATCTGCCAAAAGATGAAAGGGTTGGCTTAGAAAAATCTCCAAAGCCCTTTCATGGCTAACTTCCAGATATGTGTATTATGATAAGTTGACCATGAAGCACTTTCATATTTTAATGGGGGTGGGGTAAAATGAGGACACAAGGGAACCAGCACCTGAAAGGGACCCAAGTGAAGTAGGGACATAGGCCCTAAGATCAGGCCTCCTCACTTCAAACTGGTAAATCAAAGCTTTGGCCAGAGGTATGTTAGGTTGTCTGAGCTGGGCATGTTCTGATCTCCACGAGGAGACGGCTTCCAAAGTTTGATGAGGATGGAGGATCTGCAAAGGTAAGAAGGGGACAAGGAAATAGCCTGTTTCACAATCTCATCAAGGGTCTCCTGGTTGCATTAGATTAGGCACTGTAAGAATTACAGGCAGGCACAACTCCTGCCTAGTGGAGTCTCACAAGCTGTGTGACCCTGGGAAAGCTGCTTAACCTCTCTGAACTTCAGATGATTCCCCTCTAAGGTAGGGATAACAATTCCTACCTGGGAGGCTTCGTGAGCTAGGGTTTGCAGAAACGCCAGCTAGAGAGCAGGGTATATACGGGTATATACGGCTGTTCGTGAATGGTCTCACAGAGATGCATCCATGGCTCAGACACTTGACCTGGGATTGTAGCAAGTTCCATAGAGCAGAGAATAACATGAATAAATAACATTTAGCTCTTTGGTGTTTGGAAAGCATTTTGCTTTTAAATATTCCTGCCTGCAGGAGGTTTTCTAAAGGTCAGCTCCATACAGCTTATTAAGGAAGATGATTAAATCAGTTGGCAGTTTGAGAAGAAAAAGCAGATGGATTTCAACAGCATCCTCCCCCCACGATTGACATTTTCTTTTACAAATCAAGTTGAGATTGTGGATTTGCTCTCGTGGTTCTCCGAAGGAGACCGTGGTGGTGCTGGGATGCGGCTCCGGTGCCTTCTGCCTTGTTTACGCCCAGCTGTTATTCTTGTTCCTGTCACTGCCAGTTACTGAAGAATCCATCATGCCCGAGACTCACAAGGGGGCTTCTTTTCTGCTTCCTGAGGAGGAGTGGCAGGGGCAGTGGAGGTGAACAAATTGGATTGATTACCTTCTGAAGACAGGGTTCGAGCTTCTGTCCTCATCATGCTGGCAGGACCGCCAGGCTGTCTGATTCACTCAGACAAAAGCCCTGAGAAAACAGGGAGGGTTAGGAGCCCATATGCTCACCTGGTGGTCTAGCGGCCACTCTGGATTGAGCAGGACTTCAGAAATAAGGAGAACATCTTTACTGCTAATAACCTCCCACAACTGTCATAACCAAGGCTCTGAATGCAAGAGACATGCCAAAATCTAATTCCACGTACTTATGTGTGTGGCTTTCTGATATCGACTGAGCTATTAATTGCTGCGTGTGTTCCTTTTTGTACTCCCCTTCCTGCAGGTAACTGGCTCAGCACATCATTGATTCGGGAGAGCTACGTGGTGGCGTAGAAGGTAGAAGTGGCCTGTTAGTCCCTCTGTCTCTGGTTTTTCAAAAGCTGAATTGCTCAGGAGAACAACTAGGGTTTGCTGAGGAGGTAGAAAGAAAGGAGAAGTGATTTTAGAGAATTGTTAGAGAAGCAGGAGAGATCAAAAGACTCTCTCCACTGACCCCCACCCCACCCTGCCCTCTACTAGGCTGGGAGATGAGGGAGAGAGATATCGGAAGCACTGAGATAACTTACTCATCAATCCTATTTTGTTCTATGTATTCATGTATTTATCACTCCTGGGTGCCCACTTCTGGGTGTACACTTCCTTCTCTCCTTACTAGGACCAAAGCCTTTGGCTCATCCCATGAGCTCATGTATTGCCTGTTTCCTCTGTTTCTGGAAGACTGGTTTTATGAAATATCTGGAAGAAAAAGTGCAGATTTTCCAGAATGACCAGGGGGTCTGTACACATAGCACTGAGCATCATTGGTGAGATTAGAACTGAAGACACCCTTTTAAGATAAGATGTTACTATAAGGCGGAATGCATAACAAAAGTGTACAATGTTTCCTAGGAACTCCAGCATTTCAATTTTATTATACTTTTATTGAATATTCAATAAAAGAATATGACACCCTTTCAAATCGTGTTCTTGTAACCTCCTGCTATGAAGCTAAATGAAGACAGATCTGTGCTATCAGCACAAGTGGCATTCAACCGATTCTAAAACTTATATTTTTCCTGTATTGAGCATATTTTAAATGCACAGCATTAAAGTCCTTGGTTCCTAATAGCTCAGTCCTTTCACTTGCATATCACATTGCATTCAACAGTTCAGCATTTTTGTCTGAGAACATTTTTGGACGCTAGTTGGTGCTGTTGTTGGCTAGTAATGGTACTGTTTCCTTCATTCATTCCACAAAAATTTATTGAGTGCCTGCTCATTGCCAGGCATTGCGTTAGGCTCTAGAGAGGACTAGGACATACTGTCTTCGTTGTCAATGAGTTTGCAGTCGACCAGGCAAGATGAACTCAGCGGACTCTATCTTAATGATCCTCTAAACTCTGTAGCAGCGTGAGGCAGAGGGTGATATGATGGGCACCCAATCCTGGCTGCAGGGGACCGAGGAGAGGCAGGGCAGGGAGGGCTTCCACAAGCAGAGGAGTAAGGGTTACCCAGGGGAAGGGGAAATGGGGAAAGAGGCAGCAGCATGTCCAAGGGTAGGTATCCATCAACTGGACATGCCTATTTGACTCAGGGACAATTTCAGATTTCAAAACACAAACCAGTAACTTCCGGCTGAGTAATACATGTAATAGACAACCCTATCCTGGTACTCGCCTCACCCACATTTATAGTCCAGACTCTATCAGTTAGATCATGCTCCTTTACATGGAGGAGTGAAAGTACTTTCCAAAAAATTGCAAATGTATGTGCAAAAATGCAACGTTTAACATTTTTGCATAGTGATGACTTTGTCCCGTCTTCCTGGAAAATTGCAGTACTTGCCCCAGACCAGTGCCTCCAGGGGAATCCAGCTTTCAGAGTCTGTACCTTCTTCTGCCCCTTCCACTGGGTGCCTTGTCAGGCTACTGGACCTGGAAGTTATCCTCCCTCTTGCCTCTGGTCCTCCACAAGCCTGAAGTAAGTCTTTGATTTCATGAAAGGAGAGATCTTTCTTGGACTGTCCAGTTCTCCAAAGCAGGAACATGTCAATGGAGTCTTTTAAAAGCAATAGAGGTGGCAGTAGGACCCAACAAGTTCACTGGACTTGGCCGTTAGGAGGCCATTGATGACCTTGGCTTGAGCAGAGAAGCCAGATTGGGGTGGGTTGAGGAATGAATGAGAGCTGTGCAAATGGAAATCATGAGTGGGGTCTTCTCAGTTAGGACTTGGCTTGACAAAGGCGAGTGGAAAGGGACTAGACGGTGGGTGCAGGGACAAGTTGAGATACAGAGAAAACAGGTCTAGACATTTCCCATGCTACCTATTGCCACTTTTCATGCTCTTAAACCTGAAAGTCACTTAAAAAAGGTACTCGTACGTTTCAATTTTCCCCCAAATAGCCATTGTTTCCTAAACAGAAAAACTTTAACATCCTCTGCCTATCACTGACATCCAGAAAGAAAATGCAGTTCATTTTTTCCCTTTCAAATCATTAAGAACAAATCAATCACTTCGGGAAAATTCTTGTCATTGTCAGTGTGCCGAAACAGGCTGTGGTTCTGCACATGGGCACCGCGTTAATACATGCATTTATTCTCTTTGCTCGCACAGAGACCCTGGGTTGCTTGTTTCCGTAAAGGCTGCCTGTCATCTCTTATGGGACCTTCACGTATCAGTGATACCGGTTACCTCACGTCACAGCCCATCAGTCGGCTTATCTCCAGAAGAATGTGAAATTGCCTAACAAGCCTGCAAATGTGAAGGGCTCCACGGTGGCTTAATCACACATGATGTTCCCCTGTCTCATCTGTCCCCATACAGAGGCTGCACCTCTCATTTCTTAGACAGATACATTTCCTAGAGCTGTGGCTGGGCTATCCCAGTTGTGTGGGGTTTTAACCCCCATTCCCCAATTCCGGGGTGAATTTCATTCTGGAAGCCCTCCCGTGCCCTTCTCCCCACCTTAGAATCTTTCAATCATCTCCTTCCCTAAAACTGATCTGGGCAATCTGGCAACATGGCAAAATTATTTTCGCCCAGGCTTTTAACTGTGTTTGGAGTGAGTGATAGCCTTGGAAACTTACTTGGGAGTAATGCACACATCCAAGTATATATGTCCAGCAACGTTTGCCACTTTGGGAGGGTGTGTACTCCCTTGATGCTCGCCCTCTTTGCAGAATTCTCCTGCCAGGGTCTTCTATAATCCACTAGCTGTCAGCAGGGATGGTTGTGATCAAAACTGCCCCCTCCAAAAACGGTGCACATTCTGTGAAGTGAAAGACATCATGGTGGATGCAAAGATGAATAAAGCGATGGTCCAGCCCTCAACAAGGCAGAGGACCATACATTGTATCAAAGGTACATATATTATATAAAGGACTAGGAAGCTGGGGACACAGTGTCATGAAGGAGCCAATAGTATGATTATTTCTTAGTGTGATTATTTCTTAAAAGAAGGAGACAAACATGCCCAGGATAAGTCAGTGCTTTGTTCTGTGGTCCAGAGGTTTTGGGGGCAGCTGCTTCTTTATAGAATTTGTATTAACAACATTTAGAAATTTTCTGTATTCCTGATGCTGTGGCATTTGTGGCCTCGCTGGCTGGGGAAAAATTGCTGTTCCAAGGGGGCTAGTGAGTTCTTAGAGACAGCAAAAGGCTCACCCCCAGGAGCATCCCTTTCATTTGCAAACTAACAAATCCAGAACCTTTCCTCTGAACTACCTCCTCTCTCTGGCTCAGACACTCTAGGAGGCAGGATTCCTCCACCCTAATCAGCCAGAACTGGGTACTAGACAACTAGAGACCACCTCTATACCCAGAGCCCACTGATTATTCAGACGAACCAGTCCTAAACTGGTTCCTGCGGAAAACACAATAAATGCTCTGGGCCATGATTTCCATTCACCCTTTTGGGCTCCTGACCAAACCTGGTGTTTTCCCATGTGACCCTGCATGGAGTAACATGCCCCATCCTCTCCGGAAGTGTAGTACTGAAACAAAATGTCTACACTGAACTCCTTTCAATGGCATTAGCCTCTCTGTGTTGTCACTCAGTCACCTCTATAAATTAACATCCTGCAGGTGCATTTTGAGATAGAAGTGGGCTCTGAGACAGAGGGTAACCCCGTAAGAGGAAAAGATCTTAGGTCTTGGGCCATCTGCTTCTTAGGGCTTATGGGGTGTGGGAGTGAGCCTTTCCCCTTGTCATTAAATTCTTTACAAAAAATGATTTATAGCAGTGGCATAGTATTATACCTACATTTACATAATTATTTATTTAATTAACCTCCTGATTTATGTAAAAGAATGTTGTTTTTATTTTTCTGCTCATAAATATTTCTGTGATAAGCATACTTTTAGATAAAGTGTGAACGTTCTTGTTTCTTTCCTTTAAGAAATTTTAAAGGTAAAATGACTGAACCCAAAGAGACATTTTTGCTGAGATGGGATGAGCTGAAAAGAGATGTGTTCCCTGAAAATTTCTGAAGGTGTGTTTGTTTCTGTTTCTTATTTTAAAATAAGACTTAAAATCTTGGTTTTCGGGCTTCCCTGGTGGCGCAGTGGCTGAGAGTCCGCCTGCCGATGCAGGGGACACGGGTTCTTGCCCCGGTCCGGGAAGATCCCACATGCCGCAGAGCGGCTGGGCCCGTGAGCCATGGCCGCTGAGCCTGCGCGTCCGGAGCCTGTGCTCCGCAACGGGAGAGAACACAACAGTGAGAGGCCCGCGTACCGCAAAAAAAAAAAAAAAAAAAAAAAAAAAAAATGGTTTTCTAGGTAAGATAAACAATTTCCGTACTTCTCAACCCTCAACTCTCTCTGCCCATATACCGGGCTAATTGCCAGTGGGCAGTTTTAAAACTCACACATGTTTTCATCTTTATAGTTAACTCAATTTATATAATACATGGCCACTTCCCACATGTTAATAAACACAGACAGTAAAATTGTTAGACAGTGATTTCATCATTGTCTCCACAGTTCTTTTAAGTGCTTCAACATGCCTGTCACTGCTCTTTGCTGTAGCTGAGTAAGAGACCATCCCAGACCTCACAGACTGGGCTATTTGGTGCAGACATTGTTGAGTGAGCAGAGAAAAGATGACAACAGTGGTCAGAACCCTGGACACGTGCAGACTCAAATGAAATGTGACTCTAAGTTGACAGTTGATGTTTTTTTAGAAGTGGAGACATTAGGACTTCTACATCCACGTGACTATGTCCTCGGGAACAAAGACACCTTAGAGGCTCTGTACCTAGAAGAGTGACACTGCTGTTTCCTTTTGGGAGTGTCCTTGTCGTGTGCAACACCTACGGCCACATTTTCTTGATACTCCTCAGTGGCAGCGAGTCTTTATTCTTTGCGAGTGGATTTGCTTATTGACGAATTTCACTTGTCACACGGACCCCAGTCTGAAGTTGTTCTGGGTCAAAAGGAACCAGGACTTCTTTAAGGCAAAGTCATCACTTTTTTCCTGTAGCTCATAAACTGGTTCTGAAGACAGGTCTCAAAGACAAGATTTCCAAAATATTTTGGGCAATAGCAGAATCTCCAGCCTGGACCTTTGGACTCCCAAAAGGATACTCAGATATAACATGTTTGGACACACACACGCACATGCACATACAATGATATTGGCCAAGGGGTCAAGGGAATGGACTGGGTGTCTGCTAAGGACCTTTCTAACTCTAGGGGTCTTTGCTTCTATTATCAATTTGATTAGTCAGGGAAAGCCTGGGAAGTGTCAAAGCCATCTTTATACCATCTACCATTCATATTTGCCTCCGTAATCAGAGCAAGAGGACATCTCCCCTGTGATAAGTAGCCCAAATGGAAAAGGCCAGTGGGACTCATTTCTGGATATTAGTCAAAACTGGGTGTGCTTAACAAAAGCAATGAATGTTATTTTCAGTTTCAGATCATTGTCTAAGTGAAATGGCTAAAATTAACTTCCTTAAGTATCACGGGAACCTAAGCATCCTCCAGAGGAAGAGGCTGTGAGGGGAATGGTGTGCACTCCACATCTGAGACCCCTGGTCTTGGCTTGACCAAAGCTCTTAGGGAGGCCCTGTGAAAATTTGCTGACTAGTCAGACCAGCAGCTGCTCATTGTACTGTTGTCTGAAAGAGTCAGTTTCATCCTTAAGGCACTGCTGGGGAGTCAGTCCCAGTCTTGCCTACCTCTTGGGGGTTATCACAAGTGTTAAAGAGGTAGTGCAGATAAAAAACCTTTAAAAATGTTTTATATTTATATTCCCATTACTAGGCTATGAGTTATCTAATAATATCAAAGGCATTATATAGTCTGGGAAGTGGATTACTAGAATGTTACAAGTCCATCTTAGAATCAAGAAAATGTGCTAATTTATGGAAGTCACACCAAAGGTGGTTTAAGAGACGGATGCTAGTGGCTTGGTGGCAGGTGTTATGGAGAAAACTCTGCTCAGAGACTTGAAACCCATCGCCCATGCCTTCCCTTTCTCCTGACTGCTCATTCCCATACTGGTCTGGATTTAAGGTTGAAGCTTGGGGATAGGGCGAGGGGCACGTTCCCCCCAGGAGTTTCCAGCTGTGCTCCTGGGGCCCCTGGGCTGGTACTGTGACCTCTCTGTTTGTACACCTCCATGGTTTACTCTAGGACAGATTGAATTGGAAGAAATTTATGGTTCATAATGAAAGTGGGAACTCCTTATTCATAACGCAAATACACATTGAGCCCTTATTATAAAGCATAGCGCTAAAAGCTGGTACTGCAGAGGGGAGCATTAAGTGGGCAAGAAAATCAATGTAGAGAGAAATGAAGCTACATTTCTCCAAAACATCCTTAAGATGTTACAGAAAAAGCCGAAGGAAATTTTTGGCCAACCCAATAGAATGAAGGGAGGGAGGACACAGTTTGGGCAATGGAAGTGGATATGAGATATTCTCTCAAAACTATCCATCCCCTCCCACTGCTACCCGCTACTGTAAGCTACCATTATCTACTGCCTGGGCTATTAGCCTCTTAGCTGAACCACTAACAGACACTCTGGTCCCCTTCTAATCTGTTCTTCTACTTGCACCCATCTCTAAAAACTCAAGGCTGTTCATGACACTTCTCTGCCTGTTACCTTTCATGGCTTCCCACTGCTCCTAAGATGAAAACTAAACTCTTAAGTGGACCAGCAAAGCCTGCATGGTCTGGTTCCTACTCTCTCTTCACCTCATCGTGCGTCACGCTGTTTCTCCAAGCTTCTGTTTTAGCCACATACTGGTTCTCTTTTTGTCCTGTATGGTTATCACGTTCCTTGCAGGGACAGGGGCTTTCAGCTGAGGTTCCTTCTGCCTGGTGCACTCTATACAGGGTGAATTTCCACATTTCCAGAGTGGATGATCACTTAATGCCAGAGTCCTTCCTTGATCTCTTTGTTTAGGTCAAACCCCCAATAGTGGGTGTGTCCTACATCACCTTTGTAGCAGTTTTACATGCTGGACTGTGGTGTTTGGTTATGATTCTTTCCCCTGCTGATATACTAGTTCTCTGAAGGGAGGGACCTCATCTGGTTTGGGTTACAGAGGTGTTCCCAGCACCTGATACATAGTAGGGGCTCATTAATATATGTTGAATCAATCAATAAAAGCAAATAGTGAGAAATAATGAAATCCCACTCTAAGACTGGACCAAAGAAATCTTCTCAAAGGTGTTGTCCTGACAGGAACGTTGAGTAAGTTTATAAGGTAACTCACCTGTCTGCCTTTTCTCCTCCAGATGAACAGAAATTCTATTTTCTAACTTTGAATCTCTCTACTGCATTCAAAGTCATTTCTAACATGCAGCTTCTTAAATTTCTCATATTAAAACAGCTTGATATTCTAGGTGGAAAAGAGTCTTTTTCTATGAAAGCAAATAATTTAGATGTTACTCAGTTTGATCTGCAAACCAAGAAAATACCCAGAGTCAATTAGGCTTACTCAGGGGCTAGTAGGTGGTCCTGTGTCTCTGAAGCCGTTTCTTTTTCTTTTGCTTTACAGGTGTGACTGTGGAAGCCAATATGAAAGTCATGTACTGCCAGCGGATTTAGCTGTTTTCTCGCCAAATGTTATGTTTGTTAAGACTGAGCTATCATCAAAACAAAACAAAGGAGTCGTTCAGGAAGTGAGTTCGAAATGCAATCTGGTATTACATTTCTGATAACAAGAATAAATCAGTTCCAATGAGTCTCAGTAAACAGGTTTTGACGTCCTTTGTAATTTTTAAATGACGTCCTTAACTTATTACTTATGTGTGATTTATTTGAAGGGATTACTACTCATATATTAAAGACTCCAAGTCTGAGGATCTTTAATCATCTCCCATATCATCAGTCATCAGGACAGAATGTTGAGGGAGAGCATATACTGCCTTCTAATAAACCTTCCCAAGGCCTAGAGAAGCTGCAGAGACAGCAGGTTTCAGATTTTATATGGCATTTGCTCAGTTCAGTGAGCATCTGCTGGGTACCATTTTGTAGCAAGCACTATGCCACCAAAGAGGGAGGAGAGCAAGAATGGTAGTCAGTGACTTGAAGTAGCTTCTTCTTAATGGTTATTCTATGGCTGGGCAGCAGGCTTGAGAAGCACTGCCTTATAGTAACAAGTATTACAGTCCCTATTGATGAGATCCTTCACTGCTTAAGGAAGGGCATTGAAACTACAGGCTTAATTAGGGCAAAAAAAAATTACAAATCCGAGTCGTAAAAGCGGTTCCCTCCGAAAATCCACATTGTGGTAATTAATGGCAATCTGTCCCATGTTTTAAAAGGTGAGAGGTGGGGCTTCCCTGGTGACGCAGTGGTTGAGAGTCCGCCTGCCGATGCAGGGGACACGGGTTCGTGCCCCGGTCCGGGAAGATCCCACATGCCACGGAGCAGCTGGGCCCGTGAGCCGTGGCCGCTGAGCCTGCGCTTCCGGAGCCTGTGCTCCGCAACGGGAGAGGCCACAACAGTGAGAGGCCCGCGTACCGCAAAAAAAAAAAAAAAAAAAAAAAAAAAAAGGCGAGAGGTGGAGAAAAGATGAATGGTTCTTCTCTGAAGACATAGGTTGTCTCTGAAAGTTAAAGGAGATTTTGTCTGTTTCTTGAAATGTCTTCTAATTTTTTGCCCATGAGCTACTTTTTATAATAGGATACTTGTTCATGAAACTGTTTCTTGATCTCTGCTTGAAAATCCCCTTTTATACCAGCAAAAATCTGCCGCAGCTGGGATCCCACGTGCTCCTATTTTAAACACCTTGTTACAAGAGATGCAGTGTGGAAGGCATTTCTTGATTCTGTACTGCCAATTCAGCATTCACTTTATCTTAGGATATTTGCTGTTATCAATTGGAATGGCTCTGTCAGCTAAAGACAGTATAAGTTTTATCCTTGGACTGCTTCTTCTCTGGGTTGTGATATTCAACAAATGAATATTATAGCACAGCAATGAAAAAGGTGAGTCAGGGCTTCCCTGGTGGCTCAGTGGTTAAGAATCCCCCTGCCAATGCAGGGGACACGGGTTTGAGCCCTGGACCGGGAAGATCCCACATGCTGCGGAGCAACTAAGGCCATGCACCGCGACTACTGAGCCTGCGCTCGAGAGCCCATGAGCCACAACTAGAGAAAGCCTGCACGCAGCAATGAAGACCCAACACAGCCAAAAATAAATAAAATAAAAAGAAAGAAGGTGAGTCAAAGGCAAGCAAAGCATTATGGTGTCTACCTGCAGAAGGAACCTCCACCTTCATCTGGGCTACAAGAGCCAGAATGAGCCTATTATCCATTTTTGAGTGCAGAGCCAGGCCTCAAATGTATCTCCGTTTTATTTACTCTTCTTAAACCTGAAATAAATTTTAGTTTTTAAGCTATAGCAACAACAAGGACAACAAATGGTTATTCCACGGACCGCAGCTTCATAATAGTTTCACACTTCAGTCTCACTGCTGTCGCACCTTTGATGGTACAAAGTCAGCTGCCCGACACTGATGGCCTAATTCATAAGAAAGCACCCAGCACAGTCTCTGGCACCTGGTATTAATAACAGTTGATCATAACTGTTGAGAACTGGAATTCAATGGCAGCTTCCTCTACCAGTTTCTCCAAGATTTGTTTTAGGAAGTTTTCCACCTAGGAAATCATACTAACGTCCTTTTCTCTTATAACTAAATATCTCTAGAAATGGAAGCTTGCAGGTTCATATCTTTTTCAAGCCTCAACTCTGCTTCCAAAGAATTATGATTTGCTCTGTTGAAGGAAATCTTAAACATACAAAACTAATTGCAGACCGGATTTTGCAGTAGTCACTAAAGTCCAAAGTTTTAAATTATTTTCATGAATTACAGTGGAATGAAGGAAGGGAAATGATGTGAGGGCAGGATGGTTATTTTTGTGACTTCTTATAAGAAAAGTGTTTTATTCTTCACAATTACTCATCCTTTAGAAGCAGGGCTAATCCTTTATCTGAGAAAGGCAACCAATCATGGTGTCTGGAAGGGCACAGAGAGGTCTCTTTTCCACTCCAGTAAGAAAAATAGTTCTCTGACTGGTCTGCCACCATGTCTGAAATTCCAACTATGATGCCTTAGTCTAAAGACAAGACTCTATTATAAAAAGGCAAATACATTCTCCAGGAAAGGTAATATTTTATATCCATACAGATAATAAATTTAAAAAAAAACTAACTGGTCCATTAGCTTGTCCCAGAGGAAATGGGTGCTAGAGAGGGTTCCAGTCCCTACAATATATTCAATCACAGATGGATCACCACTTGTTAGTGACATTACAGAAGTGACTCTTAACATTGATCGGGTCATTGTGATTGCATGCACACTAGTCTGTGTGCTCCCTGAGGCCGGGAGCCCCATCTCCCTCTTGTAGTCCCCAGCATGTAGCCTGTGGCCTTCTGGCACGTAGTAGGCTGTATAGCCCCCAGCCCCCTTTTTTTAAAGACTGTTTTTTTTTAAAAAAGAGCAGTTTTAGGTTGACAATAAAATTGCAAAGAAGAAGGTACAGAGATTTCCCATATACTCCCAGCCTCCACGTATCCACAGCCACCTCTCTTTATCAACATCGCTCAATAGAATGGTACATTTCTTTTCTTTCCCTTTCTTTTTTACCAAGGATGAACCTACTTTGACACATCAAATTACCCATAAATCCATAAGTTTATCTTAGGGTTGACTCGATGTTTTACATTCTATAGGTTTGGACAAATGTGTAATGATGTGTATCCATCATTATATCATGCAGAGTGTTTTCACTGCCATCAGAATCCCCTGTGCTCTGCCTATTCATCCTCCACCTGCCAACAACCACTGATTTTTTTTTGTTATCTCTATAGTTTTGCCTTTTCTAGAATGTCTTATAATTGGAATCAGACAGTATGCAGCCTTTTCAGATGGTCTTCTTTGCTTAGTAATACGCGTTTAGCTCTTCTGTGTCTTTTCATGGTTTCATTGCTCATTTCTTTTTAGTGCTGAATAATATTCCATTGTCTGAATGTACCACTCTAGTGCTTTTTCCTCAAGTTAAAATAGAACTAGTAGATTCACTTGGCCTGTGTTATTTTTTTTTCTTTTTAAATTAATTCATTGCTTCCAGTCAAACTGGTCTGTATGCATGTAGATGCAGTCTCCTATCTGCCATGCCACATTTCTATGCATCAGATAAGTTAGAAAAGTTGATGTCACAGAATTAGACACAGGAAAAACTTGACAATGCTGTTATATTATTTGTCACATACTTTAAGGTAGTGTGGTATAAACAGTGTGCTGGATATGGGGTTGGTTGACATCCAAAAAAATCTTATCAGGAACCCACTCTCCATAGGTGGGCCCTTCAAATGCTTCAAAAGTTATTTCTCACCTGCGTTGGGGGGATGGGTTCATTTGCCTGGGGAATGCTAGGAGGAATTTTTCACTGGGAAGTGATTAGTGTTCCAGGAATGTGATGGCTTAGAAAGTATAATAATCTAGCAAACCCAGTAGTACATCAGTTGTCAAAGAGCCCTGAAGTGAAAGATTGCCCAAGTGAAGCCAGTCTTTACTCATTGCTAGCTGGAGGCCGTCTGAAAGGGAAACTGCCCTGCTTTCCGGCAGTTAGCAGAGTTTTACAGCCTTGGGAAGGGTTACAGCCTCCCAAGTTAGGAGAAAAAGAAACAAGAAAACAGTATGTGTTGTGTGGAACTAAGCAAACGTTCATTTCTCAGCTCTCAGAAGTGGATGGTCTAAAGATAAGAAAATTTGGGAAATTACGCTTTGTGGGTTCACGTTTAGGGAGGAAACTGGGCATTTAAGGAAGCCCAGGAGAGCACATTTTTCAGTTCGGGGTTGCAAGGCTGAGATCTTGCACCTCTTGGTGGTTCAGTAGTGTTGTTGTGGAGATTGCATATATGTGTCTTAACCCTTCACACGTCCGTGCAACTGTGTTCTAGGTCTGGATTTGTCTTGGTCTTGTGCCTTTCTCCCTTGCTGGCATTGTCACCTGATAAGACAAGAAGACTAGTAGATCCTGCTTTCAGAGCACTGTTGAGTTACCTGGGAGCTCCAGTTTTCATCCTAGTGACAGATTGCTCTATGAGAGAAGCAGGGACAACCCCAGGCTTAAGGAAGCAGTTAGTGGCATTGATTTTGTGTTTACTTACTTTATTTATATGAGAAGCAGAATTATATTTGAAACTTTTTTTTTCTATAGCACCACAACTGGCGGCAATATATCTGCAGCTGCAGGCATATTCCTAATCACCGAGCTTCCTGGTAGTTAAAAGAAAATCTACGTATGGATTTAAGTCCATTCAGAATCAGTATGGACAGGGAAAAGAAACTAAGGGATATTGGGCTTAACTGGGGCTGACACAGTGCTTGGACTCTTGGAGTCTTCATAATAATCCTATGAGATAAGAAGTATAACCCAATTTTGTAGGTGAGAAAATTCAGACAAAGAGGTTAAGTAATTTTCCAGGGTCATTAGCAGAGTTAAAATCTGAAACAAGCTCTGTTTAACATTCTGTTATTCCAAAGCCTAAGCATTTGCAGAAGCAGCACCTTCCTTCTCAGTATATGGAAGAAGGGATGTTTGTGATTCCATCTTGTAGAATAAAAGTATACCGAAGAGAAGGCATTTTAATTTAGTGTTCATTCTTACTTTTAAAATATTTGTTCTCCATCTAAATGAAAAATACGTTCTGCTCAATGCCATGAAAAATAAAGTTCAGTTAATTTTATGTTTGTTAGATTGTTGAGATTTCCAGATGTGGTTAAAAATAAAATGTGTTATTTTGCTATTTATGGTTTGAAATGTAAGCCCTTTGAGGAAACTGAATTGTTTGGGGGTTTACAAAGCTCTTGATTCTTTCTTGCTCATTTTCACTGGGTTTGAAATTGAAATTATCCAGAGCAGCAATAGCCTTGAAGTATATTCTGTATTCCATCAAGAAACCCAACATGTCCTTTCAAAACTTAATTGAGCAGCACAAAGCTAATTAGCTGTCCGAAGACAGGGCATTTAATTCACAATCCAGCATTAATTTGTTCAACACAATGAGCTTATCTTCCATATAAATGCCTTGCCCTATGGCTTCTCAAGCAGCTGCAATATACAAGAATGACTGATAACTCTTTTGTTTAAATGTGATGTTGGCTTTTATTCTCTCTTCCTTCATTTGGCCAAAAGAAGGATGAATGGCATGCCGATTGTAATGGGTGAGTTTTTTGTGTGTGGCAACTTTGAAGGAGATAGATGGCTAGAAGATCATAGCATATAGTCATCGGAGAACTACCAAGTCATTAGGGAATGCAGCCATTATCGAATCCTAGTCCTGCATTTCATAGACTCCCAGGAAATGAATGCACAAATGAGTTCTGAGTGTTGTCCAAGGTCACTTAATAGGGTGTGACATGTACATATTACATAGTTTTTCTCCCCTCAGGAATAAGGCATTGCTTTACTGTAAAATAAGGGCCTAGTTTGCTGTTTATCAATTGGTAACTAAACAGATGAGCATATTGAGAAACTAAGGAGAATGGTCCAGCGATGTTCCTACCAGCATAGTAGTGTCTATCAAATGCTATTGTTTCAAACGCACCCATCCTTCAAGCCTCAGTTCAAGCCTTCCCTGGTCTCTGACCCTTCACAGATCTTACCTCCCTAATGTTTTAACCACTCACTTTGGATCTTACTTCCTAATTCCTTTAATAACTCATTGTGTGTGTGTGTGTGTGTGTGTGTGTGTGTGTGTGTGTGTGCATACATGTGTACAGAGTTTAGAAATTTCGATTTTATAATGCACATCATTATAACAAGCTCATAGGAATAAGTTTTTGCAAAAATGTTATGTATAGCTAAGCCGTTTAGTGAACTTAGCATCTCATATCCAACAATTAGTAGAGGTAAGTTCAGGGTTGACCCACAGGTGATTTGTGCTTGTGAACCAGTAAGGGCACACTCGGCAGAGAAGGGAACACAAGCCCGCTATGGTCCTGCCTACACAGCATTTTCACCCAGGTGGAACGTTTGCTTCTTATTGAAGTAGTAAGATAATTGAAATCAACAATTATTTGCTGGTGGCCTAATTCAGCGGACATTTCCAAGTCCTTATTTTACTTGCCACAAGCTGTGATTCTGTCAATAAGACTCCTATAGCTATGTCATTGAGTCCGTGTACTTCTTAGAATTCAACACGCCTCTGGGCACATAGGTTCCGAAAGACTTTGTAGAATTGAGCAGGGAGCTGATGAAATATATCAACATTCTATCAGTGTGGTCTGTTCAAAGTTCAGTGAGTAACCAAAATGCTTGTTTGCACCATGCCAGATAACTGAATTGAATATCTAGTAGAATTGAGAGCTTTGTTTTGCTTTCTGAAGGCACTGTTTAAAAATCCATTGGTGAATGTAAACTAGATAGCTAGTGGGAAGCAGCTGCATAGCACAGGGAGATCAGCTCGGTGCTCTGTGACCACCTAGAGGGGTGGGATAGGGAGGGTGGGAGGGAGGGAGATGCAAGAGGGAAGAGATATGGGGATATATGTATACGTATAGCTGATTCACTTTGTTGTACAGAAGAAACTAACACACCATTGTAAAGCAATTATACTCCAATAAAGATGTTAAATTAAAAAAATTAAAAATCCATTGGTGATGACATTGATATTTTAATACCTCGTACCTGTTGCATTAGGTGACCTCATGCTGGAGGAACCTCCTGAATCCTAGAGGTGTTTAAATGCAAAAAGGTTGCCTATTAGCTCTCTATCTCCACTGTAGGTCAGCTGGGTGCTCCGTTGCACAAGTCATGTAGTCTCCCCCAAAACGAGGGGCCCAGAAATGCTAGGAGGCCCTGGGCCCGGGAGGCAGAGAGCTGGGTGTATTTGATTAGCAGCAGTAATGATTACTGCACTGGCACAGACTGACTATGGACTAGTCTCTCATGGACTAGTAAGGCCCTCTGTACCCCAGTCTCCTTGCCTTTGAAAGAGAAGGAACAGTATCACAACCTTGCAGGCTTAGCTTTGACACCACTAGCATCAGGAGAAGGCAGGGGAGCTGGCAAGTCAGAGTCAGTTAAGGCCCAAACTAGGGCACTGGATCTCTTGGTAGGGTTAGTATCCAAGAAAAGTATACTGTCATCGGAGGCAAACTGAGGCCTGATTTTGGCCTCAAGTCCATTAGGATGGAGAGCAGAGTAGACAAAATATTACCACCCAAAGCTGATGCTTTTATATTCTCTTACAAAAGTCATAGTCAATACATCTAGTTATTTTTCTTTACATTAAAAAAATACAGGTTGAGTGTGGTTTTTGTTTTTTTTTTTTTTTCGGTACGCGGGCCTCTCACTGTTGCGGCCTCTCCCGTTGCGGAGCACAGGCTCCGGACGCGCAGGCCCAGCGGCCAAGGCTCACCGGCCCAGCCGCTCCGCGGCACGTGGGATCCTCCCGGACCGGGGCACGAACCCGTGTTCCCTGCATCGGCAGGCAGACTCCCAACCACTCACTGCGCCACCAGGGAAGCCCTAAGGGTGTTTTTTAAAGGTAGATTTAAAATAGTTACTGCTATTCACAGAGATTATATTAATATTCCCAGAGTGGGGAAAATAGATTTTGAATTTAGATATTTTTGAACCCCCAAATGTGTACACCGATGAGAAATGCTAAAAGGTTGCTATGGATGTTGCTGCTTGGTTTTTCTTCATACGTCATACATTTCATGTCCCAGGACACCTCTTGAGGATAAAAACCATAGTGCATCACTTATCCTAACCAGATGTGTCACGGCCAAATTGATTATTAGGGCCATGGTGATTTAATAGTTCTGCGATGTCAAAAGCTGTTTTTCTTTGTGTTTGGTTGAGCCTATAATGCTAATTGCAAGTGATTTTTGGCAATTATCAAGATTATTTGATTTGGGTAGGTCATTCCTTTCATCTTGCTAAACCAAGTCCTTTTCACCCCTTAATCTCACGTTTGTCCTGATAATTGCCTCCAAATTGGATTATCCAGGTATTCCTTAGTATACATTCTAATATATACCCATAAACATAAAATGTACTATATTGATTTGAACACACGGGTCTGTTGCTTTGCCAGTTCTTCCATCATATTTATAAATGTTTTGAATTCTTCCTCCAATGAGATGCTCAACTTTTCGAGCTTTAGTTGATCCATATGCCTTTGGGAATCTAAAACGTTCCTCAGTCACCACGGAACCACAAATCATGTTGCTAAGTGTATTTCTAGTTGCAAAACCTCAGATACTCCAACAGAAAAGTAATTTACTGCAAGGGTATTGGATAACTCATAGGAATAATAGAAAAGCTGGGGAAAAGGGGTGGGAAAGGGCAGGAATTGAAGTAGATTTGGGGATCCATGTAGCAGAAACAAGTCAACGGTCTTTGCAGGGCCCCACTGCTGGAATGAGTGAGATTCAAACTTTTTTTTTTTTCAAACATTGTTTTTTATTCTATCAAGATTGAAAGTCCCGGGAGAGCATGTCTGATTTTTTTTTTCCAAGCTCAGGTCAGCTGCTCATACTTTGTTTGGGGCAAGAGAGGCACATTGATTTACAGCTCCACCAGGACTGCACACAATGAGGGAGAGGTGAAGCCCCTCCCCCCGCCCAAAGAAATTTGGAGAAAAGGAAGGGAACAAAAACCATAAGAGCCTATTACCGGGAGTGAGTGCTTTGAGGATAAATGATTTAATTTGACTGCATGATTGAAGTAACAGGATTGAAGCGCCTTCCTTTGCTATGCAGACTGCACTGGGGAAAATTAGTGGGCTCTGGCCCAAACCTGGTATTTAGCCAGATTTGATTTTGCAATTAGTGAAATCTTCTATCGGTTTGTGATTTGACTTTGCTGCCACATTTCTGATAAATTTATATTAGTGACGGTAATATCTAGAAAGCTAAAAATTCCTCGGTTATAAATGAACACTTTTCATTAATATTTAGAGATTAAACTCATTTCTTATGAGCAGATGGAAACAAATGATAACTTGGCCTTTACTGTACAAAATTAAACAATTTATCAACATTTAGGCAAACTGGAGGCGAGTTTTAAGTGCTAGAATTTGTTGATTAACATTGTTTTCTTTGGCTAATTGACTTTTAGACAACAGAGGTCCATTTAAATGACTGTTTTCTGAAGGATGTGGCTGCATCAGGGTCTCCATTGTTTCCTGGAAACCGCAGCTGTGTTGGTCCCGAGATTAATGGGCAGAGAGAACATTTTCCAGCAAAGGCCCTGGTGGCTGATTTCAGGAGGTCCTCGTTGTGACAGAGAACTTTAGATTTAAGGCTGATTGTCATAAGCTCTTGGATCTGCGTATGGGCTGCTGCTTCCCATACACACAATATGGTAGCATTGTTATATTCTGTATGATTTTTGATTGTGCCAATCATCCTTTCTCTATAGTCTGATTTTTTTTTTTTTGCATGTTTATTTGATCAACAGAAATCGATTTCCATTGTTGGGAAAGATCCTTTGCAGGAAACAGGGCCAGCTTCATGGGCCGGCCACCTGTGCAATCACATGAGGCCCTGGGCTCAGAAGGGTGTCACACTCGGATGTTCTTTATGTTTTTTAACTCTTTGTTAAAAACTTCTGACTCTGTCCACCCATTCTCCTCCCGAGTTCTTTGATCATCTTTACCATCATTACCCTGAACACTTTCTCACGTAGACTGCCTGTCTCCACTTCACTTAGTTCTTCTTCTGGGGTTTTATCTTGTTCCTTTGTCTGGAACGTATTCCTCTGCCGCTTCATTTTGTCAAAGGTGGTTTGTATTTTTATGTATGTGGTAGGTTAGTTACGTTTCTCGACCTTGGAGAAGTGGCCCTCTGTAGGAGACGTCCTATGCGTCCCAGCAGTACACTCCTCTCTGGTCACCTAAGCTAAATGGTCTAGGGGTTCCCCGTGAGAGGGCTGCATGCATCCTTCTGTTGTGGTGGGCTGACTCTGTGTGTGGTCTGGTAGGCTCGGTTGGCCCCTAGCCTGGTGGGTTGCCAGGCTCTGTCTTGGGCGGATGCTGCTGGCTGCTGTTTAGTGAGACCTGGTCAAGAGTTGGCTGGTTGCAGAATCCTAGGGGACCCCAGGGTTAACGCTGGCTCACCGGTGGGCAGAGTCAGGGTCCCAAAGACTCTGGGTCTGTCTGTGGCCCACCCACTGGGAGGTGAAGCCAGATCCTGGGGCTGGTGCCAGACTACTGGCAGGCAGAGCTGGTTCCTGGAGCCAGACTGCAGGGTCAGGGATCCCAGAGCTCTTTCAGATCATTGTTGGTGGGGGCAGGGGGAGGGCCGGCTCCTGACACAGTCAGGTATGGCGGTCGGCACTGGCCTGCCAGTAGGCAGGGCTGTGGCCCAGCTGGTCCCAGGGCAGGGTCTGGCCAGCATTGCGGGATTAGCAACATAGTTTCCTTGCTCCTGGTGTCTGCCTTCTGTTAACAGGTCTAGAGGCGGGTCTAGAGCCGTGCGCAGACTTCCTGGTGGGAAGGGTGGGTGCCGCCTATTGGTGGGTGGAGCTAGGTCCTGGCCCTCTGGTAGGCTGGCTGTGTCTAGGGGCGTGCCTAGGGGGCGTGTCCTGGGGGGCTCCAGGCTCTTTAGTCTTTAGGCAGCCTATCTGCTGATGGGTGCTGCTGTGTCCCCACCCAGTTGGTTGTTCGGCCTGAGGCATCCAGGGCCAGCACCTGCGCCTGGAGGCTGTTGGGTGGGGTCAGGTTTGGGTGCTAAAGGGCCAAGATATCAGCCACCAGGAGTGTTGGCGCGGCTGAATATTCCCCAATATGGCTGCCGGCGGCGTCTGTCTTCTCCCTCGCCCCACCCTGAGGTGAGGCCCAGCTGCAGCCGCACCGTCCAAGACCAGCAGGTAGGTCTGGCCCAGGCTCCTATCAAATTACTGTTGGTTCCCTGGGTCCCGGGTCCTGTGAGGTTTATGTGTGTGCCTTTTTTTTTTTTTATAAATTTATTTATTTAGGCTGCGTTGGCTCTTCGTTGCGGTACGCGGGCTTTCTGTGGTGGCGGTGCGCGGGCTTCTCATTGCAGTGGCTTCTCTTGTTGCAGAGCACGGGCTCTAGGCGCGCGGCCTTCAGTAGTTGTGGCTCGCGGGCTCGAGAGCGCAGGCTTAGTAGTCGTGGCGCACGGCCTTAGTTGCTCCAGGGCATCTTCCCGGACGACCCGTGTCCCCTGTATTGGCAGGCGGATTCTAAAGCACCGCGCCACCAGGGAAGCCCTTGTGTGTGCCTTTAAGAGTGAAGCCGAAGCCTCTATTGCCCGTCCTGTCAGGCTCCGGCAGTTAGGCCGCGCCGGCCTTCAAAGCCGCATGCTCTGGGGGCTCCTCCTTCAGTGCCGGACCCCTGGGCTGGGGAGCCTGACGTGGGGCTCAGAGCTCTCACCCCTGTGGGTTCTGCTTTTAGGTGTCCTCCTTTTCGGAGAGGAGAGTTCAGAGGCTTCTTCTCTTGCGGCCGTCGCTGAGGTGGGTCTCTTGAGTTTCTCTGGATTTCTAGAATTCTCAGCCTTTGTGTGGAAATCCCCATTCCTCTTTATTCCCAGTAAGATAAGGTTTCATGGTTATGGTTTTGGTTTCTGGGGTGGTTGTTTAGGAAACAAGGAAGTTACAGGAAAAAGCAAAGGTTGAAACAAAAAAAGTGTAAGAAAACAAAATGGTGGCCTGTCCAAACATTGACGCAGTCATCTCCGCAGGTTGATTTTAAACCCAGCCGCAGACTCGGCCGGCGGGCACAGTGTTTACAGGACGTGCAGGCCCTGATCCTTTTCATCACAGGGGAGTCAGGCCAAGCTTCTTAGAGTCCCAGGCGCAGATGTAATGCTATCAGGAGGGCCTGTGGTTAACGCTCCTGAGGCAGGTGGACTTACTTGCCATTACACCCAGCTCCTAAGTAAAGCAACCTGCCTAGGTTTACTTTCTTATCTGGGAAATGGGCTTTTAGGAGACCATGTGAGCTGATGTAAGTAGCATGAGAAACAGTGTCGTGTGCATAGTAACGTCTTAATAATGGTGGTAGCCTTATGGTTCATTTCCTTGTGTTGGCCCTTTCCCTCCTTTTCTTATGGAAAGAATCACATTTGCTCCTTTAGCCTTAGACCCCTAGACTCTGCTCCCTGGGAAGTCCCTGAGGCTCCAGGAGATGGGAAAGCAACTGCTTTTCCTGTCCTTTCTTTGCTCTTCTCTTGGCTTTCTTCGACCTCAGTGCCCCATCCCTGGCTGTCAAGAATCTTATGAAGTTTGTCATAAAGTCTTCTGGTGTCCCCGGTCAGGGTCTGGTATACTCAAGTGAGGGAACTGAGGAGAGTGTAAGGAAGGCATGTTTTGTAAAAGTGCAAGCAGCTTTAAGAGGTGCTAGCAAGGGGTAGTGAAGCCATGCTGGGCTAGCACAGGGGGGAGCTGACACTAACCCTCAGGGGGTGTGAGGCAAGGGGTGGGAGCAGCTCCCAGGACAACAGCTGCCCTACAAATGCCAGGACCCTAAAGCCTAGGGTCCTAGGATAAATACCTGGAACTCACCCTCCTGTCCTCCAGTCTCCTGTCACTGCCTCCCAACAGGAAGCTGGAAGGTAAGAGGGGACGTTGAGTCAGTCCATCAAAAGTCAGACTCCAGGGCAATGAATGAACAGACCGCAGAGGATGGAGGCTAGATCAACGGAGGCATGTGTGAAACATCCTATACTTGGGAACAGCTCTCCTCTCCCTTATTTATTTACTTATTTATTTATTTGAAATATATATGATGTATAACATTGTGTATATTAAGGCATAAAACATGTTGATTTGATACATTTATCTGCTGTGTTCTGATTGCCTTTGTAGCATTAGCCCCTCTACCATGCCACATAATGGTGATTTTTTGTGTGTGTGTGGTAAGAATAATTAAGATCTGGTCCCTTAGCAAATTTGATGATGGGGATACAATATTGTTTTTGTCTCTATTCACTATACTGTGCTTTAGATCTCCAGGATATACTTTTTTTTTTTAAAAAACATAAAATACGAGAGGCAGAAAATGAAGTAGCAGAATTTTAATTTTAACTGCATTCAGTTCTATATTTTTCATTTATGTCATTTTTAAACTATAGTTCAGAAGTTAATTTTTTATTAAGATACTTTGTGTGTGTGTCTGTGTGTGTAGCCAATTTCATGTTACTTGGATTAAAAAATAAGAACAAGAGAAAACCAAACCATCATGACAGCTTCTCATGAGGTGCATTTTTTTCTACACATACTTCTCTACTGAGTTGATTCTAACTGCTTCTTGTTTTTTGGGGAGATCCTTCTTGTTTGGGGAAACTTTAAACCTCGAAAAAACACCCCTTCCCCACTTCCCAAGTACAGGCTTGTACCAATCCCTGTGGAATCCCTGATATCCATTAAGATCTTCCTGGGACTGGCTTCCTGTTGGCTCCCGGACTTGCTTCTCTGACGTGACTTTCCCATGTCTCCCCTGAAGGCTCCCAGAGACCCAGCCCTACAAGGGCTGATGTCTGTCTCTGACCAAAGTCTAGAGGTTCAGTCAGGATCAAGCATGTCATCAACATGAAAGGATTCTCTTCTCTAATAAAGCTCCACTTCAAGGCCTGTGCTTTCAGGCTGGTGTGTGGAACTGGTGTCTGTGATGGTCAGGTTGTCAGTGCTTCCTTGTAGTTAATGTCTGTTTTGGCCTTCACCTTAGTTTAAATATCACTTCCTCAGAAGAGTCTTCCTTAGTCCCCCAAACTGAGCTTAAAGCCTTTGTATTCTCTCACAACCTCCCATATTTCCCTGTGTTTACTCTATTTGTAGTTACACTTTTTAGATTCGTCTTTTTATATTCTGAGTCTGTGAGGGCAGTGTTTGTGTCTGTTCACCACTGGACCCCTGCTATCTTGAAGTACCCCTGTAATTTAACAAATAATTGTGCTTGCTTGCCTGATTTTTGCCTTCTGGGTTCTATTTGAATCCTATCAGTGGCTTCCGCTGGCCATGAGCAGAATCTTTGTTTTTGCCTCTATCAAAGTTTGTTTCTCTGGCTAGACCTCCCTGCTCAGTTTCTGTTTCTGGTTCTTCAGCTCATATACGGAACAAATACTGAACAAACATGCTGGGCCCCATGTTTCTTAGAACTTTCCTGGCCAAAGTTTTGGTCTTGTCCCCAACCCCCTCTAGGTGCCCAGGTGCTCTGGGCTTGGATGACTGGTCCTCAGGTCTTATCAGATCCTGTGCTGGGTTGGGAGACAAGGGTGGGCTAGTAGTCTAGAGCTATCTTAATCATAGCAGATGGTTTCTCCCAGAGTTAAGCAGAGGTGTTCCTTTCCCTGCTTGCTGCGGTGGGGAAGAAAAGGGGTTTCTCCCATGTCAGGGGCACTGACAAAGATGATGGGCTCTCTCTCCCTTGTTTGAGTAATTTTAGCAGCTGCTCCAAGCTTGACACGCTCACAGACCGTTGGTTCTCAGTTCCTCCATTATGGCATTTTACTGGAGCAGCCTCCTCTTCAATAAATAGATATTCTTGATTAAGATTATTTATGGACTTTTTTTTTTGTGGACTTTTTATGGACTTTTTTATTTTATGGACTTTTATGGACTTTTTTATTTTATGGACTTTTCAGATTATCTCAACAGGGATGAAAGAAGCTGAAAGTTAACTTATAAAGAGTAAATAGGAAGCTAAAATATCTGCTGGATGCCCAAGTCTGAATAACCACCGTTTGCCCATTGGCTTTTTAAGAAACAGTGGTATTCCATGAAAAAAGTGGCTAGTTCATTTGCATCTTGAACAATCACACAGTTTGTTTTTTCTTCCTGGAAACAACTGTTGTACTTTGGTATGCAGCAGAAGTGCTTTCTGCATACTTCCCATTTTGTTATACAGAATATTAAAAAGATGTCCCTCAGAGTTGTGACGTACTACAGTGAACAACGTTTACTGCTTCATTATGGTCATTCTTAAGTGAAAGTGGCATTTTTGTTTTACTACATATGAGTGCTGGTGAAGGAAACGAAAGCTATTAGTTCAGTGCCCTCGCCTTGGTTTGGGCAAAGGCATCAGTTGTTTTATCTACCATTGCTTTGGGACCATCAGCGTAAACGTTGACACAGTGAAAAGGTAAATAACGTCTCCGTGTAATTGTGAAACTATTTTTGACCGGAGGACTCCTTGAAAGTGTCTCAGTGGTTTTGTAGGGTCTGTGGACCACACTTCGAGAATAACTGCTCTAGGAATAAAATTCATCAGCATTAACGGGGTAGAAAGATTTTTATTGGTTCTAGGAAACTTCCATTCCGTGTAACAAATCTTCATGGGAAAAAAAAATATACTCTGAATTTCTCAACATCTGACTTATTAAGAAACTGTGAGAACTCACCCCATTTATAAGTTGGGAATGACCTATACGTTAATAGTTTGTATAGTGCACCTGTCTCCTAGCTTACATGATGCTCAGTTTCATGAAAGAAAGCAGGTAATTAAAAAACACTTAATTTTCTTGTAAGGAAAAGAAAGAGACACATTTCGGTGCGTTATAAAAAACATCAAGTTTTTGTCCTTTTACTATAATGCATTAATATTCTCAAGTAAACACTTCTAGACAAAGTGAATATGGGGAAAAAAGATTTATTTATGAAATAAACAGTAGCAAAAATAACTGAGAAGTCCCCCCCCCCCGCAAGACATTAACCTACAGGTATTGTTAATTCTATTCTACATCTTCTTTATTACAGGAATTCTTCTTCTTCTTCTTCTTCTTCTTCTTATTTGTATTGAAGTATAGTTGATTTACAATGTAGTGTTAGTTTCAGGTGTACAGCAAAGTGATTCAGTTATATATATATATTCTTTTTCAGACTCTTGTCCATTATAGGTTATTACAAGATATTAAGTAGAGTTCTCTGTGCTATACAGTAAATCCTTGTTGCTTATCTGTTTTATGTATAGTAGTGTTTATCTGCTAATCCCAAACTCCTAATTTATCTCTCCCTCCCCTTTTCCTCTTCAGTAACCATAAGTTTGTTCTCTAAGTCTGTGAGTCTATTTCTGTATTGTAAATAAGTTCATTTGTATCGTTTCTTTTAGATTCCACATGTAAGTGATATCATGTGATATTTGTCCTTCTCTCTCTGATTTACTTCACTTAGTATGATAATCTCTAGGTCCATCCACGTTGCTGCAAATGGCATTATTTCATTTTTTATGGCTGAGTAATATTCCAGCATTACAGGAATTCTTGCAAACCAAGTTTTTTTCATACTCAATGTTGGCCCAGATTTAGCATATTCTTCAGTCTTGGCTGTATCTCATTGTGCCCTCTCACCTCCCGTGTTTAATGAATGTATGCCGGATGTACAATTGTCAACTGGACAAACATCATGTATGGGCCAACCAATGAATCTGCATGTTGTCAGGTGATACTGGTCTTCCCTAATGTTAGTCCAGCTGCCAACTCTACATTAAACTCTCCTTATAAGGGTGTTGTCATCACATGTGCAGTCTCTAACTTTTAAGTGAAAGGTGGCATATGAATGTTTGTTTTGTTTTTTAAAACTTTTATTTATTTTTGACAAATACATCTTAATAGATATAAACCTATTGAAACTGTACCCTGTGGTGTCCAATTTTTGGGGCATTCAAATTGTTATTTAGTTCTAGAATGGGGTCACATTTACAGAAGTACAATTTAATAGCCATCCCGTAATATGCAAGGAACTCCATGCTTTACTTCTATCTCCTGAAGAACTTTAATCCCCAGCAGCACTTCTCAGATCCAGTCCTCATTTCTCTTTCCTCCTACCTATGAGGGGCCTGGAGCCTCTCATTCACCACCGACTCCTGTTACTAGACCCGTCTGTCTTTCCTTCTCTCATCCCTCTCCTTTCTTTACTATTCTTTATTTTGTAGCTCATTGTAAGATTGTCCTTCCTTTCATTCCCCCTCCAGATCCAGCCAGACCCTGCCTGTTCTCAAATGCAAGAGAAGATAATCTTTCCCTCTGAGGGCAAACGAGGGACAAGGGAATTGAGTTGGCAATTATAGAATTTCCTTGAGTGGGCTGGAGGGAGGAGAATGCTTGTGGCCATGCTTGCAGTAGGAAGCTTTAGCCTGTCACCCAGAGGTTACTTCAGCAGTAGAGCAGCATGTAATAGAGGTTATGAGCCGGAACCCTGATCAAGACCCTGGGCAAGTTGCTTAACATCTTCATGGATGTTTCAGTTTCCTAATCTATAAAACGGGCTTTGGTGAGGTTGAATAAGAAAATGTATGTAAAGTGCTCAATAAATGTTAGCTGTTAGACTTTTGGTTACTACCTTCTCTCTCCAGATTCTGACAGTTCTCTCCAGTTGTGGGGAGAAGAGGGCATTGATGTGGGACCAGAGGGCAATCGGAGGAGTATAGACCCTGCTGCACTTGAACTCTCCCCTTCCCTTTGACTGTGGCTGGGCTTCTGTGTGTCCTGTGCTCTTCTTTCCCAGGAGGAGCTGCGCCCAAGTTCCTCTGGCAGAGATGTGCCTGGAGCAGGTACTGCAGATCCCCTAGAGCTCTCTCTGTCATTTCTCTATCATTTTTAGATTTCCTGCTGCAAGTGGGAAAACACTTCTTGTTCTGGGTCCACACTGATTTAGTTGGCAAATCACTTTTCTTTGGGCCTCAGTTTCCCAACCTATAAAATGAGTATTTTGGAACAGAACATTTATAAGCTCTGTCTTTAAAACCATTATAATCCTTTTCTTTCTGGGAGACACTGGATGTTGATTCCATTCCCTAGCTTATTCGTGGACTGTTGTTATAATCCTGTAGGTGAGCAGACCCCCCGCGGTTGGATTAGTCACTCTGTGTAGACATTCTTTTTCCTCTGAATTCCCTTAATCCCAGCACATCATCACAATTATCCTGTGCATACATTTATGACCTATGAATGATGAATCCAACCTCGTTAACTGAAGACAACCCAGGAAGTTTTTATTAAGTGAGGAATAAAAAGTAATTTGGTGCAAAGCACTTTTCCTCCTGCTCCAATATTTCTCAGCCTCTGTCAGCTCCACTGGGCAAATAACACACGCTGACTCCTGCCTGCAGCCCGCTGGCCTCACTGCCTTCGCTTTGTGAGGGATACTGAAAGGTGGCCACTGGCGCTTCCTCATTGTTACTGTGCCAGTAGTGAATAATGGACAAGTGGAATATTCTTTCTCTTCCAAATGGTCACAAATGGCCTGCCACACTATAATAATGTATGTGAGCTTCCCCCTAATGGTCAGAAAAGGTGGTTTGAATTTTGCAATCAATGCTTTGTTAGCTTGTGGCATTTTACTCTATTAGAACCTTTCTTTCCAGAGGACCTCATCCTCAAAATGAATTCTCCACTTGTCCTTACCTACCCAAAGCCCATCCATTGCTTTCTCTGACTACTCCAGCTTCCTTAGCTTACACCATACTTCTATTACTCTTAATCTTACATGGTTTTACATTGTAATTTTTTCTTTCATTTGTAAGTCTCTTTTCCCTTAATCTAGATAGACTGTCAGTTCTCTGAGTAGGAATCATATCTTCTACCTCCTTGTACTGGGTAGATGGTCGATAGTCAATAAATACCTCATAGCTTATAGGCAAACATTTGTATTCATAGTTGTGGGTAGATGGATAGAAAACCAAGATGATGTATTTGTCAGTTTTTGCTGTATAACCAACAACCTCAAAATCCCAGTAGCTTGTAACAGTAAGTGTTCACCTCTGTCTCATAAGTCCGTGGGTAGCCTGTGGTTTGGCTGATTTAGGCTGGGCTTGGCTGGGCCAAGCTGGACTCCAGGCTTCTGGCTGGGTTCAGGTCTTCTCTTCACGTCTTCATTCTGGGGCACTGTCTGAAAGGGTAGAGGCTCTTCATCTGTTAGCATTCCTTGGATTTGTTCTTCATTCATGAAAATCCCATGGCTCAAAGTAAGTCACATGACTCAACTGATATCATCGAGGCAGAGAAGTTTCTCCACCCACTGTGGGAGGAACTGCAATGTTCCCTATTATAAGAAAGGCAAAAACTGGGAACAAGAGTCAAGCCATCACAGATGTTAGGTCATTGTCCTTTGAGCTGGATAAAAACCCTGGAAGATTACCCACTCCAGCCCCCTGCCTCCTGGTCTGTAAATCTGTGCTCCAAGGACCAGTAGCAGCAGCATCACCTGAGAGCTTGTTAGAGATGCAGAATCTCAGGCCTCACCTCAGACTTGCTGAATCAGAATCTTCACTTTAATAAAGTCTTCAAGTGATTCACATACACATCGAAATTGGAAATTGTCTAAAGTAGCATTTTCATAAGATGTTCTGTGAAAGACTAATAGGTGTTATATGGGGAAAAATGCTTCCATGATTAAATAAATTTGGGGGTATTTGAGGACTTCTCATAGCATTCAACCTACTAATAAAGACTGCAGATCCCCGAGGTGCATTGTTTTAATAACAAATCCCCACAGACCGGGTAGCTTAAAAGAACGTAAATTTATTCTCTCACAGTTCAAGAGACCAGAAGTCTGAAATAGAGAGCTTGTCACGTTTGGTTCCTTCTGGAGGCTGTGTGGGAGAATCCGTGCCCTGCCTCTCTCCTAGCTCCTGGTGCTTGCTGGCAGTCTTTGGTGTTCCTTGGCATGTATCCGGATCACTTCAATCTTTGCTTCTGTCATTACACAGCCTTCTTTCTTGTATGTGTCTCTGTGTGTCCTCTTCTTATAAGAACACTGTCACTGGATGTAGGGCCCACTTTAATCCAGTATGACTTTATACTTACACCTGCTATGACCCTATTTCCAAGTAAGGTCACACTCTGAGATTCTGGGTGGACATGGATTTTGGGGGAGACACTATTCAACCCACTCTAATGGTGGAGGGATGGACATGAAATGATGCATTCCCTTAACATAACTGGTTAGGGAACGCTTTCTTCACAGAAGAGATCACGGCACTGACTTAGATGAGAATCTCAGCCATCTTAGACATATGGCTGTTGATTTTCCTCTGAGAGTTTTCTAAGAATGAAACTCTATAGGCTCATTTTATAATCCATTTCAAAGTGATCCCAAGTCTTGCCTGTAATTATTTATCAGAGGTGGAAAATTTGTAACCTAAGGCTAAATATGACAATCAGATAAATTGTGTTTGGTTATCTCACAAGGTTGCATTGAGAAGCAACTCCATTTTCAGATGAGAATTTGATATGATTATGTGTTTGGGATGATTGATATTTAAAATACGCTAAAAAAATACTAGTTCTATTTTTTCCTTTGCATGAAAATCTAAATACTAGGATTTCACCATTAACTCACCCATGAGACTGTAATGATATCTAATATGAACAAAATCGATGGAATTAGAGAAGGGCAAGTTTGAATATCCAACCTCCCTTTTTGGAAACAGTTGACTGGTTCCCAAATCAGAGGAACTGTGTTTCTAGAGCACTAAGGTGTAGTCTTTGGGAGCCATTCAAAGTCCTCCTTCATTAGGAATTGTCTTGGGAATACAAGGTTTATTCTACTTAGCCATCACCAAACATATATAAATTTTTAAGAAAAAATTTATTTGTATAATTATAGATTTCATGTGCAGTTGTAAGAAATAATTCAGAGAGATCTCCTGTACCCTTAATGTAACATTTTGTAAATAACTTTAGGACAATATCACAGCTAAGGTGTTGACTTTGATACAATCCACCAATCCTACTCAAAGTTCCCCAGTGTTACTTGTACTCACTTATGTATGTGTATGTGTGTGTATTTAGCTCTATATAATTTTATCATATGATAGGTTCGTGTATCTACCACCATAGCCACGATGCAGAACAGCTCCATCACCACAAGGAGCCCTCATATTGCTCTTTTTGTACATGCATTCTGAATTTAAATGCTGCCAGCAAGTTTTCCTGAGTCATTTATGTTCATGGAACCCTGGAAATTATTCTGCTTGGAATGCACAGCCTCCCACATGAATCAGCCGGCTGGGAGTGCCAGTCAGCATTTGTGAAATCTACAAAGTCAACCTGGACAGCGGAGGAGGCAAACCCATGCCCTTGGCCTCCTGAGCACCAGGCACTAACTAACTGAGCTAACTGGCCAGAGATAAGGACTTCATTTCAAATAACAAATTAACAGTTTCCCTTAAGTCCATTAGTGCATGGCTGTGATCCCATGACATTGCATCTCTGACTAACTGGCTGCACTAAAATTTACTCTATGTAAAATGATTGTGCTAATTACTTTCTCTTTATGCTTGTATAATCGGCTGGCTGGCAATAACATTTGCAATGTAGTCATGCACCAGTGAGAAAAGCCATCCAATCTCATGCTGCAGGTCATTAGCAAATGGCTTCAGGGGTCAAAGGGTAACCTCCCCCTTTGGTGCAGTTGAAGAGGCTGGTGCAGCAAACGTCTTTTCTTTCTTTTTTTTGGGCGGAAGCTTCAGGGGCTGATCAAATCTGTATACTGATAGAAGAAACAGTTTGTCAAGGTCTGGGGGCTCTTACAAGCATCCATTACCTTTCCCTCTTTGGAAACGGAACTCAAAAATGTTATGGAATTGGCAGTTTCTCTTAGTTGTTCTCACATCCCATTTCACTCTTTCTCTTCCTCCCCCAAAACACACACACACACACACACACACACACACACACACATTCTAGGCCAGTGCTGGCTTGCTATTTTAGATTCTGCCCACTTTATACTAATGATTGTCGACAAAAATGGTGTTGTCTAATACAGTATTTCCTGACTTTGTCGGGGAATGTTTTTGGACTTCACAGTGAAAATGGACTAGGTCCAGAGAGGTCAGACATCCTGCAATGCATGGGGCAGTGAAGCATCTCAGTAAGTTGGTTCCCAACCTGTTGAGTCTTTCAAGGTGCCACACCAGTCATTCACATAGGTGACAAATCTGATTATAGTGATCAGAACTTAGAACTTAACTTCATTATTCTTGTGAACACCACATATTTTTGTATGGTTTTAATAGACACTGACTCTTTTAGGAATATAACTGCTGGGAAAATGGACAAAAGATTACATTTTGTCTTGCTTTGGAATTTGAGTGGTTCAGTGTTTTGGGAAACTCACATTACAGTGACAAAGGTCGTTGAGGAATTTAAGTTGCTAACAGCGCATTTATATCAGTCAGCATTTAGAGCTGTCAGTTCTGAATCTGGTGCTGACTACTTCATTATGTCTTCTAGTCTAGCTATGTCTGAGCAGTGGCATTTTGAAAGACATATCTCACTCAAAGTTTACTTTTAAATTTCTTTTTTCCTGAAGGTGTAGGTAGGTTATATCGTCATTAACTTTTGTCTTAAAATGGGTTTTACAAAATACTTCATGTCAGTGAAGGTGCTGGGCTTTATAAGGTAAAAACCACTGTTGTAGAAGGATGATGTAATTACTACTACTACTACTATAATAGCCATAATGACTTTTTCACCAAGACCTTCTCACTCAGGTTACTCTAACAGCAGCCAGACTGGGCCTTCCACTTCTAATTGCATCACCCTCCACCCCACCTCCACCCAGCTTCTGAGTGCTTTTTCTGAAATGAAAATCAGATCGTGTTACCTCCCTGCTCTCTGGTACTTCATCACCATCTGGTATTTTTTTTTTTTGAATTTTATTTTATTTTTTTTATAAAGCAGGTTCTTATTAGTCATCCATTTTATACACATCAGTGTATACATGTTAATCCCAATCGCCCAATTCATCACACCCCCACCCCCACCCTCCACCACTTTCCCCCTTTGGTGTCCATACGTTTGTTCTCTACATCTGTGTCTCTACTTCTGCCCTGCAAACTGGTTCATCTGTACCATTTTTCTAGGTTCCACATATATGCGTTAATATACGATATTTGTTTTTCTCTTTCTGACTTACTTCACTCTGTATGAGAGTCTCTAGGTCCATCCATGTCTCAACAAATGACCCAATTTCACTCCTTTTTAGGCTGGGTAATATTCCATTGTATATATGTACCACATCTTCTTTATCCATTCATCTGTTGATGGGCATTTAGGTTGCTTCCATGACCTGGCTGTTGTAAATAGTGCTGCAATGAACATTGGGGTGCATGTGCCTTTTTGAATTATGGTTTTCTCTGGGTATATGCCCAGTAGTGGGATTGCTGGATCATATGGTAATTCTATTTTTACTTTTTTAAGGAACCTCCATACTGTTCTCCATAGTGGCTGTATCAATTTACATTCCCACCAACAGTGCAAGAGGCTTCCCTTTTCTCCACACCCTCTCCAGCATTTGTTGTTTGTAGATTTTCTGATGATGCCCATTCTGACTGGTGTGAGGTGATACCTCATTGTAGTTTTGATTTGCATTTCTCTAATAATTAGTCATGTTGAGCAGCTTTTCATGTGCCTTGTGGCCATCTGTATGTCTCCTTGGGAGAAATGTCTGTTTAGGTCTTCTGCCCATTTTTGGATTGGGTTGTTTATTTTTTTAATATTGAGCTGCATGACCTGTTTATATATTTCGGAGATTAATCCTTTGTCTGTTGATTGGTTTGCAAATATTTTCTCCCATTCTGAGGGTTGTCTTTTCATCTTGTTTATGGTTTCCTTTGCTGTGCAAAAGCTTTTAAGTTTCATTCCGTCCCATTTGTTTATTTTTGTTTTTATTTCTATTTCTCTAGGAGGTGGGTCAAAAAGGATCTTGCTGTGATTTATGTCAAAGGGTGTTCTTCCTATGTTTTCCTCTAAGAGTTTTATAGTGCCCGGTCTTACATTTAGGTCTCTAATCCATTTTGAGTTTATTTTTGTGTATGGTGTTAGGGAGTGTTCTAATTTCATTCATTTACATGTAGCTGTTCAGTTTTCCCAGCACCAGTTATTGAAGAGACTGTCTTTTCCCCATTGTATATCATTGCCTCCTTTGTCATAGATTAGTTGAGCGTAGGTGCTCAACTAATAGGTGGGTTTATCTCTGGGCTTTCTATCCTGTTCCATTGATCTATGTTTCTGTTTTTGTGCCAGTACCATATTGTCTTCATTACTGTAGCTTTGTAGTATTTCCTGAAGTCAGGAAGTCTGATTCCTCCAGCTCTGATTTTTTCCCTCAAGACTGCTTTGGCTATTTGGGGTCTTTTGTGTCTCCATACAAATCTTAAGATTTTTTGTTCTAGTTCTGTAAAAAGTGCCATTGGTAATTTGATAGGGATTGCATTGAATCTGTAGATTACTTTGGGTAGTTTAGTCATTTTCACAATATTGATTCTTCCAATCCAACAACGTGGTATATCTCTCCATCTGTTGATATCATCTTTAATTTCTTTCATCAGTGTCTTATAGTTTTCTGCATACAGGTCTTTTGTCTCCCTAGGTCTGTTTATTCCTAGGTATTTTATTCTTTTTGTTGCAGTGGTAAATGGGAGTGTTTCCTTAATTTCTCTTTCAGATTTTTCATCACTAGTTTATAGGAATATATGAGATTTCTGTGCATTAATTTTGTATCCTGCAGCTTTACCAAATTCATTGATTAGCTCTAATAGTTTTCTGGTGGCATATTTAGGATTCTCTATGTATAGTATCATGTCATCTGCAAACAATGACAGTTTTAGTTCTTCTTTTCCAATTTGTATTCCTTTTATTTCTTCTTCTTCTCTGATTGCCATGGCTAGGACTTCCAAAGTTATGTTGAATAATAGTGGTGAGAGTGGACATCCTTGTCTTGTTCCTGATCTTAGAGGAAATGCTTGCAGTTTTTCACCATTGAGAATGATGTTTGCTGTAGGTTTGTCATATATGGCCTTTGTTATGTTGAGGTAGGTTCCCTCTATGCCCACTTTCTGGAGAGTTTTTTATGATAAATGGGTGTTGAGTTTTGTCAAAAGCTTTTTCTGCATCTATTGAGATGATCATATGGTTTTTATTCTTCAATTTGTTAGTATGGTGTATCACATTGATTGATTTGCATATATTGAATAATCCTTGCATCCCTGGGATAAATCCCACTTGATCATGGTGTATGATCCTTTTAATGTGTTGTTGGATTCTGTTTGCTAGTATTTTGTGGAGGATTTTTGCATCTATATTTATCAGTGATGTTGGTCTGTAATTTTCTTTTTTTGGGAGTTTTCCTTCCTCTGCAATTTTTTGGAAGAGTTTGAGAAGGATGGGTGTTAGCTCTTCTCTGAATGTTTGATAACGTTCACCTGTGAAGCCAGCTGGTCCTGGACTTTTGTTTGTTGGAAGATTTTTAATCACAGTTTCAATTTCATTACTTGTGATTGGTCTCTTCATATTTTCTATTTCTTCCTGGTTCAGTCTTGGAAGGCTATACCTTTGTAAGAATTTGTCCCTTTCTTCCAGGTTGTTCATTTTATTGGCAAAGAGTTGCTTGTAGTAGTCTCTTAGGATGCTTTGTATTTCTGCGGTGTCTGTTTTAACTTCTCCTTTTTCATTTTTAATTTTATTGGTTTGAGTCCTCTCCCTCTTTTTCTTGATAAGTCTGGCTAATAGTTTATCAATTTTGTTTATCTTCTCAAAGAACCAGCTTTTAGTTTTATTGATCTTTGCTATTGTTTTCTTTGTTTCTGTTTCATTTATTTCTGCTCTGATCTTTATGATTTCTTTCCTTCTGCTAACTTTGGGTTTTGTTTCTTCTTCTTTCTCTAGTTCCTTTAGGTGTAAGGTTAGATTGTTTACTTGAGATTTTTCTTGTTTCTTGAGGTAGGCTTGTATAGCTATAAACTTCCCTCTTAGAACTGCTTTTGCTGCATCCCATAGGTTTTGGGTCGTCGTTTTTTCATTGTCATTTGTCTCTGGTACTTTGTGATTTCCTCTTTGATTTCCTCAGTGATCTCTTGGTTATTTAGTAACGTATTGTTTAGCCTCCATGTGTTTGTGTTTTTTATGTTTTTTTCCCTGTAATTCGTTTCTAATCTCATAGCGCTGTGGTCAGAAAAGATACTTGATATGATTTCAATTTTCTTCAATTTACTGAGGCTTGATTTGTGACCCAAGATGTGATCTATCCTGGAGAATGTTCTGTGTGCACTTGAGAAGAAAGTGTAATCTTCTGTTTTTGGATGGAATGTCCTATAAATATCAATTAAATCTGTCTGGTCTACTGTGTCATTTAAAGCTTCTGTTTCCTTATTTATTTTCATTTTGGATGACCTGTCCATTGGTGTAAGTGATGAAGTCCCCTACTATTATTGTGTTGCTGTCAGTTTTGTCTTTTATATCTGTTAGCAGTTGCCTTATGTATTGAGTTGCTCCTATGTTGGGTGCATATATATTTATAACTGTTATACCTTCTTCTTGGATTGATCCCTTGATCATTATGTAGTGTCCTTCCTTGTCTCTTGTAACATTCTTTATTTTAAAGTCTATTTTATCTGATATGAGTATTGCTACTCCAGCTTTCTTTTGATTTCCATTTGCATGGAGTATCTTTTTTCATCCCCCCACTTTCAGTCTGTATGTGTCCCTAGGTCTGAAGTGGGTCTCTTGTAGACAGCATATATACTGGTCTTGTTTTTATATCCATTCAGCAAGCCTGTGTGTTTTGGTTGGAGCATTTAATCCATTCACGTTTAAGGTAATTATCAATATATATGTTCCTGTGACCATTTTCTTAATTGTTTGGGTTTGTTTTTGTAGGTCCTTTTCTTCTCTTGTGTTTCCCACTTAGAGAAGTTCCTTTAGCATTTGTTGTAGAGCTGGTTTAGTGGTGCTGAATTCCCTTAGCTTTTGCTTGCTTGTAAAGCTTTTGATCTCTCCATGAAATCTGAATAAGATCCTTGCTGGGTAGAGTAATCTTGGTTTTAGGTTCTTCCCTTTCATTACTTTAAGAATATCATGCCACTCCCTTCTGGCTTGTAGAGTTCCTGCTGAGAAATCAGCTGTTAACCTTATAGGAGTTCCCTTGTATGTTATTTGTCGTTTTTCCTTTTGCTGCTTTCAATGATTGTCTTGTCTTTAATTTTTGCCATTTTAATTACTTTGTGTTTCGGTGTGTTTCTCCTTGGGTTTATTCTGTATAGGACTTTCTGCACTTCCTGGACTTCGGTGGCTATTTCCTTTCCCATGTTAGGGAAGTTTTTGACTATAATCTCTTCAAATATTTTCTCGGGTCCTTTCTGTCTCTCTTCTCCTTCTGGGACCCCTATAATGCGAATGTTGTTATATTTAATGTTGTCCCCAAAGGTCTTTTAGGCTGTCTTCATTTCTTTTCATTCTTTTTTTTTATTCTGTTCCACAGCAGTGAATTCCACCATTCTGTCTTCCAGGTCACTTATCTGTTCTTCCGCCTCAGTTATTCTGCTATTGATTCCTTCTAGTACAGTTTTCATTTCAGTTATTGTATTGTTCATCTCTTTGTTCTTTAATTCCTCTAGGTCTTTGTTAAACATTTCTTGCATCTTCTCGATCTTTGCCGCCATTCTTTTTCTGAAGTCCTGGATCATCTTCACTATCATTATTCTGAATTCTTTTTCTGGAAGGTTTCCTACCTCCACTTCATTTAGTTGTTTTTGTGGAGTTTTATCTTGTTCTTTCTTTTGATACATAGCCCACTGCCTTTTCATCTTGTCTGTCTTTCTGTGAATGTGGTTTTTGTTGTACAGGCTGCAGGATTGTAGTTCTTCTTGCTTCTGCTCTCTGCCGTCTGGAGGATGGGGCTATCTAAGAGGCTTGTGCAAGTTTCCTGATGGGAGGAACTGGTGGTGGGTAGAGCTGGCTGTTGTTCTGGTGGGCAGAGCTCAGTAAAACTTTAATCTGCTTGTCTGCTGATGGGTGGGGCTGGGTTCCCTCCCTGTTGGTTGTTTGTCCTGAGGGGACCCAACACTGGGGACTATCTGGGCTGTTTGGTGGGGCTAATAGGGAACTCTGGGAGGGCTCCCGCCAAGGAGTACTTCCCAGAACTTCTGCTGCCAGTGTCCTTGTCCTCATGGTGAGCCATAGCCACCCCCTGCGTCTGCATGAGACGCTCCAACACCGGCAGGTAGGACTGGTTCAGTCTCCTATGGGGTCACTGCTTTTTCCCCTGCATCCCGATGTGCACACTGCTTTGTGTGTGCCCTCCAAGAGTGGAGTCTCTGTTTCCCCCAGTCCTGTCGAAGTCCTGCAATCAAATCCCGCTAGCCTTCAAAGTCTGATTCTCTAGGAATTCCTCCTCCCATTGCCGGACCCCCAGGTTTGGAATCCTGATGTGGGGCTCAGAACTTTCACTCCAGTGGGTGGGCTTCTGTGGTATAAGTGTTCTCCAGTTTGCGAGTCACCCACCCAGCAGTTATGGGATTTGATTTTATTGTGATTGCACCCCTCCTACCATCTCATTGTGGCTTCTCCTTTGTCTTTGGATGTGGGGTGTCTTTCCTGGTGAGTTCCAGTGTCTTCCTGTCAATGATTGTTCCAGCTAGTTGTGATTCTGGTGTTCTCGCAAGAGGGAGTGAGAGCATGTCCTTCTGCTCCGCCATCTTGGTTCAGGGCCTACCCAAATTTTTTTTCACCATCTGGTATTCTTAACCTGGAGTGTTCCCCAGGATAGAATTGTATCGTAAAAAAATTGAGTTCCTTTGTAATCTTATATATTGCATTTTATACATATAAACACATTCTTCTGAGAAGATGTCCATAGATTTCATCAGATTGCCTAAGGATTCGTGGCACAAAAAAGGATAAGCATCTAGATCAAGTTCAACCCGGCCCTGCCCACCTGCCCAACTCCATTTCTCACCCCTCTTCCTCCCCCCCCTTCCTTCCACACACATGTGAATATCAATAGCTGGTCCCGAGGAGACCATACTCTTGAGCCTTGTGGACACACAACTGTAGGCTTTGAAGTGCCCTCCTTATCGCCCTCACCTGCCTCAAGTGTCAGTCTGAGTGACCATCCTCGGGGAAGGCTTTCCTTACCCTTCCCAAGGCACCAGATGCAGTTCCCTCCACCTGTGCTGAACCTGGTACAGATCGAGATCAGACTGTAACCAAAGCCTTTCATAATCATTTATTTATGACCTAGTTTCTCTAATAGACATTCAGCTCCTTGAGGTCAGGGTTCATGTCTTCTGACCCTGGTGTCCTCTTTGCCTAGGAAAGAAGCTGCATGTAGTAGATTTATAATAAAAATTGGTCAAATGACTGTGTACACACATTAATTTAGGATAAGCTGTGCCAAGGCTCCTTGAACATAAGGGAAGGGAGTCTGCAACTGCTGACTACAGACTGCGGGAAAGTAGCAGAAGTGCCTTTGCTGCCTGGTGGTGAGAAAGTCATTTCCAAACTTTGGGCTAGTGGATTTTTTTCCCCTGGTAGTGTCGTATTTTATTCCTTCTCCATCCTCAGCCACCTTAGCCGAAACTGTTCTCTGTTACTCCAGGGGAAGGTAAAGGAGGAAGTGGGTAGGAGGTACCAGGGAGATCTGGAGGGATGACTAAGGCCACATAGGATGGCTCTGTGTGATGTCCCAAATCTTTAACAATGTTTCTAAACTCATGGGGTCTATGGAGAAGGGTAGCTTTTCATTGGCAGTTGTGGGAGGAGCTGAGCTTCTCATCTAGGTTGATATAAAATGAAACCAGAGCAGTGTGCAGTAATGCAGGCACTCAAAGGCTAAAGAAATGGGGAGAAGAAATTCTCAGGAATTCACAGAAGCTACAGAGAAAGTTCTGGAAATGAGGTTCAAGTCAATCTCAACCAGATCAGAGAGAGTAAGGTTTGCTTCCTGATGCCTGGGTTGTAGAATTAAAGACACACTTATGATAATGTCCTTCATGGTCAGAAGTGAAGGCTTGAAGTCCCTTTGGAACTTGTCCTCATACTTTTCTCAAAGGTTTTCATGGTAGGTCTCTAATGGAGAAACTCATCAAGTAAATTATTTGCTCACTGTGTTAGTCAGGGCGAGGCTAGCCTGCTCTCGTAGAGAGACTCAACAAAAAGTCGGTGGCTTAAAAAAGGTAGACGCTGTTTTTTCTCTCATGGAATAGTCCAGGTTGCTAGGCAGCTCTGCTCCCGAGGTCACTCTGAGAAGGGGTCCACAGGCCTGTTTTCAGCTGTTTTCTCTGACATCCCCTAGTTCAGTGCTCCTCACGCTGCAGCATGTAGGTAGACCACTCGTGGAGCTTGTTAAATGCTGGTTTCCATTGTGAGATGGGGCCCAAGGTTCTGCATTTCTGGAAGGTCTGAGAGTAGCAAGGCCGGGGGGAATTGTCCTCTTTACTTGCTTGAGCTCAGGTGTTTGAGCTTCCATGGAGGGGCCAGTGTGGAGGAGCCCACGTTCAACGTTTCAAAGACCAGGTCTAAAAGTGGCAGCCACACCACGGCTCAGGTTTCACCAGTAAGATGTTAGTTATGTGGCCACACCTGGTATAGGGGAGCCCTGGAACCATAGACGCTTGGTGGGCAGCCACAGTCCTTATATTCTGTGACTCTGGGAGAAAGGGAGAAAGGATGCTGGTGGAGAAACAACACATTGTGCTACATCATCTCTGCTGGATCTTTCCCTCGTAGACACTGCATAAAGAAACCAGCCTCTGTCTTCTCAACTATGGTGTTATAATGCGATGGTTACTAATAATTGGTAGAATATGAGTGTACTGAAATTTGAGAACACACCTAAATTTGTGGATGCAGACTCACATTTTTTCTTAGAAGGATTCCCCCTCTCACATGCCGATATGCTTCTTTAGATAGAAGGAAAATGGGTGGAGTTAGAGATGGTGTGTCAACAAAATCATGTATAAACATCACTCAGTCATTTGACAAATGTTTGAACCCTCTTTACTTGAAAATCACTGTACTTGATGTTGAGGATGTAGCACTGAAGGAGACAGGTATGGGAGTCAGTCCTGAGTGGTCGTTTAGGGTGTGTACTCAGTAAACCGTGTGCCTGAGTTCAAATTCCATCTCTACCACTTAACCTTGGGCTACTTAGCTCCCATCTCTACCTCAGCTTCCGCATCTGTAAAATGGTATAATAGTGGTATCCTCTTGGTTGTTTGAAGATTCCATGAGCTGATGTATTAGTCACTGTTGTTATTATGCCTGTCCTCAGGAAGCTTACACTTTAACATGCCTCATCATCTATGTCCCTGCAGAAAATAAACTGAGGACCCCTCTCGAGGGGTTGTAGAGATGTGGGCCCAAGATGTTACATGTCCCCTTTAAAGTAAAAAGTGGGGGGTCAGTTGGGCTAGGGCTGCCCCCACTTTGCACCATTTCCATTGAGGGAAATTGATTCCTTAGTAGGAATAGGCTCCATTTAACCACCAGCTTTCAGCCTTCTTTCTTTGATGAGGTGTAAACATTTTGTCAGCCTTTCACATCACCTCGATTTTGTTTCTGATGTTGGAGATTACTCTATCAACCATACAGTGAGCTTACTAGTTGCTGGTGATCTTGCATTGCTCCTATATCTCTGAAGAATTTCCCCTTATTTACAGGAGTGAAGTGACCTTGACTTGCAGAGGTTCTCACATCCATTCGAGCTCAAGGCTTCTTCATGCCACCCTCTCTCTTATTGCCACTTAGAATTCTATACTACATGTCCTTTTATATTATAACTCCAGGGATTTGGAATTTTCATTTGGACAAAGGTTGCAAAACAAGGCACAGTGTCATTATAGGTGGCTCTTAAATGGAACACTTCAAAATCATGTGTCAATTTTAAGACTGCTTGGTAATTTTCTGATTTTTTTAAAACTTACCTAGAAAATAAAAAAAAATGATGAGGGAGTTTAGAAACGTGTGTATATGTTGGACACATCTTTTATGGACTACATAGTCGTGTGACAATCTGATGGAACCCTTGGGTTCCCTTCTCAGAAATATATATGTATGCAGCAACATACACAAATTTGTATAAAATTCCAGGGGTTTCACAGATCTCTTTAAGTCCATGAACTCCAGGCCAAGAGAATATCAAAATGGAGCATCCTTGGAAATGCACAGTTAATGGCAAATTTGTTATATATGTGAGATCATATGTCAGATGTTTCATATTAAACAAAATAAATCAATATAGATTTTATTGAAGCAACTGTCAACATTTATTTATTTCAGTCATATTTTTAAGCAGTCTTTCAAAACCCACTTTTATTGATTGGGCCCCATTAAATAGGATTCTGCCATTTTAAATTTCTGTATGAGTATAGGCCAATCACCAGGGTTGTACAGCACTGCACATGATAACATTGCCAGCTCCATTAATAAGTGTATTAACAGCTTTCATACTGATTCATTTAATTGAACCATTTTGTTGCACTTCCTGGATTACCTTTCCATTATCCATGCCTTTAATCAAGTAGAGAAAGCCTCCTTTGTGCAGATCAACACTTGGAGCTTGTGTAGTTGGATAATTTATTGAAATGTTGTCTTTATTTCTCTGTACACATTCAAAGGAGTAGGCAGTATTTTGACCTTCAGTGCTTCAGGAGGGATATGATTGCAGGACAGAGAGTTGGAGGTTGCTTGCAGAGTGTTTTTTCTTGGGTTTGGTCTTCTGAAAGCTGGAGCAGGGGAATTATATTGGGGGTAGGGGAGGTGAGAGAAAGCAAAGCCATGCAACGTGAAGGTGATTTCCAAGAACTAGGGATGTCTGCATGGTCTTTGATCCCTGTTGTCATATCCTTCTCAGTAACCTGGAAAGGAGACAGGAGCTTGGATGCTGAGAGTGGGGCAACAAGGGGATGGTTCCTTGGTCTGTCTTCCATAAGAACAGGTTTTAGGACTCAGATACCTGCCCTGGACAGAGCTGGGCCCTAAGGGACTATGTGCCTGTCAGCAGTGACTACTGGAAACCCAAACCAAAGGACTTCTGGGAATATCTTCCTCATGCCTGGGACATTCACAGGGCTCTAGGGAGGAAGGTTCTGAATAATGAACACTATTGGCTTTCCTGCCAGACTGGCCATGAGGATGGGATGAGGTGTCAGATCTATTGTAATTTTAAGAATATAAGGTTCCATGGCATAACTCGCATACCTGTCTGTGGAGTAAGGTTCATACACATTCAGAAGATGCAGACACAAGTAGTTCTGCCTTTGTGGAACTGACAGTAAGGTGGGAGAAGTAAGACGTAAATGCAGTGCTGATATAGGCAGTGATAAGGAATTATAGAAAATAAGATGAAGGCAAAAAATTTGTTGGAGGGAATGGGAAAAAGTTTTATGAAAGAAGTGATGTTTTTGAGCCCACATTGAAGGATTGGTACAGTTTAGATGTATGAAAAGGAGGAAGAGGTCTTTCCAAGTTCAGGAAATAAGTGAGTGGAAGCATAAAGAGGGGCATTGTGGAGAATAAGAGAGGAGTTTGGTTAAATTGTCAGCTGCAACAAGGGGATGAGTGGGAAACATCCTTGGAAAGATAGGCTAGGGTCATGCTAAAGATTTTTAGAGGAGATAGAATGCTCTAATAGAAACGCAGATAGAGGATCAATATCTTGTAGTCTATATGGCTTTGCATAAGTTTTTTAATCTCTTTGGATCTCAGTTTTTTAATCTGTGGAGTGGAGGTAATATTACCTTGTGGGACTGTGCTTAGAATTAGAATAATAATGGTGATGACAGTGATGATGATGATGATGATAGCTACCATTTATTGAGCACCCAAGTATGTGTCTGGCATGTACTGGTGTTCAATAAAAGTGGCTGATATTATATCATATATGATATCATATCCTGTACAATTCAGCTACTCAGCTATTCAGAGTGTGAGAAATCTGTAGGACATACTTTACTAGTACTAGACTTTTCTAGGACTCATCCAAATTTCTACTTCTTTCCTCCTGAGAGTATAACTCTTTGAAATTAGGAATCACATTGCATGTGACTTGCAATGGCCAATGAAATAGTGAGAATAATGTGCTACTTCCATACATATGCCTTTATGTGTTGGTGTACAAGCCTCCATTTTTTCTTTCTCTTCTGTGGAAAGCCATAAAACATTGTGATGGTGGTATCAGAAGGTATTGGACCTTCTGGCAACCTGAGTCCCTGAATAATTACGATGAGCAGAGTCCTCTGCCCTCTGCTGAACAGTGGAAACATGTAGCATGAAAGAGATATAAACCTTTGTTGTTTTAAGTCATTGAGATTTGGGGGATATTTGTTCCTGCAACATAACCTAGTATGTCCTAACTAATGCATCTTTGGTACAGTTCGCCAATACAGATGTAGGGCATAGCTTGGTTTGGCTTGAAAGAGATAATTGGCTTTTCTTCTTAGCTTAGTCCAGCCCAACTGTGATGACTCCTAAGGCTCTTCCCTTTCATACAGTACTGGGACGCTAAGCTTTTTTATCAACCTTATTTTTTTTTTCATACTCAGACATCCTGCCTCCATGGGTCTCTTTCTAATACATCAAGCTCATTCTTCAAGCAGTTCTTATGTTAATTTCAAAACCCACTAGTTTTATTATTTTTCTTTCTTTCTTTTTAGCTATAAACCTAGTCTGTTTCTGTTTTGTTTCTTGTCAGTTGGTCTGTCTATAGCAAAAACAACTGACTGTGAGTCCCATATAACTAAGAGAATTGCTATTAATCCAAAGCAAAGTGATAATAATAATAGCATCTATGGAATGTTTACTACATAACAGGCATATGCTAAGTTCTTTCCATGTGTCAGCTTATTTTATCTTCACAACACTCTGTGAAGTTAGTACAACTATTATTCCTATTTTATAGACTTTATACTGAGGCACAAAGCAGATAACACTCTTAGGAAGGTGGGTAGCCAGAACTCAAAGCCAGAAATTCTGACTCTGGAGCCCTCACTCTTAAATGCTACATAAAATTACATTTCTTCAGGGTTCAGCTGTTATTTTATCAAAAGAATTTCTTTGTACACCCCTGTCAAGATGTCCTACCAGGTATTCTTCAGTATCATCAGTTAAGCAGCAAGTATTTGTTGGTGACCTCTCTCCCTCCCTCCCTTTTTTCTCTCCTTTTCTTCCACAGATATAAAGCATCTATCATGGATTCATATATAAGAAGTCATGCTTTTAAAGTCTCAAAGAAATCATAATGTAGTTGAAGCAACTTCTGTTAAGTTTTATGAAATTGTTTAGAGAGAAACAGAATTCCAAGTATATAGTCAAGTGCTAAATTATCTGGTGCAGTCTAAGTCTGAATGAGCTGGAGAAGGGGAGATCAGTGTGGCCTGGAGCAAGCAGGATATGCTTCCTACATCTGGGCCTTGAAGGATGGGTGGAAATTGGACAGTAGCGGGGAGAGAGGAGTCAGAAGCAGGAATTAAGTTGAATCCATGATTGACAAATGGATAATCGGGGGAGTTTTTGCTGAGAAAACACCGTGGCAGTTAACTGTCTCAGCATGCAGATGTGCTTGTAAGAACTATTTCTTTGAAACTGCTTTTCACTGTATCTTAAAATAACAACAAGGCCCCAAATTATAGATACAGAAATTATAGTAATAGAGCTCAGGAAGACAGATTTTTATGGGAAAGTATTATTCACAGGGAGTTTAAAAGCTTTTATGCTTTATAAAAGTTCTTAGGGTTGAAGCAAATCTAGTGTTCATTTATAGCCTAAATCACTTATGCATTGCTGGGAGATTTTGCAAACGTAACCTCAATTCTGCCCTTCCCTGAACTCAGAGAATACCCCAGGCTGTATTTGTTCATAAAGGTGGATTTCTTTTTGAAGAGTGATTTGATGTAATTTTTGTTTTTCATGAAGCCTATTACTGTGCATGTACAATTTGCAAGTATCCAGGCCTCTGTTTTCTCCTTCTGAAATGAGAGAACTGTGCGGTCATCTGTGCTTCTCTGACTGCCTGATTCCCAACCACAGTCATGTTTTTCAAAAGAAAAAGCAGACACAGTTGGAAGCAATATCTTTTTTTTTTGGTTTTCCACCAAAATCTGCCACCATTTACCACTTCACCCAGTTGTCTCTCATGATCCAAGAGTATCTAGTGAATCACCAGCCAGGCTCCAGTAAACCACCTCTTTCAGTGCCCTACTTTTATTGAGTTTAGAATGGCCAGAAGTTCTTGGAAACCATCTGATCTAACTGCTTTATTTCATAGGTGAGCTCTGAGGGCTGGGAGATGTGATCTCTTCCCCACCTGCCCAGAGCTAGCAGTGACAGAGATGAGCACCTGTGTCTCTCTTGCCTGGGTCTCCTGGTGAGATTGTGTTCTGGGAATTCAGGATGGATTAACGACTGACTGATTGTTAAAAATTCCTACCAAAAAAGTAACATGGATGAAGCAGCAGACTGTGCAGTCAGGAGTTTCCTTTGTTTGATCCTTCCACAAATCAAGCCTTTCTTCCTCTTGATTGCTTCTCTGTGGAGACACAGGGCCAGGTTGTTAGGCGAATAGAACTGTACAGCAGAAAGTAATACAACATTGTAAATCAACTATACTCCAATAACAATTAAGAAAAAAAAAAGAGAAGAACAAAAATGATACATCAATTAACAAGCACCTGCCATGGATGGATTCTGTTCCCAGCCCGCTGCTGGGTGCTAGGAGTCGTGCAGATGGACAAGCCATGGCACTGGCTCAAAAGGATGGCACAGTGCATTTTGGAGAGGCACAACTAAGCAGTAGCAAGGAAGAGCATGTGTAATGAGAGGGTTAGTTCCTTCAGAAGGGAAAATCAGTGTGGTGGAATCGGAGGCAGCTGGGGGAAGCTTCACGGAAGACGTGGGACTTGAGTGGTATCTATCGCCAAACACGTAAAGGCAGTAGTAGGAAGCCCTCACCTACCCTCAGCTTCTCTCTCCAGATTCCATCATCTCCACGTCTACACATACTCACATGTGTTCATGATTTTCCAGACCAGCTCTGGTTTCACCTAAATTTCATTTCATAATTATGTAATTTATTATCAACCCGAATGTGCTTCAGTTTTCAATATGATTTAAGACATTCAAAAGAAGATGTTTTGGTAGAACAAATGGGACATTTTCTCTGGTTTAGAGAACACGGTTGCAGTCCTCCTCATTTGCATTTACCATCTTTAAAGTCTAGCATCTTACACTTTTACATTTGATAATTTGCAGTGTGATTTCTCAAACATTATTTGGTCATAAAAGCAGACTGTAAGGAAGGTAGACTATGGTTAATATTCCTGGTTTAGAGGTGAGGGGACTGAGATTCAGTGAGGTAAAATGTTAACGTGAACACAGACCCTCTGAGTTCTACCTAGGGCTCTTTTTCTCAAATCACTTAGTTAGTCATTTTAATTGGTATTTTATCCTACGGTTCTTATTCTCTATTTCCCTGAAGAATACTGTCTAGGTAAAACCAGTCAATAGTACTATTCAAAGTAAGTTTTCTGAAGTCTAGAGGTGTCAATGAAATTTTAGAGTGAAAATAGTTACATTATTAGTTCCAGAGTTGATTTCTGGTGGGCTTTAGTCTATCATGAACTGATCCTTTTTTGTAAACTTCCTTTCAGTTATACTGAATCCTAGTATATATTCCAACTGTAAATTTTCTGATTGTTTCCCATTTCATTGTTTTTACTGAGGCTCCTAAGAAATTGAAAAATCACACATCTCTTTATATATTCATGGCATATGGTGGAATATTTTTATGTTTTTCAAAAAAATCACCAGTGCTACTTTCTGCAGTGGTCGACATTACAAAAATGTGATGTCTGAAACTTCAAAAAATTAACATTCAGAAAAATGTGTGCATTTTCAGTGTTCCCTATCATGTATGATCTCTAAAGGCATTTTTTTACTCTTGTGACAAAGTCATGAAATAGATTTCTTGCTTATTGTTCAAGACCAGTTGAGTGCCATAATTCACTTCTTTCATATAGAGTCCTAAACTAGGCACTTGTTTGTGTGTGGAGTGAAAGCTAGAAGAAAAACTGAAGACATAGTCAATATTCTTGAAGAATGCACAGTCTAGTTGGGGAGATGGAATGCACCCTTTTGCAAGTGGCATAAGAATCGATAGTCACAACTTTCACATATAATGAGTAAGGTTCTTCCGTGTGACAAAAAGGCATATATAATATTTTCTTTGACTTCTTGGAGCCTACACTCTGATTGGGGAGATGTCTCATTCAGTTTATAGATAATTATAAGACAATGTAAAATGGGTGGCTTAGGAAGAAAAAAATGCTCAAATGAGGAAGAGAATATTTCTGACATCTCATCATGAAGGTCTTGGAAAATTCAGATTTGGAAAGTATCTTGAAGAATGGATAGGATTTTTGGTAAGTGGGTTTGGAAATAAGAGTGCTGGCATATAGAAAACTCTGAGTGAATGAATGGGCACATGGTAGTTGATCAAGGTAAGCTCTGGGGCCACTGCGGCTGGGACACAAGATGTTTGTGGAGGAGTGGTGGGAAGGAATTACGGATATCAGAACTTCTGCTCCTCAGAGCTTTCTATTACCATTCATGATTTTGCTGCAGTCAAAAAGCAATGACTACATCTGTTGTATGATATATTTTTTAAGGAGCTTGTTGCCCAGGTAAGCTGACTAGTTTGAAGCTGGGTTGTGAGGGCTTGGTGAGATGACTGGCACATATTCTTTGTGCTTATTCTAGACTCAAATGATTCTATTCATTTATCCATCTATTTGAAAAAGCTTTCAATAACCCAGAAACACCTTCCTTTGTGGCCAAATTCAGAAACAAGTTTTACTCTTTACTCTCAAAAGGGTTCCATTGTGCTGAAAAACAGGGTGCAGATTACACGTTGGGTTTCAAAGACATGTATATAAAGTTTGATGATGTGCATATGAAGTCTGACTGTTGATACAGCCTTTCAATGCTGGGCAGCATCTGGCTGGTAAGCTCCAAAACAGTCGTTCTGGATGCTTGTAGGCGTTTGTTCTGTCTGGTCACTGCCCGTGCATGACAGTTTTTAAATATATGTAATACCTTTCTCAAATACATACACAAGTGAAATACTTTTTACTACTCTAGACCAAAACCGTTCATTTAAAAAAATACTGCGTTGGTGATATGTCATGGTCAGTAATATATCATATTATACTAAATGGGAATAATTTATATTAAAGTCTTGGTTGCTCTATGGGTAAATGCATTAGAAATTCATCATAGTGAAATCATGCCTGGTACTTGAACAGTGTAGACAGATTTTAAGTTGCTATTAGGATAATGTGACTGAATAAGGTAACAAATCGAAGTAGCCTCTCCCACATCGATGACCTGTTACATGATGTCTGAGACCCTGGAGCCAGATGGTCTTAGTTCAAATCCTGATTCTTCCATTTGTTAGCTGTGTGACCTGCTCTGAAATATGAGTATAACAATATTCAGATGATTAAATAATTTAATGATTAAATAATTTAATATATGAAGCCCTTGGAGAAGCTTCTGGTGCATAGTACATGCTCAATAAATGTTAGTATCATATCCTCATGATTTCATTTATTTATTTGGAATACAACTAGGAGTACATTGCCCTAAATTACACCTACATATAGATGAGGAACAGTGACTGTTTGTTTTCCTATGATACTTTTTATAATTACACCATCAATTTTTTTTAAACATTTTTATTGGAGTATAATTGCTTTACAGTGGTGTGTTAGTTTCTGCTTTATAACAAAGTGAATCAGTTATACATATACATATATCCCCATAACTCTTCCCTCTTGCGTCTCCCTCCCTCCCACCCTCCCTATCCCACCTCCCCTAGGTGGTCACAAAGCACCGAGCTGATCTCCCTGTGCTATGCAGCTGCTTCCCACTAGCTATCGATTTTATGTTTGGTAGTGTATATATGTCCATGCCACTCTCTCACTTTGTCCCAGCTTACACTTCCCACTCTGCGTGTCCTCAAGTCCATTCTCTACGTCTGTATCTTTATTCCTGTCCTGCCCCTAGGTTCATTAGAACCTTTTGTTTTGTTTTGTTTTGGTTCCCTATCTGTGTGTTAGCATATGGTATTTGTTTTCTCTTTCTGACTTCCTTCACTCTGTATGACAGACTCTATGTCCATCCACCCCACTACAAATAACTCACTTTCATTTCTTTTTATGGCCGAGTAATATTCCATTGTATATATGTGCCACATCTTCTTTATCCATTCATCTGTCGATGGACACTTAGGTTGCTCCCATGTCCTGGCTATTGTAAACAGAAATGCAATGAACATTGTGGTACATGACTCTTTTTGAATTATGGTTTTCTCAGGGTATATGCCCCCAGTAGTGGGATTGCTGGGTAGTATGGTAGTTCTGTTTTTTAGTTTTTTAAGGAACTTCCATACTGTTCTCCATAGTGGCTGTATCAATTTACATTCCCACCAAAAGTGCAAGAGGGTTCCCTTTTCTCCACACTCTCTCCACCATTAATTTTTTGTAGATTTTTTTGTTGATGGCCATTCTGACTGGTGTGAGGTGATACCTCATTGTAGTTCTCTAATGATTTGCAGTTCTCTAATGATTAGTGATGTTGAGCATCCTTTCATGTATTGGTGGCAATCTGTATATCTTCTTTGGAGAAATGTCTGTTTAGGTCTTCTGCCCATTTTTGGATTGGATTGTTCGTTTTTTTGATATTGAGCTGCATGAGCTGCTTATAAATTTTGGAGATTAATCCTTTGTCAGTTGCTACATTTGCAAATATTTTCTCCCATTCTGAGGGTTGTCTTTTCCTCTCGTGTATGGTTTCCTTTGCTGTGAAAAAGCTTTTAAGTTTGCTTATGTCCCATTTGTTTATGTTTGTTTTTATTTCCATTTCTCTAGGAGGTGGATCAAAAAGGATCTTGCTGTGATTTATGTCATAGAGTGTTCTGCCTATGTTTTCCTCTAAGAGTTCTATAATGTCTGGCCTTACATTTAGGTCCTTAATCCATTTTGAGTTTACTTTTGTGAATGGTGGTAGGGAGTGTTCTAATTTCATTCTTTTACACGTAGCTGTCCAGTTTTCCCAGCACCAGTTATTGAAGAGGCTATCTTTTCTCCATTGTATATTCTTGCCTCCTTTATCAAAATTAAGGTGACCATATGTGCGTGGGTTTACCTCTGGGCTTTGTATCCTGTTCCAGTAATCTATATTTCTGTTTTTGTGCCAGTACCATACTGTCATGATTACTGTAGCTTTGTAGTATAGTCTGAAGTCAGGGAGCCTGATTCCTCCAACTCCATTTTTCTTTCTCAAGATTGCTTTGGCTCTTTGGGGTCTTTGTGTTTCCATAGAAATTGTGAAATTTTTAGTCCTAGTTCTGTGAAAAATGCCATTGGTAGTTTGATAGGGATTGCTTTGAATCTGTAGATTGCTTTGGGTAGTGTAGCCATTTTCACAATGTTGATTCTTCCAATGCAATAACATGGTATATCTCTCCATCTTTTTGTAACATGTTTAATTGCTTTCATCAGTGTCATAGTTTTCTGCATACAGGTCTTTTGTCTCCTTAGGTAGGTTTATTCCTAGGGATTTTATCCTTTTTTGCAGTGGTAAATGGGAGAGTTTCCTTAATTTCTCTTTCAGATTTTTCATCATTTGTGTATAGGAATGCAAGAGATTTCTGTGCATTAATTTTGTATCCTGCTACTTTACCAAGTTCATTGATTAGCTTTAGTAGTTTTCTGGTAGCATCTTTAGGATTCTCTATGTATAGTATCATGTCATCTGCAAACAGTGACAGCTTTGCTTCTTCTTTTCCAATTTGGATTCCTTTTATTTCTTTTTCTTCTCTGGTTGCTGTGGCAAAATCTTCCAAACTATGTTGAATAACAGTGATGAGAGTGGGTAATCTTGTCTTGTTCCTAATCTTAGAGGAAATGGTTTCATCTTTTCACCATTGAGAACGATGTTGGCTGTGGGTTTGTCATATATGGCCTTTATTATGTTAAGTTCCCTCTATGCCTACTTTCTGGAGGGTTTTGATCATAAATGGGTGTTGAATTTTGTCAAAAGCTTTTTCTGCATTTATTGAGATTATCATATGGGTTTTCTCCTTCAATTTTTTAATACGGTGTATCACACTGATTGATTTGTATATATTGAAGAATCTTTGCATTCCTGGGATAAACCTCACTTGATCATGGTATATGATCCTTTTAATGTGGTGTTGGATTCTGTTTGCTAGTATTTTGCTGAGGATTTTGCATCTATGTTCATCAGTGATACTGGCCTGTAGTTTTCTTTCCTTGTCACATCCTTGTCTGGTTTTGGTATCAGGGTGATGGTGGCCTCGTAGAATGAGCTTGGAAGTGTTCCTCCCTCTGCTATATTTTGGAAGAGTTTGAGAAGAGTAGGTGTTAGCTCTTCTCTAAATGTTTGATAGAATTCGCCTGTGAAGCCATCTGGTCCTGGGTTTTTGTTTGTTGGAAGATTTTTAATGACAGACTCAATTTCAGTGCTTGTGATTGGTCTGTTTATACTTTCTATTTCTTCCAGGTTCAGTCTCGGAAGGTTGTGCTTTTCTAAGAATTTGTCCATTTCTTCCAGGTTTTCCATTTTATTGGCATACAATTACTTGTAGTAATCTCTCATGATCCTTTGTATTTCTGCAGTGTCAGTTGTTACTTCTTATTCATTTCTAATTCTATTGATTTGAGTCTTCTCCCTTTTTTCTTGATGAGTCTGGCTAATGGTTTATCAATTTTGTTTATCTTCTCAAAGAGCAAGCTTTTAGTTTTATTGATCTTTGCTATTGCTTCTTTCATTTCTTTCCCATTTATTTCTGCTCTGATCTTTATGATTTCTTTCCTTCTGCTAACTTTGGTTTTTTTCTGTTCTTCTTTCTCTAATTGCTTTAGCTGTAAGGTTAGGTTGTTTATTTGAGATGTTTCTTGTTTCTTGAGGTAGGTTTGTATTGCTATAGACTTTCCTCTTAGAACTACTTTTGCTGCATCCCATAGGTTTTGAGGTGTCATGTTTCCATTGTCATTTGTTTCTAGGTATGATTTGATTTCTTCAGTGATCTCTTGGTTATTAAGTAGTGTATTGTTTTGCCTCCATGTGTTTGTATTTTTTACCGATTTTCCCTTGTAATTGACATCTAGTCTCATAGCATTGTGGTCGGAAAAGATACTTCATACCATTTTAATTTTCTTGAATTTACTAAGGCTTGATTTGTGACCCACGATATGATTTATACTGTAGAATGTTCCATGAGGACTTGAGAAGAATGTGTATTCTGTTGTTTTTGGATGGAATGTCCTATAAATATCAATTAAGTCCACCTTGTTTAATGTATCATTTAAAGCTCGTGTTTCCTTATTTATTTTCATTTTGGATGATCTGTCCATTGGTGAAAGTGAGGTGTTAAAGTCCCCTACTATGATTGTGTTACTGTCGATTTCCCCTTTTATGGCTGTTATCATTTGCCTTATGTATTGAGGTGTCCTATGCTGGGTGCATAAATATTTACAATTGTTATATCTTCTTCTTGGATTGATCCCTTGATCATTATTTAGTGTCCTTGTTTGTGTCTTGTAGGTCTTTATTTTAAAGTCTATTTTGTCTGATATGAGATAGGGAACCAAAACAAAACAAAACAAAAGGTTCTAATGAACCTAGGGGCAGGACAGGAATAAAGATACAGACGTAGAGAATGGACTTGAGGACACGCAGAGTGGGAAGTGTAAGCTGGGACAAAGTGAGAGAGTGGCATGGACATATATACACTACCAAACATAAAATCGATAGCTAGTGGGTGGTTCCCTATCTGTGTGTTAGCATATGGTATTTGTTTTCTCTTTCTGACTTCCTTCACTCTGTATGACAGACTCTATGTCCTATCCCACCCTTCTAGCTGGTCACAAACACCAAGCTGATCTCCCTGTGCTATGCGGCTGCTTCCCACTAGCTATCCATTTTACATTTGGTAGTGTATATATGTCCATATATACACTACCACTCTCTCACTTTGTCCCAGCTTACCCTTCCCCCTCTCCGTGTCCTCAAGTCCGTTCTCTAGTAGGTCTGCGTCATTATTCCCGTCTTGTCCCTAGGTTTTTCATGGCCATTTTTTTTTTTTTTAGATTCCATATATATGTATTAGCATATGGTATTTGTTTTTCTCTTTCTGACTTACTTCACTCTGTATGACAGGCTCTAGGTCCATCCACCTCACTACAAATAACGGTTTCATTTCTTTTTATGGCTGAGTAATATTCCATTGTATATATGTACCACATCTTCTTTATCCATTCATCTGTCGATGGACACTTAGGTTGCTGCAATAGAGCTGCAATGAACATTGTGGTACATGACTCTTTTTGAATTATGGTTTTCTCAGGGTATATGCCCAGTAGAGGGATTGCTGGGTTGTATGGTAGTTCTATTTTTAGTTTTCTAAGGAACCTCCATACTGTTCTCCATACTGGCTCTATCAATTCACATTCCCACCAGCAGTGCAAGAGTGTTCCCTTTTCTCCACACCGTCTCCAGCATTTATTGTTTGTAGATTTTTTGATGATGGTCATTCTGACCGGTGTGAGATGATATCACATTGTAGTTTTGATGTGCATTTCTCTAATGATTAATGATATGGAGCATTCTTTCATGTGTTTGTTGGCAATCTGTATATCTTCTTTGGAGAAATGTCTATTTAGGTCTTCTGCCCATTTTTGGATTGGGTTGTTTGTTTTTTAGGTATTGAGCTGCATGAGCTGCTTGTAAATTTTGGAGATTAATCCTTTGTCAGTTGCTTCAGTGGCAAATATTTTCTCCCATTGTGAGGGTTGTCTTTTTGTCTTGTTTATGGTTTCCTTTGCTGTGCACACGCTTTGAAGTTTCATTAGGTCCCATTTGTTTATTTTTGTTTTTATTTCCATTACTCTAGGAGCTGGGTCCAAAAGGATCTTGCTGTGATTTATGTCAAAAAGTGTCCTACCTATGTTTTCCTCGAAGAGTTTGATGATTTCTGGCCTTAGATTTAGGTCTTTAATCCATTTTGAGTTTATTTTTGTGTATGGTGTTAGGGAGTGTTCTGATTTCATTCTTTTATGTGTACCTGTCCAGTTTTCCCAGCACCACTTATTGAAGAGGCTGTCTTTTCTACACTGTATATTCTTGCCTCCTTTATCAAAGATAAGGTGACCATATGTGCGTGGGTTTATCTCTGGCCTTTCTATCCTGTTCATATGATCTATCTTTCTGTTTTTGTGCCAGTAGCATACTGTCTTGATAACTGTAGCTTTGTAGTATCGTCTGAAGTCTGGGAGCCTGATTCCTCCAGCTCTGTTTTTCTTTCTCAAGATTGCTTTGGCTATTCGGGGTCTTTTGTGTCTCCATACAAATTGTGCAATTTTTTGTTCTAGTTCTGTGAAAAATGCCTGTGGTACTTTGATAGAGATTGCATTCAATCTGTAGATTACTTTGGGTAGTATAGTCATTTTCACAATGTTGATTCTTCCAATCCAAGAATATGGTATATCTCTCCATCTATTTGTATCATCTTTAATTTCTTTCATCAGTGTCTTATAATTTTCTGCATACAGGTCTTTTGTCTCCTTAGGTAGGTTTATTCCTAGGTATTTTATTCTTTTTGTTGCAATGGTAAATGAGAGTGTTTTCTTAATTTCACTTTCAGATTTTTCATCATTAGTGTATAGGAATGCCAGAGATTTCTGTGCATTAATTTTGTATCCTGTTGCTTTACCAAATTCGTTGATTAGCTCTAGTAGTTTTCTGGTAGCATCTTTAGGATTATCTATACATAGTATCATGTCATCTGCAAACAGTGACAGCTTTACTTCTTCTTTTCCGATTTGCATTCCTTTTTATTTCTTTTTCTTCTCTGATTGCTGTGCCTAAAATTTCGAAAACTATGTTGAATAATAGTGGTGAGAGTGGACAGCCTTGTCTTGTTCCTGATCTTAGTGGAAATGGTTTCAGTTTTTCACCATTGAGGACGATATTGGCTCTGGGTTTGTCATATATGGCCTTTATTATGTTGAGGAAAGTTCCCTCTATGCCTACTTTCTAGAGGGTTTTTAATCATAAATGGGTGTTGAATTTTGTCAAAAGCTTTCTCTGCATTTATTGAGATGATCATATGGTTTTTCTCCTTCAGTTTCTTAATATGGTGTATCACACTGATTGATTTGTGTATATTGAAGAATCCTTGCATTCCTGGGATAAACCCCACTTGATCATGGTGTATGATCCTTTTAATGTGCTGTTGGATTCTGTTTGCTAGTATTTTGTTGAGGATTTTTGCATCTATGTTCATCAGTGATATTGACCTGTATTTTCCTTTTTTTGTGATATTTTTGTCCGGTTTTGGTATCAGGGTGATGGCGTCCTCATAGTATGAGTTTGGGAGTGTTCCTCCCTCTGCTGTATTTTGGAAGAGTTTGAGAAGGATAGGTGTTAGCTCTTCTCTAAATGTTTGATAGAATTCGCCTGTGAAGCCATCTGGTCTTGGGCGTTTGTTTTTTGGAAGATTTTTAATCACAGTTTTAATTACAGTACTTGTGATTGGTCTGTTCATGTTTTTTATTTCTTCTTGGTTCAGTCTCAGAAGGTTGTGCATTTCTAAGAATTTGTTTCTTCCAGGTTGTCCATTTTATTGACATATAGTTGCTTGTAGTAATCTCTCATGATCCTTTGTATTTCTGCAGTGTCAGTTATTCTCCATTTTCATTTCTCACTCTGTTGATTTGAGGCTTCTCCCTTTTTTTCTTGATGAGTCTGCTAATGGTTTATCAATTTTGTTTATCTTCTCAAAGAACCAGCTTTTAGTTTTATTGATCTTTGCTATCGTTTCCTTCATTTCTTTGTCATTTATTTCTGATCTGATCTTTATGATTTCTTTCCTTCTGCTAACTTTGGGTTTTTTTTGTTCTTCTTTCTCTAATTGCTTCTGGTGTAAGGTTAGGTTGTTTATTTGAGATGTTTCTTGTTTCTTTTTTTTTTTTTTGCGGTACACGGGCCTCTCACTCTTGTGGCCTCTCCTGTTGTGGAGCACAGGCTCCGGACGTGCAGGCTCAGTGGCCATAGGTTCATGGGCCCAGCCGCTTGTGGCATGTGGGATCTTCCCAGACTGGGGCACGAACCCGTGTCCCCTGCATCGGCAGGCAGACTCTCAACCACTGCACCACCAGGGAAGCCCTCTTGTTTCTTGAGGTAGGATTGTATTGCTGTAATCTTCCCCCTTAGAACTGCTTTTGCTGCATCCCATAGGTTTTGGGTCATTGTGTTTTTATTGTCATTTGTTTCTAGGTAGTTTTTGATTTCCTCAGTGATCTCTTGGTTATTAAGTAGAGTATTATTTCACATCCATGTGTTTGTATTTTTTACAGATTTTTTCCTGTAATTGATATCTAGTCTCATAGGCGTTGTGGTCAGAAAAGATACTTGATATAGTTTAAATTTTCTGAAATTTACCAAGGCTTGATTTGTGACCCAGGGTATGATCTATCCTGGAGAATGTTCCATGAGCACTTGAGAAGAAAGTGTATTCTGTTATTTTTGGATGGAATGTCCTATAAATATCCATTAAGTCCCTGTTGTTTAATGTGTCATTTAAAGCTTGAGTTTCCTTATTTATTTTCATTTTGGATGATCTGTCCATTGGTGAAAGTGGGGTGTTAAAGTCCCCTATTATGATTGTGTTTCTGTCGATTTCCCCTTTTATGGCTGTTAATATTTGCCCTATGTATTGAAGTGCTCCTATATTGGGTGCATAAATATTTACAGTTGTTGTATCTTCTTCTTGGATTGATCCCTTGATCATTATGTAGTGTCCTTCTTTGTCTCTTGTAATAGACTTTGTTTTAAAGTCTATTTTGTGTGATATGAGAATTGCTACTCCAGCTTTCTTTTGATTTCCATTTGCATGGAATATCTTTTTCCATCCCCCCACTTTCAGTCTGTGTAGGACCCTGGGTCTGAAGTGGGTCTCTTGTAGACAGCATATATACAGGTCTTGTTTTTGTATCCATTCAGCCAGTCTCTGTCTTTTGGTTGGAGTATTTAATCCATTTACATTTTAGGTAATTATTGATATGCATGTTCCTATTACCATTTTCTTAACTGTTTTTGGTTTGTTATTGTAGGTCTTTTCCTTCTCTTGTGTTTCCTGCCTAGAGAAGTTCCTTTAGCATTTGTTGTAATGCTGGTTTTGTTGTGCTGAATTCTCCTAGCTGTGCCTTCTGTAAAGGTTTTAATTTCTCCATCAAATCTGAATGAGATCCTTGCTGTGTAGAGTAATCTTGGTTGTAGGTTTTTCCCTTTCGTCACTTTATTATTTTTATTTATTTATTTGCGGTACTCGGGCCTCTCACTGTTGTGGCCTCTCCCGTGGCGGAGCACAGGCTCTGGGCGCGCAGGTTCAGCGGCCATGGCTCACGGGCCCAGCCACTCTGCGGCATGCGGGATCCTCCCGGACTGGGGCACGAACCCGTGTCCCCTGCATCGGCAGGTGGACTTTCAACCACTGCGCCACCAGGGAAGCCCCCTTTCATCACTTTAAATATGTCCTGCCACTCCCTTCTGGCTTGCAGAGTTTCTGCTGAAAGATCAGCTGTTAACCTTATGGGGATTCCCTTGTATGTTATTTGTTGTTTTTCCGTTTTGCTTTTAATATTTTTTCTTTGTATTTAATTTCTGATAGTTGAATTAATATGTTTCTTGGTGCGTTACTACTTGGATTTACCCTGTATGGGACTCTCTGTGCTTCCTGGACTTGATTAATTATTTATTTTCCCATATTAGAGAAGTTTTCAACTGTAATCTCTTCAAATATTTTCTCAGTCCCTTTCTTTTTCTCTTCTTCTTCTGGGACCTCTATAATTCGAATGTTGGTGTGTTTAGTATTGTCCCAGTGTTCTCTGAGAGTGTCCTCAAGTCCTTTTTATTCTGCTCTGCAGTAGTTATTTCCACTATTTTATCTTCCAGGTCACTTATCCGTTTTTCTGCCTCAGTTATTCTGCTATTGATCCCTACTAGAGAATTTTTTTTGTGTGTGTGGTACATGGGCCTCTCACTGTTGTGGCCTCTCCTGTTGCTGAGCACAGGCTCCGGATGCGCAGACTCAGCGCCCATGGCTCACGGGCCCAGCCGCTCCGCGGCATGTGGTATCTTACCGGACCGGGGCACGAAACTGTGTACCCTGCATAGGCAGGCGGACTCTCAACCACTGTGCCACCGGGAAAGCCCTAGAGAATTTTTAATTTCATTTATTGTGTTGCTCATGATTGTTTGTTTGCTCTTTAGTTCTTCTAGGTCCTTATTAAACGTTTCTTGTATTTTCTCCATTCTATTTCCAAGATTTTGGATCATCTTTACTATCATTTGTCTGATTTCTTTTTCAGATAGTCTGCCTATTTCCTCTTCATTTATTAGCTCTGGTGGGTTTTTATCTTGCTCCTTCATCTGCTGTGTGTTTTTCTGTCTTCTCATTTTGCTTATCTTACTGTGTTTGGGGTCTCCTTTTCGCAGGCTGTAGGTTCGTAGTTCGCGTTGTTTTTGGTGTCTGCCCCCAGTGGCTACGGTCGGTCCAGTGGGTTGTGTAGTCTTCCTGGTGGAGGGGGCTAGTGTCTCTGTTCTGGTGGATGAGGCTGGATCTTGTCTTTCTGGTGGGTAGGTCCACCTCTGGTGGTGTGTTTTGGGGTGTCTGTGAATTTATTATGGTTTTAGGTAGCCTCTCTGCTAATGGGTGGGGCTGTGTTCCTGTCTTGCTAGTTGTTTGGCAAAGGGTGCTCAGCACTGTAGCTTGCTGGTTGTTGAGTGGAGTTGTGTCTTGGCGTTGAGATGGAGATCTCTGGGAGATTTTTGCCATTTGATACTACGTGGAGCTGGGATGTCTCTGGTGGACCAGCATCCTGAGCTTTGGTTTCCCGCCTCAGAAGCACAGCCCTGACACCTGGCTGGAGCACCAAGAGCCTTTTGGGAGGTCTGAGGTCTTCTGCCAGCATTCAGTAGGTGTTCTGTAGGAGTTGTTCCATGTGTAGATGTATTTCTGATGTATTTGTGGGGAGGAAGGTGATCTCCGCGTCTTACTCTTCTGCCATCTTGAATCTTCTCCTCTGTACTCACTCTTTTTTTCCTTTGTGCTTTGTCTAATTTCACTTGCTCCTAGGGTTCTGCATGCAGAGGCCTCAGACCCTGCACTTTAGATCCGATTTCCTAGTGCAAAATGGCTGTGCCGACACCTCAGCTCGCGGGGCCTGGTGCAGACTCTACACCATCAATTTTATTATTCACAAAGATCTTGATGAGCAGTTTTTGTTTTAGAAGCTATTCTGTGGCAACAGGTGAAGGAGGAGGTTAGCTTTTCCTGAATGTATTAGAGCAAAGCCAGCTGTCCTTGGCAACCAGGTGATAAAAATTCAGTCTTCAGATTACCTTTTAGTAAACTCACAGAATTTAAGCTTTCTCCTGGAAGGATGAGATTCTAGGCAGAGGGAGCTGAATGTGCAGAGATGCTCAAGTGTGGCTTTTGTGGGACGAAGGACTTGCTGTGTAGTTGGAGCATAGACTGAAAGATCCAGAGGAAGGCAGGAGATGGTTTTAAAAGTAAGCAGGGGCAGGTTCAAGTGTAACAACATTGCATATTAGTTGAATACCAACTATGTGCCATGGACTGCATCAGTAAATAAGGTAGTCACAACCTCTTGTTTTCAAGGAGATTTTGGAACCTGAAGGTCCTTGACTAGCAGGCTGAGCAGTTTGGATTTTATTTTGCAGATTATGGGGAATGGTGAAAGTGTCTGAAGTGATGGAATGACATCCTTAGAAAAGTATTTTGAAAGATCACCCTGATGGAGGGGCAGCCAAGAGGAGCCTTATTGGCTAGAAGGCCACTGCAAATGTCCACACAAGAGATGGCAAAGGCCTACACAGCAGTGATGCAAAGATATTTAGAAAGCAGAATTGATGGGATTTGATGATCAATTTTAAGTGGTGCTAAGTTAGGAGAGGAATGAGATAACTCTCAGGGTTCTACCTTGAACAACTGGTTATACATTGAGCAAACATGAGAAATCAGTGACACATAAAGTTTCTAGAAGCCCAGCACAGAGCCTGTTGAAGACTGTGTACTCAATAACACTGACTCTGGTTAAAAAACCTGCCCAGTGCTTGACTCAGAGTAAATGCTTAATATCTATTTGTTGAGGGAAAATTAGAATTCCATGTTTATTAAATTTCAGCAGTTCTAGTTCAACCAGTACAAAACCTAAGCACCATATTCCAACACTTAAGAATGAAACAGTGCAGCAGAAAGAGAAATTTAAGACATGATCATTATTCTTGAAAAGTGGACAATCCAGTAGGAGAAACATGATATACCCTTTGGCAAGTGGTATAAGAATCGATGGTCACTACTTGATTCATCTGGGTAGAATTCAATCGGTCTTGCAGAATATAATGAGTAAGGTTCTTCCGTGTGACAAAAAGCCATAAATATGCCAAGCATTTATAGGAGTTCAACCTATATTAATTGGATCTCAAATGAAATGTGCTCAATATTGCAACCATTTCATTTTAGACTTTGCTCTGAAGAATAGCGTTTCAGTCTCCTCTTCTTGCTGGACTTGCTAGTTCCCACTACTTTTCTTGCTTGGACCCTAACCCTAATCCTAACACAATTCCTCTACCTGGAATGCTAGCCAATATTTCTATTTTGCTTTAGCGTTCACAAGATCCTTTCAGCATTTACTAGTTACCTTGCCATTCATTCAATAATTTCCCACTACCTGGTAATATATCTTCCATCATTCCCTAGATTTTATTTTTCAAATTTTCTTGTTATTGGCTTTTCACATGTTATCTTCTATTCACAAGCAGACAAACCAACTTTGCTTGAAGTCAAGGTCATTCATTGTATAAAAGGAACTGATCTGGGGTGTCCAACTCAGGTGAAGTTTTTCTAGAACTTTTTGAATTTTTCTGCAGTGCTACAGTTTATATTATAAACCTCTATTCTACCAGGTGGCAGAGACTTAATCTCAGTCAACTTGGGGATGCCCCTGCGTCTAGAGGAAATCAGGTCTAGAGGAAGTCACTGGGTCCTTTTTGGAATTTTCCCACACTAGCATATTCCGAGATGTCCACTGTCCTATTTGGTCCTGAGTCTGTCAAGTCATAAAGGTTGTTGCTGCCTCTTATTTTATACCCTTTAAAATCCCTCAAATCTGGCAGTTGTCCTTGAATGGGACATGGAGTTCAAGCTGCTTTTTGTCATGATGCTGGGTCCTAAAAAACTTGGTGAAGCTATCTAAGCCACATCTGCCCAGATGCAACACCCAGTCACTATGCTCTGGCATCTTGCCCACCTCCTTGAAGTTTAACAGAGAGAAAGGGGCACAGACCCTCTCTATCAGGGATCCTCTAAACCTATGTAGGGTTTCTATTAAAACTCCAGCCCTGCACAGGGGTGGTGATCAAGGCAGAACATGGAACTTCCTTTCTCAAGGACCCATAATTGGGTAAATGTTGCTTTGTTTTCATCTCTTTTCCTTCTCTCCTGAAAGAACCTTTCTGTAGTCTTTGGGGCTCTAAGTCCTTCTCTGATTCATCATGTATCTTGATTTGGGAATCTAATATTTATGTTCTGAGTTCTGTTTGTTTACATTTAAGGGCTTGGCTTTTGAAATTCTAAGGAATCAGCTCCCTTTTTCTTTCTCCATATTCTGTAGCCTTGTCCATTTTCTTAGTTCAGAGTGACTCCCTTGGGCAAAGGGAGCCAAATGCACTTGGAAATAAAGATTTTTTTAAAAGTCTTGGTTAATATATCAAAATGGTATCTTGCCCATTTATCTTCCTCCTCTTTCTTTCAGGAAACACTGGTGTGGTATTAGGGATCTAGACAGGATGATGGTTTGGTTTTCACATTCTAAGATCTTTAGCAAGCTGATCTCTTCTGTAAGACCCACAGCAGTGATTTTCAAATGCAGATGATTTTCAGAGACTCCTTAGGAGATGCTGACTCCGTTTCATGGAATGGGGTTGGAGATTGAGGAATTTTATTTTTTAAACATCTTCCTAGGTCTAGATCAGTGATTCTCAATCTTTGGCATGTGTCAGAGTCGTCTGACGGGTTTGTGGAAGCAGATTGCTGAGCCCCACTGCCAGGGTTTCTGGTCTAGTAGGTGTGGGGTAAAACCTGGGATTTTGCTTTTCCAATAAGTTCCAAGGGGATGTTGAAGCTGTTGCTGGTTTGGGGACCCCGCTTCCAGAACAGCTGCCCTAAGCGAGTGGTTCTCACACTTTGCTGCATTTTGGAATCATCTGGTTAGCTTTAACAAATCTTAGTGTTGAGACCACACCCCATACCAAATCTGTCAACATCTCTGGCAGTGGAAAAGAGGTACCAGTAATATTTAAAGCTCCCCAGGCAATTCCAGTGTGCCTCCAAATGACTTGAGAACAGTTCTCTAATCCTTTGATTCTCAAGCTTCAGTGAGTGCTCAGATCACCTGGGTGTTTAGTTAAAACGCAGCTTCTGATTCAGTAGATCTGAGATGGAGCAAAGACTGGGAATTTCTTGAGGTATAATTTACATACAAGAAAATGCACTAATTTTAAGTGAACAGTTTGATGGGTTTTGACAAATGTGTGTGCCTGTGTCGGCACTACTGCCATCAAGGTATAGGATGTTTTCAACACTCTGATGAGTTTCCTCAGGCCCCTCACAGGCAGCTCCCTGGTCCTGACTCTCAGCCCTAGTACTCACTAATCTGCTTTCTGTCACTGCAGATTAATCTTGCCTGTTCTAGAGTTTCACATAAATGGAATTATACAGCATGTATTCTTTTATGTCTAGCTTCTTTTGCTTGCTCATTAGAGATTCTTCACTTTTAATAAGATCTCAGTTACATAGACCACATTTACTTCTCCAAAGCAAGACACTTAAGGACTTTGGCAGGAATTTTTGACTTATGGTATTTAGCCCAGAGACTTCAGCATGATTGGTATTAATTAAGTAGGATGTATTAGCAGTTACACCAAAGCTCTGCACCCTCAACGTGGCACAAGTCGCCCTCATTTTCACTTTATGCCTCTATATTCGAGTGATAAGGTGTTTCTTTTCTTGGCTTTGACAATTTGGGGAATTGCAAAGCTCAGGAGGAGGTCGGATAAGATGCCTGAAACTGCATTTTAGAAAAATGATGTGTAATATCCCCTTTATGACATCTAAATGAGGTCTTCTTTTAGCTGTGTCCCTGGGTTGTGTCCACTGCTAACTTTAATAAACCCACATGCTTGTACCCATCTTTCATCATGTCACCAAATTTAAAGAATACGGTGTTTTTTTTTTTTTTTTTTTTTTTTTTTTTTGCGGTACGCGGGCCTCTCACTGCTGCGGCCTCTCCCATTGCGGAGCACAGGTTCCGGACGCCCAGGCTCAGCGGCCATGGCTTACGGGTGCAGCCGCTCCGCGGCATGTGAGATCTTCCCGGACCGGGGCACGAACCCGTGTCCCCTGCATTGGCAGGCGGACTCTGAACCACTGCGCCACCAGGGAAGCCCTGGTGTTTGTTTTTATCTGTCTTGTGTCCCTTGTTAGATGAGAGTATATTTTATATTTCTTATTAAATGGCAACAGTTATTTCTGCAGGTTGATAGTTTATAGCTTCACTACTCTGAGGAAACTGAAGGGGGTTGGTGGGAGAAAAAAGCTTTTTGTTTGATTATGCTCTGGGAACTGATTATGGGCATAAAAAAATAAAACAATTCATACATTCGCCAGAGCTGATTGTATTATCAGGTAATACACCTGCCTCTCTGATAAATAGGGCTCCATAGAACAGTTAATAAAAGCCCGAGAGTTATTTGGTGCAGAAATACAACAGTATGAAGCTGCTCAAATGCAGTCCATAGCAATTTTTTTCATCGTAAGGAAGGTCTTGAAATTCTAACAGTAATTGAAGGAGTTGCTTTGCTCACCATCAGAATGGGGGTTGGGGGGGAGTTTCCCATTTCACATGAAATCTTTCAGGAAATCTAGTCTCAGGAGTTGGATACTTTTGCAAACAAACAAAAAATAACAATGCATCGCATATCCCACTCATGCATGGCTTTGCGTTTTTACAGAGCTCTTCCAAACACATTATCTCTGGATTCTCACAATAACCATGTGTGTTAGGCTGTACAGACACCATCTGTCTTTGGCCCATGGAGATGCAGCTCAGAGACATCAAAGGACTTACCCAAGCCACACAGGCTGCTGGGAGAAGCTGGCTCTGGGACTCTGTGGCCAGTCACTGTCCCCATAATGTCTGAGAAAAACAAGTTTGTGATAAACCCAAAGATACTACGGTGTTGTGTTTTATAAAATGGTAGCTCACAGAGTGTTTTTTTTTTAATTTACTTTTTTTATTGAAGTATAGTTGATTTACAATGTTGTGTTAATTTCTGCTGTCAGCAAAGTGATTCAGTTATATAAACATTCTTTTTTAAATATCAGTATTTTCAATCTTCTTTCATTGTCATTTTCCTTTTTTTCTTAAATAGAAGACAACAAAGCCTGGATAATAGTAAACTCTGATTATTGAATTACTAGATTACTAGAATCTTAGTAGTTTAGGCTTACACGTAGATGACCAAAAAGTTTATTGTTCAAACTGGGATACTCCTGAAAGTGAAAGGTGGCACTATTAATCATTACATTGGGCTGAGACATAAACCAGAACTGTCTACAGCAAACTAGACTGTATGGTTACCTTTACCTAGGACTGCCTGTGGAAATTCTATTGTCTTAACCCACATGAGAGAAAAGTTCTCTTTAATCAAACGAGAAGTATGATTTCTCCAAGAAATACAGAAGAAAGAGCTCCTGAAGGAAGCTTCTTGTTTTTTCCCCACCACTCCCAGAATTATCAGCTCTCATCCCTATCATGGGTACTGTGCCTAGACTACTTTTGTTAGTTTCCTGGAGCGCTTGTAACAACGTACCACAAACTTAAAACAACAGAAGTGTACTGTCTCACAGATCTGGAGGCTTGAAGTCCAAAATTAAGTGGTTGTCTGGGCTGTGCTCCATCGGAATCTTCTAGGGAAGGATCTTATCTTCCCTTGCCTCTTTCCGTTCCTGGTGGCCCCAGGCATGCCTTGGCTAGTAGGGACATAACTTCAATCTCTGCCTCTGTCTTTGTATGATCGTTTTCTCTGTGTGTCTCTCTCTTTACACTGTATTCTCCTCTTATTAGGACACCAGTCCATATTGAAGCAGGGCCCACCCAATCAATTACATCTGCAAAGACCCTATTTCCAAATAGGGTCCCATTCACAGGTACTGGGGGTTTAGGACTTCAACATATCTTTTAGGGGGACACAATTCAACCTATAACATTATCCTGCTTGAGCAAAAACTTATTTCTCTTTTGCTCTTTTCAGCATAGCTTAGATAGGATAGCATATCAAAAGGAACTTCTGTGAAATTTAATTGGGAAAATAGCAGCACTATTTCCAAAGAACTAGTTTTCAGTAAAAGCAGCAAAGAGTTCTTTATGTCAGGATAATCAGATTATCAGAGATAATGTCAGAGATGCTTGCCACGCTTTTCCCACCTGAGCTTCTGTCTGTTATGTAGATGAGACCTGTGGGAACCATCTTGTTTTTCTAAGACTGGAAGCTCTTGTTCTTTGATATATCATCCTGTTCACAGTTAAATCCCAGCTTCCCCAAACTAATCCTTTTCATCTCTTTCAAATAGTCTTTTGCAACCAACGATATCCCACTCAGTGCTGTGGGAGGAATCTGTCTAGGTTACCATTCATTGACACACATACATCCAAAGTGAATGACTTTGCTTTTCCTTACCTAGGTTATAAGCGTGGTTCTTTCTGGAAAATTCTGAGAGAGTATACTCTGTTTTTTTCCTCTTCTTTCCTCTCCAGTCTCCACACAGAAAAGTCTGCCTCATAATATTACAGAGCAGTAGGTTCCCTCTTTTCTGATGCAGTTGGGGGTGGTAGTTGTAGTTCAAAAAAGAGAGATTATAAATATATACATACACACACACAGAATTTTAAGATAATTATATAAGCAGATGGTAACAATAAAATATAGAATTTTACATTGCTTAGAATAACATAATTTTTATACTATGCTTCAATATTTTTTAAAAAAATTATGATAACATCAACTCAGGGTGTTCAATATAAAAACTAATTCCTGTGTATCTTTATTTACTGTAGTAATATTTTTTGAATGTAATATATGTATATATTTAACATCTTTATTGGAGTATAATTGCTTTACAATGGTGTGTTAGTTTCTGCTTTATAATAAAGTGAATCAGTTATACATACACATATGTTCCCATATCTCTTCCCTCTTGCATCTCCCTCCCTCCCACCCTCCCTATCCCACCCCTCCAGGTGGTCACAAAGCACCGAGCTGATCTCCCTGTGCTATGCAGCTGCTTCCCACTAGCTATCTACCTTATGTTTGGTAGTGTATATATGTCCATGCCTCTCTCTCGCTTTGTCACAGCTCACCCTTCCCCCTCCCCATATCCTCAAGTCCGTTCTCTAGTAGGTCTGTGTCTTTATTCCTGTCTTACCCCTAGGTTCTTCATGATATTTTTTTTTCTTAAATTCCATACATATGTGTTAGCATATGGTATTTGTCTTTCTCTTTCTGACTTACTTCACTCTATATGACAGACTCTAGGTCTACCCACCTGATTACAAATAGCTCAATTTCGTTTCTTTTTATGGCTGAGTAATATTCCATTGTATATATGTGCCACATCTTCTTTATCCATTCATCCGATGATGGGCACTTAGGTTGTTTCCATCTCCGGGCTATTGTAAATAGAGCTGCAGTGAACATTTTGGTACATGACTCTTTTTGAATTATGGTTTTCTCAGGGTATATGCCCAGTAGTGGGATTGCTGGGTCATATGGTAGTTCTATTTGTAGTTTTTTAAGGAAGCTCCATACTGTTCTCCATAGTGGCTGTACCAATTCACATTCCCACCAGCAGTGCAAGAGTGTTCCCTTTTCTCCGCACCCTCTCCAGCATTTATTGTTTCTAGATTTTTTGATGATGGCCATTCTGACTGGTGTGAGATGATATCTCATTGTAGTTTTGATTTGCATTTCTCTAATGATTAATGATGTTGAGCATTCTTTCATGTGTTTGTTGGAAATCTGTATATCTTCTTTGGAGAAATGTCTATTTAGGTCTTCTGCCCTTTTTTGGATTGCGTTGTTTGTTTTTTTGTTATTGAGCTGCATGAGCTGCTTGTAAATTTTGGAAATTAATCCTTTGTCAGTTGCTTCATTTGCAAATATTTTCTCCCATTCTGAGGGTTGTCTTTCCGTCTTGTTTATGGTTTCCTTTGCTGTGCAAAAGCTTTGAAGTTTCATTAGGTCCCATTTGTTTATTTTTGTTTTTATTTCCATTTCTCTAGGAGGTGGGTCAAAAAGGATCTTGCTGTGATTTATGTCATAGAGTGTTCTGCCTATGCTTTCCTCTAAGAGTTTGATGATTTCTGGCCTTACATTTAGGTCTTGAATCCATTTTGAGCTTATTTTTGTGTATGGTGTTAGGGAGTGATCTAATCTCATACTTTTACATGTACCTGTCCAGTTTTCCCAGCACCACTTATTGAAGAGCCTGTCCTTTCTCCACTGTACATTCCTGCCTCCTTTATCAAAGATAAGGTGACCATATGTGCGTGGGTTTATCTCTGGCCTTTCTATCCTGTTCCATTGATCTATCTTTCTGTTTTTGTGCCAGTACCATACTGTCTTGATTACTGTAGCTTTGTAGTATAGTCTGAAGTCAGGGAGCCTGATTCCTCCAGCTCCATTTTTCATTCTCAAGATTGCTTTGGCTATTTGGGGTCTTTTGTGTTTCCATACAAATTGTGATTGGCTGTAATATTGATTCCATATCTCTTATTCTTCTCCATCTTCCTCATCTTTAGATTCATTTGTTTCTGTCATGGATAATACAATTTCTGTTATCATCTGTAATTTCACTTTCCAACATATAATCTCCATTAATCATTTGTTGTCTGTTATTTTTCTTCAGTATGTTACATATCAGGGGACTACTGTAAAATGTCTCCCTGTTAGTTCTGAATAAATGGATATCAGGCCTTTTTTTAAGGTAAAAGTTGAAACCCATCACTTGCTGTAAAACTTTTAGTTCTGACAATTTTTTGGACACATGGATAATCTTTTGATTATTTGGCCATGGATTTCTTGGTTGGAGTTCCATCTCATCTTTTTTGGATTTACCATACCCACAATGCATCCTTAATTATTTACAATTTGGATTATAAAGTAGGTCTAGAGTTAATAATATTGTACCAGCATCAGTTCCTGATTTTGATAATATACTACAGTTATGTGTTATTATCACTGGGGAGCTGGGTGAAGGATACATGGGAATGCTTTGTACTATTTTTACAACTTATTATGAATCAGATATTTCAATTAAAATTAAGAAAGTGGAATTGGAACTTGAAGGCCCATGTTAAGATATTTGAGTGAATTGTTTTGAATTTTATATGTTTTACACCAAAACTTTTATAGTTATCTTACTTATAGCTATTTCAACAATAGTTTTTTGAATCTCACCTTTATTTTATTGCATAAACTAAGCATTTAACTTAATTTCTGAGGAACAACTCTACTTTTCCACTTACTAGTGCAAAGTGAAAATTAAAAACTGTAATTATAGTCATAATCACAACAGGCATAAATAAGTTTATAAACAGGTGGGGCTCAGTATATAGCCCGATGTGGGGCTGAGTACTTGGATGTTCTTGTATGCTATAGCTGGCTGTAGCAATTGAACCACACTTTTTCTAGAGTTAATGTAGAGAAAATTTATCCCACAAGCTGATTACATGCAAGACGGTTAATAATGCTTCTACTGTATAACAAGTGCATAATCATTCGATAGCAATTCTCTCACACCCGTCTTACAGACGAGGAAATTAAGGCTTCAAAAGTTATAGGGACTGCCTGAAGACATATTGACTTAGAGGCAGCACTGAGCTTAGAACAGATTTTTCCCAGTCTCCGAGTTCATGAATATTCCCATATTAGTATCCTTTCGTGAAGGTCCTGAGTGAACAGTCTGTGGGACTCTAATTGACTAAATTTGATTTGTAGGCTGGGTGACAACACTGATTTTAGCTTGAGGAAATTTGTAAAATTTTAATTTTGTTTGGCTGAAAGGCATGCTCCTTCTTGCTTGTTCTTTTTTTTTTTTTTTTTTTTTTTGCGGTTCGCGGGCCTCTCACTGTTGTGGCCTCTCCCGTTGCGGAGCACAGGCTCTGGACATGCAGGCTTAGCGGCCATGGCTCACAGGCCCAGCTGCTCTGCGGCATGTGGGATCTTCCTGGACCGGGGCACGAACCCGTGTCCTCTGCATCGGCAGGCGGACTCTCAACCACTGCGCAACCAGGGAAGCCCAAAACTGATATTTTATTTTATTATTATTATTATTTTTTGCGGTATGTGGGCCTCTCACTGTTGTGATCTCTGCTGCTGCGGAGCACAGGCTCCGGACGCGCAGGCTCAGCGGCCATGGCTCACGGGCCTAGCCGCTCCGCGGCATGTGGGATCTTCCCGGACTGGGGCACGAACCTGTGTCCCCTGCATCGGCAGGCGGACTCTCAACCACTGCGCCATCAGGGAAGCCCTTCTTGCTTGTTCTTAAAAACCATATTCAGGTTTGAAAGCTTAGACACTCTCGAAAACTCTTCTCATCCCCCTGAAAAAGAATATTAAGAAGTTTGGAAGTCCTTTGGGTCTCCAAATCAATTATTCTGGTCTCCTTCCACTGAACACGAAAGTTTAGCAGAGATGAATTGCTTCTTGGGAGGTTTTGCTCCCATTTTGTTTTAGTAAGATTTACACTGCTGTCTTCTTCAGGCTGTCTATTCTGAGAATTCCCAGGAAGCAAAAAGATGGAGCAGGGAATGGGTGAAATCTTGGGAAGTGCATGAAAACACAATAGGAAATACTTGCATTTGAAAAACAAGATTTTGTTTTCTCTTCTAAGGGAATTTTATAAAAACCAATAGTTTTATCAAAGAACAATCTATAGAACATCTACCAACAATAGCAGGTATAGATCTTCCTGTGTATTTTTAACATTGCCTTGACCTGTTTGCACAAGAGTAAATGTCATCAAAAAGTGAAACATCCAGCTCGTTATCCAGATGTTCAGAGAGTCTAGGTGGAGAACAGAACAGTTTTCCAAGTTTTTAACCCTCCTCCTTTCATAAACTAGCGTGCTACCTTGTAAAATAATTCTAGGGAACTGTAGTTAAAGAAAACTTCAAAGGGTCTCTACAGCAGGACTTCTAAACCTTCGGATGCTGAGTTTCATTGGGAATCTCTAAGAGGAGACTGCACTATAAAGATTCCTCAATTATATTTGGTCAGAGAAACTTTGGAAAGCACTGAATATCTTTTAGGATTGATATCACAAAGAGATTAATTTAGGGAATGTTGATTTTCAAGCAACTTCAAGGGAAATGACTTTCCCCCTTCCGACCTGATTCTTTAAGCCAATGCCTCAAACATACTTGGAGGGACAAATACTTTGGAAATTATTTTCATTATTATTCCTTCAACTTTATTCCCAGGGAAAGTAAGCCGTTATTTCTCACGAGCCCAAAAGCAACTACTACGTTGTAATTTATTTTTTAAAAAATTTATTTTTATTTATTTATTTTTGGCTGTGTTGGGTCTTAGTTGCAGCGAGCAGGGGCTACCCTTCGTTGCAGTGCACAGGCTTCTCATTGCGGTGGCTTCTCTTGTTGCAGAGCACGGGCTCTAGGCGTGTGGGCTTCAGTAGTTGCAGCACGCGGGCTCAGTAGTTGTGACTCCCGGGCTCTAGAACGCAGGCTCAGTAGTTGTAGCGCATGGGCTTAGTTGCTCTGCGGCATGTGGGATCTTCCCGGACCAGGGCTCGAACCCGTGTCCCCTGCATTGGCAGGTGGATTCTTAACCACCGCGCCAGCAGGGAAGCCCACAACCACTACTTTTAGGATTACTTTTTGCATGACTTCTGGTTAATTAGATACTACACTTCATTTGATATGATGATTCATCAGTCTAATATTTCCTTTTTAAAAAATTACCTCTTAAATGATAATATTTTCTTACTCAGAAACTCACTCCCACCTTGTAACTTATTTTAGAGTTGTGAGTGCACATATATTTGCCAGAGTCTTTTATGAAAATATAACAAAAGTGTGCTCTAGTAGAATTGGGCTGGAATCTGAAAAACCAAAGCCCTTTATAATGCTGCTGTTGGAGGGTAGTCATGAGATGAAGGGTCTGGTAGGTGTTATTTTATAAAGCTGTGTTGTGGCAGGGTGTGGGTAGAGCTGGGAGTTATGGCTTCACAAGTTCTACTGTAACAGAGCACCATAGAAAAAGATCGTGCCACACTGCTTTGCACTTGTCTGTTCCTATCATTTTTAAGACTTACCTAATGTAATGTATAGTTGTTGGCATTTTCGGTTTTTTACAGTACAGGTGGAAAAATGGGAATAGTGAAATGAGTAAAGAGTTTGGTATATAGCCAACACTCAACGAAGTGTTTAGTACCTGAAAAAAATGGAAATGATATCAAGAACTGGTAGTACTCTTCTTATAGTCCAGAGGGCCCTTTCTTAAGTTGGGGAAGCACATTTTACAAACTGCTAGTTTCACAAGGACAGTCTTGACGCACACCGAGAAAGGTGGTTTTAATTAAAGCTATGATGCTTCATCATCTGAAATGTGTTTATTGCTTCATGGATCTGATTTTTGAAGAGCAGGGGATGAATAAATTCTTAAATGTGAAACTTGGGTCAGAAGAATTAGAAGGCAAATTAATTTTAAAGTGTAACCAAGAGCATAAGCATATTTGCTTCTGTCTGGAACCAAATATAACTCGGTTGCTGCTTATGAAGAAACAAAGCCTGTTGCTACATAATGCCAACATATCTGCTTGTCTGTCAGCATGAAACTAGAACGTCTGGATGTCTGGATAAGGATAAAACATTTATAGCTGACTTAGTCCATACATATGATATGAAGACCACTGGAACCAAAAGCAGCACTTATTCAGTATCACAGGTTGTCCTAATAGCTTTGCAGCAAAGCTTGTCCGGTTTGATTCTCTGAGATGTTTAAAATGTCAAAACTTATTGGGATTTATTAAAGGTGACTGCTTGCTTGTTGTCTGTGTCTAGACAGTATCTGAGTCCCAAGCAAAATGGTTATACACATAAGTTATATAAAGGAAACTAAATCTGTAGGTTATAACCCTAGAAAAAAAATGTGCGTGTGTAAAGTAAATGAAGGATAAAGCTCAAGAGGCAGGATCCTTTCTACTAGCAGAGACAGGGTCCAGGCTTTTTCCATTCTTCTGCCTTGATTTTAGTATCTGTAGTGTTAGAAGAAATATCTCTGAAGGGTCATCTATAATGTGTTGTGCTCTGAAGAGCAGGATTTTTCCTCGGTTTCCAAAGTGCTTAAAAATTCATCGTCAAGACGAGATAACAAGTGAGAGGGTGTGGAGAAAAGAGAACCCTTGTGCACTGTTGGTGGGAATGTAAGTTGGTGCAGATACTGTGAAATTAAAAACAGAGCTACCATAGGATCCAGCAATCCTATTTATGGATATATATCCAAAGGAAATGAAAAAAGGATATTGAAGAGATATCTGCACCCCCATGTTCATTGTTCACACTCGCCAAGGTATGAAATAACCTAAGTGTCAACAATGAATGGATAAAGAAGATGTGGTATATATTATTCAGTAATGAGAAGGAAGGAGATGTTGCCATTTACAGCAACATGAGTGGAACTTGAGGGCATTATACTAAGTGAAATAAGCCAGACAGAGAGAGACAAATAACTGCAAGGTACCACTTATGTGAGGAATCTAAAAAAAAAAAAAAGTCAAACTCATAGAGACTAAAAAAGTGGTAAAGTGGTTGCCAGAGGCTGGTGGGTGGGGGAAATAGGGAGGGCTTGGTAAAGGGGTACAAACTTTCAGCTATAAGATGAATAAGGTCTGATGAGGATCTAGTGTATAACATGGTGACTATAGTTGATAACACTGTATTACATAACTGAAATTTGCTAAGAGAATAGAACTTAAATATTCTCACCAAAAAAGATAAATATGTGAGGTAATGGATGTGTTAATTGACTAGAATGAGGAGAATCCTTTCACCATCATCACGATGTACACTTTAAATATCTTACAGTTTTATTTGTCAACTATACCTCAATAAAACTGGAAAAAAATAATCCCAAGGGAGATACTGTTAATGTGTTTTCTTTCCAGCTGTATTGTTAAGTCTCCAAGGGCAAGACTGCTGTCTTAATCAGCTTTGTGTATTCAGTGATAAGCATGCTGTAAGTGCCCAACAAAGATTTGTTGTATGAATGAATGAATGAATGAATGGCTTGCTGGGCAGGTGGGAGAATGATCAATCCAGTTTCTGTGATGGCAGCTGCTTTCCCCAGTGACCCTTTAGCCTGGTGTTTCTCAAACACCAGGTGGAAGTATGTTCCATGGGACACCTGCATCTGAATCATTAGGGGACTTTCTAAAAATGCACATTCCACCTGAAACAGAATCTCTGAAGTTGGACCTCAAAATCCTGCATTTTCAGCTTTAGCAGATTGCCAGGTGATCCTCATACACATTGAGATGGACAACCATTGCCTTAGTATAGTTATGCAGCTCTACTTCCCATCTCTGTAAAAACAACATCTTAAGGTCACATAGCTTTCATCAGTGAAACAGCTTGCAGAATCAGCTTTTTGAATGTTAAGTTTTCTACATTTGCTTGCACCAGATGAGAAGAGAGAGCGATCACACAGCTGTTATATCCTTTAGCTGGGAGTCACAAGTGTGTGAGATCTGTGATTAAATTCTATGGACAAAAATTCTGACTTCTATTTTAATTTAAAACATTACCATTTAAAAATGAAATAATTGAAAAGCCCCATGTTTAAAAAAATATTATGTATTTAACATAACAAATAGATGATCTCTGATACTTATCTGTCCCTAATTAGTCTGCTTTTAATCAAAGCAATAAAAATACATGATTTAAAAATTGTTCAGAAGGCCTAAATAAAAAACCCTGTCTTTTCTGTCTCTACACAATGCCATTTTCCAGAGAACATCCCTTTTAGCCATTTCCACTTTTAGGTCTGATGTTACCTCTATGTGTTGGTTAGGATGTGTTTATCTAGAAGTAATTGAAAACCTGAATAAAGTGGCCTCAACATTTTAGATATTTATTATCTCACATCAAAAAAAGACTGAACATAGGTTGTTCTAGATCTCACTCAGCAGTAAAACAATTAAAAAGATTATTCTGTCTCTCTCTAGTTCCATGGGGTTATATTTAATTCATTATTGTTTCATCATTTTCTTGTTACCTCACGGTCACAAGATGGCTGCTCCTACTCCATCATCATGGATATATTCCAGGCAGGAGGAAGGACAAAGAATTGTTATCTTGCATCTGGGACTTTTATTAAGAAGCCCATTATTTATTAGGAGAACCCCATTAGACTTCCTCTTCTATGTCACTAGCTAGAACTGAGCCAAATGGTCTCCCTTAGGTGGGACATTCGTTACTTCAAGGGGAGCTTTGTAAAATCTCTTATACTAGGGGCCCTCATGTGCAGAAAAGGGAGGGTTTTTCTCAGGGTGGTGGTAGGTGTTTCTCACGGGAATATCATGTCAGGTAGGAGGCACAGATAGAGCATTGTGTGTGCGTGTGCGTGTGCGTGCCTGCACCAACAAGGGGATAGATAACATGCATTGCTGAGTAATACAGTGGCCGGTTGGTAGAGTTTGTTAGTGTCTCCTCTTGGGAACTCTTTCTCACTCCTTTTCTCCACTGTCCTTGCAATGGGTTCAAGGACAAATTCAAGACACATTCAGTGTCTGGGGTTGCCATGAGTTTCTCTGGAGCAGATGGGCTCTTTCTCTTGGTTACAGCCTCTTCCTGCTTACGTGGGGCTTCCTAGTTACATTCTGCCCATCCCAAGTTTTTGTTTAGAAATGTGTTAGCTTTCCTTGCTTGCTGATGGTCTTCCACCCATTGCCTTGGTGTTTGCTTTTCTATCACTTTCATTTTACTGCAGTCTAAGAGTAAGGTGATATGAAAGCTTTTGTACTAGTTTCATTTTGAACCCCGTATTATTTCTGAACTCTTTCTATGTCTACTTGACCTTCCTTTCCCTCACAGTGACTTATGGGTGCTTTTCAGAAAGATGGGTTGCTTACTTAGTTTTTTTTTTTTTTTTTTGCGGTACGCGGGCCTCTCACTGTTGTGGCCTCTCCCGTTGCGGAGCACAAGCTCCGGATGCACAGGCTCAGCGGCCATGGCTCACGGGCCCAGCCGCTCCGCGGCATGTGGGATCCTCCCAGACCGGGGCATGAACCTGCATCCCCTGCATCAGCAGGCGGACCCTCAACCACTGCGCCACCAGGGAAGCCCTCATCTCTGGTATTTCTTAACGCCCACTCCACTCTCAAGGCCAACTCACTTACTTGTCTTCCCCCCAACATGCCTCTGAGCACGTTGAAGGCAAAGGCTAAGTATTCTCTCTCTGTTAGTCTTCCTGGCTTGAGCCTTGCCACACAGTGTGTGCTTCATAAATGTTCATAGAATAAGTTCATGGCTGCATTCAAATTTCTTTCCCAACCGATTACATCCCTGCTCAAACTCCAGATGCTTCACTCAGTTAAGAGGGTATGCCTCAGTATTTTCTTAACTGTGCCTCTGAGTGCTCCAAAAATACCACCAGTAGAAGCACACAGCAACCTTGCCGTTTGCCTTTATTGCCTCCTGGTGACGTCTCTCCACCACTGCTGTCGTTTTACTGGACTTAACCTTTTTTAAAAAATTTTATTTATTTTTGGCTGCGTTGGGTCTTCGTTGCTGTGCCCAGGCTTTCTCTAGTTGCGGCGAGCGGGGGCTACTCTTCATTGCATTGCGTGGGCTTCTCATTGTGGTGGCTTCTCTTGCTGCGGAGCACGGGCTCTAGGCGCACAGGCTTCAGTAGTTGTGGCATGCGGGCTCAGTAGTTGTGGCTCGCAGGCTCTAGAGCACAGGCTCAGTAGTTGTGGCCCACGGGCTTAGTTACTCAGCGGCATGTGGGATCTTCCTGGACCAGGGCTCGAACCCATGTCCCCTGTACTGGCAGGTGGATTCTTAACCACTGCGCCACCAGAGAAGCCCCTGGACTTAACCATTATAGGAAGAACACAGGGTGACCCCCATCTATATTTAACTCCTTTATTTAATATACCTACACTGGTCAGATTTGCTCCTTAAAGTACAGAAAGAATAATGAGGTTTTCATGGGTCTCAAAGTCATGGAAATGCTGAGCTTTATGGTACCTTAGAAATAACCAGAACAAACGTTTCATCCAGGGATCAGGAAGCTCTGTGTGACCCGAGAGAGGGAAAGTGCTTTTCAGGGGCACACGGTGGGGTCAGTGGTAGAATTAAAGGAACGCCTGGCCCTCCAGATGCCCAATTCAGTGAGTGGTTTTTCTAGTTTGTCTAAGTGCATTCATACACACACATGCACACATGCACAGGAATATACTATTTTCCAGTTAATGAAATAGAAAATTGAACAAAAGTTTAACTACTTAGTGCTGACATATTTGAATTTATAAAGCTCTTTGAAGTTTTTTGTCTTGAGGTGCTCCAACAGGGATTTTTAGTGGGTGCAATATTAGCAATGTTTATGGGGAAACTCTTCATTATGTGTGACTGTCCCAAGCACTGCAGCCCATTTGGCATCCTTGGTCCCCTCCCACTAGAATGTCAGTAATGCTCCCTAGATGTTGTGACAGCCTGCAAAGTCCCTGCCTGCATTTCCAAATTCCCTGTATGGAGGCAGTATTGCCCAGCTGAGAACCACTTTGTGATTCTCAGAGCAAAGGAGGTAGAATGGGGCTGGTTATGCTGATTTGCCATATTTATTTCCAGTCTAGCCCACACTGTGGCCTACTCAGGGATGTTCGTGCTTGACCAGGAATCGTCAATGTGAGGGAGAGGTGAGAGAGGAAATTGAGGAACTGAGGCCCAGGAGGAAGGACAGGGGGAGGGAGAGCTTGTGAGGCCCCCAAAATCCTACAATCAAAAAAAAACACTACCTGCAGGAACCTTTCCTGTTACGAAAATTCCCAAGATCTGAGAAGGCAGGAACATGCCAAACTTGAGTAAGAAACATCTTTAAAAGTGCAAATTGAGTGAACCTTGTTAATGCTAAATGATAGGAAAGGCCAGGGATATGGCTTCTACAGTGCATGGCTCCTACAGTGCATGGCTCTGTTCAAGCTTTCCTAATGATTTGTCTCTCCTGTTGGGTTGCTGGGTTAGAAATGCCAATCATTTCCATAGAAGTGGAAACCAAGGCATCCCTCTGGGCAGAAGTGGGGAGCCATAACTATTTAAACAGGAACTGGGTGAGGAGCTGGCATAAGGCCTGAAAAGTTGTTATTGCTCAAAGAACCTGGGAACTGCAGAAGAAAGTCTGGATTTTGGCCAGGGTTAAGATGTCAGCGTGTTTCGGTCCTGTCTGACTTAACTTGAAAGGGAGGGGGAGGCACAGGTGATGGCTTGGTGAGGGTATCAGGTAGTAGGGGTCATCAGGGTGGGGTTGGGTGGGAGGACATTTTTAGGAAACTTTTCTTTTTTTTTTTTGCGGTATGCTGGCCTCTCACTGTTGTGGCCTCTCCTGCTGCGGAGCACAGGCTCCGGACGCGCAGGCTCAGCGGCCATGGCTCACGGGCCCAGCTGCTCCATGGCATGTGGGATCTTCCCGGATCGGGGCACGAACCCGTGTCCCCTGCATTGGCAGGCGGACTCTCAACCACTGCGCCACCAGGGAAGCCCTAGGAAACGTTTTTTTGGCTGTGGCCCGCGGCATGGAACCTTAGTTCCCTGACCAGGGATGGAACCCTTGCCCCCTGCTGTGGAAGCACGGAGTCCTAACCACTGGACCACTAGGGACGTTCCAGGAAACTCTTTTTTTAAAAAACTCTTTACTTGACGTACTTCACATTCCTGCAACTTTGTGTCCCTGTCTATCCCATTCCTTTCCTAGGAAAAACATCAAACTCTTTCAAGGTCTGTTAGATGGAGGTGTGTATGAGTATGTGTTTCTGAAAACACATACTTAAGGGTTGCTGTGAGAATGAAATAAATAAAAATTTGACGTTTTTTTCTCTGTTACTACATAGCCTCTGGACCAGAGAGACAGATTGCTTGGGTTTGAATCCCAGCTCTGCTCTGCCACTTATTAGTTCTTTTATCCTGGGAAAGTTATTTAAAGTTTTTGTTTTTCAGTTTTTTCACCTGTAAAATGTGAATAATAATAGTACCATAGGAATGAAGTGAAGATTAAATAAATATTTATGAGGTGTTAACAATATGAGGTCTTAAATTAGATGAATTACTATTTAAAATGTACATAATAAGCATTATTATTAGTATTTGTTAAATACAGTAAGATAAATTAAAGACACCTGCTCTCCATCCACTTTATTACCTTTCCTTCTTGTTGCAATTCTTTCAAACCAAAATTTCATGTTGGGTTTTGTTTGGATGAGAACTGTGGCTGAATATTAGAAGGGTGCTAAAGGGATAGAAAAAACAACAAAATGAAAAAAGATGGGACAGGAGGAAAAGATTGGCCAGTTGTGGCCTTAATTATGCAATATGTCTTGAGTCACCTGAGATGTTAGAAATAAAGTCATGACACATGAAGCATCTAGCTACAGACTTTTAGGTCAGGATGGAAAAGCAGGAGGGAGCATGCATGGCCAGAGGCGAGAGTAGGGCCTGAAGGATGTTGTGTTAGGGGAGAACACTTAGCTGTTTTCTGGAGGGTTTGGGGGAACATGGCCCTCTACTTGTAAGAAATCCTTTACCCAAAGTGCAGGACTCTATCCAGAAGAATCCAGTAGGCATTGGTTGTGTTGTTTCTAGGTCATCACAGAGCAAAGAAATATATGCATATTTACTAATCTGTTTTTATACACATATCTATAAATGTTTTTGTGTGTAACTATCTGTATGTGTATTAAGCTAAATGTGAATTCGTACTAATGTCTCCCACTAATCTATTACCACATGGATCATTCTAGCCTTCTTCCCTTGTTTATCTGTAACCTCCTCCACTTCAGCAGTGAGAAACCTGGCCCCCAGCGGCCTGCATTCATTCCCTTAAAGGTTTACTTCCAGCATACGTGTGGTTTCAAAATTGTTAACCTGCACTTCTGCGGGAAATACATTTATCAACTACAGTATGGTGCTTATGCACAGTTCCTTTTGCCTTCAGTCTTACAGATTCCATTCATTTCCAAAGTTACTTAGGTCAGCACCTTTTCCCTCTATCTCTTTCAGTAAAATTATTTCATACATTTGTAATACAGCTGTATTTTTGATTACATCTGCATTCTATCCACAGATTCCCTCAATACCCTAAATTATTATTTTTTCACTTGCATATACTAAGGTTGGCTCTTTGTGCCTTAAAGTTCTATGGGTTTTGATAAGTGTACAGTCATATATCCACAATTATAATATACTGAATAGTTTCAACACCCTAAAAAAATGCCCTATGCTTCACTTATTCAATCCTATCCTCCCCCTTGCCTGCTACTCCAAATCTCTGGCAACCATTGATCTGTTTATCATTTCTATAGTTTTGCCTTTCTCTAGAATGTCATATAAGTGAAATCATACAGTAGGTAGCCTTTCAGGCTGGCTCTTCCACTTGGCAGTAAGCATTTACAGTTTGTCCATGTATTTGTGTAGCTTGAGAGCTCAATCTTTCTTATTGCTAAATAGCATTCTTTTGTATGGATGAACCATACATTCATGCATGTTTATCTATTCACCAACTGAAGGACATCTTGGTTGCTTCCAGTTTTAGGAAGTTTAAAATAAAGCTGCTATAAACATTTATGTGCTATTTTTTGTGTGGATCCAAGTTTTCAAATCAGTTGGGTAAATACCAAGTACTGCAAATGCTGGATTGTATGGTAAGGCTATGTGAGCTTTATAAGAAACTGAGAAACTAGCTTCCAAATTGGCTGTGCCATTTTACATTTCCACCAGCAGTGAAAGAGCATTCCTGTTGCTCAGCATCCTTGCCAGCCACTGGTATTGCCAGGTGTTGGATTTTAGCCATTCTAGTAACTGTAGGGTGGTATCTCCCTGTTGTTTAAATTTACATTTCCCTAATGACAATTGATATTAAGCATTTTTTCATATGCAGTCTCATGCTTATTTATACACTTGGAGTTGGAAAACAGACTCTGTGGCCAGCTGATTGACCTAGATCTAGGATGATTGGTATCTGGACATTAAATTAGCTTCCAAAGATTGCAGCTGGTGATGAGGATATGTTTGAGAAGCTGGCAACAGGAAGGCATCCGAGCAGGTGAACAGTGATTGGAGCAGTTGCACCATGCTGAGTCTATAGTCAAGAATCAGGTAGGTGAGCAGCAGGCATCCTTTTAGGGCTCTGTTCTGTCTCTTCCTCTTGTACCAGATCCACATCCCACCACCACCTCCTCCTTTTCCTCTTAACACCTTTATGGAGGTATAATTGCCAGACAATAAGCGGAAGAAATATGAAATGTGCAATTTGGCAAATATTTATAATATAAATGCATATAAACCAGTGAAACCATTGCCATGATCACATAATGAATATATCCACCACTTGTAAAAATTTCCTCATGCTTTTCTATAACATCTTCTTCTTCCCTTTATCTGTTCCTCGTCACAGGCAACTACCTGTTTACTTTCTGTCACTATACATTAGTTTGTATTTGCTAGAGCCTTATACAAATGGAATTATGCAATGTGTATTCTTTTTTTTTTTTCCTGGCTTCTTTTACTCAGCATCATTATTTTGAGAAAATCAGCCATGTTTTGCATGTATCAGCAGTTCGTTCCTTTTATTGCTGAATAGTATTCCACTGTATGGGTCATGCTGCAATTTGTTTATCCATTTACTTGCTGATGGCTATTTGGGCTGTCTCCAGTTGGGGCTCTTCCATATAAAGCTTCATAGAAATGTTCATTTCTCTGTAAGTTCATTTGTGTGTAAGAAATGTTCATTTGTATGTAAGTCTTTATATGAATATATGCTTTCACTTCTCTCGTGTAAATACCTAGAATTGGAATGGCTGAATGATATGGTAGGTATATGTTTCAATTTTTAAGAAACTGCCAAATTGTTTTCCACAGTGATAGTAACATTTTCATCCCCGCTAGCAGTGTACGAGACTTCCTCATCCTCCACATCCTTGCAAAAGCTTAGAATAATTATCCACTCTAAATGTTAGTCATTATGATAGATGTACAGCGATATCTCATTGTGGTTATAATGTTACACATCTTTTCATGTGTTTATTTGCCATCTGTGTATCTTTTTTTAGTGAAATGTCTGTTAAGCAAACCTTTTGCCTAATTTTAAAAATTGGGTTGTTTGCTTTCTTATTAGTGAACTTTGAGAGTTCTTTACACATTCTAAACACAAGTTCTTTATCACAGATGAAGTTTTTGGCTTTTTAAAATATTTTCTCCCAGTATGTGGCTTTTTTTTCATTATCTTAACAGAGTCTTTTGAAGAGAGAAATTTGAACTCCTGATGAAGTCAGATTTAGCAATTTGTTCTTTTATGGATCATGCTTTTGGTTATGTATTTAAGAAATCTTTGCCTAATGCACAGCCACAATATTTTCTCCTGTATTTTCTTCTAGAAGTGTTATGGTTTTAAGTTTTACACTTAGGTACACAACTCATTTCAAATTAATTTTTGTATATGATGTTATATATGAAGTTACTTTTTTTGCATATAGATATTCAGTTCTAGCATCATTTGCTGAATAGACTGTCTTTTCTCCACTGAATTGCCTCTGTCAAAAATCAGTTGTCCATATTTGTGCAGATCTAATTCTAGACTATTCTGAGCCATTTATCTATCTTTATGCCAATACAACACTGTTTTCATTTCTAAAGCTTTATGATAAGTCTTGAAATCAGGTAGCCTTAACCCTTCAACTGTGCCCTTTTCTATGCCTCTCTTTCAGCATGGAACTCACTATATTGCCATCACTAATTGACACAACTGTTTCACCTAGTGGACCAGCAGCCCCTTATAGGCAGGAAGCATGACTTACTTGGTTTTTTAAAAAGTAATTAATTAATTAATTAATTTTTGGCTGCTTTGGGTCTTCGTTGCTGTGCACGGGCTTTCTCTAGTTATGGTGAGCGGGGGCTACACTTCATTGTGGTGTGAGGGCTTCTCACTGCGGTGGCTTCTCTTGTTGCGGAGCACGGGCTCTAGGCGCATGGGCTTCAGTAGTTGTGGCTCGCGGCCTCGAAAGCACAGGCTCAGTCAGTAGTTGTGGCGCACGGGCTTGGTTGTTCCGCGGCATGTGGGATCTTCCTGGACCAAGGCTCGAACCTGTGTCCCCTGCGTTGGCAGGTGGATTCTTAACCACTGCACCGACAGGGAAGTCCCCTTACTCTTTTTTTTTTTTTTTTTTTTGCGGTACGCAGGCCTGTCACTGCTGTGGCCTCTCTCGTTGCGGAGCACAGGCTCTGGACGCGCAGGCTCAGCGGCCATGGCTCACGGGCCCAGCCACTCCGCGGCATGTGGGATCTTCCTGGACCGGGGCACGAACCCGTGTCCCCTGCATCGGCAGGCGGACTCTCAACCACTGCGCCACCAGGGAAGCCCCCCTTACTCTTTTTTCAAAACATGAATTAGACCATGTCACTCCCTCACTCAACTTCCCGTTGGCATCCAGTCATGCTTGCATAGGGGCAGATCAGGGGAGAGACTTATTGGCCAAAGAAAGGACTTTGGATATTTTATTTTAGTTATTTTTCTGTCTCTTTAATTTCAGTCACTACCACTCCCCAGTCATACTAGTCTCTTTGCTTCTACTCCACATACACGAAGCACATTTTCATCTTGTGGACTTTGCATTCCCCTCCCCGCTGCCTGGAAAGCCCTTCCTCTGAGAGACACATGACTTGCCCCTTTTTTTCACTGAGGTCTTTGCTCACATGTACCCACAGAGCCAAGGCCTTTCCTGACTGCTTTGTCTGGAGTGCCTTTTCTGTCATCTCTATGCATCCACCCTGATTTGGTTTTCTTCAGAGTGCTCTCCTCTGTCTGACATGATACGTCTTAGTACATATTTATTAGTTTCTTTGCAGTTTATTTCCTTCCCTAGAGAGTGAGACCTCTGTGAGAGAAAGACTTTGGTCTGCTTTCTTCCCGGTTGTTTTCTTTTTTCCGTGTTCAGCATCGGGGATGGTGACTGGCACATTGTGGATACTTAAAAAATAAATCTTTGTAACTCATTTCTTACTGAAGTAGCTGGTGGATAGGAAAGTGTCTGGAGGAAGGTTAACATAGCAAGTCAGACTGCTATTCTTAGAAGGGTTTGCTTGCAGGGTTGGCCCTTGGCTGGCATCTGGGAACTTGGATTTCAGGTGAGCTCCCACCACTCCTAGAACCGACCAGAGTGACTCAGGCTGTCTAAACTGTTTGTACAAACAATGTGGTTTATGCTGAGCGCCTGCTTTCCTTTGAGGAAGGAAAATCGAAATGGTATTGCTAAGAGCGCTTTCTAAAGTGGAGCGAGGGGGCGATTGAGGAAGTGTGACTTATGCATGTTGTGTCCGCCTGGCTGCAATCTGATCTTTTGACCACTTATTGTCCTAACAAAGGCACTTAGTGTCCAGAGCATCTGCCAGAAACTCAAGATACTTATTGAATCCTTACCCTAAAATAACTTGTGACAGCCTATCTAGTATTTGGACCCTTATCTTAAAATAACTCATGATTCCTTAAGGACAAACATTTCCTGACTCATGTCAGAGTCAATCACAGTTCTTGCCAGGCAACTTTAACAACCTGGTGACTTCTGTCTTTGAAGGCCCCTGACTCCTTCTCTTTCCTGAAACACTCTTTTGGTTTTATCAGAATCTTGTGTCTCCCAAATTGTAATTGTTAAGACCCCAGATAAACTCTTATTTGCAGCCTTCTGTTTCATTCTTTTTTTGGTTGACACCGTCTGGGATTTTGATACAAGCTACTCGGAGAGTGCCTGTGTGACCAGCCCCCAGTAAAAGCCCTGGACGCCGAGGCTCAAATAATTTTCCTGGTAGAGGACATTTCACATGTGTTGTTGTAATTTGATGCTGAAAGAATTAGGCACATCCTGTGTGACTCCACAGTGGGAAGACTCTTGGGAACTTGTGTCTGGTTTCCTCTGTACTTCACCTCATGCACCTTTTCCCTTTGCTGATTTACTTTGTATCCTTTTGCTGTTGTAAATCATAGTCATGAATATGACTATATGCTGAGTACTGTGAGAAGTTCTCCTAGTGAATCGTTGAACTTGGGGAGCCTTAGGGACTCCCAATGCAGAAAGGTTTTTTGTTTTTGTTTTTTTTTTGCGGTACGCGGGCCTCTCGCTGTTGTGGCCTCTCCCGTTGCGGAGCACAGGCTCCGGACGTGCAGGCTCAGCGGCCATGGCTCACAGGCCCAGCTGCTCCGCGGCATGTGGGATCTTCCTGGACCGGGGCACGAACCCTCATCCCCTGCATTGGCAGGCGGACTCCCAACCACTGTGCCACCAGGGAAGCCCAGAAAGGTTTTTTTTAAAAAAATGGAAATTGAACAAATGGTCAACATGAAGGAGCCTTTTCAGCAAGAGACAAGTACCCAGTCATGGAAACTAGGGCCCAGGAGCAGCTCTGCCGTCACTGGAAGGTCTCAGGGATGCAGGTGAGACACCAATCTGAGATGATCTAAGACCCTGGAAGAGGCTGGACGTTTTTAGCAGTAATATAGTGAGCTTGGTTGCTGGTTCCAGATCCTATGTTGTTAAGAGGATTAAGAGTTCGTTCATGTAAAATGAGGGGTTCACCTTTCAGGAGCCCTATGTGCTAGCTCTGTGCTAAGCACTCACAAGGGAACTGCAAAGTTGGCTTTGCCAAGCTGCTGAGCCCTGCACTGTGGATTTTGGGTCTCCATGCTCCTTCACAGAGAGGCCACGTTTGCACTGGGGCCTGAAGTGGCTGAATATCACGTAGGGACTAAGGGTGCCAGCTGTGAGGCCTGGCTAGAGGGGAAGAAGCAGATGTCTGGGCAGCCACTCTTGCGGGGAGCACTGCAGATGAACAGAAGTCTGAGTCCTTCAGGGATCTCATCCATTCTAGGGATCCGTCTGGTGATTCCTGTCTCCTCCACTGGTTCCCAGTATCAGTTGCCCCTTCCTCACACTGGGCTTCATGACTGGGCTCTGTCTTTTTCCTTCTATTGAAATTCAGATGACACATATGAAATCTTCATATAGACTGATCGAATTTTTAGCATTGCAGGAGGAGTTAGGGCTGCAAGATCCTATGTGGTGATGGAGCTGAATCAGGGAGGGGACAGCTTCCCAGTTAGATGGCTTGGGGGCCAGGGCGTCTTGGTCTCTCCAAAGTTGTTCTGTGTGGTACTCAGTAATGGCTAGTTCTCTGCTTTCTCTTTTTCTGCCCTGAGGACTGAGGAATCCTTAGGTTGAGATGGCAGAGCCATTAGATTCAAGGATTCAGGATCACAAAGTGGCTACACGGAGGCCAGATGCCCTGGAAAAGCTTTCAGTCCTGAAACAGACTTTTGTAGGAGAAAAAAAAACAACAACAAAATTTTGCTGTGAGATTTTGGAGTTTGTTAACCAACAGAGCTTACCCTAGCCTGACTAAAACACCTGTTGGCTCAATCTGTTTTGCTTCCCATCCTTGCACCCCCAATTCACACCCCCCTCAAGCCATGCTAACTATCCTGTTACCATTCAATTGCCAAATTTTAGCCGTTTTAACCAAGCCTTCCATTAACCCCTTTGTCATAAGGACATAAGGAAGTGATTTTGTTATGGGGGAAGGTGAAGAGGCCACCTTTTGTTTAATTAGCATTAAAAACTTTCTAAAATCACAAATTATACTCTTCTGGTCCGATGAATGACTGAGTACTTAATTAATCCACAAAGCAGTTGTATTCCTGTGAGTCAAGCAGTCCCCAGGAATGTCAGTGTGCTACAGAAGACAGCTTTCTCTCTCTGTCATTTCCCCACATTATTGAGTCATCATCTGAATAATGAGTTGATGAATTCACATTCTCTGTCCACCATCCATCCAAAGCGGGGGGGGGGGGGGGGTGGGGGGGTGGGAGGTGGGAAGCATCATCACCTCACTTTTAATGGTTCCTCTCTTTTAATGTCTTCTTTTTTCACCCACTTTTCAGGCAGCTCCTTTTCATATGCTAACAAGCATAGATTAGCTTTAATAGCCTCTCTCATTAACTGTCTGACCAGAGTAAAAATATGTCTTGAGAGACAGATTATCCTTCCACACGCCTCTGATAACCTCAAGACACTGTGCAGGATCTCTAGGTCTGCGACCAAACCCGAATACAAATTGCTCTTTTCGAGGTATGTGGCTCTGCTCTTAGAGTAACTATAATCTCAGCATGTCAATTTTGACATTTCAGTTAGTAGGCATTGCACATGTTTTATAAGGTAGGGAATTATTAATGGTATGGAAGGGGAGACACAGAAATATCACCCAATGTCATTTACATCTCTTCCATCAAAAGGATGGGCAGCAATCCATCATGGGAGATTTAAGTGCCCTCCTGCCAGGGGTGAAAACAGAGACAACAAGAACAGTATTAAACTAAATGACCCCTTAAGGCCCTCTTCACTTTTAGGAGCTGTAAGTGATTTCAGATAATCTCCTTATATTCGAGGAAACCAAGACCCACTGGGGTGATAACAACCCTTGTGGTGAGGTGCGTCCAGATTCTCTGTTTCCTTCAACATTTAGTGACTTGATCACCTACCATGTGCTAGGCTGGGTCTACCATGGTAGCAAACATAGTGTTCCTGACCACATAGGGCTCATGCCTAGGTTTTCATTTATATCTCTCCTTACATCACAACAAATAGTTTCAAATTTAGAAGTACTTTCATTTCTAGACCATTCTTAACTCTGAGCTGCAAGGATGGCCTAATATTTTCTATACCTTGGTATTCTTTCCTTAAAAATAATCACTCCTTTAGTTTAAGCATTTCCTCTCTACCCGGTGTTATTTATCAATGCACAATCTCTTGGGAGGGAATATATATAAAATCATTAACCTTTTATTGTTAATTGTTTTTTCATATCATTTTTATGGATGAGAAAACTGAAGCTCAGCTTAAATGACACGTCCATTTTCTGGTAAATATGTGAATTGAAATCCAGTGCACATCTGGCTGATTCTAAAGCCCTCACCATCTTCTCTATAAACTGCTGTAATGGTCTAACTCTGCACGTTCTTGGGGAATACTTTCTGGAACATCATACTAAATAGAGAATCTGCTTGTTCCCTTAACTTTTTTTCCAGGGCATTTTCTTTTTTTTTTTAGTTAACTTTGGGGAATAGGTGCAATGAAATGGTAGGGGTATTAACTTCTCTCAAGGTAGAAAAGAATGGTTTCAAGGTGAAAGGTACAGGAGAGTTGGAAGCCTAGGATTCTAAATCTGTGAGTAAGAAGGATGACCAAAGAGGTGAGACTGTTTGAGAACTACCCACAGTGAGTGAATTCTGAATGGCATGATGTAGGTTGTTGCTATGACACCAAAAAATTCCATATTCAGTGCAATGGGATCCCCGTTTGTGTTCTTAAAAAATTAAAGCAGTTTTATGGATATTAAATGTTTAAGTGACTCCAGCAGCTAGAAAGAAAAATCATCGTATGAATAAAACAGGCCAGCGCCTGATTGCTTGCATGAAAAGTATTTGAAAAATGTGTTTGCAGAGTTGGGGCTTGGCAGCTTTTGTTTTATGGTATGCAGTGATAGGAGGCAATGGATGAATGAATATATAAATGATTGTAGGCAAACTACGGAATGTAAAAATTGTGAGAGGGAAAGGGAATTTCTTCAATACATTTTTCCTGAGCATTTATTATGAGCTCAGCAACAGGCAGGTCTTCCCGGACCGTGCAGAAGTAGCCCCTGGTATGGGCTCTGGCTTCATCCTTTTCTCATATATTAGCTAGGATGGCATTTACGTATTTGGCTATGTATCGAATCAACCATGAGATTCTAATGTCTTAACACAGTAGATTTTTAAAAAATCAGGTTCATTGAGAACAAATTTATATGTGGTGAAATTCACCCTTTTTAAGTGTACAGATCAACGGGCTTTGACAAATATTTGTAGTTATATAGTCACCATTACAATTAAGATATAGAAAGTTTCTATCACCCTAAAAAGTTCCCTTGTGACCCTTTGGAGTTAAACCCCTCCCCCACCCAGAAACTGACAACTACTACTCTGATTTTGTTCCTATGATTTTGCCTTCTCCAGATTATATCAATATTATATTAATGTTACTATTATATTAATTAATATTATGCTAACAGAATCATACAGCATATAGCTTTTTGTGTCTGCCTTTTTAAACTTAGCATAATGCTCTTTGAGATTCATCCACCTTTGCATGTGTCACTGATACATTTCTTTTTATAGCCGGGTAGTATTGCATTGTATGGATATGCCACAATGTATTTGTCCATTTACTAAAGAACGTTTGGATTGCTCCTGTTTTTAGCTACTATGAAGAAAACTTCTATAAACAGTCACGTGCAGATCTTTATGTGGATAATGAAATAAATGTTTATTTATCATTTATGTAAGTGTTTAATATGGGCTTTCACAATGGACAAACAGCTTTTCTCTCCCCCTGTTTGCTAACGTGGGAATCTAGGCATCTTTCATCTTGTGGCTCCCTAACCACCTAGGGCCTTGAACCTCTTTGTTTCCAGCCATTGGAAAGGAAGGGGACCTGCTTCTACTATTCAAGCCCAGAAAGGACGCACCTTAGTCTTGTTTGTATTTTACTGGTAAGAAGTGGATATGTGGCCACCCCAGGATGCAAGGAGCTGGGAATTTAGCCCCATGAACCACTTTATATTATGGACAGGGGTACATGGATTTTTGGTGGACCCATATCTGTTGGTAACGTAATTTATTTGTGCAGCAAGTATTTATTGAGAGCCCAAGCACTGAGCTAGGTGTTGGAGATAAAGCAATGACAAAACAAACGAGGAAAGAAACCAAAAGCTCAAAACAAAAAAATTCAGCCCTTAGTATCTTGAGTTTACAGTCTGGTAAATTTCAGGGGATTATCTTGTTTTTATATCCTGAAAACAGTCAGTAGGAATGAAAGTGCCTAATCAGAAAGAGTGGGGTATGGAATAGATATGGTAATTATAAAATGAAGATGAAAGAAAAATCATGGCAGGTGGGTCAGAGAAGTCACCCTGGAGGAGGTAAGATTTCATCTGAGTTCTTAAGGATGTTAGCAGTGTAGGTAGGTGGCTGGGGGTAGAACGGGAATTTCAAAGGAGATAAATGATCGGAGAAAGGGAATAGAAGTAGCGACATGCCTTGGGTATACCTTGCTGGAGGCGGGTAAAGACGTTTACCTGAATTCTCTGCTTTGTTAAGATGTCTGCATACTGATCTTTACGCTCCACTACAAAGATCATTTAAGTTGCTTTCTAAGGAAGTTATGTTCAGTTTGACTGTCTTAATGGCTGCTGCTCTGTTTTATTGATAGTGATTGAATGTTTTAAAATGACTGTTTTAAAGTAATTGAATACCCCATGGTGGTAAAATTTTCCATTGAATTGAATAAGTAGTTCTATTGCTTAGTGGGTGTTTCCTAAATATTAATAGCATTTTTCTAAACAAATTAAGCTATCAAGAAGAAGGTTGCTTTCTTTCCTTTAACAGAGCAGTTTAGAGAGAACTATTCTGACTACAAATTAAATCAATGACTGTGTAAATCTGGAGATTTATTAGTATGGTTTATCTCATATGTCATTGTGTTATTTAGATGTAGTGCGGAAAATAGAAATCTCTGATAGGTATTTCAGACAGGACGAGATTTAACACAGGAAATTAGGTGCTTATAAAATTATTCAAATGGTGGTAGCAGCAGCAATCTGGGGTCCACTGCTGTAGCTGTGATCTGGAAGTCAGGAAACTGTTGCTTCTCTTGCAGCCAAAGCTGCCACCCCCATGACACAGCAGGTGACAAAAAGTGGTCTCTAGAGTTGAGACAGTACTTGCAGCCTCTGAAGAATGCCTCCACCTTGTTTGCAGGAGTTTATCTTGCTCCTAGAGCATATATTTCATCCAGATTCTTAGATCTAAGGCAGTCTAGGAAATGTAGATTTTAGTCTGCTTGTGATTTAGAGTGAACGTAGAAGGGGCTGGGGTAACATTACTAAGCACCAGCTGACAACGCTTAGTCCAATTATATTTATTTTTCTGGTTCCCTCACTTCTCCTCTGTCTTACTTTATGTCAGCTAAAGAGAAAATTTTATATGAAAGACCATAGAAAAAGAGATACTGAAGTCATTATTATTATTGTTATTAATTTTAAATATGAGAACTCATATTCCTATCTGATTACATTCCTATAAAAGCCAGTATTAAAAGTAATAATGGGGCTTCCCTGCTGGCGCAGTGGTTGAGAGTCCGCCTGCCGATGCAGGGGATGCGGGTTCGTGCCCCAGTCCGGGAAGATCCCACATGTCACGGAGCGGCTGGGCCCGTGAGCCATGGCCGCTGAGCCTGCGCGTCCGGAGCCTGTGCTCCGAAGTAATAATGATTCTCAGTTTATCATGGGACTATTACATAGCGTCAGATATTCTGCTTCCTGGACCCACTGGATTTCTCATGCATTGCCTTGGCTGTGCTACTCACACACATTTGTTGCATCTTCCCCAAATAATTTAAAATCAGCAATTAATGAGATACAGACATTTTACTGAAGATGTAGTTGTAAGATGGGAAAGAGGATTCATATTATATCCTATTTAATAAGACTACTTGGTAAATCACTGTGTCTTCCCATCAAAGTTCCTCTTCCCCTAGCCTGCTTCCCTCCTTCCCTGGGAACCTAGGAATACTCTCTGTTGTGTCAAGAAATGTAGCCAACACCCTCCGCTTACCTATCTCTACCACTCAGCAAAACAAAAGCTGGACAGTTAGCAGAACTGTCACTATCAGTTGTTCCTGAAGCATGGTCTCTTGCCTGGAAGGTGGGCAAATAATAGAGGTTTCTTTTTATTGGGTTGGCCAAAAAGTTCGTTTGGTTTTTCCATATCTTACAGAAAAACCCAAACAAACTTTTTGGCCAACCAAATACCTTATACCCTAAGTGGCTTTTCAAAGCACTCATCCAACAAAATAGTATGTAATAGCAAAATGCCATTCTAAGAAAATGTGTTTTCTTTCTTTTATTGTAGTTATTGTAAGACTTTTTTTCCCGTAGAGCAAGGGTCCAATAGTCAACATTTTAGAGAAATTATCATAAACTATAATTAATAGTATACTAGAAATAATAATTTTATGGCATAAATCTTTTTAAAGTGTAAAGTAATTAAACAAAGCAATATAAAAATAATTAAAATATGATTTAACTTATATACTGTGACATATTTATATTTAAAACTTTTCTGGTTTAAAGCACTTTTATGTCTCTGATCCTATTTCAACACTACAATAATGTTATAAATACACAAGTATTATTATTTTTTATTGAGAGGTGTACAACATAATGATTCCATATTTGTATATATTGCAGAGTGATCACCATACAGAGTTAAAGACGTTTTTTCCTGTGATGAGAACTTGTAATATTTATTCTCTTAGCAACTTTCCAATATTCAGTACAGTACTATTAACTATAGTTGCCATTGCTGCACAGGTCTTATTTCTTAACTAAAATTCTATGCCTTGGAGTAATGAATTCTGAGGCTATAAAAATTGTGGCCAACTTATTTCCTTTGTTCACTAAGGGGTATTATGAGGCACATTGCCTCTGTGTATTTCTTCTTTATATATCGTATCTGATAGTCCCAACCCTATCCAGTTCCATAAAAATAGTGGAAATAATAAAAATACCCAATTTTGACTGCCTATTTTGTGCCTTTGCTTTAGAGATACTACTGGAATCCTCAAAACATTACAAGATACATAATATAGTATATGTACATACGTGTGGAGGATTATTCAACTTGTCCCAGAATAGAATTTGTAAATACTGGAAATACTATTCAAACCCAGAGTTTTTGTTCTTTCTTTATCTTATTTCCTATATCCTATAAGCAGACACACAATGGTTCAATTTAATTTAACAAATAGTTATTGGATATTAATAACATCTATCTAATTTGTGGGACCCAATTCAAAATGAAAATGCAGGGCCCTTTGTTAAATTGTGAAGAATTTCAAGATCAATACAGCTGAGCATTAAATCGAGCACAGGGTCCTCCTAAGCACAGGGCACAGCTCAGGTGCCCAAGCTGGTCCCGGGTGCTGGAATATGTGACAGCCACCGTGCCAGGCTCTGTAGATACAAATAGGAGTAACATACCATTTTCCTGCTTGGGGAGCTATCAGTTGTGAGTGATTTGGGGGGAGTTTCTTCTTTGGAATCACTTATAGAGTCTGCATTATATTCTCTTGACTATCCTCAGGGGTGACAGATCTTTTCTTTCTGAGGGATAAGATTTCTCGAAATAGCCAGATTCACATGGCTACGAGCTTTGTCTGTAACTTGAGAGAACAGCCTCGGTAATTAGTAATAAAGCCTTTGGTTCTAAACAAAATGTGATTCTGTAAGAAGGAAGCTTGATTTTCTTGAGAGACCCTTGACCTAATAAAAAGGCTCCGAAAATACTGGCCTTGAGGACCTGTGAACCAGGAAGCATTCTCAGAATAGGCAGACTGTATTGAGAGCAGTGCTGATTTGATCTCTGCTAGTCGGCAATAGAAGTTAAAAATCTTATCAGTTTCAACACCTTAAAGTCATGCTTTATATGCTTCGGAATTGTTACCCTGGTATTTTCCTTTAAAAAAAAAAAATCCCCCTTAGCCGTATGAGTTGTGATAAACCTAGCTTCACTAGAGACTGGTAATGTTGCAAAGAGACTAGTTCAGGAATGAAGATGAATGCACAGATCTTGTGAAATGATGAAACAGTAGAGTTGGATGGCATCCTTCGAAGTTATCCGGGCTTTGGAAACTGTCTCTCGCTAACGAGGTCAGGGATCAAATGTGGCATGTTTGGTAACGTGCCTTGCAAAGAGGAGCACTAGAGAAACATAAGGAACGATGTCGCCTCTTCTCATTTTATGAAGGACAAAAACGCATCTCTCCAGAGCTGATCATCTGTCTTCTGACTCTTTGCTTCTCAAGGTCAAGCTTTTATGGGCTGGGTCCTGCTGGACCACTGCTGGGGTGTTTAGTTATAACCCAGCTGCTGTCTTCTCACCACTCCAGGAGAGGAGCCAGGCCTTTTTATTTTCTGGTTGATGAATGGGACCTGCCTAATCCCTTGGCTTCTCCACTTTCTTCCTCTGAGTTAGAGGCCGGATGACTTACATTATATATCGGGTTAGCTCTGAACAAGGGGTGGGCTGGGAGAATGAAATGAAGAATGGCCTCAGTTGTTCTAAGGTTTATTTTCCCAACCAGGCAAGGGAGAACAGTTTCTCTAAATAGGTAGGGACATCATCAGTAGCTTGGGCAGCTGTCAGTTTTAATCAGCCAGTGATGCAGGGTCTGTCTTTAAACGATTAGAACCTGAGTCTCAGGTCAGCCAGGGAATCGCAAAATAATCATCATCATTCCAGTTACGAGGTTCTCTCTCTCTCAATCTCTTTCATGCTTTATACAAGCACTTTGGTTGAAACAGGTTGTGAACCAAAAGACCAAGAGCATTCCTCTGTTTACTTTGTGGATGTGTGTGTGTGTGTGTGTGTGTGTGTGTGTGTGTATGTGTATGTGAATGGCTATGATATTCATAGTCTGGAGGAATGTGCTATTGCTCAGTTAAAAGGAAAGAAAAATAACTCCCTCACATCCTTTTATTTGTTTCATCATCAATTTTAGTTTTATTCATTATTGTAAGATATCAGGAATTCTTGAGGTGAAAATGCAGTGTCAACTAGTTCAACCTTTAACAATTTGAGAATTTTTATTTTTTTTTTGAACAGTAAAATCTGGTCTGCAGGATGTCTTGCCATCAGTTTACAAGTTTCTCCCCAATCTCATATTTGTAAAATTACTCTTCTATAGCTTGAATCAATGCTTCAGACTTTTTTTTTTTATAAAGCATTTAGTTAAGTACCCCTGGTTTTCAAATTTTTTATCTTTGTCATGAAAGATTCAAATAACACCAACTTGGAAATCTTGGCTTTGAGAATTTGATTTTTAATAGGAAACAACTGGCTGAATGATCCCCTCCTTTTTCCAAATAAACTGATTTCTTAGGCTATCTAGAGAGTTTTATTTCTCTTTGATTTCCCTTACCAGTTTCTATCTTATCTCTCTGGATAATCAAATCCCCATAAATGTAAAAGCCTTCTCTTTTGAAGTTGCTGCCATTGAAACCCTGACAGCCTTCTTATCTCTGCGCTGAGCTGCTTCCTCAGCCTATGCCGCCCCATTGAAATGTATCTTTTCTTTCTTTCTGTTACGACCCAACACTGAAGTTACAGTGTATAATATTCGGGGATATGATGGTTGTATATATGTATATTAAAAAAAATTTTAATTATTTATTTTTTGGCTGTGTTTGATCTTCGTTGCTGCGTGTAGTCTTTCTCTAGTTGCGGTGAGTGGGCGCTACTCTTCATTGTGGTGCGCGGGCCTCTCATTGCAGTGGCTTCTCTTGTTGCGGAGCATGGGCTCTAGGCATGTGGGTTCAGTAGTTGCGGCACGTGGGCTCAGTAGTTGTGGCTCGCGGGCTCTAGAGCGCGGGCTCAGTAGTTGTGGCACACGGGCTTAGTTGCTCCACGGCATGTGGGATCTTCCTGGACCAGGGCTTGAACCCGTGTCCCCTGCATTGGCAGGTGGATTCTTAACCACTGCGCCACCAGGAAAGTCCAATGGTTGTGTAAATTTAATTTAAACTTGCATATTTTGATAGACTGAGTTAACAACCTCACTGATAAGGATTTTATATCAGTCAACCAATCAAAATATTTGCTTACCTGCTGATAAGACAGGAGGCTAAGTCACATATTAGGAGGAGCCATGAGGCATGGTCCTTAGTTGCTTTTGAGAAAGGTTTGCATTCTAGTACATGCACCCCTAGAGGCTTGAATTGCCTCCCCAGAGCTCCAGGGAGAGGGGACTGTTGGCTTCTTTGCATCACTGTGCTTTGCTTCTGCTGTAGCATCTTCACACAGTGTGACATTTGTGGTTGTTGGTTCCTCTCCCTATACTGTCAACTCTCATTTATCTTTGGATGTTCAGCAACTAGCACAGTGTATAGCACCTTCAGTACTTCCATCTGGATGATTGATGGAGAGAATGCATGTCTAAGTATTCTGCAAGTTCGCTTTTACCCAATTCTGAGCTAATACTCACCATGTAGAGTCCTGTTAAATTCTAGTCCAGTATAATCCCTGGCAGAAATTAAATTCATGATTCTGTCTCTTTTTTAGATAGAGGTGCCAGAGATTTTCCTAGGCTGCCTTTAGGTAGAATTACTCTATCACACCCATCCTTGCCTCTTTCCCAGCCCAAGGCAAGCAAGTTTATGTTTGATGCTTTATTCTCTTTTGGAGAAATTGGGTTTTATTCTTCATAAAAGAGGATGGCCTGCACTATTTTGGATTTCAGGGCCAAAGGGAGTAGTATACAGATCCTGAGAAGGATGGCAAAGGGGAGATGATTAGAGCTGTGTTCCTTTTGATAGCAGATTCCTGAGGCTATCTGGTTTCTAAGTCTGGTTTGAAACCCAGGGTGTTGAAGAGGGGACAGTACTGCAGTAACAACATCACACCCCTGCCTGTTCTTCAGATGAAGTAAGGGCCTCTGTCTCCCAGTGTTCTGGGGAACAGCTCCCCTGGCCTGTGGTTTGATCCTCCCTAGTGTCTATGCTTTGAAGAAGATGCCCGCTAATCTGGCCACTTCTTCCATGTCTGAGGTTTGGTGCAGATAGGTGTAAATCTCCCCAGTTACTAAGGTGTGGGTTCTGCTTTATCAATGTCCTCTTCATTTATTTGAAGGTACTTCTCACCAATTTCATGATGCATATATAACTTTGGGACTGGGGTTTATACTTCCTATTCTGTGGGTGGGGTGAAGAACAATGGTGAATTTTGAGCTAGAGTGATTAGTAAGTGGAAACGCTTATTAAAATTGATCACAGGGCTTCCCTGGTGGCGCAGTTGTTGAGAGTCCGCCTACCGATGCAGGGGACACGGGTTCGTGCCCCGGTCCGGGAAGATCCCACATGCCGTGGAGCGGCTGGGCCCGTGAGCCATGGCCGCTGAGCCTGCGCGTCCGGAGCCTGTGCTCCGCAGCGGGAGGGGCCCCAGCAGAGAGAGGCCAGCGTGCCGCAAAAAAAAAAAAAAAAAAAAAAAAAAAAATTGATCACGTCATTTCAATAGAATTAAAAGAAGGACTTTTTTCTTGCAGCAGAATAAACATTTATGAGCACATAAGCTGCACCAGCCGTGCATGCTTCTAACAAAGGGAGTTTTTGCCTTTAGTATCCAATGCCTTCGGTGTCCGTTCTGCAAATATTTGCTGCCTGTATTTACTCTCCAGCACCTCAGTATTTTCTTCATTTCTTATTCTTTTTATGGTCACATCTACTCATAAGAGAAGGTGTGAAGTTTGTTTCTGTCTGTTGGTTGATGAAACTTTAAACTGAGGAATCTTTTCTAGGAGTGCCTGTATTTTAGCAAGCACAGACCTGTAAATCAAACAATTAGAGCTCAACACATGAATTTTTAAGTGCTGGCTAGTGAAGTCTAAGATATTTTGGAGTCATTGGATATTTTGGTTCTGAATCTCCTGAAATGTGGTGAATCATCCACCCCAGCAGAATGATTTGGGATATCACTGGTCAGTGATATTGTTTAAAGCTTTCATTGATGTCAAAGTATATTTTACAGGAGTTGATGTTAAGTATCTCCCATGACATCAACCTTTGTAGTAAAGAATGAGCCTTGAAATGGGTCTTTTGTGAAATGGCAGCCCTAAATCTCACATCCTCTTTATCACTGAGCCCAGTGGCTGGAACTGAAGCCTGGAGAGGTCCACAACATTTCAACCTGGTGTTCATGTTTGAATCCAACTTGACTTCATGAAGTCCATGCTGGTTATGGGGAGGGGGTACTAGGTGGCCCTCCTTCTGGCTAATATTTGGATCTCTCAGGTTAGGGACATTAAAATGGCATGAAGGAAGGCAGGAAGTGTTAGGAGGAGAAATCCTTAGTTCGATGCATTAATCAACCCCCTTTTGTCCACTGGACCCACCAGCAAAGGTCTGCTCCTTGTTACTATGTGGGATGTCTCTAGGAGGTTTCAACTGAGCCTGTTGAACCTTTTCACTCCATTGGTTTAGTCTTCTTCATAGACTCTTGCTGGGGGTTCGGTCTATCCCAATTGGACATGAAGTTTCCAGGTGCCCCTTCATGCATGAAAACTTCAATTCCCCACAGCAAACCAGCCCAAGCGCCTGGGCGCTCAGCCCCGAGAGAAACCGGGAGCACTACTTACCCAAAGGAAGAAGTCAGACCAGAGGCAGGAAGCAGAGTAAGGTAATTGTATTACTTTTCTATTGCTGAGTAGCAGCTTAAATCTATACAACTTTTTTATCTCAGGTTCCATGTATCAGGGGTTGGGCATGAGTTAGCTGGGTCCTCTGCTCAGGGTCTCACCAAACTTAAAGTGTTGGCTGGGGCTGTAATCTGATTTAGGCTCAGGATCAACTTCCAGGGTCACTAGCTGTTAGCAGAATTCAGTCCCTTGTGGCTGCAGGACTCAAGGCTGTTTGCTCCTTCAAGGCCAACAGGCAAATCTCCCTGACTTCAAGGAGGGAAAGGGCTCACTTAATTGGGTTATGCCCACCCAGGATAATCTCCCCCACTTAAAAAAAATCTCCCTTTTTATTAACTCAAAAAAATCAAAGCTTAATTACATCTGCTAAATTCCTTTGCTTTATAATGTAATAATCACAGGAGTGATTCCATCATATTCATAGGTCCTGCCCATACTCAAGGGCAGGGCCTTAGCGAGGGCTTGCATGCCAGGAAATAGTGGCTCTTTTAGGGACCGTCTTAACATTCTGCTTATGAAAATGATGAAAAGGGCATGATCCTGGGAGTCAGATGGTCCTGGGTTCAACTCCTGCCCTTGGTCTTTCCTATCTGCTCAGTAACACTGGTTTTCTGATACCTGACCTATCAAATGAGGATAGTCATGCCTACCATGCAGTCTTGTTGTAGAGATCTGAGGCAGTGTGTGTAATGATCTAGCACAGCAAGTCCCCCATCAGCAATGTTACTATGATTTAATTGTTGCAGAAAAGTTTTTGAAAGGCTTTGGAATATTGAGTAACGTTGGCAAGTCCATGTAAAGAATGAGGATTTACCAAGTAATAACTGGGTAATTTCACATTTATTTTTATGTTTTCGGTTAGTTCAGCCTAAACCACAAAATTCAAAGAAGATGTGAAAATCCGGCCCAGACATTGCAAACTTTAAGCATCTGATGATAAGGATAGATAGAAGGAAAATGATTTTCTTATTTTTGTAATAGAGTATTTTTTCTATTTATAGAAGTAAAATATGCAAATTATATAATTTGGGAGCTACATATAAATACAAAGAAGACAATCAATATTAACAGTTGGTTTGTTTCCTTCCAGTCTTTTCTCCTTGCAAAGTTTATATTATTAGTATCTTTCTATGCATACAATTACAGATCCTTCTTATTCATAGTACCATTAGATCATAAGCAGGTTTCTTCTCTTTTGACAACTTTTAAATTAAAACCATCATTTAAAATGGCTACACCCTTCAGAAGTTGTATAGATTTAAGCTGCAATTTTATATTAGTTTGTGTGGTTATTTGATTAATGTCTCTCCTCCCCAGCTGGAATATAAATTCCATAAGAATAGGAACCAAGTCTCTTGTGCATCATTGTTGTATCCCTAGCACCTAATAGTACCTGGCATGTGACAGATAAACAATAAAAATTTGTTGAAAGGCTGAAAGAATGAGTAAATGACTATACCTTGTGGATGTGCTATAATTTACTTTGCACTCTATTGTTGTTAAACACTTTTTTTATTATTATAAATTAAGTTGCAGTGAGCACTGCACATACATCATTTTCCATGGGTAAAGTGGTTGCTTTCCACAGTTTGGAGTGCAAATTACATGTTCCATTTTCCAAAATGCAATGTACTAGTACCCACCCAGGAATGCTATACCATTTCTATAAGTGTCAAAAAATAGGCAAGCGTCTATAATATTTTTTTTGGTCTAACTTGGGTTTTACCTTAAACTTTATTTTTTTATGTTTAAAATTTTTAATTAATATTTAAAATATGTTTCTGATCACATAACAAGACACATTGAACAAAGTTATTTTATGAAAATAATATTCTAAGTAAGACAAAATAAGAAAAAGTTATATAAAAAGATCTTAGAAATAGCATCATTTATAAACAGGAAAATCCATAAACAAAATAAATGTTCAGCAATATGGCAATAAATTATGGCAAAGTAGAGTAAATATTATGAACACTTCTAATTTACAGTGTCATTATAAAAAACAGGATACAAATTATATGTATAGAATAGTCTTATTTGTGAAATAATAATAATTATTATATATTATTATTAATTAATTATATTATAATTATAATATAATTAATATTAATCAATCAATAATTATTATTATTAATAATTATTAAATAATAATTTGTGAAGTAATAGTTGGATTACTATGGTTGGATTGTATGCTTTTAATTTCCTTTTAAAACTCTTTCTGTAAATCTTAAACTTTGTTCAGTGCATCTATAATATTTTTGATGAGAGGATCTGATCTCGTTGTGCTCTCTTGGTTTTTTGATTATAACATGGGGCACACTGGCTATTGATTAATAATTGTATTTGACAGGTAAGGCCCAAAGTGGGTATTTTGTGAAGGTGTTCTGTGTTTCCGTGATGACCCCCAAGTGCTTGGATGGCATCTGGGTATAGTAAAAGATATGTTCTTGCAGTAGACAGAATTCTAAAAATGGGTCCCAAGATTCCATGACTTAATCTCTAGGACCTGTGAACATAATGAGCTATTACTACCATAATTATGTCATGTTTTATGGCACAGCTGACTTTAAGATAGAGAGATTATCTAGATGGACATGATTTAATCACACGAACCCCTTTAAAAGCGAACGTTTTCTCTAGTTGGTGGCAGAAGGAAACAAGAAAATGCTATCCGTGTCCTCCCTGGTACCCAGAATCTTGTGTAAAGATTCAGCTGTGAGGATGAGTCTAGAATTATCTCACAATTGTCTTCCTCTTGTTCCTTTCTTATTTGAGTATTTTAGAAGGACTGATGGGTGAATGTAATTACTGTCAGAATATTAGAATTGTTCTGGCAAATTTGTCCTCAAAATGTGATTCTGACTGGCTGGCTGATGACCTATGGTGTCCACAGAATGACACTCATCCGGGGGACTTCACCAGTGCTCAGAATCTAATTTCCAGCCCCCAGCAGGCTTGGAAAGCAGCTTTTGTCTCCATACTAGGAGTGGGAGGGAAGACCAATAACTAGCCTGGTGGAAAATGATGGACGAATTGCATAAAGAAAGTGTTCATGGGTACAAGGGAAACTTAATTAAAAATGAAAGTGTTGAATTTCAAAGGTAAAGAAAAATTCTAAACACATCATGGCATCAAAACAATAATAACAATCAACTAACCAACAACTAAAACAGGTATTTATTTAAAAAAAGAAAAGAAAAAGCTGAATGGCCCTCAGAATTTTTTGTAACGTTAGATGCTAGAGGAAAATAAAGCAATGATTACTGAAGTTTTATGGAACAGGTTATGCCCCCAGGTTCTCTCCTTAGCCAGTTGCCATTCATTTGAGAGCAACAAAATATGATACATAGGCATGCAAGAATTTAGGACTATAGTGCTTTGCACATTTAAAAAAAACTAAAAATTTCTTAACAAGAAGGAAAATAAATGAACTAACAAAATAAATGGAAAAGAACAGCAAAAAAAAAAAGAAAGAAGAAAGAACGTTTAAAAGACAATTTTATAAGTTAGAAAACAGAGTACAGTTTATATTAAATTCCAAAAACTTATTTTGTAAAAAACAATAATATAGACAAAAGATTATATAATCTAATTAGATTTAAAAATATACACAGAATTAGCAATGACAATATAAGCAAATTAAATCAATTATACAAAAATAATTTGTAAAATTCTAGGCTATTAATTTTCAAAGTTTCATTAAAATACATAACTTTTGACAAATATCCAAAAATTGGTAAATAAGAAGATAGAAGTTATCAATATATCAGTATCTCTAAAATAAATCCAAAGATTGTCTGAAGAACTAGCCCCAGGAAAGGTGTCAGGCCTGGATGGTTTCACTAGTGTTTTATGATCTTTCAAGAGATACAGGGTGCTGATATTATTTAAACTTTGCAGAGCACAGGGGGAAAAAAAGACACTTGCAATAACTTTATTTATTTTTACATGGATAGTGTAAGCCTTGTGGCCAAAACTTGAAAGAGATGGTACAGGATAAGAACAAACAAAAAACCCTGAGTAATTTCTCATTTACCCATGAAACTAATAGCTTAAATAAAATATTAGAAATACAAATCCAGCAGTATATTCACCACGACTAAGTAGAATTTATTCTAGGAAAGTGAGTATGGCACAACATTAGGAAATCTGTTAATAGAATTCATGATATTAGTAGGTTAAAAGGGAAAACACTATTTTCATAGTTTCCAAATACGCATTTTATAAAATTTAATATTATGATTTAAAAAACAGAATCTTAGTGTTTAGGAATAGATATGTCCTTCCTTGACATGCAGGGGCTGGGGGTTCGATCTCAAGTGAACAACAGACACACCAAAAACACAGTGGATTAGATGAAGTTGGATGAAATAAAACAACACTTCCTAATGTCATCCTTACTATTTAGCACAGTTTTGGAAATGCTAGTTTATGCACATAGAAGTAAAAATAACAGCAAATGAAAGAAGAATGAAAACTGGAAAGGATGAAGTTATAATTTATAGGAAATATAAAGAGATAAATGGCTGTCTGAAAAACCTAATACAATCAACTAATACTAGCTTTTGGGCATAATAAAAGTTCAAAAGATTTCAATTCTTGTTTTATTATATAACAACAGTTATTAACTAGAAAACAAATTAGAAAGCAAAGCTGATTTATAGGAACACCAAAAAGAACAAATTGTCTGGGGCAAAGCTTAATATGTCCTAAAGGCAAAGTGGAGTTTCACAATGTGGGTGTATCCAGCTTTGGGAAAAGAAGGATCAGTTTCAGCTCCATTTCTTCCCCTTTACTAGTGATGTGACCAGTTACCCAACCTTAATTTCATCTTTAAAAATAAGAGAGTCATATCTTGTGGGGTTTTTATGAGGGTCAAATGAGACAGTGTATCTGAAAATGTTCAGTAAAATACTGACATATAGATGATTATTATTTTTTATTTTTTGCGGTACGCGGGCCTCTTACTGTTGAGGCCTCTCCCGTTGCGGAGCACAGGCTCCGGACGCGCAGGCTCAGCGGCCATGGCTCACGGGCCCAGCCACTCCGCGGCATGTGGGATCTTCCCGGACTGGGGCACGAACCCGTGTCCCCTGCATCGGCAGGCGGACTCTCAACCACTGCGCCACCAGGGAAGCCCATGGCATATAGATTATTATTGAGAAAATTCCAAAACTATTGGCACATGATAATAATCCATCCTGGGAAAAGTTAATCATCTGGACAAATATGTATGCATAAAGAGTATTAAGTATGTTCTTTGTAGTTTTGTTTTAATAGAGAAATGACTGTATGTCAAAAATAGAGGATCGATGAAATACACTATTATACATCTAAGTTATTAAATATTTACATTCATTTAAAAATATGACATGGTAGTACATTCACCGATAATGGGAAGATTGTCATACATCTGGTGAAAGGATGAGCAAATATAGAATTTATGATCCTGTTTCGGCAAAAATTCTATATGTGATCGTATGTATTTAACTGCAAAATGAAGACTACAAAGATATACGCTAAAATAAATGTAATTATTCTCTATGGATTTTCAGATTTCAAGCCATTGATTTTTTAATTACCTGGGTTTTGCAGTAATTCTGTAACAAACATTAATTCATTTTATTAGTAAAAAAAGTAAGAAACAGATTGTGGGCCTCTCTTGCACACTGAAATCACTTGTCAAATCCTACAAGCTGACTCTTTCTCTCCTGCCAGAGCTTAGGTGAAAACTTATCTCTTAGTCTTTTTTCTGATCTACATTCTTCGGAAAATTAAAACCCACCCCTGTATGATTGATGCATTTCTGTACATATGTCAGTATCTTCAGTCAAGAATTACTCTGACTTGGGAACCATTGTCTCTTTGATGTGATTTGTGCATCTCAGCTCTCATTATTCATTCAATAAATATTGACTGTGCATCTAGATATTCTGCTAGATGCTTGGTATGAGTTGTCAGTTGGGGGTACTTGAGGAATCCAAGAAATAACCCTGCTTTTTCTTGACTAGGTTTCTGAACCAGCTGAGAAATAAGACAAAAGAGAGCAGATGGAGAAACAAAAGGCGTTTGCTAACTGATCAGCGGACAGCTCAGCTGAGGGTAGCTGGAGTCTGAAGAAACAGACTCCACATCTCACATGGGCAGGAGTGTGGATGGACTTGTTCCCCCCAGTTGAGCTCCATCCATAAAAGGCTCTCTCCGGGTGACTTTTTCTGCCTCTCCTGAAGAAGAGTGAGGAATGGGGTGGAGAGAAACCAGGTGTATGATGCTACCTTGGTTTTTTTTCCTGTGGAAGGAAAAGGCCAGGGGTAGCGACACCCTCCCCAGGGAGGTGGTGGTTGTCTAAAAGAAAGTCGGCTTCTAGCTTCAAAGTCATTCCCCCACTCCTAACCACTGTTCTTTTGCGTATCTTCCTGAGATCCCTGGTGAGCAGTATAGATTTTTTCTCCTGGAAGACTCTGAAAGGAGGCAGAGAGTATATTAATTAAATGAACTCTGAGACCACACTATGCTTAAGGCTAAACATTCATTCCCAGTTTTATTTCCCTTTCCAAATTATGTCTAGCCATATTTTCCAATATAGCCTATCAGAGATACTACAATAAAATTAAATGACAACATTAAGATACTCCCAATAATAAAATGTCAAGAACATAGAAATGCCCCAAATTGAATATAAACACCCTCCCATTATCAAATTCCTGGGGAGAAATTAGTCCAAGAATTAAATTGCTTTGCAAGTTCAAGTGCAAAGGAATTAACGTCAGAAATCAAATTTGCTTGCCCTTGTAAATGAAAAGTCTAATGAAATCAAAGTTCTTCCCCATTTCTATTTTGTTCATTTTTAGCCAAAGGTCGTCTTTTGGGTAGAACTGAGGTTCTTTCAGCAGCTTTCACTGGAATGATTATGATTGCTTCAGGAGTTCTGAAGATGAATTAGTCCAATGCCAAATCTCTGATGAGCCTCATTTTTAAAAGATTCCAAGTTGTTTGGACACTGATAATTATTAGTACTGGTCTCACCTACACCACATTTACAAAGAAGGCCAATCCCCAGCCCTGGCAGTAGTGATTCCAGGCAAAGCTTTGTTTCCAGAACACAGTACTTGATGCTTCCCCTGTCTGTGGCAGAGACTCAGTGGTTACTGAGACGGGCAACTGTAAGTCCCAATTTCCCTGGGACAGTCCCAGTGTATGTCTCTCTTACCCCAAAGTTATGATCAAATTGCAGCACTTTCACTCTCAAACTTACTTTGCTTAGAAAATAAATTATACGACCATCCTATTCATGAAGGTAAACTAGATTTTAGTTTTATTGGGAAGTCACTCAATTTATGACAGTTTTCTTGAGTCTACCACCTGTAAAAATAATCTCAACTGGGAAAAAATCTTTAAACAGGATGTTATTTTGGGTAATATGCTCCTATCATATCCAAGGGGAAGAAATCCACTTACTTATCCTGTGTCCTCTCCCATTTTGTTTAGTTAAGAAATTTGCCATGGTGGTGTAGCCAATCACTGGGTCTTATTTGAGGTTCCTTTATTTCCTTTGAATTTTTCTTTTCACTTTTTTTAAAAGATTTTTTTAAGCCAGACTCATATTTATCACAAAATTGAGAAGAAAGTACATTTCTCTAATGTTTATAAATAATAAATACCTTTTCATGTGCTTTTTTATTATCCGTATCTCTTCTTTGGCAAAATATTTGTTCAAATTATTTGATTATTTTTATTGGATTGTTTGTCCCCTTATTATTATTATTATTATTTTAAACTTATTTATTTGATTTATTTTTGGCTGTGTTGGGTCTTTGTTGCTGTGCACGGGCTTTCCCTAGTTGTGGCAAGCGGGGGCTACTCTTTGTTGCAGTAGGCAGGCTTCTCATTGCAGTGGCTTCTCTTGTTGTGGAGCACAGGCTATAGGTGCACAGGCTCCATAGTTGTGGTGCATGGGTTCTAGAGCGCAGGCTCAGTAGTTGTGGCCCACGGGCTTAGTGCTCTGCCGTATGTGGGATCTTCCTGGACCAGGAGTTGAACCCGTGTTCCCTGCATTGGCAGACGGATTCTTAACCACTGTGCCACGAGGGAAGTCCCTGTCCCCTTATTATTGAATTTTGAGAGTTCTTTGTATATTTTGGATGCAAGTTCTTTTCAGGTATGTACTTTGCAAATATTTTATCCTGGTCTAGAGCTTGGTTTTTTTTTGTTTGTGTTCAGTTTTTTTTTTTCCATTTTCCTAAGAGAATTATTTGAAGAGCAGGCATTATCAATTTTGGTAAAGGTATTTTTTTGTAAGTGTGTGTACTTCATGCTTGTTGTGGCCTAATAAACCTTTGCCTAACTCAAGGTAACAAATACTTCTATATTTTCTCCTTTTCTTCTCTTTTCTTTTCCTTTCATTCCTCTTTTCTTTTTTGCTTTTGAATGTTCAGTTATTTCAGCACCATTTGTTGATAAACTATTTTTCCTCCATTGATTTACTTTTCACTTTCGTCAAAATCAATATATATGTGAGTCTACTTCTGGGCATAATATTTTGTTACATTGATCTATATGTCTGTCCTAATGCCAGCACCACACCCTTGTGACTACTGTTGCTTTACAATAAATATTGAAATCAAATATGTGAATTTTCTAAATATGTTCATCTCTTTCAAAATAGTTTAGACTCTTCCAGGTCCTTTGTTTTCCTACATAATTTTAGAACCTACTTGTCGTTGCTCCTTTTTGTTCATTTCCCTGCTCCTTTTAGTTTACTCCCTGCTCAATGTTCCAGAAGCTGGAGTTTGAATTCATCTCCTCCAGCAATGCCAGACAAGGCCTGGTCTTGTGATTTATTGCCTGGAGGAGAGTAACGTGAGCACATGCTGTCCCTAGGTAGGCAGCCCCTCAAGAAGGAGAGGAAGAAGAAGGGCTGGTGTGTAAGTCAAATGGAGTCCTAAAGCCGAACCCTAGAATTAGGCAGATGAGGCAGGGCTCCTTCTACAACCAGAGCAGAGAGGAATGCATCTTGTTCCAAAGAGACAGGAGAGAGGAAGGGCCTCAATTATGCATGCTCTTTTACCATTTCTCCTAAACTCAGTAATCACTAATCACCTGAAGGAATAAGGAATAGATCAGGGGATGAAAAGAAAATAGGAAAGTAGCTACCACTCCCTAGAAGTAATGAAGAAGTTGTATTCTCCCCACCAACGTTGACTTAACCCGTCAGCATGGAGTGGGCGGTCTTAGTTTCCATTTCCATGTATATGAGCCAACCTAATTCTTGTCTTTATGTATCTCAGGAAGCAAAGATGTGTGTATGGGGTGGGTGGGTAGAGGGGTTTGTCCTTTCAAAAACAAGTGAAGTTGGTCATGGTTTGTAGAAGACAACTGCAGATAATTCAGCTGATATCTTCATAAGGCATTGCCATACAGAAAGATCTCCATAATTTTTTTTTTTTTTTAAATGAGGCTCAGCTATAAAATATCAGATTTATTTTGGAAAAAAATATACCAACTTCTTACAAAAGTCATCATGGTAATTTAATAATCTTATCTCAGTTTCATTTCTCAAAACATAGCCCTTCCACAAAAATACCCTCCCCAGTTATTTCTGCTTTCTGGTTTGTTTCTGCTCAATCCTATTAATGCTTTACCATATGGAGCTGCGGCTGAATTCCTCTGTGAAGATGCTGACACCTGGGTCAAGGGTGCCATCCATGAGTGCCCAACAGCTGGTCCTCACTGCACTGGATTCCCCACAGGATGAAGACCCTGTTTGCCTTGGACTATGTCTTCTTGGCCCCAGGGAAGCCTTTCTCTTGTAGGTTTCCCAAAGCTTTTATGAAAGTAGTTCTTTCAGTTTCAGAAGCTACCTCTCTTTCATTAAGGGTGTCCACAAACTCTCCCCTCTTTCTCTCAGCACTACCCTGATCTCCTCAGCAAGATCTCTAGTGGATCTGTACTCTTGTCCTATAGACCTTGGAGAGCTCACAGACCATCAGTTTCTAAACAGACTTACTCTTCAGCTTGGATGAGATACTCTGCTATAGTTAATTTCTCTTCATCTCCTACTCTCAAAATAGGGAACAACCAATGAACTTAAAAGTATGTTGATTTGCTTACAACTTATTCTTCTGTAGTAACTCACTCTCACTTAGAATGGTTCCTCAACAAGTCACTTACATTTTAAGCCTCATCATGAATCGAAATGAAAGACCATTTCTTATTCTTATGTTTTTAAGTGGTCCATGGGTATAGCTGCCTGCCAAAAAGCCCTGAAAAGACTCAGTCCCTTTTGATGTAGGTTTTGGCTTCAACTTCTTCCTGAAACATGAGAGGTTTGGTAGAACTCAGATATGGGATAGGAAAAAGATGATAACATTTTGGGAGGTGTTTATTATAGACTGAGAAGTGACAGCCTGTATTTGGTGCTTATTAAGTGCTAGACACTGAGCTAAAGTTTATTCATTCATTTTGTTGTTGTCAGTCTTCCCCTGCTCGAGTATAAGCTCCATGAGGGCAGAGATTGTTATCTTTTAAATTTCCTGCTCTATCCCTAGTTCCTAGATCATGGAGTCATTGAAAAGATAGTTGTTGCCTTAGTAAATCTCTCATCTGGTGCATTGGGTAGTTTGATTATTTGGATGTTACACATGAGTAAACAGAGGCTTAGACAGGTCATTTAACTTGTCCGAGGCCATAAACTTAGTAAGTAGTACAGCCAAGAATCAAAGTCAGGTCTGACTCCTGAGTCCATGGTTGAAACACTTGTCTACACTGTGTCTCATCTCTCTCAATCCTGTCAATAATAACTCTGTGAAAGAGATACTACCCTTACTTTATAGATGAGGAAAGTGAAACCCAGAGAGGTCAACTAACATGACTGAGGTCACACAGCGGGTACCTAGGGAAGGCAGGTCTTGAACTCAGATAATTTTGACTCTAAAGTCCATGCACTTTTCCCTCTACTATGGTGTACTGGTGAGAGGCTTTAAAAATTAGTATAATTATATATTTCAGACTCAAGTTATGATGATGTTGAGAATAATAAAAACTCACTAGTGGCAGAAAACAGAAGCTAAACACAGTTCAAATCAAAGAAACAGGATCCTCATGATTTATGACTCAGGATCCAGGTTTTCTGGGGGTTCACCTCTTGCCACGTGGTGTCTAAGGTAATAAGGAGGCTGTAAACCCTGCTTGTGTGCTCACCACCCCTCGTGGCAGAAATAGACCTTTCCCTTTTCAGTTAGTGCCACTAAAGACAGATGTGTGTGCTGTCCATTTACCATGATGATAAGTCACTGATCCGGGTCCAGCTAAGAAGGCTGTATGTTAACCAGCCAGAGTTGTGAAGGGTGCCATAAAAATGATGAGGGGACTTATGCAGGCCCTCTCTGTTCCCTGAAGGTGCTAAGGATGAATGCTCTGTATTCTGTTTTTGTGCTATTGTAGGCATGGGAAGATAAATACCAAGTGCTACTCAAATTCACCTGTCCAGATTCCAGCAGACACAGGCTCTTTAGGGAATATGGTGCTTAAGTTAATAATGTTTAGAAATCTCTGGGTCTGTCAGAATAATGAATGTAGCTAATAAACATTCTAATTAGTTAACCTAGAGAAAAATCTTTGCAACTCTAGAGCACACATTTTCATATTATCCTGAATGTAAACATTACCTTATCACAGACTGCTATTTAAATGTTACTCTGTATATTTTCTTGGGTTCAGACACTGTTACTGACTATGCAAAAAGCTGCAGAAAAAGACTTAATAAAAAGTGACAGCAGGCAGCTTTCCCTGCCGGCAGAGATTAAGCGCTTAGCTCTTGGCATTTCAATTACCTGAAACTAATGGAATAAATATTTTACAATATTATTGCCTTTTGGGGGGTAAAACGCTCAAAGAAGGACTATACATGAAATGGAATTTTGTTCTTTTCTTAATGAAATAATTGAAAATGGATTTACTATCAGAATCTGATCATTAAAAAAAATAAAGATACCAGAACTAGCATCAGCGTGAAGAGATCAGGACATAATTTCTTATATGCATGGCCTTCGTCACTGTCATTTTGCCTCCAGCATAACTTAAAAATAATGCCCTCTAACTATATCCATGAAACCCTTTTAGCTGAGCTCAGATGATTTTATGATGGCATAAATTTATTAGGGTAATTTTTTTTAAGCATGAGGCTAGTCAAGAATTTCCAGCTTCAGAGAATATTACATTTTGGGTGTCATGGGTTTGAGGTACGATTAAGTTTACTCTTTGACTTGGCTGTCAGTGATCCTGGTTTTGTCTTTTGTTTTCCTTGTGTCCCCTGGCTTATTGAAGGCATGAAACACAAAAAAGCAACAGCTGCCTGGAAAATGTGCTTTCTCAATGAAATGATACTTCTTTATTACCTAGCGCAGAGTCTTCCATGCAAAGATAATAATGGATTTTCCCCACTGATGTGAAAGATGAGGCCCAAAGATAAATCACATACTGCTAATTTCAGTGTTTGATGTCTTTGGAGATGGGGAAATGGTCTATTTTCCCTTTAGGTATGTCATCATTTTTACTAAAGTCAATAAAAATAATGTCAAATCTGCAGATGGCTGGCATATTCCGTAATGTCATATCATATCCCATGGGGCCCATTAGTTTAATAACTGTTGTTTATAGAATTTTTATCATTGTGTGTGTCTAGGAAAATTTTATGATGAAACTAAAAATTCAAAAATACCTATCATCTTTTAACAGATCTCTTTCCCTATTCAATTGACTTGCCCTATGCACATGACATTCTCAAGGGACATCTAGACAGTCATGGATTTTATATATTTTTATAGTTGTTATATTAGTGATAACAGTAAATGATTTGTTTATTTACATTGTATCTATATGTGGCAAAATAAGGCTCTTGATATTTTATCCATTTTTTAAATTGAGGATTTATATATCCTGGCCAGTATGTGTGGAATGAGAATTATCTTTGAAACTAATTATCTAAAAAGATTATTTGAGCACTTAGGAAAAAATACTTGAAGAAAGAACTCACTGAAAACCTGAGCAAAAAATTCTTGCCAGAGGATTGATTAAATTTTGCCAAATATTATGTAGTAAAATTATTATGCAAGTTTTGTTCTACAGATTGAAAACAAATGATCCAAATGCAGCCCAGGTAGATTAGGGAATCTCCTAAAGTCAGTACCAGAATCCAGAATTTAATAACCCAGAAATATAATCCCTTCAGCATGTCTGTTGAATTTGCTTCCTAAATCTGTCCACTTCTCTGCAACTCAATGTCTATCAGTCTAACCCCACCTGCCATTTTCTGTCTTCTAAGTCACTGCCAGAAGTGATCTCAGTTGTTACTCTTCTAGAATCATTTCTCAACTCAACAGCCAAAGTGATCAATTAAAGATGTAAACTGAATCCTTTAATTCCCCTGCTCAGACTCTCCAGTGGCCTCCCACTCCTTAGCATCTGACAAGGTCCCCTGGTCTGGCTCCTGCGATCCTACCACCTCATCCCTTAGCACTCTCCATCTTATTGTCTCCAACCATTCTGGCCACCTTGTTCCCTTTACCTGGAATGTTCCTCCTGCAGACCTTGGAAGATCGTGCTCCCTCACTTCTCTGTGTCCTCAGTTCGAGTCCCATCCTCTGTCAGGGGTCTTCCCTAACATACACTGTCTTAGCACATTTCTTTGTAGAACTTTTCAATATCCAATATTTTATTTACGAATTTATTTATTGTCATACTTCTCCTACTACAGGTCACCTTGCAAAAACAAGTACCTTACCTGTCTTATTCACTATTCTATCCCCAGTTCCTAGAACAGCGCCTGGCACTCTGTTGGTTCTCAATGCATATTTATTGAATGAATGAATGAATGAAGGACCCTAAAGTTTCTCCTAGAAACTGGGAAAATATTTTCCTCTACCTGAGTACAGTGCAACCCATTCCTAGCTCATATCAATTGAGTATACTCTCCTTCCCTAACATGTTGATCTGAATGCTTAACTGGGAAACATTTTTATCCACTTTGGAGTGGCTAACTACAAAATTAAAAAGAATGAAGTGAAAACTTTTGTGATATTTAGGATGGATAACGTTTGTTTTTAGTGGCATGATGAAATAAGAATCCTTCTAAATGTTCTAGATATCCCCTGGTAGCAATTATCCTGTGAACAGGGTACCCCCTGATGTGTTTTGATTTCAAAGCTTCACACTGAACTTCATGATCATTCACTTCATTCAGGATTTATTATCCCACATTATTTGGCAGATTGATAGGATCAAAATTGTGTCCAAGATTCAGTTCCAGCACCACACAAGGGGTAGCCCCACCTCGGGTGCAGCTTTATCCTAGGTGTAGATATACCGCTCCTAATTTATTACATTTTTCTTGTTCATATTTATAACCTAGGAATTTAGGCAGTGGGATATCCATTTGTTCTTCCTTTCATTTTTCAAGGTCAACGCCATCTTCCTAGGACCTCTTTCCTACTCATTGCCTAAGGCTCAAGTTAACCCCATTCCTCCATTTATTTCCAGAAATGTCCCTCATATGTGTTTCCAAAATTGGGGAAGTTGGGAGCTTTTACATGGATGCTTCTTATTCAGTACTGAGCATGTGAGTTGGAGTGTCCTAAAAATTGAGTGTCTGCATTCTTAGAAGTTCCAGGAGCTCTGTAATGTAAGGCAGAAGCACAGATTCTCTGTGAAGAATGTAAATGACCTTACACAAGAAGTGCTAGGAAAGAACTTCCTAGAACTATATTGATGAGGCATCTGAGAAAAAAGATGATGTTCTCCAAATAAGATTTTATTTTACACCTATGAAAAATTTAAAGGTAGTGTTAAAATTATGGAAGAGTTTTGATGAGAATTGCCTGATGGGTCTCATTGCATAGATGGACTTACACCAATTGTATTTATTGACATCTGCACATATTCTTTGACTCCTTCCCAAATTCAATGAATAAGAAATTCTCTATTTCTGGATGGCTTTGTTTACGTGAACATCTGGACCTGTGATTTCACTTGGGTGTTCTCTATATCAATTCATGTCAACAGTCTTCTGCTTTCCTAGGTTCATATCATACCTCTGAGTCTCATAGAACTTGTTAAAATTTCTTGAATATTTACAAAGGATTCATTGATATTAAAATATATTTAAACTATCAGTAATCAAATTATGTGCTTGTGGAAGAGTAATGAACTGACAGATGTGTGAAACAAAACACAGATTCTATAAAATGTTCCAAGTATATTTGGGAATTTAGCATTTTAAGTGAAAGGAGAAAAAATGGAGTATTCAAAAATTAATAATTCAATAAATGTTGTTAAAATAAGTGGCTAAACATCAAAAAAGCTGAGGCCTTAAAATAATTGTAGATGAATCAGTAGCTTAAATGTAAAAATTACATCATATACATACTAGATTAAAATATAGATGTTTTGGTTATTTTGAGGCTGAAGAACTTTTAAAGTATAACATCCCAGCTAGAAACCATAAAAGAGAAGGGTGATAGATTTGATCCCTTATTTCACATGGAAAAAATGTCATGGAACAAAGTTTAAAGAATGAAAAAGTGGGGAAACTATTTCTGATGTAGATCATGATCAATATTGCTACAATATTTTTTTAATTCCTATGAAATATTGAGAAAAAAACTCCTGTCCCCATAGAAATAATTTGCAAATGACATAAACACAATAGGATAAATAAAAATGGCCAAAAAACAAGGAAATTATGTTCAACATTTCAGATACTCTAATAAAACAACATCTCCCCCCTCCCCACTTATTAGATTTGCATACAAAAATGATTGGTAACACAACATGTAATAGAGCATAGGAAGATGGACACTCTCATACTCTGTTGGTAGAGTACAAATTAGTACAAGATTTCTTAAGGGCTATTTGGCAGAAGACACCAAAGAGAGAAAATTTTGATCCTTTTTGATCCAGCAACTCCACTTCTAGGAAATTGTTTTAAAGAAATAATAAGACAAAATAGAAAAAAAGAAAAGAAAATAATAAACTAAATGTCAGAAGGTAGATGTTTAATAATGATTATTTTTGAATGATCATTAATGAGTGAATGCTGCTTGTAACATTGACAAACAAAGTAAGAAGATTCAAGTTCAGTGTCCTTTAATAAGGAAACAGTAAATAAAGTATGGCTCATATATTTATTTTAGAATAGTATGCAGCCATTATTAAGGGTGTCAGTCTACAGTAATTAACATAACATGGCAGTCACAACATAAAATTGAATGAAAAAGTTGGCTGTTCAGTGGCCTGTACAATATGCTACCATTTATTTAAAAGTATGCACATAACATATATGCGATGGATATGACCCATTTTATGAGCTTGTGGTTCAAAATAAGATGTTATATGTCCTGTTAAATTCTCAAATTAAAAAGCCCAAGTCTCCAGTTTGCCTCTAAACTAAAATGTCCTTTTCTCTTCTTAGGGCTCCCTCTCCCATGATGGTCTTAGCAAGTTACCAAGTTTCTTTTTTACACTCATAGGGTCAATTCAGACTACTTTCAGCTCACAGTAGGAGCCAGATCTCAGCTGTGTTTCCTTGAAGCCGGAGAGCACCTCAGATACCACTAAAAACTGGTTCCTTTAGTCAGGGTCATCTGTTACCAAGCCAAAGAGTTGAGGTTGCAGCTTTTTAAATTCTTCCTGAGTGGCTGACATTTTCAGATCCAGCTGGAGCACATTATAATTCCCATCAAGTCTGACACAACCAAGTCTGACCCTCTAGTTCTGGTCACTGCTCTTGGCCCTAGACCAGACTCCTTCAAGAAAGCAAATGTATCTTGCTGATGAGTGAGGGAAGAATGTTCCCACTATCTCAACTCTGAACACCTCCTCAACCTGGACCTTCTAAGCCACTCAGGATCAAGCCAGGTTTGGTGGGTTTCTTTTTTTAATTAATTAATTGATTGATTAATTTATTTTTGGCTGTTTTGGTTCTTCGTTGCTGTGCGGGCTTCCTCTAATTGCGGTGAGCGGGGGCTACTCTTTGTTGCGGTGCGTGGGCTTCTCACTGCGGTGGCTTCTCTTGTTGTGGAGCATGGGCTCTAGGTGCGCGGGCTTCAGTAGTTGCAGCACGTGGGCTCAGTAGTTGTGGCTCGGGGCTCTAGAGCTCAGGCTCAGTAGTTGTGGCTCGTGGGCTCTAGAGCGCAGGCTCAGTAGTTGTGGCGCACGGACTCAGCTGCTCCGCAGCATGTGGGATCTTCCCGGACCAGGGCTCGAACCCGTGTCCCTTGCATTGGCAGGTGGATTCTTAACCACTGCCAGGAAAGCCCTGGTGGGTTTCAATGTCCACCAATCACAAGCCCTATTTCCTTAGTGCCTGGAAATTCCCACTGAGGGCTTGTTTTTTCTATCCGTATAAGGATTTCTTTATAGTGGTCTTACTGGATCAAACCAATAGATTTCCTCATTTTTCTTAATGAAAAGGGTTGAGCTTTGAAACTTCCCCTCCAGAAAGCTCCATTTATAGCATTTTTTTCCCACGCATCTCAGCAATATTCAGACTCTGGCTACCTTTAGTATGTTTGGCAAAGAAAAAAATTTAATTAAATATTTTCTTGATACCTATTCCCTTCAATGGGAAAGGGGATTGCTGGAGACAGTGAGAGAGAAAAGAGGTTATTTATGGATGCATTTTCCCCCAAATTTCTACCATATTATTTCTAGATGATAAGATTTCTGGTGATTTGTTTGTAGTATTTTTTCTACATTTTAGTTTTAAAAATGAGCATGTATAACATTTAAAAAATAAAGAAACTATATTTATTTTTGGAAAGTATGCAGTTTCTCAGAGCTCTTTATGCAATTTTTTTGCTACAAGAGCACAGACAAGTAATTCAATGTTTCTAGGCCACAGGTAATCCATGTGCAAAATGCAAGGGTATGATTACTTATCTGTAGCTCAAAAAATATTTTCCTCTTTCCCTAAGAGAAATAATTCACAACAGTATCAATATGGCAGGGATATATTTTGAAGCGCTCACTTTACAGAGGAAGTGGCAGAGTTCTAGAGAAGGTAAGCAGCTTCCTAAAGGTAACACAGGTCATCAGGGGAGAGCTCGACCACACTCAAGTCTTTTGACCCTTCTAGTTGAGTGGTACTGCACTCCACCCCTCTCTGTGCCTGTGTTTGTTTTCCACTTTAAAAATAAGAAGTTTGTAAGATAGTCTTTAAGGTCTATCTCTGCTTTAAAATTCAATGACCTTTGAAAAAATTCATGACGCAGCGTACACATGAGACAACTTGGAATATGTTGGCATCACTACCTGTATTGACTTAAATTATCACATTTAACCTGAGCTACTTCAGAATAAGATCTTTTATTTACCAGTTGTGGAGACTTATTTCCTTGTTTTGTCTAGTTAAAAGGCATTGGAAAAAATGAGGCCAGTCCTCACTGTTCAAGGGAGCTCTTATCTCCCTCCACTGTTTGTAAGACTGAGGATGGTTGTAGGTTTTCTCATTGCTGTCACTTAGGATGCACTTGTAAAGCATATTTTACCTAGATTGCTTCAACAAACTCTTGAACCCTCTGAGCAGTTATTAGCTCATTCTGCTCTTTTGCTTACCTTGTCCTTTTCTACCCTCATTACCTGAGACCACATTCATCTGAGATGGCTTGATTTGTCTGGTGTGAAACAACTGAGATTTGTCTGGAACACTCTTTCTCTGTTTCACTCATATGCTCTCCAGGACCTTCTTTTCATGATGATTTGTTGAGGGCATTCTTTTGGTCTGTAAATTGCATCCAAAGTCATTCAAACTCTGTTTTGGCTCCATAGTAGATTTCTCATGCATATCATTGTATCATAATATTAAAACATATCATCCAAACTTTTCCCAAAAAAAAAAGCTCTTAAAAATCATCCCAGTAGCATTAGGATTGGAACCCAGAAGGCAGGCCTCAGGAGGAAACACGTGGCTTGGATGGGATTGGTGGCCCTAACAGATTTCAGATGTAGTGAAATCTGGATCCGAATCCTGTGTTCTACCCTCCTCCATCTCTCTCTCCACCCTTTCTCCCTTTTTCCTTTAAATTATTTATTAACTTAAAAATGTTTAAATTATATAAGAATAATTAGAATAAATGTGAAATCCCCCTACAAATGTCCTCCACTCCTCTCTTTAGTTGTAGCCACTAACATTTTTGATGCCTCTTATTAAATATTTTTCTATTTATCTCATATATATATACATATATAGATAGATACAGAGATATGGGTGTAAACTCATAGTGTTTCCTTTTTGCATTAAAGTGGGTTGTGATATATGTATAATTCTGTGACTTGTTTTTTTCATTTAATAAGTCCTGGATATATTTTTGGGTGAGTAGGTCTGATTTACTCATTCTTTTGAAGCTATCCATTATATGGGTGTACCATAATATATTTAACTATTATCCTAATAATGGATATTATTATTATTAATTATTAAAATGGATATTCAGTCTTTCAATTTTATTTATAAAAATAATGCTACAAAAATGTCCTTTAAGCACACATGCAAGTATTTCCTTACAGCCGTGCTGGTTCAGGCTTACATACTTCATCATATTGGCTTAGCCATGGTTTCTGTTGGATGCTGCTGGGTGACCTTCCAGTTAGCCTGGTGTTAACTGTATTCTTATAGGCCCCAGAGGGAAGCCTTGATCAATGCCAAACAGAAGATATTACGGAGCTGGTGGATAAATTATTTTCCTTCCCTTCCCTGATGGGCTATTGCCAGATGTAGTGTTTAAATGAACCCTCTCGGGATATGCTGTGTGACTGAACGACCAGGTGTACTTTCTGCTAAGGCCGTGCAGTGGCCAGATTCGTAATTCACCATTTTGTATTTGCTTTCCCTCCTTCTTCATCTCATTTTCTTTTTTCTCTATTCTAGCTTCCTTGTATCCCTAATGAAACATTAAAAGTATATTTTGCCTTTTTCTAGGCTTTGTTTTCTAGAAAATTTGGGCTTAGAAAAAGGTATAGTCTGAAAAAAAATAATTATTAGGTCAAAGGATATATGGGCTTGTGCTCATTTCATTATACCACCCTACTTTTTAATCAGACATATAGTTATAAATATACGGTATTTTTGTTTTCATTACTTATTAATTGCAAATATTTATGTTATAAGAAGAGCTATGTTCTGTATGTATATATACTATATATTGTAAAGTAATATATTGTTCCTTTCTGAGCATTCAGTGGCGGTTAAGAACCTCTCTGAGTGTATTCAATATATTCAGGTATAACGTTACATGAAATCCTTTAAGTGATGAGTTCCAGTGCTTTAATTTTGTAGCTAAATAAAACAAAGCCTGAATTAGTTCTTTATTCTTCTCTGATTTACACTATAAAAGTTACTGCTCTCCACAGAAGCCATCTTTCTGAAAATATGAAGTAGCTCAAAAGAGCATCATTAGGACAACCCTATATTACAATTTTTTTTTATGTTGGAAAGGTAGTTGGTAGCATAAACTTTCATAACTTCATGATGCAGAGAGAACTTGATTAGCCTTTTGTCCAAGTTTTAACACACTGTGCAGAGGGTAGAAGGAATTAAAGGACATTTTCATCTTATTCAGTGTTCCGGGGTGAAGTGGGAGTCGGCAAGGGGAGAAATGGTTAGACTCTGAGATAAATAAAATTTGTCAAAACCTGGGCAGCCGAAGCTAATCTCTGGCTTGTCAGCTCTCCATGGCGTTCTTAGTACTATTACCAGCAATCATAATCCTAACCCACATTTGTAGCTTCTGGTCTAGCAGGGTCTAGCAGTCCCTCTATGAATATGTTTTCAAATGTGTATATATTATTCAGAACACTTCGTTTTCTGTGAGAACGTTGGGAAGAGCAGATAACCGTAACTTATGGATCTGGATCTAGAGTGTGATGTACTGGGTCAGGCATACACCCATACACTCATCCCCTCCTGTTTCCCATTCATACGGAGATGGATTCAGAAAGAGAATTTTTATTGCACTGTTAATGCAGGCCCATTTTATGTTTTTTCATCCATTACTCTGTGGATGTTTTTCTGAGTTGGCCTCACTTTCAGAACCCTGAAACGTAGCTGGACAGAGGGCAGAAGGAAGAGCCTGGATTCTTGGGAAAGTCTCCAAGGGAGATGTATTCAGGTCAGGAGAGTAGGTATTAAATTAGGTGTATATATGGGAATTATGTTGGCTTTTCATATTTGCTTAATCAGGAAAATGGGTGTGGTGCTTTAGTGAACTCCTGAAAAGAGCACACGCAGTCAACAGTGAGTGCGGGGTCTCAACACAGATGTAGGAGGAGGGGAATTTTTAATGGAGTCGAAATATGTCAGCAATGCTTATAGTTGCCAGCAAGCCGCATACACCTGTGTTAGCTTAGAAGGAGGTCTGCATGGATTTGTAAAATGGAAACCTCATTTGAATTCTAACTAGATTAAAGACATTGATGAGCCCAGCCTAGTTTATCCTATAATTGGGAAAACTGGGGCTCTCTTCAGTAGTTATCTACCAAAGAACACTTCTTTGCAGTGCTTTATTGATGGAAAAGCAACATTTATGTAACTGCTGTCATTCTGGAAACCATGTCTTGAATTCAGAGGGTTGCCACTCCTCAAATTGCAGCTTCCTGCTGGTGACTTAGCAAGCCAGGTCAGAGAGCGAAAAAGAGAAAACTAAAAGTGCAAACAGCACCCTTTCCATGATTCAGCCTTTTTTCTGACCACTTCATGTTTCAGAAATAAAGACTTTATAGTAAAATCTTCAGAAAATGGCTTCATTTTTCTCAAAATAATTCATACACATGGTTACATAAAATAGAATGAAAGGTCTTATAATGGTGAAAATAACAATGGTGTCCGTGAATTATTCTGGAATAATTATATATGATGCATAACTTGAGTGTATGTATTTTCAGCATCCAGGTTTAGGAAATGTGATAAATTAAAGATGACTGCTAATTGTTTGACACTTATGTAGTGGTCTATGTCTGTATGTCTTTCCTTTAAATCTGGGTGGACTCTTTTACTACTGTGAACAATTGAATCTCGTAGAAATGATTCTGTGCCACTTGTAGGGCCCAGGTCTTAAGAGACTATCAACTTCTGTTATACTTCCTGTCTTTTAGAATTCTTACTCTTGGAACCCAGTACCCATGCTGTGAAAAAACTCAATTACCCCAGTGCAGAAGTCCATGTAGAAAAGAACTAAGACCCTCAACTGATGGCCTTCCCTGAGCTTCCAGGCAACAGCCAACACTAACTTGCAATTGTGAGAGTGAGCCATCTCTGCAGTGGATACTTCACCTCCACATGAACTGCGCCAACTAATGCCATGTGAAGGAAAAGCATTGCCCAGCCAAACCTTGGCCAAATTCCTGATCCACAAAATTGTGAGATATAATAAAAGAGTGGCTGATTAAAGCCACTGGATTTGGGGGTAATTTGTTATGCAGCAAAATATAGCCAGAAGAGAAATTTTGGCATAGGGAAAGAATAGATATCTTGATTAAGAGATCTGGTTTCTAATTTGGCTCCAACATTTAATAGCTACGTGACTTTAAATAGCTGGGGACAGCTATTAAGCCCTTCTCAGCCTTAGTTTCCTTATCTGTAAAATTGCAATAATAATATGTATTTTAAAGGCCAAGGTGAGCATTAGAGATATCATATGTAAATCATATGTAAAGCAACTATTACATTTCTTGAAAGATGATAATAACTCCATACAGAAACAATTATTCATCAAACAGTTAACCCACTCCTCTGTACCTTCTTCCTAAGCAGTTTTCCAGATCAGGGTATTGCCAAAGGGAATATCATTTTTGAAAATCAATTTGGCAGTGTGATTCAGAGCTTTAAAATGTTTATATATCTTTCATCAAGTAATTCCATTTTATGACTCTATTCTAAGGAAACAGTCCTAAATACTGGCCATAATACATCCATTCATGAAATAAAATGCTTATATAGTACTCTGATCTCCGCACAGTACTTAAAGAATTTGTCTTTTGAAGCTCATCACTGTGTTATGTAGACACATCAACCGACCGCAACATCAGCAGTGGTTGAAACTCTCCTCAAGGTAGCACCATCCCCAAATATTAATTTAGAAAACATCAACAACTATTAGGATAAGTACATGTAGTATGATTCAGTATGGAAGTGGAACTTTTAAGAAGTCCCTTTCATTCAACAAATACTTATTGAATACCAGCAAAATGGTAGACTCTGGGTAAGATCCTAGGAGAACAGAGATGAAACCACAGCCTCTCCTCTTTCCTAGAGAGTCTCATGAGGGTTCATCTTGGCCGGAGTCAGCCCTGCTTCTCATACATTCCATAAATGTCTTTACCTGGATGCCTTCATTGTCACAGTCTTTCTACTCACAACAATCTCCCCATGTTACCAGGCAAAGCATTTTGCATGACTCGATTTGAGTTCTACCTCCTCCAAGCAGTCTTCCCTGGATCTGTGCTACACACTTTCTAGCTCCACTGTATCCCCATGGTGCTAGCTTCTTGCAGCGTTCACTGTCTACTCATCTCTGGCTGTTCTGTATAGCTAGTTTTCTTTTTAAGTGGCTATGTACTATTTTCACAACTAGGTTAAAAATTCTTTATTAATCTCAAACATAACATTTCTTATGTATACCTAATATATAGAGTATGAGATACCTGGGTATCTTGTTAAAATACATATTCTGATTCAGTATGTTTGGGGTGAAATCCTGGATTCTTCATAGATTCCAAGAGGTACAGAGAAAAAAAAATCATTCCAAGTGAAAATGTGCCAGGTGGGTTACAACATGTTGCTTCTAGTTGCTCACAACATAAAGCTGCCTAGAAGACAATTCTTCATAGATGCCAAGCTCTCAGGTGATGTCCTTGCTGCTTGGACCTCAGAACACACTTTGAGTAGCCATAGCAAGGTTGTTGAGGACAGGTACCACCGTATTCTTTTGTTTGTCCAGCACCTTGGACAGTGCCTTGGACACAGCAAAGGTGTTCAATAAATGTTTATGATGGTGAGAAACAAAGAAAGAATACAGACCTTGGGACAATACTGACCTAGGTTACAGTATCAGTTCCACCACTTAATGCTCTGAACGATCATGGGCATTCAGTTATTTATAAAACAACCTTGCAGGGTTTCTATGATGTCAGAATTGAATTATGCATTTTAAAGCACTTGGCATAGTAGTAGTATAGAGCAAGAGACTGACAAATAAATGGTATTTCCTCTTAATGATGATGAAGGACAATTTTACTTTTCTTCAGTGGTATTGTTCTTGGTTTTATACAGGAGGAAATAAAGGGAAGGAAGGTACAGATAAAAATTTTGGCTTGATTTTTAAAGATTATTGCATTTCTATTTTATCAGTTTTAACATATGTTCCCAGAGGTACAGAGAAAAAAAATCATGACAAGTGAAAATGTGCCAGGTGGGTTACCATATGTTGCTTCTAGTTGCTCACAATATAAAGTTGCCTAGAAGACAATCAAAGCTAATCAGTAGTACCAAAGGAGAAAACAATGTTACTGTCATCTTCCTACTACCCTGGTTCATACCCAGCCTGTTTGGCAGAGATAGTGTCTAGGTATTCTCCAGATGAAGCCCTGGCAAAGGCCCTCGGTAGGATGACTCAGAGGGTGGATGTGAAGAGGGTTGGCATGAAGCATTCGGTGCTCACCTAATTGCATCGGAAAAGGAATTGCATGTTGAAGAAAGCCCCATGCTGTACTTCCTGAATCAGCTTCCCTCATCCACTGGCAGAAAAAGTAGTTAAAATATCCCCCAGATTCAGACAGTTTGTATTTCAGTTGAGACAGTAAGTAGTCTTTCTTGCATGAATTGTATTTCAGGGCAGGAAAATAATTAGGGGAAGTTTTTTTCTTTTGTTTGTTTGTTTTTAATCATAGCTTAAAAATGAGAAGAAATGATAGAAATAGAAAACCACATTTACAACGTTAATGGATCTAGATTATGGTCATAGTAGTTGCTAAAACCGTTTGATAAGAAACATTATATGTGAAACTTAATAATAGATGGATCAGGCTGGCATGACCTGAATCCACTAATTAATCTTTCCATCACTAAAGGAGGGGCAGACAGGACCTATTTTTCTTTTGATGCAAGGCAATAGGAAGTGTACGGAAATGTTATAAAGTATTGTTGACAAAAGAAATAACCTATCACTGATCAGGCCTTAGACCTAACGCCCAGTTTACAGAAAAATACAGGGGATGGAGGTCATTTAATCAGCCAAATCCAGTTATTCTATAAGACAAATAATTTAGTTCTTTCAAATAATAAATAGCAGAAAAAGGAGAATTGTTGTATATTAATAGAGACGTATAATACACATAATGTAAATGCAATGTGTGGACCTTGTTTGGATTCTTATTCAGACAAATCAACTTTAAAAGTATTTTTAAATATTCAGGGAACATTGAACTTGAAGTAGATATTAAAATGTTAAAAGGAATTATTGTTAATCATACAATAATGCTGTTGGAGTCATGTTTTAAAACGTTCTTACCTGTTGAAATGCCTACTGCAATATTTCTTGATAAAAAAAGTCCATCTTTACCAGAAGGAGGAAACAGTGACATTCAAATTTAGAGAAGTAAAATATTTCACTGGTTAAATTAGCAAAAAATTAAAAGTATTTATGTTGTCAAGTGTGGCAAAAGTGAGAGTAAATAAAAACTCTTATGCATTTAGTAGAAGGTTAAAGAGTAGAACATTTTGTGCAGCGTCTTGGCAATATTTACCAAAGTTCATGTTGCATGTCCTCTATTTTAGGAATTCGGGGAATTTCCAGAATTCCTCTTCTAGCTCTGTGAATCAGGAGAGCTGGATGGAAGCTCTACCTCCTGCTGTGGATCTGGCTGGGCTTGGTTCCTCATGGCTCAGGTCTGTCCCATGTTTTTAATTTTTGTTATCAATAAACAATTTTTTATTTTTTAAAAATAGTACTGAGAGTTCCCATATAGCACTGTCCTCACAGTTCCTCCTATTTTTAATAACATATTCATAGAGTATATTTGTTATAATTAATGAACCAATACTGACACACTGTTATTAGCTGAAGTCTATAATTTATTCAGCATTTCCTTAGTTTTTACCTAGTGTCCGTTCTCTGTTCCAGGATCCTGCCTGGGGTACTATATTATATTTAGTTGTCATGTCTCTTTAGGCTCCTCTTGGCTGTGACAGTTACTTAGACCTTGTTTTCAATGACCTTGACAGTTTTGAGGAGTGCTGATCAGGTATAATGTAGGGTGCCTTTGTATTGAAAATTTTCTGGTGTGTTTCTTATGGTTAGCTTGAGGTTATGGCTTTTGGGGAAGAAGTTCAGAGGAATAAAGTACCACTTTCATTGTTGCTTAAATTGTTTCAGCTTTGGCTGTTGTGCCCTGTTAATGTATCCCCATTAGTGTGTGTGTGTGTGTGTGTGTGTGTGTGTGTGTGTGTGTGTGTGTGTGTGTGTGTGTGTGTGTGTGTGTGTGTGTGTCTGTGTGTGTCTGTCTGTGTGTCTGTGTGTGTAGTGTTTTCTTTGAGCACTTTCTTACTTTCTGGGCTGCAAGATGCTCCAGGAGTCATCTTGTATATTCCCTGCCCTAGTCCTAGGACCAGCCATTTCTCCAATAAGCCCTGGTTCCTTATTGGAAAATGATTTTAGAAACCAAGATTTGGGTGGTAAGTGTGCTCATTTCTACTGTGGTATTATTTCTTCTAGGCCTTCTCAGCTGACAGAGCAAAAATATATGTGTGCATACTAACCTATATTTATCCATATATCTGTAAATATTTCTTTATGTAATAAACTATACCTGTATTAAGTTAAACATGATTTCTTACTGAGGTCTCCAACTCTAATCCATTACCACATGGATCATTCTAGCTAGTTACCCTTGCTGGTCTGTAACTTCCCATTCCAACAGTTAGAAACAGTAAGAAACCAGGGTCTCATCATCCACCATCTATTTACTTAGTTTTTCATTTTCAGTGGACATGTATAGCAGTGTTAGAATTATTAATCCCTAGCTCACGGGAAAGAGTTTTATCAACTTATAAAACTGTATAGTGCCTATATACAGTTCCTGTTGTCATTATTCTTACAGATTCTACTCATTTCCAAAGTCACTTAGGTCAGTACACTTCCCCTAACCCTCTTCACTGAAGTTGTTTCTTTTTTTTTTTTTTTTTTTGTGGTACGCGGGCCTCTCACTGCCGTGGCCTCTCCCGTTGCGGAGCACAGGCTCCTGATGCACAGGCTCAGCGGCCATGGCTCACGGGCCCAGCCGCTCCGCGGCATGTGGCATCTTTCCGGACTGGGGCACGAACCCGTGTCCCCTGCACCAGCAGGCGGACTCTCAACCACTGCGCCACCAGGGAAGCCCTCATATATTTTTAATACAATTAGATTCCCTTACCATAGTCTGCATTGTTTTTGGCACCTCCTAAACTCCTATATGATTTTTTTAAAATTTGCATATATTAAGGTTCATTCTTTGTGCTGTAAAGTTCTATGGGTTTTGATAAATGCATGGTGTAATGTACCACCATTACAGTACTATACAAAATAATTTTACCACAGGTAAAATACCCTGTGCTTCATCTATTCATCCCTCCTTTCCTCTCTGTAGCATCAATTGAACTTTTTACTCTCTCTATAGTTTTGCCCTTTCCAGAATGTCATATGATTGAAACGCTATAGTATATAACCTGTTTTGGACTGGCTTCCTTTACTTAGCAATATGCATTTAAGTTTCCTCTATGTCTTTGTAGCCTGAAATGTTGTTTCTTTATATCACTGAATAGTATTTCATTGTATGATATACTACAGTTTATTTATAATTCACCTATTAAAGAACATCTTGGTTATTTCCAGTTTTTGGTGAAAGAATAAAACCACTATAAAATTTTGTATTCAGGGTTTTGTGTAGACATGTATTCAGCTCATCTGAATAAACAACTAGGAGCACAGTTGCTAGATTGTATGGTAAAGCTGGGTTTATAAGAAACTGCCAAACTTCCATCCAGAGTGGCTTTAGCATTTTGTATTTCTACCTGTAATTAATTCTATTCCTAATGCTCTGTATCCTTGCCAACATTTGGTATTGTTTGTTTTTTGAATCATAGCTATTTTAATAGGTGTATAGAGGTATCAATTGTTATTTTAATTTTCAGTTTCCTAATGACGAATGATATTAAAAATTTTTGTTGTTTATTTGCCATCTGTGTATCTTTCTGAGGTATTTGTTCAGATCTTTTGCCCTTTTTAAAATTGGTTTATTTTCTTACTATTGAGTGTTAAGAGTTCTTTGTATATTCTGAATACAAGCCCTTTATCAAGTAAATGTTTTGAATTTTTTGTCATCCAGTCTGTGACTTATCTTTTCAGTCTCTAAGCACCCATTTTATTTTTACTTCTGGGGCTACAGAATAGGGATGATTAGCTGTTATTCTTCTAATAGCAGTGGCAGAGCCTAGAGGGAAGACACTCAACCTCACGATCTTATTAGAATACCCTAATTATGTCAAGTTTGGTAACATTGCATCGAGCAAAGAAAGTCACATGCTCAAATTCTGCATTAATGAAATAGGGTGGAATATATGGATGGGGGATAGGGAAGAATGAATAATCTTAATAATATAATCAGTCCTATCATCCATGAAACTACAGTGGCTTTCTATTACTTTATTCTGTGTCTTACTTAATGTTAAACATTTCTTCAATCTTTCTGAAAGATCCTAATGTGAGAAAGCAACCAATTCTGTATTTCTTTCTTTTGCATAATTTTAATTCCCAGACATTGTTCACATTGATCAATGTTACAAAAATAAGAGTGTAAGGTCGGATCTTAAGAAACGGCACCACGAAACAGAGGAAAGCTTCAAGTGAGCTTTATTAGGGAGCGCTCCCGGGCGAGGTTCACCGGTCCGAGAGAAAGGGGCCAGAGAAGTCGCACCCGGGCGAGGGTTGGGCAAGATTTTATAGGGGAAGAAGGGAAAGGGGTGTGGTGAATCTGGGAGGGCGCAGGGTATTCCTTATTTGGTGGTCTTTTCGGGTATCCTGGGGGACCGTTAGTCCCGCCCCTCGAAAGGCGGGAAGGCTGGGCTGGGTTCAAAGTCCCCAGGTCAGTTCCTGGAACTGGGTGGTCCGGAATGTCTCCAGGGCAGTTTCTGGAACTGGGTGGTCCAGAGGATGCAACCTGTGAATCTGATTGTGTTCCCCTGCCTCCTGGCCAGTTGGCCTTACAAAGAGCTCACCTAACAAGTATCTCTTTGAGTGCAATTCAGTGAAAATAGCTGGTTTCTCTCCATTACCTTGTCGAAGTTTACATGTAGTTCTGTTCTATAATAACTTTCACAGTTGTCTAACAAATTTATAATGGATTGGTTGCTTATTACCAGTTTTTTAAAAAAGTCATGGCTTCTCCAGTCATTCTGTATATCAAAATTATTTCATAAAGTGGCTTAGTTCTTCTATATTTGAAAATGATATCTGCTTTTTTCTACTTGAGAAACAACTTAGTTGGATGTATCTTTTTGGGTCATATTGTCTTGCCCTGATAATTGTAGCAGTTGCTTCAGCATCATTATTATTGTTGTGGTTATTGTTTATATTGTACTTTAAAAATTAAGACGTCGCAGAAAATCAAAGTTTTTGACTATTTTCCCAATCTCAGTACATTATTCGAAGGCAACAGTGGTATCAGCTTTGTGTATTATCATTCAAGACCACTTTATATGTCTTTAGTTACAGATATATAAATATATATTCCATTTCTTTCTTTTTTTTTTTTTTTTGCGGTATGCGGGCCTCTCACTGCTGTGGCCTCTCCCGTTGTGGAGCACAGGCTCTGGACGCACAGGCTCAGTGGCCATGGCTCATGGGCCCAGCCGCTCCATGGCATGTGGGATCTTCCCGGACCGGGGCATGAACCCGTGTCCCCTGCATCGGCAGGCGGACCCCCAACCACTGCGCCACCAGGGAAGCCCTGTATTCCATTTCTTTTAGCACTGAACATCACTATGGAAAACTCAGAAAAATTTAACTTCTGAGCAGAACTGATTTTTTGCCTAGATTCACCCAACCCCATCTGTCCCTTAGAAATCCTTATTTAATCTTTGAAGTTTGGTAATGTCTTTAAAAGTATATATCTCACTCTTATTTATTCTGTGTCATTTTCCTGGAACATATTACGCACACATGTGCACACACACAGTGGAGGAAAATTGTTCCAAGACATGGAAGAAGAAAAAATTTCTGAAAGAAAATATAAATTCAAATTCATTTCTAGTTTGGAAAAAATGTCTCTTTTACTGTATTTTTTTTTCTTTTTGGTATAATGTATTTATTTATTTTTTATTGGAGTATAATTGTTTTACAATGTTGTGTTAGTTTCTGCTTACAATGAAGTAAATCAGCTATATGTATACCTATATCCCCTCCCTCTTGGACCTCTTTTACTGTACTTTTTACTGTACCTCTTTTACTGTGTCTTTGAATGTTTTTTCTTCCTCTGTTCTGATTTTACTTCAAGAAGACCTATTATATGTAGATTGGATCTCCTTGTGTTCTGCATATATCACTCTCCCCCTAATTATTATAAATTATTTTTCCAATTTTATTTTTCTCACTTCAGATGTCTAAAGCCTGTCCCTGATATCCCTGGATGTTTTTAGCAGAGTCCGATCTACTTTTTACTGTTTATAACTTGTTTTCGTTTCCCTGATAGTTTTGTTATATTTTCCATTTCTGAGATGTCAGTTTAGTATTAATTTTATATTTTAATTTCTTTTTATATTATTATAATTCACATATATTTATTTTTAAATTTGTTTATCTTTTATATACAGTCTGATTTCAAAGAAGTTATGCTTTCTAAAATTTATTTGATACCATAGTTTTTTAAGTGTTCTCCTTCCTTCCTCCTGGTATAATCCTGAAGAGTAGTCTTTATCTGCTTGTTGTTTGTTGTACTGTATTCCTTCTTTTTATGTTTTTGTCTATACTGGATCCTAATTGATTGTAAATTATATTTGTGTAGGCTTTTGGGACTAGCTGTTTTCTACACTGTATATGACAAGGGGCTAGGGGAGTGAATCAGCAGAGAGGGCAGGTTAAATTCACGTGTAGTTTTTCCAAATGCCGTCTCATCAACTCTGTTACTTATTTTGCCACAAGAGTATATCTGCTCTTCACTCTCATAGAGTGTGGCTGGCACCCCTCTGAGGAAGTAGGGAATCTCTGTGCCAAGCAGCTTAGTCCTGTATGCCACAAGTCTCTCTCTCCTTATTGTCTTAAGTGTTTAATTTTCTCCAGCTGACTGTTAGAGGCAGCTGCAAGGCAGAAAACCTAGCCGGTCACACCAGAAGGTGACTTTGAGAAGATAGCATGCGGACTGCTTTCCTCATTGTCCCCTACTCCCGACCCGCGGAGGAGCGAGAATTCAGTGTTGTATCGATAGCCTGTCAAACCCTTGAGCTTGTGTCCTAAACTTTGGGGTCTTTAAGACCTTGCTGCATAATACAGAAAACTTTCTGTCATGTTAGAACATGAAGGTACATGTTATGTCTCTGTGTATTTCATTAATTTGATAAAAACATATTATGGGTTGTGAATATTTTATAACTTCAGTGAAGATGGAATTCAGTCCCCACACCCCCTTCTCTCTCGCTCTCATTGTGTTGTTTTTGCTTAATGGTAGACGTATCTTTATTTCACTATTTTTAACCAGATATCTCCCTGTTTAAGTTTTATTAAACATGCGGTTTTCTAACTTTTAGGAGTTAAAAAAAATCTACGTAAGAAAGTTGGAAAAAATGTTAAACCACAGAAATAAGTAAATAAATAAAGTAACCCATTACCCACTACCTAGAAATAATAGTGCTTATCAGATAACTTTTAATATTTTAGAGGCCCCATAAGCTATAAAAAAGCCCTGTAGATGGGAAGAATGTTTAATTTGGTTTAACCAAATATCTCAGTGTTCACCTGATACAACAAAAACACAAAATACAGTTTTGAAAGTGATTAGTTAATTAATAAATCAAGAAATATTGGTCTAAGTCTATTAGTGATGTGAAAATTGCTAACAACAACAGAAAAACCAAACAGCTAAGAAAGATAAAAGTGGTTGTCTCAGGTATAAGGATAGGAGGAATGGGGAGAGGTCAGGCAGGAGATTTGTTTTTTATCCTAAGCTTTTCTGTATTATTTGATTTTTGTGACCATGTAAGTGAATTACTTGGATGAGATAAAAATCATTCATTAAAAGTAAAGATACAAAATAAATTAGATGTTAGTGAAAATAGGTATTTTTTTTACATTTTGCTAAATGCTTCTCTTATCACAGACTTTAGTTTTAAATATTAAATTAAGGTATATAGTAGAGATTAAATATGGAATAATGCTCAGATCTCTATTTGGTTATGCATTTTTTTAAAGTTTTTTTTTTGATGTGGATCATTTGTAAAGTCTTTATTGAATTTGTTACCATATTGCATCTGTTTTATGTTTTGGTTTTTTGGCCGCAAGGCATGTGGGATCTTAGCTCCCCGACCAGGCATCAAGCCTGCAGCCCCTGCATTGGAAGGCGAAGTCTTAACCACTGGACCATCAGGGAAATCATGGTTATGCATTTTAACATCAGAATTTCTTGGCACCTGTTGATACACTGTCCCTTATTTCCCTCATTCTTTCTGATTCCCTGTGTTCTAGATCACATGCCTTAGATCTTACGTCTTTGGTTATATTAGCTTAATTATATACATTTATTATTAAGGTCATATACATTTCATTTCTGTTTCTCATAGAGTCTGTTTGGGGAGCATGAAAAGCATCCTTTATCCTGGCGTGTGTCCCTGTCTCTGGATTTCTAACAGTAGGTTTTTCTGGGTCTTCCACCACTTCTCCCAACAGCCATAGTCAAGCCCTTCCCTTGCCATGTTCTTTGTCACCCAGGTGGAGGACTCCTGATTTTTTTTTTTCCCCACACTGAGCAGCATGCTGGATCTTAGTTCTCCGACCAGGGATCGAACCTGCGCCCCCTGCAGTGGAAGTGCGTAGTCTTAACCACTGGACCGCCAGAGAAGTCCTGAGGACTCCTGACTGTGTAAAGAAAATAAAGCAGAGACAAATGATACACTTTCCAGGTCCAAGTTTTGAGCCTCCTGGGACCAAATTTTCTCTATCTACACATGCAGGATGTCAGAATGCAAAATGCTCAGATTCTGTGAAAAGGTGGAAACAATGTCATTGATGTCATCCACTCTGAATTACCCAGTGATGTCAGATTATTTAAGGCCTCCCCTTCCACCTCTCATTGACTAATACGTGTGGGGAGTCACATGGATTTACTTCTACGGAATGCTTGAAATGAGAGGGGAAAGTGGACATGGGTGTTACTGAAGAGGAAAAATGCAGAAATAAGGTAGTGTGCTACTATCAATTTCAGAAATCTAAAGATGTGAGAGTACTTGGATATTGCTGGAGTTTGAGAAATAAATGAGAGGTTTATCCCACAAGTCCGATCGCTTTAAACATCTGGAGAGACTCCAGGATTCCTTGGGGGTGGGGGGGGGTGGAATAACAAAGCCACTTGCTTAACTTCCCCTTCATTTCAGGAATATCATAATTAGAGCAAGGCATGAATAATAAGGAGCTCTGCAAGGTCACATCCATCATCAAAGCAGGAGAAATGTAATCTCCCAGCCCCTGCAAAAACCTGTAGCAGTAGGCTGAGGCATCACATGGTAGGTTTAGATTATTCTTTTACTCCTTTGATCAGTATACTCAATTCAGAGGGTTCCGAAAGCAAAATAAAACAAAACAGTAAAGAAAACTCTTGGCATTTGTGTTACATTTGCTTTGCACTCTTTACTATCCTATCTGATCTTCTTACAAATCAGCTGAGGTGGGCACAGAAAGGATGATTACCCCCATTTAGTAGATGGGGGTAACTGAGGCACAGATGCATTGCATGGCTTGCCTAAAGCCAGGCAGCACTTTTTCACAGGGGTAGGATTAGAGCCCGAGTTTCCTGATACTTTGGCATTTTCTCCTGCCTGCTTACATTGCTGCTTCTCCAATTCATTCACACAGGTGGCTCAAAGGAGGAGGTATATATCAAGTACCTGGAGTAGAGCTTAGTGGAGAATAGGTGCTCTGTAAATGGTGGCTACTCCTTTAGTTTGAGCCACTCCTTTCCAGGCATTACCCCCTGGAATGCAGGCCCTTATAGGATGTGATTTTTCTTAATGATCCCTGCAGCAAGACAGAATTTTTTTAGAATGGACTTACTATGTACTCTGTTTGGGAAAATGAAGGCTATGGAGTCTGCAAAATTTTGCAGCTGAAGCTAGCAAAACTACCCCATTCTTATTTTTCCAGCCTTTTGCTCTTATGTTTCCTGTCTTCCTACTTCACTAATGTTCTCCTCAAATATATTCAAACATGTTATGACTATTAGCATTAACATTAGCAAAATGTAAGTTTTATCTTCATAAGTAAATGAGAGAACTCCAGCCAGCATTTGCATTACTTGAACCTTGTTGTTTATTATTTTTCAATCACCTTCCAGTCATGCATTCTCTCCATGTATGCCAGAGATTTGTTTTATTTTCATTTTTTTCCTCAGTTATTTTATGTTGGCTTTGAGGCTCCAGAGCTGTAAGACTATTGCATGATCAGTTTTGTTCCTCTGTTACAGTGGAGTTTTCATGAAATTAATTATGCTGTTTCCTTCTCAGTAATGTCCTCTGATGAATATTTTATTTTGCTCAATTGCTGTGTGGTCGGCCTTGCTTGATATTTTGCGGTACCTTTTCAAATAAGAAGATGCTCCTGAGACTTTTCAGAGTCTCTGCTGCAGCCTTAATAGGAAATCCAGAGATCAGCCAAAGGAGCTCTTCCCTCTAAGAGCACAGAAAATTCCTAATAGCGGGGCCCACAGGGTGAGAACAAGATTCACCTGACCTCCCAATGTCCGTATGTTAGAAATCATCATGGCATCAGCAGAGAGAAGGGAAATAAATGCATCCCATCATGGAGATGTGTTACTAAACCAATCCAGTTCCATGACCTTGACTACTCAGAACTGCAAGGGCTTCCTATTTATTTTGCTATGAGCACAGAGTTGGCTCTAGAATATTCACTATAAAACCTCCTCAAGGGGACTTCCCTGGTGGTGCAGTGGTTGAGAGTCCGCCTGCCGATGCAGGGGACACGGGTTTGAGCCCTGGTCCGAGAAGATCCCACATGCCGCGGAGCAACTGGGTCCGTGAGCCACAACTACTGAGCCTGCGCATAAGGAGCCTGTGCTCTGCAACAAGAGAGGCCGCAATAGTGAGAGGCCTGCGCACCGCGATGAAGAGTAGCCCCTGCTCGCCGCAACTAGAGGAAGCCTTCGTGCAGAAACGAAGACCCAACACAGACCAAAATAAAACAAAAAACAAACAAAAAACCTCCTCTGGCAACTCCAAGGGCTGTGTAGTTGAGTGTTTTTCTGAGGTGGGCATAAGTTCAGCAGCAAGAAAGAGCCCATCAGAAGAGCGGCTGGAGCAGGTGCCATGCAGAAGAAAGGAAAAAACAGAAATGGAGCAGCTGCTCATTGCCAGACACTGCTTGGTGTTTTAAAAGTATCTCATTTAGGGCTTCCCTGGTGGCGCAGTGGTTGAGAGTCCGCCTGACGATGCAGGGGACGCGGGTTCGTGCCCAGGTCTGGGAAGATCCCACATGCCGTGGAGCGGCTGGGCCCGTGAGCCATGGCCGCTGAGCCTGCACGTCCGGAGCCTGTGCTCCGCAACGGGAGAGGCCACGGCAGTGAGAGGCCCGCGTACCAAAAAAAAAAAAAAAAAAAAAAAAAAGTATCTCATTTAATTGTCAAAATTACCTCGCCATCAGGTTATGAACCCCGTTATAAATATGCGACCTCTGGTGCTCAGAGAGGTTAAGTAACTTGTCTAAGGAGCCCAGTGGCTGGCATTTAAATATTTGCTGATTCAATAATGAATGAATGAATGTTATGCCGCCAATGCAGGGAATTGATAAAGGGAGCACCTCTTACCTCTACTTTATAGGAATAAATATTCCCTGTGGCAGAAGGAAGACTTAGCAAATGACATGGGAGCTTACTAAATGAAGTTTTTGGCATGAAATGCTGGCAGGAAGAGAAGGGGGCTGTGTCCCTGTTGTCCCAGTTGTGGGCTCTGTAGTCTCATCTACAAAATTGGGACTACACGGCTCTGCCTACCTTCCTTCCCACCCCTACCCTGCTTTTTACCAATGAGCCTTTGGGAGGCTCTCACTGAGATACGTAAGGTGATGTAATTATACATAATTCTGTATCTGGCCAAGAACTGGGGACTGGAGTCAAGGTCCTAAATGTTTTCTGCCTTTTGGGGTACCTGGAGGTAAGGGAAGTTAAAGAATTGGGAACTTCAGAGTTGGACAGTAAACGTGGGTTTCATAGTTAAATGGCACAGGTTGTGCCTGGCCATCCTGTTTAGAAGCCCTCATTTCCTTTTCAGGCCCTGTTTCTACTAAACCTTGTGGTTTTCCGAATTGTGCTGAGAGCAAATCCCACATCCCCTTTGAAATGATTTGATTTCTGTACTCAAAACGGGTCTGGAGGGCAGACTGCTGAAAAAGCTTCTTTCCCCTTGAATTAAATGCTCTTGGGCAGGGGAAAACAGACTGTGAGATTGTTGTGCCTGGTTGAAAGCAGGCAGGTATCTCCAGTATCCACATCAAAGCCTTCAGTGCCCATGGTGACATTAATAATAAATCTTGAGTTTCTTGCAGATTTTCAACTAAGCAATGTTGCTTTTCCTGTGGTTAGGTCAGTTCCAATGTGTTTGGTGCTAGCATTTCAGACATCTTCTGCCAAAATGAATGTGAAATAATTAGCAGCATGAGATGCTTTTGCTTTGCTCACCAGAAGCAGTCTTTTAACCTAACATAATAGAGTTTTCAAGTGAATCTTGGTTATGAAAACCTTTCCTTTCTGAGGATTACTAACCCATCCAGGTAACTGCTAGGGTGGTCTTGAGTTCTTTTCTCTGATATTGATGTACCCATATTAGGTGGAACTGGGCGAAAGCAGTTGGAATAGGCACACAAGTGGGGACCGAAAGTGGGAGTTGGGTGGGCTTCATCTATCGGCCACAGCTGAGGGCAGGTGAAAAAAGAACTCCCTCTAATTTCTCTCTGTCCCCACTGCCCTTCCCCAGTCCATGCCACCACCAGCTCTCGTCTGACCATTGCAGAAACCTCCTAACTATTCTTTTTGCTTCCACTCTCAACCTGCTCCAATTTAGGAAGCCAAGGTGAGTTTCTTAAACAAAAGCCAACCTAAACAATTTACTCCCCGGTTGAAACCTTTCGTTGGTTTTCAGTTCCATTTAACATAAAACATAATTCCAAAATCCTACCCCAGCCAACATGTCCAGCAGGTCCCTGGTCTCATGTTCATTGCTCTCCCCTCCTTACTGTGCCCTGGCTGTGCTGGACCTCCATCAAGCCCCTTACCCCTTCACAGCCCTGCCCACGCCTTCTTACCGCTGCCCTCTCTTCCTCCCTCTTTGTCTCGCCTCTACTAATCCATCAAGTCTCATGTTAAGTTGGTTCCTCAGAAGGTCTTCCCTGATTCTAAAATAAAACTAGACACTCATAGGGAAGATGGCCAAGGTGGCTGAGTAGGAAGGCCCCAAACCCTTCCCCTCCCACAGGCATGTCAACATTACAACTACTTGCAGAGCAACTACCTATGAGAATAACCTGAAGACTAGTAGAAAATAATTTGCACAACTAAGGATATGAAAAGAAGGAAGCACAACAAGATAAGTCGGAGGGGCAAAGAAGCAGTACAGTCAGGGCCCACACACCTGGGGGAGGTGACCCACAAATGGGACGCTAATCACAGCCACAGAGGTCCTCCCCAAGAAGCGAGGGGTCCAAGCCCCACATCAGGCTCCCCAGCCCCCGGGTCCTGACAAGGAAGACGAGGCCCCAGGACGTCTAGCCTCGAAAACCAGCAGGGCTGAGGGAACAGACACTCCGCTCTTAAAGGGTGTGTGAAAATCTAATGTGCTCCAAATCCCAGCAAAGAGGCAGTAGTGTCAAAGGAGCCAAGATCAGGGCTTCCCTGGTGCGCAGTGGTTGAGAGTCTGCCTGCCGATGCAGGGGATGCGCGTTCGTGCCCAGGTCTGGGAAGATCTCACATGCCGCGGAGCGGCTGGGCCCGTGAGCCATGGCCGCTGAGCCTGCGCATCCGGAGCCTGTGCTCAGCAACGGGAGAGGCCACATTGGTGAGAGGCCCGTGTACCGCAAAACAACAACAACAACAACAATAAAAAAAAACGCCTAGAGGGCTTCCCTGGTGGCGCAGTGATTGAGGGTCCGCCTGCTGATGCAGGGGACGCAGGTTCATGCCCCGGTCCCGTGAGCCATGGCCGCTGAGCCTGCGCGTCCGGAGCCTGTGCTCCGCAACGGGAGAGGCCACAACAGTGAGAGGCCCGCGTACCGCAAAACAACAACAACAGTAAAGAAAAGCCTAGATCAGACCCACTTTTTCAACTTAGCGAGCCTCTTGTAGAGGCAGGTGTTAGCTGGGGTTGGAGATATTAGCAGCAGCCATTTTTGGAAGCTCGTTCTACCACGATGGCAAGCCCCATTTTGGAATCCACCCTCTAGCCTGTTAGTGTCAGGAGCTTACCTTCTCACCAGTGGGTCAGCGCCAGCGATGTGCCCCCGGCGCCATGCACCCAGCTGTGGGGGGATCTGGGCCTATCTGCCAGTAGACAGGCGGCAGCCACCAAACCTCCCCAGGCCATACAGCCAACCATGTGGGAAGCCTAACCCCTAACCCTGCCTTACAACAGGCCTGCAGCCATCACATGAGGCAGGGCCTGGCAGCCAACCAGGCCAGGGACCAGTGGTGCCTGCCAGCACACCCATAGTATGAAGGTTTCTTGGAAAATTAAGAAAAGAACTACCATGTGTTCCAGCAATTTCACTTATGAGTATTTGCCTGAAAAAAACAAAAGCACTAATTCCAAAAGATATATGCACCTCAATATTCATTGCAGCATTAGTTACAGTAGCCAAGATATGGAAGCAGCCTAAGTGTCCATTGATAGAGTAATGGATTAAGTAGATGCGGTGTATATATACAATGGAATATTATTCAGCCACAAACAATGAAATCTTGCCATTTGCAACAACATGGGTGGATTGGGAGGGTATTAGCTAAATGAAATAAGTCAGAGAGAGAAAGACAAATGCTGTAGATCTCACATATATGTGGAATCTAAGAAAAAAACAAACAAAAACCAAGAAAACAGACTCATAGATAGAACAAACAGGTGGTTGCCAGAAGGGCAGGGGATGGGGGTGGGTGAACTAGGTGGAAGGGATCAGAAGATACAAACCTTCAGTAATAGAATAAATAAGTTATGGGGATGTAATATACAGCAGAAGGCATATGGTCAATAATGCAGTAATAACTTTGGAGACAGATGTTTACTAGGCTTATCGTGGTGGTCATTTCATAATGTATGTAAATGTCAAATTACTATTTAGTACACCTGAAACTCACATAATATTGTGTGTCAACTATATATCAATAAAAAAAAAGTTTTTCTTGTATTTTCCTTTCATAGCACTTAAGACTAAGGCTGTTTGTTAGTGTGTATTTTATATATGTCATAATTTAAAAAATATATGTCTTCCTTCCCACTGATTTATAAACTCAGTTAAGTAGGGACCAAGTCTGTTTTGTCCACCAGTATATCCTTAGCACCTAACAGAGTACCTGACACATAAGAGGTACTCTAAATATTTAGAGAATGAATAAAAAGCTGGCTTCTTGTGCCATCTGTCCAAGTTGACTTACTCTCGTTTCTAAACCACTGTATAGGATGCCTGGTTTCAGGCCTCACATCAGTGGGCACAGCCTTGCCTGGTCCTTGTAATTGACTGGCTCCACCATGTTGGCCTTGGTAGGCATGCTGCCTATACCAGCCCTGTTTTTTCTAATGCAAAACAGATTTATTTATGAGGTGAAAAGGAAAGCACACTTCTGTCAAATGGAGAAGATCAAGATTCTTAAGTAGCTGACTTTGGGACCTGCCGGGTGGGAAGACTTGCTGTGTTGCCTTCAGATGTTCTCTCTTTACCTGATGTGTCAGATGCTTCAGCAGCCTTTTCAGGCTGTCCTTCACTCTTGGCCGCCTTTTCTAAGTCCTTTTGATAGTTAAGCTGGTATTCCAGATAGCTTATGTTCCTGGTCTGTTCATCCAGGAACTCTTTCATGAAGCGTGAGAGATTGGTTTCTTTATTCGTAGAAGCCGAGGTCTTCAGTTCTTGCAGCAACGTGTTTTAACACTTTCTCCAACTGCAGATCCAAGCCAAATCCTTGGAATGTGACCTCATACCACTTGCTCAAAATCTGATTCCTGGTTGTTCCCACCCTTCTGGCAGTGTTTTGAGCCCTTGCTCAAAGTCTGTTTAAATGGAACCCTTCAAAATCCTTATATATTTTAAAGCTGTAGCATCTTTTTTTCTTTTAAAAAATGTACTTATTTATTTATTTATTTTTGGCTGCGTTTGGTCTTCGCTACTGCACGTGGGCTTTCTCTAGTTGCGGCGAGCGGGAGCTACTCTTCGTTGTGGTGCTGGTGCTTCTCATTGCGGTGGCCTCTCTTGTTGTGGTGCTCGGGTTCTAGGGCACGTGGGCTCAGTAGTTGTGGCTCGTGGGCTCTAGAGCGCAGGCTCAGTAGTTGTGGCTCGTGGGCTCTAGAGCACAGGCTCAGTAGTTGTGGCACACGGGCTTAGTTGCTCCACGGCATGTGAGATCTTCCCAGACTGGGGCTCTAACCTGTGTCCCCTGCATTGACATGTGGATTCTCAACCACTGTGTCACCAGGGAAGCCCAAGCTGTAGCATCTTGATAGACCCTTCTGAGGAAGACTAGTAACTCTATAGCACCATGAAAGTCAGCCCAGGCCTCACTGAACTTCTTGTCTGGGCTTATATGAAGAGGAAGCTCAAGTAGAAATGTTTTTAAATTAATCTGCATTGAAAATATAATGGTTGTTGCAATTTATAGGGAGTCAGGCTTTTGGGATTCCCCAGTCATAAAACTTAAGAATATAAATGATACACTTTGGGAATAAAAATATAGAAAGAAATGTGATGTGTATGCCAATTATGCGTGCATCTAACATCCCTCTTACACCTGCTCCTGCAAGGAGTCAAAGAAATCCTTTTTTCATAGAGTTCTCATTCCAAATTTTGTGAAAATTTAAATTGTCTTACCCTTGACTCTCCACACTTCTCACTTGATTCTGACTCTCTACAAGAGCCTGACTCCATTTATTCCTGAAGTATCTTGCAAATACCACAGTATGTTTAATACCGACAACGCCAAGTATACCGATTTTGTTGCAAAGGTTCATCATTATCTTAACTCATCATGAGGTAAAGGGCATTGACATAGAACATTCAAGTATGCTACTTCAATACCCTTTTCATTTTTTTAAACAAAACGATCCTCAACCTCTCATTAATAAATGTTATGTGCCTGTTGGAAAAAAGTTTCCTGGCTCTAATTTATCTGATGGCATTTCCTATCGCAATAAACAAAACACTAGTGAAAGGTTGAGCCTGCTTCTGTCTTTCCCTTTGCCAATTTACAAAATAAACATTTACTGATTTGGTCATTAGAGTTTAAACTATTGAACTGAAGACAGATGTTCCTTGAACAAAGATTGAAAAGAGGAGACAGATCAGAAATTCTCACAAGGCCAGAACTTAAAACATTGATGATTACAGCTTCTCTTATCTGTCACCAGAGCCTTTAGGGTGAAAATATGGCTCTGGATTTTCTGGAGATGCGTATAGTGTATACCAGCCTATGGACTTTGGAAAACCTTTTTCCTATGTGTTCTTCCAGTGAATTAAAAAGAAAATAATTTCTGAATTTAGCCTTGTAAACTGAACTTTGCCCAGCAAGTATATTGAACTGATGCATAACTGAATGCCCAAGTCCCTGTTCATTTTGGGGATTTAGCAAGCATTCCTTTGAAAACGAACCAACTCAGTCAATGTCAGTACCACCCCAAAAAATATTACAATGAAACTAAATTCTTCTTTTTTAAAAAATTTGCGTCGAGGGACTTCCCTGGTGATGCAGTGGTTAGGAATCCACCTGCCAATGCAAGGGACATGGGTTCAATCCCTGGTCTGAGAAGATCCCACATGCTGTGGAGCAACTAAGCCCATGTGCTGCAACTACTGAGCCTGCGCTCTAGGGCCCGTGTGCTGCAGCTACTGAGCTCGTGTGCTGCAACTACTGAAGCCCGCATGCCCAGATCCCGTGTTCTGCAACAAGAGAAGCCACTGCAACAAGAAGCCCGTGCACTGCAACGAAGAGTAGCCCCCGCTCGCCACAGCTAGAGGAAGCCCTCGTGCAGCAACGAAGACCCAAGGCAGCCAAAAAAAAAAAAAAAAAAAATTGCATGGAAAAAGGAAATGTGATTATTTGGAGGAAGAAATCAGTGCAGGGAATGGGAATTTTTAAAATGTAATCAATCTCTGAAAGTATTGAGAATCTAAGTGAAACTGTAGGATGAATGGGTGGCAGGTTTCTTCAGGTCTGAGAGTCCTCCTAAGAACTGGGTTCGATTGGAAAGGTTGACTGCACACAGTGTGACTGAAGGCTTTGTGCCTTACCCTCACTGGCTACAAAAAGAAACAAAGAAATTTAAAAAATCCAATATCAGTGCAACATAAACATTCTCTTGGTGCCTGAAATTCCACCATGAAGATTCATTGCTTTGGGAAAGCCTAGTTTCTTGGTAGTCATCTTGGTTTAAACTGTCTTCCCTAAAAAAGCCACAAACAGAATATGTAGAGGTTGGTGAGAGTAGAGGAAATGAGAAAGGGAGGTAAATGTAGAGCCATATCAGCCTGTTTAGGATAGGAAGGGTGGGAAGGAGCAAAGAAGGACCATATTAGTGAGTAACACACTCCTGAGGGCTGAGTTGGAGGGTGAGAATGCACCCATCACAAGGCAACCTCCTTCCTGGTTTAATCAAAACCCAGGACGACTATCCGGGTGGGGCAGAAATTTCCTTTGTGAAATAACACTTTCCCTTGAAGCCAAGGAGTTCTTAGGGACATTTTCTGGCCATATATCTAACACCTCCAAAGCACTCTAAGAGGCACAGTGGGAAGAGGGCGGGCCAGTTAGATAATAGACCGCAAAAGCGTCCACGCCTACATGTAGCATTGTCTGAACTAGACACACACACAGAGAAAGGGCAATTTGGAAAGAAAAGGTACATCCCAGGAGCCAAGACAAAAGGGGAAGTTATAATGAGTTCTTCCCTTCTTCCTGCTCTTCCTCCTTTTACTTCTGTGAATGTTTACAGAAAATCACAATCCTGCTCTGTATTTTGAGAGAGAATATAAATCTACCGCCTCCCAACATGTCACAGCCGCCATTTGCCACTGCCAACCACCTATGGATTTCCTATAAGCAGGGTTCATTCATTGTGCAAATTAGATAATTGAAACAATCTATCTGCTTCAGGCAGCTGGCTTCAGGGATGACGCTTGCCTGTTGCCATGACAAGTAATTTTCAGAGTGAGATTTTAGGTACAATAACTCACTGAACAATAAGCTGTTGCCCTGTTCTATCAGGAAGACAAGACCTTAAGGATAAAATTCTTTCTTTATTTATATTTATTGGCTACTGGAGATGATAAAGCAATCTCTTGCCAATTAGTATTCTAGCCAGCCCCTTTTCTTCTGCTTTATGATCATCTCCCTTGCTGCAAAGGAAGATAGGATGAAAGAGTACAATTCTGTTGATCGTGGTTCTCTGGGATTCCTCAGTCATACCTTCTAGATGGTGGGCTATTCATTATGGTGCAGACCTTGAAGGGATGAAATCAGAGGAGCTAGGAAATCCATAGCTTGTGTTGCTTCACAAATATGCGTGTGGCATCTTCACCCAGGGATTAATTATACTTCTATATATTCTAATCAGAAAGAAAAGTCTTTTTAAATTTTTTTTATTGAGTATAGTTGATCTACAATGTTGTGTTAGTATCTGCTGTACAGCAAAGTGATTCTGTTATACATATATATACATTCTTTTTTAATATTATTTTGCATTGTGGTTTATTACAGGATACTGAATATGGTTCTCTGTGCTATACAGTAGGACCTTGTTGTCTATGCATTCTGTATATAAAAGCTTATATCTGCTAACCCCAACCTCCCAGTCCATCCCTCCCCCCAACCCCCTCCCCCTTGGCAAGCACAAGTCTGTTCTCTATGTCCGTGATTCTGTTTCTGTTTCGCAGATAGGTTCATTTGTGTCATATTTTAGATTCCACGTTTAAGTGATATCATATGGTATTTGTATTTGTTTCAGAAAGAAAAGTCTTAGAAGGAGAGTAACATAGGCTTGGAACATTTTTCCCTGTGTTTTATAGGATTAAAAGCAGTCAGCAAAGTCAGAGAGGTCAGAAGAGGACATGAGCTCTGTGAAAGCTGGGACCCCAGCGGCTTTTGATCTCTGCCTTGTCCCCTTAGCCTGGAAGGGCTCAAGCCCCATCAGGTGCACTTGATAGATATTTTCTGAGCAAACAAGTGAATGAATGAATTGCTTTCTCCCACTTCACTTCAGACACATTGCATTCTAGTGTCCTCCCCCTTCCCCTTCTCATCAAAACCTGCTCTTACAAACCTATCTCCATTTAAGCACAAGTCCCTACGACCTGCTCCATGAAAAGAGGTCTATACGTCCACATAAGTTTGGGAAATTATGCATGCATTCTATTCTTGGTGATTGAAAATGCTCATGAGAATACTAGAGGCACTTTCTCCTGCAGCTAAGAAATCGGAATAACTTTGCCTAACTCAAAATTTCCTAAACTTTATTCATTTATTTCATTTCATTTGGTAGATGTTAATTGAACATTTGCTATGTGCCAGGAAATGGTCTAGACATAGGAAGTGACCAATCAGATAAAGTCCCTGCCTGTCCTACGGAATTTACGTTCTGGTGTGGAAGACAGAGAGTGCACAAATAAATAAAATATTTAGCTGATCAGATGTTGGTAAGTGAAGTGCAATGAAGAAAAACAAAAAGGCAAGAGCGGTAGGGAGGACTGTGACAGGGAGTTACAGTTTTAAGTTCAGTAGTTATTATTGAGGAGAGGTTTGAGCAAAGACCTGCAAGAGGTGAGGGAGTGAGTCACTGGGGGGAAAGGTATTCCAAGCAGAGGAAGCAGCAAGTGCAAAGGTCCTGAGAATGTCTGGAGTGTGTGAGGAAACCAAGATGGCCAGGGCTGCTGGATGACTCTAGGATGGGAAGGACAGTAAGAGGAAAGGTCATGGAGGTGAGAGGGGTAGGGATGGGGGTCAGGTTACGGAGATCATATCTAACCGCAAAAGTGCTTCACTGGTAATGCTGAGAAGTGTTGTCTTTGCTCAGAACCCTCCTTGGTCTCCGCACACACAAGTAAAAAACAAACACACACACACAATTTTAAGAAAAAGCAAAAACGAGACCGGTTTCCTCATGAGTAAAATAATATTGCCTTCCTTTCAAATATTTTTTTTAATAATAAAAAATAAATTTTATAGAGTTGTGGGCATTTAGTTAATGCTCAATAAATGTTAGCTCTTTGCTTTTTTTCTCTTCCTCACTCCATCTCCCAAAAAAACATGTTGTCTGCCCACTCTACTATCATGCTGCTATAGCAATGATAACAGTAAGCAATAAGCATGAAGTGCAGAATCAAAGGCATAGGACAACGAGCGTTTGAAGGTGGACAGATAAAAACTTTGGTGGATATAATGTCGTAGATTCCACTAATGATAAAGATGAGAGAAACTAAAAGATCCCACACCAGAGGATCAAGAAAGCAGACAGGGCAACAGGGATCAGGATTCTGGGCTGTAAATGTGGACGTCGGCTGCAAACAGTGAGGAAGGCACCTTGTACCCACCAGGGAGGTTTCTTTTTTTTTTTTTTTTTTTTTTTTTTTTGCGGTACGCGGGCCTCTCCCGTTGCGGAGCACAGGCTCCGGACGTGCAGGCTCAGTGGCCATGGCTCACGGGCCTAGCCGCTCCGCGGCATGTGGGATCTTCCCGGACCGGGGCACGAACCCGTGTCCCCTGCATCGGCAGGTGGACTCTCAACCACTGCGCCACCAGGGAAGCACAGGGAGGTTTCTTGAAAGAGTGAACGTTAGATGTTTTTTGGGGGGTATGTGGGAGGATGAGTGGGCCTTTTGGACAGCCCATGTTGAAGACTAGTAGACCCCATGGGTTGAAAACGTGGGGATATTTAGGTTCTGACAAAAGATTGGCAAATCACTGCTTGAGAGTTTCGGTTTCCCTACATCATAACCAACACGTGATATTGTCATACTTTGTTAATCTAATGGATATGGAAGGTCTCTTTCATTGATATTTTACTTTATATTTCCCCAATTATACTGTCATTGAGCTTCTGGTCATATGTTTGTTGGAAATTAGGGTTAAATTCATTTAATTCATTGATATTTATCGAGATTACTTATATTCATATAATATTTTCATTTATTTCACTGTTGCCCTATTAATGGTTATGGGTATTGTTGCCAGGTTTTGGTATTACAAGCAATGTTTTAATGAACAGTCACCTACCCATGTCATCTTGTGCATATTTAGGTTTCTTTGTTGGGTAAATGCCCACAAATAAAATCACTGAATCAAAAGTGTATGTATTTATAATAATTAGCAGGGAATATACTTTATTTTAATCATTTAGTCATTGTATAATACAGGAACATATTATAATCTTTAAAAAGATCAAAAGAGTAAATTGTAAAAAGTAAGTCTTTAATCAGCTTTTCCCCTCTAGCCCTCCAGTTCCTTTTCCTGGGGGCTAATACTGCTACCAGCTTATAAAGAATCCTTCAGGACTTCCCTTTGACTGCTGTTCCGTACTACGCTTAGAGGCTCTATTTCCCTGAGACTTTAGAGTCTCAGGCCACTTGAGGCATTTGAGGCCGTTTGAGGAGAAATGGTTCCAGGTGAGAGAGGATCAGGCAGTGGCAATGGAGGGGTCGCAGTCACGTCAGGCTGCCTGTAGGGAAAAAGCCTGAGGGGCCCTTTTGGTCGCTGGACCCTGCGCTTTCTTCCTTTGCCGGTCCCTGCCTACCACGAAGATGAGTTCGGCCTGGGTCACCACTTTGGAGAAGGAGCATCTCTGGATGTATCTGCAGGCACTCGGCTTCGAGCTGGGCTCGGCGACCGTAGCCTGTGGAAAGATGGTGTCGCACACGCACCTCGGAGTGAACATGTTTGACAAGTTGAACCATGAGGCCTTTCAAATAGTTTCTTATTTTTTGTTTCAAACGCTTGACCAGTCTCTCAGTAAAGAAGTGTTCAAACTTTGTTGGCCTCCATTTGACCAAAAAAGTGATACTGAATTCCGAAAACATTGCTGTGAATGGTTAAAAAAGATTTCTGCTGAATGTGGAAGTAGCTTTCCTCCAGTTGTGGGTTCACTATTTCTTTCTTCTGGTGGTCCTAAGTTTATTCATTTGATGTATCACTCTGCAAGATTTGTTGCAATAAAAAATATAAAAACCCATTCTAAAAATTCTGTACATTTTACAGAGACATTTAATGTAAAGCCACAAGATTTGCACAAGTGCATTGCCAGATGCCATGTAGCACGTAACAGATTTTTACAAATTTTGCAGAGAGAAGATTGTGTTACCTGAAAATGCCAGGAAAATGCACAATTGTCAGTTAAACAAGCACGAAATTTGAGATCAGAATGTATAGGACAGCAAAACCAAATTAAAAAAATGGAACCCTATGATGACCAAAGTAATATACAAGAGAAAATTCAAAAGGTTCGGTCTTTGTGGGCTTCAGTGAATGAAACATGCATGTTTTTGGAAAAAGAGAGAGAAGTTGTTAGTTCAGTCCTTAGTCTTGTTAACCAGTATACTTTAGATGGAACTAATGTTGCTATCAATATTCCAAGGCTCTTACCTGACAAAATTGAGAAAAAAATGTGTCAGTTGCACATAGGAAATGTTTATGAGGCTGGAAAATTGAATCTCTTAACAGTTATTCAGTTATTAAATGAAGTCTTGAAAGTAATGAAATGTGAACATTGTCAGGCTGACCAAGCAAGACTGACAATAGACCTTCACTTCCTTGAAAAAGAGACCAAATTTCAGAGAGAAAGACTGTCAGATCTGAAACATATGAGGTATAAAATAAAAGAAGATCTCACAACTATAAGACATTCTATTGTTGAAAAAACAAGAAGAATGGCATAAAATTTGGAAAGAATTTCTCGGCCTGTCTCCTTTCAGTCTAATTAAAGGTTGGACTCCAGCTGTGGATCTTTTACCACCTGTGTCTCCCCTTTCGTTTGATCCTGCCTCAGAAGAAGCATACGCGAAGAGTATTCTTTTGCAGTACCCTGCTTCACTTCCAGATACACCTAAGCAACATATCCAGGAAAATGATTGCAAGAAGGGCAAGTGATACGCTGGAAACTAAATGTGATCTAGCCAAGAGCCCTGCTTCTTTCCTGTTACAGCTCATTTCACCATCAGATAGAAACAGTGTTACACTACTTGAAAAGGACAGGAAGTTGACATCTTCTAGAGAGAAAAATGAAACAGTTTCTAAGAAAACACCAGAATTTGAAGTGGAAGACTCTTCATCATCACATATTGCAAAGAGTAGTGCATTTGGAGGGTCTCTGCCAGCTAAAAAAGTGATCCGTTCCAAAAATAGCAAGATCATCTGGTAGAAGAGGTTGCAAGGGCAGTTTTATCTGATTCACCACAACCTTCTAAAGGAAAAGAAGTAATGTTAGAGGAACTAATTGACTCTCTAGTTTCTAACCTGTTCTTAACAAGGAATCAAGTTCCTTGAAGTCCAGAAAACTTGATAAGTGATATTAGGAGCTCATGGAGAAAAGCTGTTAAAATAGAAGAAAACAGAAGTACAGAACCAATTCAGATGGATACTGAACATAGAGAAGTGTTGCCAGAATCCTTACCTGTGGTGCATAATCAAAAAGAGTTTAACAGGGCCAGTTTTTTCTCAGCAGCCACTGTGTCCGATTCTAGCCATTCTCATTTGCCTGAAGAGAAAGTTGTTTCAGATTGCCTTAAGTGTGTGCTTCAGAAACCTGTGGTGACCAGTTACATAGGTGAACCAACAAAACAAAATCTGTCACATTTGTTAAATAAGGACATAATTTGTAAGCAAGATTTGGAATGTACAGCTTTACAGAACAAGCTTTTAGAAACTAGCCAAATAGAGACATTCTCCCCTGCTGTAGGCAATAGGAGAGATGTGATAGGTAGCAGTGAAGAATAGTATATTAAAATATCAGACTCGAAAGCTTTTTTACAGAGATCTTTCCATGCATAAAAGTATGTTATGGAACTCTTTTCAGGTATCAAGTGGAATTAGTTCCAGTTTCAAAGATAGTGATTTTGACATATTACATGAAATTCTTCCAGAAGAAGTTGGTCACTTAAGTCTTAATAGCACCAGTAGTACAGAGGCCAATTTTAAACTGGAAGCAAATAGTCCTATGCACAGTGGCATTTTCCCAGAAGATGTTGTGGAAGGAAGACAAACTACTCCAGAATCAGACTTTAATTTACAGGCTACTTGCAGTGGATATGAAGCTCTGAAGAAATCTCTGTCCAAGCAAAGGGAAGTAATTTGCCTCTCTAATCCTGAAACAGTTGAAAGACAAACCTGAATTGAGCCTTACTTCCCAGTACATGCAAACTGATGATATGCTTAACTGTTTGGGCACTCATGATTTGCACACTGACTATACAAAACCATCTTCACGCATGTCCCTTAGTGAAAGAAAACGGTCTCTTTCACCACTAATTAGGTTTTCTCCAGTGGAACAAAGATTGAGAACCACAATACCATGTAGTCTTGGAGAACTTCTACCTAATTTAACAGTCAGTTTTGCTGAAGAAGAAATCTTGAATAAGAGCCTTGATGCAAAAGAATCTCCATCTGACTTGAAAGATGAAGCAGTAGCCCAGTCAGTTTAACTATGATGAACTTAAGTTGAAGCAGTGTCACGGGATAAAAACTGATTTGTAATTTAAATACACATTGGGAGTGTAACTGTTTTTCAAGGTCTAAAAAAGTCCTAAATAATGCTTTTTAGCCTTCTCTGCTGATTTTAGGTAAGGAGAGTATGTTTGGATTTTCTCTCTTTGTATGGATATGGGGTTGAAATGTGAAGTATTTCGAAAGCAAACAAGTTACGAGAAGCCATTTTGATTGTTGTTGTTGTTAGTTTCTGCTTTATAATAAAGTGAATCAGTTATACATATACATATGTTCCCATATCTCTTCCCTCTTGCATCTCCCTCCCTCCCACCCTCCCTATCCCTCCCCTCCAGGTGGTCACAAAGCACCGAGCTGATCTCCCTGTGCTATGTGGCTGCTTCCCACTAGCTATCTGTTTTACGTTTGGTAGTGTATATATATCCATGCCACTCTCTCGCTTTGTCACAGCTTACCCTTCCCCCTCCCCGTATCCTCAAGTCCATTCTCTAGTAGGTCTGTGTCTTTATTCCTGTCTTACCCCTAAGTTCTTCGTGACATTTTTTTTTTCTTAAATTCCATATATATGTGTTAGCATACGGTATTTGTCTTTCTCTTTCTGACTTACTTCACTCTGTATGACAGACTCTAGGTCTATCCACCTGATTACAAGTAGCTCAATTTTGTTTCTTTTTATGGCTGAGTAATATTCCATTGTATATATGTGCCACATCTTCTTTATCCATTCATCCGATGATGGACACTTAGGTTGTGCGTAATCTTGTAAGCATGAAATAAATGGCAAAGTATTAGGTTAACTAATTCATTATGTTCTAGTTTAAGTTAATTAACATAAGGATGAGTAGTTTTTGATGTGTTTTATTAAGTGGTTAACTTAATAGCCATTGGATATACTGATCTTTCTTTTTAGGGAAATAAACAACGTTTATTGTTTCTTTTTAGAACATTCTGGTACTAAACAAAAAAAGTGAGGAAAGTAATGCTTTGGGGTGTATAATCAAAATGACAAAATTTAAGTTTGGGAAAGCTCTAAAGAGGCTTAATGATTATTCAGGTAGGTTGATCCTGAAAAATGATGTTTGATGGAATAAAGTGCATGTGATGATAGTGAAGACTGGAGCAGAATGAATTTAGGAAAAAGGAAAAAGGTGGAAGATGACTAGATACTTTTGAGGGATGCTAACTATAAATCCTTTCAGTGGGTTGTATAGCAGTTTTATATTTAGTCTAATTTAGACTTTGAGAATTTAACTCTAGTTTTTTATTTTAACAGAAAAAAATGTAAATTAAAAAATTAGTCTGTGTTTGGTTTTTTTTTGGAGGGGCACTGTTTTGGGAGAAGGGAGCTATTTTTTTTTAAAATTTTTTATTGGAGTATAGTTGCTTTGCAATGTTGTGTTGGTTTCTGCTGCACGGTGAAGTGAATCAGCCGTGGACATACACACATCCCCTCCCTCTTGGACCCCCCCCCCCCCGCCATCCCACCCAACTGGGCCATCACAGAGCTCTGAGCTGAGCTCCCTGTGCTATACAGCAGGTTAAGGGAGCTAATTTTGTTTGTTACCTTCCTCCTCAAAAACCATCGGTTACCCACTGCCTACAGAACAGCTTCAGATTAACTTGAGAAAATTGAATTTGGGCTTAAATAACTTGTTCAGTGTTACACAGCTAAGTCAGTGGTGAAGCTAGGATTTGACCCTATTTTCCTTTCTTAATATACCAACAAGACCTCCTAGAAGTAACTAAAAGGCCAGGATGTAGGATATGGCTGAAGGAGTGGGCCTTCTGGACTCTAAGTGAGAGTCAGATGTGAGGCCTCTTGTACAGTGTCCTGCCTCATGTAGTCAGACCCCCTGGCCAAGAAAAGGGCTTGTCTTTAGCATCCAAGTGAATACATGCCATTGCCCTCTGCAAACCAGGAGGTTAAGCACATGCTGGAAGGGTGATAGCACCTACAGCACCCCTGTGTCTAGCCCCAACTCTTAACCATCACAACCTTGTTCAATTTGCCAGGAAACTGGCAAGAAGAGGAGAAAAGTTGAAGGGAGGAGTTCTGGAAGTGGATGGGCCTAACAGTTCATCTTTCTTCACTCATTTTGGCTTACTTTCTCTGTGTTGCTTGTTTGATCCAAGTTTGAAGGCCAGTCTTTTTTTGTAAGAAAAGACAGAAGAAAAGCACATATAACTACCTTATTTGCAGCAGAAAAGAAAGAGGAAGAGAAATGCTTCTCCTAAGGTGCCATATTCTTTTATTAGTTAATAGAACAAATAGGGACTCTGTAAGTCTACTGGGAAACTATCCTCTAGTCTTAAGAAACCCAGTGTCAGTAAATCCAAAATTAACATGTAAAGGAGAAGGTAGAGCTATCATATTAGCATCTACAAAGTGCCAGGGCTATTCCTGGATACTTAATAATACATATTATATCATTTAATTCTCATACCTCTGTAAGACAGTGGTATCGTACCTATTTTACAGGTAATGGTAGCAAAGCTAGGGAGCTTAAATGACTTGTCTAAGGTGGACTTGAGGAATTACCTGGGATACCTCTTAAAAAAACATATATTCTGTAGGTCTAAAATGAGGATTAGAAATCTGCATTTTACATAGCTTCCCTGGTAATTCTTAGGCTCAGTAAAAAGCTTGAGAGCTACTGCTAGGGGATACAGATTCACATTTAGCCCTGGGGTATCTTACAGAAGCTAAGTACACTATTACATACATACTGCTTTAGAGATCTTAGCCCTCTGATAAGGAAGCTGAAGTTCACCAATAAGTGTGGGCCCTGAATTACTGAGAATCAAAAGATCAAAGTATCTCTGGGTATTAATGGATTTACAAAAACCACATTGTTGTTAAGTGAGTCATACCTGTGATAGGCTGAGAGTTTTTGGCATTCTTCCCTGTCCTTTGTATGCCAGTAGTATAAACAAAAGTATATTAAATCTTGTCACTTTCTCCTAAACCATTCTGATTATGACTTACTACCTTCAGCCTCTTCCTTATCCAGTATTGCCTGCATACCTGCCTTTTGACCTTAAGGGACTGCTTTGATCATATCACTTCTTGGTTTAAAATTCCATTAATAGTTCATTGGTAATTCCAGAATACAGTTCAAAGTTAAGGCATATAAGGTCTCCTCCATAGATTCCTCTTTTCCCCCTTCCGCTTATGCTCTTCCATTTTTTCTTCCGGAAATGCTTTGGTGAGCATGCGTCTTTAAAAATCTTAATTCACAGTTCTGAAGCTGGAATATCCTACCTTTATCTCCCAGCTTTTCACAGTTATAGTTGTCCTTTAGGGTTCAGAACAAATGTCACTTTCACCTTGAAGTCTTAATCTCTTATCCATGGGCCTGTCCCTTCTCTGAAATCTCCTATGGCTTATGTTAACTTTTATTCACTTAGTATTTTTCACTTATTGCTTTTATTGTATTTTTTCATGGTTGTATGTAATTCCTCCAGTTGTATTGATTAAATACATACAGACAGACATACTTAACGTAGATGTGCATGTGGGGTGTGTCCACGCGTACATATACTCCAAGGGCCATAGATCATCCTTAGCAGATATTGAAGTATTGGAATTGTTTTCTTTGCCTTCTGTGTGATGGAATTAAAGTAATGGTAAAGAGGGCTACTTTATTGCTAAGAGTACTTTTTCTCATTACATTCACAGCAGAATGTACCTTGTTTTATTCACTATTCATAAGACGAAGGTGTGTAAACTGACTTCTCTATCAGTTTGAAACTTTAGATAATGCCTCTATGTCCTAATTGTTTTAAATGTTTAAAGAGGACAAGCATATAATATCGCTTAACATGAAAAATGTTATCAAGTGGAATAAAGACTCTTTGTTGTTAAAGAAAATCAATTTGGGGGAGTTTAATTGAAAACAAAAATATAAGTATTTTGAAACCATTCTTTACCATGTGTTTCTTAACCATGATCTATGGAGTCAATTTTATTTAATTCTTGAGACCTGTATAAAAGGAAACACTGTTTTTTCCCTACTCTGAGTATACTAAAATTAAAGTAGATATGTTTAAGGACATTTTCCTCTATGTAAAGGAAGTATTTGCTAAAGTAAAATTCTCTTTCACATGAAGTTGCAGATACATAGTTGATACACCTTTCGCCTTATGCACTGTGAATGTTAAATCCACATCCTGAATTTAAAATATTTGTGAGTCCTCCATGGGACTGTTTGTAAATGTTTTGCATACTAGTCTTGAATAAATATTCAGTATCAAAAAAAAAAAAGAATCCTTCAGAAATATTCCATGTATATATAAGCTACTGTGTACATAGGAGAATTCCTTTTGTTTAAGCAGATTTGTGCTTTATTCTGCGTTGTAGTTTATAGGATGGAGATAGCTCTTGCCAGGACATTGATTAAAACAGAGAAAACAGGCTTTGATGTAAGCATTCTGATAGGAACATATTTCTTTATTGTCTTGTCATTTAGTCCTAGCCATACATTGTCACCGTGATGGATGCCACCAATAAAAGTGATTGTTCTCTTAATTTTAGTATGCTTAACACTTCACTCTGGAGGAAAAGCTGGCTGTAAATATGGGGCCCTGCGCTGTTCCTGGCCACAAATTTTGGAACTTGCTTCAATCTGAACTCATTACACTCTGCATTTGGTGCATAGCAGTTATACTGGGAACCCTCTTCACCATCATCCTGGTGGTTCTCTGCTTCTCTCTTGTATTGTTATCTCTTGTTTCTTATGTCCCATAAAGTATTCTGTCCTAGTTTACTTCTTCATTTTGGGGAAAAAAAAAATCTCCTCATAGCTTTCTGTGAAAGAAATTTGTGGGAGGTTAATAGCTTGAGAACTGATTGATTTGAAAATATTTTCAGGGTATTCTTATTCTTGATTGGTAGTCTGCCTGGGTATTGAATTCTATGTTGGAAATTGTTTTTCTTCAGAACTGTGAAGGCATTGATACAGGTTTCAGTGTTGCTTTTCAGAAATCTGAAGACTCTTTTTCTTCTGACTGGGGTAGTTAAATATCTTCTACTATCTCCAAATGGTAATGAGAAAACAGCTCTTTTGAGTTGCTGCCTAGGTGTTTTACATGTATGTATGACTGTCCTGCTCACACCCAGAGTCTAGACATTTAGGAAGGACCTGAGGTTAGGATTCCTATCACAAGCTCTGCCATTGCTTTTCCCAGGGCATCTTTTAAAATAACCACTTACAGTTGAGCTGATGAAAAATTAGTGACCTCTGTCCCAACCACCATATAAATAATAGGGGCTTGGTACCCTGCCATCTCCTACTTGCTTGTGACCCGGGATGGAGGATTGCCCTTCCCCCAGCTCATTGCATCCCCCCTCTCCTCTTTGTGGGATCTGTAAGTAATAAATCTTTGACTTTATGTCCTTTGTGTGAATGTTCTGGGTCTTTAATCAAAACAACGCCTGAGTTTTCACTTTTCCGAGGTGGGAGCTGGGATGCTGAGGGGGAGCTACCTGCTGGCCCATGGGTGGGTGGGTGCGTTGTGCCTCCCCATTCAGCAGGTCGTAATCTGAATATTCTTAATTTAATACACCATCAACTGGTACTCCAACACACCAGTGAGGTGAATTTTTACAATATTATGTCTTCTGTATTATTAGGCATTTTGCTGGATTCTTGTAGGACTTTTCAACCTGGAAACTATCCTTCAGTTTTTTAGAAGTTTTCTTAAACTAGTTTATTCATGATTCTTCCTGTCCTTTTCCTCTCTTTTCTCTTCCAAGAACTCTTTTAATTTCAATTTGTTTTTCTGGGTTGGACCTTCAGCTTTCTTATCTTTACTTTCTCATTTTTATCTCTTTTGTTTATGCTCTACTTCCTGGAGATTTCTTCAAGCATATATTTTATCTTTTTTCTGAAACTCTTGATTCCTAGTGTGCTTTTAATTTATGAGTTGTTTTAATTTGTTCTCTGTATTTTCTTTCTTAGAATATCCTGTTCTTGCTTCATGAATGGAATATTTTCTATTATTAGTCCACTGATATTTAAAAAAAATCATTTTAATCTTCTTATCTCAACAACTTTCTTCTCCCTGTGTTAGTTCCTTTATATTTTTTGCTTGATTGTGTCCTTGACCTTGGACTTCCCAGCCTCCAGAGCTGTGAGAAATCACTTTCTGCTGTTTAAACCATCTAGTCTATAATATTTTGTTAAAGCTGACCAGGCTGAGTAATACGGAGAGTGTAAACTGGAACTTCCTCGATGTGTCAGTCTTTTGGGAGAAGCAGAAATTGAGTAAAGTCTAGAGCATAAGATACTGTTGAGAAAAGAAAGCTAAAATGTGGTTGAAGTAGGGGGTTATGGATAGTCTATGGGAAGCATGAAGACCCTTGGTATCTTTCAGGTCACGGAAAAGAGTGGTAAGACTCATTGAAGGTAAAGCTCACTCGCCTAAGCGTTTGATTTGTTAGCATCCCTAAGCCCAAGGAATGCCCAAAACGTTTAGAAAACTGAGAGAGATGGGATGTGTTCTGCTGTGAATGAACATGTACCAGAGAAGATTCCATTGCCATGTGTAAGAGAGAGTGGGTACATTTAAAATGCGACCATTTGATGTAAGACTTATGCTGGGTGGTGAATGGTTCAGCACGTAATCTCACAGCTCCTTGTGGCATTATTTTTAAGTACTGTACTTGCAGATGACCTTTTACAGAGGTAAATTGCCTATAAGGGGCTATAGTGCTACATTTTAATAATGCTTCAGGGACATTAGGAGGAAAGTAACGGTTATTATTTGGTGATAGGGTCCCATTATTAACTTTCAGGCTGCCGCTGAGCAGCAAATCCAGCTTCAGCAAGAGATGTCTCTTCTGAGGCTTTAAGAATTGATCCAAGCTGGCAGAGCTATATACGCAGTAAGTTAAGGGGGGAAAGTAGAAAAAACAAGGAAGGAGAGGAAAAATGCTTGGAGTAAGAAAATCTAAGTGGTTCACTTTGGGAAAAAATATCGATAAATGGTTCACTCTTATGGAGAAGAGGCAATCTTTGAACTAGAGTATAAGGGAATGGAGTATAAGGGAATGGAGTATCAGGGAATCCTAGTTTTTACTTGAGTTGGTCCATTTCCAGTCTTCTGTATGACGCATCCTGAAGGTAAGTTTTTCTGGGGATTTCCTATTTAGTTTATCTTATATAACTGCTAAATTAAAATAACCATCTCATAATACTAAGGAAAGACCCTTCAAATGGCTTGTCTTTCTACATACAGAAAGAAGTGAAAACACTTTGATCTGGTAATCAAGACTATGTATACTTATAATGTGGACTTTCCAACCTGATACTTTCCTTCCCCCACTCACTACTTTCAGGGTATCCTGCTTAGAGCAGATTGATGTCCTTTCTGCTCGCTAATGTATTATGCTTATTCATAATTTCCTGCTTCTGTTGTGATATTCTTCCCTTCCTTTTGAATTACTACAGTCCAGAGATCAGCAAATTTTTTCTGTAAAGGGTCAGATAGTAAATATTTTCAGTTTTCTGAGCCATACGTTCTCTGTTGCAACTACTTAATTCAATTCAATTCTGCTGTTGTTGAATGAAAGCAACCATAGATAACATGCAAACAAATGGGTGTGGAGGGAAGGACCAAGAAGGTGATACAGGAGGCTCCTGAACTTCCCTCCTTTCATGGATGCATTGAATGTACAGCTACCCATGAAGCAATTCCTTCTGAAGGAAATCCAGAAATGAGATGAATGTCTCCTGTACATGTGGAGAGTAAGAAAATATCCACATCAAGACAGGTAAGAAAGGCTGAGAACAATCCCGCCCCAGCACAACACCATACAGTCAAGACGGAACTGCTAAATCCCAGCTTCTCCCTGAAGAGTGAAGTGTTTGGGCCACACATATAGTGCTGATAACCTTTAAGGCTGACATCTGAGGGATGGACCCCTTGCTCTGAAAGCCAGTGGAGCCAGCATCCACAAGACCCACAAGACTATAGCATATAAAGAAGTAGTTCTTAATGGGGACCTGAACAGCCCTTGTGGCTATCCCCCAGGGCTCAGTGCAAAGAGAGAAGGCAAAAGTGCCTATTTTCCACTCTTTCCCTGAAAGGAGCCTGAATACATAGTTTCCAAGAAAAACAAGTCTGAATTGAACAACCTAATTTTACACCTCAAGAAACTAGAAAGGAACAAACTAAACCCAAATTTAGCGGGAGAAAAAAATAGCTAAAGATCAGATTAGAAAAAGATGAAGTAGAAACTAAAAAGACAATAAAACTAAGAGCTGTGTTTTTTTTTTAAAAGATAAGCAAAAGTGACAAACCTTTAGCTAGACTAAGAAAAAAAGAGAAAGGACTCAAATAAATAAAATCAGAAATGAATGAGGAGACATTAGAACTGCTAACACTGAAATACTAAGAATTATAAGAAACTACCGGGAACAGTTATAAACCAACAAATTAGATAGCCTAGAGTAAATGGATAAAGTCCTAGAAACATACAATCTACCAAGACCAAAGCATGAAGAAATAGAAAACCTGAACAAACCAGTTACTTTTAGGGAGATTGAATCAATAATCAAAAACTACCCAACAAAGAAAATTTCAGAACAAGATGGATTTAATGCTGAATTCTACCAAACGTTTAAAGAATTAATACTAATTTTTCTCAAAGTCTTCCAAAAAAACAGAAGAGGAGGGAATACTTCCAAATTCATTTTATGAGACCAGCATTACCCTGATACCAAAATCAGGCAAGGACACCACAAGAAAAGAATACTACAGGCCAGTATCCCGGATGCAAAAGTCGTCAACAAAATATTAGCAGACATAGATGCTAAACATAGATGCGAAAGTCCTCAACACAATATTAGCAAAACAAATTTAAAAGTACATTAAAGGACTGTTACAGTACACTATGATCAAATGGGATTTATTCCAGGGATATGACGTAAGGATTGTTCAGCATCCACAGATCAATATGAGATATACCACATTAACAAAATGAAGAGTAAAAATCATGTGATCATCTCAATAGATGCAGAAAAAGCATTTGACAAAAGTCAACATCTTTTAGTGATAAAACCTCTAAACAAACTAAGTATAAAAGGAATGTGCCTCAACATAATAAAGGCCATATCTGACAAACTTATAGCTAATATCATACTCAATAGTGAAAAGGAGAAATCTTTTCCTCTAAGATCAGAAACAAGACAAAGATGTTCATTCTCACCACTTTCATTCAACATAGTACTGGAAGTCCTAGCCAGAGCAATTAGGCAAGGAAAAGAAATAAAATGCATCTAAATCAGAAAGGAAGAAGTAAAATTATCTCTGTTTAGAAATGACATGATATTATATATATTTAGAAGCTCTAAAGACTCCAATAAAAATGTGTTAGAAGTAATAAACAATTTCAGTAAAACTGCAGGTTATAGAATCATTATATAAAAATCAGTTGCATCTCTATATACTACCAATGAACTATTGGAAAGAGAAAGACAAATTCTGCATGGTATCACCTATATGTGGAATCTAAAAAAAACCCCCAAATAAAAAAAAAAGTCAAACACAGAGAAGCAGAGAGAAGATGGTGGTTTCCAGGCGCTTAGAGGTGGGAAAAATAGGAAGAGACTTGTAAATGGGTATAAGCTTTCAGTTATAAGATGAATAAAGTCTGAGAATCTAATATATAGCATGGTGACTATAGTCAATAATATTGTGTTGTATAACTGAAATTTGATAAGAGAGTCGAATTTAAGTGTTTTTTTTAAAAGAGTATAAATACGTTCGGTGATGGACATGTTAATTAACTCATGGTGGACATCTTTTCACAATGCATATGTATATCAAATCATGATGTTGCACACTTTAAATATTTTACAGTTTTGTCAGTTAGATCTCAGTTGAGCTAAAAGAAAACCCCAAAATCTCAAATGTATGTGGCCAGATTTGGCCCTCTGGTTGTAGTTTACCTACTGCTTCTCCAGCATCCTGAATCCTACTGTGAAAGAAGCCAGTCAAAAAAGACAGTATATTGTATGACTTCATTTATATGAAAGGCCGAGAACTGGCAGATCTGTAGAGATATAAATTAGATTAGTGGCTGTGATGAACCCAAGCCCCATGTTCTCTATAAGACCATCCTCAATGCATTTCCCTTTCAATCTCCAAAGGTGCCAAGATTTTCACTTCATTGTCTTTATGGTTTCTGGGCGGTGTTAGCTTGGCTAGAGTATGCTTCTCCCACCCTTTTCAGGGTTTTTGCTCTCTGTTTCCCAGTCTCATGTCAGAAGCTGAACCAGAACTGGAAATGACATGGGTCTTTTGTTTGTTTGGTTTGGTTATTTATTTGTTTGTTTCTTATGTCAAGCTGAATCAAATCAAAGGAAATTTAAGAGCTACAATCACTGTCCCATGTCCATTGTTCTTAGTTCTCAACATTTCTTTTTTCACTTACATCACACACTGATAGACAAAGAAATAGTGTCATACGGGTTCCCCAGGGTGACCCAAAGATCAAGTCAGGGATGGAGGTGGAGAAAAGTTCAGATAGAAAAATTCTCTCTTCCTTCATCCTCTTTCAACTAAACAAAAAACAGCAACAAAGTAAACATGAAATACACAAGAAAATCCTTACCAAATCTAATTTTAAAATAATACATTTTTCCTCTGCTTTCCTCTGTCACCCGAGAGCTACAATGCTTGAGTTAATGGCTTATTATTGACCAAGAGTGATGATCATGGTTGCATTTAGTGAAACCTGGATTCTTTGTGATTCTGGGATTCTGATGAAATATTTAGGCGTGTATTTCTCTGCCTTGGTTCTCATATTCTTATGTAATATCCTGAGTATTTGGACTCAGGAAGTGGCAAATGTTAGTTTGCTGGGTGAGACATTTGAAGTGAGTGGTTATAGCTCGGGAAATCTTACCTATATGTTCTTCCATTTAGAAAGTTCTCAAGGTATTCTATGAGAACTTACAGGAAAATTAAGAAAGAAATCAAGGCATACACACCCATGAAATTTAAAAACATAAAGTATAAACATATGAAAGTCAAAATGATTCATTCATCACTTAGCTGTTAGATAAAACATGAATGTGAAATTAGCAAGTTAAATTAGATTGCTAGCTCGTCTGGTTAGTAACGTAGTATTAATAGCTCAGTCAGGTCCATTATTTATTTATTTATTTGTTACGAATTTATTTATTTATTTATTTATTTTTGGCTGCGTTGGGTCTTCGTTGCTGCGCACTGGCTTTCTCTAGTTGCGGCGAGTGGGGGCTACTCTTCGTTGTGGTGCGCGGACTTCTCATTGCAGTGGCTTCTATTGTTGCAGAGCATGGGCTCCTGGTGTGCAGGCTTCAGTAGTTGTGACACGTGGGCTTCAGTAGTTGTGGCTCACGGGCTTAGTTGCTCCACGGCATGTGGGATATTCCTGGACCAGGGCTCGAACCCGTGTCCCCTGCATTGGCAGGCAGATTCTTAACCACTGTGCCACCAGGGAAGCCCCCATTAATTTTTTTTTTTTTTTTTTTTTGCGTTATGCAGGCCTCTCACTGCTGTGGCCTCTCCTGCCGCGGAGCACAGGCTCCGGACGCACAGGCTCAGCGGCCATGGCTCACGGGCCCAGCCGCTCCGCAGCATATGGGATCCTCCCAGACCGGGGCACGAACCCACGTCCCCTGCATCGGCAGGTGGACTCTCAACCACTGCGCCACCAGGGAAGCCCCCCATTAATATTTTTACACCCCATATGACTAGATCTTGTTTATAAGGTGGCCTCTGAGGGAAGGAAGTGTGGAGCAATCCGTTACCAACAGGCAGAGATTATGTGACTTTTTTAAGCACCAAATGGAGTCTGTGAGCTACATTAACACCTGATCAGGAGAGTTTCAGGTCATAATTAAAGTCACTGAAACAGGGTATGCTCTACAAGACGGACAGCCTGTTATAATGATAGAACAAGACATCAAAACCCCTCATCTGACTTCTTCCTGGGTGTTTTCTATCAAAACTTCCACCTGCTTCCTCACTTTTACCATTATTCAGAAAAATGACTATAGTGTGACCTGAGGTAAAGCCTTCTGAATTTTCATTAAAATAAAAAAATCAGTATGAAAAGAAAAAATCACTATATTGTCAGTAATACCTCTCTCACTTTTTCTTACTTAAAAAGGATCTGAATAACTTGGTAGACATGGACTTATTATGTCATATTGGGATTTCAGTATTAAATTATATCACATTGCAGCCATATGGAATTGCCATTTTTGACAGTCAAAAAGAATAAAATTCCAGTAATTTCACTGAACCCAACTCAGTAATGAGAACAGTTATTCATTGATTTTTTTTTTCTGTGTCAGATACTCTGCTGTGTAAAATCTATATTTTCTTATTAATCCTCATAATAATCATATGAGTAGTGCTAGTAGATCTTCATCAGTTCCTCCCCACTCCCACTTCTACCAAAGCCACATCGAATAGACCTTGAGAAGCTAATGAGTTTTCAAGACCAATCCCCTATCTCACTTCTGACCCTGCACTTCCTACCAGGTTGCCCCTCCTAAACTCTTTTTTATAGAAACTTTTGCAATCATACTCTCGATATAGGCATTGTCATCATTATACACTTTTTTAAAACTATTTTTTAAAACTGAGGTATAGTTAATTTACAGTGTTGTGTTAATTTCAGGTGTACAGCAAAGTGATTCAGTTATATACACATACACACATACACACACATCTTCTTTTTCAGATTCTTTTCCATTATAGGCTATTACAAAATACTGAACATAGCTCCCTGTGCTATACAATAGGTCTTTGCTGTTTATCTGTTTTATATATAGTAGTGTGTATATGTTAATTCCAAAATCCTAATTTATCCCTTCCCCCCTTTCCCCTTTGGTAATTATAAGTTTCTTTTCTTTGTCTGTGAGTCTACTTCTGTTCTGTAAATAAGTTCATTTACATCAGTTTTTAGATTCCACATATAAGTGTTAAGATATTTGTCTTTCTCAGTCTGACTTCACTTAATATAATAATCTCTAGGTCCATCCATGTTGCTGCAAATGGCATTATTTCACTCTTTTTATGGCTGAGTAGTATTCCATTGTATGTATGTACCACATCTTCTTTATCCATTCATCTGTTGATGGACACTTAGGTTGCTTGCATGTTGGCATTATTATCACCATACACTCTTGACACACAGAGAAATGGGAGCTCAGGGATTTGAGGAAGGAAGAGGGTTAGAACATAACTAAGGCAGGATTTAAATCTGTGTCTTCTTGACTGAAAATGTTGAGCTCCTTCACTGATCTCGTTTTATCTATGTTTTATGACTCAGTTGCCCAATATAAAGCACTATGAAGGTGATTTAACCCATTCAGACCAAATTGAATTTACCTTTTAAAAATTTACCTTTTATGCAATTTTTATACAATCTTCCAATTCATCCCACCCCCCCCCTTATATACACTATTATATATAAAACGAATTAGATAACTAATGAGAACCTACTGGGTAGCACAGGGAACTCTATTCAATGGTTTGTGGTGACCTAAATGGGAAGGAAATCCAAAAAAGAGGGGATATATGTATACATATGGCTGATTCACTTTGCTGTACAGCAGAAACTAACACAACCTTGTAAAGCAACTATACTCCAATAAAAATTTTTTTAAAAGTTTACCTTTTTGGGGCTTCCCTGGTGGCTCAGTGGTTAAGAATCCTCCTGCCAATGCAGGGGACACGGGTTCGAGCCCTGGTCCGGAAGATCCCATATGCCGTGGAGTAACGAAGCCCGTGCGCCACAACTACTGAGCCTGCAAGCCACAACTACAGAAGCCCGCATGCCTAGAGCCTATGCTCCACAACAAGAGAAGCCCACACACAGCAACGAAGACCCAACGCAGCCAAAAATAAATAAAATAAAATTTTTAAAAATTTACCTTTGTCTTAGAGCCAGTCGAGGTAGATAGAGATGGTCGCTTTGTCCTTGTCTCCATGTGATGTCAAAAACAGAGGGCCTCAGAAACTACCGGAACAAATGGTTCTAAATGTTAGTGTATTTCTTTGTCACTGGGGTAACTTTCTACAAGTGAAGTATTCTGGGTTCCTTCCCTAGAGATTCCCAATCCAAGTCTGGGATAAGTCCAAAAAAGTCCACTTTTCAATAAGTTTCACCAGGTGATGCTGGTGAGAAACTTCAGGAAAAAACTTGGGCAAATGTCCAACTGCCTTATTTTATTTATAGATGAAGAAAGGGGAGTCACTCCAGAGCTGTGAAGCTGCTAAACTTGCTTCTTTGCTAGCAGCATCGGTGCCAGAACTAGAACTTGGGTCGTTGGGCTCTTAATCAAGTAGTATGATTTTAAAACTTTAGTCACAGACCCCAAATATGAATATATACACTAAGCATTACTGTAGATTAAATAAATGACATGTCTCACATATGCAGTATTTATCAATATGCACATGAATGCTTTTTAGCTCAGTAAATTAATTTAAAGCTCTGCTGAATTCAGTGTACTGTTTTTATTATATATGTTTTTGCCATCATCACTCTGCAGAGTTTCTTTTAGGTGTTAAATAAGGGTCCTCACAACCTGAGCATCCTGGGGGCTCTTTTATTAGCTCTGCTCTGGCTGAGCCTAGCAGCTCTGGCTGCTGCTGCATCCTTTATAGTGGTCAAAAGTAGATGCTATAATTAGGCTTCCACTTGCCAGCTTGCTTAGATCAGCTGGGGACATTAAAAATCAGCCAAGGCCTGAAAGCAATCAAAGTGAAATTGGATGAAACTTCTAAGGATATCTTCAAACAGAACATTTCCCAGAAGTCACCATTTGCAGACTAGCCAGGTTTGGAAACCCCAACTTTAGCTATTTAGAATGAACAAGTACATCATGTCCTCTACAGAAATGGACCTGAAACAAGCCTGATCCTTGGACCTCTTAAGTGATGCTATGCATTTGAAGAAGGTCTTGGATTTGCCCAGTCAAATGCACACCAGGGTGGGTTTGTAGCTATTCCTTGCATGTGGTGAATAGGCAGACTGAACAAGAATCTCCAGATGAAGAAAATGGGAAGATGAATATGGGGACTGAACAGGAGAGTATAAAGAATCCCCTCCCCCCTCACTCCACCAACACCATGTGAGCGGTAGTTGTGAGCTCCTTGTACTTGGTGAAATGTTCACACCACGTGTGGTTCAGAACCTGCACCTTACAGGAGACTTGCAACCCTGGGGCTCTTGTCCTCTCATCTGGGAGCATGCTGTGTTGTTCTCTGTCAACTATCTCCATCAGTTTACTTATGCTAGTTTATAAAGACTATTTGCATCTTTAACTGCCTGTTGGTGTCTTCTCATCAATCATGTCCCACAGTCCTGTTGTGACAACCATGCACCCATATTTCTCAGGCCATACCAGGAATAAAAGGAAGGGAGTAACAAGAAAAATTAATAGTAATAATGATGGTCATTTGGACATGTCACCTCTGCCTATTTCTGCAAGTCTGTAAATCTAAGGTGAGGTCTTAAGATGCCTGCTGGTGTCCTGCAGACGTCTTTTCTAAAGCCAGTTCTTCAATCTGCAAATGTGTTTAATCTCCATTCCCTTGTCCTCTGTCTTCTTAATGCCCACTTTCTTTATCAGCATTTGTTTTGTTAGTCTATTTGATGGGCATCTATTGTTTAGGCTTTTAAGACTTTCTAGAAAGCCCTCCCCCCTTCAGTTTGGCCTGAATGGGTTGGGTCACCTTCATAATGCTTTGTATCAGGCAAAACTGAGTCACAAAACCTAAAGCTACTGTGATGTGGGTGAAGCAACTAAGCATGTGACTTGACTGGGTTTTAAATCTTGCCCCAGTTATGCTCCAACTCTCTTCCTTCCTCAAATCCCTGAGTCTCCCTTTCACCATCTGCCAAGTCGAAGAATGGCATGCCCCTCTGCCAATGCCTGTCCACAGAGGTGTAGCTCATAGGACTTCCTTGTTCTACCTAGTGTCTCTCTTCCCTGCTTCCTTGGTTAGTCATGCTCAGTTGCTCAGCAGGGTAGGACTCCCACATGCCCTGATATCCTCAAATTCCCTTTCAACCAGGATTTCAGCAGAGCATGAGAAGTTTTGAGGTGCAGTTGCAATTAGAAAAAAAAATTACGGGTGCTCATGGAATTGACTTAGACAAGATCTCATGCAAAAAAATCTGCCCTTTTCAATTCCTATATGTTAGATTTCCAGGCACATCAGTTATTTCTTAGGGAATGAAATTTTTGGTAGGACTTCAGAAATGACAGATTTCCAGGTGAAAATTGCCTGAACTAACCACTCACCATAAACCGCACTCCAAAACTCTAATTCTGAAATATCATGTTACATACTTTTCAAAACTCTGTCTCTGGTGCTTAGTACTTGGGCCACTTCTGACCACCCATGTGGAGAAATAAAATATATTTTTTAAAAAATGCGGATCATCTTCTTTTCCTCAACCTTGTTTTTAAGTACCATATCTCCCTCTGATGCTCTGTGCTTATTCTAGGACATTTTCCAAACCTTTTGATATTTCCTGGCCCTGACTCTGCCCTGTCCTTATGTGACTGTCTACCTACAACTAATAAAAAAATCTAATTCATATTAAAGTATATTGAGGACAGATGACTTACCCAGATATCAGGGGATTATTATCAAATCAAATCAAACCAAATAGATAAACCTAAAACAAATTCAGATCTAATAGTCTTGGAGGGATTATAATGTATGATTTTGATTTTAAGTGCCCTGAAAAAATTATTAGAAGCATTAATGACCATTTTTCCAATATTGGGCAACAGTGTGATTGCTTGATTTTGTTGCATGTATCCTAGATAGACCCTTTAAAAAGCAAAGCCATGTACTGACAAAGTGGATCAGGCTGTTTGCAAGTATGAAAATAAAGAAACAATTATGTAGCTGGAAATATACCAAGTAAAGAACCTATTTCTGAGAGATGGGTAAGAATTTTTGAGAACAAGATTCTTTGAAAAACAAAATTATGCTAGGGAGGAGAGATGTCACATCCTCTTGAATTTTTGGACTCATATAAATTGACTGATCTAAATATAGGAAAAGTTGGTTTGTAAATTGAAAATGCATTAGGACCATTTGCTCCCATTCCCACAGGACTGCACTGTTAGGGAGAGATGTGTCTGAGGCCATATTTTGTTTGGTTTGAAAGGACCTTGAAGACTGAAGGGCGGAGTTGGTTCTGCTTTGATTATTGTAATGCCAACATATTTTTATTCAGTGCGAGCCTGGTGATTCCTAGTCAGAGGGGAAATGTACTTGTTTAATGAAAGATTTCCTGGATGAAGGAAGGAACACATGGTAGCCTCAGGTTTTCTGTCATATTGGAAATAAATGTAAAAATATGTGTTTGCCTTTCTAGGATGCTACATTGACTTTAGGTGTTCAGGTGCAGTTTAGAGAAGACCCTCCAAATGTCCATGGACTTCAAGAAGGCATCACATCTTAATGTGGGGTGATACCAGCAGGCAGGGACAAAAAATAGATGGGTTTACAAAACAGCCAAACTGGATGACTGTGACCCTGAAGGTTGCTTTGCCTTTATTGTAGTTTAAGGAGTGCACTCTGATCTGAGCTAATGACACATTCTAGTCCTATGAACCTGAAAATATCATTTGATTTCCTGACAAGGTGAATTAAAGTTTCCTAACAGGAAGGTGAAAATGAAAAATATTTTCAAGTTTCTCATAAATCAGGAAACAAGCTATGTGCTCAGAACCAATTATTCTATTTAGTTCTCACAACCACCTTGCCAGCTCTATGTTATTATCCTCATTTTACCGATGAGCCTGGAGGTCAGAGTAGCCTTCTCCAAGTCACAGAGTGAAGAAGCAGGTGAGAAGACCCTTAGCTCCTTCCTACCCCTGCCTAACAGGGCATAGAAGTAAGTCAAACTTCCAGGCTCAGTCAGGGCCAAGTGGTTCAAACAGGACTGCCGAGGGCCTTGGCTTTCCCCTCCCAAACAAGCACACTGGGCTTTTTTGGGCAAACAGGCCTTGCACCCGGGGCTCAGGGATGAGTCCTTGGTATCTGTGTGTCCCAGGCACATGGCTTCCCTGAGTGGCCCACTCCACAGGACAAAGCTTCTAATGGGGTCCCTCCCTTTGAGTTAAGTTCATTAACCTCGTCTAGTACTCTAGTCACAGTTTATGGACTCTTGAAGGAGTCCTGGTTCCCTGTGTGGCTCTTTCCCAATCTATTCTCCAAGCTGTCCTAGGGTCATCATTCTGCTTGTTCCTAAGTACCCCCAAGTTGCCACTGAAGAGCTAATAATATCTTAAGCCCTTGACCAAGAACTTCTAACATCTGAAAGTTGAATTTCCCATAGAAAATCTCAGTTACCCCTTCTACCATGCATGAAAATCTCTAGGAACGAATTCCCTTTGGAAAGTAAGACCATTTGTGTTTGAACACTCTCATCTTTGGAAATTGCTTCCTTATCTAGAGCCCAAATATATTGAGCTGCCTATAGCTTTCACCCTAGTCCCCGTTCTCAGAGAAGTTAACTGATGTTTTTCAAAGGCTCATAGCAAGTAGGTGACAGAGTTAACCACCATTCCTCAGGCGGCAAATGAGAAAGGTTTGGAACTGAATCAAGTTCCCAGGCTTAGACTGACATTCATTCATTCAAAATATACTTTTTGTGTTCCTACTAGGTGGCAGGCACGGTTGTAATTGCTTGGTATACATCAGTGGACAGAAACCATGAGGAATAAGTCTAATCACTGTTCCATAGGAAGAACCTTTAAATATTTGAGGTCAGTTATGTTTTTTAACATTGAGCCATCTCCAGGCTTACAGGCTAAATCTATCCAGTTCTTTCTGTATACGATATGATGTCATCATCCTTTATGCGGAGCCTCATTAGAAATGAGAGCCAAAAGAAAACGGGCCACATTCCTTTCCTCTTCATCACACCCCAATGTCTAACAAATACTAACACTCAATAAGTAGTTGTCAAGAAAATAATATGACTGCATCTTGCTTATTTCTGGAACTCTTCTAATTTGGGCTGGAACTTGAGCTGAATCTCTTTCAGCTAGAATTTATAAATTTACTCCCTGAATAATGATAGAAATCCTTTTACAGTATGGGATAAGATTGATCACAAGGTGTTGTTTTAAGGAAACTACACAAAATAAAAGTATAAGTGGACTATTCATGTCAAAGGTAGGCATCGAAATAAAGAATAAGCTTACAGCCAGAGATCCTAGAACTAGTGAAAATGAGGACCACAGCACATCAGAAAAGGGTTGTGGATATTTGGAACTTTAGGTTTATTTGTCCAGGTAAACAATTTCCCAGAAGAGCAAACCCCATTATAAAGGATTTTATTATTATCAGCAGTGTATCTTGAACTGTAGCTCTCACCAGCAGAACTCACCACTTCTGCATGAATGTATTTTAAATAAATATTTCTGTCTTTTCCTTTGAACTCCTAGCATTTAGTGCTAATGACCATTATTTAACTTACTCTTGTACTCTGGCATCTCTTAAAATACTATACTGTTACGTGCTTGGTGTTATTTTACTTTTTCTTCTTTTGCATGTATTCTTTGTCTCTTTAACCAGAGTAAAGTTACTTTTTGAAAGCAGTGCAATGTTTTTCACTTCTTTCTGGGTCTCACAAAGTCTACAAGACATTGTTGTATTAGGCTGGACCAAAATGCTGTAACAAATAGATCCACAGACATATAATGGCTTAAATGCAATGTAACTTATATCTTATTCATTTAAGCGAGCTGGGTGTTCTTGTTTATAAACATGTGAATTCAGGGCTAGTAACTTTCACTATCTATTTCCTCCCTCCCCAGAACTTTGCTGCCGCCTTCAAGTTTGTAGAAGCTCAAAGAGCTTAGCTGAGCCACATCCCATTCTTAAAACATGTCTCACAAATACAAACATGATTTCCAGTCAGTGTTATTGGAGATTTGAGGCATATGGCCATATCAGAGGCATAGGTGACTGGGGGATGTAGCCCTTTCCTGAGCAGCCACTTTCCAGACACAAGTCTGTACTCTAGAAGGCAAAAATGGGTTTTGATGGGCAACTAGCTGTCTCTGCTAAGCACAAAGTGGGTTTAACAAATATTTGTTGATGTATTTATATCAGCAGTAAAGATTAATCACTTTTATTTCTCCTTGGAACAGTGCTATTAAATGCCTCTTAGAAATTTTAGAAAATTCTGCAGTAGTGTGCACTAGATTATGCATTTCTTCAACAGTGATTTGAAAGATGGCTGATGTTTATCTAAGGAGATGTGAAGCAATTTAATATTATTAATTGCTAACAAATGGTTAGGATTTACACGAATTGTCAAAGCTTAAAGCTCCAAATAATCATTCCTCACACAGGAAAATTTATTGTGCCATTATGCTTATTTCTATCAGGGTTCCTATAGTACAATTGCTGTTCGCTATTAAATTTTTATTGCACATTTAATTTATCTTTCCCTCTAGTGGGGAAATGTATTAGAGAATTCATTCGACACTCGTATCATCTCCCCTTCTGTTTTTCTCACTCTGCTCCCCCTGAAATAGATACGAGTATATTTGTATCTTGGTAGTAATTATACAAAAGCTGAGGAGAACGATGCTTTGCTGCTCCCTGAAGGGAATTATCCAGCCAGAATTAGCTTTATGGAAAACCAAGTGGACTTCCATTATAAACATCCATTTTCAGTGGTTTATAAAGAGTTCTGGAAAAAATCCATTTATAAGTTAAAGCTTGCTTTTCATCGATTAAGATAGAAAGTAATTTTGGTTTCCAAATATTAAAGGCAGACGGCTTGTTAAAGGTTGAGGTTGAGGGGCTATTTTGTTTACAAAGTGCTGTCTTGAAAATGAGGTTTTATGTTCCTGAAGGTATGACTTTTACGTGCGAAGGTTAGAAATCTCATTCCCTGCCCCTTTTCCTGCTTCTAGAGTTATATATAGTTGAATCAAGAGGAACACAATGAAACAGCACACAAAAACCACCTTTTTTTTCATCAACAATGCTTTTTTCTTAACAGGGCCCGATTCAGTGCAAACACCCTATGCTTTGGTCAGTGGAATCACTCTTGAATTTCAGAAAGATTTCTAGCTCTTGGGCCTCATTCACTAAAACAGAAGTCAGCTTGGATTATTGATTAATCTGAAGCTTTGGCCTCTCACAGGATTTGATAACATGCTGCAAGTATTTTTCACACATTGAACAGGTACCAAAGTTTTATTTGTGTTTTGGGTAAGAGGCTGGACATGACAAAATATCAGTGATCCCATGTCTAGAGCCTAAGTGAGGTTATATATTTTTTCCTTTGAGTTAATACAACTATAAGGCCTGCTGAAGTCAGAAGGGAATGCATAGCTGTCTCCCTCTGACAGGAAGAATCTCTGAATCCTCCGAAGACTGGTGGTTACGACTTTGATATGCCTTCATTTCCACCCCCCTGAGAACAGCTTTTCTCTTGAGCACACTGAATGCATTTAATCTACGTATGTATTTGCCAATGACTATATTTATCTATTTCCTTATAGACATTGACATTAATGCCCTGGAGAGCAGTGTAATTAGTGCTTCAGAAGAAATGGCATTTAGATCTGACATTTAGAGGGTTTTGATACTGGACAGTAGCTTGGGGCTTAATAGTATTTGAGTAATTTCTCCATCTTTCCCTTACTACCTGAATGTAACAGCCAGTCGAGAAAGACTGAGCAACCAACCACCAAAGCTCAGCTGCCTTCCCCATTCACCTCCTGAGGGTAGGGTTCTGGAACCTCATAAATCATGTTCAGCCTGACACCATCCAGCGGGACTTCCACTTTGGTCAGGACGTACTCTTGCAACCCTACTCTCTAGGGTCTTCCTGTCAGCCTGAGAACCACATGGAACAAACTCTTCCTTTTCTGATAATTACTGATTATCATTAGGTACAATGCCAGGGCTTGGCATCATTGACCCGAAGGGGCATACTTCTCCGAGTGCTAACCAGCATACGATGCTTAGTAACTATTCAACACATGTTGTGTCTGTGTTGCTTAACACTTTGACTGATCTGTTCCATAAGCTTAGGAGACCCACCTGACAACGCTTTTCCTTGAACTGACTGTCTAGCTCCCTCCTGCAAGATCCCACCAGACACACATGCACACATACATACTCACCCTAAACTGATCTTGACACTGTTAACTGGTTATAAGTGACCGAAGCCTACTCAAACTGGTCCAAGATGAAGGAAGTGATTGTTTTAAGAACAGAAGAGGCTATACAGAGGTTGAGGAAGTGGCAAGTCAGTAATTGAGACTGCTCCTTCCATCTTTCATGGACTCCTGGGAACTCCCATCTCAGAGTTTTTCCATATATTTGCTTCATTTTCTTAGTTTTTCTCTGCAGAACAACTTTCTCTCAAGCTCCCCTTTTCTGCTTCCAAATTAATTTACTTGTAAGTATCTTGGTTTGCATGGTCCTTACTGCAGCCCTGACTCTCCAGGAATATTTGGTTTAATCACACACCATCAACTGTCTTCAGTCTTCAAGTGCTTTTGTTCAAATTCTCAAGTTCAGACAGTGCCAATAATCTGTAGTCTCCCAACTGACAGTCTTCTGTTGTCAGCCAAAGGTAGTTGAAATCTGAAACCTCATTTTGTCATTTAGTAGGACTAGGTGATTTGCTTTATGTTATAATTTTAAACCATCAGTAGTTTCATTATTTGAGGATTTATTAATGAACATATAACAAGAACTACAGAGAAGCAGGAAAGGTTTTGCCAAATATTTTAAGGTAGAATGAAATAAAGGAGGTTTTTTTTTTTCCTATTTCTCATGTTCTGAAAAATTTCCTGGCTAGAATCTAATTTATATTCTGAATTTAAGTTGGCAATACAGTTTGTATAATAGAAAACCACTTTTTCCTCCTTTACTAAATAAACGTTGAATAAATTTTTAAGAATATTGGTTTGAAAGACTGTTGAATGATAACTCGGCCCTGGGTGCCTGTATCTTTCAGGCAGGCTGTGGTTTGCATCTGGCACTCAGAGCTAGTTCTAACCCCACATTATCTCTAAAAATTGTGTTTAGGAATTGGCCCAGTTTCTGGTATAAGGGAATTTAACCCTGGTTGCCCCGAACTGCTGGCTGAGCCTCTCCCTGGGTCAACGAGAGCCTTGGGTGGAAGAGAAATCTCTGCCAGGATGACAACTGCCGCCCTCCTACAGTCACAAGGGTATATAGAGCCCTGGACTGAGCAGAGGCTGCTCCTTTGCCAGGCTGTTCTACTTTTTAGTTTGATTTCCTCCCAGCATGTCACCTCCCTGTAGAGCCATGGGATGTCTTTCTGATTTGGTTTGGCAGCATTAATCTAAAGAACATGTTTAATGGCCTGGCCATGGTTATTTGCATAGTTTTGTTTTGCTTTTTGGTAGCTGCTGACCTTTGTTAACACTGGGAGGCCTTGGGTTTGCTAAAGGCTTGCTTCTGCCTGGAGCCCAGATTCTCCTCCCAGATGTTCTGTGTCTGCAGTCGCTGCCACTGTGCTTTCGGAGGCGTTCTAATTCAGGGCCACTGACTGCTGTCAGAGTGAATGCACGTGGCCGAGAGGGGAAGGTGGCAGCAGCTCCAGGCAAGCTGCCTCCTCTGCTGACTCATTGCTGCCCCACGGGGTCAGACTTCGCTGCTCACCAGGGCAGCGAATCTCCAGGTGGGGTAGTCTCAGTGTACTAGTGATGGATTGCATTATTGGGGAATTCCTGGCTGAGGCTGCTGTCAAGTGCGCTGAGAGCTACTGTCACTGGAGGAGAGAGAGTGAGCAACGGGCTCACCTTAGAAGCCACGCACTTTTGTTTTTCCAGATCTGGTGTCACTTGCTATTAGTGTCAAAGGAACATGGCCATGGACCTTTGCTTCTCCTGACTTTCCTGATTCTGTCGTGGGCTACCCAAGCTCTTCTCCAGGTGACAGTTCAGACTTGCAGTCTTGATGCTCTCTTCCATTCCTCTTCCCCACAGACTTAACGCCCACAGGCTCTCTCATTTCCTCTGGCACTGCATTACCTTCTGGACAACATTCTCTCCCTAGCCAAGGCCCTCTTCATCTCACCCAGCAAGGACTGAAAAACAACAGTGGGGAGCCAGTAAGAGGAGATTTCTATGTAAAAAGCAGATCTCCACACTTAATTCAGAGGTGACTCTGAAATAAGGCTTTTTCCCTGAGGGAAGTAGGCCAAGGCATCGTCACTTTTACTATTTCTTTCTCTGATGATTTGTGTGGCGGTTCCCGAGGCACTGCTGCCAGGTACGGAAGTTCTTATCACTTGTAACTCACCCCAGACTTGAAGCATTTTAGATTAGAAGTTTGTAAAGAAAAATAAAAACAAAATAAAACCGACAACAGAAAAGGGATCATTGGAATGAATGCACATTCCAGCCACCCTACAAGGTTCATTTTGTCTCATCTCCATGAAACCACCTACTGCTCTAGCTTCCCACACTGACACTTTCTTCTCTGATATCCACAGATCCTACCACTGTACTATATGAGACATGTGGCTTAAATTATTACATAGCTATAGGTGGATTTCTAGGTCTTTAGGTCTTTAAACACTGCAGGCCTTTTTTTTTCCTTCTCTAAATTGGGGTGTAATGGCTTTGAGGGCAGAGGCTATATCTTATCTGGAACAACCTGAGAATGGGATGGATTAAGTCTTGAGCAGTTTTTCCCAGATTTGATTACAAACTCTAAAGCAAAGCATGAGAAAAAGCATATTATTGTAGTATTATCGATGTTGTTATGAAAAGCATTATTGACTTATATATGCTTCCAAATCATTTTAGAAAGTGATTTGAGAAACCCATATCTCTTTCTATCTTCATGCCTACAAGAGGATGATTTTTTTTTTAAAAGGTGAGGAAATGACAGCAAAGGGAAAATGAATCAGAAAAATAAGATAAATAGAAAGTTTGATAATACATAATGAATATCATGAGACAGTATTCCACTGCTGGAGATGAGCCTCAAATTTGGTTGTAAATTTACCAGCAACCAAAACAAAAAGGAAACACAATCTGTTGCAAACATTATGATGCCCATAAAATGAAAACTTAAGCAAATGCAGGAAATGCCTGCTATTTCTGGTTCTGAGATCCCAGTGACCTACAACTCATGATTCCCGAGAAGGGCCACTGATGCTATTATTGCCAACATTTTGTCATTGCCAGCATTTTCAAAAATAGGCAAGTTTCTCAGCATCCCCCCAGCACATGCTAGTGACATGTTAGTTTAATAGGCATTGTTCCATGTGCCTCAAAACAGTGCTTCATAAAAACAGCAACAACAACAAAAAAAACCAGTGCTTCATGAAATAGTATTTTTCTTGCTGAAACCAATAGTACAAAAATTTTATGTGGTTTGTATATCAGTAAACATTGGTAATCAACCCAGTGGAGGGCAGGTTTGACAAACTATCACTAAAGTTATAGGTGAATACTTGAGTAGAAATTCAGAAAATCTCCCCCAAGAGGAAGCCTGAATATTCATGTAAATGTTTAGGTAGGAAAAGTATCTAATTTGAAATAACTGCCAAGAAATTGTAATATAAAGTTTCATGACCATGTGTTCCATACTAGCAAATAAAAAAAAAAAAAGAGGGTGGCAAATCTTCTCCATCACTGCAGATCCAAAATCATCTTGAGCAAAAGAATAAAGAGTAGAAAATGTCAGTTAATGGTTTTCCATGAACCCGCATTTTCAGGAAATTGGATTAGTAGTTTTGTTCATTTTGTGTTTTATAGTATCTCAACAGGAGCAGTACTGGGTGGTCTCATAAACTTTCAGAATGTGGAGAGCTGGGGAGAAAAGGGCATAACATGGAGAATATTTACTGGTGGGCAAAGGGAAATAAGGTATTTGCTAAAGAAAAGGGGGAGAATAAAGTTATAAACAATAAAGTCAAGAATAAAGTTTCCTCTTCAGAGAACAGGAGGTAAAGAGAAATCAAAGGGACTTTTCTTTCCCTTTCCCCATCAGTCTTCTTTCTGCCTTGTGGCTTTTCTCATGCCCCACTGCTACAGTGGCACATTGCGGGTGGGGACAGTCCTTCCAGAGGGAGAGCAAATGACAAGAGTTTGTGTTCTGGAGCACTGGAGACAGGGCCCAGGGGGGCTGGGTTACCCAAGGCCTTGCAAGCACTGATAAAGGGTTTGGATTTTGTTTCATAGTACATGGCACCATTGCAGGGTTTTGTATAGGTGAACAGTGGGATCAGATTTTCGTTTTAGAAATATTCCTTTGGCAGCGTTATGGAGCATTGACTGGAGAGGACAGTTGCCTTAATTCTGTCTCCAAATACTTTGTGATGAGCCCTCTGATTCCTGGTATTTCATGCCACCCTGAAGTGGTAAGCATTCTTGCTCTGTCCACTGTTTCTCCAAGAAGGGCCTTCTAAAGGTCAAAGTACACCAAAGAACGACATGCCAGGCTATGTTTTGTGAAGCATCATTTCAAGTCGGCCCACCATATCTGAAGCTTCCGCATCCCAGGTTGAATTGGTTGGTTGAATCCGGGGATGTGGAACCTGCAGATATGGGAGGGGAGTGGGGGTGACTGTACTATGCCATTTTATGTGAGGGACTTGAGCATCCGCAGATTTGGGTATGGGAGGTGGATGGGGGTCCTGGAACCAATCCCCATTGGATACCGAGGGACGACTGTACCATGAGTCATTTTCATCTCAAAAACTTTTTTAAGTTCCTCATTCCTAATAGGAGAAGGCTTCCTCATTAGCCCTGTCTGTGGACTCCTCACTCTGATGTCACCTGTACCCACGGTACTTCAAGTCCATCTTTCTCTAAATTCTCTTCTCTAGTGAAATTAGTCTACTTATTCCCCAAATAGGCCTGTAATATTGATGCTGTTTTCTCTTCTTGGGCTGCTTTCACCACTTTTCTCTTCTGAGCCAAGAAATACCCATATCATATATTTTCATCGCTAAGGAGGCAAAATAAACTAGAAATAGCCTGGTCTCTAAAAGCAAATGTATCTGGATTTCATGCTAGCTTTGGTGTTTGTAGACTGACAGTACAGTATCCCAACCAGGATGTGGACATTGATACAGTTGAAATACACAATGCTTCTGTCACCATGAGGATCTCCTGTTACTGCTTTACAGGCTACATTCACTTCCTTCTCACGCCAGTTCCCTCCTTGACTCCTGGTAATCAATAACCTGTATTTCTATAATTTTGTGGTTTTAAGAATGTTATTTAAATGGAATTATTGTGTAACTTTTGGGATTAGATTTTTTTCACTCAGCATAATTCTCTAGAGATTCTTCCAGATTGTTGCATGTTTCAATAGTTCATTCGTTTTTACTGCTGAGCTAGGTATTCCATGGTATGAATGTAACAGTCTGGTTAACTTTTCGCCTATTGAAGGACATTTGAATTGTTTCCAGTTTTGGCTATTACAGGTACAGCTGCTATGAATATTTGTGTACAGGTTTTTGCATGGACATATGTCTTCATGTCTCTGGGATAAATACCCAAGAGTGCAATTGCTGGATCGTATGGTAGTTGTTTGGTTTTGTTGTTGTTTTAAGAAACTGCCAAACTCATTTTCATAGTGATTGTATCATTTTTCATTTTTACCAACAATGTATGAGTGATTTCATTTCTACATATCCTCACTAGCATTTAGTGTTGTCACTATTTTTTATTTTAGCCGTCTGATAGGTTTATAGTGAGATCTCACTGTGGTTTTAATTTGCATTTGGTGGATGGCTAATGATGTTGAACATTTTCTGATGTGCTTATTTTCCATCTGTATATCCTCTATGGTGAGATGTATCTTCATGTCTTTTGGTCTTTTGCCCATTATCTAATTGGATTGTTTGCTTTTTTGGTTGAGTTTTGAGAGTTCATTTTACATATTCTAGTCCTTTATCAGATATGTGGTTTACAGATATTTTCTCCCATTCTGTAACTTGTTTTTTTTTTATCCTCTTAACAGGGTCTTTCCCAGAGCAAAAGTGTCTTTTAAAAAAATTTTGATGAAGTCCCAATTTATCAGTTCTTCTTTTATCAATTGTGATTTTGGTATCAAATCTAAGAACTAGCTCTAGAAGCTCCTGAGAAGTTCTCTTATGTTTTCTTAAAAAGTTTTTTTTTTAGTTTTGCATTTTATATTGGTCTATGATACACTTTGAATTAGTTTTTTTTTTTAAAGAAGATGTTGGGGGTAGGAGATTATTAATAAATTTATTTATTTGTGCTGTGTTGGGTCTTAGTTTCTGTGCGAGGGCTTTCTGTAGTTGTGGCAAGCAGCGGCCACTCTTCAGCACGGTGCGCGGGCCTCTCACTATCGCAGCCTCTCTTGTTGCGGAGCACAGGCTCCAGAGGCGCAGGCTCAGTAGTTGTGGCTCACGGGCATAGTTGCTCCGCGGCATGTGGGATCTTCCTGGACCAGGGCTCGAACCCGTGTCCCCTGCATTAGCAGGCAGATTCTTAACCACTGCACCACCAGGGAAGCCCTTGAATTAGTTTTTATGTAAGATGTGATACTTAAGGTGAGGTCTATTTTTTTGCTTCGATGTCCAGTTGTTCCAGCACCATTTGTTGAAAAGGCTATCCTTCATTAAATTACTTTTGTATGTTTGTCAAGAATCAGTTGGGCATATTTCTGTGAGTCACTTTCTGAGTTCTCTATTCTGTTTCATTGATCTATGTGTCTATTCCTCCACCAATACCACGTAGTCTTGTTTACTAGAACTGTATAAGTATTGAAATCAAGTAGACTGATTATTACCAGTTTATTACTATTTGTCACATTTGTTTTAGCTATTCTTGTTCCTTTACCATTCCATGTAAATTGTAAAATAATCTTGTCCATATCTATAAAAATCTTGTTAATATTTTGATTGGAATTACAGTAAACCTATATGCCAGTTTGGGGAGAATTGATGTCTTTGTTAAATCTTCTAATTCATAACCATGATTCTCTATTTATGGATTTAAAATTTTTTTTCATTAGCAGTATATAGTTTTTAATCTGCAGGTCATACATGTTTTGATAGATTTACATCTAAATCATTATATTTTGAATGATTGTAAATGGTATTTTCCTTTAAATTTTGTTTTCCACATGCTAATTATTACTGTATAGAAATGCTATTGATTCTTGAGTGTTGATCTTGTATCCTGTGACCTTGCTGAACTTACTTATTCATTCCAGGAGGATTTTTGGGAAAGATTCATTGGGGTTTTCTAGGTAAGCAATGTCATCTTCAAATAGACACAGTTTTACTTCTTCATTTCCAATCTGTATGCATTTTATTTCTTTCCTGGCTTTATTGCCCCGGCTAGAACTTGCAGTACTATGTTGAATAAGAGTGATGAGAACAGATATCCCTGCCTTGTTCCTGTTCTAAGGGGAAGTAATTCAGTCTTTCACCATTGTGCACAATGTTAGTTACAGGTTTTCTGTAGATTCCTCTGTAGCTGAGGAGGTTCTCTATTTCTTTTTTTTTTTTTTTTTTTTATCATCAATGGGTGTTGCAGACTAAATACATGTAGGAGTTGCTTTAGAGGAAAGTGTCTTTCTTCCTGGGAGAGTTCCAAGAAAGTTACTATGGTTTGAGATCTGGAAGGTAAAGAGAAGTGAGACAACAGTGGACTTGAAGGTCAATACATAGAATGTTGAAATTGGCATCCCTCATTCATGCCTGGTGTTCAGAGTTGAAGTAACTCTGGCATTTCCCATTTTCTGGAAATCCTTCTCCAGTGGTCAAATGACCTGCATCCTTCCCTCTCACTATGAAGCTATTTCTGTTGACCCCATGGTGTGTGCTGAATGCTAGTCTACCTGTTTCCTCATTTGTGAGCACAAATCACAGATGGAAGACAATTGAAGAAAACTTAAAGCCTGAAGGGAAAAGGGGGACAGGACTTTTGAAGATCCTATAAATCAGCTAAATTCTTTTCTTTCACAGAGTGGAGTTTAACAAATAATATCAAATATTGAAGAATCAAGCAATAAAAGAATAAACATTTACATTGAAAATAGGTAGAGTAAAAATGAGAAAAACAAAACTGAAATAATTAAAAATTATTGCTCTTAGGTTTTGAGATCTGGGTGAGTTGGGGTGATGAGATGTTAATTTTGATTAAAAACCCTTTTGTTGTAACCTGAAACTATTATAATATCATAAGTCAACTATACTTCAATAAAAGAACAAGTATGTATTATTGATGCCAGCAATTACAAGTACATATAAGGCATTAAAAGAGCTGTTCCCATCAGTTTGTTGCTTATATATTTGAAGGTAATATAACTGTATTACTTAAAAAAAGTCCTTCTGACTTTGAATTTTTTTTAAAAAATGCATATTTTGGACAAAAACTATTTAATCTGCAAAACAAATTTATAAACAAAAGGATGCCAGAAGAAAACATACTTCCACTTCTATTTCTCTAATTTTTAAAGTTTGAAGCTAAATCATTCTTTGTAAGAGGAGCATCTAACAAAATAACTGGCATATAATAGATGCTCAGAGAGCATTTGTTGAATGAATGAAGTTATTAGCTAGTTATTTAAAAAGTTCAAAACCTTTCCGCTCTCATTCGCATATTTCTTAGTTTTTGTTTAAATAATTTAGAATTTTAGATCTGGATTACCATTGTTACCGAGTCTAAGCTGGTACTGCTCACCACACAGGAGGTCAGTAATCAAGAGACGAGTTTTTGGGGCAAGGAATAGCGACTTTATTTGAAAAGCTAGCAAACCAAGAAGATAGTGGGGTCATGCCCCCAAAGAACCATCTTGCCTGAGTTAGAATTCAGGCTCATTTTATACTAAAAGGGGAGGAGTAAAGTCAGACACTTCCTGGTTCCCATCAGCCTCTGGAGGGGATGTGTTAATTTCTTCCTGCCTGCAGTCATTCATTCACAGGTGGGCCTGGTCTGGATGTTTCCTATATTTTAGCTTAATGTTCATTACCTGGGAAGCAGGGTTCCCAGAGATGGGCCATTATGTATAATTGAAGCTTATAGGCAACATCCCTTTAGTGATTAACTTGTAATAGAATACAAAATGTTCTTCCCTATTACACTATTTGTATTTTTATTATTCTGTTTTATTTATATCTTGTAAACTCAGCGATTAACTCATTTTAATGAGCATATTCTTTTAAAACAATAATAAAAAAAAGAACTTCATTCTTGGGTGTTTATCTTTCAGTAATTGTCTCAGAAAGGATACTTGACTATTAGATTTTTTATACCCTTATATATCTACAAATTAAAAAAAACCTGTGGCCTTTCCATACAAATGGCAATTTGAATATTTTTGGTTAGCAACGTTTAACCTAAAACTCTACACTATCTTTTATTTTCATGTTGTGTAAAGGCAGTCTGTGTTCAGCTAGAATATGTTTTTTTTTTGTGGTTTATCTGTTGATTCTTGGAATATATGTAGGATTCTTTCTCTAGATACGAAATTTAAAACTTTTATCAGGAAGGCTGTTTTCATTAAATTTTCCAGATTCTTTGTGACCACCTTTTGATTTGCCAAAATGAGGTAGAACAAATCCCAGATTGGTATCACCAGCTGTTCATCTGCTCAGTTTGGAAGTGCCTTGTTTTTCCTCTTAAGAGAAAGAGTATTTTTGAATAAGTGAAAGCGGCTTTCGAATGTACTGAGGGTTGTAAAGAATCATCATGTCAATGAAGGATATAAACAACATAGCTATATTATATTACCGTGGCTTCTCAACAGGACAACTTTTCCTTTAGGTAACTATCCATAGGAGAAGCCAGTATATACGGAATGGCTGTGATTTCTAGTCCATGAAATGTATTCAAGGTATGCCAAGGAATGTGATAACATGTCAGTAAGTGAAAAAGAAAAAAAACCTCGTGTACAGTTTCACAGGACTGTGCCTAGTTGAATACTCTCTTTTTAGTCTGAGTGTCCCTGGTAGCCTTGGTACTTATGGAGTATCTTTCTGCCTCTTAGTGAGTCAAAAATAAATTCAACAAAGGCAGAGACAATACCCACTAATTGTCTGCAGCCCACATAGTGGGAAACATTGAGGGTGCTCAATTAATTTTGACTGACAGATGTGCTAATCATTCGCTTGGATAGGTAGTCATGAAGAGTGTCCCAGCTTGAACCTAAGCTGCATTTACCTATAATTCTATATGGAAATGCTATATGGATAGATACATTGAGCCTCCTGGGCCTTTTACTGTGAAGTTCATAGGATCTTGCTACTCACAGTGTGGTTTGGGGACAAGCAATATCGAGGTCACCTGGGAGCATGTTAACAATGTAGAATCACAGGTCCCCTCATGTTCTACTGGATCAGAAACTACACATTATGTTTTGACAAATGCTGTTCTTGGCATTTTCTACAAACAGATACATCCCAAAGAAAGAACTGAAGTATGCACAGATTGTTTCCCAAACTCTGGACACCCTCTGGCTCTGTTCTTATGGGTTGGATTTGATGAGCCTGATCGTTTTAACTGGGGGAAGCTAAAATCAGTGTGAGCTTTGAGTTCAGCAGTCTCCCGCAGCTCCCGAGCTCTTGGCAGTGCTAGGATACCCATAATATTGGCATTGGTGGACATGCTGGCATCTGTGCTGGGCATCATCTGCATAGCTGCTGCTCTTGGCTTTGCAGCAGCAAGAAGCTTCAACCCAGCAAGTTAGAGCAGGAGAGAGGAAAACTACTGTTGTCTTCCTTTTGCCAAGAAGGCTAGCTTTTGAAGCACAATCTCACTTTCTACCTCACAGAGAAAATGAAGCCATCAGATGGCTCGCCTGTCATTTACAAAATTGCTTTCATCTGCATCCATTCTTTCCTTCTTTTCTGTTCTGATTTCATGACTTTTTGCTTTTTTAAGGATCACATGCTATTATTCTTCCCCTAGTCTCCTGTATCTTTAATTCCTCTTGAAATACTGTTCCCTTTTAATTAACATTTAAATCTGTATTTATCTTAAAATAGTTCCTTTGACTCCATCTTCTGCACTCTTCGGCTCTCTTTCTCCTTTTTAAAAAATTAAATGCTTTTATTATTTTGAAGTGGGCATAGGAATATTTTTATCCTCTTAATGTTATTTATTTGTTTTATTTATGTTTTTTCCCAGCTTTGAGATATAATTGCCACATAACATTGTGTAAATTTAAGGTGTATGATGTAATAATGATTCGATGTATTTCTTCTTTTTAAAGATTCCCTTCCTAAAAAGTTGTTGCAACCATTACTTTTATTTCTTTATCTTTCATTTATTTTATGGTCACTGATTTTTAAAGCTGTGATGTAGACCATAAATGTAGAAAAATTACATAACAGTCTATTTATGAATGACTAATATAGTTTAATTTTTCCTGTTTTTCAGTTTTAGAATAATAGGATCATGTTGTGGATATATATGTGTGGATATATATGTGTGTGTGTGTGTGTATATATACACACACACACATATATGTCTGAATTCTTTTACTCAATATTATGTTTATAAGATTCATTCATAATGTTGGGTGCAACTGCAGTTCATTTTCACTACTGTATAGTGTTCTATTTTTTTGAATATACTGCAGTTCACTTATCCATTCTTCTCTAAATTGACATTTGACCTGTTTCCAGTTTAGAGCTATATTATACATAATGTTTCTATTAACATGTCTGTACAGGTATCCTGGAACACACATGAAGAGTTTCTATAGGATATATTCATGTGAATGGAATTACTGGGTCATAGGTCACATGTTTTTAATTTACTAAATAATGCCAAATGTTTTCCATTCCATCAGCTACATTTAGTGTGTTCCTGTTCTCAATATCCTCACCAACACTTGATAGTGTCAGGCTTTTTACCCTTTGCCAAGTTACTGTGTGTGTAATGCTATTTCATTATAGTTTTAATTTTTATTTTCCTGAGTATGCATGAAACTATGCTTTTCATGTATGTTGGCTATTTGGACTTCTTTTATATAAGTGACTATTCAACCCATTTGCCCATTAAAAAAATAGGATGGTCTATTTCTTATTAATTCATAGAAATTCTTTTTTTAAGTCATTTTTTGCTACAAATACCTTTTACCAATCTGAACTTGTATTCTTATTATCTTTGTGAACTTACGTTTTTAATTTTAATGCAGTTGAAAGTATCAGTGTTTTTGTTTATGGATAGTAAGTACTATTTGTGTCTTAAGAAACTATTTTTAACCAAAATTTCTGAAGAATTACCTTTAAAAAAATCTTTATGATTTTGCTTTTTACATATAAATCTTTAATCTACCTGAACCTGATGGTTATGTATGAAGTGAGAAAAGGGTCCAATTTAATTTCCTTCTGTATGAATATCCAGTTGTCTAAGAACTATTCCTTGTAATGTCTGTCATTTTCCCACTTATTTACAATACCATCTCTGTCATATATCAAGTATATATTATGAATAAGTCTATTTCTCTGCCCTTTATTACATTATCTATTGTTACTATAATTTAAAAATAATTCTAATATACAGTAGAGGAAGCCCGTCTAACTTATTTTTCTTCTTTAAAAGTGTCTTGGTTATCCTTGGCCCCTTTGCATGTCAATATATTTTAGAATATACTTTTCACACTTTGTAAAAGCAATCTGACTAGGATATTGTACGGCACTGCGTTAAATCTATAAATCAGTTTGAATATAATTGACTTTGTAATGGTGTTTCAACCCATTAAAATAATATCTCTCTCCATTTATTCAATACATCTTAGCAAAGTTTATATATGCCAAATACTTATATATAATATTTAATAAAGTTTACAGATACCAAATATTTATATATATATTATACATTATATACCTATAATGTATATATATATTAAAGGTGCTACACATATTTTAGATTTGATACTATTGTTAATGGCATCTTTAAAATTTTATTTTCTAGTGGTTCTGATATTCTGAATATCGTTTTCATAAACTGATTTTGTATTCAGCAACGTTGTTATAATCACATATTGTTTTAAATAATTCATCTGTAGATTATTTTTGATATTATACATATGCAATCATATCATTTGTGTGTAGACACCACTTTTATCTTTCTTTTCAAATTCTTATACACTTAAAAAATTGAAGTATAATTGAAAAACTTGTAAGACATTTAAAGTATACAATGTGATGGTTTGGTATACATATACATTGTGAAAGGATTCCCACCATCGAGTTAATTAACACCTGTCACCTTACATATTTACCCCCGCCTTTTTTATTTTTGGTGAGAGCACTGAAGTTCCACTCTTAGAAAATTTCGGTTATACAATACAGTATTATCAACTATAGTCACTACATTATACAGTAGGTCCTCAGACCTTATTTATCTAATAACTGAAAGTTAGTACCCTCTTATCATCCTCTCCCTGGTTTCCTCAACCCCATTCCCAACCCCTGGCAACCATCATTCTAATCTCTGTTTCTATAGGTTCATTATTTTTTAGACTCACATAAAAGTAATATCATGCAGTATTTGTTTTTCTCTGTCTGGATTATCTCATTTAGCATAATGACCTCCACATTCATTCATAATATTGAATGTCGTAAGACTTCCTTCCTTTTTAAAGCAGAATAATATTCCATTGTATATACCACATTTTAAAATCTATTCATCCATCAATGGACATTTAGGGTGTTTCTATACCTTGGCTATTCTGTATAATACTGCTGTAAATAGTGGAGTACAGATACCTCTTTGATAATAATGATTTAGTTTCCTTTGGATATATACAGAAGTAGGATTGCTGGATCATATTGTAGCTCTATTTTAAATTTCTTGAGGAACCTCCGTAGTGTTTTCCATAGTGCTATACCAGCTTACATTCCCACCAACAATATATGAGGGTTCCCTTTCCTCCACATCCTTGCCAGCATAGTTGAGGATGTGCTAAAACCCTTCAGTGTCCCAAAGGGGAGGATTGCAGTAGCACCTAGATGCAGACTAATTAGAAGCTGAGCCCTGAGGCAATATAGCTGGGAAAGTATGCCATCAAACCCCTTTCAGGGAGAAAGTGAGAGACGGGCACTTTTGCTCCCTCCCTCTGTACTGAGCCTCAGGATATAACTACAGGGGTTGGGAGTGCTTCTGCATCAGTAAAATCTGCTTCTTTGCTCTATTCTCGTGGGACTTGTGAATGTTTAAACCTCGTTGATTATCAGAACTAGGTGATTTGGGGGCCTTTTCGGGCTGGCGGCAGCCATAAAAGTTGGGGTGCTAGATGTGTAGACAAGCTTCTCCCAAGGAGATGCTGGCCACTTGGTTTTATTATTGGAGCTAATAGGAAGGAGAAGGTGGCGGAAGGGCCCACTGGCTTTTTCGGGCTCCCAGGCTATCACAGTACTAATTAGAAGCTGGACCTTCAGGCAGCAGCCGGTCAAGCATGTAGTCAAACCTCTTCCGGGGAAAGACTGGATGATGGGCATTTTTGTCTGGTTCCCTCTGTGCTGAGAACTGGGGTAGAGCAGCTGGGAGTGCTCTCATTCTCTTTAACAGCTGCTGCTTTGTTTGCTATGGTCCTGTGTGACTTGTAAATGTAAGCCCTGTTGGCTTTCAGAGCTAGGTGATTTGGGAGCCTCCACCGGGTAGTAGCTTTAAAAGTTGGGGCACTAGATGTGTGGTGCAAACCCTTGGTTTCTCAGGGAAAAGCTGGGAGTTTGGGGTCCCCTCCTGACTCTGGCACTATGCTGGGGGCAGGATTTATGGTGAGAGTGTGTCAGTCTTTCCTTCTCATTTTGCTGTGGGTATTTCTCCATCATCTAATCCATGAGTAGGATTCACTCATCGAGTTTCTGGATTCCTCTCAGGAGGAATTGCCCCACATTAGCTGTATATTCAGTATGTCCCTGGAAGGAGGCAATTCAGGAGCTTCCTGTGTCGCTATCTTGGTCTGGAAACCATCAATTCTTAAACATTTTATTTCTTTTTTTATCTTACTCATTGGATTAGATCTCCAATATGATGACAAATTAAAGGATGATAGTGGGAATCCTTGTTTTATTTCGGGTGTTAAAGGGAAAGGTTTTAAATCTGATGTTTTGCTAAAGTTTTTTAAAGCTTTTTTTTTAATTATATATTTTTATTTGGATTTAGGAAGTTCTTTTCCAAATGGATTTCCAAAATTTTTCCTATTTTTAAGTGAATGTGTGTTAAATTTTACTGAGCCTTCTTTCATAAACCACTGAAATAATTGTATATTTGGTAATCTGTTACTATGGTGAGAAAATTAATTTTCTGGTGTTAAAAACAAAAATTTGCATTATACATCAGGGTTTTTTGATAGATTGATGAGTTTTCTTTATTAACATTTTATTTAAGATATTTGTATAAATGTTAATTAGTAAAAGTTATCTGCAACTTTTCTTCTTACACTGTTCTTGTGCTTTCATTTCCAGTCTATGCTGGCCCCATAAAATGAGTTGAGAAGTGTTCCCTCGTTTTCTATATTTTTTCATTCCTCTTATATATTTACTATGTAACATTTAAATTATTTTTTAAAAATTGGTAGATTTTCATGGTGAATTATTTATTTGGGCTTTGATTTTTTGTGGGAATTTTTTTAAATTACTGATTTATTCGCTTTAATGGCTATAGGGCTGTTGAAATTTTCAAATCCTTCTTGATTTTGTTTGGATAAGTTATCTTTTTCTTGAACTGTGTACAGTTGTAATTTAAAAAAATATTTGCATAAAGGTGATTTAATATCCTCTTATTATCCATTTAATGTCTCTAGCATCTTGGGTGATGTTTCTTCTCCATTCTTTGTATTGGCCAATTGTGCTTTTTCTCTAATTTTTCCTCTAAGTTTTACTGGTGTTTTTAAATTTTTTATCAATCTTTTAGAAAGACTGTTGATCATCTCTATAGAATGCTTGCTTTCATCAATAATTTCTAATCATATTTTTATTATTTTCTTCTATAACTTTCATCGGTTTAGTGTGCTGTACTTTTTCTCATTTTTTTGTGATGGTGTCACAGATTGGATTCTCTTGATTCATACACTGAGATGTAGTTTGTAGTGTGAGATGCGAAGAAGCAGAATTAAAGCAGAAAGTGAAGCCAAACTGTGATGCAGACCCTATAAGCCTGAGCCAACTTGATGGGGAGCTCTGGAGCAAATATTGACCATCAGAGTAGAGTCTTTGAGTATAGCATTGGGTTGGGTTTTCAACATTGGGTTGGGCTGTTAAACCCCTTCTTCACCTAGTTATTAGATGTTGGCATGGCCTTAGGGTAGGTAGGTGGCTCTCTGCAGCTGAGGAAGACCCTGCAGGAGCTGACAGATAAAGTTTGTTTGCTAACTGTATTACCCACAGCCGGGCAGCAAGTCCTTTTCTGAAGAAGGATCTGAGTCAGATGGTTGCGTGTTAATTTTCACACATTATTATATTCTAATACATGCATTAAGTCGGTACATTAACTTCCAATTTCTGCATTATCTGTATCCTGCAAATTTTGCAATGCATTGTCTTTTTTGTTACTATTCAGTGAAAGCACATTTAAATTCTTTTTCATTATGATTTCTTCTTTGACGTATTGGTATATGAGGTATTTAATTTCCAAAGTATATAGTGTTTTTGCTAGTTATTTTTTGTTATTGATCTCTAATTTAATTACAACATGGTTGTAAATATAATCTGTATGATTTCGTTCCTTTAAACTTTGTTGAGACTTGCTTTATGTCCCAATATTGGCCATTTTTGTAAATGATGTGCTTAAAAAGAAACTGTATTCTGTAGTTGTTAGGTGCTCCATACTTGAGAGTCTCTAAGAACCATCAAAGAGCCTATCTATCTATCTGCTAGTGGCTACTATAGATTCCTTTCTTTAGTATCCTTTAAAATTCAAGTATCCTTTGGAGTATTGATTCACTGAAACCTTTGGTTTGGGTATGAAAATGAGCTAAATTACCGAGGGAATGGGGTTTATGGTTAAGCAAGTAGCAGGTGGAACCTATTTCATGTGGTACTCTCAGGAGGGAAGATCTGTATGGATCTCTGTGGAGGACGGAGAAAACAAATGCCTGAATGAAAGAAGAAAGGGAGTTTCCAGGATACGAAAAAGAATATAAAATAGGGGGAGAGATAGGAGTGCTTGGAGGGCAAACTCTGCTTATAGTCTACCCAACTCTCTTCTTTCTGGAAAACTCCGTGTTCTTCACCTGTGTAACACTTGTGACTTTTATTTGGCAGTGATCTTGCTAAAATAGGGTTTCCAATTTGGAACACCCTTCTTCAAAGAGTATGGGGAAAGTATCCAGAAAATAGCTAGAGGATTAAAGTATCTAATGCGCCTTGTTCTCCCCATTTGAATAATAATGTCACTTGTTGGATGGATTTTCCTCCCATTGTTTTCCCTGTGCTTTCATTCTACTTGTATCCTGGCATCCCTCCTTCAGTTCTGCCAACCCCAGAAAAAGGAAAAGGGAATATTCTTGGCTTTAGGAAATCTGAGAGGACTTGAGGTAAAGGCAAAATATTTGGGAGGAAGGGGCTTCGAGAAGAGTAAAACTCTTCCCACATAGAGAGAAGATTTCTCAGACTGGGGAGAGGGTAGGAGCAGGAGAGATACTGAGAGCAGAGTTTCGTGGGTCCCAGAGAGAGGCCTTTGCGTATTGTTCTTCTGACAGGAACTTAGAGGGGGACAAAACCCTACCCGTTGGAGCGGTTCTGTTTGTCTTTAGACAACACTACCCCAGTAAGGGCAGGACAGGAATAAAGACGCAGACATAGAAAATGGACTTGAGGACACGGGGAAGGGAAAGGGTAAGCTGACACGAAGTGAGACAGTGGCATGGACATATATACACTACCAAATGTAAAATCGATAGCTAGTGGGAAGCAGCTGCATAGCACAGGGAGATCAGCTCGGTGCTCTGTGACCACCTAGAGGGGTGGGATAGGGAGGGTGGGAGGGAGGGAGATGCAAGAGGGAGGGGATATGGGGATATATGTATATGTATAGCTGATTCACTTTGTTATACAGCAGAAACTAGCACAACATTGTAAAGCAATTATACTCCAATAAAGATGTTAAAAAAAAAGACATTTACATGAAAGTTTAATTTTACATGCATAATTTCACTTAATCCCCACAATAATCCAGATAGAAGTGTATTATACTCATCTCATAAATAGGAAACTGAGAGTCAAAGAACTTAAAGAGCCTGCTAAGTTTTGAACTCAGAGATGTCTGATACTGTATTTCATATTCTTTAATTACTATGTACCTGTCTCTTTTTAACCAGCTTCACTTTCGTTTATACCCAGTTCTGATCACCTGATCCCACAATGTAGTTATCACTAGATTGGTCAGTGTTTTCTGTGAGTCATACGGCTATTGGAGAGATAAGTGATGGCAGAATTGCTTGTAAAGTTTGAAAGTTATCAGTTAACCATTTATCAAATGTCCGTTTTGCATAACGCATTATGTTATGGGTCCAAGATTATGTTACGAGTTTAAGCAATCAAAGATAAGGGAAACACAGTCTCTTATTCCAAAGGGAAGTTAATCCAGCAGTAGGGTTGAGGAGAGAGATATGTGTACACACACAGCCGAGTCATGACAGGTGGCGGGGTGGGTGTGGAATTAGTCACCTTTAGGACTGCCCGAAGAGAGGGCTCCTGTCAGGCTGTGCACATTTTAAAGTTATGTCACAGAAGTGCAATTGATTGTAGACAATTTTATTGGAGTGTGAGTAGAGGCAAGGGTAATATAGGGGCCTATTTTAAATTTATTATCATAATTAGAAAATTGATTCTAGAATATGGTGAATGAATGAGAGTTCAAATGCAGAGTCTGAAGTAGGTAATCATATTTTGTAATAGTTTCTTAAAACCATAGTCCAAGTTTCCAGGAAAAAGCTCTGACATTTCCAGGCAGCACATCAGAGGGAAGAACAGGACTTCACTGTTACACACTCATTTTACCATTTTTGAAGAGCAAGGAAGGGCTTTCAGAAATCTTGAGTTAGGGACACAGAGCTTACACTCAGAGCACCATTTTTGAAAAACAAGGAAGGGCTTTCAGAAATCTTGAGTTAGGGACACAGAGCTTACACTCAGAGCACTTCCAGGCTCTCCAATTTCTTCTCTCTTGTTGCATGATTGTTCTTTATTGAATGTTTTATAAACTCACATTATCTCAGCTTGGTTAAGGATAGCAGTCTTTAATCCTGGCAGAACAGATAAGGACTATTAAACCCTGGGCCTGCTCTCTGAGACAGATTATGGGGGCCACCTTACTGAACATCATACTAATGTTATGGATTCTGCTGACACTCATTGTGTTTAGAGTGTGTTAGGAAATCCAGCGTAACCTTCATGCCCCTCTCAGATCTGTGTTTCTTTAATTCTGAATAAGATCATCAGCTAGATTCCTTCAGGGGTGGATTTGAGATCTGGCTCTGTGGGGTGAAGAAGGGTGGGTGCAGATCTGTGATGATTTCCTTGATTCTTCAATTAGAGGCAGTGCTTTATTTGTTTTGTTTTCTGTGATTGCCCTTATCACGGGCTGATATGTATTATGTGTACTTGTTGGAGAGTACATCAGCTGTCTTCACCAACCCAGCGCTACTTACTAAATTCTAATTTCAGCACTGTTTCTTTTGGAAATTCCCCTCCCCTACTCCATGCCATTTCAGTAGGGCTACCAATTACAATGCCAGATTTCTTCCATCACAGGATTGGGTATAAGGTCCAGGCTTGACCAGTCAGACTACACCATTATCTTGGTCACGGTGATTGGCTCACAGATGAAATAACAATCTTAGAGTGGCCAATCAGAGCTCTTCCCTGAAATTTTTTTTTTTTTTTTTTTTTGCGGTACGCGGGCCTCTCACTGCTGTGGCCTCCCCCGCTGCAGAGCACAGGCTCCGGACGTGCAGGCTCAGCGGCCATGGCTCACGGGCCCAGCCGCTCCGTGGCATGTAGGATCTTCCCGGACTGGGGCACGAACCCATGTCTCCTGCATCGGCAGGAGGACTCTCAACCACTGCGCCACCAGGGATGCCCCTGAAATTTTTTTGTATATAGATACTCGGAGATAGTCTTTCTTTCCCCTTGGAGTGTAAACTGTAGGAATTTGACTGCAAAGCTAATTAGGTTAGGTTATGTCCCCTAACTTACGGAAAGAGTCTAAGGGAAAGAAAACCTGAGTACAACTTTAAGCCAAGTGAGAGAAAGAAAAATGAGACTCAGAATTTTTTTTTTTTTTTTTTTTTTGGTTCGCGGGCCTCTCACTGTTGTGGCCTCAACGGTTGCGGAGCACAGGCTCCGGATGCGCAGGCTCAGCAGCCATGGCTCACGGGCCTAGCTGCTCCGCGGCATGTGGGATCTTCCCGGACCGGGGCACGAACCCGTGTCCCCTGCATCGGCAGGTGGACTCTTAACCACTGCGCCACCAGGGAAGCCTGAGACTCAGAATTATTATGCTATTTGAAAACCTGGATGCAGTCTTTTCTGAGGCTAGGTTCTCTTTATTCTTACAATCCTATTTGCTAATATAATTCTTTATTTTAAACTTAAAGTAGAATATAAGTTCCATGAGTGAGGGCAGGGGTTTTTATTTTTATTTTGTTTCTCTGTTATAATTCTAAATGCCTAGAATAGTGCCCGTCGCATAGTAGGAACTCAACTAATATTGTTCAATGAATATTTGAACAGAATGAAGCAGACAAAACACAGTATGAATGTCTTTCCAACTATGTCATGGGATTGTTGAGAAAAACCCAGGGAGCAATTACCATAGAGTTGTGCGAATTGAGGCTAGTTTATAGGGCTGTGGTGTAAATTTGCTGTCGTTCTGTAAATCTTTTATTTTTAAACATAACACACAAGAAAAATGCATAAAGCATAAATAAACAATGTAATGGGATGAATTATAAAGTGAAATCTGTGAACCACCACACAGGTCAAGAAATAAAACATTGCCAGCATTCCAGATGCTCCCCAAATGTTAACTCTGAAATATCTTAAACTCTCTCTACCTGCTAGAGGTAACTGCTATGCTGATTTTTATGATAATCATTTTCTTGCTTTGCTTTATCATTTTAGCACCAGTATATGCATCCGTTAACAGTGCTGTTTAGTTAGTATTTTGTAAACTTAATATAAATAAACAATATAATGTCCTATAGTTTTCATTCATACGTGTACATGATTTATCCAAGTTGATGCACATTATTTTAGTTTATTTTCATCTTTATATTTTATAAATATAGCATATTCTTCTACTGAAATAAATTTTCCTAGGTTTTGGCTATAAAATCTATGCTGCTATTAAAGTTATCGTACATGTGTCTTGGTGCCTATGTATCCATGGTTTCTATGGTATATTTACCACCTAGGAGTGGAATTGCTGAATCACAGTGTATGCCTGTTTTTAGTTTTAGCAGACAATACCTTACATTGTCACCAAATACTAGGCTTTCTCAGATTTTTATTTTAGCCGATTTGATACTTATATATTTGTAGTTCTCTGTAGTTTTCATTGGTATTTCCCTGGTTACTGAAGAAGTAGATTTTATTTTATCACCCATTTAGATTAAAGCTTTATCAACCATTTGGACTTTCTCTTTTGTAAAATACCCAGTTAAGACTTCAGCCTCCTGTTTTTATTGATTTGTCTAACTTTTTCTTATCAATTTGTAGTTCTTTGTGTAATCTGGATATGTCCTTTCATCGTAATACAGTTAAAAACATTTCACATTCTGTGGCTTGTATTTTTCACTTTATTTATGATATGTTTTAATAAATAGACGTTTTAAATTTTAGGATTGTCAAGTATATTGATATTTTTCCTTTTGGGGCCTTTTATGACTTTTTCTCCAAAGTAACACACCAGCATTTTCCCCATATTGATAGAAGCAGTCTCTAAGTATAACCCACAGTTAAGGGGAGAGGAATTAGTCTTCACCTTTTCAAAGGAGGCATCTCAAAGAATTTTTACACACCTTTTAAAATCATTACACGTGCCAAAATCATGTGAAAGTTTTTAGAGGAAATGGAGTAGAATACATTTAAAGGAAGAAAGGCTCAAGTTGAGAGAAATCATAGATGTTGGAGAGAGGAGAGATCAGAATACGTATGTTTTATCTTTCATAGATGTTATCTTTCCCTTTAGTGCCCCAGATCTTTGAGGGCCGTGGCTGTGTCTAGCAGAGGTGGCCACATACTTGGTGTTTAGTAAGGACTTACTTGTTGGCTGATATGTTGTCATAAATGATTCCCCAGTTCCTGATCAAATTTCTATGGTAGTGGTAGTTCTTCCAGTTGATCTGGTAAGTTCAAAACATTGATTGACCTGACCTAAATACTGAATTTAGGGTCAGATCTTAACCAATATGCTAACTAAAAGAAATTAGTTTCAGGTCAAATCTGACTATAGCCAGGATGATTGGAAGCCCCTGTTGCTCTGCCTTTAGCCATTTACTGTCCCCGAAGATTTCTCTCCTATTTCTTCCCTTGAAACTCAGTCATCTTATTTTCCTGTTCTCATTCAGTTTGTCATATTTGGGGAGATCTGTCCAATTTATCCTTGATGGAGATTTACTCTTTTTTTTTTTTTTTTGCGGTACGCGGGCCTCTCACTGTTGTGACCTCTCCCATTGCGGAGCACAAGCTCCGGACGCGCAGGCTCAGCGGCCATGGCTCATGGGCCCAGCCGCTCCGCGGCACATGGGATCCTTCCGGACCGGGGCACGAACCCGTGTCCCCTGCATCGGCAGGCGGACTCTCAGCCACTGCGCCACCAGGGAAGCCCTACTCTTAATAGCTTAATAGAAAATGATTATATCTAGTTGTTTTTTTTTTTTTCATTTTAAAAGTATATTTTAAAGACACAAAGCTTTAATCTAAAATAATGACTTTCCTATGAGCACAGTAACATAGTGTCCATTTATTCATACACTCGCTAATGTCCAGAGAATTAGAAGAAATGCCGTTAAAAGACATGAGCTATTGTATTTATGGGCAATGGTCAGCCATCTAACTGTATTCTGCTCTGCCTGCTATACTCATTTGCCTTTGAATTTATCCAGACCCCAAACAGCAACATATGTGGCTTTGCACTTATGTTTTCATGCAGTCTGTGATTTTTCTTCTCATCCCAATTAGCCACAGCTCCAATCAGTTTAATCCATCTCTGATAGCAAGCCATATTTTCCTACCTTGTTGATGAGCATGTCATGTGGAACAGAGTCAGAAGCCTCCCGAAGTCAAAATATATTATGTCTGTCCCTTCCTCCCTGATGCAAGGTCTGCCACTCTGTCAGATGAGGCAACTAAATTGGTCTAACATGATTTGTTGGTCACAAAGTCATGCTAGTTATTACCCATCATTCTGAGATCTTCCATGTGCTTGCAAATTGATTAGGCATCTTGATCTTGTGGTTAATGTACTTTTTGTCATTGTTTAGAGCTGGGGACACGCCAATCCAATCTTGGGCTACTGTGAGCATGCATTTACTATCTGTTCTCTATTCCTTAAAGATAAGGAGCTCATTTGCTTTTACAACTCAGAAATTCTCAAAAAGAAAAGTTAACACTTCCAAGGACTCCTGGGATAGTTTATTAGTAGCCAAGCTTTGGTATCAAGAATTAAAAGAAATTAGGTTTTCTATCCTCATTGATGGGAAAGGCATATATTTATTGAGTCTCTGCTATGTGAAAGACACCGTACTGCTAGGTTGTGTAAGAGGTACAATGATATTTAAGATGGTCTCAAATCTTGAATTGTCTATAGAAAACATGAACACAGGGGCTTCCCTGGTGGTGCAGTGGTTGAGAGTCCGCCTGCTGATGCAGGGAACGTGGGCTCGTGCCCTGGTCTGGGAAGATCCCACATGCCATGGAGCGGCTGGGCCCGTGAGCCATGGCCGCTGGGCCTGCATGTCCAGAGCCTGTGCTCAGCAACGGGAAAGGCCACAGCAGTGAGTGGACCGCGTACCGCAAAAAAAAAACAAAAAACAAACAAACAAAAAAACATGAACACATTGAAAAGTAATTGACAACGATATTTTGTGTGGAGAATAGAGAAAAGAACATAAAACTTTTTAGTAGGTTGTATGTTACAAATTATCAGATTTTCTTTATGCCTGATTGTCCTGCTAAATTATTTTAAATAATAACCCAGAAATATTATTTGTATATTTCTTTTTGAATTGACTGCCTCCTGAATTTTTAATTATTTCCCTACATCCTCAAAATTTTTAGTGGCAGCGAGATTGATTTCTTTATATTCTCCTTTTGTCATTACATATGTTTCCTATTTTTTCTTTATCTTTCTGCCTTTCTACCTTTTTTCTCTCTATCAACTTCGTTTTTGTGCCCAGTTATGGGCTTGTAGGTATGTTCTTCCAGGAAAAGGGAATATTTCCAAGATTGTTGATCGTAGGTCTCTTGGGAACTCACACTTTACTGTTCCAATAAAGGCTTGGTAATACCCATTATCACCATCAACAAAATATAAAAATATAGCTCTTTATATTTGTAAAAATATAACACTTTATGAAAAAACAACCTAAATGGTTGGCCAGAAAATCCAGTGACCAATTTGTTTTTTATAAATTTATTTTAAAATATAATATAGACATGGAGTATTAAGTTAAAAATGTCACAGGATAGACCAGAGCATTTTTCATTATACCCAATTCTTATCAACCAAAATTTATCAACTAAATTTATTAAATAAACTTTAAGGAAATATCTTCTTGTTTGTTTTCTAAACATCTTTATTGGAGTATAATTGCTTTACAATGGTGTGTTAGTTTCTGCTTTATATTCACTTTGTTATAAAGGAAATATCTTCTATATCACTTATAGATAGGACCTCTGCCATTAAAAGTTCTCATATCTTGACAGTTGGAGAAAAAGATATCTGATGACAGGTAATTGTTGTTAATTCTGTTAGGTGTGAGAATATTATTACAGATAGGTAGGGAATTATTAGTTTTTGGAGAAAGATGTTGATCTACTTAGAGATGAAGTATAGTGATACATGTAAATTACTTTGAAATGTTTTGGCAATATATAATGTATGCGTGTATACATATGTACAATTATAGATGCATTTATATATAATATATGAAGTCTCAAATCTTAAGTGCAGAGCAGCTTTTTGTAAGTTTTTTCCCTGGCTTTTTCTTATCACTGCATTATTTCATGGCTTCATTACACCACAATCTCCTTTAGGTCTTTGCTTATATGTCATTGATTTGCCTCCTGCTCTGGGCTCTAATGAATTCTTCCAGTGAATTAAAGGGGAATCTCAATTGCATATCATAATGTCCCATTAATACTTTAAGCCTCACATTGTTCTTTAGTCTAACTCCTTTCTCTACAGCCAGTGAAATGTAAAATGAAGCAAGAGGGGAACTCCTGGGTTTGAATCGAAAACTGCAGTGCATTCATCCTCCTCTGCTTTCCGCTTCTCTCTTCCCTTAAAATACACAGGAGGTGGATAATAAATATTTGGTGAACAAACCAGTGGAAAAAAAATCAGTAGATGGATGCTTCCAAGAGACAGATGGTCCTCAAGACAAGTTTATTAAATTTGTCATGTAGCTACTTAAAAATCTGCCAAAGCCCCTCCTTGCTAGAGACATCTTAGAGGCTTTCTTGAAAAGGCTTATGTTTTCTCCAAACATAAAAGTATAGAACATTTCAAAAGAGAGTTATATTGTGATGCAGCTTGGCTCTTTTCTTGGCATAAATAATATTTCCTGGAAGGTAAAGGGTTAAAGTCGATCTGGTAACATTACAATTTTATTTTAGTAAAGCAAAATCAATTAGTCTGATGCATACTGTTGAAATCCAAGTAAATGCTAGCATGGTATAATTGCACAAAAATGTCCATGAAAAAAGAATGCAGATCAATAATTGATTTTCTCTCATTTAAATTTTTTATTCTCTGTCAGTATACAGAGTAGAGGGAGTGAAGATTTTTAAAACTTTCTTATTTGAGGTGTGTGATGGCTGGATAAAAGCAAGCTTCTTCCAAACGTAGTTCACTTATCATTTAAAATCTGTGAATGTGAGGCGCACAGAGGCCCAACTTTTGGAATACATTAAAAACAACAACTGTGAAAAAGAGTGGGAGAGACCTTCAAGATGGCGGAGGAGCAAGGCACAGAGATCACCTTCCTCCCCACAGATACACCAGAAATACATCTACACGTGGAACAACTCCTACAGAACACCTACTGAACACTGGCAGAAGACCTCAGACCTCCCAAAAGGCAAGAAACTCCCCACGTACCTGGGTAGGGCAAAAGAAAAAAGAATAAACAGAAACAAAAGAATGGGGATGGGACCTGCACCAGTGGGAGGGAGCTGTGAAGGAGGAAAGGTTTCCACACACTAGGAAGCCCCTTCACGGGCGGAGACTGCGGGTGGCGGCGAGGGGAGCTTCGGAGTCGCAGAGGAGAGCGCAGCAACAGGGATGCAGAGGGCAAAGCGGGGAGATTCCCGCACAGAGGATCGCTGCTGACCGGCACTCACCAGTCCGAGAGGCTTGTCTGCTCACCCGCTGGAGCGGGCGGGGGCTGGGAGCTGAGGCTCGGGCTTCGGTTGGCGGCGTGAACACAGCCTGCAGGGGTTAGTGCACCACGGCTAGCTGGGAGGGAGTACGGGAAAAGTCTGGACCTGCCGAAGCGGCAAGAGACTTTTTCTTCCCTCTTTGTTTCCTGGTGCACAAGGAGAGGGGATTAAGAGTGCTGCTTAAAGGAGCTCCAGACGGGCGCGAGCCCCGGCTAACAGCGCAGACACCAGAGACGGGCATGAGACGCTAAGGCTGCTGCCGCCGCCACCAATAAGCCTGTGTGTGAGCACAGGTCACTATCCACACCCCCCTTCTGGGGAGCCTTTGCAGCCCGCCACTGCCAGGGGTCCGGGATCCAGGGACAACTTCCCTGGGAGAACGCACAGCGCACCTCAGGCTGGTGCAACGTCATGTTGGCCTCTGCCGCCGCAGGCTCGCCCCGCATCGTGCCCCTCCCTCCCCCCAGCCTGAGTGAGCCAGAGCCCCCGAATCAGCTGCTCCTTTAACCCTGTCCTGTCTCAGCGAAGAACAGATGCCCTCAGACGATGTACACGCAGAGGCGGGTCCAAATCCAAAGCTGAGCCCTGGGAGCTGTGTGAACAAAGAAGAGAAAGGGAAATCTCTCCCAGCAGCCTCAGGAGCAGCGGATTAAATCTCCACAATCAACTTGATGTACCTGCATCTTTGGAATACCTGAATAGACAACGAATCATCCCAAAATTGAGGCAGTGGACTTTTGGAGCAACTGTAGACTTGGCGTTTGGTTTCTGCATCTAATTTGTTTGTGGTTTTATGCTTATCTTAGTTTAGTATTTAGATTTTATTATCATTGGTAGATTTGTTTATTGATTTGGTTGCTGTCTTCCTTTTTTAAAAGTATATATATATATATATTTTTTTTTCCTTTTTCTCTTTTTGTGAGTGTGTGTGTGTATTCTTCTTTATGTGATTTGGTCTGTATAGTTTTGCTTTTACGATTTGTCCTAGGGTTCTCTTTGTTGCGTTTATTTTTGGATAGTTTTTAGCGCTTGTCACCATTGATGGATTTGTTTATTGGTTTGGTTGCTCTCTTCTTTCTTTTTTCAATGACTTATTAATATTTTATTCTTAATAATTATTTTTTTATTTTAATAACTTCATTTTTCTCTTTCTTTTTTTTTTGCGGGACACAGGCCTCTCACTGTTGTGGCCTCTCCTGTTGCAGAGTACAGGCTCCAGACGCGCAGGCTCAGCGGCCATGGCTCATGGGCCCAGCCGCTCTGCGGCATGTGGGATCCTCCCGAACTGGGGCACGAACCCGTGTCCCCTGCACTGGCAGGCGGACTCCCAACCACTGCGCCACCAGGGAAACCCCTCTTTCTTAGTTTTATTCTCACTTTTCTTCTGACCCGTATGGCTGACAGGGTCTTGGTGCTCTAGCCACTTGTCAGGCCTGTGCCTCTGAGGTGGGAGAGCTGAATTCAGGACATTGGTCAACCAGAGACCTCACTGCTCCATGTAACAACAAACAAAAAAGCTCTCCAAGAGATCTCCATCTCAACGCTAAGACCCATCTCCACTCAATGAACAACAGGCTACAGTGCTAGACACCCTATCCCAACCAACTAGCAAGACAGGAACACAAACCCACCCATTAGCAGAGAGGCTGCCTAAAATCATAATAAGTTCACAGACACCCCAAAACACACCACCAGGCACGGTCCTGCCCACCAGAAAGACAAGATCCAGTTTCACCCACCAGAACACTGGTGGAGGAACCAGTCCCCTCCACCAGGAAGCCTACACGAGCCACTGAATATCAATTACAAAGATATCAATTACAGGAAAAAATCTGTAAAAAAATCCAAACACATGGTGGTGAAACAATACACTACTTAATCGCATACAGGATAAATCTAAGAAGAAACATGCCAAGACACATATTAATCAAACTATCAAAAATTAACTACAAAGGAAAAATATTAAATGCAGCAGGGAAAAAAACCAAATAACATACAAGTGAATCCCCATAAGGTTAACAGCTGATCTTTCAGCAGAAACTGTGCAATCCAGAAGGGAGTGGCAGGACATATTTAAAGTGACGAAAGGGAAAAACCTGCAACCAAGATTACTCTACCCAGCAAGAATCTCATTCAGATTTGATGGAGAAATTAAAACCTTTACAGACAAGCAAAAGCTAAGAAAATTCAGCACCACCAAACCAGCTTTACAACAAATGCTAAAGGAACTTCTCTAGGCAGGAAACACAAGAGAAGGAAAAGATCTAAAATAACAAACCCAAAACAGTAAAGAAAATGGTAATAGTAACATACATATCAAAAACTACCTTACATGTAAATGGATTAAATGCTCCAACCAAAAGACATAGACTGGGCTTCCCTGGTGGTCCAGCGGTTGAGAGTCCGCCTGCCGATGCAGGGGACATGGGTTCGTGCCCGGGTCTGGGAAGATCCCACATACCATGGAGCGGCTAGGCCTGTGAGCCATGGCCACTGAGCCTGTGTGTCCGGAGCCTGTGCTCTGCAACAGGAGAGGCCACAACAGTGAGGGGCCCGCGTACTGCAAAAAAAACAAAAAAAATGTCACAAAGAAAGAAAACTACAGGCCAATATTGCTGATGAACATAGATGCAAAAATCCTCGAGAAAATACTAGCAAAGAGAATCCAACAGCACTTTAAAAGGATCATACACCATGATTAAGTGGGGTTTATCACAGGAATTCAAGGATTCATCAATATACACAAATCAATCAATGTGATATACTATATTAACAGATGGAAGGAGAAAAACCGTATGATCATCTCAGTAGATGCAGTAAAAGCTTTCAACAAAATTCAACACCCATTTATGATAAAAACCTCCAGAAGGTAGGCATAGAGGGAACTTACCTCCACATAATAAAGGCCATATATGACAAAACCAAGGAGCTCATGCAACTCAATAACAAAAAGCAAACAACCCACTCCAAAAATGGGCAGAAGACCTAAGTAGGCATTTCTCCAAAGAAGATGTACAGATTGCCAACAAACACATGAAAGAAAGCTCCACATCACTAATCATTAGAGAAATGCAAATCAAAACTACAATGAGGTATCACCGCACACCAGTCAGAATGGCCATCATCAAAAAAATCTACAAACAATAAACGCTGGGGATGGTGTGGAGAAAATGGAACCCTCTTGCACTGTTGGTGGGAATATAAATTGATAAAGCCACTATGGAGAACAGTATGGAGGTCCTTAAAAAACTAAAAATAGAACTACCACATGACTCAGCAATCCCACTACTGGGCATATACCCTGAGAAAACCATAATTCAAAAAGAGTCATGTACCGCAATGTTCATTGCAGGTCTATTTACAATAACCAGGACATGGAAGCAACCTAAGTGTCCATCGACAGAAGAATGGATAAAGAAGATGTGGCACATATATACAATGGAATATTACTCAGCCATAAAAAGAAATGAAATCGACTTATTTGTAGTGAGGTGGATGGTTCTAGAGTCTGTCATACAGAGTGAAGTAAGTCAGAAAGAAAAACAAATACCGCATGCTAACACATATATATGGAATCTAAAAAAAAAGATTCTGAAGAACCTAGGGGCAGGACAGGAATAATGATGCAGACATAGAGAATGGACTTGAGGACACGGGGAGGGGGAAGGGTAAGCTGGGACGAATTGAGAGAGTGGCATGGACATATATACACAACCAACTGTAAAATACATAGCTCGTGGGAAGCAGCCGCATAGCACATGGAGAGAAACTCAGTGCTTTGTGACCATCTAGTGCTGTGGGATAGGGAGGGTAGGAGGGAGACACAAGAAGGAAGAGATATGGGGGTATATGTATATGTATATGTATAGCTGATTCACTTTGTTATAAAGCAGAAACTAACACACCATTGTAAAGCAATTATACTCCAATAAAGATGTTAAAAAAAACAAACACTTGATCACGGTGTATGATCATTTTAATATGCTGTTGGATTCTGTTTTTGCTAGTATTTTGTTAAGGATTTTTGCATCTATGTTCATCAGTGATATTGGCCTGTAGTTTTCTTTCTTTGTGACATCTTTGTCTGGTTTTGGTATCAGGGTGATGGTGGCTTCATAGGATGAATTTGGGAGTGTTCCTCCCTCTGCTATATTTTGAAAGAGTTTGAGAAGGATAGGTGTTAGCTCTTCTCTAAATGTTTGATAGAAATCTCCTGTGAATCCATCTGGTCCTGAGCTTTTGTTTGTTGGAAGATTTTTAATCACAGTTTCAATTTCAGTGCTTGTGATTGGTCTGTTCATATTTTCTGTTTCTTCCTGCTTCAGTCTCAGAAGGTTCTGCTTTTCTAAGTATTGTCCATTTCTTCTAGGTTGTCCATTTTATTGGCATAGAGTTGCTTGTAATAATCTCTCATGATACTTTGTATTTCTGCAGTGTAAGTTGTTACTTCTTTTTCATTTCTAATTCTGTTGATTTGAGTCTTCTCCCTTTTTTTCTTGTTGAGTCTGGCTAATGGTTTATCAGTTTTGTTTATCTTCTCAAAGAACCTGCTTTTAGTTTTATTGCTCTTTGGTATCATTTCCTTCATTTCTTTTTCATTTATTTCTGATTTGATCTTTATGATTTCTTTTCTTCTGTTAACTTTGGTTTATTTTTGTTTTTCTTTCTCTATTTGCTTTAGGTGTAAGGTTAGGTTGTGTATTTGAGATGTTTCTTTTTTCTTGAAGTAGGATTTTATTGTTATAAACTTCCCTCTTAGAACTGCTTTTGCTGCATCCCATAGGTTTTGGGCTGTCTGGTTTTCATTGTCATTTGTCTCTAGGTACTTTGTGATTTCCTCTTAGATTTCTTCAATGATCTCTTGGTTATTCAGTAGTGCATTTTTTCGCCTCCATGTGTTTGTATTTTTTACAGATTTTTTTCTTGTAATTGATATCTAGTCTCACAGCGTTATGGTCAGAAAAGATATTTGATACGATTTCAGTTTTCTTAAATTTACCAAGGCTTGATTTGTGACCCAAGATATGATCTATCCTGGAGAATGTTCCATGAGCACTTGAGAAGAAAGTGTATTCTGTTGTTTTGGATGGAATATACTCTAAATATCAATTAAGTCCCTGTTGTTTAATGTGTCATTTAAAGCTTGTGTTTCCTTATTTATTTTCATGTTGGATGATCTGTCCATTGGTGAAAGTGGGGTGTTAAAGTCCCCTACTCTGATTGTGTTACTGTCGATTTCCCCGTTTATGGCTGTTAGCATTTGCCTTATGTATTGAGGTGCTCGTATGTTAGGTGCATAAATATTTACAATTGTTGTTTCTTCTTCTTGGACTGATCCTTTGATCATTATGTAGTGTCCTTCCTTGTGTCTTGTAATAGTCTTTAAAGTCTATTTTGTCTGATATGAGAATTGCTACTCCAGCTTTCTTTTGATTTCCATTTGCATGGAATATCTTTTTCCATCTCCTCACTTTCAGTCTGTATGTGTCTCTAGGTCTGAAGTGGGTCTCTTGTACCCAGCATATATACAGATCTTGTTTTTGTATCCATTCATCCAGTCTTTGTCTTTTTGTTGGAGCATTTAATCCATTTACATTTATGGTAGTTGTCGATATGTATGTTCCTATTACCATTTTCTCAATTGTTTTGGGTTTGTTATTGTAGGTCTTTTCCTTCTCTTTTGCTTCCTGCCTAGAGAAGTTCCTTTAGCATTTGTTGTAAAGTTTGTTGGGTTGTGCTGAATTCTCTTAGCTTTTGCTTGTCTTTAAAGGTTTTAATTTCTCTGTGGAATCTGAATGAGATCCTTGCTCGGTATAGTAAGTAATCTTTGTTGTACATTTTTCCCTTTCATCACTTTAAATATGTCCTGCCATTGCCTTCTGGCTTGCAGAGTTTCTGCTGAAAGATCAGCTGTTAATCTTATGGGTATTCCCCTGTATGTTATTTGTTGTTTTTCCCTTGCTGCTTTTAATATTTTTCCTTTGTATTTAATTTTTGATAGTTTGATTAATATGTGTCTTAGTGTGTTTCTCCTTGGATTTATCCTGTATGTGACTCTCTGTGCTTCCTGGACCTGATTGACTTTTCTTTGCCATATTAGGGACGTTTTCGACTATAATCTCTTCAAATATTTTCTCAGTCCCTTTTTTTTCTCTTCTTCTTCTGGGACCCCTATAATTTGTATGTTGGTAAATTTACTGTTGTCCCAGAGGTCTCTGATGCTGTCCTCAATTCTTTTCATTCTTTTTTCTTTATTCTGCTCTGCAGTAGTTTTTTCCACTGTTTTATCTTCCAGGTCACTTATTCATTCTTCTGCCTTAGTTATTCTGCTATTGATTCTTTCTAGATAATTTTAAATTTCATTTATTGTGTTGTTCTTCATTGTTTGTTTGCTCTTTAGTTCTTCTAGGTCCTTGTTAAACGTTTCTTATATTTTCTGCCTTCTATTTCCAAGATTTTGGATCATCTTTACTATCATTATTCTCAATTCTTTTTCAGGTAGACTGCCTATTTCCTCTTCATTTGTTTGGTCTGGTGGGTTTTTACCTTGCTCCTTCCTCTTCTGTGTAGTTCTCTTCCTTCTCATTTTGTTGAACTTACTGTGTTTGGGGTCTACTCTTCACAGTCTGCAGGTTCGTAGTTCCCATTGTTTTTGGTGTCTGCACCCAGTGGGTAAGGTTGGTTCAGTGGGTTGTTTAGGCTTCCTGGTGGGGGGGACTAGTGCCTGTGTTCTGGTGGATGAGACTGGATCTTGTCTTTCTGGTGGGCAGGACCACGCCTGGTGGTGTGTTTTGGGGTGTTTATGAACTTATTATGATTTTAGGCAGCCTCTGTGCTAATGGATGGGGTTGTGTTCCTGTCTTGCTAGTTATTTGGTATGGGGTGTCCAGCACTGTAGCTTGCTGGTTCTTGAGTGGAGCTGGGTCTTAGCATTGAGATGGAGATCTCTGGGAGCCCTCTCGCCATTTGATGTTACGTGCAGCGGGGAGGTGTGTGGTAGACCGATGTCCTGAACTTGGCTCTCCCACCTCAGGCCTGACACCTGGCTGGAGCACCAAGGCCCTGTCAGCCACACGGCTGCTAGTGATGGTGGGTCTCCTACAGAGGCAGGTCATGGATGTGGCTCACTGTGGGGACAGGCTCGTTGGCGGCAGAGTTTCTGACCTTTCTATTATTGCAGAAATTAAATGCTATTGAATTTTTTAGTTATATTGAACTATATGGGACTATCTATCTATTTCAGTCATTTTAGTTTATAGATCCTGACTTTGCCTTTTAGGGCTACAAATAATAACTTCCCTTAATGGGAAGCATTATATTATAGAAAAGCTGTTGTCAACGATGGTCCTGTGGCCACTAGCATGAGCCTCAGCGGGAACTTGTTAGAAATGCATTTATCTGGTCCTGCCACAGAAATGCTGAGTGAAATATTCTGTGGGGTGGGGTTTAGTAATCCATGTATTAAGAAGTCCTCCAGGTGATTCTGAAACTTGCTAATGTTTAAGAATCCCTACTTTATCTCTTTCGTATCTCTTATGAAATAATGAGTGTTATCCTAGGATGATTTCTAGAATTGCTGTTAACTCCCCCAAACAAGGTTTGGTTTAAATAAATAAAAACAAAATCTCTCCTATTTTTTAAACACTCTAAAAGAAGTCCACCAAATTCAGTTCGGGAGGCAGCGAGCTCATATTCTGATTGATCAAATAAAGGAACATGAGAAAGAGAAGAATTTTTTTTTGCAACTTAATGAAGGTAGCCTTTTTCTGATTGTTATTAGCCCCATAGAGGAAAAGGAACTATAGGGAAAAACAAAAGCAACATCAACAAGAACAAATATGGTGGTGAAAATTTTCTTTTTCTTTCCTTCTTCTTTTTTGTAAATTAGGATTTATCATTTCTTTTTGTTGCTTTAAAGTTCAGAGAAAGCCTCTCCCAAGACTAATTCTAATTAAGATCATAAGTTACTCCTGGAAGAATTCTGAGATTGGATCTAACACATCCTTATTACTCTACAGATGAGGAAACTGAGTATTAAGGTGGACCAGTTAGCCACCCACGTGGGATTTATGGTCAAATGCATCCATTACAGCAGATTCTGGACCCTAAAACAGTCTGTGGATTCCTGATTCTTCATGCTTTTTTGTCCATATCAGGCTGTCTTTCTCTTCTTGTTCTGGAACTATTCTTGTTACCATGGAAGCTACAGAAATAGAGTAGCATGGTGCACACTCTCAGATTTGGAGCAGTTCATGGTTGTGAGTGTGGCCTGGCACGTCATGGTGCAAATGTAAAATTCCAAAAAGTAAATGTGTGGGCCATCCAAAGGACACAGAGTTCACCGGTCTGTTTATTACTCATATGCTCCTTCACTCATTGATTTTTCTCTGCTCAACAATTCATTTAATAGGCATTTTCTTAGAACCTATATGTGCTCAATTCTGAATGGTAACTGGGGAATACTGGGTGGTCTATACAGTTGGATGTTATTTCCATAAAGGTAAGGACTGGATTTTATACACATTATAAACCTGACCGTGATTATGCACTGTCTTACAAATGTTAAATTAATATTTATTTGATGGATTATTGCAGAAAGGACAATCAAGAAGGATAGTTTATAGTGAGCACCCACTCCCCAGCTAAGAATGGAAAGGCAGGAAGAGCACTCATAACCCAGAGAAGAGAGAGTCAGTAGAGGCCTCAGGACTAGAAAGCAGTGTGGCTGAGGTGGGTTTGAACTGAGTAAGGGAATAAAGGAAGTGACTTCTAGACTGAAGAGCATGGATACAAGCTTCCAGTTCGGAAGTACCAATGGAGCATTTGCGAGACATCAGTCTAACATTGTAACTTGGGCTCCTTGAATATCTTTGAACTACAGCACCTAAAAATAATTACACATCTGGATTTTTTTTGAGATTAACAGAGAAGTGGCATGAAAATTTAAGGTAATAGGTGGTGGAAGTTTTCGAGTGGGAAGGGGACTACTAAGATATTTGCCAAGGTTCCTCTTTGCCAGACACTTCGCTTTCTGATTTTCATTGCTGTACACCGTATTTATCTGTAAAACAGTTATCAGCAATCATTTACTGAGCAACTGTAATGAACAGGAAAGGATGTGCTTAGGAGAAGAAATAGGGCAAATGTAAAAACTGTTGACTAAATTAGCTTCCACGCTTCACCCCTCTGAAAGTACCCATATCTGTTTCCAGATGATCTACTCTAATTAGATACGTATTGCTAGATTATGAATGACAAATTAAAATGTTCATGGGACCAGGCAGGTAAAAGAAGTGACTGAAGCAGATGTAGGTGCATATGCTGACACTGAAAAGCTGCAGAAGGTTTGCCTGTACAAAAAAGGCAGCTGCTATAGAGACCCATAATGAAATGTCAGCCCCGCTGCCATATATTCTGAGTTTTTCAAGAGAGGCTAGGCATATAGATTCTATTTAAAATCACTCAGTTTTAAAATATTGTCTCCAACTTATAACTAATTGTATCAGCTCCACAAAACACAATAGCAACCCTCATTTTGACCTGGACTTCAGTTTGTAAACTTGAAGTTAGATGAATCTGAGACTTCCAGGAAGCAATCTTTGGAGGAATAGTTCTTGGACATTTGGTCTGGAACTCTGTGATCTTTCTTAACCTCTGGCTTCCTAAGAGCTCTTGGGTCTGCTTGATACTGTACAAAGTCTGATTTGCAAAATTAATGTTTAGTGAGCCTCCTGTTAGGGAATTTGATTTGGCATATGTTTCCTTCCAAACTTCAAATTGTGTTTCCAGCCAGACAATGTAATAATCATACCCAAGATGTCCCCAAATGCTGCTAAAAATCATGAGGATCCACTGAGGTTTGAATACAAATGTTAAGTCTATTGTTATGGATTGAAAGTATTCACCATCTCCCATCCAGACAATAAAAGGAACAAATTATGCATTTTGAAATTGCCTGCACAGTCCTGCGTTGTAGCATCAGCTGGATGAGACCTCATACAGTGGGGCTTTCTGCAGCTTCCAGAACCTGTGTGAAAATCACAGAATAAAACCTGTATGTTTATTATTTCTTTGTGAGTTCAGTTTAGACTAATAAAGACAATGGTCTTCTGCATTATGAAATATCATTTGTGGCAGTTTCTCTAGAGTGTGTTTCTGGAATGTTTTGGACCATGATCAAACATGAAATACTTTTTTCCTTGCTGCCTAGTACACACACACAGAAACACATAGAGAGAAACACACACACTCACAGAAACACACACTCACATACAAAACTTCAAGAAGCAATTTTTACTTCATAAAATACACTGTCATATATTTTTTTATCTTTTCATTTTTCTTCTAGACTAGCCAAGTGTAAACTATTCCATTCTATTGCATTAATAAGTCATTAAAAAGATGTTACAATCCACTAATGAGTTGCAACCCACAGTTTCCAAATAATTGTTCTAAAATATGTTATTTTTTATAGTGATTCTTAATTGACTTGATTGCTCAAGGTCAATGCTGGATAAATCCTTAAAAAAAAAAACAGAGGAAAAGGAAGAGTAAGACGGAAAGAGAGGGAGACAGAGAGAGACGGAAGGAAAAAACAATTCCAGTGGATGGTCCCAATTCTTTAGTTAGTTCTTTCATTTATCATTCTAATACCTACCATTAATTGTGCACTAATTAAGCATTACTTAAGTCCCAGTTGAGATTGGGATTAGAATGAAGTGAGTAAGTGAGTGAGGCACCTAAGGTGCAATGTTTAAGGAAGCACTCATATTATTTTAAATCGTCCAAAGGATAAATCTTAGTCAGGCCAATGTACAAATATACCTGGGACTTTAAAAATGGGCAGAAATCAGGATAAAAAAGGGAAGTACATTTCTTTAAAAGGATATGGTATAAGTCATTTCAGGGCATTAGAATAAGTGTAGGGTATTTAGGAGATTTGGTCTGGAATAAGAAGACCCTATCTGGTCCTTGAAAATCTTGGAAGTATAAATTATACTATGCTTCACTTCCTTTTTTGTGAGATTTGCTGTAACTAGATCAGTCTTGGATAATACTGATGGTTTTGTTGTTGGTGATGATGACAAACACAGTAGTATTTACAGTGCCAGGCACTAGACTAAGCAATTTATATGCATTAGGTCATTCAGTAGCTTGGATCTTGGCTCTTCCTTCTCTGACTGGTTGGATTATTCTTCGCTCACAAGCAGATAGCTTTCCTCCCACTTGGTCCTAGATTCTCCCAAGACTTCCTTCTCTGTAGCTCTCTGCTAAGTGCTAGGTGAGGGCTGGTTGATGGGGTCAGAGTGAGTGGTGCTGGGATTGTGCTTGCTCTCTTCATTTTCATGGACCAACCATCACCTTCCAGGCTTTGTATAGGACCTTGTAGGGAAGTGAAAAGATGTCACAAATATTTCTGAATAAGTAGTGTGGATTATCTCTCTATATTAAAATGTAATCCAGCCATCATTTCTCACTTCTCATCTTACTTGAGTTGTGGTTTATCAAATACTTTCTTCATGTTGCGTCCAGGATGACTTAGTCTCCTGCTTCTCCTCTTATCTTTCTACTTCTACCTATTCCTTCTCAGTTGTTTTTTTTTTTTTTTGGTTTGTTTTCTTTTCTTTCTCTGCCCTCCCCTGCCCCCTCCCCGGCTTGTTTCTTCTTATCTCTCTGACCTCTAAGTGTTAGAGAGCCCTGAGCTCAGTTCATGGACTTCTATTGTTTTACTTCCTAGGGGACATTATCTAGTCTCATTAATTTAAATATCATCTTCATGCTGATGATTCACAAATTTGCATCTTCAGCTCAGAGTTTTCCTCTGAATTCAAGGTCTATGTAGACCTCTGCCTACTTGACATCTACACTAAGATGTCCAAAGGTCGTTGTGCAGAAAAGAGGTCTGACAATGGAGTTAACACAGCAAGGCTGAGACTGCTGTCCTTAGAAAAGTTTGTTTGTAAGGTTAGCTGTTGGCTGGCATCTGGGAACTTGACCCTCAGAATGAGTGTTCCCAATCAACAGTTAACCAATAAGAATGGCTCACTGTGTCTAAACTGTGCAAACAGTGTGGCTTATGCTGAACACGTGCTTTCCTTCGGGAAGTCTGGGACTTTGGTGAATGCTAGGCAGAGGATGCCTACATGACCAGTCTCTGATAAAATGTTGGGCACCAAGTCTCTAATGAGCTTTCCTCATACACATATTTTGCATGTGTTTCCCACAGCTTGTTGCTGTAGGAATTGAGCCTGTCCTCTGTTTCCACTGGGAGAGGACTCTTGCAAATGTGTGCCTGGTTTCTCCAAACTTCATTCTGTGTGTCTTTTCCTTTTGCTGAATTTGCTTTGTACCCTTTTGCTGTAATAAATCCTAACTTTGTGTACAACTATATGCTACATTCAGTTAGCTCTTCCCTTGAATATTTGAAGCTAGGGATGGTTTTGGGGATTCCTTACACAGTCATCCAAAGTTAGATGTCCAAAATTGAGCTTTTGATATTCTTATCAATCAAATAAAAACAAACAAATAATTAAACAAGCAAATAAAAATGATTCCTCCTGTGCCTACTTTTATAGTCTTCCCTATCTTCGTTAATGGTAATTCCGTTCTTCCAAATTACCCAGGCCAAAATTCTTAGCATCCTCTTTGCCATCTCTGTTTCTATCACAGTCCACACTTGATCCATTAGCCTGTCCTGTAGCCCCTAAGTTCTAAATGTAACTAGAATTCAACCAGTTTTCCCCAATCTTACTGGTACCATATGGTCCATGCCACCACCTAACCCCTCCTTTGAACTGATCACATAAGTTATTCTCAACAGTATAGTTAAAACAGTCAGAAAACCCTGTTAAAAGTGTGAATTAAGTTATAGAAATCTCCTGCTCCTGAGCCTCCAATAGTTTCTCATTACACCTCTGAGTAAAAGCCAAAGTCCTCACTATGTCTGATCTAAATCACTCTACCTCTCCACCTCTGCATGCACTCAGATGCTGTCTCCACTGCCAGACCTCTAAAGCCTTGTCCCTCTACAACCAGAAGGTGCTGCCCTGAGGCTCTTTGAGGCTCTTTAATTATTGTTCCCTCTGCCTGAAATGTTCTTCCCCTAATATTCACACGGTCAGCTCCGCTATTCAAATGTCATATTCTCAGTGAAGACTGCTCTGCCTATTCTATCTGAAATTTTACCCTCACCCAACAGTTTATATTTTGCTTCCTGCTTTTTATTTACTTTGCTATTTTTAACTTCTAATATATTATTTCGGACTGAATTATGTCTCTCCAAAACTCTTATGCTGAAGACCTAATTCCCAACATGAATGTATTTGGAGAAAGGCCTTTAAAGAGGTCATTAAGGTTAAATGAGGTCATAAAAGTGGGGCCCTAATCCAGTGCAACATGGCTGGTGTCCTTATGAGAATCAAGGAAGAGACACCAGAGAGGCAGGCACACACATAGAGAACAGGCATGTGAGCAAATAGCAGGAAGAACAGCCGTCTGAAAGCCAGGAAGAGAGATGTCAGGAGAAACCAAATATGCAGACATCTTGATCTTGGACTTCCAGCCTCCAGAATTGTGAGAAAATACAGTTCTGTGATTTTTTTTGACGCAGCCTTAGCACACTAATATATATATGCTAGTTATTTTAGTTATTTATTTTGAATACTGCTTGTATCCCTCATTAGAACGTAAGTTTCATTTGGGAAGGAATTTTCATCTGTTTCATTCACCCCTGGAATTCTCAGTACCTATAAGGAGCCTGAACCAGGAGAGGGTTCAATTAATATTTGTTGAATGAATAAATAAATTGTGAGAAACCAATCTTGATCTACACAGCTGTTCTTTTCATCTCTGCATTGTTGTGGTAGATTGACTGAAAAAATGGTTTGAATTCTTTACCCCTTCTTGTATATGCCCTTTACAATGTGATTTTGCAGGTCTTCCTTATCAAGAAGTCACATCTATTTCCTCATTTGTTGAATCTGGATTGACTTTTTTACTTGTGTTGGTCAATAAAATACGTGCAAACGTCAGTGTGCTAGCTCTGAACCTAGGCCTCCAGGGACCTAATCTGCTTCCATTTCCTTTTTTAGAACAATCTTTGTCATGAAAGCAAGCCCAAGCTATCTTATTGGAGGACAAATGACTATGTGGAAGAGAAACAATCATCCTACCTGAGAACATTCTAGACTAGCCAGTCTCCAGCTGACCACAGACATACAAACAAAACTAGGTTAGTTTGGCCAAACTCAGCCAAGATCAGCAGAGCTTCTCAGCTGACCCATAGATTAGTGGACAACATACATGTTTTTTATTTTATGCTAGCAAGGATTTAAGGTTTTCGTTATCGTAGTATTACAGTGGCAGTAGATAATTATGTATCTGATAGTGACCCCAGCAAGTATTTTGTGTGTCAGAGATGTCTTTTGTCTTTGAAAGATATCTCAGCTTAAAAGAAAGTTCATGGGCTCTAGAATCAAATCGAATTGGGTTCAAATCCCAGATCCATCATTCATGGTTAACCTAGGGCAATTTACTTAACCTTTTGATCTTCTCCTTATAATTTGTGAATTAAAGATAGGAATAGCTGCTATTCATTTACTCCTCACAGAGTTTTTGTGAGGAGTAAATGAAAAACTCACTTGTCAGACACCTGGCATAACTACTGCTGTTGATCTAAAAAGCATCACCAACTTCCCTTAATAACTACTTGAGGCCAAATCATCTATACATTAATCTAGTGCTTATAGAAACGATTTATAATTTTTCTTATTAGACCCATCAGCCTGGTATACTTGCTATTGACTGTTCAAAACTGTGCTTCCTTTTAGCCATCCTAACTGGCATCTCTAAACTTCAACGGACTACCTTACAGATTTAATGACCTGGTTCATTTTTATTTCATTTGTACCCTTCATTATCTTATTGACTTAGACCAAATACTTTCTTAATTTTCTATTTCTGAACTAAAGAGGCTAATTTCCAAACATCAGCATAGCAAAAACTGGACACTTCTGATTTAGTACCTTATACCTGGAAATTGACTGAGATATTCCCAACAGTTGTTGGTTACCTTTGATAAGTCCAAGTGAAATATGGGCTTTTCAGTGCAAGGACAGAGGCCCTTGAAATGTCCATTCAAAGTCCCACAAATCTGCTTGTGAATACTTAGGCTGCTATTTTTGAATATTTATTTTATTTTATGCAGCCTCTTCAAAAAAATTTAGAGAAGCAGGTTAAATTTGATGCAATGTCTTGGGCATTAGATTTAGAAAAATACATGCTAAAGAGAGACAGCTTTTTTTTCTTTTTTAATTTTTTATTTTTTAACAAGTTAGCTTAAGCATTACTTTTAGGTGAAAGCATTCTATAACATTTTTAATTACTCTATATTGATTAAACACTTTAGCTGGATTTGTACATCTGGTCAGAAATTATGAGTTGTAAATCAAAATCTGACTTTTCCTTTGATCCCATTTTAGCTTTCTCTTTCTCCTCTGGGTCAGAGGATGGATAAAAAATGATGATACTTCTAATAAAATTTTGGAAACTAAAATCCATTTGATTGGTAATGATTTCTCTTGTAGAAAAACTTAAATACAATTTTGTTGAAATGCATGAACAGGGATTCATTGATACTTGTTTTCTCAAGAATAAAATTGATTTTTCCATATTAATTGTCTTTTCAATAAACCATCACTCTTCTAGTCAAGTTATTAAAATAATTCCATCTCAGATGGCTTTTAATCTAAATTATAAACTGTCATTTTAGAAGGAAAACTGGAAAAACACTAAGATTTCTTGTTTGAAAACAGGAACTTGATTTCTCTTTTACACTTTCCTTGTAGAATGTAAAGTTAGGGTCCTAAGGCAGCTTCTATATTTCTGCAGTGTTATTTATTACACGTGCTCTCGGATAAATCTGAGCATGCACCTGTAAAACCCTCTAGTTTTGTGTAACTAGAACATTCAGTATTTGGAATACAACACCAAGTTTTATTGTGGCAACAAGGACACTGCAATGACCTGAATCTCTATCTCTAACTGTCCAGGCCAAGTGGACAGTTGAGAAGAGAAATTGATTGGTTGATGCATACAGAAAGCCATTTTGTGTGATGATATTTGGTGCCTGGATTGCATGGCAGTCTACATTATTTCTGTCTTCTGGGTCTAGATTTTATAGGCTACTGCTTTCAAGTAAACTGAAGCTGGGAATACGTTAGCTAGCATCATGAAGGCTTATGTTTTACTAAATATAAGCACCATCCAGAGGTGTACAACACAGCTAAAAGTTGAATCTATCCTTCCAAGCTTCCTCCTTTCATAGGTGGAGTGAGTAGCTATTGGGTTGCACCCTGCAGACCTGCCGGCCCTGTGCCGGCCCAGCCTCAAGACCTAAGAAAAAGCCCAGAGTCAGCACCAGAGACATCAGTGGTTTAATGGATGGGGGAGCTTACCTATCTGAAGCAAGGTCCTGGAGCAACACTCCACCATGTGTGACAGGTGACAGGTGACAGGCAGGACATAGTATTGATAGCAGTCTTCACTCCCGGGAGAGAGGGAGGTTACCAGTTACAAAGGGAGTTGACACTAAGTTGGCTCATGGGTTACCAGGGAAACCAGCAGAGGGGCACACCCTTTGATGGACTAACATAGTAGATAGTTCTGTTCTAAAGATTAGTGCAATCACTAATTGGGGCTGGAGGCAATATGTAGGTATTTACTGATTAGGCTTTATGATTAAGAGGGAAGTTCAGTCAGATGAGTAGGGTGTGTACAGAGAACAAGGGAGCAGTCACCTTGAGTGGCCTGACCATACAGTAGCCTACGCTTAGACAACTACACACTAAAATGAGCGTCAGATCCCAGGTATTCTTCTTCCTCAGTCTGGTGCTTTGTCCTCTATATGAAAGGAAAGTGCTGCCTTGCTGGCAGGTAGTTAGAACATGGGGTGCTTCTGAGCGGAGGAGTATGTGTGTATGGTTGGGAGGAGAGACTCTAGGCCTCCTCTGCTCCCCCCCCCCCGCCATTTCTGCTCTGGGGATGTATGTTTAAAGAGAACACCAAAGGCAGACCTGATCAATAGAATGGAGAGCTAAAAGTTCTGTAGAGCTTTGGCAATCCAAGGGAGCTACAAAAAGAGGAGGGCTTGCAAGCTAACGCAAATTTTATTTTATCCCTATCGTCTTTCCTCACAGCAGTCACAGGCTTTTTTCTAGCACATCCACTAATCCCACATATTTACAGCATAACTGTAAAGCCCCAAGTGTATCTATAACTATACCCCAGTTACTCCCAAGCTGCTATTTTCTATGGCAGAATGTTGCCAATTGATCTGAACTTGTCTAACCTTCAGCAAGTACCAATCCCAGAGTCAGTTAAAAATACTGGGGTCTGTTGCTAATTAGTAGAGCTCAGTTTAGATGTGTGTAGCAAATGAGCAGTGAACAAAGGGGATTATCCAAAAAATCCTGATTATTTTTATCAGCGAGGGGAAACAGATGGCTTGAGTTGGGGGACACAGTGGAAAAAAACCCAGTCCTCGAGATCAGAAATTGCTATTATTTAAATATTCTAAAAATCTTCATGACAATGACATGCACACTTAGTAAAAATGAAAAAAAGTTCAAATGAGTATACAATTATATAATAAAAATAAATCTTCCTTTAACCCCACATTCCAGAGGTAACTATCATCTAATTTCTTGGACATCTTCACCAAATTTGCCATGTATGCTCATGTATCTACCTACCTATCTCTTTATCTATTCATCTTTCTGTTTATATGTGGTAAACTTACTATTCTTATGTTTCTGCACCTCAGCTCAGTGCCTGGCATGTAGGAACCAGTCAACGATTTTATCCATTACTGTTACTCGTGGATTTTAGCTATGTCTCTCTTTGAATATTCCTTTTTTCTGTCCTAAGACAGCAGTTAGGTTTGCACTGTGTCACTTTTCTTGCAGTCACCTGCCCACCACTGCTGACAATCACAGCATCTGACCCGTTATCAGAGTGAACCTTGACATGATCTAAGGCAGAGGTCTCAACCTTGACTGTGCTTTAGAATCCTCTGGGGAGCATTTAAAAACTATTGATGCCTGAGCCTTGACACAGACTAATTCAATTAGAATCTCTGAGGGTAGATCCCAAGCATGGCTGGACTTTTAAAGCTCCTCAGCTGATGACAACGTGCAGAGTTGAGAACACTGGTCCAGAGTTTCAGCTTGTCAGGACCAGTTTGGATCCCAATTCTGTTAGTGTTTTAGCTCTTGTTCCTAGTTTTGTATTATGTATTAATTTGAAAAGCATGCCTCCTGATTTCTTCATTCTTGTCACTGGCAGAAAATCTCACTGCTAATTTTTCCTTGTTTTGTTTGCTTATTTTGTAGGAAATTAAGCCTTTTCTGTCTCTAAAATCAAATACAGAAAAGTTCCTGGTCAATTGAAGGTTTGGGGGTTTATTTCATTCTGTGCAACTGAGGTTTTATATATTAAGAAAATCACATGACCCCAAATGATTAATGAGCTTCTGTGGCTGTAAATTCTGTTTTGCTTACATTGATTCCTCTTGATCTCTCTTGTTGGAAATTTCGAGGCTATATATACCTGCATGGGGATCACCCAGCCGTGATAACCAAATTAATAAAATCTTCACCAGGGCTTCAGCTCATTGATCATTTTCTAGGACTAATGGATTTACCTGCAGCCCATATTGTCTATGTTACATCAGGCAGATTTTCCATGGGCATAGCTATTTAAAGCGAGTTAAGAATATTTAGTACATATTTTTTTTTTTAAGAAAGAGAAAGTGTTTTGGCAAAGCAGTTACTGGTGAAGAGCCATGTAGAAGGTTTAAAGACATCATGTCACCTCTGTCTCTGATGTCATGGAACAAGTCCTGAGATTATAATAGAGCAAGGTCCTACTTTTATAAAATGCTGTTTCTAAAGAGGTACCATTTTGGCAGCATAAAAGTGAATGTTTAAAAAAGATATTTGAAGTCAGATTGGTGAGTGGGTAAGGGTGACAATTATTCTTAATTTTGGAGGAGCTATTCAAACTCCTGTCCACACAGTGCCATGTGTTCTTTTGGATAAATTGGAAAGGATGATAAGTGTGGCAGAGGATAACCGAGACCTGAAAATGGATGAAGCGGCTGGGTGCTGTGTGCTACCAATAGCCTGGATTATTTTTTTTTTTCAAAAAACACTGATTCACAGGATTTCCTTGGACATCCCTGTTTTTTCCCCTTATTTCATTACCCTCAAATGATTTGCAATTCAAAGGGGCAGTTTTTTTTGTTGGAGAAACTTGACCCTATCTAAGCATCATAGCGTTTTTATAAGAAATATTTTGTGAAGTCCTCTTTACTATCCTGAAATATAGATATAAATGTGTGTATATAATAACCTAACCACACACTAATTAAAAGTATCATTATAATGTCTTAACTGTAATATAAAAAATAATGAAAGAAAAAGGATTTCCGATGAAATAATATATATCCCAATCTATAAATACTCAGATATGCACAGGAATAAACACTAGGACATGTAATGAATAGTCATTTCTATACTCATTTTTTTTCTTTTTTAAAAAATTTAAGTATAATTGATCTACAGCATTATGTTAGTTTCATGTGCACATCACAGTGATTCAATATTTTGTACATTACAAAATGATCACCATAAGTCTAGTTGCCATCTGTCATCATACAAAATTATTACAATATTATTGACTATATTCCCCATGTTGTACGTTTCATCCCTGTGACTCAGTTGTTTCGAAACTGGAGGTTTGTACTTCTTAAACTTCCTCACATATTTCACTCATCTCCCAACCTCTTTCCGCTCTAGCAACCACCTGTTCATTCTCTGTATCTCTGACTCTATTTCTGTTTTCTTATGTTTGTTCATTTGTTTTTTAGATTTCACGTGTAAGTGAAATCATATGGTATTTGTCTTTCTCTGCCTAACTTATTTCACTTAGCATAATACCCTCTAGGTCCATCCATATTGTCACAAATGGCAAGATTTCATTATTCTTCATGTCTGAGTAATATTCCATAGATACATACAGAAAATTATATATTCTTTTGCAATTCTTTATCCATTCATCTATCCATGGACACTTTTGCTTATGTATGTTGCCTTTGTAAATAGTGCTGCAATAAACATAGGGGTGTGTATATCTTTTCAAATTAGTATTTTTATTTTCTTCAGAAAAATGCCCAGAAGTGGAATTGCTAGATCTTATGGCAGTTCTATTTTCAATTAAAAAAAAATTAATATATTTTTAATTTTTTTAACATCTTTATTGGAGTATAATTGCTTTACAATGGTGTGTTAGTTTCTGCTTTATAACAAAGTGAATCAGTTATACATATGTTCTCATATCTCTTCCCTCTTGCATCTCCCTCCCTCCCACCCTCCCTATCCCACTCCTCTAGGTGGTCACAAAGCACAGAGCTGATCTCCCTGTGCTATGCGGCTGCTTCCCACTAGCTATTTTACGTTTGGTAGTGTATATATGTCCATGCCACTCTGTCACTTTGTCACAGCTTCCCCTTCCCCTTCCCCATATCCTCAAGTCCATTCTCTAGTAGGTCTGTGTCTTTATTCCCGTCTTACCCCTAGGTTCTTCATGACCTTTTTTTTTTTTCTTAGATTCCATATATATGTGTTAGCATACGGTATTTGTTTTTCTCTTTCTGACTTACTTAACTCTGTATGACAGACTCTAGGTCCATCCACCTCACTACAAATAACTCAATTTTGTTTCATTTTATGGCTGAGTAATATTCCATTGTATATATGTGCCACATCTTTATCCATTCATCCAATGATGGACACTTAGGTTGCTTCCATCTCCTGGCTATTGTAAATAGAGCTGCAGTGAACATTTTGGTACATGACTCTTTGAATTATGGTTTTCTCAGGGTATATGCCCAGTAGTGGGATTGTTGGGTCATATGGTAGTTCTATTTGTAGTTTTTTAAGGAACGTCCATACTGTTCTCCATAGTGGCTGTATCAATTTACATTTCCACCAGCAGTGCAAGAGTGTTCGCTTTCTCCACACCCTCTCCAGCATTTATTGTTTCTAGATTTTTTGATGATGGCCATTCTGACCAGTGTGAGATGATATCTCACTGTAGTTTTTTGGTTTTTGTTTATTTGTTTGTTTGTTTTTTGCAGTACGCAGGCCTCTCACTGCTGTGGCCTCTCCCGTTGTGGAGCACAGGCTCTGGATGCACAGGCTCAGCGGCCATGGCTCATGGGCCTAGCTGCTCCGCAGCATGTGGGATCTTCCCGGACCGGGGCACGAACCCGTGTACCCTGCATCGGCAGATGGACTCTCAACCACTGCGCCACCAGGGCAGCCCCTCATTGTAGTTTTGATTTGCATTTCTCTAACGATTAATGACGTTGAGCATTCTTTCATGTGTTTGTTGGCAATCTGTATATCTTCTCTGGAGAAATGTCTATGTAGGTCTTCTGGCCATTTTTGGATTAGGTTGTTTGTTTTTTTGTTATTGAGCTGCATGAGCTGCTTGTAAATTTTGGAGACCTCCATAATGTTTTCCATAGTGACTATGCCAATTTACATTCCCACCAGTTTCTCCACACCCTATTCAACACTTGTTATCTGTTATATTTTTGATGATAGCCATTTGACAGGTGTGAGGTGATATCTCATTGTGGTTTTGATTTGCATTTCTCTGATGATTAGTGGTTTGAGCATCTTTTCATGTGTCTGTTGGCCATCTATATGTGTTTCCTTCTCTGTGCAAAACCTTCTTAGCTTGATGTAGTCCCATTTGCTTATTTTTGCTTTTATTGTCCTTGCCTGAGGAGACATATCCAGAAAACTATTGCTAAGAATGATGTCAAATAATGTACTGCCTGTTTTCTTCTAAGAGTTTTATGGTTTCAGGTCTTACACGTATGTCTTTAATCCACTTTGAGTTTATTTTTGTGTATGGTTTGAGATAGCAGTCCAGTTTTATTCTTTTGCATGTAGCTGTCCAGTTTTTTTGACACCATTTATTGAAGAGGCTGTCTTTTCCCCATTATATATTCTTACTTCATTTGTTATAGATTAGTTGACCATATATATATCAGGCTCTGTTCAGTTCCATTAACCTATATGTCTGTTTTGGTGCCAGTACCATACTGTTTTGATAACTGCAGCTTTGTAGTATGTTTTAAATCAGGGAGCATAATGCTTCCAGTGTTGTTCTTTCTCAAAATTGTTTTGGCAGTTTGGGGTGTTTTGTGTTTCCATATAAATTTTGGGATTATTTTTTCTAGTTTTGTGAAAAATGCCTTTGGTATTTTGATATGAATTGCATTGAATCTGTAGATTGTCTTGGGGAATGTGGTCATTATAGAAATATTAATTCTTCCAGTCCATGAGCACAGTACAGTAAGTCCCCTACATGTGAACGAGTTCTATTCTAAGAGTGCGTTTGTAAGTCCAATGCATTTGTAAGCCCAACTTGTTTGTAAGTCCAACGAAGTTAGCCTAGGTACCCAACTAACACAATCGACTATATAGTACTGTTCTGTAATAGGTGTATAATGCTTTTCACACAAATAATACATAAAAAACAAACAAACACAAAAAATAAAGAAAACATTTTTAATCTTACAGTACAGTACCTTGAAAAATACAGTAGTACAGTATAACAGCTGGCATACAGGGGCTGGCATTGAGTGAACAGGCAAGAAGAGTTACTGGCCAGAGGAGGGAGAGGAGGTTGGAGATGGTAGAGCTGAAGGATCATCAGCAATATGAAATGGAGGGCAACTTCAATTTCACTCATGTCTGACGTTGATGGCACAGGTCCTGGTTCCTTGCTGGATTCAATTCTATCTACCCTTTTGAAAAAACAATCCAGTGATGTCTGGGTAGTAGCTCTTTTTTTCTCATCATAGCTGACACAGTAGCACTGGATTGCTGCAATCTTCATGTACCATTCTACTTTCGGGTCCTGTGCCTCAAAAACTAACAGGGCCTCCTCAAATAAAGAAAATCCCCTTGCCATTTCCTGCATTGTGAATCTCTTCGATTCTTCAGTTGCTTCTTCTTACTCTTGTCTCTCTTTGTCCTTTCTCTCTGCCTCCAATTCCATCAGGTCTTCATTAGTAAGCTCCTTGTGTTGCACAGTAAGGAGTTGGATGAAGTCCTCCTCTTGAGGAGCTTCTCGCTGAGGGTCACTAAGTTGCTGTAGACCTCTTTGGACTCCTCATCCACCTTCTCAAATCCACGAAAATAGTGAACAAACTGTGTGTAAAGGTTCTACCATCTTTTTTGCCTTGCTCCACTCTGTCAGTTATTTTCACTTTTGTTTCCATTGTTATCTCTTGGCACTTCTTAGCAGGAGCAGCCACATCACCGCTGCGTTTACTCTTGCTTCTGGACATCTTGGGCTTGAAATAAAGATACTGTACTACTGTACTGTATACAGTACTGTACAGTCAAGTACACAAAAGCACAACCACTTGTAGAGGATGCATGCATGTGACAATGTATGCCTGACACATGAACTAACTTACATGATTGGACATGCGAATGCACGTTTGCATCTTTGAAAGTTCGCAACTTGAAGGTTCATATGTAGGACACTTTCTGTATATCTTTTTCCATTTATTTGTGTCATATTTAATTTATTTCACTAATGTCTTATAGTTTTCTGAGTACAAGTGTTTTACCTTCTTGGTTAGATTTTTCCCAGGTATTTTATTCTTTTTCATGCAATTTTAAGTGGGATTGTCTTCTTAATTTCTCTTTCTAATAGTTCATTGTTAGTGTGAAGCAATATAACAGATTTCTGTATATTAATTTTGCATCCTGCAACTTTACTGAATTCATTTATTAGTTCTAACAGTTTTTTGGTGGTGTCCTTAGGATTTTCTATGTATAATATCATGTCATCTGCAAACAGTGACAGTTTTACTTCTTCCTTTGGATTTGGATTCCTTTTATTTCTTTTTCATGTCCGATTGCTGTGGCTCGGACTTCTAATACTGTGTTAAATAAAAGTGGTGAGGGGCTTCCTTGGTGGTGCAGTGATTGAGAGTCCGCCTGCCGATGCAGGGGACACGGGTTCGTGCCCCGGTCCGGGAAGATCCCACATGCCGCGGAGCGGCTGGGCCCGTGAGCCATGGCTGCTGAGCCTGCGCATCCGGAGCCTGTGCTCCGCAACGGGAGAGGCCACAACAGTGAAAGGCCCGCATACCGAAAAAATAAATAAATAAAAAAATTAAAAAAAAAAAAAAAAGTGGTGAGAGTGGGCATCCTTGTCTTGGTCCTGATCTTAGGGGAAATGCTTTCATCTTTTCACTGTTGAGCATGATGTCAGCTGTGAGCTTGTCATATACACCCTTTATTATCTTGAGATATGTTCTTTGTATACCTACTTCGTTGAGAGTTTTTGTTATAAATGAATGTTGAATTTTGTCAAAAGTATTTTCTACATTTGTTGAGTTGATCATATGATTTTTATTCTTCAGTTTGTTAATGTTGTGTCACATTGATTGATTTGTGGATATTGAACTATCCTTGCATCTGTGGGATAAATTCCACTTGATCATGGTATATGATCCTTTTAATGTACTGTTGGATTTGATTTGCTAATATTTTGTTGAGGAGTTTTGCACCTACATTCATCAGTGTTACTGGCCTGCAATTTTCTTTTTTGTGGTCTTGTTGTCTGATTTTGGTATCAGGGATATGATGGTCTAGTAGAATGAGTTCAGAAGCATTCTTTCCTCTTCAATTTTTTGGAATAATTTGAGAAGATTAAGTGTTAACTCTTCTTTAATTGTTCTGTAGAATTTATCATTTATTCATAGACAGCTGTGAACCTGTCTTCGTCCTGGACTTTTGTTTGATGGAAGTTTTTATTATTACTATTATTATTATTACTGATTCAATTTCGTTACTGGTAATTGGTCTGTTCATATTTTCTATTTCTTTCTGATTTAGTATTGGGAGATTGTACATTTCTAGGAGTTTGTCCATTCCTTCTAGGTTGTTCATTTTATTATAATTGTTTGTAGTAATTTTTTATGATCATTTGTATTTCTGTGGTGTCAGATGTAACTTTCCTCTTTCATTTCTGAATTTACTTATTTGGGGCCTCTCTTCTTTTCTTGATGAATCTGGCTAAAGTTTTATCAATTTTGTTTATCTTTTCAAAGAACCAGTTCTTAGTTTCAATGATCTTTTCTACTGTTATTTTTTTTCAGTCTGTATTTCATTTATTTCTGCTTTGATCTTTATTATTTGTTTCCTTCTGCTAACTTGGGTTTTGGTTGTTTGTTTGTTTTGTTCTTCTTTTTCTAGTTCCTTTAGCTGCAAGGTTAGGTTTTTTGAGATTTTCTTCTTGTTTCCTGAGGTAGGCTTGTATCACTATAGACTTCCCTCTTAGAACTGCTTTTGCTGCATTCCATAGATTTTGGATTGTTGTGTTTCCATTTGCCAATGTGTTTTTGATTTCCCCTTTGATTTCTTCAGTGACCCATTACTTGTCTAGTAGCATAGTGTTTAGCTTGCCCTTTTGGGTGATTTTTTGTTTGTTTTTCTTATAGTTCAGTTCTAGTCTCATCCCACTGTGGTTGGAAAAGATGCTTGATAAGATATCAATCTTTTTAAATTTATTGAAACTTTTTTGTGGCCTAGCATGTAATCTATTGCAGAGAATGATTTATATGCCCTTGAAAAAAAATGTGTATTCTCCTGTTTTTGATGGAAAGTTCTCTATATATCTACTAAGTCCATCTGGCCTAATGTGTCATTTAGGGTCAGTTTTTCCTTGTATAGTCTTTTTTTTTTTTTTTTTTTTTTTTTTTGCGGTACGCAGGCCTCTCACTGCTGTGGCCTCTCCCAATGTGGAGCACAGGCTCCGGACGCGCAGGCCCAGTGGCCATGGCTCACGGGCCCAGCTGCTCTGCAGCATGTGGGATCCTCCCGGACCAGGGCACAAACCTGCGTACCCTGCATTGGCAGGTGGACTCCCAACCACTGCGCCACTGGGGAAGCCCCTGTATAGTCATTTTTTTACATGGAATTATTGTGAATATGGCAACTACAAATGCAAACTGATATGAGTATGTTGCTTTTATTACAGACTCAAGGACCATGAATGATGTTGCCATCAATGATACGATTTTCTGATAGAATGAACATCTTTTGGCAAAGTTTAAAATACAGTACGATACAGTCTTCCCTACATTTATGCAATAGTTGAATTCCAGAAAAAAGTCAGTTCATATTAAAATCTTGCAAATATACTAATGTTTATAATCAAATAGCATCTTGGCTCGGATAGTTAAAATTAAATGTATCCACTCATAAAAATTATTCCAAAAAATCCCAAACTTAGAAATATCAAGTAAAGATATAGTGCAACAAATTCTCATACATTGCTGATGGGATTGTAAATTGGTAAAATCATTTTGGAAAACTTTTGTGGCAAGGTTTACTAAAGCTAAATATATGCCTATTCTATAACCCAAAAGTTCTACTCCTAGGTATATATACTCAACAGAAAGCAGCATATATATTCAAAAAAGACATGTGCAAGAATGTTCTTAGCAGCCCCAGATGAAAACAAGCCACGTGTCCATTACTATTAGAATGCTAATTTATGGTATATTTATTCAAAATTATGTTATAGCAATGAAAATGAAACCAAAACTACATACAATAACATGGATGAATCTCACAGACATAATGTAAAACAAAAGAAGCCAATCATAAAAGAGTGTATAATGAGTTATTTCATTTATATGAGTTTCACAAGAGGCAAAACTAATCTGTGGTGAGAGAAATCAGGATAATGGTTAACTCTGGGAGGGAAGAACTGGGGGAACACAAAGAATATTTCTGTGATAGTGGCCATGTTCTATATATTGTTGTAAGTAGTGGTTACACAGGTATATTCATTTGTAAAAATGTATTAGGTGATATAAATAAAGTATATGCATTTTACTTTTAAAAAGTTTACAAAGCCAAAACATAGGATTCACTTATATGAATATCCAGTGGAACATTCTTTTGGGCTAGAAATATTGCATGGATTTTAGGGCTTCTAGTCCTCTTGGTTCCTGCCCACTAAACTCCCGTAAACTCCAAGGTTTCTCAAAATTCAGTAATTTCTGTACTTCCTGAATTATTACTTACTAAATATATTTTAAAATTAGACTTATCTTTTTAATTTAAATAAATGTACTTTAAAAGAAATGTTATATAAGTAGAAAATCAGTATTATTTGGCACAAATAAAAGGTAATTATAAAAACAAATGCAATGACACTATTATATTCTAACCAAGAACTGTTGCCCACGTAACCTCTTGAGATAAAGCTTGCTTTCTTTTGGTTAGTGTTAGTCTACATTAGAATGCTGTGAAAAGTAGAAGAGCATTAAACTGAGACTTTCTCATCAACATAATCAGAAAGTTTAAAAAATAATTGCAGGGCTTCCCTGGTGGTGCAGTGGTTTAAGAATCCGCCTGCCAGTGCAGGGGACATGTGTTTGAGCCTTGGTCCGGGAAGATCCCACATGCCACGGAGCAACTGAGCCCATGTGCTACAACTACAGAGCCTGTGCTCTGGAGCCCATGAGCCATAACTACTGAGCCCGTGTGCCGCAACTACTGAAGCCCACACACCTAGACCCTGTGCCCCCCAACAAGAGAAGCCACTGCAATGAGAAGCCTGCACTTGCCGCAACTAGAGAAAAGCCTGCACACAGCAACAAAGACCCAACGCAGCCAAAAATAAATTAAAAATTTTATTAAAAAAAAAATTGCAATAATTTCCACCCCAGGACTATTTACTTCATTACCATTTGTTACATGGATGGTGCATTAGTACACCTTCATACATCTTCAGCCATTCTGCTTTTTCCTGAGTCCCTCATGGCAATTAAAAAATAATCCACATTGCTGTCTCTTCTTAGGTAGATAGACTTATACTCCCCTCAACTTTGTAGCAAATAGTTTGATTATTTTCTGAAGAATGAACAAACATGGGATTTAGGAGTTAAAGTAAGGGATATTTATGGTATTACATTTTATTTGGTTGGCAGTGAGTGAGTGTTTAGTGGGTGAGTGATCTAGGTCCAGCTATGTCCACCAACACAGTGAAATGAATGCTAGGAAAATTGATACAAATAAGAAATCTCTAATTCTGTGTTGATTTTAGGTAAGAGTTTATAGTCAGGAACCCCCTCTATAGATAAATTGGTATAAATGTCCATAGATAACACTGATTCTCTTAGTGCCCCCAATTTCAGAGATGTATCCCTAAATACTAACATGATTCAATATTATTTAATCCTATTTATGGGTGCCATACAAATAATCACATAAAATCACCAAAATCGTGTGTAATATTCCTTACGTGTTTAAACTGACTTGAGGAGTAATGCTCTAAATTCTAAGACACAGAGAAGAGAAATGATTGCAGTATTAGGTTGAACTATATACAGTTGAGGTTTCTGAAGGTCAAAAATAGCCAATTGTTAGCAATTTAATATGTTTCAAAATAATACTAGATAATCATTTTGAATTTCTTTGTATATAATCATAGTGCAGTGTGGTTCTTTTGGGTGGAAAGAAAATCAGACTATGAGTCAGAATCTAGGAGCAGACTCTACCATTAAACAGTGTTATATTGGGTAAATTACTTCTCCTTGGGTAGTGTTTACTCTTGCATGTGGAGGAAACATTAGCTAAATTCGTGGGTTCTAAAATGTGCATCACTGGCCTCTGTGAGTCTGTGGAGTTAATAAGTTCTTGAGTCCATGTTCTTTTCTCATCAAGCATATTTTTCATAAAGAATAACTTATATCTTGCACAATGTCTGAGTGCTTCCATGATAAATGAAGTGTAAAGCTATACATTGAATTCATAGTAGAATTTTATAATATATATTTTATAATTAATATATTAAAAGAAAGTTATTGCATTTGAAGAATATACCTTTTTAAAAAATATCAGTGTTGAAAGATGCTTTCCATTATCAACTAGTAAAGACTAATATTGAGAAATGCTTTGGGCAAGAATAGCCAATTAATACTCACTAGAGGCAAAGAACAAGTCAAGGGTGAGGCCATTGGTCTCTTTATTTATCGATGTGATGGCTGATAAATATTTTCATTTAGGCAAAATGGCTTATGGAATAAAGACTAAGGATATGCTTTCTCATAGAAACTTGCTAAGTTCCTGTCTGAAATTAAGTCTTGCGAAAAAACATAAAGAAGCCAGTCTGGAAAATAATCATGAATGTGGCTCTTTGCACGTGGAGCTGAATGGGATCAAGTTAATAAAATGCCAACTTGGGTTTTGAGAAGGTTAGAATCCCCAGAAGAATCCCCAACTTGGATTAAAGTAGTCTGTGAATATTCAAGACTTAATATGACAGTTAGGGCTTCAAATTTCTACAAATAGAGAACAGACTAAAAATGCTTTTCAGCCTCTTAAGGAAGCTTCATGTTTTCTTCATATGGGTTCAAGAAGGATCACGGGGAATTAAGGCACTCCCAGAGGGCAAAGCCAAGAACTACAACTTCAGTCTAATCAAAGATCATTCCCCAGCTCTTGGGTACTGGGCCCTAGTAACCTCTGCCCAGTGGGATTTCAGAACTGCTGTAGACTGGTGATTCTGTGTGCTTCCAATTCTCCTTTCTGAATGGTATTGTTCATTGTGGCATTCTATCTGTTTTTAAACCATTGTCTGTTGGATGTATGAGTGGCATTTAGCTTGTAGGTTTCCAGATCAAGAAGAGCCACATCTAGATTGAACTGTAGGTGCTTTCAAGAAGTCCCAGAATTTGAGTCTTATACTATAATTATATGAAAATTATGACTTTTTTCCAAGGGAGAATGAATGTATTTAGCATACATAAGGGAAGGAGTTGTATATTTGTGACCAAGAGAGTGGTCTGAAGTGGATTGTATGTTTTCCTCAATTATCTGCTGCTCTCCTGTGAGAGAATTATACATTCTGCTTCTTTCAAGTCTAGCTTAGTCATTTGGCTTGCTCTTTTTTTCCCCTACTGCCACAAGAATTGCAAACTCAGATAAGGAATTCTCCTTGAGCCTGGATCTAAGAATGAAGATGACATGGAACAGAACTGTGCTTAACCCTCATCTGACATAAAATGCCAGCAAGAAATGAACCCTGTTGTAAGCCATTGAGATTTGGGGGTTATATGTTATTGTATGTAGCATAATGAAAAGAGTTTAATATCGTCACAGAGCTAATGGTAGCAAAGGTAAAACCAGAACAAGGGCTGTTGATTCCCACTTACAGCATTCTTTTCATGGCATCTCAACTTCTTTCGTGAGTTGAGTATATTTGAATGTTTTAAGGGTGGTCTTAGTTTTTAAAATACTGTTATTAGGACACACATGAGTATTGGACTATTAAGGTATTTGTACAGTCCATAAACTACACTTAGGACATGTTCACACAGCCAAGTTAAATAGAAAATGGAAGCAACTGTCTAACTAATTTAACTTCTGATATTCCTTGCTTCAGTTATCTAGATATTTAAAGGGGAAGATTTTTCAAAATTATTCATTTTTTACTCTCTTGGTTTCAGGCTTACTTAGGTATAGATGCAATCTTAAAATTTCCACTAAAGACAGTCTGAAGTATGATAATTCTTGGAGTGGAACTAAAATAGATAGCTAGCCGGAAGCAGCCTCATAGCACAGGGAGATCACCTCAGTGCTGGTGCTTTGTGACCACCTACAGGGGTGGGATAGGGATAGGGTGGGATAGGGAGGGAGACGCAAGAGGGAGGGGATATGGGGAGATATGTATACATATAGCTGATTTACTTTGTTATACAGCAGCAACTAACACAACAAAGTAAAGCAATTACACTCCAATAAAGATGTTAAAAAAAAAAATGGTCCCTTTCTTTTCCCACCTGAGAACTGGTTCCAATAAAATCCTGACTAACTTAACTGGAAATCCTTGCACAAGGGTCCAAAGCCACAAAAAACTCATTGTATGGTATGGTCTTGAGTTACACACATATTGTCAACTGCTAAAATTCATACCCACCGCAGTACCATATTTTAACATCTGACAGAGATATCATTTAATCACTTTTATCTCATTTTTGGATTGTCTTGTTTTATGGAACTGCTTTAACCACTTTTTTTTTCCTACAAGCTATTGAGCTAATGTACCATTCTCTGTGTTCTGAGGTAACTGCAACTTAAATATATTCAACCTCAACTGTCCTTTATTAAGGTAGAAGGTCTCTGCCTCACAGGTGAATCTGAAAGCTATTTGGGATGAGGTTGTATCTTTATAATAAACTTGCTGTAGAGAAGCTGCCATTTGGCTGTGGGAGTGTTTTATTGCAGCAAAAATGTAGTTGCATATATTCATTTTATTTTTCATCATTCCTATCCTATTCTCTTAGTTTAAATTTTTTCCCCAAAGGTAATTATTTTTTCTTTGCTCCTTTATGTTTTAAAATAAAATTGTAGCAAAATCTATTCAAGAATCCCTGGATGTCAAGAGATCAGAGAAAAGTTTTTACAAACCACTTTCTAAATGAGAAAGAAAAGGCGGGGGGTGGTGGTGGATAAAAGAAAGAAAGAAATGAATACTGTGTCTTAAAAACAGAAGGAGTTTGCCCTGGTTTTGAGTATAATTTAAAAAAATTTGGGAACCAAATGATGATGGTGACAACGACCATCACACTGAGTCTCTAGAAACCCAAGTTCTAGCTTGGGGTCCTTGACTAGCTGAGAGCATGACCTGGGACAAATCTTTTCATCTGTTAATTTCCTTATCTACAAATTGAAGCCATTAAATTAGCCCTGTTTTCATCTGTGACCTTCTGTGAGTCTCAAGAAATCATAGAAAGAGGAACTATTTGCTCTAAACAGGGGGTTGAACCAGTGTGTGTACGAAGACAGATAAGATAGTCTTGCATGAGTATCAGACGTGCTGCTGTCAAAAGTGCCTAAAAATCAAATGATAAAAAATAAAATTTAGCTACTTTCTAAGAGCAGGGCGATGTTCTGTCTTCCAAATGCTGCTGGGAGAGCATTGCTAGTTTTATTTTTTGAGAGTTCAGCAATGTTGGGAATCTCTAAAATAACCTTTTCCTGCTTCTGTTTTATTTTGTTTTTCTCAGAGCTTGAATTGTCAGCCACTCAGCATGAAAAGTAAGATTTTTTTTTTTGTAAAATACTTTAAAGAAAATACAGCCATTCTGAACCTTTCTGAAGAAAATGACCTCTTGCCTACAGAACTGTCAGCATTTGTGTTAAGCAAGTGTTTCCTTTCCCCTGGAGGCAATTTGGTATATTGTGAGTTACGACCTTGACGTGGTCTAAAGGTTAAGAAAATGTTCCATGTATGTGTTTCTTCCTTTAAAGTTAAAGGAGTTACTTCCTCAGACGGCTGCTTAATGTTTAATATTCTTGAAAGATAATTACAAAGCTAGAATTGAAGGAACAAGGTCCAGTTGTTTGCCTGAAGTATAATGTACTGAGTTGCTGCTAATGCATATTCAGTATTGTTTTTGGGGAAATTGAGGCAGTCTTGGGGGAGGGAATGAAGGGAGGGTAGGAAGGGTTTGAAAAGCTGAGTCACTTCTCTCCTGACTCTCTCCCTGTGGGGCTGAGTGTCTTGTTTGACACTCAGGAGCTATAAAATAAGGAGGTAAAATAAGCATCCTCTAAGCCACAGCTTTATCAGGAATTTGCACCTTTTGCTCATACAAATGAGAGCTTGAAAGTTAGAAGAACAAAGAAGATTAAGTGAAAGCCCTGCTATTGGATTTTTTGCTTTCTGAAATTTTGAAGGTAAATGATGAGTTTGACTGAACTGTTGTTGTCAAAGTGACTTTGGGGGCACTGATTCTTAGTCCAGTTGTCAAGGTCTGGCAAGATGGGAGCTATGAGCACTAGACTCCACTCGGTCCCCTCAGGCTAAGCCACTCAACTTGGTGGCTTAGGGAAGCCACTCAAGGGAATCTCAGCTGCTTTGGTTTTTCCTCTCTGGCCCTCACTTTGCAACCCTGTAAAATGAAGGTGTTGGGCCAGATGATTTTTAGGGTGTCTTTTTGTGATACTTCTCCGGTTTGTTTATTATTTACTTATTTTTAAACAATTTACTTATTTTTATTGGAGTAGAGTTGATTTACAATGTTGTGTTAGTTTCAGGTGTACAGCAAAGTGAATCAGTTGTACATACACATATATCTACTCTTTTTTAGATTCTTTTCCCATGTAGGCCATTACAGAGTAGAGTTCCCTGTGCTATACAGCAGGTCTTTCTCAGGTTTATTTTGAATGCTCATATCCTTTCAGTTCTTTTGACCTCTAGAACTTTTCTGGTATCCTGTCCTCTCACGTTGGGAGAAATGCATCTAGTGAATAGGACTTAATGTGCTAATTTCCAAAGGTATTTAATTCTATTTTGTCATCATTATTGTGTACTTTATGTTTTATATGACTTTGGGCACTGCAAAGTTTTATCATTATTGATTTATGTCAACATTCATTTGGATTTATCTACCTTTGTATCACTTTTTTACTCCTCAAGTCTTTTTGTATTTCAAGCTTTTCATCATTTTTTTCTACTGCCTGAAGGCCCTGCTTCTTCAGAATGCCCTTTAGCAAGGCTTTGCCTCAAGTTGTAGTTGGGCTGAATGTATTTTCAGTTGGAACATAGTAAGTGCTCTATTACTATAAGCCACGATTATTATTTGAGAGTGTGTGAGTTGTTTACTTATCTGTGTACTATCTATTTACTCCACTAAAATGTAGGCCCCAAGAGGACAGGAGCTTAAATTGTCATTTTCCTCATTGCCCTCTGTTGTCACATCAGTTGTGTACCTCACTGGAAGCACTCATTCAAGATTGAATGCTTGAATGAATTTATTCATCTACTCACTCATTCTTCATTCTGCACATGTTAAATGAGTGTCCTTTGTGGGTCAGACATTGCCTGACTAGGCTTTGGGACTACAAAGAGAAGAGTCCCTATCTTGGTACTGATGGAGCTAACTCTCTCATGGGAAGACAGTTAAGAAAAGATGTAATTGAAGTACAATATGGGGAGTGCTTTATTAGAAGAAATCACTAATAATTCCTGGGGACTGGTAGATATGGAACAGAGAGATGCTTTTGAATAGGGGTCCTGTAGACAACAATTTTTATTACTACATCGTAAGGTTGACCCAATATTTTGGCTTCTGGAAGTGATCTTAAGTAGGTTAATGGGAGAAGTAAAAACTTGGTTATTTAGCTGTCCTAGATGTCACTAAATTTCTATAATGCAGAGAAAGTGAATTTGTGAATCAACAGGCATATTCTATGGAAACTAATGAGTTGGAAAAAGTAGCCTGGAACAAAAAGAACTGCTGTGTTGCGAGTGGCCACATTGCACTCCACAGAATAATGATCATAGGTGGCCATTACTGCAGGTTATGATGAAGGCACTTTCAGCTAAGCATGGCCCTACAGGGACAGGACAACATCCTTGAGAGTTTTCCTTTAAGGTCAGAGCACCCTACTGAACTTCCAGTAGAAGGACCTTGAAAAATATTTTAAGAGGAAGAAGATGAGCAGCAGGATGTTAAGAAATGAGCTCAAATTTTGAATAAAAGTATTAAATTCTTGCTTCTCTATTTTATAGCTGTGTGACATTGGGTAAGAGACTTAACCTCTCTGAGCTATCTTAAGGTGTGGATAAAACTACAACATTACTATGAGAATTAAAACCATGTATATAAAAGACTTGGTGCATAGTAGGCCTTCACAGCCATTTTATTAATGTGAATTAATTAATATTAACTAATATTAATTGGTGGCAATAAATAGGATAACAAACATGCAAATTAATATGCCAATTTGTTCATAACTCTTTCTTTGCTTTTTTTTTATTATTGTTGATAATTTCTGCCTCACATGCTAGCAGCTTTGGTTTTCTTAACAATCAGTGGCTCAGGTAGGCCATGGTAGCAGCTTTGCCTTGTCTATATTTAGGTAAATATATTGCAGCCTACATGGTTTTGTGTGAATGGATTTCAGGGGTCATGGAAAAATTTCATCAATTGCCAAATCCTATCATGGAGTGTGAAGTACATTCACAAGAGCAATGACCTCCCTCCCCCCACTTCCCTCCCTCCCCATTAAAGATAATGCTTAGATAACACATTCTTCTTGGAAATCTTTCTATGCTCTCTCCTCTTCCACATTTGTCACTCTACCATCTCCCCTATACACCCTCCAGACAAAATTAATCACTACTCTCTGTATGTAGTGTGTCTACATTGTTTGCATTTACCACAATTTATAGAAACCAAAACATTATTTATTGTAAGATACATGTGTAGATATTAAAGATGTTATAATGTGAAAAAACATGAAATTGGTGAAATATGATAAATTCTAAAATAGGCTACAAAATTTTTGAAGGCAGAATCTATAGTCAAAGAACCTGGCAAGATTCCAAAAACCAATTTCAGAGTTTTTTTTCTCTGGGCTGACTTACGTAGCTGGGTTTGGGGAAGGCTGAAGAAATCATGAAGACATTTGGGAGTATGTGGTTAGTGGCTGCTGGGAATGAAAGGAAGGGGAAAAATTATGTAGGAAATGAAGAGAGCCATAACAGAAGACAAGCATCATCAATATCCAGCTTTGATGAAGACTTTTCTTACTAAGAGCATATTTAGTTTTTTTTTTATATATTTAGTTTTAATTTTTTAACATCTTAAGAGATATGGTTATTTCCATACCGCCCCATATAACTTGTTGGAATATTTTGTACACATAAAAATGTGGTTTTAGATGGAAGAATTCCAAAGCATTTAAAACCCAAATGCAAGAAAGCATGTTCTCATGCCAATAAATTCATTCTGTGAATAGATGCTAATGATGAATGATAAGTAATTATAAAGTAGTTGTGTAAATTATTAAATGATAATGAGTCAATATATTAACATATATTTATAAGGGGAGAATTGTTGTTGAGCTTTTTGCAGTACCAATGTTAATTACTAAAAGCTGCATTAGAGTTTGGGGAAAAAAAGCGTTATTAACTCACTCCTAAGGTTACTAGGAACAAGTGGGAAATGTCAACCTGCAACCCATTTGTGTTAGATATATGGTATTTTCCTTGATGTATTGACCTTTTCTAAAAGATAAATTAGGTTAGTTCAGCATGGCTTGTTCTTTGTGAACCCGCGATGGTACCTAGTGATAACTGTTTCTTTGGGCAGAAATCTGGTAGAGATTATCAGCCATGGCATTAAACTGTCCTCCTAGCCACTGAGGAGACCTTTTCCAGCTATGAAAACCAAGACCACAATTACTCATCTATGGGCTACTGACACTTCTCATTATTCCATTATTTCTCAATGATGATATTAAATATGTTTTGTGATCAGTTTTGCATGTTATTTTAGTGCCCTGGAAATAATTATTGTGGGCTTACACACTTGCATCCTTTAAAGCAACTAGTTGCTTTTATTCTAGCTAACGTTCAGAGAATTTACCCACCAATCCAAACTCTTTAATCTGGCATTTATGACCTCCCAAAACCAAACTTGATGTAACTTTCTTATCTTTAACCAGGTCTCAAGGGGGGTCCTCCCAAGGAAGATGCATCAGAAATTACTACACTAATGAGTATTATTTGATGAAAACCTCTATAAGCTTTCTTGAATTAGGAGTTAAGGTCAAGGAGGTGGATTTACAAGTAGCACTGAATAAGGGAAATTCATATAACTAAAAAGCTTGTTTTAATTAAGAAGAAGCCTTTGGACTGGGGAACTCTAGCCAAAACCTGATTTATCATAATTAACTTATATCCATTTTGTTTTCTTCCCTCTGTTTTTGTGCTGTTGCAAAACTTGCTTGAGAAATGATAATTAAGATACAATTAAAAGATGAATGTGATTTAGGAATTATCCAGGTGAGAAGTTGGGGAAGGCTGTTTCAGACAGGTGGAACCACATACATGACCCATGTGGAGCCCCATGTGGGAATGCCATTTTGCATTGGATTTTGCATTTTGCATTTAAAGGCCAAGGGGCCCAGTACAGAGAGCAAGGGAAGACTGTCATAATGTGATGCTGAAGACGTGGTGTGGCTGGTGAGGTATTCATGGAAGAGTGATAATGACAGGACATGGGACTGGAAAGCAAGGATACTTCTGGGTTATGAAGGGCTGTATATAAAATGCCAATAGACTTAGCTTTTGTCTAAAAATCTTTATAAGCACTCCTGAGCAGAGTACTCTTATTTTAGAATAATCACTCTGGAGGTAGCATGAAAGATAGGGAAGCAGAGAGAAGCTCTATGTGGGAGGACACCAAGGTCAGGAATGTTCATTAGGAAGCAGTTGTAATGGTCCATAAGTAAGATGGTAGGAGTCTGAACCGTGACAGTGAGAGAAATCAAGGGACAGACTTGTGGGGCTGGAGGAAGTTGTGTGCATCAGGTGGCACAGCAGTGGTTCTTAGCATAAAAGGCTGAAAATAAGTCATACACACACACAAAAGAATAGGGATACTGTTTCCTTAAATTCCTTCTGTTATTTGCAAAATATTTCATTTTTACCTCCTAAATTCTACGCCCTCTCATAATGGCACTCAATGGGGCCGTAGTGGAGGTTGACGCCACTGCATCAGTGCCGAAGTCCAACGCACTCTGGGATTCGCCAGTTCCATGGTCACAATTTAAGGCAAAATTGTATCACATGCCTGGATGGGGACTTTAGCAGAATGTCAAGAGGCCATTTTGAATAGTAGTCTTAATGCAGAAATAATAAAAGTGACTTTAACAAAGTGAGTGAGTGTAAAAGTGCTCAGGCCCAGGAACTATAAAGATGTAAGTCACCTTAATCTCAGACAACCACATGCTGAATTCCCATTTGGGCTCTCCTGAGAGGGCCTGGAATTGGGCTGTTAAAAGCTCTGAGGCAGCAAGTAGAGGGCAGATGGTGAGTGTCTGAAACATGCTGAGATCGTTAGGAGACAGAAGCCTGACTTTACTGATGGTGTGGTAGTCCTACAGGAAGGTGAAGAGGTGACTTTTAGTTAAAAGAACAAAATGCCTTCTTGAAGAGAGCACTGGTAAGCATATTACACTGCTTTTACCTCTTATATCCCCCCAAAAGAGTGAAGGGAATCCACACGTTATGGAGAGGCACAAATGGGTCAAAACTAAGATTTGGGCCTAATCCCTCAGCAGCAGACCATCCTTAGGAAAGCGGGGCAGTGCTTGGAATAGGGATCCTTTTAAAGTCCATAAACAGATCAAACCTACTTCTAGAATTTCTATTTGATCCAGAAAGAATTAGAATTTTGGTAGGTGTATACATTAAATAACTGAGCATCTTTATAATTCGTAATAGTATCTTTAAAATTTAGTGTCTTTCCCCATGCCGATATTCTGTTATTCTCTGTTTTCTAGCATATACTCTAAAAAGGCATATGGTTTTACACATGTGAACCCCAAACACCTGTGCCAGGAAAAAGACACTGGGGCCTTGGTTGAGTCAAATGAGGTGTTGCCCACAGGCACTGCATGTAGTGTAATTAGAGATGCCCATGCAGGAGAGAAGCCCAGAGCTCAGACCACTGGAATTGTTTCAGTGCCAAGCACCATGAAACAGCAAATCAATAATGTGTCAATAAATGCAGTATAAGATGAGCTGAAGGAAATTGTTGAGGATGGAGCCTGCGAATGAGGTGAAAGTATCAGGAGCCTTTCCTTTTAATATTGGGTTTGTGGAGAGTGGTGGACCTATAGTCTAAAGGCAAAGGGCATGTTCAGACAATAGTAGCAAAGTTGCCATATTTATCAGGAATAAATGAACATCTGGGGCAGTGATTCTCAAAGTATGGTCGCTGGACCAACAGCAGCAGCCTCACCTGGGAACTTGTTAGAAATGCAAATTATTGAATCTCTCCCCTCATCTACTGAATCAGAAAAGGGGGGAGGTGGGCGGGGTGGGAACTACCAAATGAGCCTGATGTAAGGCAGTGTGGGAATGTGTGCACACAGAAAGTATTGAAGGGGACAAAGAAAGGTGTGGGTTGGGAAGAGCCAAGTTTTGTCTTGAACAAAGTCTCTCTCCTCTACATGACATCCATTTCCCTTCTCTTGACTCCACAAGGGTGGAAGAGGATATAGTTGGAATCGGAGCCCAATAATCTGGGGTTTATTAAAGTAGTGTACATCTTCTTTAAGAAATTATCAAGATGGTACCTACTTTGTTATTTGCCCCCATATTCCTAATGCAAAACCATGATTAATTAAAAAACAGCAAAAAAATCTCTGCTCAGCTCAACTGCCACTAATTAGTATAATCACCTTGCACATGAAGGCCACAGAATTCTTAGGGGAGGGACACGTTTCAAATCTCAGCCTCTAGAGACTTTCATACAGAGTGAAGTAAGTCAGAAAGAGAAAAACAAATACCGTATGCTAATGCACATATGTGGAATCTTAAAAAAAAAAAATTCTGAAGAACCTAGGGGCAGGACAGGAATAAAGATGTAGACATAGAGAATGGACTTGAGGACATGGGGAGGGGGAAGGGTAAGCTGGGATGAAGTGAGAGAGTGGCATGGACATATATACACTACCAAATGTAAAATAGATAGCTAGTGGGAAGTAGCCGCATAGCACAGGGAGATCAGCTTGGTGCTTTGTGACCACCTAGAGGGGTGGGATAGGGAGGGTGGGAGGGAGATGCAAGAGGGAGGAGATATGGGGATATACATATAGGTATAGCTGATTCACTTTATTATACAGCAGAAAATAACACACCATTGTAAAGCAATTATACTCTAGTAAAGATGTTAAAAAACCAAAAATCTCAGCCAAAGAAACCAATAGCTCTTATCTCTTGTCCCTTAGCCTTTCCGAAGATGTTTAAATAACTCATGGGGGTTAAGTAAGATTTTTCAAAGTATGATTTAGATGGCATTAAACTGGAATATTTTCACTTAGCCCCCAAAGATTAACTTTTCAAAAATTCTGTTTGATCATTAGCATAATTGGTGTCCTCGTTAATAATCGGAGCTGTCAGCATCCAGGTCCTGTTACCTTTGTGCTCTGCTATTTACAAGCTGGTTTGCAAAGAGCTCTTGCAAGTCATTGTATAATAATCAATTTGCTTGGCTTTCCTTCTACATTCTTTACATTGTCTTCAAGGGTACCCATTAGGCATGCATTTATCATTAACTAAGTGGTTCAAAATGAAGGCCTTTGAACACTTCCAATTAGCTATGTAAAGTTTGGAACAAAGTTAACAGAGACCCCAGAAAACTGTTGTTTGGAGTTTCAAGTCACAGATTGCCAGCTGACAAGAAATACAAAATCAAGAGTGCAGAGTGCAGCTTTTCTTCCCTGAAGATCTCATTGAAAAACCAAGATAAAAGGCTCGCCCTGCTCACCGTGCTGAGGCCAGTTACCCTTGCAGTTGTACTGCACAGGATCACGATGTTACTTAAGAGTGCTCGTAAAAAACACGGTGTGTGGCTGACAGGGTCTTGGTGCTTTGGCTGGGTGTGAGGCCTGTGCCTCTGAGGTGGGAGAGCTGAGTTCAGGACATTGGACCACCAGAGACCTCCCAGCTCCACATAATATCAAATGGCAAAAGGGCTCCCAGAGATCTCCATCTCAATGCTAAGACCCAGCTCCACTCAACGACCAACAGGCTACAGTGCTGGACACCCTATGCCAAACAACTAGCAAGACAGGAACACAACCCCACCCATTAGCACAGAGGCTGCCTAAAATCATAATAAGTTCACAGACACCCCAAAACACACCACTGGACATGGTCCTGCTCACCAGAAAGACAAGATCCAGCCTCATCCACCAGAACACAGGCACCAGTCCCTTCCACGAGGAAGCCTACACAACCCAGTGAATTAAACTTAGTCACTGAGGGCAGACACCAAAAACAACGGGAACTACGAACCTGCAGCCTGTAAAAAGGAGACCCCAAGCACGGTAAGTTAAGCAAAATGAGAAGACAGAGAAATACACGGTAGATGAAGGAGCAGGGAAAAAACCCACCAGACCAAACAAATGAAGAGGACATAGGAAGTCTACCTGAAAAAGAATTCAGAGTAATGATAGTACAGATGATCCAAAATCTTGGAAATAGAATGGAGAAAATACAAGAAACGTTTAACAAGGACCTAGAAGAAGTAAAGAGCAAACAGACAAGGATAACAACACAATAAATGAAATTAAAAATTCTCTAGAAAGAATCAATAGCAGAATAACCGAGGCAGAAGAACGGATAAATGACCTGGAAGATAAAATAGTGGAAGTAACTATGGCAGAGCAGAATAAAGAAAAAGAATGAAAAGAATTGAGGACAGCCTCAGAGACCTCTGGGACAACATGAAACACACCAACATTCGAATTATATGGGTCACAGAAGAAGAAGAGAAAAAGATAGGGACTGAGAAAATATTAGAAGAGATTATAGTTGAAAACTTCCCTAATATGGGAAAGGAAATAGTCCAGGAAGGGAAGAGAGTCCCATACAGGACAAATCCAAGGAGAGATACTCTGAGACACATATTAATAAAACTATCAAAAATTAAATACAAAGGAAAAATATTAAAAGCAGCAAGGGAAAAAACAACAAATAACATGCAAGGGGATCACCATAAGGTTGACAGCTGAATGTTCAGCAGAAACTCTGCAAGCCAGAAGGGAGTGGCAGGACATATTCAAAGTGATGAAAGGGAAAAACGCCCCTTTCCAGCAAATCCTTGCTGGAACCAAGATTACTCTACCCAGCAAGGATTTCATTCAGATTCAAGGGAGAAATTAAAACCTTTACAGACAAGCAAAAGTTAAGAGAATTCAGCACCACCAAACCAGCCTTACAAGAAATGCTAAAGCAACTTCTCCAGGCAGGAAACACAAGAGAAGGAAAAGACCTGCAATAACAAACCCAAAACAATTAAGAAAATGGTAAGAGGAACATACATATTGATAATTACCTTAAATGTAAATGGATTAAATGTTCCCACCAAAAGACATAGACTGGCTGAATGGATACAAAAACAAGACCCGTATATATACTGTCCACAAGAGACCCACTTCAGACCTAGGGACACATACAGACTGAAAGTGAGGGGATGGAAAAAGATATTCCATGCAAATGGAAATCAAAAGAAAGCTGGAGTAGCAGTTCTCATATCAGACACAGTAGACTTTAAACCAAAGAGTATTACAAGAGGCAAAGAAGGACACTACATAATGATCAAGGCATCAATCCAAGAAGAAGATATAACAATTGTAAATATTTATGCACCCAACATAGGAGAACCTCAGTACACAAGGCCAACGCTAACAACCGTAAAAGGGGAAATTGACAGTAACACAATCATATTAGGGGACTTCAACACGCCAGTTGCACCAATGGACAGATCATCCAAAAAGAAAATAAATAAGGAAACACAAGCTTTAAATGATACATTACAAAAGATGGACTTAGTTGATATTTATAGGAAATTCCATCCAAAAACATCAGAATACACTTTCTTCTCAAGTGTGCATGGAACATTCTCCAGTATAGATAATATCGCGGGTCACAAATTAAGCCTTGGTAAATTTAAGAAAATTGAAATCATATCAAGTATCTTTTCCGACCACAATGCTATGAGACTAGATATCAATTACAGGAAAATATCTGTAAGAAATACAAACACATGGAGGGTAAACAATACACTAATAACAAAGAGATCACTGAAGAAATCAAAGAGAAAATCAAAAAATACCTAGAAACAAATGACGATGAAAGCACAACAACCCAAAACCTATGGGATGCAGCAAAAGCAGTTCTAAGAGGGAAGTTTACAGCAATACAATCCCACCTCAAGAAACAAGAGACATCTCAAATACACAGCCTAACCTTACACTTAAAGCAGTTACAGAAAGAAGAAGAAAAAAAACCCCAACGTTAGCAGAAAGAAAGAAATAGCGATCAGATCAGAAATAAATGAAAAAGAAATGAAGGAAACAATAGCAAAGATCAAGAAAACTAAAAGCTGGTTGTTTGAGAAGATAAAATTGATAAGCCATTAGACAGAATCATTAAGAAAAAAAGGAAGAAGACAAATCAGTAGAATTAGAAATGAAAAAGGAGAAGTAACAACTGACACTGCAGAAATACAAAGGATCATGAGAGATTACTGCAAGCAACTATTTGCCAATAAAATGGATAACCTGGAAGAAATGGACAATTCTTAGAAAAGCACAACCTTCCCAGACTGAACCAGGAAGAAATAGAAAATATAAATAGACCAATCACAAGCACTGAAATTGAAACTGTGATTAAAAATCTTCCAACAAACAAAAGTCCAGGACCAGAAGCCTTCACAGGTGAATTCTATCAAACATTTAGAGAAGGGTAACACTTATCCTTCTCAAACTGTTCCAAAATATAGCAGAGGGAGGAACACTCCCAAAGTCATTTTATGAGGCCACCATCACCCTGATACCAAAACCAGACAAAGATGTCACAAAGAAAACTACAGGCCAATATCACTGATGAACGTAGATGCAAAAACCTCAACAAAATTCTAGCAGAGTCCAACAGCACACTAAAAGGATCATACACCATGATCAAGTGGGGTTTATCCTGGGAATGCAAGGATTCTTCAATATATGCAAGTCAATCAGTGTGATACACCATATTAACAAATTGAATGAGAAAAACCTTATAATCATCTCAATAGATGCAGAAAAAGCTTTTGAAAAAATTCAACACCTATTTATGATAAAAATCCTCCAGAAAGTAGGCATAGAGGGAACTTACCTCAGCATAATAAAGGCCATATATGACAAACCCACAACCAACATTTTTCTCAATTGTGAAAAACTGAGACCATTTCTTCTACGATGAGAAGAAGACAAGGTTGTCCACTCTCACCACTATTATTCAACATAGTTTTGGAAGTTTTAGGCACAGCAATCAGAGAAGAAAAAGAAATAAAAGGAATCCATATCGGAAAAGAAGAAGTAAAGCCGTCACTGTTTGTAGATGACATGATACTATACATAGAGAATCCTAAAGATGCTACTAGAAAAGTACTAGAGCTAATCAACGAATTTCGTAAAGTAGCAGTATACAAAATTAATGCACAGAAATCTCTTGCATTCCTATACACTAATGATGAAAAATCTGAAAGAGAAATTAAGGAAACACTCCTATTTACCATTGCAACAAAAAATAAAATATCTAGGAATAAACCTACCTAAGGAGACAAAAGACCTCTATGCAGAAAACTATAAGACACTGATGAAAGAAATTAAAGATGATACAAACAGATGGAGAGATATACCATGTTCTTGGACTGGAAGAATCAACATTGTGAAAATGACTATACTACCCAAAGCAATCTACAGATTCAGTGTAATCCCTATCAAACTACCAATGGCATTTTTCAAAGAAGTAGAACAAAAAATTTCACAATATGTTTGGAAACAGAAAAGACCTGAATAGCCAAAGCAATCTTGAGAAAGAAAAACGGAGCTGGAGGAATCAGGCTCCTGCACTTCAGACTATACTACAAAGCGACAGTAATCAAGACAGTATGGTACTGGCAGAAAAACAGAAATATAGATCAATGGAACAGGAGAGAAAGCCCAGAGATAAACCCATGCACCTATGGCCACCTTATTTTTGATAAAGGAGGCAAGAATATACAATGGAGAAGAGACAGCTCTTCCATAAGTGGTGCTGGGAAGACTCGACAGCTACATGTAAAAGAATGAAATTAAAACACTCCCTAACACCATACATGAAAATAAACTGAAAATGGATTAAAGACCTAAATGCAAGGCCAGATGCTGTAAAACTCTTAGAGGAAGACATAGGCAGAACAGTCTATGACATAAATCACAGTAAGATCCTTTTTGACCCACCTTGGAGAGAAATGGAAATAACAGAATAAACAAATGGGACCTAATGAAATGTAAGAGCTTTTGCACAGCAAAGGAAACCATAAACAAGTTGAAAAGACAATCCTTAGAATAGGAGAAAATATTTGCTAACGAAGCAACTGACAAAGGATTAACTTGCAAAGTTTACAAGCAGCTCATGCAGCTCAATATCAAAAAAACAAACAACCCAATCCAAAAATGGGCAGAAGACCTAAATAGACATTTCTCCGAAGAAGATATACAGATTGCCAACAAACCCATGAAAGGATGCTCAACATAACTAATCATTAGAGAATTGCAAATCAAAACTACAATGAGGTATCACCTCACACCAGTCAGAATGCCCATTATCAAAAAATATACAAACAGTAAATGCAGGAGAGGGTGTGGAGAAAAGGGAACACTCTTGCACTGTTGGTGGGAATGTAAATTGATACAGCCACTATAGAGAGCAGTATGGAGGTTCCTTAAAAAAGTAAAAATAGAACTACCATATGACCTAGCAGTCCCACTACTGGGCATATAGCCTGAGAAAACCATAATTCAAAAAGAGTCATGTACCACAATGTTCATTTCAGCTCTATTTACAATAGCCAGGACGTGGAAGCAACCTAAGTGTCCATCGACAGATGAATGGATAAAGAAGATGTGGCGCATATATACAATGCAATATTACTCAACCATAAAAAGAAATGAAATTGAGTTATTTGTAGTGAGGTGGATGGAACTAGAGTCTGTCATACAGAGTGAAGTATGTCAGAAAGAGGAAAACAAATACTGTATGCTAACACATATATATGGAATCTAAAAAAAAAAAAGTTCTTAAGAACCTAGGGGCAGGACAGGAATAAAGACGCAGAGGTAGAGAATGGACTTGAGGACACAGGGATGGGGAAGGGTAAGCTGGGATGAAGTGGGAGAGTGGCATGGACATATATACACTACCAAATGTAAAATAGCTAGTGGGCAGCAGCTGCATAGCACAGGCAGATCAGCTCTGTGCTTTGTGACCACCTAGAGGGGTGGAATAGGGAGGGTGGGAGCAATATGAGGTGGGGGATATGGGGATATATGTATATGTATAGCTGATTCACCTTTTTATAAAGTGGAAAAGAATATACCATTGTAAAGCAATTATACTCCAAAAAAGATGTTTAAAAAAAAAAAACCAAGATAAAAGAAAGTCCACTCTTTACAGTAGTTGTCACATTTGTCGCTAATAATTGTTATTTAGGTTAAGTCACTTGCATAAGAAACGTGTTGCCTCACTTGGAGAGTGCTTACTAGATTTCACAAGCCTTGTATGCCTTTTCCGAAACTTGGGTCAAGGGAGAGCTCACATCTAATAGACTTTTTGAGTACTCCAGAATGGAAAACATTGTTTTTTCTTTAAGGATAGCAACCCCAAATTAACTCTCACCTATCTACAGGAATGGAAGGGCCTTAGTAAGACCACTTATAAGGTGTTTGTGGGGCATATTGAGAAAGTATATGATCTGTCAAAAGCGTCGTCTTAGAATAGCGATGATTTTTAACTTTGACCATGCATTGGCATCACTTAGAGAGCTTTGGACAAATGGTTATATCTGGACCTTACCCCAGACGAATTAAATGAAAATCTCTACCAGTAGTGTAGCCAAGGCATTAAGGCATTGTTAAAAAAGCAACAAAACCACAAACTCTTCAGGTGATTTTAATGGGCACCCAAGGTTGAGAACTACTGTCTTAGAATCTGCCAGTCATCATTTTCTGGTCCCCAAAGAAAAAATGTTGGCGTCTATATGGAATAAAGGATGCCCCTCCCACTTCCTACTCATTAGAGAACAGCTATTCCTCTATTTCTTTTTCAGAGCAGTAGCGGAATTATCCAAGAGTCACTTGTGTGTCTTATTGATTGCTGTATTCTATCTTTAAAAAACGTCATCCAGTTGAACTTTGCATAAATAAATAATGAAGTTAGTTGTGTTCAAACTAATCCTGCAAACATTCATTGACTAAGCATGGCAATGCATGTTTTGGAGAATGCGGGCCACCGATCTTGAAATAGGCTCTCAAAACATAGTACAGATAGAGTTGAGAGTAAACTCTAAGATATAAATATTTTGATCTCCATAGATTTTCTTTAGTACCTTCAGTCTCTAGAGAGTTGAAGTGGAAGAACCATGACCTACACACGTGAATTAGACAGAGGCTAACACATGGCACATAAAGGCTCAGAGTGGCTTTCAGCTGTGATCCCAGATACTAAGTACTACAAGTGCACTGGAATTTCCAAACCTTGGTGAACTGGATTTAGAGAGAAAATCAAATCATTCATATCATTTGTTTGTATACTATAAATATAAAAAATTATTTAGTTTAGGAGTTACAAACTGACACTGTCTTTCATTTGGCCAGCTTAATATTTTAAACCTTAAGCCAGTGGTATTCTTTGTGTGTCAGGGTACTATGAAACAAGATCAAAACAAGATTTGATGATATTCTTCAGACTCTTTTGGTCAAAGTAGTCTTATGGGAAACAGGTCTTCCTAACACATTTTTCTCTTAGCAGACATCTCACTCTACATCTCCTGTCCAAAACTAGCAGATGAATTTCTTAAGACCCAGACAAATTGATCACGAATAGATATTTGAGGGTGTGAGGTAACAGACAAAAATACATTGAACTCTGCCCCCAGTTCCTGGCACAGAGCTCCTGAAACCCTTGTAAATTCCTTAGTGATAAGAGCACTAGGAACATCTTTTACTCTAATGAGGTGACCCTGGGTGGGCTCCTGGAGGGCTCTTGGATGATGGCTGGTCACCAGAAAGATTGAGGCATGATTAGAAGCTTGGATTTTCAGCCCTTCCTTCCCCTACCCCAACTTCTCTAGAGAGGGGAGAAGGGTCGGAAATAGTCATGGTTAATAATTGACCATGACTACATGAGGAAGTCTCCATGAAATCCCAATAGTAGGGGCTCAGTGAGCTTCCAGTTCAGTGAAAACTTCCATGTAAGGGGAGGGTGATGGACCCGCAACTCCACAGGTACAGCAGCTCTTGCACTTGTAACCCTTCCAGACCTTGTCCTGTGTATCTCATCTGGCTCTTCATCTGGATCTTTTATCATATCCTTTAATAACTGGTTAATGTGTTACCCTAAGTTCTATGAGCCACTCTAGCAACTTAAACCCAAGGAGAGGGTTGTGGGAACTTCTAATTTGTAGCCAAGTTGGACAAAAGTTGTGGGTAATCTGGGGACCTACTTCTTGTGATTGGCATCTGAAGTAGGGTGCAGCAGTCTTGTGGGACTGAGCCCTTAGCCTGTGGGATTTGAAACTATTTCCAGGTAGATAGTGTCAGAATTGATTTAAACTGTAGGACACACAGCTAGTGTCATTGAGAATTGCTTAGTGAGGGAAACCCCCCCACACATTTGATGACCAGAAGTGTCAGAAGTGTTCTGTGTAAATAGTAAAGGATACACACAGGACAACTGTAGGTTTTTTCGAGAGGGTATGTTTTACCATCTTGTACACCCAAATAGTACTTGTCTCCTCATTTAGGTTATAAGTCCCAAGTAGAGAAGAACCACTTACACTTCTTTTATACTTCCCACATTATATGCAGTACAGTATTAGACATATCATGGTTGTTAAACATATCCAGGAGGATTCCTGGTGCTATTGGAAGACATGTATAGGAGTGTGTGTGTCTGTGTGTTACACATGTGGTGTATATGCACATGATATATATGTGTATATAAAGGAAGGAATTGAGGGGAAGAACTGAAGGGCATTCTTAGCATTTTATGGGTGTGATAATTTTCCTTGCCCTTGCCAATAGAGTATGTCAAGTGCAGAAACAGAACCATTTTAAACAAATATCACAGATAAAAGAGTATGGATGTTCTCACTGCATCAGATGCCCTAACTTCATATACTGACTGCCAGATGGGAGGTGAGTGCCTCAAACTAACATCTGGTAATAAATATTAAAGAATGAAAACAAAAGTTAGTGAAAGCATTTTTTTTCTTCTTGCTTTAGGCCTTGCTTCAAACTAATTTCACTGTCCTCTGTAGCTTCTTATGATGTAGAATTTTATTTTCTGGGGAATTGCAGACTCTCTCTCGAAGAGCATATTAAATGATTATTCTTATCACTGAAGGCTGCTCTTTGACAGGTATGCTCAGAGGCTAAAGATAAACACCTTTCCCTGGAGGAAATGAGAAATAAGGAGAAAGAGTTCAAGATATAATTCTAATGTGTTGCAGTCCAGATATACTAGGAAAAGGTGATGAATAATTCAGGAGAAAATAAAGTACAAATTTGGAACCTTTTGTGAGCATACTAGCAATCTTAGAAAAAGAGATAAGTAGACTTGGAGAGGAATGTAGTTAGATCATTGGGTGTTGACTTAGAATTTGGTATTATTTTGTCTGAGTAGTTGGTCTGGTTCCGGTCTAGGCTGGGCATGGCTGAAGAGTGGAAACATGGACCAGATCTAGCATACTGCAAAGCACATCTCTTCCCTTGTGCAATAATAGGGAGATCTATGATTTCTGTTTCTGTCTTTGTTATGGTGGCATTCACCTAGATAACTCTGGAATCCTTTGGTGAGATCATATCACCCACTCCCAGAGCTGTCTAAAACCTGACAGAAAAATTTAGGGTTGAAAAGATAATGACCTCATGACCCCAATCTCAGAGTTTAATTCTTTTTGTTCAGGTAGTGCTTTAACGTTCTGGTTTCTAATCAGAAGGGTTGCTCTTCTAAGCCTGTGAGACTGGCATGGTTCTTTTTGTCTTAGCTTAGCCCTGGAGTGGAAAACCAACCTACCTGAGAGATCCTACTGGTCTTCATCAAACTCCTGCTATGTAGCTCTGTTCTAAGTCATATACTGCCCCTCCCAGCCAGAACTGTCCCATCTCTACCTATAATATATTTCTTTTCTTCACCTTCCTCCTCAAATTCAGTGCTCAGTGCTCTGTGAGAATCTCAGATTGCTTCCATTCTCCTGGATTCTTCTCCATTCAGATGGCTTGGGACTTCCCCTCTTCCCATATCATCATTAGGGCAGGTTGGAATCATTATGAGGTTGGCTGGGAACTCAGTGATTCAGAAAGTTTAAGGCCTGGAGGCTTTCTGGCTGTCTTCTTGAATTCTAGCTTCTAGTAGCCAACTGGAAATTTGACTTCAGATGCCTTGCTTAAGATGGCTTCAGAAATCATTATCATTCAAATTCATATTTCAGCTATCATAAAATGGCAACTTGGACAGAATTATTCTCCCAGAACACCACTGTCATGTAATCATGTACCAAAATTGTTTGCTGTTAATGAAAATTTAAAGTGACTCATAAACATTCTGAAAGTCTTTCTAGTAACTCTTTCCTATATGGAATATATCCTTCTAAAGTTGGGACAGAAGGTTATACATGCAAGGATGAGCGAACAGGCTGTCATCCTCTGTTAAATCACAGTGAGAGAGAAAAGATATTTTAAAGAGAATAAAAGGGAAAATTAAAATTTAAAGAACCAGTAAAAATAAATGTGGTCTCCTTTGTGTCTTAGAGGAATATGTATCTTGTTGCTACAGGGAAACACCCTCTTGCTATTCTGATTTTAGAGAAGCCCTCCACTTTCTGATGGGTTGTGCTCTGAAAGTTCATTTGTAACTTGAATTTTGATGTTTGGTGAATATAACAGTATTATAAATAACAATGAGGTCCCCTGGCCTATCCACATGAGTTCATTGAATTCACAGAGTAGCTGAAATATTGTGTATTTGCAACATATAAAAATCTTCATGCAGGGCTTCCCTGGTGGCGCAGTGGTTGGGAGTCCGCCTGCCGATGCAGGGGACGCGGGTTCATGCCCCAGTCTGGGAGGATCCCACGTGCTGTGGAGCGGCTGGGCCCGTGAGCCATGGCCCCTGGGCCTGCGTGTCCGGAGCCTGTGCTCCACAATGGGAGAGGCCACGACGGTGAGAGGCTCGCGTACCGCAAAAAAGGAAAAAAAAAAAATTCATGCATTTTGAGAAGAGTAAATTTAATTAAAACCAAACTGGGAAATAGGTGTAGACTTTTTAGAAATTCTAAAAAAAACTTAGAAGTGTATTCAGGGAGCTTAGAAGTCAAAGATACTTTTCTTATTTTTATAGTTATCACATGACTTCCCTTTTCTTTGATTCAGGTATTTCTCCACTTCTACTTTTATTTTTATAAGATATGATTAAGACCATTTCTTATTTTTGTCTTGGTTTGGAAGAATGTGAGGGAAGAGAGGAGATAAAGAATTGGAAGAGAGATTTTCTGTGGTAACTTTAAGGTGTTGGGAAGAAAAAAAAGATGATTTAAAGAATAAGACAGATATATAAGAAAAGGAATTTTTGAGATGGCCTTATCTAGATTGACAAGAGGAATGCAAAAAACTATTTTGGCTATATTGGTATTGCTTTGCACGGTTCTGATATGCATAGATTACAGTTACCATAGCTGGTATTAAGTAAGACCAGTCCTGAAAATATGGTTCAAATTCCAGTTAATCACATTAACTACCATATTAACTGTGAATAATTGCATGTGGAACAAACTTTGCTGGTAGCACAAATCACTAAGCGAATAAGAGATGCGCATCATGGTCAGTGGCCAATTATTCACCTCTTCCAGAGTCTATGGTGATTGGTCCCTGACCATCTATTATTTAGTTTGTGCACAGACAGCAAGGTGTATAGGTGTGTTGCATCCTTCATCTTTGTCTCCCAGTGATGAATCCGCATGCCTTTTGACAAAAATGGATAATCCAAAGAGAGAAGTGGGCAATAAAGATGAAAGTGCAGTAAAGAAAAAAAGTGATAATGCTGGAAGAGAGGTTCAGATTGAACATAAATGGAGTTATAGATCAAAGAGCTGACCTTGGGAGTGTTGGCATTGCCACCATTTGAGAGCACTTATGAAGCCAGAGAAACTGAGTGGCCAACTTATTGATTTAAAGTGGTTGTGATAAAAAGGATGAAGATATCCTAGAGGAAGTGATACCAGTAAAAACTCTCAAATTAAAGGAACTCTCAGAGATATTTCATAACATCGAAAGTGCAAAGGGTAAAATATTGGAAATTGATCCAAACTTTGAAAGATATATGACAATTTACCAAGATATAAAAAAGAAGCTCACTCTGTTTTGTAGGTTAGATCATGAGAAGAAGGGAAGCACTGCTCTAGGAGCTCTTGATAATTTTCTTGCAAAAAAATAAAAGGCTTTGTCAATCCCAATCTTCCAATTTATCCTCCCCCCTTTCCTCCTTGGTAACTGTAAATTTGTTTTCTACATCTGTGATTCTATTTCTGTGTTGTAAATAGATTCATTTGTACCATTGTTTTTAGATTCCACATATAAGCGATATCATATGATATTTGTCTTTGTCTGACTTACTGTATATAAAATACATAACTAATAAGAAGCTACTGTGTAGCACAGGGAACTCTACTCATACTATGTAATGACCTATATGGGAATAGAATCTAAAAAGAGTAGATATATGTATATGTATAATTGATTCAATTTGCTGTACAGCAGAAACTAACACAACATTGTAAATCAATAAATATACTCCAATAAAAATTAATTAAAAAAAATACAATGCTTTAAAAAAATACAGTGCTTTAATTCTCAATGTCTCTAAGTTGATTTCTAAATTACACGGTACTAAATATATATTATTTTTACTACTTTTCATCACTTGATATATTTATAATTGATAGTAATAAGGCTTTTAATATTTTGACAAAAATTTTTAAGGATTGAAGAACAATTACAGTTTTCACTATTAAATATTAAAGATCACTCTGCACAGTATCAGCTTCACAGTCACTTTTATGGTCCTGGGCTACCATGCAAAGAGAGGACTGACTGCATTCTCATTAGGAAAAAGTGACATTGAGTCAGATCTTTTACTATGCAGAAATGACATGGACATATTGGTCCAAGACAGTTTGATTGGTAATACTGAGTAATGTGGAACCCTTGCCCACAGGACATATGCAAATTAAAGTCTTGGAATTTGACTCTACCCTGAACCACCATAAATAACATTCTACCTGAAACTAAGTTCTTAATGGCTTAGAATCACAGACACTTAGATTGGGGAAGATTATTTGGTGGCAGTTTACAGATAATGAATGAAACAGGCTCACACAGGTTTCAAGTGAAGTGACTCATTCAAGATCACATAGCTAGTTAGCAACAGAGTGTTAATAAGAACTGAGATCTCTTGACCTCTGGTCTACACCCTTGTTCACTGAAGGAGAAACAGAGTCCATTCTTTATGAGGCCACTATGGAAGGTGTTAGGTGTCTCCCGTTCATGTAGCCATGTAGATGGCTCCTGTTGACATAAATAGTGGCTGGATTGAAAATGAAAACTCCCAGTGAATTCCTCTGTTTCCTTTTAATGCTTTAGTTTAGGTTTTGTTTTTTTTTTCCTACCAGCCTATTAGAATGCCTCAGAAGAGCATCTGAAGTAAGCCTAGATTTCCCTTGACATTGTTAAATCAAGATCTTTTTCAAAGTAATTTCTTGAAAGCTATGTACGTTGTCCCACTAGATAAATACCTGCTGATAACTATTCTGTTCACCCACTAATTCCTGAGCTTTTCTTTCCTTGATTGCCTATTTTGTGTAATTTAACATTTTGGTGTCATATTTGTCTTAACTTTTCACTTTTGTTTTCTTCTCACCGCAAGCAGATAGACAAGGAAGAATGATTTGAGAATCTTTCTTCCTTGAAATTGTCCTTTTTTTGTTTCTCTTTGGAAATTAAATAATTTGAAGTGAATAGAGGCGTGAATAAGGGTTGCTAATCCAGATTGAGAGTTTGACTATTGAAATTCAGTGCCAGACCACGTGTTGAAATTTCTCATGAATTCAATAATACAGTTCAACAAACACATATTATATTACCCTATTTTGTTCTTTACAGTGTACATCACTAACTGAAGTTGTTACTTATAATGGCTCTTTACTAGCCATTTTTTTCTTTACTAATATGTAAGCTCTGGCCTTGTCTGTCTTGTTCACATGATCCTAGATTGGTGCCTAGGACATAGTAAAGCATTCAAAAATATTTATTGAATAATTATGAGATAATACCAATATAAATAAATAATAATAACAAATGAGTTAAATGCTAGGGACTGTGACATGTATTGAGGGTACAGTGATGAATGAAACACAGTTCTTGAACTAAAAGAGCCCCAATCAAGCCAGAATTTGGAGGCACTCATGAAAGGAAATATACTGCAATGCAGTAAACAAGAAAAACAGAGTTGCATGTTAAAGGAACAAAGAAAGTACAGTGGAGAGAGGGCAGCTCAGATCAGGTGTGAACTTCATTTTAAAGGAGGGCCAGGGGCTCACTCAGCAGACAAGGGGGAGGAAAGAGGAAAGGAAATTCCTGCGAAAGGAAACAAGCAAGGGTAAAGAAACAAAAAAGAACAAGATGTTTCTACAGAATTACCATTGCCTTGTGGTATTGCTGAACATAAAGTGGGAAGTGGAAAATGGCAACAAATGCCACCAAAGTAAAAGCAGGGTCAGGCCAGGAAAAAGCAAGTCACAACGTCAGCTAATAATTTCCCAGTTTCTTCTCAAAAAGTGTTCAGCAAGTACATGGTTGTAACGAGGTAAAAGGCATGGATTTGCCTCAACAGTTTAGTTGGGGAGACCCGAGATGAAGCTAAAAAATATAAATAACAGTGCAAATGAGCATATTCAAAGTATCAAAGGGTCTTATCTTCACACTTTGCATAGTCTGTTCTCTCTGTTTGACTGCTGGTATTTCCCTGCCTGGTCTATCTAGATAGGCTAAATAATCCATTTATTTACTCCAGTACTGCCCTGTTCCTCTCTACTTACCATAGCACTCTTTATGCTCTGATGCCAGTAATATTCTCATGCATGCCTTGTTCAGACCTGAGATGTCTTCCTGGAAGAGTCACCTAAGTGCCTCTGCTGTATGGGTTCTTATAACATAATCCCTAAGGACCACATTGTCAGTATTGTATGAGAGCAATTGTTTTTTGGTTTTTTGTTATTTTCAAATTCCCTAAAAAAATAATGTGTTCTAGACATGTTTTCTTTCACCTATTAAACGTATGGTCAGTTCTTCTAGGTCATGGATGCATTTCTGATGGATTTCACAATGTCAGTGTATCACCAAACCCCCTCTCCCTGCTACTCTTTAGCCTCAATTCTCTGGACTATTTCCTAGAAAGTACTTCCTTGAAGCGTCTCCACTGGGACATTTTTCTGTGTGTGTGTGTTTATGTATGTGTGTGTGTTTATGTGTGTGTGTGTACATGTGTGGTTGACTTGGTGCTATCACTTGTACAACATTGTCAACCATTAGGGGTCAAAATTGTGCTATATTGCATAATGCAAATGGTAAAAAGAGAAGTGTCAGTGGAGTGAACAACACACTGCAAAATAAACTCACTGGGGAGAACAAAGTAGAGTTCTCGTTGGCTGAGAGCAGAGACAGTGTGGTTTGCTAATGCTCATTGGCCTCTAATGGTGCAGTTTGTTCTGTTTCCCTAGTTCTCATTGGCTGAGAATATTTAGTTATACTTGTGTATGATAACACTACATATAAAAAATGGTTTGTGATAGTCTACTCAATATCCACTCTCTCTTTTTATTATAGAAAAATAACTGAGCTAAATTCTGTTAGGCATTAAGCTGGATATCTCATATATTAGTTTCCCATGGCTGTTATAACAAATTTTTACAGAGTGGCTTAAAATAACACAGATTCATTATCTTAAAGTTCTAGAGGACAGAAGCGCAAGATAGGTCTCACACAACTAAAACTAAAATCAGGGCTGCATTCTTTGGAGGCTCTCAGGGAAACCATTTCCTTGACTTTTCCAGTTTCTAGATGCTGCTTTCATTCATCAGCTCATGGCCCCTTCTTCAAACCCAGTATTGCCGCATCTTCCAATCTCTCTCTGGCTCTCACCTCCTCTTCTGCCTCTGTCTTCCACTTTAAAGGACATTTGTGATTGCATTGGGTCCATTTGCATCATCGAAGGTAATCTCTTTAAGGTCAGCTTATTAGCAATCCTAACTCCACCTGCAACCTCATTTCCCTCTCGCCATGTAACATACGCAGTCATAGGTTCTGGGGATTGAGATATGGACATCTTCAGTGGGGGGCATTTTTCTGTTTACTGTACCTGATTACTTAACTGTCTCTCCAATAGAAAGTGACTCTGAGAACCATGGCTTCCCTGTTCAGTATCTCTCACTTGCTTTCTCTTTCAGTAGATACCAAGAGGTCATCAGCAGGAATTTAGAGAAAGCTATCCCTCAGAATATGTATTGTCCGGAGGAAGGCATCTTTGAGGGAATGAAGTTTTATTTGGGTCCTGAGGATGAATATTATTTTTATAGAAACAGAACAGAGTTGTGGACTATCTAAGGAAGGAGTACAGAGGGAGAAGAGGTGCAGAAGAAGGAATGTAAACAGCCTGTTTATAGAACTATGGGCAGATTAATGACAGAAATTTGTTTTCCTAGGTACCAGGGCTCCCAGTAAAGCAGCAATGTTGTAGGATGTAAATGACATTTGTAATTACATTGCTATTTCTTCTTCATGGCTGATTGAGCTGCAATACTGTTGGGGTTATAGAAGACGCTAGGGAGTGAAGCAAACTCTGACTCAACAACTGAGCCTTATAAGTCCCTTATTTTACTGGGGTATATGGTGGGTGGGGAAAAGCAAATTCGGGGAAGGTTTATCCTTAGCCAAGGACTCAACAAAAAGTCTAAACATTGGCATTTTTTAGTTAAAGTTCTCTCCTTTTCCCAAGTTTCCAGAACAGTCACCAGATTAACATTCATTTCCATAGCCAACAAATCTGTGATCAATGGGGCACATGTGACACGAAGCCTGATGCAGGCCTGTGGCACTGAGGTGGAGACTGCTGATCAGATACCCCTGCATTTGCTGAAGGAAGAGACAGAGCCTTTCTTTTGAGTAAGAACCCAGGGAATCAGTTGACATCTAATTACAGAAGACCCATTCCTGCTTCTACTTCCTTTTTCTCACGTCTCAACTAGATTATTGCAATCGTTTTATGGCATCTTCCCCTGCCTTTGTGCTCATTCATTTTGTAGTAGCCAGAGCAATCTTTCAATACTTTATTTTTGGGCTTCCCTGGTGGCCCAGTGGTTGAGAATCCGCCTGCCAATGCAGGGGACATGGGTTCGAGCCGTGGTCTGGGAAGATTGAGCTGTGGTCTGGGAAGATCCCACATGCTGTGGAGCAGCTAAGCCCCTGCGCCACAACTACTGAGCCTGTAAGCCACAACTACTGAAAAAAAATTAAGTATTTATTTTTTTAAAAAATAAATTATTTATTTATGGCTGTGTTGGGTCTTTGTTGCTGCATGTGGGCTTCTCATTGCGGTGGCTTCTCTTGTTGTGGAGCACGAGCTCTAGGTGTGCGGGCTTCAGTAGTTGTGGCTTGTGGGCTCAGTAGTTGTGGCTCGCGGGCTCTAGAGTGCAGGCTCAGTAGTTGTGGCCCACAGGCTTAGTTGCTCCACGGCGTGTGGGATCTTCCAGGACCAGGGATAGAACCCGTGTCCCCTGCATTGGCAGGCAGATTCTTAACCATTGGGCCACCAGGGAAGTCCTTCTTTCAATATTTAAATAGGATTATTTCACACTTCATCTTAATACCATTCAAGGGCCCCCCTCTATCCTTAGGATAAAGTATAAATTCTTTAGTAGTTCCTTCCATGAATAACCACCTCCTTAGCCTCAACTCTTACTATTCCCACCATCGACCATCTACTTGCATATTCCACCAGCTGTTGAATACCACCATTCATTCAACAAATATCCATTGGTCATCTGCTTTGTGCCTTTGCCTGGGCTCCTGGAGTTAAATAAACTCGCCCAACAAATACCTATTCAGCATCTGCTATGTGCCTTTTCTTATGCTCCCCAGTGCTATAGAATACTTATGTCCTGCCATTGCTCTGATGAAGACCACTTCGGCCAGAGCCTTGGCTAGGGCCTGACTTAGCCAGAACATACTTTATCAGTGAACTGGGCACTTTCAGAGCATTATCTCTAGGACCAACCATGAAGGGGAGAAATAGCATCAGAAAAGCAGATGGCTTGTGTAATTATGTCTGGATCAGCATAACTTCTGCTTTTGATAATTCTGGCTATATTTCAGCCACTGAAGCCTGGTTCCAAGTTAGCCACATAATTCTGGATTAGATCTGTGGATCTGGCTTTTTTTTTTCCTACCTCAGATTTTGGATCCCTAAACATCTTTTTCTTTAATTTTCTTTTATGGGTCTGGTAGCTTCAACTTTTGGACACTCAAAACACAGACTATGTGATGCTATCCTAGTTTTTGAACAATAAGAGTAATTCCCCTGTGACTTCAATGTGATATTCTGACACTGTCCTTTTTTAAACAGAGAGAAATATGAGACATACTGCTCACCTTGTCCTATCTGAGCTCCATAAGTACCTATCTGAGCTCCATAAGTACACAAAGGGGTTTTCAGAAGCTCCATCAGTTTGAGCTGGGTAGGACATATTAATTGGGTCATCTACATTATTCTGATAGTTTGTCTTGGTTTCCATCTTTTGAGATGGATTTCACTGCAATTTTTGTAATCTTCCTTTGCTTACTCATTAATCCAAAGTCTCTAGACTTAGCAATCCCTCAGTAGTTGTGAGTTCCCCCAGCATCTTTCTAGATCATCTGGTAATTGGCATGTGAGAAGGAAAATGTTAAGTTTAGAAGAACTTTCTTTCCCATTAGTCAGGTGCTGACTGAGCTGGCAGACTGGGTTCTTTCCATTGAGGACAGTCTTCCTTTAAGTGCAGTCAGGGTCCTGTCCATGGGGGATTTTTTGGTATAAGTGAGGGTGGGCAATCCTCTGTCAAATGAAATAAAGGGAATCACTCGAGCTTCTCTGGGCAGGTTTCCTCGAGGGTGGCTGGATTAAACCTATCCTCATCTAGGAACGAGATCAGTTCCTCCTCATGTGCTGAAGATATCTGTAGTAGATGTCTAATTTTTTATCTGTACACAACTCCCTTCCTCTGGGTAATAACAAGTTTGATACGAGTCACCTGCCACACAATTTAGATAAAGTAGATTAGGCATACTAAATTCAACATCCAATGCAGACATTCTCTGTGCCGTCCAAGAACATGTCATGACATTAAACACTACCTTCTGTCATTGACAGATGCTTGACTGGACCTCAGCGCAGGGACCTAGATTTTCTTAAGTACATGCATTGGGATTGACTTGCTCCAGCTGGGGCAGAATGAAGCTTGCAGTTGCTAGAAGTCAGCTAGTGATGGCAGACGGTAACAATACTGCTAACTGTGCCCTCGCTCAAATGGTCAGATAGAGTGATATATATAGCTATGGATTATGAAGATTGTTTTTGGTTATGGATAATTTAAAACATTTCCTAAAATTTTGAGGTAGACTTTTAGTCCAAGCCATGGCATTACAACTTTTATAAGTTTTCTTCCACCGGCAAATAATGGTTGATGTTCTCCCCAAAATGCTATAGTCTGCTAAGGCAAAGGCTACTTTATTGCTGAGTGCAGCTGAAGTTTTTGTCTGTGGACTCCCATATGGAGAATATTAGATAGCTTTTGCATAAATTTTCATTTTTCTTAATGGAGGTTGAATATGGGCCTTAGGGATCCCTGACAAATTAGGCATCATCTGTTTATACCCTTCTTCTGAATGGAACCCTTGGACTTGAGCTGTGTGGTTCTATAATGAGTTGCAGGTGCTGAGAGGGATTGGCATAGCTCTCCTTAATTGCTTGTCACATGGCTAACCTAATGAGGGGGGCATCGGTGCCAGGGAGATGCATTTCAAGCAGTAGCAGCTGGCAGTTTTCTCACCCATAAACTGAGGCCGTTCTTAGGCTTAGAAGTTGGGAGGTAAAATGATAAGGATTCCTCTCTTTCCTTATAAATAGTTATAAGAATCTTAGGGTCTGACTTAAGTTTGTGAATAAAATAACATGAATGATATATAAAATGAAAATAAGAACATAGACTGATATAAGAGACTCCTAGCTTATCCCCATTGGCTGTGTGCCCTTCACCAAGCTATTACACTTTCCTGAGTCGCAGTTTTTTCATTAATAGAATGGGGATTAAAAATATCTAACTTTAGGGCTTCCCTGGTGGCGCCGTGGTTGAGAGTTTGCCTGCCAACGCAGGGGACACGGGTTCGAGCCCTGGTCTGGGAGGATCCCACATGCCGCGGGGCAACTGGGCCCGTGAGCCACAACTACTGAGCCTGCGCATCTGGAGCCCATGCTCTGCAATGAGAGGCCGCGACAGTGAGAGGCCCGTGCACCGCGATGAAGAGTGGCCCCTGCTCGCTGCAACTAGAGAAATCCCTCGCACGGAAACAAAGACCCAACGCAGCCAAAAATAAATAAATAAATAAAATTTTAAAAAAATCTATAAGGTTGTTAGGGTTAGTGATAGCCTAAATCCCACACCACGTATAGTGGAGGACAGTGGTTCTCAAAGTATGGGTGTGGGTCCTGGACCAGCAGCATCAGTATCACTGGGAGCTTGCTAGAAAAGCAATTTTTAATTCTCCCTATTATCTCCCCAGACCTGTTGGAAAAAAAAAAACTCTGTGGCCCTGCAGTCTGGTTTAACAAGCTCTCCAGGTAATTCTGATGCAGCTGAAGTTAGAGAATTACTAGTGTAAACCTTCAAAAAATAATTGTAAAAATGAGGAAAAGGGAGCCAGGATTCAGAATGTTAACGTAAACACAGAAAGTTGGAAGTCAGAGTCTAATCTCTGAAAGGAGTGAGAAGAGTTGATGAGCAAGAAAAAAACAGGTAAAATATGTCCCAAATGGAGCAGTGGGATTCTAAGTACATAGTTGAGCGTCCTTGGTAGGACAGTCTCTTGAGACCCAGCTGGGATTACTGGTCAACCCATGAATACCATGTTCGCCTTGTTTACTCCTTAGCCAACACCTGACTTACTTTCCTTTCGTATCTCATTTCTCTCCAATCTAGCAAGCCTTCCGGAGTCTTTTTTTTCCCTCCAAATAAATAATATTTTGATTGAAATTTGAAGTATTTGGAATTTAAACATAAACTTTTACAATGAATTAAGTTTATAAAGGCCCCATTTAAAATAATGCAAAATGTTTTATATTGATAGAATTATGACATAACATCTCTGAAGGAGAGCAAGTGCTGTGAAATAATGATGTTTTACATATAGTCCCGTTTTTATGTTTGCAATGAGGACTCCAAATATATCTGACCTATGTAAGAGAAATTGTAACATGAACAACTTTTAATATTCATAACGATACATAAGTTTGACATAGCTTTTTACAGATTCCCACGTCTTCATATTTATTCACCCAATCCGACCTGTAGCCTCAGCAGATCAAAAAAGAGTGTGGGTTCAGCATTCATCGGTGTTTTGCGGATATGGCTTTATAAATGTGCAAAGTTGAGAGCACTGGCATTTGGGCCTCAGCTAAGACTATGGGGTATTATGGTCATCATAAGACCAGGGTCTGCAGCACCTGTGAGGAGCGGGGAGGAAGAGCGCCACCTGCCCAGGCTCAGTCTGAGTGTATTTCTTCTAGAGTCAGCTGGGGTGCCATCCACAACCTCCTGGAAATGCTTCAACCATGTAATTATACTCTGCCTCTCAAAATCACACTTCATCTTCCTAATTGAATAAGGCTGCATTTCATCACGCTCATTTTAGATACTGTCTCCTCACATTTCAAGAGTTTAAATAACAGGCATCCATCACAACTCTGAGAAGACGTATATGAGGAAGAGCAGCTTTCTGGAATTAGGTCCTGCCTCCGGAGGCATCTCCCAGTCAGCAATCAGGCTGAGACGCCCCACAAGGGGTCTGTCTCACTGCTTCCCCTATGCTCACAAACACAGTAACGAGCTTCTCCGACATATGCAATGTATGCAATCAAAACTTTGGCCTGCAGGGCAGCACCAGCCCATAGGAGCATGGCTTCCTGATTAGGAAAGTAGGAATTATTGGCCAGACTTTTTCAGCTTTATTTCAAAACCTCATTTAGTTCTTCAGCTGCTTTGAGCAATACTTGTGGAAGAAGAAACTCTATCATTTAGAAAAATGTTTAGTTGACGCTCATAATATTGCTTTTGGGTGTTATCCCTTCTCAGTTGCTATGGAAGGAAGACACAAAGGAAGTAAGAGATTTAGTTCCTCTCATCACTCATTCAGTTAATAACTCTGAGTACCTACAATGTACAAGACAATGTAGAGTATGGAACTATGGATCCTATCCTGAATCTGTCTTTAAGGAGCATGAAATATAATAATAGTAATAATAACGCTAGTCTGGTGGCAAGTCCTCCCTAGAACCACATCCTACAGCATGTACAGTCAATGCAGAGGTCATGATAAAATCACAGAAAATCAATGCAGAGGTCTAGAATCTCAAGTGGTATAGGGTCAGGGCAGAAGGCTCTAAAGGTGAAACTTAGGATAGAAGTGCTTCCACTGAACAGTGTGTATTACTGTTAGAATAGCTCCATTTTCTGTTTAAAAGACATTTCTAACTAAAATGCTTTAAAATAAATAAGAAAAAAAAGTCCCAAATTTTAGACGCACATCAATTGTAACTGCAGGGCAGCTGCATACAGTGTGGGAATTGTCCGTATACAGCTCCTGGACGCCCCATTCATATAGATTGTTATGTGTCCTGCAACGTACAACCTGTACAGATGTTTGTGGTAGCTATAGGTGAACCCTTCTGCAAAAAAAATACAAACAGACTTTCTTTGAAAAGATGGTTTATACCTCTTAATGAAACTATCCACAGTTTGGGATTTGTTTGCAGCCAAACCAGATTTTAGGCAATTTTTCCAAATATGATGCGACAAAATTTCTCTACTATCAATTTTTATGAAATGCCCTGGTCCTTACTTTTAGTTATAGTCAACCTCTCCATCTCTCCAGATAACCCAACTGGGAAAATTACTTCTCAGCTTTCCTCTCAGGGTCAATGCTCATGACCCTGAGCACTTCTTTTTTTTTTTTTTTGCCAAAACTTTTCTGTTTTATATGACATTCCCTTGTCACATTTCTCCCTGCTTGAAAATCGTAAAACTAGTTCATATTAGAGTACTGAAGATGTTAGTGTGCTTTATAAATACCCCAGATAATATACATGATTTGGACAAAGTGATCTTCTCCAAAAAGGACTTTAATTCTCCTATCCTCAGGTTGTGATTTTTTTTTTTCAAAAGCAATTTTCTGTCATAAGCTTTGTCTTCTGATCCTACATCCAAATTTGGAAGTTTCCATTCCTTACCCTTGGGGGCATTCTCCCCAGGAGCTCTCCTCAGTACATACTTCAGAGTTTAAGTAATCCCCCATCATAATCCTTTGGAACACAGCTTGAATGAAGGTGCCAGTTGGTAAAAGGAGACTCTTCTAGAACAGTTGGTGATCACTTTTGGAACTCCAAGTCCTGTGGAGTAGAAGGGAGAGGAGTAGAGGTGAAACTGAGGCACCCCAAGTCAAACGGGAGGGGTGTGACAAGTCACACAAATACAAGTTGCTTAAAGCATTCTTACGAGAGTAAAATCTAGAATTTCTCTTATGATTCCAATTTATACATGGAACTTTTCTGTCAGATGTGTGTGCACACTCTCAATGCACATAAATACTTATTTCCCAAGGAGACACGTTAGTTCTTTGTCTAAGCCCCTAAAGAGGAAAATAAATCTTTTTAAAGTGCCTGTAGTTTGCAATGCCACCTCTTTTTAGTGGAGTAAAATTTTAGTGGAGTTAGATTTTCACATTATTATGTAGAGAAGTAGAATTCCTATCCTACCTGGTTTCTAGAAAGTAGAGCCTCAGGAAAACGATTATAGAGGGAGTAGACCTATTATTTTATTAGAGAGTTTAATATCATGGGATGAGCAAGAGAGATAAAGGTGTGAGATAGGGCAGGAGGGTCCGCATTCTCTAGAATACCTTAGGGAGATAACAATCGTTAAATGCAACCAATGGCTTAATTCCAAAGAAGAAACTGGGTCTTAGGCTCATCCACTGGAGAGAAAAAAGAAAAAATGTATCTGCTGTTCCTGTATTCCACTTGTCAAAATTTACCTCACAGGGAGTTAATTTCCACATACTTTTGGATTGTGCATGTGCGGAGACTAGATGGGGTTCTGTGATGACTTTAATATTTATTTATTTGGCTGCATTAGGTCTTTGTTGTGGTGGGTGGACTTCTCTCCAGTTGTGCCGTGTGGGTTTTCTCTTCTCTAGTTGTGGTGCGGATTCCAGAGTGCGTGGGCTCTGTAGTTGCGGCACGTGGGCTCTCTAGTTGAGGCACGCGAGCTCAATAGTTGTGGCACGAGGGCTTAGTTGCCCGACCAGGGATTGAACCCGCGTCCCCTGCATTGAAAGGTGGATTCTTTACCACTGGACGACCAGGGAAGTCCCTATGATGACTTTAATAGGCAAACTTGGGATGGGAGGCAAGAGGGGCAAGAGGCAGGGCAGTGATGGCGGTGCTTACGTGAACTAGTGGAGCACAGATGTCAGTGAAGTGAGGAGAACCTAAAGTGGTCCACAAGAGGTATCTGATACAGTCTCTGAATTTCCCCTGCTTCTAAAGATTGGTCTCCTTGGACTTGAGACCAATTAGGAATTAATTTATTACTATACCGTGCATAATATATTTTTCCTTGCTCTCTCCCCTTCCTCCCAACCCTCCTTCCTTCTTTTTTTTCTTTGTGTAAAAGAATACATGTCAGTATTTTTACACACACACACACGAACAACCCAAATGGTACCAAATGCATTACATGAAAAGTATCCTCTAGCCAAGTTCTACTCCCAAAAGAACCTCTTTTAAAATATTTTTAAAGAAAAAAGAATTTATCAAATTAAAAAACAAATAGCACATTGTCATTGTTTAAAATTCAAACAGCAATGAATATGATAACGAAGAAAGTTAAAATATTACTTTGAATCCTGCCACAGAGAAATTACCATCATTAACATTAGGTGAATAGCTTTCTAGATAACAATATAATATACAATATAATATAATATGATATGATATGATATATAATATAGAGGTGGAGATAGGTAAATATACAGTTGAATAAGTGATAAAGTTTATTAAACAGGATAAGGCTTATTTTTAATTAAATTATTATATTTAGTTTCTCTCAATTTTTACAGAAGTAAAAGAAATAGAAATCCAGCCGAAAGGATAGCACAGATAAATATGAGGATTCTATAAATACTCAGATAAGTATTTTTTAACCATAAGAAATATATTTATTTTAAATATTGTAAGATCTCTCTCTGTATATAAAAATAAGAGAATGTGAAACCTAGTAAGAATTTGCAGTGATTATATTTTTTAAAACTTTAGGCTTAAATTTTATACTCTACCAATTAACTCTCTACTGTGAAAGATGACAAAATTAGCACTCTCACATTTTTTCACCTTTTTTTGTCTTTCTTCCCAGTTTTCATTGTTATATTATTATTTTTACAATTTCAAGGTTTATAACAATCATAGTCTGTTCAGTAACCATAATTCTCACGCTTATGTAATCTTACCTCTATATTTGCTTCTAGGAGTTACATTTTCTGAGTTCTGGCATGCTTAGAAACATCTGCTGTCTTTATGCTTATGGACAAAACAAGTTGGATAGGATATTCTTAAATCCCTTTTTTCCCCTCAGATCTCTGTAGACTCTGCTCCATGGTCTTCTGTATTGACTATTAAGCTAGCTAACTAAGGCTTCTTAAATCATCTTTTGATTGACTGGATTTGTTTGTGAAATGTCTTTTCTTTTTAAGGAGAGCTCTTGGACACCTTTACTGATCTCTTTGGTATCTGAGAATGTTATACTATTGGCTTTAAAGTTAAGGAACATCAGTGACTATTTTCCCCCCAAATTCAGTGCCTTTATCCTCACTTAAAGAGTAGCTTCAATCTTCCTGTTGCAATAATTATATAACTTTGTTTATTGATTCCCACATGCTTTGTGGTTATTACCTCCTTAATGACAATCTCATAATAATCCTGCATAGACCATGCTGTCATCCTCACTTCATTAATCAACAAGTTGATGTTAAGAGAGGTTAATAATTCCCAGGGTCACAGACAAGTAGTGGAGCCCAGCTGTGTATACAGTTTGTTTCCAGTGTCTCCCCTCTTTATTCCCTGCCGTACCGCCACCTTCTCCTAGATGTGGATGGTCTGGAGAGGAGCCAGGCATGAGGCAATGTGAGGCATGGTCAGCATGGTGGATGGAAAGGAAAGGAAAGATGATTTGTCTTCTAAATTCTATTACCAGACGTGTAAATAAAATAGTATTTCCAAGAATTGTCAAATCACAAGTAAATAATACTAGTGAAATTGGGGGATATTTCTTAGCCCTATGCCCTATGGAAGATTTCTTTTAAGGTTGACAGTTTCTTGGAATTCTCATGGCTGGCATAATGTACTTTGCTCTATAAAGTTACCATAAAAAATGTCTTCTGTTTAGGAAAATTAAAGGCATTGCATCAAGATCCATACCCTCATGTCAGCTTCATTATCTTGAGTCATATTTAAAAGCTGTAATATTTGATATCCATTGTTATGAACTCTCCTTTGGGACTAGTATTTAAAATATTCCTTAAACCTAATCAATTCATATGATTCTACACTCGACCAAACTCAGTCACCTTCAGTCAAATGGTGAAGTGGTGAGCATATATGAGCAGAGTTCAGAAAAGCTAGAACAGTGACCATATTTACATGTATAAAATCTGATAAGAAAGAATGGTTTGTATATCACAAGTGAAATACACAGCCCTGGTAGATTGGGGCCAGTTTCATCACTGATGGCCTCAGGGAAAAGTAGAGATATTAAATTACATGATGTGCAAAACCCAAAAGGATTTTTGGGTTTTCTCACTCAATATATTTAGAAAGCGCTGCCTGGGTCTTCAGGATGAACTTGAGGGCAGCCTGACAGTGATGAATATGCTTTTCTCTGCCCTCTGTGATCTACCAGGGCACTTACCCTCTCTGTTACCCCTTAGCACCTTGTCAATGGGTGGCATTAATTCTTTAATAGATTAATTTCTTACTTATTAACATCCACTACTATATGTTAGCTCTGGAGGGGACCATAGTCCATCTTGTATACTTCTTGGCACATAATAGGCATTCAATAAATATTTGTTAAGTATTGTATTTCCTGTAAGTCTTGTCTTCTGAACTAAAATATAAACTATCAGAGGACAGAGTTCAAAGTTTATACTCTGAATGGTCCATTGGACCCAATAATGCTGAGCAGAAAGCAGGATCTCAATGATGATTTGTTATATTGAGTTGAATTAAATCATATGGAATATAAAAGGCTGCCTTCCTGCCTGCTGGCTCTGTGCTTCCATAGGATATTGTACCTGCCTTTTTTATAGCCTCTGAGCAACTCTAACTTTTTGTTCCTGTATCCAGTTGTCTCTCAACATTTTGTATCTTCTGAGGGAAGTATTTATTTGTCTTTTTAAAAATTCAGGTGTAGTTGATTTACAATATTGTGTTAGCTTGGATGTATAGCAAAATGATTCAGTTATAAATATATATGTACATATTTTCAGATTATTTTACATTATAGGTTATTATAAGTTATTGAATATAGTTCCCTGTGCTATATAGTAAATCCTTGTTGCTTATCTATTTTACGTATAGTAGTATGTATCTTTCAATCCCATACTCCTAATTCATTCCTCCCCCCGCTTTCCCCTTTGGTAACCATAAATTTGTTTTCTATGTCTGTGAATCTGTTTCTGTTTTCCCCATAAAATTACATTGAACATTTTTATTTCTGGAGCTTTCCATATGGAAAAGAAAATCCTAACATTATTACATAAGGTATATTTATGCCTAAAACATGTGAGCCTACAAATTAACATAGTACTGTAAAACTTTCTAGGTCAGTTGATAGTTTGCTAATATCCCTATATGAAACAGTTTCTTAAATGTTGAGTATTCCTACAAATTACGTATTGTATCACTCAATATTTCATTGACAGAAATGACATACTGATTAAATCAGCATTCTGGAGTTACAGTCTTTAATAATGATATAAATTTAAAATATTTGAAGAACATTCATTTGTATTTCATTTCAAAAGGAAAGTGTGAAATTAATGAACACTTGGGCAATAGATACTGCATCCCTATCTCTAAAATTAACTGATTTGGAAGTAGTGTATTCTTATGTGAACTAAGCATTAGGCTTATTTTGAAGATCTGTAACTGCAAGACATACTTCGGAAATAAATGCCAAAGAAAGTAAAATATAAGACTATTTTCTCTGGGAATAAATTTAAAAATATAATCTACCTATTAACCACCTTTGGTAGACCACTAGTTGCACCTATGTCAGTTTTGTACTCTACTTTTTCCATTTTTCCCAGGCATATGACCATCTGAAATAAAAGCTATATTTTGCATCCTTCCTTGCAGTTAGGTAGGAGCATTGTGACTAAGTATTGGCTAATGAAATTTAAATGAGGGTGCAACCTTCTCTCTCACTGTCCTTGCTGGCCAGAATGTTGATGTGAGGGATGGAGCTTGAACAGCAATCTTGGATCATAAGTTGGAAGCCAAGTGCTGAGGTTGGTAGAGCAACACAGAAACTTTGAGATACTTAACTCTGAAATTCTTTTAAGTGAGAGGGAAAACTTTTTTTCTTTTTTTTAAAACCACTGTTATTTGGGGTTTTAGTTTTATGCTGCTGTATTTAATCTTAACTGATACACATTTCAATTGTTGGCATATTACTCCTTTATTAGAAATTGTAAATAAGAAATTATTTCAACACCTGAAGACCAAGATACAGCAGAAGACTCCATAGGCTCAAGATACTGAGACATCCTAAAAAGACTTTTCTGTAAAGTATATCTATTCCGTGGCATGGCAATATCATTCTTCTTGAAAAAGTTTACTGGACAGACATCATTTCTTCCATCACATATATAAACAACTCATGTATAATTCACTCCTCGTTGTGACTTTACCTACAAATTCTACCAAAACTACATTTTTGCAAAGATTTTGGGGGCACCTAGTGCAAGAATGAGCATGATAATTTTCCACAGTGAGATGACCATTGGTGTCAAAAGCTGCTGGATTTGTAAAGACTTTATCAAACACGTCATGAAAATTGGTAGCTTCTAAAACCCAACCTATGAAGACTGAATTTGCATCTGAAATAATGATGCAGTCAAATTTATCCTTGTTCTTTCTTATAAAGTTTAAAAGTTCCACCATCCATGGAGTGAAAGGCATTGATATCATTGCTCTTTTCATTTCATCTTCTCTTACACCTTCATCTCCCAAATACTTAAAGACTCTGCCCATAAATTCTGTCCAAAATCCTTTCTCATAAGAATCTTGTAGTTCAATAGGAAGCTTTTTCTCTGGAGCACATTGTACAATCCAGGTGTCACTATTATCATCTATGATTGTATTGTCAAAGTCAAAAACCAACAAAATTTTCATGGTTCCAGAAACAGATTTGGGTTACCCCAATTTAGTATTTCCAAGATAATTAATCTTACTTCAACATGGAGCTCAGGTTAAGCAGTCATAACAATCTTCAGTTTTAAACACTAGCCAGTTTCTAACCAACATTACTCTTACTCTATATGCAGGGGGAAAAGTCTTCTGGTTCCAAGCAAAGGAATGGAGACTTCTTAACTCCAGCATTGTTATGATGGATAATATGATAGAAAACCTTCCCCCCGTGAGGAGGTCTGTGGGTCACACACGCCAAGCCCAGGCCTTGCTCTCCCACACACCTGCCAGGTCCATCCCGAAACCAGGGGCAGGGACCTAGTCGGGTGTCCTTCCCTGGGAGGCGCATGTTGGATGCTGATGGGAGCGCCAGGCCGGGCCCGGCCGGGTCCCCAGGGCTCATCACTGACCCAGGCCAGAGATCCACAGGCATTCTGGCCTCAGTGCGACTCCTGAGGACTCTCCTGTTTTGTATGTAGATTCATTTGTATTATTTTTTAGATTTCACATATAAGTGATATCATATAATATTTGTCTTTAATTTTTCTTTTTTTGTATGTGGTATGTGGGCCTCTCACTGTTGTGGCCTCTCCCTTTGCGGAGCACAGGCTCCAGACGCACAGGCTCAGCGGCCATGGCTCACGGGCCCAGCCGCTCCGCGGCATGTGGAATCTTCCTGGACTGGGGCATGAACCCGTGTCCCCTGCATCAGCAGGCGGACTCTCAACCACTGCGCCACCAGGGAAGCCCTGTCTTTGATTTATTTTACTTAGTACAATAAGGTCCATCCATATTGCTGCAAATGTCAGTATTTCATTCTTTTTTACGGCTGAGTAATATTCCGTATGTGTGTGTGTGTATACATATATATGTATGTATATGTATATATATATATATATACACACACACACACATATATATGTGTATATATATACCATATCTTCTTAAACCACTCACCTGTTGATGGGCACTTGGGTTGTTTCCATGTCTTGGGTATTGCAAAGTGCTGCTATGAACATTGTGGTATATATATCTTTCAGAATTAGAGTTTTCATCTTTTCTGGTTATATGCCCAGGAGTGGGATTGCTGGATCATACAGTAGCTCTATTTTTAGTTTCTTAAGGAACCTCCATACTGTTTTCCATAGTGACTGCTCCAATTTACATTCCCACCAACAGTGTAGGAGGGTTCTGTTTTGAGACAAGTAGGGATATATCATTCTTTTTTGAATAATTTTGGATGCAGCAAACGATGAATAAAGAAAAGGAGCTAACATTCTATTAATTGGCTATTATGCCAGGCTTGTGTCTGTGCTATCTGCTTTACATATGTTAACTCAGTTAATCTTCCCAAATCCTTTGACGTTAGTAATTTAATATTCATTTTATAGTTGGCAACACTAAAACTTGATCGTTTGCCCTAGATTATATATCTGGCAAGGGCCAGACCAGAGATGGAAATCTTATCTTTCCAACTCTAAAGCCCTTACCATTCTTACTGTGCTGACTCACTTTTGCATAATTTAATGAGCTAGCTAATGGGAACAGCCAAGTAGAGCTCTTCTCTCTACCCCACAGTAAAGTCTGGATACTTAGGATGCTCTCACAAGGGAATAATTTTCATATCAAACCGATATGTTTAAGCAATACTGCTTACTCCTGTCTATCAAGACTACTTTATTCAAGTATATCCTTCCTAATGTTAGTAAAGTTAGGTAGAGTAGGATACCGCACCAGAGAAAATTTATGTTTTTAATCTCTTTTTCAGCGAGATATATGCCAGAAAACTCAAAATCACTAAATATAGCTCACCTTACTCCACCAGCCCTCAGCCCCAGACATTAAGTGTAGACAACTTATAATAATTGGGCTGCCTCCTTCAGAAAGGTAAATCACCTTTGAGTAAAGAGGGTGCATCTAAGGGGAAGGCTCCTTTAATAAGTAAGGCACCATAAACCCTCAGGGTTCATGTTTGTGATAAGGTTGATAGACTTGTTAGAAAGAAAGAATTTGGGGCTGTTTTGGGATTTCTGATTTCAGATATGTGGTAGAGTGGGATGGTGGGACTAATTACGATATTCATTTAGTGATTTTTCTACCCTTCAACTCTTGTCAAAGAATGCATTCCTCTTAAGGCAGAGTCCTGCAGGAGCAAAGAAAAGAGAATATCGTTAAGAAGCACTGAACATGAAAACTGTCTTTTTTCCATGTTTTAGAAGTAGGCATTTCTTTCAGGTTCTTATCAACACTTGTGATCTGTAATGTGCTGGAGAGAAAAGCACCTTCAATCAGCCAAAGAATTAGAGACAGTTTTAAATGATTTGGAATGTGTTCCAGAATTACAAAAATTTCAGGTTATATTCAACAAAATCCACCAATTAATAAATTGAAAATATTAATTACATAATAAATAAATTGAAAATTAATTACATGAAAATATACTTATAATATTTGAAAACAGAAAACATAGTACCAAAAATATTGTTTGAAAGATTTAATGAAATTAACAACATTAAATTTTCCAAAAATTTTCTGTAAATATTAGGTTATACAGGTGCCTATAAATGAAAGAATAAAAAGTATAAATATTATGTCTTGGTAAAATGAGGTAGGTAAGAAAACAACCTGAGTAGAAAATCCTTTTGAAAGTGCAGTGGTTTTCCATTGTTTCTTTTCAATAGCCAAGGAGTAGGATACTGAACTTTCCTTCTGTGAGGCAGCTGGATTAATTAGGAAAGAAAATGAATTTAGCTGTGTTTGCATCCTGTGTTAGGAGAGCGAGAGGTATTCTGTTACATAAATAGAGGGAGTTATCAGTTAATCCACTGACTCTGTGGAATAAGGGCTTTCTAAATATTCAGGAGTTTTGGTACCTGGTGAATACCTAATTAAGGCATTAAAGAAAAACAAACCTTTTCAATCTTTTACTCCACAAATACTTTGAATGTCGACCATGCAGAGTTTGTCCCAGACGCTGGTGGTAGAGCACTGCACATTAGGTACAGCCTCAGTCTACAGAGACCCCCATTCAGTGGGCAGGGTTAAGACAATGAGCAAAAGAGTAAATAAATATGATTATTTAAGATTGTGGTATTCACTATGAGGTATCGAATACAAGGAATTACGGTGAGGATTGGCTGAGGTTGGAGGGATGACTTTGACATGGGCAGTCAGAGAAGTTGAAAGCAGGACTGAGCCCTCTGTGACATGAAGTAGCAGCTAACTGACAACCTCTAGATGAAGGGAAAAGGAAGAAACTCTTGAGGTGGGGATGAGCTTGCACACTTAGTCAGCCCTACGTCTTAGATAATAAGAAGTACCTTCCATCTTAACGGTTTTTAACAATTGACACAGACGTCACAGACCCTGAGATTTCTGCATTCCATAACTCGTCTTCACTGCTCACACTGTAAGAAGTATTATTTCTAGAATCATTCATTATTGTTTCTGACTTAGAAACAGAGTAAAGCATATTGTTTTATGATTTCTATGTCTTTACATCACCTACAATTTTGGGATCAATGTCCTACTTCTGGCCAAACTACTTTATTCCACTTCTATAGAGAGAATAGATAGTAAAACAAACCTTTGAACATCGATATTTTAACCGAGTAGATTCTGGGAAGAAGAAGGATTTGAGAACCTAAAACAAAGATCAAAATATCTGGGTAGTTGATACTTTCCCTTGAGAAAGACCTCTTAGAAATATTTTATATCTGCTGTATTACAGCTTCCCACATACTGGAGGAATTGATTGCTGTGAACTATTGTGTCTCTACCACAAGGCAAGCTGAGACGTTGTGATGGGCTGGTGGGGAGGAAGCAGCAGCAGCATATGGGCTGGGAGGAATTTTCAGTGCTTTGTGTTTGTCCCTTGCCCAGGCATAGTGGAAGGTAGTTAGCAATCCAAATCAGTGTTCAGGAGTCTGAAAAACCTCATGATGGTTCTGAACTCATAGCATCTAGGCAAGTTGATCTGGTGGGTGGGGCATTGCAGCAGGAATTTTTAGTAGTGACAAGGATCAGCTGAGTTATTTCTAACATCACAGGAAGGTGATTTTGCAGATAGAAAGGACTATTTATTAAGCAAATTTTAATTTAATATTCAAATTATTAATGTTATAAAATTCAAAACCTAGGTAAAAATCCTTTAAGTGTGCATATATTTCTTAACTTCTTTTAATATATATAGCAACTTTTGAGTGGAACATTTCTTCTTCTTTGAGAATTCCAGTGGAAGTCTTGAAGTGGAAAGCAATAGAGATGTGCTATAGTCGTCTATGTGGGACTTACTAAAAAGAGAGCAAAAACTGGTCTGGGACTTTTGTCCGCACTGTCACTTTCTATCAGTTAAGGTAGGAAAATAAATTATGGAAAGATAGAATGGAGGAAATTCCTATGGGTAAAGAGGCTTTAGAATTTCCTTCTCTCTCTTATTAAACTGGTCCAAGTGAGGGGAGCTCAAAGAGTCTACTTGTAGAGGTCAAGAGTGTCTGCAAGGAGGGGACACTGGCATCTTAACCCCTGGTTGGAAGTTTGCTGAACGCAGAGAATCCACTGTGTGGTTTGTGGTAAAGGAGCTCTCTGGAGAACATGACATGTGTGGCTAGCAGCCTGGAGGAATTCTGCAGGATGGAGGTGAGCTTATGATGACAGAGCAAGGAGAGAGCAGACACAGGAAAAAGCCCATACTCCCACAGTCTAGCAAGGCAAGGACGCATATGATTCCCTACACAGAATGAATGTTTAGGAAACAGATATGGCTGAAGCCAAATTGAATGATTTTCTGTGTGAAAAGTGCCTGTGGAGCACTGCAAGAATCCTGCCCTTGTGCTGAGGTTGAAAGTAATTCACGTCACCACTTGATATTTTTCAGATACAGTCTCTTTATTCACTGAATTTTCCATCCCCCCCATCCCAAATAACTATACAACTCTGTGGTCATCTTCTTGACAGGAATCAAAAGGGAGACCTGTAATATAGTTTCGGGTGCCCTATAGTTTGATGCAGACTCTTAATCCAGCAGCTGACAGAGAGAGGCCAACCCACACAGGGAGAGACACAGGAATAGAAGAGTGAATATGAGGCTCTGGTCTTCAAGTTATGGTCTTCAAGACTTTTTCCCAGCCTGATTCCAATGTTCTGCTCTCAGAATATTATTTTCTAATTGTAGATTTTTTGGGGGGGGGTTGGGCTAGCAATGATTTTGCTAGTTGTTCCTTTATAGTAGATTTATGTTGCTTATCAAGAGCTATATCAACTATTTTTCAGTTTAGTGATTAAAAAAAAAAAGTGATTGCTGGAATATGTCATCATCTCTTTGGGTACAGCCTGCAAACAAACATTGCTGGGTTCTGATTGGCTAGAAGTAGAGTGTGATTCACTTGTTTTGTATATCCTATCAGTGATGAAAATCCTAGGTCTGTAAGGTGAGGTGACCACTGTGACATAAAATAATTTTGCTTTATATTTTAATAGCACATAAACATTTTTTATTTAAAAAAATCTGATAATAGCCACTTCAGCAGATTCTGCCCTAAAAAATCACTTCCTCTAGAAAAGACTAAATATGTATACCTGTATATTGTATAGTTTATGGAAACCACAGCTACGTGAATAAATATGGATCGTTTCAAACGCAATAGAGTACTTTACATTCTTATGTTAAATTTGAAAGTGGGGAATGGGAGCTGCAAGCATTCATCAGAGCCTGTCATGGTCCTATGCAAGAGTCCCTTAAAGTATACCTATTTTTAGGACATTAAGGGAGAAATCTGGGTGGTTAATAGGTTGGTGGAAATAAGATTGGCCAATAAGTTACTTCTTGTTGGTAGGTACCAAGAGAAACTTTACTGACTTAGAAAACCAGACCAGTTCTACACTCTGCACACTGATTGGTCCAGGCCTTGTTATATATTGCCAAGTATAGCTTGGGATTGGGACAGAGTCTGGACCCAGATGGCTTATATGATGAAATTCCTCCGTGCTGCAGACAACAAGGATTGAGAAAAGAGAGGAACTATTAAACGTAAAAAAGAATTGTAGCAAGCAGCAAGCATATAGAATTAGTGAGCGAGCAAGTGACAAAGAAGATAGAATTATAAAAACAAATAGAATTGTAAGACTCTAGCTTGAATCATTGTTCACTTTATCAGTATGAGAGGATTGGTGCCTTTTTCCAGGATAAAGGAGGGAAGTGAGAAGTTCCTCAGCTGGCGACAATAGCTCAGTTTTCATAGAATTAAAAAATTTTTAAGTTTTTCATGAAGAAATATTTGTGGCATGGAATCTCTGTTTTGTTTAAGGCTTTGTGATTTTCTTACACTTAAAGCCATTGTATTAATCTGGAATGTATTCAACTGCAAAATACAGAAGAGCTAATTAGCTCTAGATGAAAAACCTAAAGGAATATTTGCCAAGCATAATGAATAGTTTGGCATTAAGAGTGCAGGGTAGGAGGGTTTAATAATGACCTTGGCGACCTAGGCTTCTCTCATGTCTCTACTCCACCACACTTCGTTTGTTGGCATTTATGCCTATGCATGTTGCTTCATGGGCATTGGAAGCTGCCACATCTCCAGGCTTCATGACTGCATTCCAGACTGAAGAACAGGCCTTTATAATTGTCAGGCAAAGGAGAAGGGTATTGAAAGTGCAAGTTGCATTAGCCCATCTTTAATGTTGACTCATAGCCATTCTAAGGATAACTATTATATAAGCAATTATTAGATAACACAATATGTTCTAAATTATTAATATTTCTCATCTCCCAAATATAGTAATATGAGAGCTGGTGGTTTTAGATCTTACTTGCTTTTAGCCTAATTTATCTTATATTCAGCCCAGTTTTTCCTATAGCAGTTAAATTCTACTTTGCATGCCAACTCCAGTCAGTTGGACGGGCTGCCAAGACTGCCATGTAAAAATGGATTCGGAGGTTGCCCTGAGCCCTGGCAGGAAAGTAGGCCTTGATATTTGCCATGAGGGAAAGTGTTTGCCCATGGGCTAAGTGTCTGTTCTTCCTTTTCTGTAACAGCTCTTATATTACAGAAAGGAAGGCCAAGCACACAGTCAATTAAACATGTTTCTTTAAGATTAGGAAATTTAACTAGTCTTTGGGATATTATCATAACTAGTATATTCTGAGTAAGTAATGTGCAAATGAGTGAAACCTGCCATGTTACTTATGTCGAAGTTTACACTTTCATTCTCATAACTGATTATCAGGTGAAACAAAGCTTTATGCCCAGAACAGCAGCTTTCAGTTTCTCTACCCAGAGATAGTTCTGCTCAAGATTATCTGTTCATCTAAATGAACATTCATATTCCCTTGTATTAATCTACCTGGGCTATCATAACAACATATCATAGACTGCATGGTTTAAACAACAGGAATTAATTTTCTCATACTCCTGGAGGCTGGAAAGTCTAGGATCAAGATGCTGGCAGGGTTTCACTCTGAGGCCTCCTCTCTTGTCTTGCAGGCAGCATCCATCTTGCTGTGTGCACATGCAGAGACAGAGTGAGAGCAAAATTTCTTGTGTCTCTTCTTATAAGGACACTAATCCTACGGTATCAGAGATCCACCCTTATGACCTCATTTAACCGTAATTGCCTCCTTAAAGGCCCTATCTTTAAATAGTCACATTAGGGATTAGGACTTCAACATATGAATTTTCAGGGCTACAGGTCAGTCCATAGCATTCCTATAAGATATAATTACAGGGAAGTTACAATCCTAAAACAGAAACTGTATTTTTTTGTTCTAGGTTTAATAAAATATTTTTGTATTAAACTGTATCGTACGTAAGTCCTGGTATCCTCTATCCAGAGAATGTTCGAGGTCTTTAGAAGGTTTTGTGAAGAAGCATAAAAAGCAACCCAAATACACTTTTCATTAGAGTCCTATTTTTGGCCATAATTATTCCTGAGAGGTCACGAAGAATGATAAATATCAGCAGTCCAAAGTTTAAGTTCTTTTCTTCCACATAAACTTTAGTCAATTTTATGATTTTTAACTCTTTTTTTTTTTTTTGCGGTACCTGGACCTCTCACCATTGTGGCCTCTCCCGTTGCGGAGCACAGGCTCCGGGCGCGCAGGCTCAGCGGCCATGGCTCATGGGCCCAGCCGCTCCGCGGCACGTGGGATCCTCCCGGACCAGGGCACGAACCCGTGTCCCCTGCACTGGCAGGTGGACTCTCAGCCACTGTGCCACCAGGGAAGCCCTTAACTCTTGTTTGAATTAGATATCAGAGAATATTGAAAAATTCCCTCTTTTTTTTTCTTTCATGGGAGATGACTCAAGTAATAGGGCTTGCCAAGTGTGTATCTGCTCTTGATCAAGGAGACAATTCTGAGCTATTTAATATAATAATTAAAACAGGATATAAGCAAGGCACGTTGATAAACTGATCATTGTGATTTAATAGAAAAAATATGGAACTAGAAATTTAGGAGAAAAAAAAGTTTAACTTCTGATTGTCTCTAGTCTCCTGGGATAAATCCTAAGAAAGGAATGCCCAGTACAAAACTGGCAAGATCCTTGGATTGGAAGGCAGAAGATCTGAGTTTGAATATATCACCACTTCACTTTTCTGAGTCTCAATTTCTTTGTGAAATGGGACAACCGATTTCTGTCTAAAAGTATGAGTGTATGAGTATGTATATATTTAGAACTGGGTCAACCATATTATTTGTATGAAATAAATTTGTATGAGATGTTAAGTCCTGTATGGGCAGGTATGTGTTGATCTAATAATTGTGCTCCAACACACTTTTGATTTTTGATTAAATACACACTAAAGAATGTTTGCTGAATGAATGAATGTGTCATAGACAAGTGACTTATCACCTTGTTGTTTTTCCTCCAATATTCAGAGTTTGCCCTAAGTGATCTCTCAGCTCTTTTTGTTTATAATAATTTGATTCACAATTCTTATGAGTTGTCTGAGGGATCAGCAGTGAAAAATCTCATCTTAAGCAAGGCAAGGTTTGTGCCAATGGATAAGCCACTAACACTCCAAGAACATGGGCAACAATTTTCTCTTTTTTGATTTCTTCTGTCAAAATTACAGAATTAGTGCATATTTGTTGAAAGTGTGAACAAAGCCAGTCCTGTATAAAAATTTTAAGTACAAAAGAAAGTCTTTCTTTCCCCCCGTTTTACTCTCCTTCATATCCTATTTTCTAGGACAAAAGTTTGATGCATATTTTTTCATCTCTTTCTCTCATTGTTTTTCTCTTATATTCAGATGAAGGGATAGATGGATAGAATATTTTTTAATGAACTATACCAGTCAATAGGTGTATTTATAATTTATAAAGAGAGTAACAGAGAGAAAGTCCCCCAAGGATGACTCTTCAATGTACAACTTGTTATACTATGAAACCAAAGGGTGTTTGGGGCTGGGCCTGGTGAATCAGTGTTTGCCCAGAAGGGCTCATCCTGGCATCCTATAATTATATCTCATAGATGACAACATTGTCTACATCCATCCTGAGCTGGCTTGATGATAAGCAGTCCAGTTGACGTTGCTTCCTCCTTTTTAAACCCAAATCTGACATTAAATAATAAAATAGTTCAATAAAATTGTTCAGTAAGATGGGTTGGATACTCCCTGGATTCGGCATTGGGCATAGTTACTAAACAGAGCTGAGATCTGGAAATGAAGACTTAAATCAATGAAAAAAATCCAGCCTGTTTCATTATTTTAACACATTTTGCTTTTTTGTAGAGGTCAGTTTCCTGCTTTTGAAACTATAGTTACAGTTCGCTTAAATCTTATCACTTTTATAGGTTTATGTCCCAACATTATCAGAAGCTGGGGATGGCTAAGGTTTTAGAGTTTTTAATACGAAATTTTGTGCCTCCTCCTTCTGTTTCTCTTTGCTTTTTGTCATAGGGGCCTTAGAACTTTGCTTCTGATGATTGAGATTAGAAATGGAGACCTGGGACATGGCTATACATCCTGCACATTCCTCAAAGCTTCACTTCTAAACATCTTTAATCATCATTTGTATATACTTTAATCATGTTCTAAAAATTCTAAAATTTTGAGATTTGAAATCCTCCACAATATTTTTTAAAAATTTTATTTATTTATTTATGGCTGTGTTGGGTCTTCGTTGCTGTACACGGGCTTTCTCTAGTTGCAGTGATGGGGAGGTTACTCGTCGTCGCAGTGCATGGGCTTCTTATTGCGGTGGCCTCTCTTGTTGCGGAGCACGGGCTCTAGGCGTGCGGGCTTCAGTAGTTGTGGCATGTGGGCTCAGTAGTTGTGGTTCATGGGCTTAGTTGCTCTGTGGCATGTGGGATCTTCCCGGACCAGGGCTCGAACCTGTGTTCCCCTACGTTGGCAGGCAGATTCTTAACCACTGTGCCACCAGGGAAGCCCCACAATATTGTCTGCATCTGGTTGTGGCACAAAATTTCCTAAGTTCTGATTTTATTTCTAAACTCATCACTGTGGATCCACATTGCTTATTTCTATCAGAATTTTTGCCAGTTTCTCTAGAAAGCTGAAACAGGGTAATTCTTTGCAGGGGTAGCCAAAGGGTAAATGGAGACTGGTTCATGACATACTCACCCAGGTTATCCTGTGTAGAAGTCTGCAACCTCAACGTGGCTTGTGCATCCAGTTCCCATAACATCAGTTCATTCCGAGGACCTTCCTTGGTCCAAGGATTGTGTGATATAAAAGCACTTCAGCTTCTGTAGAAAAGAAAGTCAATGAGTGATATACTCTTAAGAAGCTCTGTTTTGGAAAAGGAGTAGCATATAAGGAAAAGGAAGAACTGAATTGATCCACATAGATAGAGACAATCTGTATCCAGTTTTGGAAAAGACAGTAGTGATATTCAGCCGGTATGTACCATAATGAGATTTCCAATATTGAAATAGTTCCCTGCCTGAAGGACATTTCCCTATGGCTTTGCCTCTGGTAATTACATCTGTCTGGGCAGGAAGAGGTCCTGGGGCAAAGACAGCACCTGGCTGGTGCTAGACAAAGGGAAGAGACATTAAATCCGTCATTAAGATATTTGACTATTTTCTTCTTGAAAGGGGAAAAACATTCCAGCACCTAAGCTGACAGGATTGGGACAAGAGGATGTAAAGAAAGAGTAAGAGAAAATCCCAAAGACTGAGAGAAGGGGCAGGACAAATTGCTACTGATATATATATATATCAGGGTTGCAGAGGCTTCTCTGTGCTGGGAGCAGTGTGGAAATTATGCTTTGTGCATTAAAATGCTCTGGAACATGCAGCCCAAGCTCCCTCTGCAGTATCTGTCCTTGTTAGATAAGTTGCAAGCATTGACCACAACCAAATCTGTTCTAAAATTTTGTTGTCCAACAACAATACTCGTTGGGTAGCTACAACATTTCTCAACCAGTGCTTAATAATTGGTAGCAGATTGTCAAGTTAAACACACCATAATCTGCTGCCTCAAAAAGCAAAAAAGGCAGCTGAGACAAACCGCAGGATACCTGCCAAGATGACTGGTGCAGCGCCTCAACCAGGTGGGCTGGCATTCAAGCAAAACCACTTATGGGAGACTCAGAGCTTTTCACTCCGTGGTCTTGCTACTGTCTTCTTCCTGCAACTTACCTGCATCTTCTGGGTCACTTCTCAGTATCAAGGGTCCCTGCACAACATTCACCTGTGCATTCATTCAACCAACATTTACTTCTATCAGATATCAGCTACTAGACAATGGTGAGGGATGGGTGATGCTGGGAAGTTCACTCTGATTTGCTCTTCACTGGTGAAAATGCCTGAATGATGGAGATGGTTTTGGTGCCAAGCCAAGCTGGGTTTGAATACTTTCTCCAGTGTTTAGCAGCCCTGATATTTACTAATCCTCAGGCACATTAACCTCTCCGAGTCTCAATTTCTTCATTTGTAAAATGAGGGCAATTGTACTTGGCCCATCTTGTATGGTTACTATAAGAAAAATGTGACATGTATAAAGGTCTGGGAGAGAGACTGATTCATAGCTGTGACACCATAGAAGTTTATTTCAATTCCTGCTGTCTTCTAATCAATACAAGGGTCCACATCTGGATATTAAATGGCATGAAGGATAGATTCATCAACTTTAAAGTTATTTGTTTTGCCCAGAGAGTTCAAAGACTTGAAGTAATTTTTGTAACTCCTGTGAGATCTCAATTACTGTGCCATTTGAACAAATTTCTATGGAATTGGAGGTGACTGGCAAACATGGAAGTGAAGCAAAGAAGAGTCAATAGCCTGGGCATTTTGCCAGAGAGAGACAGAGCAAGAGAGAAAGTGTCTTCTAGACTTTGCCTTTCTTCCTCGGTGTTATTTAATCATTGTAGCTTACTGGAGTTCTCCAGTAGGCATTTATTATTGATATTAGGGCTGTTCTTTTTACTTTGCCATTCCTAGTGACACAGAACAGCTGGAAATCTGATCATAATATGCCGTTTTAAGTTCACTTAATGTTCCCTATTTCCTAGGACCCATAAATAAAGAATCAGCATGTATGGAGGTTTACTTCAGAGCCTCGTCTGTCTTCTGCGTGTTTAAGTATATAAAAGCTGAACTGCAGAGTATGCATTATTCTGCAGTCTTTGGCCAGTAAGCCAAAGATAGTGAAGAGATTCTCCTTGAATCTAAGACCTCTCTTAGCTCTGGCTGGGTAGGGGTAGAGATTTTAATCACTGTGTTGTTGACCCTTAAGTGCCACATCTTCACATGGATGAAGACAAAGCTTGTAGAAGGTACCAGTAACAACTGTCCACAGTCCTATTCCTTTGTGTGTGTGTGTAAAAATCCTGTGTTTGAGAAGGCCCTACCATATCAGAACCATATTTTTTAAAGAGAATTTTACATTTACTAGGGTTTGAGTCCCTATAAGCCAAGAGGCAGAGCCACATCCCATTTGATTCCCTTGCCATTTTCTAGCACATTTAACATAGTACTTCAGAAGGAGCTTTCAAAAACAATAAACATTAGTCTATAATGGGCATTACATTGTTACTGACATTTCAGCCATATCCTGAGGAAAATACTTTATTACCCAATGTTACTGGAGTTGCTAGCACAGCTACTTGTTCCATTCTTTCAAGTGTTTTCCTCGTTTGGATATCCCATTGATTTGACACTCTTTCTTAGCTCTTTGCTAGTTGACTGCTCCAGTCTTTACGCTCCTTCTAAAGAACATTCTAGAATTTATCCAGTAAAATGTCTCTTTTCCTCTTTAGCATAAACATCACTTTTACCTTCCCTTTCTGAAATTAAAGTAGGTGTTTCTGAAATTAAAGTAGGTGGAAATTTCTGCAAGGTTTTTTTTTTCTTTCTATAGAGTTCCTCCTCTGGGGTTCTAGTGTGCTTTCACTATCCTACACTAACATCAACTGGTGGCGGGAGTGGAGGGGGGCTTTTAAAAATAAAACCTTCACATGGGCCTCACCTAAGACCAACTGAATAAGAAGTTTTCTGTAAGAGGCTTTCCAGGCGCACTTAACAATGAGCCAGAGTTGGCAACAAGTGGGTTGCGCTTTCATTTTTTAATTTAACAATTATTTATGAAGACCTGACAATGTGTTATCAATATGTCTAACTCCAATTTTCCAATGAAAGTGACCACTACATTTTTGGGCCAAACTACAAATCTCTGATGTGATCTCTCACACTGCCAACTGTGAACAAGCATCTCTGTTCTCTCTGCAGAGCTCTGTGCTTTAGCCGCTGCTCTCCTTTAGGTTTTGCCCGCCCTCACCACCCACTCTCAGCTGTCCCTCATCATGACCAAGGTAGGGGATATGTGAATATGCACATTTGTCCTCACGCAGGGTTGCAGAATTGCAAGTAAAGAAAACCTAATCAGAGTAGATAAAGCAATATTGACAAATCAAAGAAAACTTTATGGAAACCAAAATAAGGAAGCATTGTTGGGCCTTAACAGGGCTCTGGAATCAGAAACTGGAGAATTGGGAGCCAACTCACTCCCCTGTGTTTCCCTGCATAGCTTGTCTTTTCTGCCACTGCTGTTTACATTTTCTTGGTCTTGGCAAGTCTCACCCAGATGCTGTTGCCCTGGCCCCAATCCCACGTATTCAGTTTTTCTGGTTTAAATTCTCAGTAGTCAGTGACAGTTTTTTCTATTTTCCAATTCTAAATTCCAGAAAGAGAAGTGTGTTTTGTTTGTATGTCTATAGCTAATCCCTTTAGCTATAACCGGGAAGAATGGGCTCCTGGGGTCTGTTTCGTCCTTACTAGTGGCTTATGAGAACAAATTTTCTAAGGAGTGAAAACTGGAAGGAAAAGATTGTCATTTCTAGTAAAATTTTACACACAAACACATACACACCCCATGTGTACATACACAACATCCATTCATAAAAAAATGATATATAGGTTAGAAAACTGAGGTTGAGAATCCAGCATGGCACAGAAGAAGCAGGTGACAGGACAGAGACACAGACTCTTGAACTAACTTTGCCACTAATCGCTGGTATCATTTCAGACCTCTTCCCTAACTAGTTGCCTTACTGTCTCTGAATTTCATTTTTCTCATCTGTAAATGAGATGATCCAAGGGGCTGCATGAGTGGTTGGTTATACATTTCCATAGCACCTGACATTAAAAAAAACAGCTTAATGACCTCCATATCCACTTTCCTCCCTACCCTAAACCAGTGGTTCTTAAACATTTTTGTTGAAGAACAAAACTCATAAATCTTAACGTTTTTTTAAACTGGGGACCCCAACGAGCTATTGTTCATATGGGTCATATCTAATGATGTTGATTGTATTGGCAAACAGAACTGAGAAATTAAAAAAGTAATATTTATAAATTCACTGAAGAGGCACAATAACATACATATTATGTATTAGAATAAGTAACAATTTTATGAGCACTAACTATAATTAAACAATATCTCTTTATTACACAGGCGGATTTTCTGGAGGCAGCAAAATTAAATGCCTATATGCAATTTGATATCTTTTTCTGCATTTACCCTTTTTTATATTTTTATATTTAACATCTTATTAATTTTTTCTAACAACTTTATTGGAGTATCATTGCTTTACAATGGTGTGTTAGTTTATGCTTTATAACAAAGTGAATCAGCTATACATATATCCCCATATCTCCTCCCTCTTGCATCTCCCTCCCACCCTCCCTATCCCACCCCTCTAGCTGGTCACAAAGCACCGAGCTGTTCTCCTGTGCTATGCGGCTGCTTCCCACTAGCTATCTATTTTACATTTGGTAGTGTATATATGTCCATGCCACTCTCTCACTTCGTCCCAGCTTACCCTTCCCCCTCCCCGTGTCCTCAAGTCCATTCTCTACGTCTGTGTCTTTATTCCTGTCCTGCCCTTAGGTTCTTCAGAACCACTTTTTTTTTTCATATTCCATATATATGTGTTAGCATACAGTATTTGTTTTCCTCTTTCTGACTTTACTTCACTCTGTAAGACAGACTCTATGTCCATCCACCTCACTACAAATAATTCAAGTTCATTGCTTTTTATGGCTGAGTAATATTCCATTGTATACATGTGCCACATCTTCTTTATCCATTCATCTGTTGATGGACACTTAGGTTGTTTCCATGTCCTGGCTATTGTAAACACAGCTGCAATGAACATTGTGGTAAATGAATCTTTGTGAATTATGGTTTTCTCAGGGTGTATGCCCAGTAGTGGGATTGCTGGGTCATATGGTAGCTCTATTTTTAGTTTTTTAAGGAACCTCCTTACTGCTCACCATAGTGGCTGTATCAATTTACATTCCCGCCAACAGTGCAAGAGGCTTCCCTTTTTCCACACCCTCTCCAGCATTTATTGTTTGTTGATTTTTTGTTGATGGCCATTCTGACTGGTGTGAGGTGATACCTCATTGTAGTTTGATTTGCATTTCTCTAATGATTAGTGATGTGGAGCATCCTTTCATGTGTTTGTTGGCAATCTGTATATCTTCTTTGGAGAAATGTCTATTTAGATCTTCTGCCCGTTTTTAGACTGGGTTGTTTGTTTTTTTGATATTGAGTCACAGGAGCTGCTTGTAAATTTTGGAGGTTAATCCTTTGTCAGTTGCTTCATTTGCAAATATTTTCTCCCATTCTCTGCGTTGTCTTTTCAGCTTCTTTATGGTTTCCTTTGCTGTGCAGAAGCTTTTAAGTTTCATTAGGTCCCATTTGTTTATTTTTATTTTCATTTCTCTACGAGTTGGGTCCAAAAGGATCTTGCTGTGATTTATGTCATAGAGTGTTCTGCCTATGTTTTCCTCTAAGAGTTTGATAGTGTCTGGCCTTACATTTAGGTCTTTGATCCATTTTGAGTTTAATTTTGTGTATGGTGTTAGGGAGTGCTCTAATTTCATTTTTTTTACATGTAGCTGTAAAGTTTTTCCAGCACCACTTATTGAAGAGGGTGTCTTTTCATCATTGTATATTCTTGCCTCCTTTATCAAAAATAAGGTGACCATATGTGCATAGGTTTATCTCTGGGCTTTCTCTCCTGTTCCATTGATCTACATTTCTGTTTTTGTGCCAGTACCATACTGTCTTGATTACTGTAGCTTTGTAGTATAGTCTGAAGTGCAGGCGTCTGATTCCTCCAGCTCCGTTTTTCTTTCTCAAGATTGCTTTGGCTGTTCACGGTCTTTTTTGTTTCCATAGAAATTGTGAAGTTTTTTGTTCTAGCTCTGTGAAAAATGCCATTGATAATTTGATAGGGATTGCATTGAATCTGTAGATTGCTTTGGGTAGTAGAGTCATTTTCACAATGTTGATTCTTCCAATCCAAGAACATGGTATATCTCTCCATCTGTTTGTATCATCTTTAATTTCTTTCAACAGTGTTTTATAGTTTTCTCCTTACAGGCCTTTTGTCTCCTTAGGTAGGTTTATTCCTAGGTATTTTATTTTTTTGTTGCAGTCGTAAATGGGAGTGTTTCCTTAATTTCTCTTTCAGATTTTTCATCATTAGTGTATAGGAATGCAAGAGATTTCTGTGCATTAATTTTGTATCCTGCTACTTTATCAAATTCGTTTATTAGCTCTAGTAGCTTTCTGGTTGTATCTTTAGGATTCTCTATATGTAGTATCATGTCATCTGCGAACAGTGACAGTTTTACTTCTTCTTTTTTGATTTGGATTCCTTTTATTTCTTTTTCTTCTCTGATTGCTGTGGCTAAGACTTCCAAAACTCTGTTGGATAATAGTGGTGAGAGTGGACAGCCTTGTCTTGTTCCTGATCTTAGTGGAAATGACTTCAGTTTTTCACCATTGAGAACAATTTTGGGTGTGGGTTTGTCATATATCATCTTTATTACATTGAGGTACGTTCCCTCTATGCCCACAGTCTGAAGGGTTTTTATCATAAATGGGTGTTGAATTTTGTTGAAAGCTTTCTCTGCATCTATTGAGATGATCATATGGTTTTTCTCTTTCAGTTTGTTAATATGGTGTATCACATTGATTGATTTATGTATATTGAAGAATATTTGCATTCCTGGGATAAACCCCACTTGATCATGGTGTATGATCCTTTTAATGTGCTGTTGGATTCTGTTTGCTAGTATTCTGTTGGCGATTTTTGCATCTGTGTTCATCAGTGATATTGGCCTGTAGTTTTCTTTCTTTGTGACAGCTTTGTCTGGTTTTGGTATCAGGGTGATGGTGGCCTCGTAGAATGAGTTGGGGAGTGTTCCTCCTTCTGTTATATTTTGGAAGAGTTTGAGAAGGATAGGTGTTAGCTCTTCTCTAAATGTTTTTAGAATTTGCCTGTGAAGCTTTCTGGTCCTAGGCTTTTGTTTGTTGGAAGATTTTTAATCACAGTCTCAATTTCAGTGCTTGTGATTGGTCTGTTTATATTTTCTATTTCTTCCTGGTTCAGTCTCAGAAGGTTGTGTTTTTCCAAGAACTTGTCAATTTCTTCCAGGTTGTCCATTATATTGGCATATAGTTGCTTGGAGTAGTCTCTCATTATCCTTTGTATTTCTGCACTGTCAGTTGTTACTTCTCCTTTTTTATTTCTAATTCTATTGATTTGCGTCTTCTCCCTTTTTTTTTGATGAGTCTGGCTAATGGTTTATCAATTTTGTTTATATTCTCAAAGATACAGCTTTTAGTTTTAGTGATCTTTGCTACTGTTTCCTTCATTTCTTTTTCATTTATTTCTCATCTGATCTTTATCATTTCTTTCCTTGTGCTAACTTTGGGTTTTTTTTTGTTGTTCTTCTTCTTTCTCTAACTGCTTTAAGTGTAAGGTTAGGTTGTTTATTTGAGATGTTCTTGATTTTTGAGCTAGGACTGTATTGCTATGAACTTCCCTCTTAGAACTGCTTTTGCTGCATCCCATAGGTTTTGGGTCGTCGTGTTTTCATTGTCATTTATTTGTAGGTATTTTTTGATTTCCTCTATGATTTCTTCAGTGATCTCTTTGTTATTAAGTAGTGTATCATTTAGCATCAACGTGTTTGTATTTTTTACAGATATTTTCCTGTAATTGATATGTAGTCTCATAGCATTGTGGTCACAAAAGATACTTGATATGGTTTCAATTTTCTTAAATTTACCAAGGCTTGATTTGTGACCCAAGATATGATCTATCCTGGAGAATGTTCCATGAGCGCTTGAGAAGAAAGTGTATTATGTTGTTTTTGGATGGAATGTCCTATAAATATCAATTAAGTCCATCTTGTTTAATGTATCATTTAAAGCTTGTGTTTCCTTATTTATTTTAATTTTGGATGATCTGTCCATGGGTGAAGGTGAGGTGTTAAATTCCCCTACTATTATTGTGTTACTGTTGATTTCCCCTTTTATGGCTGTTAGCATTTGCCTTATGCATTGAGGTGCTCCTATGTTGAGTGCATAAATATTTACAATTGTTATATCTTATTCTTGGATTGATCCCTTGATCATTATGTAGTGTCCTTCTTTGTTTCTTGTAATAGTCTTTATTTTAAAGTCTATTTTGTCTGATATGAGAATTGCTACTCCAGCTTTCTTTTGATTTCCATTTGTATGGAATATCTTTTTCTATCCCCTCACTTTCAGTCTGTATGTGTCCTTATGTCTGAAGTGGGTGTCTTGTAGACAGCATATATACAGGTCTCATTTTTGTATCCATTCAGCAAGTGTGTGTCTTTTTGTTGGAGCATTTAATCCATTTACATTTAAGGTAATTATCGATATGTATGTTTCTATTACTATTTTGTTAATTGTTTTGGGTTTGTTATTGCATGTCTTTTCCTTCTCTTGTGCTTCCTGCCTAGAGAAGTTCCTTTAGCATTTGTTGTAAAGCTGGTTTGGTGGTGCTGAATTCTCTTAGCTGTTGCTTGTCTGTAAAGGTTTTAATTTCTCTGTCAACTCTGAATGAGATCCTTGCTGGGTAGAGTAATCTTGGTTGTAGGTTTTTCCCTTTTATCACTTTGAATATGTCCTGCCACTCCCTTCTGGCTTGCAGAGTTTCTGCTGAAAGATCAGCTGTTAACCTTGTGGGGATTCCCTTGTATGTCATTTGTTGTTTTTCCCTCGCTGCTTTTAACATTTTTTCTTTGTATTTAATTTTTGATAGTTTGAGTAATATGTGTCTTGGCATGTTTCTCCTTGGATTTATCCGGTATGGGACTCTCTGTGCTTCCTGGAGTTGACTATTTCTTTTCCCATATTAGGGAAGTTTTCAACCATAATCTCTTCAAATATTTTCTAAGTCCCTTTCTTTTTCTCTTCTTCCTCTGGGACCCCTATAATTTGAATGTTGCTGCATTTAATATTATCCCAGAGGTCTCTGAGACTGTCCTCAATTCTTTTCATTCTTTTTTCTGTTGCACGGTAGTTATTTCCACTATTTTATCTTCCAGGTCACTTATCCATTCTTCTGCCTCAGTTTCTGCTCTTGATTCTTTCTAGAGATGTTAAAATTTCATTTATTGTGTTGTTCATCATTGTTTGTTTGCTCTTTACTTCTAGGTGCTTGTTAAATGTTTCTTTTCCACATTCTTTTTCCAAAATTTTGGATAATCTTTACTATCATTACTCTGAGTTCCTTTTAAGGTAGAGCCTACGTCCTCTTCATCTGTTTGGTCTGGTGGGTTTTTACCTTGCTCCTTCATCTACTGTGTGTTTCTGTGTCTTCTCATTTTGCTTAACTTACTGCGTTTGGGGTCTCCATTTCACAGGCTGCAGGTTCGTAGTTCCTGTTGTTTTTGGTGTCTGCCCCTTGTGGCTAAGGTTCATTTAATGGGTTGTGTAGGCTTCCTGTGGAGGGGACTGGTGCCTGTGTTCTGGTGGATGAGGCTGGATCTTTTCTTTCTGGTGGGCAGGACCTCCTTTGGTGGTGTGTTTTGGGTTTTCTGTGACCTTATTATGATTTTAGGCAGCCTCTCTGCTAATGGGTGGGGTTGTGTTCCTGTCTTGCTAGTTGTTTGGCATATGGTGTCCAGCACTGTAGTTTGCTGGTCATTGAGTGGACTAGGGTCTTAGCGTTTAGATGGAGATCTCTCGGAGAGCTTTCGCCATTTGATATTACGTGGAGCCGGGAGGTCTCTGGGGGACCCATATCCTGAACTCGGCTCTCCCACATCAGAGGCACAGGCCTGACACCTGGCCAGAGCACCAGGACCGTGTCAGCCATACAGCTCAGAAGAAAAGAGGGAAAAAAAAGAAAAAAAGAGAAAAAAAATTAAATATAATTATTAAAAATAAAAAAGTAAGAAGTAATAAAAGAAGAGAAAAAAAAAGAAAGAAAGAAAGAAGAGAGTAACCAAAGCAGAAAACAAATCCACCAGTGATAACAAGCACAAAAACAATACAGAAAAACCCAAATAACGGACAGACAGAACCCTAGGACAAATGGTAAAAACAAAGCTATACAGACAAAATCACACAAAGAAACATACACATACACACTGACAAAAAGAGAAAAAGGGAAAGAAATATACATCTATATATATTAAAAAAAAAAAAGAGGAAGAGAGCAACCAGGTCAGTAAACAAATCTACCAATGATAAGCAACTCTAAATACTAAACTAAGATAAACATAAAATCAGGAACAAATTAGAAGGAGAAAGCAAACCCCACGTCTACAGTTGCTCCAAAAGTCCACTGCCTCAATTTTTGGATGATTGGTTGTCTATTCAGGTATTCCATAGATGCAGGTACATCAAGTTGATTGTGGAGCTTTAATCCGCTGCTCCTGAGGCTGCTGGGAGAGATTTCCCTTTCTCTTCTTTGTTCTCACAGCTCCCAGGGGTCAGCTTTGGATTTGGCCCTGCCTCTGCGTGTAGGTCACCTGAGGGCGTCTGTTCTTTGCTCAGACAGGACGGGGTTAAAGGAGCCGCTGATTCAGGGGCTCTGGCTCACTCAGGCCGGGGGGAGGGAGGGGTGCGGATGCAGGGTGAGCCTGCGGCGGCAGAGGCCGGCGTAACGTTGCACCAGCCTGAGGCTCGCTGTGCGTTCTCCCGGGGAAGTTGTCCCTGGATCCCAGGACCCTGGCAGTGGCGGGCTGCACAGGCTCCCCGGAAGTGGGTGTGGAGAGCAACCTGTGCTCGCACACAGGCTTCTTGGTGGCGGCAGCAGCAGCCTTAGCGTCTCATGCCCGTCTCTGGGGTCCGCGCTTTTAGCCGCGGCTCACACCCGTCTCTGGAGCTCCTTTAATCAGCACTCTGAATCCCCTCTCCTCGTGCACCAGGAAACAATGGTCTCTTGCCTCTTAGGCAGGTCCAAATTTTTTCCTGGACTCCCTCCCGGCTAGCCGTGGCACACTAACCCCCTTCAGGCTGTGTTTACGCAGCCAACCGCAGTCCTCTCCCTGGGATCTGACCGAGCCTCAGCTCCCAGCGGCTGAGCAGGCAAGCCTCTTGGGGTGGTGAGTGGTGGCCGGCACCGATCCTCTGTGCGGGAATCTCTCCACGTTGCCCTCCGCACCCTGTTGCTGCGCTCTCCTCAGTGGCTCCGAAGCTTCCCCCCCGCCACCCGCGTCTCCTCCAGTGAAGGGGCTTCCTAGTGTGTGGAAATCTTTCCTCCTTCACAGCTCCCTCCCACTGGTGCAGGTCCCATCCCTATTCTTTTGTCTCTGTTTTTCCTTTTTTCTTTTGCCCTATCCAGGTACATGGGGGGTTTCTTGCCTTTTGGGAGGTCTGAGGTCTTCTGCCAGCGTTCAGTAGGTGTTCTGTAGGAGTTGTTCCACGTGTAGATGTATTTCTGGTGTATCTGTGGGGAGGAAGGTGATCTCCACGTCTTGCTCCTCTGCCATCTTGAAGGTCTCCCCTGCCCTTTTTTATATTTTAAAGGAGAACTGAAATGTCTTAAACACTTAAGTGAGTAGTATGGACATTTTAGGCCATCTGTGAGAATGGAGTGAGAACTTGAAGCTCTGGTGATCTTAACCCATGCCATGCAGGGTGCTGGTCTTCTACCAAGTTTACCTTGGTATTCATCCAAAAGCACTCTTTGGAATTACTTCTGTGGCCTTTTCAACTGGACCCTTATTCTTCTAGTACATCTATTTTATTTTATTATTTTTTTCTATTTTGAAAAACAGGTATCCCTTTTTTTTAGATTGTAACCAAAGGATCAGGCCATTACTTTTCTTTTTGTTTTTAAATTGCATTATAATTGACTTACAATATTATATTAGTTTCAGGTGTGTAACCTAGTGATTCGATGTAAAAAACCCAATTATAAAATGGGCAGCAGACCTGAGTAGGCATTTCTCTAATACATCTTTTTGTTTATCTTTGGCCCACTGTGCTCAATTCTTCTCTGTAGCTCTTTCAACCTTTAACCCTTTATTACCCTTCTCTAGCCCAGCCCTCTGCCTCCTTCATTCTCAACAGAATATGCTAACTTGGAATCTGTTCATGTACTTCAAGTTCTCACCTTGATACAGAGACAACGTCTGCAACTGACTTCCCATGAGCTTCTTTCTTTCCAATCTCATTGGAAATAGAAAGCTCATCCTCATATAAAATGATCTTGCCACCAGTAATCTTAACGCCCTCCCCTCAGATTTCCTCTGAAAATTGCTGCGTTACCTTTTACTGTTTCTTTCTGCTTTTCTACCTGGCAAACTCTCATGTCTCACCTTTGATGATTCAGCTCATGCGGCATGTTCTCTCAGAAGCCTTCTTTGACCACATAATCTCAGAGCTGGTTGCACCATATTTGACACCACCATTCGACCTTGTCTCCCCCATATTTGAATGTGAGCTCAATGAAGAGGATTATTATTGCTCACTTCTGTACTGCTAGTGCCTAGCATGTTGTTTATACCATAGTAGGTACACAAAATGTTTTCTCTATCAACCAGTGAATGCTTTAACTATTGTGTTTGAAGCTGTTAGAATTCAAGCAGTCCTTCGATAAAAATTTCTCAGTGGGAAACATCTTTTTAGGATATTTTTATTCTAAGTTATTGCATTGTTTAATTCTTAGGGGCACAAAAGGAACCAACACTAATATTGAACTGGCTTACCGCCTAATTACAATAAACTTTCATACTATAAAAAGAAGAATACTGTAGAAGAAACTGTTTTTTTTGCAAAATTTAGAATAAAACACAGCTTCTTTGGTGTTGCTGCCTCCTTTTTTAACTGTTACTGCAGACACTGTGTATTTTGCTTAAATTTTCTAATAAGCTCAGTACCACATCTGCTGTTTAGTTCCCATGCTGACTCGTATCTGATATATTTGTTAGGTGGAGAGGACAGAAAGATTTAGTATTATTTTCAGAGAAAAGAAAAATTTAGTAGTTTCTATAGACTTTATGATTTAATTGTAGTAATAATTTTTATTTACATGGCGCTATTACCTTGTCCAAGTGCGTCTTTCTCCTCTTCACAGCTGTTTCATAAGAGTGGTTTATATTCTCCATGTCTATTTTCTCACCTTTTATTCACCTTTGACCCACTGAAATCTGATGTCTCTTCTATCATTCCACCGGAAGTGCTCTGAGCAAAGTTAAATGTGACTTATTTATTTGTAAACTTAATGAACAGACTTTGTTTAACCGTCAATTTATTAACATACAATTATCGATCTTCTGTGTATATAGTGCGCACTAAAGTATTTCATGGTATATGAAGAATTTTGACCTCTAATCATATTGCTCAAAGAACTTCTGGGCAAATTAATAGACATAAAGTAATACAGAAGTAAGTTACTGAAAAAAATCAGAATGTAGATTAATATGATAAAAGAGGCAAAGATAAAATGTGAGGAGGAAGAGGTCAGCTTTATTTGGGCAAATCAGGAAGAAAAATAGAGGAAAGAGAGCATTTTAGACAACCATGGAAGGATGTGTAATGACTGGGAATGGAAGGGAGGGAATACCATTAGCATTTCCCCAATCTTTTTGCAGAAGTTCAAAAGTAGTCCTTTTAGCTTTGATTTTAGGATCCTCCTGGAATGGTGCAATGGCTAGGATGAAAGAGGAGATATTTTGAATTTGGGTCCTTTAATAGCACACCCCAAAGATTACAAACATTTCACTCGTTTTAAGGCTTCTGCTTGGATTTATTCCAGAAGACTTGTCTTCTAGACAATAATTTTGTTGAGATGGAAGAAAATTTCCAAGTGAGCACTTTGTTCTCTTATAGAATATTCGAAATGCTGAAGTTACAGACCACAGCTGCTGTGGCGCCTCTTTCTTGCTGCAAACATGGAAGTTAGTCCCCCGAGTTGAACACTACCTGCTGTTGAAGATGTCTGTTTACTGTCTGTTTACAGTGTGAAAGAAAGGGGACTATGTCCTGGAAATCAAAGATTCCACACACTTGTTATGGGAGGTATGGGGCATGCAGTGGGTTCCAGGTCTGAATGCCTGCCAAAGCTCTCTACATAATAATAAGGATTGCTTTATCGTGCTCATCGATTATCTGTCTTGAATGTGAACTCCTTGCAGGTCATACATGTTGGGACTGACCTCAGAACAGGAAGGATTCAGAAGAAGAGGAATGGTGAGCAGGGAGCTATAGTCAAACTTCCAGATAGTCAGATCCTGGAACTTTAGAATAGTGTAGTGTGGCCTGGGGGACTGTTGTCACTAATAGCTGAACTGGGTGAAGTAGTCTGTTCCTGGGTGCCTGGGGGTCTATAATACAGTGGATTTTACATATGTATTTGTGTCTTCACAATGATTTGTGACTTTGGTCATAGAGAGAATTTATGGAAGGCGTTTGTCAGCAGCTGAGGAGCAGAAATTGTTATGCTTATACGAGGAGTTACCTCCAGTGTTTATTTCTATCCATTCTATGTATTCATGGAAACATTTGTATATAGAACTGGCCATTTCTATAGCACTTTTGGGGGTCCTGTTTGCTGAATTATTTCAACTAGAGAACTAGAGGTGAGGAGAGCTCCAAAAATCTCTCATGAAGGAATCGTGGCTGTCTCTTTTTGTGTTCTATAAATTTAGGGTTTGGATCATATTTTCAGCTGGCAGTTTCACAAGGAGAGTTATTCTACAAAACATAAATGTCACCATTAAAAATGAAAGCAAAAGACTGAATGACATTAGCAGAGATAATGTTGTGATATTAGCAGAGATAATGTGTCTTTTCATTTGTGTGGAACTCTACTTTGGGTAAGAAATAGTTTCTGAGATGTTCATGCTTGTTTCTGGTTGATGAAGGGAGGTGTGTGAGTACTGTCAGGAATATTGGTCAATCTGATATTTGTATCATGTACTTGGAAGCAGGTAATCTTTAGGTTAGGAACAAATTATAGTTGTGAAAGAAAGTCAAGGTCAGCCAAATGTCGAGCCTGAGGTGTTTGTGGTGCTTGTCAAGAGAGGAAATGGGAAGTAAAGAGTGAAAAACCTTAGGAAACCAACTCCAATAAAAGGAATGCCTAGAGATTGTCATACTGAGTGAAGTAAGTCAGACACAGAAAGACAAATATCATATGATATCGCTTATGTGAAGAGTCTAATAAAAAGGGTACAAATGAACTTTTTTACAAAACAGAAGTAGAGTCATGGATGTGGAAAACAAACTTATGGTTACCAGGGGATAAGGGGGGAGGGATAAAATGGGAGATTGGGATTGACATATGCACACTACTGTATATAAAATCAATAACTAATAAGAACCTGCTGTATAGCACAGGGAACTCTACTCAATACTCTGTAATTGTGTATATGGGAAAAGAATGTAAAAAAAAAATAGAGTGGATATATATATATATATATATATATATATATATATATAACTGATTCACTTTGCTGTACACCTGAAACTAACACAACATTATAAATCAACTATGCTCCAATAATTTTTTTTTTAAAAAACGGAGATGCAATGAGAGACAGTTGACAGCTGTTAATGGCTGTTGGGTTGGTTCTTATTTGATATGGGAATGGGGAGCCAGATTGAGAGCTTGACTGGCATAGACTAGACAATAATCTCACTTACTTAGCAATTCTCATCTCTACTCACATCTATCTGGCTTTAGGCAATACCTCATGAGTGAGAATAATAAAATGCTTCACTATTTAAATTGGAAGAAAATTGAAAATGTAAGGCAAGTGCTTCTCAGATGAGATTGACATACATCCATGACTTTCTAAATTACCACCTTCATAATTCCTTCAACATATTGTTTAGTTGAAATATTACGTGACATGATTCTAGAGCGGTAGGTTGTAGACCGTGAGTCATGTGGTAATTGTCTATCTAAAATAAAAGTGAGTTTAGATATTTATGTTACTTTTCTCCATAAATTTGCATTTTATTGCTACTTGAGTGTTCATAGTACTATTGCTTGGCTCTTTCGGGCAGTCATTGAAATGATTCCTATTCAAAGAATAAAAATTGTGAGTTTCACATTTTGTTGTATTAGTGAAGTTACAATGCTTAGAAGGATAAAATAATCTGTGTTTTATTGGTATACCACAGTGGATGAGTATGCATTCTGGATGTAGTCAGACCTGCCTCCCCTGCCAGTGACCAAGGTCCCTGGCCTTTGTAGTGCACCAGCACAGAAAAAATCAGTTCACTTAGCTCACATTCAACTTTGGTATTTTCCTGCAAACACAGATTATTATAGGTCGGTGTCCTATTCCTGAAGAACCCAGGAAAAAGATACTGTGAAAGCCCTGTTGATAATGAGATCACAGAATAAGGAAGTTCTGTCTTATATCTACATACATCTCTTCCAAGTGAACTTGTCACAGGCTGTAGAGCCTTAAATATGAGCATGCTCGTATCTTAAGGCTGGCTGGGTATATGGTTCTGCAGTATGGAATAAAGAGCAGTAAACAGGGTTGTGGTTTGTCATTAGGATTGTTCACTTCTATTCTGATTCCACTCCTCTTTGGGAACATAGTGGAAGTTACTTCCTTATTACCTAAACTTGGGTGTGACCATGCACTGGCTTTGGCCACTGTAATGCAAGAAGAGGTGATATGTGCCATTCATTACTAGGCAGAAGTCTTTAAGTGATAGCATGATTTGTCATGTTTATTTCCTTCTGCCATGTTGATTTTGAAGCTCATATCAAGAAGGACTCTCCATCAGCCTGAGTTCTCTTATATGGGAAGAGCCTCCCTGCCAATCTTCTATTGATATACAGCATCATGAGAAATAAACCTTCATTATTTTAAGCCCCTGAGATTTTGAGGTATTTATTACTGCAGCATAACCTTGCCTATCTTGACTGATTCATCTAGTTTCTAGGAAAGATCCATTCTTAAAGATAGTGAAGGCCAGAATGAGGCCACTGACATCAACCTGAGTGAATTCAGGGAACAATCTGAAGATGAGCAGATATAAGAAGCAGATTCCATTTATGGAGAAAGAAGAAGCAGGCAGAAATTAGGTGAGGGCCTTAAGTTCCAAGTCAATGAAGCTGATGATTTGAAATTATATTCCAGTTCTAGCAAGCAATGCAAATGACTCTGTGGACAGGTCAAGCAGAAGTCTGAGATATACACAGTGGGTGTTAAGATGGTTAAAATGGAGGTGGTTTCCTTTATGGTTACTTAGGAACTTGGATTTTCTATAGTGGAATCCAAATATCAAGGAAACAGTCTAACGTACTTTCAGATATCATCCTCATTGACTAAGGCTTGGGGCTTGCCTAAGCTTTCAGTTGGTAGATCATCATTGTGACCAGCTGGTTAGGGGTAGAGCAGACAGGGCGTGAAACAAAGAGAGAGAATGTAATGGAGTCTATTTGATAATGTGATAATGTTTTTTCTAAAAAAGATACTTTCATTAAGTCAATTCTAGATTTCTGTTTCCCAGATCAAACAATAGCTGTTCAAGGAACATCATGGGTTATATTTTCTAAAATTGGTAGCCATCTTCCTTATTATTTTGTGAAGAGTGTGGAAGGGACTCACTTCTAATTTTCCACAAACTGTGGAACCTGAAAATAACATATTTTTATATGATTATTGTTAGTGTTGGTTAAATCTGAAATTGGTCCTTTGGATTAAATTTCCTAAAATTTCTAGCTCACGATGATTCACTATACAGTGTTTTCTGAGTAAATCTAAACATTAGAAAAAAAAATCCTACTACACGAAAAACTCTGATGAAAATTTACAGCTGTTTCACACTGAATATATTTAACCAAAGATGTCCCAATTAGAATAATTGTATATGAATTTATCCTCATTAAACAGTACTTATAATTTTCTAGCCTTTGGCTAACTTTTTGAAAATCTCTATCTTCTCTGGTTATAATTCCAATTGAACATATTAAGATAGCAAATTTCACAGAATTATGAAAAATCTATATATTTGAAATAGAAGTTTAAAACTTACTATGGTTTTCATTTTTTAAAAAATTCTTGGAAAGATAATGTAACTGAAAGGGAAAACAATACCCAAAATGAGAGTTAGGTCATGTATTTTGTTCTGAACAATTGATTTTTCTTTGGACTTAATGTTTGATATAATGATAGGCTGTGAGACATGGAAAGGGAGTATATGATGTATACTATCAACCTTTTTCATGTGTGTCTTCTCCTTTTATTTGTAATATTCAACATTGGGAGAGGATTTTAGGTGGATTCTGGCCACTTACCTATAGATGGTAATGCCAATGTATTTTTTACATTCTAACCACCATCCAAGTGGGGATGGGAGAAAATTTTGAAAACTTGTGGGAAAAGAGTGAAGTCTCATGTGACTTAGTGGTTGCATTTTAGCTGCCCATGCCTTCTCTGTGGTAGACATATAAGTGTTTACTCTCTCATTGTGCTTGATTAAGAGTCCTTGGAGTATTAATGGTTCCTCCCATACTGTGTAGTTCTCTGATGTGGATGAAGAACTCTGTCTAAACTTATACCCTGCCCCTCTGGATACCTTCTTCACCACAACCCCCATTCTCCCTGAACTACCTAGATAATTTGGTTTGGAGTTTCCTCAAATATCTAGTTACCAAGTGTTATCTAAGAAAGAGGAGCTGAGTCAACCCTACTTGTGTGGGATATTCATTTCTTCAGAGATTAGCAGAGTGCTAACTTCATGTTTAAAGCTTCATGGGTTTGTTCACTGGGTCATATACTTTGTATTGTTTTTTTACTTCATTAACGTCTTCCCTTCTTTATATTATTTTCTCCCCTATACTGTATTTGAGCTTATTTTACCATTCTTTTATAACTCTTTGAGATCAACATTTAGCTTACTAATTATTAATTTTGTGCCTTTTTGCATTTCTAATATACACAGTTCCTTCTGAATATTGATTTAGCTGCATCCTACAAATCTGATATATTTAAAAATTATTTTCAGATTCAAAATGTTTAAAAATTTTAACATAAATTCTTCTTTAACTTAATGGATTATTTGAAGTATCCTGTCCAATAAAAATATAATGTGAGCCACAAAGGCAGCCACACTTGTGATTTAAAATTTTGAACTTTGAATCACAAGATTTCTTAGTCCTTTGGTTGTGCTCACTGTGATGCCTTGATACTGGTACCCCAGATTCTTGGATGTGGCCTTGACCTGTTTCTTATTAGCTCCATCGTTTTGCCCATGATCTTGTTAATTCCTCTAACACTCCTGCCATTAACCTTTTTGGATTCAGAGTGTCTGATCTTGATTCTGTCAAATCCTTACCTCCACTCTGCTGCAAGAACTATCACCCTCTGAAACTCAGGCATCCTCAAGCACTTGGAGACTCTTGTACAGAATATTTAGATCCCTTTTCCATTTCAGAACAAGACATATATTTTTAATCATGTATAAATTATATTATGTCACAAAACTTATTAGTTTATTCCTTCTCATGCTGGAGTTTATCTGTAATGTTCTTGGCCTACTGATAAAGCTTTCTGAAAGCTTCATACAGTTGAATTTTATAAACTTGGCATTTCAGCAGCAGGATATATTTCTGATGAGTAAAAAGTGTCGGTTTTCAAAACTACTTGAGACATACACACTCAGCCTACGCCACATCTAATATTTTATAATACGCATTGGAAAATAATTTCCTCCATTAAGTCAAGCCTGCTCGATCTCTCATTTCCAACTAGGATAAGTGCATCTTAGTGCTAATGTGACAATTGGGACTGGCGACTCTACAGAAAATTTTTTTCACAACTATTTATGATTTATTTGCCTACAGTGTTCTTTGGAACAGAGAGGCAACTATTTGGGAAGTTGGACAGGCATGAGCTAACTACCAGTCTGTCCTCCAAAATAAAAACAAATATGGCATCAAGGAAATAGATGGTTAAACATAAAAAAGAGAGGAGAAAAGAAACCATTTTTTTTGGCTTTGGTACAACTTCCAATAACTATTGTATTTGAAAACTTCTTAATATATCATAGACTTTCTCCCAGCTTACAGAAGATTCAGTGTCTTGGCTGACTGTTACTGCAGAATTTCTGAAATATTGATAGAGAAGGGCAGTCCTTTACTATACAGATATAGAAACCTGCAATCTTAAATTAGGCAACAGGTCCTTTCCAGCATTTACTGGTATTTTGATTGCAAGCACTACCCTAGAAGAAATAAAATTTAGTGTCAGAATGAGAATGAATTATGGTAAAAAAAAAATCAGGAGAGAGAGAGAGAGGGATACAGAGAAAGAGAGAGAGAAAGATTTATTTTGCACTAAGAAAAGGTGTAAGCTGGTTAGAATTAGGGGAGTTGAGAATGTCCCTTTAAACTGTGGTACTGCAATCGATCTCTGTATGTTTTCTGGTATTCATCCCTTTGAAAGGAGAATGAGAGCCAAGATCATTGGCTGTACTCTGAAGCTGTCACATCTCAGTACTGAAAAGGTACAGTGCAAGTGCATTGAAACAGTCTTTAGTTTTCTATTCCATATCGCCAAGAGCTTTGAGAATGATGAACCAAGTGAATGCTTTTTTTAGGGCTGAGATACAGATCCCTCCAATCTGACAGCGTTTCAGCCTCCGGAGTGAGAAAGCAGCAGCAGCAGCAGCAAAAGCAACAGCAGCAGCAAAAGCAACAGCAGCAGCCCAGCTGAAGTCCAGTAGAGGAGACCTGATCCCTAGTTCATCCTGAACTCCACCGGGGAACGTGCACTGTCCAGGGTCCTGAAACATGAACCAAACTGCCAGCGTGTCCCATCACATCAAGTGTCAGCCCTCGAAAACAATCAAGGTAGGACCCAGGTTTTCTCTCTTCTCTCTGCTGCTGTGCATGTATGTTCATTAATTTACCTAACACATGGGCATTGGTATGGCAGGGCACTGACAGTGGCGATACCTAGTTGGTTTGAGTTTGAATTGAAGGTGGATCTGAGTAAAGTGTTCGGTCCTGTTTGTATGTGTACATAGACAGGAGAGAGTAGTTTGCACTAAACGATGGTTTTACCTTGATGACTTTGGCTTTTTTTTGACTGAGAGTCTATCAGCGGTATATATCAGAAACAAAGTTTAGTGAGCTTCTAGAAGAGTTTCTAATCTATGTCAGTTTTTCTGATGGAATTGGGAACAATTTGCAAGCTGCTGGAAACAGATAATGTTAAATTGAATACAGGTTTTATTACAGTGTTTCGTTTTCATATGGATTTGGGACGTCTCATTCTTTCCAAAGAAAAGTGCATCCTTCATTTTGAGTGTTGAACTGGTGGTTATATTGAAGTGATTGTTATAATGAGTATAAAAGACTTGGAGGGAGTATAAAAACATATGTTCTTATGTATGCCACCATACAAGTCAAAAACAGTGAGGTGATTGGAGACACTCTTTAATACAGGTGCTTGTTTTAAACTTGAGGCTTTTCTGACATGGTTAAATGAAAAGGACCAAGCTCAGAATTTTACTGTCCTGTTTTAGTATTAAGTAATGTTTCTGTCATTCTCCTTGTTCTTATTTGGGATGTTCTTACTCCCAAGGAGACTTATAAATAACCAGGTTTCTACTGAAGGATTGACTCTAGCTTGCCATTTATCTGTATTAGATTACTATCTGCGTGAGTACTTTGCATCTGGGGAAAGTAATGGGTTCCTCTGGAACTCTTTTATAGAAAAAACTGATAACCTGATGGATCAGCTTTTGTTATTACAATCTCTGATTTCCATACAATTGCATACCTTTTATTGAGGTTCCAAAATTTGAGAAGACTGATTTTATTATTACGTTATTTTGGGGTTATATTTCAGGGCTTTGAAAATACTGCATAGACTGCAGTTACAAAAGGAATATAATTTACAGCAATAAGTCTGTTTCTTATGAACTTACCTACCCTCTGTCAGAGTCCTCCAGTGATAAATAGACCACAAAATGAACACTTTATTTCATTGATCTGCAATTATTTTTAAGAGCAATGAGGTCTCCAGGATATATCAAATGATGCATAATTAGACCCCCATCATAATAAACATACAGTGTTAACTGAAATGATGAAGAACCTAAATTATTAGGATAACTTACACCGTCTCTAATTGCAAAAGCATAATATCAATATTTTTCAGCATTGGATTTTCTGCACTGTGTCCAAGTTTGGAAATAAAATATTGGGTTTTAGGATTTAAATTTTCTCTGTATGTCAGATTCCCACATATGTCAATATGTCAATTATATAAGAATACTGTCACTGACAAATGCCAAAACAGTACATATATGATACTCTACATTGTGATATATAAACTCTAATGGGAAATACGTGCTGTGGTCTAAGGTGGGGTAGAGTTACTCTGGCGATCTACCTTTGAATATGTTTAGAAAACCATAAAATGGCTTGTGGTTTTCTGTTTAAGTGTTTGAGGTCATAAGAATCAAGTGTTTTGTTTGTCCTTTTGTGTATTGAGTAAGGACAAATGAATGCTACTTTCTGGGACTTAAAAATCACTTCCCTATTGGTGTTCTAGCATTGACTGCCCTCGGACAAACAGTGGAGGCAGAAAAAAAAATGTTTCTAGTGTCAGGTTTTACATCATCTTGCTGATCTTGCAGATCCTGGCTTTTCGTTCTAACTGCAGCCATTGAATTGAAATGAAAGGCATCATAAAATTGGACAACTCACCACTTAGCAATGTATTATATTAATGGCTTAATGAAGGAATCTTGAATCAAAGCTCTGGGTGGTTTGGTTATTGTATAAGTTAAGTTATTTTGTGCTTCCCCCCACCCCCCACCCCTTGATATTGCTCTGGGGAGCAAAAGATGTGTGATGTTCATAAAGTATATATAGTTGTAAGCATTGAACTATTAAGGGAGTAATTACTTGAGTATTTTCCAATTTGCAGTGGTAAAAGGGGATGAAGGGAAAAGCTCTCTTACTTCAAATTACATGCTCAATTATGAAACATTTATGGCTTTCGTAATTTATACTAAAAATGGCTATCTATATTTAGGTAGTGCATTAGTCTATGAGCAAAATGCAGTAACAACTTAAGGAGAAACCGTTAAGAGGAGAGGTTTTTGGAAAGTTATGAGATATTGGAGCTCAAAAGACTCTTTGAACTTTTAGAATCTATCTTGTTTTAAGTGTGGTTTTTTAGAGTTAATTTTTTCTCACTTTTAGAGGTACTATCTGAGAATTTTAAATAAAACTCCCTTATGGAATCTGGTTGGCCTGCAGATAATGATAAATGACCCACTTTGGGGCTCTAGAAATATCCAGATACTTAAGAACTCGTAAATTGTTCCATTTTGAAATTCTAAAACCTCTGGGGAATTTTCCTCCATAGTGCAGTGTAATAGACCTCTAGGCAGTTGTTTCCCATTGTCAGTATAGTAAATGCTGGCTGCCCCTTCTCTTGATAGTTTAACCACTGCTAAAAAGAATGCAATGGGAATGACCAAAAATGAATTGTACTGGCTAAAAATAGCTTTAAAGGCCAAAATGTGTAGGCAGACAGAGAACAGGTGTGTGTGTGTGTGTGTGTGTGTGTGTGCTTGTGTGTGTGTGTGTGTGTGTGTGTGTGTGTGTGTGTGTGTTTCCCCACTTGACGTTTAAAACATAATGATATCTGCAGTGGGTCAAAGTTAGCAATTATTGCCAATGAAGGCTATTTGTGGTTATGGTGGTAACAGAGTTGGAGAAAGAGGGATTAGGTGGAGTCATAATGTGATGAAATGGTTAACATTATTCAGGTGGCTTGACATTTGTTTTTTGTCATTCTGGCCATTAGCCAACTCAACTAGTCCCTGACACATTTTTCCTGATGTGCTTGAGCAGGTGTTTTATTATAGTCAAAACTGATAAGTGAGAAGAGAGTGGAGGAAGTCAAATAAAGGTGCCAGGCATGTTTTCAGATCACTTTGGATGGATTGTTGAATGCAATGCATTCATAAAGCCCTCTCCCATTTAGAACTTGTAAAGCGATGAAGCTTTTCCTGAAATGATTGCAGATCTTACCGTCAATGTAGAAGCACTCTAAAAAAGGATCTTTCATTCTGAGATCTGTAATGGAAAGTTTTAAGGACTATCTGGGAATGCTAAATACAGATCTAATCTTGGCTTATTATAAACCTGATTTCTCAAGAATTGTCCCCACCTTGGACAACAGACTTGTTTTTTTCCCTCCCCTATCTTGCCTTCTCTTGGCTACACTGAATGCAAATCAAATCTTCCAGTCAAATCTCTGGACTTAGTTTGCCTTTTTTTCCAGTGGAATTGGAAATTTAGAACTTTGCCTAAAAAATATGAGAGAATTTTAAAATTTCTTTCATATATTAATATAAATCGAACATTCTAGATTTATATTAAAATATGTCTAAGAGTAGTAGAGGAAATCCTCCATCCTTCTTTTGACGTTAGAAGTTGGGCATAAATTATCTAGGGTTGGTGATTCCTGGATCAGGAATCATATATATTTTATTATGGTAACTTCCAAATATAGTAAACAATATTACTTTATTTTTCCCATCTAGTGATCTTTTCATATCAGTCTCTCTCCTTCCCTTTCCCCTTTTCAAGACTTGCCTGGTTTATTCTACTCCTACCTTCACACCCAGGTTCCCAGTCCTATGTAGAAAAGGATCCCAAGGTCTAAAAGTCTTAGTTTCATTCTATTCCTGCTGGAGTAGCTGAACACTTTTACAAAATATATTTGAACGAGTCTTTAGGATTTTCATTGTCTTTGGAGTAGAACGTCTATGAACAGGCAAACTCTTTTCATCATAATTTTGACTGATTTTTATACTGTAATATTAAAATGTTATTATGCTAGTAAAACCTTTTTACCCTACCACCTCTAACCCCCAGCCCCGTTCAAAATTATGGTATAAGAAACAGGGAATAAAACAAAATAAAGTAAAAGAGAATGAAAATTCTATAACAAATAATTTTTGTTAAACCTGTGGGCTTGAGGGTGTGTGGTGGTTAGAAAATGATTTCTGTCTTTAGCAAATTGGTATTTTGCAGTGTGACACTGTGATGAGTTGGCATGGTAAGACTGACTTGGAATTATACCAACTGGCATCTCAGTGATTGTTAATTCCACACCCCTAGCCTAAAGGATGGGCACCACATCTGTATTTCACATGGTACTTGAGCTGGTGTTGCAGTTGAGTCTTAGAGTGTTCCATAATTATATAACCAAATTACATCCACAAAAATTAAAAAATGCAAAAGCATATAAGAAAAAACCCTCCTCTTTATGTCATCACAATATACAAAATGTAACCCCCCAAATTTTACTATTATATGAAATTCTAAGTGCAAAGATTATAATAGACTTCTGAATTGTATCTTTCTTAGAGATCCATCTTGGTCCTAATCCTGAGGACTTTAGTCATAAGGAAAAAAAAGAAAGAAACTTTATTAAATTATGATCTCAACACGGACTCAGACACTCAGCACGGACTCAGACTAAAGAAAAAGTCATCATCTGTATTCAGTGACTTCTACAGTTCCACTTGGCAAGGAACATACTTTTTTTTTTAGCATTAGGAGACTGGGTCATTCTCTTAAGTGGTGTTGTTTGGGGAAGCCAGAGAGAAGGCTTACAAAAAATTAGAATGAAGGATCTTGTGTGTGAGAATTTTTTTCCTCTCTCTCAGAAATGGTCTACCTCTTTTTAATTATTCTGACACAGCTTCCCATATGCTTAGGCAAAAATAACAGCCTGTGATAAACATGAATAGGACCACAAGTTAGAAATTCTGCTGATGACCAATTTATAGTCGTTTACAATCTGAATTTACTGCCAAGTATTTAAACTTTAAAAGATTATAGGGCAATTTTATTTTAAATAACTATCAATTAAACTGTTTTATAAGGAAGTAGTAAAGGTTTATGTTTTCTTTTTAGTAAAGAGTGACAATGTTATAATGATTGGCCAGTTTTTGTATTTTGTTGGCTTTTTTCTTAATAAAATAGAAAAAAAGTTTCTCTTTTAATTTGATATTTATAGCATTTAAATAGCAACTTTTACTTCAAAGAAGTATTGTCATATAATATTTTATTGAGGTAAATTTGAAAGATTTTAGAAAATACTTAATACTTCATTTTCTAGAAACCCATGTTTTGGTCAGATAGTAAAGGCATTCTCGATGATAAATTTGTGATGACAAACCACTCTTTGTCACTGAAAAGCTGTTGTTCTACAAATGTAGCACAGAATAAATAAGCTCAAGTAATGCTTCTTAAAGCATCATCCCTGAGCCAATAGCACCAGCATCCCCCATGGACTTGGTAGAAATGCAAATTCCTGGGCTCTACCCAGACCTAATCAATGGAAAACCCTGCGGGTAGGGCCCAGCAATCTGTGTTTTAACAAGCCCTCTGGGTGATTGGATATGTATTAAAATTTCAGAAACACTGAGCTAAAAGAATACAAAATAAGGCACACTTGTGCTATGATCCACCTGTAAGATTTGACTGTTTGGGTATCATAGATGGAGTCTGAAGAACTTCAGAATGATACTTAAGGTCATTAAATAACATGAATTCTATGAGAGCCGAGATCTCATCAGGTTCATCTCTTCTATCATTCACAGGGCTTATTTGATACAAAGCCCTGAATACAGTAGACATCAAATATATATTTGTTGATTATTAAATGACTGCAAAAGTCTATCAGCTCTAAGATGAACTAAGTCAATTTTTAAAATCTTGTTTAATAGGTAAGCAGGTTGGAAGCCTTGCTCTCTCTTTTAAATTCATAGCAAGTTTCTCAAAAATGTGTATTCACATTTTGTTTGGCTTTTGATGGTTCTGTTCTCTGATTTTGGTTTGAGGCCATCTGGTAGTCAACACTTTTTGGTAACTAGGGAGCTCCATAGTCACACTAAGCCGAAAGTGTGCTGGGTAAGTGTCTTCCTCCTTGCCAGCTTCCTCTGAAACTTGGCAAAACTACGGTAGGCAGGAGTGTCACTATGGCCTTTCCCCCTCTCTTCATGAATACTCTTTAGCCCTTGGATATAGGCCACGTTGGTAGGATATAATTGGCAGCACTATACCAAAATTAATCATCATCTTCAACCCTGACCTCCCATTGACAGAACTAGTGTGGTGTTCCAGTAGCAGAACTAGATTTAAGCTGGGTGATAAGCTTTGCAATAAAGAAAGTTTACCTTCTGAACAGGCTTATTTCTTGGAAATTCTTCAGAATTTTGTTTGGTTTTTACAGTTACCATTGGGAAGAAAGATCAAATGCACACAGCCTACCCTACCACCTGTGAATGGAGTGGAAGGCAGATTGGTTGAGTTTTCCTTTGGAGGGTCATCCTTAACTTGAATTCTTACTTCCCCAATACGACCATGAATCATGTGATCTTAGCTAAGGCAATTAACCCTGTCAAGGCTTTTCTTCCCACTAACAGAAGGGCAATAAACTTAAATTACCTCCCCCCAAAAATGCTATGTAAGTGCTTTGTATTATAATTTGTTCTAGTAGCAATTTTTAACGGATATGACATTTTCATAGAGAGGTGTATAGTGAGAATCAATTTTTATGACATAAAAGCTGAGAATTTTATTTGCAATTATTATTAACTATAATGAGGATAAAACTCATTTTGAAGTCACCAGGGAGCTGAAAAGTATCTTCTAATATTGTAGTAACATCTGCAAGATTTCATCATGAACCTGTACCAGAAAAGTAGGGAGAAAAGGAGACTGAGTTTAAATGACATCTAAAGGACTGATTAATTCAATAAAAAATGCAGTCACTCATCCTGGTGCTGTGCGACAAAAAATGGAAGATACCTAGGGTAGCTGCATGGATTGTACATTGAGTTGAGGAGATATTTTATCGTGATATGGATACAGCCTTCCTACTACCTCTGTGCTCACTGTTTCCTTTGTCTCATCTCATTCCACACAATGGTCCTTTTAACAGACCCATATTCTTACCTGAAATCTCATACAGAATTTTCTCAGTGAAAGTTCTCAGACTCCCCTAGGCAAGCTGTCATAGTCTCTAATCATCTGTGTTCTCACATCATCTTCTCTGTACCTGATTAATAACAACTCATCTTCTGAGTTATAATTATTTGTTTCCATATAAGTCTCTCAACTAGCTCTTAAAGGAATCTTACAGGGTCTCTATCTTTTATTTTTTGTACTTCCGGTGTCTAGCCCAACAGCTGGTGCCTAGCAGGTGCTCAATTAAGATTCTCTGAATGAAAGAACAGTCAAAGAAGGTTATAAACTCCTTTGTCTTCCCAAGAGATGCAGCCTGACTTCTGGGTTCAGAAACATGCTAGTTCTCCTTGACCCACGCAGAGCTAAAGGTTTTACTTTAAAATATGTAAACAACATTTGGAGAGATGACAAAGGGGCCACACAGCTTTTGACAACATATATGCTAGTCCTCTTGGGGATGAGTGGTTTCTGTAAGTCAAAAATAGGTTTCATATTATGAGTGTCTTTCTACATTAGGGTTAAGGAAAGTCTGTATCCAAACAGAGACACTCTCTGTCCCTGTTTTGGGGCTCGTGTTAGCATAGCAGACACTAGTTGCTGCTGATTTTAATGGATGGGTAATTTCCAAGACCAATCACTGCTGCTGGATTGAAAAACACCACTTCTCGCAACTTTGGGTTCCAGGATTTGGCCTAAAGAAAAATGGATTTCACTTTATTTTAATGGAAAGTAAATAGCATGAGAGTACTTATTGTACTTAATAGATGGGCCCTTTACTTTAATATTTCTTTTTTGAGACAGTGAAAGAATTAGGGCAGAGAGACTATGCAAGACAGATATTCTTAATCAAGGAAGGGCAGCTATGGTAAAATTTTTCCTTTATGTATGTTCTCTGAAGGAAATAAAATCCAGGGAAAGGACAGACTCAAGAAACGTTGATTTGTGATCGGTGAGCACAGTATGATGTGATGGATAGAGACTTGGACTGACTCTTTTCATTGTTTCAGTCATTCAACATCTAGTGAAAGAGGATTTAAATGTGAATAGGGTGATGATACTTGTTATTAAGAAGTACAGCCTAGGATACAAATTAATACAATTATAATATAAAATGATAAGTGCTAGATGAGGCCAATGCAAGATTTTGGGGGAGCATTCACAGAGTTCAAACCAGAATTCTACATAGGAGTTAGATTGATAGAAGAAAATATTCCAGGCACAAAGAAAACATGTGTAAAAGATGCAGAAGCAAGGCAATGCAATTCTGATGAAAGCATTGTTTAGTTGAAACTGACTATATTATAAGGTGCAAATAATTAGGAGTGAAAAATGAGGTTGCAAATACATATGGGAGGGCTGAAAGTACTGTTTTTCAGAATGTGACTGTATTCTGAGGGCAAAGCTTAAGGGCAAAGAGTACGAAGACAAGATCACGAGATTTGAATTCAGGATCCAATTCTGTGACCTTGGGAAGCCTTCCTGAGGTTGTTAGGTAGAAAGTGAAGATGGTGACACATTCCTGGTCCATCTTTCAGGATAATCCCAGTATAAGATATTATTAGCCAGACAGGTGTTACTGAAGGTAAATCTTAGTAAGAACAAAAGATTTATTCATTAGCTTGATTTAGTATCATTCAAGTTTATGAACTCTAATGACAGCTGGTCTTTAAAGGCTTTAGTTTACTGGTAGCTTTTTAATTTAAAAAGCTTTTTTTAAGTAATGACAATCATTGGGCTATACCAAAACTTTTTGTCTTTACTATTTGAATATTATATACAGATAACCGTTTTCCTGGTATTCTGGTTGCTAACTGTCTTTTCAACAATGCCCAATGACATATAAATGGCCTCTGTTAGTGACATTAGATTTTAGTATAACGAATTCCTTGAAATTTCAGAGGTAGAGGTGTGAAAGTTCTTTTCTTGCTAGTCTCCTAATTATACATTAAGCCATGTGTTGTCTTTAATACAGATACCTTAGGTTTCTTGAAGGATTAGTTCCAAAGGTCTCTCTCAAAGGCTCACACTTTCAGAGAAGACAGGGAAGATTAAAGTACATTTGATGTGCTACAATTCCGCAGCCATAAAATTTGAGATATTTCTTACAGATGCTGTACTCCGGATTCTCACTTTGCAGACAAAAAATCTGAGGTTTAAAAAGGGAAGTTAGGTGAGGTGAGAGTTGTTCCTTTCATCCTTTTAAATAGGAGCCACACACACACACACACACACACACACACACACACACACACACACACACAACCATCCTGCATGATTGTCTCATGATTAATACTTGGTATGGCTATGGTCCTTTGAGGTCTGGGGTAAGTTAAAGAATATGTAGATTTTATTTATCAAGGTGCTTTTAGCTGAAAGTATTAGAAAATAACAAAATTCTATATGACTTGGTTAGAAGAACCAGAAAAGAATAGTAATTTCACAAAATGAAAAGTCCCTTGGTAGAGCACTTCAAGAGTCAGTTAATTTGGTGCTCAAATAGCTCGTCCCAGGGCCCAGGCTCTTTGTACCATCACACTTTTTCTTTCTCAGACTAGCTGCTTCAGTTCCATAATTGGCGTGCAGACCTGACAACTGACAACTGACCAGTGGACAAAGAGAAGTTTCTTCCTTTGAGTTTCTTTTTAGGAAAAGGTCCTACACATTATTTCCCCTCAACTTTTCTTGCCTAGAATTGTCTTATGCCAGTTCCTTACCCATTGTGCTTGACGATGCATATGGTTAAGTTGAGGAAGTAGAGGTGGTGGCTAACCAAATAAACATGGGGTTCTGTTAGAAACAGGGAGGTTAGACGGTTTTGAAGGAGGAAAAAATATGCACCACAGAGATCAGCAAGAAGGATTTTAGAATTTGATGGACATGGAATGTACACCATACTGTGAAAGACAGATAATGCCATGGTCTAAGAACTGTTTCAACAAAGATGTAACAAACTGAAACACAACACTGACTCTGTCTCATGGCAGAGATACCTTCCATCACTTTGGAGCAAAAGGGTAGGAAGAGAGGGTCCCAAGATTGCCTCATTCGGGTAGCCTTATCTCCTTTGATATTAAATGACTCAGTAGCCAATCACTTTTTTTTTTTGTAGCCAATCACTTTGCATTGTGTTTTCATTTTTTTTCTATTACAGAAATTTAATTCTTAGTTTACTTCCCAAAACAAAAATTTTAGTACCATGTAATTTCACAGGTAAATTCTAATAATCAATACAGAAATAAGTTATTTCTTCAAAAATTTTTTGCTAAATTTTGAAGTGGAGAGGACCCTTCTCTACTCATTTCATCTGATCATTATTGTACTATTATTATAATACAGTTGTTTTTTGGACATTTTCTCAACATTTAAAAAATTCTCTTTGAATTTCTTTTTAAAATAGAAAGCAGTCTAAATCTTTTTTTCCACTTTGAAATATTCTGTTTTTTTAAATTAATTTTTATGGGAGTATAGTTGATTTACAATGTTGTGTCCCCACGAAATATCTTGGAGAGGTATTTATGATGGGGCACTACGACTACGTGGAATCACACCAAAAATAATTTTTCAGGGAGCTCAGTATCTCTGGTTTGTAACTCTGGCTGTGTGATGTTGGTAAATACTGTGGATTTAATTACCAGATGCTGAACACCAACAGACATGTCTGGCACCCAGACTTCTCCCTTGATCTCTATCCTCAGATGTTGCTCTTTCATATAGATGTTTATAGATATTTCATATAGATGTGTAACAGGCATTATAAACTTATCACAGTAAAATCAGAACTTCTGATACTTGCTGACTACCCTTCTTTCACCTAACATCATTACATGAGTCCACCATCTTCTTTTCAGAGACTCAAACCAAAAACCTAAAGATTATTTTTTCCTCTCTTCTCTTCAGTCCACCATCCAATCCATCAAAAGTCCTGCCCATTCCACCTCCTAAATGTATCTCCAGTCTAACCTCTTCTCTTCACCTCCACCAAGATCCCTCAAACTGCACGCACGTGCACATTTCATCTGAGTTATGGCAATAACTTCAAAGGACTCCTGACTTCCAGCAGGCCTTACCGCTGTTAATTCTCCACTCCCCAGCCAAGTGGTGGTTTTAAAATATGACTCTAATCACTTTGCACTCCTGGTTTAGATCTTAACATTGCTTTTAGAAAACAACCCCAGGTCCTTAACCTTACCCTGATGACCCTGCATTGATCTGGCCTCTGTTCTTCCCTATGACCCTACTGTGTCCCATTCTCTCGCCCCAACTTCACCCCATGATTCTCCAGCAAAACTGGCCTCCTTTCTGAGCCTAAAACATTGTGAGCTCTTTGCTGTACCATGGTCTCTGTGCTTCTTTTCATTGTCTAAGAACTCTTTTTCCTGCGACTTTCCATAGCACCTTTCTGGTTTCAACTCAGGCCACTTCTGATGGACTCTGCCCATCTAGGTTGTGGTCACCCCTATGTTGGTGTCGCAGAAACTCATAACCAAAAGTGACGATTTTCTTCTGTTATTCCCATAGTGCCTCTCCCAAAGTCTCCAACCCACAGGGGAGCGAGGCACTCTTCCTTCTCTGAAAGGAAGAGTGCCTTCCTTCCTTCTCTTAATCTTTGTTATATTCCCTGTCAGAACCCTTGTAGAAAAGGGTTTTACTTCATAAAAGAACCTTTCTAGATTCTGGTTTCCAATTCTTTCCTAATCACTATGTTAGTTCAACAAATATTTAGCGACTATATTATAAATACCACGTTGCACAGATGAGGATACCATAAAGCATAAGACACAGGACCAGTCTTTAAGAGGAGTACATTCTGGCTTCTTTTCTCCTCTTCCTTTGCCTGGGATGAAGGAGGAGGACGTGGAAAACTAAGTCCTTGATGACAGTACAGCATGAATGTCCTCTGGGAGATCAGAGAATGTGCACCGTTCTCCAGTTTGATTGAAGGAGTAAAATTTGAACTGATTCTTGATGGGCAAGCAGTAGTAATCTTGGTGAAGAATATGGGAGAAAGGGACATTCCAGATAGTGGAATGTGCGAAGGCACCCTGGTAAGGGAGAGCCCGACCCCGACCACCATAATTATGGCCATCATTACCATTTTGAGATACTCACAGCTCTAGGTGCTTTTATGGGATATTTCTAATTCCCACGATGACTAAGCAAGGAAAGGGTTATTATTCTTATTTCATAAATAAGAACTTTAATTTGTCCCAAGCTTCTGAGACCATAAGAAGTGGAGCTCGTATTTGAACCCTGATAAGTTTGTTACAAAACTCGAGCTGACAGCTCGGGTTTCCTGGCTTCTATTTCAGTGTTCTCTCTGCTCTCTCATGCTCCCACAAGCTCTACGAAGCTGGTTGTTGGTATCCAGGGTCCTCTGCTGTTTTAAGCCTCTAAATGAAAGTTTACTGTTTTTCCCACAGGAATGCCCTCTGTCCCTCCTTTTCGCCTGTCTGGCAGATAATGCCATTGTGGACTCTTCACAGGCAATTCCTCTCCTCTCTGAAGCTTTGCCTCTTCCTCACTCTCTTGCCTTTCTATATACTTATCTTCTTATCCTCTCCCTTCACCCTCTTCCTTATCCTATCGGCCCTTGCCCTCACAACCCAGCTAGAGCCGAAATGTAGGGTCCTCGAGGCAAAGGTGGTATCTCATTTGTTATTATGACCGTAGCGTTTAGTACCATTCCTGACATGAAGTGAAAACTCAGAAAGGGCTTGCTGAATGAATGAATGAGTAAGCAAAGGCCATCTAACATGGAGAATGATATGTTACTGCTCCAGAATATTCTTTATAATATTAATGTTTCCTTTCATTTGATATATAGTCACATGGCTCTCATTCTGGGTGAAATATAAGTATGAGAAAAGAAGCCAATTATGTTTGTGCTTTTTTCAAAGAATTTTCTTCCCCCATTGTGTGTGTGTGTTTGCATGTGTGTGCATGTGTGTGTGAGAGACACACACAGACAATATGAGAGCTGAGTTTTTAAAATGTAAATATGGTTGAAATTGGCTTATTGCTAAGTTCTTTCATTGGTGTTTAGATGAAAAGATTTTAAAGTCATTTCAAATGTGGAGAAATTATTTTTTTGAGAATGGGAATTTTCCATAAGAAGAAAATATTTTCTGAGCACCTACTCTGTGCTAGGACCTCTCTTACCAGCAAATTCATTTATTTTTTACCTCTTTGCTGCTAAGGAAGTAGTGGGAACCTGTATTTTAATTAGCTGATCTTAGTCAAGCCCTCTGCATTCAGCGTATCTTTTAACATTACTGGGATGACACGAGCCTTATTCTACCAAAAAGTATTAAGGGCTTAAGGATCTGAGTGAGGAAAATGTAGAGTTGGGCCTTGACTTCATAGTTCAGGCTCTTTCTGTTATACCACATGGTAATATTGCTTATAGAAAACATATAATTTAAGGGATCTTTATTCTAAAACATGTAAGCACTTGATTTCCCAGGCAGTCATTGCATGCTGACAGATTTGTCTTTGCAAAGTCTCACATTTTCACAGTCACCACCATATTTATGTCCTTTTCATGTATCACTAATGGATGGGGCCTATTTGGAAACAGGAGAACTGGGAACCCAGGATTCAATGCAGGAGAGACAATACAGAGTCCAGAAAGTGTATCTGATGGGAACACCAAATAGGACATAACAACATCAACTAATTTCCGAGGATAGCTTAGGGCCTGGGAGAGACTGGACATTCAGGAACAAGATGAACAGGATGAACAGTGATTTTTAGGTCCATTTGGACTAACAACCCAAGCAGAGGAGTCTGTAGCAATCTGGGCCTAACTAGAGCCAGAATAAGAATATTAACAACAGCAACCATGACAGTGTTCTAAATATTTGCAGAACATTTTTAGATAGCTTCTTACTGACTGTCAACTACAATGCTGTGAAACACATATACTTATTATTGGTAGGATATGAGAAAATGAAGAAGGAAATATGTGGTGTTGGAATAAGGAAAATAGCAGTATGTAATGAAGTATGAATATACTACACAGTTTTGTAAACTGCAACAGATTTTGGAAAGGCAGCTGCTAAGGAGTGTAATTGTAATTGTTAGGCAAATATTTGGAGCATTTAAAGTACTTGGCTAAATTTTTCCTCATCAGCAAAATAGGCAAAGGAGGCAACTTGTGTTCTGGAGACCACTGGAGTGTGATAGGCTAAGGGCACATATGAAGCTAGGACCAGGCTAGGCAAAGATAGCAACAAATATATCGCACTGCACATGCTCTGTTCCTGGCACTGTGGTTATAGAGGCCAAGTTCTGCTGCTGTTGGTACAAGGTCCATCAGCAATAAGAAAAGCCAAGAAAGCCAAGGGTGGATATAGAAAACAGCTGGTAGAAGTGGGGCTGTCCATGTCCTATTCAGCTCCATCTTGGGGGGAAGATTTGAGAAAGAATTTGAAATGAGTTTGTGGAATAGACCTAGGAGGGTAGTCTTGGGTAAATAAATAAACACTGAATGTTCAGATGATATCAGAGACTGTGTATCTGTTCTGGCTTCCACTGAGACTCTGTCAGTCAGTGCAAATAAATTTAAGATTTCTTTGTCCACTTGGTTTCACTTGATCTCAGTTGCTCTAACTGCAGATTTCTCAACCTTGGCACCATTGACACGTTGGATCAGATCATTCTTTGCTATGAGGGCTGACCTGTGTGCACTGTAAGATGTTTAACAGCATCCCTGGCCTCTACCTGTCAGTAGCACTCTCCCCAGTTATGACTAAAAGGTCTCCAGATATTGCTGAATGTTCTCTGGGAAGCAAAATTGCTCCTGGTTGAGAGCCACTGGCCTAACTGGTAGCCATTGCTACAGGTGAGAGAGGGCTTTGAGAGTAAATGAGGCTCCTTCTGGTCTCATGGATCTTTTGAATTGAGAGTCGCTGTGCCACTCTATCCCTGGGCCGTTCTGACACGGAGGATGGTTGAGCCACCCGAAGGACAATCAGGATATTGAATAATTATCATCTGAGGTTTATAGATAAAGGGATTCAGTCAGAGAGCTAGAGATCTGTCCCCACATCACACGGAGGAACTGATACTTGAACCCCAATTATAACACTATGCCCCATCTCTTTTCTCTATACAAGTGGCTTTTATCCCAGGCTTTGCAGATTCCCCAAACCTTAGGTACTGAGGGGAAGGGGAAATAGATAGGACTTTGGGTCCTCCTGCACTTCCACCCATCCCTAGTTTTACCTTGGCCACAGCAGCATTACTATCACCATCCTATGTTGATAATGGTTTTATTTTTCTACTAAAGTAAGAACAGATAAAATCCTCTGCATTATCCTTTACACAGAGAGAAGCTCAACAATATTTCTTATTGTTTTCAAGAGTAAGGCAAGCTGAGGCTGCAGGCTGCAGGGGTATTAAGTTTGCTAACCTGCAAGGTAGAAATTTAATAGGGACTGAGACCCAAAAAGGCCGTTTTCTTTATCCATTCTTGGTCTCTTTCCAGAAAAAGTCATCCTGCCTCCATATTTCACTTTTCTAGGCTATCCTGAATTATTGTGCCAGAGTTATCTTCTGGCAGAGACTTGAGAAGTTTTACCCCATTCTTGAGCATCTAAATTCTCATCCTGCTAACATCTTGCTTGGCAATCTTCAAATTCTATATTAATCCAGGAATTTCTAACTCTCCCCTTTTTCATAAAATAGGGATCAGCTCCGGGCAAGAGAAACACAGCTTGACAACTCACATCTCCGGTATCTGCCTGTCATGATATCTGAAAATCTACATTTAGAGATCGAGTTTGTTAAATGAAGAGATTGACTTCTGCAGTTATCATTTTTCTTAAAAGCAGATGAACTCGAAAATTTTGACATATGTATATTTTGTCAGCCAAAGACAAACCATCTATTTTGGGAGGCAATATTGCATACTTGTGAATTGTGTGCTTTGGAATGTGTGCTTTGGAGTTAAACTGCCTCAGTTCATATTCCAGGTTGCCACTTTTAGCAATATTATCTCAGACAAGTCTTCTAAATTTTTATGAACCTCCTTTTCTCCTCTGTAAGGTGGGGTGATAATGCTCTCTATATTGGAGTTATTGGAATTAAATGAGATAATATATGTAGAGCATTTTAAAAAATACTCAAAAATAATTTCCAGTTCCATTGTTATTACTACTTTATTCCCAGGGGACCATCCTGCATGCATATTATAAATTAAAGAAATCATTGATAAGAACAATATTGGAGGTTATCTTGGCAATTTCACAATCTTCTCTATCAGAAAACAAAGGTTATAATGAATAGATCAATAAAAATATAACTTCAGCAAGGAAAAATGATATTAAATGAATTATAATATATTAAATCATCCCAATAAAAATCAAATTCTTACTGTAATAAGCCAGTAGAGCCCCTGTAGTAGACATTTTAAAATGTGGTATACTTTTCTCCCTATTATAAATTCGGTCTTAAGTGGATTGGTAGGCGTCTAGTGAAGTTTCCACTGTCTTGTTTGACTATTTCCAGAGGACCAAGGATTCCTGAAAGGGTGCGTTTTGCCTTATACGTTAAAGAGAACTTTAAAAAAGAAGCGTGAGGGTCACTAGACGTTATATCAAGTATTTGATATTTTAGATACAAAAAAGTCTTAGAAAAACTAGATAATTAACATATTTACCTAAATAAGTGTTGTCTGACTAACCATTTTATCATATTCTTAATCCAGATCTTAGAAATAGAAGAATAGTGTAGTCAAATCGCTATTACCTTTACTAATTGAGTAAATTCTAGAAATGTTAAGAAAAGTATAGCGCAGGAGCTAGATCAATGTTTGCAGAATGAATGTTGAAAACTTTTGGTTCTTAATGGTTGCCCTTCCCTACACCATGCATGTTCTTACTGTTGCTATGACCTTTTCTGTTAGCCAGCTGGACACTGTCACACAACATGTTAAATGCACCACTGGGTGATGTAACCAGTGATTTGGGCATTATGCCAAGGCAGGTTTTGCTCTAGGGACCTAAATTATTAATACTCATGTCACTGATTTTATTACCCTGTGGTATATGTTACATGCTGCTTGACAATATTTGTCGTAAGAAGTAGACTTTACATAGATCTAGAAAGACCCAGATCTATGTAAGATCTACTTGCAGAGACTGGTGTCAAAACATTCTATGAAACCTGGGAAAATCATGTATTTCTTCCTTTTTTTCTTCCCTAGGCTTCCCCTATTTCATAATACGTGCAAAGCTGATGGAATTGGGTCGGGATCGCTTCTGTATCACAAAAGCGATCGCTTCTGTATCAAGGTCTCAAAATAAGCTCTCTTTCATTCCAAAAGGATACAAACAATTTAGATTAAAGAGCAATGAATATCATTTAGTTTATCATAAGGCACTGCCATTCCTACATAACATTTTTGCTATGAAATCTCTATGTTAATAGTGTTTTCTCATTTTATGTCACTGAGTGCAAGGCCTTATACCATTACTTTAATTATGCTGTGCCTGATTTTTTTTTCTTCTTCTTCTTTTCTTGAGTTGTAGTAAAGACAGTCACATCCTGCTGTTACCATGACTTACTACCCCTGCCATTCATACCTGGGGGAACTCCTTGGCTGCCATGGCCTGTGTAGCGACAGGTTATTCCTTGCTGGACGTAAAGCACAGTGGGATTAAAGCCATTCTCATCCCCTGAAGTCCTCTTACAAACCATCTACCCAGGTGTGTTAAACTAAGGAAAATATCTTCTATTTTCTCCCAAAGATTATATAAACAGCAATATGCTGGGATGATAGCGGGGCTGGATATGAGAAAAAAGAGAGTAACCGGCTTTCTGAAAAATCATTCAATTGCAACCAGGTACATTTTCAGATGGTTACTTTTTATTTTATGTTTTAAATTCTACGAGTATATGTTTGTGTTGAAATTTCTGAGTTAAAAAAAAAATTTGGAAACTTACAAACAAAAAGTTCCATGCTAGTAAACCTCAGTCTTTTCTTATATTTTGGTATACTACTGATTGTTTACAATCTGTAGACATTTTGCATATAATTTAAGATTAGTTGATATATCTAGAGTTATTGGTTCGACCAAAAAGTTTGTTCGGGTTTTTCCCTAACATCTTAACGAAAAACCGAGATGAACTTTTTCACCAACCCAATAATTAAACCATTCCCTCTCTACAAAAGAAGCTCACTTGTCTGAACTGCAGTAATTCTGAATATATAATGATTTAGATGCACCTATTATAACTGCATAGTTAAAAAGAAAATAACTGCTGGGATAATTCAAAATTTAAACAGGATAACACAGAGTGTACATTTAAACTACTTATATAAAAGACTTTTTCAAGCTCTCCATGTTATGGAAAATATGTATCCTCTTAGCATTACTCTTATCTGTTCACTAAAGACCAATTCTCTTTTAGGTCCTTCTTGCTCTAATGTCAGTTTGGTAGCTTAGTTTGTGTTACTCTCTGTGTATGAAACTAACAAAACTGCGTATTTTTCAGTAGACATCAGTCTTTCATTAATTCAGAATGCCTATTCCTTTAATTAATCCAAATTAGAAATTATGTTTCTCCCCATACAAAATGTATCCTCACATCAATTAAATGAGAGTTTTTGATGAAATGCTCGCTAACAGAGAGTAAGTAATTGAGATATAATTGTTTGTAGATGAAAAATAAGTACCACTTTCATGGAAAATGTGAGTTTAATGCTGATGATTTCCATGATTATGATGTGTTTTATGTGGCTTTTTATACCACTGTTTTGGAAGCATTCAGAATACCAGTTGAGGCAAAAGCATCTTAATGTTTGTTTTAGTGTTTGGCAACAAATACAGTCTATAAAATATGTAATAGTTAATATTAAAAGCTCATGCCAGATTGTAACTAACATAAAGAGTTTATTCAGTCTCTTTAAACGCATCGATTTAAAACTACATCCGAATGAGTTTTCATTTAGCATTTGGGTTTCTTAGGATATTCAGCAGGTGAGCTCTGGCGAAGTTACGGGGGGTGTGTTCTCCCCTGATTGGCACACCCTGCAAAGCAAGGACTCTTAATGTACACGCCTCAATCCTTCTTTTAAGGATCGGCTGGTGGCAAGCACCTTCAGTGCCCATGGGGTTTGCTGAGTGAGCAGAGCACAAAAAGCTCTCCTTTTGAGCCATTTATGTAGGAGGGAGAAGATGGTAAGAAGTGTCAGGCGTACAGATCTCTCCTTGTCCCATTGATCCACCAGGAGAGAACAATTTTCTTCATCATCGTTTACTTAGCGTTTGATTCCTTGCTTCCCTTCAGTAGCTCCCCTCTCCCTTATGCTCCCTCACTCCCGTTAATAATCAGGTTCCTTTAAATCAGGTCGTAGAGTTCTTTTTCATGTTGCATTACAAGCTCGAAGAAAGAAAATCTAGAATGCTTTAGGAAAGACACAGTGATGTCCTGCTGGTGCAGGGGGCCTGTGCATGGGGAGACAAACGCTGGCTTTTCATTTTGGTCAGATCTACACTTGGGCAAGTTAAAGATTCTGAGATGCAGTTTCCTCATCTCTTAAGTTAGAGGATTAGAAACTACATCAGGAGGTACCTGGTATATATTGAATATGATAGAATATGGCTTCAACCTTTAGATAGAAGAAGATTGGAAAGGGGGAAAGAAACAAGAGGAAGGAAAGACAGAGGGAGGTGAGAGCTGTGTGGAGGCTGGAGGCTGGTGAGGAGATGATGAGACCTGGACCGGGTAAGACACAGAGGTCCTCCTCATGATGGAAAGGGACAAGCAATGTGATATTCATCCAAATTCATCACTTGAGAAATAACCGGAACAGACTCTGCTGATGTCAGGAGGAGGCTGGAGCCGGATGATCAACGCAAACACTTGTGGAGCTTTATTAGAACAGAATGTTATCCTGCACTACAAGGCAATTTTCCTCTTTTTAAAATTCATTTTCATTATACAGTAGTTTTATATTTACAGACAAGTTGCAGAGATAGTACGGGGAGTTTCCATATACCGCAATCCAGTTTCCCTTCTTGTTAACATTTTACATCACTGTGATACATTTGTCACAACTAAGGAACCAATGTCAGTATGTTCCTGTTAACTAAACTCTGTACTTTATTCTATTTCATTAGTTTTTCCCTGATGTCCTTTTTTCTGTCCCAGGACCTCATTCATCGTACCGCGTAACATCTAGTCATGTGTCTTCTCTTCTGGTCTGACAGGTTTTCAAGCTCTCCTTGATTTTGACGACTCTGGCAGTTTTGAGGAGTCCGTTATTTTGTAGAATGTTCCTCAAGTTGGATATGTCTGATGTTTCTCTCTTAGTTACAGTGGGGTTAATTGGTTTTGGGGGTGATTTGCTATTCAGTTCTGGCAACCTAGGGCATGTGCTATCAACATGACTTCTTATTGGTGATGTTAACTTTGATGACCTGTCTAAGGTAGTGCTTCAGGTTTCTTCATTGTGAAAATGCGCTCTCCTCTTCCCCCCTCCCCTACCTTGCTCTTGGCCACAAGTTACACACAGCCTCCACTTAAGAGAGAGGTAATTACACTCCATTTCCTTGAGGGGGAGGTATCTATGTCAATTACTTGAAGTTCTTTTGTTCAGAGATTTGTCTCTCTTTCCCTGTTTACTTATTATTCAATCATTTATTTTTATCCATATGAACTCATGGATATTTATTTTATATTTGGATTATAATACAACTCTACGTTATTTTATTGCTCAAATTGCTTTAGTTTTGGCCATTGGGAGCCCAGGTTAGCTCCTGTGTCCCTTTGACATGCCCTCATCACTTTTTACTTCTTGATCATTTCCTTACTTTCTGACACTACAAGATGCTTCAGGCTGATCTTGTATATCCCATGCTCTAATCCTAGAATGAGCCAATTCTCCAGGCACCCCTGGTTCCTTTTATTTGAGAACAGTAGTAGAAACCAAGATCTGGGTGCTGAGTGTGCTCATTATGACTGAGGTGTTGTTGCTTCTAGGCCCTCTCAGCAGACAGAGCTAGAAAATATATGTGGTAACCCATGCATGTATGCATATCTATAATTATTTCTATGTCTATTTATACGTATGTATATTAAGTATTTAAATGTGAGTTCATACAGCTATTTCCATCTCTAATACTGTACCATGTGGATAATTCTAGAACCCTTTGCTTCTCTGGAACTTTTCACTCCAACAGTGAGAAATCTGACTTCCACCACTGGTCATTCATTTACCTACTTTTTCCCCCCAGGTTTACAGGTACAGTGGTTTCAGAATTGTTAACTTGCATCCCTTTGGAGAAACAACTTTACCAATGAGAATACAGTGCTTACACATGATTGTTTTTTTCTCTAATCGTATACTTTCCAGTCATTTCCAAAGTTACTTATGTTGACTCCTTTTTAATCCACACTCTTCAGTGAGGTTACGTCATACTTTTATAATACAGTTGATTCTTTTGTCAAAGTATGCACTCCATCCTGGGATCCCATAACCTACTAGTAATTTTTAAAAATTTGCATACATTAACTCTTTGTTCTGTAAAGTTCTGTCCGTTTCAACAAATCCATAGCATCATGTATCTGCTACTATAGTGCCATGCAAAATATTTTTACCGCCCTTAAAAATCTCCTGTGCTTCACCTGGTCAATGGTGTTCCTCTCCAACCCCTTGCAATCTCTGATCATTTTTTGTCTCTACACTTTTGCCTTTTCCAGAATGTCATAGGAATGGAATCATAGAGTATGTAGCCTTCTCAAATAGGCTTCTGTCACTTAGTAAGACGCACTTAAAATCATCCATATTGTAGCATGGATTACTAGCTCATTCCATTTTGTTGCTGAATAGTATTCTCTGTGGATGTATCACAGTATGTCTATCCATTCATCTTTTGGAGAACATCTTGGTTGCTTCTAGTTTTTGGTGACTTTGAATAAAGCTACCATAAGCATTCAAGTGAAGATTTTTGTGTGGATATAAATTAAATAAGTTGGGTGAATACCTAGGAGTGCAACTGGTAGGACTTATGGTAAGTCTGTATTTGGCTTTATAAGAAACTGAAAAACTGCCTTCCAAAGTGTCTATACTATTTTACATTCTGACCAGTAAGGAATGAGAATGCTTTACCAGCAGTGTTAGTATTGTTAGTTTTTTAGATTTTAGCCATTCTAGCAGGAATGTAGTGACATATTGTTGCTTTATGTGCAACTCCCTAATGACAAATGCTCTTGAGGACCTTTCCATATACTTATTTGTCATCTGTATATCTTATTTGGTGAAGTGTCTGTTCAGTGTTTTGCCCATTTTTAATTGGGTTGGTTGTTTTCTTGTTGTTGAGATTTAATAACTATATTTTTGCATGTATTAGATGTAAGTCTTTTATTAGATATGTGATTTGCAAATATTTACTCACAATCTGTGGCTTGTCTTTTCAGTCTTTACCTGTGTCCTTCTCAAAGCAAAAGTAATTTTTTTTAATTTAAAAATTTTACTTTTGGGATTCCCTGATGGCGTAGTGGTTGAGAATCTGTCTGCCAAGGCAGGGGACACGGGTTCGAGCCTTGGTCTGGGAAGATCCCACATGCCGTGGAGCAACTAAGCCCATGTGCCACAACTACTGAGCCTGAGCTCTAGAGCCCGTGAGCCACAACTACTGAAGCCCACGGGCTTAGAGCCCGTGCTCCGCAAAAAGAGAAGCCACCGCAATGAGAAGCCTGTGCACCAAAACGAAGAGTATCCCCCGCTCGTCGCAACTAGAGAAAGCCCACACGCAGCAACAAAGACCCAATGCAGCCAAAAATAAAATTAAAAAAAAAAATTACTTTTATACTCTTTTTATCCACAGCTATATCCTCTACTATGTGGAACTGCTCACGTTATTTTCAGAGTACATTACATTAGTTTCTGCTGCTCTGCATAATTGCATATTATATCTGAAAGAACTGCTGTATATTGAGTGGTTTAACTTGTAATCTTAGTTTTTCCAGTTCTGCATACGATTACAGCTGTGTCTGACAAAGCTGCTATACAGGGCACCTCGAATCATTGAGAAACCAGGGGAGAAGGCCTGGGACTGGAGGAAACCTATTACCTTCTCTGTAGGGTACAACAACCATGGGAATTCACTCAGGGACCTTGGTTCAAATTCTGCTCTTCACATTTTCTGGTTGTGTGAAATTGTCAAAGTTAACTTTTCCGAACTTTGGCTTTCTCATCTATGAAACTTAGACAATATCACTCACCTGTCTTAAGGTGCTCTTGGAAGAAAATATGTAAAGAACAGGGCCTGGCGAAGGGTAAGCACTAAGTGTTAGTTCACACTTTTGTTTTTCTTCTCCTGTGTGCCACATTTTCTTTGAGTCTCTCCTGGTTCACCCTAGTGGAACTCCTCCCTATTACTAATTTTCATCCACCATTCTTATTACAAATCAGGACATGCAACTTTGAGGACCTTTTCTGTTCTTTTCTACACTGCAAATGGCTCATCTTATTGAGAAGAAGATTTTCTTACTTCCAGCAAATGGCTGCTGTTGGTCTTCCTAACATCTAGGTCACAGTTCTTGAACAGGTCAGGGGAGTATCTTAAAAAACAAAACATCTTCAAGCTCTCCTTTCTCCATCGCTCATTTCCAATCTATCACCAAGCCCTGTCAATTCGACTACATAAAGATCTTCTCAATCAGCCTGGTCTATGATTGGATAGGAAGAATTAATATTAAGATGATAATTCACCCAAAATTAATCTATAAATTTAATGTAATCTTAATAAAAATCCCAATATGAATTCTTATGGACCTGACAAACCTATCCTAAGATTTATTTGGAGGAGATTGTATTTGAGATTAGCCAAGAAATATATCAAAGCATTCTATAAAACCAGAATAATTAAAGGAATGTAATATTGACTGTATGTATTTTGTCAACAGAAAATAATAGTATACTCATATATATATGGTTCATTCATTCATATTTATATGTGTATATATTATGTATATATGAGTATGTTTATGTATGTCTGTTCATAGATATGTTTATACACACATTTATAAATATATATAAATATGTATGTATATTATATATACACACACATATAAATATACACATAGTTTTCCAAATTGTCAGGGAGAGGATGGACCATACTGAAAGGTCTGTATTGCATGATAGTTATGAACACTGGTCTTAGAGACAGACTGCCGGGTTTGAGTCTTGACTCTGTCAGTTCCCAGCTGTGTGACCTTGGGCTTTAACTTCCTGAGCTATTACCCAAGTTTCCTTCTGTGAAAAAAAAAATCTAGTACCTATATCAAAAGGTAGTTTTGAAGGATAAATAAATTAATGTAGATAACAAGCTTAGAATAGGCCTTTTCCCTAAGCACTAGTAGATGTGAACCATTATTATTTTTATTATACAAAACATAGATTTTTTAAACAGTTGTCTACCCATTTTGAAAAATAACACTATAGTCCCTAGTTTGGAGTCCTATGCTGATAGGTGTCCATCAGATTGTTGATTTCTTGAGATATCAAATAGTTTATCAAAAAGTTTAAAATAAGTAGACAATTTAAAAAGTTATCATGAAAATAGTAGTGAAAGACTCTTTAGGGGGATATCTTTTTTAACACATTATCCAAAACAAGAATTGCAAACTCATTGGCATAGGGGGCCAGCAGGTGAATCATTGAAGTCACCTGGATGGAGAATATGGTGAAATGGAGACCTCACAGACCATATAAAAAGACAACTGCTATTCAACTCCATCTGATTACCGCCATGCCGAAATATGAGTGCACGTTTTTCAAGAGAATCTGAAAACCTGGATTCCCGTGCAAAATTTTCTGTTTCTAAATGTTGACAACTAATTCACTTTTTAAAATATGGTGAGGGACAAAGTATATCTGCCATTCACAGCTGGTTCGTATTGTTCGTTTGCCATCGAGACTTAGAATCTTTCGGCTACACTAACCTGTCTTTCCGCCAACTTGAATATCCCCATTATACCTTTTACAGTGCTACCTAGATACTACAGCTTAATACTTGTTTTTTGTTTAGTCAATTTGATTTTCCTCCTGAGTCTTTCTGATTCTAGTCAATGCTCTGAATCATTAATAAAGCTCCATTTGTAGCCATTTATTTTAAATGTAGGGTGCTATTAGGGATTCTATATACTCTCTAATTATAACAATCAGATTGTTACTACATTCCATCAGGTGCTTTTTCGTATGACATAGATGAGAAAACTAGAAGGCTCAGTTACTTTTCTAAGGTCAAAGCCTTGTGGCCAGGATAGACTTGATACCGTATTCTCTAGGTCTGCCCTTTTGAGTGAGTTAGAGTTCAAAATAAGTAATGAAACGTTCAGCTCTTCCTCAGTGAAATTGTTCAGGAACCAGCTAACAGGTTGCCAACCACATCTTGTCCATCTGAAAAAACTTTTTCTAGGATCATTCTGTTGGATGACTTTGTCAAGATTATGGCTTAGAATGCAGAAAATATAGGTTAAAAGAAGTCTGCCACTTACAAATGTATAGCTTTCCAAATGTTCATTTGTAAATCAGTTGTTTGGAACTCAGAATTCATTTCCTTGCAGAAAGAGTTACACTGGCAGTTATGTTTCCCCTGAGGCTTGTCCACAAAAGACTGTTTAGCCTTAATGTATCTGAAATAGTGTACATTTGCCATGAAAATGTGTAGAAAACAGAACTCTTGTAATTCTAGTAATTAAATAAAAAAGAAAACAGTAATATTCAATGAAAACTTTAAAATGTATTCTGAATACTGATGCAATGGAAAGGGGGAGTTATCCAGAGGAAAATATAGAACTTGGAAAATAATTTTGTTAGGATTTCAGGAGGAGTCATTTCTGGACACTATGGAAGCACTTGAAAAATTAATGGAATTAAGTACTTGAAATATACGATTTCACTTCATGACTTCTAGATTTTTGAACGCTAATCTTCCCATGATTAAGTGCTGTTTCTAGTGTCCAATTCAGTTGACACCAAAGACATGAAAGAGAATAGAAAAGGAGAAGATAAATGGAGGTGTACTTTTCAATAATGCAGAAGTTGAGAGAGACAGCAAGAGAAAGAAACTTAAAAACCATATCTGTGTTCCCATGATAGAGGTGGCGATAGCTTACAGTCAGTGGAAAGAGAGACTCCTTTGACTTCTCATTAGAGATGAAAAAGTTTACTGATGGTAGGGACCTTTTCTCTGAGAAATTCCTGAAGCTGTTATTGTTTGACTTTATCATCTCAAGGTATCTTGGTCATAAGCCATGATAAATGTAGGATTGGTACAGAGTTGAAATCAAGAGTGCAAAACACTGTTCAAGTGCACTAAATATTCAGAATCCTGAATACTTATTAAACAAGGGAGGACTTCAACCTCAAATAGAAATCAACACAGTATTTTTGTGCTTAGATTTTATCTTCTGACTTGTTTAATTTTTAGCTAGGAGTGTGAAAGATAGAGGCTTTCTGTATTTTTCAGATGGCCAAATGGTTGAATAGGAAGTTGAACAGTCTGCTGACATTTCCAGAGTGTGCTTGGAAACAGTCACATAAACAACAATGCAAATAACTATGCAAGTTACATTCACAAAGCAGAGGTCCTTTCTGCCAAACACAGCTTTACCTAGAAGGATATAAAAGAAAGAGGAGTCATCATGGTCATAAGACAAAAACAAACCAGGGTGAAGAATCTGAAAACTAACAAGGCCAAACAGGCACCAGGAAGTGATGTGGGCAAGCATGTATCGTTTCCCTTTGTCGTTCTTACAAGCGCGTAAGAGGGGGTTCCTCCCCTGACCCTCCCTTCAGTACATGCGCCGGGGTTAATTGGCCAGTCAGAATAAACTGCCCCAACCACTCTGAACTAACAACAGCACGGAAACATCAAAAGCGTTGTCCTGTTGCAGCAGTGCAGGAAGAAGGTCATTAACGAAGCTCTGTTCCAGGGAATTTTTTTTTTTTTTTTCTCAGTACGTGGGCCTCTCACTGTTGTGGCCTCTCCTGTTGTAGAGCACAGGCTCCGGATGCGCAGGCTCAGCGGCCATGGCTCATGGGCCCAGCCGCTCTGCGGCATGTGGGATCCTCCCGGACCGGGGTACGAACCCGTGTCCCCTGCATCGGCAGGCGGACTCCCAACCACTGCGCCACCAGGGAAGCCGCTTAGGCTCACTTTTTAAAATTTAGCGATAATACTACGTTAATAAATCCAGTCATTCCATGTTTTATGGAAAAATAACTTGAAAGGATAGTGGAATGATGACTATGTGCTATTTTTTAAATGTTTTCAACATACTTTTAAGACAATAATAAAACAAAAGAAAAAAAAGAAAGCAACATAGTTTGGAAGAGACATGCTTTTGCTTAAGTGATTATTTTAAAAATGCTTCAGATAAAGTTGGAAATAAAGTGTTTTTTTAAGTTCTGTTTATTCTTCAAACTAAAAAATTTATATATATATATATATATATTTACTTTGTATTTGGTAATTAAATTCAACCAAATTAAAAACTGGCAAGGTTAGAGTTCTATCAATAATAGAATATGGAAAATATGGAAATTTGTCTTAGATAGTCACAGTTTGGTTGAGATGTCTAATGATCTTGGTCTAAAGAATTATAAATTGATAAAGTGGTAGAATTTCTAGAATTGAAGGACTTGTCTCTTTGATCCATCCTTACTGATTTACACTGATCATTATTACAGGTTTACAAACTAATCATCTTTCTGTAAGGTGGCTTATGCTGTTAAAAGAGAAGTCAGTCTCATATCTCTTCTATTTTAGGTGCACATGGATAAGTGTAGTATGTATAAGACAAATCTAAGGAAGAGCAACTGACTTGAGGCATGTTATCAATCACCCATCAGCCTGCACTGTCTTTGGTTGATTTTCCTCTGGCATTTCATGTACTGTAAATAGCCAGTATAGACTTATGAGGCAAGTAAAAAAAGTCTTAAAAATACAAGCTCATCTATCTCTATCATATGGAATTCTTACATAAAACTACTGGGAACTGAGAAATGCTAATTCTTCACTAGTTTCATGGCTGTAGAGATATTCCTTTTGAGGGTGAGAGATGAGAAGAACTATGCTGAAAATATCTAAAATCCCTTCATCACTATGATTCTTTGTTGGTTTGCTATCCATTTGGTTCACCCATTCACTATGTGTTCTAGAAACTTGGCAAAAGCTGCGTATATTGATATGTGTATTTTCCTTTTTCCTGAGCTCTTTAATAAGGGAAATGTGTTCTATTTCTTACTGTTTTCTTCTCCTACATTGACAGAAGCTAGGATCTCTTACTTAAAAGAGGAATATAAAATGTTTCATACAATTTTCACTTATATACATTGCCTTATTTGCTAATTTCTGCACACTTGCAAGTTTTATCTCCCGATAGATTTTTTTTTCTAAAACATCTTTACTGGAGTATAATTGCTTTACAGTGGTGTGTTAGTTTCTGCTGTATAACAAAGTGAATCAGTTATACATATACGTATGTTCCCATATCTCTTCCTTCTTGCGTCTCCCTCCCTCCCACCCTCCCTATCCCCCCCCTCTAGGTGGTCACAAAGCACCAAGCTTATCTCCCTGTGCTATGCAGCTGCTTCCCACTAGCTATCTATTTTACGTTTGGTAGTGTATATATGTCCATGTCACTCTCTCACTTGGTCCCACCTTACCCTTCCCCCTCCCCATATCCTCAGTTCCATCCTCTAGTAGATCTGTGTCTTTATTCCCAGCTTTCCCCTAGGTTCTTCATGACCATTTTTTTTTTTTTTTTTAGATTCCATATATATGTGTTAGCATACGGTATTTGCTTTTCTCTTTCTGACTTACTTCACTCTGTATGACAGACTCTAGGTCCATCCACCTCACTACAAATAACTCAATTTCCTTTCATTTTATGGCTGAGTAATATTCCATTGTATATATGTGCCACATCTTCTTTAACCATTCATCCAATGATGGACACTTAGGTTGCATCCATCTCCTAGCTATTGTAAATAGAGCTGCAATGAACATTTTGGTACATGACTCTTTTTGAATTATGGTTTCTCAGGGTATATGCCCAGTAGTGGGACTGCTGGGTCATATGGTAGTTCTATTTGTAGTTTTTTAAGGAACCTCCATACTGTTCTCCACAGTGGCTGTATCAATTTACATTCCCACCAACAGTGCAAGAGTGTTCCCTTTTCTCCACACCCTCTCCAGCATTTATTGTTTGTAGATTATTATTATTGTTTTTTTTTGCGTTACATGGGCCTCTCACTGTTGTGGCCTCTCCCGTTGTGGAGCACAGGCTCCGGACGCTCAGGCTCAGCGGCCATGACTCACGGACCCAGCTGCTCCGCGGCATGTGGGATCTTCCCGGGCATGTGGGATCTTCCCGGAACAGGGCACGAACCCGCGTGCCCCACACTGACAGGCAGACTCTCAACCACTGCACCACCAGGGAAGCCCTGTCTGTATGTTTTTTGATGATGGCCATTCTGACCCGTGTGAGGTGACATCTCATTGTAGTTTTTTTTTTTTTTTTTTTTTTTTGCGGTACGCAGGCCTCTCACTGTTGTGGCCTCTCCCGTCGCGGAGCACAGGCTCCGGACGCACAGGCTCAGCGGCCATGGCTCACGGGCCCAGCCGCTCCGCGGCACGCGGGATCCTCCCGGACCGGGGCACGAACGCGTGTCCCCTGCATCGGCAGGCGGACTCTCAACCACTGCACCACCAGGGAAGCCCTCATTGTAGTTTTGACTTGCATTTCTCTAATGATTAATGATGTTGAGCATTCTTTCATGTGTGTGTTAGCAATCTGTATATCTTCTTTGGAGAAATGTCTAGGTCTTCTGCCCATTTTTGGATTGGGTTGTTTGTTTTTTTGATACTGAGCTGCATGAGCTGCTTGTAAATTTTGGAGATTAATCCTTTGTCAGTTGCTCCATTTGCAAATATTTTCTCCCATTCTCAACATTGTCTTTTTGACTTCTTTATGGTTTCCTTTGCTGTGCAGAAGCTATAAAGTGTCATTAGGTCCCATTTGTTAATTTTTGGTTTTATTTCCATTTCTCTAGGAGGTGGGTCAAAAAGGATCTTGCTGTGATTTATGTCATAGAGTGTTCTGCCTATGTTTTCCTCTAAGAGTTTGATAGTGTCTGGCCTTACATTTAGGTCTTTAACCCATTTTGAGTTTAATTTTGTGTATGGTGTTAGGGAGTGTTTTAATTTCATTCTTTTACATGTAGCTGTTCAGTTTTCCCAGCACCACTTATTGAAGAGGCTGTCTGTTCTCCATTATATATTCTTCTCTCCTTTATCAAAGATAAGGTGACCATATGTGTGTGGGTTTCTCTCTGGGCTTTCTGTCCTGTTCCAGTGATCTATATTTCTGTTTTCATGCCAGTACCATACTGTCTTGATTACTGTAGCTTTGTAGTGTAGTCTGAAGTCAGGGAGCCTGATTCCTCCAGCTCTGTTTTTCTTTCTCAAGATTGCTTTGGCTGTTTGGGGTCTTTTGTGCTTCCATACAAATTGTGAAGTTTTTTTGTTCCAGTTCTGTGAAAAATGCCAGTGGTAGTTTGATAGGTATTGCATTGAATCTGTAGATTGCTTTGGGTAGTGTAGTCATTTTCACAATGTTTATTCTTCCAATCCAAGAATATGGTATCTCTCTCCATCTATTTGTATCATCTTTAATTTCTTTCATCAGTGTCTTATAATTTTATGCATACAGGTCTTTTCTCTCCTTAGGTATGTTCACTCCTAGATATTTTATTCTTTTTGTTGCAGTGGTAAATGGGAGTGTTTCCTTAATTTCTCTTTCAGATTTTTCATCAGTAGTGTATAGGAATGCAAGAGATTTCTGTGCATTAATTTTGTATCCTGCTACTTTACCAAATTCAATGATTAGGTCTAGTAGTTTTCTGGTAGTATCTTTAGGATTCTCTATGTATAGTATCATGTCATCTGCAAACAGTGACAGCTTTACTTCTTTTCTGATTTGGATTCCTTTTATTTCTTTTTCTTCTCTGATTGCTGAGGCTAAGACTTCCAAAACTATGTTGAATAATAGTGGTGAGAGTGGGCAACATTGTCTTGTTCCTTATCTTAGTGGAAATGCTTTCAACTTTTCACCATTGAGGCCGATGTTGGTTATGGGTTTGTCATATATGGCCTTTATTATGTTGAGGTGAGTTCCCTCTATGCCTACTTTCTGGAGGGTTTTTATCATAAATGGGTGTTGAATTTTGTCAGAAGCTTTCTCTGCATCTATTGAGATGATCATATGGTTTTTCTCTTTCAGTTTGTTAATATGGTTTATCACATTGATTGATTTATGTATACTGAAGAATATTTGCATTCCTGGGATAAACCCCACTTGATCATGGTGTACAGTCCTTTTCATGTGCTGTTTGATTCTGTTTGCTAGTATTCTGTTGGCGATTTTTGCATCTAATGCGATTATGCATCAGTGATATTGGCCCGTAGTTTTCTTTCTTTGTGACATCTTTGTCTGGTTTTGGTATCAGGGTGACAGTGGCCTCATAGAATGAGTTTGGGAGTGTTCCTCCCTTTGCTATATTTTGGAAGAGTTTGAGAAGAATAGGTGTTAGCTCTTCTCCAAATGTTTTTAGAATTTGCCTGTGAAGCCTTCTGGTCCTAGGCTTTTGTTTGTTGGAAGATTTTAATCACAGTCTCAATTTCAGTGCTTGTAATTGGTCTGTTTATATATTCTATTTTTTCCTGGTTCAGTCTCAGAATGTTGTGTTTTTCCAAGAATTTGTCTGTTTCTTCCAGGTTGTCCATTATATTGGCATATAGTTGCTTGTAGTACTCTCTCATTATCCTTTGTATTTCTGCAGTGTCAGTTGTTACTTCTCGTTCTTCATTTCAAATTCTATTGATTTGAGTCTTCTCCCTTTTTTTTTTTTTTTTTTTTGCGGTACGCGGGCCTCTCACTGTTGTGGCCTCTCCCGTTGCAGAGCACAGGCTCCGGACGTGCAGGCTAAGCGGCCATGGCTCACAGGCCCAGCGACTCTGCGGCATGTGGGATCTTCCTGGACCAGGGCACGAACCCGTGTCCCCTGCATTGGCAGGCGGACTCTCAACCACTGCGCCACCAGGGAAGCCCAGTAGTCTTTTTTTAAAGTCAATTTTGTCTGATACGAGAATTTCTACTCCAGCTTTCTTTTGATTTCCATTTGCATGGAATATCTTTTTCTATCCCCTCACTTTCAGTCTGTGTGTGTCCCTAGGTCTGAGGTTGATCTCTTGTAGACAGCGTATATATGGGTCTTGTTTTTGTGTCCATTCAGCCAGTCTGTGTCTTTTGGTTGGAGCTTTTAATCCATTTATATTTAATGTAATTATCGATATTTATGTTCCTATTATCATTTCTTAATTGTTTTGGATTTGTTATTGTAGGTCTTTTCCTTCTCTTGTGTTTCCTGCCTAGCGAAGTTCCTTTAGCATTTGTTGTAAAGCTGGTTTGGTGGTGCTGAATTCTCTTAGGTGTTGCTTGTCTGTAAAGGTTTTAATTTCTCCATCAAATCTCAATGAGATTCTTGCTGGGTAGAGTAATCTCGGTTGTAGGGTTTTCTCCTTAATCACTTTAAATATGTGCTGCCACTCCCTTCTAGCTTGCAGAGTTTCTGCTGAAAGATCAGCTGTTAACCTTATGGGGATTCCCTTGTGTGTTATTTGTTGTTTTTCCCTTGCTGCTTTTAATATTTTTTCTTTGTATTTAATTTTTGATAGTTTGATTAACATGTGTCTTGGCGTGTTTCTCCTTGGATTTATCCTTTGTGGGACTCTCTGTGTTTCCTGGACTTGATTAACTATTTACTTTCCCACATTAGGGAAGTTTTCAACTATAATCTCTCAAGTATTTTCTCAGTCCCTTGCTTTTTCTCTTCTTCTTCTGGGACCCCTATAATTCAAATGTTGGTGCGTTTAATGCTGTCTCAGAGGTCTCTGAGACTGTCCTCAATTCTTTGCATTCTTTTTTCTTCATTCTGCTCCATGGTAGTTATTTCCACTATTTTATCTTCCAGGTCACTTATCCGTTTTCTGCCTCAGTTATCCTGCTATTGATTCTTTCTAGAGAATTTTTAATTTCATTTATTGTGTTGTTCATCACTTTTTTTGCTCTTTAGTTTTTCTAGGTCCTTGTTAAACATTTCTTGTATTTTCTCCATTCTATTTCCAAGATTTTGGATCATCTTTTCTATCATTATTCTGAATTTTTTTCAGGTAGACTGCCAATTTCCTCTTCATTTGTTAGGTCTGGTGGGTTCTTGCCTTGCTCCTTCATCTGCTGTGTGTTTCTCTGTTTTCTCATTTTGCTGAACTTACTGTGTTTGGGGTCTCCTTTTGATAGGCTGCAAGTTCGTAGTTCCCAGTGTTCTGGTGTCTGTCCCCGGCGGCTAAGGTTGGTTCAGTGGGTTGTGTAGGCTTCCTGGTGGAGGGGACTAGTGCCTGTGTCCTGGTGGATGAGGCTGGATCTTGTCTTTGTGGTGGGCAGGTCCACGTCTGGTGGTGTGTTTCAGTGTGTCTGTGTTGTTATGATTTTAGGCACCTCTCTGCTAATGGGTGGGGTTGTGTTCCTGTCTTGCTAGTTGTTTGGCATAGGGTGTCCTGCACTGTAGCTTGCTGGTCGCTGAGTGGAGCTGGGTCTTGGCATTGAGATGGAGATCCCTGGGAGATTTTCACCATTTGATATTACGTGGAGTTGGGAGGTCTCTTGTGGACCAGTGTCCCGAACTTGGCTCTCACACCTCAGATGCACAGCCCTGAAGCCTGGCTGGAGCACCAAGAGCCTGTAATGCACACGGCTCAGAATAAAGGGAGAAAAGAAAGAAAGAAAGAAAGAAGAAGATAAAATAAAATAAAGTAAAATAAAATAAAGTTATTAAAATAAAAAACAATTATTACAAAATTTTTAAAGTAATAAAGCAAGCAAGAAAGAGAGCAACTAAACCAAAAAATAAATCTACCAATGATAATAAGTGCTAAAATCTATACTAAGAAACCCAAAAATACGAAAAGAAAAAAAGAAAAAAAATGGACAGATAGAGTCCTAGGACAAATGATAAAAGCAAAGCTATATAGACGAAAGCACACACAGAAGCTTACACATACACACTCACAAGAAGAGAAAAAGGGGGAAAAATATATATATCGTAGTTCCCAAAGTCCACCTCCTCAATTTGGGATGATTCGTTGTGTATTCATGTATTCCACAGATGCAGGTACATCAGGTTGATCGTGGAGATTTAATCCGCTGCTCCTGAGGCTGCTGGGAGAGATTTCCCTTTCTCTTCTTTGTTCGCACAGCTGCCGGGGTTCAGCTTTGGATTTGGCCCCGCCTCTGCGTGTCGGTCGCCGGAGGGCGTCTGCTCTTCGTTCAAACAGGACGGGGTTAAGGGAGCCGCTGATTCGTGGGCTCTGGCTCACTCAGGCCGGGGGGCGGGGGGGCGGGGGAGGGAGGGGTATGGATGCGGGGCGGGCCTGCGGCTGCAGAGACCAGCATGACGTTGCACCAGCCTGAGGCACGCCGTGCGTTCTCCCGGGGAAGTTGTCCCTGGATCCCGGGACCCTGGCAGTGGCGGGCTGCACAGGCTCCCTGGAGGGGCGGTGTGGAGAGTGACCTGTGCTCACACACAGGCTTCTTGGTGGCGGCAGCAGCAGCCTTAGCGTCTCCTGCCTGTCTCTCTCGCGCCCGTCTCTGGAGCTCCTTTAAGCGGCGCTCTGAATCCCCTCTCCTCGCGCACCAGACAACAAAGAGGGAAGAAAAAGTCTCTTGCCTCTTTGGCAGCTCCAGACTTTTTCCCGGACTCCCTCCCGGCTAGCCATGGTGCACTAGCCCCCTCCAGGCTGTGATCACGCCGCCAACCCCAGTCCTCTCCCTGTGATCCAACCTCCGAAGCCTGATCCTCAGCTCCCAGCCCCGCCCTCCCCGGCGGGTGAGCAGACAAGCCTCTCGGGCTGGTGAGTGCGGATCGGCACCGATCCTCTGTACGGGAATCTCGCCCCTGTGGCTGTGCTCTCCTCCGCGGCTCTGAAGCTTCCCCCCTCTGCCACCTAAAGTCTCTGCCCGCAAAGGGGCTCCTAGTGTGTGGAAACCTTTCCTCCTTCACAGCTCCCTCCCGCAGGTGCAGGTCCCGTCCCTATTCTTTTCTCTGTTTGTTCTTTTTTCTTTTCCCCTACCCAGGTACATGGGGAGTTTCTTGCCTTTTGGGAGGTCTGAGGTCTTCTGCCAGCGTTCAGTAGGTGTTCTGTAGGAGTTGTTCCACATGTAGATGTATTTCTGATGTATCTGTGGGGAGGAAGGTGATCTCCGCGTCTTACTCTTGCGCCATCTTCAGTCTCCCTCACCATAGATTTTTAAGCCCTTCGTTGGTTGGCGTTTTGTTTTACAGTAATAGTGTAACAGTTTGCGTCTCTCATTACTGTAGGGACATTGTGTTCCTGCACATTGTAGGAACTGAGTAGCTTCTCAATAAATAGGTAGCAACTAGTCAAATGTGGAGGGGGATAAGAGTGAAGAAGGAGAAGGGCAATAGCTTCTGGATTAACTTGCAGATTAACTCTGAGATCTATACCATTATTTCACAGCCTAATTATATGTTCTTTTCAGCACATAGCACATCATTAAGACTTGATAAATAATGCTTCCTTAATACTATTATTTAACAAAGAGAAAGAAAAATATGATGCTGGCAGTAAAAGCTATTCTTTTGTTATCTCCTTCCCTCCTGGTTAGTGAGCAAATGCTGTAAAGTCAAAATGGGAAGTAGTTTAAATTTGAGAGATTTGGATCATTTTCCTGGCCAAGTCAAGAGACTATTTCTTTCCTCTAGGCAGTCTAAAAGGTGTTAAAGGATTAGACCAGAGGAAATTCCAGCACTGCTGTGCTGTAAGAAGGATAATCAAGTAGAACTAGGGACAAAATTGAACCACCCACCTCCTCAGAGTTTCTACCTAACTTCACACCTACAACCTTTCATTATTTTAATTTCAGGTACCAATAGAAGTAAACAGGGATGGAGAGAGATTTTCCTGAGGATAAACAGTATGGTCGTTATGAATTTGGTGGTTGATGCATGTGATATGGATGGATATAAACAAAAGAATAGTGTCTCAAGACTAAAATAGAATGCCAAAAAGGATAAGAATAAAATGATACAGTTAAAACCTGTATCATTTTATTCTTATCCTTCTGCAGATAAGAGTTAAAGTTCTTATCCATTTCAGTACCTTATGTATCTCTTTGTCTGTTTAAATTATTCCACACACAGCCTATTTATTGCCAGGCCCATGAGAAGAGAGGGCACATTTTAAGGCCAGGAAGGATGAGTAATTGGAAGTTCAGGCAAGTAAGTAGAGCACTGGAGATCAAACGATCAGGAAGGCAGGGATCCTGTTAGGCAGAAATCGCAAAGCTATCTGCTACTGTAGGCCAGGATGGGTAGGGGCTGAAACTTGTCAGAGCATAATTGTGGAAAGAAACAAAGCCAGGTACTTGTTAAAAGCGGTGAAGTCAGATTTCATTCAGTCATAACTACCGTTATAGAGGAGAGGTCTCAGTGTCACCTGAGTTCAACTACACTGAAACTAAAGGTAGGACTTTGAAATGCTGGGTGTGTTAGACAAAAGGCACTGGAGGGTGTCAAGGAGGAGTTTGATCTTTATGACTAGGCCATCTGGGTTTGCTAATTGGCACTTATCTGGAGGAGAAACAAATTTCCCATATCTTTATGACAGGAGATAGTGGTGCAAGTTGGAGTGTTGAGGTATGGATAAGATAATTGGTATGAGAAACGCTGAAATGTAGTTAAAATACATAGGGCTGTTTACAGCAGTGAGAAATCGTGAACAGCCCCAGGTATTGAACATTAGAGGACTTGTTAGGTACCGTATGGTAAATCTATTCAATAGATACAATACAGTCTTAAATTGATGGTAGCTCTATTATTTTTTGAAATGGAAAGGTGTTATGATACATTGTTTTAAAAAAAAAGTAGTTTTAAAATTAACACTGAAGTTTAGTTGTTAAAATATATATTATGCACACCCAGACACATGAATATATATATACACACATTCAAATGAATACTCATACATATATTCATTTGCCTAGGCAAACATTTGAGGATGATGTGTGATTTTGTGTGAATTTCACTATTTTATAATTATTTTCTACTAAAAACCTATGCTAATGGCGTAGCAACCAAAATAAAAAGAATGAGGAACATAAAATGACAATTCCCTTTTCTCACCCACTATGGCAACAAAACCTTGGGCAACCACACTGGCCTCTCTCCTGCTTCAGGGCCAGATCAACACTTTATCCAATCATGATAACTGGAGAAATTAACAGTGCCTGAAACTGGAAGCATGGGAACAAGATTTTGTTGGCACTTGCCCACCACAGAGCCTTGCTCCGGGAACCAAGTAGACAAAGGGCTTTAGCCAACACTGGAAGAACTCTTAACCAGGTTCAATCCTCAAAAGAGAGGGATAATCAATTTTACTTCAAGTTAAAAAAAGAGAAGGAGAGAGAGGGATAATCAGTACTGACCTCTGACTTGGAGTGAGAATGAGTCCTCCAAAAGGAGGAAGGTCTCCCTAAGATAAGGGAAAGACTAAAGGCAAATACTATGTTTTGATTTGGGATAAACTTCGGTGTTGGTAGAAGAAAAACAGAAAATGAAAAACTGCTCAAGTATTGAATAGCTTTCCCCTCCACTTATAAGGCATTGCCTAGGCATCCAACAGCAGGAGAAGTGACTCAGAAACTGTCTGAGAGTCTTGGTAGGGGTTGTACTCCAGAAGGGCTGCAGACCCTGAGGGAAGGGTCATCTACACTCTGACTCTTTCTTGAAGGTAAGCAGAAAGAGTGGTCACTTGGAGCACCTGAAGGACTTGCCATGCACAGTGTGAGGGACTTCTGTGTGTGTGTGTGTGTGTGTGTGTGTGTGTGTGTGTGTGTGTGTTTTAACTGCTTTGGCCCGAAGATGCCTGGTCAGCTTGAAAAGTCTCAGTTCCATGGAGGGAGAAAGGAGTCTGCAGAGCATTCAAGATGAGCATCCCCAGGGACACAGATGGAGCCAGAGTCCAGGATAATGGGGGTGGTTTTTGCATTCAAGCCTGTCTGTGACCTGGATTCTTGGTCTTTGCAGTCATTGGTTTGCTCTAAAGAAACAAGGCTTAAATAAATAAGGTCAGCCACACAACATGCCTACTTATTTTTCTTTTCTTTCTATTACACTGGCAGCTTTTGGAGGAATATTTCACCATTGCATCCTATTAAAACCACAATAAAGTATCCCATACACCTATCAGAATGCCTAAAACAAAAATAGAGACACCACCAAATGGCTGGTAAGGATGTGGAGAAACTGGATCATTCATACATTGCTGGTGGGAATGTTAAAAGGTTCAGCCACTCTGGAAGACATTTTGTCAGTTCCTTAAAAAAATAAACAACTACCTTATGACCCACAGTTGACACTTGGACCTTTGTCCCAGAGAAATCACAACTTATGTTCACACAAAATTTATACACAAAAATTCTAGCAGCTGTATCCATTATAACCCTGAACTAGAAACAACCCAATGTTTTTCTTTCTTTTTTTAATTCTTTTTTTAAAATTAATTTTTTTGGAGTATAGTTGACTTAATATTGTGTTAGTTTCTTCTGTACAGCAAACGGAATCAGTTATACATATACAGATACCCACTCTTTTTTAAGATTCTATTCTTATATAGGTCATAACAGAGTATTGAGTAGAGTTCCCTGTGCTATACTGTAGGTTCTTATTAGCTTTCTATTTTATATATAGTAGTGCGTATATGTCAGTCCCAATCTCCCAATTCATCCCTCTCCCCCTTCCCCCTTCAACCCAATGTTTTTCAATGAATGAATGGTTTAACAATGGTGGTAGCTCCGTATCATGGACTACTACTGAACAGTCAAAAGAAACGGACATACAACACCTTAGATGAATCTCCTGGGAATTATACTTCATAATATAAGCCAATCTCTGAAGGATATATACTGGATAATTCTATTTGCATAACATTTTTTAAATGACAAAATTTTGGAAATGGAGAACAGTTGAGCACTTTTAGGGATTAGCAGTGGGGAAAGAGGATAAACGGTGGTGATAAGCGGGCAGCACGAAGGATCCTTGTGGTGATGAGACTATTCTGTATTTTGAATGTGTGAATGCATGAAGCAAATGTGTTGAAACTGCATAGACCTAAATACACACACACACATACACACACACACACACACACACACACATGCATTCAAGTACAAGTAAAATGGGAAATCCAGCTAAGATTAGTGGATTAAAACAATGTCAACATACTGGTTATGATATTGTTCTATAGTTTTGCCAGATGTTATCATCACAAGAATCTGGGTAAAGGGGACATCTGATCTTTCTGTGTTATTTTTTACAACGACATGTGAATCTATAATTGCTTCAAAATTAAAAGTTAATTAAAAAGTAGTATCACTCTAAATGTTGTGGTATATATCTTTTAGTGAACCTATGTATGTATTTCTGTTGGTTGCATACCTAGGAGCGTAAGTACTGAGCTATAGGGTATGCCTATGTCCCACTTTAGAGGATATCGCAAAGCAAGTTTGCAAAGTGGCTATGCCAATTTACGTTCAAAAGCTAGTGAGTGTTTGATGTAGGAGAGAGGAATAATCTTAGGGGAGAGACCGCTTTGAAGCTTTTCCTGCATACTTCTTACCTCTTCTCTTTCTTTCTATTCTCCATTGACCAGTTTTAATTTTATCAACAGGCCGGGTAGTTTCATGCTGTCCCTTACCTGGACCCTCACAGACCATATACAATCTTCTTTCAACCCTCTGTAATCCTTTGTGACTTAATAAATAACAAACTGAAGTAATAGTGAGTCCCTTAAACAGGGGCCCCCAAACTACAGCCTGCAGGCCAAATATGGTCTAGTCTTCTGTTTTTTAAAATACAGTTGTATAGGAACACAGCCACACCCATTTATTTACAGATTGTCAATGGCTGCTTTCACAATGCAATGATACAGAGTTGAGAGCCGTGGCAGAAACCTTAGGACAAGCAAAGTCTAAAATATTTTCTTTTGGCCCTTTACAAAAAAAGTTTGCCTACCCCTTTCTTAGAACATCACAACGATCTATCATGTAGGGGCGTCCCTGGTGGCGCAGTGGTTAAGAATCCGCCTGCCAATGCAAGAGACCTGGGTTTGAGCCCTGGTCCGGGAAGATCCCACATGCTGCAGAGCAACTAAGCCCGTGCGCCACAACTACTGAGCCTGTGCTCTAGAGCCTGCGAGCCACAACTACTGAGCCCACGTGCCACAGCTACTGAAACCCGAGCGCCTACAGCCTGTGCTCCGCAACAAGAGAAGCCACTGCAATGAGAAGCCTGCACACCACAACAAAGAGTAGCCCCCACTCACCACGAACCACGTGCAGCAACGAAGACCCAACGCAGCCAAAAAAAAAACAACAAAGAAAAAGATCTATCATGTCATATACAAATAGAATTTTATAGTAAATGCATGTTTTTTTCTAATACTCTTAGGATTTAAATATAACACATTTTGATAAAGCAAAAGGAAATGGTAGAAGTGTTGTAACACGCCTTAGCAAATAAACTTGTTAGCAAATTCCTTACGTACCCAACTTTCTTGGAACCACATTCAAGGCCTATTCGAGGCAGTGTTTCTCTGCTGAATCTAAGGCACTGGAAGCATGGAGCATATATATATATAATGTATAATGGATGCTTTAGGAGGGTGCTGATGAAAAATACACGAAACCAAACAGTAAACCTTGAGCAGTTGTTGAAATCCATTGCAGCTGTTGTGCATAATTGATAAATAAGTGCTGATAACTAGAACAATATTGGTTTAATGAGTATGCAGCAGGTTCAGAGGGGATCATAGTTTATAGAAAATTCCAAATATATCTCTTTTTCTTGCTAAGACCTAAACACAAATCTGCTACTTAATTCAGTTTGTATAACTTTTTTTTTCCCATTTCTTAAAGGAAGCTACTTAAAAAAATAGGCTTTCAAAATAGGCCTTTCACTATAAGCTATGGATTTAACTGAATCTATTTTTATCTGCTTAGAAAAATACAGTAAAGATAGATTCTTATGATTTATAAGCTCTGCAAATTCCATCTTAGATAGAAATGAAAATTATGAAAGCCAAACATATCAGTAATCTATTGCTGAGTAACTGCCTCAAAACTTTGTGGCTTAAAACAATCATTTATTATTTCACAGCTGTAAGGGTTGGTGGGGCAGTTTTGCTGATTAGGGCCGGGAGTTGGCAGGTTGGGCTGGGTTTGCTTGCATCTGCCATCATATCTAAACAGGTTGGTGGGTGCACTGGATGCCACGAAAGGAGTGCAAAACAGCCTAGGGTGATATTAGTGAACTATCTTTTTTTGTAGGAGTCTGATTTATTACTATTTCTTTCTCATTTAAGACTTTGAAACAGAGACTGTTCAGCTTTATTTTGTCCAATGCACATCTTTTACTTTCTGTGATTACTAGAAAGCATGCTGTTGACTTTGGTTTGAAGATCTGGAAAAATAAACCTCATGTTTAGTACCCTGGATCCTGGATCTCATAACTTCAGTCACCATGTTTACTCCTTGTGAGGACAAACCCCACAGCTATACATCTGTGGCCCCGTAAGGTTGATTCTTTCCATTCAGTCTGACAACTTAGCCAGTGAACAAGTTTGTTAAACAAATTATTGTGCTTATGGGTCAATTTAACAAGCAATATATTATACTATTTTTTCATACAGCTATTTAGTGAATATGACCCAAGAGTTGGATAAATGATTTAAGTTGAATGGTGACTAAGTTGGTTGAATATTTTGTTGTTACCAGACCTTGTCTAAAGCTAAAAATCTTTTTCTTTAAGTAAATACATGTATTTATTTATTTATTTATGGCTGCGTTGGGTCATTTTTGCTGCATGCAGGCTTTCTCTAGCTGCCGCGAGTGGGAGCTACTCTTCATTGTGGTGCGCAGGCTTTTCATTGCGGTGGCTTCTCTTGTAGCGGAGCATGGGCTCTAGGTGCACCAGCTTCAGTAGTTGTGGTGCACGGGCTTAGTTGCTCCGCGGTATGTGGGATCTTCCCAGACCAGGGTTCGAACCTGTGTCCCCTGCATTGGCAGGCGGGTTCTTAACCACTGCGCCACCAGGGAAGTCCCTAAAACCCTTTAATTGGAAGATAATGAGACCCTTTGATTGGGCCACTACTGGTTTACTTGGTTTTTTCTCAACCGTTCTTTATAGAGTGTTGAATTTGATGGGAGAGTAGAAGATGAGGTAGAAGATAAGTTTGTTTCTGTGAAAAAGGAGAGACCTCCGTGAACACCTGTTTAAGTATGTTTTCTTCTGCTATCATTTGGACATGTTTGAAATATACAATAACCCCAACATTCAGCTACCACTTTAAAACAAGTGCCATGAAGGCTTCATAAATGGCAAAATCATTGAACTTTTTCTTCCCTAAAAGAACAAGATGCTAACCAGTAACCATATAAAGCCCTAAGGTGCTTCTCAGACAATAGGCAGCCTCTGAGAGAACAGAACAGTCTACACTTGAAGTACTTACAGCCTGTCATTAACGACAAGGACCGTGGTGAGCAAGAACTTTCAAAAGAAAAAGAAAAAAAAAAAAACATGGGCTAAGATTATTGCAGGCTACTGTGTAATAATTTCTTTTTGATTATAAAAAAGGGGATACTCACACTTGGGGGAACTTAGGTTTCTTTGGAAGCCGTCATGGCTGCACATGAAATCCAGTCCTTCTTCCGGAGGTTATAAATTAGAGGTCCTCACGCAGGTTCTGTTACCCAGCACACACCGTATTTTAAAAAAGATTCTCATAAAAATCGGGATTTCTACTTTGTCTGAAAAATCTGAGTATCTACCTCTGGGTAGTCGGCACGTCTGTATTTCTGTATTGCAAAATTGTCTGGAGCCAAGTAGCAGCACCTTCATATTGTCACACGCCTGGGATATTAGACCCTGTTGGCCTGGGGACAGTGTCATTCATTTACTTTAGCTGCCTAGCCCCTGGGGACTTTTGTGTCTGAGTCCTTTGTGTCACGCTGTCAGACTGGATATTCTTTCTCATTCCTTTCATCCAGGGCAAATACCATGAGGGTCATGGCATTGCAGAACTCAAGGGAGTGACTTCAACATTGGAGACCACAGACTCCATTAATGCCATGCAGGGGTTATGAGCCTGCCCGAGGCCCAATCCCAGCTCACAGCCTGGATTTAACATGAGGTGTTCCCAACTACTCTGCCTCTCCTGGGGTCCCTCAACTCACTCTGCACTTGCAATTAGATTTACATCACTGCCTTTAGAGTCATGGAACCAAAATGAACCTGAACACAGGGTGGGGGGGTGGAACTGAGGTCTCTAGAGCTTGAGGACATCCCTGACACGGCCACGTTCTGAGTGGAGGAGACATTTAGTTAGGCAATAAGCTTTCTTGATCAATAATCCGTTCCTAGAGATCATTTTTATTTTTAAGATATTTGATGGCAGGAAGTAAACGTTTATACTTTCTTTTATCTGCTACAGGGTTTAGCCCACAGCTAGTGACACAGGACTTGCTGTGACACCTATGGTCCAAGGTCCAATAGCTAGCAGCAGCACAATCTGGGAGCTTGTTAGAAATACAGGCCATCTGGGTCCACTCCAGGCCTCTTGAATCAGTCTGTATTTCAACAAGTTCCCTAGGTGATTCATACAGTTAGAGTTTGAGAGACACTGATGGGTATACAGAGAATACTCGAATAAAAATGGAACATAATATAGGTTGATTGTTAAACAACACAGCTAAAAATTCTAATGCTTTCATTACAGGAGTTTCCTGGAGCTCCTTACTGGCTTCAGCACAGAGTAGTATGTGATTTTTCTGTTTTATTCATTGGGATCCTCCTAAGATTTTGTTTGAAGGGAAGGTTGCAGAGGTTAAAGAAAATCCATAACAAAACAAATCACTGTTTTTATAGCATAAACTGAGTAGAGAAAATAGAGGAATGAGGTGGGGTTCATTAGGCAAAGCTCTGTAGAGTGAGGTGGTAAATTTGAAGGGTCTTTGATGGGTATCGAGAGGCACAGCTGGTCGTGATGTGGATCGGAATTCTAACTTGAATCCGAAGAAGCTTGCCTTGTTGTGGCTGGTATTACCTATTTTCTAGAATGTTGGGCTTTTCTCTTCCTTCTTCCCTTCTCTAGTTGTCCTCCCAGTTTCCTCCTTTGCTTCTCCATTGCTGTATTATTGTTGTTCTTGCCCATTTCTAAACTTGACTCTCAAAATCCCACATACGTGACTGATTTGCTGATTCTGATAACCCAAGATTATCTGGTCTTCCAGCAAAGCAAAGCATGACTACCTTAGGGTTAGAAATGGGAAATATCCCTGAGATGAGAGTTAAATGCCGTTTTGTACAAAAGAAGGGTCGGGGCTAGGGTACACCCTCCTTTCCCATCCCACCCTACTCACACAAGGTACTCCAAATTGAAAAGGTTGCTTATACTGTCTGATACAGTTTGAGAGGGCATTGAACTGCCTGGAAAATTCATTAGGGGCACATTTACCCACCAGGTTAGGCATGGAAGAAACAGGATCTTGGTATGAGTAGGTTGGTTTCTATCCACGTTAAAAAAATTCTGGAAACTGAGGTGATGATGCTACCAACCTGGGTAGATCAGAATGGCTAGGCCAAGGTTTCCAAAAGTACATTTCTTTTTTGTGGTGATGTGGATAGAACACAGCATTGTATACGACATTCTAATGTTTTTCATAACATTTAGGGATATCCAGATGGGTCTTATTTAAAACAAAATTACATATTTTTCAGATTGTAAGAAAAATAAAATACAAAGCTTTAGGTAGAATATTAAATATTGAGTTTGTATAAACATTCACATAAAATGTATTAAATATTTTTAATAGGTTTCCTTCCAAGAACATAATGCTTTATATGAGGTATTTATGTTTGAGATAGCTGCGAGTGATTTTTGAGGAAGATAATTTAATTATGATCTCTTTCAATTCTTTATCATCACAAGTAGATATCAGATATCAGGAGTGTTCATATTACTTTTTTCTCCATTTAACTACAATTGTTTTCTTGCCATCGACAAAAATTTAGTTTCTTTAAATTATACATCAAGGGAGTTGTAATTCTCTAGTCCTTATGATTTTAATTTGTCCTTTTTTCTCAAGTGAAAATGTAATGTTGAAAATACTTGTGATAATGCATGCATATGGATTTTTATTGATTTTTTTCATATCAAATATTTTAAAATAATGATGACGATTTTCTTTAAGCACACAGATATTGTTCTACTAGTATTAATAATTATCCTTCAGGAGCCCAATAAAGTGCTGATTAAACATTATTAATGAGTCATCTCCACCTCACTTTTTCAAAGTTGAGTTGCTTTGAATCCATACATTTTGTCAGTAAATAATATAATTTTACATGATTTTTGCAATAATTGGCTAAATTCATTCCAGTGCTCAAAAATGTGAGAGATGTAAAGCCACATTTTCCCCTAGCTTTATTGCAATATGACGGAAAATAAAAATTGTATTTTAAAAATGTATTTAGGTTGTACAATATGGTATTTTAAAAGTATACAACATTATGATTTGATATATATTATCAAATGATTACCACAACCAAACCACAGTCAAGTTAATTAATATATCCACCACCTCACATAGTTACCTTTTTATAATTTTTTATGGTGAGAACACAAGATCTACTTTCTTAGAACATTTCAAGTACACAATACTGTATTATTACCTGTAATTACCAGGCTATACTTTAGATCCCAGAACTTATGTATCTTATTGCTGAAAGTTTGTACCCTTTGACCAACATCTTGCTGTTTTCTCACCCCCTCCAACCCCCAGCCCCTGGCAACCCATCTGATTGTATGAGTTTGGCATTTTTAGATTCCAGGTATAAGTGAGATCGTAAAGTATTTGTCTTCCTCTGTCTGGCTTATTTCACTTAGCATGTTGTCCTCCAGTTTCACCCATGTTGTCACAAATGGCAGGATTTCCTTCTTTTTTTATGATCAAATAATACTCTATTGTATTTATAAACCACATCTTTTTATACATTTATCTGTTGAAAAATGCTCAGACTGTTTCCATATTTTGGCTATTGTAAATAATGCCGCAGTGAACGTGGGAGTGAAGAAATCTCTTTGAAGACTAATTTCATTTTCTTTGGATATATACCCAGAATTGGGATCGCTGGATAATATGGTAGTTCTATTTTTAATTTTTTGAAGCAAGTCCGTTTTTGAAACCAAAGTTTAAAAGTACTTTGGATTTAGTGATAACGGTGTGCTCTTATAACTAGTTTCTTGAACTCCACCTAATACTATTGTAAAAAAAAAAAAAAGAAAATAAAAAGTTTTATAGAAAACTGTACAGAAAAACTTTGTTTCATATTTTGTTCTTGCACACACTTAAATTTCAAATATTTTCCTGTCTTGTGACTAGGTACCAGTGCAGTTTGTGGCAATTTGTTTAATAACTTTCCATGCAAATGAGTCTTAAATGCTGAAGAGAAAGGCACACTAATAGAAAGTTGAGAAAATCCTTATGTTGCCTAATTATTCATGTCAGCTTCATTTGCGGTGAATTATTTGTTTGTCTTGTAAATCTGATAACTTCAGCTTTAATTAAAAAGCATTCCATTTTGTTGAGAAAATAAATGTCAAGTAAAAATTAAATCTACTTAAGTATAAAGTTCTCTAGAGAAATGGGGATCTTTATAGTTTCATAAAATTGATTTTCTGGTTATTGGAATATTATGTTTAATTTAATTTAATAATAAAAAAATTGAACTATAAAATGTCTTTTTTTCTTTTCAATATTCATTTGGTTTTTAAATGAAAAAATTTTTTTTACCATTTTAACCATTTTTTAGTTTATAATTCAGTGGCATTAAGTATATTCACAGTGTTGTACAACCATCACCATTATTCAATTCCAGAACTTTTTTTTTTCAGAACTTTTTAAAAATAAAATGTGACTTTTAAATGTTCAAGGTCTACAGTTTATTTAGTAAATCAATTTTAGTTAGGTCCAATTATTTTTATTAGAAATAAAAATTTGTTAAACAATAATTATTATGAAATTTCCTGAGACTTTAAACGTCAAAATATAATAAAATATAAATAAATTGAGTTAGAAATCTAGAAAATTAACATCAGTTATCTTTTAAATATCAATATCTAATAAGAAAAAGTGGTAACAACGGCAAGCATATGTAACTTCTAGATTAGTAGAGAAATCATGAAAGTAAACATTAAAGAGAAAGAACAGAAAATGATTTGTCTACACTAGCAAACAGAAGAACCTTATTCTTGATAAATAAATTACAGACCAGTTGGGGTGATTCAAAAGGAAGATGCTTCATGTTATCCCCATAAAGTCATTTGCTGATGTAATGATTGCTGAATTCAGAAAGTTACATACAAATGGTATTCAGACTTCATTTCAACTATTCAAGTTTTGGAATGGTTGAAAATATGGCTTTAAATTTTTATTTACACTTTACAAATTTAGCCATCAGTATGTCTCAGCTGAACTGTATCTCATTTGTTGACATCGGCTGAGTAACTTCGGCTTGGTGGTGAAGTGACTGGCCAGAGTTTGGACCACCTGGATTTTAAGCCAGGCTCCACCACATAGTTGTTATGTGGTCTTAGGTCAATCACTCTGTGCTTCTGTTTCCTTGTCTGTAAAATGGTGATAGTGGCAATGCCTGTTACATTTTGGCTGACATGAGGAATAAATGAGTTAATATATATATTTCACTTCCAAACGATGCCTACCATATAATAAGTGCTCAGTTAATGTTATTCATTTTTATTACTACTACCACTAGTAATAGTAATATTAGTGTATGAAAAAGAGACCCATGATCAAATGATAAATATCGAATTAGGGGAATTCCCTGGTTGTCCAGTGGTTAGGACTCAGTGCTTTCACTGCTGGAGCCCAGGTTCAATTCCTGGTCAGGGAACTAAGACCCTGCAAGCCGTGCAGTGCGGCCAAAAACAAACAAACAAACAAACAAAGAAAAGAATTAGGGCAAAATCAAGCAATCAAGCACCTTTCTTAATTATAGAATTTTCATAGCTCTTAATAAACTTTTAATATGCATTGTGAATCTCTAAGGAGGGAGACATAGTGTATAGTGTTTTCTAAGTTTATATAACCATAGAACACTAATTTGGCCCAAGGATCTCTTGTGGACGCTGCTCTGCAGAACACAGTTTGGAAAACAGCAGCCTAGTGGTGTCCCCAGGACTAAATCAACCTCTGCAACATTCTTTCAATAAGCAAGTCCTTTCTGAAGTTCAGTCCCAGCTCTATATACCTCCATGTTTGGAACCATAGTCTCATACTCTTTGTCAAGGCAGGTTTAGCAGATGGTAAAGCATGATAGAAAGATAATAAACACTTACTGATCATGCTAACTAATTTTGTATCATCTAACACATTAACCCAGTCCCAGATTTTTCTTGGTTCTTTGAAGACCTCTGCCAGTGAGAACATTTGGAACATTTGTTCCTTCAGACACTTTTTGGGTTACATGTGAATATTTCCATCCTATTTGAATCTGTTTTCAAAATAAAGCATGATCAGAAGCTGCTTTAAATGTTTGAGCAAAGTCCAAATCCACTCAGACGACTTTGTGAAATGTCATCCATGCCCAGATCCCTGGTGTATTTATGATGTTCCTGCTGTATCTTTCTTTTCCACACCTTTATTTTTTAGACATCCATCCCATTCTTCTCTCCAGGAAGGAGTACAACCAATATTAAACATTGAGACAGTCTCCCTGAGGAGTTGCCAATAGCTGCATAGCACATGGGCCAAGTTCTGCTGTGTCTAACAGCCACGGCCCAGGAGGCAAATGACAGAAGCTTCCCAATCACATCCAGATGAGCAGAGAGGGCTGCATATGCTGTAGCTGGTATACTGGCATCCAACCCTTGTGAATCTTGATAAAAAAAATACCATGTATACTTCAAGGGAAAACTAAATACTTTCTTCACAAATACCATCAATAGTAGCATCAATTCCCAGGAGTGGTGGATAACAGCTAACCCCTATTTATGAACTTGTATCTCATCACCACACTTCTCAAGAACATTACATTTTAGCTTCTCACTCAACCAATGGCTTAGCAAGAGAACTGTTTTCTCCCCCTACCTTGGTTTGAGAACAAGGTATCTGAATTTGGGTGCACATGAAGTTGGTTGGACAAGCTCCTGGATGTGAAAGCACCTCAGACCATACACAGAAATGATTATTTTTCAATCAGCAGTCTCTGCAGTAAAATATGAAGGCTTATGGGCACTTAAGAGGGCACATAGCACTGGTTCTGAATAAGCTCTAGCATTTATTAGCTGTGTCCGTGAGCAAGTTTTGTTAACTCCTCAAAGCCTATTTCTCTCAATTGTAAAAATCACCTGATGTCAGGATTGAAAGAAATAATGTGTGTAAAACCCTTAACAAATGTCTGAACATAGTGAAAGCTCAATAACTGTTATTATTATACACTATTTACTGGTCCAGGACTTTTTTAAATGTAAGGTCAGCATGGCTTTTCCACCAGAGATTATCAGTGAATGCTTTCTGAATTGCAGCAATAGCATTTCAGGACATGTGTCTTTCTAAAGGGTTAATTTCTCAACCTCTTGCTCGGAGAATCTCCTACCCTCATGGTCCCATTCTGCATTTGTTAAGCTCTCCATGCTTGCTCTCTTGTCTTCGCAAGTTTCTTGCAAAATGAGCTTCCTACTGTTTGTGGGCTTTGCCCTATACTTTCTTGCCTTCATAACTACACAGGGCTCTTTGCACTATACTGCCAGCTTTGCAGAGAATAAAAGCTTGAGGGAGGGGAGAGGGAGAAAAAAACCTCTTGAGGGAGGCTTCCTTGAGAAGACGCCCCCAAGAGCTTCAGATCCATAGTCAGTTAGAGGAAACTTGACAGATGTTCAGAAAACCACGACTGTGAATTGGGCATAGCCAAGAAAAGCTCTGTGGAGAAGCCAAGATTTGAAGAATGGATAGAATTTGGCTAAATGGAGAAGTAAAAGGGAAGAAGAGAAGTGAAATGAGGAGAAAAAGCTCTACAGAATATTGGAAAAAGTCTTGGATTTGAAACCTGAAAATCTAGGTTTGATTCATTGTTTTGCCTTTCAAACTGCAATCTCAGGCAAAATATTTCAAAAGGCTGAGGCTTAGTTAATTAATCCATGATGCAAATATGGGCTGGTAATGTGGAGCTCAGAAAAATTCTGGGAGAGGGTATTTAATAAACATTAGTTGAACTGAATTTTATCGATGAGAGATTAGAAGACATATTTAGTTGTAAGTTTTAAATTTTGATATTATCAATTATGCCAAGCTGTGAGTGCTTGAAAATATAGTATTGATAGAATCCTGATATAAAACAAGCATTGTCAGACCCATAAATACTAAGCTATTTTCAGGTACCTACTATGCCCTGGCGAGCTCAGACCTCAGCGTTTTGTCCTGTTTCTTACATCTGATTTATATGAAGTATACTTTAAGGCATTTTAAGAAATTTGCCTTTCCAAGAAAACCTATTATACCCGATAGACTCCTGCATATGTAACTATTTCCATTTAAAATTATTTAAAAATTTTTTCTAAGGACCAGAAGACATACATTTTTTAAAGTCCAACTTGTTTAAAATTTGGTAAATAGAGGATATAACGAAAGAATGAAAAATCACAAATAAATTTTTCTTACTTAAAATTTTCCTTCATGACATATTCTTTGAAAATATCATTATTAATGGCTTCATATTATTCCAAGGTGTAGATATTGTGTAATTTATTTTGCTGTTCTTTGAATAGTGAACATTTACTTGGTACCGTTTTCATTGTTGTAATTAAACCTGCAGTGGATATCCTTGTGTAAAAACCAACGTCCATGGTGATTCCATTGTTTTAAATCTTTAAAGAATATATCGCCTTTATTTCTAGGTTTAAAATTCCAACTTGACCCTCAGTTTGTTACACAAATCTCTTCTGCAGCATAAGAAGTACCATTCTCCTTACATGCTAGCAGAAGTGGTTCATTTCCATTGGCAACCTACCTAGGACCTACTACACCAAATATGGCATTTCCTTAGGAAAGTTTTACCTATTTTGCTGAAAAGATTTTACTCACTGAAGAAAAAAATACATCATCAGACAAAAGATTGTTAGGTAAACTCTGGAAGAATTAACTTTCAGATATTTAAATCTAGAATTTAAATAGATCACCTTGAAGATAGATTTAATTAATGTTCTCAGGTTGGGTATTAGCGAAACAAAAAGGATTTTTCTAAGAACGGATGAGCATGCTGATGTCTTTAATTCAATTGTCGTTTTCTGAATGTAACTAGTATTCTTGGAAAACAGTTGAAAAGCCTCAGGAAAATAGAGTAATGAATGAATATAAGCCTTTGATCAAGAATTAGGAAGAATTAATGTTCCTTTATAAATAGTTATCACATGCTTTGTATAGGGTTATATATTTTTAATCTCTGTCCTGGTTACAGAAGTTGAGAACATTTGTTACAAATGGATTGGCTTGTGCATTCTTATCCAAAAGATTATTTTTACATATCTAATTAATAAATTATTTGTTCGGTGGCCCTTTTATTTCATAGGAGCTATCATCTCAGAAATTCTTTACTCTGACAAAGTGATGTATTGTGTAATTTTATTCCCGAAGCTAATTTGTCATTTTAAACCACATTTATGAAATGTTAAAAGCCCCTAGCAGGGGCTGTAAAATGAACCATTAAGGTTAGTTTATCAATGACCAACTAACTAAAATACCTTTATTTTGTTTTAATTGCATAATAGTAACTACAATGGTAGGCACACACACACCCCCATGGGTAACTGCAGAATAATAACCATGTGACCAGAATCATTTACTATTGAAAATGCCTTTCGGGGCTTCCCTGGTGGCGCAGTGGTTGAGAGTCCGTCTGCCGATGCAGGGGACACGGGTTCGTGCCCCGGTCTGGGAAGATCCCACATGCCGCGGAGCGGCTAGGCCCATGAGCCATGGCTGCTGAGCCTGCGTGTCTGGAGCCTGTGCTCCGCAACAGGAGAGGCCACAACAGTGAGAGGCCCGCGTACTGCAAAGAAAAAAAAATAAAAGAAAATGTCTTTTGATTTTAAGGTATAAGGTAAATGATGTTTATATACACATGCTCATTATTTCCCAAAACTCCTGGAAACAAATACTTTGTGTTTCAGTATGTTCCTTTCGTCATATAAAGCTCAATAAAAGCTATCTTAAATATAAGCTAAAAATAGGTTGCTTTCCAAAGACAATTAATTATATTACTAATATCTAATTGTATACTCTTACTAGCATACACAGTCACAGCTGTAGCATTGAACACACTTGGGTGTGGCTTTGTGTTAGCGTACAGACACTAAAGCTACAACCAGAGGTGGAGAAATAGCTTCTCTTCTTTGGAAATATGCTACCATTATTCAACAGATCCTTATTGAGCATCTACTGTGTGCCCAGATGCCATGCTAAGCCCTGGGGATACAGACATGAGTAATACATACATGATCCTGGTTTTCCAGAGCTTAGGTTCTGGTGGATACTGAGATAAGCACACTGGCAATATGAGAAATAGTGGACAGCTCCTGCTTTCTAGGTCATTTAATCTCTACCAGGTCATTTGGTCTCTAGGCCTGTGTTTCAGTGGTAAAATGGGGGTGGTGGTAAGACAAATCACATAGAGATGCAAGGATTGAATGATTTATATGTCTGAGGCAGAGTGATTGGTCTATTATGGGTGCTCAGTAGGTGTTGGCATGTGATGATGGTGATGCTGTTATTTTGAACGTGGATTTCTGTGTAAGTGCTCTGGGGTGAGTGCCATGTGAGATGCTCAGTGCATGGAGAGGGGCAGAATATTTTCTGGCTTGTGAATAATGAGAGAGGCATGTGAATAATGAGAGGGTTGGAAATGGGAGGAGGGCTTTGCTATTATACACTTATTATTGTAGGCAGAGCATCACACCTGGGAAAAGCTTCATAACCATCCATGAGATAACAGCCGCAGCAGCTAAGAGGAAACAATAAAGACCTGGTGAAAGCAGAATAGCACATATTGACTAGAATGGTCTTGAGTGGAGGGTAGGGAACCATGCAGTGTCATGTCAACCTGCTTGAAATTGCTGAGGTAACTAGAGAAGGTCAGCTTTTGCTGTGGAACCCAGGAAAGGGACAGAGGGCAGAAAGTGAAAGGGCAGAGGATAGTGGGAAGTGAGGGATGCTGGAGTAAAAGGAAAATGAAGGAGGTAGAGTAGTTCAAAGAAGAAAGACTCAGAATTCAGAATGGTGATTTGCCCAGAAGTGGGTATAGCATGGGCAGGGATGGAAGAGAGGGACTTACTTTAATGTCTGTGGGAACCAGTAAGAGGAAATTGAGGCCCATAAAGATAAGTGGACTTGCCCAAATCTCTCACTGACAAGTTTTAAAAAATCTCATATCAGACAAAATAGGATATATCAAAATGGGGAACAGAATGCAGTAAACTAGCAGAAGACATTCTTAGTAATTCTGACCTTAAAAATTAGAGAATTCACTCATTACTGCAGAAAAATTTAGCAGGGGAAATGAATTATAAAGAAAAAGATGATAAAGAAAAAGGTGATGGGTCTTCTTCAATTTTAGTTTGAATTAAGGATAGAATATCACTGATATATAATCATGGAGAGATATAGAGGACAAATTGAAGACTTTCTACAAGTGAGAAGAACTTCCTTTTACTTCACCATGGAAGATGGTTAAAATCACGTGGTAGGTAGTGCCCTGAATTAGGAGACTGGGCTTCTGGTGAAATTTTGGTGAATTTTTAGGGAGTAGCATGCTTTTTCTGGGCCTCCGTTTCCTCATCTATAGGTGTTATACAAAAAAATATTTTCATTTATATTTCTACCTGATATTTCGTTTTCTAAAATACTTAATTGTCTATTTTAGTGAAGGTATGCTGCAAGAATTTACTGCAGTGGTGGATAAGTGTAGACAGGAATAAGACAAGTATCTGTCGATGAAAAATAGTGATTAAGAGCTAAACTTTGCAGCCAGACTGCCTGGGTTCAAATCCTGGGTCTGTGCAGTCTGATCCTGGGCAAGTTTCTCAACTTCCTGTGCCCCAGTTTCCTCATCTGTAAAATGGAAACAATAATATTATATTCTTCATAGTGTTTTTGTGAAAATTAAATAAGTTAATGTGTGTAAGCCTGCTGATAGCAAGGCCCTGCACATAAGGAGTCAAGAATTGCTCCTAAGCTTCACGAAAAAGATGGAACTAATGGAACTAATGTGAACTAGGTGTTAAAGATAAAAGATTTGGAAAGTGATTCCAGGCAAAGGAAATAGCATATGGAAAAAGAGGAACAAGTATGCATTTGGCACCTATGGATGGGAGATAGTCACACATTTTCTAGAGTAGAAAGAAACCAGGAATGGATAAGCAAGGCCATTTGTTTCTAGTGTAGAAATTCTTACTAGAAGGATTAGGGAATTCTGTCATGGCTACCGAGCACCAGTGTGCCTGGCTCTGTGATGACAGCTGATAGGAAAATGCTGAAGGTTCTCAAAAGGGAATGGCATAATAAACATGACTTTTGGGAAAGCTGAATCTGATAACCATATTCTGCTTGAATCAACATTTATTGGCACCATTTGGCCAGCATTCTCTGCAAGAGTAAGGTAAAAGATCAGGAATAATTTTAGCGAAGAGTAGTTCTGGTGTCTACTAAAATGTTCAGTACCAGTGACAGAGTGGACTAAGGTTTGGGCCATGACAAGGTAAACATTCCCTTTGGGCTTTCCCATGTAAATCACAAGTAGGTGGTGCTGGGGTCACTAGAGAGAGTTAGTTTTATAATTAAAAGATCTGGGTTTTTTTTTTTTTTTTTTTTTGTGGTACGCGGGCCTCTCACTGTTGTGGTCTCTCCTGCCGCAGAGCACAGGCTCTGGACGCGCAGGCTCAGCGGCCATGGCTCACGGGACCAGCCGCTCCGCGGCATGTGGGATCTTCCCGGACCGGGGCGCAAACCCGTGTCCCCTGCATTGGCAGGCGGACTCTCATCCACTGCGCCACTAGGGAAGCCCAAAAGATCTGTTTTGTATAGAGAAGTTTTCTATCAGAACTTTTGTGAAATTTTGTAGGTTTTTAAAAAAACATGTGTCTCTTGTTCAGATGGTAACCAGGTAATTTGGGGGAGGAATAAGTAATTCATCTTATTAAAAAAAACTTTCAGTTTTATCTGTAGAAATTATAGAAATATTAAAAAATATATGTGTGAAATTATTCAGGGGCTGTTATGCATGTATCTTTGTTATACATTTTTATTGCTATAAAAGGTGTCCCTCTCCACAGCACACCACCAGCATAATACCTTTGTGGTGTTGGTATTTGAGCAGGCACTGAGTCAGTATTTTGCTCCAGGTCCATTAATTCAGAACTCGTTAAAGAGTGCCTGTAAGAATTCAACGACATTCAACTCATCTTATCTACCTTTGTATTTGCCAACCCAGTTGATTAAAGTTTTCTCTTATATCAGAAGGGAGCAAATATTGAACTCTGCAAATATTGCTCTAGCTCTGGAAAACCATTTGTAAGCATTTTAATACATGTAATCTTTCTCTGTTATCTCATTCTTTTCCTTACGCACTGCCCATCATCTCAGGAAATATCATCCATGAAAAACTAATTTCTCAGAACACTCCAGCATAAAGTAATGAATTTGGACATATCACAATTTGATAACTAAGACAGAGACTGTTCTTTTATAAAAAGCTATGAAGGGAGGTTTTATTCTCTGTAAAATACACCAAAAGAATCTACTTAGCTTCAGGTATTGGCGTTGGATGTCAACAGTGATAGGTCATTAAAAGATGGAGCCATAAACTGATAGCTCAAAAAAATTGATATATAGGCAGCTGGAGGATAAACAGTGGATAAGAATCTTGGGTGTCCAGATATACTAAAGGTTGTTGGATGAAGTAGATAGAGCCACCATTTTGGTGGTTTCTGTATTAGCTGAGAAGCAAATGCCAACTGCATGTGTGTGCATGGGATATGCACACACCTTTCATCTTTTCTCTTTTCACAAATTCATGTTGTCCTTTAGTAACTGCTTCCCCTGTTTGGGCAGGGCTGATCTTGATATCCCTTGTATCAGTAAGTGAAAATAGAAACCATACAGATATTTCAACAAAGATAATTTATTATAAGGAAATTCGTTAAAGAAATGTTGAAAGTTTAGCTCTGAAATTCTACCGGACTGATACCTGCAGGAAGCGACTACTATCTCTGTGGTCAAGAGGGTGGGGAGGGGAAGGTTTGGGGTTATTAGAACCAAGATGCTTGGAGGAAAGGACTCGTAAAGTTGGGATCCAGTCGCTGGAGGGAGGAGATTTTGTCCAGCTGGTGGTACTAAATCAGAAACTCAAAGAAGGAACTTTGCAGAATTGGGATCTAGACCTCTGAGTGGATGCTTTGCCACCATTTCCACTGTCTCTGAGGGGATCCAATGAGGCTGGCTTGGGAAGACCTAAAGAAGGGGAAGAACTGGAACCAACTGCCGCTGTCACAGAGAATGGCCATTGTTGGAGTGACACCTGCAGAAACAATAAGCAAAACTGGAAGAAGCAAGACCCTTATTTCTCCTCCAGCCTTCTGGCCTCTTAGTACCCTTAACAGAGTCTGACAGGGAAACGACTGGCAAAGGAGAGATATATTTGCTGACTCCCAGCCTCAGCATCACCAAGCAGTGTATGGAAGGGTGGGTGTTGATCTTAGAGATAGGTTAATGACAGCACAAATCTTTTTACCAAGTTTTACTGTTACAAAGTATTCCTTATGGAAGGAAGTATGTGGAGCCTTTCTCACCACGAATGGACATATGTATAAAAGTGTCTAAGAACGGGTGAGTGGTGAACTATAAACTAGGATAATGGAAATGATTCATGGAGAAAACGGCTCTCTCCCTTGCCCCATTATGGCTCAAAAGTTTTGTTTAGTCCTTCAGAGATATCATCTCACTTAATAACACCACCAGCCTTTGTTAGGGAAATGGGATTACGTCTTTATTGCAAATGAAAAAAAAATCATGCTCAGAGGCTTTAAGTAATATCAGCCAGTCTATAGAGGGTAGGATTCTGGCCAAGTACTGTCTGACAACAAATGAAATACTGAGCTTTCTTCATCTACCGTAATGTAGAATAAGGCAAAACCAGAGAGTCACGAGTACAGGTAACCAACAAGTGGGCAGCTCAGAATAAAAGAATGGAAGATATGAACACACAGGGTGGCCTTGGTTCTAAGGAAATGCCCACCCAGTCATGGAGGGTGTACTGAATTCAACTTCAGTGCTTCAGGAATTCGCTCTAACCTTGCTTTCTGGTTGGAGTAGTTCTATCAAGTACTTGGGCTCTTCTCGCAGTCTTCAAGTCAAGGTTCTACTGCCACAAATGTGTATGACCAACAGTAGCCCACCTCTTTCTCATGCCTTTTACCTCTCACCTCCCACCTTGGGGCTCTTCTGTTACTGTTGAGACATGAGACACCAGGTCACAGGCTCAGCCCCCGTGCATGTGTCACCCAGAAGTGCAGGAGTTAACACCCTTTGAGCAAGGGATATAAGGAGCTATTAGAACATGTAGATAAAATTTTCTCCCCTCCTCTCCCTGGGTGGACTCCAGAGTTACAACAACTTTATGTGGCCTCTCTGAAGGTATCCTGTAAGGCTGAACAAACAGCCTGACACAAATTCTGGCCAGTTCAGTAACACACTCTGTTATATTTGTTTCCCTTACACTCCTTTTCCCTCACTCTTGCTGCCTTGAGATTCCACTCCCCAGTAAAACGGTAGCACAGTAAGCTTTCGGAGAGACTCTTTTTTGGAGGCGGGAGGAGGTTGCTGGGTTATGAGACTGACTTCCAGGCTAAGCCAATGGGATGCACTTTTGTGTGTGTGGGTGTGTTCCTGAAAGAAATGCCCAATATTTAGCATTTTAGGCAATTAGACTGAAGCTCTAAGTAGATAAAACAAGGTAGAGAGAGGAGTTCTGGGGGAGAAGTGAGGATAGATCTGACATCTCCTGCCTTTATGGAATAAAAGTTTGTCATCCTGCAGATCAGTGCCTGTCCTGATAATTCAAAATAAATTTCCTCAAATGAGGCCTAACGTGTAATGATGCTCTCTGTGGAACTTTTCTATTGTCAATCAAACTTCTGTTGGTGTTCATACAATCCTGTATTCTCTGAACCACCAACTCGCACTCAGAATTTATGACTCATCTCTTGTCACCCCCTCTGGAAAGAGTTTTCTAGCTCTTTTCCTTTTTGCCAAACTTTTGAGACTGTTAGGGCACACTCATCTAGTTTTTGAGGACTTTAAAAATTTCTCTTATGGCATAAATCATTCTGTTTCTGCACCAAATGGAGAGATGAGAGCAGAGACTATGCCTTGGTCATTGCTGAATTTCTAGAAGCTAACCGAAACCTGATACACAGTAGGCACTTAATCAATATTTGTTGACTCCATTGACTGAATTAAAGGATTCATGAGGAACACTGATGAAGTTTGTAAGCTTTTTAATTACCCTATTGTACAAATCCTAGGAGGAATTGCTGAATCAGGCTCACATTTTGGGTGAGTGTAATATACACTTGCCCATGTGATGAACTATGATGGCAACAGAAGTTCCATGGTATTAAAATATTTGGGCTTCCCTGGTGGCGCAGTGGTTGAGAGTCCGCCTGCCGATGCAGGGGACGCGGGTTCGTGCCCCGGTCTGGGAAGATCCCACATGCTGTGGAGCGGCTGGGTCCGTGAGCCATGGCCGCTGAGCCTGCGTGTCCGGAGCCTGTCTCTGCAACGGGAGAGGCCACAACAGTGAGAGGCCCACGTACCGCAAAAAAAAAAAAAAAATTATCTCTGCCAATTTTCACAACTCCCCACCACTTAGTTATTTGGGTTAAGTCCCTGAAAGCCCTAATAAAATGCTAATTTGAAAGCATCATACCAATGTATCAGATTAGATGAGCCCCAATTCTCTGCTAAATTGGTACAGAAACCAGATTTGGACCTCCTCAGCCTAACGCCAAACACTAAGACCTGCCTACCCTGCCTCACAACTTTATTCAGATAACAAGTGCCTCAAAAGCAAAGTAGGATATTGATGGGCGTCCAGAATCCAGGAAAAGCAGAAAGAACAAAGGGTGAGGGAAAGACAGAAAGGGAAATAGATTGAATGAACTAGAAACAAAAACAGTGAATCTAAAACAGTTTGGTCTCTGGATTATCCAAGGGAAAGGAGCCCAGGATAAGTAATTTGGTTGGGAGGAATATCAAGGCAGGAATCCATCTGGTGCATGGGGTTTTCCATGGGAGACCATTAGTGGCTAAGGGCAGCCGATGGCAAGAGTGAATGCCTAGGAACTGAGGGCCACAGAAAGGACATTGTTTTCCTGCACATCATAGCTATGACCAGGAGGTTGGCCTAGAGAAAGAGCTGTAGTTAGAGATGACCGGTCATTTAAATTTCTAATGAATGACTTCAGGTCTTCTAGCATTTCTTTTCACAGAATTATATAGTAGTTAGGAGTGGGGTGTCTGCATCTATATTAGGAAAATCTGTGTTTTTACCTTGGCTCTACCCTTTACTAACTTTGTGACCATCTGAGTCTAGTTCTTTAACCTCCATCTGCCTCAGTTGTTCCATCCTTAAAAGGAGTACAATGATAGCATTTCCTTCAGAGGGTTATGGTGAACACTAGGGAAATAATGCATGGGCAGCACTTACCCCAGGACTAATGGTGTGTTCAGTAAAGCCTTGTGGTGTATCATGTTGTGATTATTAGTTTCTAGTTCTTGCAGGTATATCCTCCAACTTCGTGTTTTGGATAATAAGGTTATACATATTTTTAATTTTCAAAGATTCCTAATCCTCAGTAATATGGACGTCTGCTTCCTGGAACCTAGAAAATAATCACTAATTTTGCCAAAGCTGCGAAAAATCCACCGTATTCTAAATGACCTTGATCAAGTGCTGTCCTAGTCTAGGGAAGCAGGGGAGCAACCTGAAGGTGAAATATCCCGTTAGCAATCTCCCAGGTGAATGGAAAATTTAAAATAATTTTCTAATGATTCATTGTACATTACTACGCCCCATTAGGTGCCTACATTACATCTTAGGGCACAATCAATATCTGTCATCTTGCTTATGGCTTTGGTGCTAGAGCAGTTCAATTTCATTTTGTAACTCTCATGCCCATGAAACTGTAGCTCAGGTGTCATATGATAAAATATTACTGAGAAGTACATATTCACTCCTAAAGCAAAGTGGGAAATAATTGATGAAGAAGGTGTCTTTCCATCTGGTCAGACACCATTAAAGTGAGGATATGATTGATATGAGAAAAAAGTAAGACCAACGGTCTATGAAACTTTTTGGTGAATCCTTATGAGAGAGAGAGAGAGAGAGAGAGAGAGTGTGTGTGTGTGTGTGTGTGTGTGTGTGTGTGTGTATATTCTGTTCTCAAGAGCGTTCCTTTAAAAGCATTTTTCAGGCATTTAAAATAGATTGCTATTTATGAAATGTTGATATAGATAAAACCAATTTAGGAATATATCTATTATATAAAGAGAAGTGTTGGTATGTAGACATGTGTTTTCTTTTGTTAAGAAATTTTAAAAATGTATTCAGTTTTAGGCTATGGCAAAGCTAAAGGGAGACTCCAAAGCAGCCATGGGTAAGTAATAAACCAGTTGTCATCGTACTAAATTAAACAAGTGACTTAGCTAAATAACCTATATTTTGAGTTGTTTTCTTTCAGAAGACAACTGACTGCCCCCTTTTTTTCTCATGTGGGTGCTGTCATGGAGAAACCCAGGAACACGCACCAATCAAAATATCTCTGCCATACATTCTACCAAGTGGAAAGTGATTCGGGTTAATAGAAGCCTTTACTAGAATTCAGACATACTTGAAAGGGTTAAGCCCATCATATGGTGACTCATACTTCAGTGTGAATTTTTGAAACTGTTAAATGCATGATTTCTTTCCAAATTAAAATTGTACAGAAATGTGAATTCTGCTTAAGAGAGAGGAAAACAGAATAACATTAGGATTTCGGAACACTATGGGACAGGCCAAGCCAGGGTCCTTGTCACAGTGTGGAGCTTTGGATAGACAAAAGACACCAGGAAAGGGTGTTTATGTTTGTGTGTGAGTGTGTGCATGTGTGTGTGTGTGAAGTATAAAGGCGACAAAGAGGGCTCTAGAAATAGATGTGTAAGAGCTTCAGAAGTGAATTTAACTGGCACTGGTCTTCTGTTTAAGATGCCGTTGGCCGCAGACACTCTTTGCAATGACTCTGGAAAATCACCAGTAACATGCTTCCTTACACACAGATGCTCTCAGGGCTTTTTGACTTGCCCAACTTTATAAAAGGAGGGACGTATACAATTCAGTACATCTGGTGACATTTGTTTGGGGCTTAAAAAAAAAAGTACTCCCGTGATAGTGGCTTTCTTTGACATAGGGAGGGATTTGTCCTAACCATGACTGTGAAAAAGTAGCTTAATTTGATCATTAATGTCTAATTATGCACTTTAAAACCAGGGTTAACTGGTTGGGAGTTTTGATAGATTGTAGATGATAATAATTCATTTGGTTTCTTTTAAAATCTTGAGAAATTCCAATACCTTGATACTGATATCATATTGTACCTCAGAGGGGCACTTTTTGAGTTTTAGAATACTGAACTGAGACTCACAAGGAGATACACTGAGATTAGAGCAAATGCCCTGAGTCTGAGTAAAAGAGGTATCCTGAAAGGGGTAGAAGGATCTGGAGGCTCAAATAATGTATTGTTTTATTAGCATGGCTGTGGGAAAAGAAGGGAAGTGGGTGTAGGATAAAGGCAACTGAAACCGTCACACAGAAACATGAACTCTCATTGGAACCGTATCAAAATGCTGCAGGCAATTGTAAGCCTTGCTGAGATAAATTGGGCTAGCCTGTTATTTTCCTTTATGCTGGATATTGTCAGAGTTTCGTACCATGAAATATAAGACGCTAGAAAGGTTTTTTTTTTTAAACAATTATTCATCAGTTTCTATTTTTATATAGCTTTGGGGGACCGTAGAATACCGCTAATATATTTTAGAATGCCTATGAGGGGGAGAAGAATGACAAGAAGAATTTATCTTGATAGTTGAAATAGATATGTTTTAACTAAGTGTAGTAAAGTGAATCCAGACTCAGGTACTGTTCCCTCCCCATTGTCACAATAAGTAGTTAGAGTCTTCCTATAATTTAGGACTGCTTTGATTACTGTGTATTGTCTGGATTTCAGACTTCCTTGGGTCAGGCCTAAAATTTAGAATTTTGCTGAAATATGCAGGATTATTCAGTAGCCTTCTATTTATTCTCCTTTCCTTTGTCACTTCCTATTTACAACTCATATGTTGCTATGAGATGAATTTTCTTTAAACACGACTGGTTTTTGAGCCATTTCTTGTTGAAGAACCTAACCAATTTACTATTGCTTTGGGTAATCTGAATTTTCCTTTCCAGATTTCAAGGTCATCCTCAGTTTTATTCTGCTTGATCTCACCTTAATTTCTTGCCCCTCCTCTACTTAAAATGTATGTTTCCTCCCCCATTTAAGGCCTTTTCCCCATTGTCCCTCATAATCTTCATGCCATTCCTGATACTACTGCTTTTCCCAAGAGCACCCACCCCATCGTTTTCCTCTCCCTTCATAAATTTGACTGAGTTTTTAAATTTCATCTTAATTCCTACCTATGTAATAACAGAATAGCTAACACGCATTGAGACTTGGCAATGTGCCAGCCACTGTTTTAAGCACATGTCATGTATTGTGCTGTTAGTTTTCATATTGACCTTGTAAGGTAGTTCTACATCCCCATTTTACAAATGAGAAAACTGAGGCACAGAGGAGTGACTGGCCTAATAACACAGCTGTTAAGTCACTCGACTGGGATGCAGAAGTGGGCTGCTGGCCTCGTCATCCTGCCGTTTCTACTGCTGCACACTTCTGCCACCCTCTGCCTTTTCTCTCATGGTCTCTTCTCTGTCTTCCAGCCCACCCTGACTCCCTCCATTATGAGCTAGTATGGTAGCTGTGTTCAAAGCCATGCAAGTGTATCATTTCATTGTGTCTATTTCATGCCCTTTTTTTCCCCTGGGAAATTACATAGCAAGATGTCTTATAAAGAGTTCCATGCCTCATTCTACTTTCTTTCCAAAATAATACATGGCCCCAGCTCATGGAGGAACTCATTCAATACTCATTTGTTGTTGATAGATAGTGTGAGATAACTCCTCCCTTTTCATTACACAATAATTGTCTTGATTTTGTAATTCACTTTGACCATATAGACTCAGTACCCTCAAGTCTAGGACACACTATAAAGTGTTTTAAATTCCATGTATATGATCTACGAAGTTTGTCTCAGCTGAGGTGACAGTTGACCAGCATTCTGCAGTGCTTTCTCAGTTGGGCTCTGGTGGATCTGAATTACTCAGTTTTCATTTGAAATGTTTCTGAAAGAATTTTTTTTAACATTCTTATCCATATAAACATCACAACACACGAACCAGAAAATCACACCATTTGTGAGATATATATATATATATATATGATATAAATAACTGTATATATGTACAGTTGTATTCTACATAAAAGGAGGCACTGTTAAATTACCTTGGATTCCCTTTAATGGGTACCAGAAAGCACATGCTTCTGAAAACATGGCTATTGCCTTAAAAACTCAATTTCACTGTGTTTTAGCTGATTTTTTTTCCTTTAACCAATATGACGATCATGGTTTGAGGAAATATCTGGTTTTTATATTGGATTCAATCTCAAAGGATGGCTGCTGAAGTAGAGCCTTGGGAATCAGACAGACCTGAATTTGAATCCCAGCCCTGCCACAGACTAGCTGGGCAAGAAACTTAGTTTATTTGAACAAACAATTCTTAATATCTAAAATGGGGATAATAACACCTACTCTGCAGGGTTGTTGTGAGAATTCAATTCAGTAATGCATATAAAGGAACTACTTAGCATACCTTTTGCCATATGGTAATTGCTTAATAAAGGTTTTATTAGTAGTAATAATAGAGAATTTAAATGCAGTAATTGATATATGCTGACTCAGCTCAAAAATGGCATGTAGAATTTGGAGATGACTCTATCTCTTTCAATCCGTTTCTTTCCCTTCCTTCCTTCCTCTTCCTTCCTTTCTTTTCTTTCTTTATTTCTTCCTTCCTTCCTTCCTTTCTTCCTTTCTTTCTTTCTTTCTTTCTTTCTTTCTTTCTTTCTTTCTTTCTTTCTTTCTTTCTTTCCTTCCTTCCTTCCTTCCTTCCTTCCTTCCTTCCTTCTCTTTCTTTCTTTCTTTCCTTCTTTCTTTCTTTCCTTCCTTCTTTCTTTCTTTCTTTCTCTTAGCTTTTTAAAAAAGCTTTATTGGTGTATAATTTATGTACAATAACATATAATCATTTTTAATGCACAGTTTGAAGGATTTTGGTAATTGTATGCAGTCACATGAGCTCTACCACAATGAAGATATGAAATAGTTCCAACACCCCAAATAGTTGTTTCATGTTTGTTTGTTGTCTAACATCACTCCTACCCCCCTTAACCAGCTGCAGGCAATGACTGATCTGTTTTTCTGTCACTATGGTTTTGCCATTTCTAGAATTCTATATGAGTGGAACCATGCAATGTGTAGTTTTTTGCATTTGGTGTCTTTCACTTAGCATAATGTTTTTGAGATTCACTCATGTTGTTGAGTGTACTAATATTTTATTCATTTTATTGCCGAGTGGTGTTCCATAGTACGAATATATCACAGTTTGTCTGTCCATTCACAAGTCAACAGGCATTAGGGTTGTTTCAGTTTGGGGCTTTGTGAATAATGTTGCTATAAGCATTGGAACACAAGGCTTTGTGTGGACTGACTCTCTCACAGGGCTTAGTGTATCCAGAAGGAGGATACTGGGTCATAATGGAAAGCATAGCACACTGTATCAGAATTGGAATAGGGAAGCAGGCATGCCCTTCCCTATGTCTGGCCTGCCTGTATCCCCTTTTCAGAGAAGCTGCTCCCTGGCCCTTGCTGAGCCAGTTACCCTTCCCCCATCCCAGCCAAGGTTCACTGAACTGGGGTGGGCACCTGACTCAAGCTGAACCAAATGGATTTTCTCCCCTGAGAATGTGAAATCCAGAAATAGGGGCTTTCAGAAACAGGAGCTTTGTTTAATTGATTACGTACGCTTGAATTAGAGGTAAGGGGAACTTGGCTGCTATAACCCATTTGGGTTCAGCACTGAGAGAGCACAGTGGGGGGTGAGGAGAAATGCAGCAGATAATCAATAAGGCACAGAAACAAGAGATTAGATGACAAGATGGGGAAGTGACCTAGAGCTATTTCTTCCTATGCTGGTGTTCCAAGATGTTAGGCAGTCCTTCCTGGATTTTTTGTTAGATGCCCAGATAGTACTCCAATGAACAGTCATTTTGGTCTTAACTAGCTTCAGTGGGCTTTTGTTTATGCCATTCATATCAGCCAAATAATGCCTGACTGAGGCAAATCATAACTACTATGAAGGTTGAGTTTTAACTCTAAACCAAACCCTTTAATAATAAAGCCTTTATTAATAAAGCCTCTGAAATTTTACCACCACATGTAAAACCCTTTGAGGAAGGGTTTTTCTTTCTTTTTTTTCATATTTTACAAATGAAGAAACTGAAATTCAAAGAAATTAAATGTTTTTACAAGGTCACATGGTTGGAGAGTATCAGATCTAGAGCCTAGATTCAGATCTGCTTTTCTCTAAAGTCTCTGCTGGAAATAAGCTCCAATACTAGACCCTCAGTGGTGAAATGATGAAGGTGGCCCAGGGCCCTCTGAAGCCCCTCCCAGCTTAGTGATCCTGCATTGATATGTCTAAGGAAGGGAAATGGAGTAGTTGACAATGAGGGAGCTCCTGTCTGTGGACTCCACTTTCTCTGTGAATCTAGATTATTTGCTGATAATGAGGGCGGAGATAGTATAGGCTATTCGAAGAAAGCCAGTTGTGCATGCTGTAGGATGCCCATTTAGGAATGCAGAAAATGTGTGTGTGGGGGGCATTTGAAGACTATACTTCATATATGTAAAATTTGGAGAAATGTATGTATTCCCAGGTTGCATGCTTGCTTGTTCTTTTTTTTTTTTTTAATTTATTTTATTTATTTATTTTTGGCTGTGTTAGGTCTTCGCTGCTGTGCGCGGGCTTTCTCTAGTTGTGGCAAGCAGGGGCTACTCTCCATTGCAGTGCATGGGCTTCTCATTGCAGTGGCTTCTCTTGTTGCGGAGCACGGGCTCTAGGCACACGGGCTTCAGTAGTTGTGGCACATGGGCTCAGTAGTTGTGGCTCACGGGTTCTAGAGCACAGGCTCAGTAGTTGTGGCACATGGGCTTAGTTGCTCCACGGCATGTGGGATCTTCCTGGACCAGGGCTCGAACCCGTGTCCCCTGCACTGGCAGGCGGACTCTTAACCACTGCGCCACCGGGGAAGCCCTGTTTGCTTGTTCTTTTGTTTATTTTATGGAGAAAACATGTATGATTTTTCAACACCTAAACATTTTGTTTCTGTTCCTCATTAGGGGTGGTAAGGACTTGTCAGAGAGAGTGAAATGAAGGAAGCGCAGTAAGACACAGAAAAGAAAGGACGGGGGGGAAGATGAGAAAGAAGGAAGGTCTTCAAGAGTTATGAGGGAATGTCCAGAAGTCGCCTACAATTATTCCCCGGCCTGGTGAACTTCAAAAGCAGGTGGTGGAATGGATACAGTGCATATTTCAGTCATGCTACTTGGATATCAATATAGACTTTGCAACTAATTGTCTGTTCTTTGACTCATCACTGGTCTTTTCTCAATTTTTGTCTCCTCGTCTGAAAATGAAGAAAGTTAGACCTCACAGACTTGCTGTGAAGATCAAATGGGTTTAAATACAGTACTATGTCTGCTGCCACATAGTAGGTGCTCAGTAAATATTAGGTTCCTTGTCACTACTTCTTACTCTTCTTTGAGATGTTTATTAGTTTTCAGCTGTTTATCTTTATGATTTTCTTTGATGTGGATAATCAAAGAAGTGTACAGTGGAGAATATTATTTCATGGACAGTAATGGAGTGACAATTCTACTCTCATTAGAGTATTTAGACACTACTCAAATTAGAGTATTTAGATACAGATAGTCCAAGGACTTCTTTGTAGTTATTCATCTTAAATGTATCAAAACTTCCTCTTAGTTATGGGGGCCAAAGGGCTTGAGTACATGTTTAAAACTTTAGACACAAAGAGTATTAAATCTTTCTATGGTTCAGGAATGATGGGCGTGCCTGAATTATGAGGCTTGGTGAATGGTCCCTTCCATGGAAGATGGAGAGGAGGTAAGAGTAGGGACTAGTGATTCAAATTTATCTTACATCAAAGGTTAAAAAAAAGGATATATATCTCCTTTTCTCCGTGATGTGGATATATTTATATATATACATGGATATATTTATAGTGCATGGTACTTGGCAAAAATTATTAGTTGATTACTTTCTATATTTAGCCTTAAACATTCTTCTGTGCAAAGAGATTTCATCAAATCAATGTGACTCCAAGAAGGCGTTAGCGTGAACTTGGGCCTTGATGAAGACACGCTTTGGAACACAGCAAGAAGCTCCATAATAAGGCCCTGAAAGGTTGTTGTGCTAAAGACAAACAGAACTGTCAGAGCAGACTCTTGACATTTGTCCATGTATTTTTGGACTAACACGAACAATTTAAAAACAATTGGAAAGAAACAACTGGCTGTGTTTGAACATAGTCCTCTGAAAGTGCAGCAGAAATAAAAAAGTGTGTGTGTAACTGTCTGAAGCTGATGTCAGGGAAGCCCAGATAAACCTTCGAGTTTATTTCTCAGGACTTGAGTTCAGCTTCTGGAGCACTCCCAGGCTAATTGAACTCAATTATTGGTATAAATGCTGTATAATGATCGGTAGTAAGTAGAGACAAGGAGGATTAGCCTCTGTCAGCTCTTGATGCACATTGGCTCCCAAACCTCAAAGTAATTCAAAGTTCTGCTGTGAGTTCGATCCAAAATGTGATCCTGAGCTAACAAACAAGGGAGCCCAAGCATGATGGCATCACCCCCGGCACAGGAAGTTTCCTTCATGCACACACTGTCTGTGAGTTTCAAGTTGCTTCTTGCTTTGTATTATTTCCAGATGAGAAGTTTTCCATACATTTTCTCCCTTGCTAGAAAACGGTACATTCCATCATCTGTTTTTAAAAGTAGCAACTAAAAGGATTGTCCATAAAGATCTCCAGGCACCTGTGGAGATGATTACTCTGAAGGGATTGCTGTCTTTGAACATATCTTTGTCTTTGAACATATAACTCTTATGCTGTAGAGTTATTTTTATTTGGGAAACAGTATAGAAATAAGCAGATAGCATAGAGAGGCTGGTCCTGCCTTTTGCAAAGCTTCAGTCTTTTGTAAAACAAAATCCAGATGATCTTATTCTGAGTAGGTGAACCCTGATGTTGGTTTGGTAACCTGGGGAAAGGAAGGGTCTTTCTCTGCAAAGCCCACCTGATTTCCTTCTCCGTTCACATTTTGAGTTCTTACTAAAGTATCAACCCTCCCCCCATCCTTTCCACACACCTTAGGATTTAATGATTTCATGCCTGTCAATCTGTCTCACCTACTTGGTGACACAGAAACTGCCCCTTATGCTTTTATTCATCCTTTGCAGAGCCTAGCGTGCTTCAGACAAACCTGACAATATGCACAAACTCTGTGGCCTCAGTTTTCTCATCTGTAAAATTAGGAGAATGGCTCTAAGGATTAATTGCATTACTGTATATGAAAGTGCTGAATATGGTCCCAGGAGGGCCAGAGGCACAGATAAAAGTAAATTTCGTCCTCCCCCTTCCAGCACAATGCTAAGCACATAAACAAGTGTGTTATTTCCCCTTTGCATATCATAAGTTAGCCAGAGTTTTCTCCTTAACACATGACTCTGAGAGTACTAATTCCCCTCTAGCAAAGCATGGCGTTTTTAGAACTGGGTTGTGAGTTCCTTTGGAGACATGCTAACTTTCCAGGTACCAGGAGCAGATCTGGGCCAGTGTCGTCCTCAGCATGGGGACAGGAGCTGCTTGGTCATACTTCCTCACTGAGGATTGCCTGCTCCTTGACCAACCTCGAACATCATTATGGGGAAAGGTTAGAGATAAATATTATGTAAACAGCAGATCATTGAACACTGACCTGTTCAAGGGGCTGCATTTCACTGCCTGTGATGCCTTTTAAAGTGAAAAAGGAGAAGGAAACCAATATTATTTTGACCGGATTAGATGTGACTCTCCCACTTTGGTCATTTTAGTCAAACACCAAGACAGAAAAACCTGCTAGACAGTTTTATTAATTCTCAGTTAAATACAATGCCCAAACGGTAGTTAGACATTACCTGCATTATTTTCAGGTCTTTGCCTGAAGATGGAAAACTTCAGTTGTCTGCATGGTCCTAAGGCTCTCCTTGGTATTGTCCACTTTATTGGGAATGTAGAAAGAAGGGGGTGCCCACAGCTGTCAGCCAAGCACCTTTAAGGAATGTCTAAGCTGTCAGCTCTAGCCAATGGTAGAGGTGTTCTCTTCCCATCCCTAGGTTGAGGGGACAGAGAATGGATATGATTATGATGTATATCGGAGCTTCTCTAGGTCTTAATCCTATTGTCAGTTGCTCAAAGGAGAAGAACAAAGTCTTAAATAAAAAGATAAACCCTTCCTTTAAGAGGTTAGGGGTACTTTCATTCTACAGGACAGGGCTGCAAGGTCCCTGGCAAAGACTTGGGGTTTGTATATGTTACTCATCATCCCCCAGGTCAAATATGTAGATATCTTACATGAAAAAATGCAATAATTTTTTTTAGACGAAATAACTGCAATGCCTTTGTATCTTCTATTGCCATAGAAGGTATAAATTGTTCCAAAATGGAGGCAGGAGAAAACTTGTTTGGGTTCTCATCAGAGTATTTGCCCCAATTCCCTACAACAATAATAGGAGTTACCAAGTATCATGGCCTTACTTCCAAACAACACTCAGTGCATTCACTCATTGCTAGTAATAAGGAAAAGCAAGTTGTGCATAGGTAATACTATATAGCATGCTACAGCATATAGCAGATATTTGATTAAACTGGACTCTAAGTATAAGCCTCTTAAAATAATTAGATGTTTTTCTGTATGCTCTGCAAAGAGAAAGAGGCAAGAGATAAACATGCTTGGAGTGAGGATTCAGTCCTAGTACAATTTCCAATTTTATCCTAGGCTCAGCTTTACTTTCCAACATTCCATACGCTACCATACTTCTACTTTTTGACATTCATGATCAGAGTGAATGTTGAGAATGATAACCCCTGTGTCTTCTCAGAGCCCAATTTGTCATATGATGAGAGAATGTTAGTGTTAGAAGGAGGCTTTGAGGTCCCAAGAGTCCCTTTTCGGCACCTATGCAATGGGCATCTGACCTACTGTGGTGTTGCAACAAGAGCTGGCAAGAGGACTAGGGTAGAAAGGTAGGCAGCTTATTGAAGATATAATTTACTAAAAGAGCTTTTGGTGCAATGCATTCTGATACAATTTTTTCCTAAAAATAAAATGCTGGTTTAGATGCAAATAAAGGAGACTATTTCCAGATAGATAGAAAATAGTACAGCATGCACCTTGAAAAGTCTAAATTCAAATATTGTGTATCCATATATTTGTTTAGTTAGCTACCATTTGGAGTCAGGGGTAGTCTCTAACCCAATTTCATTGTAAGAGAAAGTTCAATATGATATAAGAAATAGTTTGCTGCTACTTCTTTTTTAAAAATTATTTAATCTTAATCCACTACCCCATATAACACCATGCTTCACGTCATCCTTCTTCTAGCATTAAATGTTAAGTATTCCCAGGATATTTAGTTTCCTTAGCGATCTCTTTTAGGGCAGGTACTGTAGATGAGACATGAATCCTAGCCACTCTTCTCTGCATGCTGAGGGTCACTTATCTGCAAGTCAAAGTCCACATCTCCCCACAAGTCACACAGGTGTGTAACTGGTGATTCCATAAACATGCATTACAACCACACAGAGGGCTTGTTAAAACATACTTCTGGGTCCCTCCTGAGTCTCAGGTTCTGTAGATTTGAAGTTGAGTGCAAAAATTTGCATTTTTAACATATTTCCTAGATGCTGCTGATATTGCTAGTCCAGTAACAACACTTCGAAAACAACTGTTCCAGGAAAAAAAAAAAGTCATTTGAATGACCGGAAAACATTGTCCTGTAACAGGCAGCATGCTGGATACGCCAGGCAGAGGTGTGCTGTGCACACAACTTAGCAAATAATGAAGATGGAGTTGAGGAGTTCAGATTTAATCTCCAGATCTCAAGTCAGGCAATCAGATTCCTTAAGGCATTTTTTTCTTTCCTTCGAAGTCCATTCTTCCAGCCAGTCCTTCCTCCAGTCCTGCTATGAAGAGGCTGTGCTGTTTTCTATTTTAGCTACTTATGCAACTCTCTTAACCTGGTAAAAAGGAGCAAAGATGATCATTTGTTTCTCAGCACTACTCTTTAGCCTTTGGACAGCAATCAAAAGTATATTACAAGAAGGGGGAAAATATGTATAACAGGAGAAATGCCTTGTATCAAATTGGCTCTATACTTAGGTTCCCATGGAAACAAGATTATAAGTTAGTGATTTGCTTTTACTTAATGCAGTATTGGGGAGAAAATGCCTCTTTTTCATTACTCAAATGCTTTGCCTGTACTTCACCAAATTACAAGAACATAATACCATGTAGGTTTCTAAAGAGTTTAAACTGGCGTACTACATTAAATTCAGAAGAGAGCATCTCATTTAAAAATGTAAATGGAATAGAATAAATTGTTTTGTGAGAATAAATTATTGGACTTTTTTTTTAAATTTCTGTTTTTGTGTTCATGAAGTACTGACGTTTAGCACCCAAAGAAGCTAAATCTTCAGGTAGTTTCTTGTAGAAAGTTTTGAAAGTCATACCAAGGATTTGCTTACAGATACTGCCAAAAAGGTACAAAAAGACTTCTTCTTATGTTATATTTGCAGCAACTATGGTGGATAAAGGTCAATACAATCAATTCTCCATCAGCTTCTCAAAATGTGGCTCTTTTCCCAGCTAACTTTAAGGCATTCTGTATCCTTGTTATTGATTTAGTGAGAACTTCATTACATGGAAATTCACTTTGGTTTCCATTGTGGATTTTATACCACAAGTAATAACCAGATTCTTAGGGTTTGAGGAGTATAACCTGTCTTTTAAGGGCCTATCCATTTCATAGCATCGACTTCGCTGAGGAATCAGCTGTCTTTTATGGTATAATAAAGACTACAAGAAGGCCTATGAAACATTTAACTTGTATTTTTATCACTAATTTTCATTAATGTTTCTAAGGTCAATACGTGAATCCAAATACTGTCTTAAAGTGAAAACACATCAGGTTATTTTTAACCTGCAAATTATTTGATCAGTTGCCTCGGATGTACGGAGTATGACTTCAGGGGTAAGGAACAGATGGGATTTGATAGGAAAGCTTGGTGCTACCCTACATGGTGAGGTGAGTGCTAGGCTGCAAAGAGGAGGCCCAGGGGTGGTGAGTGCCCAGAAGGATGAAACCACAAAGGGAATGTGGAGGACCTCTCAGGGTTAGCTTCATCTACTGTGCAGTGTTTCTCTAGGCAGCTGTCAGCCTTACATCTTCTGTACTCATTTCATCTGAGGATCCTCCCTCAAAATATATTTTTTTTAAATTAGGATTTTCAAACTTGGCTTTATAATTTCAAAAATAATCAGGTCTAATGTGAGCCATTCCTTGTTTTCATATTATTGATAATTCTTTAAGGTCGGTCAGTGGACCACTTGGGACCAACAAATTCTCGCTTTTTCTTTACTCTGCTTATTTCCCCTTCTATTTTTTTTTTTTTTTTTTTTTTTGAGGTATGAGGGCCTCTCACTGTTGCGGCCTCTCCCGTTGTGGAGCACAGGCTCCGGACGCGCATGCTCAGCGGCCATGGCTCACGGGCCCAGCCGCTCCGCGGGATCCTCCCGGACCGGGGCACGAACCCGTGTCCCCTGCATCGGCAGGCAGACTCTCAACCACTGTGCCACCAGGGAAGCCCTCCCCTTTCTATTTTTAACTGGAGATTAGTCAAGATTGTGAAAATGGAAGTTCTGAGTGAATTATTTTTTAAAATGGTGGTTTATAAGTTAGATTAAATTTCTGTCTAAGATACTTGTTCATTGCTGGCAGCGTGGTTTAGTGTAAAGCGTTGCTTCTCCAAGTGTGCTTCCTGGACCAGAAGCACTGATCTTACCTGGGAGCATGTTAGCGATGCAGAGTCTCAAGACCCCCTCGGAACCATGGAATTATCTGCATTTTAATAAGAGTTCTAAGTGATTAGTGTGCTCATTGAAGTCTGAAAAATATTGGTAAAGAGTACTGGCATTGAAGCAGGTTATCCAACTTCTTTTTTTAAATTAATTAATTATTTTTGTTTGTTTGTTTATCCAACTTCTAATCCTAGCTCTGCCACTGTCTAGCTACAGTACCCTGTACCAGTCAGTTCAGTTTTTCAAACTGTGTCCCTTGGATATTTATCTGCTCAGCTATGGTTACTCAGAGCCTGAGAGGTGAGGTCAGGGACTCCCACCTGAGCCCTGAGCAACTCCAGTTTTATTTGCTTTTAGCCACTAGTCCAACATAAGACACTGTTCGAAGAAAAGGTTTGTCTGTGAAAGAGATTTGAAGCCTACCTGAGGAGGCTAGGCATGACTGAGGAGTTCTAAAGTCACTTCCAGATATAAATTTTGTATAATTATAATATCACTCATTGATATGAATTTTTTAAAAGGAAATATCTCTTCATGTATACACACTTGTCAGGTAGTGAGACCAAGAGTTTAGTTGCTTCTAGGAGGCTCCATGAGTAGGATAGAGAAACTCAGCCTGCCTGTCACTAAATTTCCCACTGTTTCTCTCAATCTTAGTCATATACTGTCCTGACTTTACCCCCTTTGACACTGCAGGAGAACGGTTTATGACACCTCGCGATACTACATTTTATTCAGTCTTTTTAAAAAATCGGTATTGGTTATTTGGCCACACTCTGACCTTGGACATCCATTGGGTAGTGCCATTCACTTTGCATACATTGATCTAAAAAGGAGTCGAAAGTCTGAGATACCCAGTGATATCCTACACCTGGCAAAGCAATTTCCATTCCTGTACACCCTGGTGAACAAAAGAGGACCAAACTCCCCAGTTCATTTTCCGTTGACACTTGTATCTATAACTGATTCTCATAGTCAGAACCATAATTATAACCAGAGTCCCTGATCAGATTCCTCTGCATTCTGCTGAGAAACAGGGCAACTTCATAGCCAGTTCTAAATATGGTTCCTTCTTTCCTTAAAACAGCAACAGATGTTCTTTCTGGATCCATAGTGTGGAGCCATCATCCACCTTTTATATTTTCCAGCTGATAGTTGTATTGGTCTAGTACTTATTTACATGTTTATTGGCTTTACATGACGTATTTCCTCCAAAGAACTCAGGCAACGGAAGGATTTGTTTTAGAATTCTACAAAATATATCCTTACTAGTTCAACTATGGGATTTACATGCAGTCATTTTACATTCCCCTTCATGTATTGTGGTCAGATTATTATAAAAATAGTCACATATTCAAATCTTCTCAGGGGTACATATATTCCCCTTTCAAAATACAACCACAAGGAAAAAAGAAAACTCGACTGAAATAACTGACCAATGTTCTTTTCTTAGAAAAATCAATCTCATCGGTAGCTCATGAAATTCAATTTCTCTGGTCAGGAGCAAAGCAGATAATCATCACTTAATAATATTTATGGATGTGAGAAATGCAGAGTAACTGAAATTGCCCTCTAAAGCTATTATCAAATTCCTTAAAACTTTTTTGTTTATCTGAAGGGGATTTATGAAGTGCTGGTAAGTGTTTTAGTTATTTTTTTCCCGTCAGTTTCTATTTGGGCTAACACACATCAGAGGCACTCAATATTTGGTAAATGAATAAGGGGTGAGTAAATGAAAAAGTAAAATACAGATGACCCCTAATTTGTACATGATGCATTCCTAGAGACTGCTTCATAAAGGAAATTGCTTAAAGGCAAAATACCGCAAAAATGCTGCTGCTTTTGTGTATAAGAAATTTTGGAAATTAACAGCAGATAAATTTAGAAAGGCCAACAGTAAATATAGATGTTCATTAGGTAATAAAAAATGAAAGTAATGATAAAAGAGCAGCACGTAGAAGCATGGTCACTGTTTAGAAAGTGGAATTCTAGTAAAAGGTAACTGGATAAATGCAATATTTGCTTCCCTTTTTGAAAGTATCCACTGATAAGAAAAAACGATGAGAAGAAACTCCATTTTCTCCACAGAATTAAGCCAGAAGCCAATCCTTTTTTCTCCTAACCTTGAAAAGTATTATGGATTCTCTGAACCTGCTTTCAGTGTCTTTTGGAGAGATAAAAACTAATGGTAAATCACGAAAGAGAGAATATGTGAGATTTCAGATTTGATGAAGAACCAAGCTGAGCCAAAGGGGAGTGCTGAAACCTTGGGAGAACCAAGCACCAAAGAACATGTGCATGATTTAAAGTGTTCTGAGACAACATACCCAAGTAGAAACACTGGCTTCTCCAGGTCACACTTTGCCTACAAAGTTCCCCATATATCAGCACATCACTGGTTTGGACAGAACTTTCCTCACTCCAAGAAGCACGAGAATCAGAAAGAAACTAACACAAGATCTTTAGAGAGGAATACAGAAAACAAAAGGCAAATCTAATAACAACAGAAAAAAAAAACTGAAGAAGAAAATAAATATATTTTTCATATTTTAAGATAAAGTGAATATAAACTATTTGAAAAAAGATATCAAGAGAATAATTAAAAGATACACAAACATCACATTGAGAGGAAAAACAGGTAGGCAGATCTTAAGAAAGAAATGGAATGGAAGGAAAAAAAACTATCAAAAATCGTGACCACATTAAAAATAAATTTAAAAAGTTAATGCTAGGGCTTCCATGGTGGCGCAGTGGTTGACAGTCTGCCTGCCGATGCAGGGGACACGGGTTCGTGCCCCGGTCCGGGAAGATCCCACATGCTGCGGAGTGGCTGGGCCCGTGAGCCATGGCTGCTGAACCTGCGTGTCCGGAGCCTGTGCTCCGCAACGGGAGAGGCTGCAACAGTGAGAGGCCCGCGTACCACAAAAAAAAAAAAAAAAAAAAAATTAATGCTAAAAACAGCATCCATGGCATAGAAGAAAGATTTGAGATAATCACAGGAAAAAAATAGAATCCAAAAAAATAGAGACTGAAGTGTTTATAGATAATGTTGACAGATATGCAAGTTTGAGCAAAGGAGATATAAATTATGATAAATGATACACCTGAAAAGAAAATAATATAATACAGAAAAAAATTAAAATACCCAATAAAAGAGTATTTCCTGAAATCAATTAAAACCTGAATTTTAATGTTAAGAAGAAAAGGCTTTTTTGTGTTTCAGGAAAAGTTGATGTGAAACATATCCTAATGAATAAAAACAAAGTTTCTATAAGAGTCCAGTCAGAAAAAAGAAAGCTGGTCTAAAATTCTTCGTGGCAGAATTCAGTCACAGAACACAGGGGAGAAACTGTATAGAATAATGACAGAAATTATCCAAGATTTTTATACCTAGCCAAACTGTTGTTAAATATAAAGGTTAGGGCTTCCCTGGTGGCACAGTGGTTGAGAGTCTGCCTGCCGATGCAGGGGACACGGGTTCGTGCCGCAGTCCAGGAAGATCCCACATGCCGTGGAGCGGCTGGGCCCGTGAGCCATGGCTGCTGAACCTGGGCATCCGGAGCCTGTTCTCCTCAATGGTAGAGGCCACAACAGTGAGAGGCCCGCGTACCGAAAAAAAAAAAAAAAAAAAAAAAAGTTATATCCCAACAAGCACTCAAAGATTTTAACACCTATAACCCTTCTTAAAACAAAACTAAAGTAAACTAAATCTTGATGTAAGACCTTAACCATGCAAGATAAATCAAATAAAATACCGAGTTAGATAACTCAGTACACTGGTATTGAATCTGTTTACACATAATGACTAAAAATTTATACATTTATAAATGGGCCTAAAAAAATCTCTGGGAATTATAATTATAGAAACAAATATAAATGTTATAAATGTATTGGTACATTTGATGTTATGTTATAATTTTAAATAATTATGTATTCATCAGCAATTGGGAGAAGCAGTGAGTGGGAAGATGCTCTATCAGGATGGTTCTATTTTGAGGAGCTAGGCATAGCTCTTCTTTGTGGAAATACAATAAACGCTCCACGGCTGTAAAGGCAGATATATGACAGAAGAAGGAAGAAAGGGAAAGCCATGAAGAATGATTTTTAGAATTCAGAATATTTGGAGAGAATTGAGCCCTGTGATTGGTCTTTTGGTGCTGTCTTAGGTTGGATATTTTGGAAGCAGAGCCTGCTACAGGAATTTGGGCTGATTTATTGAGTGAGTGCTCTTAAGGGGAAGGGTGTGAGAGAAGCAAGATGGGGAAGTTAAGCAAAGATGTAGTCCCAGCTTGAGTGTGGCTTCAGTCTGATCGTACATGGAATTCTGGAGCATACATTGAACCACAGAATTGGCCCCCACCTTGAGGCCAGGGCTTGGTCTCTTGTACCTCTTCAGTCAGTCACTGGCTACATAGAGGGAGGGATAAATAGAGGTGTGACTCTGGAGTTAGGTGCTTTAGTTCCATGGAGGGTGATTCTCTGGAAAAGAGGACAGTTATGAGCTGTTAGCCAACACTCACAGCAGCTCAGGTCTGGGTGCATCTGCCTGATAAATGGCGTTTGGGCAGGGTCCCAACAGTGTCACCTGTAGGGTATCGATAGCTGTACTTGATGTTAGCTTTCCCTGTCACTGATCAATCCTTTATTATCCTTTCTTATGGCTTACAGATGACAGTGCCTAGGAAATGTATTTCACTAAGAAGAGGAGAGGAAAGGACCTCTGTGGAGAGAACAGGAGGATGGAGACGGCTAGATTTGGGGGGAAGAAAGTATGCTGTTGAGCTTTGTGGAAGTGATCTTAGCCTCAAGTTATTATTCATGGTGCCAGGTGTGAGGTCACAACAACCTCAGATGGTCACTCTACTAAGCTATTAAGTGTTGCTTGATGTCCTCCAGAGACTCTGCACAACTCATCCTATCCTCTTTTCTCTCCATCCTCCCCAATGATCCAACTCAACTGAGATGCCATATCTCAAATCACAGTTTGAAAACTTTTAAGCGCCAAGAACAGTAGGTGAGAAACATGGGCACTCGGGGGGTGATATTGAAATTGAAAGAAAACATTATCTTGGATTCAGATGAGACTAGAAAAAACCAATTAGCAATTGTGCCCTATTTGGGATATACCAATGTCTCTGTAACATGTATGTAAAGGAGTACCATAGTCTCAAGTCTTGAAGAGAAGACTAGAATGTGGCATTTTCCAAATTTATTTTACAATGGGACCCATTTTTTATTGACCATCCCATGGGATTGGCATTTTACAAAAACATGTTTTGACAGATGCTGGTGTTGGCAATGAGACCCAGCGACTTTTCAAGAAATATAGGTGAAGATGGCATGTGTGTGGTAGCATAATACTTTTTAAAGAAATGTGGAAGATGGATCGGAGAGGAAAGAAAATGTCACTGAGACCAGGTAGGGGCTCTTTATTCCAGTTAAAAATTTAAAAGCCTGAACCAATCTTAGCAGTCATTAATGCAACCTCCCAGCCTAGTGCAGGAGCCTACATTCCTTATGGAAGAGCCACTGATGCTTCTTTCTTCATGAACTGCTAATACAGACTGTTACGTGATTCTAAGCATTAAGGATGTTTTCCCGCTATGCAATTGAAATACTTCTCTGAGAACTACTCCCGTGGTCTTAGTTCTGCTCTTTGAAGTTATACAGGATAGTTTATTTGTTCACTCAACAAAAAGATTTATATGCCAAGTGCTGTCTTAATAATGAGAATCCAAAGGTAAAGCAGACATGGTTCCAGCTTAAAACCTAATGAGAAAAAAAAGACATAAACAATCAGGTTTTGCTGTAATAAATGTTAGCAAAGAAAAAACATAGGGAATTTAGAAGAAGAGGTGAATGACTGCCCTGGCATCCTGAGAGGATGCACGGTGCCTTGATGGAATCCTTTCTACATTGGAGAGAGGCAATCATGTCCATTCTACCCTTCCCTCTTTTCTTCCTAAATATACCCCGATGCTTTAACTTGTTCTCATATTATATAACTTCTCAATTCTTTAATCCCATTCCTTCCTCCTCTGGAGACTTTGTTGGAAGTCTTCTTGGAAGTATTGTCCGGAGTATTGTCCAATACAGTTGGAAGTATTCTTCTTCCAGTGTGGCCTTCCAGAATTGCCCATTGCCTCAGTTGTGCTCTGACGAGGTCCAAGCATAAGAACATAGAATTCACAGTCCACTGCGAAGGGCCAGTGTACCTACCTAGAATGTGTGTGGAAGGTTTGCTTATATATTAGCAATATCTCATCCTCCCCTTTTGAGTTGTATGTTATAAGTTAACTTTCTAAAAATTTTAGTCCCTCTTATTTCATACTCTACTAGAATAAAAGAATCAGTTCAACTTAGACACATAGACATTGGTGCATTAATTCAAACATGTTCCCATTGTAAAAATGTATTTTGGGGAGAGATTAATGCTGAAAAGCATGAGAAATATGAGCATAATACAGAGAAATCGATAAGGTTAGGAATCTTCACGCGTTTAACCAGAGAAATATCCCTTAAGGGAAGGATTTTAGGCATCTTAGTGGCAAATACCTATTTGACAAATGGGCACTTCTTAGTATGTTTGAGTCATTATACATTTGATTGCTGACTTTTCAGGAGACCATCTCCTAAGAACAATATTGAAGAAAAGCATGTATTAATATTATAATACAATAACAACAGGAAATACTGATTGGGTACTACATGAAAAGCATTGTGCTAAGAAATTTTACCTGTATTATGATTATTCAATTCCAAAACAACCCTATGAGATATATGTTATTCTCTCCATTTAACAGATGAGGAAACTGAGACTTAGAGGTGTTGAAGATTGCACAAAATCTCATGAAAGTGACCTTGTTTCAGAACCAAGAAGCTTAGATTTGAGTTTTGATTTTATCAATTACTGTGTGATTCGGGGGTGGTTCACATCATTACATTGAATGCCCTGCATCTCATCTGTAAAATGAAGGAAGTTTTAACCTATTTCTCGGGTCTGTTCCTGCTGTATGATTTTATGTTCATCTCCATGGAACTGTCTTTTTTTAGTAAATAGTCAGATCTGACAAAGAGGCAAAATCAGTAGTCTTTCTACTACTCTTTAGCATCTTATGTCTGTACCTTTCCCATGAAGCACTGTTCCACATCTCCCTGCCTATCCTCTCTTGGACTCTTAAACAGCAGCTGTGCTTTCAAGTGTCTCCCTCTATTTTAAGCATGAATAAGGTGCTGAAAAGCATGAGAAACATGAGCGTAATACAAAGAAATCGATAAGGTTAGGAATTTTCACATGTTTAACTTAATCATGCCTGACACTGAAAACAAAGTCATATTTTATTGCCCGAGAGGAGTGCTCTTTGGCAAACCGTGATAGTAATCCGATTGTGAACAGTGCTTATTCATCATTTGTGGGGCACTGGTTGGTGTGCCAGCCAAGGGGAGAGCTGACCTAACAATATACCTTAAGTTGCATCCCTCAACCTCAGTTATATTGTTACGTAGAATCACGGAAGCAAGGGTAGTTTACGTTGGTCAACAAGAAAATATGGGTTCCTCCCTTGTCTTCCCTTTTCTTCATTGGCAATTGGAGGAGGGGTTGCACAGTGATAGCCAAGGGAGTAAATTCTCCTGTTTCTTTTATATGATCTTGTTTCCTTTTCACTATCACTGCTTGGATTCCTAAAGTTGGGGAGAGAATAGAGAGAATAAAAAATCACAAGACAATTTGAAATCTGCTACCACAAGCATTATTTCTATGAATGAGGTATAATTATGATAATCTAAGATATCCCATGGAAAAGACTTTTATGTGCCTTTTTGTCTCAGGGATAAGTGGACATTATTTTCAATTATACTGATGCAGTTATCTTTCCCAAGCTGTGGATGGCTGTTCACTTTTCCTATGACTGTCCCCCTTTGATGTTATATCATCTTCCACCCTTTAGAATATTTACTTCGGGAAATGATCCACAGCTACACTCCCCTTTCTCTAGTTTGAGTTGGGGGTCCCTTTTTAGGGCTTCCTTTGGATTCTGTGATTACCTCTATCATAGCTCTTACCACGTGGAATGAGATATGGTTATGGTTGTGAGATCAATCTTTGGACAAGAGTTTATTGATTGTCTACTCTATGACTAGCTCTGTGTAAAATGTGGGCTCACTAGATCCTGGAAGCATTGTTTCAGCCAGGTAATTTTTCAATAATGCCCTGTTTCCCTCAATAAAAAAAAAGTTTCCTAAAGCGCAGATGGTTTACAGAACATGATGGCTTACAGCCTATCATGTTCCACCAATCCACCTTTTATCAAAATCTCAGTCCAAATGGGAATATTCCCTAATGTCCTGAACTGGTACCATGGGAAGGATTGTTGTCTGGTGCGGTTCTTGTTTTCTCAGTCATGGTAATTATGTGTTAATTTATTCTCTAAATTATGAGCAAGAAGTTACTGTATCAGGCTTTATGGTGCTGGCATCATGCTGCACAAAGAAACAAGGGCATTTGATTCTGGGGCAGGAGGAATTAGAAAGATATTAGCAGAAATTCTGGATATGCAGGGCTCCTAGTTAGAAGGCCAACAATTAGAAACTAATCTCAAACAGTAAAGAGGTAAAGGCTTCAGAAATGGAAAGTGTAGTGTCAATGCGAAGGGGGATTATATCAGAAACTGCCTTGAAAGTGAGCCTGGGAAAGAGGAGCACATCCAGCACCAGCTGGGTCGTTCTCATCCCAGGGCATGGGCAATGGAATTGCCACCTTCCATCCTCACAAGCACAGGCACTACAGAGAAGTAGCTACAGAGTAGATACCAGCTAAGGGACCCATCTGAGTGCCTCTGGGATCTTGTGGACATACAAGCCAGTGAGTTCACAGGTAATGGGAGAGAATTACTTTTTATGTCCGGTAGTCAGTTAGAAGTGCTTGGGATTCTATCCTCAGGCAAAATACCTTAGAAAATCAACTTTCAATTACTTTGTGGGAATGTTGTTGCTACAGGGTGTAGCTACTCTTTCCCTGGTTCTCAGTGAGGGATAAGGCTGCCTAGACAGAGCCGGATGATCAACTCAAACTCTAGGATGAAGGTCAGCACAGGGAATGTTCTAATACATCCACGTTCTCTCCTTCTCCCCTTGTAACTGATGCCCTGGATTCATGGTGTGGTTGGCCATGATCAAGGGCTGCACCTGTGGGACTCACTGTAGCCTGATGGTCCATATGGATTTGAGAGTACCAAAAGGTTATTTAATATCCACACTAGACTGTCTCAGATATACTTAAAATTTAGCAGGTTGAGAGCTGAACCCACTCTTAATACCACCACACCCACCCTTCCTCTGCTAGGATTTCTTATCTTTGTCCAGAGTATCAGCAGCTATCTCACGGCAGCATCATTGCACCAGGCAGAACCTGAGGAGAAATCTTTGCCCTCTTTCCTCCTCACCCCCACCAGGAATTCAGCATCAGGCCTATTGATTTTGCCTCCTAGATATGTCTCCAAACCATTCACTTCTGTTTATCTTCAAACGTGCATAACTGTAGGAAAATGCTAACTATTTGGGCTTGTTATTCTCTGTTCATAACCCTCTCCCTAGATCAATTCTTGGCCCTTATCTGCCATGTTCTGCCTTGACCTTCACCTATGCTCTTCAGGTAGGTCTGGCTGGGGAAGCATTGGCAATAGAGCAGCATCAGGAAGGGGAAAGATCAGAATATTTATCTCCATCACCTGCCCTGTCAGCTGGTCCCAATTCTACTTCCTCCAGCCCTTCTCAGGCTCTGCTAAACTTCTGCTCCCCTTGCCCTCTGAGGCTTGAGGATGCCTCACATTCTGCCTGGTGCAATGATGCCAGCATTTAATGCTGTTCCCTCATGAAGCCCACTAAATTTATAGCAAAGGATGAAACCCACACAAATGCTGGGACAACAGGAAAGGAGGAGATATTAGCAAAACAATTTTGGAAGCTGAAAAGCAGATGAGCAAAAAGTAACTTAGCAGAACTGAGAAAGTCAAATCCTAAGTCAGTATTGAGGAAAACTGAGAACCAACAAAAGTTATATCATGGGATCCCTTAAGATAGAGAGAAATGACTCTAATGTGGTCCCAGTGCCTATATGATGGGCCCCTGCCTCTGTCTTCATTGTTGCTTTATCTCACTCATCGGGCTCCACTTATGTTGTTCTTTTTCAGGTCCTTGAACTGCCAGGTGACTTCCTGCTTTGAACACCTTCCCGAATTCTCTCCTCTCCTCAGAACTTCCTCTCTCTTTTCTTGCCTTATCCCATCCCTCCCCTGCAATTTTACCTTAGATGTTTGATTCACAGGGAAAGCTATTCTTGAAACTTCATTCCACTTTTGCCAGAGGAATTTGATTCTCCAGTTAATATAAGACACGTTTAGAACATTGGTCTACCTGTTTGCTTCAAAGCAGTTACTGTGGAGTATAATATATTTGCATCATTTTTTTAATGTAAAATAAGTTTGAGTGTGTTTTGGGGGGAGTGTTTAATGTGTTATTTCTCATAATTTGATTCGTAGCATTTTGCACAGTTCATGGCACATGATTGCCATTTTATAAACATCTATTGGATGTGTAATAAAGAAGAGCTATCACTAGCTAAAGCCAGCCAGAATAACACACAAAAAAATAAAACAAAGGCCGTATGAGTGAGGCAGTAAAGGCAGTGAACGTAGCCTTCTATGATTATTATGTAAACAATCTGTTGTGGGTAAACTGAAAACTCACTCGAGTTTGGGAATAAACATAGTCCACAGGCAGAGAAAGGGGGCTCATTCAAAAACATTTAGCTGCTCTGAGGTCAATGGCAGGTCTTCAATTCCATTTTTCATGAGCATCTGCAATAAAACCTCAGAGCACAAGCCAATAACTCAACTACTCAAATCCCCTCCAGGGTTTCTTCCAAGTCACTCTGCTGACCTCAGCTCATCACTTTCATATAATGATTGCAGCAGAAGCATCTGTGGAAGTTCTGTCTTCAATAAGATAGTCAAAAAAAAAACCCCCACAAAACCATTAAGGGCATAATTATAGTATCAATTCTTAAGTTTTGTACAATCAACAAAACAAGAAAAATATTCTTTTGAATCATCCAATTTAGCTGTATGGTGAGAAAACCACTGATGGCCAGTGAGAACTACTGGGGAACCTGTATTATTCATTTTTTACGTGATGTGAGTATCTGTTCCAGAATAAATTACTCATGTCAATTAATAAAAAGCAGATATGATTTAAATGAAACCTCATTTTAGAAACTTTTCATTCAGTAATTCTGGGAAGCTGGGACAAAGACAGTGTAGAGGGGGAAGCAAGAAGACAGCTACAGTATCAGAGCAGACTGCATTCCTGCTGCAGACTGGTATGCTTTTTCCTCAAATACATCCAGCTACTCAGTATGTATTGAGCTCCTTCTATATTCTAAGCACTGTACTTGGCATTGGGGTGGAGGAGAAGAATAAATAAACTGTGATACTTGCATGGAGAGGACAACCACACCCTACCTTCCCTCATGGACTCCACTCACTCTTGGAAGCCTTCTCTAAATACTGCTGTCTTCAGGAATCTCTATGAAGACTTCTACAATGTGTTGTGTATGTCACACATAACCTCTTTTTTGACAATGGTGAGCAAATAAGTATTTATTATGTAAAATACAAGCAAATATATGTTCATCAGTTGGATCCAAAAGCAAAGAGCTTTGAAAAATATATGGTGTTCATTTTTACTTTTACAGATTATGATATATGTTACATAGTGTATAAAACATATGCACAGTTTATAAATAATAGAGCAACCACTTATCCATCCACTGCTGACCTTAAGAATTAGAATATGGCCAACATTTTAGAAGCTTCCTGTGTGCCGCTCCTTGGTTGCATCATTGCATCTTCTTGTTCCACCCTCCAGAAGTACTCGCTACCCTGACTTTTGGCAGTTATCTCCTTGCTTTATTTATGATGTTATCACCAGTGTAAATATCTGCAAGTAAAATGTAGATTATTTTTGAAGTTTGAGTAGCTATGTGAGGAAAGGAGAATGTTGCCACTATTACATGAAGCCTCTCAAGGGAAGATAAACTGAATGGAATCTGAGTAATCACGTGGCTTCACCTTTACTGTAGTAAAATTGACATGTCTCTTCTGCAGGGCACGTGGCAGAGTTAAGGTATGGACCAGATACTAGGCATCCCACAGGACTGTGACAGGGGGACTGGGTGGCTCTGTGTTATTTTCTACTTCTGAATGCATCATGCCCTACCTACAGCTCTCAGGAGTGGGTCAAAGATGAACATTTGTGTAAAGCAAAATGAGCGTCTTCAACTGATCTAGGATGTATGGCAGTGTGAAGAACAGAAAATGCATCAGCACATTGTCAAGATAAACCAAGACCAGCTACAAATGAGGGTCAGGCTTACCTGGGCATTTTATTCTCTTATAAAAAGTAGGAGGATGGCATTGGCATCTTAGAGATGACAGCCCTCAGGGTGTCTGTCTTTTGGGATGCACTGTCTAAACCCTACTAGTTGCCCACCAAATCTATTGCACAGCAGTCCTATGGAGGTAATATGTTTTGATTCCCTAATGGATTCTCTCATCCTTTCTCCTGTTTTGAATAACCTATTTTCCATGTCATCTTCTTTTTTGGTTTATTTTCTCTCTCTCTCTCTCTTTTTTTTTTTTTTTGGTACGAGGTGGAACTCACACTGTAGTAACCTAATGAAAAAGAATGAGAGGGAAGTATTTTTTAACGTTGCATGTTTGAAAATGTCTTTATAATAGCATCATAGTAATTTTTACTAGATTAGAAATAACTTTCCTTCAGAATGTTAAAGGCATTTTCCCAGTGTTTTTTGCTTTCAGGGTGATTGTTGAGAAAACTGCAGTCATTTCCAGCCTCTTTTCTTTGCTAAGTTTATTCTTTTGCCCTCTTTTGAAGCTTATACAAATTTGTGATTCCACTGTGCTGGGCATTCATGAGGCCTTTAAATCTAAAAACTGTGGTCATCCATTTCCAGGAACTTTTTTTGAATTATTTTCTTGATGATTTTCTCCCTCCTGTTTTTGTGATTTTGTTTTTCTTTCTAGAACTCTATTATTTGGATGTAATCAACCAATTTTCTACTTTTCTATTTTTCATCTCTTTTCCTTTACTTTATGGTATATTCCCTTTGTCTTATAATTCTTGTATTGAGATTTCCATTTTATTTTCTGTTTATGTTTTGTATTACTAAGAACTCTTTTTAACTTACATGAATGTTTTTCTTATATTTTATCTCTGTGCTTCTTTCATGTCTGTATTATCTTTCTGAGACTATAAATGTTTCCTTTTCTTTTTCTTTTGGCGTTGTCTCTATTTTCTCCAAGTTGATTTTATATTGTTTGTCACTTTGATCTCTGTATTCCACGTGAGAGGGTCTTCTCTAACTTAGAAGTTTTCCTTTAACACTGATGCCTGGTAAACCTGGTTTTTGTTGATGATTGAGAATGGGATACTAAGAAGGTTATGTGAATCTGATTGCCTGGTAGGTGGTCAACACTGAGCTCCTGCCTAGGAGAATGCTCAGTGTCTTTGAAACTTTCTTCTTGTGCTGGTCAGATTTCCAGAAAACACTCTCCCACTCTCAGGCAGCAGTGGAAATCTGACTGCCCAGACTCTTCAGGGAACAGACTTGGGGTTGCAGCAGTCAGCATTCTTGTGACTTATTTCCTTTGTTTTTAGGTTAGTATCCACACTCTTAACTGTATTGCTGTCCCCAGAGACCCTGTGTTTTACTTTTCTCTAAGGGAATAAGCTTCCAGAATTTTATGCTGTGACAGAAATCTCCCAGGATCATGGGGCTGGGGTGAATGAGAAATAGTGATTTACCTGATTCTCAAACTGCTTCACCCATACCTCCTCTTTACTTAGCTTCTTCCTGCTCCCTTGCTGCCTCTCTCCCAAACTTGCAGTTCAAAAATTGCCTGGGACTGGCATTTTTTTTACCCCCTTGAGGATCCCATGATATAACTTGTGTTGGTTCTCAGTTTTCCTCAATACTGACTTAGGATTGGACTTTCTCAGTTCTGCTAAGTTACTTTTTGCTCATCTGCTTTTCAGCTTCCAAAATTGTTTTGCTAATATCTCCTCCTTTCCTGTTGTCCCAGCATTTGTGTGGGTTTCATCCTTTGCTATAAATTTAGTGGGCTTCATGAGGGAACAGCATTAAATGCTGTGTTTAATCTACCATCTTAACCCATGGCTCAGCTGGTGTAATTTTAATGTTAAGCCTTCACCCATTCAACAAATATCTCCTGGTTTCTATTAAGTGAAGAGTAACATCATCTTGCCTCCATAATTCTAAGACAATTCTTTTGACTATTAAGATACCCTTTCCTTATTATATTTAGGATAGTCAAGCTTTCTAGCACTAAAACTACTGGGTAAAAATGGGGAATACTAGCTAAATTGGGGAAAGCAGGTTACCTCTCTACCTCTTAATTTCCTTCATATCTTAGTAGTTTCCCCCTCACTGTAGCACTAGAATATGATATAAACAAATTAAAATATTCTCTAAGCTAATCATTATTTTTTCCCCAATGTTAAAAGAATTGCTAAACTAGGGACTTGTCCTTAATCACTCCCTATCTCACCACCCCCCAATCCAAGCATTCACCAAATTTAGATGATTTAACCTTCTGAATGTCTCCTGCATTTGTTCTGTCCAATGACAAAACTAAAATGATTTAGTAGTGAGTTTGATGTTCTTTATTCAGGGGGAAGCAGTCTGTGGGTTGAGGAGTACAGAGCCTCATAAGTAGTGGAGTACTCCTCCTGATAGATTTTGGGCAGGAGTGTATTATAGACTGTTAGAAGAAGCAATATGGACACAGAACGATTGGCTAGGAGGTCAGGAATCTCACTAGAAGATTAGCGGGTCCTATTCTCTGTTAGCTAAAGCCGAGTTGGAGACTTGTGATTGGTATACATGAGGTTTCCTTGACAGTGAGGTGTTTCCCATAAGTGCAGGCTGACTGGGGTTTGGATCTGTGACACGGGCGGGCCACTGGGGTGACCTCCACTTTGTGAGCCCCGACGTATGAATTAATGTCATCAGTGCCTACGGTATTTTCCCTGCAGCACACGCCTCAAATTCACCCCCTTCCTTTCTGCCAGACTGAATTTTCTGAAATACAAATATGACCATATCACATTCTTCTGTAAAACTCCCAAATGAATCCTTATTGCTTTAATCAAGTCCAAACTTAGAGCAGCATGGAGAGAGCTGAAAGATACTCTTCCAACAAAGTCTCTTTAACCTCATTTTTCACTATGGCCTTCCTGGCACCAGGCACTTCAGTGAGATCGCACACATTTGTATATTTGTGTACTTATGTTCAACCTTTTCTGGAGACATCGTTCAAGACCTGCTTGGGTACCTCCAGGAATCTCTCACCAGCCCTCCCATAGCTGGGCTTGGAGTTCCTTTTCCACACTTCCTGAGGACTCTGCCCCATACTACCTGTGTTGACAGGAATTGCCTGCACTTCCATGCTTTATTAGAGCTGCCCTGTTTTTCTATCCTGCATATCCTGTATACTGACACATAGTAGAATGCTTCCTGCTATGATAATATTGAAACTGAGAACCGCCACCAGATGAGATTTTTTTTCTCTTAAGGGGATATTTTCCCCACTTCTATAATTATTGGAGCCATTTTGATTTGAAATTCCCGTATTGGCCTGGGATTGAAGTAATTTTGGTTTCTTGCTAATTAACTCTTTAACCTCTTTGGGCTGCAATTATGTCATTTTTGTAATTATTTGATTAGATCGCTATAATTTAACTCTAAAGTTTCTATTTTCTTTATAATCTCTCTGTCCTTTTCTGCCCCTCCCCACACATGCACCCCCTTTCTTTTGGTTAAAGCTCCAGGTTAAAGCTTACTCTCAGGAAGCTCTCAGTAAGTCCATCCAAGGTTTTAGCTAATAATTTCAGATACACTCTCGTATGTATTTGCGTCACTAGACAGAACTCTGGACGTCTGAAAAGACTTATAACCCCAAAGACAGAAGCTTCCTAAGGAAGGAGGATTTTATAGCGCCTCTTAGATTGTTGGACAAAGGCACTCCACCAAGTACCCCTCCGCACCTTCCCACCTCATTGACCTCATAGCATGCCTTAGGTGTGTGCTTGCGTTGTAGACCATTGTCTCCAATTCCTTTGGCTTGTTTTAAAATTTTATGTCAACCAGTGTCCCTGGGGTTGACAATTGGGTAAAATGGTCGACTAGACTCCCATGAGATCTGAGGAATAGATACTTACTTTAGTGAGTTTATTCAGTGAATAGCAAGCACCTGGGAAGGTAAACTGATTACAGAGATAAAGCAGTTAGGATCTCTCAGGAGAATAGAAATTCATATGCATTGAGAAAGAAAAAAAAAACAGTTGTTTCTTTCTGTATAAGGAAAATCATCTCAGTGGAAAGAGGCTGTTTACATTTTCAAGTCAGCAAACTTCCTTCACAGCCACATCACACATCAAACAGATAAGGGAGGCGTTGGGGGTGCTTTTCTTTTTTTTTTTTTTTCTTTTTCTTTGTTGGTCCTCGATCCCTTGAGATGAATGATCTTGGAGCAGGGAAGATCATGATAGCAATAATAACAACAATGCATCGATGATTTTCAAATGCATCCATGAGGCAGAGTATGCTTTTCAAAGGACATTCACTTCAATTCCATCTCATTTGATCATTAGGGCAACCCCAGGAGATACATAAGGCGGGTATTACTATCACCATTTTACACATGAGGATCCTGAGTCATGGAGGAAGTAGAGTTATTTGTCCGGAATCACAGAACTAGTTAGTGGCAGCTTTGGAGCCAGAGCCCTGATTTTCTGAGAAATGTTGTCACATAAATGGATTACATGCACTGTCTGCTCACAGAAATGTCCAGGACATGGAGAAAGCCCAAACTTCCCTCTCATTTGGAAGTCCAAGTCAGTGGTTCTGGAGGTTTTATGATTCATCTGGCAGTTCTCAGAAGAGGACAGAAGTTAAAACTGGAAAATCTCTTAGCGGTAATTTATCAACACCTGTGACCCATCTTAGCTAGAAGAATCAGTGCCTTTCTTTTCCCATGTTAGCTACTGGGCTTGTAAATCTCCAGAGAAATTAAGGATTTGTTTGATGGACTTAGAAGAATTCTGAATTATTTCACTTCTTTCCTTATGCAAAGGAGAGCATTAGTGTCCTGGCTCCTGGGGCCACTTATCTATTGACCTGGTATCCAAAGAATATGCTTATTCTGCTGGATGACAGAAGAGAAAGGGAAAGTATTGTCCAGATTTTCAAATTACCATGAACTCCCCTGCATTTTTATCCCATCAGCTTAGAATCCTGGGTTGTCAGTTTTGGAGATACAGTACAAATCCCTCATTCACAAGGGCAGGGAATCGAGATTCAGAAAGCTGAAGGGGTCACCCAAAGTCCAGAGAGTTAGTTAATAACAGAACTGAGACTAGAATCGACAGAGTCAATAATAATAGTCTCTATTTTATGAGAGTATTTTCTTAGTATCTGCTTTTTCTTTTCTTAGTATCTTAGAGTATTAGAGTATTTTCTTAGTATCTGCTTTTTCTTTTCTTAGTATCTGCTATGTCCTTGCTGCTGTGATTTGCTCTTACATCTGTCACTATATTGACTCTCTCACACCTGCAAAACTGAGGGCTCTTATCCCCATGTTTTTGTCAGAATAGGTTAGGCCAGCTTGAGGTAGCAAAGTGGTGCTGAAATCTCAGAGTGCTTAACATAACAGAATTATTTCTCGTTCGTGCTACAGTCTGGTGTGGATTAGTAGGTGACAGATGGGGTGGATGGGAGCCATCTCTTCTCCTTGCGGTTACTAAAGACCCAGAATGAGAGCGTTTCCAACTTCCAGGAGATGACCCGCATGGAGCACACACCTCCGTGCTTGCTGGGGTAGGAGGGGAAACACACAGAGGACTCACACTCAGCTCTGTACTTGGGCTCATAAGTGCTTCGTATCACTTTGGTTCATGGCCCCTCCACCGGATCAGTCACATGGACCAATCAAAGTACTACAGAGCCAAGAAGTGACTGTCTTCTTTGTCTTTCAAAGAAGAAGAAAACAAATGCTGATAAGCACAAGAGATGCTTTACCATCCCGATCTGCTTCTACCCTTACCCTTCTTTAATCTCCACAGAGCAGCCATAGTGATGTTTCTAAAATATATATCTTGTCATTTCACACCTCCGATGGAAACACAGTACTTCCTTCCCATCACCTGAAAGTAAAATCCAAGCTATTCCATAAGACCTTTAGACCTTGTTTAATTCCATAAGACCTTTAGACCCTTTCCGTCCTCATGCCACTGTCCCCAAATTCACTTTACTTTATCACATGTGTTTTGTTTCAGTTCTTGACTATTTCAAGCACTTTCTTTGCTCAGGATCTTTCCACATGCTGTTCCCTCTCCTTGCTTGCCCCTCTGCTTTCCCTTTGCTTGGCTAATTCTCTTGTATCCTTCATGTTTCAGCTTCAGTGTCATCTTTGACCAGCTGTTAAGTTCCCTGTGCATAGACATCGTGGCTGTTTTGTTCTCATTGTATATTCAGTACATCATACAAAGCTTGGCACAAAGGAGATACTCAATAAATATTTGTAAAACGATTACACGCAAGAGTGAATGAACGGAGGCCTCCGACATACAATACTACACTTAGTCTTCAAAAGCACAGTGATGCAGGCATAGCAGATAAATCACTTAGAACAGGAACTGTGCATATTATGTTTTTTGTAATGTTATTGTGATAATGATGCCAATTTTGCAGGTAGTGATAATTCCATGTATCTCTAACTCATTACCTCCCTACTGTACATTGTCAATGAATAATATAGTTTTAATTTTTTTTGAATATTAAAATACACAATAGAGGTGGAAACCTAAGGTTTGAGTGACAGAGGGAATGTGGAACATATTTTTAAAGGCAGATACCATCAATTCAGCTTTTTTCATAAAACCAGTGGGGTGATAATATTTTTCAAATAAGAAATCGAATATAGTCTGACAAAGGATTTTTGTGTCATTTTCAAGAGTGGAGAATCATCTTATAAGAGGAGTCTTGACACCATTACATTGACATATCTAGGCCAATATATGGTTTGGAAGGACTGACATGGAATATATGTAATTAGAACTGTCATGGAAATTCCAAGACAGATGGTTAGATGGTTGTCATCTAGTTAGAACTAAACAGAATAAAAACTCATTGGAAGTTTGGTAAACCTATTTTAAAAGGTGACCAGTGAACCATGCATCAGTAGTAGTAAGAATTCTATGCACATATTTTTTTTTATACCTGGAATATTTTGTGTAAACTTGATAAAGTCAGCAGGTCCTCCCTAAAAGCAGTTTGGAAATTCTTTAAGTACTTCTGGTCGTGATTTTAAAATCATTTAGAGAAGTCACTTCATGGGAATAATTAAAGTGAAACTCATTATTGAATTTCCTTAACAATATAACATTCAGATGAAGTCATACTAAATATTTCCCTGTCTATTGCAGCCATCTCCTTAATAGCATTTGTCAGCATATATTACACACTAAAATTATTTATGATATTTTGTAATTGCTGACCTGATTTAATTACATTGGGACTTAAAAGAAAAGGCATATAAACTGAGAGGCTTCACAAACACTTTGTTATAGAATAGTTCTGTGAAAGGACATCTTTCCCCTTAACTCTGCATCTGCCTCTAGCTGCCTCCCCACTTTTAAAACCAGACATGAAATAGTATTGTCCAATCTCTTCTTAATCCCATCTTCAGAAAAGGTTGTGGGCTGCCTTCAGAAATTGGCTTCTGAAATTACACACCCTCCAACTCCATTCTCTTTGTTTTTCTAAATACTGCATGTCCTCTACATCTTTAAGAGGTGAATATATCTATCGAGAATGTTTCAACATGGAAGTAACCTCAATGTCCATTGACAGAGAATGGATAAAGAAGATGTGGTGCATATATACAATGGAATATTACTCAGTCATTAAAAAGAGTGAAATAATGCCATTTGCAGCAACAGGGATGAACCTGCAGATTATCATACTAAGTGAAGTAAGTCACACAGAGAAAGAGAAATATTGTATGATATCACTTATATGCAGAATCTAAAAAGAAATGATACAAATGAACTCAGAACCTTCTTAAAGGAGCTCTGTGACCATTTGGAAAATACCTTTTCTAGTGGATGATATGACTTCTGATGGAGACTGAATCACAGTTTTTCCCAACCACTGTATTTTTTTTTAATGTACAGGAATCTAATTGGTCCTACAATTTAGAATTAGCCTTATACTCCCTGGACATGCTCAAGATGTCTGGCTCTCTGGGGGATTGAGTCACTTGTATTCTGCTCAGTGGTTTGTGTGAGGGTGCAGTCAGGTGGTCAGCACTGTGAGGGGGGCTATGCTGGCCCAACCTCTCTGTTCTGTGCCACCTGCCCTCTCAGGGAGCCCCTCTCTCCAACTGCCAGGCAGTCCACACCCTCCCATTTCACACCCACCCCATTTAAAAACCACTTCCAAGAAAACACATGGCAAATTCCTTCTCTCAATGTGCAGGTAGGTCATCAGATTTTATATTCCAGCCCCCTCTGTATTGCTGAGGAATGCAGTTTTTGGCCCCCTTATTTCTTCATATAGAGGAAAAAAGAGCTTTGGCATCAAATTGGCTTCAGTTGCAGTGGACTCCACTTATTGCTAGCCGTGTGACCCCAGTCTATCTACCTCCATCAGTAGTCAACAGCTTTCTCGTCTGCTAAGTGGTAATGAGGCCTTGTTCTTGTAGGATAAAAATGAGAAGACCCATGTAAAAAAACCTTAGCATATAAGTTCTCAGAAATGGAGAGTTACTTTATTTCTCTTGATCCATAATTACACCATGCTTCCAAAATCAAGGATTTGATAGTGAGGGTTTTATCAAGAGTGGAGTCGGCCTCTCATTTCTCAGGGTGAATTTTTTCTTAGGAGTCTCTTTGGTTCTACTAAATATGCCTGAAAGCTTGAATAAACAAAGTCTCACCTTTTTTTTTTTTTTTTTTTTTTGCTGTATGCGGGCCTCTCACTGTTGTGGCCTCTCCCGTTGCGGAGCACAGGCTCCGGATGTGCAGGCCCAGCGGCCATGGCTCACGGGCCCAGTCACTCCGCGGCATGTGGGATCTTCCCGGATCGGGGCACGGACCCACGTCCCCTGCATCGGCAGGCGGACTCTCAACCACTGCGCCACCAGGGAAGCCCCAAAGTCTCCCCTTTATTCAAATAAGCCTTGGTTTTGCTCAGGAGAATAGTGGGGTTTCTTTTCCAAGTTAATAGAATAAAAAACTTCAAATGTGTTTTCTCCTCAAAGACTAGGTTAATTCTGCTAAAGGATTTTTCCATTTCCTGTTGGGACCTAAGGAGACCATGACATGTTAATAACAGTACTAATTGTTAAAATTCATTTGTTAGGAAAACAAAGTTCTTATTTTCTTACCATTATCTTTGTTTTTTTTAATAAAAAGAATTAAATCACTTAGCTCCTCTTTTTGTTTCCTGCTTTTTGTCATCTCTAAGTTTGGTGCCATATTGTTTCAAGGTTCAGCTAAGGGCAAATCTAAGCTCTCATCTAAAGTCCTTTGCCAAGTTGCTTGTTTCTATTATTCTCAACCCCAGTCAAACCCAATATTGACAACATCCTCAATCTCTTTCAGCCTCTGAGGCAAAGTTGATGAATAAGTAGAAGACAGCGGGAGGTAAAAAGCAACCTACTCCATTCTTTCAAAGTAGATTTATTCCTTCGTGGAAATTAGTTGAGAGTTAACTCTTATTTTTTTCCTTTCATACTAATGTTTCATTCTGCCTCCTGGTGGTTGAACGAGACTAGATTTTTTTCCCCTGTCCTTTTTCCCCTTCCCACGCTCACTTTGCTGCCAAGTCATTAAGCAAGGCAAACTCCTCTCCCATATGGGCTGTTAGCTTTTATTTGTGCACTGCTGTTCTTAAACATGGCTGGCCTGAACTCTAGTTTCTTTCTGGATTGAGAAGAGAGTCCCCGGCATCTGCTCTGATTATAGCAGGGTCTGCTAGTCTGCAGGCCTATCTCAGATGAGCCTTGAGGTATAACTTCGTCCTTTTGGCCTCACTCAGTCATTCATAAATTGATTTTTCTGATTCAACAAATTTATTTTGACCACCTAGTATCAACCATTCTAGGTGCTAGGGATATTTTAGTGAATATTAAAAAAAAAATCTTCACCTTTCTGGAGCATATTATCTAGTGAGGGGAAGGGGTGGAGAATAAGTATACTGTACACATTACTATATATAGTCTATTAGAAAGTGATAAATGCTTTGGGGAAAAAAATAGAACAGGTTGATGGAGATCAGAAAGTTCAAGGGGAGAGGTTTACAGTGTTAGATAAAGTGGTCAGTGTGGATTCCATTGAGAAGTGACAGATGAGTCAAGAGTTGAAGGAGGTGACAAAGTGAGCCAAAAACCTATTTGGGGAAAGAATGTTCCAGGCCAGGGCAAAAGTCTTGTGGTGGGAAAAGTCAAGACACACTTACTAAAAATTTTTATATTTTTGGCAGTATTAATCATTGGGGGTACAGAGATAAATCAAGAATGTTTCTTGCTTCCAAGAAGCTTATAGTCTAGTATAGGAAACCAATCCAAAATAGGCAATTTCAGTATATCATAATTACTGATAAGACATAGAGCTAAGGATGCTATAGGATGCTAAGGATGGCATAGGATCCTTGTAGGATGCTATAAGAATACTAAAGGAACATAAAAGAGATTTGGGGAGGGTGACACTGCTAATCATTTCTCTTTGCTAACATTTTCTAAACAAGATTGGACGGAGTATAGACCACTAATTACAGAAAAAGGTAATGTTTTTATGGTGGGAAGAAAGGATTCAAATTTGTTTAGGAAGGTCTGTATAAAACATCCCATTTTTGTAGATTCTCTGAAAAAAATAGTTTACTGAAGGATCTGAGTGAAGGCAGTGAAGTAGTATGATTGGATTATGTTGTAAAAGACCACACTAACAGTGTTTGGAGAACGATTGTAGGGGCAAGAGTCCAAGCAGGAATAAAAGGCCATGTGATGGTTATAAGAGCACAATGAACGTGATCTCTGACCTCAATAAGCTCACCAATTAGGTGGAGAGACATGGCAGAGAATGAGAATGATTAAATACTAGCATATAAAAGGCTCTCATTTGTAGATAAGTTCATTTGTACCCTTGTTTTAGATTCCACCTATAATCGATATCGTATGATATTTGTCTTTAGTTACAGATGTAGGAAACAAACTTATGGTTACCACGGGATAAGGGGGGAGGGACAAACTGGGAGATTGGGACTGACATATACACACTACTATATATAAAATAGATGACTAATAAGGACTTACTGTATAGCACAGGGAACTCTACTCAATACTTGGTAATGGCCTATATGGGAAAAGAATCTAAAAAAGAGTGGATATACGTATATGCATAACCGATTCACTTTGCTGTACACCTGAAGCTAAAACGACATTGTAAATCAACTCTACTCCAATAAAAATTTAAAAAAAAAAAGGCTCTGAAAAATTGTGCTGAAAAGAAATTTTTTCAGCTGTGTTTATCATCATGCTGGTGTGTGTGGTGACTCTCCAAGTAGGGACTACAATGTGTATGTGTGTATGTGTGTGTAATTTGTCGATTGGTAAAATCCTCTTTTCTTTCCTTTGTGCAGAGTAACTCCTGAGAGTAGTTTTTATTACAGCATTCACTGGGAAATGTTGTATAGGGTTAAATCTGGGGATAAGAAATAAAATGTGGAGAGTCTTGAATACCACACCAAGTTTAAAGTTGTGATAATGTGTGTTTCTTCTGTACTGCCCTACTTTTTGGTCCCTCTCAATCTTGCTGGTAGTTCATAGTGACACTTGGTCATTCATTTGTTCATTCATTCACTCATTCATTACATCATGAACTATATGCATGGCACTGGCCAGGTCACTGATCAGGGAAAAAAAGAAATTTGACATACTCCCTCTTCTTCACAAGCTTCCAGACATAAAGAGCTACCTTGGAATCCATCCATGACTAAGCAGAGGAGAGGCTACCTAAAGCCTTGTCGATTGATGGAATAGACTTTAATGCTTAAGAAAGAGTTTAGACCTACATCATCTACTATGGGAGCCACCAACCAAATGTGCCTATTGAGCCCTTGAAATACGACCAGTCTGAACTGAGATGTGCTGTAAATATAAAATATATGCTGGATTTTAAAGACTTAATAAAATTAATGAAAAATATTAATAATTCAACAATTTTTATTATATGTTAAAATGATAGTATTTTGGATATAAATTAAATAAAATATAAAATTAACTCCAACTCTTTAACTTTTTAAAATGTGGCTACTAAAAAATCTTAAATTGCACATGTGGCTTACATTGTATTTTTTTTTTTAACATCTTTATTGGAGTAAGATTGCTTTACAATGGTGTGTTAGTTTCTGCTTTATAACAAAGTGAATCAGCTATACCTACACATATATCCCCATATCCCCTCCCTCTTGCGTCTTCCTCCCTCCCACCCTTCTATCCCACCCCTCTAGGTGGTCACAAAGCACCGAGCTGATCTCCCTGTGCAATGCGGCTGCTTCCCACTAGCTATCTGTTTTACATTTGGTAGTGTATATAAGTCCATGCCACTCTCTCACATCGTCCCAGCCTACCCTTCCCCTCCACGTGTCCTCAAGTCCATTCTCTACGTCTGCATCTTTATTCCTGTCCTGCCCCTAGGTTCTTCAGAACCACTTTTTTTTTTTTAGATTCCATATATATGTGTTAGCATACGGTATTTGTTTTTCTCTTTCTGACTTACTTCACTCTGTATGACAGACTCTAGGTCCATCCACCTCACTACAAATAACTCAATTTTGTTTCTTTTTATGGCTGCGTAATATTCCATTGTATATATGTGCCACATCTTCTTTATCCATTCATCTGTTGATGGACACTTAGGTTGTGTCCATGTCCTGGCTATTGTAAATAGAGCTGCCATGAACATTGTGGTACATGACAGTTTTTGAATTATGGTTTTCTCTGGGTATACACCCAGTAGTGGGATTGCTGGGTCATATGGTAGTTCTATTTTCAGTTTTTTAAGGAACCTCCATACTGTTCTCTATAGTGGCTGTATCAATTTACATTCCCACCAACAGTGCAAGAGGGTTCCCTTTTCTCCACACCCTCTCCAGCATTTATTGTTTGTAGATTTTTTGATGATGGCCATTCTGACTGGTGTGAGGTGATACCTCATTGTAGTTTTGATTTTCATTTCTCTAGTGATTAATGATGTTGAGCATCCTTTCATGTGTTGTTGGAAATCTGTATATCTTCTTTGGAGAAATGTCTATTTAGGTCTTCTGCCCATTTTTGGATTGGGTTGTTTGTTTTTTTGATATTGAGCTGCATGAGCTGCTTGTAAATTTTGGAGATTAATCCTTTCTCAGTTTCTTCATTGGCAGGCAGATTCTTAACCACTGCTCCACCAGGGAAGCCCACCTTATTCTTTATAACTGATTGAGTGCAGGGAATTCAGACTTTCTGTGATCTCTTAGCCAGGACACGCATTTATGTGACTCTTCATTCTTGTTGCAGAAAAAAAAAGTTCAAGTTTTTCCTACTCCATAAAGTCCATTTACTCTTCTTCAGCCCCTCATAGCATTCAGTTATCACTCAACACATGTTAAGCACAGGTGCTGTTTATTTTTATTAAATAGTTCTGGTCTCACGTGCAAGAAAACTCAGTCCCATCTTGGATTTCTTTGTACTTCGATCGGTGGAGCAAATCTTACACATACAAGAGTCTTGATGAGTGTTTTGTTTCTGTGCTGCCACTTCATTACCTGGACACCTGTCCCTTGTATTATGTATGAAAGACTCACAGAGAAATTCTACTTTGAGATGTATACCTGGCTCGCAAACTCACATTGGTGGTCTTTATTTCTTTCTTGGGGAGCTGTTCTCTGTTTGTTTCCTCTGACCCCACCCACATTGAACACCAGCATCATTCCATTCTTGAGAGTCAGAATTCAGTGTTACCCAGGCAACCAAAGACCCTCTCAGTCAATCTCCCTGCACTGTGCCTAAAGCACTGAAATGTTTTTCCGGTCTGTTGATTTTGAATTTTCCCTTGACCAGTATTTCCACCTCCAGCAAGAAAGGTCAAGTGCACTATTCAGTTTTAAAGCAGGTGGTGACATCCTTATCTCCTAAAATTTGCCACTTCTGCTCGGCTTGTACACTTATTGGAGACCCAGTGTGCGTCTGATGCTGAGATTAGAAGTAGAAATGCTGGGCTTCCCTGGTGGGGCACTGGTTAAGAATCCACCTGCCAATGCAGGGGACATGGGTTCGAGCCCTGGTCCGGGAAGATCCCACATGCTGTGGAGCAACTAAGCCCCGTGCGCCACCACTACTGAGCCTGAGCTCGAGCCCGCGTGCCGCAACTAGTGAAGCCCGTGCGCCTAGAGCCCATGCTCCGCAATAAGAGAAGCCACTGCAATGAGAAGCCCGTGCACTGCAAGGAAGAGTAGCCCCCGCTCGCCCCAACTAGAGAAAGCCCGCGTGCAGCAACGAAGACCCGATGCAGGCAAAAATAAATAAATAAATAAATAAATAAATAAATATTTTTAAAAAAAGAAGTAGAAATGTCATTAGAAATGTTACCTGGCTCAACTGTGTTTTCTTAATTGTAAAAGAAAACCAAATACTCTCTTTTCTTGGCTAACAAAATGGAGATGTAGGTGGGTTCTAGGATTGGGAAATTAAGAATATGATCTGTGGCGTGCATGCTCATTCTGACCCCCATACTCTCCCTACATGTGAGGCATCCTTTGTTGGCTTCGGAAGGCAATGTGATTCCATGGGAAAAGCACAGGTTTGCATTTAAGAGTCAGATATGGCTTCAAGTTCTGGCTCCATCGGAGACTATCTGTGTGTAGGGCCAGCATCTGGAGTGTACGGTAGTGCAGGGCTCCATCAAAAGGGCACCCTTCTCTTGGGGTTTATTGCCCTGTAGTTGCCATCTTGGAATTCTTAATCATTTTATCTTTGGATTTGTGTTTTGTAAGTGAACTGCACCTGCATTCAGGGAGTGCGACATTAAATAGTAAAAATAAACACCATGATAGCTCAAGAAGGAGACCACAGAAGAAAGGAAAGAGGTTTTTCCCTACTTTTTGAACAGGGGATCTGCATTTTCATTTTGCACTGGGCCGGGCAAATTTTGTAGCCGACTCTGGCTGTGTGACTACAGGAGCCTTCCTTAGCCAGTTAATCCTCTGTGTATCAGTCAGGATCATGGTTCAATCAGAAAAGCACTAGTAACGTGTATGTGTGTGTATTTATGAGTATATGTGTGTGTATGTATATACACACACATATATATATGCATGTGAGTTTGACACATACATAGATAGCAAAGATACTAGCCTTTTGAGGTTGTTCGACTGCTTCCTACTGTCGTGGTACACCTTTGCTAGCAGATCTGTAGTCAGTGGAGTGCTGAATTTGCTGACGCTCTCACTGTAGAAGAGTCTAGAAGTGGACCTCTGGACAGAAAATGTCACCTCTTTGGGGCAGCACAGACAGTCATGCCTTGACCCCGCAGGGCAAGGGAGCTGGTGACCACCTTCACTGACCTGTCTCTCCTCCCCTCATCTCCTGTTTCTGTATTGCAGAAATGGACCAGAAGCCACACTGCAGGGACCACCATGATGTGGTCTAGAGATCTGCCTCCCAGGACCAAAGCTGGGTGGCAAGGGAGGTGAAGGGATACAAATGAGACTGCCTAGCTGGTCTTCAGTACAACTGCTCTGAGGGTTCCATGAGATAAAGCATGTAAAATACCTTACAAGTGTAAAGTAGCACTGAATCGAGGCAGAGGTGTATATTACCGGTCTTCATATGATTTACCTCTCTGGAGAAGCCAGAGCAAGTTGGAATTCAGGTAGTGGGGGTGGTAGCATGTGGAAAGTCTTGCTGTATGCTTGATTCTGTCACACCACCATGCTCAGAAGTGGTGATGTTGTGTAAGGTACGAAACAAGATTCCACTGACGTAGCCTCTAATCAGTAATACAGAGATCAAGGTGGTAGGGCTACTTGATTTCTTATCCTGGCCCTGACATATTTCTGTAGGACAATTGAGCGAGTCACTTACCTCCTCTAATCCTCCCCTTACTCATCTTTGAGATGGGATGACTAATAACAGGCTAAGTTATTCGATCAAGATCAAGAAAGTGCTTGCATACACATGCTTCTCTGCCTGGGACAAGCCTGGAGGTCTCGCTTGGTGAGTCTCTGAAGTAGTGTGTTGTTTGTCATCATCTACTTCACTTCTGGAGCTGCTGAAAACACATAAAATTGGTGGCCGTGGGGTCTTTAAGTTCTGGGACTTATGGGTGCAGCCATCCCCAAGAAGTAGAATGAAACGACATTGCTTCTCTCCATGCCCGAATGTTCTGTGGTACCACGTGTTTGTAATAGAGTGAGGAAAAAACTGAACTCATTTCTCCTCTGGTACAAACGTGAGAGTTGATTCTAAGACGGGGGAGTTGCAATGTGAAACATCTTGTTTAGTTTTAGGTAAAGAGAGGTGTGTTAAAAATACTTTGATGCATGGCCTTAAAAAGGGGGCAGGGGAATAGCTGTTAAGCAGAAGAACATTAAAATATAGAAACATAAATCAAAGCAAGTAACATGTAATTTTCTCACTGACTACATTCGTCTCGTGTTAGCAGCAGAGGGAGAAGGATTGGGGATGCATTAAGTTTTCATTTGGGTCACTTTTTTGGCCTCCAGGGAACGTTCAGTTAGTCGTGGACACATGCAGGAAACAAACGAGTGGGTGGATTCAGGGGGTAGAAACAAATCATTCTTGTTGGCCCAGATTCGCTCACTGACTCTTCATGGGTGTCTCACAGCAGGGAGGGAATCCACGGCGTGGGATGAAACTCCACTCAGAGAGCCATGTGTAACTCTTGTGCCCCATCTCTGTGTACTTCACGTGTTAGCTTGAGAAGAAGAAACAGCTAATTTAAAGCCTCATTTCTAAGCAGACCATTGAAAATGTGTCTGTATAAACAGGAGGTAAGAGGGCAAGGATGGCTACCATGATACTGGTCCGAGAGACAACTGGTCTCATTCCTGTACTTTGGAAACACTCATGATACACAAGGGCTCTTAGAGCTAGAAGGGCCAATTAGAGATAATATCCTGGAAAGCACTCATCTTACAAATAGGGAAGCAGTCCGGGGATGATGAGGGGTGAAAGGGAAGGCCAAGGATCACAGGAAAGCATTTTACCTCCTGTAGAAATGATCACATCACCAAACCTAAAACTTAGAGAGCATCTCTGCCCTTATCCATTTAGTCACCTCTTCTGTATATTCCACTCTCAGTATCTTTCGAACCCTTTGTATTCTGTCCTTTTCAACTGCCATTGCCTTAGCCTCTGGCCTTCCCCATTTCTCACTTAAATTACTGCAAGTCTCCACCACCAGCTTTCTAAAATGCTGGTCCAGAGATTTCACTGTGCAGAGGTTAAACCCCCTCAACATCCCTGCCCCATTCGCAAAACAAATTCCAAGCTCCTTAGCATAACACAAAGGGACAGCCACGATCAGACTTGTTTTCAAGACTTCAGCCGAACCACATAATGTATTTGCCAGGTACCATCCTAAGTTTCTTACAAATGTTGGCTCATTTAATCCTCATAACTACCCTAGGAAACGTGATATTATTGTCCTTATTTTGCAGATGAGAGCCCTTGAGGCACAGAGAGGTTAAGTGACTTGTCCAAGGTCTCACAGTTAGCAAGACTTAGACTAGACATCTGCTTTCAGAGTCTTTGCCCTTAGACTGTAGGACGTGCTGCACAGTTCTCTGTATGAACCAGGTCCTTCTTACCTCTGGGGTTATATGCAGGCGATTTTCTCATCCTGAAGCAACCCTTGCTCCTTCCTTTTCCTGCATATTTTCCATTTATTTTTTATTTTTAATAGACTTTATTTTTAGAGTAGTTTTAGACCCACAGCAAAACTGAGCAGCGGTGCTGAGATTTCCATGTGCCCCCTGCCCTCACACAAGCATAGTCTCCTCCATTATCAGCACCCCGCCACCTACGTTGATATTCTTATTATCCAAAGTCCATAGTCTACTTTAGGGTTCACTCTCGGTGTTATACATTCTGTGGGTTTGGACAAATGTATAATGACATGTATCCATCATTGTAGTATCCTACAAATAGTTTCACTCCCCTTAAAGTCCTCTGTGCTCTGCCTATTTATCCTTCCTTCCCCACTAACCCCTGGCAAACACTCATTTCTTTTTTAATGTCTCCAGTTTTGCCTTTTCCAGAGTGTCATATAGTTGGAATCATACAACATGCAGTCATTTCACATTGGCTTCTTTCACTTAGTAATATGCATTTAAGTGTCCTCCACATCTTTTCGTGGCTTGATAGCTCATTTCTTTTTAGTGCTGAATAATATTCCATTGTCTGGATGTACCACAGCTTATTTATCCATTAACCTACTGAAGGACATCTTGGTTGCTTCCAGTTTTTGGCAATTATGAATAAAGCTGCTTTAAGCATTTACACGTATGTTTTTGTGTGGACAAAAGTTTTCAGCTCCTTCGGGTAAGTACCAAGGAGCATCACTGCTAGATCGTATGATGAGTATGTTAAGTTTTGTAAGAAATTGCTAAACTGCCTCCAGAGTGGCTGCACCATGTTGTATGTGTCCCAGAAATGTATGAAAGTTCCTGTTGCTCCACATCCTAGCCAGCGTTTGGTGTTGCCAGTGTTCTGGATTTTGATCATTTAGTAGGTGTAGTAGTATCTTAATATTGTTTTAATTTGTATCCCGGATGACCTATGGTGTAGAGTGTAGAACATCTTTTCATGTGCTTATTTGCTATATGTATGTCTTCTTGATGAGGTGTCCATTAAGGTTTGGGGCCCATTTTTATAGATTATTTATTTTCTTAATTTTTAGAAGTATTTTTGTATATTTTGGATGATAGCCCCTCTTCAGATGTGTCTTTTGCAATATTTTCTCTCAGTCTATGGCTTGTCTTCTGTTTATTTTTCAAGACTCATTTCAAGTACCACGCAGGGTCTTTTTCAAACCAAGACCCTGACTGAATCGGTTGCCATGACACATTATACCAGATCAAAACCCCTGATTAATTTGTCTGTGTCTCCCACAGACAAGCTGTGTGCTCCTTGAGTCCAGGGAAGATATCTTCCTTTGTCGCATTTGCATCTGACCCCTGCAGACACTTGAATAGAGAATGATGTGAACGATCTTTCAATTTCTGGCTCTGACTCTTGCCTATTAGAGGAATCATTTATCTCTGAGATTCTCTTTATACTAGGGATAAACAAAGCACTTCCTTGAACACAGTTATCGTCAGAGTCAGATTAAACGGCGAGTGTAAACCTCTAGCCCCAGGCTGTTAGGTAATACATGCACCACTCTAAGTCAGTCTGGTATTCCTGCAGTGCAGCTTCCCCGACCTCCATCTTTCCTAGGTTCATTTTGCCATTGAGATGCTTGTTTGCCACCAAAGATCTTCCCCTTTCTCGTCACAATTGTCTCGAAGTCCACCTATTCCACAAAGTTTTCCTGAACTAGGTAGCTTGCTCTGGTCTTTCTTTATTTCCTAAAACATGCTCTTAGTGTCACCATCTCTGGAACACTCCCCGCTTCCCTTTAAAAATCGACCGGGTTTATTTCTCTTATATCCTCAATGAGATAGTACACCCTTAAGTGGTCAAGGCTATGATTTCTAGTTCTTTACTGCATTCTCAACTTAAGCAGAAGGACCCATATTCACCAAATAATAAATACATCCATGGATCAATGGAACAGGATAGAAAGCCCAGAGATAAACCCACGTACATATGGTCACCTTATATTTGATAAAGGAGGCAAGAGTATACAGTGGAGAAAGGACAGCCTCTTTAATAAGTGGTGCTGGGAAAACTGGACAGGTAGATGTAAGAGAATGAAATTCGAACACTCCCTAACACCATACACAAAAATAAACTCAAAGTGAATTAAAGACCTAAATGTAAGGCCAGACACTATAAAACTCTTAGAGGAAAGCATAGGCAGAACACTCTATGACATAAATCACAGCAAGATCCTTTTTGACCCACCTCCTAGAGAAATGGAAATAAAAACAAAAATAGACAAATGGGAACTGATGAAACTTAAAAGCTTTTGCACAGCAAAGGAAACCTTAAACAAGACCAAAAGACAACCCTCAGAATGGGAGAAAATATTTGCAAATGAAGCTACTGACAAAGGATTAATCTCCAAAATTTACAAGCAGCTCATGCAGCTCAATAAAAAAAAAACCCAAAGAACCCAATCCAAAAATGGGCAGAAGACCTAAATAGACATTTCTCCAAAGAAGACATACAGATTGCCAACAAACACATGAAAGAATGCTCAACATCATTAATCACTAGAGAAATGCAAATCAAAACTACAATGAGATATCATCTCACACCAGTTAGAATGGCCATCATCAAAAAATCTACAAACAATAAATGCTGGAGAGGGTATGGAGAAAAGGGAACACTCTTGCACTGCTGGTGGGAATGTGAATTGGTACAGCCACTATGGAGAACAGTATGAAGGTTCCTTAAAAAACTGAAAATAGAACTACCATATGACCCAGCAATCCCACTACTGGGCATATACCCAGAGAAAACCATAATTCAAAAACTGTCATGTACCACAATGTTCATGGCAGCTCTGTTTACAATAGCCAGGACATGGACGCAACCTAAGTGTCCATCAACAGATGAATGGATAAAGAAGATGTGGCACATATATACTTTGGAATATTACTCAGCCATAAAAATAAACGAAATTGAGTTATTTGTAGTGAGGTGGATGGACCTAGAGTCTGTCATACAGAGTGAAGTAAGTCAGAAAGAGAAAAACAAATACCGTATGCTAACACATATATATGGAATCTAAAAAAAAAAGGTTCTGAAACTTAGGGGCAGGACAGGAATAAAAACACAGAAGTAGAGAAAGGACTTCAGGACACGTGGAGGGGGAAGGGTAGGCGGGGACCAAGTGAGAGAGTGGCATGGACATATATACACTGCCAAACAAAAAATAGATAGCTAGTGGGAAGCAGCCGCATAGCACAGGGAGATCAGCTCGGTGCTTTGTGTCCATCTAGAGGGGTGGAATAGGGAGGGTGGAAGGGAGATGCAAGAAGGAGGAGATATGGGGATATATGTCTATGTATATATATAGCTGATTCACTTTGTTATACAGCAGAAACTAACACAACATTGTAAAGCAATTATACTCCAATGAAGATGTTAAAATAAAGAAATAAATAAATACGTCCAGAACTGAAGTTAATTGAAGAGAGTTCCCTTACCATGTACTTTGCTGCCTCCTAGCGTTTTGGCCGGGCTCTGGGTTGTGAGAAGTTTCTTCCGAGCTCTAGCTCAGTCAGCAGCCCCCTGACTGGACAACACTGTTGCAGACAGTAGACCTGGGACAGCGGAGTGCTACTGGTGACATATGCCCATGGAGATGCTACTCTACTGCAACAAACAGAGGCCTTGCCCTCCTGCCTCCTAGACTAGGTTCCATGTGGCAGACCCTGTGCTATTTGTGGGATGTCTGGAGAGTTTTTAGAGACTTCCTTCCTTCCCTCAGACACCTCCCTCTTTCCCTCTCTGTTCATTCTCTGACTTGATCGTTCTCTGGAGTTTTTTGTTCATTCTTCAATCTTTACAGCGCAGCACATGTTAACATTCAAATACTTTTGCGAAAAATGAAGCGTATGTTTTTTTCCCCCAGTTATCCAACTTGTAAACAAATTTCTAATCCTGCCAGAAAAGATTCTACAGCTACTTGTTCTTGGAGAAGGTAACATGGGGTCACTTCAGTGGGACATAAATCACAAGAAAGGGGGAGCCTGTGTACTTTATAGATTTGCCAGGCATTGTTTTGACTAACTACCTGTAGACATAACATGATGTGGTGGACAGTACACAGGTTTTGGAACAGATGCTGCGTTCAAACCCCAGCGTCTTTGATCTTTGTCTCTGTGATGTGTGTAAACATCTCAGGCGTTGGTTTTGTTCCCAGAGCAATGGGGGACAGCAATGCCTAGCTCACAGAGTGTTGTGAAGTCTGAGTGACAGAATATATGCAAGATCAACTCATTAAGGGGTTCTTGTTCTTGAAATGCAAAGAACAGTTCTCCTGGGAATATTGATTCCCATTCCAAAGTTTGTTCCTGTATTTTTCAGCTGCCTTGTCTTTCCCCCAAACTTAGTCTCTTGCAGGGAAGAGATGATGTCTTCAATCTTCTTCTATAGATTAGCACAGTGCCTGGCCCTTAGGTTTTTAACAATGTTTATTCAATGAATGGAATGCCTATAGCTAAAGATGCTGATGCTTTTTGACTTTTCATTACACATTCTTACAATTCTCGGACTTTATATATTTTAGAGTTGGAGACTAATTCCCCCCTATATCTGCACCCCAATTAAATACATAGACTTTCCCCCATGTACCACCTTTCCTTTCCTTTGATTTTTTCATTCAAAGCATGATCAAGTCTTCATCTCCTTCTGCTGCTTAGACCTCTCACTACCACTCAATCAAAGCTCCCAGATGGATGTGATGTCCTTTAATTTCACTTGTCTTATCTATGATCACATCAAGCCACTTATTTGTTAATAGACTGTTTGGTGGCTTCACAGTTGGAATTACTGTGTATCACGTTTCACTTCCACAAGGACATCCTTTATTCCCGTTTGCCATGTGTCTCGTTTGTCTTTTCTTCTTGCCAGGCTGAGCCAGCTTCTCTCACTGTATCTCCCAAATCAGCTGTTCATTTCCCCCCTGGGATTGTCACTGATAATTTCCAGGTTAAATCATATGAGTGGAAATAGGATCCACAGCTGGAGTTGAAATGCTGCTCCTTGAGTTATTACCACAGTCTGATCCTGGGTAGATAGAGAAGTTGAAGATGATAGATTTCCTATGCCTAGGAATCATAATGCTATCCATCCAACAGTAACTAAGATGGGGATTGATTCCCCCTGGGGAGAGCAGTATTCATGTTTTTTTCACTCTGGGTCTATATCAGGGGAATTCAAGAAAGGTAAGTGCTTTCCAGTAGTTTTCTGTCATTTTATGAGAGATGAGTTAGATAAGGTGATAATGTGGGCTGGACATCGAATGAGTTGTAAATGACTGACCAGCCATTTAGGCTGTCAGTGATCTCAAATCTAGGGAATCTTTTTACCAGGGTAGAGACCTTTGATTGCTTAGATTCAAACAGTAGATGTAAGAGAATATCCAATAATAGATTTGTTCATTCAAAAATATCTATTTGAGGATTTCATGGCACCAAAGCTTAGGCCATACCTTTGACTTAATCAGCATTCATTAATACAAATATTTATTATTGCCTGTCACCATTCCAGGATGGGGAATACAAGGTCAAAGAACATACAATACCCCATCCTCATGGAGCTGGCCTTTTAATGAACAAGATTGATAATAACTAGAAAACAGAGGAATTAGATGATTTTCAATGTACTAGGAAGAAAATAAAAGGGGAAAATGTGAGACCATCTTGGTTGATTCGAGGTTTAGAAAATTCTCTTTGGCAGCTGTTGGAGCATCGACTTAGGGGCAAGAAGGGAGGCAGCAAAATTGATTGGGGAGCTGCCACCGAGGTCTGGGAGAGGGATGGTGGTGGCTCAGACTCAGGTTGTAGCAGGAGAAACGGTGAGAAATATACAGATGGTGAAGAGCTGTGCGTATATGTATATATAAGATATGTATATATATGGTGTATATATATGTTAAGTGAGTATGATAATATATCATGTAGACAGCATTGCAGGATGGGAAGACAAGAGAGAAATTAAGGTCATTCCCTAGGTTTGGCCTAAAGCGTCCCACTATTTACCGAGGGGGAGAAGGCTTTGTGGGCGAAGAGCAAAGTTAATGGGGAGAGAGAAGCAGTCCAGTCTACCCGCCTTTTCACATTTGACTTTCACAATGCACAAGTGAGAGTGTGAAATTACTAGACAGGAGACTAGAATTTCGAGGAGAGGGGCCTTCGGAAGGCATCAATGTCAAGGTGGTAAGACTGAGATCAAGGAAAGGAAGTGTATTAAGTAGGGAAGAGACGGAGTTTGAGGACTGAGCTCTGAGATTTGGGGATCTGGAGGTTTTCTAGATGAGTCCTAGCAAGGTCTAGTGAGAAGAGTGGTTTTTGGGATAGAAGGAGAGCAATGAGTGTCGTACAGTAACACTCGAGATCCCTGTGAGATGATGCTGAGAAGTCAAGTGTGATGACGGGGAATTTGACATTTTTCTTGAGCAGGGATCTAATTATTGGTGGCATTAAAGAGTGGGGGGGGGGGCTTCCCTGGTGGCGCAGTGGTTGGGAGTCCGCCTGCCGATGCAGGGGACACGGGTTCGTGCCCCAGTCCGGGAAGATCCCACATGCCACGGAGCGGCTGGGCCCGTGAGCCATGGCCGCTGAGCCTGCGCGTCCGGAGCCTGTGCTCCGCAAGGGGAGAGGCCACAACAGTGAGAGGCCCGCGTACCGCAAAAAAAAAAAAAAAAAAAAAAAAAGAGTGGGGGGGGGGACAAAAACCAATTGGAGCGAGTTGAGGAGGAAAAATGAAAGTAAGAGTGTCAACACAGAGTATAAACAGCGTTCTCTTCCTCCCTCCCTCCCTTCCTCCCTCCCTTCCTCCCTCCCTTCCTCCCTGCCTTCCTCCCTCCCTTCCTCTCTCCCTCCCTCCCTTGGCAAGGATTATTGCCAAGTAGTTGATCTATTTGAGGCTCATTCAGACCACAGTCATGACAGTCTCCTAAGTGGAACCCTAACCCTGAGCCAGACCTTCTCGAGGAACTCTTCACAAGGTCTGCACCTTTGATCTTGATTACAGGCTTGAATTATCTTTCCAAATGTCCAATCTTCTCCCTCTACCCATCCCTCAGCCCCTGATCTTATTACTAGAGGCACAGCATCTCTCTTAGCAGTCTCCTCCACACTCCAGTTGGTGAATCATGGGCCTCAAAAAAAAAAAATTCATGAACATGGCTAGAAACAAAAAGTTGGGCAACGACTTGCTGTTCAGGAGAAGCTCAAAACCAGTAAACACCTCCATGTGGTGCTTATTGGCCTCCAAATTGGACAGCCCATATGAGGACAGAAGACACAGGGCGTGAAGCACACATCCTCAGCATGATTGTGACTGTGATTGGCTGAGAGGTCTTTGGATGTCCTCTGACTGAGCAGTTGATTCACTTTACGTCAACCAAAAGTAATTTTTAAAATTTAAGACTGTCTCCTACCGCAGCTTTCTTCCAGATAAATGGCCCCTCTTTCTGGCCTCAGACACATCAAGCTTTTATTCGGCCTCAGGACATTTGCACTTTCTGCTCCCTCTACTCAAATGCTCTGCCCCCAAGCCCTATGCATGGTTGGTGTTTTCTCATCCTCTGGCATCAATTCACACGTCATCCTCTGATTGCATCTGGACAATCAATTTAAAGCAATCCCACTCCGTGCCACTTTGATTTCTTTTATAACATCTGTCTCAACTTGTTTACTTCTTTGTTCATTTTTGTGTTGCCTCCATCAGACTATAAGCTCTTTCAAAGCAGGAATTTCCATCCTTCCTGCTGTATGCTGAAGGCCCACCACACTGCTGGACACACAGTTGGTGCTCAATACATGTTTGTTAAACAAAATGTGAGTGCTTTAGAGAATATTAGATGTTTAAGAATACCTTTCAAGGATTTCTGCTGACTTTTTCAACACTACAAGAGAAGGAATGTGGGAGTCCCAAGAAGTTGGAAAATGGGTTCTCTTGTAGAGTTTCCAGGAGGAACCAACACTTTGATTTTAGCCTAGCGAAATACATTTTGAACTTCTGACCCCCAGAACTGTGAGATATTATATTCATGTCATTTTAAGCCACTGATTTTGTGGTAGTTTGTCACAGGAGCAACAGGAAATAAATCTACCTAGTCCCTCACATCAAACTCACCCACTCCAGCTCCCTCATCTCTGTCCCCTATTAGGTAGATTCCATAATTGACACAGGTGCATCCTAAGAAAGGGACATCTGGATTGTGGGATTGTTTTACTGATCTGTTCTGCATGGATCTGCCTGGATTGTGAGGAAGTAGCACAGAGGTTTATGGAAGACCATCAGTGATTAGGGCTGGTGATAAGAGGAGGTAGAGGCTAGAGGATGAGAAGTTACTCCTCTCCTAGTTTGGTGAAGAAAAAACTTTTTCCCTGGAACATCACAGATATTGTCATGGATTACAAAGAGAAAAAGAAAAAAAAAAAAAGAAAAATTTTAAAAATAGAGGAAGAAAAGAAGGAAAGAGGAAGTTAGCTTATATTATGTCTTCCTCTGATACATAACCCTGGCCTCTCCAAGCCCATACTTACTTTATGTGCCACGTGCAAGTACTGTAGAATGATTTCCTCTATTGTCTCTTTTAATGTTAATTTTATTTGATTCTATCATCACAGGTTTTCCTTTTAGGATAAACTTTGGTTGCAATGATTTAGAATCACAGCAAGATCCTTTTTGACCCACCTCCTAGAGAAATGGAAATGAAAACAAAAATAAACAAATGGGATCTAATGAAACTTAAAAGCTTTTGCACAGCAAAGGAAACCATAAACAAGACGAAAAGGCAACCCTTAGAATGGGAGAAAATATTTGCAAGTGAAGCAACTGACAAAGGATTAATCTCCAAAATTTACAAGCAGCTCATGCAGCTCAATATCAAAAAAACAAACAACCCAATCCAAAAATGGGCAGAAGACTTAAACAGACATTTCTCCAAAGAAGATACACAGATTGCCAACCAACACATGAAAGGATGCTCAACATCACTAATCATTAGAGAAATGCAAATCAAAACTACAGTGAGGTATCACCTCACACCAGTCAGAATGGCCATCATCAAAAAACCGACTAACAATAAATGCTGGAGAGGGTGTGGAGACAAGGGAACTCTCCTACACTGTTGGTGGGAATGTAAATTAATACAGCCACTGTGGAGAACAGTATGGAGGTTCCTTAAAAAACTAAAAATAGAACTACCATACGACCCAGCAATCCCACTACTGGGCATATACCGTGAGAAAACCATAATTCAAAAAGAGTCATGTACCACAATGTTCATCGCAGCTCTATTTACAATAGCCAGGACATGGATGCAACCTAAGTGTCCATTGACAAACGGACATATACAATGGAATATTACTCAGCCACAAAAAGAAATGAAATTGAGTTATTTGTAGTGAGGTGGATAGACCTAGAGACTGTCATACAGAGTGAAGTCAGAAAGAGAAAAATACTGTATGCTAACACATATATATGGAATCTAAAAAAAAGGTTCTGAAGAACCTAGGGGCAGGACAGGAATAAAGACGCAGACATGAGAAAAAATCATAAATCTGCCAGTTACTAAATCTGGCACCACTGGTTGGTTCATCAAACCTTCTGAGCTTTAGTTCCTCACCAATAAATTAAGATTAATAATTCTATCAGAATTTAAGTTCAGTGAGGGCAAGGCCTTAATGTTTTCACTGTGGTATTCCAGTACCTAGCAGGATGCTTGGTGCTTTGCAGGCATTCAATAGATTCTTCTCAAATAAATTGCTCTTTACCTCAGAGGGCTGCTGTGCTGCAAGGGTTATAAATAATATATGTAAATCATTTAACATAATTCCTGGTATATAGGAGCTCAAAGCAACTGGCACTAAATATTTAGACATACATTTTGAGAATATTCAGGTAGCAACGTGTAGTAGCATTTGAATATATATGGGAACTCGAGAAAAAATTGGACTTAGAAATACAGAAATAGATATAATATATTTAGAGGCAACAGACAAAATCACAAGAGGGAGACGGGTTCTTGAGGCTAAGCGACTTATATGGGGCATGATTGGCTGGGGTGCATGCTGTTCAAGATTCCCAGGGTATCACACGCCCAGGATCTCCTTGGCAGGACCTAGGATATCAGATCAATTGAAACTAAAGCTTTAGGGGGAAGAAGAAGATTTAGTCTAGTGTCAGATAGGAAGACCTTTGCTGGCAGAAAGACAGGGCATACGCACCTTGTATCTGCGTAGGCTTCACACTGGTCCAGGAGGAGAAGGGAGTAGGGACAGCTGATGCATGAGGGCAAGGCTTCCTACAGTGAGGCTGGTTTATGTGCACTCCCATTTGTTCTGTTTCCCTCCACCACCTCTCCCAAGACAGCCTCAGGCCTCAGATCACCAAGCATGATTGATCGCATTGTATTTTCATTAGGTTACAGAAACAGGGTAATTATGGGATGCAGAAATCCTCCAAAGATTCTAGAAGGAAAAAAATATACGTGTGATCAACTGTTAACGCGGGCTCCCTCTGATGCCTCCCATAAATGTGTTCAGTGTTGGAAAGCATTTGTTCGATTCATCACGTTTAACTACGTACTTATCCTCACACTTTAGGTAATGAACTGCCCTCACCTGACCCCTTTTCTTTACATCTGTGGTCCCGCAGCCTCCTCCTCCCAGCAGGGAATCCTAAGGATGCCCTGAGGAAATCCTCAGCACCTCCTTTCTCCTGCCTTGGGGTTTCCCGCCTGCCTAAACCAGCTCTGTGTGCTCTTCTGTGTCTGGAATATTTCTCACCAGACCCATAGGATCTGCCTCCCTGCTGCCAACTAAGCCCCTGACCCTAATCACATTACTGACCTCTCTAATTAGATTCCTGGGTCTGGTGGCTGCAGGACATATCTCCCTTGCTGCCCATATGCCGTTGGAAACGCACGCGCGCGCGCACACACACACACACACACACACACACACACACACACACCCTACCTTTTTTGCTGTAGATATGTTATTCCTTTAGCAACTATCTCTTACTTCTGAGACTATGCCCCCCACTCTCAGTTAGAGAGAAGAGCTTTCCAGTTTGCTTTTAGAGAAGAAATAAACATTCTCCTTAACATCTATTCATACTTGTGAGGCAATTTTTTGTCCAATTAGAAGCAAGGAACTTCTAAGTCTACTTTATAGAAGAAATAAATATTCTCCTCCCCAAAATACATTTTCAGCCAAAATATGCCAGCTGGAGTAGGTTAGAAATTGTACCAGGTTTATCTTTCTTAACTATCTCAGCTGTACCTGTTATAAATGGCTGCTGACACAAACCATTCTAGAAATTTCTGAAGCTTTGAACTAAGACATTTTGACTACAGATTTAAGCTTATTTCATCACATTTTGCATTATAAACAGAGAGCTAAAAGATGTTTAATTAAGAGCACAAAACTCATTTAACCTAGCAAGTGAATAATCTCGACTAGCAGAAGATAAAGTGTTAGCCTTGAAGAGAGCAGTATACTTCACTGTTCGGTCCTCATTTTATTGGACTCTGAGGCTCGGCACTGGGTTGGCTTGGGAATTAAGTTATTAATGAATTTGACCAGAATTATAGGTCCATTTTTAAGAATGAGTCAGCTGAATGATAGAGGACAGTCTGTTTGGGATTCAGAGAAAACAAACCCATCTCCTCACCTCCACTCTAAGGTGCCTTTCTATTCTGAGAGAAGAAGCCTCTAAATCTCTGTACTTTTACAAAGAACATTTACTGTCATTTGAATGTGTCCCTTCAATGCCAATCTACTCTGAAAGCATCTTCCTTCCACTACTCTGCTTTAGCAAATATTTATACCCCAATCATCTCAAGTCCATTGGACTCCATCACATGTGTGTTTTAATTATTTAAAATCAGGATAGCATCTCCTGGGCAGCTAATGAAGTCTCAATAGATACACATTATTGAAACATACTGTTATTTATTCACCTAATAAATCAAGTCTGTTGGGGAGAGTAGATGCAATTCAAGCACTAGGAATGAGAAATAATGATGGTGTAGATCATTTCTGAATCACTCTAGCCCATTTTACAGCCTGCAAAATACACTGAACTCAATAAAAGTGACAAATGACACAACATTGTAATAAATAGCTATAGTGTGTTCATTGTGTATTGGAGCTTAGATTCATATTGAAGCTCTCTGTCAGAACGGTGGATGATGAATAAGTATTGAAATCATACTCTGTAAAAAGGAATTATATATTTTCCATTTATCTTGATTTATTATATGGCATCATGTGTTTAACTATATGTAACCTTTCCAAATTGAGTTGATTTAATATTAAGGAAAAATTCTTAGGAAGGGGAATTTGGCATGTTTGGAATTCTTTCTTTATTTCCCTGCTGTTTTTTTATAAGGCTTTTGAATGCTCTATGCATGCTTAATCATGTTAAATTTTTTGAGTGGAATTCTCAGAAATATACAATAACATTTACAGAGCTTACTAAAAGTGAATATGCTATATCACAATTAATATTACTGTTTCTTATTCAAATGAAATTGTTTGCCTGTTAAGAATACAGAAAACTTTCAATTAAATATTAAATATAAATTAACTGAGCCACTCCACTCTGAAGGATAAATTTATACTTCCAAAAAGATGGACCAAGGAATGAGTATGGCTTGAATTTATCCACATTTCAGAAATTTAAGTGAAAGATCTACCACTATCTTTATTATTGGAGAATAATTGTTAGAGGAATAAGCAAATACAAACAATATTATGTTGGTCTCTGCTCTTTCTTCCCCACCTTAGCAATATGGCCATTAAATGACTAAGAGGAACAACCCCAAGTCTTGCTTCATTACTTCCTGAGGAGATGATTTGGTTTTTCCTGGTCATGGAGCCCTGGCTTCATTCATTCATTCATTTAGTTTGCTTTGAAGTGGCACACTTTAGAAGACTGGAAACTAAACAAGTTAGTCTGGACAGTAGCCAGCATGAAAGTCAGAGGGACAGAGTGAAGAAAGGCAGTGTTTTGGGTATTCTTTACTTTTCTCATTGCCCATTTCACACTATACCTTCCCTCTGCCCTCTACTCTACTTGTAAGTCTCTTTGCCGTGTGCTTGAAGCCTCTGTCAGTTTGCTACCTGGTAAGATAGAGCTCGCAGGGGATCTGCCGTGGGATGGAAGGAGAACTGGGTTTGAAATACCAAGGCCCGAGTTTTACCACTAAGTTTCTCCTACAACTTTAGGCGATTTACCTCTCTGTGCTCCAGCTTTTCCAGATGTATAAAATGGGTTCAAAGTTGCTGTCCTGTGAGGACTGAATGAGGTGATCACACAGTTTTGAAGTGATCCTCTGATGTTACTTTATGAACACTTTTACATATTATTTTCCCAGTTAAAAATGTAAATTTTCTGCTTGAATTTCATCAACAGGCACTATACACTGAGCCCCTTCTCTAGACTATGCTAGGTCACCTCATATACCAGATTTAATTAATTTCCACAGTGGCAGAGAGGTAAATATTCTCTTTATTTAACTGATGAAGGAAGTTGCCCATAGAGGTCGAGGTGGGTTTCCAAGATCACTACAACAGTGGTAGAGGCGTAGTGAGGCTCAAGCCCAGGGTGGCCTGATAACAAATCCCTACTCTTCCCAGGACACCATATTGATCCTCATGAACGACTATTACTTACTTAGAAAGTGTATATGATACTATAAAAAGTACCTAGCGTATTGCAGACCCTCATACAAGTTTTATATTATTTATTTATTTTTAAATTTTATTTAAAAAAATTTTTTAAACATCTTTATTGGAGTATAATTGCTTTACAATGTTGTGTTAGTTGCTGCTGTATAACAAAGTGAATTGGCTATACGTATACATATATCCCCATATCCCCTCCATCTTGCGTCTCCCTCCCACCCTCCCTATCCCACCCCTCTAGGTGGTCACACAGCACCGAGCTGATCTCCCTGTGCTATCAATAATGGAGGACATCGATTTTGCTCCCGATGCCCTGGGTTCTCCATTGGCACCAACATAGTACCTTGCAAATGGTAGGCAGGAGGGAGGAGAAAAGGAAAAAGCAGTGGGGGGGGGGGGGTGAAACACGGGAGAAATGAGGTGGATAAATGAAGGAAGATAATGGTAGAAAGAATGAAAAAAGGCAAAGGAAGGAGGGAGAAGGATTCCTCAGGAATAATTTCTGTTCCACCCTAGGAAAGACTTGCGCAAATATTTTTTGTTTTTAGGCTTTGGTGCACTGTTTTTGTTTTTATCACAGTGAAGAGAGCGATTTAAAGATCTCCGCTCACCAGATGATCTTTCTGTCCTTTCACCTATTAATAATTTTATTCACTTCCAATCACTTAGAGCGGTGTGGACCAAAGAAGCTCTTATTGCCTTCAAGGAATGTTCCTTGTTCCAGTCTGAAATGAGTTATGTAAGCGAAATATTCAGGTGTATCTTGAGTGTTAAAACTCCTGTGAGCTCAGTCGGGTCTCATGGAGTTTTTAGCAAGAAGGCATGTAAGTTCCTGACTGTGGAAGGGCTCATATTTTTGGGTGTTCCTGGCTGGACTCCTGTCCTGCTGAGACTGGGACTCTGCCCCTGCCATCTTAACCATAGTGGATGGAGCAAGGACAGGAGGTCTTGTGTTTTCTTTCGTGTGGCAGGTACTGGTCTTCTCTTACAATCCTCAAAATGCCTAGTACAGTGCAGGGCGTGTCCTCAGTAAATACTTGTTGGATTGGATGGAGTTGAAGAAGCAGGAAAGCAGGAAATAACCCATTGCCCGCTTGATCTGTTCACTCGTTTTGACCCCAGTTCTTACAGCATCTTATTGAGTCATGGTGACAAGCCACTCTCTTCGGCTGGGGCTTCTTGAAATGGACTTTAGTTAAGTTTAGTGCCAATGGCCATTAGGAATCCCACAATATAAACACGTATCTCCTCTGTACTTGGCAGATTATTTAGTGAGATTGACTGTGACTTCTGTGGAGGAGTGAAAGCAGCCATGGAAATCAGGGTGATGAGAGTGGGGCAGCACATACTAACCCTGGGGATGGAGCTTGGCATGAGGAATTTCGGTGTGCAGAATACCTGGCCCAGATATCAGGAAGCCTGCACTGTAATCTCAGACCTGCACCTATAAACTATGTGACTTCTTGGTATGTGATCTGATCTCCTTGGGCCACAGATTCCTTGTATGTAAAGTGGATGTTGGTTAAGTGTCTGCTGTGGGTCAGGCACTATGCTAGGTACACATGGATCACTCAACCTGCAGGGTAATTACAATTGTTCATTCATTCATTCATTCAACAAATATTTATGAAGTGCTTTCTGTATACCAAGCACTATTCCCGTTGCTAGGGATACAACAATGAACAAAATGGACAAAAATAAAAAATCCTAGCCTTTGTGGTAGTGGAGGTAGACAACATGTAAGATAAATTGGAGTGATGCACGTTGTGTTTAATAGTAGTGGGTGCTAAGCAGAAAGATAAAGCAGGGAAAGAGAGAGGATATTTCAGGGGCTTTCTTTCAGTTCTCACTGAAAGAGAGTCCTTCCTTCCTTCCTTCCTTCCTCCCTCCCTCCCTCCCTCCCTCCCTCCCTTCCTTCCTTCCTTCCTTCCTTCCTTCCTCCCTCCCTCCCTCCCTTCCTTCCTTCCTCTCTCTCTTCTTCTCTATTTCTTTCTCTCTCTCATCCGTCACAACTGGGAAAATTCACTGAGAATGTGATGTGGGCAGAAAGTCCTGAGGAGAGTGATGGGACAAGCCATGCCACTGCCTGTAGGAAAAGCATTATTGGCAGAGGGACCAGTAAGGACACTGGGACTGAGAGAAGAATAACAATGTCAGGACCTTATACTACACAACGAAAGGCGTTATTTAAGGAAATATGCATTATCACAGTAAAAGAAAAAATCATATTTAAAAAAATGTTACATGTAAGAATAACTTTAGATGTACAGAAAAGTTGCAAAGGGGGTACAGAGAGTTGCCTTATCTTCCTCACTGAGTTTTCTTCATTGTATTTTTTTTTTTTTTTGGCGGTACGCGGGCCTCTCACTGTTGTGGCCTCTCCTGTTGCGGAGCACAGGCTCTGGACGCGCAGGCTCAGTGGCCATGGCTCACGGGCCCAGCCACTCCGCGGCATGTGGGATCTTCCCGGACTGGGGCACGAACCTGCGTCCCCTGCATCGGCAGGCGGACTCTCAACCACTGTGCCACCAGGGAAGCCCCTCCTCATTGTTGATGTCTTGCATTACCATTGTATGTTTGTCAAAACTAAGAAACCAACTTTATTCTGATTCTACCAGTTTTTTTCCACTAATATCATATTTCTGTTCCAGGATCTAATCCAGAATATGACATTACATTTAGGAGAGACAGTATTTTAAACTCAGGTAGTCTACAAATTAAATTCTATTTCCTTGTACCACGTGGCATTTGGAAGCCAGTTGGAAAACAGTAGTTGGACCATTGAGTCTTCCTTAAGTGGAATCAAACGTGGTAGAAAGAACACCTGACAGGTGTCTTGGAGCCCTGGGTTTTCATTTCAGCTCTGCCACTGTGTGTCTTTGGACAACTCTCTCTCTCTCTGCATCTGAGACAGGTATCTCCTGTATAACGTTTAGACATTTAGGTTAGAGTTCTAAGATCCCTCCAACCTTTTAAATTCTCCTCTGGAATTACTCATGGTATCAGTGTTTTCACATACAGAAACATCAAAAGTTATGTGTCTTATTTTCCTAATTCCAAGCAGGTTTCATAACCATGAAACCAGACAGGGCTGTAGAGAGCTTCAGAGCTGCCCCTGCCTCTGACCAAACTCTACCCCATCCTCCATCCAGTTCATTTCCCATCCTCCATTCCCTGGTCCACTAAGTAGGTGTTAATGGCTGTGACCAATAATAAAAAAGGAGCTCTTCTCAGTGTTTTATTTGTGTTTCTCATAGTGCTTTTATGAGGTAAGTACTGTTTTTTCCCTGGTTTACCCATTAAGGTAGACAGAATAATGGCCCCCTAAAGATATTTTTACTGTAATTTTCAGAACCTGTGAATAGGTTACCTCACATGGCAGAAGAGATTTTGCAGATGTGATAAAAGTGAGGATCAAGAGATGGGAAGATTATCCTGGATTATCCAAAATATTCTTCTAAGAGGGTGGCAAAAGGTCAGAGAGGAGAAGAGATGCTATGCTGCTGGTTTTGAAGAGGGAGAGGGGCCCTGAGCCAAGGAATGTGGGAGGCCTTAGAAGCTGGAAAAGATAGGGAAACACATTCTCTACTGGTGCCTTCAGTGGAAATGCGGCCTCCAGACGGTACGATAACAAATTTGTGTTTTTTTTAAAGCCAGGTTTGTGATAATTTGTTACTTTGGCAATAAGAAACTAACATATCCATGGAGGTTAAAAATTGTGTCCAGAATTGTATAGCTGGTAGGTGGTGCAATTCAGATTTGAACCCGGGCAATTTATACCCAGAGCTTGCATTTGTAGTCACTAGGCCATACTGCTTTGTTGAGGTTCAAGGCGTTGTCCCTGTAGGTTTCTTGGGACATCTGAGGAGCTGCAAGGAAAATACAATGCTCATTACGTAGGAAGACTGTCCAATATCATTACCGCCGTGAATGCAACAATCCACAGTGCTGATTCACTCACTATTTCTCCATCCTGCCATACTCCCCACCCATCCTGACTGCCTCACACCTGAGTCCAGCAACTTCATGCTCAGACCTGTTTGACTCTTAAGCAAGGACAATAATACTGACACTGACAAAAAAACCTCATGTCATTGTACAGCGACTTATACCATTCAAGATTGCTTAGGGAGACATGCTCGTGTTTAATTTTGAATCCAGTACCTTGAGAGTGAGGTAAAGAGGATGTCGTTGACCCCAGCTGTGGGGTATCTGTCCCTCTGGGTCTTCACCTTGTCTTTCGTCTGCCTTTGTATTCTGCCCGTTCTTATGTGCCTGTCTCTATGTCACTGAGTCTATGTCTCTCTTTCCATACCAGTGTTTTTCTTGCTTTTGCAGAAGCCAAAGCAAAGCTGTAATATTTATAGTCATTTGATGTACAAATAGAATTTATGTGTTTTTGATGTAAACATCAGAGCAGTAGAAGGTGTTACATGTTTCTTAAAACTCTAAACAAACAAGCACAACTAAGTTGCTTTTTTTTAATGTGACATTCAACAGTTTTTCCTCATATAATGTGTTAATAATAATCCTGGTATAAAAAGTACCCTGAAGGAGAAAAAGATGGGTGGGAACAGAATAATTTAGGGGCAGAGGCTTGGTTTCAGTGTACTAACTTGTAACACTGACTGAGAAAGTCTCTTGGAGTTACTGATAAAAGTGCAGATTTTGGCTTCTAATTCATCTTTTCTTCTACTTGTTATCCATGTGAGGAGGTGGTACAAGACAAATCCTGTGAGAGTGGGGAAAAGCACAGACTTTTCTATGTGCTCTACATTTGAGCTCAAATTGCTGCAAAGAATTCCCGGAGGGAATTCTAGAGTGACTGCAAGTTACAAATAAATACTCCCAACTTTGCTTTCCACAAGCTCAGCGTTTTCAGCATAAGAGATGCTCTGAACAAGCAAATGTGCTTTGAACTTAGTTCTAAAATATGTCCTGATACGTGGGAGCTATTTTTAAGACAACGGCAAGGACCTGACAGACTGATATTTGCTGGAACACAAATTGCCTCCCATCTCTTCTGACCTTGCCCCACAATGAGGCCCATCAAGTTATTATTGTCCCCCGGGAAATATACTTTGCATTGTTCTGGGCATTACTGTTCCCCCTAAAGATGTGGCCATTTTTAAGCTGGGTAATGGGGAAGAGAAAGTGTGTGGCAAAACAAAAGAGTGGGAAAATAGAAAGGGCCCTGAGTAGCAATGAAAAAAAAGCTGCAAAATGAAAGAAGAGCAAAAGAACAAGAGAACTAGAACTAGAGTGATAATCACACACACACATACACACACACACACACTTATATCTATCAACCTATCATCTATCAATCTATCAATTATCTATCTATTGATTATCTATCTATGGATCTCTCCATAGATCTATCTATTATGTTGGTGGCAATAAGAAGAATGGCATATTTGAACTAAAGCAGATCAAGATAGGAACACAAATTTTTGTGTTTCTTTTGTCAAAGAGGGTGAATGTGCCAAGAAAGTCTAACTGGGATGGGGGATGAAGGTTTGTCTCCTCTTCTTCTTTACTCTCAGCAACCCCTCTCTCCACTTCATGTCCTCATATCAGACACTGAAAAGCGAAACTATGGACCAGAAGTCGGGGAACCCAAGGTATAGCCAGGTATTGTACCTCCCTTAAAGGTAAATAGGAAAGAAAGATTCTTCAACTTCAGTATCACTGTGAGACCCAAGAATCCAACCAGCACACCAAGAAGCCATCCAACTAGATGTTCAGATATAAATCAACAGAATCCACATATGACCCCTTAGCGAGGGAACTTGGCAACAGGTCGCAAGGAGGGAGAAGGATGAGGAAACTTGAAATTAGGACATAAGGGACAGATGAAGGAATCAGAGATACTTAGGCTGGAATCGGAAAGACTCCTGGGGGATGGGCTATATAAATATGTGAAAATGTGAAAGGTTATCATTTCAAATTCAAAAAATTAGATTTCTTCCGTTCTATCCTAGACTGATGATTCTGACACTTTCCAACAAGACTCATCTAGTGGACAATGTATACATCATAAGTATGGGTGACTCGTAGCTGGATACTGCTTAGATAAGAAAGGTTTTAGGTGTTGCATAATCTTAGCCCTACTTGTAACCCCACCCCATTTCTCTCCCAAGTGGAATGCCACTTCAGAAAGGTGGAGGACACAGGGCTTCCCTGGTGGCGCAGTGGTTAAGAATCCACCTGCCAATGCAGGGGACACGGGTTTGAGCCCTGATCCGGGAAGATCCCGCATGCCACAGAGCAACTAACCCCGTGCGCCACAACTACTGAGCCCACGTGCCGCAACTACTGAAGCCTGAGCACCTAGAGCCCCTGCTCCACAACAAGAGAAGCCACCACAATGAGAAGCCCGCACACCGCAAGGAAGAGTAGCCCCCGCTCGCCGCAACTAGAGAAAGCCCGCAGCAACACAGCCAAAAATAAACAAACAAATTAATTAATTAAAATAAAAAAGAAAGGTGGAGGACACAAGTGGGACTGATGGAGGGACCCAGAGGGCAGTAGATTACATTTCTACAGAAAAATAAACTTCCTGTTGATGAAAGTCCTTATAATGAGTTGAGCTGCTTCATAGGGAGTGAGTTCCCTGTGAGTCAAGCTGCCTTCCTGTGAGAGAGCTCCTCTGTCAAGCAGAGATCTGATGATTTCATGGCAGGAATAGGGGCTCTGCTTATATCTCCAAGTTTCCAGCATTTTATAATTCTTCTGGACAAAAGACACCAAATATTTTCAAATAAATTCCTTGACCCAGTAAGTGTTCAAGAAAAATAGCAGATTGGGCGATAACTACCTTTAATATATTATAGTGATGTGTGGTGACAGAGCAGCGCCGTTTCAGGCTAGACGCAGATAAGAGTGGGCACAGAGACCGTCAGGTTCAAGCTGCACATGTGGCTCAAGAAATCAGCTGAATAGGAGGTACACTCAGAAATACTGTCCTGATAATGGAGAAGAAGGATAGCATAATTTTCAATTTAAAAAAACTCACAGGTAAACTTTGTAATGAAAGAAAATTATGCATTTTACCCAAGAGGAAATTAGTTTTATATAAAGCCAGGCAGTGTGCTGAGCACTTTACACATGCACCAGTTTTTTAAATTCTTACAAACTACTTTGTGAGATGGGTTACTCACTAAGGAAGGATCAAAGCCAGGATTCAAACCTCAGTTGGTAGGATGCTGAAGAATATATTCCCTTTGTCCATTCCCTGTGGTGTGCCTACTACCCTTCACACTTTTGTTGATCATAGCTTGTGGCACATTGTACTGCAATTTTATAGTAATGTCATTGATTTTTAAAATTTATTTTAAAATAAATATAGTTGATTTACAATGTTGAGTTAATTTCTGCTGTACAGAAAAGTGATTCAGTTATATATATATGTATATATATATTCTTTTTCATATTCTTTTCCCTTACGGTTTATCATAGGATATTGAATATAGTTCCCTGTGCTATACAGTAGGACCTTGTTTATCCATTTTGTATATAATAGTTTGCATCTGCTAACCCCAAACTCCCAATCCTTCCCTGTCCCCCACCCTCCCCTTTGGCAACCACAAGTCTGTTCTCTATATCTGTGGGTCTGCTTCTGTTACATAGATAAGTTCATTTGTGCGGTATTTTAGATTCCACATATGAATGATATCATATGGTGTTTGTCTTTCTCTTTCTGACTTACTTCACTTAGTATGATAATCTCGTGTTGCTGTAAATGCTATTATTTCGTTCTTTTTTATGGCTGAGTAATATTCCATTGTGTGTGTGTGTGTGTGTGTGTGTGTGTGTGTGTGTATACACACACAAACACACACACACACCCCACCTCTTCTTTATCCATTCATCTTTTTATTGTGTGTGGTTTTTTTTGTTCTTGTTTTTGCGGTACGCGGGCCTCTCACTGTTGTGGCCTCTCCCGTTGCGGAGCACAGGCTCCGGAGGCGCAGGCTCAGCGGCCATGGCTCACGGGCCCAGCCTCTCCGCAGCATGTGGGATCTTCCCAGACTGGGGCACGAACCCGTGTCCCCTGCATCGGCAGGCGGACTCTCAACCACTGCGCCACCAGGGAAGCCCCTATCAATTCATCTTTTGATGGACATTTAGGTTGCTTCGATGTCTTGGCTATTGTGAATAGTGCTGCAGTGAACGTAGGGATGCATGTATCTTTTCAAATTAGAGTTTTCTCTGGATATATGCCCAGGAGTGGGATTGCAGGATTATATGGCAACTGTACTTTTAGTTTTTTGAGGACCCTCCATTATTGTCATTGATTTCTTTACCCATCTCCTCCTTACTTGAGGACAAACATTCTCAAATCACCAATACCTCTCACTGGTCCCAGCATACAGCTGAGGTTCCATAAATGTGTTTTGACTGAATGGGGAAAAAAGAGGCAGTTGCACTAGAACCAAATTTAGAAGGCAAAAATGAAAGAGATTTCTGGGAAACCAGAAAAAATATTTTAATGCCAATGACATTTTTTATCATCAAATGATATAAAGATAGCTCTTAGGCTCACTGTGCTCTCCAATAGATTGGCCACTAGCCACATGTGGCTATTTAAATTTACATTAATTCTAATTAAATAAAATGGAAAATTTACTTCCTTAGTCACACTATTCACATTTCAAGTGATAAGCAGCCACAGGTGGCCAGTGGCAATTTTATTGAATAATGTAGATACAGAACATTTTCATAGCACAGGAAGTTCTGTAGGACAGCACTGAAAGAGAACAAAGAAGTAGTGAAATATTTCAGAAGAAATAAGGAGACATTTTAAAAGAAAAAACACATTTTGCATGTGCTAAAATACAGCATGAGGAAAAGAATAGGGATGAGCAAGGCATACACAGGAAATAGTCCTTGCAGAGAAAAAAACCAGAACAAAACAAAATGAATCTGTTTACTTCAGAAGAACCAGACTAGTGTGAGATGCCCCAATTCGAACAGTTTATTAAACCCTACTTAGCCTAAAAGCCATCTATCCTACACCTTGTGTGTGCTCCTGGCCTCCAGAGCCCTCCTATATAATCACTCCGTCACTGATACTTCAACTCCTGAGCCCTTTTTACATCATCATACTTCCTAGCTAAGCCGCCTCTGTGCACGCATCCACCCTTCACATCTTCATACCTGAGGTTGTGCAGCCACATGTGGGCGGAGAAAAGCCCACCATCACTGGTTGCGCATTAAATTCATGACAACTAAACTTCTGTCCTTAAGTTAACCTACAACAGTAACAAACAATCATACAAACATTTCTGTTGGTCATTCCTTCTCCTAGGTGACATTGTAAACCTACCCGCTCTCCAGCACCTCTTCCCTCACCCTCTTAACACAGCTGGTGGCCTGACTTCCTGTTCTGCTGGGACAATGCAGACAGTCAGAAGAGAACTCCTGCAGCCTCCCACCATTGCATCTGCTTAACTGCACCTGTGTCCACGTCCTGTTACGGGGTGTGTGTGTGTGTGTGTGTGTGAGCTGCTCTCTGAGGCCAGCTCTCTACCCGAGCACTGGATCTGTTTACTTTTTGCTACTCAAGTTGATCACTCCAGTAATTGTCCTGTTTCTCCTGTTTCTCCTGTTTCTCCTGTTTCTCCTCAATTTCTCCCTTCTCTTGGATTATTATCATCAACATATAAGCATTCTGCAGTTTCTTCCATCTTAGAAAACCCTCTCTTTATCCTTTATCAGCTTTCCTTCATAGACAGTGTCCTTGAAAATTTTGCTTCTCTCTCTCCTTCCACTCCTCTCACTGTCTCATAATACCAAATTCATCAGGGCTTCCCTTCTGCTACTCCCCTCAAAAATACCTTGTCAATGATACCAATAACCTCTGTAGCTTGATTTAACGACAATTCTTAACCTTTGTCACATTTAATCTGTCAGCAACATTTGGTTCAGTGGATCAATTCCTTCCTTCTAAACACTCATTTCCCCCATTTTACTTCCAGGATACCCCTTTCTCCTGTTTTTTTACAGCACTGATCACTCTTTTTCAGTCTCAGTTGTTGATTTCTCCTTATCTCTCAGACCTCATTCTCATGTCTTTTATTACCATCTAGAGGCTGATGACTCCCAATACCGACCTCCATCCTGTAACTCTCCCCAGTCCTCCAGGCTTCTGCTGCCTTCTCTCCTCCACTCTGACTTCTAATAATCATGCACCTCAAATGTACTCTCGCTGCATCTTCGCTCTTTTCAGTTAATGGCAACTCCTCAAAAAGCTGGTGTTATCTGTCTCGCAGACAACCTGTCTGCAAATCCTATTGGCTTTACCCTCAACGTATTCTCATAGTCTGAAAACTTTTCACCACATCCACTCTTCCTAACCAGGTTGCAGCCAGTATCATCTCTCACACACATCATTACAAGCTCTGTCTAACAGCTCTCCCTGCTTCCTTCCACCCTTTGTCTCTGTGAACAATTCACCTGGCAGCTGGAATAGTACTGTTAAAACAAGGTCAGATCATGGCTCATGAAAGTTCTCTACTCATTACACTCCAATAGGTTTCATCTCACACTGTATAAGCCAAAACGCTTACAGTGACCTACAAGACCCTACAGCATCTTCACCCTTCTCTAAATCCCAGTACCCCCATTATCTTATCATCCTCTGCTTTATACTTTGTACACTTCAGAAAAACTGACACCTTTGTTCCTTAAACTTGCCAGGCATACTCTCAACCTAGGGCACTTGTACTTTTTCTTGCCTCTGCCTGGAACACTTATCCCCCAGATATTCACATGCCTCGGTCTTTCATTTCAGATATTTATTAAAATGTTGCTTAGTAGGGAATTCTGAGAGAGAAGAGATCGAGTACAATTTGTTCCCAAGTAACAATGGGGAGTACATTAGGGACGTGTATAGCTGTCGAACATCTGGATCTATAGAAGGAGAAAGCCATCCAGAGACAGGATTTCCAGTTAATACTCATCATGTAGATTTTTTAAAATAAAGGATATCTTAATTGGATGATGAATCATAATGAGCCTTAGATCATTTACATTATATTATAGTATAATATATATACTATCTAATATTAGATATCATATCATACCATATAAATGGATGACCATTACCACTCAGCTGTCCCCTATGCATAGCACACATACACACACACACAAACAAGGAAGGTGATCAGCTCTATTAAAGAGTAGAGAAGCTCATTACAAAAAGAAGCACTATCCTTTGTAAATAATTTTATAAAACTACTAGAATCAGAAGTAACCAAATTTTTACTCTTTGGTTAAATACTCTGAATTGATCAGCTCATACAGATTTTAAGGTGCTTATTTAGATAAATATGCTAACAGTCTGGAACAAAATCAACAAAACATGGTGTGAACCAGTAGACATTAGGTACTTTGTCTCTAGGGAAGAAAATAGATGGTAAAATGGGAGACAAAATAGTATCTGTCATTCTGTAATAATGACCAAAAGTAATTCCTCAAAATCTCAATGAGTTTGTTGTGGCATGAAGAAAAAGATAAATAACTTCCTATTAGAACACGAAAGATTTAGAAATACATGAAAAATAATCGGAAGAGGGAGATCTCTCCACCCCATTCAATCTGTCCAACTGGTGACACGTGCTAAATTAGATCTATAGCATGAATTTTCAGGGAAAACACTAAAACCACAGTGAATGATAAATATCTCCTGATATTTGAGTTTAATGAAGAAGAAGTACAAAAACTAACATTTGTTGGGAGGACACAATGTACCAGGCATTATGACAGGCTTTTAAAGTGTGATCATCCTTAAAACTGTGGTGGATACTGTTATCTCCTCTTACTGATGAAGAAACTGAAGTTTTGTGGTCAAGCTGAGATTAATATCATGAACTGCCAGATACAAAGCCTGTGATTCTTCTCTCTGCCATCCCAGAGAATATAAAAATGAACTGAAAACAGTAAAATTCAAAGAACAAATAAATGAATTTGTAGGTTAGGAATTAAGGAGATCTGAGAAAATAAATAGATAAATGAACAGTCAGGCCAAGCCCAAATAAAATCATGATTTGTAGGCATTTTAGAGTGTGGGAGAAGAAAAGAAGGCACTAACAGGCTTACATAATAAAAGGAGGATCTGGAAAGATGATCCTGAAGGAATAATTGTGGCTAACAGAGGAGTTCTTTATAGGTCAGTTTGGGGAACAAGAAAAGTGCAGGAAAAAGAGCAAGGACATGGTCAAAAGTTATCAAAGAGAGAAGCAGAAAATAATCCAAAAGCAGGCTTCTCTGCTTAGGAAACCAAGAGCATGAACAATCCCTTGAAAAGGAAAGTTGTTCTTGGGTTTGCTGACCTAGTTACTGAGTTCTAAGAGAGTTCTGAGAACTGCTGGGAAAGTTGTGTTTATCCTAGACCACTCTCCAGGGGCGAAAGTCGACTCACACGTGGAAGGAATGCAAGGAATAATTCTTTTTTTTTTTTTTCTTTTTTGCGGTACACGGGCCTCTCACTGTTGTGGCCTCTCCCGTTGTGGAGCACAGGCTCCGGACGCGCAGGCTCAGCGGCCATGGCTCACGGGCCCAGCCGCTCCGCGGCATGTGAGATCTTCCCGGACCGGGGCACGAACCCGTGTACCCTGCATCAGCAGGCGGACTCTCAACCACTGTGCCACCAGGGAAGCCCGCAAGGAATAATTCTTGACCGACTGAGTGATAGGGTCAACAATGATGAGAAAGATGGTGAGCAGTAACTGATAGTAACTAAAAAAGTATTCGCAGTATTTGTTTCAGGAGTAGCCTGCAAAACCAGCATTATTGAAAGAAAGTGGTTGGAAATAGATGGTCCTTTGCTGGGAAATCTCCACTTCTCCAAGGGATGGAAGCATCAGAGAATGGTTATTACATTTGATTATGTAGTAAGAGACAAGGAAATCATGACTAATGCCAAGAGATGGTGGAGGATAAACTGATGGAAGAAGTGTAACATTTTATTCCAAGTAGACCCCAAACCCCATGCTTAATGCATTGATAGGGAAGGAAATGAAAGTCTCAGGGCCTTTTGGGGATGAGAACAGCACTGTCTGTAAGAAGCCTCAGACAATATGGAACTATATATAGGAAGGTGAAAACAACTGTCAATCCACTACTATGCGTTATTTCATTCACTTGCATTATTTTATTTCTTCTTTATCATTAATTTGTGGGTGTTATGCACATAAGATTGATGGAAGATTCATGTTTTGCTCAAAATTGCAGTACTCATAGGCTCATAATACGCATAATAGCTGAACGTCTGATTCCAAGCCTGACCAGTTGGCTGACTGTGGTCCCAGCTCCTTCCACTGGCCCAGATTTCCTTCACAGATGACAGGTTTAAAGATGAAGACAGGAAAAACGGAAAGAAAAGTTGAAGAATATAAGAGATGCATGATAACCTAATAACAGCTGGTGGTTGTGATTGAAAGCATCACTAAAATTCTTCAGGATAGTGACCACCGAGAGGGGTGGGATAGGGAGGGTGGGAGGGAGGGAGACACAAGAGGAAAGAGATATGGGAACATATGTATATGTGTAACTGATTCACTTTGTTATAAAGCAGAAACTGACACACCATTGTAAAGCAATTATGCTCCAATAAAGATGTAAAAAAAAAATTCTTCAGGATATAGATGAACTGGGATAAAATAGAAATTCCTCATCAACAATGTACCAGTTATACTTGTATGATGTTCTTAGGGAGAGAAACGGCAGTTCCAGGATGGCAGTGCCAGGATGACCAAAGTCCTGACAGTAAAGAAATGGCACCTCGGACTTCCCTGGTGGCGCAGTGGTTCAGAGTCCGCCTGCCGATGCAGGGGACACGGGTTCGTGCCCCGGTCCGGGAAGATCCCACATGCCGCGGAGCGGCTGGGCCCATGAGCCATGGCCGCTGAGCCTGCGCGTCCGGAGCCTGTGCTCCGCAACGGGAGAGGCCACACCAGTGAGAGGCCCGCGTACCGTAAAAAAAAAAAAAAAAAAAAAAAAAGAAAAAAGGAAATGGCACCTCAGTGAGTGTAATTGAAGAGAGTTTTAATGAATGGACTATTTACAGAGATGTGAGAGTGGTTAAAGTATAATGAAACTCCCAGGGAGCAATAGTGCAAGTCCCCCAGTTTTTAAGGGATGGATGTATTGAAGAATGACTATTACACTTGTTTATGTTACTACCCCTGATCCTGGAGAGGGAGGGGAAGGAATGGTATTACTGGAATTTGTTCTCACTGGAATTCGGTAAGGGCTATAGCATTAGGAGAAGAGTTGCTGGAAAGAAGCTATAGTCTTAGGAGAAATGTAGCTGCTGTCAAAACCATAGCCTTGCATGAAGGAACCTGGAAATGGGGTGTGTCAATACCCCTGTTTCTCTCTATTCCAACCCTGTGATCTCCTGGCAGGAGGACAAGAGAGCTTGGGTAAACAGTCCATAGAGATTTCCCTCTCGGGGCACAGAGTAGGATGGAGAGGGTGGAGATAAGATCTAGGCTGGAAAACCAGAACATCTAGCATATGGGGCTTTACATTATGCATAAGCTAATTAGCACATCTCCTCTTCCCAAGCCACCCCAAAATAAAACAACCCTAAACAAAAACGCAGCACCTACTCCGCAAATGCAGACTCAAGATCTGTCTTTCGGCACACATTTCCAACAGAGTTATTGCCTCTAAGCCATCCTATATAGAAATTCTGAAGCCACCAGTGGACAGGGGAAAAGTACTTTTCCCAGATAAGGATGAGTAAAGGGGAGACAATGCACGTGGTTTTTTGTCTCAGGACAAAGTTATGGGTATGACATGGTAAAGGGGGTATAGAAATTAAGAGAAAGAGCAAGCAGATGGATATTATAGAAGCAAATTGTATGGTGTTTTATTAAGTGGAAGGAGACAAAGAAAGAACCAAGAATCACAATCTGGGGATATAGTCTCTGAGGCTGGAAAAATGTGGTATTTATATTCTTTCTCCCTGGTTTCTTCAGGAGTTTTCAACACTGAAGAGAAAATGTCAAGAGAAGATGTCCGGGAAGAGTGATGGACATTAACTCATTTACACCTCACAACAACCTAGTGAGAGAAGTTTCCTCCTCCTCACTTTATAAATGGGGGAGTTAAGTAGTCTGTCCAAGAACACATACCTGGTAATAGGTAAAGCTAGAAAGCAACCTCCTTTCTGACAGTTCTCTTGGCCAACAGCCCTTCCTGCAGAGAACAGGAGGTCTCGGCTCAGTATATGGATTGGAAGCAGACTGGGGGTGGTCAGTATCACACACCTGAGGAGCTAGTTGGACACCTCAGCTTTCCACAAGTTATTCTTCTTGACTGCAGGTTGAAAGAGCTTAGGACACCTGAGCTGTTGCTGTTGGATGATGAAGGGTTTTCTTTGGCAAGCTGTCCTAAAGACCCATGACCCTATACCCTTAGACATGTCTCCGTTCTTAGAGGAACAAGCATGATGGCACTGTATGAATTTTCTCGGGCTGCTGTAACAAAGTACCACAAATAGTCTGGCTTAAACAACAGAAATTTGTCATCTCATAGTTCTGGAGGCTAAAAGTGCTGGATCAAGGTATCGGCAGTGTTGGTTCTTTCTCAAGGCTGTGAGGGAAAATCTCTTCCGTGCCTTCCCCTAGCTTTTCATGGTTTGCTGACAATCTTTGACGTTCCTTGACTTGCGGAAGCATCACCTGATCTCTGCCTTTTATCTTCACGTGGCATTCTCCCTGTGTGCCTGTCTCTGTGTCCACATTTCTGCTTTTTATAAGGACAGGGTCATATGGGATTAAGGTTCACCTTAATCACCTCATCATAACTATCTATGTCAGCAATGACCCTAATTCCAAATAGGGTTACATTCTGAATGCATGTGTTTAGGATTTCAACATATGCATTTTTGAGGAATACAATTCAACTTGTAACAGCAACCTATAAATTTATCAATGGGTTCTAAGAAGAATTGGTTCATAGGGCTTGAACTTCTAAGAAAGAAGATATAAATAAAAGGGAAACAATGGACATTTAGAGTATTGCTCATAAGAACTATGATAGCCTGATTCCGTTCAAATATAGTTGGCTTTGGTGCCTAAAAGTCCATTATATGAATATGTATAATGTGCAAATACATTTTATAATAACCTTTGAGGATCAAATGAGGTACCATATGTGATGGCACTTTGCAAGCTGTGTGCATTTCAAATTGAAGCATGAATTTTATTGTCATCACTATGTCTTTATTTATATACATAGCTTCTTTTTATTGTTACATTGGACATTTCTAACTTATATGGTCCATTTCTTTTCACTTCATTACATCCTGAATTAGTAGCATATATGTCTATTTTCTCTTAGGAAACCGAGCCCCTCCACTTTTTTTCCTTGATTATTCTAAAATATCTTTCCCAACTCTCATTTAAATGCAGAATCAAGTCTTGACACTGGGTTGTTCAAGTAGCCAACTCCAACTAAACAGCTCACTAACAGAAGGAACTTAAATTGTCAGCACAGTCGGCACATTGACTACAAACCAGTTCGCATACTGATACATTAGAAATTGAGACAATGTGTGGATGCTCCGGTCAGATTTGGCTGGTAGCCCCGGTGACCTTTGGCTCCTTTCTTTGGCTGCTAGTATGAATTGTCCTCTCCAATTGTAACTGGCTCTCAGGCAACACGTATTCAATATCCTTCTGTTTCATTCTTTTTTTTTTTTTGGCAGAAAATAAAAATACATGTGTTCTGAGTTTCTGTGTCTAACTCAGAACTCAAATATTAAAGCGCTCCTTTGATTTGTGTGAAGATGAATACTATATCTGACATAGGCATCATCACCTCTGCTTTTTTTGACCCTTACCTTCCCTTCTTCATTATTCTCAAATGTGATCACTCTGCCCTGGAGGCTAATGATCGACAAGTTATTTCATCCAACCGAAATGTATTGAGCCCCCATCATCTATCTTGTACCGTGCTGGGAGCTATAGAGAAGATGAGGCTACTCGGTACGTTTAAAAAGTGTTGAATTTAAAGTTACTGTTTTGATCAATGACCACGCACACAGGTTTCCAACATGCAGTGCTTTGCAAGTTTGAGGAGCCCGGGCGTGGCGTGTGCGGTGCTGAACTGAGGGGAGCCTCTTTCCTGTGAGGGAGTGGACTCGGCCGCTCAGCACCCACAGCTCAGTGGCTTGATCATTTTCATTTTGCCACAGCCTTGACTCTCATCAATTTTCAATTTCCTGAATCTTATAGGGGGAAATAATGTACTGTGACGGCAATCACTGAAAGTCTTAAAGCATTTCTCTCAGAAATGCCAAATCCCATCTCTCCATGTAAAATATAATAATGGCTTATAATCTAGATTAGGAGTTTAGAAATAAGTGCCTTGACATTTTCAGCCCCTAAGAGAATCCTTTTTTTTTTTTTTTCTCTCCTAAGCTTTTTAGAGAATCCATGGTTTATAACTAACCAAACATCCAATTATTTATCAAGCAGTTATGCAGGAGCTCCCATACTTGGAAAGTGACTTAACAAAATATAAGACCTGGCTGTTATTTTCAAGGAGTTTATAGTCTAGCTGGGGAAATGAAACAGGTTTCTTTTCATGGCACCAACATAAGTCAAGGAGGCAGAGGATGATAAACAACAAATGAATAGTTCTCCTTGTGCCTTATTCATTACCAGGCGTCTTTAGAGCCAGCCTCTACATCGAATCACCACCACACACGCACCTTCTCTCCTAGAGCTTTAGAACTAGGCACCTCTAAGTGGGTCACCTGACAGAGTGCACTTATCAGTTGAGAACCAGGGTGACAAGGACAGAGGCAGCAGTTGCAATTTGAAATGTGAATTTGTTTTCTAAAAGCCTTTCATTAACAAAATTTTGTGCAATGAAAGGGCAATGACAGAACTCACCTACCTCCTCCTTCCCTTGTGGTTCAGATAACATTTAAGAGCTTTGAATTTCTTACAAACTTGAAGTTGCTCAAACTGGGCAAGGGAGGAGATTAAAATCACTTTCTATGATGATAGAAAGTAACGTTACCATGGAGGCCTCAATCCTCCTGCCAGCAGAAGGAAATGTATTTTCTCCATTTAAAAGGATTTCTGGCCCCCACCCCTTCCCAGGCATTGGGTTGTGATGGAGTTTGGTTTGACTGATTACTTTTAGTTCTTCTGCTTCGCGCAAGAGACAGTGATGAATCGTATATTAAAGATGTGATTAATGGTTACTTTCTATTCAGTGTAATTATCAGGTGATACTTTCAATGAAAAATGCTAGAAAATGAAATTTTTCACTCCAGATAACTATCCACCTTGTCTGGAAAGAAAAATGGTCTCTATTTTCAACGTATTTCTATAGAGCATGGCCACGGGGGAGAGAGAAAGAGAGAGAGAGAGACAGCACACTGGTTTTGTGAGCTTTGTAGAATAAAATGGGTTTGGATGAGTGTCTGTCTCCAAAGAAATTCTTAGGAAATCTCTGGATAAGAAAACTTAAAATTTTACCTTAATCCTGGATGATTTTACCAGCTCCTATTAGCCTTTTCAATTGTTTCTGACATTGAATCCATTTTAGAGATTACTTTAGATTAGTATCCCTAAAGCAGGGCATTAAGCGTACACATCTCCTTCCGGAAACCTCCAACGACTTAGCATTACCATAAGAGGAATAACAAAATCATCAGCATGACACTTAACACCCTTTGACAAAGGACAAGCATGCTGTTGAACCTGATGTTTCAATTCCAAACCTCTGCTCTTTCAAGACTTATCACCTCCTGGTCATCTCAACTGGCCATGGTCCTAAGGAGCCAAGCTTCGCCTTGCCCTTTTTCCCATCTGTTTTTAACTGTAAGGAAAAATTGTACACAACTCTAATATGAACCAAAAGATTATTAGACTTCTTCAGTAGAGAAACTATGTATTGTTTAGAGCACTCCCTCTGAATTATCTGATTCTCTAGGGTTTGTGTATTTCATTGTCTTGAAGCTATTATACAACTTTGTAGAGTCAGAAGTTAACTTGTAAAAAACGGACAGTAATTCGAATAATTCTTTTCTATATAAATGAAGATAAACTCTGCCAGCTAGAGGTTCAATTGATTTTCCTTGTGCATTGTTGGAAGAAACCTGTTTTGCCTCTATTAAGCAAATTCATTTCAGCATTCCTGACGGTCATGCGTGTTTGGTCTTTGGATTCTCCTTTGAACTTATTATAATGTTTGTTTCTAGCACCCTTACCAACTGATGAGTTAACTAAAATTTTGGACCCGTTTGTTTTATATATGATTTACTTTTTATGAAATCTATCCTTTAATGTTATCTACCAATTTTTTTTTTTTTTTTTTTTCCGGTACGCGGGCCTCTCACTGCTGTGGCTTCTCCCGTCGCGGAGCACAGGCTCCAGATGGGACGCGCAGGCTCAGCGGCCATGGCTCACGGGCCCAGCCGCTCCGCGGCATGTGGGATCCTCCTGGACCGGGGCACGAACCCGTGTCCCCTGCATCGGCAGGCGGACTGTCAACCACAGCACCACCAGGGAAGCCCTCTACCAATTTTTTAATAGACTATTTTTAGGTCAGTTTTAGATTTACACTAAAATTGAATAGGAATTACAGAGAGTTCCCATATGCACCGCACACCCCTACAGAAGTACTCTCTCCTCCACTATCAACATCTAGTGCCTCAGTGGTACATTATTTTTTTTTCAATGGATGGACCTACACTGATATATAATAATCACCCCAAGTCTACAGTTTACATTAGGATTCACTCTTGGTTTTATACATTCTGTAGATTTTGATAAATGTGTAATGATATGAATTCACTGTTATAGTACCATGTCCTGTTATATGTGTATGTGTGTGTTTTAACCACAACTAAAAAAATTAAAATAAAAAGAATAGATTCGCTGCCTTGAAAGTCCTCTGTGCTCCATTTATTCATCCCTTCCTTCCCCCAACCACTGTCAACTCCCAATCTTTTACTCTCTCCATAGTTTTTCCTTTTCCAGAATGTCATATAATTAGAATCATACAGTGTACGGCCTTTTCGTTTCTTTTTTCTTTTTAAAATTAATTATTTATTCACCTATTTATTTGGTTGCATTGGGTCTTTGTTGCTGCACACGGGCTTTCTCTAGTTGTGGTGAGTGGGGGCTACTCCTTGTTGCAGTGCATGGGCTTCTCCTTGCGGTGGCTTCTCTTGTTGTGGAGCACAGGCTCTAGGCACGTGGGCTTCAGTAGTTGTGGCTCGCGGGCTCAGTAGTTGTGGCACGCATGCTCAGTAGTTGTGGCTTGCAAGCTCTAGAGCGCAAGCTCAGTAGTTGTGGCACACGGGCTTAGTTGCTCCGCGGCATGTGGGATCTTCCCGGACCAGGGCTCGAACCTATGTGCCCTGCATTGGCAGGCGGATTCTTAACCACTGCGCCACCAGGGAAGTCCATGTACGGCCTTTTCATATTAGCTTGTCTCACTTTGTAATATACATTTAAGCTTCTTCCACATATTTTCATAGCTTGATAACTCATTTCCTTTTAGAATAATAATGCACTATATGGATATACCACAGTTTATTTATTCATTCACCTACTGAAAGTCATCTTGCTTGCTTCCAAGTTTTGGCATTCTGAATAAAGCTGCTCTAAATATCCAAGTGCAGGTTTTGTGTGGACATTTTTTTCGATTCATCTGATAGATACCAAGAGCACAATTGTAGGATCATGTGGTAAGTGTTTGTTTACCTTAGTAAAAAACTGCCAAACTGTCTTCCAAAGTGGCTGCACCATTCTGTATTCTCACCCGCAATGAATGAGGGTTCCTGTCAGAACTGGTATTGTCAGTATTCTAGATTGTACCATTCTAATAGATGTGTAGTGGTATCTCACTGTTTTAATTTGCAGTTCCTTGATGAGATATGATGTGGAGCATCTTCTCATATGTTTATTTGCCATCTGTATATCTTCTTTGATGAGATGTCTGTTTAGATCTTTTGCCCATTTTTAAATCAGGTTTTCATTATTGTTGAGTTTTGATATACCCGATTTTTAATGTTTAACTCAGAGTTTTCAATCTCGGCTGTATATTAGAATCATCTCTAGAACTTTCAAACAATAAAGGTCTGACTTATCTACCTCCTTGCTCTAGATCAATGAGTCTCAAAATCTGTAAGCAATGGAATCACTGGAGGACCTGTTATAACCCAGATTGCTGGGTTCCATCTCTAGAATTTCTGATTTACTAAGTTGGGGTGGGCCTGAAAATCTGCATTTTTGACAAGTTCTCAGGTGATGGTACCGCACTTGGAGAACCACTGCTCTAGGTCAAGTAAATTAGTTCTTCTGAGGGTGCTGGCCGGGTATAGGCATTTTTGAAACTCTCTGTAGGTGATGCTTTTGTGTAGGCAGTGTTGAGATCCACTACAATATTGATCTCACAGGATCTTCTCTGTTTAGTATAGGTTAAGTACATTTCTTCAGCCTCTTCTTTCTCTATATGACTGTACCTTAACATCTCATTCTATGTCTTATAAATTGTTTACAATTACTTGTTTAAGGGCATGTATTTACACTCATAATTTGAAATGGTGTTTTCTAGGTTAGTTTTCAAAAAGATGTTTATTTCTTGCTGTATTCTATGCTTTATATTTTTGTTCTTAGACCACTACCAGATGGACGGTGATACCTGGGTTACAACCTTGTGATCTTTAATATTATTCTTCCAAAAGCTTAAGTAAGAAGGTGAAACTCAACAATTTCTACTCAATTTTACTGTTATCCTTTTCAACAGAACTTTTTGTTAAAACATTTGGATACAAACAAAATTCAACAAAGGATCATAGGTTTACCTGCAGGGTTAGAGTCTATTTATTAAACACAGAATAAAATATGTGTATACTCAGATTTTAAAATGAGTTTAGGTATGCCTAACTTAAAATGTAGATGAGTCTGCCTTTTTCTAAAATTTAACCTCTTGCAGAAAACTCTGAGGACGTTTAAATGAACCTTTGACTTCTTAAATTGGACTTCCCTGAGGTAGCAGTTGACAGCGTTAAAGCTGGGTTTATTACGCCATAATTCTTCGAGTCCTTGCGCTGGAGGAGGAAATTATCTGCTCTTTTAAATAAATCCAAAACAACAGACCTGCAAAGCTGAATAAAGTCTATTTTCTCTTGTATAAGATATAACATATTTCAAAATACGATGAGATGTGGAGTAACCTCTAGATAGCATTTGGTTCCCTTCTCATTGATGTTCAACCCTTATGAATCACTGTTTAATATAATTCACCTTCTCCTTCCAGGCTTTTCTTTTATCTCACTATCAAAATGTTTTAAAAGTAAATATTATTCGGAAATGCACAGATATATAAAAGTGCTGGCAGGTTAAGATTATTTGTCTGGTAAAGCGAGAATAAGGGCAAATACCAAACAAAAAGAAAGAAGGCAATCATGAAGGATTCAAATGAATATTCCTGATTTATTTATTTTGAAAAGCATCAAGTTACCATCTCAGCACTCCCAGTTAGTATTCTGAGTGTACATTTGCCTCTTTTGCATGTTACTTTGATTTTGCTTTGACACAAAATCTGAAAAGGAAACATAGTCTGTGTGAATATGTGTGTATGTGTGTGTGTATTTTTTTTTTTTCTTTTCTGGTTAGCAGAAAAAATTCACAGGTAATGGTAAACCTTGGGATAAAATTCTTCTTTGCCTACAGTTGACAATCTCAAGTCACGTGATACTTTTTTTTTTAATTGGAAGGTCACTTTTGAATATCTACAATAGGTAGCCAGTGACTTGAGTAGACAGACTGCATTGGAACTTGTTGTCGCTTGACAATAAGGCTCTGTCCCTAGATGTGAAGAGCAGTTTGCTTTTGTGAATGAAAAATGGGGACTCAATAAGAATGCTGAAAGAACCCTGGCCCCAGCGCAAAACTTGAAGGTTTATGGGCTGCGGGAGTTTCTGGACCTCAATGTGACTCATGCTAAAAGCCCCTCAGGACCGAGCATTTGGACTGTGGAGAAAAATCCTTAGCCTTAGAGTGCGAACAACAGAACTTGTATTGGTTTTCTATTGTTGTGTAACAGATACTACACAGTTATCTGCTTGAATCAATGTGTATTTAAGAACTCACAGTCTGGTACTGCTAGCTGGGTTCTCTGTTCAGGTTATAACAAAGCTAAAGTCAGGAGCTGGCTTCTCTGGAGGCTCTGGAGAGGAGGCTGCACCCAAGCCCATTCAGTGTTTGACAGAATCCAGTTTCTTGGGGCTGTAGGACTGAGTTCCCCAGTTCCCTACTGGCTGTCAGTGGGGGCTGCTCTCAGTTTCTGGAGGATCCCTGAATTCTATACCCTGTGCCTTTCTACCTTCATCTCCCTCCTCTTGAACCTCTCATTCTTCTAATCTTTTTGACTTACTTATCTCTGACCACTAGACTCAAACTTACAGGGCTCATGAGATTAGACCAGCTCTACCTGGCTCTCTTTCAATCTTAAAGTCAATTGTCTGGGGACCTTAATTACATCTGCAAAGTCCCTTCACAGCAATACCTAGATTAGTGTTAGTTGAATAACTGGGGGGTAGGCATAGGTACATCAGGGGCCAGGCATTTGGGGAACCATTTAGAATTCTGCCTGCCACTGAGATATAAGCTCAAACTCAAGTGAGAAGCAACCCTCTCAAGCTGGCAGGTATTCAGATCAACAAAGCATCACTGCAGAGTGGACATTCATGACAGATAGAAAACTATACCATTTCAACAGCAACATGGTGTACCAGTGAGAGACAAAGGCAGTGATTACCGACAGAACTGGGTTTTCTCTTGGCTTTGCGTTCCTTTAAGTTCTGAACACTTTGGGACAGAGTATGCCTTTAACATTTGGGGGAAGTTCAAAGTTGGTAGGACCTCAAATGGTAATAGTGGGTTTCCTACCAAAAGGACACATAGAAACTTGAAAATGATGTAACTCTGTCATGAAAAGACATGCAGGAGGTCATAGCATTTAAACACTGTTTTATTGACTTGCTATAAAATCTTACCCCGTATCCACTCTTGATATTTGTTATATAATCTATAGGAGACAACCTAGTATACTGATTAAGAACATAGTGGGGCTTGAAATCTCTTCACTTCTTACTCACTGCATAATTTGGGCAAATCAATCATAAGCCTTATTTTTCTTTTGTATAAATTGGGAAACATAATTGAACTGACCATTTAAAGTAGTTATGAATAGTAAATGAAGTACACCATGTACAGGGCTTATAACAGACTTCAGTTAAGTTTTTGTTAAATGTTCTCTAAGTTCAGTATAATTTGTCTAGTTACTAAGCCACATAGGTCTTTGACCATTTTTTGAACTGATTTTCTGTCATAGAGAATACAGCCAGAGTGGATTCATTTGTTTACTACCCATTTGTTCATTCAGTTATCCAATCCATATTTATCAAGTTGCAAACTAAGTAATAGACATACCAATTCAAATTTGAAATAAATCCCCAGTCCTTGAGGAGTTTACAGTCTAGAGATTCTAAAGGGAATCTTTTGTGCTCTCACCCAACTCCATTCCCACTCAGATTTAAAGAAAAACTTAGAACAAAATGCAGGTTTAAAATAGAGCAATAAAGCAATTTGCTCGCTCCTCCAAAACACTGTAAGTTCTTGGAATTTAGGGACATTATTTTACACATTTGTGATGGCACCAGAATTTTGCATGGTGGGGAAGCACATACTTAGTGACTTGATTTAAACTAAAAATATTAAAAACAGGTGTTGTCTTTAGGAAAATAAACAATAGTATTTGCCAGTACTAGTTTCTAATGATTAAGTATCATTTTAAATAAGAAACATATTGATTTATTACATCAAGATTATGGGCCTAAAACACAAGTCAGAATGAATCAACATTTACTGCAATCTGTGCTTTAAGGTAATGTCTCTAAACAAGGTCCCAGGTGTTTTAGAAGCTGTGCTATTTTAGCACAAATAATATACTGCTGACTTTCCCCCCTATTCCTTCTAAAACAATGCAGTTCTACTTTTGTCCCATTTACAGAACAAATAAGATTTGGTGAGCCGGTAAATAAGACCCATTTTTTTTTTAAGAGAAGGCTGATAATCTATCCTAACAAAATAATTGGAGTGGACGGCAGATATTACCCACAAAGATGTTGCTCACAAAATCATTAACGTTTGTGGAAAATTGTAACTTACCTATATGACTAGCAAAAGACAAATGGTTAAGTATAATATAGGATAGTCACAAAATGGCATATTAGGTATCCTTTGCAAATAAATGTTTAAGAAAATTTTTTATTTATATAGTGAAAGTCTTATGACATAATTTTAAGTGAAAATAAAAGCAGAATACAGAATGCATGCAACATTTTCAATGATCATGATCATATTTTAAGACTTTTTTCTAGGTAAAGAGTCTATTAGTTATTTTATTTCAGCCAGACATCACTTTGGAAGAATAAGTGGCATAGTGGTTGGTTGTGTTGTTGTACAGTTTGAAGGATATAGTCTCCATAACCATCTGGCTGAGAGCAGAAACTGACCAGTTAGGGATTTTTGTTGTTTATTGTTGGCTCACACACAGCATCCAGCCCATCTCTTTCTATTGTGTTTTCCTATTCCGTGGAAGTGGGAAATCTAAAATTCACATTTCCCATTCTCCTTTGAAGCTATGACTCTGGATGTGAACTCGATTCTGCCAGTTAGGTACATCTATGCCATTTGGAAGTAAGGCAGAGGTCATTTCCCTGCTTCTTTTGGCTGTTTACAGAAACTGGAGATGTAAAATTTTATAGTAGCCCTTACTAGTCAACATTCTGTAAATTTTGTGGGTTTTCAGGGTGGTGGCAGTTTCTTGATCCAGGCATCGCTATAAGTCTAATCCAAGTGGTGGCTTGTAGCAGAGGAAAACCCCTCAGGTAGGTCAGTTCTACAAAGTTCTGGATCATTCCTGAAGGCCCAGCTTATAGGATGATGCTTCCCTATGCCTCAAGCATAATATAAGTGCCTGAAGCTCTTTGTTGACTCCCTTTCTACTAAGAGCGATTTCTGTTTTCTGTCCTAAGCCAAATGGGGACAAACACAGTTACAATGTGAATTGTGCAATTAAAGGGAACGTTTTTACGATTTTAAGTAACATTACAGGTTATGTTTTGGCATGCATATGTTTTCAGCTCTTTTCCCCTAAGAAAGTATTAACGTTACGTGTATGTAATATATAAACCTATGGGTGTGGGGGAATGGGTGGAGAATGTGCTTCCCATGACGTAACTGCACTTACTACAGACTCTAAAACCAATTTCAGTTGATCAGACCGATACATTGTATTCAGTGGGTCTTCTGATGACACAGTTTTCAAACATAAAATTAATGAAAGAATTATAAGTATGTATTCTGGAATATTGATGCTTTGGCCAGACACCCTTTTTCTTCCTCTGTTGCTGTCTATTTAGACAGAATAATTAGTCTATTGCTCCCCAGTCACCTTGGCCCAGGTGAGAAACATGCCAGTCTCTCTGAATTTGGAGAGGCCCTACAAACCTGAATAGTCAGGAATACCATCCTCCTTTTAACCCAAGTCAACAAGCATTTATAAAGTAACTACTGGGTATCCAATAGGTGCTGAAGACTTGATGATGATTCAGACATTTTCCTAACTCTTAAAAAGCAAATAAACAAACTAAAACTTCCAGTCTCCTGGGGGAGATAAGCACATGAAGTGGTGTACTAGGAAATATTTAACAACCAGCCTTCTGGGAGGGTACAAGCATGAATGCAAACACGTACATAAGCTTATTATAAATATTACAGATTTAAAGAAGGCGGAGCATGTAATTTACAAATAATAATAACAAAATATACAATGTTCTTTATTTTAAACTTTACGTAACTAATAGCCCCTCAAAGAATGCCTACATTGGATTTAGGCTGACCTCATGTATCTACAGCCAACTGATGGTTGCAAGTGACAAACAAGTATAGTTCCAACATGAATAACAGCTGATGTTTTGATTTTTGTTAACAAGTAAAATGAAGGGGAAACAACAAAGATGCATGTCAGCACTTCTCTTAGTCATCAATAACAGAGCAACTTTTCTCATTTGTATAACAATTTTCAAATCCTGAAAGACTGTTTTCAATTTTTTTGTGTTATTCATAATGCAACATCTAGGGACATGGTGAATTTTAAATTTAATCTGTATTATTAACATTTTGTCAACCATTTTCTTAAGTCTAGACAATCAATATGAAAACAAGAAAGCCCTGATGTGTAGTATTTGTCAATTCCCATGGTTTGTCAATATTTCCATCATGGCTGATTTCAAGCTCCTAACAGGATGTCACTGATCAGAGAGACGGAAAGGGATTCACAGTGGCATGTCATTTATAGTATTTCCTACATACATATAAAATAGAAATAAAGAACTCCAAAGCATATATGATAGTAAAATGTAGTAAAATATCTAGGAAGTGATGAGCTTTGAGCATTTCTCAATTTAGTTTTTAATATAATTTATTTAAGTATAATTTTATAGAATTTACTTTTTAATAATAGTGTGTTTAACAATTGGCTCTAAAACTTCCTTACATAGAGTGGAACACACACACAAAAAATAGTCATCTCTATTTGGGGATGTCAGGAAATAAGTTCTGAAGAATAAATGCATGTCAATCAGGCAACATCCAGGTATGCAATGAGGAAGTGTCCCATGCCGAGGAAGCAGAATGGTCAGTTGCATGAGGCATCATGACATATGTCAGGACCTGCCCTAGTCTCTTAGGATTAGAACGGGGTGAGGTCTGCAGAGGCCAGATTGGGAAGGACCTTTTAGGTCCCAGTGAGGAGTCAGAATATTCTCTTCCTTGTAATTGACAGCCTTTAAAGAGTGTTGATGTTTCAGACTTGCCTTTTGGAACAAAGGTTACAGCGGCAATGAGAAGGATATAGGGGAAGAGAGGCAAAGTCATAAGGCAGGTAGGCCGAGCTGCCCCCATCACAGCTGAACCCTCAGTGCTGACGTTGATTCTTGCTCAGATCATCCTCGATTTACGGTGGGGTATGTCCCACTAAACCCATTGTAAGTCAAAAATCTTAAGTCGAAAATGCGCTTAGTACTCCTAACCTACCGAACATCATCACTTAGCCTAGCCTGCCTTAAACGTGCTCAGAAAACTTATATTAGCCTACAGTTGAGCAAAATCATCTAACATAAAGGCTATTTTATAATAAAGTGTTGAATATCTCATGTAATTTATTGAATACTGTACTGAAAATGAAAAATAGAATGGTTGTACGTGTACAGAATGGCTGTAAGCGTATGGGTTGTTTACCCTTGAGGTCACATAGCTGAATGGGATCTGCAGAGAGTGTCATAGTGCATATTTCTAGCCCAGGAAAGGATCAAAATTCAAAGTACAGTTTCTCCTGAATATGTATGGCCTTTGCACCATTGTAAACTTGGAAAACCCTAATGAAACCACTGTAAGTTGGGACCTTTTGTACTTGTCTTTGGTCAGCAGCCCCTCCTTTCCTTTTAGTGTCTGTTTCAAATTTGATTTTCTCCTCAGCAAGTCCCAGATCCAATCCCAAACAAATGAGAGATTTTCTTTTTGTCTGCCCACCCAGACCAAGGAGGCTCAAAAGGGTCCCGACCTCTTTTTAATTAATGCTGACTTCAGAGAACTGTGACCAAGGAGGTTGTTAACTAAAGCATCACTTTGCCAATGAATTAGGAAGAGAACTCAAATCAGGCAACATTGGTTGATGTTATTAGGGAAAGTGATACTAGAGACTTTAAACATAGTCCCCTCAATGACAGTAGTAATGCAGGCAGACAGTGTTGAGAAACTGAATCAGAGGATGATAGAAAATTTAATTTAATTATTTGAGAAGTACGTAGGGAAAACATATACTCACTTTTTGTAATAGGATGGGTTTTCTCTTCAGAGTGCCAGCCCCTTGCTTTCTTTTGAGAATGTTGAAACTAGAGGTGAAGGACTTGTGACTTCAGTCCTGCCTCAAGGGCACTTTCCAGATTATGAGCTGAGGCTGCTGTGTCCCCGCCTGTGCTCAGACATCTGCCCCCTCTTGTTTGCCTCTCGTTTTCCCTTTACTTTATATAAGGGAATATGCTTCATTGGCATTTGGGGAAACGGCTTGGTCATCTGAATTTATTTGGGGGAGGTCAGCATTTCTGGATAATTTTGGTGCCTAGAGGATGTAATGAAAGCAAGGAAATTAGGATGGGGCTCTCGAATTGAAATAACTGAATCCAGTCCTTAGTCTTAATAAAGCTATGCTTCCCAGTTGCAGGATTTCATGAGGAATATGGTTCTGGAGTTGAGGAATGCTGTAGGAATCATGTTCACAGTTGAAACAAACGATCCAACCAAGCTTATCAAAAACCTGTCACCAAAAGGAAGGAAAATAGCAAATTATAGAAAAAGAGAGGCTTGGAGAGCCTGTGATGAGGGCACTCAAACAACTGGTACCTCACGAAGGGCATTTTTACCATAACTATATTCTGTTCTGATTAATCTTGGTTATTTTAATGATAGAAGGCTTTGATTTTTAGTAATATTTTTGTCATCACAAAAGCTGAAAAGCCAACGCAGGCAGTCTGAGGTAAAGGGCGGGGGAGGAGTAAGCCATTCAGCTAGTGGCCTTTCAAATAGTCACAGATGAGGTAGTTGCTAGATGCTGGGGCATGCATTCCAAATGAATCTCAGTGAAAGCACTTCCGTGTAGAGCAGAGACATTGTAGCCTAAATAAATAGCTTTTCTATGACCCAAGAAGAATCAAGTGTACTACCTCAGACACCTGGAGAGATGGATGACCTACATGTCCCCCGCATGATCCTGGATCGTTATCTGTACTTTCAACTAGAGTTTGATAAGAGGAGGAGATTTCATCAGTGAATAGGCCCAGAACAGTTTGCCAAGTGTTGCTATTAGTAGGAAATCAATTCAGAAATGTCATTTGAGGATGAAATTCCTTGGTATTTTTATACCTATTCACAAAGCTAAGAGGCATTCCACTACCGGCCCTTCAGAAACAACTCCTGAGTCACCCAATTTCTGAGGCATACATACAAAAGTCGCTTGTGAGTGAATCAAACCCAACTTGAAAGTACGCAACTTTTTAAGCTACTGCTTTTCCTCTCAGCTATTTCTTGAAAATTATGGAGAAATTGCTGCTTTTTATTGGGCCATTTACATGAATCATGTATGTTTTTATATCTATTTCATATTTCTCTGTCCTCTCTCCTACATGCTGTCCCATAGCTAGACCCTCTCATACTGGTGTGTATTCGTGGTGACATGGCAGTCTTCAACTTTTGGTTGTCTGAAGGAGATGGAAATTTGTAGGGTCTTTGAAAAGAAAAACTAGGCATCCTTTAGTCTAAATTTTTAGAGGCTTGGATAGGTACTAAATTTACTGTAACAACCTCAAGTAACCATAAATATATGAGCATTGAGAGCTCAGTGATAATAAAAATGCATGGAGCTCTTTTTCCATAGGTGTATCATGAATCTTCTTAGTATTTCCTCTCTATTTTGGGGTGTTAATTTTGTAGTAGTACAAATAATCACAGCTATAGTTTGAGTGTTCACTATATGACAGAAAATATGCTATGCATTTTATACAAATCATCTCATGTCTTTACGATTATTCCACAGAGTATTATTACCTCCATTTGCCTTTTTTCCCCAAATGATAAAATTGAGGCTGACAGAAGTTAACTTTCCAGAGTCACAAAATCAGTAAGTCATGATTTGATACAAATATGCCAAGCTATCAATTTGGGCCTTTTAGCCATTTTTCTATGCGATTGCCAGGCTCTCTTGAACCTGTGGATTATATTATTTCAGTGAAATTCTTATTGAACATTTGTTATGTGTAGCCATTGTCCTAGTTGCTGGGGTTACAGGGTAATCAGGGCTGCATTATACGAGCTCATATTCTAGTAGGCAAGTCAGAAAAGTGAACAAATGAATGTAATATAGGACAGTACGTGTAATAAACAACTAACTATCAGTTAATTCAGGTGGCTCAGTTCAGGAAAAGATCTGTTGTCCTGGTAGAAAAGAATGAGGGTACTGACATTCCAGAAAAGGGGAAAAGCCCACGCAGTGGCACCTAGTGGGGAAATTGCATGGAATAAAAAATAAGAGTAATGGTACTGTTGGACCATAAAGAATATGTAGGTGAATGATGGAGATGAGGCTAAGGTGACTAGGTGACAAAAATGGAAAAACCTCATCATTCAATCTTCCAAGTTTGGATTCACTCTTGTAGGCAAAAAGACCCATGTGAGGAATTTTAAACAGGGGAATGATTAGAACAAGTCATACCCAGAGTAATTATAGGGCAGCTAATTGTTTCCCAAGAAAACATTTTAGTGGTTTTGGTTTTGTTTTACTGGCAAGAACATATTCCGTAGAGATGTTTTTATTTTATTTTTTTTAATCTCAGTTGCCATCTCTTTAGCTATTAGGAATGAAAATTTCTGTCTGGATTAAAAAAGTATGAAGATATTCACCTTGTCTATGGAGTAGATACAATTTTTATTCAACATTCCAATTACATAAATTATGAAAAATTGGCTCCCCCCCAAGAATACCACTTCCTCTGAAGCCCTCTTGACTAGTCTCCATTCTTCTGTACTACTAGTATTTTCAAGCCATAGGAAAAGATTTTATATTCTCAAGGAAACCATATATTTATCTCCTCTTGAAGTTCATGGCACTAAAGTTAATCCATTTTCCCTCAATGTCTTTGTCACCCATCCTGATGCCAGTTACTACCCAACAGTAAGAGAAGACTTGAAACTTGGGCCGTGACCCCCTTTTCCACCTCAATTCCCCGTATGATTTTTTGGCCACTTCAGTATCTTTGTGTGCAAACCATACAATATAATAATCTGGGATTTTACAGAAGGAAAATGATACTTCTGACTTTAGGAGTATAGGAAAGTTTCAAGGAAGATATGTCACTCTTTTCTTACAAAGGTAAGTAAAACAGTGATGATCAAAAATTGGGGTCTAGGGAGATTTCCTAGATAGAAGAAATAGCACAAGTCATGGCACACTGTAAAAAGGATGACAGAAAGGTACAGAAACCTGTGTGATTGAGTCATAGATGATAGAAGAAGGAGCAGTGTGATACGGGGCTAAGAGAGCTGAGTTGCTTCTACATTTTGGAAGATCTTGTTTTCATATCAAGAAGGGGAATCATTTGGCTGGCGGTGGGAGAGGGAGGGTTGAAGATGTTTGGGAAGAGAAGTAAAATGATCAGACTCTGCTCTAAGAAAGTGAAGAAATCATCTTTCTTTAGGATGGGAAAGAGGATGGAGAGAGGGATAAACCCTTTTGTTTGGATAAGGTTATCTAAGGATAGGAGGCATAAAGGGAACATAGCATCTATAACCGCATTTCGAGGAATGCTGTTACCGAGTAGGCTTGGTTGAGTACTCAAATGAACTGGGGAAGGAATGGCTGGAGAAGGAGGGAGACCAGGAGGATACTTTGCATGGGGAAAAGGAGTAAAGGAAGTATGCTTTAGGTAGGAAAAACGTCAACAGTAATAAATGCAGACAAGAGGTCAAGTAAGACGTGGGCTAGAGGACAGCTATCAGCTTTACTAACATGGGGGTCTTTGATGGTCTTAGCCAGTTATTTGATTATTTGTTTGCTACTTTGAGGACAAAATCCACGTTATATTTGGTTGAGGGTACTGCTTTAAAGTGGGAGAGACATGAGGGGGATTTTGTAATAAGTACTGGTGGCAAAAATTAAGAGGCAGACAAGAATTCAAATGCTGATTCCTGCCTATTTGTAACTTGATTTCTCTGAATCTTAGTTTCCTCACAGTGGATAAGGAAATAAAAACCAATGGGTTTGTACACAAAATGAATGAGATTATAAGTGAACTATTGGACAAAAATGGTAACCACTATAGTATTATTTGAATTTGGAAAATGGTGAAATATTGGAGGAAAGGGTAACAGGTGTAAAAATAACAATAGTTTTGTTTTGATTGAGAATAAAGCTGCCATTAAGATAAATGGGGAAGTCAGGAGAGGATAATGTGGCTTAAAGAAGAAGATGAGTTTGATTTGTAATTTTTTTCCTTTGTAAAAAATGAGATAAAATATACACAGTAAAATGCACAGATATTTTGCAGTTATATACAAGTTTTGACAGATGCTTGCATCTATGTAATTCAGAACCCTTAATGATATAGACTACTTCTGCTGCTTAAGAAAGTTCCCTCATCTTCCTTTGCAGTTAGTCTTTCTATCACCCAGAGACAACTGCTGTTTGATTTCTATAATGACAGATTATTTTTTCCTATTTTTTTCTAAAATTTCTGGAGTAAGATAGTACATACTTTTTTTGTCTCTGGCTTCTTTCAGCATAAAGTTTTGGGGATTTATATGCATTTGTACTTTTTCTTTTTTATTGTTAGACTTAAATATATTGAATGTACCACAGGTTTGTTTGTTTGTTGTTTTTAAGTCTATCTGCCTAAAAAAAAAAACCTGACTGTTTATGGACACTTTTTTTTTTTTTTTTTTGGTTTCCAGTTTTAGGCTATTATGAATAAAGCTTCCATGAACATTCTTGTACAAGGCTTGCTTTGTAAGAAATATTTACATACCCAAGGCATGTAGAAATTTTCCTATTTTTTTAAGAAGCTTTATAATTTAACTTTTATGCTTGGGTCTGTTATTGATGATAAATTTAATTATTGTGTATAGTTACATTTAGGCGTAGAGGTTCATTTTCTTCTTCTTTATGGATACCCTGTGCTTATCAGTATTTGAAAAGACTTCTTTCTCCATTGAATTACTCTAACATTTTTCTCTTTTTTCTTTGTTTTTCAAGAATCTGACTATGATGTATCTAGATGTCATTTTCTTTATGTTTAGCCTGCTGAGGTTTCATTCAGCTTCCTCTAGGGGTTGATTTTTTAAAAATCAAATTTGGAAAAGAAATTTAAGCCACGATTTCTTCAAATATTTGTTTCTCTGCCAATCGTTTTCTCTTCCTTCTGAGACTCCAGTTACATATCTGTTAGACTATATAATGCCCCACAAATCACTTCAGCTCTGTTCGTTTTTAAGCTTTTTTCCCCCTCTCTGTCCTTTAATTTTATAATTTATATTTTCCTTTCTTGAGGTTCACTGATTGTTTCTTCTCCAGTTACCAGTCGTCTGTTAAGCTCATAAGATAATTTTACATTTCAGATATCATATTTTTCAGTTCTAGAATTTCCATTGGGTTAATTTATATGAACTCCATTAATTTTCTGAGAACCCCCTATCTGCTCACTCATAATATTTATGTTTTTCAAAATCCTTGAACATATTTATCATAGCCGCTTTAAAAAGTGCTCCTCTGCTAATTCCAATATCTGTGATTTGTCTGGGCCTATTTCAATTAGTTATTTTTTCTTTTGGTTTTAAAAGAAACCAAAGAATTTTATTGTCATGGGAATCATGATGTAAACATAAGTCTTGGTTTGACTTGACACAGTCATAAGCAGTTTGATATGCCTCAGCATCATTAACTTATCCCAAGTTACTCTTTAATATACTAGTGATAATACTTCTAGCATAAATTAGTGAGAATAGAAACCTCAGCTATTATGCAGGGAGATAGAAACATGTGATTACACCTGATAATGATAATGAAAATAAAAGAGGCCTGATTATCTCCATTTAAACTCGGCTTTATCTTAATAAACTGAGAGTGCTGAGATTAAAAGAGTAGTGCTACACTGAATAAATGCTACTTTGACAGAACTTGTTGAACCTGTTACGTTTAGAAGTAGAGGAAGAGAGGAAGAAGCAGGGCCACTTTAAAAGCATTTCTACCCTAGATAGACACCCAAGCGAAGAAGATGAAATACTCTTCTCTGTTCTCTCCCTCTTCCAACTTACCTTTCTACATTAGAAGATTTTGTGCTGTAGCACATACTCACATTTTCTTTATGGATGGGAACTTTTTTGGAACAGTTAATCACCATGAAAGGACTTGGCTGTTTCTGTATAGCATCTATTCATTAATTAATTCAGTATTCACTACATAACTGATATTTGCTTGGCACCTCAACAGACAGTGTTATAGCTGGAGACGTGGTTCCTTCCTTCATAGAGTTTAGAGATTAGTTAATATATTCTTTCATGCTGTTAATGTGACACTTTTGTAGATGCCACCAAGTGCTCTAATGAACTGCCTTAGGTTCCTGACTCTTAGACCAAAGCTCCTGACAGATGTATCTGGTTCTTACACTTGATATTCCATAATCTCACAATCTTATGTTTTTTTCTGTAAAGAATGAGGATAGAGATAGGAGTCTTTAAACATCACAGTACTCTGGGTGTAGCTTTACAACTGTTTTATCCTTCTGTTTCAAAGAGATTGGGGAGAGAGGTGGGTCTTATCAGAGTATGGTATTTCACGCATATAAACCGAAGATTCCATTTCAAGTTTTAATGACAGTATAAGCAGTATATTGAAAGACAACCAATAACATCCATCTCTTTAAATAAGTATCCTGCAGGGCTGAAATAACTTTGGCTTTATTGCTCTTCAACTTCATGAAGCCTGGGTTAAGCTCTTGGCTATGTTACATCTGAGAGATACAGACCTCATTTCACCTGTTCCACTCTACAGCTGCAGTTTTATTTGGAAAATTGATGAAGGCTTTAAGTTCTGAACTTGTGTTGATTCTAATGTAAATAAATGGTATCATTACTTCATCGTTGGGAGTGCCACTAATCCAGACCTTAAAATTAAGTGTTATCTTGTTGATTGGGGGAAAATTAAGGCAATCAACTTTCAAGGTTTTAATAAATGAGGTTTAGCACTAAAAAAATCATTTTCAACCTGGCTTTAAAAGTAGATGACTAGAACATCAATAGCAATAATACATCCCCATGGAAATAGAATGGGCTATATTTATTTAAGGATGTTTTCTCCTGTTGTTTGGGCTGAGTTTATTAATGTGGAGTTTAAAAGTAGTCGTATAAAATACTGAGCATATTTTAATAGGAGAATACACACTGTATGTCTGGTGGTAGTTAATGTAAGTAGAGCCATGAAAGTTGAATTTCCCTAAAAAACCCCGATGATATAGGCTCAGTACACCTAATGTAACTTCATGAAATCAAAGGTTTTTCTAGGAAGGTAGAGGCACAGAGGACTCAGTCCTATGCCTGTGTATAATAGTTCTGTGTGTGTGTATAAGTGGGGTGTGTGTATGGGAGATGTTTGTATGTATGTGTGTGTGTAGGGGTTATTAAACTATAAAATATTAATGGATTGACCTCAGAAACTATCTAAGCTCTCGTCCAAAGCTGGAATATACATTATTCCTTCTTTAATCACCACCACCATCATCATCCCAGCTCATATTCACTGAGTCTTATTGTGTGCCAGAGAGCTGTTGTATTAAGTGCATGAAGCAGGCTCTCAATCAATGTTTGTGAACCAAACTTTGTGTTACTCCACGCTGTATGTCCAGTAGTGATTTGAACAAAATCACTGCCTGGGATGTGTTTTTGAACTGTTAACAACAGAAGTCAAATGTGCACTCTCATATACATCTGGGGACATATATGTCTCAATTTCTTAGATATAGAGTGGTGTATAGGAGAATAATTTGTAAAGTTATTTCATACGTCAGTATGTGCTCAGGAACACAAACCTGGCCACTCCAAGACAATGCTTTTGGTAGTTTTTATTGTTGTTGTTTGCTCTTAAGTTTGGGCAGATTTTTAAGGTACTTCAGAAACAACATGAAAAACTGAGATTTGCATACCTATTAGTTTGGAGTTGGTTCAAATAAAATTTCAACACTAATCTGATGCATATTTAATGAGATACATTATTAGTGTGCTATACTGTAAGCATGAAAAACATATCGGGGGCTTCCGTGGTGGCGCAGTGGTTGAGAGTCCGCCTGCCGATGCAGGGACACGGGTTTGTGCCCCAGTCCGGGAAGATCCCACATGCCACAGAGCGGCTGGGCCCGTGAGCCATGGCTGCTGAGCCTGCGCGTCCGGAGCCTGTGCTCCGCAACGGGAGAGGCCACAACACTGAGAGGCCCGCATACCGCAAAAAAAACAAAAACATGTCGGAATCGTAGGTCCTAGATAGGCCTTATTGTCCATCTTGCCATCCTCAGCTCTTGGAGCCCTGTGCAGAGCAGCCACAGGAGTCCTGAGCCAGACACATTTTTGCTGAAAGTGTAATCATAGTCATAGTAACAATAAACATGATTCTCATCTGTTTTCATGGTTATTACATACCAGATCCTATACTACATACTTAGCATACATATCTCACTTTATTTTAATAAAAACCCAGTTAGATAGTTAGCTGCAGTTTTCAGATTAAAAAAAAATGAGGCTGAAGACTTGAAAATGAGGGCAACGTAATATAATGGAAAGAACATGTGATTCGCAATCAGATAGACTCAGACAGAAATCAGTTTCAAGTCATGATTTAACACATACTGTGTGATCTTGGGAAAATTACTTAACCTCTCTGCATCCCAGATTTTTAAAGCATACCAGAGGATTACTACTGCCTCCCTGTTACGATAACTTACTATGTATATAAAACCCCAAACATAGTACCTAGGACATAGGAGGGCATTTATAAATATTGGTCCCCTCCATCCTCCATTCCTGACACCCACCTCCATAACTGCAATTAATATTGACCTGGGCAGTGTTCACCCTGGCTTCAGTGAAGAAAAGGGGAACAGTGACCAATGATTCTCTGTATTAGCTTAGAGTGGTTAAGCTCAGTGTAGTTAAGTAACCATATTAGGGACACTTGTTAGAAAGACTTCGGCCAGAACACAGATTTTCTATCTTGAATGGGCATCCTGTAGAATCAACTTAATATCGTAAAAGTAAGTTCATGGAAAGAGTCATAGTGGATAGGCAGTCTCAGTCCAATGACAGACAGTCCTTGCTTTTATGAGCCCCTGTAGCACTAGTAAGCCCTGTGGAGATCTAACCAAGGGGGTCACTGCCACAGTGGGAATTCAGAGGTCTGAGTGAGATGAGTCAGGATGGCCAGCTACTCTAAGCCAGCAACGTCTAATGATAAGTACAAACCTGTACAAATTATTAAGACCCAAGAAACTGTATCTAGTCGTCAAATCAAAATTCATGAGTGAGGAGAAAGGTAGAAGAACTCAAGGTATAAATGAGATAGACATATTCAGGAATGAAGCAGCCAGTGAGGGGCAGAGTCAAAAACAAAGACAGAGATCCAATTATTTTGCCAAGAACTGGGCTTGGATCTCCATTCTTTGTATCGAAGCATAGCCTATCATAACAGAGATTTTCCTCTTGTTTGGATGTACGTTGTCTAGTAAGTGGGTGGCTTGTCTGTTTCGAAGCCATGTTTATCATGAATAAGGCTTAACTCGTTCAGGTTTCATTCACTTTCTCACAAATGTTGAAATAACCATTTGGGCACGAACATTAGTTTTATAGAGACATCCCACTATAAACGATATTTAGTATTCAATAAAGCTTGCAGTCCTTTACTTTAACGTTGTATCCTAATATATTGAATCAGGTCTCACTGGAAATCTGAGACACTGGTTCCATGATCTATGCACTTAATAAACCTTTAAATAGTGAAATAGGCTATACTTGAAGAGCCAGTTGTCTTTGTTTCTATTTTCTGCTTGCACTTTTATGAGCTTGATGATTAGGGCTCAGACTGGCCCTTGGCAACATTGTGGAGGTAGCAAAGGTCTTTCCAGCCCTCTCCTGACTTCTCTTTTTTACCACCCTTGCTACATGTAAATTCTTTCTTCAGCTGCCTGATGTTCTCATGCTTCTAGGATTTTAGTATCTGCATCCTCTCTAAAGGGTTTACCTGCCCTGGAGCCATCCCATACAGCAGACCAGGATTTAACAATATTTGGGGAGTCGTTTGTTAAGTTTTTGATTTTTCATTTCTCGTAAAGAAAGATCTCATCCATCAACTCATGCATTTGAACCAATCTAGGGTATAGTGAATGAAAATGGTGATCTGGAAGAGAAGAACACAGATGCAATGCCAGCTGTCTCCCAGAAAAACTTCTGTGCATATAATTGGAACCAAAATCTCCCACATCAGCAGCACAGTGGGAAGCCTAGCCTCTCACGTACTTTTCCTCTTCACATACCTTTCAGGAGGCATGTCACACATTATAAGTTCTGTCCCTTTTCAGGGGAGTTTTTGATGTTCATTTAAACTTGGACTCTCTTATCTAAGTGTCATGGCTGGGAAGGACACAAAGTATTATCAGGTAATTAAGACCAAGCCTGGCTAAGGAACTAGGTCAGGGTAATTTGTTGGAAAGATGAGGCCATAATCTACAAAACCTGAGAATGGTCATGGGCTCTGTGTTTCCCAGCCCAGAACATCCAAGGAAGTGGTCCTAAAATGCAAAGAACCATAATAGCTCTGGAGTAGCCCTGACAGAATGATAGGAACATCAGAATAATGAAGGTTTTGTGGGTGGTTTTGGTCATGAGGACTTTAATTTAAAACTTTTCTTAGAAGTTGAATTCTTACAAACTCTGTCTTTCCCTCAAAATACAAGTACCCTAAAATGGGTCAAATAAAGAACAGAGTTCTCAGTGGCTCTTAGAGAGGAGGGAAAGTATCCCTAGGAATGATAGGTCCAGGGGCTTCCCAGCTGTCCATGCTGGAAGCAGAAGATATCAAAAGGGAAAGACAAAGTGTGGTCCAAAGAATAAATACTGTTCCTGTTTTGCTGGATGAATACAGGTGAGGGAAGAAACAATTTGTAACTGGAAAGCGAAGCCACATTGTACGTGTGCGTGTGTGCTTGCGTGACAAGAGGGACCTTGGGTTATCATGGGTTGGGCTTAGGTATGAATCCTGCCTGCTTCTATAAAACTGTCCATCCATGAGCCTTAAAGCTTGCACTCAATGATGATAAGAAATTCCAGCCTATTCATGCAACCCCTCTTGTATATTTCTTAGCGTTGTCATCATTAATTCTCTTGCTGAGTTTACTGCCTCTCTGAGCCTCTCTTCATCATATCATCCTGTTAGTCAACAAATTCCTACAGAGCACATGATAAGCCAAGAACTCTGCCGGGCACTGGGGGTTTACATGAGCAAGACACTTTCTATTAAGCAAGGTAGGCCACTCCTATACACATCAACCTTGAGTGGGGAAATATCTTTCCTTCTTTGCCTTGTGTTTTCTTCTCACTGAGAACAGGCTGTAACATGCTTTCGTTTGATTTTGTTTCTTTTATAGAGACTTCCAAATTCCTCCTAAGTGAGTTGCACACAAAGTCAGTCTGAGTGCCAACTCAACCCACAAACTATAGTTCCTGGACCTGTCACGATCTTTTCCTTCAGGGAAGAATTCTGTCTATCCAGTGCACTGATTGGGGGATTAAGGAAGAACCTTACTCTCTGAGAGTTTATGGACCCACAAGCTTGTGAGCTGGTCATGTCCCCCAAAGTCTCCATCCACTGTCCAACTCATGAGGTTTCAGCCATCTATGCAAAGAGCACCATCTCCCCTTAAACCCTGGTCATTACTTTGAAACTCTCCAAATATAAGTATTTACTGGCTCTAAGGGAGCTGGCTTGTGGGAGGTCTAAGTGAGGTGATAGCCCTTATCCATAGTGGGTTACAATCTTTTGAGCAAACACTCAAGAGACAGTAAGAGGCTAATAGAGAATTACCAGGTCGTTTAGATAATTAGTGCCGTTTAAATCTTTGCTCAGAGGAGTCATACTTATCAGTAACATACTAAGCATAGATTTGTTCTCCAATTTCAGAAAAAGAGAACAAAACCCCCCCGCCAGCAACCATAAATAAGATATGATTTATTTTATGGTTATTTTCAGCCCCAGCCAGAAAAGATAGGTGTAGGAGAGGGGTTAGAAGAGCTAGCGGGAATGATACACAACTATATCTTGCAGCTTGAGAAACACAAATTAGGATATATGATGATGATAATTTAACACTTATTGAATTCTATTTATAACACATTTCTGTGAACTACCTAATTTGATCTCCACATCAATTCTAAGAAATAAATATATGTGTCTTAGCAGAAAGGTTGCCCAGAATGTAGAACTGAAGAGATTTTTGGACCATTACTTTAATTGGGAGGACGACTCTGGGGACAAGAGAGAGGATGCAGGAGGAAGAGCCAAGATGAGGATGCTTATCAAAGTGGTCATAACCAAGTATCACAGATGGCTTGATCAACAGTACATTCTCCCCGAGAAGCTATCTAACTTGTGTCTCAGAACTTTCTCAGGGGGGATGGGGGGGAAGGGAGGATGGATTCATCCATGGCTTGTGTCTCTCTGACCGGAGATTATCTTCATGGCCTTAAGTTCCCCCTCTAACAGTCATTCTAGTCTCTAGTGCATCGGAGCCATGGCTGCCCCTAGGGAAGCCTCAGTATGGCAGGTGAGAGGCCCACCGCACCACACAGGGATTGTTGGGCCCAGACAGGTGAGACCAAGAGGGCTTCAAATGATGCAAGTGGTATCTGGTTCCTTAATTTTTGCCATTTTATAGGTGGAGAAAACTGAGGTTCAGTTTTAGGGAGGAAAATTTAACACAGAAAGATTCTCAACTGCTCTATCCAAACTCCCAATTACTAATTACTGATGGAAAGACTCCCCCCGCCCCTTGAAAATTTTCAGAAATTAACCAATGAGGTGGCATAGACTAAAATTTCAGGGTGTCAAAAGGAATTTTTTGAAACTCCTGAATGAGAAACCCTTACCAAGTTACTATAGGACAATGGGAAGTAAGAGGCATGTCTTTAACCTGGAAAGCATTCAACCAGGACAACTGTACTCTTTAATCCCAAATGTCTTTGATGCACTAGAGATCGGAGCTGCTTGTTGGCATTCTTAAATGCACTTGACCAAATTCCAGAAGAAAGGGAAGGTGGTCTCCATATTTGTTGAGTAACCTACTTTGTGCCCAGACTGTGCTAAGTATTTCACATGAACAACACTGTGGCAGATAATAGTATCTCCATTTTACAGATGACAAAACCAAGGCTCACATAGGAAAAAGTACTCTTTTGTATCCCACATTGTCCCTATGGTATACATAACAGTTGCATATTTGGATTTTTGCCTGTATTCACCTTCTATATTAATTTTCTAGAGAAGGGATGGTACACCCTGGTTGGTCACCACAATAATTTAAGAAACTTGCTAAAATTATAGATCCCCAAACCTGCTGCATTGGTCCTTCCATAGCTAGGGGACCAGATATCTGTAACATGACTATATTTTACGGGGGATATGATGAGAAGCCAAGGCTGACACTCAAAAGGGCAGATTCAGAAGAGTGAATGTTTTCTTTTGTCTTATTATTAATATTTTTTAGATTCAGCATGTAAGCGATATCATATGATATTTGCCTTTCTCTGTCTCCGGCTTACTTCACTTAGTATGACAATCTCTAAGTCCATCCATGTTGCTGCAAATGGCATTATTTCATTCTTTTTTATGGCTGAGTAATATTCCATTGTATGTATACACCACATCTTCTTTATCCATTCATCTGTCAGTGGACGTCTGGGTTGCTTCCATGTCTTGGCTGTTGTAAATAGTGCTGCAATGAACATTGGGGTGCCTACATCTTATACACATTACTATATATAAAATGGCCAACAAGGGCCTACTGTATAGTACAGGGAACTATAGTCAATATTTTGTAACAACCTATAAGGCAAAAGAATCTGAAACATAATAGATACATATATGTATCACTGCATCACTTTGCTGTGCACCTGAAACTAACACAACATTGTAAATCAACTATACTTCAATTAAAAAATAATAATAATGATAAGGAAAAGAGTGAATGTGTTCTTAAACTGCTTGAAATAAATATACAATATTCAGAACAAATGTTGGGAGAGCAGATAGTCCTGATCGTCTTGGTACATATCATATGAGAGTATTTTATATTTGGAGTAGCTTACTTTTAAGGGCCAGGTTAGGAGAGAACGACTGTGCTGGGGATTAGGGACTGTGTCCAGGTGACTCAAGACAAAACCAAACGCGGTCCAAGAGGCTGGCCATCAGGGAAGCCTGGTGAAGGCAGTTCTCTCATGCACTTTAAACCAACCAACCAACATGCAAACAAGTAAGCAGCTTCTCCCAGCTGGACCTCTGGGTTCTTGGCAGCAGAGGGCCTGGCATGGTTTCTAGAAGAGGCTCTGCTCTTTCTGCCCTCCAGTCTCCCTGCCCAGCATCTCCAGCAGTTCCGTCTGCATCTGGGTTGTGCCTCTCCCTTCACTGCTTAATCCACAGTTCTCCTCAACTACCACCTCCCTTTCACACACAAGCAAGATGCTTTTTTAGCAGCGAGCTATTTTCTGACATTGGGCACTGAGTGATCACGGTCAGATACAATTTTCTGACCACACAATTGCACTCCTCCTGCAGCCTCAGGTATAATTATGAAGGCTGTCCCAGTACCTGCAGCCTACACTGTACTTCCCAGCAGGGATGGCCTCTCATTCTCTATTGAATGTTTTGAAAGAAAACCCGTAGGCATGACAAGGTTCAGGCACCAAGTAGAAATGGGAGCTGGAGTGTCCTTGCTTTGATAGGCCAGTGCAAGTTTTAATTATCTACTCATCCAGGATTTACATTTTTTTCATTTTGTTATAAAAAGTGGAGAATGGTGATAGCCTGATTTCTTGTGCACACAGGGAATGAGATTGGTTGAGAATATTGTCTGCAATTCAGTCTCTGTCACTTTTCCCCTTATTTTCCTTCATAAAGTTTTATTTTCTCATTCCATGAATAAGAAATTCAGAAAATATGGAAAATATAGGAATTCATAAGGATGAACAATTGATGGCTCCACAGTTCAGACAAAATGCCTATTAATACTTTCATACAGTTCCATCCAATCTCTTATTCATTCACATGCACACAGACAAAATATTTGAGGTTCTATTATAGCAGTTTTATATTCTGATTTTTTGTTTATATTACATTATGAGAAAAACATTTATTCATGCCATTGAATACATTTTAAAAACAACTAATAGCTTTATAATATTCCATGTTATGGTCATGTCCTCATTTATTTCACTTTATTTTCCTACTGTTGGATATTTAAATTCTTCCCTACCCTTTGCTAATTCCTTAAAAATCAGTAAATCACCCAAGATAACTGTTCAAGCTGTTTTCTGTGTGTAAACAGCTGTTAATCACAGCACAGCGTAAGGAGATGGTGCACAGGCTTTGGAACAGAAAAAACCTAGATTGATTCCCAGTTCTGGCACTAGCTTGGAGGATTTTCTCATCTGTAAAATGGGCCATGCTAACTTCCTGGAGGATTTTCTCATCTGTAAAATGGGCCATGCTAACTTCCTGGCTTATTTTTCTATTTTTTCACCCTCTTTTCTGTAGTGCAAACCATCCATGTTAGCTGCTCTTTTCCACTCACACCCTTGCTCACGCTGCTTCTCCAGCCCTGCAACTGCACACACACTCACACACTTCCTTTTTAAACTTGACTTAATTGTCAAGGCCAAATCCGAATCCTATACAGCTTCTCCCTGCACTTGTTCTGCTTCTTCTTTGGCCCTTCCTTTGCCGGGCTTGACCTGGGTTTTGCATCAGGGTAACTTCATCAACTGTGCTTCTTTAGCCACCTCTTCCCCTGCTTCTGCCTTTGTGCCCTTCCCTTTCCCGGAATCCGGTCCTCACATTTCCACCTCCCTTTTTGTCCAGGTCTTTCTCAGGCTTGAGAAATCATCTCCAGCCTCAACACCTCTGGAGGGTTTCCCAACCCCGAACTGTAGATGGGGCTGAGCACCTCTCCCTTGAAGATTCCGTAGCCTGAAACCATGTTATTTTAAGTGCCAGAGATGCTCTGCCTCAAACTTTCTGAATTTGAATGCTTGGTGATTTTTTTTTTCCTCATTATTTTTGGCAAAATTTCAATCACACGTCAGCCTTTTCTTTACTTTTTCCTCACTGTGCCTTTAGCTATTTCTTCCAGCTACACAGGGTCAGATGACAGGAGTTCCCTTAAAGGTCAGTCTATCCTAAATCTGATTAGTCTACAATACTTGCTGAGGGAACACAAATGAGTCTGTGAGACTCGATCCATAATATCAGAAAATGAACAAACAAACCCAAAAGCCTTCTAGTGCATGCCTGCAAGAGGCAGAGTAGTTGGTAGTTGGTAAAATAAAGCCTGAGTTCAATTCTCAGCTTAGTCTCTTAAGAGCTGTGTGACCTTCAGTGAGCCTCTAAGCCACATAATCTTCATTTGTTTACATGGAAACAATATTTGCTAATTCGTAGAGTTGTGCTGATCAAATAAATGACATTCAGTAATCAGTAAATAACCTTGATTATTAAAAATATTCTCAGCTCTCTGTTATTTTTACATAAGAATCACATAAAAGGATTCTATTGAAATCTTATGTGTATGTCAGATATATATAGTTATTGATACTTGATATTCACACCAAAGTAGCTAATCACTAAACTTACTAATAATAGTGAAAGGGAGTCTATGGAACATGGCATTTATCTCCAAATCTCTGGCACCTAGCACAGTTTCTGGCACATGTTCAGCTCCCAGAAAACAATACTGAATTGAATTTGCGGTGAAATAAATATTTAGAGGCTTTGACATTTCAGTTTTTAGGTATCCAATCTCTCCTACACACACACATTAGCATTTTTGGATGACACTGAAAAATATTGGAGAAAAAAATTCGTAGGTTATGGACATTCAATTAATGGAGGAGGCATGAAAGATAAAATAACCTAGATTAGATTTCATCTTTTAGAGGGAGAAACTGAGGACCAAAGATGTTCCATGAAATGCCAGCACGCAAAGTTTGAAAGGGACAAGGTTGGGATTAGAACCCAAACCCCAACCTTTGCCTCCCCACCTCATACAGAGTTTCTTCATACTCTCATCATTGGAGCTTTCTATGTCTTTTAAAATTCTATTTATGGGGTATTCCCTGGTGGCGCAGTGGTTGAGAGTCCGCCTGCCGATGCAGGGAACATGGGTTTGTGCCCCGGTCCGGGAAGGTCCCACATGCCGTGGAGTGGCTGGGCCCGTGAGCCATGGCCGCTGAGCCTGCGTGTCCGGAGCCTGTGCTCCGCAACGGGAGAGGCCACAACAGTGAGAGGCTCACGTACCGCAAAAAAAAAAAAAAAAAAAAATCTATTTATGTAGCTAGGATAAAAATAAATTTATTTATGAATTTTCCAAAGTAATTTCACTGTTGTTATTAATTTTTTTCTATTCCCTTCTACCCTCCCATCAACCTCCACCCTACCCCAATTCCTAAAGCTTGGTCTTTTTTTCAAATAACTTTTTTATATAAACAAATCCTAGTGAATTTTTATGTTATATGTCAAGCTCCCTTATGAATCTGTCTAAAGCCCCTGAGGAATAAATCCCAGGGCAGGATATCCTGTATTCATGCATCTAATTAACCTTTGAGCATCTTTGTGACTGCCTTGCAGTTCAATACTTGCTTGATTTTTATTATCCATCTAATTAGTGTGGTTTAAGTGGCTTTTTGTGTCAGATTTTATTATATCAGTTTGCTGCACAATTTCAGGACACTCTAGGGAGTTACAATATCATTGCAATGCTTAAGTGCTATATATTTACTTGTTGTTTGTTTGATTTTTCTCTCCAGAAAAAAAGTGCTTTGACCAATTTTTCCCACTAGAGTGTATAAGTAGTCTATGAAATGCCATAATGATGGCAAAAGCCTTTCTATTAATTGTGCATAAATGATCAACACAGCTAGTCAAGTCTAATCAATCATTTTTCTATCCAGTAAGCCCGTAGAGTGGCAGACTTGATATTCTGAAGGGGGATAGTGAAAGAAACCCCTCAAAATACTTCAATTTAGAGCAAGCTAATGAATATGCACATATTTATAGAACTGGTTCTATAGCCATGGGAATATAATTTGTTACTGAAATCTATGGATTGTAATTAAGTGTGTCTATAATGGAATGGTTAGGACTTAATCAATTAGATGTGCAAATCTTACTTCCTACCACTGATCTTTTTTTAAATTTCTGCATGTCAGTTTTATTTCCAAATGAACAGTAAACTAGCTTTCAGTCATATAATTTACATGTTCATGTGGTAGTGTTCTTTTCTTATTCAATGAACTTTTTAATTACTGAGAATTAATATGAATGCAATTTAATTCTGTCCATATAGAACAATACAGTTGTGTCTAATATTAACTGTGATTGTAGTTTCCCTTAGCTTCCCTGAGATCTTGCTTTATTTTGTCTCTTTTCCCTTGGCTTTAAAATTGAGTAAGCAGTTTGACTTATTTCTAGTTCTCTCTCTCTCTGTGTATATGTGTGTGTGTGTATATATATATATATATATATATATATATAAAATATATATACATAGATAGATATAGATATAGACATAGATAAATCAGAGATATAAAAGATCTAGCAATTACCACAGAGCTCAATTTGTCATTAATAGTCAAAATGTCCAGTGGCAATTACCTGATGTATGGAAACAACCGTGTGATACAGAATGAAAGCAGTGGGGGCATGCTGTCTGATGCACAGCAAGGGAATCAGAAGTATTGGGTGCCAGTCCCTACTCTAGCTTTGACTGACTGTTTAGCTTTGGGCTCGTCATGCTTCTTACCCTCTCCATGTCTTATTCTTTCCGTCGAGAAACAAAGCTAATTGTACTTGTAGGCAGGGAAAAAGGAAACCATGACATACATTACTTTGGATGGGAATTATTTACAAAATTCAAAGGATTATTCTGAAATATAATTCATCCTACATTTATTGAGCATCTTCCACGTTCTAAGGATTGTGCTGGGTACCAGGGATACAAAGGTAAGTTGGACATTACATTGGTGCTCATATCTGACAGGAGGTGGAAGAGACATCTGGACTCAAGTGTGTTTGAAACAGTACATTGTATCTGGAATCTCATCTTAAATCCAAATAAATCACATTATAAGGATAGTACATCTATTAATACATTGAAGAAAGACAGTGAATAAATAATAAGTTTATTTTGGTAGACTGGATTATTGTTTGCAACCTGTTACTTCCTGTTGTGGAAGAATTATAACATTAATTGCCTTTGCCATGTGACTTTGTAGTGCCTCCCATTAAAGTCAGCAGAGTGCACATCCCTCCTCCATTGGCTGGTTTCGGCGAGGTGACTTGCTTTACCCAATAGAATATGGACAGAAGAGACGTTATGCCAGATCTAGGCTGAGACTTGAAGGGTTATGAGAAATTACTGCCAGGCTGTTTGGATCTCCTCCTCTTTGCCAGGAAAAGACTATGCTCCCAAGTAACTGTTTCTCCTTAGTCTATGCCAAGAACAAAGCAATATGGCCCAGAATGAACTCCACCCAAGCCTGGATTCCAGTCCCACCCAGCTGATTCCAGTCTAGACCAGCAGAACTTCAGACACACCTAGAAACACAAAATTTGTTGTTGCCTTGGATTATCATGGTTAAGCAAAGAATGGTCTAATCAAACACCTTTTTGTGAGCTTGAATTAAATCATCTCGATTGAGGCAGTACTCATCAATAAATGATAAAGCTATAAGATGAAAGATGGATGGGGAACTGAGGATTTACGTGGTAAATATGACTCCACAGATTTCTTGCTGAGGACAAGAAAACAAACATAACTTCAGTGGAGAGATCAAGCTTCCACTACCCTAACGCAATTTGTCACTAATTATGGGACAGCCAGACACCATAGTGCATCACATCAGGTGACACATAAACTCCTCAGCTTGGCCTATGAAGTGTTTTTGCCCAAGTGATTAACTTGAATTTAGTAAACTGCTACATCCAACTTTCCCTTTGCACGAAATAGTAGAAGCTAAACAACAGCGTAAATTCACATCAGAAAAATTCAGCACAGCACATTTTACAGGACAACTGACTAGTCTGTTCAACAAGCCAATGTTGCAAAAAGAAAACGTGAGAAGGCAGAAAAAATAACAGCCAAATGCAGTGTATGGTTCCAGTGTGTATCCTGGTTTGAAAAATTGAGTTATAGAAAACATTTGAAGACAATTGAAAAAAGTTAAATATAGCCTGGCTACTAGACCTTACTCGGAAATTATTATTAATTTTGTTTAATTTAATAATGGTATTGTAGTTAGTTAGAAAAATGTCTCAACTTTTAAAGGTATATGCTGAATTATTTAGACTTTGTAGCTCATATGTGATTGACTTGAAATTACTTCACAGTAGATATTACAATTATGGCAAAATGTAAATGCCTATTAAATTCGAGGGAAAAAGATAAAGATGCCTCTAATTCTACCCTTTTAAAATTTCTATATGTTAGAGATTTTTTTAAATAAAAAGACCAGTGACAATGCACTTAGGATGCAGAGTAAAAGCATTTAGGATGTCATTTGCTGTGCAATCTGGTCCTAAATTTAGTGTTGTTTTTAGTGTTCTCTAATTTATGTTACCTGCTTACTACCCATATCCAAAAGAGGTCAGTAAGCTACATGAAGATCCGTGCCACATTTCATACTTGTTTTCACTTAGCCCAAGCACTCAGTCGCTTATCGCATAAATACGTGTTAGCCATTCCATTAAAGGTGATGTAAAGAACTTTCTTTTCATTATTGCTTATTACATTAGTGACTTTATATTTCCCTCCTTTGTCCTTATCAGTGGAAGCATAGTCTATGGTCGTATGGCTTCTTGCCCTAGGAATTAGTTAATTAAGTCATTCTAAGCAGGGAACTGCTAGTGAAGCCAATCAACCAGCTGGTGAGAGCTAGTTAGATTACTGCAGCTGTTTGATATTGCTTTAAGTGTCAGGTAATACAGAGAGCATGGGAACAGATGGTGTGTTTAAATGCCAAATGGGACTACACAATTTCATTCCCAAGGTCTTTATCATGGGTCAAATATGTTTTGAAAGGAGGACAAATATGACATCAGGATTTCTGTAATAATAAGGTGCCCATCACATTAACATCAACAGCTTAGTTGTACCACTTTTTAAAATCCTCTATCAATTATCCCATACTTGCCATGTAATTGTCAAGATACTGGAGTTGATTGGCAGGTATTGTATATCCCTCAATCATAATTTTTTAAGGGAAATACATAGTAATTTCAATACAATGATACTATAAATATTCAACCATCAATGTCAAGTACACGGGTTTCTCTCTTAGTCCTTGTAACAGCACAGAGCTCAAAAAAGGGAGACTTTCTTGAAAAAGATGAAAAGTGGTGGTTATATTCTCTTTCAGAATATTAGTAATGAAAATGATGATTCAATCATTCATTTTGAACGAGCCATGTCCCAGGAAACACATGAGATTTTCTAGGCATATTATTTATAATCTTCTCATTAAAACCCTGCCAGATCAATAAACTATTTCCTGTTTCTTTTTCATAGATGAGAAAACTAAAGTAGAAAGGAAAATGAATTCTGAAAGGTCATTAGTTAATAGAACGCTTAGTCCAGACAGTCCCTTTAACAAAAAATTTTTTAAGGTAATGGGCAGGGAGGATTTTGACCAAAAGCCTTGTATGTTTGCAGTATTATTATTTTAAATAACAAAAAGTCCTGGTGGGGATTAAAGCATAACAAAAAAAACAAATGAAAAAACCCAACAAATCATATAACTGAAACTTTACATGGAAGACTAAATTTTGTGATATTTTTGTGACATTGGGTATATTTAGCACTGGAGAAATATAATCAGTATAAAATAAACTGGATTATTGAACCAAACACTCTGATAATTCAAGCCAGAAATAGTACTCTGTATATATGAGACAAAGAGAGTGGGGTTGTTTTTCTTTTTGTCTGCATAAAAGCCACAATTTCTACATCATTTTTAATGTACAGATTTAAGCCTGAAAGCTCAAACTTGGGCATTATCGGGAATCACTGATACTGATTAAAAAGAATATAACGGGGAAGCAATGGATCAGAACAGTGGAAAGGAAAGACACTGTTGTGGAACGTTGGCAGGCATTTATTCCTCATCAATACAGCTGGCTGAATGATTTAGACATTGTAGATAGGAATGAGACAAGAACCTTATGGCAATAATGAACAGTATGGATTCTGATAAATAACAAAAAGGATTTCAGAATATATGTTTATCCATGTACGGATAATGAGAGCAAATTTTAAGAAAAATTGAAGAAATGAAAATCTCTTGTTACAGTTTAGAAACAGTTGAAAACATGCAAGTATAGTTAACAACAACATGGAAATATTTAACACAAAGTCAAATGTATTTTAAGGAATCAGAAAACAATGTAATTTTCAAATAACTAGGTAAAAATGCAAACATCAGAATATTAACATTTTTTCAAACATCAAAATATTTGAACAGTTTTGCCACAGCCATCGAAAATAAGAATTCTATTTTCTCCCTTCCAATTCTAACTTAATGTCCTGAATGAAGTGACCTTCCAAAGAATTGCTTTCATCAGGTTACTTATGAGTCTTTTTTTTTTTTTTTAAGTAGCCTTTTAAAACCCCATCAGGTCTATGACTGCCAAGAAACTGTTCCAATGTGCTTGTCAATATATGATTCTTTTAAACTCCTTGCAAATATATTTTCTTCAGTTTCTACTTGTAGTCCCTCTGCATGGGGCTCAGACTAAAGGATCTTGGGGTGGGGGATCATGCAGACAGCCATGTGGGGACTCAGCCCCATCCACCAGCAGACCAGCACCGGCCCCATGCCCCACTGGGTCACACAGCCAATCACGTGGGAAGTCTAGTCCACTCTCCAGAGGGCCTGCAACCACTGATTTAGGCACAGCCTTGCAGCCAAATTGGCCAGGGCCCAGTGATACCTACCAGCATGTCCAAAGTAGTTAGCCTGGCCACAACAAAAGGGCACACACAGCCCACATTGGGGGAACCCTGGAGCATATAGCTCCGGTCACCAGAAAGGAGCATGCTCCTGGGTACCACAGGGCATTTCCTGCATGAGGGTGCTTCTCCAAGATTAGGAAACATAACTGACCTACCTAACATCAATACATAGAAACAAAAACAGAGAATCAGGCAAAAGGAGGTGACAAAAGAATATGTTCTAATTGAAGGGACAAGACAACTTCAGGAAAAGAACTAAATGAAGTGGAGATAAGCAGTCTATCTGATAAAGAGTTCAAGGTAATGATCATAAAGTTGCTCAACGATCTTGGGAGAAGAATGAATGAACACAGTGAAAATTTCAACAAAGTTTGAAAATAAAAAGAATAAACAGAGCTGAAGAATACAATAACTGAAACAAAAAACAAAAGAAGAAATCAACAGTAGATTAGATGATACAGAGGAACAGATGAGTGAATTGGAAGAGAGTAATGGCAATCACCCAGGCTAAACAGAAAAAAGAAAAAATAATTTAAAAAAAAATGAGGATAGTTTAAGAGCCCTCTGGGATAACATCAGATGTACTAATATTCACTTTATAGGCGTACCAGGAGAAGAGAGAGAGAAAAAGGGCCAAGAAATTATTTGAAGGAATAATAGCTGTAAACTTTTGTAACCTAGGAAAGGATACAGACATCCAGGCCCAGGAAACAGAGAGAGTTCCAAACAGGATGAACTCAAAGATATCCATACCAAAACACTTTACAATTGAAATGGCAAAAATTATCGATAAAAAGAGAATCTTAAAAGCAGCAAGGAAATGTCACATACAAGGAAACCCCATTAGGTTATCAGCTGACATTTTAGCAGAAACATATAAGGCCAGAAGGCAGTGGCACAGTATATTTAAAATGATGAAAGAAAAAAATCTTACAACAAGAATATTCTACCCATCAGGGCTATCACTTAGACTTGAAAGAGAGATAAATCATTTTACAGACTAGCAAAAGTTAAAGATTTCAGTATCACTAAACTGGCTTTAAGAGAAATGTTAAAGGAACATCTCTAAGGAGAAAAGAAAAGACCCAACTAGAAATAAATATATATAACAGCAACATAGGAGCACCTAATACATAAAACAAATATTTACAAACATAAAGGGAGAAATTGACAGTAGTACAAAAATAGTAAGATACTTTAACACCCCACTATGTTAGTGGACAGATCAACTAGACAGAAAATCAATAAGCAAACACTGGCCTTAAATAACACATTAGATCAATTGGAATTTATATATATAAATGCTCTGTGTATATACATACAGAACATTTCTTCTAAAATAACAGAATACACATTCCTTTCAAGTGCACATGGAACATTCCCCAGAATACATCACATGCTAGACCATATAACAAACCCAATAAATGTAAGAAGATTGCAATCATATCAAGCATTTTTTTCCATCCACAGCAGTTTGAGACTAGAAATCAACTACAAGACAAAAACTGAAGAAAAACACAAACATGGGGACTCTAAACAGCATGATACTGTATACAACCAATGGGTCATAGAAAAAAAAAAAAAACAAAAAATAAATCCCAAATTACCTTGAGACAAAGAAGATGGAAACACAGCAATCTGAAATCTATGGGGCACTGCAAAAGCCACTGTAAGAGGGAATTTTATAGGCATAGAAGCATACCTCAGGAAACAAGAAGAATCTCAGATAAACAACCTAACCTTACAACAAAAGGAAGCAGAAAAAAAGAACAAATGAAACCTAAAATTAGTAGAAGGGAAAAGAAAGAGCAGATAGATAGATAAATAAATAAATAAAATTTTAAAATAGAGACTAAAAATGCAATTAAATAGATCAAATAAACTAAAAGCTGGTGTTTTGAAAATATAAGTAAAATTAATAAACCTTTAACCAGACTCATAAAAAAAGAGACAGAGAGGGGGCCCAAATATACAAAATCAGAAATGAAGGAGAAGTTACACTGACACCACAGAAATACAAACGGTCTTAAGAGGTTATCACGAACAGTTATATACCAATAAAATGGACAACCTAGAAGAAATGGATGAATCCCTAGAAATGTACAATCTCTCAAGACTGAATCAGGAAGAAATAGATTATATGAACAGACAAATTACCAGCAATGAAATTGAATCAGTAATCAAAAAATTCCCAACAAATGAAAGTCCAGGACCAGACAGCTTCACAGATGAATTCTACCAAACATTTAAAGATGAGTTAATATCTAACCTTCTCTAACTATTCCAAAAAATTGAAAAGGAAGGAATGCTTCCAAACTCATTGTACAAGGCCAGCATCTTCCTGATACAAAAACCAGACAAAGATAGCACAAAAAAAGAAAATTACAGGCCAATATCAGTGATGAACAGAGATGCAAAATCCTTAGCAAAATATTAGCAAACCAAATTCAACAATACAATAAAAGAATCATACTCCATGATCAGGTGGGATTTATCCCAGGGATGTATGGATGGTTCATTATCTGCAAATCAGTCACATTAACAACACCACATTAACAGATTGAAGAATAAAAATCATATGATGATCTCAATAGATGCAGAATAAACTTTTGACAAAATTCAACATCATTTATGAAAAAATTCTCAACAGAGTGGAAATAGACGGAACATACCTCAACATAATGAAGGCTGTATAAGACAAACTCACAGCCAACATCATATTCAATGCTAAAGAGCTGAAAGAATTTCCTATAAGACCAGGAACAAGAAAAGAATACCCACTCTTGACACTTTTATTCAACGTAGAATTGGCCATCCTAGCCACAGCAGTCAGACAAGAAAAATAAATAAGAGGAATCCAAATTGGAATGGAAGAGGTAAAACTGTCACTGTTTGAAGATAACATTATACTGTATATAGAAAAACCTAACAATGCTAAAAATAATAAATGAATTCAGTACTGATAATGTTATTAGAACTAATAAATGAATTCATTAAAGTTGTAGGATACACAGTTAATATACAGAAATCTGTTGTGTTTCTGTACAGTAATAGTGAACTATATGCAAATAACAAACAAAAGAGAAGTTAAGAAAAAGAGTCCCATTTATAATTGCATCAAAAAGAATAAAATACCTAGGAACAAATCTTACCAAAGAGGTACAAAACTTTACTCTGAAAACTATGAGACATTAATGAAATAAATTGAAGACAACACAAACAAATGGAAACATATGCTGTGCTCATGAGTTGGAAGAATTAATATTGTTAAAATTAATATTGTTAAAATTAATATTGTTAAAATACTACACAGGGCAATCTACAGATTCAATGAAATCTCCATCAAAATACCAATGACATTTTCCACAGAATTAGAACAAATAATTCTAAAATTTGTGTGGAAATGCAAAAGACCTCAAATAACCAAAGCAATCTTGAGAAACAACAAAGCTGGAGGTGTCACGCTTCCTGATTTCAAACTATACTACACAGCTACAGTAATCAAAACAGTATGGTACTGGCACAAAAAAGACATATAAATCAATGGAACAGAATAGAGAGCCCAGAAATAAACCTACACTTACATGGTCAATTAGGCAATGACAAAAAGGCAAGAATATATGATGGAGAAAAGACAGCCTCTTCAATAAATTGTGTTGAGAAAACAGGACAGCCACATGCAAAAGAATCCAGCTGGACTACTTTCTCACAGCATATACAAAAATGAACTCAAAATGGATAAAAGACTTGAATGTAAGACCTGAAACTATAAAACTACTAGAAGGAAACATAAGCAGTACACACTTTGACATAGGTCTTAGCAATGTTTTTTTGGATACGTGTTTTCAGGCAAGGTCAACAAAAGCCAAAATAAATAAATGGGGCTACTTCAGACTAAAAAGCTTTTGCACAGAAAAGGAAACTATCAAGAAGACGAAAAGACCACTTACTGAATAGGAGAAGATATTTATAAACAATATATCTGAAAATGTGTTAATATCCAAAATACATAAAGAACTCATAGAACTCAATATCAAAAAACCAAGCAATGCAAAAATGGGCAGAGGACCTGAATAGACATTTTTCTAAAGAAGACACACAGATGGCCAAAAAGTACATGAAAAGATGCTCAGCATCACTAATCATCAGGGAAATGCAAATCTAAACCACCGTGAGATACCACCTCACATCTGTCAGAGTGGCTATCATCAAAAAGACAACAAAGAACAAGTGTTGGTAAGGATGTGCAGAAAAGTGAACCCTCATGCCCTGCTGTTGGGATTTTAAACTGGTGCAGCCACTATAGAAAACAACACGAAAGTTCCTTTAAAAATTAAAAATAGGCCGACCATACAATCCAGTAATTCCATTTCGGGGTGTTTACCCGAAGAAAACGAAACACTAATTTGAAAAGATATATTCAAATTAATGTTCATTGTAGCATTACTTACAATAGCCAATATATGTGAGCAACCTCAGCGTCCATTGATAGATAAATGGATAAAGAAGTTTGGTATACACATGCGCGCGCACACACACACACACACACACACACACACACACACACAATGGAATACCACTCAGCCATTAAAAAAATGAAATCTCGCCATTTGTCAAAACATGGATATATCTAGAGCGAATATGCTGAGTGAAATGTCAGACAGAGAAAGACAAATACTGTATGATGTCACTTACATGGAATCTAAATAACCAAAACAAACAAAACAAAACAAAAACAGAGTTATAGATGCAGAAAACAAATGCATAGTTGCCAGAGCAGAGGTGTGTGCATGTGTGAGTGTGTGTGAAGGGGATTAAGAGCTACAAATCTCCAGTTATAAAATAAATAAGCCATGGGGATGTAATATACAGCACAAGGAATATGTTAATAATATTGTAATAACTTTGTATGAGGCAGATGGTTATTAGACTTCTCGTGATCATTCCATAATGTACACAAATGTAAAATCACTGTATTGGAAACTAACATTATATTGTACATCAGTTATATTTCAATTAAAAACAAGTGTCCAGGGAGGTAATATCTATAAATATTATCTTTATAACAACATCAACACCCCCTCATCATTACCAGCACCACCTCTGTTCTCCTCTTGCTACTACGGCCATGTAACTTACGTTTTCTATTTAAACCAGCTTTTACCGATCCCATTCCATTTTAGCCAAAAATGAAACTCTCATATGAATTAACCTCTGTTAGGATTATTCACCAATTATTTAAAAATGTCCTAAAAGTCTAATTTCAAGTTGGGACTCCTTTTACAATATTTTATATATATATATATATATATATATACACACATACAGTGCTATATAGTAAATCTTTGTTGTTTATCTATTTTATATGTAGTGGTGTGTACCTGTTAATCCCTGCCTCCTATTTTATTCCTCCCCTCTTTCCTCTTTGGTAACCACAAGTTTGTTTTCTATGTCATGAGTCTGTTTCTCTTTCTACAATATCATGTTAAATTTAGTTGTCGATGCACTCATTTTTCCTTTAGACTGTGACATTTCAGTGGCAGAAATTTTGTCAATTTTTCCTTCTCAGTTCTCAGCTGATACTTAAGAAAGTATGTTATATAAATGGACAAGTCATCAACAACAGTTTATGTGAAAAATCTTGAAAATACAAGATAGAAGATATAGTCTCTGCCTTCAAAGATTTTTCAATGTAGTGGAGGGAAAGCAACATTTATTCACAGAAAGGCAAAATAATTGGTTGTGCACCAATGAGCAGGACTTTTCTCCTAGATCTGCAGGATTCAGGAGGGGATGAGGGACTCACCATGCAGGACAATTTGAGAATCAACTGCAACAAGAAATAAGAAATTTGAGGCAAGGAGAATAAAGGAACACAAGTGGGCTTGGGTATATCATTTTCAGGGAATAGCAGTGAGTGGAGTAGTTTGTCTAAAATGAAATCTCTAGGGCTTCCCTGGTGGCGCAGTGGTTGAGAGTCCACCTGCCAATGCGGGGGTTGCGGGTTCGTGCCCTGGTCCGGGAGGATCCCACATGCCGCGGAGCGGCTGGGCCCGTGAGCCATGGCTGAGCCTGCGCGTCTGGAGCCTGTACTCCGCAGCGGGAGAGGCCACAGCAGTGAGAGGCCCGCATACCACAAAAAAATAAAAAAATGAAATAAAATAAAATAAAATGAAACCTGAATTAGCATGTGGAGAGAAGAGAATTAAGGTGGCTGTTAGGGTGATGCTTATAAGCTGTTAATTATTGTCTTAATTAAAATCTTCATTTTCCTCTTCAGAACATTAACTGATCATAATGGAGTGATGTTATGAGGTTAAACAGTGAAATCTAGTATTTAATTAGAGGTGAAAATAAACTATTATAGAGTATTCAAAAAAAAAAAAAAAAACCCTGTATGTGCCTGCTATCTTTACCTCCAAAATAGCCTGGAAACTCCCTTTCCAAATGACAGCGCAAAACCCAGTTTTTCTACAGTATCAGTTTAGTTCTATGTCTGTGTTTTAAGGAGGATACTGAGAAGGTTTCAAAGGAAAGCACTAGGCCAACTAATAAGCAAACTGAAAAATTTTAAATTGTGTCCCTGCCCCTCCCATCCACTGCAAAAACCTCTTGTATCTGTTCTTACAAAGGACTCTTCATCACAGCTAAACAACAGTTCAGCACCTTGGTGACATACATGCTTTCTTCATTCTTCTCTCTTTATATATCAGTGTACATCTTAGAAGCTTTGTTCTTGGCAGTAACTACATGATGTTCCCCAAATCTGGTGGAATTGGTAAAATAAAAATCTAATATCTCTACCAAGAGAGTATCAGTGACTGAATCTTATTTTTCAACTTTAAGTCATTATTACGGTCCCGAGTAAAGCCAAGCCAAAACATACAGACAGAGAAGAAACCCTGTGGGGTTCTAAGAAAAGAGATGAACCTGGTCCCAAGTGTCATCTGATTTTGCTCTCTACTGAGAATGAAACCAATGGAAATAGGATTTAAAATGAAATAAAAATCAGCACTGGACTCACCCAGCTGGATATTAGGCAAATACTTATTGTGTGTAATGTTCACTTTCCCCAAGAGTAAGGGGACAATTGTAATGCTTAGGTGTTGAACTTCTCTAAATCAAACTTAATCCCATTTATGCTTTCTACATTCCCAAATAACATAGTAATAAATCTTTTTTTTTTTTTCCAAACCAAGGCATTCTGCTTGCAGAGATAGAGCACTCAGCTACTTCTTAAAGGCTCTAGTGAAGTAACATTATGGAAAAAACAGCCTTTGAAATCAACGGGTTCTCTCCCTTACTATCTGTGTGACTTTGGGCAAGTTCCTTAGCTTCTCTGAGCTTCATTTTCCCCAGTTATGAGTTAGGGACAATAATGCCCACTTTTCAGAAATGTAACAAAGTTTAGAGATAATTTATGCAAAATAATTAGCAGATTGCTAGGCACATAGTAATTACTCACTGAATGTTACCCATTGTTAGTAGTGAAACCATAGTAATATGTCATACAGAAGAGCACTGGACAGTTTTGCTGTTGAGTTAATGAAGTATATTGTGCTCGATTACATGCCAATCCTATTTAATAAAATTAAAATTTCCAAAGAATTAGTGAAGTTGGATTATTTGGGAAAAATAAAAGGAGACAGCCTGGGATTGGTAATTGATTTCAAAAAGTTTAAAGAATCTCAGAGAATTGTGCTGCCATTGCTTCCTTTTTCAATATAAAGATTTTAATAATTTAGTGGAAAAGAAAGTTCTACTATCACTAGAAGGAATATAGAAACAATAAGTCATTTCTGGCTGAAGTGAGTCTTGCTTACATTTTCTGTTAATTTCCTCATTGTTTTCCTTCTCTGTTTGCAATGTGAGATACTCATGCTCCTTACGTTTTAAAGAATTTTAATCCTGTGTTTTTTTTGTTTGTTTGTTTTGTTTTTTTTGTGTGGTACACGGGCCTCTCACTGTCGTGGCCTCTCCCTTAGCGGAGCACAGGGTCCAGATGCACAGGCCCAGCGGCCATGGCTTACGGGCCCAGCCGCTCCACGGCATGTGGGGTCCTTCCGGACTGGGGCATGAACCTGTGTCCCCTGCATCGGCAGGCGGACTCTCAACCACTCTGCCACCAGGGAAGCCCCATCCTGTGTTTAACACAAAGAAGTTTGAACCATGCAGAGGTGGAATTTAATTTGTATAAAATCCTCTTAATAACATGATCTAATTAAGATACCCATTAAATTCATGTAGTGCTAATTTAATTTGGAGGCAAATATAATTGAGCACTATTGGATTTCTTTTAACATAAAATTAATGCAGTGGACATAAAATGGATGTGTTAATTGGATATTGTTATCAGAAATGTTACATGAATAAAAATCATGACTGCTATATCTTGATGGAAATAATTGTTTTACAGAATGAGACATACTGAGCTTACTAGGTTTACTGGCATAATTACATGAAGCTGTATGAGGAAAACTGTCAGTGACTGCTTTTCTGAAGACAAAGCTCATTAAATAGTTTTTTTTTTTTTCTGACATTAGTAAATGCCTTGATCCCTGCCTTAGAGAATTTGTTATATTGCTGAACTTTATAATGGTATTGATTGATTGAGCACATCAACTTATACTAAGGCAGCAAATTTCAAACTTTTTGGTCTAAAGAGTCTTTTATACTCTTAAAAATTATCCAGGACTTCAAATAGCTTTCACTGATGTGGGTTTATATCCATTGCATTTATCATATGAAGAATTGAAATTGAAGAAAACCTCATTCATTAATTCATTTAAAATAAGAACAATAAACCATTATATATTAATAAAACATATTTCTCCAAAAAATTCTGAAAAAAAGAGGTATTATTTTACATTTTTGCAAACCTCTTCAAAGTCTGGCTTCATAGAAGACATCCAGTTTCTATAATCTTTTTCTGCATTAAACGTGTTGTGATAGGTTGTCTTGGTTGAAATATATGAAGAAAATGTGGCCTCACTTAGATATGTACTTGGAAAGTGAGGAGGATTTTAGTAACCTATTCAGATAATTTGTGGATATACTTTTTTGATGCAATACCTAAACTCTACAAGTGGTGCTCTTTTTTTTTTTTTCCCGGTACGCGGGCCTTTCACTGCTGTGGCCTCTCCCACTGCGGAGCACAGGTTCTGGTCGCGCAGGCTCAGCGGCCATGGCTCACGGGCCCAGCCGCTCCGCGGCATGTGGGATCCTCCCGGACTGGGGCACGAACCCGTATCCCCTGCATCGGCAGGCGGACTCTCAACCACTGTGCCACCAGGGAAGCCCCAAGTGGTGCTTCTAACAACAACAAAAAAAAAACAGTTGGAGTGTAGTAGCTGAAATCATTTCAAGGAACTTTTCGTACTCTGAACATGATCTTTATTCATGCATGATTTTGTAACATCATGCATTTGGTCTTTTGAAAAATACTGGTTTACTGAGTTATGTGGATCTTCCAAATGTTGACAGATTTCATTATAAAATGTAAGACAATTACATTTGTTAATATCACACTGTTCTCATCAGGAAAGTCTGTAAGTACTGGGAAGCTGCCAATGTCTGGATGGCAAATACATATTTTCCAGAATTTGAATTTTCACTTAAAAGCTGTCAGTTGTTTTCTTTGAAGTGACAGATTCACTAGTTCTGCTAAGTACCCGAGTCTGAACAATTATGTTTTTTGATAATTCTTTTAAGGGAGAATCATGTTAAATGCAAAAAAAGGAGCCAGTTAATCTTGCAACTCAAAAACTTCCACAAGTTCTTTTCCTTGAAATAACCACATATGCTTCAGTATGCAGTAGAATTATTTTCTACAGACTTCACAGAAGACAATAAAAAGATATGTAATCAAAGGTTGTAAATAAAATTAATAATTTTTACAGCTCAACAAAGATATTACTAAATACAATTAGCGGAGTTTTTTCCCCTGCAAGTGAGTGGCTTTGACAATACAATGATTACCAGTACAGTTTAGTGCCATATCTTGACTCATGCTAAGGCACCAGCAGTTCTACCCACGATTGCTTTTACGTAATTAGTACAAATTGCAACACAATGAAAAGGCTAGATAATGTCTTAGAATTATTGTAGAACCAGTTTTGAGCTTGAGAACCAGCAGAAAGTGTCTCAGACATCACCAGGGGTCTGTGGACCATGCTTTAAGAACACCATAGTGTGCCCAGATGCCCTTGAATCAGGGCAGAGATAACCTTTACAAAGAAAGGTGGGCCCACTTCTGTGATGCCCTCCCCACGGTGAGATCTCTGGGCATCTAGGAATGTCAGTGTCAGGCCCTTTTCCTGCTCTCCACTCTAACCTCCACACATCAAATGCCACCAAATAAATGAATAAATACAACAGAGAACATCCAAATAAAATATTTTTGCCAGGTTATTTAGGGGAGTGTGGGTAAACTGCAATAGATTGCAATATTTCTTTAAAAGTTAGAACAAGTGAATGCTCTTGTGAGTAGATATTCAGATGAAGCCAAATTGAGTGATTGAGTGTATTAGTCTCAGCTCTCTGGAAGTGGTGGACCCTGGGCTGTATATTGGGCTGGCGAAAATGTTCGTTCGGGTTTTTCGACCTGTCTTACCAAAAACCCGAACAAACTTTTTGGCCAATGCAATACTTTAAAATTTAACACAGGTGTCATAAATGCATAGGCCCATCAACTCTATTTTGAAGAGCTGTCTTGAGAAAAGGACATTACTATTGACAAATTATTTCCAGGTACACAGGCCAGAACAGTACAGTTGGAGGTTGGTGTGAAAATGTATGAAATGGTCCTGCTGTCTTCCTAAGGACTCATTCATTCATGGCAGCAACAAAGTATTCTGCATCCATTAAAACCTGTACCTTAGCCTTCCATTCTCATTTTCAAAATACTGTTAAACTGTATATTACCTAGAAATAAATTAGAAAACCAGATTACTTTCCACATTCCTTGAGAATTGTGGGATTAATATGAGCTTTAGAAGAAGACCAAAAACTTTCTTAGCCCTAAATATACACAATGTACCTCCATTGTTGGCTTTTGATATAAGATTTGGGTGAACAGCAGTCCAAGAAGAGAACTTCACTTCAAAAATTTGGAGCATGAGGAACTGAGGGGTGAATAAAATAATTTAGGAAGCTCAAGTCATACAGCGGCAGAACTTTTGCTTTTGCCATATACTTGGAAATAATGACTGGAGATAAATATGTGGGAAGAACCATTAGCAGATTAATGTACATATTGTACTTTGCTTAAGTCCTTGATTTTTATTATTCATTGTTTAAAGAATGTTGTTTTTATAAAAGGTGTTTAATCCCACTAGGATGAGGTACTCAATAAATATTAATGAATAAATGCCTTATGAAGGAAAAAAAATTTTTTAAATAAAGAATGCTGTTTTTCTTCTACTAGTTTGGAAAAGATGTTTGCCAAGGAGTGAAATTTTAATACTTTTGTATGTCAAGATCCTTAAACAAGCAAGAAGTTTCTTATTTAAAATATTTAGCCTTGTAATAAAAAGCATTCAAATGCATAATATTGATAATCATGATTTTCATGCTTTTTGTCACATAGGTGATAAGTACTGGGTGAAAGAAAAATTTGTTTTTTGGTTTGTTTTTAAATTAATTTTTGGCTGTGTTGGGTCTTATTGCTGTGTGCGGGTTTTCTCTAGTTGTGGTGCACGGGCTTCTCGTTGAGGTGGCTTCTCTCGTTGCCGAGCACGGGCTCTAGGTGCGCAGGCTTCAGTAGTTGTGGCACATGGGCTCAGTAGTTGTGGCTGGTGGGCTCTAGAGTTCAGGCTCAGTAGTTGTGGCGTACGGGCTTAGTTGCTCCGCGGCATGTGGGATCTTCCTGAACCAGGGCTCGAACCCGGGTACCCTGAATTGGCAGGCGGATTCTTAACCACTGAGCCACCAGTGAAGCCCGAAAGAAAATTTTTATTTAGGGCAAACTTCTTATAACAGTAAAGGCATTGAGGAGATCACCTGATCTTCTCAGGTGATCTTACTACTATCTTCCAATCAGTACAGGAGTTGGTTAAGCATAATGCAGAACAGGCTGCCAAAGGAAAGATTGGTGCTTAACAGCCTATAGAAACTGCATTTAAGATTTTATTTCATAAAACAAATAAGTAATTGGTTAATTAGCAAAGAATAGTTCAGGTCTGAGGCCTTTATTCTGTCTTGGGCTTTTCTAAAGATATTGGATTTTTTTTCTTTTTGCAAGTTATTGCTCTATCCTTGTTTTCTTACTCGCAAAATAATTTTAAATTCGAAATATTTCTCCTTGAGGAAAAATGAGATTCCAAATGGATTTCTACTGAAATCAGTTAACATCTGGAATAAAAACATTACTGAAGGTACTGTGATTTAGTCTTCTGAACTTTTTTGGACAATCCTGTTCTCCACTGTTTCTAAATGAATTACAGAAAGAATGAGAATGACAGAGGGAAATGGGACAATACTGTGTAGCATTGGATTGTATAGAATGGGACGTGGATTCTGCTGCTATTTCTGTCAGTAGCACATTGTGACCCTATGTGGATTTTAGAAAAATAAGAGACAAATGATTCCTTCATTCAAGATTCTCTAAGGACATAAGGAGGAGTGGAAACAATGTCTGACAGTGGTTCAGGCGGTTGACAGGCTTACTTCCTGAAGCGTGCAACGGTGGGCCTTGGAAAGCTGGGTAGAGTCTGAAGCTGGTCAGAGATCACACCTTACTTGGTACTCACTGATGTAACCTTAGAATCATGTATTCCCTTATTCTAAGAGCTTATCTTCCTTCCCCATTTTATTCGATGCCAAGCTGATCTGATTTTTTAACCTCTAATTAACTACTTCCTATAATTCAGAAATAACTTACATCAGCTCTAGTGCATGCAGAAGTATCTCATAATGTATTTGAATAGAACTAAAGAGGACACATCTCACCATGTCTTAATTCAGCAGCCTAGCCTCATCTACAGCCCTAGTGGCCATATGATTGTGACTGTCATTCCCAGGTCCCTTTTATCTCTATCCTCCCTGTCCCTTCACCTTCAGGGTGACCTCTTTCTCCGCTACATCATGGACATATATGGTAGCCCCAGCCTTGAAGATGTTTCCACCAGTCAACCACATAGAGAATAAGGAAAAGAGCTTAGCTTTTTGAATCCCTTGGTTCCATGGCTCTTTTCATCACCTTAACTTCCTTCCTGGTATGCCACAGGGAAGGGGGAGGCAGAAGACAAAGTATCAAGTCAACTTGGTCTTGGAATGATGGAGAAGGAGGTGCCACTTTGTCCTAATAATACCCCAGAGGAGCCAAGCATGATTGGATCCTCAACTGGCAAGGATCTGTTTGGCACTTTCCACAGCTCTATCAGGGTTTCTTTCATTCTCTGACTTTAACTTTCTGTCCGTCTCGAGGAAGAGAAAGCCAGAAGAGATTAAACATGTCATAAGCACCCACTACTTTTCACATGTCAGCTCATTTAATCCTCACAACAGTCCTAGAAGATAATTGCTACTATCCCTATTTAATAATAACAGAATGGTGGCTCAGAGAAGGTAAGTCATTTTCCCAAGATTTAACTCCTAGTAAGTCTGTCTAAATCCAAGCTGTGTTTTCATTCTTCTTTACAAATCATGCTGTTTTCCAGCTACTACATTCCCTTCATTTCTCAATCACTTTTCAACTCAGACCTTTCTTTTGTTCCCTGATAGGCCACTTTGTTCTTGGCACTGCTTTTCATATTCATGACCAGCAGTGTCTTCCCACCTGTGTGAGGCAATGAAGAGCTTTCTCTTATGGGATTTCCCAGGAGAGAAGTCATGAATGGCCCTGAGTACAGAGGTCACCTCCAAAGGATCCACACTTAGGTTAATAGCAGATGAAATGATCTGGTAGAAGCTGCCGACGTGGGTGCCACTTAAAAGTGTTTTAAAAAATATTATCCTAAATTTTAAAATGATCTCAAGGTCTTGCTTTTTTAATGTGAAGTCAATGCTTTAGCTGTTTGATAAGGCTTTCTGGCCACAACAAAAGTCTATTTTAAACTGATCAGTGTTCTCTAACGAGGAACTTTATGAAGTTCCAATAAAAGCCCACAATTCAAGACAGAATAATTCAGTGAAATTAACCACGTAAATGCTCGATGAAGCAAATGATTTTAAAAAGGAATGGATAAAAAAATAAAGATTAAATTGTATAAAATTATATTTTGTCTTTTTTGATACCACTTCTAGGTCATAATTAATTTGTAGTGGCTCAAAAGTACAAAACTGACTTTATCACTCACCAGGTATGGAAAATAACGTAGACATGTTTGCTTAGTTTTAGAGTGACTAAGCAGATCCCTTTTTTTCACTTAAAAAAAACCTTAATGCACTGTTTTTTTTAAAATTTGTTCTATTAATGATAACTAAATGTAGTTACTCTTCTGATTTGGGCTAATTTTAATCCTTTGCTTGCTGATAACCCCAGACGTAGGCCTGTAGCCAGAACAGAAATATTTTTGTAGTTGAAGAGTCCAGCTATCTTATCCAATGAGGGCAATATTTGAGTGTATAACAAATAATCATATCTATAAAATGAGGCTTAAAAAACGCTCTCAGAGATGTCTTTAGTTTATTGAGTTCCTTAACCTGCAAGACCTCTTTTCTACCATTAAGCAGTTGTGAGAGTAAGCTAGTATAGGTAGTACCACACCATTTCATAAGAGAGGAAACTCAAGATCAAAGAAGTTAAGTGACTGTCTTAATTCCTCGACTAAAGATTTTGAAGGAACTGAAATTCAAATCCAGATGGGTTGACTTCAAAGCCCAAGTGTTCTCATCGAGACTGCAATGCTTCCCATGAGTTGAATTAAACAAGACCAAATTAAGCCGAGAACTAAGTAGGATTATATTTTCAAACATGTCTTTTTTACATCATTAAGCAGCTACCAAGTACCAACACTGCTACCAGCAGGCACGGTGCAGACAGGTGAATAAGATACTGCATGTGCCCTCGGGCTGTAGGCATGTCAGCAGCTATGGAAAGCACAGTCAAACAAATGGCTGTCATGAGAGCAGCAGGAAAAAATCACCAGGAGAGCGCAGTGAAGAAGTGAAAACCTTACCTTCAGGAATTCCACCTAGCCTAGGAAAAAACATTCCCTCACTTCCAGTGTGTTTCCTAATCCAACAGGTGCTTAACACAGATTGAAACCATCACTGCTTTGTTGTAGATACCAGCATTTGTGTGTGTGAAGCTGGAAACAGAACCCAGATCTCCTGAGTCCAAGCAGGTATTTTGCTTGGATCACCTGTGGAAATAATCACAATGGGCTAATCATGTTTTCATATTGCTCTTTATTTCTATCTCACTTCCAGTGCTGTCAGTAGGCCCATTGGTCACTGGTAGCCTCACGTGGGACTTTATACTTTTTCCTGCAAAAGCAATGAGTCTGTGAAGACAGAAGCTGTAGTATGAACCCCAATACTTCTAGTCTAACTATAATAAATTCTTATTTCAAAACATCGAGCTGCTTCTAGGACACGTAAAACTCATGGAAGGAGAGACCCACTCTTTCTTCAGTGTGCTACCATAGGGTACCAATCATGCTGCTATTCTAACAGTCCTCGCTTCCTACTCAGCTTCCTGGAGGAGCTTTCAAACTCCTTGATGGTAGCCAAGAGTGAGGGTGCTGCGGAAGGCAAGCAGACACAGTCCCCGATTGCCAAAATCTGTTATCCTCTCTCCTGGAAACAATGTCACCTGACAGAACAAATTGGGCGATGTAGATGCACACTTAGTTTATTCATCCTGGTACTATCTCTGACAGTGTTAAGACAGGGCAGGCTGCTACCGTTCCTAAGACTCTCTCAAGCATGCAGGATGCTGATAAGATTTTTAATTTACGACCCAAGGTTTAGCCCATGTGCATTTATACTTTATTTTCTGCTTAAGCCTTCCAAAGCTCCATCACAAGCCTTCCTGTAGGTGACGTTCACCAGACAATACATCATTCCTTCTCCCACTATTATTTCTTTCATTTGCCTGTGACTTTTGTCAGATAACAGTATTATTTTGAGGAGGGGGCGGTCACTGTAGTCAGGGCAACCAGTAGTGGTGTCTTTTTGCTGCTCAGCAGTAAGCAGATCCTCTGTTCTTGGCTCAGTTGACTCTGGGTTCTGGTTTGTTTTTTTTTTCCTCTCTTTTGAAAGATCCATACTCTTTGCCCTTCTTTTCACCATCTTGCTTATATCTTACTAACCAAAGCCACTTCTTCTAAACTCATTTAGTATATTCTGTATTGACTTACATTATATACAGAATTTTCCCCAATGTATATATATATATATGTATATAACTGGTGATTTGCCAACAGTTGTATGTGTCTTTCCAAATATCCTATTTCCCTGTAAAAGGGCTCCTCTTCTCCTAATTGTTATACCTCATAACTTGGGATCTCAAGTCCCTTGAAGTAGAGCTGGTGACTAATTTGTTGCCCATAGGTCTAAGTCAGGGCATCAGTTTTTCCTAGAACATGTCAAAGTCTCTGGGTACAGGGCACTGAAATCAGTATTTCCTAAAAGCTGTGCAGGTGATATTAATGAGAAGCCAGGTTCACGCTTTCAGCCTTCTGGAAAGGCCTGTAGATTTGGCTGTAAGAATGCTGGCGCTCGAAAAATTGTCTGTCTTCATTTATTCAGTCAATATTTATTGGCAACAATTATTTGATAAGCAATTTAAATTAGATGCCCTGCCTAATGTGCAGAGACAATGGTAGCTCTGAAGGTCGTGGACACGCTACTGGTTTTATCGTTTCAGATCTTCCTGATTGAGTAGCTGGAAAACAGCGCAACTGTTTTAGTTGCTCTTTTCCTGATATCTCTAATTATAGGCATGCAAAATTCAAAGCTCCCTTCCCATCTTCTGTTTTCTCTTTGTGAAACCCAGTCATTACAAATGCAAATTAAGGCCCTAACATATGCTGAAAAAACTCTGTGGGTAAAGTAGTAAAACTGATAGACCCTACCTTGCCAAATTAGGACATTTAGCAAATATCCTAAGTGTGATAAGTGATGTGAAGGAGTTCAGGACACTCAGTCCATCTAACAGGTGGACTAAACTGGTTTTGAACGTGCCAGCGTACATTCTCCTTTGAAGTGAACTATTCCAGTGAACTCTTGGTTAAAAACCGTCTTAAAAATCCCAAGCCTGTTTATTGGTCCCTCTATGGTATACTAGTATTTGCTATCCATCTATTATTTTCACAGCTAAATTAAATGTCCCGAGTTAGGCCCTAAGAACACATATTGGCCTAATCCACAGACCAAGACAGCTGAAGAGATTTGAGGTGACAGGATATGGATTTTTGAGGACTTTTTCATGGAAATCTATTCTATTTCTTGGGCTTTTCCTTCATCAGTGGTTCTCGCACCGGTTATAGCATGAGAACTGAAAGCACATCACACCTCCCTTACAGGATGAACAGCATAATTCTGGCTCTTTTTCTCTCTATAGAAGCCAATTAGGATGTTTCCAGGTTGATTTTGAGGTTGTCTTTGACATCTTGGGTACACTGTTATAAGATTTTGTGTATGAGTTCCATGTCCTCACTGGTCTATGGCATTAGGAACTGAAGGCTCTGCCCTGCAGGTGTTCCTGGCCGAGCCTGGGCACCCCTTCCTGTTTACACACTGGTCTTCACACTAGACTAAAGTTCACCAGGGCAGAACTGTTAATATGGAAATTCTTTCCTTTCCAGAGCCCTATCCCCAGTTTTTATGGCATCTGTGGAACAAATCAAAGTATCTTCCTTTTTTTAAAAAAATTAATTTTTAGGGCTTCCCTGGTGGCACAGTGGTTGAGAGTTCGCCTGCTGATGCAGGGGACACAGGTTCGTGCCCCGGTCCGGGAAGATCCCACGTGCCGCGGAGCGGCTGGGCCCGTGAGCCATGGCCGCTGAGCCTGCGCGTCCGGAGCCTGTGCTCCGCAATGGGAGAGGCCACATCAGTGAGAGGCCCCTGTACCGCAAAAAAAAAAAAAAAAAAATTTATTGGAGTATAGTTGCTTTACAATGTTGTGTTAGTTTCTACTGTACAGCAAAAGGAATCAGCTATACGCGTGTATATATATATATATATATATATATCCCCTCTTTTTTGGATTTCCTTCCCATTTAGGTCACCACAGAGCATTGAATAGAGTTCCCTGTGCTAATACAGTAGGTTCTCATTATCAAAGTATCTTAATTCCAAAGCCAAGCCTTCTCAGAAAAGTTGAAGAAGGAATTAAAGGAAGATGAAAAGCTCTGGTTTTGCACCCATTCAGAGCCATGTGTGGGCAGTGGAGTGTCCAGGTGGCCCTTAGTGGCACTGGACCCTCCGATCATACCAGGTGTGTATCACATCCTCCCTTCCTTTTACATTAGGATGAGATCAATTGAATGGAGAAAACATTTAACTAAAATGAGAATCTAGAACAGAAAAACAGGTCAAAATGGCAGGAGTATAAAAATGAGGAGAGACATTTCACCTGCTTTAACCTCAGTGATGAGGTGCCTAAAGGCAAATGGTACAGGTTTGAGTCTTGGGGCATTTTTGTTGCTGCTTTCTCTCCTCTGTCTTGGCTAACCATCTCCCTGCATTTGTAATTCAGAAGAGCTCTCCCCAAACAAATTAATCTGAAGGGTTCTGCCCTAGACATGGCTCTATCTCCATATTATCTGTCCCTCAGTTCCCTTCCAAAAGAGGTAAATGAACAAGAGGAGATGGCACTAAAAACTCTTCATTTCCAGTTAAGCCTCGTATATGTTATTTCCCAGCATGCTTCAGGATTCTGTGTCTGAATCTCTGAATGAAGCTATTTAGGACCCCAAGGGAGTTTTCCTTTATTATATGAAATTGAACTCTGACTCCCTGAAGACTTATGGCCCCCAGGCGTGTGTGTGTGGGGGGGTTATTGTTGTTTTCCACTGGAAGAAAAATTTGAAAACATAATAGAATGTTAGTGGTTGGAGGGACTGTAGAGAGTTTTATTCCAGTGTTTATTATATTCATTTTGACAGAGAGCCCTTACCTAAAATTAGATATTAAAAAAAAAGATATATTAAATACATAAAATGATGCCTTCCCAGCAGGTTGAAGGGAAAGGTGAGGGCTAGGTTCTTGGTCTTTCTGTTCAACCCATTCCCCTACCCTCTATCAAGTTACCCTTAAAGCTTGTCCTTGGAATTGTGCCACTTCCCAGAAAGATATTTTAAACACCATAGACCTAGTGACTGTCTCCTCATTTTCTCAAATAAAAAACAGATTCAAAGTACAGGAGGGCCTTACCTAAGGCCTCACAGCCAGTTAGTTGCAATTCACATACTGGATTCCAAGCGCAGTTCACTTGGGTTGGCATGACATCATCTTTCAATCAGCTGTGGTCATTGCCTCACAATATATTGAATAGCATTTGGAGGAAAGCAAGCTGAACATATTTCCAAATCAGCAAGGGTGGCTGTGAATAAGAAGAAAGTTCATGGGAAGCTTATGGGATGGCTCGAGGTGTCCATCTCTATATATTCCCCTTGCTATCACTTTCTCTGTCTCGGGGGCCCATTTCCCACTGACAGTCCCTCAGGGTGAGCAGAAATTGAATGTGTTTAATTTAGTTTTTCTTCAGGTTCCTTGACTTGCAATCAACACATCTTTGTACATTTACCTCTCCAGCTGTTCTCTGTGCAAAGCTGAACTAACCATGACTGTTGAAAATGCCAGAGCCATTTAGTGTCAAGGTATTTCCTCAACAGCTTCAGTATTCTTGAAGTGACTAATTTAATTGGAGTTGTAAGGCATCAGTTAGCAATGATATCCTTTGGCTATGTTCTTAGCAGGTTATACACCTATAATGAAATTAATGAACAAGAAAATAGAAGTATGTTTGGAAAGCAAATCCACTGAATTTCTGTGCAGCAGATAAAAATGTGGTATCCTCAGTAATGCCTTAACTTTGCTTTTACCCTCAGAGACCCATGAGTCTGGTAGATTAATAGGGCAGAGGAAATTCCCATTAAATCCTAGATTCACACAATATTGCTCTAACTGGGGACCCAATTTCTTAGTCATTTGCCTTGGAAAACTGGGATTATAATTATGTTGCTAAGGTATTTACTGTGATTATTTTTTTTGTCTCCTAGTCGTATTCCTGCTGTTTTCTTAGGTCCTTTCTGCTATCTCCTTTTTCCTTGAGCTGGGGGTAGTCTGCCATGGTATTTCTGTATGTCTTTTGACTCTTTCTAAGAATGTTTATATAGCATACATTCTTGGACGACAGAGGTATTCTCCCCCTTCAGGGCAGAGGACAATGTAATAATGATAATGCCTTCTTCAGAGGAAAAGTTGGGCAGGTCTGCTTGCAACCCCCATCATAGACTGTTTTCTAATCTCAGGGCTCCTCAGCTGTAGCACAAACCTACTGTATGTGTAGCATCCCCCAGCCCAGCTCTGCATGACCCCCACTCGCCATCCTCATGGGACTGAGGGACAAAGGCAACTGGTAAGAATGTGAAGCTCATGCTGCTTCCTGTGCTGTCAGTAGTAGAGTCCTTTGTCTCTGATCCAAGAATTTCATATCTTCTTTGAGCATCTATGAAACTAGCAAACTAACTTGTAAATCTCAGATTTGTATGTCTCAGACTCTCCACAGTTAGTGACACTTGGTTTCTTCTTTCTGGAGGCTTGTAGGTATAGATTATTAATAACTGCTGCACAGTCTTCATCTCAGCATCCTTCCCCTGTTTCAGGGGTTCAGCCCATATTTCTGGTATCTTTTCCCGCTGGGTTACCCCTCTAAGTGTGGCTCCCTCTCTGTGTTCACAATGAAATAGAAAATTCCTGTAGGCATATTTCAACTCGTATGTCAATTCTAACTGTTAGATAGTGACAGCCTGGAGCTGATGATAGAAAGATTCAGAAGTTATGTCTAAGCTCATGGTGAAAGGATGCATGATCCTTAGGACTAGAAAGGAGAAGTGGTCTAGATACTTGAAGCCCAAAACTTCTATGTTAGGGCTCTGGCGTGAGGCTACCCAGTGCTAAGTGACATGGAAAATTGGCGAATAGAGCAGTACATTGTACATAACATGAAGTGAGCTATTTTTAATGGTGGCGAAGCCATTGTCCATCCAAATAGATAACTACACTGGCTATTTACAGACAATAAACGTGCTGAGTTCTCTACAATCCTTTCTCTGATTTCTCCGTGGCCAGGCAATTAGGATGCTTCTGACTAGTTTCAAGAGTGGAAAAGAACAACAAGCAAAGACATTAGTGGTTTAAAGCCACTATTAATTTAACAGTCTTATTGATGCACTATTACTTTATGAAGTTTTTAAATGGTGACACTTCTCCCTATTTTTAAACACCAGGAAAACTGGTAAATCTCCTGAACATTTGGCCTTTTTTTAAATGAAAACGTTGTCACTCATTATTAAACTGTTCTTTGCTTTGACTGCTCGGAAGCTCAGGGACATTCTTCTCTATTAACCAGCAATGGTTCTCAAACTTTGCTATAAATTGATAACCAGAAAAGCTTTAAAAATACTGATGTGTGGGTTCTATCCTCACAGATTTTCACTTAATTGGTTATGTGATAGATCCTGGCATTAAAAAAAAAAGATCACTATGTTATGTAATATGTAGCAACACTTTGAAAGGAACTATTCTACAGGATTTTCCATTTTGCACTTTATCTAGAATTCAGTTTTGGACTGGGACATAGTAGGATTCTAACTTTTATTTTATATTTCCAAATAGATAGCCAGTTTTTCTACCATTATTTATGAAATATCTTATTTTTAAGTAGTTTAATTTCTTTACTGATTTTTTTCAAATTTAAAAAATTTTTTATACATTTTTAAAAGGTTACATTCCTTTTACAGTTATTATAAAATATTGGCTGTATTTCCTGTGTTGTACAATACATCTTTGTAGCCTATCTTACACCCAATAGTTTGTACCTGTCACTCCCCCACCCCTATACTGACACCCCCACTGGTAACCACTAGTTCTCTATATCTTGAGCCTGCTTATTTTTTGTTATATTTTCTAGTTTGTTGCATTTTTTAGATTCCACATGTAAGTGATACGATACTATGTTTGTCTTGGTCTGACTTGTTTCATTTACCATAGTACCCTCCAAGTCCATCCATGTTGCTGCAAATGACAAAATTTTGTTCTTTTTTATGGCTGAGTAGTATTCCATTGTGTGTGTGTATGTGTGTGTGTGTGTGTGTGTGTGTGTGTGTGTGTGTACCACATCTTCTTTATCCATTCATCTGTTGATGGACACTTAGGTTGCTTCCATATCTTGGCTACTGTAAATAGTGCTGCTAAGAACATTGGGGTGCATGTATCTTTACAAATTAGTGTTTTTGTGTTTTTTCAGATATATACCCAGGAGTAGAATTGCTGGGTCATATGGTAGTTCTATGTTTATTTTTTTAAGAAACCTCCATACTGTTTTCCACAGCGGCTGCACCAATTTACATTCCCACCAACAAAGTACAAGGGTTCCCTTTTCTTTACATCCTTGCCAACATTTGTTTGTGTTCTTTTTGATGATAGCCATTCTGATAAGCGTGAGATGATATCTCATTGTGATTTTGATTTGCATTTCCCTGATGATCAGTGATGTTGAGCATCTTTCCTTACTGATTTTGAAGTGACATCCTTACAAATATAAATTCTGTGTCTGATTCTGTTTCTGGATTCTCTATGCTATTCCATTGGTCTATTTGACTATTTCTTAACTAATATCACACTATTTAAATTACTGAAGATTAGTAATTTAAATTTAACTATCATTAGTGTTATGAGAGTTAGGGGGACAAGTTCTGCCTCATTGTACTACTTTAAAAAATGTTCTTGGCTATGTTTTACATTTTCTATTTTAGAAAACTTTAAGAATAAACTCATCAAGTTCCACAATGTAGTGTCTTGTGCCATGAAGAGCCAGGCAGCCCCAGATCAGGGAAATATGGCATTTTGATTGGCCAGACCTGAGTTCCATGCGCTAATCTTGAAGTGTCATCTGAGAGCACATATTCTGATATCCAGGAAGAAAATTTTGGTAAAAGAGGTGTAGTGTCAGGACTGTAGGGTAGGGAGAAATTCAAAGGGTAGAAATGGCTATGAAGCATCAAAAAACATCAAAAAAGCATCAGAAAGCATCAAAAAACATCAAAAAAGCATCAAAAAACATCAAAGCCACTACATTTTATTTCCTTATGGCTTTTATGGCAGTGGGAATCAACCCAGCATGTGATATTAAATGGTAGTCCTCCAGAATTGAAGCTATAGTTGCAAATGAGGAATGCCACACAACCACAATTAAGTTTGTTTTTCAATACTGCAATTACTATGGCAACCTTTAAAGTTGTGTTGTATCATAAAATTTCCATACTTTCAATTTTTTAGTTGTTCAGAGCATCCATTATTTTACATTAAAAGAAAGGAATTAGAAAAATGGAGGAAATGTGGATGAATCCTGTTAAGTGTAATCAGAGAGTCTTGTAGAATTAAATTGGGATTTCAAGTTCCCAAGTCCTATCAATCTGCACAGTCAGCCTCACATCATCCTTACAGATGAGCATTCAGACGCTGCCTCCTAAATGACTGCTTCATGCAGATTCTATTTTGGTTTCTGTTGAAGATTCCATGGCTTTTCCTGTCTCGGGGCCTTTGTACATGCTCTCTTCAGTACCTGAAAATTTCTCTGTCCTCTTCTTTCACTTTAGCTAGCTGCAACTCATACACAAAATATTTTCCTGGTATTTTAAGAAATACCTGGATGGCTTAGAGTGATATTCAAGATCCCACAGAGTTTGACTACCACCCATTTATTTGTTTGGTCTCTCTCTTTTTTTAATAAATTATTTTATTTTATTTATTTTTGTCTGCATTGGGTCTTCATTGTTGCGCGTGGACTTTCTCTAGTTGCAGTGAGTGGGGGCTACCTTCGTTGTGGTGCGCGGGCTTCTCTAGGTGTGTGGGCTTCAGTAGTTGTGGCGCATGGGCTTAGTTGCTCCGCGGCATGTGGGATCTTCCTGGACCAGGGCTCGGACCCGTGTCGCTTGCATTGGCAGGCGATTCTTAACCACTAATAAACCACTCTAGTTGCTTAAACACCCTCTCCCTCCTATTATTTATGCTTGTATCACCTGCATATGTTTCCTCTTTCTATAGAAGTTCTTCTACTCAAAAGTAATTTTTTTTTTCCTACTCACTCACCTTAATCACATTCTGACTAGAACTACACATCTGTAAACATGGGTTATGTTTGGGTGTGTCTGTATGTTCAAAGTGTTTCTTCCAAGTACATTTTTGTTACTCCAGGGTAAGGACCAGACTTTATTCACTTGTGTACCTTCCGTAGAACTTTGAGTGAGTGGCAAGAGATACTCAATGGCAGTATTTCTCAGACTCTAGCCTTGATCAAAATCACTTGGAGCTCTTGTTAAAACACAGCTAGCTGGGCCCTTCTCCAGAGTTTCTGGTTAGAAAGCCTGGGATGGAACCAAAGAATTCGCATTTTTAAGAAGTTTGCGTGATCTGATGCTACCAACTCTAGAACCGCACTTTGAAACCACCCTTCTATGACGGTGTTCTCAAATGTGGTTGCACATTAGAATCTCCTGGGAAAGTTCAAAAAGAAAAAAAAAAAAGAAAGAAAAAGACTGTGCCTGGGCTCCACCCCAGACAAATTAAATTAAGATCTCTGAGGGTGGGATTCTTCTGATGAAAAAAAACAACTACCGCTACTCAAGCAATTGTCATGTGCAGCTAAGGTTGAAATCCACTTGTCTACACAAATAGCAGTTGAAGAAGTGGAGCCTTGAACAAGAGAGCATGCTCCCTGGGAGGCCTGGCTAAAGCAAATGTCATAACCTAGTAAGCAAATGGGAGTTGGGAACTGAGTCTCACACTTTAATTGTTAAGGTGAGGTTGGGAAATCCGGGGTGTGTTGAGGTGCTGCTGTCTAACAAGCTCCCAAGTGGTTACAGTCCATGAACCACACTCTGATTAGCAAAGAGTTTCATGAAGACATCCATGAAGAAATTGGGTCAAGGCATGCAAGGGATGAGGAAGGCAGGTGGATAGATGAGGGGAGGAAAGTTAAACAAGGCTGGAGGAACCACAGTCAATTCTTTAGGAATTCAAAAGTAGGAAGGAGGGACTTCCCTGGTGGCACAGTGGTTAAGAATCCATCTCCCAATGCAGGGGACACGGGTTCGAGCCCTGGTCCGGGAAGATCCCACATGCCGCGGAACAACTAAGCCTGTGTGCCACAACTACTGAGCCTGTGCTCTAGAGCCCGCAAGCCACAACTACTGAGCCCACGTGCTGCAACTACTGAAGCCCACGTGCCTAGAGCCCGTGCTCTGCAACGAGAGAAGCCACTGCAATGAGAAGCCCGTGCACCGCAATGAAGACCCAACACAGCCAAAAATAAATAAATAAATTTATTTTTTAAAAAAAAGTAGGAAGGAAAGGGGAAGTGCTGGCAGATTCCTCTGCCCAGGAAATTGCTTAAAGCTGTAAGTTTAAGTCTTTAAGTGAATTTTTAGAGAAAGCATCCAATCTTGACAAGATTGGCCTAGACTAAGTCTGTAATTTCTACCTGATTGAAGAGGCAGGAATGTGAGCAAATGCAACTTCTAGGGGTGCATCTTAATAGAGCCCCAGAGAGATTTCATTAAAGCCTGTGGGCTTTCTCCATCTTCTTAGCTGCCTTAATTGAGAAGGTAATTTCCATTACAAAATAACAGGAATTTGCTTTATTCCCAGGAGTTGGCATTAAATTCATCCTATAGAGTGTGTTTAGGGACCAAGATCGTGGGCAGAGAGTGTCTAAGCAGCAGTTGCATCAGATTCACCTGATCATTTAACCACAAACCCTGTACATATTTCAGCTTTCTTAGTCAAGTTGACTTTTATTTGCAAAACACCTATCTGAAGGTGTGTCATAGTGGATGTCCAATTTAAACTGCCTGTCAGGTTTTATTCTCTATAAAAGCCAAGCACATCTTCTACAAGTGTACTCTTCCCTGGTCCATTCCTCCAAATGGAGAATGGAGCATTTGAAAGAAATTTAATTCTTTAGAGTTTCTAAGCAGGATTCAGTCTCTCATAGATATTAGAGTTCATGTTCGGAGTGGAGGTGGGGGGAATTATATAGTCTTCAGTCTCAGCCTAAGTCTACTATCCCAGTGATGGTGACCACCCAAAAAGATATTTCCACACCTTGGAAGCTGTGAATATGACCTTATTTGGAAAAATAGGATCTGTACAGATATAATTTATTTAAGGATCTTGAGAGGATATTATCCTAGATTACCTGGATATGTCCTCAGTCCAACATTAAGTATCCTCATAAGAGACAGAAGAGGAGAAGAAACAGAAGAGAAGCCCAGGTGAAGATGGAGGTAGAGATTGGAGTGATGCAGTCACAAATTAAGGAGTGCCTGGAGCTACCAGGCACTTGGAGAGAATCTCCCCTATATCCTCTGGAGGAGGCTGGCCCTGTAGACACCCCAATTTTTGGATTTCTGCTCTCCAGAATTATGACAAACTAAGTTTCTGATTTTTTAGGCCCTCCAGTTTGTGGTAATTTGTTAGGGCAGCCCTAGAAAACTAGTGCACTACTGAATAACCCAGGCTCTGGGAGGAATGAGGAGAAAAAGAAAACAAGTGCCCAGGCCCCCCTAAAGGTCGTTTTGTTTGAACTTTGTTTCTGTGCATTTATTATTTCCTCCAAATGGTCTTGTGCCTGACAATGAGTTGTCAACAACCCTTCAACAAGGCAGAGCTTTTCTTTATTTCTATCCTGACCTTGAATTCAAATACAGATTAGTGAGGCCTGAAGCTAAGGGAATTCTCTGCAGGTGGGTCATGGGGAGTTGTGTGTCTGTGTGGTTGCAGGCAAAGCCTTCAGGTTAAAACAGACCTCTATGGGCTAAATAAAATGCTTGAGATTAAAAGAACATTCTCTGTGGGAATACCTGTACACCAGGCCCTCTGGGTGGTGAATACTGTTACTTTTTCTCTCCCAAAATAGGCAGCTAGAAAGGTACTGAATCCCCCAGAGGAATCCACTGGCCCTCCAGGTCTATTTCCAATAGTCTGGTTGATGTTATTAATGTCAACAGAGCACCTCTTCTCATTGGTGTTCAGTCTCACTGTTGAATCATTAGTTTTTATCTTTCAGATATTATTTGGGAATTAATGAAAAAAAATAATTCCTGTCTGGCCCATTTTTTTCCTGCTCTTACTATCCCACTGCCATTCAGACAAAGACCTGCTACACTCTACAGGCAAGTAAACTGTCCTTGACATGAGATTCTAGGTGTTTCTGTTCCTTCTTGGGTTCCCAGACAGGTAGGCAGCCTAACTAGATGGCAGATGAGCCACATGAGTGTAAATGACTCAGCTAACTATAACTTTTGATTCCTTGCTAAACTTCTACACGGCTTCAGTAAAACATTATGTTCCATTTTTCACAGGATGAAAGAGGAAGTTAAGGCAAGAGAAGTGCGTTTAGAAGTTTGAAGAGTGCAAATGTCTGATGGGTTGAGAAATGAGATTAACCTTCCACTGACTAGTGCCCCTTCTTCTATCAGGATAAATTCTTTAGGAAAAGGAGTTATGATGGCTCCTGGAAGCAAAGGAGTGATAGCGTCCTCTTGTTTCTTTTTTGTCTTTCTTCTCCAGGCCCATTTCATTATCAAATGTAACTTCTATTTCTAGTCAACCTGGTACCTGGTATGGAATGGAAACTTTTTGGTAACACCGTTCTTAAAGTATTCAGTTTACATAATTAAGTATGGTTTTGTGGTTACCTTTTATATCCCAAGGTGAAGACCTCCATAGGATCTAATTATTTTTTCCATTGAAAAAATTATTTTGGAGAGCTATAGATCAGGATTCATTACAATGGCATCTCATTATTTTTAATGAGCAATTCCATTATTTCTGACTGTGCTGAGAGCGGGACTAAGTTCTGTCAAGGAGAGAAGCTTGTTAAAATTTGGTGGTCAGAAACATATGACTTCTAGTCAAAGTCTGCAGTAGCGATTACAAAAGTTAAAGACAATCTCATATGTTTATGTAGGCTTAGATGTGTTGTGATTCAGTGTTATTCGTATGTCTTTGCAATTCATCTGAAAATGGGTAATTTTTAGCAAACATTCTCAGTATCTGAATCCATTGAACTAGTCAAAATTTTCGATTTCAAAAACGATGGTCAAATCATGTGATAAGTAAGGATTTGATTCCCATTTTCTTCCTGACTTTCGGGATGCATCTGTTGTTAAAATGGAGATAGGTGATGAGTTTGTTCAAAAAATTTTTGGAACAAGCTCAATGGAATGGAAGGAAAGGCGGTCATACATTTGTAGAGCAGAGGAAAGAATAATTTGCAGAAGATAAAAGAGAGGAGGAAAAGGGAAAGTAAAGTCCTCACACATTGTTATAGATATCATGGAAGTAAACCATCTTATAACAAACACCAGCCATCTATTGTTCCCATAGTCTTCAAAGGGAAGAAGAGGCACCCTGATATAATTAAACACCTGTTATGTAGTGTTGTGCTTGGTGATAAGTATATGTAGCAAATGAGGCAAAATTTCTGTTGAAGACTGTAGAGAGTGCTTGTGTGTGGTCAGGTATATAGAAGAATGGTGAGGAATGAGTAGATGAGAAAATAGTGGTCAAAACAAGTAAGAGAAAACAAAAATTTTAAGAAAAGATAAAATCAAGTATATAAGCACCATTTTAAAAAAATTAATTATTTATTTTTGGCTGCGTTGGGTCTTTGTTGCTGCGTGCAGGCCTTCTCTAGTTGCAGTGTGCGGGCTTCTCACTGCGGTGGCTTCTCTTGTTGCGGAGCACGGGCTCTAGGTGTGCGGGCTCAGTAGTTGTGGCTCGCGGGCTCTAGAGCGCAGGCTCAGTAGTTGTGGCGCACGGGCTTAGTTGCTCCATGGCATGTGGGATCCTCCCGGACCAGGGATTGAACCCACGTCGCCTGCATTGGCAGGCAGATGCTTTACCACTGCACCACCAGGGAAGTCCCGTAAGCACCATTTTTATCTCAAAATCTTAGTGGTAAAGCATTGCACATGGAAAGATCATAAACCTGGGCTCGCTGGGGATCTGAAGAGCATGTAAACTTGGTGCTAGCTGGCTCTGCCATGCTCCAAAACTAGAAGATTAAAGTGCAGGTTCAATTTCCTGGTAATTTGTCATCGGCCCAGACTTACACTTTTTAAAATCCAAAAGATACGATAAAAAGTTTATTCAAAAATTTGTAATATAACCAATTCTATTTCTATTTCCATGTTCTTTCTTTTTATTCCTGGTGGTCATTAACAGACATTTAAAGAGAAATTGATTTTGTTAGCTCTAAACTCAAACTTGAATGACCAGAAATAGGCATTTTCCCCCCATTATGTTTTAAATGACAACCTTTCAGTGCATCATTTTCCAGTTGTAATTTAGCTTGATAACTTAAAATTAAAATATTAGTCGTTAGTCAGTATTATTTGAATTTTATATACTTGTTTAAATAAATCCAGCTTGTCAAATCTATATACTAATTATTTTAAATGTTTTTTCCTTTCCTCTATATTTAAAATCATAAAGTAGAAATAATTTTGTTCTTTATACATAGTTTAAGAATAACCCATTGTGAGAAGACAAGGTATAATTATTATTCAACATGTTTATTTTTGCCAAATAACATGTTACTAAATTTGATGAAATTTCTTTGTATGATATGTGAGACCAACTCATTAAACAATGCCTTGATCAGATATATTAGCAAGTGAAAAATTGTTTAAGCTTATTGGTGTTTTCTAAATTCAAGCCTAATTTGATTCATATATAACCAGTGTTGGCTTAAAAACTCATCAGTTTATTTACTCTGCAAATATTCTCTAAACCCTTGTTATGTGCAAGACATTATATTAACTTCTGTGAAGTTTATCAAGATGAGTCAGGTTTCAATTTCTTCCCTTAAAGGAGTTACAATCTTTCATATGTATGTGTATGTATACATATATGATGGCAGAGCACTTACAAAAAGTAAAAAAATAAGATAACCAGACTTTTGTAACAGGTATAAGGGGATCAACTGAGCACCACTCTCCAGGTGTATCCCACAGTTTGTGCCATGTAAACCCCGCGTTGGTACCTGCTACTGAGTGGAATTATTATACCTTCTAGAACATGAGCAAACACTAATTTGTGTCAGACACTTTGGAATGTCTCTGTCCAGGGAGTGTGTGTAGCATGAGGACCTCAGAGTTCCTGTCAGATAAACAGATATGAGAGGAGACTATAGGTAGTTTAAATTCCCTAGTAAGTAAAAATTTAAAACACAAAATTCAAAAGTGGATGTTCTAGTGAATTATAATAAGGGTGATGAAAGAACCCACTCACCAGGGACTATTGCCCGATCTCTGCAGTGGCTGTACATGTCCTGACACATTAGGGAAGATGCCTCATTTCTGACTTTTAAAAAATTCCTATACCAATTCCTAGACCTAGCTATTTTTAAAAAATTTTTTTCTGAGTTAGCCGAATATTTATGATTAGTTAAAAAAACAATTATCCAAGAGTGTATCCACTGATTCCTGAAGAAGCACTGCCTTTATTAAACGTAATCTATTTGGGAGCCATCGGGGGTTGAATTGTGTTCCCCAAAAATATATGTTGAAGTCCTAACCTCCAGTGCCTCTGAAAGTGAACTTACTTGGTAATAGGAATTTTTCAGATGCAATTAAGTAAAAATAAGTTTACACTGGATTAAGGTGGACTCTTATAAAGACGGGAAAATCTGGAAACATAGAGACACACATCCAGAGGGAAGAAGGCTCTGTGAAAACAGCCGGGGAAATTGGAGTAATGCAGCTGCAAGCCAAGAAACACCACGTTTTGCCAGCAGCCACCAGAAGCTAGGAAAGAAGCATGGAACAGATTCTCTGTCACAGCCTTCACAGAGAACTTTGCCCCACCACCAACTTGGTTTCAGACTTCTAGTCTCCAGACCTGTGAGAGGATTTCTGTTGCTTTAAGCTTCTCAGTTTTTGGTGCTTTGTTACAGCAGCCCTAGGAAATGGGGGTGCAAAGAAATGGGTGCAAAGGAAATGGTGACCCAAATCCTGTTTCCTGCCTGACCACTAGCTCCAATAAATGGACATTTATGTTAAGAGATTTTGTATCAAATGTGCTTGATATTAGCAGCCTGCATGTGTCAGCCTGAGAAACTTACGATACTGTTTTCTAGAAAAATTAGGCTCATTCATTGACCTCTGCTTAGATCTTCTGGACAGAGACATCCTCGGGAATACAGTGTCTTACTGAAAATGAGTGACCACATGGGAGACCCAGTGTCACCTGCTACCCCTGATTCTGGGCTTGAGACAAGGTACACTGGTGAGATCTTGGACCTGAGATACTAGGGAGATTTACTCAATATCTAGTGTGGCTTGGCCAAGTATTTCTTAGAAAGTGCAGAGGACTTGGAAACAGTAGACCTAAATTTGATTCTTCACTTTGTAACTTCTTAAAAAGTGACCTTATACTTACTGAGGAGCCTCTCTAGACCTCATCAGTGATATGAGGGTTTTGTAGGAAGTGAATTTTAATGTCCTTTTCAAATCTGTGATTCAGTGATTTAGTAGATGAATAATTTTCCTGAAATAACTTATAAAGAATCTAAGTGATGTAACTGGAATTAACAGTTTACTCACCTGTAAACTGACTTTCAAATAATTTTAATTAGTTCTTGTTGAATTATGAACTTTATTTTATTTCTATTTTGTTATAAATGAACTGCACCTCTTACTCTTAGATGATTTTGCTAAGAATAAAGGAAAAGGAAGTAATTTGAATTTCAAATTTCTAGCCCATCAAATATGAAATGAATATTTAAAGATGAACAATAAAATTAGGCTACATTTTTTGAAAATGTTCCTGCTGGCTAAAGTCAGAATTATACCACCATGACCTTTAAAATAGACTACAGAGTTTCAGATAAATGCTGTAGCTGTAGGTTATAGTTTCTGGAGAATTCTGCCCAAAGTGATATATGCCATTTCATCTTTCCTTTCAAGGAACAAAAAAAATTTTTTTTCTTTAAGTCATATAAGTATCCTTCAATGCTAAAATAATACAAATGGCTTCCACTCTTCCATAATAATATGGATTCCCCCCTCCACCACCAAATGTTTATAATCTTTGATGCCCAATCATGCTTGACTTGGCATTTGAAAATTCTCCAGTAGATCTGCATCAGAACATGATTAACTATTGGAGAATCTGTAAAGAACTTGGGGCTGTTCATTTTTTATTTCTTCTCGTAACACATGCTATACTGAGTTGTCTATCAATAGCAGAATCAAGGTAAATGAAGCATAAGGTTCCCATGGCAAATTAGATTTTGCTTGAGATATTATAATACATGTACATAGTATACATGACAATTACTCCACAGATTGGGGCATATTTTAATGTTATGAAAGCATCAATGGAAAAGAACCTGCATTTTGTAATATAATAGTGTTGAGGGGAATTATTACATAGACTGTATGATAAGGCAGAAGGGTGACAGTGTTCCTGGAAGGTTCAGACAATACAAGTCAACATATAGCATTTCTCCATTTTAGTCATCTTCTCTCACCTCACGTTGCCCACATTCATTAGCGAAGTAACTTAGGACTCCCTGTTTCCTTTATGTGTATATTTTATTCTGCTGCCCCAGATATAGTGCAAATCAATCTTTGACTGATATAACAAAAATATGAGAGATATACAGGGCATTTATAATTTACGATAGACTTCTTGACACTCAACAGTGTCTGCCTAGTACTTTGTGAATGTGCACAGGGGTAAGATTTTTGCTAGGTGTATTCCGGTAACAGTATGAGAAATATCTCTTACTAAAGGAAATAATGACACAGTAATGAAGATTCCTGCTGTATAATGAGCCCAGAGGTTAACAAAGAAACTTCATCTTTAAGAGCTTTGGTTCTCTAGAGTCACACTGCCTAGATTTACCCAGCTCTGCCACTTACTCGCTGTGTGACCTTGAACAATTTACTTAATTTCTCTGTGGATTAAATGCCATAAAAAGTAGAATGGGAATGATAAGAGTACCTTCCTCTGAGGACTGAGTTAATACATGCAAAGCACTTTGACTAGTACCCTTAACATAATAAGCACTTGATGAATCATAGCTGTTATTATTAATGAGAGTTTAAAGATGGATAACTGTAGAGAGGCAATTTTGGGGAAGGAGTATAAGTGTGCATCATCTGCAAACATCCCAAGGAGCTATTGTACAACATTCTACAGCTGAATCTTGCAGTCGGAATATTTTAAACTTTGGGTACCAAGTCTGAGATTCTCATTGTGGTTGACCAACACAGCGCATGATACATTGAATTTTGATTATCTAGATTTTCTGTACTCACAGCTAGCTCTTTCAGAGCTGATCTGTGGAACTCAGGCAGCATATAGAAGTTGAACTCTAAACCCCTCTTTTTTTCCCTCTCACTGAAGAAGCACGTGGACGAATATAAAGCTAGCAGAAGGGTCATCACCACTTGGAGAGACCCAAGAGCAGAATTGATTAGGAAATGGTCATCTCATTGGCAGGATCTGTAGCCCAAGCCACAGTCAGGGGAAGGAGAAGAACAGTAGCACAGGGCAGGCAAAGGATAATGTGGGTACTGCTGAAGGGGGTCTGGAGTCCCCGGAAATAGCATATGTCTCCTGTCAATTCACAAGTACTTTATGTCCTAACATAGCGGTCAAGGAAAAATGTGTGCTTAAAAGTATAATTGAATGTTAACACATTTTGCCCTCTCATACCTATAGCCTTGTGAGTGGACTTCAGGAAGCAGAGAAACCACCACCAAGTTAAGAAAGTTGTCCTCTTGTTTGAGCTATGACAGTAGGTCCAGCATCCGTGAACCACCTACCCCATAGCCTACCAAGCACAGCCGCACTACATCCCCACCCTTCCTTCTCTTCACATGTAAGTCATCTCAGCCAAAGGGCAATGAGTTTGTTCTTTTCATGCACTCTTTTCTTCTTTATCATTCTGTTGTTTGTGAAGCTGCCCATGAGTGCTGCAAAAGACACATCTTTTCCTAGAGGTGAAACTGCTATGTCTGTTGCTACTTCTTTGCATCTGAGGGAAAGTGGAAGTGACTCGTGCTTTCTTCACAACTGTCAAAGAAGGAAGGGCAGCTGTCTTTTGGAATGCCAGGACTAAAATTGTGTAACACAGACCTTACAGAAAATCTTTCCTATCACCTGATTAGAGGAATTAGTTTGGAAGTTGTCTAAATAACAGGGGTGCTGATATTCTTATTGTGGGCTGCAATTCCTAGAAACACAAGCGTTGTGATCACAGGTGATCCCAAGAGAATGTGCTTGTTCCAGTGGAGGAAAATTGGGAAGACCAGTGCATTAGAGGAGCGATGTGACCCAGCTACCTTCACTCATAGTGATTAATCTACCGTATTCGTACAGTAATGCATTTTGAAATATTTTGGGGCACAGAGTTTAGGGGACTTACCTTTGTTTTTGTTTTTCGGTACGCGGGCCTCTCACTGTTGTGGCCTCTCCCGTTGCGGAGCACAGGCTCCGGACGCGCAGGCTCAGCGGCCATGGCTCACGGGCCCAGCCGCTCCGCGGCGTGTGGGATCTTCCCGGACCGGGGCACGAACCCGTGTCCCCTGCATCGGCAGGCGGACTCTCAACCACCGCACCAACAGGGAAGCCCTTACCTTTGTTTTAGTAGCCTAAGTAGAAGAGTGTAAACTCATCGTTCTGGCCGTCAAAGATCGTATATATCACTAAGTTTGAGCATAATTAGAGATTTTACTACACAGCTGAGTCAGAATAGAGTGGGACTTATTTTTTCCTTCAGGATTTAGAGTTTTATTCATCGCTGAGCATCATCATCAAAGTCTGATATCTATCTTCCTTGTGTTTCTATTCCTAATGCATAACTTAGTGCTAGACACGTATTAGGCATTTAGCATTTTTTTTACAAGTGAATAAATGAATAATACATGGATATAAAATGAGTGTTCTACTTATATAAACATTTCAGGTGAGCAGATTAAAAATGTAAAAAGTAAGAAAACCGAACATATTGTGATTTTCCATTATATTTGGTTTCTAAAGTTGATATTATTTGGCTTCTAGCAAAAAGATTACCTAAAGGAAGAAAATATAACATGATCTCCTTTTCACAGAGCTAAACAGCTGTTCATTTCTTTTAAATGGGAAAACATGAAGACCTAGACCCACCAGTAGAAGCCAAATGATGGGTGATCAGCAAAGACCCAGTGTCTTCCATTTTTGCCTAGAAGAGAATTTAGAACTTGGCTTCCCAACTGCCCTCAGATATGTTAGAATTAAATAAATAAGTATATTTGCAACCTTTGAAGTTGCATGTATTTGAAAGAGTGTGGAAGGGATACAGAACCAGAGAGAGTCAGAATTGGAAGCACCTTATAATTTATTGAGTCTTCTTACCTCCCAAATATGAGAACTGAGGTTGACAAGGGAAGTCACACAATGTATCTACACAACAGAATACTCTTGCAGCTATTAGAGTAAGAATGAAGACTGGCATTCATCACGGAAAAAGGCATATGGTATAGGAAACAAAAAATAAAATACTGTTTCGTATATGCTTTAACTGCAACTACACAAAATTATGCTCATAAAAAGATGACTACTTTTTTCTATTTTCACGCATTCTCCTATGCAGGAGTTAGTAAACATTTTCTGTAAAGGGCCAGATAATGTATTTCAGCTTTGCAGTCCAAGAGGCCACATACTTTGCCTCTGTGCATGAAAGTAGCCATAGGCATTATGTCAATGCATTAGCATGGCTGTGCACATGGGCTATGCAAATAAGGCATGGTTGGATTTGGTCCAGTGGCCACAGTTCACCCACCATGCTTCATTCTTTCAACAAATGTTTATTTATTAAACAAGTGTTATGTACTAGGCACTGTGTTATATACTTGGATACAGAGGTGAGTAAGACCTGATCCTTATGGCCAAGTGTGTCACAGTCCAAACTATGGTCATTGCCTTATGTTTTACTTACAAAGTCATCTGTGAATTATTTTTCTCTTTATGTTGTTGACATCTTTCTAGTTGATATAACCTGAAGGATAGGCTTCTTCTTCCAAGGTGCCTTAAGAACCTAGGGAAAGAGGAAATGTAAATGAGTAAGGTATGTTTGAGCCTCTGTGAATAATAATTCCCCACTGAATGTAAATTACCCTCATAATATAGGGTGAATGTTATCACTTAGCTCTGCAAAGGAAGAAGAGAACTCAGTGTTTATGTTGAAATTTGCTTTCAAAGACAATGGAGTCAGTTAACTACAGAATCCTTGTGATCATTTATGGAATATTCATGCTTGGCAAATCCCATTCTGTGTACTATTACTGCTCAAAGAGAGCTCAGCGGATATTGAGTAAACGGTGCTGGAGAGGGGATAAGACTTCAGAAAAGAAGAGTGCAAACAGAAACACACTTTTACAAAGAAGTAAATTGTGTGAGTGCTAATAAGAATGCAGTCTAAATTTAATCAGGAGGCCTTGTAGAAGTGGGGTAAGTACAAATCTGAAACATTCTAATGGCTTTGCCAGAGGATGTTCTACATGCTGGAACTTGGACAAAAATTCTTATCAAATAATGTTGTGAGTGTAGAAAATATTCAATGAGTGTCCTTAACTCCATGACCTCTTAAGGTTTGAGGGAGAGGAAAAAAAAAAAAAACTTTTTGCTTAAAAGATGGCCCAGTGGGAATTTAGAAATATAACTTGTACTGAAGTTAGTCAGAAAGAGAAAGACAAATACCATATGATATCACTTATATGTGGCATCTAAAATATGACACAAGTGAACTTATCTACAAAACAGAAACAGACTCACAGACATAGAGAACAGACTTGTGGTTGACAAGGGGAAGGAGGGTGGGAGAGGGATGGATTGGGAGTTTGGGATGAGCAGATGCAAACTATTATATATAGAATGGATAAACAACAAGATCCTACTGTATAGAACAGGGAACTATATTCAATATCCTGTGATAAACCATAATGGAAAAGGATATGAAAAAGAATATATATATAAAACTGAATCACTTTGCTATACAGCAGAACTTAACACTACATGGTAAATCAACTATACTTCAGTAAAATAAATTTTTAAAAAAAGAAATATGACTTATAGAAGGTTGGTCATGACTTTCCTTTGCCCCACCCAGAAATTTTGTTAGCTCTCCAGTTCAGATGAGACTAGGAAGATGGGGAAAAAACAAACTCAAACATCTTTTCCATCCCACATAAAATAATCTGAAAAATGGACAGTATATTACAGAAACACCTGCATTCAGAGACACAGTTGGTTCTTAAAAGACAGGTACGCTGAAGGGTCCTTCAAAATGATTGAGACGGTTAAGCCTGCTGTTCCTATGATGTTTTATAGCTAGACACACTTTTCTCCTACTTAATGATTTACACTATGTTTGCCATCCTGTATAATTCTAACATTGATAAGTGTATCTTTGGCTTAGGAGCCCCCCACTCACTTTATTGAGTTGTTTCTAAGGAGCACTGCAGAGAAAGGAAATGTGAGCTGCATTATAAGTTCCCAGATTTGTGACCTTGGACATGTCACTAAATTTCTCTATGGCTTGTTTCTTCTATCTCTAATAGTGGATAATAATCATGTCTATTTTATGGAGTCACTAGAGGAAAGAAGGTAAAGCTCTTGAATTACCTGACAGATAGTATCTTTTCATAACATTTAGGCAATATTAATAAGTATATAAATAGCAAAAAGATATATATTTATGGTTTGCAACTAAAGTTTAAGCAACAATTCTGTCCTTATGCTTATTCAGAAATTAATTTCCAACCTTTTCCTGAGTTAGAAGCAGGCTCTTAAGACATTGGATATTATCAACAATCCTGAAAACAAAAACTTGGATTTTTTTTTTCAAAATTTATTTTACGATTTAATTATTTTATCTTAAAGTAACCGGCTTGTTTTGTAGTTGTTGGATAGCATGGGAATAACAATATAAATTAAATACTTCAAAATTAATCCCCAACTCAGCATGCATGAGAAGTAGGCTAAGGTAAAATCTGATGCTTGTTCATGATTCTCACCATCAATGGTTGGTGCACAATTCATGCATTTTGCTGTGCACATAGCTTTATTCATATGTGTGAAAGTGAATAAGCTGGCAGTTCAATAGAAAGGAAACTTCTTGTTTTAATACTACTGAGCAGATTACATAGAAAATTTAACCTATGTGAAGTTACTCATACGGAGGATTGAAAGAATATGACCCATCAGAGAGAGGCCCAATTCCAGATGTGTCTGTGCCCACAAACTGAAAACTAGAGCCTTAAAAAGCAGGGAGAATCTTTGCTGACTTTTTTTTTCCCTATTGAATGACTCTTCCACTCTTCTCTAGTAAGAGAAATCTTATTGTGTGTCAAGTTTCAAAAGTCATGCCTTTCATTACCTACTCCCTCCCTCATGTTTAATCACACTTTGTACATAAATGTAATGAATAAGTCATTATGTTCTCTTATTTATGTTTATGTTTCTGTCTTTCATAAGACTGTCTAGAACAAGGCCATGTCTTAGCATTTCTTGTATCTGAACATCCATTTAGTGTTATTTAAAACACAGTAATTATCACAAGACATGTTGAAAAAAAATACATTGTTAAAAAAAGGTAAGGTTGCATCCACTTTCTGGTCATAACTTCTACCAATTATTTATAATGATTGCCATTTTAAATTCAGATTAATGTATAATATCAAAAATGTCATAGACCCTGGTGTGATAATTGGACTCCTAGTAACCATAGCTTGAGCCAAAAACAGTATCAAAAGCTATTCTGATTATAGTTATGCTTTTTTAAAAATGTATATGTGAAAAGCATTTGTGTAATTAAAAAAAACTGTTAATACACACGTGTAAGACCAATAGTCCAGCCTGTAGTAATTGGTGTCTCTCACTATATATACGTTTCTAGAAACCTGACAATAAATATGTTGTTCCTAAAGGGGCCTTTGGTATGTGGGTGGAGACTATTGATTTATGTCAATAAAGGAGCTACACCTATTTGCAGAAACTTTGTCCCTTTCACAGTGCAGATCGTCGGGTTCAGTGTTGGGTTGATGACACTAATAACAAATAGCAATTTTCACATGAAAGATTTTATAAAATACTTTCTTCTTTTCTACTTACTCCCTACACAAGAGAACAATTCAGTTCAAGTACATAAAATAGCATATTTAAAATTATTTAGTAATTTGTCATTTAGGCCACCTTTAAACCACCAATATTTTTGGCAAGTGAAACTGGCTTTTTCCCGTAAAAAAGGCCATTTAGAAAAATTATGAAGAACAAAGTGTACTTCAGGGAAAAAAACATGCTTAAAGCAGCTCCTTTGACAACATTAAGCTCTTTCTAATCAGAGCTCCCATTTAATGTCTGCAGGATCTAAAGAGTGACTTTAAGTGTAAAATCTACACACACCAGTATAGAGAATAGGTTGTACTTGTATTTCAAAGGAAAATTGTTTACCCTAATACCTATCATCAATACCTGTCTGAATTGCTAGTCATCTATCATCTTAGAAGTAAATAATTTTCTTGATGTGCTGTAGGAAAAATACATCAATACAGAGAATGATGATGGTGTGATTATAGTAATTATCACATGAAACGCGGGTAGTTACTACCATTTAATTCTATTCTAATTCATTCTAGAGCTAGTAAAAGTTACATTAGGGAGAATATACAAGATGAACTAACATTAAGAAATTTCTGTTCACTGAAAATGCAAAGAATAAAAGGCTTTGAAGTAGATTTGATTTCCAGTTTTTTTCTAGCTATCCTCTAGGGTAAATCTTAATTATCTATATTATGGTTTTGAAAGAGATTAAAATAACTTTCAACTGAAAACAATATTATAAACAGTCATCTAAAAGATGAGAAAATAAAGAAGATAACAGATTTTTAAAATATCCTAGTTTTCCAAAAGTTATGATAATTTGTATTGTTGATTATCATTGGCTTTTACGAGACCCAGGATTATTCAAAGGCAAAAATGCACAAAAATCAAACCAGAATGAAAAAGACTCAAAACCATAAACACTAAAATCAAAAGGTCAAGAATCCTTCAAAAAACAGAAAAAACTCCTAAGATGCTGAAGGGACCTAGTTCTATAGAAGGCATTAAAGCAAAAACGCAAGCAAATATAGAAGAACGTGGATCTCTTCCTAAAGAGGAAGCCAAGTTTATCGATTATGTGAAGAACTACTTCCGGATGCCTGATCTGGAGGCTATTCAAAATCTCTGGCAGTGGAGGAGTCTCTTAAAGAAAATATTTTAAATAGATGAAATTTTCCATCTTATTTCACCTCTGTAATAGTTGATATATGGCCACCCTTTTTCTAATGCAGAGTGAGCACTTTCCCTACTGTGTCTGATAAATGTTCTCCAGGTTCCATTGCCAAGACTGTGTTGTCCAAAATGCCTGTTTAGTTTTTAAAGATGGGACTCTACCTTTTGCTTGGTTTTTACGTATGTGAAATGTTATAATAGTAGTGGTGGTCAGACAAATGCTGTGGATACAAAAAAATACATGTGAGATAAACCCAGTATTTTAATAAAGTCAGAAAGAAATCAATTATTTGAGGTTTAAGTATCTTGCTCAATGGGGTGTGTGTGTGTGGTATGTATCAAAAATGGGGGTAATAATGCTCACCGTTATAGGAATATAATGGAGATTAAATATCACAATTGCCTAAAATATATGAGATCGAATCACAGAAAATTGATATTTTTATAGAGCAAAAACAGTTAGGTCTCAGCTATTTCATATGCACTTTTATAGTAGATATGCAACAAATGTTTGAAGAAAGAAGGAAAGAGAAATAAAGGAAGTTAGAAAGAAGAAAAGGAGGAATATAGAAGATACTAGAATTTTGTTCAATAAAAACATTTTCTAGTATGTCCATACACATCCTGCCCAATTTCGGTTTACCACTTTAGCTGGTGACTTATACAACAAAAATTAGCGTTCTTGCAGTTTGACTTAAGCCATTGAAGCCCCTGGGGATGCCTTCTGTACTGTGCAGTATGTTTACTACAATTTAAGTATGTAATGTGTTCGTATATTATAATCCTTTGACACTGCTAGTTCATTTACACTATAATTTGAAGACCACATAAGAAAATAATTTTATCTATTTATGTAGCTAGCTAACTAATTTTAAAAAGCAATACATGTCTTTCATTAAAAAAATGTTTAACCATACTGAAGTTTAAAATATCTGTGTATCAAGAAGAACACCCGTAAATATTAATTAGAACATAAATCAGATTACGCTGTGCATTCCTTTCTTAAGAATGCATTTCAAACTAACAAATACACCATGGACACCTTTCCACTGAATGCAGAAAGATGTATTTCATCTCTTATTTTCATATATGTTCCATTCTGTGGATGAGTCAAAGTAAACTAAATCAATCTCTTACTTTTACTTTTCATGAACAGGGCAGCCATAAACATTTGTGTGTGTATATGTATGTATTTATAAATATTTCATATATTTATATATTGTATATATATTATACGCACACGTACATGTATTACATTTATACACACCAATTATATACACAGACACAAATATTGTTTTCATATATAGATACGTATTTATATATGATGACGTCTTAGGGTTGGAAATGCCAGACCAATGTGACTTTCCATTTCAAATTTGGCCAGATGTAACTAAATTGCTCTTAGGTTGTGCTAACTTATACTTTCTCCAAAAGAGTGTCTTTTATCCGTATATTAAAAAAGAACTTCATAAATCATCTCTGGAATATTTGCAAGTTTGACATACGGAAAAAACTCTTTAGTTTGCAGCAACTGAATATTAAGGAGGCTGATCATCTTTACGTGTATTTATTGCTTTTTAAACTTTTTGTCAATATTTCCTCTTCATATTTTTTAGCTCATCTTTCTGTTGGGTTGTAAGGAATCTTTTTTATTTTTAAATATATTTTTCTGTCCATATGTCTCAAATAATGATCACAATTGTTGTTGTCCTTTTCTTTTCTCTGTAGTGCTTTTTACTATGCCAGCATTTAAAAATTTTATGTAGTGAAATCTGTGAATATTTTTTAAAGGTTTACATAACACACACATAGAAGTCCTCCCACATTTCAGTAGTTTATGTATGTTTTTATATTTAAATCTTTGATCTTTCTGGAATTTATTTTAGTGAAATGAGTGAACACTGGTTTATTTATTGCCTAATGACTGAATGTTATCCCCAAACATAGTGAATAATCCATTTTTCCCTTGTCTATTTGAAATACTTGCTTTCTTATATTCTAATTGTCAGTATGTCTTGGGTATATTTAAACTTTCAATATGTATTTTCCAGTGATTTATTCTAGTCCTGCACCTATATCATTCTGTTCCATCTGTTGAAACCTTCTTGCTTTGGCAGAGTTTTGTAACTTTATTCATGTGAGTTTTGCATATTTTTAATAAAGTTATTTTCTAGATTTATTTTTGCTATTGCTATTGTGAATGGGATATTTTTTTAAATTTCATTTTCTAACCTGTTATTATTTGACAAAATAATAAAAGTAAAATAAAAATACTTTTAAATATTTATTTTTAACCTTGCCACTATTTTGAAATTCTTTAATATTTCTAATAACTTTTTTTAGTGGCCTCTCCTAGGTTTTTCATTGCTATTGTTTTTGACATATTATGTATTAAATACTTTTCTATCTTTATCTAATGACATTGGCAAGCAGTTCCAGAATAACAGCAGGAAAAGCAGATATCTGTAACTTAAATCTGACATTGATGGCAAGGCTTTTAGATTTCACCAGTAAACAGGATATGTATGGACTGGTAGGATGTGTTATATGTGTTTTATCAAGGGACAAAATTCATCAGCTCCTAATATGTTACATTTTTTTTGAATTTAGTAAGCATTTATTACAACTTTCCATATGCTTTTTTCCCCACAATTGTTAGAGGATAATAATCACATTTCTAATTAAATTTGGGATGTATCTCTATTGTTTACATTCTATTGTTCTTTTAATACACTAGTAAAATCAACTTGTTAATATTTTGTTTAGAATTTTGAACATGTTCATAAGAGGGAAGATGTTTTTAATATTCTTCCTCAATCCTATCTTCTAAGTTTTCCTAATGGTACTACTATGATTTTGTAAGAAAGAATTTTAAATATGTCTCTGTAAATATATCAGTGATTTCCAACCCTGCCTGAACATTAGAATTTTAAAAACCATGAACATTTAAAAATTACTAAAGCCTGGGCCCTACCCCAGATCATTTACATGGAAGTGGAGGTATCAGTGATTTCAGTATAATACAGTAGTCTCAAATTTCTTCTCTTTTTGCCTTGTGTTGACCATGAACGCCACCTTGACTCATTCTTTCCAATTGGCAGAATAAGGAGCATGGCATGAAAGTAGCTAAACCAAACATCTTCCAGCTTTCTCTGGAATGGAATTAAGAGAGGTTACTCAAGGTATTGGCCCTTGGGACTTTTATTCTTTTTGTTTGTTTGTTTTTGTTTTTTTTGCGGTACGCGGGCCTCTCACTGCTGTGGCCTCTCCCGTTGAGGAGCACAGGCTCCGGATGCGCAGGCTCAGCGGCCATGGCTCACGGGCCCAGCCGCTCCGCGGCATGTGGGATCTTCCCGGACTGGGGCACGAACCCGTATCCCCTGCACTGGCAGGCGGACTCTCAACCACTGCACCACCAGGGAAGCCCCCTTGGGACTTTTATAAGATGTCTATGACCCTTCTGTAAACAAACCAGTTAATAACACTAAACTATTAGGATCTTGATGACATAGCAGATTCTGCTCTCTGAATATCTGATTCTGAGCCCATTGTTTTCTCAGCCACCTCTTTGTCTATAGATCTCATTCCTTCTGTGTTCCTTTATTAACTCCTCTCTTCCCTAGAGTGCAATTGGTCTTTCATGCTTAGATTTCCTCTCTCTCTCTAATAACAAGTTTACTATCCTTCAAGAGCCTCTTTCTCACTGTTCTTATATTCATGCTGCAAACGTCCCTCCTCTGTGAGCTGTTACTGTGCCATATTGTCCATTGTGCCTCAGAATTCATCCCTCAAGGGCAATCTTCTCACCCAGTCACTGCTCCTGTGTTCCCGAGCTAGCTTCCAGGCTCTCTATGAATGCCCCTATATTTTGGATAGCTGCAGAAAAACCAATCTCTTGCATAACTTACAACTTCTCTTATTCTCGCAAAAGCACTGTCATTTGATTAAGAGCTGACTTCAGATTCTTAGAAAAAGCGTAGCTAAATAAACTCACCATTCTTAACATGCTCTGTCAGTCTGCAGGACATAAATCTCTAGGGCCATCCACACGTGTGTATTCACGCTCCCGCGTGCTCTAAAGTTCTCCACCAAACTCACATCCTGTTATTCTCATTCTATATTTTGTTACCACGTGCCACTATGTGTTGTGGTACCCAGGGTTCAGTGTAAACCAATGTCGCTATATTCTCAACCTCTTCACTGACCATGCTACTTTCCCTCTGGCCTGACTCACTTTCCCTGTGCTTTCTCAATGAAGACTCCTCATTTCCCACCCCTGTTTACCTCTGTGTAAAGATTGGAATAAAACACACTCCCCATTCCTACACACAATTCATTAATATTCCAACTGTATGTGAAAAGTTCTGCTCATCTGAGACTTTTATCATCTGCTAACCATCCCTAACCTCCTCTCTTCACTGGCATTTACCAACCGTCCAGGCACCTCTCCACTCAATTCACTGAATATTTTCGTTTCTAAATTATTTCCCTACTATCATTCTGTATGATACCTCGTCATGAAAGCCACCATTCAATTTGATCTCCTAAACTTCAGTGACCTTCATTTTCATTGCAGACCAATCACCCTAATCAGTGACCACACTTTGAAACTTTCCATCTCATGCAATGGATAAGTAATTCTAAAATTTTACATTTAGATATTCTACTTAACTTCCTATCCTCCCACCTGTTTACCTAATTACATCTTTTCCTCAATTATTTTGATTTGCTTCTTTACGTCAAACACACAAGCAAGTCCTACTGGTTCTGTTTCCAAAACTTATCCTGCATCCAACACTTTCTCACCATCTGTACCACTACCATCGTCATTCTGGTTGCTGCCGTATCTCACCCAGATCACTGCAGTAGTCTCCTACTAGTCTACCAGCTCTATTTTTGCTCCTCTGCTTTTCTTAGAGACTAAATCAGATCAAATCACAACCTTCTAGGAACTCTTCATTGGCTTACTGTTGCAAATAAGATATCTAAACTCTTCAAAAACCCTGTACAATCTATTCCCTGCCTACCTCTTAGTTCCCATTTCCTATCTGTGCACCTTAATCGCTGCACTTCAGTTACATGGATCTTTTTATCTTCTTCCTTTGAGGAGGCCAAGCTTAGTCCAGCCTCGGGATTTTGTACTTTTTTTTCCTCCTGCCTGAAGTCTTCTCTCAGATCTTTGTGTGGCTTTCTCTTTTGCATTATTTAGATTCTAGCTCAAATACCTTCTTCTCTTACAATTCTCACCAACCACTTTCTGACAAGAAGTTTTGTTTTCCTACCTAGTTTTAATTGTATAAAAGCTTACTTTTTCTTGTTTACATATTTACATATTTAGTTTACATGTTTTTCTCTATGTCGCCCACTAGACCATAAGGTCCATGAGAACAAGAATATTTTCAGCTTCTTCCGTCATCGTATCCTCAGCCTTAGAAGAATACTCAGAATGTGGAAAATTCTCTTTAAATATTTGCTAAAAAATGAGCATGAGAGAGAAAAACTAGTGCCATGAGCAACTTCTTTCTTCCCATCCTTTGTCCGTCTTTCCTTCACTCCTGTGAGTAGTTTAGACTTTCCGGCTCTTCATTTTACTTTTTCTTTCCCATACAGGATTCCCTATGATATGACTATTTTCACCCATTGGCAGCAAATACCTAAGATTAGTCCAGGATTCTGTCACTTCTGCCTGTACCTAGCCTCCAGAGGACTGCTGGGAAAACCGCATGGCTGCACTGCATTCTTGCTATTGCCCTATAATAAACGCCTTATGTTTGCATCTGCTCTTTCTTTTCATCCTCTCCCCCTGCTATGATGGAACAGGTGCCCCCTCTTCTATATAAGAATGATACCTTTACACTTTTCTGAATCTCGTTTTCTCCAGCTTCTTCAGAGCTCTGCGCCATTGTGTATCCCCTTTCTCAGCTGCTCCCTCTATGCTGGCTACTCTTAATAAACGTTTGGACTTGCTTAGATCTCTGTCATCGCTTATCCCTACATTATCAGGACTGGACTGCTGTCTATTTCCATTCTCTCCCCGTGCTTCTCCATCTTGCACAAAGCAGCTACCTCACAGCACCACATTTATCATATGATTCCCCTTGTATAGAAAACCTTCAATGTGTCTGCATCTATTGAATAAAGTCCAAATCTTTCCTCCTGTCTTCCACTTACTACACACAAACATTTTTTCTTACATCCATTTTTTTCTCCCTCTTTCTCTGCCTAGTATTTTTCTTCCTTCTGTTCATTTACTCAACAATGCCACTTAAGTGTCTGTCATGGAATTAATACTCGTATTTGAAATTAATTACCCAGGATTAACTAGATACATTCTCTGGGGAAGAAAAGGCAAACACTATAATTAAGACAAAAATCCCATTTGGTCACTACCTCTAATCCATTCTCTCAAGAGCTGTTAATTGTTATCAATTAGTGTGATTCCTTTCATTTACATATTCACTTATAGAAACTACTTTGTATGATTTATGTTGTGTTTTGTTTCCCCTTTTACATACATTAAATTATTATGCAAGAACTGTTCAGCAGCTTGCATCTTCACAAAAAGAGAGATCTTAGAGAGTTGTTAATATCGATATCTGTGTAAATCTAATCTTTTTAACAGCTACATAGTATTCAAGAGTGTAATGTAGAATAGTTTATTTAACTATTCCTCCATTAGTGGGTCTTCAGGTTATTTTTCTTTCTTTTTTTTTTTGCTGTTCATTTTGCTGACACATTGAACATTATTACATCTAGCTCCTGGGCATATGTCTCACGGTTTTCCAGGGTAGATATGCAGAAATGTAATTTCATTGGCAGAGGGTATGCAGAATTTAAACTTAACAGATACTATCAAATTGTCCTCCATATTGTCTATATTAATTGAAACTTTCACCATCATAATATGAGAGGTAACCCTTTCTGCACATTCTTACTTGCTGAAATTTTTTTGAATTTGAAATTGTTAATACATTTGTTAATTTGCCATTCTGTTAGGTAAAATTTTTATTAAAAGGCATCGTATGTAAGGCATCTTTTCATGTTTGGGTTACTGTAAAGGTAAAACATTTTTAGATATTTTATTGGTGATTTACATTTCATATTCTATAAGAAGACCATTTATATCCTTTGCCTTTTAAAATTGAACTGTTATGTCTTTTTAAATTATTCAAAGAATTCTTAATTTTTTAAGATAATAATCTTGTTATAAATACTGAAAATGCTTTCAACTGTTTCTCACTTAAATTTTAACCATGTTGCTTCATCAGTCACACATATTTTCTAATATGGATATTGTCTTCTGAATTTTAAATCTTTGTCTACTCTTAAAGGCATACAGACTTTTTTTTTTTTTTTTTTTTTAACCGTACACGGACCTCTCACTGTTGTGGCCTCTTCCGTTGCAGAGCACAGGCTCTGGATGCACAGGCTCAGCGGCCATGGCTCACGGGCCCAGCTGCTGCACGGCATGCGGGATCTTCCCGGACCGGGGCACGAACCCGTGTCCCCTGCCTCGGCAGGCGGACTCTCAACCACTGCGCCACCAGGGAAGCCCAGACATTTTTCTATGACTTTCCTTAATATCTATTTAGAGAATTTGGGGAGAATATGTATTTCAGAAAATTTGATTTTCAGTTTATTCTGTACAATTATTTTTGTGTCTTTTCATACCACCTTTATAAAGATATAATTGATTTATAGCATTGTATAAGTTTAAAGTGTACAATGTGATGATTTGATACACAAACCTATTGTAAAATAATTACTACAATAAGGTCAGTTAACATAGCCATCATCTCGCATAACTACTTTTTTATATAGTGAAATTATTTAAGATATACTCTCTTAATAACTTAAGTATATAACACAATGTTGTTAATAGTCGTCACACTGTACGTTAGATCCACAGAACTTATCCGTCTTATAACTGGAAGTTCATACCCTTTGACCAACATCTCCTCATTTTCCTAACCACTGGCCCTTAGCAATCACCATTCCACCCTCTGTTTCTATAAGTTCACCTTTTTTTTAGATTTCATATATAAGTAAGATCATATGGGGTTTGTCTTTGTCTCACTTATTTCACTTAGCATAATACTCTCAAGGTCCATCCATCTGTCTCAAACGGCTTGATTTCCTTCTTTTTATGGCTGAATAATATTTTATTAAATGTGTATATATATATATCTATATATATCCATATATCTATCGCATATTTTAGTTATCAATCCATCCACTGATGGACACTTAGGTGGTTTCCATGTCTTGTCTGTTGTGATAAATGCTACAATGAACATTGGAGTGCTGACCTCTCTTCAAGATAGTGATTTCATATCCTTCAGATATACCTAGAATATATGGGTATACATATATAATGGGATTACTGGATCATATGGTAGTACGTGTTAATTGTTTTTTAGGAAATGTGGTATATCCCATTTATTGATTGGTATGTCAAACCATCGCCGAATGCCAGGGTTAAATCCTACTTGATCGTGGTGTATGATCTTTTTAATGTGCTATTGAATTCAGTCTATTAGTATTTGTTGAGAATTTTTGCATCTATATTTATCAGAGATATTAGCCTGTAGCTTTCTTTTCTTATAGATGCTTGTCTGGCTTTGGTACTAGGGTAATGCTAGCTAGCCTTTTAAAATGAGTTTGGAAGTGTTCTGTCCTCAATATTTTGGAAGAGTTTGAGAAGGATTGACATTAATTCTTCTTTAAATGTTTGCTAGAACTCATCAGAGAAACCATCTAGTCCTGGGCTTTTCTTTTAGGGGAAGTTTTTGAAATTGTTTTAATCTCCTTAGTTGTTTTTGGTCTGCTTAATTTTTTATTTCTTTATAATTCAGTCTTGGCAGATTGTATGTTTCCAGGAATTTATCCATTTCTTTTGGGTTATACAGTTTATTGACATATAATTTTTCATAGTAACCTCATAATTCTTTGCATTTCTGTATTGTCAGTTCTAATGTCTCCTCTTTTATTTCTGATTTTATTTGAGTTCTCTCTCTTTTTTATTGGTTAGTCAGCTAAAAGTTTGTGAATTTTGGTTATTTAGAAAAAAAACAGGGCTTCCCTGGTGGCGCAGTGGTTGAGAGTCCGCCTGCCGATGCAGGGGACATGGGTTCGTGCCCTGGTCCGGGAAGATCCCACATGCCGCGGAGCGGCTGGGCCCGTGAGCCATGGCCACTGAGCCTGCGTGTCCGGAGGCTGTGCTCCGCAATGGGAGGCCACAACAGTGAGAGGCCCGCGTACCGCAAAAAAAACCAAACAAACTCATTTTTTATTGATTTTTTTTTTCCTAGTCTTTCCAGTCTCTATTTCATGTATTTCTCCTCTATTATTTATTATTTTCTTCCTTTTGCTACCTTTGGGCTTAGATGATTTGTTTCCTATATTTTGAGGTGTAAAGTTAGGTTGTTAATTTCAGATTTTACTTTTCTCTAAATGTAGGTGTTTATTGCTATAAATTTATCCCTTAAAACTGCTTTTCATACATCCCATAAGTTGTGGTATATTGTATTTCTTTTTTCGTTTGTCTTGATATTTTCTCATTTCACTTTTGATTCTTCTTTGGCCCATTGGTTCAAAATTGTGTTGTTTAATTTCCATGTGTTTGTGAATATTCCCACTTCCCTCCTGTTATTGATTTCTAGTTTCATACCACTGTGGGCAAAAAAGATACCTGATATGATTCTTCTTCAATTCTTCTTAAATGTTTTAAGACTTGCTTTGTGGCCTAATATATGACCTATCGTAGAGAATGTTCCATGTGCACTTGAGAAGAATGGGTATTCTGGTGCTGTTGGATGAAATGTTTCGTATATATCTGTTAAGCTCATTTGGTCTACAGTGTTATTCAAGTCCACTGTATTCTTACTAACTTTCTGTCTGAATAATTTATCCAATGTTGAGAATGAGGTATTGAAATCCCCTAGAATTATTGTATTGTTGTCTATTTTTTCTTTCAGTTTTGTTAATATTTGCTTCAAAAATTTCGGTGCTCCAATGTTGGGTGCATTTATATTTACAATTTTTATAGTCTCTTAATGATTTTCCCTTTTATCACTGCATAGTGACCTTCTTTTTTTCTTGTGACTGAATTTGACTGAAAGCCTATTTTATCTGAAAGAAGTTTAGCCACTTCTTCTCTCTTTTGGTTACCATTTGCATGGAATATTTTTTCCATCCCTTCACCTGCAGCCTCTGTGTGTCCTTAAAACTAAAGTGAGTTTCCTATAGGAAGCATATTTTTGGACATTGTTTTTTTTCATTCTTTCAGTTTTTTAATTGGAGAATTTAATCCATTTATTTTAAAGTATTTATTGCTAGATAAGGGACTTACTGCTATTTGGTTCATTTTCTTATGAGGGATTTTCTTAGTTCCTTTATTTTTTCTTCCTCTCTTGTTTTCTTCCTTTGTGATTTATTTTTATAGCGTTTATGCTTTAATTCCTTCCTCTTAACCCTTGATTTATCTACTATAGGTTCTTTTCTTTGTGGTTACCATGAGATTTACATAAAACATCTTATAAAAATAGAAGTCTGTTTTAAGCTGATAACAACAACTTACCTTCAGTCACATACAAAACCTCTGCACTTCTTGCACATTTTATGCGATTGCTGTTATATTTACATTTTTTATATTGTTCATTCATTAACAAATTAGTTTAGCTATAGCTATTTTTTTATTTTTTGCGGTACATGGGCCTCTCACCGCTGTGGCCTCTCCTGTTGCGGAGCACAGGCTCTGGACTCGCAGGCCCAGCGGCCATGGCTCACGGGCCTAGCCGCTCCACGGCATGTGGGATCTTCCCAGACCAGGGCATGAACCCGTGTCCCCTGCATTGGCAGGTGGACTCTCAACCACTGTGCCACCAGGGAAGCCCAGCTATAGCTATTTTGTTTGTTTGTTTGCGGTACGTGGGCCTCTCACTGTTGTGGCCTATCCCTTTGCGGAGCACAGGCTCTGGACGCACAGGCTCAGTGGCCATGGCTCACGGGCCTAGCCGCTCCACGGCATGTGGGATCTTCCCGGACCGGGGCATGAACCCGTTTCCCCTGCATCAGCAGGTGGACTCTCAACCACTGCGCCACCAGGGAAGCCCAGCTATAGCTATTTTTAACATTTGTACTAGAGCTAAAACTGATTTGCACATCATCATTACAATAGTAGGGTTTTCTGAATTTGACTACACATTTATTTTACCATTTACTTATACTTGCATATGTTTTCATGTTGTTACTTAGTGTTCTTCCATTTCTACAAGAAGAACCTCCTTTATCATTTCTTGTTAGGCAGTCTAGCGATGATGAACTCCCTTAGCTTTTGTATGTCTTAGAATGTCTTTATGTCTCCTTCATTTCTGATATAATATTTTACTGTGTATAATATTCTTTGTTGGCAGTTTTATTCTTTTAGCACTTTGAATATATCATCCTATTCCCTCCTGGCCTGCAAGAAATCTGCTGATAGTCTAATGGTGGGTCCCTTTTACGTAATGAGTCATTTTTTTCTCTTGCTGCTTTCAAAATTCTCTTTCTGTTTGCCTTTTAACATTTTGATTATAATATGTCTCAGAATAATCTTCTTTGGGTTGATCTTGCTTGAGGTCCTTTGAGCTTTCTGAACCTGAATGTCCATCTCTTTTCTAAGATATGGGAAATTTTCAGCTATTATTTCCTTAAATAAGTTTTCTTCCCCTTTCTCTCTCTCTTATCCTTATGGGACTCCCATGATGCAAATGTTCATTTGTTTGATGGTGTCCTATAATTCATGTAAGTTTCTTCACTTCATTCTTTTTTTATTTTATTTTGGAGCATAGTTGATTAACAATGTTGTGTTAGTTTCAGGTGTACTATATAGCACAGGGAATGTTGAGCAGCATTCCCTGTGCTAAGTAGTAGGGCCTTGTTGGTTATCTGTTTTAAACATAGCAGTGTGTACATGTCAATCCCAAACTCCCAATCTATCTTTTTGTTTTTTCTAACTGACTAATTTCAAATGATCAGTCTTCAATTGTGGTGATTTTTTTTCCCCCTGAATGATCAAATCTGTGGTTGAAACTCTCTATTAAATATTTCAGTTCTTTAGTTGTATTCTTCATCTCCAGGATTCCTGTTTAGTTCTTTTTCTATGATTTATATTTCTTTATTAAAATTTTCAATTTGTTCATGCATTGTTTTCCTGATTTTTGTTTACTTGTCTGTGTTCTCTTGAATTTCATTGAGTTTCTTTAAATGATTATTTTGAATTCTTTGTCAGGCAAATCTCAGATCTCCATTTATTTGGGTCCAGTTACTGGAGCTTTATTAGTTACCTTTGGTAGTATCCTGTCTGTCTGTCTGTCTGATTCTTTGTGATTCATGTAGTCTGTGCATTTGGATGAGCAAACTTCTTTTCCAGTCTTTTTTTTTTTGGGGGGGGGGTATAGCCAAGACATGGAAGCAACCTAAATGTCCATTGACAGAGGAATGGATAAAGAAGATGTGGTACATATATACATTGGAATATTACTCAGCCATTAAAAAGAATGAAATAATGCGTTTTGCAGCAACATGGATGCACCTAGAGATTGTCATATTGAGTGAAGAAAATCAGAGAAAGAGAAATAGCGTATGATATCCCTTATCTGCGGAATCTAAAAAGAAATGATACAAATGAACTTAATTTACAAAACAGAAACAGACTCACAGACTTAGAGAATGAACTCATGATTACCGGCAGGGGTGTGGGGGGGGAAGGGGGCGTGAAGGGATAGTTAGGGAGTTTGGGATCTACATGTACGCACTGCTATATTTAAGATGGATAACAAACAAGGACCTACTCTATAGCACAGGGAACTCTGCTAAAAAATGTTATGTGGCAGCCTGGATGGGAGGGGAGTTTGGGGGAGAATGGATACATGTGTATGTATGGCTGAGTCGCTTTGCTGTGCACCTGAAACCATCTTTTCCAGTGTTTACCGACTTGTTTCAGCAGATAAACATCTTCTCCTATTGGTTCCCTGGGCTGATGGGATTACCACTAGAATTTCAGTCATGCTGGGTTGGAGGCTGTCACTGGGTCTGTAGCTGGTCCACAGTTGGTGTGCTTATTACCAAGGGCTCAGGTGGGTGTGGATTCCATCTAGTCTTTGGGTGGATGGGACTTCCTCCAATAGCTTGCTTGGTAGGGTAGCCCTTGGACAAATTTCCATTTCAGGGTCCACAGTTGGGTACTCAGTCAGTGGGCCTATTACCAGGTGGGCGTGGCTCCTAGAAGATCCCTGGGAGGATTCCTGCTCATTCACTGGATGGATCCCTGGATGGGCAGGACTGGCCCTGGACCATGGCTGAAAGGGGCTGGAACAGAGCCCCAGGAATATTTCAGTTTCCATTCTTGGTCTTGAACTGCACTGGGTTTTCACAATCACCTACCTGGATCCCAAAGCTCCCGGGAAGATACTTTTGTCTGTGGATGGATGCCAAATTATTGTTGTTCATAGCGGATACAAGACGAGGATATCTTATTTGGCCACCTTGCTGAAGTCACTCTGTTTTTGTGTTTTTGTATGTTTTTGTGTGTGGTGAGTGAAAAACATTCAAGCGTATTTTTATTTTCCGAACAGATACCTTACTGTTTTAATATCATTTATAGAAAATTAGATCCCTTATGTATTTCATAAGGGATTGTGGATCACATTCAAATAAGACATATTAAAAAAAGCACTTGGGGAAAAAAACAGGGTTAGTGGAAATGATATAATTATATTTATTTTCTAGAATACATGTTTTCTCTCTCTCTTCCTCCCTACCTTCCCCTCCCACTTTCCCTAAAAAGAAGTAAGTGTTCGATAGATAAATTAGGTAACTGTTCTTTGCATGAGTGACTTGTTTGTGTTGGTACTCATTTGCATATTTACGTCAACTCTTTCTGATTATGTTACATTTGTAAAATTTGAAATCACAAGCTCAATCTCCACTTCAGGAGATAACAGATGAAAATGAGGCAAGGAAATGGGGAGGATGTCATGCTGATTGCTTTCTAGAAGACTCAGTTTGTAAGCTAGTGGGAATCCAGTTTTTCTTGTTCCTATAACAAGACCTTTCTTGTTATACTTCCTGTACTCTTTCTCCTCTAACACAGAAATTATCATTGGAATTTGTGGAAGATTGTTTGATTCTCAGAACTGCACATGTTACTCTTCGGAATTTATAGCAGCTTCCCACAAATAATGTATTGGTGCTTGTTGTTAAATACCCTGTGAAATATTTCCACACCCTCACAGTTCATACGCTTACAAAAATATTGAGACCTCTCCTCCATATGCAGATTCTTTCTTGATTACACTTAATCCTGGTACTTGGATATTCCTAACAGTGATGTCAAGGAAGATGGAATCAGCTTTCCCTGTGTTCTAGGGTCCTTCCAGCTCCACCAACATTCTTCTATTGTATTACCTGCTGTTCAGTGAATTATTAAACATCTGCTACAGGCTTAGTGCTGTGATTTAAGTATTTTATCAGATAGGTACAAAGGGTAAGAAGATAGATGTTAAACATTCTCTTCCTCAGCATGCGACTTAATTTGCTTGACATATTACACCTTGTAAGTTTTTGTGTGTCAGCACACCCTCTTAACCCTAAACCTAACTTGCACAGCAACTCCATGGTATGTTATTGATTTAAATCCTTGTCCCTTCCATAACTCCATACAATGTCTGGGATGGACAAACAGTTTCTAATTCACGTGTTGATTCAGTTTGACAGGTGATGGTAACTGACTGTGCTAGGAAAATCCTGATGCCATTCATTTGCTACTCAGAAGTCCACTAACAGGGAAGATGTGGAGATTGGCTGTTTGCTTTCTATATTTATTATCTTTCCCTAATGTCATATTAATAACTTCACTTTTCATATATGCAAACTTTTCCCATTGTTTGAAATATACTCTTTTACTTATAACGAGTCTAGGTGGTATTTTTAAAATCTGCATTAAAAGCAAGTTCATTAGTGAATTTATTGGGTATCAATACCAGAACCTATGGATGCTCGAATCTGAACTTCTTGAATCTTAGTTATTTTCCACAGTAACATGTTAAGAAACAAGGGATCTTGATGAATTAGACTTACAAGACTGAGAACAGGTGTCTTGCTTTAGTTCAAACTTAACTTGAAAGACTTTTATTTTTCTAATAATTGAAGTTTTTCATGGAATATATTAGGAAATTTGAGAAATACAGAAAACATTTTTGAATGGAAGAAAAGTGAGTTTTATTATTCTATCCTACTATTAAAAGTTTTGCATACATTGTTGCATTTTTATTATATACTGATTTTTATAATATAATTAAAATTATACTGAATAAATAATGTATATCCTGTTTGTTTCACCTATCATTAAAACATAAACATTCTCTGATATTTGAAAACTATTTGTAACATTATTTTTTTAAGGATTCATAGTGTTTCATTAAATGAATGTTTATTTCACTTAAGCATACCTAGTACTATGCACTTTCATTGATTTCCCATTTTTACTACAATTAACAATGCCTCCATGAATGAAGAAATATATTTTAGATTATTTTATTTTACTAGGAGTTAAATTCTCAGAGCAAAGGAAAAATATTTTAAGGTTATTACTGGGAAACCTCTTTTTAAATAAACAAGTGAACCTAACAAGATACATCTGTGCAGAGTAGCTTTTCAACTTTGTTATTTTCTTAAATAAATGAGTCCTGCCGGGTGGTGGCAATGAAGATCCCATCCTGGCAGGTTACAAGTTTTTAAGTGGCTTTGCCCTGACAATGATTCTGAACTAGATGTACCTTTGGGATCTCTTGTTTTGATAAGTACTATAGAGGAGAGGAAAATATAGAAACATTTTTATTTTCATAGGATAGTTGATCCAGTTTTAAAATGTAGCATCAAAATTCAGATTATATACTGTGTAGTGTGCTTATTGAAATTTCTTCTAGAAAAGATGAAACTAAAAATTATGAAAATAATTTATTTAACTTTATAGTCCGTAAACTTTAGGTTATAGTTGCAACTATGTATGATTATTGGAAACTGACAAAAAGTTCAAATTTTCGGTCTATTTTTCTAAGTTCAAAGTTAGCGTAACCCTTCACTCTATGGATGGCTTTTGTAGCATGTTCATAAAAATGGTCCTTTTTACAGAAATCATCTAGTACATCAGCAGTTTTCCCAAGGGCCTTTCCTAGTGTTTTGAAATTCAAATTTTTTTCCTTTGAACTGTCTTTTCCTAGTTCCCAACATCGGTCTCCTGATCTCTTCTTGCTACCCGGTCTGGCTCTCTCAGAAAGTCATTTGTCAATGGCTTTGTGTGTGGCTCTTCAACGTCACTTTTATAAAATCCTGGATCATTTTAGAAATGTGAAGTTCCATGATTCAGTCCAGTTGCACTTGTATTTTAAACATCACACACACACACACACACACACACACACACACACACACACGATAAAGTGGGAAGAGACTGCTAAGAAGGGGAAATGTTTGAATGAGCATTGATTTGATAAATCGTCAGTTAATTAGCAATATTTTTGTACTACGAATCCTAACCAATATCATAACTTTAGGATTGAGGCTAAGGAATGTTTGGCTATAAAAGGCCACATGTGTGTTCTGGCCCTTATGCTCAATTCGCGTCCTTCCAACCTCATGTCAGAGTTTACATTTCACAATCAGGAAATTCTTCACACTCACCATGAAGCTTAGCTCTATTGCAAACAATAGTTCTCAACATTGGCTTCACATTAAAATCACGTGGGGAGATTTTAAAACAAGCCAATTCCCAAACCACACTCAGATAAACTAAATTTGAATTTCTGGCGATAGGACCAAGTTATCAGCATTTTTAAGTGTCCTTTTAAAAGGGAAATATGAGTATGTATTCCCTCAATTCCTAAGAATTCTGATTAACTGTATTTGGGTATTTGGTGTCTGGGAATCTGCATTTGAAAGTAGTCCCTATATGATTGTGATACAAGAGGTGTTGGAAAACATTTTCAGACAATGCTGACCCATATAGACAAATAGTGGTATATAAAGAGGTAGATTAATCTTATCTTGGAGAATTACAATACTCAATTATTTCACTTGAGAATTACAATACTCAATTATTTCATTTGAAGTTTTACTTTTTTCAGTTAATATCTTCAAACACTTATTTTCAGCTCTCCATAAGACAATGGCTACTTCTGTAGATAACAACTAAAACTACTTAACATACCAACTTTACCTGTTTAATGGTAAACATTGTTGGTTATAAAGGATTTCAATTCAATGAATCAAATATTGGTGCATTGGTATATGATATTTTATATACATATATTTATTTACACACACACACACATCCAGAGTGTGTCACAGCCATAACTCATGGAATAAGTACCATTAAAAGGGTCTCTTTATCAGTGCTTCTACAGCTTGGCTGGGCGTCCAAATTGTCTGAGGATCTCGCTAAAATTCCTGTTAAGATTCTGATTCATACGACAGGAATGAGGCCGAAGATTCAGTGTTCATAACAAGCTTCCAGTTTTTGCTAATGCTGCTAAACTGTAGAGTAAAATTTGAGTAAGTAGTCTCTAGGCCAAGATATATATATATATATATATACATATATACATCTTTCTCAGAGATCTTACAGGATGGATCATCCTCTTGAAATTGATCCCTTATAATCTCCCCATAATTAAATGCAGTTGAAAAATATATTTATCTATTATTTATTCAGGACCTTCCATGGAGATAGCACTTTAAATATCAAACATCAAATCCATGACCTTATTTATTATACCCACTTAACTGAGGCTCAGATAGAAAAATTTCTTTGCCCAAGGCTACACAGTGTGAAGTGGCAAGACCAGAGTTTAAACCCACCTTCCACTGATCCAGAGTCTATAATCTTACTACTGAATAATTTTATCCTGCTCTGACTCATCTGCCTCCCACCACCTGAGCTTTTAATTTTTTTTTTTTTGGTAACGATCAAAGGTGAATGTTTGAGTTTCATCATAAGCCACATATTGCACCTTGAAGATGGCTGTCCAGGCAAGACTGTTAGTTACTAATATCACACATAAATATACATAAGTGCATAATATACATAATTATAAATAATACACATAAATACATAATAAATACATAATATACTTAAAAAACAAAATACACAACTGTTATTGCACATTTGGTTAGCACTTCCCTCCTGTACTTAGGTCCTTTTATATTTACTGGATTTGGAATTCTTATCTGGAAAATGACATTATACCCTCACCTTTATTCTTGGATAAAAAAATAGAGGCAATAGATGATCAGTTATTTGGGGGTTAAAATGGATCTTATAGCATCTCCTCTAATGGAAAAATAGCTAACACTTATTGATCTCCTATTCTTGCTACTTACTTCAATGAATAGATTATCCCACTCAGTCCTCACAAGCCACAAAATTGTTATCTTCCACATATTACACGTGAAGAAACTGAAAATCAAGGGTTAAAAACTTGCCTGCCGATAACAATTGCTAAATGATGATGACAATGTTTGTCTACTTGGTGAATCAATATAGTTAAAGAAATGTGGTATTTGTTTCCATATAAACTGCAGATAACAATTTGGAATGCATTAGATGAATTTGTAATATACTGTGCTAAAATAGATCTCTTTTTATTTTTGAACAAATGAAAGCATGTTTAATCTGATGATTACTGCAATAGCTCTAGCCTAATTGAGATTCATGAGAGTGGTTATTTATGTGAGGAAGATAAAGTAACATTTTTTCAAAAGGCACACCCAAACACCAATATTTTTATATGTGATTGATAAAGTGAAAGCTTCCTGAAATGAAATACACGGAGTGTTTTATTACTTGTATTTTAACATTGTAATAAACCATAACGTGCTAAATGAAAAAGGTTATACTGACTAGGTTTTTGCTGCAGTCAGTTATCATTTTACTTTCTAAACTCTTATGCCTGAAGGTGGGAAGTAAACAAATGGTTTAATTACATTTCCAATTGTACAGTTCTTTTTCAATTCCAACCAGTAGCCATGAAGATTAAAAAAAAGGAGCAGATGTTTCAGTGATGACTAACTTCAAATACATGATAAAACCATGAATATGTTATAAAGCCTGTGTTTGTTTTTCTAGGTCTTTATTAGGTCAATTTTCCAAATACTTGGGTGATTGTTTCTTTTTTGTTTTTATTGTTGTTTTGTTTTGTTTTCCCTGAAAATTACTTTCACTCTTAGCCTATAGTCCCATAGGATTTATATGTTCCAACTATGAGAAAAGTTTGCAACTTTTCTAATCCTGGCTTCTCTTACTTCACCAGCTGAAGATGAATTAGTTTACAAAGGTCTGGCCTCCAGCATGTGTGTTGGTGGATGGTCCTTTCTCTTCTCTTCTCTTCTTCCTCACCTTTGTTTCATTTCTGCTCACATATTGTAATTATTATTTACAAAAGTTCTCTACTAATATAAGCTCTTGAGGGCACTATCTTTTTTAATATTTGAAACATCGGGCATAACACAATGTTGAGCATTCAGTAAGTTCAGTAAATATTGGTGGAATTAAAAAGTATTAAATACGCATGCAGGGACTTCCCTGGCAGTCCCATGGTTAAGACTTCACCTTCCAGTGCAGGGGGTGCGGGTTCGATCCCTGGTCAGGGAGCTAAGATCCCACATGCCTCACAGTCAAAAAACCAAAACATAAAACAGAAGCAATATTATAACAAATTCAATAAAGACTTTAAAAAAAATGATCCACATCAAAAAAAATCTTTAGATACTCATGCAGAACATTAATTGAATATTATTAACAAACTGTCTCTAATTTGGGCTGGGTACTTAGCTCCACAGTAAATAGAAAAATGGTAATTCCCCTTTTTTCTCTACTTTTGCTCTCAAATTTCTCATCATAATGCTACGATTTCTAAGGAAATTAACTCTGCAGAATAAAAGTAGTCATCTTAAGAGTAGTTCCTTATATTTTCACTTGGATTGGGCACGTGGATACATTTCTTTAAAAGAAGTCTTTTCTCAGCAGGTTGTTGCCGACTAGAAATCCATTTGTGTCCTCAATTTGAGACTTGCGTTTGCTTTAGAGTGTGGATTTTCTGAGTAACGGTGGCCATAGTAATACTGTACACAGAGCTGGAACATGGTTTTCAAATGAGGTCTGATTACACCCCACTGGTTCATAAAACTCTAATGCTGGGCTGTTGTTTCAAAGCATTTTATTTGTGAACACCGCAAATTAGATTTCTAAATTTTATTTGCTTGGAGCTGGGGTTGAAAAGACAGGGAGGTGGAGCTGAGATCTGTTGTTATAATGTGAAAATGCATCTTGGCTTCTAATGCAGAGAACTCTTCCAGGGAGAACCATAAAGTGCTTGTGGAATTATTCCTTCTCTACCTAGTATGATAGTAGAATAATTGTTTTCTAAAATACCCTGTTGTTATTGTAATGGCACTAACTGGTATTCTTTAGGCCTCTCTTGTTTATATTACAGTATTTATTTAGGACTAAATATTAGAGGACTCCTGGGCCAGAGAGCCAATCCAGGATGTGAGTTGCCTGCATGTTTTGTCTAGTTAGCTTCCTAGAGAGCTCATAAGTACATTTTTAAAAGGCTTATTCTGTACTAGGAAGCACCTGGTTTTTGACGAAAAAAGATCTGGAATCAAATCACAGCTGCCCCATGTACTAGTTATATATCATTAGGTAATTTTTATAAAGCGTTTAGGCCTCTGTTTACTTCTCTGTGAATTGGAGATAATAGTAGTTCACTAAGTGGTTGTGAAGATTAAAAAAAATGTATACATCCAAAACAGCCTATCCATACTCAGCACATTGAAATATTAATAAATATAACTTATCCTTCTATGGCCAAACACTGTATGCCATTGATGGCAGAGGGATATTTACTGCAACTCATTGCCAAAATTAGATTAAAAATAAAACCCTAAGTGTTCCTACTACAGAAATCTTTTTGAATCATTTTAATTAAGAAATACTTCTGACAGCTATTAGTGATCAGGAATTTCTGATGCATTTTAGCACTTAGATTATAAGTCAGGGGTAAGTGAACTTTGTAAAGGACCACAGATAGAAGATTATTTTAGACTTTGTGAGTCATATAGTCGTGGTCTCAATTACTCAATTCTGCCGTTATGATAGCCTGAGAGCAGCCATAGACGGTATGTAAGCAAATGAGCAAGGCCTTAACTCCAAATTTGGCATGTGACCTCTGCAGCATATCATAGGTAGTAGAGCTACTAATTATAGATTATTAGGTAGTATTGCAAAATTGAAAGCACTACTTACTAATGGTTTGATATGTATGTGTGTGTGTGTGTCTATGTCTGTTTCATTTCTGAATGGGTGGGAGTGAAGAAGAATTAGCTGTCAGTCCCACTTCCAACGATGATTAAAATGACAGGAGGAATTTAGATAATGCATCATAAATTACTTCTTGGAGATATGTCTGCTAGAATATATTTTTAAGAATTATGACATTTTACCTTAGGATTCTCTAGCTGGTTACCAGAATGCTTCAAACTCTAACATTGTGCTTTCCTAAAATTTTTAAGAATTGAGAAGGCAAATTTATTTCTATTACAGTGACTTTCATGGAGCAAGTGCTGAGCTTCAGTAAAGATAACCTCTAGCCAAGTAAGCTCAACATATGGAAATACATTGACAAAGTACAGGATATAGGAAGCAATTCTGCTGTTCATGACAGGATTCTCAACAGGTGTTTTTTTAAATGAGCAACTCTCCTAGGATATTTAAAGTGGGATGTAATAGATGGAAATCAATTTGCAGAATCTTATGTAGAACATATCTGTTGGCACATCTGTACTTTATATTTTTATGGATTTATCTCTTGAGGTTTCTGTATTTGAGGACATCTTCTAAATACTGTAATATCACTGTCCAGGCAAAGAATATTATGAATAGCATCTACACCTAAAATGAGGGAGAATGCTAACATGCAGGTTTTAATTAAAAAAAAAAAAAGCTTTTGATATTTCTGCTGCTGATTTCCCTTTGGGGAAATTTGTGCAACAGTATTTATGACTTTCTTGATTTTGTAATCTCTCCAGCCCACAGAGTTATTTTCTCATTTTCTTGATCTCCTATGTGTTTATTATCAAAACCACATTATACAGTTTTGTAAACCTGGGCTCTGTATTTTAAGAGCTTCAAGAGAAGACTGAAATAATGAATTCTCTCATTACTCTGGTTTTAACATTGTTCATTCTGTCTCAGAAGTATAATTTTATTCTCTACATTTTTGTTTTTTAAAAATTAAGTGTTTTGTCTTTCTTCTTTAAAAGCTTATTGTATATCTTGTCAGGCCTTCTAATAAGTGGTCAATTGAATAAAAACGTGTGTTAAAATGTTAGAGCGAACCTGTTGTTTAGGGGTTACATGAATACAATGAAATAATTCTCTCTAAGCATAGAGTACAAAAGTATAAGGTACCAGTGAATGTAATCCTGAAAAACAATGAAGCAAATTGATTCTTTTAAATCTGTTAAGTCCATCCTCTTCAAGATTGTTTATGTAGGCTATTCAAATATATATTTGGGAACCAGTCAATCAACCTCCATTTTCATTAAACTAAAATTATGGTCTAGGTCCTGTCTTCGGCCTTAAAAAAAGCAGATATGACTAAGACATGGTCCTGGAATTAGAAGAACTTACTTGGAGAGGAGATGAATTTTGACTACTACATAGTAGAGTCCTTCCATGTAAGAAGTTATCCCATGTTTTCTGATCCTAGGACTCAGTCTCTTTCCATATTGTTCTGTACTTAGATCTTAATATCAGTCATGAGTCAAGCTATTTCTCTCCCAAGTGCCATCCCAATCCTGCCTGAATTATTTCAATCCTACCCAATTTACGAGTCCCAGCTTGAATATTACTTTTGCTCAGAAGTCTTTTTCCAATGTTCAATCAGATCTGCCAACCATGTTGCTTTCTTTGAATTGCTTATTGTTACAGCTTTTTTTTTTTTTCTTTGAAAATACCATTGTGCTGCCTAGTGCAGTCCATTCCCAGTTCAAAGTATGGATAAATCCTACTTTACCAACAGTTCTCCTAATTCATTTTCCTTCTTCCACACCAAGACTCTGACATTAGTAGGAACTCCATCACTTTGTAATCACTTCTAAATTCCATTTGCTTTTACTTATGGATACGGTAAAGTCTTCTCCTCTGTGCTTTGCTCTTAAAATAGCATTTATCATCTATTTCATGGGGATCAGATAGAGTCCTAAATTGATATGAGGAACAGAAAGAAACAGCTACTTTCCATTAGTTCACCCAGTAATATCTAGTTCAGAGATGCTTATTGCTCTAGCTGTATTCCTGATTCCTAAAAGACCCTTTAAAATATTTATCCCCAGTGATAAATGGAGGGTCTGTGTGGGCTGACTTGGTTATGCAACAGCAGGGAATATCTGTGAATTAACAAAAAAGAAATGGTTTGAATGAATGCATTTTATGAAGCCTATAGTAGGTCAGAGTAGAGTGAACGTGACTCGATGTTAAGAGTTTTAAAATTGCTTTGGGAAGAGGACAGCCTGTTTTTATTTCTTTGTCATCTAACGCTGTTATCATGTGAGACAATTAATTTGCTGTATTTTATGTTCCATTTATAATCTGTGTTGTGCGACAGCTGTGGCATTCTGTTATAATGATAAGAAGAGATACATGGCACTACAGTGCTTAGGGAAGATTACAGTATTTCCAACCATGGACAGCCTGGGACATTTAGCAAATGGTTGACCTGATTTTTTGACGGTGACAAAGCTTAGAAGAGATGAGTTAAAGCATTATCAACTGTCTAGTCCCATTTCTTCACTGGCCATGCTGAAAACTAAGGCTCAAGTCCTAGGCCCTGTTGTACTCATTTCCAGTATGGTATAATTGACAGTATTTCCTAGAACAGTCAACAGGACTCTTAGACTGGTTTTCTTTCTCTCTCCTCTCTCTCTCTTACTCTCACTCTTGGTCTCTCTCCTTCTTTCTCTCTCTGAAGAGTGAGATCCCTGCAGAACTGTTCTTCCATCTAGCTGAATCTGAATCATTCTTCAAGACTTTAAACTGGCATACACTTTTTAAGGATTCAGGTGACAGCTGGAGCTTGGAAATATGGTTTTAGAGACTCCTTCAACTCTGAGATTCTGTGGTGCTATGATATTTTAGTTTATCTTGATCTTTCCATTTTTCTTTTAAACGTAATAATACTTCCAGTGTGCAATAGTCACTGTCAACGGTCTAACTGTAAAACATTATTTTCTTGTGCTTTGCATAAGCCCATGGTTCCAGATGTTTACCCAACAACCAATTCTAAATGGCAATTATCAGGTTATTACTATTATATTATTATTTGGTTTTCAGTAGTATTGGATATGCCCTTAAAGTTAGGTATCCTTTCTTTCTTTTTTAAGGTAAAAGCCTATATAGATATTTAAGTTGGGTCATTTTAACCTTCCTTTTTATGTCATCTTCCCAGGGTATTGTTCCATGAAGTGCAAAGAGCATGTATATACTATGCCCTACCTCTCTTCAATCTTGTAGTAAAACCATCTTCACTCTCCAGATTATGTATGACTAATGTCCCGGTCCTTTTACCAAGCTTTCCATTTGGCAAACTGAAAGATTCTGTATTTCTAAAGCTTTCTTAAAGCACTACAGTAGCTAACATTTATTGAGTGTGTCTTATGGCCGAAACATGCTGATAAGCACAATTATATATATTCTTTATCCTCAAATCTTCTCAGACTCTCTTTATTTAGGTATAATTTTTTCCCACTTTTCAGATGAGAAAACTGAGATTATGAGATGTTAAGAACCAACTCAATATAAGATATTCTTCCTATCTTATTTTCTCCTTTATTTCTTTTCTTTCATTTATTCAATAAATACTTATTTAGTCCCTATCATGGACCAGGTACTGTGCTAAATACTAGGAATATAGGGGTGGGCAGAAGTAGGAGTGGGTCCTATTTTCATGGAGCTATTTGACAAGGAATGATGGAAATAGAATCCTTACCCCTGTCCACACTACTCCAGTAATGAACTCTTCACCACCCAGTGTGTCCCTTTTTCATTTTCTTTTCTTTCTGCTTTACAATTAAGAATGTATTAGGGACAGTGAGTATGAGAGGAACTGCAACACAGTGTTTGGTTGATTGACCTCCTTCTGCTCTTTGATGACAATGAAGCTCTTCTCCTATCTTAGACTCCCTGTCCCTGCTACCCTGGCCTGCAGAAAATCCAGAATACTGGACCATTATAGTGGTGATAGCCCATCTTTCAAAATTTCTCTCCTAGATCTCACAGATCTTCTCACTTTCCAAAGTCCCTTCTTACCATGTTCAAATCCACCACATAAGTGAGAGGTGACCAGTGCTACTGTTTCTACATCATGACAAAAATACAAAATGCTTATTTCTATATAGTACCTTGGGGGAAAAGGCCAAAGCTAAGTGTAGCCTGTGAGGATAGGTTCAAGGGTTCCAGCTGCCCCAGACCTTTCTGGCTGCCCTGGGCAGGGAGAATCCATCCTTTTCTCAGAATCCTGTAAGCCATCCATAAAAGTCCAGGTAGGGAAGATTTTTCTTACCTATTTTCAGCTTAGGTTGACTTTAGTGGGTTTTATTTTTCAGGTGACTCTGAGTCAAGCCCTTTAGGAGTTGGAGGTCAAGTGGTCCCTCCTGTCAGTTACAGAGAGAGAGAGGTCTGAGGAACTTTCTCTTTCACCTTCTGACCACTTTATGAGGAATGGAAGTTAAAGGAGTTGATTTCGCTCTGCTTCTACTTCACTGTAGCTCCCAATGTGACATGTTCCTATTATGTTCAAAGGTTAGAAAGAAGTAGATCCTGCAGTTCATAGACAAATAGAAAAGGCAGAGGCAAAGGCAAAGACAAAAGGGGGAGGACAGGATGAGGTTAGCACATGAAAGTGTTTTCTTCCTCTCCTGGGCTGGTTTCACAATGCTGACACACCAGGGTGGCTGCCTTCTTTAGTACTTTGTTAAAGGTCTCTGATTGGGTTAGAAACTCAACTGTACTAAGAGACATCAAACATCCAGCAAGGCTTTGGTCTTACCCAAAAGCTGGGTCCTGTCTTTCTGTTCTCCCATTCACCACATTTTGCCGGAGGAGTCTGGTTTTCTTCAGACACTCAGTTACCTATTCCACAAAGGAAAGAGGTTGATGGATGAAAAACCATCCTCGTTTTTAGTAGATGAAAGGAAAGAGGACCTACCCTCTCTTTTATTCTGAGACACCTGTGTTGGCATATTTAATTCATGTGTGTAGGTATAATTTTTACTAATTTCTGTCATGTTTTCAGCTTACTGAATATTGTGTTTGTAAAACTGAGCAGATTCTACCTAAAGAAGCCCACAGAAACCCATTAAGTAGTTGTGGTTAATTGTGATTGAACTCTTAACTATTCAGTGAACATTTCCTAACTAAGTAGTACGTACCTACAAAGGTCAACAAGAATTTCTCACTGACTAAAGTGAAAGGACGTATTTTATTTTTGTTTTTACACGAATTCTCAGCCTTGTCTGACACAGATCAGTATTCCCTCTTTTCAGTTACCCTAGTTTTCCTTCTTCTAAATCTCTGGTTGCCCTTTTTCAAACTCTTCCTTGGATTCCTCATCCCCTGTTTAGTTCTGAAATATTATTATTTACTAGGTTCCTTCCTCATTTTACCCTGTTAACCTCTTCACTCTGCCTGTTTGTCTGCTGATTTCCGTAGTCCCGTAACTCATAAGATAAAACCAAGGTTTGGATGTTAAGCCGTTTCCTGTGCTGCCGTCATTTGTTTGAATACACTACAGTGTTCTGTGGGAGGGTAGCTGAGAGACCGATGTAATAGTCCTTTTCACACCTTCCATCCACAAAGAGAGTTCTTTTATTTGCAGCTGAAGCTATTATATCTAGAGCCTATGGCTGTTTGGCGCTTTTAACGATGGAAATTTTAAAAGAGAAACAGCAAGTAAAGTGTGAAAATGTCCTCTGGGACATTATTTTATTACTCTATGTCCCTTATCATTTAGCAAACTAGGTATAATATGAAAAATACAGTCAAACAGTTTGTTGTGTGGCTGGTTGGCAAAGAATCAAATAACAGGTACTGGAAAAAAGTAATGCTTAGCTTACCTAAGGTGTGTCTCTGTGTGTGTGTATGTGTGTGTTTGCATGAGGGTGCCACAAGCCAAGTTGAAGGGGTGAATAAAAAAAGTCATCAGAGGAGAGGCAAAATCCATATGGCCTGAAAAAGCAGCATGGTGTCGTAAGGGAAGAATGGGCTCTGGAGGGTGGCAAGCTTGGGTTTGGACTATGGCCTTTCCAGTAAATAGCATTAATTTCTTCAATAAAAAAAAAAAAAGCATGATTATATTAAGACTCATGGGGTTTTAAGCATTAAGTGAGGTAAAGATGTTTGCCACGTTGCTGGCATTCAGAAAATGGCATTCGTGCTCTCTTTTAATAATGTGCCCTATTGCCAAAGCCAAAGGTATGACAGAGCACTATGAAGGCACTATGACCTTCCTCCTCAAGCACCTCTTGAAAGGATGGGTCAGGTCCTTGGTTGATGTCTTTTTCAAGTGAATATGTTCAAGCTGCCTTAGAATAGTGAGAACCTCTGGGTTATCACTGATGCGCAGAAAAGCCACCAGGAATAGCTCTTTTAAACTGCCTTAGTCTCTAAATTATTTAGTCCTAGTAGTGACCCTGCTGCATATCATTAACTATTGAACTGAGTGGTGCTGAGTCAAAGACACTAATCAGAAAAGGAATCTTATACATCAGAAAAGGGAAAGATACAGAGGTTAGTAGAAATAAAATGATCTAAGTCGGTAAGTTTATGGTAAGTTACACAGGTAGAAGAGAGATCATATAATTAATTAACGAAACAGGGAGGAGACTGCAAAGAGACTAGCAGAAGCGAATCAGCAATTACTTTGCCGCAAGTTCAACCTGAATAGACCTCGTTGCTCCCTGTTGACTTGGAGCCACATTCCAGCCCTTATAGCAGAGGCGGTAGTAGACATCTCCAAAATATACTTCTTATAGTTTTATTTTACAGATTTTGATTTAGTTTCTACACTGACATTATTTAGAAGTTTATAATTTCATTATGACTTGTTTCACTTTTAACATAGTTGATTTCACGTACTGTTTATGTTCTATCAGAATTCAGATATTTATAAAATAAATGTCCTCCTTTGGAAGCTCATATTCTCTGTGGGGACATCTGGATTTTATACTGGAATTCAAAGAGGGACATTTTTAACATGAAAATAGATGTAATGACCTCTAAAATATTCAATCATTGCTCTGTAGAATGAGGCAAGCTTTGTGACTCGGCCATTAAAGCATGATTAACATAATCACCCTAAGCCTAAAGACAAGACATAAAACCTCACAGTTACCATTCGGCTTCACCAGTTCTGATGATGCCCAGGGACCCACCAAACCTTTTTCTAGCAAGGCTGGATGTTTTTCCTGAAAAACGAGAAGTAAGCAAATGAACCACAATGGAAACTTATACCAGAGGTAGACTTTACACTGTGCAAAGTTCTGGAAGTTGTAGGTTTTAAACTCAGTCAAAGCCTCCCCCCATTTCCTGGATGCGGGCACTCAAGTCTGCACTTGAGCCTTCTTTTTTTTCCATGAAGGTTATATCTCCATTCCTTTTGGAATAGTTCACGTTCAGTGTAACATGGTGGTTTAGGCATTTTATCAAGGCTTCATTAATGGTTTCACAAAGCCTTAGTCTGCTTGATTGTCTCACTTGGAAGAAGTCAAACTGCCACCTCTTTTTTTCTTTTAATTAAAAAAAAATTATTGGAGTATAGTTGATTTCCAGTGTTGTGTTAGCTTCTGCTGTACAGCAGAGTGAGTCAGTTATACATATATCCTCTCTTTTTTAGATTCTATTCCCATTTAGGTCATGATAGAGTATTGAATAGAGTTCCCTGTGCTATACAGTAGGTTCTTATTAGTTATCTGTTTTATATATAGTAGTGTGTATATGTCAATCTCAATCTCCCAATTTATCCCTGCTCACCTCCACCCTTTGTAATCATAAGTTTGTTTTCTACCTCTGTGATTCAGTTTTGTAAATAGGTTCATTTGTACCATTTTTTTAGATTCCACATATAAGTGATATCATATGACATTTGTCTTTTTCTGTCTGACTTGCTTCACTCAGTATGACAATCTCTAGGTCCATCTATGTCACTGCAAATGGCATTATTTTGTTCTTTTTTATGGCTGAGTAATATTCCATTGCATATATATGTACCACATCTTTATCCATTCCTTTGTTGATGGACATTTAGGTTGCTTCCATGTCCTGGCTATTGTAAATAGTGCTGCAATGAACATCAGGTTGCGTGCATCCTACTGAATTATGGTTTTCTCCAGATATATGCCCAGGAGTGGGATTGCTGAATCATATGGTAGCTCTATTTTTAGTTTTCTGAGGAACCTCCATACTGTTCTCCATAGTGGCTGCACCAATTCACATTCCCACCAACAGTGCAAGAGTGTTCCCTTTTCTCCACACCCTCTCCAGCATTTATTGTTTGTAGATTTTTTGACGATGGCCATTCTGACCGGTGTGAGGTGCCACCTCTTTTTCTTAATACACACTTTGGGACTTTGGGAGTTCTTCTACTTTCTTTTTTTCCTCCAGATATATAGTAGTAGTCCCCCCCTTATCCTCCATTTGCATTTCGTGGTTTCAGTTACCTGAGGTCAACCAAAATTTGAAAATATTAAATGGAAAATTCCAGAAGTAAACAATTCATAAGTTTAAATTGTGCACCATTCTGAATAGTGTGATGAGAAATTTCACCACACGGTCCTTCTCCATCCTTCCTGGAATCCCCAGCAATTGACATCATCTGCCCCTGACATTCAACCATTGAAATCCTCATGGCTCAGTGATCCTGTATCACCCAGAGCAGATGATCCTCTTCTGACTATTATCAGAGGCTCAGTAGTAGCCTAAGTCTATGTCACGGTGCCTGTGTCATTCACATCACTTCATCTCATCATTTTATCATCTCCGCATCATCACGAGATGAAAAAGGGTGAGTACAGTACAAGTTATTTTGTAAGAGAGAGACCACATTCACACAACTCTTATTACAGTATACTGTTACAATTATTTCATTTTATTATTAGGTACTGTTGTTCATTTCTTACTGTGTCTAATTTATAAATTAAACTTTCTTATAGATATGTATGTAGATAGGAAAAAAAAACATATTGTATATAGGGTTCAGTACTATCCTTGGTTTCAGGCATCCACTGGAGGTCTTGGAACATATGCCCTGCATATGAGGAGAGACTACTGTATATATATAAATAACAGCCTTTCATCTTCTAGCTTTCAGCCTTTGTTATTTTTAAAAAGGTATTACAACTGAAACCGAGTGGGGCCTGGGCACGGAGGCCTCCTTTTGTCCACTATTCTTGTAAGCAAGACTCCAGCCTCCATGACCTTCCCTGAGTTCCAAAGGGTGGATTTGAACAGTTAGTAATCAAGGGAGGAGCAGCCAAGAAACCAACCGAGGCGAGACTAAAGGGACCAGAGAAGCTCATCAAGATTAGGAGACCAACTGAGAGAGACTAAGGGAGCGCAGGTCCTGCGCACACCCTAATCTTGTCAGGACCCCAACCTTGAACCACTGTTATAAACCCCTCATCAAATCCTCTGGGGTGGAGACACATAGTTTTTCCAAGGCAGAAGCCCTGTGCGTCTCCCTTTGCCTGGCAAAGCAATAAAGCTATCCTTTTCTACTTCACCCAAAACTCTGTCTCCGGGATTTGATTCGGCACCGGTGTACAGAGAGGCCGAGAGCTTTCGGTAACGCAACTTGATGTTCCTTTGTATATTGTTTTTTGAATTCTATTTTATTTATTTTTTTATACAGCAGGTTCTTATTACTTATCTATTTTATACATATTAGTGTATATATGTCAATCCCAATCTCCCAATTCATCCCACCACCACCACCCTTCCCCGCCACTTTCCCCCCTTGGTGTCCATATGTTTGTTCTCTACATCTGTGTCTCTATTTCTGCCCTGCAAACTCGATCATCTGTACCATTTTTCTAGGTTCCACATATATGCGTTAATATACGATACTTGTTTTTCTCTTTCTGAATGTACGATATTTGTTTTTCTCTTTCTGACTTACTTCACTCTGTATGACAGTCTCGAGATCCATCCACGTCTCTACAAATGACCCAATTTCGTTCCTTTTTATGACTGAGTAATATTCCACGGTATATACCTTTGTCATATATTTTATAGTCAAGAATTCTGGATGCTAGCAGATTTTCTAACAGTCCTAATGTTAGTATATTTATAGTCCAAACAAAGCCTCTTTATTTATTATTTTATTTATGTATATCTACCTAATTTTCTCAAAAAATGTATTATAGTTAGGTTGGAAAATACCAAAATAGAGAAAGAAAACAAAAATTCAGAACTCAAGAACATATCATCTTATATTTTTAAAGCATTTCAGGTGTGTCACTTATAGTATAATTCAGATGACTTCCTAATTACGACTCTACTTTTATCCACTGCTATAATGTAATTGAAAGTTCAAAATTTTGCTTCTTGTGAAGAGAACAACTTTTTACTCAAATCCACCATGGTGTTTAGAAAACATGCACACATTTTTCATGTATTTTTTGATATTACTGCAGGAAAAACACTTTTTAGCACTACCCATTCTCATTCTACCACAGGGTAATGGGAGTTGAATAAAGCCTGTGTGGAAGGAGCATTTAACTCACTGAGGGAGTGTGGTCACCGGCCCCCGGAAAAGCCCTTAATGGTCCCCACTTGTGGTGACCACATCCTCATATTTTCCCCTCCCACATCATACTAAAGTTGGTCTTTGTGGCCAAAAGAATATGACAAAAGTGATGGTATATTACTTCCAATGTTAGGTTTAAAAGACACTGTAGCTCCTCTCTCTCATTGCTATTTGTGAAGGAAGCCAGCTATCACATTATAAAAAGAAGCCCATATGGAAAGGAACTGAGGCCTTGTACCAAGGGCTCTGTGAGCATCCCATCTTGGAAAGGGGTCCTCCAGCCCCAGTCAACGCTTGAGGTGACTGCAGCCCCATCCAGCAACTTGACTGCAACCTCATGAGAGACCCGAAGCCATAACTACCCAGCTAAGATTCTTCTGGATGCCTGACCTCAGAAATTGTGTAAGATACATGTTTGCTATTTCCAGCTGCTGACTTTTGGAGTAGTTTATTATGCATTAATAATTAATACAGAGGGATTAAGGGATCAGGTGCTTCTTTCTATACTCACAACACATAAAGTCAGAATGTAAAGAACAATCCCTGTAAAAGAAGGTTCAATTAAATCTAAGTCAGGAGAATAAGACTTAATAAGTCAAGGAATCTTAGAAAGAGGAGTGAAAGTTTGGAGAGTTGAGAACAAGGCCGTTAAGAGTGACCTATGGCCTGAATGAACTCCAGAGACCAAGTGAAACTGTCTACCTAGCTCTTCACATGTTCTCAGCATGACTTTGCAAATATGAGCTAGTGTGTTCAAATGAATGAAGGCCAGGAGGTCATAACACATTCTGAATATTGCATAAGTCAGGGATGTTTGTCCCTCATATGCTAAATTTCCCGATTACTGTCTTATCATGTCTATGATTTATGTGTCATACTACCTTAAAATATAACTTCCATTGGTCAGGAATAGGCAATTTCCATTTTTAAATGCCCTCACGATATGTTCAGTAACCCTAGGTCTTATATGACAGACGTTATGCATGTTGGAGACAAATAGGATTTTTTTTTAATAACTAGATAAGCTGGACCTTATGATCCACTTTAAACCTATAGTTCTATGATTCTGTGAGTATGCAGGCTGCTCTAAGTAGGATGACATAAAACTACAAAATAATTAAATAGTGATAAATCTAAAACATCCTATGGGAATTGTCTTACAGACATAGTGAGACTCAAAAGAAACTATGGTATTCACATTGGTGTACTATGAAGGAATGGCCCATTGTACAGATATCTATCTATCTATGTAGAGAAAGCTGTCACAAGAACAAATTAGGATAAACTCTAGGCATAAAAATAAAATGTGTCTTTAGGAGACTTTCACTTACCCATTTATTAAGAACATTGCTCCATAGTGAGCTTTGAAAAACACAAATATGGCCATGTAATATCTCTCCTTAAATTCCTTCAATAGCTCCCCAGCATATAAAGCAAGTATTCCTACCCTGAACTTATGGATCCTTGCAAACTCCATGGTCTTTGGGGGAGTCTCTGAACACACTGCAAACACTATGATGGTAGATTGAAGTTTTTACCTTCCCATCCCCATATTCCTATTAGAGATTTTCCACCTTCCTCTGGGTGTCGTGGTGCACATCTAAGTACGAAGAAGGAAAACTTAGCAGTCTTTGAGAGGCAGAACAAAGAGGCAGAGGCTGTTATAAACATTATAACCTTATAAACCCTAGAGTTGTATTGTTGTTGTTGTTTTTGATAATTTACATATAACATTGCGTAAGCTTGAGGTGTACAAACTGTTGGTTTGATACATTTATATATTGCAATGTGATTACTATAGTAGGGCCAGCTGACACCTTTATTGCCTCACGTAATTATCGTGTCTTTTTTGTGTGTGTTGAAAACAGTTAAGATCTAGTCTCTTAGTACTTTGAAATTGATAATACAGTATTGTTGACTATGTTGTGCATTAGATCTCCATAACTTACTTATCTGCTAGCTGCAAATTGATAGTTATGTTTTTGTTTTTTTTTTTGTGGTATGCGGGCCTCTCACTGTTGTGGCCTCTCCCGTTGCGAAGCACAGGCTCCGGACGCGCAGGCTCAGCGGCCATGGCTCACGGGCCTAGCCGCTCCGCGGCATGTGGGATCCTCCCAGACCGGGGCACGAACCCGTGTCCCCTGCATCGGCAGGCAGGCTCTCAACCACTGCGCCACCAGGGAAGCCCGATAGTTATGTTTTAAAAGGAAGTTAATATTAGCCAAAGGAAGAGCTGTTTATTAAGACAAACAAACAGAACAACTAAGTAAAGGCAAGACCTGAAGGCCTCCTAATAGTTTCCCAGCTCCATCAAGGAGGATGGAATTAAGTACCCAAGAGCAGAGACCACGTGGTGTGGGAGGAGCTGAGAGGCCAAAGGGAGAGGCACAAGGGAGAGAGTGGAAGGCAAGCACTGTATTGGACAAAAAGGAGAGTATGTATCATTTTTTGCAATGTATTATTTAGGGTACTGTTGGATACAACCAGTAAAAATTGAATTCAGGGCTTCCCTGGTGGCGCAGTGGTTGAGAGTCCGCCTGCCGATGCAGGGGACACAGGTTCGTGCCCCGGTCCGGGAAGATCCCACATGCCGTGGAGCGGCTGGGCCCGTGAGCCATGGCCGCTGAGCCTGCGCGTCCGGAGCCTGTGCTCTGCAATGGGAGGGGCCGCAGCAGTGAGAGGCCCACGTACCGGAAAAAAAATAAAAATAAAAAATTGAATTCAGATTTGTTTAACCGTTTAAGGGACTTAGTGGCCACTGTAAAAGGAAGGCCTGGTGGTAGGTGGACGACTTCAGAACTATATTGATTCTGTGACTCAGAAGTGTCAGTAAGACCCATGTTCCTTTCCACCTCTTCATTCCACCTGCTATTGCACGGGCTTAATTCTAAAGGCTGGCTTCCCATCACGGTCACAGAATATGGCTGGCAGTAACTGCCGCAGCTACTATACCTTGAACAATATAGATAAAGAGAGAAATTCTGCAATTTGCTTCTGGAAGCCCTCCCAGAAAAATCAAGGATGCTCATTTCCCAGAAGGCTTCAGCCAACCTTTTTAGTAAATTACTTGGTCAAATATGTGTTTCATACCCTCCCGTAAATCAATAACTGTGATCAAAGGGTAGAATTTTGATGATTAGTTTAAGCTGGAACCACACGCCATACCCCTAGACCCTAAAGATTGAGTCAGTTTCTCTCAAAGCCTCTCCATGTTATATGGAGGAGGTGTAGCTGTTGAAATGAAAACCGGGCAGCCTCCAAAAGAAAACAAACAAACAAGACCAAAAGAAGCAAACAAAGCTGTTGATACCGGAGGACCAACCGGTCACCACCTGCATTACCATTTCATCCTGCGGAGACTCCATGTGCTTGTCTGATAGACTAAGAGTAATTTTTTTTTCCTGGCTAGAAGCTCTATTTCCTATCTCTCCCAGTGTTCAGGGTATTTTATAAAAATGTAAGTATGTATCTTTTCCCAAAGAGAGGCTACATAACATTCACTGGAAACTGAAAGAAACTTGTGAACTCGAAATGTCAAGAATCACTGAGCTTTAGGTAAAGTTTCTAGATAAGCCAGTTTTCACTTCTCTTCTAACGTTTCCCTAAGTTATATCCACTCCACCGGCACAAGAATAACTCCATCCTTTCCCTTTGTCATCCTGGGCCATTCCATGCCTCTGGTTCTTTGACCGTGTTGTTATTTCCTCAGCTACCTCTTCTGCCTGGGAAACCCTCACGCTGCCTTTAAGACTGACGTCAAGTACAGCCTCTCAGTGGAGGTTTTCTTTATGGCTCTCTATCCGTGAACGGAGTTGATCCATCTCATTCCTACCCTAAAGGCACCGTATCAGAAAGTACATATTCCACTACAGTGGTATTCTTTACGTGCATGTCCTACTCCCAGATGAGATCATAGGCAATTTAATCACAAGATTTGTGTCTTTCTTACTCATCGTCATTTTTTTTAATACTTTTTTGATGTGGACCATTTATAAAGTCTTTATTGAATTTGTTACAACATTGCTTCTGCTCTATGCCTTGTCTTTCTGGCCTCGAGGCATGTGGGATCCCAGCTCCTTGACCAGGGATCAAACCTGCACCCCCTGCACTGGAAGGCGAATTCCCAACCACTGCGCCGCCAGGGAAATCCTTCTTACTCATCTTTAGGTTAGCTCTCCTGGCTCGTTCAGTGAACACATAGCCATTGCAGGCTTAGCTGTCATCGGAATCTCAGGAGCTTTGTAGAAGATGTGCAGGAGCTATGTGATGGTGCCCTATTACTATTATTAACTTCACAGAGCCTTTTCTCACTCCTCAGTTAGGACCAAGGTATCTACAAGACACCTTTTACCTAAGGTGAAAATAGATCTTTGAATAAATGATGGGATCCTAATTAAGATCTTGTGAATTCACACACGATGCCCCTAAATCTACATAATGGAAATGAATCTTAAAAGCTGACGTTTACTGAGTGCTTCCTATGTGCCAGACAGTGTGCTAAGTGCTCTACAAACATTATTTCATTTGATCCTTACAAAATCTCAGGAGGTGGATTCTGTTACTATTGTTTCCATTTGATTTATGAGAGTCTTTAGGTTTACAGAGCGTGTATGCACACTACATGCAAGTAGAGGAGACAGGTTTTGAATTCAGGTCTCTTAGCTACAGTTAAGCCCTTGAAGATCAGTTGAAGGTCATGCTTTACGGTTCTTTGTGTGCCAGATGGCTTATTATGAAATATTAAAAAAAATCTTATAACAATCCTGCAGTTTAGGGATCATTATTCTCATTTTAAATGTGGGAAACCCAGGTTTAAAGAAGATAACTAAATTTGCCAAAAGAGCAAAATCCGAAAATGTTAGAGCCACCCTTGAGCACTAATGTACTTGACTTCTGAGTCCACGCCGGCACTTTTCAATCAAAACCTTGTAAAATAGAGTGCCGGCTACATCCAAGGCACAGTTTGTTTGTGTGCCTGGAAAGCTGAGGCTGTTATGAAAAGAAGTCTCTGCCTCTGCAGGGATTTATAGCCCTGTCAAGATGGGAAAATACAGTATTATAAAATCTCCGAGTTGAAATGGCAACTTGTGGACACCTACAAAAATAATGTGGAAAGTTAAATACCAATGAAAACTGTCTGTAGCAATTCAGCATAAGCCTAGAAAGATATCTCTGGATAGAAAGTGATTAATTTTCTCTTGGATGAATAAGTATAAATATGGGCACTTGGGGTAATGGGATTTGAGCTCAAGCTTCACTCGCTTTGAGGAAGCCACTGCTTGGAAAGTCTGTAAGTGGCTTCACTGTGATGTCATGTGACAGTTAGTTTCTTTGAGAATCAACCCCAATAGACTGTAAGTTACTTGAGGGCAGGTAAAAACAATGCATTGTACTTTTGTTCCCTGAAAGAACTTGACCCAATTTGTAGTACTCAGTAGGTATTCAATAAAAATTTATTGCACAAATTCACCATCATTCCAACTATGAGAGTATGGTCAAGAAAACCATTACGGAGGAAGGAAGTTTTGAAGTGAGGAAAAGTTATTGATAGGTTATGATGATGTGGGAAGGTGTTCCCAGAGGATGAAATGACGTGAGCCACTCTATGGTGTCAGAAGAGAATCACAGTGGATGCTCTCTGCTCCCAGCATCCTTCTGGTCCACTGATGGTGGGTGACCACCTGAGAATGGCCCTGCAGATAGGGCACAGGCACCAGAGGATGTCACAGGTGTGAGGGAGAAGCTTGGATTCTAGGGGGTCTCATCACAGCTCCAGGGTTGCTATGAGGCCCCCTAGAAAGTACCCTACAGGAATAAACAAGCCTCATGCTCTTTTCTGAGCTGATAATTATGTGATACTAAGACAGGCCATTTGACTTATCTGAGCTTCAAATTATATGAGAGTAAAATAGGCATTATTATATAGTTTAAGATATTTGGCCTTGATCTTGAATGATCAAATCTTACCCTGTTCCCTAATATACTTGGCTTCTGCTCCCTGGGTCACAGAGCCACTTCAAGACAAATGGCCCTTTCCTTGCTATGGCCCTACATCCCCTCTCATATTTAAGCCTGGGGACGTGGCCTGCTCACATGTGAGGCAGAGGACCCCTTCTGGTATTTAACAGGCCTAAACAGCCTGATTCATCCCTTATTTCCTTGGAGCCATCCTGGATTCTCCCTCTCTAAGAGTAGGATGTAGCTCTAAAAGGGATGGCAGCCCCAGACCAATCAGCTGCATGGATAGATAGAAGTCAATCCGAAGGAAACCCCTAGAAGATAGTCGACAAAGAAGATGGAGTCTCTTTTATTTGTGCTCTTCTCATCACAGTCTCCACTCTCTTTATACCTTGAGCAATTTAGAGCCCATTTTGTCTTTGACTGTGTCTAAGTCGCTCTGCACTGGGGTGAGTAGGGTGGGAAAAGAGGTTGAGGAAGTGCATTGGCCGAGAGATGAGCTTCTACTGGAGGCTGAAGTGTGTCACCAAAAAGGTCATTGCATTGCTGGTAAGATCAAATCAGCGAAATACATGTGAAATCACTTTGAAAAAAATGCTATGCAGAAAACTGTGTCAGAGGTAGATGGTTTCATTAATATAGGAGCTTTACATTAAAGAATCATTTCTAAAAACGAACAAGAAAAAGCATATATAAATCTCTTTCTCCTTAAGAGCTATGTTCCTCATTCTGGGAAAAACAAATAAATCATTAAAAAAAATCACAGAAAATCATAAATAGATGCACAGAGCTGCTAAACATGCATTAGGTCACAACTGTGATTTTATAATACATCTTAATAAAACGAGTAAATTACTTTTCATTTTCACAGACATAAGTTTCTTTCTAGGCTTGCCCAAGTGGATTGATATACTTGTTTGAATGTGATTTTCATTCACCTTTATGTTAAAAAGAATGGAAGTGAAAAGGTCAAGTTTATTCAGAAAATTGTTAGCTATGCTTGGGAAAAAAATAATTCCTCATGTGTGATTTTAATCAATTTTCATTCATTGTTAAAGTTCATAGAAAGTTTAGCTTGGTGTCCATGGGAAATGGAAATGGTGACTGGTTTTATAGGCACAATAAATATACCTGAATCTAAAGTCTTCTAGACAATATTGTTAATAAAACATATTTGTCTGGTTTCATAAAATAGAAATGTTTAAATTAGAAGAATATCTTGCTTAGATGCTAGGTTAATAGGAGCATTTTCAATTCTCAGTCTTCATTAGTCACAATGCCAGGAGGGAAAATTGATTTATTATACTGTCTGGGCTGTAAATCAGAGTAGTTACATAATGTCTGGGGAACAGACACAGAGGGGAGAACTTGGAGGTGGGTGATCCCAGAAAAGGGATCTGGGCCTTTTGCCTGCTACTGTCGCACACTGGGGCTCCACCACAATTTCTCCAAATTTTCAGTTAACTCCCCACATAGTAATGGGGACTACGAGGGCACCAGGGCAAAGCCTGGTCCTTTTAAGGTATGATGTGTGCTAGGAATAGGGTGACACTCAGAATGATGTATTTAAGAAAATACTTCGTGTCCATAAATACGAAACAGATAAAGATGGGATTAGGCACTGAAGCTGTCTGTAATGGTGCTAGTGATTGATAGAGGATCAAAGATGGAGATGATCATTGTGGTCTGGAATAGTATAAGAAGGATTAGGGAGGAAGAGGTCTTATTGGGAATTGTACAGTAAGCAGAAGATTGGAACAGGCTGATAGAGCTGGAAGGGTCATTCCAGGCCTTGGAAAGGATGGCCTTATTTAGAGAGGCAGGGATAAGGATGCTGTGTGACGGAGCTGTGTAGATACTAGCCTAATCTGCTTCACGGGACCAATATCTATAGTTCGATGGCAATTATGGCTCACCTGTACATCACTGTGGTAAAAGAAGGGAGGAAAGAAGGATAGTCAAAGAAATTGGAAAAGGGAGACTTTGAAGCTCATGCTGTATGGTGTGAGCATCTGTAGGAGCAATCCTCTTTAACTCATTTAGTCAGCAAGTATTTACTGAGTGATCCAGGCAAATGCACATATAAACAAGTCACCTGTGGTTTCCCAAGCCTCATGGAGTTTACAGTCAATGTCAATGTATTTCTTCCTATCTGTCCTCTCACTTTTTCCTTTTGTACTGGTTCAGGCAGGTTTGCCCTTAAATTCTCCTTCTCCACTCTGCTCCTTATCACAAGGAGCTGACTCTTCAAGCTGTTTCCCAGTCTCCTTTGTCAGCTGCTTTACATCTGGGTTCATCCAAGAGGAGGCATTGGTGGCAGACTGGAAGTTGGAAGGAAGGGAGAAACCAAGGCACCTTCTCCCTCTCTCTAAGCCTCAGGGGCAGCTCAGCACCAGCTGCTTATCCTCTGTGAGCCACTTCCTGCCAGCCAGGCCCATTCTGACCCCTTTGGGCTCTGATAACACGGCCTCTTTCCTCTTTAGCTTCTCAACTTCTTAATTACCCATGTAAACAATGTCCTGCCTTGAATTTCGTCTATTTATTTATTTTAATCTTTTTCTTTTTTTAAAAATTTATTTATTTATTTTTGGCTGTGTTGGGTCTTCGTTGCTGCGCGCGGGCTTTCTATATAGTTGCGGCGAGCGGGGGCTACTCTTCGTTGCGGTGTGCGGGCTTCTTATTGCGGTGGCTTCTCTTGTTGCGGAGCACGGGCCCTAGAGCACATGGGCTTCAGCAGTTGTGGCACTCGGGCTCAGTAGTTGTGGCTCGTGGGCTGTAGAGCGCAGGCTCAGTAGTTGTGGCACACGGGCTTAGTTGCTCCGCGGCATGTGGGATCTTCCCAGACCAGGGCTCGAACCTGTGTCCCCTGCATTGGCAGGCAGATTCTTAGCCACTGGGCCACCAGGGAAGTCCTAATTTCCTCTATTTAAATGCAAATACTTGTTTCTATTTCCCTGCATGGACACTAATACACCCTTTAAATTAGAAGTAAATAGGTGATCATTTTTGAATTAGTATACTTTACCACTTAGTTGCACGGTGTTTCGCATCTGCCTGTGATTTTATTTTCAGCCAAGTTATTTTCTATACATTTTTCCCCTTTGCCTTAGGAAATTGCCGAGAGCTAATTTCATTTTCGATATCCTAAAGGGATATTATAAGAAAAGAGATAGAATTGATTAATAAAACAAAATCCAAATTTATAATTGGAGAGTTGCAGATCAATCTGTATGATGGAAATAGGTCCTAATAAGATTTTTTTCGCCTTATTTCCTCTTTGCAGAGAGATCCCTGAAAGCCCATTATCTTTAGTAGGAAACATTTATTTAGTTTCTTTTAAAGGTTTGGAAGGATGAGAGCTTGAAGGGGAAATTGAGATGAGATTAGGAGAAGATTTTATGCAGGCAAAGACAGATACATAAAGTAAACCACAGAATGGGCTTTGCATATGCAAACGAAGCATCTGAGCTGTTTTCTGGAGGCTGCATTCTTCTGAGCTTTTCCAGTAATGGGGAAGGTTTTATTGATAAATTCATTCTTTCTGCCTGCCTCTACCCTTTGAAATGTCCTCAGAATGCAGAAGGCACTACAGGGTGGGGTGTGCTAAGAACAGAAGTTGGCAAAACACCGTGGGCTGTGCTCCAATCTAGCCCACAGACTCCTTTATAAATAAAGTTTATTAGCACATAGCTATGCTCATTTATTTGCCTATTGTCTATAGCTGCTTCCATGCTACAAAGGCAGAGTTAAGCAGTTACAACAGAGATAGTGTGGCCTGTATTGACTGAAAAAAATGCACAGTCTCAAAGTTGAGAATTATGTTTTATTTGGCAGAAAAAACTGAGGACTTAAGCCCAGGACACAGCCTCTCAGATAGCTCTGAGGGACTGCTCTGAAGAGGTAAGGGAGGAGCCAGGATATATAGGAGTCTTTGCAACAAAGACCAGGTAGCTGGAACATCAAAAATTATTATTAATTAAAGAAAACCAGATATCTCAAGTTCAGGAACTTAGCGCTTTTCTATATATGGCAAGATGCAGAAATCTGGGCTCACTGAAATCATTCCTTTGATGGGCACCTCAGTTATCTGGGGTCAGTATCCTGAGTCTCCTCAGGGTGCACCATTAGGGGTGACTGCAGCTGTTGACTGCTAGGTGGCAGGCATCCTGTTTCTATCTTGGGTTCTCTGAGGGCTCACCGTCCAGCAGCTGTAATGTGATGGCCTGATGGCTGCAACATCCTTTTTTTACTGATATGGCCGGCAACATTTTTTCACGGACACTTGCAAAGCTGAAATGCTGACAATCTGTCATCTCATGAAAAAGTTTGCCAACCTCTGCTATAGAATAAGTTGCTTGTTCTCATGAAGGTCATTTTGGCCCTCTCTCTTGAGGTAAAACATTTCTGGAGTGCCTATTATGTGCCAGGTACAGTGCTAGATGCTATGCAGAATAAAAGCACAGATAAGAATAGTCAGTGTAGTTAAGGAATTCATCAGGTGGTAGAAGGAAGATGATACCTGCACACATAGGTAAGACAAGGAAGTAAAATGGCTGCTAGTAGAAATGCAGACAGGGACTGTTCCAGAAGAGAAAGAAATTGCTTCTAACTAAGATGGAGGTGAAACAACAGGGATAAGCATTTTACTTTCTTTTCAAACCAGGAAGGCAGAAGACCTCCTGGAGGAAAGGAAAAAGCAAAAAAATGGACCAGACATTGTTACGTGTGCTTTAAGTTCAGCTTGTTGGACTCACATGCATCTAAGGAAAGCAGGATAAAAATGATTAAAATCAGGGGAAAGCAATTTTGGATTATCACCAATTCATTCATCGATTTACTCATCAGTATTTGAGAGCCCTCTCTTCCAGGCACTGTACGATGTGCTGGAAATAGACAATAAACATGGCAGAACATGTTCCTGCCCCCAGCGAGCTTATATTTTAATGGGTAGGTATTAAACACACCCTTTGTTCAGCAGCCTGGAAAGGATTTCGACATGAATCTAGTGGAAGCTTTAGGGGGATCTTCAAATCAAGACACAAGGAGAATGTGTAACAGTGTTGATGATTCAGGAGAGCTGAAAGGTGGAGAATGTGGGTTCAAGATTTAAACTGCCTAGGGTTGTGTTACATTGCCCTGTATCAGCTATGTGACCTTGGGAAAGTTCCTGAATACTTCTTTGTCTCAGATTCTTCATCTTTAAAGTGGGGATGATAAGAGAATCTATCATAAGATTATTGTAAGTGTTAAAAGACAGCATGTTTGCAAAGTGCTTAGAATGGTGGGTACCTGGCACACAGTAAATGCTCTGTGGAGTTTATTAATAGAGGAACCAACCAATTTGCTTGTACTCTGAAACTGCTCACATTCTGGTTATTTTATTTTCATTTTGATATTTTTATTTTGGGGGATCTCTGATGAGATGAGTGAACAAATCTGAGGAGAGAGAAGTGTTTTGCTCTTTATATTTTAAGTGAAAGTACTTGAGGGTTAGAAAATCAAGCTAGCATGAAGTAATGATTTAATTAGCATGCTATGCTTTCTCTACTTCATTTGGAATAATTCACTCCATGTATGCAGAACTGCTGCTTTTAAAGGTCCCAAAATGTTTTCTTGGAAAATATGCAATTTTCCATTGAAACATGAAGAATAGCAAAACCAAATTATAATCATCATCGTCATCTAACATTTACTAAATGGCTACTATGTACCAGTCATAGAAGTTGGTTTCATATAATTATTAACTCTTTTCATTACTTATAGAAATTACATAAAGCTGATGTTTGCATCCCCATGTTTCAAATGAGAAAGCTCAGGTGTGCAGATAGCTAAGGTGATATTCCCAAGTCACATGTGAGGCGTGACACGGAACAAGGAGTCCTTCCTAGGAAAACTTGACTCCAAAGTGTGTCGTCTTTCTCTTATGTGATGTGGTCTCAAGGACACATGAATGGAAAAGCTATCATTTAGAACACCTAATATAGCTTCTTTCAATAATAGGGTGTTAGTAAGCCAAATTATATATTTTTGTCATTTATCAATTATAAAAGCATTACATATTTACTATAGAAATTTTGAAAAATTCAGAGAATTATGAAGCAGATATATATCAACCATAATCCTACCCACTGGAAACAGCCATTATTAATATGTTTTAATATATTCGTTTAAACTTCTCCCTCTTTTTACACACACACACACACACACACACACACACACACACACGCATACTTCTAAATGATTTCTTACTTTTTTATATTTTAATTCAGACTTTTTAATTTAATATGTCATTGAGTTTTATGTGTCATTGTTTATTTTAAAAAACATTATTTTAATATCTGCATAGTATATTTGTATCTATAGTACAATAGCATTTAACCAGGTGCTTTGAATGCTTTCAATTATAAATATATTTTAATGAAATTTTGATGTGGTCTTTGACCCTCTGATTGCTTCTTTATAATAAATACTTATAAGTAGAACGGCTGGGTTAAAGGGTAAAAGTATTTTAAGATTACTGATCTGTATAGACAAATCACCTTCTAGAAAGGCCACAGTTAAGTCAATGCCAATTTTTCTAATGCCCTATTTGAACATAGAAACATCTATATAATTTTCCCACCTTAATCATCATGAACTTTATTAATTTTTAGGTTATACTTGGTAGTGAACTGAACAATACAAAAATATCTAAGACAGCATGCTACCCAGCTTCCAAAAATGTTTAATCCAAGATAGAATTATGAAATTAATAAATATTTGTTCAGTACCTTCCATTTCTGAAAATAAAAATGGTAAGGGTAGGTGCTAAATATAAAAATTGTAGGTTTTGTGTGTGTTTTTGAGTGCACATGGGCATGTGTGTGTGTTTTAGGAGAAAGTAATGATATGGAAAGTTCCCAGAAATTTTCTAAAATCGTTTAAAATCTATGGATATGACAAACATTCCAAATATAAGGGTATTGGGCTTCCCTGGTGGCACAGTGGTTGGGAGTCCACCTGCCGATGCAGGGGACGTGGGTTCGTGCCCCGGTCCGGGAAGATCCCACATGCCGCGGAGCGGCTGGGCCCGTGAGCCATGGCCGCTGGGCCTGCGCGTCCGGAGCTTGTGCTCGGCAACGGGAAAGGCCACAACAGTGAGAGGCCCACGTACTGCAAAAAAAAAAAAAAAAAAAGAAAAGAAAAGAAATATAAGGGTATCTTCAGCAGTAGAGCAGTAGTCAAAGGTTTTTTTTGGTGGGGTGGGAAGTGAATAATCCACTTCCTGAAACATAGAACACAAGTTAATTTCAAAGCAACATTTCACAATTTTATGCTTCATTAAATTAATACTTATACCTAGGAAATAGATAATCACATTCTGGATAATGTAGCCCTGATACACCAGCCAGAGCTGATGATATCAAGAGATGGGCCTTTGACTTCATGACACCAAAGTAGGCAACCAAAGCAGCAGAGAAGACCAGAGAATAATTCAGTCGTCTTGATGACTGCGCACCAGAGAAAAGCCAAGACAACGCCCTTAAGAAGGAAATGATGAGCTTTATTCACACAGAGGCTTTGCTTAGCTCCTGGAAAGTTCTTGAACTGTGTTCTAGTTTTTGTAAAGCTCAGGCCTATTTGGGGTTTGGTTCTTTTTCTGAGGATATTTTGAAGGTTTATGTTGTGATTCTTTGAGACCTAGATTATGGTAAATCTCCATTATTTGGAGTGGTATCATCTCCATTATTTGATGCAGCCTGAGTAAGCCTCTATTTCTTGTTATATAAGTAAAATAATAAAGCAAAATGATTTCGAAAGGTCTGAAATTTCAAGCTTTTCCATAATCCATGTGCCATCAGTAATAACTAGGAAGACAGAACAAAAAAACAAAAATACAGCAACTAAGGATAAAGAAGATAAAAATATTGCCCTTGGGCTTCCCTGGTGGCACAGTGGTTGAGAGTCCGCCTGCCGATGCAGGGGACGTGGGTTTGTGCCCCGGTCCAGGAGGATCCCATGTGCCGCAGAGCGGCTGCGTCCGTGAGCCATGGCCGCTGAGCCTGCGCGTCCGGAGCCTGTGCTCTGCAACGGGAGAGGCCACAACAGTGAGAGGCCCGCATACCGCAAAAAATAAAAATAAAAATATTGCTCTTGTTCCATAATGGTAGCAGTCTCCCTGAAAAGACAGAAGTCATATGTAAGAATCCCTTTCAATGTAAAAATTATGAGAATTACTATTATAGTACATCTTCTAGACTCTACCTATCTGGCTCCTGAAGACCAGGTAGAGATTTGACAGCAGGAAAATTAATATATATATATATATATATATATATATATATATATAATCTTTCTGTTATCTGTGAGCAGAAAATGGGCTCTATGAAAGGGATTCCAAGAGGCAATGATCCCACTTGAAATTAGGACAGTAATTAAGCACCAAAATAATGAAAACAATTGAGAAGAAAATGTTCTCTAGTGGAAAATTCTCAGTAATCCAATTGGTAATGATATAAATAATCTTCCCCAACTTTCTTTTGAATGATGTATAATCTCTTAATGGCGATGTTGTCAGTGTGAGGAAAATTAATGCTTTATTCATTGAAGAGGTTCAAACAAGAAAGAATCATCTTCCATGGTTGAAAGTGCAAAAATAATTCAATGTTGTTATGTTTAAGACATTCTTTTCCATATTTCTTTGAACTAACTTTGAATGTCTTATGAAAGGCGAATATTTTACCCTGCCAGCAAAAAGCCTTCAAACGTTAACTATTAATAATCTGAAAAATGTTAGAACCTAGGTACCACTCACTTTATACTCAACCTCCTAGTATTAAAAAAAAAAAAAGCATGTTAAAAATTAAAATGAAAGCTGGTTGTTAGGGTAAAGCCATTGTTAACCAGAATGCAACTAATCAAATTTTTAGTAATTTAGTAAATTACTATATTCTGATACAAAAAAGGTGAACACACACAATCACATATACACACAGAGACACACACTCACAAATAAGACTGGTATAATAATTTATGGATAATTGCTAATATATCACTAAATGTCCATATGTATCACTAAGTACTCAGTACACACAATAAATTTAAGAGACTATTCCGTCTTTATAATGTGATCATGGAGATGATAAATATGAATGATAAAATTAAAAAGTAATTCAAGATACTACCAGAGTACCAGATAATTAGTGGAGATGTCTGTTTCTCATGCTGGACTGGAGACACATTAAAAAAAATTGTGCAAATATTAACAAAATTCCTAATGAAAATGATTATCTTAAGGCTGTAACTAAAAGTTTGCTCTTTTCACTCAGTTGATCTCCAAAATGTTTAAGGAGAGAAACTAAATTTAAAACTATTGCTTGATGTTGCGATTGGCAAGGGCCTAATTTCCAAAATATACAAACAGCTCATACAACTCAATAACAACCCAATCAATAAATGGGTGGAAGACCTAAACAGACATTTCTCCAAAGAAGACACACAGATGACCAACAGGCACATGAAAAGATGCTCAACATCACCAATTATTAGAGAAATACAAATCAAAACTACAGTGAGGTACCACTTGTCAGAATGGTCATCATTAAAAAATCTACAGGGCTTCCCTGATGGCACAGTGGTTGAGAGTCCACCTGCTGATGCAGGGAACACGGGTTCGTGCCCCGGTCCGGGAAGATCCCACATGCCACAGAGCGCCTGGGCCTGTGAGCCATGGCCTCTGAGCCTGCGCGTCCGGAGCCTGTGCTCCGCAGTGGGAGAGGCCATAACAGTGAGAGGCCCACATACCAAAAAAAAAAAATCTACAAATAATAAATGCTGGAGAGGAGGTGGGGAAAAAGGGATCCTCCTACACTGTCTGTGGGAATGTAAATTGCTACAGCCACTATAGAAAACAGTATGGAGGTTCCTTACAAAAGTAAAAATAGAGTTTCCATATGATCCAGCAATCCCACTCCTGGGCATATATCTGTACAAAACTATAATTCGAAAAGATACACGCACCCCTATGTTCATAGCAGTGCTATTTACAGTAGCGAAGACATGGAAACAACCAAAATGTCCATCAGCAGATAAATGGATAAAGAAGATGTGGTATATTTATAAAATGGAATACTACTCAGCTATAAAAAATAATGAATAGTGCCATTTTCAGCAACATGGATGGACCTAGAGATTATCATACTAAGTGAAGTAAGTCAGAAAGAGAAAAACAAACATGTGATATCACTTATATGCAGACTCTAAAATATGACACAAATGAACTTATCTAAGAAAAAGAAACAGACTCACAGATATAGAGAACAGACTTGCGGTTGACAAGGGAGAGGTGGGTGGGAAAGGGATGTATTGGGATTAACAAATGCAAACTGTCATATATATGTGTAATCACAGCTGTATGCCAGAAACTAACACAACATTGTAAATCAAGTATACTTCAATAAAATAAATTAAAAAAACAACAAAGTTGCTTGCTTGGAATTGTACACAGAAGTGTGTTTGATATAAGAACCAGTGTTTTGGTTATGTGTGACTTGGTGAAGGAATTTCCTTTGGTATATACAGTAAATACAGTCAACATGGAGATGTGGAACTAGAATGGATCCTGGTGACACAGTGGGGTCATCTCCTCCTTAACCTTCCACATCTAAACCAAAGACAATGATCCTGAGATCCTAAATTGTCTTTCCTCGTCCAACTGAGCTTTATCCCTACACTAAACTGTACATAGGAAACAGGACTTGGGATAATATACAATGTACATAAGAAGGACTATGGACCATACCTGTCATGTAGCAATTTCAGCTAACTGGGATATCCCTCTTCTTGAGCATTCTTATTAAGCAATATCTTACTGTATAAAAATAAAGTTGTAATCTTATGTCCCAACTGACTTAGTCTTCCTTATTTAAAAGATAATGGTTTAAAGTGGATAAATTGTAAGGTGTCTGAAAATTATAGTATTTTAGAAGCGTCAGGATCCACTAATTAGGGAAGGGTGGTAAGTAGCTTCATTAATCCCATTTTATGGTGATCCAATATATTGAAGAGACTTGCACAGAATAACGACTACCATATTTATTCAAATATAAGGCACATTTAAAAACACAAAAACACAACCACCACCACCTGCCAGTTGAGAAACAGAGAAGGGGTCGCAACAGAACCATCGCTGGCCTAGGCCTATGTGAATAAGCCATGCCTGGAGGGCTCATCCAATCATCAATACAGTTAATTTTCCTGGTAGAACCACAGGCAATTATATCTTAACTTATTTTTATATTCTTAACTTCCCACTAAGATTTCTTTAAAAATTTCATGAGGAGACCACACTGCAATGAAAAGTTATTGCACATGAAGTAGGCAGCATGCCTCATGCTGAGCAGAGCAGTTAAAGGCAATAGAAAGGGCTTGATCCTTCAGAGTTAAGTCTATGCATTCTCAAAGGCCATTTTGTGATTGATCATAAAAAGTCATAAAAGACGATCACTTAGGCATAAACCATCTACTTGTCAAAAGCGTCTTGCTGCTGTTCCTGCCAATGCAGGGGACATGGGTTCGAGCCCTGGTCTGGGAAGATCCCACATGCCGCGGACCAACCAAACTTAAATGTTGTTACGAAAATAAAAGTGGTAGCCTAGGTAATGAGTGCCATAATAATAAGTTAGACAAAAAAAAGTGTTTTCCCCCACCACTACCTTCCCTTTCCCAAAGCTGTTATTAAACTGTTGGTGAATTTTACATTAAACGGTAATTTAGAATTAAAGAAAATAGTGATTGATTATAAAAATAGAACTAAAAATTCAGGGCTCCAAATTTTATATCTAGTAAACTACTAAACATTTTTATATCTTTTCATTTGTCTTGCTCTTGTCTTTTGCAAAGAACCCTATTTAAAAATCTCAAATCTCTGATGAGATATTGTAAGAGGGAATTGTCTGTTTTTAAAAAAGATTTGGCGAATGAATTTCCTTTGATATTTGTTTAAGTGCATTCGTTACTGTTCTGACACATAGAGCTAGAGCTTGAGAAATCATCAATCACTTCCCTACTTTTGGAAAGGCCTGTATCATCCCAGAATAGATTTTTACCTAAAATTTAAAAAGAGGAGTCCATCAGCCACTGTGGAGAACAGTATAGAGATTCCTTAAAAAACTAGAAATAAGCTACCATATGATCCAGCAATCCGGCTCCTGGGCATATATCCCAATAAAACCATAATTCGAAAAGATACATACACCTCAGTGTTCATTGCAGCACTATTTACAGTAGCTAGGGCATAGAAGCAACCAAAAAGTCCATCGACAGAGGAATGGATAAAGAAGATGTGGTACATATATACAATGGAATATTACTCAGCCATAAAAAGAACAAAATAATGCCATTTACAGCCAAATGGAAGGACTTAGAGGTTGTCATACTGAGTGAAGTAAGATAGAGAAAGGCAAATATCATATGTGGAATATGTGGAATCTAAAAAAAATGGTACCAATTAACTTATTTACGAAACAGAAATAGAGTCACAGATGTAGAAAACAAACTTACAGTTACTAAGGGGGAAAGTGAAGGGGGAAGGATAAATTGGGAGACTGGGGTTGACATATACACACTATTATATATAAAATAGATAACTAATAAGGACCTCCCATATAGCACAGGGAACTCTGCTCCATACTCTATAATGACATATATGGGAAAAGAATCTAAGAAAGAGTGGATAGATGTATATGTATGACTGATTCACTTTGTCATACACCTGAAAATAGCACAGCATTGTGGATCAACTGTACTCCAATAAAAATTTTAAAAATAAATAAAATACAATAAAATAAAAATAGAGTCCACCACAATTCCACACGAAAATGAAAGTCAGTGGTTTTCAAATATTAAAGCATGCATCAAAGTAGTATCATTACCTCTTGATTTCTCTTTTTGATATTCACACTACATACATCTCCAGTCCTACACTGTTCAGTATGGTAGCCACTAGCCATGTGGGACTGTTTACATTTAAATTAAATGAAAGTAAAATTTCAGTTCCTCTGCTGCACTAGCTGCATTTGAAGAGTGCAATTGTCATGTATGGCTAGAGGCTACTGTATTAGACAGATACATACAGTTTCCATCATCATTGAAAGTTCTACTGGATGGGACTGCAGTTTAGTTAAGAAAATCTCTTCAAGGATTCTTGGATGTTATTTAAAATGAACATGGAGGAAAATGAACTTGCCTCGGGTTGTAATCAGTAGATGTAGACATTTACATGCTAAATGTGGAAGATGAGCTAGTCATAGAATTTTATGGCTCTAAGGACCCTAGGAGGTAATTTAATATAACTCCTCTTATTTTACTGTTGTGGAAACAGTAAAGGTTAAGTGTTTTGTGTAATGTCACCTAGGATTTTGTGACAATCATCAGTATTGGTAGTGACACACATTCACAAATTTTGAAAGAAAGCATGTAAAATGAATTCTTGCACTTAAACTAAGCCAAGTTCCCACTTGAGCAGATCCAACCTGGCTAATGTTTCCCCTAGAGACCAAATTCAAAGTTCCAGTCTGAGAATTGTTGATTTATTATTTCCATCCAGTCACTCTAACTATTCCAGCGTTTGGTTGATTCAATCAGGAATGCCCTCTTAAATATGCTGTAAAGTAATTTATTCAGGTTTAGCAAAACATTTTACTTTTGTGAGGCATCTGTTTAGCTAGACTTATTACTGACTGAGGGTTGAGGATCTATAGAGTGAAAGAGACTACAAAGTTGAAGCCTAGGTGTTGCTTTTACGTGTTTCCTCATTCAGCTGGATACTGAGGTGTCAGGCAATTTTGCATTTAAATCTCACATTAATGTTTACTAGTGCTGTGATGCTTAGTCCATCTGGGCTGCTAACAAAACCCCACAGTCTGGGTGGCTTATGAATAACAGAACTTTATTGTTCACAGTTCGGGAGGCTGAAAGTCTGAGATCAAGGTTCCAGCATGGTCAGGTGAAGGCTCTCCTCCTGGTCGCAGACTTATTGTATCTTAGTATGGTGGAAGGGGCTAGGGAGTTCTGTAGAATCTCTTTTATAAGACCACTAATTCCACTCAAGAGGGCTCCACCCTCATGACTCAGGAACCTCCTAAAGGCCCTTCTTTCTCATACCATCACTTTTGGAGGGTAGGATTTCAACACATGACTTTTTTTGTTTGTTTGTTTTGTTTTGTTTTCAGTACGTGGGCCTCTCAGCGTTGTGGACTCTCCCGTTGCGGAGCACAGGCTCCGGACATGCAGGTTCAGCGGCCATAGCTCACGGGCCCAGCCGCTCCACGGCATGTGGGATCTTCCCGGACCGGGGCACAAACCCGTGTCCCCTGCATCGGCAGGCGGACTCTCAACCACTGCGCCACCAGGGAAGCCCAACACATGACTTTTGGCAGGGGACATGAACATTCAGACCGTAGCAGTGACCTGGCACAAAGATTAGGCATATTCATTACTGTACCCACTTGCCCCTTTAATGCAGTAGGCTCCCCTATCCTTGCTCCTGCTAAGTCAGACTGTCCATGTTTATTGCTTCTCCAACATCTTTAACCAGGGCACAGGTGTATAGGTGTGTGCCTAGGTGGAGACCTGATCCAAAGGCAGCTGACCTGTAAGTGGGCCTATGACATAGGACTTGCATGGTGTAGTTCACAAGAATAAGCCAGGTATATGGTATTTTGAAATTTCCAATGAGGATAGTAAGAGACAAGAACAGTTAGTGGCAAGGGGAACGTCCAGAATTGAGGGTTGCCGAGATGTGGAGAGAATTGGTGCAAGATTTTGAGCTGTATACAAGCAGAAACAATAAAACATTCAGAAACTGAAAGCAGAGAAAGTTGGCCAGTGGCAGGGGACGGAGGGCAGGCATTTGGAGAGAGACTGAGAAAAGGTACAGAGTGCTTCAGAGAAGCTGAAACGTGCTCACAGGAGACAGGCAGCCCTTGAGCGAGCAGCTACAAATTCTGAATGAGACCCAATTGTAGTTTGTTATCCTGATGACATTCCCTATTTGAGTTTCCTATTTGAGCTCTGAATCTCTTTATTTCTCCTTTCAGTTTTTTTTTTTTTTTTAACTTGAAGTCATTTGTTAATTTTATGTAATTTGCAACCAAAGCATTCCTATCTCAATCTGGGGTAAGAATACCAATTCCAATAGCTTGTTGCAAGGACTAAAAGGAAAAATAAAGATGGCAACCTTTCAGAAACTCAGTAATTCTTTAAGGTAGTCAATTAATGAGGTTAAATGAAACAAGTTATTTCCCTAAAATGAATGGAAAAAAAGTTTAGTGTTAAGATAACATTAGAGTTTTCTGAAATTTCCAATTACTCTTCTTCAGTTTCCAGCATCTATTACAAATAGTGCCCAGAGGCCATGTGCTAGTAGAAAGAGACCATCCGGAAGTGTGGATTTTGGACCACTTATTTGGTAGAGATTACTGTTGCCCAGCCATATCGGATTCTCCTCTATTTTCTGGATATATGAAATACTGTGTTTTCCAGATCCTTGCTCAAGACCATATTATTAGTTCCAAACAATAGCCTGAGTAGAATTTACACGTCTTTTCTGAGTAAGAGCCATGACTAGCCCTGACAAACCATCAGCTGTCTTTATCTGTCATAGTGATTCCAAAAGGCACATGTGGAGATGATGAAGCCACAAGATGGAAAACTACAGAAGTCTATAAAGTCATATGTTAGAAGAAAGTCATGCCTTAGAAGAGAGCTGCCCTGGTGAGCTACCCAGATTGCAGCAGAATTGTATAAGCAAGGAACACTTTTAAAGGCTAAGCCACTGTGAGGTTTGGGGTTTATACATTACACAGCATAAACCATTCTATCCTGACTGTGGTAATTTGCAATGTCTAGGTGAAGTTGTTACTATTTTTCCTAGTACTCTGACTTCCTCATGCATATACTAGAAGAAGTTAGACTAGAGTTCCTCCAATGACTCTTCTAAGGTATACATTCATTCTACAGTTCTTCTCTAATGCCTGCCCTACTTATCTTGCCGATTTACTGAGAAGATGCTCTGAAAAGGAGCAAGGACCTTACTGATACATTCTTATAAACAAAAGATGTTGCTGTCAAAGCTGACAGCTTCCAAAGGAGGTCTTGCTATTTCTGAATTAAGCATTTGGAATGACGTCGATTTTAATTTTTAATTTGGGTATGTGCAAGTTTTTATCCTTTTCAGTTGGGGATATTTGAAGAGACTTTTTCCCCCCTTGTTTTGCTAGTATTTGAAAGCACACTTTAAAGACTGCAGAGAAAGCACACTTTAAAGACTGCAGAGAACTGAGCAAATCTGTTAGCTTCGCTGTGGCTCTTCTTAGCCTGTTTTTCTCTATCACCCAACGTGAATCTTACCTTCGGTGTCCTTGGCTAGTACTCTGATTCTACAGGTCAACTCTGCCCAAGGGTGCCTAGGAGAGTCATTGCTTGACTTACAGAAGCATGCTTACGTTATAATGGACAAATTTGGCCTTGATAGGGAAGGACCTACTCATTCCTTCACACTCAATAGGATATGACAATCCCAGAGACAGACAAAAGATCAAAATACCACCTTGGAAATCCAGTAACAGCTTAGAAAACAACAGTGGGATGGAGAGAATATCTAATGATTTTCATCCAGAACAACTGAGGGCTCCAGTTCTGAACCTATCACTACCTCTCTGGGTGACTTTTTTGCAGGTTACTCAATTTCTCTAAGCCTCAGCTCTCTCCTTTGAAAAATGGGTTAATAGCAACTACTTTACAGTATAGTTGAGAAAGTAAAATAAGACAGCTTATGCAAAGCACAAAGAATAATGCATGGCTCCGTAGTAGCTACAAATGCCATTTCTCTCATTTCTCTTACACAGGGAAGGTAAGGAAAGAATATAGATAGTATTTCCTGATGAGAAAGCCTAGATGAAGAGAATTGTCAGATAAGTACATACTAAAGATCCTGAATATGGAGAGGAGAGGCCAGCAAGAGAACTCATAATTTTGTTCTGGACTGCCACGGTACTCTTTTTATCAAGAATAATAATTAAAAATTCTTACATTGGCACATGATTTTTTACAGTTGTTTCCCAACTGAGTTTTAAGGAGAGGAGGTCTCAGGATCTGAAGGATGGAAAGAATATCACCCCATTTTAAACATAGGCCTTGAGGAGTCTGGAAACTTTTTGACTATTTAAGTAGTTAGTATCCAAACAAAAAGGAAAACCTAGATTATAAAACAACCAAGTAAGTAGACTATTCCTACCATTAAGGCCTTCTTTTTTCTAGGAACTGTGTCATGTTGACCAAAAGGTACACAGAGAGTAACAGTATAGTTCCTGCCCTCAAGGGGATGAAATTCTGATGAGGAAGAAAATTAAATAAACAATTAATTTCAGTCCAGTGTGATAAGTACTGTACTGGAGATAAGCACACTTTGTCAATGAAACTCAGTGCGTGCCTAAACCAACAGGGGCGGGAGTGTTTGTATGCATGTTTGTGGGACAGGGGTAGAAAATCAGCAAGTCTTCCTGATGGAGATGTTCGCAAGCTCCTTCAGGCTAGTTTTAATGTTAGGCAGCTGCCCACACCTTGTGGGCAGCGTTTCTGACCATCAGACCTCTCAGCCTCCATCAAGAAACATGTAAAATATTGGGCAAGACCTTGAAGACAAACATTCCGTGCTTTGAAGCTTAGAATTCCTTTGAAGCTTAAAAGTTTTCATTTTCAAGAGAACTTTGTTAAAATGCAAATTCCTGGCAAATGCTTGATCTTATCAGCTGGCACCTTTTGGGGAATTAGTGAGCCTTGCTGGAGGTCTGGAGGTAAGGAGTTAAAAAAAGTTTCAAGGAAGGGAATGGTGATAGTTGGAGAGATGCCCAGCACCAAAAACAAACTGTATTGACCTCTTTTTTTTGGACCAAGGCTAGACAAGACTTCTGTCAGTCAGTTCAGTGAAGCTTTGGTTCTGTTCAACCCTACTGGTTCCAAAATATAAAGTGAGAAAAGTAAAGAGTCCATTAGCTCAGAGTAAGGTGGCCCAGAGGACTGAAGCACACCAATCTATTTTCCTATTTGATAGCGGTCGTGGTTGAAGGCTAGTGGGGCAATGACCGTGTCCTTATTGATCCCAGGTGAGAAGTGGGACCCGATCTTACTACTCCTCCCTCTTTGATGCATGCTCTCTTTCTTTTCTTTTACTGCTTTTTCATTTGCTCAGTTCTCCATCTTTTCCAATGAGAAATTTACAAAGCCTCAGGAAGAGAACTACAAACGCATTTACAGTGAGCATTAGTTAATGACTTAATATGTCATGTCCGAATAAATAAATTGCTAATGGCTAAACTCCACAAACAATAGTGCTATCATTTGCATACTAGAATCAACAGACTTTAGCCCATAGATAAATCTCCCTCTGCATATTCATATAGAAGGATAAGCCCAACAAAAGTGATGAACCTAGACAGGGTAAGGGGATCATGGCCATAGGATATAGGATATGAGGAATACGTGATATACTCTCTACATGGGTTGATAGATGGCTCTACTATCTACCAAGTCATGTAAGCTGGAAAGCCAGGCTATCTCTGACTCCCCCATCCACCTCATTATCCACATCCAGACTTGTCCTAAGTTCTTCTAATTTTCATTTTGAATACTTGTTGAATCCATTTCCCACTCCTTTCCATGCTCACAGCTTCTGCTTTACATCAAGCTCTCTCCTGCTCAAACAGGTAGAACAGTGATCTCCTTGCCTCCCATCTTGTCCCCCTGTAGATCCATCTTCCACTCAGTTTCCAGGATTCAAAGGCCATATCTAACGATGCCACTGCTCTTTCAGTAGCTCCATGTCTTCTAGAGAGGAGAGTGTGAGCTCCCCTCCATGCCATCTAAAGCCTTTGATGATAGGACGGTGATGCAGATGGTGAAGATGGCTAAGGTTTCCTGAGCATTACCATGTGCCAGACACACTGCACTAGATGTTTTGATGTATGTTACTTAACTTAATCCCTTAATATATTCTGGAATAGTTATTATCTATCTTTTACAGAAGAATAAACTGCTTTCAAGGTTTGTTTGCCTGGCTAGGAAATACTGGAGAAGAGATTTTATCCAAGGTCAATCATTCCCCAGAGTATGTACTCATAACTACAGTATTACATTCCCTTGCTTCTCCTAAAATCAACATGACAAACAAGAAGGTGGTCTTTTTATCTTTTAGGAAGTCCAGTGTGTAATTGAACACATGTGGTTTCAGCAGAGGTCCTACAATTCATTTGGGAAAAGCTAAGCTAGCCAGCCAAGTGGCTCAGATGAGCCAACGATTCCTTAAATCAATATTCAGGCCCCCAGGGCAAGCAGCATTAGGGAGTGGTTTGTGCTTTTTAATACTGACTTCCTCAACTTTTTATAGGAGTCATACTTTTATCTGTTTTGGATGATATTTTTAATCCCTCCTTTGTGGGCCAAATGCAGGTTTCCAAAAGGTGCTGGTGAATAACCATTTAAAGTTTGACCTGGTGGCACTGCCTTCCAATCAGCACTTCTATTTCATCATTATCTCCTTTTTTGTATGAAAATATTTGTTTCTGTGACTACTGGAAAATTTTACTTTGCTTTGATTTTTGCTCTGAATTATTTTTAATTTCAATTATAGACAAATAGAAAATGAATGTACTGAGACATTTTTGTTTCAGAAACAGCAGTGGAAATCATTGGGTCTGTCAATAGCAATGCTTGCACTGTTTACAATAGTCAAGACATGGAAACAACTTAAATGTCCATCGGCAGATGAATGGATAAAGAAGATGTGGTATACACACACACACACACACACACACACACACACACACACAATGGAATATTACACAGCCATTAAAAAGAATGAAATAATGTCATTTGCTGCAACATGGATGGACCTAGAGATTATCATACTAAGCAAAATAAGTCAGAAAAAGAAAGACAAATTCCATATGATATCACTTATCTGTGGAACCTAAAATATGACACAAATGAACGTATCTATGAAACAGAAAAAGACCCACAGACATAGAGAACAGACTTGTGGTTGCCAAGCGGCAGTGGGGCGGGGGGGGGGGTGATATGGGCAGGGAAGGATTTGGAGTTTGGAATTAGCAGGTGCAAACTATTATATATAGAATGGATAAACAACAAGGTCTTGCTGCATAGCACAAGGAGCTATATTCAATATCCTGTGATAAGCTAGAACGGAAAAGAATATGAAAAAGAATATATATGTATAACTGAATCACTTTGCTGTACAGCGGAAATTAACACATCCTTGTAAATCAACTAAACTTCAATAAAAGTAAAAAAAAAAAAATAGTAATGCTTTAGCCTCAACTGGACACACTTTAGATGCAAGCAGATCGCCTGTGTTTTGAATTATGAAGGGAAAAGAAAAATTGAGGAGTATGCTCATATTCCTGGAAATATTTTATGAAAAGATGTGCCCAAAGAGCAAAGTGTGATTAGTATCCTCTAATGTTATAAATTCCGGAAATGGAAATGCTCCTTTTAACATATACAAATATAGTTTGAATAATGCATAGTCCATCTTTATGCTGTTTTCAGAAGGACATTATTTCTTATTGCAGAGGACACATATGACTTTCTTGGCTTCCTGCATGGAAGAGGAAAGGATTCAAATGTGTGAACCCCCATTTTCCCAGCATCATCCTTTTCATTTGCTCCCTCAGAGAAACTGTTTATTTTTCATTCCTAATAGCAGCAGTGCACTGTTGGCCTGGTGCTTGATTTGCTATAGGGCTAGTAGGCAGGGTCCTCTCTGGGGGAGAATGATTAAGCAGGAATTTGGGGAACAGGTGGATAGCTGGGATTGCCGCTGGAAGCAAGCCTGCCAGGAAGGCAGTAGCAGCAAATAGAAGTTTAGCCGCCTCTGGTGACAAGGTCTTCAGGGACTCTTCCTCCCGGCTAGGTTTGCAGCTGGGAACATCAACCTCCCTCCTGACCAGTGGCTTATTAACATTCTGAATATCACTTTCAATTAAATTTCTCAAATGCTCATTTAGTTTCTGGTTAATAAGTCAGGATTAGATGTCATGTATGATCCAGCAGGTTGTTTTTAAAAGATAAAAATAAAAGAAGCCCTCAGATAAGTTAAGTGGCAGGCATGTTCCTGTGCCCACATGGTGCCCAAACCACTGGCCACTATTGGCTTTGCAAATGGACACAGGGCATTTTTTAAGGTATTTTTCCTAATGGAAGATTTCAATCAAATATTCACTCCTAGGAAAACCAACATATTGTTTCCTGATAGCTGCACAAATTCAATCAGCTTCTTTAGTCCAAACTATTCAGGGTTTCTGTAGTACAGTACTCCTACAGATAGGGGGCAGAGGTAGTTAGTTGTAAGATGGTACTACAGGTAGGATCTGTCAGGCTAGGAACACCTTTTTTGAGGTTCTCATGTTAATAAAAATAATTGCAGTGAGAACTGCTATTTATTGTCTGTCATTGTGGTCAGCACTTCCAGTAAAAACCTCACCTATGTTTTTTATTTTTAATTTTTTTGGTGTTTCACATGTTTCAGGTGTACTTTCTTTGTTTTATTGAAGTATAGTTGATTTACAATATTATATTAGTTTCAGGTATGCCACATAGTGATTCAATATTTTTATAGATTATATTCCCTTTAAAGTTATAATAAAATATTGGCTATATTCCCTTTGCTGTACAATATATCTTTATAGCTGATTTATTTTATGCATAGTAGTTTGTGCCTCTTAATCCCTTACTCCTATTCCCCCACCCCTACCCCACCCCACCATACCGCTGGTCACCAGGAGTTTGGTCTCTCTCTCTGTGAGTCTTTTTCTGTCTTGTTATATTCATTTGTTTTATAACAATTCCACATATAAGTGTTAACATATGGTATTTGTCTTTCTCTGTCTGACTTACTTCACTAAGCATACTACCTTCTAGGTCTCTCCATGTTGCTGCAAACGTCAGAATTTCATACTCTTTTATGGCTGTGTAATATCCCATTGTGTATGTGTGTACGTGTACACATCTTATCCATTCATCAAAGAAATGCAAATCAAAGTCACAATGAAATACACCTATCAGAATGGCTATCATCAAAAAGCTGACAAATAATAAATGTTGGCGAGCGTGTAGAGAAATGGGAACCTTTGTACGCTTTTGGTGGGACTGTAAATTGATGAAGCCACTACAGAAAACAGTATGGAGGTTCCTCAGAAAACTAGAAATAGAACTATCATATGATCCAGCAATTCCACTCTTGGGTATATATATCCAAAGAAAACAAAAACCCTAATCTGAAAAGATACAAACCTCATTTAATCATCACATCAATCCTCTGAGGAAAGTCTAACATCCAGTTTCAGATGGTGAAACTGAGACATAGAGTTTCGTTTGCCCATCGCCAAAAGAGCTAGTTTGTGCTAATAGAGAAGTGACAGTTATATAGTAGGAGTCACTCTTTCATCTTCAGTCTTCTTTCCCTCTTCTCCACCCTCTTCTTGAAAGTGGAACAGGCTTAGCTCTCAATGGACTCTTGATAGACTTACTGGCTAACAGTGAACCAGTGGGGAGGAGTGCAGAGGTGGGAGGCAAGCAGGGGGGAAGATCAGGGTGCCCTGATCACACCGGAAGAGTCGTGAGAAGATGCAGGTGATGCAGTTGTGATGCAGAAGATGCAGATGCAGTGCTGCATCATCACTTTTCCCTCAAGAACATGTGTTTACACTCTACCTATGCTCCAAAGCCAGGGCAGTGGAAGAATTTTGAAAGCTCCAGGGCTTTGGAGTCAAAACCTGGTCTGAGGCCCACCAATACCTTTTTCTAGTTGTGTGAACTCAGGAGAGCTACTTTATCCTGGGCCTCTGTTGTTTCTAAAGCGTGACTTTCCCCCCACTTCGTTAGACATCTTGACCCTTGGTCACAGGTGTAGGTGTATGACCCAGGCTTGGGCAGTTATCGTGCCCCATTCTCTTGGACAAAGAAAATGTTTCAGAGATGGCGTTTGGAATCCTGTCACCCAGGTCTGTCCAGAGAAGTGAACCGTGTTTGAAGGCGCTCTATTTCTAAGTATGCATGACCTTGAATTAGCATTATGACCTTTCTCTATGTGGTAAAATCATGGCATTGGATTAGATCAGGTTCTCTTTACTTCCAACAAGCTCTGATAGTTTATTACTCCATCTGAAGGAAAATACACTCTCAGTTTTTATTCAGTGTAGTTGGGTTTTATAAAATATCAGATATGGGGGGAGGTGTTTTGAGGCAAAATCTCTGTTAGTTGGCTGTGAATCACTACAACCAAGGGATTTTTTAAAATGAGTTTTACAAAAAGACTTTGTACACTGGAGTTTGGAAGTCTTTTTTGAAATAGTCTTTGGAAACCAACTCACTTACAAGAAATTTTGTAAGTTCAGTATTTTTGACACATGACTCCATACCCATAAAGGGAGGGAAGTTTCACTGGGATAGAGTTTACAAAATCCTGAGTGGCTATAAATACAAAATACATTTTGCATAGAAATGTGCTAACAAGAAACAATAAGAGGCATTTGAAATAAGAAACCCAAGGGAGAAAAAGAATTCATGAAGCAGAGAATGTTAAAATAAATATTTGCTGAGTATTTGAATACATTCAAAGAGCAAAACTTTTTAATATATGTTTTCAATTGAAAATCAGAAGGTGGCAGCACTGCTTACTGAATAGACTTAGATGACAGCTCGAAGGAAACCTGCAGAGAGAGTAAGCCATATTGTAGTTTATAAGCAGCAGCTAGAAGTTTATTGCTAAAAATGAAATAATTATTGGTGAAATACACCCCTGAAACCTCCAAGCACATTTTGGGGTTTGAAATAGTGACCCAGTTTTGGATAGCTTTCACCTCCAAGGATGCAGTGGAGCCAGAAGAAGGAGGCTCTGGACAGTTTTGGGCCTTTGGCTAAATTTCTTTCCATTAGACATAAAAAAATAAAAGCCCAAAGTATGGTCCCCAGATCTGCAGCATCAAAATCACCTGGTGATTTGTAAGAAATGCTAATTTTCCAGCCCTGCCTCAGACCAACTGATCAGAAGTTCTAGGCTTAGGGTCCAGAAGTCTGGGTTTTCTAAGCCTTCTAGGTGATTCTGGTGTACACTCAACTTTGAGAACTGAACGTGTTGGTGTTGAGACTACTGTTATCAGTCATATTTCAAAATGTGGAGCAAGTCCTCAAACAATACCTTGCTGTAGGATTTACCAATTATGTGTTCTTATGTATAGCTCTAACCATAAATAAGCTTGAATAATAAGGGTGGGCCTGAAAAGATAACCTGAAAGAAAGCAACCCCCTGAAAATGGACTGGAACAGTCAGTGAGAAATGTAGGAAGATATGAGGTTTTTCCCTTACATCTTTTGAATTTCTGCCTACTTTCCAATAGCATGGAAATCTTCAGAAAAAATAACTATGTTTAAAGTAATTTTCTCTATCAGAAATGCTTACAACTTATTCCTCAATACAATGAGAAAGAAAATTTTGAAAATGATTTTTAATTGTTCTCAGAGAGAACAAATGCATAATAAAAGTATAATGCAAGCTGATGGTCCCAAAAAAAAGCTGGAGGTGAAAAGTCAATTACACTTAAAAAGCATAGAGACTCTGGGAAGAAGAAGTAATTTTGCCTTTTTAATGGAGATCGACTAAAATCTAGTTCGGAAAAATTCATTTCTGTTTTATTAATTAATTGCGTGGTTTTACAGTAGATGGCAGGTAATGGGACCATTATTCCATTAGGTAAAATAACCCAACCACAGACAAAACACCCAAAACGGTGGCTGGCCACCTCAGGGGGCCGCAAGGAGGGACAGTCCTCTGTTGTGGCCACAAATGTCCAAGGCTCCATTTTAACTTCACAGATCCATGAAGTGCATTTTGGCATGGCATCCAGACTTGATCAGTCCCTCAGGCAGTCTCTTTTTAACCAAACCCACAAGAAGTTCACATCAATATCACCTACCATGCCAATTTTTGTTTTTTCCAGTTTGCTGTGTGCAGCAGAAGTAAAGAGCCAGCCAGAGAGTCAGTTAAGTGATCCGCATGTACATACCTAGTCTTCTTGGAGAATGCAAGGGAGAGTTAAATTAAAATTAGAAACGTGCTTGGTGAACATAATATCCAATCATAAAAAATTAGCTGAGGAGTTTAGCATCCTAATGCCCCCATCTCCACTGTGAAGATAGACTGTGAGACAAACCTGCTAATTGAGTTTTCGAGTCACAGCATTATTACCTCTGAGCAGAATGTATTCCGCTTCTCTGACTGGTTTTTCCATGTTCTGTGCTCCACTTCCCCCCACAGTCGACACTTTCTTTTTTGAGGCATCATAATATCATTCATTTTTTGAGGTATCTTAATATCATTTCTTCGGATTTAGGTAAGGACAATCAAGTTTCCAAGCATACCTTTGTCTTTTTATTTATGTATGTGTTTTATTACGTAAGTTTCAGGTGTACTATGTCATAATTTGACATCTATGTACAAAGGGATCACCACCACACGTCTGGTATGCATCCGTCACCGTACAGATGGGCTCCTTCACATGTTTCACTAGCCCGCGCCCCCCCCACCCAAACTCCCTTCCCCTCTGGTAACCACTAGTCTGACCTCTGTATCTATGACTTTGTTTTTGTTTTATTTTGTTTGTTTGTTTCTTTTTAGATTCCACATATGAGTGAAATCCTACAGTATTTGTCTTCTCATCTTTCGTGTTTTTTTTTTTTTTTTTTTTTTTTTGGCCATGCCACTTGGCTTTTGGGATCTTAGATCCCTCACCAGGGATTGAACCCGTGCCCTTAGGAGTGAAAGCTCGGAGTCCTAACGATTGGACCTCCAGGGAATTCCCCGGTCCTTTGTCTTTTTTGTCACTGATTGACAGCACTGTAGTGCTACTCTTCCTAATAATAGATATCATGGTTGAGTGTTCCTCGGTGCCAGAACCTTGGAATGCCAGAGTGCCTGGTCCTAGACCTCCCGAAGTTTACATTCCAACAGAGAAAGCAGCAGCCAGTGTACCAGGCAACCACAAGTCAGCAGTGTGGGACATGCAATGAGGGGGGAGGGAGTGGGCTGTGGTGCCTTAGAGGGACAGCTGCCCTTCATACTGAGGTCAGGGAAGGCTCCCTCGAGGAATTAGTCTCTACACTGAGTCCCAGGCTAAGGGAATGAGAGACGGAAGGAGAAGGGTTTGCAGCAAAGTCAGTGGCAGTTGTTAAATTTCAAAAGGAAGGAAGAACACAAAAAATTTGATGAACCAAATGGATTAATATGGCTCCTGCACAAAGTAGAGAGACTAGGGGAGAATGGAATGGGAAAGATCTTGTTAGAGACTTAAGCTGGAGCCAGGTCAAGAAGGATTCTGTTTACATTATCAAGAAGTTCATTATTTATGTTGATGGTGAGCCAGTTAATGGTCTTAAGTAGAAGAGTGACTCAGTATAATCTGTATTTTAGAAAGCTCATTCTGGCTACAGGATATACTATGGATTGAAAAGAGGCAAAGCTTGAAGGTAGAATGTCTGAATTATTCTTGTTTCATTTCTTTTTCAGTACAGTCCTATATGATAAGAATAATAAGTTTATCTGCCAAGAATTTTACATCAATTCTATTTAATCTTTATAATAATGCTATAAGGTAGGTTATACTAGTAGTATCCTAATTGCATAGATAAGAAAAATTACTGTTAGGAAGTTTAAGTAACTTGCCCAAGGTCACACAGCTGGTAAGTGTTACAATCAGGATATGAACTCAGTTTGGGCTCTTACCTGCTGGACCACTGCCTCCACCCTAGAGGAGAAGATGGCCTGAACTAGTTAGTGGCAGCTGGAAAGCAGAGAAGGCCACACACTGGAGAGCTATTAAGACAGTAGAAAGGGCAAGTCCTGGTGACTGCTTAAAGGTAGGTGGTGGGGAAGTCTTAAGGTTGCCTCAGAGTCACTACAAATTTTGCTCCCAACTTCACTCGGACCCTCTTCAGTTTGGCAATCTTTTCGCTTGTTTTCTGGCCCCATCTCTTTTGCTTCATAACAACCATCTCAAACCTTCTCCACTCCTCTGCAGACACTGTGCTGTTGCATCTCTCCTCCACCTCAGTGGCTGCTTACAGTTCCTACTTAGTGCTGGATCTTCGGCTAAGATTAGTAATAATGTCCTTCTGTTTGCCAGGTTCAAATGAATTAACTGGTTCTTTATCAAAACATTTAGAACATAATGAGAAGAGACAGAAGTCAGTGAAAATGAAGACCTCTTTATGTCTTACTCATAGTAATATCAAATAATAGCATCTGTTTCCAGCCATGGTTTCTCAGCCTTCTGCTAGAGCAGTTTTGTTCTTTTGTTTCAAAGGTCTGAGCTGATGAGACTTCCATCCTCAGGAGGGACCGATAGGGAGAGGAAATAAAGTACATCCATGGTAGAGCCTTGCAGATATGATGTGGTCACTCCTTTCACCAGAAATCGCAGGAGGCTGTCTGAACCTCTCCTTTATATTTTAGGTAATTGATAGTAATGACATCTGGTAACAACTTGTATTTTCTCCTTTAGGGCCAGAAAGGCTAGCTTTTGTTCTTTTCACATAGAATTGCTACGGAGTAGCCAAATCATCATTCCAGAGAAAGATCTGTGTGCTTCCACTTCCTTTCATAGACAGAAGTTATATAAATTATTAAATAAATGGATAAAGTGGACAAATGGATAAAAGTGGACAAAGCCTCGTGGTACCACACTTTAGGAATATTAGTTTATTTAGCCAGTTTCTTCTCAGGTGCAGGAAGGATTATCACAGGAAAATGTCTAAGAAGATCTTTGAAAATATTTTTTTTATTGGAGTATAATTGCTTTACAATGTTGTGTTAGTTTCTGCTGTACAATGACGTGAATCGGCTATATGTATACCTATATAACCTCCTTCTTGGACCTCCCTCCCAACCCTCCCCTCCACCTTCCCATCCATCTACGTCGTCACAGAGCCCCAAGCTGAGCTTCCTGTGCTGTATAGCATGTTCCCCCTAGCTATCTATTTTATGCAGGGTAGTGTATATATGTCAATCCTAATCTCCCAATTCGTCTCACCCTCCCCTTCCCGCCCTGTGTCCGCACATCCCTCTCAATTCTTGCTATTAGTTGGAGCAGATAGAAGTCCTGATCTTTGTGGCATGGCACACTCATTACTTCGCTAGAGCTGTCATAACATCGTAACAAGATACCATAGACTGTGTGGCTTAAACAACAGAAATTTATGTTCTCACGTTTCTGGAGGATGGAAGTCCAACGTCAATGTCAGCAGGTCTGATTTCTTCTGTGGCCTCTCTCCTTGGCCTGTAGATGGCTGTCTTCTCCCTTTGTCCTCACATGGCTTTTTCTCTGTGCATTCCCGTCCCTGGTATCGCTTCCTCTTCTTCCAAGGACATCAGTCAGATTGGCTCATTTTAACTTAATTACCCCCTCAAAGGCCCAGTCTCCAAATAGAGTCACAATCCGAGGCACTAGAGGTTAGGGTTTCCACATACGGATTTTGAAAAGACACAATTCAGTCCTTAAAAGTTTATCATTGCATTTGTGTTTATTGTTATCCAAAAACAACACCACCAAAAGAAAAAGAGCCCAGAAAAAAAATATAGAACTGTTACAATAATGACATCCAGTTTGATCACATTTCCAAGCCTGGAGACCAGAGAGTTTTCAGTGCTTGCAAAAGGCAGGGGTGAATTTTTTTCCACCGGGCTAGCCCTATTTTGGAATCCTTAGAATAAGCAAGGGTCCAAAATGTTCAAGACTCCAGATAATGTAAAAATCTTTCAGACAGTTTTCACTGTTTCTTCATTCTATCTTCTAAGATGTAAAACACATACCGATGATCATTGGTTCCGTCCCTCTGCTTATGAGGTTTTATTATTATTATTAACATTCAAGCAAATCAGCTTTTCGTGAGGGTTACAGGGGATTTTACTTATAAGTTGGCATCACCATCAAAGGGGGAGATATCCTGGTTCTTTCATAATCTTTCATGAGACCTTCCAAGGGGAACTCTCTAGGCATTTGAGTTGCCAAATATAAAATCTGAATTTCTGAGAAAGGAGCACACAAATATGACTCACAAGTTACAGTTTGTTAATTAGGTTTTTTTTTTTTTTTTTTTGCGGTACGCGGGCCTCTCACTGTTGTGGCCTCTCCCGTTGTGGAGCACAGGCTCCGGACGCGCAGGCCCAGTGGCCATGGCTCACGGGCCCAGCCGCTCCGCGGCATGTGGGATCTTCCCGGACCGGGGCACGAACCCGTGTCCACTGCATCGGCAGGCGGACTCTCAACCACTGCGCCACCAGGGAAGCCCTGTTAATTAGTTTTTATAAGATAGATGACTAGAGAGTTAACTAGAGAGTTTATTAGGGGCCCTTAGGACTTTAAGAGGGGATTTTCTCAAGGTTTACTCCTACATATATAGCTACCTCCCAAAACCTTTCTAGTTCTACCCATATACTTATTTCTCCCCTACAGTGTGGGAAGAAATATCTCAGGTCCTTCCCAAATTTCCTTCAACTATTCCCAGAACTCCACCGTTTTCTACTTCCTCTAGGATTTTGCATTTTCAACTATCTCCTCTCTAAGCAATATCACACACCTCCTTCCCCTGGTTTCCTCTTCCTACTATAAGCATGCTTATGCCTCCTCCCAATTACGTAATATTATAATAGAAGTCTATCTGTGTGTTCAGCCAAATTTTGAATATCACAAGTGCCAAAACAGTTATATTTTCCTGTGTCTCCACTGCCTAGACTGGTACCTCACTTATCTTCACTCTTCAATAAACACCTGATGACTGGATGAATGAATAAATGAATGAGTGAATGAATGAATGAACATTATACAGGACAAAACATCCAGGCAAAAGTCAAACAGTCAATTGAACATATTTTAATGGTGCCAATTAATTGGGTACTATTAAGAAAAAGAAAATGAGATTGAATGTTCGATTTCATGAAAGACAAAGTCTACAACAGCAGAGAACTTTGCAGTTAATTATTGGGATAATGAAATTTCCAAAACCAGCCAAGGCGATAATTTGAGTCAAGCTTACTCTCCCCCTTATTTTAGCTGGACAGAAGTGGGGACTTAAATGATTTGCAAAGATCATCCAGTTTTCCTCTTGCTTTTGGCTAATGTGATACATGGTGCAAATGAGAAAATAAAGCCTAAACATTGTAATGGTTTGCCTATGTTTCTGATCACCTAGATTCATGTCATGGTTTAGAAAGAGTCTGGCCTTGAGACACTCTTACAGAATTTTCAGGGTTATATTTAGCAATAACTCAGACTAGATGACTATCTAGTGAGTCAGTCTTCCCATCATTAAGTGTTTGCTGAGCTCTTGCGAAGTGCACAGTTATTATGTTAAGTATTACAAAGAACATGGAAGCCTGTATGAACATACCTTTCATAATTGTTTCCATTTACAGTGATTAGCAAAAGCAAGAAATGTGCAATAAATCGGAAATAGTAGAAAAGAAATGGGCTTTAGGAACTGTTGCAAACTGAAAAAAGAAACCAAAAGTGTATTATTTTCTGCTCATAGTGGTGACTAGGATAGGTGCTTATGATATGCTAGATGTTAGTTGTTTCCTGCTCATCTAACTCAACTCATGGGCATTTAGTCAGACAAGTCTCCATGGACAGGGAAATTTCAGTAAGATCTTGTCCTCACCTGACCTAGGTGGAGGGACTTGAGCTGTGATTTGAACTTGGGTCTGATTTAAGAATGTGTACAGGTGTCTCCTCCATCAGTCTGGTCCCAGAACACATCTTTTAGTTTACTACGATTTTTTAAGGAAGGATGCAGTGGTCTGTGAAAAGACTAACATTTCTGTAGTAGAGAGAAGTCTGCCTGACAAACATCCCTCCAGCCTTCCCTGAGCCCTATTTGTAAACAAAACTTGATGGAAAAGGAAATCTGTAAGACTTCAAAGAGAAACAGTGGAGAGATAGAATCGAAAGGTGTCATCCTTATTCCCATTTCAGGAGATCAGTGTGTTCTTATTTCAGAAGACGGGCTTCCAAGAAACTCACATGGTGACTTGCAATTACTGAAGCCCCAAAGGACAGCATGGGGCAGTGCTAAAGGCATGAGACTAGGAATCAAGTGACATGGGTTCTGCTCTCAGCCCTGTCAAGGACTAGCTATGTGACCTTGGGCAAAACACTTAAGCCTGTGTCCTTAGCTATAGGACACAGATTGCTTTATTTACCTGACAAAGATGTTGTGGGAATAGAATGAGATAAAATATGTAAAATCACTCAACAAAGTGCATGGCACATAGTAAGAATTCAAACAGCAATCATAGCTAAAGACCTTTGCTCATGTATGAGAAGGCTGCCTACGTGGATGGTTGTAAGAAGGCTGGGAAGCTCCTTACCTGCTGCTCTACCTCTCACTGCTATGGTACACCCCCAAAACACATAGCTTCTCAGCTGATTGCTTAAATGATTTAATAAGGGACAAACTGTTTATTCTACCCTTAGTGGAAAAAAATAAAGACTGGGAAGAGTATGGTTACACAGCACAGGGTTAAAAGGGGAACTTGAGCTAGATGATTTGTGTTAGAATCGCTGTTCAAGAGCTGCTTATCTGTACGGACAGAGGGATGAGTTCATTTTTCTGAACCTCTGTTTCCTTATCTGAGAAATGAAGAGAGCAAAAATGTGGGGTAGAACATTTGAGATGGACTTAGATGGATAAGGAAAAGGACAGGTAACTGCCCAGTAACACCTGGCCCTTTTGTGGATACTATATCCATGAAGCACACACATCCATGGCCTCTGATGGGGAGGCAGGCAGACTCATTAGTGCTTGTGATAATTGCCCGGAATCTCTCCACTATTCTTTTTTCTCTTCTCCTCTGAGTCTGGTCTTCCTTCCACATGTGTGAGATGCTCAGGGTGTCATGTGGAAACCCAGGAGCTCACCCCCGAATCTGTCACCTATCCCAACGCAAGACAGAGATCTCCTACATTTCTCCTGTCCTTAGAAATACAGTCTCCTCTGCAACTCACCCCCTGTTTAGTTTACCTGTTTTCCTCGTTTGAGGTTTCAGGGTCTCAGTTTGTCAGCAGGATTAAAACATCAAAGTAACTTAATCCTTTGTTGGCATCTGATAAATGGTTGCCACGCTACAAAAGGTTTGTATGTTAGGAAAATGTACACTAATCAAAATAAAGGGATTTTCAGAGGAGAAATTCTTTGACAGATTTAGGTGTAAATCTAAACATCCCTTAGGTATAAATCTAAACATCTTCTTTCCTAACATCCCTTTCACTCCCTTTTCCACCTATTCCTAAGTCCTCTTAGGAACAAGGGAAGCCATCATTCATTCAATTGATACAAATGATTAATTGTATGAATGACAACTGAAAGTCAAGGTAAATCTCCGTTCTTAAAATGACAGCATAGTAGACATCTGCCCTTTCACCTGCCAGGCATTCATTTACGTTCCCCTAGTGAAAACACTTAGTTTGGGAGCACTTCTCCAATTCATGCAGTTCTATTGAGACTGTCAAACTAAGGTGCTGCATTCCTTGGATAAGGGATGGGAGGGGCTCGCTCAATCAGACTATCTCTTCTCAAAATATGTGTCTTGAGCCAAAATGGTACCAGCTTATTTAACCATCATGAGGGCTTGGTTGTACATCACTTCTTGCTGCCTAAATATTCAGTGATACCGTGTTCCTACCCTTTCTATGATCTCGTTGTTCAACAAATCCTCTGATTCTGTGGGCTACGCTCTTCCTTCCAGTAAATTTATTTTTCACTCTTAAGCTAGAATACATTTCTATTGCCTACAACCAAATAAGCTAAATGATAGATTTAAGGGAAATACAGCATATTTTTGAAGGCATGATGTTGCAGGCAGAGACAGACTATGGTAATAGGCTTGCCATAAATTAATTTGAACCTTTATCCAAGGAGCAGTCAGGTTGTTTTCCAGAAGTCTGGTCTAAGGTCAGTTGTTTAAACATAAAGTTCATTTCCTTCATGGGCTAGTCCTGCATAAGACTTCATGACACCATAGAATCTGATCATCTTGCATAATTCAAATTAAAAAAAATGTTCAGAGTTTCAAATTTTTCAAAAAAATTACTCAGAGTTTCAAATTAAAAAGTTAAGTTGCTAAGGGATATCTGGATACCAAGTGCTTTGTATATTGTGACTTTTATTTATCATTACCATAATTCTATAATGTGATCTCATCTTTATTTTTCTGTTGTAAAGAACCTGAAGCTCAAATACGGAAGAATTATTGAGCTTATAAATAGAGGATTTGGATAGGAATCCAATTTTCCAAGATCATAAAGCCTGTACTCCTCTACCAATACTTCCCAGCATTTTTTACCTGATCCTAGCACAATAGAGGAGCATTGAGCTATCAGAAGGAAAAAAGGATAATCTGAGTCCCTTTCCATAATTATTCTTGCAGTCCAAGGTGATTTCTGGGCAGTGGCAAAGGCCAGGAGAGAAATAGAGGTGCAGAGCACCACTGGAGTTGAAGGCTATAAGAGAGAGTGTCAAGGGGAAAGGAGTAGTGATGACTAGGGTCTCTTCCTCCAAATTCCTGAAGGACAGTCCAGCCTCTGTTCGTCACCTTGGCCTATGGGAGCAGGAACAAAGCAGGGAGAGGTATCTAAACCTTTGTTATATGTTGAATTGTGCCACCACCCACAAATGTAAAAAGTATGTTGAAATCCCAATCCCCAATACCTGTTAATGAGACCTTATTGGGAAAAAGAGTCTTTGAAGATGCAGTCAAGCCCAACTTGATTAGGGTATACCTGAATCAAACATGACTCGTGGGGCTTCCCTGGTGGTGCAGTGGTTGAGAGTCTGCCTGCCGATGCAGGGGACACGGGTTCGTGCCCCGGTCCAGGAAGATCCCACATGCCGCGGAGCGGCTGGGCCCGTGAGCCATGGCCGCTGAACCTGCGCGTCCGGAGCCTGTGCTCCGCAACGGGAGAGGCCACAACAGTGAGAGGCCCGCGTACCAAAAACAAACAAACAAACAAACAACAAAAAACAAAAAAAACATGACTCATGTTCTTATGACAAGAGGAGAACACCAGGTGAAGACAGAGACACACAGGGAGAAGATGGTCATGTGAAGACAGAGGCAGAGATGGGAGTTATGCTGCCATAAGCCAAGGACAACCAGGCCACCAGGAAGAGGAAGAGACAAGGAATGGCCCTCCCCTAGAGGCTTGAGAAAGAGCATTGCCCTGCAGAACCTTGTTTTTGGACATTTCTCCTCCAGAATTGTGTGAGAATAAATTTCTGTTGTTTTAAGCCACTCAGTCTGTACTCCTTTGTTACAGCAGCCTTAGGAAACTGATACATTCCTGGTCAGCATCCCCTTCTCACCCATTATTAATTCTGGACCCCTCTTTGTACATACTGGAGTATAAAAGGAGAATCTGAGGTATAAGCAGCCAAGGCCAAAGGGTAAGGAAGGAAAAGAGAGATGTCGCCACCACCAAAGGGTAAGATTCTTTTGGCCCCTGAAAAAATATCTGAAACCCGACTTACTCAGTCCAGTGACACACAGAGCAAGGTAAGCGCGCTGATTCTTCCAGTGGATTTTACTGTGGTGTCTGTGCCAAAGCATGACGCATCAATTACAGATGAGTTACTATTGCCAGAAACCTCAGCATATTTGATTTGAGAAACATCGTAAAATCCGACCCATGTTTATATCGTAGACGGCTTCTTAGGATACTCACTAGTGATTCCCTACCCCTCTTCAGGAAAAGAGCAATACCATGCTGTGAGCTTATAGATGAACAGGAGAGGACCACAGAAGAGTGAAATTTGCTTTAATATTTAAAAGTTTTTGTTTTTCATATCTAAACCTGACGATTGGATGAAAATGGAAAATGTTAATTTTACTTGTTAAGAATAGGGGTAAAAACAGGCAAGGGGGGATTTTTAAATCTTGGGGGAAAAGTAACTATTTTAGTAATAATCAAGTAGAACACATTGTCGTTTTCAGCAATAATTCTATTTCTGGGGGGTTTGTTTCTGAACAAATGCACTCAATATCAAAAACATCATAATTCTGACCAAGGAGATGTCAGTAAAGCATAGATGCAATTATTACAACCTCTGTAAGTGAAAAGAACCAAGATATATTCCAAATTCTGCAAAATGTAAATCCTGTAAAAGTGTACTGAGAGATGGTCCAGTGCAGAAGCTGAGTTCAGGCTCCCAAGCTTTCCTGGTGGGTTTGGGTGTCAGCCCTGCAAGGTGTCTGCTTCCTCATCTATAAAATAAATACTATACAATCATCTTGGTTTGCTCATCTGTAAAAATGTGGTTGTAAGGATTAAATGATTTAATACTTATGTGTAAAACATGAAGTTTTATTGTACCATATAGAAGGTGCTTGATAAATATTAGCTTTTGATAATGATGTCTCCTGTGAGTAGGATTGCTGGTCTAGGTCTTGGTGGTGGTGGTGATAGAATTTTGATCTTGTCCTCAGGTAGTTTAAGGCTGAAGGTAATAAATAGTCTACGCGAGACACCAAGTTTTAGACTACAGATAGAGGAAAGGCTATCTCTGGCCAAGGGGAACCTAGGATGCTTCCTGGAGATTGTAGCATTTGAACTGGTCTTGAAGCAAACTGACATTTAACCAGAGTTAGGGTCCATAGATGGACTGGCTCAATCAAAGCACAGAACAGTGTAAAGATTACGGGTTGACTGAGCATAGGATACACAGAGATTGACAATTGGATATGCACATAAGTTGGAGAGGTCTGATGACCGTCATGCTTGCTTTCAAGTCTGAACATTTCTGTAGGCAACAGAGAGTCAAAGAAGATGTTTGAACAGAGTGACAAGTTGATAGCTTCACTTGCAAAAACATGTTAGTATATCTAAGTAGAGTCTATTGGAGGCATGGGAGGTGACAGAAATAGAGACCCATTGTTGAAAATAGAGAAGCTATTTTCAACAATGGGTCTCTATTTTCAACAATCAAAAGAGACAAAATCAGTGAAGACTGAATTGTAATTGAACCAGCAGTGGGAATGGCCTGTCCTAAGATTGGCATGCGGTGAACAGGAAGGGGCAGTTCTGAGCAGGAAGTAGGAGAAAATGTTAAAGAGAACTGTCTACACTGGAAAATAAATTTGAAATAGAAGCAGTTATCCAGAGAATGCAAGCTAAGAAAAGATGTTTCTTGGGAATTCCCTGGCCGTCCAGTGGTTAGGACTCCGGGCTTTCTTCACTGCCGAGGGTCCGGGGTTCAGTCCCTGGTCGGGGAACTAAGATCCCGTAAGCCGCATGGGGCGGCCAAAAGAAAGAAAAGGATTTTTCATGTAGGGGAAGGATGGACAAACTGTGGCTGCCTGTTTCTGTACAGTTACTATGGAACAGTCTCATCATTTTGTCTCTAGTTGCTTTTGTGCTACAAGGGCAGAGTTGAGCAACTCAATCATAATGGCTCCAAAACCTAAAGCAGTCACTCTCTGGACCTTGACAGAAAACATTTGCTGACCCCCTGATCGAGAATGTCTGGTATTGAGGTGAATTTCAGAAATGGAATTAGCTCACCTTGCTATTCCTTTTTGGGGTGTATTGGAAACAGTTTCTGAAATTTCAAAGACTTGAATTAGAGGCTTGGGAATCTGCATTTTTAAAAGAAAAACATGGAGGAAGGATACATCTGCTTCATACCAGCAGTTTCTACTTTCTTGACCAAAGGCTGCCACATAAAACTAGGCAATAATGGATTTGGTTTTGTTCCACTAGGGAGAGGAAAAGAAAAGGAACGCATGACCAGATTATTTTAATTCAATCACAGAATGTTTTAATCAGACCTGAACTGTAGTCTGTGTAGGTGAGTGCATATAGAACAGAAAGAAATGTATGGCATGGTGACTGCCCTTTAGGAATTTTTCAATCTCCATAAGCAAATGTCCATATATGAAAAACAAATGAAAACGACAGAAGCCAATATTGACTGTATGGAAGGAGAATCAATGTGAGGATTAATTTCCATTCTTCTGTCCTGCTTTCCCTTTTCCTTTACAGTTAGCGACAAAGACAAGTGTCCACAGAAACTAAATAATGTTTTGAAAATCAGAATGAAAATCAGTATTCTGATACGGGGTTTTTCTTGAACTATCAGAAGATGTGGTAACACTGGGCTTGCTGACCTGGCTGTTCAGGTGATCCCTGCAGCCGGTTGGTAGTATCTCATCTCTTCACGTGGGAAATATGCTTTTCTGTTCACACAGTTTCTATCATTCCTTCTTGTCTCATGCTGAGCCAGCTTCACTTATTTATATTACCCATTGGTCTCTCAAAGCAATTGGTTTGCAGTCCTTGGTTTAGAAGCACTGTGGACTTCTCACTGGTGATTAGCCGGGTGGGGAGCCCCTGACAATGTGCTGGCTGTCAGTTCCTTGACGACTTCTGTGCGGTCTCCCTCTGCAATCTCCCTTTATCTTTCCTTTTCTTTATGTCTCTCCCTTTATTTCTCACCAGCAGGAAATTGACCAAAGAGAACTGGCCAACTGTCTCTCTTCCCCAGTGTCTATTTCTTTTCTCGTTCCCTCCTCTCATTCTATTTTCTCTTGTTCTGATCCTTTGCTCAAATGTCTTGTGAAATGTCAATAAAAATAACTGTAGTGACACACAGCTCAATAGATGTCCCAGGGATTCAAAGAGCAGAGTCCTCTTTGGCTTTATCCACTGGGTTCTATATCTGCTGAGCCAAGTACATTTAATTCACTCATTCTTTTGCTCTGACCCTGTTATCAGTCTTTCTTTTTTCCTTCCTTCCTCTGCTCCTAGGGCAGAAAAATCAATATACATATATATACATACATATATGTGTGTGTGTGTGTGTGTGTGTGTGTATTACACACACACACACACACACACACACACACACATATATATATATACATACATATATATTTAACAATTTTAAAAGAGAATTTAAAAATTAGTCAAAGAACTGAGGGAACTAAAGCCCCAAATGGATAAATGATCTGCCCATAACTACAGAATGTAGCCATGAACAATCTCTCCTCAGGAGAGAGAAGCCTGTGAGACCGAATTTGATGTCTCTGGAGCCTGGTCTGAGTGCAGAGAAGACAAAGGCTTCCAGAAAGCTGTGGAGGACGGGCGTGAGAATGATGCTAGAGAAAGTGTCCAGAGCTTCTACCCTCCTTTTCTGTATTTGAAGAGCAAACCCCAAAGGAGCCAGGAGAGACATTTCTGTTTAGAACTTTGAACAAGGAAGCAAAGCAAACTGCTCTAGGAGTTTTCCAATGACAAAATAAAAATGGGAACGTGTATGAGGGTCATTAAAAAAAAAGGCGCCCTTATCTTTCTCCAGCTGCTTCATGCCCCCTCATCATTGAAACATAAAATGGGTAAAAATCAGAAAAGCCAAGCTGAACTCACCAATGAAACATTGTTCCTGAAACTCAAGTTGAAACATAAAAGAGACTTCCTAGGCTAATCACAATCTATATGTGTTTATATACATACATGTATATATTCTTAGTGAGAATACACTCTAAATATCATATAGTTAGTTATGAGGCCATATGATCCAGCAATTCCACTTCTGGGTATTTTTCCAAAGAAAATAAAAACAGTAACTTGAAAAGATATATGGACCCCTATATTCATGGCAGCATTATTTAAAATTGCCAAGATATGGAAGCAACCTAAGTGTCCATTGATAGATGGATGGATAAAGAAGATGTGGTATACATATATAATGGCATATTACTTGGCCATGAAAAAGATTGAAGTCTTACTATGAGGCAACATGGATGGACCTAGAGGGTATTATGATAAATAAAATAAATCAGACAAAAAAAGACAAATTCCATCTGATTTCACTTATATGTGGAATCTAAAAATCAAAACGAGTGAACAAACATAACAAAACAGAAACAGACTCTGGATACAGTGAACGAACAGGTGGCTGCCAGAGGAATGAGGGCTCAGGGATGAGTGAAATAGATGAGGGAAATTAAGAGGTACGAAATAAATGAGTCACTGAGATGAAATTACAGCATGGGGAATATACTCAATAATATTGTCATATCTTTGTATGGTGACAGAGGGTAACTAGACTTATCCTGCTGACCATTCTGTAATGTATAGAAATATCAAACCACTATGCTGTGCACCTGGGACTACCAAAGTGTTGTAGGTCAATTGTACTTCAATTAAAAAGTGTAAAAAATAAGTAGTAAATAGTTTTGAATGATTGTTATGCCATCACAGGGCGAAGGTTAAGTGAAGGGGTGTTCCCTCTTTCTCTCATTGAGCAACTGAGATATAAATATGAGAGGGATGGTGGGAGGGTCGTAAGAACACATTTTCCCATCCCTACTCCCTGGCGTTTAGATGGTAGTCACACACACCCAGCATTATTCCTTTAGGATGCATCTTACCTGACAACTTCCCTTTAAGAGTAATAAACTATGTCCTTCACAAGTAAGAATGAGTCTTTGGTCTGTCTTTGTTTTTATCAGTCCTTTATCCTTTGTAAGGGTGATAAGTATGAGATCCTTTATTTAAGGGCTGTTGAAAGGAATTTTAGACACAAATACTATACTTTTTGAATATGAATGTACCTGTCACCAACAGTGTACATTTTGCATCACTTAGCTGCATTCAATTATGTGGATATAGAAGTACTTGTCATTTACAGCCTCACAGCAAGCATTAGCATATAGGTGTACACGTAGCATTTTTTTTTTAATTAATTAATTTATTTATTTTTGGCTGTGTTGGGTCTTCGTTGCTGCACACAGGGTTTCTCTGGTTGCGGTGAGCGGGGGCTACTCTTCGTTGTGGCGCACAGGCTCTAGGTGTGCGGGCTTCAGTAGTTGTGGCACGTGGGCTCAGTAGTTGTGGCACACTGGCTCAGTAATTGTGCCTCGTGGGCTCTAGAGCACAGGCTCAGTAGTAGTGGCATGTGGGCTTAGTTGCTCTGCCGCATGTGGGATCTTCCCAGACCAGGAATCAAACCTGTGTCCCCTGCTTTGGCAGGCAGATTCTTAACCACTATGCCACCAGGCAAGTCCCTGTGTAGCATTTTTAAATTATAGGATATATGGACAGAACTACATAAAACTTATGAGTACATTTTAAGAAATGATTCTAAGGTGAAAATCCGTAAAATCATTGCTAGGTCAAGACATAGAACATTTTTGGAAAAATGTGGAATGCTTTATGAGTTTGCATGCATACTTGGGCAGAGTCTGTGCTCTCTTCTCTGGATCACTGCAACTGCAGATCGTGAACTTCCCAGCCTTGTATGTTTTTAGTGTCGTTCACGACTACTATGTCTCGCTTGGGTTTTCCACTGTTACTCAAAATACTCACTTTGACTTTGCACTTCCATCACAGCTTTGCTAGGGAAACCTTTTTCCCCCACTCAAACACTGGATTATCTTGTTTGGCTAATGCATCTCCTGGAGAATTTCCTTTCAACCAGTGCCACTCAAGTTAGGGTCCATCAGTGCTGAGCTGTAAGCTGTTAGTTACTGGCCTGCTATGAAATTGAGTGCAGAGATTAAGAGTAAGCTCTTAGAATATTTACGGCAATTTGTCAAAGAAATTTTATGACTCTTGAATCTAGTAATAAAAAAATAATGGACCTTGTATTTTGTGTGCCATTTTTATTTCATTTTTCTAGAAATGCATTTTTATACTATTTTACAGAAGTATATATCCATGAAAAATTGGATGTAAAACAAAATGAAACAAGCAAAAAGCTGGCCCTTCACCAGGATAGTTTGGGAAGCACAGCTATAAAGAGACAAGAAACTGCTTGCAAAACGCTTTTCACTTGGTGGGTCTTGTGAGAAATAGGCACCTTGGACATCTAAAATTCTCCAGTTAGGACAATGGGAATTTTCCAATCTGAGCAGAAGACCTTGGCATTCAAACCATGTCCTTTTGAAGACTCAGCTTCCAGAAAAAAATAGACTGTTGTATTTGTTTCTACCAGTGTCTTCTCTGCCTCATGACCACTGACCCTTTACTTGTGGTGAAGAAATGCAAGATGTACAAGATTGCATTGATGTATAAATAAAGACACTAGTCCCAGCACTGTTTTTATAAGCAAACATATTAAAGATACATCAACACCAAAGAACAAGGAATTAGTCTACTAAATCATCGTGCATACAAGGATGGTACACCTTCAGTCGTTCAACATGCTTGTGGTAAAATCATCATTATTTGGCATGAATACATACTGTTGTGCTAGGGAAAAAAATAAGGTACAAAGAAATATATTTAGCATGACAGATTTTAGTAAAGGAAACATATAGAGAGAGACACATACATAAAATTGTTCTCAATAATTATCCTTCGGGGGTAGGGTAATTTGTTATTTTTCAGTTTTTTTTCCTTTATGCTTTTTCGTGTTTTGTATCAAATATGCTTTTTTTCTTCGTTTTAGCTTAAAGTGTTTGAAAGAAGTTGGGTGGGTAGAGCAGCAAAGGAAGTTTGTAATGAAAGTAATAGGAGTTTGTAATGAAAGTAATGGGAGAAAGATCAGAAGTCAGGTAGTCTAAGACGCAGATGTAATGAAGGCAAAGCATGGGGGAGGCTGAATAGAGAAGAAGAAAATAATCTATCTACACAATGACACCAGAATTTGGGAAGCTGTCTAAAAAAAAAACCAGATGACTAGGCTCCGCCTCAGACCAGATGAGTCAGTATTTTGGAAGGACAGGCAGGCATTAATGGTTTTAACACCTTCCCAGGTGATTCCAATGTATGTGCCACCAGGTTTCTGAGCCATTAGGGTCAATGCCAGTTCACCAATTCCACCAAATGAGTCTTTGGCGGCTGGCTGTCTTTCAGGAACAGAAGGCGCATTATTCCAAAGCACAGGCTAAGACTAGAAATAAGGGATTCTCCCTCCACAAAAGCATTTTCTCCCCTCAGCACTGGTGCCCTAAGGTTGAGGATTATTTGTGTGTGTGATTACAAGTTTTGGAAACACCAGTTGAAATAATCTCAGCATTCTGCATATTAAAAGCTAAGTCTTTAAGGAGATAAAGCTATGATCTGGAAGTTGAATGGAATGATTGCTTTGGGGGTCTGCAGAGCTGCATCTAAATCAGTCCTCCTGGAAACGTTAATTAGCACCAAACAAAGAACAATGGAGGATGTTTGCTTTCTTCCTTGGAGACCAAGATGGGGACAAGTCATTTTGCATGTGAGCAGAATGTGGAAATGGCCAAGAGATTTAAATAAGGAATTTTAATAGGTTTCCTCCCACTGGGGGAGACACTTTTGATTGTCTAGGACCTATACCAATTATCATGATTCTCCCTACTGACCAACCATAATTTTAATAACTAATCAAACACAGCCTGTGGGTTCTGTGAAATGCCACATATGAACAAGCACTTTTGCTAGTTACAAAGCTGGTACTTGCTACCTGACCTTTTTCCAATTTCTGCCACTACTTATCCACACTCCAGCCACACGTTTAAATGCTCAGTGTTGAATTGGTCCTTATTGATCCTAGGCTACTGCCTGTTTGGGCTGAGAGATGACCTTCTGTGGACATCTTGGGAGGCCTGCCCTGCTGTGAGCAGAATTCCAAAAGAAACTTGGTTGAAAATTCAATGCAGATCTAAAAAAAGTGGCTAGTGAAGGTTCATACAGCGGATGGAGATTCAGTAAGTCCCAGGCAGTGGTCTAGACCCAAACAAGTGACTAACACGACAGGGGTGACCGAAGGGCTAGCAGGAGGTAGTGAGAGTGACTAGATAGAAACGGGCACCCTAGGCTCCCAGCTTTAGTCCCGCGTCACTCCTCAGCTTGTAACTTCAGTGTTTGCAGCTTAGGCTGAAAACCTCATTAAAATCCTGTTCGCTTCTCCTGTTCCATGATTTGGCATTTGCATCCTTGATTCTACACCGCTGCTTCTAAAACTTTCATGAGCTTTCCAGTCACCTAGGGGTTTTGTTAAAATGCAGGCTCTGGATAGGTCAGGAGGTCTGGCATGGGGCCTGAGATCTGAATTTCTAACAAGCTCCCAGGTGATGCCCGTACTGTGGTGTCAAACCATGCCAGGAGTAGCGAGGCCCCAGGAATGGTTCTCAAATATGAGTTTGCATCCGAACTACCTGACAGGTTTGTTAAAGCTCAGGCTGCTGGATCCTACCTCCAGAGTTTGTGATTCAGCAGTCTGGGGCAAGGCTGGGAATTTGCATTTTTTAAGGGGTTCCCAAATGATGCTGATGTTTGGGATCCACACGTTGAGAACAACAGCCTTAACCTATACTGCTCGCAGCTGAACTCAGCTGTGACTGAAGGATGGGTTGCCGCCCCTTTCCCAGAACGTGTGCTGGTCCCACCTCTTTTAGCATTTTCAGGGTTGCCGATGGAAAGGTAATGATCTTCTTACTGTTCAGCCATCTGTAATGTAGAAAGAAAAAGAAGGCCTCTCAACCTTCTAGACACTGAAATGCTATAGCAATAGGGAGGAAAACGAAAACAAAACAAAGCAAAATACAATCATGCAACCACTCTGCTCAGAGCCTGAATGAAAATACTGATAGATGGCACGTCTCTAGCTACCATCATCTCTCAGTCTGTGCCATCGGTGCCAACTCTACAATCATCCTACGCCCACTTGTACCCGCCTGCAGGTGCACAGTAAAGAACATCGCTTTGTTACCTACCGTCACAGAGCTTAAAGAGACAGGACTCAAGGGTCCTGTCCTCTCATCTTTTGCAAGCATCAGAATCCCTTGGAGGGCTGTTAAAGCACACATTGTTGGTTTGACGTGGGGACCGAGAGCTTGTATTTCTACAAAGTTCCCAGATGTTACTAAAGCTGCGGGTCTCTGACCACACTTGGAGAACCATTGTTTTAAGGGACCAAATTAAAGGACACCCTGTTTTACTTGCTTACATTGTCCACGAATTAAGAAAAGACAGGGAAGGAAGCTAGAATGTTACTTTTGCTGATGAAGCTGATATTGGAGGATATGACATAGGGGTAAGTCAACTGTGGCTTTCTTAAGGCTGAGCCCCAGAATTAGACAGATGTGTGCACCCGTTCACAGGCAGTGCTACACTCCACAAGCATCCCCTGATGGGGACCTGCCCCGGATAACTGGTCGTGTGGAGAAGCAGAGTAGAATGCAGGTTCCCTGCAGGCAGCTAGTTCCTGAAGGAAAGGAGAGGAGAGAAGGTCAGAGGTAAGCCAGCTAAGTGCCATGTATCAGGTAAGTCAGTCTTCACTCCCAAAGAAAGCAGGAAATGAAATAGAAAGGAACCAGGAATGATGAGCTAATGGCTATCCTTCCTCTGGAAACAGAAGTGGGCAATTAATTGGTAGCCCCACTAAAAAGACAGTAAGTCTTAAGCTTGCCAACACACTCTCACCTCAAACACCAGGCTAACATTCCCTCTACCATGAGCAACTAATTAAAAGATTAAATTGAGTTCAAATTCTATCCTACCTTAGGCTAGTTAGGTAACCTCTCTGAGCCTCAGTTTTACATGTACGTGATGGAGAAAATAAATCAAATCTTCAAAGGTGATCATGAGACATAAGATATCACTTTATATCTTATAAGGACTCTCTTTATAACAATTTTCCTTCTCTTCCTTCCTTTTTCATCTCTTAGCCTTGTGACTTAATACAATGAAATATTTTGTATTGTACTTGACCTTGAAGAACTTGTAATGTTGAGGAAAAGATTTTCTAAAAATCTTGAGAAAAAGATTGAAAATGTTAAATACAGTATAAGGCAATGTAAAGATGGGCTAAAAAATTATTATGAGCACTACAGGAAGTAATACATGAAATGATTAATGGAACACGTAGCACATAGTAGTTTCTCAGTTCAAGATTTTAAAAAATATATATGGTTCAGAGTATAGAATGGGGAAGGATCTAGAGCTGCCCCGTAGTGGTTCCATTGGAGCATCGTGGGTTGGTTTGGCTCCAGGAGGAGAGACAGGTTGTTAATAGCAGGAGGGGGAAGGACATTTTAGGGATGGAGAAGGACCTGGGCAGAGGCTTAGCACAGAGGTTTAAGGACCAGTGAGACAGGTGGCCAGACTTGGATGGGTGCTCATTTGTTCTGCTCACAGCCAGTTCCAGTCCTGAGCCAATCACCAGACTTAACAGGTCTCCAGCTTGAGTCTTTCATATCCATTGCCCGTTCAGGTTGCCAGCACCAAGAGCCCAAGTAGCAGTCATTTCTCTGCCTTTTATGTATAATGGCTCGATTGATTTCAATGTCAGGGCAATTCTCAAAATCTGGAGAGCAAGCAGTCCATTCTTGGCTTGAGCATAGTTATTTTTCTTTCTTTAAATCATTGATTCTCAACCTTGGCTGCACGGGAAAATCATCCAGGAGCATTCAAGATAGTAGAAATCCCTTGGTTCCACTCCAAATCAATGAAATTCAAATCTCAGAGGGTGGAGCCTGGCATCTCTATTCTTTTTAAAAGCTCCCTAGATGATTCAAACTTGCTGCCTGGGTTAGGAAAGTCATCTTGGGGCCAAGGTAGCCTGCTCCCTTGTATAGAGATGGCATTTCTCTCATCAGTTTTTCTCAGGACTGATTTTGAAGCAATTAACCCGGCTGTCAGTATCCTACAGATGAGAACAATATCTTTATGGGATTATGAAATAAAACTACAATTGAAAGCGTGTTTTTCAAATATAAACTAGAATTCTGATTTGAGTGCAAAATAAATGGTCCAGTAAACAAAGTGACTGTATTTAAATCAATGGTTAAATTTTGTGTTAGTAAATTATGCAACTTATTTTGCAAAAAAGAGATTGGGTATACAGGAAAAACTTAAAAACATGCATGTGACTCTTTGAGTTTGAATTAGGTCATTTAATACAGATTTATCTTTTTTTAAATGTGAAATAGCTCACTAATTGAATGTTTTTGCTGCTAAAGTGTTAACATTGTTTAATAAATATATTGGAGAAATCTTATTTGAGTTAGCAGGACTGGGAAATGAATCTGTATTAGTGTCCAGACTCTCCTCTTCCATTCATTCACTCATTTACTCATTCATTCATTCCACAAATACTGATTGAATCCCCTCCTCTGGGTACCTAACCGTGGACTAGGAAATGGTCGCAATATTTGAGATTTGGATTCTGACGTCTTGGCACTTAAAATCTAATGGAAGAAAGACTATAAATAAGGAAACAAATGATGGGTCCTAGTAAGTGCAATGAAGTAAACAAACAAAATTTAGTGACTGGAGAAAACTGTGTTGGGGGAGGGGAGTCCCTAGTATGATATAATCGCAAGGTCGTCTCCATCCTGCTGAGCCAAGATGGCAGGATGACGGTGGAGCCAATGGTCAGACAAAGGGGAGCTGCGTGGCAGAGGGTGACAAGGCAAGGAAGAACGCAGGACGTTCAAGAAGAAATACATGTCCCAAACATGCATTCAATATTCTTCCTTTCATTTTCCAACTGTATTCTTTATGTCTTTTGTGTGCCCTTTTTCTCCCTTTTAGCATTGATTGAAGTTAATATTTATTGAGTATTTCCCAGGTGGCAGGAGTTAAGATAGGTTGTGAGGATGCAAGGAAGAAAGGGAAAAAAAAAAACATTTGGTAGGAAGAAGATTTATGGTCTAAGAGAGGCATTACATACACAGTACGGAGGTACGTTGGTTCAGAAAAAGGCAAAGGAAGGCGTCTATCATAATTAGGCAGGCACTCATCCATGAATAGGGCCTTGGAGACTCTGGGGGATCACAGTCATGATCCAAGGTGGTTTGGTTGGCAACAGTTGGAGTCGAAGGGGAGAAGCCCATGCATTTCAATAGACAAAAGGTGTTTACACCTAGTAAGAATACTGGACAACAAGCTCAGTTCAGTTCTCCATATGTGTCACCCAATATGAGTGCTTATAAAATAGTTCACAATCAAGAGGGATTTCATAGTGGCTGCATGTTAGAGTAACCTGGGGAGCTTCATCAAAGCCCTGGGGCTAAGCTCCACCACAGACAAATAAATCTGAATTTCTATGGGGTTGGGCCAGGGAAGAGCCTGGCTATTGGGAACACATTTAAGAAAGATTATGGGGCTTCCCTGGTGGCGCAGTGGTTGAGAGTCCGCCTGCCGATGCAGGGGACGCGGGTTCGTGCCCCGGTCCGGGAATATCCCACATGCCGCAGAGCGGCTGGGCCCGTGAGCCATGGCCGCTGAGCCTGCACGTCCGGAGCCTGTGCTCCGCAACGGGAAAGGCCACAACAGTGAGAGGCCTGTGTACCGCAAAAAAAAAAAAAAAAAAGAAAGATTATGAATCACCATCCCAGCCCTCACAGGGCTTCTGTCTTCCTAAAGTGACAACCCACTATGTCAATACGGCAAGAACACAAGGTCTCCAACAAGCTCTATTTTCCTTACCTCCTTCCAGCTCTGTCAGACGTTCAGAAATTTCTAAGCATATTCTCTTGAAGTCATTTTCCTCACCTGAAACACCATTTTTCTTCCTGACTGGAAGAAAATTCACTCATTCTTTAAGAATCACTTCAAATATTATCTCTCAAATGAAACATTTATTCATACTCCTAGGAAAAATTGATTATTCCTTGGCAAACAGTATGAGGGAAGTTCTGTTGAAGTACCTCTCATGCTGGTCATCAGGCGCTGAGTTTACGTTTCAAATTGCAAACTTCTCAAGGGCTTAGTCTTATTAAAATGCATAGCTCCTGGCCTGGTGTCTACAGTATATTAAGTTGTGCCTACATGGAGGAGGGAAGGAGGGGGGATAGGAGGGAAGATGAACACCAGTAAATAAGACTGAATAAACTAGTTTGCACACCTGCGTGTCTTTGACAGCCAGAAGTGTTCAAGTACCAGGGACTTCAGAGAAAGGGTATAAAAAGGGAAAATAGGCATGCTAGAGAGACTTTACTAATATGAGTGTTTCCAACATTTTTAACTTATAGCTTGATCTTTTTAGATTTAGAATGCTTTCTTCAAATAGATTCTTATTAGGTGACCCAAGATATACAATAGAATCGGGTGGCTTTTAAAGTGTGGTCCCCAGATCCACAGCATCTTGGAACTTGTCAGATAGGTAGATTCTCCCAACCCACCCCAGATCTACTGAATCAGCAAATTTGGGGCTGGGACACAGCGTTCTGATTGTACAAGCTTTTCCAGGCGTTGCTGAGTGTGCTCAGAACCACTGGCATAGATACAAGCGGAGTTAACTTTGGTTGAAACATGGGTGGTCAATACATGACAACCCATGGCAGCCCCCATGCACTATCCAGGCCACACGCAACCTAAGTACAGTTCTGTGTGGACCCTGTGCTTAGAGTCCCCGGGTTCTCACAGAATAAAACCTAACAAGCTGGCCTCAAAGGTTTGGGTGCCCTACTGTGTTAAATACAACTCTCAGTGTTGCCTGATTCAAGAATTCCCATGGTTCTCTGAATGTCTGCTTCAAAAGGAGTTATTTCAGTTGATTAGTTTTAGATCCAGAGTTTTGCCATTTCACACAACTACATATATAATAATTCCCAGAACTTTTGCCTGAAAAAATCAGGTAAAGCAGTTACCAGTTGGATGTGTGCAACCAGTTCAACCCTGTACACTTTCTACCAAACAATTTCTTCATAGCATCGTAACCTTCAAGACTGGCCATTCACACTTCTGCAGCTGCTATTGACATAGCCTATGCTGAACAGAACCCCAAGCTACCATTCTGATAAATCACATACGAGACAGTTGAAATCCTTACTGAGAGGCAGTCTAATCTGAGAGCTTTTTTTCTCCTCTACATAAGAATCCATAGCTGTGTTAATTTAGCTTCCCTCCTCATTACATAGCCTCTGAATAAGTTATATAGTAATGATGAATGATAAATCAGATGGCCAGGCCTATATTACTCATGACATTTTTTTTTTTTGTGGTACATGGGCCTCTCACTGTTGTGGCCTCTCCCGTTGCGGAGCACAGGCTCCGGACGCGCAGGCTCAGCAGCCATGGCTCACGGGCCCAGCCGCTGTGGGATCTTCCCGGACCGGGGCACGAACCCGTGTCCCCGGCATCGGCAGGTGGACTCTCAACCACTGCGCCACCAGGGAAGCCCACTCATGACATTTTAATAGTATTAATCTGGGATAGCTCTTAATTGTCCATTTTACAGTCTTTAATGCTAAGCATATATAGATGTTTCCATTATTCTAATTGTATTTCAGATAAATGTATGGGCTCACATTTTCCCTCCAACCTTGTAAAAGAAATAAGGCTAAATTAGAGATGCCTCTATGCATGAACAATGGATTATTTTATAGCAAAACCTTGATTAATCACACTGAAACATAGCAGGAACCTCAACTAACTGTACATTGTCTGCACTTTGCTTGTCAGAAAATGACATCAATGATAGAAAAATAAAGTGTCATCATGAAATTTTTTTAAAAATCAAAAAACATTCAAAGCAACTCCTATGACTTTCTTTCATATCTGTATTCTAGTTAAGTGAAAACTGATGTTCAGATAACCTTGTGGTCCAGTAAGATTTTGAGTTATAAAACAAAAAGTGGATTATTTTCAAAGACTCCATGTGCAGGACAAGAATGGACTAATGCATTTTCAAAGGATTTTCACCAGGACTGTTGAGACAAATTGGGTTCATTCTGAAGTCATCGAAAAGACTACTTTCCAAGTGCTCTACTTCATCTACTTTTATTACAGTAACTGCACATATTGATCATATTTAGGAGAAAGAGGAAGTTGCCCAGAAGTGTGAAATTTCCAGATGATTGATGCTTTCCATATGAAGTACCAAAACATCTGTATATTAACCATTTTGGTTGTGGTCAAACTGTTTGTAGTCTGATTAAACAGGACACAGTGACATTCTTTAGATATTCCTGATGGCATTGATAGCATTCAAAAGAGCACAGTTGATATTGTGGTAACTAGGCTATAAAACATTCTTATCTTCAGACAGTAAAACTCAGTACTATTTCTTTGTCTCGGCACTAAATAGTCCCAGACTACTTGTATGTAAATCTTGAAAAAAAAAAAACAACACACAAATAGAAAACTCTTTAGTTTTCTCTTTTCTTCCTGCTGTCTCTGAGTGCCACTAGGGTTGGGAGCAAGATTTTCTACAAAGTTATTTGAGCCCTAGCGAGAAAGTGGCTCTGCCTGTCCTACTTCACAACGAGAAGGTTGTGAGGACGAGGCAAGTAGTTTGGACCAGAAAAGCAGAGCACAGAGTTGTAAGTGTTAACGTAGCAGTAGGTCGGAGGCCAGGGAAATTAGTTGAGGTCGAGAGGGCAAAATGAGATCTCAAAAGGCTGGGAAGGGGTTTCCCTGGTGGCGCAGTGGTTGAGAGTCCGCCTGCCGATGCAGGGGACGCAGGTTCGTGCCCCGGTCCGGGAAGATCCCACACGCCGCAGAGCGGCTGGGCCCGTGAGCCATGGACGCTGAGCCTGCGCGTCCGGAGCCTGTGCTCCGCAACGGGAGAGGCCGCAACAGTGAGAGGCCCGAGTACCGCAAAGAAAAAAATAATAATAATAAAAATAAAAGGCTGGGAAATTAGCACCTGGGAAATCACCAAGAATTGACGGTCAGGACAAAATGCAAAGTCAAAGTGCCAGGCAAAATAGTTAGCAACTAGGAGATTTATGGAAATGGAAGCAGATGGAAGATTTTGAAAAGGAGAAACAATATTTGGAACCAAATATAAAGAAAGGACACCAACAGAGAGGCACTTGATATATCTTAGCTTCAACATTCATTATTTTTAAATCATGTACCCACCCACTTCTCACCATCTGCACCACCACACCCCTAACCTGAGCTATGTATTGATATCTCTTCCATAAACTCTGCTGCTATCCAAATCTCTCTAGCTGGTCTCCCCATGCAGGAGATGCTATTGTTGGCTCAGCCAGATCCTCTTTAACGGGCGTTTGTGTCCACCCCCAACAGCTGTGAGCATCTGCAATGTATCCTTCCCCTAAGAATGGTCCTCAGCATGTAGGGAAATGCCTGGGAAAGGGCGCCTCCCCTCTGAATGTAACCTGCAGCCAATGTCTAAATGATACATACAAGAGGCCAGCTCCCTTGCCTTGAGGTGAGATAAAACTGTGATGCTATGCGCGCTCCAGAGTTTCCTGTGGGAGCAGGTGTTCGTTGAGTTTCTAATCTGGCAGTATTCCAGTTTCCTCGGTTCCTAACAGGTTTTCTTCTGGGTTCCCCCCCACTTACACAAGTCCCTCTTCCTCAGGCCCTGCTTCTGGGAAACCTGATGTGAGAGATACACTGACAGCACAAGTAAATACGTGTAGCTGTTTAACTTGGGATGATGACATGATTTGCCAGAATTGTATTTTTAATTTCATTCTGGAGAGAAATTTCATATCATTAAAATGAGTGAAATTTGTATTAAAAAGGGCAAAAGAACACAACCCAACTTCTGACTTCATAGAGATTGACTACTACCTTGTTTCCTACTGGATGTATTTGGAAAACGTGTGAGGAACTCTGAAAATGAACAGATACATAAAACTGACGAAATGAAGATATTTTGGGGACAGTTTATTTTAAGAAGTAGAGCAGGGGTACTAACAATTCTTGTTGGCTACTTTGACTTAATTGGGTATTCACATGCATAAGAAAGTTGTCACAATATTTCCCCCTTTTTTGGTTATTTTCCCCATGTTGCAGCTGAAAACATTGAGGCTCATATGACCTAAGAAACTTGCTGAAGATCATTTAACTAGTATGTCTTTAAGTTGTGTTTTGAACAAACATATCTGATTCCAAGCCTTTTTTTTCCGGTCCTCCACCAATGTATAACAAAGGACATTCTAAGGAGCATTAATTGGGCAAAAGAAACCAAAACCAAAACCAAAAAAGGAGGAGGATGGATAGTTTTACCAATTTAAGTAGATTTGGCAAATACTACATATTACAGACCTGGTGGGAGACAATTTTCCCTGAATCACTCATGTTCTTAGACAGTCTTCTGAGCAAAAGCATTTTAGGAATTTAAGAATGTAAATTGAAGAATGTTTGTATAAGGAGACATCCCAGGATAGTAAAGTAGAAATGCTTCCCTCCACTCCCTGGAGAGATTCGCTTATATTCCTGGGTAATAAAGATAATGCCTCTCCCTGTAGGGGAGATAGATGGGTTTGCCCACAGCCTTCTTAAAGACGGGATTTCCTAAGCTTGGTGTTCCTCAGATGTGACACAGATTCCTGGGCCCTCCATCTATCCATCACCCCATGGGACCTCAGAGGCCAGGGGAGCTAAGGAAAGCGTGGAGATCGTGTGCCTGCTGTTACGCGGATAAACTGTCTGATCCATTTGAGCTGATTGTTTCCTTACTCGCCAAGTCTGTGGACGTCTGGAAGACCACCTAGCAGTTTCCCACCAGGCTGCTGCTTAGGAACTGCTTTACCACTTGACAGTCCCCTCCTCGGAATGCCGCACTCAAAGAAAAGGGTTCTAAGAAGTCTAATAGGGAGGCACATTCTATTTCACCTAATTGGACTAGTTCTCCTCTCTCTCACGTTGGCATGGGATGCAGCCCCACAGTGGCAGAAAGGCAGTTAGCAGAGCTGGTGTCAGAGTCAGAAACAGCACAGTGCTACCTGCTACTTTCTCTGTCTCCCCGGAAGGTTGATTCTCCCCTTTCCAAGCACAAACAGAATTCTTGAGGCAGATGCTACGCCTCCTCTGTCACTGCTTTTATTTGCTTTTCTCGTATCAACCACCTTCCTAGCCTTAATTACATGGCTTGGCACACTCTTGAAGTAAGGATAACTTCATAACAGAGATTTTCTCCTCTTAAACAGCAGCTCTGGAGAAACCTCTAAACATTAGATCAAGACTCCACCTGCATGTTTCTGCTGCTGCATCTTTTCTCCGGCTTACTCTAATTGCTATGCAGTACTAGCTAACCTCTAAAAGAAAATTTAACTTTCTCCTCATCCTGTGGCATTCCTCAGTATAATGGTGTAAACAGCTAAGAGGCAGAAGTAATGTGATGTGAACTCTTCTCAAAGCCCGTCTGAGAATTCTGCAAGAGTAACTACCAAGTAACAAAAAAGTACTCAGCTGGAAATACACATTGGAAAAATAGATTGGAAGATGGCTTTAAATGCTTTTGAGTGATCCCAAGGAATATAAAAGGAAGCAGAATAAAGAAAATGATAAACAAAACTTTCAGGGCTGACTCAATAAGTAGCTCTTAAAACGGCTGTGCGTTTCCCTCCTAACACCCAGCAGGCTGCCGATAACCAGACAGACACATCGAACAATTAGATGCTATGAGGCAGCATCAGAATAGATCCGTAACATAGCATTCTGAGTGGAGCCTTAACCGGAGTGTTAACCTCAACCTTGACAAGCCTTAAATCAGCCTTGTCTGAATAAAAATGGTACCGGGCGCAAGAGCTTATTTCTGACCTGGGTAGAATAGCAGAAGAACTCCGTGAAACGTACTCCTTGATTGAGCGTCTCTGCTGTCCAGTGGTCTGATGTATACTGGGGATGCCGAGATGTGAGGCATAGACTTTTCCAAAATCTAGAGAAGGAAACAGATGAGTAAAATAGTAAAACACTGTTTGGTAAGGGTTATGAAAACAATATATGTGTGCTATTGGGAGATAGGGAGAAAGACACTTCACCCAGATATGGGGTATATGAAGGGGCTGAGTTCTGATGTGAACCTTTCTGGATTAGGAGAAACTTTCCAGGTAAAAAAAAATCAGAGAACAGAGAGTATAGGAAGATGTAGTGGTAAGTTCAAGGTCATCAGGCTCTGAAAGGACTGGTGCTTTTGGTGATACCGCGGGCCGATCTGACTGGAGTGTTGAAAACACATGAGGACAGATTGAGAAAAGAATCTGGAGATCGGGAAGAGGCAAAATCATGAAAGGTCTTTTGTGTGATGCTAAGGGACTTGGATTTCATCGTGAGGGTGAAGAAGAAACCACTGACATGATTTAGAGTCAGGCAGTAAGGTATCACTCTTTTTTTTTTCTCTTTTGGCCTTCAGGGGGCTCTAACACTGGTTAACTGAATGGCCAATTCAGAATTCACAGGTCAAAGTATGCACTTCTGATAAAATAAATTCTAAAGTTGGTTGAATTCTTTTCTGGATGTACTGGTTTCTATATCCTGATCTAATTTAGTTTTTTCTCTGTATTTAAATCATGTTTCTAGAAGTAAAGATCATGCTTTTATACTTTACAAATATTAAAAAAAAAAAAACTAATGTAAGAAGACTGCATGATCAATTATATATGATAATAAGTTCCAATCAGGAGAAATTTGGTAGTGTTAACAAAGGATCCTGAAAACCAAAGAAAGGATTGTGTTTCAGTGGCACGTGTATAATGCCTCATATCCCAGTGGCAATGGGAATGGGAAAGAGAAAATGGGTAGCAGGTGCCTAAGTATTTGGCATATGTGAACTCTAGCCTTAGGCACTAGTGAATTTCAGCCAGGTTGGAGTATGGCGGCCCTGGAAACTCCTTCCTTCATTCTCCATCTCTTGTAGATTATTCTTTCAGGTGGTCGCATCACTGTCACTTCTCTGATAAGACCTTGGATCCTAGCTGCAATTTGAGTCCAGTGTAATCTTTCCTTTATATCATCTCCACAGACCTCTTTTGCAGAAAGACTTTTTTTTTTTTTTAAATCTAGAACACTCCACAGAGCACATCAGATACTAAAAACTGTTTTGTGAGGATCAAAGGCTTCCTTCTTTATGCAGTTCCTCTTGGTAAATACTGCTTAAACAGTCACTTGGATGCCTCAAACTGTGTTACTAAATGATGTTGCAGTCAACATCAAAAACGGGAAGGATAGTTCATTTAATCTGAAAAACTGCCTATTTTCATACTATTTATACCACTGTGCTTGACATATCTCACTGTGTTTTTCATTTCCTTGCAACTGCCAGCCTCTTAAATTGCTATTGTTTTTTTTTTATCATGGTTCTATTACGTTTGGATTTCTTTCTAGTCGAGTTATTCTGAGGGAAAATAGAACACAGTTTTGATCTGAATTTTACTGGCATTAAGATTCAACCGTACAATTAAGAAACTTAAAGTTTGTACCTAGAGAGGAATTAGAATTCTTTCAGACTTTTTATAGAACCGACTCTATACCATTGCTTAAATTTGTCACTCAAATCCTGTGTATAAGATCAGTAAGTTGGAATTCCTGACATTTCTGTTTATGATGTAAAAGTTTATTTAATTAATGATATTTGTCCCCATGAAGGCCACTAGTGCTTCACTATTACCAAAATAAATACAAAAAAGATGAATTTATAGTATTTATTTTGCCTTAAAGTCTGTTATTGCCACATATGAATACCATTTTGATGTATTAAGAAAGGAAACGATAGTTAAATAAATCACCAATTAGACTGAATAGGAAAGTATTCCAATCTGAAACCTATCAGTGAAATACTTTAAGTTTTCGATTTATGTATATAATTCTAGAGAAGAACAGACCTCATTATACTGAATGAATGTACCCAGAATATTGAAAGAAAAACTGCTATCTTCTGTGAGCCCGAGGGGTTAGGCTTTTGTAATATAACAAATACCCTGTCTAGACTGCAGAGGTACGATTCTAGCTTTGGAATGAACACGGTTTCAAATTATTTATCTATATTGGGTCAGTCATTTCAATCAGGAATCGACAACTCTATATTCAGAAGGTTAGTGGCCTGTAACATGACACATTTTCAGTTTTTCCTCTTGATTTTTATTGTTTCACAGGTAAGCTAACCTCTGAGCATCGTCAGCTTTTAAAAATTATACTTTACAGTTTTAATCTATTTTTACCATATAATGATTTTACTGTTATGGTGAAATAGTATAGATATATGTGTTGGTATGTATAGAACTTTGATATTAAAAACATCATAGCCTCAATTTTTTGAAGGGAATTTTTCTAAGAAAAAGCTATTTGAATGTGATCCTGATACACTCCCAAGAGGTTATGAATTGAGTCATTTAGCTACATTTGTTATTAACTTATTCATCCTTTTGTTCATTCATCGTTATATGCAAAGCACTAGTAAGGGGCAACCAAAAAAAATATGAGAGATGGAGTCAAGGCCATATTCTTTTGAAAGATCCTCCTACTAGAGCTAAAAAGAATCTTAGACCAATTATAACAAACATATATTTTACTGAATTTCTAAAATTTCAAGACAAACAGGGAATTTTCCAGTAGCGTAAACACACCCACATTAACAATAATTAGCTAAAACTTAAAAAAATAATAATGTTAAGAAATTTAGAAATCCCAGTTTACTTTGGGGTATTCATGCTATAAGTGCTGAGATTGGGAAACTAATGTGGGGGTCTCAGTTAAAATGCTGCAGGTGAAACTGAGGCAGCTGCCTTTGGTTCTGACCCTTGAAGAGGGCTCCTGTGATCCCAGGTCAGTGCCCTCTGGTTGTAATCACGAGTGGTCCAAATCCTATCTGGAAGGAATGTCCATTTTTGGCTCTCAGGAATCATACAGATTAAATTCAGCCAAATCTGAACTTACAACATAAAGCAAAGTAATAAGCATATAAGGTATAAACCACCACAATTGAGAGTCTTCAGAAATAACAAACATATCTAGATTTCCAAGAACTAAACTGAATAATATAGAATATAAAATAATACATATGAAATAGTTAAAGAATAAAAGCTGAACACAAAAATGAACATGGAATAAGACATTATTGTAAAGAATTAAATAGATTTGGAAAAGACCCAAAGAGAATTCTTAGAAATCATCATCACTGAAATTAAAAACTCTATGATCACTACACACCTATTAGATCAGCTAAAATAAAAAATAGCGATAACACCAAATGCTTGCAAAGATGCTGAGAAACTGGATTTCTCATACATTTCTGGTGAGAATTTAATGCGTTAAGAGCAAGACCACATCAGAGTGACGTATTAGAAGCATCTCTCTGCCCACCACGTAGAGGGTGGATTGAGAGAGGAAAATCTAGAGGACAGAATTAGGAAATCTAATTTGAAGGCTTAAATTAGAGTAGATTAAATGAAAGAGGGGACCATGTGAAGAGGCAAAGAGGTGCGGCCAAATAAAATCCAGGAGAGAGAATCAGAAAGACTTGGTTTGGATTAGTGGCTGTTTTGCAGTGGGGTGGGGGCTGCTTGTTACATTTTCATGGCTGAAAATGATTGGCTGATGGTTAAACTGTTGGCAGTTTGAAATCAGCTCTGGTGGAAATATTTACACCAAGAAATACAAAAATGCTCTCTCTCTCTCCAAGGGCCAGAGTCCTAGCACACCAGTGGTAGAATGATATTTTAAAAGCCTCATTTTTATTTATATTTTTTAAATTGAAGTATAGTTGATTTACAGTGTTGTGTTAAACACTGCTCTACAGCAAAGTGATTCAGTTATACATACATATATATATATATACATTATTTTTAAATATATATTCTTTTCATTATAGTTTGTCATAACATATTGAATATGGTTCTCTGTGCTATACAGTAGGACCTTGCTATTTATGCATTCTATATATAAAAGCTTACATCTGCTAACCCCTACCTCCCAGTCCATCCTTCCCCCAATTCTCTCCCCCTTGGCAACCCCCAGTCTGTTCTCCATGTCCATGATTCTGTTTCTGTTTCATAGTTAGGTTCATTTGTGCCATATTTTAGATTCCACATATAAGTGATACCACATGGTATTTGTCTTTCTCTTTCTGATTTACTTCACTTAGTATGATCATCTCTAGTTGCGTCCATGTTGCTGCAAATGGCATTATTTCATTCTTTTTTATGGCTGAGGAATATTCCACTGTATATATGTACCACATCTTCTTTATCCATTCCTCTGTTGGTGGAAATGTAGATTGTTTCCGTGTCTTGGCTATTGTGAATAGTGCTGCTGTGAACACAGGGGTACATGTATCTTTTTGAATTATAGTTTGGTCTGGATATATGCACAAGAGTGGGATTGCTGGATTGTATGGTAATTCTATTTTTAGTTTTCTGAGGACCCTCCATACTGTTTTCCACAGTGACTTCACCAACTTACATTCCCACCAACAGTGTAGCAGGGTTCCCCAAAAGCCTTATCTTTTAAACAGGGAAATTAATTTCATTGCTCATCCCTTCATAAAGTTGTTTTAAGGCTCAAGATGAAAAGGAGGCATTATGTATGAAGAAGCATGGTGGGCACAAGTCGCTAAACTTTGTTTTGATGCTTTTGCAGTCAGAGAAAATTAGTATTACTAGTAGGATCCTGTGAACAGAACATAGGTCAAATTTTATGTCACTAATAATTTTCAGTAGCTCAAATGTGTTTTCATTACTAGAGTATAATTTATTTGGATAATTACCAATAGAAATATAAATACCTATGTAAAAGAACATGTTTCCTCATACACAAATATATGCATCTGCATTGCACACACACACGTGCACACAGAGGGTTAAGGAAACTTACAAACTTCTCTTGATCTTCTAACTTTACATTCAGTCAAGAGATTGGAAAAGAGAGACAGATTGAGATTAAAATGCTAGTGTTTTTCTGATGAGCTGGTTGGGAAATAAGACTTTAGATCTTCAGTGTAACGAGTTAGCTCACTCTACCCCTGAATTCGACCAAAGCAACCACCTGATCTCAATGGTAGGTGATGCTGGAAAACTACAGTCCTCCCCAAGAGGATGGAAGCCTACCGCCATGCTTAGAGCTCAGTGACCTGTCTTTGTTAGCAACCCGGTTCTAAAAGGCAGAGTGCAAAAATATCAAAACGCTCAAGCCAGGTTCCTTCCACCAATGTCAGCAAATCCTCTTGAAAGCATTCCTCCTTCCCTGGGGAGAAGTGAGTGAGAGGGAAGAGGGGAAAGGAGCCTGAGTGGCTCAGGTACAGTGGTTTTAGTTGAGGGGATCTCCACTCCTAGGAGGTTCTCCCATAGTAGAGAAAGGGGGGATTTAGATTATGGAAGGAAAAAAATCCCAACAATATTATTGTATGACAATTTTATTTTTAGGGGTGACATCATATTTTGAATTAGGATAGGAATGTACATACATGCTAGGGGTAATGATTCATGGACAGATGAAAGGTATGAGACACAATATTTACACAGTGTTGGTAAGAGTATGGATTAACCCCAACTTTTGCAAAAGAAAAATAGCTGTATATTTAAAAACCAAGACATGCTTTCCCCTTAATTTAGTAATTTCACGTAAAGGAGTTTTATATTTAAATAGCAAGTAAACACTAAAGAAAGACATAGTACTTGCAAGTTTGTGTAACTGAGAGAGGGAAAGAGTCCACAGACTATAAAAGATAGGAAAATTGCTTAGGTAAAGTTTAACTTTGGCCTTGAATAGCAATGCTATTCTTCTGCTCTGAATTTCTTTTATAACCTGGGTCATGTTTATAGAAATTTTGCTGTTTTTCTTCCACCTGTAGATCATTTTTCTACAAGGAATAATTAGGGTTTCCAGGAACTACTCACATATTCAAAAGATCTGAAAAAAAAGTTCTGTCTCAGCATTGTCTCCTTGATAGGATTTAGCAAGAAATAGTTATAAAATCAAATTAAAAAAAATGACTGCAAAGGGGAAAATGTTTTAGTGTCGGTTACGTTAGAGAGCTTTGGACATCGATGTTATGTTTAATTTATGTCGTCTTCTAAACACCCACGATGTTGTGATTATGGCTGGTAAGTGTCATTCTTCAGAGCTAATTCATTTAGAATATGTTGAGAAAAAAATCTGTGAGCAGCAATAACTGAAGAAAATTGAATTCTTGAACTTTTGTCAGAGAACTGGCTCCGGTTGTCTTAGATGTTAACCAAGAGGAAGCTGACAATTTGTTCCATCCTGAACTTGTTGCAGTGAAGACTTAGGTTGTGCAGGACGTTAGTCCAACTGCAGGGGTGTGCAGAGTGGCTGATCCATGCCGTGCTCAGGTAGGCATCAGTCCCTCCTCAGAAGTAAGTCCTTCCTCACCTGGACTGAGCCTCCTGAATACCTTTCATTGCCTTGTCTGTCGGGTTCATTGTCTGCTTCCTGATTCAGCAGCGAGGGTCGCCAGAGAGTTCATCCTCATAAGAATAAATGACTTAAGAAAGACAGAGTCAGTATGTGGCTGCTTCTTCAAAGAATGCAGTAGATTTTGTGAAGATAATATCTTGGATTAAAAAAAAAATTTTTTTTCTGAAAGGATCTCCTTTTATCTTTAGTGATAGCATCCATATGTCAGTAAAGGAAAGGAGACAGCTTCCTAGCACAGGGGAAAAGAAACCCACTTGTTTAATGCCGCTTGACCTGAGTTGAACTGGAAATGAGAGCATGTGATTTTTAATCCTTAGAATATTTCCAAGAATTGCATATGTCCATAGACATGCATAATCTTAATCTGACTTAAGGCTAATAAAATATTAAACATTTCTAACTTTTAAAAAATATATAAGTCCCATGGCCTAAGCATACAGCAAGCACGTAAGAAATACTTGTGGTATTTCCAAGGAAGCAGATTACTCCTTATGATACCCTCATCCTCGGGCCACTATAGAAGGCTCAATGATAGTTACTGAGTAGATTAACTATTGAAGAAAACTCTTCATCCTAGGGTCTAAATGATTTCTCCTGGTAGAATTTTTTTTCTCCCTAATTCTCACATTATATCAGGATTACGCGAAGTTTCTTTGCTGGGATGTGGAATCATCTTTTAGAGAAGAGGAACATAAAAAAATTTATAGTATGTTACCCCAAATCTTTGTCTCATTTATTATGTTTTCTTTATATATATACACATCTATATATATCTATATCTATATCTATCTATCTATCTATATATATATATTTCACTTAGGCTTTTATCAGAGGAGTTCATGTACCCTGCTGGTAAACAATTATGTCATCCTCATTGACATAATTAGAGGTTTCTAAGAGACAGTACTGGTGGTTTTTCTGTAGATACTGCACTATGTAGATTAATTTTACCCCTCTCTGTGTGTGTTCCTTGAGTTTTCCACCTTATTTTCAGTTAAAGCAAGCATTATTGTACTGACTCAATCTCATTTTAAGAGTCAGGGTGGACCAGAGCTTTAGGAACATCTCAAGGTGGCTAATCATTAATTGCTTTCCTCATCATTTTTTTTTTTAATTAAAAAATTTTTTTTGGCTGTGCCACACAGCTTGTGGGAATCTTAGTTCCCCGACCATGAATCAAACCCGGGCGCCTGCAGTGAAAGCACCAAGTCCTAACCAGTGAACCACCAGGGAATTGCCCCCTCATAATTTTTAAGCACCTGTTAGGCTAGATGCTAAGATGCTAGAACCAGGTGGATCCAATGACCTTTCCATTTACGTTCCAAAATGCCAGCATAAACTGAATGTGAGCAAATACCTAAATAATGGATCTCGGTTGACCAAAAGTATCAGAACTTTAGGTATGGGATCAATACCTGGGTAGGTTGCTTAAACTCTCTAAGCCTCCATTTTCTTATCTGTAAAATGGGACTAACAACACATACCTCAAAGGATTCTAGTAATAATTAAATTAGGACATATGCTGAAAGAAGCCAGACAGAAGACTACATACTGTATAATTTCTTCAGGAATGTGACATTCCTGGAAAGGCAAAACCTTAGCCACAGATCAGATGGATGATTGCCAATGACTAGCAGGGCAGATGGGAGGTTGACTAGAAAGGGGACAAGCAAAATCTGGCGGTGATCTATTTGTTGTCTATCTCAATTGTCATGGTGGTTACACAGCTATACACACTTGTCAAACCTCATCATGGTCTTTTACTTTGTGTAAGTTATAACTCAACAAACCTGATTTTTTTTTTAATGATCATATGTAATGGGTTTCACACTTAATGCAGGATCGATAAACATTAGTTCTTTCCACACCCTGTCCCTGAAGGAGCTAAGCATAACGGTCTTAAATTAATGTTCTTTGTCTTGCGAAGTATAATTGGAAACCAAAGCAAGCATTTGCATTCTTAGAACATTTCTAAGGCCTTTGAATTTCCATAAAGAAGCAATGCAGACTCGAGCTCTGATTTTAAGAATTTGAACTTACCAAGGTCCCTTGAAAACGACTACAAAATCCTGGATATAAGATGTACTGAAATCCATATACAAATAACTCATGGAGTGATTCATATGGATACAATCCCAACTTTTTATTGCTTGTTCTTTAAATAGTCATCTGCCAGTGCATCGAAAGAAAAATCAAATAGAAAGTTGAACATCAGTAACTCAATGACTAAGAAGCATCAAGTATTTCTATTTATTTATACTTATTCAATCAACACACCCACTGTGGGTCATATTCTGTGCCAGGAGCTAGGGATCCAAGGATGATTAAATAGAACTTCTGTCCTCAAGAAGCTCGTACTTTATAGTGATCAAGAGACAGGTATGGTGAAATTGACACTTATGTGAGCCTGAATAGTTTCTAGGCAGGCAAGTGTTCTTCATGCACTGCATTCTATAACCAACCTTTACATAACAGTAAGTGGGACCTTGAGGCTTTGCTTTTATTACCATGTTTGTTAAAGAGCAACATATTTGGACCTCTGATGGCAAAAAAAGAGAGAAAATAATCTCAAGGCGTGCTTGCTTATTAGAGAAAGAAATCGAATAAAGAGGCGGGAGGTTTTGGGAGACTCTGTAATAGTCAGATAATTTTATTTTAAGGAAAACAAATTTGTACACTAATACCAGCTTAACTTTTTTACAAGAAAATTGAAGAAACTTTTATAAAATGCTGACATAGTTTTGAAGTTTAGAGAAAAGCTGTGAAGCAAAAAATGACTGTTTATCATGATTGTAAATAATGATACATGCTAAGTTCATTGAGATGTTCAGCAATGGGCTGGTAATGAATCAGCAACAGTAATAATCAGTAACATTGGAGAATGTTTAAAATATTGTGGAAGCCCTACAGAGGTTAACATCTTTTCCTGAAGCTTGAAATTCAATTACTTCTTTGATGTAATGCTAACCTATCTCTTAAATTCATCTCCAGTTAATTATGGTCCAGATCCTGTATCAAACTCTTCATAGCATTTAATTTAATTCTGTCTGCAATCCTTTATGACAGTTATTACTATTATTCCCATTTCAGGGATGAGAAATCTGAAGCCCAGATAGGTGAAGTGACTTAATTAAAGTGACTCAACCAGTAAGTAGGAGAGATGGAATTTTTTTTTTTTTGCGGTACGCGGGCCTCTCACTGTTGCGGCCTCTCCCGTTGCGGAGCACAGGCTCTGGACGTGCAGGCTCAGCAGCCGTGGCTCATGGGCCCAGCCGCTCCGCGGCATGTGGGATCTTCCCGGACCGGGACACGAACCCGTGTCCCCCTGCATCGGCAGGCAGGCTCCCACCCACTGAGCCGCCAGGGAAGCCCGGAGAGATGGAATTTGAACCCAATCAATCTGGGCCCTGATCCTTACCCCTGACTGCATAAGATACAATAATAAGAGCACAGATAGAGATATGACTAGAGGGCAGGCACTATATATACATCATCTGGTTTAGTCCTCAAATTAACTCTATAATATATATATTATTATAGTCCCAATGTTATACATGGAGCACTTAAAGGCCACAACATGTCCAAAGAATGATCAGTAGTAACTGGCATATACTAGGAGTATCTGCCTCAGTATTGCTCAAGTTGAGATGTGCCAATGTAGATACCCAAAATTGTTTTCCAGCCTTGAAATTCACTAATTTTAAAAGGAAATTTCTGGTTTCTGTAGCTGGCGGAGGTAGACCTATGTTGGTGCCCAGTTTAAAAATGTCCTAAAGCTAAACACAAAAATTCAAGGATCAGAAGTTCTATCCCACTTCTGGGCATCATGTAAATCCTTCCTTCTTTGTATCAGCCTCCCTGTAACAATACTTGAGCTGAGCTTAAACTGGGTGGGTTTCAGCCTGAGGGAAAGTTCTAGCAGGCTGAAAGGGTTTAATAAGTCTTCATTCTCTAAATAAGGTTAGTATGAACTCTTAAAACACATTCCCTTTTAGTATATAGCATCTGTTATTAGAAAGGTGAAGCCAGAGGGCTTCCCTGGTGGCGCAGTGGTTGAGAGTCCGCCTGCCGATGCAGGGGACACGGGTTCGTGCCCCGGTCCGGGAAGATCCCACATGCCGCGGAGCGGCTGCGCCTGTGAGCCATGGCCGCTGAGCCTGTGAGTCCAGAGCCTGTGCTCCGCAACGGGAGAGGCCACAACAGAGGCCCGTGTACCGCAAAAAATAAATAAATAAAAAGTCCTAGGGAGCGCTGGAGCAGGACCAGAGCCAACCATTTCTAGCACAGGACAGTACTGCCTATGGCATAGAATTATAGGGCTTGAATATGATCTATTTTTTTTTTTAACATTAGGAAGTATTTCAAAAAATAGATGAGAATATGGTCATTAGAAACAATACAATTTAACCAATCCCAGAGAGTGTGTCCCCTTTGCTTCTGAAGGAAAGAACATCTTAACATATTTTATATGACCTGTATCAATTGTTTTTAATCCAATAATAGCAACTATAGTTATATACTATAAAGTTTATACAACATTTTATATATAATATGTTATCTTCACAAAATTTTGTGGTAGGAAATGTTATACCTATCTTTTAAAAAATTATGTGAAATCTGATCCTTAAAGAGTCTTTTTGGCTACCACAATGTCTCCTATAATTATCACTCTATCTCCTCTCTGAGAACTTAAATTCCTTTTTCAGAACTCACCGTGCCCAGAGAGGTTTCTCTACTCACCTGCCTCTCAACTACTCATCATTCTTATATTTTGCACTAACTTTATTTAATTTAAATCATTGAAACTTGAATGTGTTACTTTAAAACTTGGTCTAATATACTTTAATTATTCAACAAACATTTTTGAACATTTTCCTTTGTATCATAATGAGTAAGACCCAGGAAATACAGTTATTGATTGCTTGTAAACTGAAGCTCTGAAAAGAAAAGGGTTCTGTTTTGTAGCGTTTGCCAGTTTCTGAGGTATACATACTCCCACCATAGATGATTTCAAGCTGACAAAGATTTAATAAATGGCTCACAAAATTCTTGTGTATGTAACAGTCAGTTCTCCTGAGCTTATACGTGCCAACTCCATCACACCACTGGCAGTGTTATTCAGATCCAGTGCCAGCTCTCAAGGCACTAAGGAAGATAGGCATTCAGTTTAAGAAAGTTATATAATGTTGGGTAACGATTGCTGTAATGAAAGTATGTACTAGAAACAGAGCCACCACAAGGGAAGGAATGATCAGTTATTGCAGGGAGGAAAGTCAGAGAAGTCGTCTTTGAAGATCTGCAACCTTAAGGATGAGTGTGGGTTTTTTTTTGCCTTCTGCATAAGCAGCAAAGATCATTCAAGCAGAGGGAGTAGTGTGCTCAAAGGCAAGGATGTGTGACCTGCATGGAGTGTTTGTTTACCCAGGGTGCAACAGAAAGAGCTGCCAAAAAAAGGAGAGGGGGCTTCCCTGGTGGCGCAGTGGTTGAGAGTCCGCCTGCCGATGCAGGGGGCACGGGTTCGTGCCCCGGTCCGGGAAGATCCCACATGCCGCGGAGCGGCTGGGCCCGTGAGCCATGGCCGCTGAGCCTGTGCTCCGCAATGGGAGAGGCCACAACAGTGAGACGCCTGCGTACGGCAAAAAAAAAAAAAAAAAAAAAAAAAGGAGAGGTACCCAGGCATCAGATCACGGAGGACTTTTTGTGCTCTTTCAAATTGTTGTCTAGTTGTTCACTCAGTTAGATACAGCCCATGACAACTAAGATATATCTACAGCTAATTTTTTCTCTAAAACTTTGTCTACCTCTTTATATCTACAGCTATAACTAAAATCAGTGTGTTTCCCATCATATCTTTAAAACTCATCTCATTCATCAACTCCTCCAAGAAGACATTCCTTATGCCCTCTCCTCTCATGCCCATTCTTTCCTGCATCGTGCGTCCAACCACAGCGAATTTTATTTCCTTCAGGATAATTTCCACATGCCTCTGTGCATTTATTACCAATAATGTAACTTTATTTACATAGATGCTTCTCTCTGTCACCCAAAGTGGTAGTTCCTTGAGATCTAGGGTTGCCTTTTATTGTTTTTGTTGCCAGAGCCTAGAACAGTGCCTGATATACTGGAGGTCTCCAATATTTATGACTTGTGTTGAACTAATGATATGCTTCTTGACTGTAATTCAAAAGGTTAAACAAAGCGGGCTGCGATTCTAATTGTTGGAAATGTGAATGTCCGCTGTTTTCTGGCTTCACCTTTTTTTTTTTTTTTTTTTTTTTTTTTTGCGGTATGCGGGCCTCTCACTGTTGTGGCCTCTCCCGTTGCGGAGCACAGGCTCCAGACGTGCAGGCTCAGCAACCATGGCTCACAGGCCCAGCTGCTCCGCGGCATGTGGGATCTTCCCGGACCGGGGCACGAACCCGCGTCCCCTGCATCGGCAGGCGGACTCTGAACCACTGCGCCACCAGGGAAGCCCCGTAGGACTTTTTTGTAGGGTGTTTTGCACCCTACAAATAATGGCCATTAGAAACAGACATCTCTGAAGAGATTTCTGTCTTAGCTGTTCAGTCTGCTATAATTAAAATGACATAGACCAGGTAGCTTAAACAGCATTTATTTCATAGTTCTGGTGCCTGGAAGTCCAAGATCGAGGTGCCAGTAGATTCCATGTCTGGTGAGAGCCCACTTCTTCCTCGTTCACAGACAGCTGTCTTCTCACTGTGTCCTCTAACGGCAGATGGAGTGAGAGCGCTTCCTGAGGTCTCTTTATAAGGGTGCTTGCTAATCCCATTCATGAGGGCTCCACCCTCACTTCCTAATCACCTCCCCAAAGCCCAACCTCCAAATACTATCACATTGAGGATTAGGTTTCTATAGATGAATTTGGGGAAGGAGAGGTGGTGGTGGGGAGACAAAACATTCAGCCTACAGTGTTCTAGCCCTGGTTCCTAAAAATTCATATTCTTGGCACATGCAAAATATATCACTCCAACCTAATAGCCCCAAAGTCTTAACTTGTTCCAGCGTCAACTTTAAAGTCTAAGCTCAAAGTCTCCTCTAAGCATCATCTAAATCAGATACGGGTGAAACTCAAGCTACACTTCATCCCGAGGCAAATTCTTCTCCAGCTGTGAACTTCTGAAACCACACAAGTTATGTGCTTCTAAAATACCTTGCGGGAGAGGCATAGGATAGACATTCCCGTTCCAAAAGGTAGACATAGGAAAGAAGAAAGGGGCAATGGGTTCTAAATAAGTCCAAAACCCAAGAGGACAAACAGAATTTAACCTGATGCTCCAGAATAATCGTCTCTGACTTGATGCTCTGAATTCCAGGCCCACTGGGTGCACAGTGATGTCCCCCTAGGGCTTGGCTCTCTGTCTGGGCTGGTATCCTGTACCTTTGACTTTCCTAGACTGATGTTACAGCCCTGCCGCTTCGGGCAGCCCTGTCATTTGAAACACAGGTGTAGGCAGACATGCCCCTGGAACCCTGTGCACTCTGGCTGTGATGTGTGGCCACTCTGATGATCTCAGAATTTCCTTTAGGGTCCCTCTTCCATTGTCTTGAAGAACAGCGCCTGATCTCCATTGAGATGGTTTATGCATAATAATCTCCTTATCTGATGGTCTCCTGGCCACATCCTTAGTGTTCTCACTTTTTGCAACATCAAAAGGCTGAGAATTATGCAAATCTCTAAGTTCTGCTTCCGTTTTGCTTAACAGTTCCATCATTAATCATCTCTCTCCAACATTTTAGTACAGTCAGAGGAGGCAAGCCACTATTTCAAGATTTTCTTCAGTAAGCTCTTCAGCTAAATATCTAATTTCATCCCTTGAAGATTCTACCTTCTGAAAGCACTAGAACACAAACACAGCTCAGCCTAGTTCTTTGCTACTTTATAACAAGGATTGTCTTTTCTCCAGTTTCCAATAACGTGTTCTTCATTTCTGTCTGAGACCTTATCAGACTGGCCTTTACCATGCATATTTCTACCAGTATTCTGTTCATGACTATGTAAGTATTCTCTAAGAAGACAAAAACTTTCTTTACAGTTCTCCTTTTTTCTTTCTGAGTTCTCGCCACAAACACCTTGCAAGATCCATTCACAGCAATACAGGCTTTTTCTGGCTACACTTCAAAACCCCTCCAGCCTCTATCTGTTACGCCATTCCAAAGCTGATTCCACGTTTTTAGATATTTGTTACAGCCGTGTTCCACTTCTTGGTACCAATTTCTGTCTTAGTCTTTGCAGGCTGTATAACAAAAATATCATAGACTGAGTGACTTAAGCAACAAATATTTATTTCTCACAGTTCTAGAAAGCCCAAGATCAAAGTGCTGGTGGATTTGGTGTCTGGTGAGGGCCCACTTCCTTGTTCATAAGTGGCCATCTTTTTACTGTGTCCTCACGTGGAAGAAGGTGGGAGAGAGCTCTCTGGGTTCTATTTTATTAGGCTGCCAGTCCCATTCATGAGGACTACACCTTCATAACCTAATCAACTCCCAAAGACCCAACCTCCAAATACCATCACACTGGGGGTTAGATTTTAACATATACATTTGCAGGTAAGGGACACAAGCATACAGTCTATAGCAGTCTTCCAGATTCTTTTTTTTTTGAGTATTGCATTTGGATATATTCTTCCTACTAAATTATATTTCTTCCAGAAAAGTTTTGGAAAGTTGGCAATTAGCCCATTTCAGTCTCTATTATTAAGCTACTTGTTAAGGTCATCGACAACGAGTAAAGAAAGGAGTTTAACCAGATGCTATTGGCTGGGGAGAAGTAGCCATTTTAGAAATACCGAATGCCTTGTTCTGAGATTATTTATGACAGAGCTTGAAAAATAAATGTAGAGCAGTGTTTAAGCTACTAATGTCAAAGCTACTAATCAGTAATAAATATGAGGCCAAAAGCAGTAAATATTTAAATGACAACTTTACATCTTTTAAATGCAGTATAATGTCCTGGCTATATGGCAATGACGTCATTAAACAAAACTGCTTTATTTGCAGTACCAACATGTTTTATGGTAACTTCTGTCAAGTGACATACACACAGAACTCCTTGCCCTTTAAGTAGACTTGTGCACACCCACAATTTGGTAACAGGTCCTGCCTAAAAAATTGTAGGGTAGTGGGTGGCGCAGTGGTTGAGAGTCCGCCTGCCGATGCAGGGGACGCGGGTTCGTGCCCCGGTCCGGGAAGATCCCACATGCCGCGGAGCGCCTGGGCCCGTGAGCCATGGCCGCTGAGCCTGCACGTCCGGAGCCTGTGCTCCGCAACGGGAGAGGCCGCAACAGTGAGAGGCCCGCGTACCGCAAAAAAAAAAAAAAAAAATTGTAGGGTAATGGTAAAGCATGGACTTTAGGGTCAATAATCTGAAGATCTGAATTTGAATTTTTTCTGTCTTTTATTATTAACATTTTCTGGGTTTCAGTTGCAATAACTCTTAGGTAGGAATAATAGTGTTCATCCTGAATATGTTTGAGAGTAAGGTGAGTTAAGTAAATATATTACTTGTAAGGATGATAAATTCAATAAGCTATTGTTAATATCATCATCATTAGCACCATCAGACATCATCATCAGAGTCATGATCATCGTATTTAATAATTAGGGGCTATGTTTGCAACTGTAGACTTATTCTTGGGTTCAGAAGATCACAGGGGATTTCAAAATGCAAAACATTAAAGTGTATTATATTTTATTCAAAAACAAAACATCAAGGTGTATTATATTCAATGTGTTATATTCAAAAAGTTCAGCTTATTAAAATGCAAGTGTCATCAGTCATGGTTGGGACCTTCACTTTCATATAATGTGATTTGATCAGATAAATCATTTTCAAAAATATCTATCCAGTTATACAACATTGGTTGCAGTGGATAAATCTATAACAACCCCAAGTTTCAGTGGCTTAATGCAATAAAGGTTTATTTCCTATTCATGTTATAATGAATTTATGATGACTAGAGAGGAACGTTGTTTCTCCTCCACACAGTTATTTACGGTTCCAGGGTTATTCTTTTTTTTTGGAGGGGGGGTGGGTTCGCGGGCCTCTCACTGTTGTGGCCTCTCCCGTTGCGGAGCACAGGCTCAGGACGTGCAGGCTCAGCGGCCATGACTCACGGGCCTAGCTGCTCCAGCAGCATGTGGGAGCTTCCCAGACTGGGGCACGAACGGGCGTCCCCTGCATCGGCAGGCGGACTCTCAACCACTGCGCCACCAGGGAAGCCCTCCAGGCTTATTCTGTCTGATGGCTTTATTAAGCTTGAGTCTTGGAGTGTCCCTCTGAACCTACATTAATCAAACTGGGAGGCTAAAAAAGAAGAGAACTCATGAAAGACAGCACAGAAGACTGCATGAGCCAGGCCTGGAGGAGGTATATTCCACTTTTCATGCAAATTCCATTTCTCCAAACTTGGTCACATGTCAGCACTTAATCCCAAAGGAGAGTGGAACATACACTTTACCTATTTGCTCAGGTGAAAGACAAAATGAGAATTGAGTCTTGTCAGCCTCTGCCTCAGGGTTCCAGCATATTAAAACCAATCATGAGTTTAATTGAATAAAAGACAGTACACAGTTTAATAGCATCACATTCACTTAAAGTATTTATAAAAATAATGTATAATCTATCCTCCCCTTTCTTCGACATGTTACTATAAAAATTAGCAGCACCTTGCTTAATTCAATGGCAGACAGGAGCTGTCTTGGAATCCATGCATATGCCTGGTCTCTTTCTTTGGTCCAATGGAGTTGGTACCTCAGGGCTTGAGACATCCAGTATTGCAGAATCCAGAGTTCTTCTATTGTAACCAGGATGGTGATCTTCTAATTAGTATATATCCCTGTGGAACTTCAAGACAAGACTTGGCTTTTTCTCCTGAATGTGAAAGTGAAGACTAGATATTCTTCATGTGAATGTGGAAATCTTTGTTTCATAAAGATTAAGCTAAGTACTCACAAGAAAAATTATTTAGGCAACCAGATTCTTCTGAGGACCGCTCTCTATGTATAGATATAGACATAGATGTAGATGTTCCAGTATGACTTTGAGTGTTAACAAAGTAAGAGCCCTCTCCCTGGGAGCTGTCCAAGGTTCTCAACAGCTTCTCATTAGTTATATCATATCTAGGGCACCAGAGGGCTCCCAGTTTTTCTAGAGGACCTATTGCTTTCATACCTTGTAAAACTTTAATTCATGACTGAATCCTTATAAACATACTGCTAAGTTTGACACTGTTCAATCTGATTTCAATTGACTCTTTATATCCCAGCATAAGCCTAACTTGACCTTACATTTCATTTGATTCCATGGCCTATTCATGACATGCCCTGACCTGAGATAATTCCTCCCTTACCATATTCTGGCATTAGGGATGCCCAGAAGTGCACTGAATCATCTGATAGGCCTCTGGAATTAAGCCAGTATTGTTATTTCATCAGGTGGGATTTAACCATTCACACCATAGTTATCAAGAATTCCAAAAATGTTTTCTCATGAGGATAACATTATGTGTGAACTGTATGTTCCTTGGAAAATCAAAAGACTAATAATTAGCCAAAGTAAGCACCAACCTAAGTACCAATGTAATTTCAGAAGTTTGAACCACTGTTTTAATGCCTTAGGTTACAGGAGAGAATTTGGATTTAAGATATACTAAAAGACAATGTGTTCATATATTAAAACAAAACTTAGCCAGTTATTATGAAATGCTCTTGAATTTTCAGTGTTCAACTACTGTCACCTTAACACACCATTACATTATGAATGTATTTATTTAGATTCTACACTCCTCAAGAAAGATGCTTTTGAAGGATATTATAATTATTAATTTTTTTGTTAAATTGTATTCACAAAAGATGTCTTGAATGTGTTTACAGAACTGATTGGTAAATTTACCGACATAAGAGGAGGACAGTTTAAATTAGTAGACTACCTAAATTGTTTTAATAAATTCCTATTTTGAATTATTATGAATGAGAATTTTGCACACGTTTATGATGGGTATGAGACACTCTTTAAGTCAAGAACATTTTAGTTCCTAGATTCTTACAATGTGCTACATATTTGTAGTTAACACAAAATAGCTGAATAAAATGAAAAAACATAAATGAATAAACACAAAATAGCATTTTTCAGAGAGGGCACTGTAATGCCAAGAAAATTCGATTAAACCAGTGAAATCTCTCTACACATACAGTTTAGAGGCAAAACATTCTGGTTTTTCTAAATCTCCTTGTCACCTCACGGTTATCAATTTGCTACATAGACGATTAGGAAAGCTCACAGAGGCGAGTTGCTATTAGCTGTGAATCTCCAAATACTTGAATATTTCCAAATGAATTCAAAATGCTGTTAAAAAATGTCAGTAAGTTATTATCCATGGATTTCAGGACTCGTAGGCTTAATATTAATTTATGCATTTATTCATTTATTTCTTTGCAAAGGGGCGCAGGTATAACCCACTCTTTGTGACGCATGGTGCAGACATATAAAAAGATTCATCGATAGCAATTTCAGTGCAGATGATACTGAAATGTTATAAAATGATACAAAACATAAGATGATATAAAAGCTTATATCGTTTTTCCATTAAGAGATATGCTGGAGCCAGCAGAGCTTGACATGCTAGGAAAAGCACCTGGGTAGAGAACCCCATCACTGTGATAGTCTACATATGTAGAAACAGGGAAGCAGGGCATAGCTAGGTAAATATATAATGACGGAAGCATCTTGATAGAGAAATTGATCTTTTAAAAAAGGGTCAAGTCTCATGGGCTCGGCCTCTGACATCTGCCGGATCGTCCATTGAGTTATCTGAGATTGGCAAAGCTAGGCAATCTGAGAAATCTACTGAAATCTATGGACATCGAGAAGAGAATGAACGTCCAGGGAAGGCCATCCACGTTTGTCTCTCCTCACCTGCCTCTTCCATAATCCCCACATGTCACTTTCTTAATAAGAATATATATGTGTGTGTATATATATTATTTTTACAGGGCACATTACATTTTGTATGATACTTTGTATTCTTTAAATCCCTTTCACAGACACATCACCCTATTTTATCCTTAGAATATTCCTCTAAAAGTACCCCAAAACAGGCATTACCCTGATTTAATTGAGGAAATGAAATAAAGTGACCCGAAGTCAGTTCTTCAAAGTCAGCTCGTGAAGCTGAGCCTCAGCCTCCTAAATTACAATTGCGTGTGTATTTTATTATTATTTTATTTTTTATTTTTTTGCGGTATGCGGGCCTCTTACTGTTGTGGCCTCTTCCGTTGCGGAGCACAGACTCTGAACGCGCAGGCTCAGTGGCCATGGCTCACGGGCCCGGCCGCTCCGCGGCATGTGGGATCTTCCTGGACCGGGGCACGAACCCGTGTCCCCTGCATCGGCAGGTGGACTCTCAACCACTGCACCACCAGGGAAGCCCACGTGTGTGTTTAGATGTATGTGTGCCTGTGTTCTACATTCCTCATGGAGTCTTCATACTAATTATGAGCATGACTCGTATTCTTTTTTTCTTTTCATTTTGCAGATGAGGAGAGATGAAGGTCAAGGTGTGTGTCTGTGTGTATATAGTTAAATATATGTATCTACATTTGGTTTATATTTATATTTAACTCTTGCAAAAAAAAGTCAGGGAGAGAAAATTCCCTAGAAATAAAATATTCGGTTCATAGAATCTGAAGGAATCCATTTGAGTGAGGGAGAAAAATAAAAGTTATACTGAATGCTCTGAAGGAATATGGAAACCAAATGGCCAGTTGACTGTAGTTGTCATCAAGACCAGTTTAACTTCTCTTTTCATTTTACTGTCACGTTTCCAGATTTAGATCCTTCAGAGCCATGGTAAATAGATTATGCAAAAGTAAGTTTAATTAAGTGGGTAGTCTATAGTAACATTTTATGTTAACTGCCTCCGTAAAGTAAATGTTACTATATCCCAGCATTTCTTGAGAATAATTTCAGTGACTTTAAATGAGCTCGTTTCAGTGATTTTGCACATTGCACTCTACACAGTGGAGTGGAAAGAACACAGAGTGAGGACCAGTGGACCTCAGTTTGAAAACACTCCTCAGCTTTCTGGTCTCAAAAAGAAGGAAGGAGTCTAGTTCTCCCTTATCATTTCTACCAGTCAGTGTCTAGACAGTGATCGAATGAGACAACATTGATAAAATATGCTAATCCAAAAACATAAACTATTTCCATTACAAGGAAAATTAAAGTACAGATTGGAAACAAAAAGGATCTATGAGCAAAATCATTAAAATTAAAAGCGAGTTTAGTAAGAATTTAAGGAAATTTAATGATATAACATAAAATCTAAATTAAAGCGTCTAAAAATAACCAAGATTTGAAAAGACCCTTAACTCAGTTCTTGAAAGTAAACAATGGAATCTAAGCACAAAATGGTAAAAACACAGTTAATTAAAAAAGAGAAGGTGTTTAACAGAAGTAATTTAAAAAACAATTATAAAGCACACCAGAACAACAAGCAAAACAACAAGCACTTCAGAACTAAAACACACCCACCAAAAATTCATCGTTAAAATAGAAAGGCAACTCTTTTTGCTCTTTCATTAATTCAACAAATATTGACTGAGAACAGGTGTCATGTTCTCAGTCATGTTCAAAATAATTTGCCTGTTTTCATGAAAATTACTTTTATAGAGACAGGAAACAGTTATTAAATAACTAAACACATAAACATTAAATATGTGCATTTGGCATTTACTTTGTGACATTTAGAATACTCCCCAAGCCCCCTCTTACCCCAGTCACTGCTGTAGTGACCAGTTGTGGGAAGTCTTTGTCGAGTTAGAAAAAAATGTGCAACATGAGAGTTGTGAGTCAAGTTTTATTTGGGACAAAATGAGGACTATAGCCTGGAAGACAGCATTTCAGACAGCTCTGAGAAATCGCTCCAAAGAGGCAGGGGGGAAGGTCAGTATATATGTGATTCGGGTGAAGGTGGAGTACATGCAATCGAGCACATATTTTTTTTGCAGAAGGTTTCTTCTAGTCACGAGGAGCAGTCGTCACCATGAAGGATTGTAGTGCTTTTCTAGATATGAGGAGATACGAGAATTGGGCTCATAAAATCCTCTCCTGAAAGTATCTAACTATCTGAAGGCCTGTTCTTCCAGTTTTTCCCAGAGCACAGAGTGCCCCGTTTCTGCTCTCCACCCTGAACTCCTTTCAGGAGGTGTTGAAAGTCAGCAGCTGCAGCAGCACGTGATTTAACCCTTGTAGAGGTAGATGGCAAGTGCCAATGGCAAGTGCCAATTTGTCGTTGACAACGTCTATCAGTCACTTTCAAGTGCAAACTTGACAGCACCTTGCCCTTGTACTTGCCCAACCCCAGAGCAAGAGAGTTGATGTCTGTGAGATCACCTTTGACCAGCAGTGGTCTGGAGCTGATGTGGAAACTCTGAGATATATATAGACAAGGGTTCTCAGAAGGCACACTGGGGACAAGAAGCTCCTGTAGTGACAGCCAACCTGGTAATATAGCACTAGTTAGGCTTGCTTTCCTATCCTTTTCAACTCCCTCTTCTATCACTCACTTTACGGATAAGAATCATCAGGGAGCAAAGAGCTTATGTAATATACTCAAGGTCACCCTGTTTTTAAGGAACACCACCACCTGTCTTAACTATCTTCAGAACATAATCCAGTTTTTAAAAATTTTCTTCTTAAAGCTGCCTTCCCTTCTCCCTCCCCTCCAGTGACTTTGAGATACTCCTGACCCTCTTCATGTGAAGATTTCAGCAGTGTTTGCTTATTACAGCCTGCTCAAGCATAGTCAGATGGAAAATTAGTATCCCAGAGGGTACAGTGTTGGTCCAAAGGAGCTAATCTCTAATAGTAGAATTCTGGGCATCTTCATTCCTGAAATTGGTCAGATCTTTCTTTCCCCAGATCCATAATCACAGTATGTAGATGGTCAATCAGGTAGTTCCACACAGGAACTCGCTGGTAATAAAACCTCCCTCATCATAAAAATTAAGAATAATAGTCACTCCCATCTTGGATTGGTTTCAAGTACATCAGTTGAACAACTTATAGAACTGCCATATTGTGGGGAAAATTGCAGAAAGCAGTGTTTCCAGTCATTTGCTAACTGAGCCAGAAATTATAATGGCATGCCAAATTAGGCTGAGCTGTTAAAGGAAGATATTCACATTATTCTTCTCTGCCTTTACAATATGCATAAGAAGCTGAAAAAGCCAGTAATTTTTTTTTTGCAGGTGGCATGGGGAAACTTACTAAACTTTTTTCGAGTTTTTTCCACCTGGATGTTGTATTTTTGCTTCATTTATTTTCCTTGCATCCAAACACCTTGCAGCTGGTGATCCTCTAGGGAAAGTAGGGTTAGGCTCCTTCCTGGTCACTGAATGATTGAAGGAAATACACAATTGAACTCTATACCCATGCCTCCTCCCTCACCCTGTTGTGTTTTTGAGACCTGTGGGTATTAGAAAGTTCATAAAAACAGAGAGCATGCTGTTCGTTTGGCAGAGGTGAAGGAAATAGGGTATGTTTAGTTTGTTGCTTTCCCCTGAAGTTTCTGTTACCAAGTTGCCATCTCTCACTCTTATAGGCATCCTTCTACCCGTTGTCACGTAAGTTGTTGCTGGCAGCTCTGTCCTAAGTCCTACTGTCTCCTACTGGAAGACTGACACCATACATGACCCTCTGTTTTCTGGCATGGAAAGGGTCTCATCCGTGCAGGGGGAGGGGAGAGTCACTGAGAAACATGATTGTGAGATACCACCTTGGAGCCCCATGAATTGCACAGACATGAACAGCTCCTTAAACTGGAAAACCTAAAACACAGGTCCCAACTTGGGAGCATTTGTGTCCCCAGTTCCCAACACTTGTACTCAAAAGTGTCTCCTGGGAATTTACCCTAGAGGTAATTTATAGGGCCTGGGAAGTTCAGCAATGAATACAATGGAGTCCCGCTCTTGGGAGATTACTGTCTGTGGAGCTAAAGAATTTCTAGACTGGATTTTAAATACAGAATGCATTTTGCTTTATTAATACCATTAGGTTTGGGGTCTAGTTTTTCCATGTTAACCTATAAAAGTTGCTTTAAACTATAAAGAAATTAAATAAATTACTATGGGGAATTTAGGTCTAAATTCCAGATTTAGGCAGCAATAAAAAGGTGGGTGAAGGTAATTTCATTTTCTTTTCCTGAACTCCAGGGCAGGATTTAAAACGATAGTTTGTCTCGGCACACAAAGCTCCACTTTCATTTCACCTGCCTTTCCTTCTTTTTTAATACGAATGCCCTGTGTCCAGGAAGTCTTCTTTGGAGAGCAAGAGTGGTAGCTTCATGATCTGAAATTACTCTTCTCTTTCTTTTCTAGCAAAGCTTCCATTCTCACAGAACAGCTAGTCCCACCTAGGGGGAAAATAAGCCAAGTTCCATCACTATAATATGAATGACTGATGGAACTTCTGTTTTCCTAGAGATATTACTATTTTAAATATAAGTCCTCCTTCATTTAATTTTTTACCTTGATTCTCAAACTTGTGTTTGGTGCTTCAGACACCTTTAAAAGGAAGCACATTTTCAAGGACTCCTGAAAATACATCTATGCACCCTCAAGGGTAAGAGGATAATAGTTGGAGAAAGATTACTCTGCTTTAGTGATTCTCCAGGTGAAGGAGGGAGAAGCAGAAGGAAGGTGTCTGCCCAGATGGTGAAGCGGGTTCAAATTGGGCCAGGGTGTGTGTAGAAAAGAATTAAAGTGATATTGAAGTGTATCATCATGTTTAGAAAATGAAAAAAAAAAAAGTAAATTTTTATTTTTAAAAAATCATGGAAAAATGTAAAAAAAATATAATGATTCCCAGGCAGAGAAATGTCTCTTTAGGGGTTCATTCCAGAACCTTCAGATGTTTATATTAAAAGTGTGATCTAAACCAGTGTTGAGCACCCATCTGGTTACTGGTAATTTAGTTCATATCAAAGTGAAGTGAAACCAAAAAAAAATTAGAAGAACCAAACAGAAGGGTGGTGGTATTTTGGTCAAGAAAGCCACATGGGCCAAATCTGGCTGGAGCTCTGCAGAAAGTTGAGATGCATGGGCTGTCCATCTTTTCACAGATATTCCCCTCAACGCTTCTAACCACACAAATGAAACAATCCAGACCTCTCCCTTGGTGGCCAGGACATTTATAAAACAGTATATTGGAGCATCTACAGGCCAGGCATAGTTCTAGGAACTGGGGATACATCCTACTCTCTCATGTGGTTCACAGATGAAAAGGAGTGTCAGATGGTGATATGTACTGTGAAGTAAACTAGACATTAAAGAAAAAAGTGATATGATAGAAAATGACTACGGGAGAATAAGGGGTTATTTTTGTTTGGCTAGCGACTGGGGAGCTCTGAGGAGGTGACGTATGAGCCCAAGGTGACAAAGACCTAGCCCTGCAAAGAACAGGAGAAAGAGTATTCCTGGTAGAGGGAACAGCCAGCATAAATGCATGGGGGCAGGAATGAATATGGCCTGTTCTAGAAACAGAGAGAAAGCCAGTGTGTGTGATGGAGAGTGACATTGGAGAGACAGGCATACCTGGAGCCTCTAGAGCTTTGTAGATCCCAGGAAGGAATCTTATTTTTTATTTCAAATGCAGTGGGATGCCGTGGGAGAGTTTTAGCAGGGAAGTGGCAAGAGTTTCTACTTTTGTGCACCCCCTTGTAATAAATGCTTGTATATCATTGGCTGCTCAAATAGGATATGGAGTCCTTGGGAAGACACATGCCTGCTGATCAGGACCACTACTCCAAAGTAGTGAAGCTAGTGGAAAACTGAGCTTTACTCTTTGGGCCACTGTCACCACACCACCCTTTGCCTGCTTGAGCTACTTGTTGCACGAGCCTCTAAGACTTCTGAGGTTGAAAATTCTCTCTTTACCTATTTAGTATGCAGACTGCAATTGCTCTGAACTATCTTGTGGGCCACCTGCTTTGCTGTGATCTTATTTTGGAGTATTCTAATGGATTTTAGCAGAGTGTTAAGTCTCTGCTTTGTAAAGCCTTATTCCTATCCTCAAATTATCTTAATTCATTACCTTCTTGCTATGATAGTTTAATTGAGTGTAGGATGTAAAGCTAATTTATTTCACGTTTTTCTTCTAATAGTTTTCACTTTCTTTATTGAAAAAGTAATTACTGAATTCCAATACAATAACTGGAAATTACTTTTTCTAATAACATATATTATCACATCACCAGCCACAGAAAATACTCTGAAGTACCCTGAGGTTTGGGTTAACGGAAATGAGCTTCAAATTGTTAACGCAAAAAAAAAAAAAAAAATTGCTAATTTGTTATCTCAACACTGGCCTCTTTATTTATTTTGAAATTACACATTTGCCCATGTTCATTGAGAGAAAAATTATAAAATACAGAAAAGAAAAAAGTAAAAATAATCTCAACACTCAGATATAAGTACTATTAGCATTTGGTTGAAAGTCTTCCATATATGTTTTCTACATGCATATATACACATATAAGTACATTTTAATGGCATGCTAGTATTCTGTTACTTATATGTACTATATTATTATTAAATTATAATGACTTTTTTTAGGTCATTGATGATCAAACACCGATTATATCAGTACAGTTCAACATAATAATGTAACAATTTCCATATTGCAAAATATTTTCTTTATTTTTAAGTTTTCAGCACCTTGAGAAATGCCATTCATACACATCCCTGTGTTTATCTAAATATATGTACATAAATTATATTTGCACATTTGCCTAAAAATTTCTTTAGGATAAATTCTCAGTAGTTCAACTGGTGGGCATGGAAAAGAGCATGCACATTTCTAATGCATTGAATCTATATTTCCAAATTATCCTTAAACTTGTTTAAACATCAACAATATATAATGTTGCTCATATCCTCAGCAATACTGAGTATTATTCTTTTATTGGAACTCTTATTGGTAGAGACAAAAAAAAATCTTTTCATTTGCATTTCCTTGACATACTAATTAAAAGAGTTGAGCATTTTTCAGTAACATTTATTTCACCACCCTGACTCTTTAGTCATTTTTTAATGGTATCTCTCCACAGGCTGCCATGGATCCATACACTTTTTTCCATTAGCGCAGTATTTCCAGGCAGGGTCATCCCTAAGGATAAGAAAGTGGACTAAGTTGGTACCATGGGACAGCAAGATAAACTGTGAGGGTCAGAGGGAATTCACCATTATATGTTTGGAAAATTAGCTGTGTGCAATTTGAGGGTCTCTAAAAATCGACCAGCTGATAATACAGATTTCAACAAGCTCTTGTCTAAAAGTCCCTCAGAGATTTTCTGGAAACAGAATTTTTACCAGTTTAAGACATCAGAATATCTCTCTGGGTTAAGAGCCATCAGATACAAATATTTGAGAACAGTTTATCTGAGAAACCCGTAAGCATTCATGATTCTCTACCCAAAAGTAAGGGCTTGGAAGTCTACACTCTCTAACTGGAATAACAGAGGAATACATTTTTGCCTGACTAGAGCTTTACAAGGTTTAAAGGGAAAAAGGACAAGGAGGCGTATGGTCATTTTTTACTGAGCAAAACGAGAAAACATTTGCATGTTGGGATTTAGTCTCATGAACTCATCCACAGATGAAAGTCCTCAGTTCCTCTGACATAGTCAAGACAATAACCGAGGATGGAGGGGGGAAGATGAATTCTAGAATTGCCGAGAACCTTGTTCCTCAAAGTGAGATCCCTGGATCAGCAGCGTGGCATCACCTAGAAGCTTGTGACAAATGCAGAATCTCTGGACATGCCCCAGACCTGCTGATTCAGAATCTGCACTCTAACGAGATCCCCAGGGCATTCATAGGTATCTCAGTGTGAGAAGATTGAGGAGACACAGTTTGCAGAACCCGATGGTAGGTGAGATAATGGAAAGTGAGAGAGACCCTGGGAAAAGAAACCACCCAATTTCAGTCTCCCGGATAAATAAGTGTATTGTTTAATACACAAGTGGCTGGAGATTCGAGGTTAGATGACGGTCCAAGGTAGCATGATGTACAGCAAATGAGTGTGCAGTCCAGACTCTCTGTGATGCAGAACTTCAGGGAAGGACCAAGTGCCCGTGAATTGGATTAGTTTGTTTGTGATGCATTCCCAAATGTTTAAGTAATTTTCTTGATATCATTGAATGAAACAGTGCATTTCAAGTGCTTACATTGACGTCTGGCACATGGTATGCAGACCACCAACTTTACCTATTATTATGGTTATTATCATTGTCATCCTCTTTGTTGTTTGTCAAGTAATTGGACGATTAAACACAACTATACATATTGGAAAGCAATACTGAGCTGACAAGGGCGTGGTATGATTCTATAGGCCACCTTAATTACTAAAAAGGAAAGAATGAGAAGAAAAGAAAAAGTTGTCACTTTTAAAAAGCTCAGCCACAGAATATCCCACATCAGCACTTAGTGGATATGCTTGCAATTAAAGCCATGGTGTGGAATTCCTGATTACTCAGCTTTTGCAAATTGAAGAGACAATAAATAGCGCAGAAAGGAAAAAATGGTTACTTCTTCAAAGAGGTATAGAAGCAAACATCTAATTTTCATGTTATGCTTGTTTAATTAGGTGATTTACTGTAACATATTTATCAGACAAGAGTATAGCTAAGAGGAGGCCCTTTTTCTCCTTTCATCGTTATGAGTATTAATTTATCCTGCGCGAGGGACTTGCTGATTCTCACACAACGATGCTGGTGATTGAAATTTACAGACAAAAGACATAAGCATGAGTATAGAATATAAGGGGTCGGGGGAAGGAGGGGAGAAAAAATATATTTGAGAAGAATAAAGAGTAACATGAAGAGGCGTGAAAACTGCATTGATATAGTAGCCAATTCATGCCCTGGGAGTAAAGCAACCTAAACTCAAGTGTGAGGTCACACCAGATAGCAAAGGAGTCTTACCTGTGTAATATAACCTCTCTGGGACTCCTTTACTCCATCTCTAAATGGAGAAACTGGAGTTCTCCAAATCACCTCAGAAACAGTAAAGTCCAATATTGTCATATTCTGTTTTGGAGTCAGGGCAAGCATAATCTGGTTCGTCCACTGAAGTAACTCTGTGACCATGACCAAGTTACCATCTTTGCATATTAACAAACGAATGAATGCTAGACCCCAAAAAGAGTAGTAGTGCTCAGATTATTTTCTAGAAGGCTGACATTATCACTTAGGAGATGCTGGGAGAAGAAAATAAAGAGAGGAAAGAAGTACAGCGTTGGGCGTCCCCGTTTTTTACTCTTTGGCTTCTCTGATTTTTTACTTTTTACTTGGACTTCCAAGTGAGAGATTGTTTGATAGTAGATTTTCACTTGGGGCGGGGGGGTGGAGTTTGAAAACTACAGTACCTATTTCAATATCTTATGCCAGAAAATACCCCAGGTCCTCAACTCTTTTGTACATGCCCAGTGTGTCTTCACTGAGGAGAAGTCGATGACTGTAGATTACTTAATGGGCGTTACAGTTTAGGTTAATGACCAATGAACGTGGTCAACGGGGAATAAAAAAAGGCAGTGAGTAGTCAAGTGGAGGAAAACACTAGAAACTTGCTACAACATTCGAATATACCTAGATGTCGGGAATATTTACAGTAAAATGCAAAAGTGTTTGTTTAGTATTATAACTATTATTTAGAAAGTTAGAAAACAGTTCTTCTGATAAAATTCTAAACTCTGATTATCTAAGTACTGTAGCATTGAATTAATATTTTTCACTTTCAACTAGCATCTGATGATACCCAATCATGTCTCGCATTCATCCTGCCTCTGTTCATTTCTTTGTGAGATTGAAGTGTCGGTGAAATAAATGGACAATTTTAAATTGACACAGGCTATTTCCCTGGCACTTTAGCCAACCTTGCATTTATTGGTACCTGAGATCTAGTCTCAGTTTATACTTTGTTTTCATTATATACTATGAAAGAAGAGCGATGATTATGAAATTGTGAATAAATAAGCCAATCAAATCTTTAGGATGTTGCTTCAGTAGGAGATTACAATGCACAGAGCACCATATGAGCTTGAAGTATATTAGCAACTAACAAAGGGTTTGTCGTGGGTAATGATGGAGATGGTGAGATGTGAATAAGACTGCTCTGAAGTGTACCCACAGTGAAAAGTTACACATAATCAGATTAATTAGGAAACCACCACATTTTTCTTTAGAGTTGTCATCTATACACAAAATCAGATGTTCCCCGAGGGAAACAGGTTAAATGATTGTACAGAAAAGAGTTAACGTAGCAGGCCTGTGTCTGCTGCTTGTAGGTCTGTTTGCAAGGATGGCCCTTGGCCAGCATCTGGGAACATGGATTTTGAGACGGTTATTCCCTGGTAAGAATGGTTCACTGTATTTAGATGGTTTATGCAAAAAATATGGTTTATGTTGAGCACATGCTTTCCTTCTGGGTGTCTGGAATTTGGGGGGGATGGTAGGTAGAGGGTGTCTATGTGACCAGCGTCCAATAAAAACCCCAGGACCTGGGTCTCTAATAAGATTTCCTGGTAGATAACATTTTACACATGATATCATAACTCATTGCTGGAAAATTAAGCGTGTTCTGTGTGATTCCAATAGGAGTGGACTCTCAGAAGCTTGCACCTAATTTCCTCCAGGCTTCAATATATGTGTCTTTTCCCTTTGTTGATTTTGCTTTGCATCCATTCACTGTGATACCTCACAGCTGTAAGTATGACTAGAGTCACATGAGTTCTTTTAGCACAACGTTGACCCCCAACACAACCATATTATTGTGTTTTTTTGATAATCACTTAGAGAACAGATGTTAATCAATTGCCTACTCTATGCCATATTCAATTCTGGCTACTGGGGTGACCGCAGTGTTCAGAAGAGAAAATGCCCTAGCAAAACCTAAAAGATGTCATACGTTGCCTTGGCAAAATGCTGGGATGTCCTACACATTGAGTATTTGAGTTCTAAATGTCTACTTTGGCCATCATCATTGCAATCAACTTAGCAGTCAGGTTAAAAAAATGATTCCTAAAATACTACTTCATGCAAATTCCCTTATTCTCCATCCCTTTGGGGCCAACTCATGTTGACCAAACCATGTAATTTTTTCTAGATTGTTTTGTAATCATTCTCCAGTTCTTCATGTGGGTATGTTTCATCTCTCTAGTAAGTCGAGAGCAAACACAATATACTTTTTCTTTTTTTTTTTTTTTTCTCCTAAGTTTGCTCAGTCTGGTGTCCTACAGACAAAGTGTGTTTCAGAAACATTTAATAAGTTTTCAACTATTTCCAATGCACTAAAACCGTTACCTCTGAGCTTATATTTTTAAATATTTCCAATGCACTAAAACCTTCTACCTTTGAGCTACATTTAACCTCACAGCCACAGCACGTTCACATTATATTTTACTTGTGGATTTTCCCAAAAGAACCATGATGAAAGGATGGCATTTTCCCCCGGGACTCTGAGTTCTCATGACTGGTAATTCCAGTCTTTGTCTAGCTGTGGCTCTTGGTCAAGTCCCTGAGCCACCACCAATCCATGTATCTGTAACAATGCACAAGGCTCAGAGAGCTTGTCACTTGAATCACGTGGCCATGGAGGAGAACCACAGATACTTGGCAAAAGAAAGCTGAGGCAAAGTTCATAAGCACAGACACTCTCACACAGATGCCATAGAATTCAAAGGTTCAGAGAAACGGAAGGTGTTTTGTTCCATTGTAGTTTCTTGTTTATATCCCCCTGATCCAAAAATAATTTTAGGCCGAGAAGCCAAAAGATAGCAGTGAATGGCAGGGGCAGTTGGGAAGTGAAGGTCTGGGGAGGAAATTTAGACTTTCAGTCACTTGTCAAAATAATTTGGACAAGTTCTGTACCCAAATTAATGGGTAAAGTGTGGCTTCATCAATACCTAGATAATCTATTTCTCTACTACAGTAATCAATCCCCAAACAAAAGACTCTGATTTCAAGTACCACCTCCCTTTTTCCAGTAATTCCATGTCATTGGGTGAGAAATGAGGGGAGTGTATTTCAGAATAGGACATATAAATCAATCAACACTTTCCTGGGCTACATTTATAAGCACATTCTCAGTTCTAAGTCAAAATTACAGTTTTTAATTACCCTTTTATTGGCATCATTAAACATTATTTGGCCCCAGAATGATGAAATGAATTAATTAAAGAATGGTAGTTCAAGTCCTAAGTACGTTGCTTGAGACATATATCACTATTAATAATCTGGAGTCGTGTAGACTACCCATTAATATTTTTATTCCTATGGTACTCTCAGAGTATTGTGTATACCATTCAATTATGTATCTTTTACTTGCCTGGTCCTGATTTGAAAATTTTTTTTAATTTATTTTTCAAAAATTGTTTCAGTGTTCATGGACTTAATAAAAATTGAATTCACAATTGTTAAAATATAGAGTTTTCTCCTCTTGGACAGGAAACCTTTGTCCAGATTTCTGAGTAAGATAAAGAATTGTGGTCTAAATGCGATAGAATTCCTTTGTCCCTGTGTTAATTTAAGGAAAGTTCACTGTCCTAAATTTGCAAGTGTCGCGGAGTGGAAAATTTCCTCTTTACCCTTCTTGAGTTCTTGTGGCTGGACTTATAATAAAACTGACACAGGACAGACTAACAAGAGAAAAAGAAACAAATTTTAATTCCTGAGCACAGAGGTCTCATAGAAATGGGACCTAAGAGATGGCCAAAGCAGACAGCTTTTTATACTTTTTAAACAAAGGAACAATAAATCTGGGAGGAACTGACAGGACAAAGAAAAGTAGGCTTTGGGTGCTTAGTTAGTGAGGAATCTGAATAGAGTTTGGACTTAGGGTAGTAAATTAAAGAAATATCAAGGTTTATTTACATAGGTTTCTTGACTCTCTCTCTGGTGGTAAAGGTGTTCTTCTACATCCAGATGCAGGGAGTGTACTTTTCTCATGAGAGATTTATTCCCTGCTTTCAGGGAGACAGAGAGGAGGATCAAAGTGTACTTCTTGCACTGGATCTTTCTTAAGTAACTTTAATTCAAACCAGAATAGTCAATATGCCATTGAAGCACATTTTGGGGTGACCTACCCTGGGCCCCAACACAAGTGTACCATTATATGCCCACTGTGGACATTTTATACACATAACCCAGTATGAGCAATTTGCCCCCTGAATTTAGGAACAGTACTTTGACTGTCATAAACATAAGTATCTGTTTGCTGTGTATAAGTGATAAACTTCCTTATGACTAGTTATAATCCAGCAGTTTGACTAAGCTGACTTGAGGTGGAATGTTTGGCCAGCTAAAAGCAATACCTATTTGAATGTGTAAATGATGGACCAGAGTCTCTGGGAGGTCACCTTCTGAAAGTTAATAACACATCTCTTGACTAGTAGCTATAGTGGTGGTAGAAATAGGCAAAGGCTTTAGGTGGTTTGATCATAGAACCCTATTTGAAGAGATACATAACTAAACAGTCCAGATACCTAAAACCATAAAACAAAATGAGAAACAATAAGCAAGTTAATATTAGTTTGCTGTGACCCCAACATGCCACCAAGAACCCCAAACTAGCAACAGAAACCTGGAGCTTTCCCAGTTCCTTAATTAATTTGAACTTTCATAATTAATGTACCACCAGGGACACAGCAGCCCCCATTCTTTTCCCAGAGCCTCCAAGGCCAGAGAGCTGTTTCTGAGTCCACTAGCTGATGTCTAGTGACGTTCTTCTTACATGGGACCTGGTATTGCCAAGAACGTAGGACCTTGGGCATCAGGGTTTCTGGGTTTAAATATTAGTTCTATTATTTACATCCTGGTGATCTTGGGTAAGTTACTGGACTATTCTGAGCTTCGATTCTATTTTTAAAATGAGTGTCAGCATTCCCAGATAATATTGGAATATTTAAAAGACTACCTGTGCCAGAAAGTAAGGGAGCAGTCAATAAATACATACATAAATAAATATGTAAAGAAGGATGGTCACATGTTAAAGGGACACAGGAACCAACCTGAACTGGCTCCCAAAGACCATTTGAGCAACAAAATTAATGACATTGCACTAGATTACAATCCAAAGTATAAAGTAAATAGACATGAGTTCATACTGCTATAAGCAAATGTTAATAAGTCAACAGATGGGAAGAAAGTGATAAATCACCCTTACAGGAAGATTCCAAACAACAACATAGGTAGTGTCCCCTCCAAAAATTGGAATGTAATTCCCAAGCCTCACTCCTCCTTGGTGGGGCCTGGATTAGTGACTCACATCCGAAGAATGTAGAAGAAAGGGAGGGGCAGTGTTTTTATAGTGGAAAAACCAGGCAGCTACTACTGTAGCCAAAGTGATCAAGGTCAACATCACCAGTAGAAGTCATGTTGGTCTCGCGTACTCCCTGATAAGATGGGGAGAAAAGAGCAGTTCACCTTTGTGATATGCTTCCTCCACAAACCCATGACCTAAGTCTAATCACAAGAAAAACACCCGACAAACCCAAATCGACAAACTGCAAAATACCTGACCAATATTCTTCAATGTGCCAAAGACTTGAAAAGCAAGGCAAGGCTAAGAAATTGTCATAGACCAGTGGAATCTCAAGAGACATGATGACTAAATGCACCGTGGTATTCTGGATGGGATCCTAAAGCAGGGGAAGAAAGTCATTAGTGGAAAGCTAGTGAAATATGAATGAAATCTGAGGTTTAGTTAAAGTAATGGCAATGTTGGATTCTTAGTTTTGACAAATGTATGGAAAATGTTAGCATTAGGAGATCTTCGTGTTATACAGGAAATCTCTGTACAATTTTTACAGTTTTTTTGTAAATCTAAATTTATTCCAAAATAAAAAGTTTTATTGAAGTAGGAAAAGAAAGAGGGGGAGGAGGAGAAGGAAAAGTGGTGACAAAAAAGTCAGTTCTTTTATTCTCCTTTTTTCTCATATTGAGAATAAGGGGTCTGAGGCACCGACTGCATACTGTGTGATTACATTTACAGCAAGGTCAAGAACAAGCAAAGCTACATAGAGGTGTTGGAAGTCAGGATGGCTATTAGCCCTTGAGGAGGGTGACAGTGACCAGAAATGGGCATGAGGAGACCACCAGCGTTGTGGAAATTTCCTGTTGCTTGCTGTACATGGACAAGTATCCTCACTTTCTGAAAATTCGTCTAGTAGGACAAAATTAGGATTTGTTCACTTTTCTATCTATATGTTATACTTGAATTACTTTTTAAGTTTATATTGAAGGATAAATACCAGAGGGAGATGGAGAGTTCAAGTTTAGAGTTCACTTAAAGGATGGGCCATCTCTCTCCTCTAAGTTTCATTTCATTGTAACTAAGGCCAACTGTTACCAACCAGGGTTCTTGGCCTTCCCCAGTCAATAGAAATTGATTAGAGGCCAGACAAGAAATTCAGGCAAGGCTTTATTGGGGCACCTACTGCTGGGGGCGGGGGGGAGTGGAAACAAGTAACAGGTTCCCTTGTTTGCTCCCCAAGGTGGGGAAAGCTGGTTCCTTATATGGGGTGAGGGCAGGGGTGTGTCCAGTGGTCAGGCCGGAGCGGGGGCTTAGGTAGTTTGCCCACCCCTTTGGTGGTGTGGTGTACAGGGGGCATGCTCAGTACCCTGCTTTTTCTCCCAACACCCTGTTTTTGCTCCTAGCTCTTCAGAAGTGGCAGTTGGATTTTTTTGTTCTTTTTGTATCTCTTTGTCCATAATTTGCCCCACTTGCACATGCACACACTTATTTTTAGTCCCATATAATTTCTTTGTATTTTGTTGCTGGAGGAGACATTTGTCCAGGTGAAAGCATTTCAGCAAAGGGTGCAAGGTCCCAGGTCCCAGCCTGTCTCACAGTTTCTTCTCAGGGTTATGACACAGCTGTACATGCCGCCCTTCAAATCCTAGTGGAAAATAGAATTTGCAGTGAAAACACCTCCTTCACTGGATCATACCTCAACTACTCAGAAACTGAAAGTCTATTCTGACCTCCTCAGGTAACAGCAGACCACGGTATTTAGACAAGACCTACACAGAGGGAGTAAAGACACAGTTCCTAGTAACTCCATGCCAAGCCCACCTGCATGGATCATATATGTTTTCTTCCAAGTCTCAGTTATTTTATGAAGTTCTTAATCTTAGACTGGGAAAAATAAGAGAAAAGGCATTTCCGCCTTTCTGAGCAATTCACTTAGAGAATGGGCTATTCATTTTTTAACGTAATCTGGGCTTTGTCTGTAAGCGATGGCAGGCAACTAGAAAATATTGCTATTACACAGGGAAAAATATGGAAGTAGTTTTTGACTCAAAGGCACTACTCACTTAGAGCAGGCTCTCCCATGAGAAATACCTATCAAGTAGCTTTAAAATAAATTGGAAAAAGAAGTAGAAAAAAAAAAAGTGGTGAAAGAGGAGTGAATGAAGAGTCAGCAAATGGGCAGGTTTCCGTTTGAAATTTAAATTGGCAGCTGGCACTATTTGAATCATTCTGTATTTAATATACTTTGAATGGGGTAGATGACAGTATTGCATTTTGAAAAGGCAAAGCAAAACCTTGAATATGAGGAATGTACAAACCTCTGTTATTTTGCTCGGCTCAATTTGATACACTTCCCTTCACTATGTTTAGGAGAAAATGAGGTGTAGGTATTTTAGTTGTTTACTCCTTGTCAGCACAATGGGAAGACGACGTGACTGTAAGATTCAAACCACGTGACATGTGGCTCTAAACTATTAAATGAATTATAAAATAAGGTACAAGGATATATTGTACAACACAGAGAATATAGCAAATATTTTATAATAACTGTAAATGGAGTATAACCTCTAAAAATTGTGAATCACTATATTGTACACCTGTAATTTATATAATATTATACATCAACTATACTTCAATTAAAAAAATAAAATAAAAGTAATTTACGTATCAATGAAAAATGAAATTATTGAAGCAAGGGGGCAAAAACAAAACCTTGAACTTGTGATTGATTTCAAGGGAAATATTCATAATATAGATTTTAAACTGGGCTTAAAGATAGTCATTAATAATAAAAATATCATACTAGTAAAGGTTAATCAGCTAGGAATGATACGCAGAAAAGAAAATTTAATTAACATGAGAAATATGTAAATTAGTTTTTACAGATCCAAAAGAACGTGCTCTATTTCACCAGAACGCTAGTTCTGTACACTTACTCAATTAACGTTCTGAATATACACATCACACCCAAGGAATATTAAAATTAGGATGGAAAATAATAAGAAAACAAGGAGATAAGAGCAAAAGGATCTTATAAGCAAGACCTTCTGACAAGCTCATGAAAATACATACAGTGTCTTAGACCCATTGTGTCTATTTTATCATGTCACATATGAGAGAATGGAACTAATAGTTTTTGTTCTTCTAGAGAGAATAGGTGTTTTGCCTGTATGATCACATTTTATCCTTATGATTCTGAGAGGTATGTGTTGCCATTTCCAGTTTCATACATGCAATAACTGAGGCTTGGAAAAGTAAGTGACTTTAAGCCCAGGCTGGAGAAACCATTAGAATTTGAACCCAGACCCTATGTGATCCAGAAGCTACCACTTCGGTGCAACATTTTGCTGACCCTCCATTTTCCTAGTGACTACCAGTGAAAAATACCTCGGGGGAATTTTAGTACTTGATTAGGGCATGAGGAAGAACGTGGGGATTTTAACTTCCATCCTTTTCCTGAAAAGGCCTTACGATGGATACAGAAGATAAAGAAAACAAGCAAATAATAAGTGACACTAGGGGGCACAACTGACCCTAAAAGGGTGGGCATTGCAGGCCATCATTTTGGGACCCCAACACTTCCTTCCTTATGGGGCGTCGCTGGGATGTAAGGAGAAAGACAAAACTTAAGCATCCTACTTGCAGTTTGGAGACTAACTCTACACCACTGTTTGTGTGAATTTGCATGTAACCTCTGTGTTTCATTTTGTTAATGTATGAAGTGGGAGAGAGAGTGTCTGCATCATTGGGGTTCATTGTGAGTTTTAAGTAAGGTGATACATATAAAGGACTGAAGGTAGCACTTGGATTACATTAGGCATTTAAATGTTATTTCCTCCTCATTTCATAAACTTTCTCTTCAGTTGAATGAAGGAAACTGACAGCACAGGACTGGGTTATTTGCACTGTGGTGGCAAAGAAGAATTGCCAAATCCTACCAGTTATTCTGCATCATGTGAATCAAGTGTATAGATCTTGGTTCTATTCTTTTTTTTTTTTTTTCTTGTCCAGATGCTTGGATCCATGTACATGATGTTACTTGCTTAAGGACCAAAAACTGACATATTCGAAGTGGAGACACTTGTTCATGTGGATCCAGTTCACCAGTTTCCAAATTTCTGCTTTGCTGTGTGAAAGAGATTTTTGTGGAAATGTCTCCAGGTGTCTGCTGTTAACTCAATTTCCTTAATGCTAGGTATAATATGGTGTTAGAAGTAGGAGAATAAATAAGCTCAGTCATCAGGCCAGGATTACTCACTTCTCATTTAAGGTGTCAGCCTGGTGAAGACCAATATTTTATGTAAGTTCAACAAGAAGTGAAAGAATATAAATTATCGAGTAACCAGTATCTTAAATACGTAAACTGAGAATATAATCAGGCATGAGGTTCTAGGAAGGGTGTTTTCACAGTTGTGCATAGTTTAAAAGGAGAGAGCAAGTGTAAATATAGGTAATAAGGGCTGAAGGTATTGAAACTTTTAAAATATTTAAATGCAGTTTGATTACATCCCCAAACAACCTTTTCTTCCCCGTCGTCTGGTACAACTAAATATAGCCTTGCATTCTGGTAGATCAGAGATGTTGCTACTCAGTAGATAATTAGCCTCTTGTATTAAAAATAAAACGTATAAATATCACCTCATTAGTAGCATTGTATCCTAACTATTACCTGCTCTCTTCACGATCTGGAATAATCCACAGAACATTTAGAAATGTAACATCCAGAATGGAATATCCAAGCCTGGGTTTCAGGGCTACGGAATGTCATGGGTCAGTAATAAAAGTGACTGCTCCTGGCTTGTATATCAATGGGCTCTGAAAGGAAATAAGTGAAATGAAAAGACCTTGGGGTTGTCTCATTTTTAGTTTCTATATATTCTTCCTTGCACATTTAAAAACAGCTGTGTTCTCACCAAGGACATAATGATGAGTATTTGACTCTTAGTTGTTTCATTTTAAGTGAGTCCATAATTCTAACAAAGGCAAATTATAAAACCATAATCCAATTATTCTGAGCATCACCTATCATTGGGTTCAAATGTGCTCACATGAATATAAATGTTCATAGTATGACAGCTCTTAACATTTGAGGAATTTTAACATTTCCCCCAGATTTTCCAGGAGTCACCAAGAAAGTAAGTCAGACAGAGAAAGACAAATATCATATGATATCACCTGTGTGAGGAATCTAAAAACTAAAGTGATAAAACAAACTTATTTACAAAACAGAAACAGACTCACAGATGTAAAGAATTAACTTCTGGTTACCGGGGGGAGGAGAGATAGATTGGGAGTTTGGGATTGACATGTACAAACTGCTATATTTAAAATAGATAACAAACAAGGGCCTACTGTATCTCACAGGGAACTCTGCTCAATACTCTGTAATAACCTAAATAGGAAAAGAATTTGAAAAAGAATAGATACATGTATATGTATAACTGAATCACTCTGCTGTACACCTGAAACTAACACAACGTTGTTAATCAACTATACTCCAACATAAAGTCAAAATTAAAAAAAAATAAAGTTATTGCAAGTAAAAAAAAAAGAATATCTCCAGTCAATTTTTAAAGTTTAATTTAATTATTTTTTTATACAGCAGATTCTTATTAGTTATCTATTTTATACATATTAGTGTATACATGTCAATCCCAATCTCCCAATTCATACCACCACCACCACCACCACCACCACCACTTTTCCCCCTTGGTGTCCATACATTTGTTCTCTACACCTGTGTCTCTATTTCTGCCTTGCAAACAGGTTCATCTGTACCATTTTTCTAGATTCCGCATATATGCGTTAATATACGATATTTGTTTTTCTCTTTCTGACTTACTTCACTCTGTATGACAGTCTCTAGGTCCATCCACATCTCTACAAATGACCCAGTTTCGTTCCTTTTTATGGCTGAGTAATATTCCATTGTATATGTGTACCACATCTTCTTCATCCATTCGTCTGTCGATGGGTATTTAGGTTGCTTCCATGGTCTGGCTATTGTAAATAGTGCTGCAATGAATATTGGGGTACATGTTTTCTTTTTGAATTATGTTTTTTCTCTGGGTATATGCCCATCTCCAGTCAATGTATTCCCCATCTCTCCGTCTTCTGCTGCATTTCACGAGAACTCAAGGCCATTGCTTCTGAAGTGCCAAGCATTTTGCTGCCTTCTCCTCTGGGCATAGTAATATCCTTCAGTACCACTCTGGTGCTCAAGGTTATCAATGCAGTAGTATGCACTTTGGGGCGATGAGATTGAGGCTTGGGTAGCTCCCCCCCTTAATTGGACTATTCTTGATTACCTGTCTCCTGAAGCAGACGCTTGGCTCAGACACAAAAAGTCTAACATGAACAAACTCCTGTGGCCCCTCCTCTAGCCCTTCTCTCATGTATCAGTCAAGACGGCTATGTTAGGCCACTCCTGAATCTCAGTGACTTAAAACCATTATGTTTCTTTGTTTCTCCCACGAGATGTCTATCACAGGTCAGGAAGGGAGCTCTGCTTATAGCGGGTACTCAGAGACTAAGGTAGGATGATTATCCCCCATCTCAAATTCTGCTGGCCCCTTTTGAATGAACAATGAATGAAATGCTTGATCAGAGAGTCACACATGTCACTTTCACTTACAACTTATTGGCCAAAACTGTCTCATGATCCCACTCGGGGGAGGGGTGAGGTCCAGGAAGTGCAGTCGTACCATGTGCCTGATAGAAGGAGAACTGAAAGTATTTGATGAACAGCGCTACCAATTTGCAACTGCGCTCAAAATCAGGCTGAGTGAGGACCATTGAAAGCCTGCTGCCTGTATTACTCACCACTATTTCCACCTCCTTCTCCAAATCTCCGCCCAGGCATCTCTACAGCAGACCACTCCTTCTGCAGGAAATAAACAAAATCACCCATCCATCTCAGGAAATCAGTTAAGGCAAAAAGACATCTTCAGAGTTTCCCCACACTCTACGTTCACGGACTAATCTAATTTGGACTCAGCTAGGAGACCTGAGTATAACACAGCCAGATTTCTGAAAGATGTTCACATTACAAGCTACTCTAAAAGCGGACTTTATTCTCATAAAAACATTTACGATTAAAGTAAGCCCATTGGACAGTATGAAGCTAAATCACAGAAAGTTTACGTGATTTAATGGTAAAGTGTAGTTTATAATTTTTCGGTTCAGGCCTAACTATACTTTTCTTTCTAGACCATTTTAATGCCTTCTCAAAAAAATTAGAATAAGTAGAATTATACCCTAGAGGCTGCGGAGATTTTTTTTTCATTTTAGTTATATCACCTTCTTTTCATAATAACTGGAAATGATGAGTGGAAGTTTGAGTAGAAGAATTTGCTCTTAAATTTTAATGAATTATCCTGAAGGTATTTGTTGCTTCACAAGCGTAGTAAGTGGTCACTAGACTTTTAAATTTACATGTTTACTAATCCCAAAAGCACACATCAAAAATACTAGGCATATTGCGATAAAACTAAATGCCAGTCAGTAATACTAAAGTACATAATAATCTCAGTTAACACCATCACAATCTAACCAATTACTCAATCAAAAACTCATCATCTTTTTGACTCTTTCCTTTTTTGTACTCTCCTAGTCCCTTCTAGTCCAGCAGGAAATTTTATTTGATATATTTATCAAAACCAGCCTCCTCTCACCATCTGCACAGCTAGTCCAGTCCACTAGTATATTTCTCATGGAGTACAGAAGCAGCCTTGCAACTTATTTCCTGTGTCCCCACTTACTTACTGGAGTCATTTTTCACCTAGAAGACAGAATAATTTCTAACACTTCTTTTATTATGTAATATAATGCGCATACAGAAAAGTGCATAAAGCATAAACACAGCATTTAGCTAATTATTGTAAGGTGAACACATATAGTTATCAATGTGATTAAGAAATAGAACATTCAATGGACTTGAGGACACGGGGAGGGGGAAGGGTAAGCTGGGACAAAGTGAGAGAGTGGCATGGACATATATACACTACCAAAGGTAAAATAGATAGCTAGTGGGAAGCAGCCGCATAACACAGGGAGATCAGCTCGGTGCTTTGTGACCACCTAGAGGGGTGGAATAGGGAGGGTGGGTGGGAGGGAGACGCAAGAGGGAAGAGATATGGGAACATATGTATATGTATAACTGATACACTTTGTTATAAAGCAGAAACTAACACACTGTTGTAAAGCAATTATACTCCAATAAAGATGTTAAAAAAAAAAAGAAAAGAAAAGAAATAGAACATTATCTGGACCCAGGAACATCAGGCCTAATCCCTGATCAAAACCACTTTTCTCTCCCTTAAATGTAATATTTATTATGAATTTAGGTAATCACTCCCTTGCTTTGTTGTATATGCACCGTCAAATAATATACATTTTCGAACTTCTTTCTGAATTTTATATAAACTGAGTCATATAATTTGTATTATTTTGATATCTAGCTGCTTTTTTGATATAGTTATGCACATGGCTTATGTGTGTCTGTGCTTTAGTTGATATAGTTTTTCCAGTTCCCTATTACTGTGTAACAAACCACTCCCACTGGTACACCAAAGTGGCATAAAATGAACAGCTTTTTTAGTTTGCTCATAGGTTCTGTGGGTCAGGAATTCATAGAAGAGACAGCTTGGAGACTTCTCTCTGCTACATAATGTTGGGGACCGGAATCATGTGGAAGCTTCTTCACTCACGTGTCTGCCATCTGGGCCAAGATGACTCAGTTAATACTGCAGGTCAGATTGCCTCCGAGTGTCCTCTCAATGTGTCTTGGGCTTCCTTACAGCAGGGTGGCATCAGTGTAGGCAGATTTTTTACATGGCAACTCAGGACTCCAGCAGTGAGTGTTCCAGTAGCTCTAGGCAGAAAGGCATAATACCATTTTATGACCTAGACTCTGAAGACATGTGGCACTTCCACTAAATTCTGTTGGTCAGAATTGTCATGAGCTAGAGTCAAAGAAAGGATACACGGACCCCACCTCTTGACTGGAGAAACGTCTAGTAATTTCTGACCATGTTTTAATTCAATAGTATTCCATTGTATGAATATACTGTAATTTATGTATTCTATTTTTAATAGATATTTGGGTGGTTTCCATTTTGGACTGTTATGAACAATGCTCCTATAAAAATTCTTGGGTGTATATTCTGGTACAAGTCAGCATGTATTTCTAGAAGAAATATACATAGGAGTAGAATCTCTGGGTCTTGGGGTACACAATATTCAACTTTATTAGATACTGTCAGTGTGTTTATCAGAGTGATCACAGCAATTTACACTGGCCCCAAGTATATAAGTAGGGACACTCTTGCCAATATAGAGTGGTCTCTTTAAAATGTAATACTTTTTGGACTTCCCTGGTGGCACAGTTTAAGAATCCGCCTGCCAACACAGGGGACATGGGTTCGATCCCTAGTCCAGGAAAATCCCACATGCCGGAGAGCGGCTAAGCCCGTATGCCACAACTTATGAGCCCGTGTGCCACAACTACTGAAGCCTGCGAACCTAGAGCCCGTGCTCCACAAGAGAAGCCACCACAATGAGAAGCCTGCACACCGCAACAAAGAGTAGCCCCCGGTCGCCGCAACTAGAGAAAGCCTGCATGCAAGCAACAAAGACCCAATGCAGCCAAAAATAAATTTTAAAAAATAATAATAAAATAAAATGTAATACTTTGTTTTGATACCCTACAGAGATTCCAACAGCACTCAACACAAAAATTAAATGCTTTGCCATGGCCCAGAAGGGCCTATATGACTTGTTCTCTACACATTTCTGTGAGTTCATCACCTAGTATGGGACCTTGCCATAAATATCCACCTGCACTGGCCTTCTTCGTAGTCTGACAACAAGACAAACTCATTCCTTATGTTGGACCATTGCACCTGCTGTTTCCTCTGCCAGAAAAGCTCATAACCCCTAGTTTAAATGTCTGTTCCTCAGAGAAGACTTTTCTAACCACCAATCTAAACGTCACCCCACTCCCCATTCCTAGTTTCTCTCCTCCCACTATTCTGTTTTCGTGGGATTACATATCATCACATAAAATTATCTTTATTTATGTATTTATTTTTTTAAATTTCTTACCATTAGCATCCACAGTGACTTGAGTATGCAGAAGACTTTTTGTTTTGTTTTGTTTTAAAGAATATGTGCCATATGTTAGATTTACTTCTCATTATTTTATTTATTTATTTATTTTAAGTGTATATTTTTGGCTGTGTTAGGTCTTCGTTGCTGCGCGCGGGCTTTCTCTAGTTGCGGCGAGCGGGGCTACTCTTCGTTGCAGTGCGCGGGCTTCTCATTGCGGTGGCTTCTCTTGTTGTGGAGCACAGGCTCTAGGTGCACGTGCTTCAGTAGTTGTGGCGCACGGGCTCAGTAGTTGTGGCTCGCGGGCTCTAGAGTGCAGGCTCGGTAGTTGTGGTGCATGGGCTTAGTTGCTCTGTGGCATGAGGGATCTTCCCAGACCAGGGCTCGAACCTGTGTCCCCTGCATCGGCAGGTGATTCTTAACCACTGCGCCACCAGGGAAGTCCCAGAAGACTGTTTTTTAATTAATGCATTATTTTTTATAATTATTTAAATACTTGCGCAAATTTGCCTAGGCATTTGAGAACAGGAGTTGAGTTTTACATTCTTCTTATACATTTATTTATGTCTAGTACAGTGCTTGGGACAAGTAGATTTCGGTAATACTAATTATTTTAAAAATTTGGCTAAAATGAATGTTGAAATTGAACGAAATCTCATAGTCTAGATTGGGTCTCGAAATTTTGAGTTGACCACCATGGGGTCTGAGAGAACAGTAATCACAAGGTTCATTCCTGAGTGTAAAAATGCAGTTTAAAGAATAAAACCCATTTGACTGTTAGCACTACCAATTTTTCTCTTTTAATTTCTTCAGTTTCTTTCCATTGTCTCTCCCCCTATCCTTTAGTAGGTAATGCTCAGGCATCTGCTGTAGGCTATTAAAGATGCTGAAATTTGACCCCAGTATTTTTGAGACTGTGATAAAAGTAGCAGATGCTAGAAAAACTGTCTTTTCAATACAACAAGCAGCTCTTTGTTTTGCAGTAAGTGGAGACTTTAAAAAAAGATTTGGGTGCAAATTGTCCCCTTCTTTGTGACCGTCTCATGAATGGGTCAGTTAATTATGTGAATTTAAAACTTATGAAACAGAGAGAGTTGGGAAGCTATGGATGAAGAAATTGCACGTCTCTAGAGAAGGATAAAAACAGTCATCTTAGTTGAAGGCAGTCACATCTCAGCTGATTGTGCTTCTTTCAGGGAGGTGATTCTCAAGTTTTAGCTGCCTGAGGCTTCTTGATACTCGTATTGCTGGGGCCCGTTCCCAGAGTTTACTCAGTAGGTCAAGGGAGGTGCAGCTTGTCTAACAAGTTCCAGGTGATGCATGTGCAACTGGTCTAGGTGCCATCCTTGGAGAATCACTGCTTCCTGTTCTTTTTGCCTCAAGTATCTGAATTCTTGCTCTTTGATCCTCCCCCAAGAGTCCGAAGGCCTATAAACATATAATTCAGTTTTAACCCCAGCTCCAATGTCTTTTGGGTACAGCTCTCATATTTCTAAAAATGTCAGTAGACATTTCTACCCGGATGAGATTTCAACAATTCAGACTTGTTGACCTTGGAAACATCCCCTAAAATCAAGGTGCATCCCCTCTTCTCATGCTTTGGTAAATAATTGCCCTTATTTCTCATTATCCAGATTTAAATCTTTTGCCACCTGTTTTACTTCCTTTTGGTCTTTACTTTTTGTTTACTTGATTATCATAAACATGAAGAGTGACTTCTAGCTAGAGTACCAGTTACTGATGACAAATGACATTTGTCATTGTGGACAAAACACCTACATCAGCTCTTTCTGAATCCTGGTGGGCTGCCCAAGAACTTCCTGAAGGAGTTCGAAAGTGAAACAAAGATTCCCAAGCCCCACACCTGGTTTACAATTTTGAATTAGAAATCGTGACGATGGTGCCCAAGAATCAGCATTTTTAAAGTAGACCTTGGGCCAACGTGTGCAATCCGCCAATTTAGATTGTCATATAAGGTATTTCAATGCCACTTCCTCAAGTCTTGAGTAACCCAAGTCTTTTCAACCTGTAAGGACTAAGTTGAAAGTCATATTTTCCAGCGATATCAGTATTTCCAACTCTTCTTTATCCAGCATTCCCTTGGTGTGTGCAAGTAGTTGTTAGTTTTATGTTGCTGCATTGGTGTTATTTTCTTTATTCCCTGCTGATACCCACTTTGGAACTCTGCATGCAAAAAAACATGGATAATGGTGTGACACAGAGAAGGGTCGTCACCTCGGGTTTCCTCCTGAGCCTCTCCTGCTAGCATTCTTCAAGTTTGCCACAGCAGTTTATTCAAATAATTGATCTTATCTTTATTGTCAATGCAACTAGCCCAGAGGTTTTCCCCAGAAGACTTTTCTGATAACACAGAAGCACAACAGAAAGGGCATCATGTTAAAAATAGAATAAGTAATATTTTCCAGGCAAAATGATTGTCTCTGCTTGTTATGTCTTTCAAATCCCTGGGTTTCTCCTTTGGATGAGTTTTTTTCCAGAGATTTCTTCTAAGGCAGAACCAGCAAGGAGGAAAACAAGTCAATGCTCTGCATCCTATCATGGAGTTTTATGGCACAGAAGATGCTGAGGGGACATCTCTGCCTCTCCTCCTCAGTAACAACAACAGAACAACATCTTATATTCTGATTTCAACTGATCACAGTGGGGGAAACATAAATTCTACAAATGATGCAATTTAGTCAGTGAAGTAAAACATTTCCAATAGCCTAAATTAATGTGGCAAAGGAGGAGATATTTCAGGGGAAGAACGACTAGGGAACAATTGAATACTTTTTTAGAATCCTTATTGTCCCATCTTTGTGTACATTTTTCTTGCTTCATACCATCTTTCCACCAACACTACTGCCACCACCACCTCCATCATTACCACCCTCACCTCCACCACCCTCACCTCCACCATCATCACCTCCACCACCATCACCTCCATCACCTTCACCATCCCATCATCACCTCCACCACCATCACCTGCACCATCATCACCTCCACCATCCCATCATAACCTCCACCACTCATCATCACCTCCACCACCATCACCTCCACCACCCTCATCTCTACCATCATCACCTCCACCATCATCACCTCCACCATCCTCATCTCTACCATCATCACCTCCACCACCTCCACCATCATCACCTCCATCATCCCATCATCACCTCCACCACCCTCACCTCCACCATCATCACCTTCACTATCCCATCATCACCTCCACCATCATCACCTTCACCATCATCACCTCTGCCATGGCAATATCTTTTGATTCCTATTCCACCACCATCACCTCTCACCCATCACCCTTATCCCACCAACCTTAGCTTTCTAGTTACCTCCTGCTCACTTCCCATTCTCCCTTCTGAGGAAAATATCTCATTAATACTATAGTTTAAGCGATGGATAAGGTCTGACCCATGTGCTCTCTACATAACAGTGTAAAAGAGATCCTTTTTTTTTTTCTGGACTCACATGAGTGATCTAGATTCCCCATTTTTGTCGGGCCAGGTTTTCAAGAACAAAAGCTCTCAGTCAGAGAGGACATCCAGAGGCCTAGCATCTCTGCTCTTCATTTCCAACCTCTGTGGGAACTATTCCAGGAACCAGCCAGCTTTGCCCTTGGTTCCTCTCCACAGGTTTCCAAGCAGAAATCAGACCCGTTTAAAAGTAGATCAAAGCCTCTGCAAGGGAAAGGTATCAAACGATGTTTCTTTTGCCTAAATGTAGCACTTACATTCAATCTTTAAATGTTTTACAGAAAAACCATTTAAATCTACATATTCTATATGATTGTTATCTGCAGAAGCCAAGGGTCAGCACCAAGAGAAATGGAACTTAGAAAGCTTCCAGACCTTGATTTGCTGCCTTTTAAAATCTTCAGTTTTTCTCAAAAATGATTATTTTTCTCAAGAGTCATAGCTCAAAACACCACGCAGCCTCAATGTCTTTGTTCCCTATTCCTGCAACCTCCTCTGTCCCCACTTCCAGTTCCACAAATGTTAGGGGTTTTTTTGTTTACTTTTTTACTGTGGTAAACATTCTAAGATGAAAAATGGGTGACTGCCACAAAAATGAAATGAAAACTCACAGCTCTGCTGTCACACATACAATTGTGGTTTGGGGGTTACATAGGCCAGATTTCCAGCTTACAGAACAATGCAATACAGTGCATGCTTGGCTGGTGCCCCGGGGTACAATGCCACCTGTGTCATTCTGGTTTCTTTAGGGCATCGTGGCTCCCCTGAGCATTGGTGTGAAGTTCTGTACATGCAGCGTACAGTGTATTACTCATGCACTAGTGGGCCTCATGAAAACTGAGGTCTATACAGCAAGTTCCTCATCTGAGTTCTCGCTACTGCATGTGTCATAATCACTCTTCAAATAGTTTGGATACTGACCACAATGATCCCTGAAAGGATCTTTACCTGTAGACTTCTTAAGACAAACAAAAAGTGCATTGATAATTAGTGAAGGAACACTCTGGAAGGAGAATGATTATACAATTTACTACAAAGAATCATGACGAAAAGCATGCACCTATGTAAAGGGTTAAATTATGCAAACTAGTCATAGACATATTTGATTATAAATCCTAACCAAATGCAAACTAGATATGATGCAAACCAACTCTAATGAGTTAGTTTCTCAGAGTTTCATTTGCCTAATCTGCAAAATGGGAATACAGATACCTAAATTATAGACAATATTTGCCAAGTGCTTGGATCCATACACAGTACGTGCTCAGTAAATAGTGTCTCTACATACGTTGGGTTCTGCTACGAGTCTTGGGCACCTCTTCAACAATACTGTGCCTGAGAAAATAGCTATAGAATTGCTGGTTGGTATCTGCTATACTGTATGATCTATGCTCTTCATTTTTTGCTTCAAAGCCCTTATGCTTTATTCTAGTTTCAAGTCTTTATGGAAGGCATGGCTGAACGGTGCTGTAACACTCCAGGTCGCTAATCCAAGCATCTTTTGTCACCAGAGTTTTTGAAAGAAACATTTTGTCTGTAGGAGTCACGTTATTCTTTGCTATAAGGCTCTAAGGTGGGAAGGCGAGGAAACCTCTTTTGGGTAAAAGGGTTTCTCTTGGCTTGGAGTGGAAACTGAAATCTTCATCAGGAATATGTCATGTCAGGCTGTCATGACACTTGTTGCATATTACTATTAAATATTTCCCTAGCAGCGATAGCTGGGAAGGAGGTAATCATGTTTAATAACGTCCTGCTAAATATTGTGAGACTCACGTGCATAAACACATACACACACACACACACACGCACACATGCACAGACCAAGCTGGCCATTAACTCGAAAACTTTCTATTCTAAAACTCTACTCCTTTTCTTATTTTGGTTAATCAAATGCCCAATATTTTGTGAGCGCTTCTGTTCATCATTGTTTTAGTAGACACTGTGATAGATGAAGAAAAATATCAAGGCATGGTCCTTGCTTGTAAAGATCTTGGAGAGTTTTGTGGGGAGCAAAACAGAATCACTTGATACCAATTAAGGACAAGTCATGGTTTGTCTGGATGGTGTTTGTTTTCAGTGATGAGAGCTTTCAGTAGATATCAGTGGGTTAATGTATTATTCTCTTTGGAAAGAAGAATTAATGAATTAATGATGTGTGGAGTCTTTTCTATATTCCTATTGGGAAATTGGGTGAAGATTTTTTTTTTTTAATCTTTCTTCTGGTTATATCCTCTCTCTTCATCTCTCTGGATTTCCAACTTTATCTTTTTTCCCTCTAGAGTAGCGCTGTACAATGCCACATATGTAATATGTGGTTAAAAATGTTCTAATACCTATATTTTTAAAAAAATAAAACTAAGCAGGTGGAGTTAATTTTAATGCTATATTTTATTTAAACCAATATATCCAAAATATGATTATTTCAACATGTTGCACTAGTATGTTTTAAGTGTTCAGTAGTCACATGTAGGTAGTGACCACTCTGTTAGATACAGCAACTCTAGAGAATCACCACCAGTGGCCTCGGGGGGACCTGAGCTTCACCACATCCCGCATTACATACGATGTTGACTTCCTTAATGGAGGTCTGGCTTTGTGGCAACAAGAAGGACATGCTCAAGAGCCTTCCTCTTTTCTTACTCTTGCCTTGTTTGTCCACAGTGGTCCAGGTGAGAATGCTGTCATGCTTCTCACCTTTCCTTCCTTCCATCCTTTCTTCCCTCCTTCCTTCCTTCCCTCCTCCAGTTGAAGCTACTGATTTCCAGCTGAAGAAGGGGCGGGGCCACGCCTCAGAGGAGTCAACACAGGCTTTGTTGCCTGGAGCTTTGGGCACAGGAACATCCAGAGGGACCTGGCAGGTGTTTAAGTAGCATCGTGGATAAGGGAGAGAGGAAAACAGTGGCAGGAGAAGGTGGAAAATCTGAGCAGAAGGGTCCTCCTGCCTGCCCTTCTGCTCCCTCTTACATCAGTGCTCAATTAATGTGATCTTCCAAATCCCATTTCCCCACTTGGGGATGGTGCTGGCAGGTGGTAGGGTCAGAGAGTCAAGAGAAGAGAAAGAACCTGATTTGGGCATTTTCAATTACACCGCATAATTTCACTCACATTTTGCATACAAGTTCAGAGTCAAGGAAAATTCTATTTTGGTGCTTGATCTGGAATTATTTGCATCTAAGACATTCCTTTACTTCAGAACATCCCCTCAGCATCTAAATCTTGCCAAGGACTGAGCTAAGGGCCGGGGATACAAGGAAAGGTGGGACGGGGTCCCTGTTCTCAAAGGAGTCTGTCACACACTGGCCAGGAGTTTTGGGGTTGTCATTAAACTGAAACTTTTCCAAAGACATCTGTGTTCAGGGCAGAAGGGCTACAATTATTCATGCCTTACTTTTATATGAATGTAGTGCACTTCTTTCATTGCTCTTCAGAAAAGTTAGTACCTAAATGGACAGAGTGAATGAGAACAATTATTCTGTAACCTAGGTGGAGCTGCCGAATGGTTGACCTTCTCATAGTGGAATGTCAGGCATCACTAAACACAGAGAAGATGCATTCAGGGGGACAGACTGTCTTTCTACTCCTCTAATTATATCATTATTATATAAGAGAGCAATCGAGGTGTACAGGCTTGGAAATCAAATGTCTCTCATTTCTCATGCAGTTACCAGCCTCTCGGATTTGGGCAGGTCCCAGCTCAGCCACTTGCATTTTGATCTCTGACCAGTCACTTAAATCCTCTTAGTTTTATTTTTCTCCCCTCTAAAATGAGACCAATTATTTTACCTAGCTAGATATGTATTAGGAGGAAGTAAGATAAAAAGCTATACATAAAAACACATCTCCTAGAATGTGTCTGGCATTGCAAAAGTAAACATAGATCACTTCACTCTCAGATAAAAATAAAAAAAGTCTCCATTTCCCATGTAAAATGAAATCCAGTCTGCTTATTATGGTCTTGACTCTGCACACCCCCGACATGGTTTCCATCTACTCTTCGCCCCACGTACTGCAATCCAGTCTCATGGACCCACAAACTGGTTCCTGTCTTAAAGCCTTTGAACTAGCCCTTCTTTATCTTTGAATTGTTCTTCCCCAAGATGAAAGTTCAACAAACTTTTACTGTAGAAGGTCATATAGTAAATATTTTCACCTTTAGGGCCCATCTGGTCTCGGTTACAGCTACTCAGCTCTGCCATTGTAGCAGAAGAGCAGCCATACATAAACAAATGAGCACGACTCTGCTCCTCTGTTTCAATAAAACTACTTTATTTACAAAAGCAGGGGATGAGCTGCATTGGTGCACAGGCCACCAGAGTCTGCTGACCCTTGCCCTAGACCTTTCCACATCTGGCTTTTTTCTGGTCATTTTGGTCTCAGATTGAGTGGGATCTAAGGCCTTTCTTGGCCACTCTGTGGAAAGTCTCTCTGCCCCATTTCTTGATTGTATTGCCCTGTTTTATTTCCTTACCTATATGCATTTATATCTTAAACTATCTAAGTTATTCATTTGTTTATTTACTTATTGTACATGTCCATTTTCCATACCACCATCATCTCAGTTCCTAGAGCAAAGACTAGAACAAGGTAGTGGGAGGTGCCCAGGAAATATTTTTTACACACATGAGTAAGTAATTTACCTAAAGGAAGGAAATTCCAGATGGAAACTTCCAAATTTTAGTGGTAGGAAATCAAGATCCTTTGGGGACCATCAGAGACACAAGAAGATCAGAGATTCCTACAGATTATGAATCCCTCCACATAACCCTTTCCACACACAAGACTTCTAAAAAGCCAGACCTGTGTGAAACAAAGTAATTCTTTTATTGTTGTTATCTGGGCACAATATAAACTGTGAATATCACTAGTTTTCTCTCTGGCTCTGAAATAAATGCATTGGACCTCACAGTCCAAATCAAAGACATGAGTCATTCTAGCTCATTAGCAGCCTGTGTGTGTTGAAATGGTTTTGATGACAGCTTTTGAAGGCAGCTTTTAATAAGACAAGACAGTGTACTATCTTGCCTGTGCTATCAATCAGCTTTCTCAATCAAATACCAGTTGCATGGTTTTGCAGTGAATACTGAGGACACTAGCAAAAGTGAGGCAGCCTTTGCCTTCTCTGCCGTCAAGAGTAATTACAGTAAATGGGAGACAGAGAATAGATACATGGTGAGAACAGGGTATCAGTTAGTGCCCTGGCAAGAAACAAAGGGCTCAAACAAAAGGTTTAAGGAAAGAGAAGTTAAAGAAGCTATGACAGTATTCTATACAGAGATGAGGACAAAGGTGAGGAAACTATCTGGGAAATATGAGGCATTCGGGGGCTAGCAACAGTTGGAAGTCATTCCAACTTTTTGGCCAGAAGAAAGTACAGAAGAAAATTCTATTGCCAGAGTCCAGTGAGAGCTGGGCCCTGGGGGAGAGGCCAGCCAATGGGAACTCTAGCCACAAAGAAACATGGCTCTTGCAAGAACATTAGCAAGATTTCTCTCCTTCTATTCTGCCAAATCCAGCAGGAAGCCAGAGGGTAAGAGAGCTGATGGTATATGCAGTCTAGGGAAGCCAGGTTTCCCAGACACCAAGGAGGACTGAAAATGAATCTTGCCTTGGGAGCCGAGGAAAACAAATGAAAAATAATTAGCATAGTAGGTAAGCCAGGTGACAAGAGGTTGCATCTTGGAAATCCACATTTACTCTCTGATTTTATTTACTCTACAGTATGTGAATGCAACAGAAAATAAGGATCAAAGATGCTTTTAGGGTATGCATTTTTAATACTTAAGGAAGTAGGTCAGAAGAGTTCCAGAATTACCAGCAGGGTTTATCCAACACAAGCCGATCCATATGAAGGCAACCAGAGTCTTGAGGGATTAGAAAATATCTTTTTACCCTGACGTTGGAGGAAAAAACATCCAGAACTAAGTATAATCTTTTGCCTGGGAAGAAGAAACCAGAGAGTAAAATCCCCCATCACCAGGACAACAAATCCTCATTATGGCCAAGAACAGAAAAGAGAAGGATCTAACATATTCCCGTTCATGAAGGTTAATCACTTGTAAGCAATATTTCCCTTTTTTGTTGTTTGTATTTTTGGACTCTTGGCGAGCAAAATGAAATGTCTTTTTATTCTGCAAAAACAAAAATTGTAAAACCAGTTCCTACTATAGGTCATATTGCAGATCTTTGAAACCAGCCTCTTAGGACTGTGATCTCTAACACAAGGTCATTTTGCTTTCACATCTACTGGAATGCATAGGGATTAGATGCCGATCCATCTCTTTTTACAGGTTATATGCTTGCCTAGAGGACAAACGCCATGTTATTCCTATGAGTCTTTTCTACCATGTCTTGGCATCCATCCCTACCAACGACCATTATTTTGTCAGTGCCATTCCTTAATACATGAAAGTACAATGGTTTGCACGTTTTGCACCAAATTTCTTCAAGAAACTATATTTTGAACTCCTATCAAATTGTAAATTTGATTTCTCCAAATAACTAGATGCTTTTTGAATTGATTTGAGTGAAATGCTGCCTAAGCTTCTTGCAAAGTCTTGGTCCAAGTGGCTGCTGGAGGGAAGGAAGTGAAATGCTGGACTTTTCCTTGGGAGATTTTGGGAACACAGCTCTTGAATTACCAAAGTGTTTACCCATCCTGATTTTTATAGTTGTTTTCAGGTGATCCAAGCCTCTTGTTGTGTGATTCCCTCATCACCGATGCTTTAAGCACTTTCTTAAAGATAAATTTAGAAGAAAATGGAATCTGTATGAAATAATTTCAATAGCGGTCTATTTGTAATTCAAGTTGATTTCAGCATTATTCTGGCTTAGCCACTAACTCTGTGAACTTAGGCCACTTACCCTCTGTGGTCCTCAGTTTTCTCATCTATAAAACGAGAAGAATGGGCTAAGAGGTCCCTAAAGCCCTTTATAATTCTAACAGACTGTGATTATGAGTCTATGTTACCCCTGGAAATATCATGAAAAATAAAAATAAAACTGATCGAGTTGAAAATGGTCCAACAGTTACAAAGAAATATTTGACATTGTAATCATGGACTCGCATCAGTTAGTCTTCTGGCTCTTTAATTTGGAAGCAGATGCTTGATTAAAGCCTGTGTAAAAAGCCCAGCCCAGCCTTGTGAAAACTCAAAAATATCCTTAAGCAGGGATGTCAATTACATCATTTTCTAGACCTGGCAGTTTGGATGAAATTAACCCACAACATATTTGAAAGCCTTTTTCTTTTGTGAGCATCTAGCATGTTTCCTATTGCTCTCCTCCTGGATATCCATTTGTTATCAAAACCAGTGTGGCATCCACATTGAAGTTCAGTGCCAGCAGAGGTTACATTTATACATTTCCCAGAAAAGGAACAACAGTTGTCATGGGAGAAGATTAATGTGTGGCCATCTTGGGTCCTTATTAAAATCTTTTCTTTAAGAATGAGGGATTGGAATGTTAATGCATTCAATAATCTGTGATTATAAAGGTGTGCTATACCGTTTTGACCTTTTCAACATTTGGTAATTTTGACTGAGTGGCCATTTTGAGCCTTTTTTTTTTTTTTTTTTAATAGCTCTATTACTCTGTGGGAAAGAGGAAGGCTAGCCAGATTTTGAAAATACATTCGTCCTGAAGCAAGAGTAGTAGGATTTAGTTCAATGTGCCAGACAGTGATGGATGTTTTATATAATTTTTCTCATTTTTGACTTTCTCAAAAGTCACTTATGAGATAGTACTATTATCAGATGAAACAAATTGAGCATCAGAGAATTGGCCATAATACCTCAAAGGTAGGTAAGAGGGAGAGGCAGCAATAATCCCAGGAACCTACGGTACCAATGTCTATGCACTTTCCACAGTATCACATCTTTAAGTTTTGAAAGCTGTAAATATACCTAGTGTGCTGTAAACACAAGTAAATATCCTAAAATATTTTCATATTCTAGACTGAACTTTCAGCATCAGTATCTTTTTGGTACCTATTAGGGTGTCAGGTGTTCTGTGGCTGGTAGAGAAAGACGGCTAACAAGACCCAAATCCCTGCCCCCAAGGAGATTACGGCTGGAGAGTGTATCAACTCAGGGTTATGTGAACACACAGTGGATGATGAGACATCCAGAGATAAGCAATACGGGGGGGGGGGGGGCGGGGAGAGGGCGCTAATACCCCTCTGCCCAGATCTTAATGGATAAGAGAATAAAATAGTGTTACTGGAGCAATAAAAACTGGAATAGTAAATGAGGGGGTACCTAGTAAGAAGAAAAATTACGGAAGTCTCAACCACTTCCAAAAATGAGATGCTATGACCCCAAGGGAGGAAGAAATACCCTATTCTCTCTCTTGCCTTCTGTTTGCCTGATAAGGCCTCCCCATTAGCTGAATCCAAGCAGATATCAGCCATCACAAAAACCTCGTTTGCAAAGGTCAGCCTCTGGTGACTCAGAGCATGGCAAGAAATGATGGAAAACGGTCTGGGGGCGGGGGGAGAGGCATGGACGGTTACAAGATGGCTTTTCAAAACAAAGGAATAATGTTTCTCAAAGATGAAGTCCTTTCTCCATTTCTTTCAAAACAGAGTAGCTGCCTGTTTTTAATTGATTTCTTTTCCTGACTTCCACACATCAAAACTCTCCGTGGAGTTTTAGCTAGGGCAGCCTCCACGTGGAAGGCTGAGGGGATGAAATGGTACTAGGGGTCATAGGATGAACTCAAATCAATCTGCATTTATGACCTAGGTGTTAAGAGCGAGAATGAAAGAAATACTGTCCTTCCTCATTTTGGTGCTGAGATTTTAATTCTACACTCCTCTTCGGTTACTGAGATAATAGCATATTAACTGATGATGAATTCGTAGATAGCATCAGGGGCTGTGTGCCTTTGAAAGATTGAGAGAAAGACTTATAATATTGATAGTCCATCAAACTGAAGATGAGATTTCAAAATGACAGTGGGAATGAGGGTTCTTTATTGGCTCCAGCCTAGATTCAGTTCTATGGAAGGCAAAGAAATAAACACATGATTCCCCAGATTGAAGTTTAGGCAAAAGCTGCCTCTGTGACATTTTCAGATAGCTTTTAGAGTCGATGCATTCAGTAAGTTTTGGTCTTTTCAGACATTTGGTAGACTAGAGTTTTATGTTAGTTTTTTATTTTTTTAATTTTAAGAATTAATTACTAGAAAGAAGCTTACTTAGAATACTAACCAAAGAAAAGAATATTAGGAAAGTATTCATTGCTGGGAAGATTCTGGAAATATATTAATAGGTTAAAAAGTGAATCACTGTGTAAGGAACCTTGACTTTTAGCATTCATAAATGCCAGAGAAATATGTAAAAAGGCTTTATTTAATAAAATTTCAGAAGACCAGGAGAAAATAGCCTTATAAGATAGCTCTATGTCTTCTCTAATAGAGATTCTGTCGTAGATAAAGAGAGACATGCTCCAATTATAAGCAAAAGAGAATCTTGGTAACCCTTTTGGAGTGGTATCCTCCAGTAAATAGGTCTGAGAGTAGGTTTTAGCTTGATTCACTCAGCAAGTGTACACTGAGAATCTTCTCTGTGTAGTTAACTCATGCAGTGGAAGGTATAAAAGTTATCATCAAATCAAGGGTAGACCGATGAAGAAGAATGCAGTTATCAGAAACTTCAGAGAAGCACACTTTCTGCTGAGAGCTTTGGTAACGTCATCCGTTGGCATAAAATCTATCAGGGGTCTTCCCAGCAGGCCCCCCGAGAGCGACTTTATGTCTCTCCCTCCAAAGTCTTTTATCTGGAAAAATAGTTAATTTAATATCTGGGACTTCCTCACAGGCAGAAAATGCTATGAAAGAGGAAGTACTGGGAGCCAGGAAGGGGAGGATATAAAAGTTGAGAGGGATCCATTTAGCCTGCTTTGCCTTTGATATGAATTGTATGCCTGCAAATTCTATTTCCTTTACTTTCATGTGCTGGCTGACTGAGTCATTGGCCAACTGGGACCCAGGGTGACCACACAACCAAGTATAATTATTTCAGTTATGTATATAGCTGTCCTAGGATTTTCTTGGGTTATGGGGTATTTCCTGAACACAGAGAAGATATCTCTCCTGTTTCTTCTCTAAAGCATTACTTTCCTGTCAGCTTAGGCATAAATGAAAGGGATGCCCAATCATTTGTTGCCTAAAATAAAGATTCATTGAAGCAGTCTGTGAATTTTATGTTCCCGCCAACCCAAACACACACTCGGATTTTGAGATGAATAGATGTATGCAGTTTAATATGATTTGCCTTTTTTTAAGTAGGTGGTGAGTCTGAAGAAATACTCAGTTCAGTGACCTTGAACTATGTAGTGACAAGTACAAACAGTTTGCATGTGACTCTGCATAGCCTTAACCATGGAGACTATAAGAAGGTAAAAGTAGTAAAACTGCTGTCACTTCTACTGGTGAGAAAAGGAGATGACTTACAGTGTAGCAACGAAATGATCATGTGTTTCTTTTATCTTTAAAGCTGTTTTGGCTTCAAATTAAAAGTTACTCTTTCTTCTCAGAAAAACACTGGGGTATAAACACCTTCCAATTGCTGCAGTAATTCAAACAAACCCAGAGCTTTTGGAAATAAGCAGATCAAAACTTCTGCCTTGAAAAATAGAAAAACAACATTTTTAATGGACAAATATGTGCTGGCTAGCCTTACCGCAGCATATGTAAGGTATAGAGTGAAATTTATGCAGTAATTAAGAAGAGAGGTTGCAAAGGCCGTAGTAACTGCAACTGCAACTTAGTGTTTAAAGTCCGAACTTCGGGAAATTACAGCCAAGAGACTGAGTCCCTCCAAATGGCAACAGTGTGATCAAGTATGGATACAGTCATCCCAGAAAAATAAATTAGGTAAGCCCAGATCATAAAAAAAGTGAATTAGTCTCGGCTAATATGTAATAAAAACAATTTATTTAGTTAGATGTTTCAGAGTCTTCAACAGGCATGTGAAATGTTACAGTAGAAATAAATACATAGGAGTGCCCATACTTTTAATAGAGCAAGTATTTGTCCTGTAGGAATAAGGGCTTTTGCATATATAATTTGGTAAATGTTTTTATAGGATGCATATCTGACTCAAGTAAACTCTAACTGGTTAGCATTATGGTTCCTGGAAGGGACAGGCTAGGTAAATGGCATGCCTTCCAGAAATGTATTTTAACACATTTGATTCACATGATGAGCAAGTTTAATTGAATTGACTGGGATCTAAATGTAGAAACTTCATTGAACTGATTTAAACAAAAGCTTATAAGATAAATAAAAATAAGTGTTCAGTCATCAAAATTGGAACTATGAAAAGATGGCAGAGAACAGAAAGATTACCAGGATGTGATAATCTGGAGAGGTGTGTATCCTAACTGTTGTGGAATTCAACCATCCTAACCATAATCAATGCCAGTCAGGTGACAGGAGATGTTTTGTGCAACACGATTCAGTAATATTCCAATTATCAAAGCTCCATGTAAGAGAAAAGCAGTTGTAGATACTGATTGGTCTATGGATGTATTGAAGAAATCGGGGCACTAGCTTGGTCATCCTAGTCAGTGAGGACGAAGCTACAATTGCAGCTCCATATCTAATTAAGGCTAAATAAAGGCCATCAGCTGGTTAATAATTGTCTACATCCAGTAAATATGCTTACTATACCTGGATTTTAGTCTCCTCAAATCACTTTTACTTTGTCTCCTTAATTGTTGATTGTTAATTTAACCTGAATGAGTTAGTCCATTAAGCTCTTAGCATCTCAAGAGTTTTGTAAAAAGATACATACCTACTTGGGGAGGGGGCAGGGTCCTAGAACAAGCACAGCTGATGATTCAAACACTCAACGTTTTGATTTCCTAGTGAACCTTTCTGCCTTTCAAAGGGCAACGTGCAAATTTACTTCCCTCCTCTGGCAATAGTGCTTTCAGTTATGAAAAACGAATTTTACCTTGCATGTCACCATTTTCTTATTTTACAATAATAAAAAGCAGACTTTTACTCACACATACAGTGGCTTTGTTTTTCTCACTTTGTAGAAAAAAAGCTACCTTTATTTATTTATTTATATTTTTTTCTTGTCACAGTCAAAATGAAATTTCCTTTTTCCATTTACTTTGACATTTCAGTGCCTATTTCTGAAAAAATGTGGCATAACTCTGTGTACAATTCTTTCAGAGACAAAGGAGAGAAAACATGAACATAGGGCAAGTTTCAGTTTTTGAGAGCGGTCAGATATTCTCAAAAGGCTAGTTATATGGAAAAGTTTGATTTAAGAGAAACAGAACATAAATTTTATATACAATGGTATAATTCCACATAAGGTTAATCATAATTTATTTTTATTATTATTATTTTTAAATTATTTATTTATTTAATTTTGGCTGCATTAGGACTTTGTTGCTGCACACGGGCTTTCGCTAGTTGTGGTGAGTGGGGGCTATTCTCTTTGTTGCGGAGCACGGGCTGTAGGCGTGTGGGCTTCAGTAGTTGTGGCACACGGGGGCTCAGTAGTTGTGGTGCATGGGCTTAGTTGCTCCACGGCATGTGGGATCTTCCCGGACCAGGGATTGAAGCCATGTCCCCTGCATTGGCAGGCGGATTCTTAACCACTGCGCCACCAGGGAAGCCAATGATAATTAATTAATTAATTAATTTATTTATTTATTTTTGCGGTACGCGGGCCTCTCACTGTTGTGGCCTCTTTCGTTGTGGAGCACAGGCTCCAGACGTGCAGGCTCGGTGGCCATGGCTTACCGGCCCAGCCACTCCGTGGCATGTGGGATCTTCCCGGACTGGGGCACGAACCCGTGTCCCCTGCATCGGCAGGCGGACTCTCAACCACTGCGCCACCAGGGAAGCCCGATAATATATTTTTAATAGCACTTCTTTCTGTCCTTATTACTTATAGAAACTTATAGTGATATAATTATGTACATAGTGATACGATATAGATAGATAGATGATAGATAAAAGATAAACTGAGACATATTAAAAATTTTAAGAGTGTATTTGAGCAAAAGGAATTTAATCAGGTAACATCAAATCTAGCAGATAGAAAGGAACTGCAAGAAGCTGTACAAAATGAAAGACTTGTAGGCCGAAGGGAACAGAAATAAAGAAATTATACTAGGCAAAAAAGTGGGTTGGTTATTGCAAAGTTACTTTACTTTAGGGGATCGCAGATTACCTAACTAGTACTGACAGAAGATTCCTGATTGACTGGTTTAAGATTCCATTTCTGAGAGAGCCAAGATTATAATCAAGTTAAGTCTCTATTTGGTGGCATGGAGCTTAGCATGAGCAACTTTACTTTGGGCCTACCATCTTATTTTTAATAATCTATATATTTTTATATGCCTACACACAGCACATACATGCACACAACTAGGGAGTCAATATTTACTGAGTCTACTAACTTGTTTGTGGTGGGACTACAAAGATATATTCATTTTTTTCTCTCGAAGATCTTGTAGTTTAGATGGAGGTACTTAAAATATACATAAAATCGCCTTGCATGAGCAAGGCACTCAATGAATATTTGTGGAATAAATAAATGCACAAAACAGCACAAGTACAAAGCAGTATGTGCTGACTGGTGAGCTAAAAACACACTAGAAATTTCGAGAGTTTCAAAAAAAAAAAAAAGAAAGAAGGCTTAAGACCAACACAACTATTGATGTCTTCATGGGGAAGTTAGCCGTTGAAATGTCTAAGGTCAAGCAGGATAGGATCACATGGGGTGGAATGCACTTGTGTAGGTTGGGGCAGGGAGGATGGGCAGAAAGGGAGAAAGAAGAGGGTTTTTTTGTTGTTGCTTTGTTGTGTGTGTGTGTTTTTTTTTTTTAAGAGAGAGAGAAAATGAACAGATAATCCAGGGCATAGGAACTTTTGTGCGATAGAGTGAAAAAAGCACATTTAAGGGAAAACAAAAAATAGACTTAAAAAAGACAGGAGTCTTGTAAATGGGGGAAATCAGAATCTAAAAATGCATATATCTAAGGTCTCCTGTAGAGATAGACTAATTACTAATGAATACAGCTATTTACACATTGACACATAGGACATAAAAAATCACCTAAGTCAAGATATATGTCTTCTTAAATAGAGAAACATATTTTATTGGCTTCACAGTTTTCAATATTAAAAAAAAAATCTCTAAAGTAACTGAGTTTTTGTATCACATTTTCTAAAACTTATTAAAAATATTGAAATAGCCACTATGTCTTTCCTCAATGAAAACATCCATTTCAGAATCCACAGAATCCCTTCTTGTTCCTTTCCACACTCCTGTTTCTAAGCCATTAAGGGGAGTTCAAGCTACTACTGCAGTCTGTCTTGAATCTACCCATTTTCTTCTTCTCCTTTTTTTAATTGAAGTGTAGTTGATTTGCAATGTTGTGTTAGTTTCAGGTGTACAGCACAGTGACTCAGTTAAATATATATATATGTGTGTGTATATATATATATATATATATTTTCTTTTTCAGGTTCTTTTCCCTTATAGTTTATTACAAAATATTGAATATAGTTCCCTGTACTATACAGTAGGTCCTTGTTGCTTATCCGTTTTATATAGAGTCGTGTGTGTATATTAATCCCAAACTCCTAATTTATCCAGCCCCTGCCCCCCACTTTCCCTTTTGGTAACCATAAATTTGTTTTCTATGTCTGCTGGACCTAGAGATTATCATATTAAGGGAAGTAAGCCACACAGAGAAAGACAAATATCATATGATACGGAATCTTATACATGGAATCTAAAAAAAAAAAAAAAAGATACAAATGAACTTACTTACCAAACAGAAATAAACCCATTATCTTCTTATTCCTGCTGCTTTGGGCCTATTAATTGCCACTTTCACTGCCTTTCACTGCCATCCTCTCCTGGGATGTCTCCTGAAAGGGCCTCCTTTGTGATCTCTTGTCCCAGCCAGGTCTCTCCCACCTCCAGTTTAATTTTCACAACCCTATCAGAATTTTCTTTATAAATGCTGATATGACTACATAATGTCCCATGCTCTAAGCCGTTAGTCATCCTTTATTGCTCAGAAGGTAATGCCAGACTCTCTAATATGGTATTTATAACCCTCATAATGTGGCTATCCATCACCTAGCTTACACTCTTTCCCATTCATTTATCCCATTTATGCTGAGATTCAGTCAACCTGCTTTGCTTTTCCCAAATATTCCATGTGATTTCTAACCTCTGTGCCATTTAGTCATGCTTTCTCCCTAGAATATTCATCCTTGTTTCCTTCTTTCATCTGGAAAATTCCTATTCACCTCTCAGGACTCAGGTAGAATGTCACATTCTATTTTGTCACTCATTGGAAAATATCGTAGCCTCTTAGCTTTCCTTTTTCTATTTATATATCACTTCTGCACTGAATTATTTAAATTAATGTGCCTTCCCCGCTCTCCTTACAGGCAGTACACATAATGTCGGGCACGTAGTATATTCTTGTCAACTGCTGAATAAGATTGTTTTAAAATTGAGGCAGATATAACCACCTCTTTTTTTTTTTTTTTTTTTTTTTTTTTTTTTGCGGTACGCGGGCCTCTCACTGTTGTGGCCTCTCCCGTTGCGGAGCACAGGCTCCGGACACGCAGGCTCAGCGGCCATGGCTCACGGGCCCAGCCGCTCCGCGGCATGTGGGATCTTCCCGGACCGGGGCACGAACCCGTGTCCCCTGCATCGGCAGACGGACTCTCAAGCACTGCGCCACCAGGGAAGCCCACCACCTCTTATTTTTTAAAACCACTTTCATCCTTTGTCAGTTTCTTCATCCTAATGGATATTTTCCTATATCTCTGCCACATATAGAGAAAAGTTTATACATGACTTCTTTATTGGGTCTAAAAGAGAATTGTTAACTGTATTAACATAGAAACAAACACAGACAACTTGTTAAATAGACAACTGATTGTTAACTCTTTAGATTGCACTAACCAAATGGGTTAATAACTTTTAAATTTATAGTCAGTTTATCATTAAAAAAAATCAGTAACAAACATTGCTCAAGCCACTTGTTTTGTGTTAAGAGATGTGCAGAGCTTTTAATGAAATGTTTAATTTTTCAACTTGCAGTGGAAAATTTAGACATCCGTGCAAAGACGTTTTTTGCCATATTTTACCAGGACTTCAGAAACGTTTTATTAAAAAATAGTATGACAATGAAAGCATATTTTATATGGTAGTAGAAGAAATGGAGAAAATTAAAAGTATGAATGTTATAATTATAGCACTCCATCGTTTCTGCTTTCTCAAATTGTTATACTAAAAGTTCTTTAATAGAATGTACATTTAAAAGTAGTTCTCTTTATACCAGGTTCATATATTTGTACTCCATACTTCACCATAGGGGATGTTTGTAATATATTTTTGGAATGAGAAACTGGTCAAATACCCAGCAGTTCAGTATTTCACATTTATAAACCAAATTGAAAATTAGCTTTGAGTATTTCATAACCTAGGACCAACTTGGACATATAGGCCTTTGGAAAGCAAATAATTATGACCCCATTTACAGAAACATGTTTATTTTTTGTGACAGAGAAGAGTTACCTAACTTTTAATTACAGGTATCGAGTGTCTCTAGCCAAAACTGTCAGTCTGAGGTGTTTTAGCAATGAAAGATCATTTGGAAAAGCTGATTTTGCAGAAAAAGCATGAGGGAAAAAAAAAAGACATAAGATGTAAAGAGTTAGATAGTCTTCACATAATTTGCAAAACCTTAAGCTCATCAAAGGAAGAGATCAAAATTCTACCTAATGGAATTGGAAATTAAGTTGCAGAGGAGTACAATTTCTCTAAAATATCACATTGATACTTCAAATAGTTTATCAGCATGAAGACTCTTGAAAAGACTAGTTATATGTCCAGATAAGGTTTGCTTTTCCCTTTCTCTTTCTTTAAAAAAAAAATTCCTAAATATACATGTGACTTTCACCAAGGTGAAAAATGAGACTGTCTTGTGGATGCTTTCTGACCTAGTCCCCCTTCCCTCTCCTTTCCTAAACATATATTATACTTAAAAAATTCTTATCACTTCAAGATTTAAATTATTTCAGGACCTCATTTGGATCCATTTAAATGAGTGGCATCTTTTGCTTAAATTTGTTTTCGAGGATTTTTTCCCCATTTTTTCTCATTTTTCAGAGCTGAGTTGGTCTTAGGTTATAAAACACTCAAAACAGATCATGGGAGAACACTCTGAAAGCTTTTTATTTCACAATTAAAATTAAGTCACGTAAAGGCATGTTCTTAAACAGAATAGATCTTTCTCAGAGTGAAACTTTAAGAATGTACTGCATCACCGACGTATCTGGAGGAAGAGGCTAGAAAAGATATTCCCAGATGCTTTCCCGCTTATTGCTTAGAGTTAAAGCTAATCACTTATAGTAGGAACTTCATCCAACAATAGCTAACATTATTTTTTTTTCCTTTGTTTTGTGAGTCTGCCCAAGAGAGACTTGGTTTTAGATAGACAATCCTAAATATACATTTACCCTTAACTTAGTGATACCATTTTAGATTGATATAAAATCTTTTGTCAGAATTGCAAAGTACCCTCGTATGTAACTTAAGATGAATGAGGAAATCTCATTTTTCTTAAGACAGAGATATCTAGGAACTCAAGCAAATATTTGAAATTAATGTTATAATCCAATGTATGTATGGAGAGATAAATGGATAAACAGAGAGTACTCTGGAAGAGTTCTGAGGTGCTATGTCTATACATCTCTGGCCAAAAAAAAAAAAATGTGACATGAATTAAGACTACCTAAGCATATTTCTATTTTCTAAGAAATTTCAAATGATCTAAATCTTTATACTTTGGATAACTGTGATTGCCATTTGAAAACAAAATGTAGCCTTAAAAACATTCAATATGTACTGTGTGTGTGTATACATATATATGCGTGCATACACAGTCATACACACAGTGATTTATAATCTTGGGAAATATGATATTTTCATTTTCACTTTGGTTGAAATAACTAAATTTCACATATTCAAAGTTATAGAAACAGGAAGACCGTTTCTTAGACTTATTGATGAAAATCTTGGCATTCTATTCCTCTAGTTGGATTTTTCTGTGGCATATTCATGTCACATAATTTTATTCTATAAATCTTGTAATATTAGGTTAGATACATGATTTACTAAGTCCATTGAAAGAAACGTTAGACACCCTTTGTAGAAGAGATAATCTATGATGCAACTGTTGTGTTTATACACTCCAACTAAGTTTTCTTTTTTAACTATTTAAATGAATCAAGCGAAGAAAACAGTACCCCCGGCCTGAAAATTTTGACTTCTTTCAATTAAATTATCTAGCTGTTTTCCAGGTTTTACCTTATATCTTTTATCTCATTACATTCTTTCTCTTGAATATCAACATATTTTTACTTAGCAATGAGACCCTCCCCCACAAAGAAAATAAGGGCAGCTTGAAAACCATGAGCATATTTCTCTTTCTTCCATACATAATAGCTCAAAAAATAACGTTAGCTATTGTTGGATGAGGTTCCTATTAGAAATGATTAGCTTTAACTCTAAGCAATAAGTGGGAAAGCATCTGGAAATATCTTTTCTTGCCTCTTTTACATACAGGAGAGTGTGTAATAGCAAGGAACATTCTGTGACATGATAATTTGGGGTATTGAACTTAGGTTGCTTTTATTGTGCTCTTCAGAGTCAGGCAGCTCTAGGTTTGCACCCTGATGCTCTCTAAACCTCAGCTGACATTTTGACATCAGCAAATGTCTCCACTGTTCCTTATCTCATTATGCTGCTGTGAGGATTACATGAAATGAGCTTCTGCATATAACACATTTAGCTCAAAGCCTGACACATAATAAATATCCAATAAATGGCATCTATAGACAGAGCAACAGAAGGACAAGAATTGATATACTCCGAATCACAAATCCACTTTTGTCCTATGGAAGCCCACAGGCAAGAAGTTCGTGTGTCATGTGGTACTGATTTTTCCCTTATTATAACTGACCTCAAAGCAATCCGTCAAAGCACAATGATTGAGTTTGCAGAACTGTTGCTGGGAGATATATACGTATACATATAAAAACATAGGGGGCTTCCCGGGTGGCGTAGTGGTTGAGAGTCTGCCTGCCGATGCAGGGGACACGGGTTCATGCCCCGGCCTGGGAGGATCCCACATGCTGCACAGCGGCTGGGCCCGTGAGCCATGGCCGCTGAACCTGCGCGTCTGGAGCCTGTGCTCCGCAATGGGAGAGGCCACAACAGTGAGAGGCCCGCGTACCGCAAAAACAAACAAACAAACAAAAATATATATACATACACATATACATGTATTGATAGATTATAGATGTGTATATATACAAATATATATGTATACATATGTTTACTGATTTTTTCACATTTCTTTTTAACTGAATCATATTAATGACAAAATAAATATGTATTTGTTTTATTACTTACTCGCTTAGTTCTTGCCAGAACATTCTGGCTTTTCTAGTGGCAGGCTGACCACTTTCTCCATAAATCCATCTAATCCAGTCAGTGTTGAATGATTCAAGCATGTTCTCAGTTGAGGTCAAGATCTTGTTTCCTAGTCAGTAGTATTTAGCAAAGAGAGAGTAAGAACAGATTTACTTACCAAGAGTAAAAGTAAACTCCAGAACTACTTGTGAAAATCCTTGTGAATCTGACTAATACAAATACCTGTCAAGTCCCCAGTAGGCTAGTAAACTCTAGGAGAACAACAAGGTCCTACTGTAGAGCACAGGGAACTATATTCAATATCCTGTGATAAATCATAATAGAAAAGAATATGAAAAAGAATATATATATGTATAACTGAGTCACTTTGCTGTACAGCAGAAATTAACACATCGTAAATCAACTATACTTCAATAAAAAAAAAAATAGGAGAAAAAATGTGGTCCTGTTCCATCAGAGGTTACAATCCCATCAGAGGGAGAGAAGAAAAAAATAGAGAATCCATTCTTCATATATATATATACACACACACACACACACACACACACACATATGTGTGTGTGTATATATATATATATACATATTCTTTTCTATTATGTTTTATCACAGGATATTGAATATAGTTCCCTGTGCTATACGTATAACTGAATCACTTTGCTGTACATCAGTAATTAACACAACATTGTAAATCAACTATACTTCAATTTATAAATGTAAAAAATTAAAAATAGAGAATGCACATAATTAGTACACAATTGTCTGATGAAGCATATAACCAGAAATCCTTTTACTTCAAATCCAGATAACTGAGAAGATCCTATTGGTTGAATGACTAGTAGTTTTATCCCCTTTTGTCCTTTATCCTTTTTGCATGATTAAAATGAAACAGATCCGTTACCAGTCACTAGTGGGTTTCGATACTTGTGGGGTGATATCTTGGCTCTTACCTGGAACGCTCTCCTTCCAGCCCACCCCTAACTATCCTTCAACCCTCTGCAATTCCATGGAAGCACACCCGAAATACTCCTTCCCCAATAAAGAATTTCTTGAATTCCCACCTAGAAATGATCCGTTTCTCCTCTGTCTTCCGTAGCACATCAGGGTCTATTTGTGACACATGGTACATTCTGTTATAGTTAATTCATAATTATAGTTACATTATAGTTCTCCAGTTGTCTTTCTTGAGGGCAAGGTTCTTATCTTATCTCCCACAACAGTTAGCAGAGACCTGGAGACAACAAGTAGCTAAAAAATATCGGTAAACCCATCAGTGCATTTCAGTAATTTGAGTACTTCAACCTGGAATGTTAAATAGTTTAACTCTACCTGTGTCATGAAAGTCTCTACTTGCATCAAAAGAAGTGCAGATCTCGAAAAACAAGTGGGGAAAACAGAAGATCAGGTAAGTAGCTATGTGTTACTCAAATGAGGCTAATCTATGCTGTGGCAAAATAAGCCAATAAACCTCAATGGCAATTAATATTTATTTCTCACATGATCCACCGCACATGTTATTGCAGGACACAGTTTCTTTTTAATGATCTCACAAAATTTTATTGATTACTTTTACCTGAGAGATTTGATGAAGTTGTGAATTCAGCCTACATTGTAGGGTTTCCCTGGTGGCGCAGTGGTTAAGAATCTGCCTGCCAACGCAGGAGACACCGGTTTGAGCCCTGGTCCGGGAAGATCTCACATACCACAGAGCAACTAAGCCCGTGTGCCACAATTACTAGAGCCTGTGCTCTAGAGAGCTGCAAGCCACAACTACTGAGCCCGCGTGCCTAGAGCCCGTGCTCCACAATAACAGAAGCCATCGCAATGAGAAGCCTGTGCACTCGCTACAACTACAGAAAGCCTACATGAAGCAACGAAGACCCAACGCAGCCAAAAATAAAACATAAATAAAATAACTTATTAAAATCTATTAAAAAAAACCCTACATTGTAATTCAGCAACCCACTGGATCAATTTCACCAATAATATTTGTTTTTTTTGTTTCTTGTTTTTTAAATTTTTAATTTATTTCTATTTATTTTTACAGTAGGTCCTTGTTGGTTATTTATTTTAAATATAGCAGTGTGTTCATGTCAATCCCAAATTCCCAATCTACCCCTTCTCCTCACCTTTCCTTCCTGGTAACCATAAGTTGCAGGACACCATTTTACCCTACAGTAGTCCTTATTTTCCTAGTCTCTGATATGTTTTCTCATCCCCCCACTGCTCAAACCCTAAAACAGCGCCACCTATTGTCGGTTTTGGATACAATAGCAGCCCACTTAGGGTCAGTTTATGGTTAAGCCTGGATAGAAGCCCAAATAGAATAAGCCATGCCGTGGTAACTAATAAATGCTAAAATCTCACTGGCATAACAAATTAAAGGTTATTTTTGTACTCAGGTAGGTCCAATGTGAGTGAGCCAGTGGCTCTTCTCTGCCTTGTGGCTGTGCCATCTGAAGTGGGTGCCCTTAAGCTCACCACCCTTGGAATGAGAGAGCTGAAGACCACATGGGTACTTTTAAGGGTCAGACATCTAGGTGGCCATAGCACTTCCACCAATCCATTGGCATGCACCCAGTCCCATGCATCCTAACTTCAGTGGAAGCAAGAGGAGATACAGATAGTTGGTGATCAACAATAGCATTTGCAAGAAGATTCTACAGTGACATTGGAACTTCACCTAATTCCTAAGACAAGACTGAGTTTTTAACTTGCTGAAAGGTACTTGCAATTGCTCCCCAAGACCGTGACTTTTGTCAGTCCAGCAGATCCTAAGGGCATATTTCAGGGGTGACCATGGGGCATCCTAGCATCTGATCCCAGCAGATTTCTTCTGCTTCCTGGAACCTGTTATACCACATCCATGCAGATTGCTCCGCCCCTCTCCATACCATTGATCTCTCTGGGCTTGAGTTTACTGTTCCCTATCGGGTACATTCTTAGCCTTTCCTTAAGTCTCTTTATTTAGACATAGTTTTATGTTTTAACAAATACTTTGAGAATATATTTGTTAATTTTAACTATATTTTATACAATTAACCAAGTGGTTTTATATATAAAACCACACTCTGTATTTTCTAATATTATGATATATATTTTAATGATTCAACATGATCTCAACTCTAGTAAAAGATTTTTGACAAGTATACTATTAATATCATCCTTATTAACAGAGATACTACTTCATTTCACTGCAATTTAATCATTGCTTTACCTTATCTTAGCACTTATATCTGGTATGGCAAAATTGTATAGTTTGTGTTGCCACATGGGAGATATCTTGATAAAAGGCAATTAAGTACATCCTATTAAAATATGGTGTGAGAGAGATGGATTTAAGTTGGAAAATAGCTTCCTTGTGACCTTAGAGAATTTTAAGATTGATAATCACGTAAGTCTACAATAGAAACCACAGAAAGTGATATCAACTTAAGTGATTTCAGCTAAACTCATGTACAGTATATTCCATTTTATTAGCAATCTTCAACAAAACTTATTAGGACAAAATTATTATAGTCATTTGAAAAATAATTATTGTCCTTTCAGAGTGAGAATACTACTGTGAAGAATGTGAAATCTGCTAACTTAGTAATTTATGTTAATTAACCAAAGATTTTCCCTTTATGTTTTCCAAGGAAATTCTGATGCTTATCAACTGTCATACATATTAACTTTCTTTTCAAGCTGCTTTATTCTGCTTTCATTCTGCAATTTTGTTTCCAAAGTTGCCCCTTCTCTTTCCACTCCTTTTTGTTCTCTGCTCTTTACAAGTACCTAGACTGAGAGAAAATCAGTTTCAGAATAGTGACAAAAGGGAGAAATTTAAAAGATTCAAAGTCCTTATTTATGGTAAATATTTCAGAAACATGAAAAGATGTAAAATTCTAATCAATCTAAGAAGGCTCAGAGAAGATATAGGATTTTAAGAATTACCTTTAATAAACTATTCGATAGTATTGCATACACAGGATCCACAATCAAAACAAGAATAGGGGCAATTTTATGCATGAAAATTGCAACAGAGATGTGCTGGTCTACACAGCATTTCTGGAGGTGTGGTAGTTCTCTCCAAGTTTATGTAAAGCTGAATTAAAAGTAATATCTCTCCTCTCTATGAAAATCCCTTTTAAGAATTCACAAAGTCTGTTAATCAGCAAAGCAATGTAAGTAAGTCAGTACCTAGTACCAGTTTTAATGAAATCTTTTGAAAATGTTCATAAGGTATACTTACCTACCCTGTGAGCTGGCCCTTGAAGAGTGATTAGGGATTGACAGGATGGAGGGAAGTTGTTTTGCTTGGTTTGCTTTGGTTTGGTTTTCCACAACAGAGAATATTAGTAAGAACAATTTTTGAAAGGGAGGAGTACAATCAATAAAAAGGGGAAAGTAAAGAAACCTATTGCTCAAAGGAGAGGTATGCATACAGAGGGCAAGAGAAATTATGTTCAGCCAGTTATCTTGAACAGGTTGTAGAAATTGAATCACAGTACTGGGAGTTAAATCCAGGATTTTCTGGTTCTGACCCATGCTTTTTTCACTATGCTCCTTTGCAGCTAACTAAATAGATCTCAAATTTTAAAATAAACTCAAATCCTCCAAAAATTAAAAAAAAAAAAACTCGCTTTTCATCTTATTTAAAATAAGGAAACGTGAAAAGAAAACCTCCTTGAAAATTTCAACATTCATAGCCTTCCATTTAATTTAATAGATTTATTCAAAAACAGTTGTCACTTTGTTTAGCTGGAGGTTGACTGTTGTTTTGCATCCTCTATGTTTGATGCCAGAAGTCACAGAGTATTTATGCTCTGTGGTTGTTTTTCCCTCACTAATCAACATAAGGGAAAGGCATTTTATTGTCACACTATTAAACAACTTCGACAATTTGTGGTTTTACCGTGATTTTTCATAAGCCTTGCTATTGACTCTTTTAATTATGACTAGAATCCTGGGCAGATGGACTTCTCTGAGCCATATCTGCATCTGCTCCATGGCCATACAAAATCAGCCTTCCATATGCAAAATATATTAAACTAAACAAGCATTCTAGTAAAGTGGGATCTGCTGGGATAAGGTATGTGCCATGTTTATTTCTGATCTCACACTGAGCCTAACCCAGGACCACACAGTAGAGATTCAGTAGTAAGTTTTGAATATATATTGTGCTTTTTTAAGCCACACTGAATTTAAGTAATGTTTATCATGAAACAATAACTATTAACTAGTTGTATACCAAGAAGGGAAAAACAATCAAAACCATTGTGTAACTAAATTAAATTTCTGACATTTTGCCCCTCAAATTGGTTTGTAGATGTATTATCAGATTAAATACGATTGAGATTCAGGTGGGCTTAAATTTGGCAAGTTGGATCATTGACCAGGTAAGGCTGGTAGCCAAGACAATGATAACAACGACAACAACAGTAATACTAATAATTGATACCAAGTAAGACTTCGTAATCTAGGCAGTCTAATGAGGTTGGTTTTGGACATTACCTTGTGATCTGAGGCAGACATCATTGGACAGAACCAACTTGAACATGATCTAGTCAATGATTGCCTCTAGAAGATTGGGTTCCACAAATGATACTAACTTATTTCAAATGGAGTTTCAATGTGAAAATCAGGGACGAGGAATGGGTTAAGTTGATATTTTCATAGGAAGCCAAGTTATGAATTGGCATGTCTCCTGGGAAGAGAGTTACTAGCTGGGGTTCAGAGTCAACTTCCAGGACTGAAGAAAAAATAGAATGTTAGACCAGTTCACAGATCTACCAAGGAACTAAGGATCAAAGTGAAAATTGAATCCTAAGGACTGAACCAGCACAGATTGTAAACATGGAAAGCCATAAGTTGGGGTTACAAAGAAATCTAGAAATTGCTGTGCTGTATCAGTTGAGGCAGTAAAGGAGACTTGAATAGGTGGAGAGAATTAAAGAAGCTCAGCACACAAGGTAAAAGGAGCATGACTTCACTCCAAGACTGACTCAATGGTGAGGAAAAAAACAGTTGACTAATTTCCTTAGGCTTCGTACATGAACTGAACTAGAGATAGAATGATCATATAAGTTATTTTCCACACCAGTTCAGTTTTGAGACTAGAAAGAGGCACTTTAATGATTATGCCAGAACCACAAACAAAAGCTTGGATTTTCTTAGGCAGACTAGGACATGTTGTCACCTTAAAAAGAACAGAGTGGATAGAAGATATTGGGAATTGAGTATCACAGACTTTTATGGGAGGAGTGGAGTGGACGGAAGTATGAGAAACTGGGTTAGCTTTAGCAATAATTATATCTTATCTACATGTGAGGATTCTTTGGTCTTCCTTCCCAGAAGGCACCAAATGAGTAGACGAGATGGGATGGAACTAATGATATCCACCAATGATGTCCTGGATGTTTGTTGTGGGCCTATGGAAGGAATGTTGGCAGGAAACTCTTCATGGCCTTATCCTTTGGGGTTTCTGAATCAATCATGAATTAGATGGCCAGGAGATGAGCCTGAAGGAGAAGAAGAAGGAGACCAGTCAGGATGTAGAGTAACTTGCCCTGAAACCATTACAAAGAGATAAGGATACCGTAGATAGAGGTCTTCCCTTCCCCAAGAAAATCTCTGAAGTGACTATGCAAGAACACATTTTTTTCATGTCTTAAGGATACACATTTGGGTCAATGACGTTTGTGGATTTTTCTGTCACTGCCCATCAGTCCACATAATTGAGTTAAAGTATCCATTTTACTTTTTTATTTACCTTATTTACAGAAAGATTCATAGAAGTTCAGTAACTGATGTTTCCAAGCAATATGGAAGGCTGCTTAAAAAAATAACTAGAAATGCTGAATAGAATAGCACAAATACCCTTTAAAGACAATTCTAAACTGCTAGAAGTTGAAGAAAATCGCCAGAAAATAAATTGAAAACCTGAGGCAAAGAGTGACAACTGACTAGGCCCAGAACAAGGGAAAGGAGAGACCCTGGTAGAAAGCAGAGCCCTGAAAGAGCGAGGTGCCCAGCAATAGGATAGATTTGACAAAATCTGCCCATTCTCAGGGCAGGTGGGAACAAAAGTTTGAACAGAAAGTTGTTTGAGGCTCATGCCATTGTCACCGAACACAAGTCCTTGTACCCGAAACACAGTGAGGACAAACAATACCAAAACGTTGGAGTTTTGAGCGGAGAAAGATTTATTGCAGGGCCAAGCAAGGAGATGGGTGGCTCATGCTTAGAAACCCTGAACTCCCTGATGGTTGTCAGGGGGAAATTTTTTTAAAGGCAAAATTTGGGGTGAGGGCTGCAGGGTGTGTGACTTTCTTCTAACTGGTTGATGGTGAGGTAGCAGGGCAGTGTGCCAGGAATCTTGTGCTCAGCCTGAAGTTACCATCTTCCACCTGGGTGGGGACCTTAGTTCCTACAGAAGAACTCAAAGATATTTTTCTGTATATTCCTTGTGGAGGAACCAGGACCCCGCCCCAAGGCTGCACTGTTGTTTCTTGACTGCTCCTTCTTTGTTTCTGCATCCCCTCCCTTCCCTGATTAGCAACTGTTTGAGTCTGCCTTTTGGAACTCAGGGAAGGTCAAGGAGGCTGAAAGAAGCTTATTTCCTACAAATAAGAAAAGGGGGACACAGAAAGTGTTTGTACCTGGGAGCCCCACAGGGACTCAGTTTCACCATGAAACTGATCTCAATTTCACCATGAATATGCCCTCACCACATTTGAGCTTTTAATTTCCACCAGCCCCTTGTATGGTTCTGTACCCCTCAAGATGATAAGTGAATTTTAAAGTAATCCCAGGATGGTAATACCTGTATGACTCTTGACCAAACCAACACAAAACCTTGTTGGAGGAACAAAGTTCAGAGGACTTTTAAACAAATCTACATATTACAATATTTCTACCATTGGTCCGCTGAAGAATAAATGTGCAGCCTCAGGAATATTTTATAAATTGCTATCTTGATTCTGGTTTGAATCCTTGTCCTTTTTCCACAATGATGCATAATGTTTTTGACTCCCTGCCTTCCTGTGCTATGATTGTTCAACAAAATAAAGTTAATTTAGCAGTGGACAGAGAATGCAGGGGTTTCCTGAACAGGAAAAAATCATTTTCTATCCACTGCTGATTTTTACATGTCCTTAAATTTCAGTGTTTGTCATTATCATCAGCAAAGCTTATCTATGTTGACCTTTACTATCCTTTTTAACATCTTAAAAGCTTCAAGCATATCTATGCTCTTCCGTGTTTATTTTTCAACTATTGTAATCTCAGTTTTTCTAGTGCTCCAAAGTAATATAACCTCCTCTCTCATTTATAATTCTGTTCCCATCAATCCCTTCTCCCTCATCAATGTCTTTCCTGAAACATTATTCCTTTCCCTACCTAGGGAGATTGTCTCAAATGTTAAGTCGCTGAGTGTATTTAATCAGCCACCATTACAGTGTCTGGCTTCCCAACACATGTTTGTAGCCTATTTCATAAATTTATTGTTATTAAAAGCAAACCTAATTTCACAATGAAACTACCCAATCTCCTTTTCATCAAAACCCAGGGTGAAATATTTCTTTGGTGTAAACAATACTGTTCAGCTACTGCGATCTAATCGGGATTGGTTTACACTGTGTGTTCTCTAAAATCATTCCTCTTGGACTTCTTAGAGCAAGCATTATTTTGATCCTCCTTTATTCCCCCTTTGTCCACTATTTCTTCTCTATTTTGTCTTTCCTTCACTCATTAGAGTGGGCACATTCCTGTAACCTACAGCAGGCTGTTGCCCACTGCCCCGGGATACTGTACATAATAATCTTTGTGCGGTGTTTGTGTGTTCTACCCTTGATTCTTGGAGCAACTCTGAAAGAGGCAGCATGGCCACTAATACCCAACAGAAGAAGCTTCGTCAAGGGCTGAACTCTTTGCCCAAGATTAGATAATAGGTTACACAAGAGCCAAAGTGAGAGGCCAGACCTTCCCACTTCCCCTTTTCCCATTAAACCAATAACTTGAAAACTAGAGATATTTTTGACATCTGAGTCTAGTATGGGGGTATTAAAAGGTCCCTGGTAAGGTTGAGAGATTACCTTTTGGAGACTACAGGATCAGCTAGCTTTGCATATATTTACATAATCATTTCAAAGGCCCCACTATTCATGTACATTTCAAGTTGAAATGTAGTAAAGTTACTGAGGTGTCCATGATTCTCCTAAGAGCTGCCTTTGGCAGTGCCCAAGAACATTTCTTATTGTCTGAAACTCAAATGATCCTATTTCTACTTTCTGTATGATCCTCTTTTATCAATCTTCCTTCCTTTTTCCTCCTAGCTTCAGTGATACATGCTATCAATTTATATATTTAAAATGAATACTTAAACAAGATAAAAGTACATGAATTCCAGGAAAGAATTGGTATAAAATTAATATTGAATAGAGTCAGGGGTTGGAGGGAGTAAAGGAGGAAGAGAATGTTGCCTAAGTTACTCACCAAAGTCTGTACTAGATGTATCTCATACGCTTTCTCAGTAAACCCATTCTCTTATAACACTCCTCATGCAATGCAGCAATATTTTACTTAGTTTACAAGAATCAAAAATAGACTCTGAAGAGTAAATTGAGTAGTTAATAAATTAAAGGGGAAGGATGTCTGATTCCAAAGTCCATGCCATTCCCACCATACCAAGCTTCATGTGATAAGGCATCTCCACATATGACATCATCTCAAGGTGCTATAAGACTTGGTATCTAGATCAGTCAACCAAAACATATAAGGTTCCTCCCACATGTGGGATGCTGAGAAGAGCCACACATCGTCTTCCTAATCAGGAAACCTACAGTCTAATTAGGAAAACAAGGATAGCAGATACGAAATGATTAATAAACTCTGCCTAACAACTTAGTTGTTAGTTCCCAGTTTCCTCTGGGAACAGGAGGTATATAGGAACTCTCTGTACCTTCCACTCAATTCTGCTGTGAAATTAAAACTGCTCTAAAAATAAAGTTTATTAATTTAAAAGAACAAATCAGGAGGAGTTGAGGATTCCTTGGAATTCTTATAGTTCCCAGAATGAGGTCATTTTGGAATCACTAATCCAACCCAATGCATATAAAACATCACTGTGAGTCAGAGAGAGTCACCAAGAACAGACCTGAGATCTAAGCAATTTTTAACAGCAGTGTAGTTGTTTCTCAGCAAATTCTGTGTCACTGGGTTCCCCCAGAGTGTTGCCTCATTCAGCTGGATGGTATGTGAACCGCAAAAAGTGAATTGCAGCACCCTTACAGGTTGACACCTGCAAAAGGTGTGAAGAAATATCATTGGATTGTCAAGAGGTGTGAAAAATCTAGCCATCGGAATATTGCCAATCACTTCTAAATGGACTTTTTCAGGAAGCATGTTTCCTTTCTTGTTTCTCACTCTCTCTCACGGCAGGGCTAATGTGCAATAGTTTAAGGTGTTAGAAGAGTCAAACTCCATCTGAACCTGTTTATTTGCCAGGCTGAGACTTTGAAGAATAGACCATGAGGGGCCTGAGGAGATAACTGCTTTTTTTATCATCACATTTTCCTTCTGACTGACTGCAGATATTTTTTTCCCATGCAAATACATTTTTATATATTAGGTCTCACTGAGAACAAACGTAGGGAAAAGACGGTGCTAACATAACCAAGCTAGGGGCCAACACAGCTCAATGTTCTATTATTAATTTCAGTATAATATATTATCCAGCATAATGTGCCTGTGATGGTGAATTAATAAAATCAATCATTATTTTGGAAAAAATTCTTAATATGTTTACCTTGAATTAAGGCTAAGAACCTGTCTCATTCCTATGACATATTATGTTGAGAAATCAAAAGACCAGGCCATGACATTCAAGTTGTCTTCATGAATTTAAATGTGCTGATCAATTACTCAACAAATACCCCAGGAGAAGGCTGTGAGGATCTACGTGATTACAAAGTATCAGAAATAGGCATCTTCAAGAAACAAAAAATCATCTTTCAAATGCAAAAACAGATCTGAAAGTCCACGACAGAATAATGTGCAAGAAGCTTAACTGTCTCCCTGTCCCTTCCTTCTTTTCCACAATTTAGAACCAAATCGATAAAGTGCAGTCTTACTGTTTCCGCACTCAGGTTCTGATTTTTCCGTTTTAAGATGGCCAAAGTTTTAGTCTTCTGGCTCCATCTCTGCACCAGCTCGAGCCTGACTTTGGTCGAGACCTCGTGAGTACTGCCTGATTTCATCAAGCACCACATTCTCCATCCGTAGACTGCAGTTTCAGAGCTGTCCATAAAAATGTGAAGGAGAAAAACATCTTCATTGACCATCCTCGTGACTTCTGGCTAAGTTGTCTTCAAATTGTGCTTAGTGGGGGGCAAGATGAAGAAGGGAACTTATAACATGTGTTCATAGGGTCAGATATCGGGGTCTGATTGTCATTGGAGGCAAAAATTCTTTCTAAAACACAAAGTCTGATCGTACAACCTTCTGCCTAATTTTTTTCCTTAGCACTGCTACCGTTGCTTGCTTTCCAGACCTTATGGTATGGTCCCTTGTTACGTTAAGGACCTTGCGTCTTCCTGGGCCTCAAACTCTGCTCCTTGCGTACCAATATCTAACAGCTCTGTTATCTACAGACTCCTTCATAATTGCACACCTGGACTATCTACTTCTCTATACCCGATCTCCAAACACTGGTGACCCCAATCCACTCTGCCCTTTTACTTTAAGTACCAGTGGTGGGATGATGTCTGACTTTCTTGAGTTCTGTCCATCTCCTTCCTCCTTGTGTTCTAACTGCTATCTTTGATCTCTGAATCTATAGCCATGTAGTCTGTAAATTCCTTGAGAAGAGGGACACATTCTTAGTCATCTCTGTACTTCCAATCCCTGTAGAGTGCCTAACAGGATTGAGTCTATGGATAAATATTTTCAGAAAGACTTCCCTAATAAATGAATAAGCAAAGAAGCAATTCATCTGTAGAAAATAGATATTATGTGAGTGCAATCAGAGACAACCTTTTGCATAAGTGAAATAAGCAACTACCTCCTTGATTTACATTGTGTGATTTTTAATAGTCTTGGTAAAAGTTCATCTGCATAAAAGTTATATTCTAACGGGCCTTGCTGTAATAATCACTCCTTTATGTAAATGTGTTGGTTTCACTAGATAAAATGCACAAGATAAATGGTAGGCCAATGCCATAGTTATGGAAAGAGTACTGAACCATGTATGGTTCAGATACCGGAGCAAACCAACCTTGCCTGTATCCACTAACATTAATGCATAATAATATAATAATAATACCACCATCAACAACAGCAACAACAGCAGCACCTGGAAGATTTTAAAGACAGTGAGAGGGAAATTGGTAGGTGTGATAAAGTCAGTCTCAAAGTAGTTAACTTCACTAATGCTGCGGAAAGTGTCAGACCTGAGAAATAGTCTTATACGTCTAGAACGTTAAAAAACCAAAGGGGGTCAAGACACCTGACCTTGCACCCAGCTGATGTGGGGAGCTACACAGATTGGGGATCTTCAAAGGATAGCCCAAGTCCATAGAACAGAACCTAGAGGAACTTGACCAACAAGTAGAAGATGACAGGGAAGCTTACAATCCATCCGTTGTTTGTGGAGAAGAAATTTTCCAGTGAGAAACTGAAATCACTGTCTGGTGCCGTGCATGGAAATGAGGCCAGATTTCCTCTGCACTAGTCAAAGCCAAGAATACAATATCGATAGGATCTGATTCATGAAGCCCTTGAGGTTCTAACAAAGGAAGTGTAAACTATTCTACAGGGATACTTTCACAATCCAGGGCACACAGTACTCAAAGCATAAATAAACCACCTCCAACCAAAAATGAGTTCTAGTAAAAATTACAGTCCTCTTGAAATAAGTAACAATAAGGAAGCGTCAGAAGATGCAAAAAATGGAAAAATGATGTCCGAAGGACTATAAATAAAGGAACATTGTTATTTGATGTTCCAAATATTTGAGATTCAAATAAATGGGGTCACATAGATACCACAGGGATCTTCATTGAGGACCACCTTGCTGTGAAGCTGAAGAAAAATTCGCTGCAATAAATATCATGCCACAATGACTACGTAAGCCTAGTCTTATTGTGTCTTATTTATCGGTTTGAGGAGAATTGAGAAGGTTTGTGTTTTAGGAGAAAAGGAATTTGAAGTTCAGAAAGTTTTTAGAGCAAAAGTGCCTACGAATGAGTGACCTCAAAGACATTTTAAAATAGTAACTATAGGATACTGGATCCAGTGAAAGTCTGTTGGCGCCAATATTCATGTTGCCCAGTTAGCCTTGAACTGGTTGTTTCTGGCTTCAATCTGATTCTTCACATATACATTTAGTCAGACTACCAAGCTTTTATTGATTGATTTCCGTGTGGCTGAGTGATGCCCCAGGACCTCAGCTTCTCTGAAATAATCAGTCTGTGTCTGTGTTCTGTTTGCTGTCTTCTGTCAGGTTTTAGGTATGTGAGGTGGGGCAAGAGGATTTATAAACACTTTTGCTTAAACTCACTTCTTAGAAGAGATCCATGTTCCACAGAAAAGTGGATATCAAAACACAAAAATATTTTTCCTACTAGCAATAGGCAAGAGGTAGTTCAGGAACAATAGTCTGTGTAATCACAGTGTGACCAAAATAATCTAGGTAACACACCAGTTTTCTCTTACTATTATTGGCTCTGGTCCCAGGCACCTTTTATTTTTTAGGGAGTCAGTGGCCTTAGTCTAACATTTTTGAAGAAAATTATATCGATACTCTCCTAAAAATAAGAGATGCATTAAAAGGACCTTTCTTTTTATGGAACAGAACCCCTTAATATGTTAATATGAATAAAAAATATTGGGAATTTTACAACATACTGCTTATTCTTAAAAAAAAATTGGCGCTGCTTGACACAAATCATTTTTAAAATCACGATCATCATACCTTAATGGAAAGGCATTTTATGGTTCCTGGTAATAATTCGTTTATCTTATGCTGGTAAGAATCTCAATGCAGATACTGGAGACTAGAGCTAGAAGATGGAGATGCGTAAGAACTTTGCGGAAGATGCTCAAGCTATTTCTCCCCAGTTTATGCTTCCAGACTTGAGAATTGGGCGTCTGTTTCTCTCAATAGACACAACAGAGGTTCAGGAAGAAGAGGAACACACTGTGAAGGGCCCCCTTTCCCTGAAACAAAAATTTCAGGAGACTCACCTACCAGATACTTCATACTACTGTTTATTGCATTTAGTCTTAAGGATTTTTTTTTTCCTGCTCCATGAGCAGCAATATTGTTAGTGTATTGTTTCCATATTTTTTTTAGTTTTCTTGGAAACCTTCCAGAAACTGTTTTGTTTGGAATGCTTTGTTGGAAAGGGACTTATACCATTTATAACACTTAGAATCAGAAATGTTTATGTGATGTGAGTGAATTCTCTAGACAGAATTTTATATAACTGCTTCATTTTGATTTAGTACCTTGACTCATTTTTCCCTCATTATTTTTTTATTATAGAGAGGAGAAAAGGCTGGTGAAGGGAAGATCAAAAACTAATTACAAGTAATCAAAAACTTTTCTTTCTAACATTTCTTTCTGACAGCAATTTTAGCTCCTGTCATTTGTAGCATTTTTAAAATCAATGTTTGGAAAATTATTACCCTGATCCTTGTTCAAGGTTTAATGATTTTCTTATAGATATTGTTAGATAGGAGTTTATGCGTGTTATTGAAGGCAAGGCTAATATGATTAACAGCTGCCATGTACTGAATACTTATTCTGTATCATGAAGTATGAAGTGTGTTCAATCTATAGTTTACTTTAACTTAACCCTCACTGCAATACTGTGATTCTTAACATCCTCACTCTACAGGAGGTGTTTGTATGTTGGGTTACTAATTTCATGCACTCAACAAGATGTTGAACATCAAATATGTGCCAGGCACTGTGCTAGATTTTAGGAGTTTAAGTAAAAAGAAGTAAAATTCCTATTCTTAATATTATCAGTTTATTGCCATAGCAACAAAATACAATTTAGGTATTAGAGAATGTCCGAATTGTTTGGTAAACAACGATAGGGCTTAGTTACACAGTAATTTACATAATTCTATATTTGGACTCAACCTACAGTAACAATCCTTTAATGCAATGGTTTTAAACTATGTAAGTCATAAACCTCAGCTCAGGAAAAGTATATCCCTGTCCCCACAAGGCACATGCCTGTAACTAATACAATTGTACATGCAGTGTCAGGAGGTTGGGGACCTCTGGAATGCCATCTGGGAACTCTCAGGGTTCAAGAGTGGCTGGAAAGAATTTCTATGAGACATGAGAGTTGTGCCTGCAGCCTTTCTCAGGGAAGACACGTGATCCCAGTCAGTGCTGCTTTCAGGTAACTGTGTAACCTTCAGGGACATCTCTGAGGTGCCTTTACTCCTTTCTATGCCCACTACTGGGGCCAGAGTCTAGGCCATCATTATCTCTCATTTTCGTCATCATTTACCTCCTTGCTGGCCCTATTGCTCCCATTTTCTCCTTTTTCTAACTCATTATCTAAACTGCTGCTGGAGTTATTTTCATGCAAATCTGATGTTGCCACTTCCTCTCTTTAAACCTTTTCATGGCTCTAGATGGCCAACTAGGTAAAATGTAAGTTCATATCCATGGTGCGCACAGGGATTCATGACCTGGACAGGACTCACCCTTGCGGCCTCATTTTCTCCAATCATCATTCTTCCACCCCTGCCATCTCTCACACAAGCTATGCCTATCTTTTTCTGCAAATTTTTATAGCTACTGCATTCTTTCTTTTAGTATAACTCGTTGTCTCCATGTTGAACTCCTCCTGGTTACTCATTGGGAGCCTCCAGAGCGTAGTTCAACATCACCCTGGTCCTTCTAGAAAGCTAGAGCTGCTGTTCTTGGTCTGCTTCCTTCCATGACAGCTCCTGTAACAGTGAGTTACAATCATTTCTAAATCAGTAGGCTGGAGTTGCTTTTGACTACAAACTTTGCCTACTGACGTTTCTCTTCCAATCATGTCTTGCAATGCCTGGCACATTGGAAGAACACAGTAGATATTTATGTAATGAACTGATAGAAACAAAGGTTCTCTATCTGAAAAAAAATCCAGATGTTTACTTTAGCTCACAAATATGCTACTCTTCATGCTAAAGTAACACCCAATCCCTTAGAAAATAATTTTTTTGTGATAAGAATTCCAAACACTTGTACCGGTTATATTTTGAGCAGATGAACTTCTGTCTGGACTTAGGATAACCGTCCACTACACTTCAGAGTAAGGAATATTGAGCTAAAGAAGTCAGATAAATAAACGTTCATGGTATGATTCTATGTCAATGAAGTTTAAAAACAGGCAAAACTAATCTATGGTGATAAAGTTCAGAATGGCGGTTATATTAGGAGTTCAGTGGTGTCTGGTAAGGGGCATGAGAGGTCTTCTTAGGAATTGGAAATGTTCCCTAGCTTGATGTAGGTGGTAGTTACATCGATGTAAACATATGTGAAAATTCATTAAACTGCCAGTGAAATACTATTACTACTATAACTACTGGTAGTAATTTTTATAAGTAAGGCTGGCTCTAAGACTTTCAATACGATAAATATCTGCAGGACCACCATTCCCGTTCAGCACTAAAAGGGGGACACAGTTGGCTTTTAGAAGGCTTGAAACCCATTTTTGAAAAAATTTCAGGGTTTTTAAGAGCTCACTGAACTCAACTCATGGCTCTCACCCTATTAATTGTTATAGATGGTGAAACAGGTGAAAACTATGTCCATATACCAAGTTCTTTGATATGTCACCCCTCAAGAGAAGGGCCTGATTTCCCTCTACTTAAGTGTGGGCTGCCCTTAGTGACTTGCTTCTTTGAATAGAAAAGGCTAGTAAGAAATGATAAAGCAAATTTTGGAATCTCGGTTGTACAAAGGCAGATTCTGTGTCGTTCACTCTCCCTGGGATCACTCTCTGTGTACAAAGCCAGCTGCCTTGTCATGAAGGGCTCCCTGGAGAAGTTCACATGGGCAGGAACTGAGGCCTCCCCAGCAGCTTGTGGGAAACCAAAGCAGTCTTCCCACCACCGCGTGAAGGAGCTCAATGATTCCTTAGCCCAGGTCAAGCCTTCAGATGTCTGCAGCCTTGGCCAATATCTCACCTGTGACCTCATCAGAGACCCTGAGCCAGGACCCCCCAACTAAGCCACTCTTGGATTCCTGACCCCAAGAACTCTACAAGATAATAAAACATGGTTGTTTTCAGCTACTACATTTTGAGATAATTATTTATTATGAATTAATGGCTTATTTTGAGATCATTAATTAGTTACACAGCAATAGATAATCAATACCTATTGGAAAACTAAGGCCCAAAGCATGGCTTGTGTGGGTTCACACATGGAAACTGCCATGATCAAGACTAGAATCTAGATTCCTCCCTGATGTTACCAAATCCTGGGGCTTTGTGAATCTGCAAAGAGGTATTTTTGCAAATCATTTAGAACAGTTTTGACACAAAGTAAGTTGTCAACAACTTTAGCTTTTTATTTATTATTATCCTTCACTATTGATCTCTACTAATTATAATCCGATATAAAATAAATGTTAGAGTGTGTATCTTCACCTTAACTCAATTGCCATTAAGTATTTTGCATAGAAAGATGGATAAAGAGATCTTCCGCCTCCCCTCGCCCCCACACACACACTGATTGAATGGGTACTGATTGAAAAACATAAAGCACCTCCGGGACAGGGCCTATTGATGCTCAAAAGCTGCAAGAAGACTTTACAATCTCAGGGGAACAAGTGCCGTAGTCAGAGGGCAGATATGACCTTGAGTGGCAAAGAAACAAGGTTTGAAGAAGCTCTCAAAAAAGAAAAGCTTCTCCTCTACTTTATTGTGGAAATTGTAAAGACTTCAAGGAGAGGGCTTCTTGAATATTGCTATCGAGTAGTCAAAAAGTAGAATTATTTACTGGCTTACCACAGAGATATCAGGTATATGGCATCTTCATTTCTTTTATGTTCTTTAATTTATCATTGAAAGACATTTGTATTTGGCCTTATTTAATTTGGGGGGCAGAAGTTTGGAAGTGAATTTCTGATTATTTGACAATGTGAGGTGTGTGAGCATTTTTATAAACCTTGTCTTAATGCAGAAAAATTATTTGTGTGAAATCACTGGTCTGCTTCTATCTCTCTTCCACTTTTCACAAAGGGGGAGAAGATAAATAGTATCTGTTGATACTGCAATACAACAAACTTCTTTTCTATTTCAGGTAGATCCAATTTGAAATTTGGTCAAGAAGAGAAAATGGCAGGGAGGAAAATAAAAAGAAGGAGGAAGAGAGGAAAAGGGAAAACTGGGAATAGAGGAAGGAAAGAAAGGAAGGAGAGAGAGAGAGAGAAGTCGGGAGGGACTAAAAAAAAAAGCATAAGAAACTGTGGTAACACCAATCTCCACTGCAGAACCTCTTTGAGAACACCATTTGACATAAGTCAGGCATACATTTTAGAGATCTTTTTGGTATATGTTACCCAAATTAAAATGTACCCTTAGAAACCTTCCACAAACTTTATTCTTAAAACACAGAAACATACAATAAAGAGAACAAGCACATCTTAAAGGGAAATTCACTTAATACATATTCATACAAATTTAAATTTATATTTTACAATTGTTTCTATATACCCCCTAGTGACAGTTTGAATTAAGTTTTATTTATTAAAACCTCAGAGTTTGGAGTTTTTAAATACCATCATCAAAAAGACAAGAGGGATTCCCTGGTAGCGCAGTGGTTGAGAGTCCGCCTGCCGATGCAGGGGACGCGGGTTCGTGCCCCGGTCTTGGAAGATCCCACATGCCGCGGAGCGGCTGGGCCCGGTGAGCCATGGCCGCTGAGCCTGCGCGTCCCGAGCCTGTGCTCCGCGACGGGAGAGGCCACAGCAGTGGGAGGCCTGCGTACCGCAAAGAAAAAAAAAAAAAAACTGGGGAATAAAAGGTTAACTATCAATAGCCCATATATGATCACACCTTCCTTTACTGTGTGATAATGTTAAAATTGTATAAATATCAAAATGTTTTTGTGTTTCCTTCATATGCAGACCAAGGTGGTCCTGTTATCTAGTGTGCGTATGACGTGCAAAGCTTAGTGGAGACAAATAGAGGCTCCTATACCACCAAATCAGCATTTTAGACCATAGAAATAATTTCTAAGAGGAAATTTACAAATCCCATAAGTCTATGAAATTTATGAATTCTATTTTTTTTGACATTTCTAGTTTTTTAGTGGCTTATTTTAGTACATAGTCCTGGATGGGATGCTCTGTTATCTTAGATCTGACATATATACTCCCCAGGCAATTTCTTGAATATTAGTGTTGCAAAGAGCATTTGACAAAGGTCACATTTTCAGGCATTCCTGAGGCTAGAGGAAATGGCACAAAACAAACTGTTAACATTTTCCTTCAATTGCAAATTATTTGTATGCTGAATATATACAAATTTTAATAAAACAGCAAGAAAGAGGCAAAAAAAGGAAAGAAGATAACTAGGAAGAGATTTGAATACTTCAACAGACACTTTACATAAGAAAATATTGAAATGGCAAACAAATATATTAAAAGGAGCTCAACTTTATTAGTTATTAGTGAAATACAAATTAAAATACAATAAGATATCATTACATACTCACTAGACATGGCTGATTTCTTAAAACAGTTGAAAATAACAAGTGCTGTTGAGGATTCAGAGAAACAGGAACTCTCATAATATGTTGGTAGGAGGGTAAATGAGAAGAAATCCCTATAAAAATTGTCTTGCAACATTTCCTAAAATTAAATACACATATACCAGCAATTTCATTCCTAAGTTTGCGTAGAATAGAACTGTATAAATATGTCACCAAAGACAAGTAGGAAAATTTTCAAGGCAACGTTGTTTATAAATAGCTAAAAACTGGAAATATTTCAAATGTTCATCAACAGCATAAATATTCATTAAAAAATACTATATAGTGATGAAAGTGAATGAACCACTGCTATATACAATAGCATAAACCTCACAAGTGTAATGTTTTGTGAAAGAAGCTAAATTAAAAAAAAAAGACATAGTTGCATAAATTTCTACATTTGTAGAAATTTCAAATACATGCAAAATTAATCTCTGGTATTAAAAATAAGACTTGTGATGACATCTGTGTTGGCATGGAGGATGCAGGAGAGTTGATTCTGTTTTTATCTAAGTGGTAGTTATATGAATGTATTTGCTGTGTAATAACTAATCCATCTCTACACTTGTAATTCGTACACTTTTCTGTACCTCAAACTGTAAAACTCAATGGACAAAGATAGTAGTCACAGTAGTAATGACTACTATTTTTGAGTGCCTTATGCCTATTATAATAAATATAATATAGCAATTAATTCTTACAATAATTTTGCTAGATACATATTATTCCTTTTTGTAAGTAAAGATACTGAGGGTTAGAGAGGGGATGTAACCATCTAGCATCTCCCAGAGCTGGAAATTGACAGGACCAGAATTCTAACCTACGTCCATCGGAATCTAAAGCCTACAATTTTTCTTTCTATATTGCCTGATGTTCAGTAGAATTTAGTTTCTAGTTCATCCAGTAGGGCTTCTAGCTTGATACAAGATCCATTTACACAGTATAAAAAATATTGCATCCTTTTCCCTACTTAGTCTAGAAAAGAAAAATGTCCCTGGTTGTTTTTTGTTTGTTTATGTTTTTTTGTGAAGGCAGCTATCTTTCCACCCCAATAGGAAAGTTTTGAGTCTGTCTCTTCACCTGCCAGCTGGCCTCTTGCACACTTGACCTTACTAACCAGCAGGGACACGCATTCTCTAGAAATGTTTTGCATGTAAGATTTCCTGTATCTATTGGCCCAGCCTCTTTGGATGAATGTTTAGGCAGCTTGTCTGCTGGGTTGTTTTACTTCCACTTCTTGTCCCCCTTTTTTGGATTGTTGGCTCTGGAGTTTAGTTCCTTTGCCTCTACACAACCATCCCAGGCCCTGGAAATCTTCCTTGGGCTTTTCTTCTGCCCACGTAGAGTCTATCTAAGAAGCCTATCCTTTGTTCAAAATTTCAACAAGAGTAGTATCTGAAGATTCAACTTGTGTTTACACAATGCCATAATAACTGATTGAGAAATGAATTATTTAGTGAATTAGTAAGTTAGTAAATAAACACATGACTACACCATATTTTTTATAGATTTCATATTTTACTTAGTTGAAAGTGGATTCAAATTTACATCCTAATAACCAGTCAGTTTGTTTCAACAGATTATGCAAGAGAAGAAATAATCAAAATAGTTATTTGAATTAAAAATAGCAATAATATATTATATTTGATTTGAAATGGAACTATCTTCCAAAGCTAGTGCAATACTTTTTTTCGCAGAGCACACATATATGTGTGTGTGTGTTGTGTGTGTGTGTGCGTGCGTGTCTCCCTGTGACTCTCTATGACTATTGTCTCTCTTTTCATCCATCCATCCGCCTAACTAGCCTGTTTGCCTCACAAGTCATTTGGGGTATTTTTCACTTCTCTGTCAGTTGTTTTGACATAACCTTATTGATTTTGAACTGAATTTCTGACGTTTATTTATTGTTTTGTCATCAATTACCAAAATTTCAAGGGTAGTCTACACCAGGGCTTCTAAAACAGTTTAGATGTTGATACACATGAATCATCTGGGGATTCAAGCTGTTAAAATGCAGCTTCTGATTCAGTAGGTCTAGGCTGGGGCTTCTGCATTTCTAAGAAGGGCCCTATGTGATGCTTTTGCTGGTGGTCCTTGGACCAAACTTTGACAAGTAAGGGTCTGTGTAGACCACATTAAGTAACAGATTGCTTCATTAGAAAGAACTTTTGAGTTGGTCATTGAGAATCCTGGCTTTCTTCTCAACCCTCACAGGAATTAACTGCATGAGTTGATCAAGTCACAACTTCTCTAGGTTTTGATTTAAGGTTAAATGTGGTTGTATGACTCCATGACCATCACCATGACTCTTGGCCACTTTTCCTGCTCTGACATAGAATCACAATATTAAATAGAACAACACTACCAGTTACACTGACTTACTGAGTACTTGCCATGTGCCAAGCCACCTAGAGTGAAGAAGCTATACATGTTATGTCACTTTTATCTTCATAAAAACTCAATAAAATAAATACTATAGACTCATTGTTAGATAGAAATATTGAAGATTACAGAATAAATACTTTTTCCAAGACCACAGGGTGATTCATGCTAGAGCTAGGATTTTATTTTCATAATTCATAGTTTTCTGTTCAAAATTTTATTTCGTATAATTTTTTGTAGAGTTTGTATAGACATATTTTGTATAAGCACATGTATTTGACCTTAGTGGCACATATTTTTTTGTTAACATCTTGGACTTTATTTTTTAATTTAAAAAGCTGAAATTCAGCACTACAAATGAAGATTTCAAATTTTAACTTCGGCTATACAATGAAATAGGGAAGACAGGCTTTATTATTTTGTAACAAAATTACTGAGTATTATTATTTTATTTTTACTTTAGCTGACCTTTTTTTTCCCTATTGTTTTTTCTTCCTTTATGGTAATGCATTCTCATGATTCAAAATTCAAAGTGCATTAAAAGGTATCTGATATAAAGTATCCCTCTAGATCCTGTCTCTGAGCCACTAGCTTCTCCTCCCCAGAGGCAACGAATATTTGACTTATACATTCTTCCTGAGATGTCTTATGCTTATATAAGCAGAGCTTTTTTTTTCTTAGTTTTTTCTTATTAATTCATTGTATTTAAAATTTTCTACATGAGGAGCTAGGGGTTAAACCCAGGTCTCTCTGAATCAAAAGCCCATGTTTTCAAACTGTAAAGCAGACCACATCCATCTTACCAGTGCACGATTTGAGTGTAAGTATTTTATTACAGAAGCAAAATATTTGTCCAAAGAGTGTCCCTGACTTGAACTATGTTACTTCCTTAGATCCGGCATTGCAGGGAATCACAGCCCTGCTGGAGCCAGAGGCGGGCTCCTTCCCTCCCTCGTCAACACACTTTCCATGGCCAGACTCCCCGCATCCACATGTCACACAGAGTCTGCAAGAGCAGATGCTACAAAACTCAAAGACACAATTCCACCACTCTCTCGCATGATGGGGGGATACCCAACCTTGAGTATTTCATAATACTCAATAGTCCATAGTCAGTAGTCCATACCATAAAGACTATGTCAAACAGAAGGTCTTTTCTTACTAAAGTTAAGAATATGGTTCTCAACTAACTGAAAAGTACCAATATGTTTTCTAAATAAAGCAAACAACTATGAAAAATCCAATTCGATTTGCCTGTAAATAAATACAAGGTCATTTTAATGAGTGTTAATTTATTTTTCATTTACATGTCAAAGATACCCAGTGAATAAGTTTAAACAAGTTGACTCTGGAACTAAAGCTAGCAACAATTTTAATGGAGTAACCATGGAAACATGCCAGATAATGGTGAATGAAAAAGCTGGCAGGTTGACTTGTTCAGCTTCTAGAGCCAGTGGCTTTGTTCACCCCATACTTCGGCAAGTTTGATACTCCTCACTAAGCAGGGTCTGATATGTACGGCTCTTATTTTTCCTAATGTAGGCTCTTCCACAAAATAGCTAAGTAACTCCGGGCAAGTTTCTTAATGACCACCTTTCTGGGGTCATTCTTCTTATCATCTATTCAATACGATGTTTGAACTAGATTGCTGTAATTTGTTTTGAAGAGACTGCAAAATTTACTCTTTGATACTTAGAGATAAGGCTTAGGAAAAAAAATGTAGAAATGAATGTCCTTTATTAGGAGGTAAGATATCTTGAAAGGACAGAGATTGTACGTTCCCCTCAAAAGCAAAACAACTAGCTGATAATTTAAAAAAATCAATCAATGCAACTATTTTTACATGCACATAGTAAAAAACCAAGGGTTTGATTACTATATTTTTCCAGGTCCAATGACCTTTGAGTCTTTAAAAAATACCTCCAAGTGCATAGAGAGTCCAATCTGAATTTCATTACTCATTTCAAAATTTCTCTTCTCCATATAGCATCATTGTAGACAGCAGCACCAGACATAGGTCGCAAAATCCAAGAGAACAAAGACAAAACAAAATAGACTTTTAAAACTCTGCAGATACAACTCCATCTGAAAGCTATCACATACAACTGTCCGAGTGGAAAAAAAATTAAAAAGGACTAAGAACTCAATGCTCATGTAAGATAAAAAGTATTTCTTTCTCCACCATAAGATGATGGAATTGCATTTTGCTATTTTCTCCCCAGTGTGAGAACAGTGTGATACAATATTGGCAACGTGTATGTTAGCTGAGTGGAAAAACCTAAATCTCACACTCGGGAACCAGAGCTGACAACTTTTTGGCAGATGCACTGTGATTTTTCTCCCCTGTGAAATCAAAACATTCCAATTAAAATGGTTCTCTGATTTGGGGGCAATGATAAAAGGAAAAATAAGCCACGTGAGTTGCAAACAGAAAAGTGAAAACAAAGGAAAACCAAAAAAAAAGCAAAAGGGAAAGGCAGGTAAAGACAGATGAGAAAAATATATCAGAAATAAATGTGAAAGCTATAAAGCAGCCATTCAGCTGGGAAAGCAGAAAGGGAGAAATGTAGGCCGAAGAGGATTTGAATAGGAACAATGTAGAAGAAGCAGTGATATTTGGCAAACATCAGGTGATGATGCGTGAAGTATATTTACTCTTTGTCATAAGCAAATTTCTCGCTGTACTGGCTGCTTTAAGCTAAGTCGTTTGGTAGTATACGTTGAGAGTGCTTATTTTAGGACCAAAAAAATAAAACACTTTTATTTTATAGATTTGTTGTGTTCCCTCAGTCATTCAGTAAATATGAATTAAACACGTTATATGTGCCGAACAGTCTGTGGTTGGATTTGTGGTAGGTAGATTTATCAATGACTGTGTGTGTATGTGCCTGTGTGTGTGTGTACACATGCACTCACACAGGCATCTAAACAGCGTCTCAAAGTCTCAATTTTCTGGGTTAACTAAATGTTTCCAATGCGCCATGTGTTCCCTTGAAACAGGTATTCCTTACCTCGAGGGTTACCAACTCCACTTACCCAGCTTTCTCGAACAACGGCAAGGGATAGGTTAGCCAGGATCTGATTCCTCATGAGTGTGTTGGATTGTTCTATTGTAGTCTTGGTTATGCTGGGAACTACATTCTGGAGTTTCCTTTCCTGTATGTTTTTCTTTATTTCCAGTGTTAGAGTTGATTGAAAGTAAAGTTACATGGAGTTGGGGAGGCGAAGTTTAACAGCCATCAAGTTCTAAAGATCCCCTTTAGTCAGTGGTTGTGACAGAAAGGGAGGTGCTGATTGTTTCCGGTTTATCTTGCCTTTTCTCTCACCCACTCCCTGCTATTTTTCCCCGTTACCATCCCTGCTGAACAACAGTCATCGATCTCAGTTCCAACGCCAGACGCATGGCTGCAAAACTCACAAAGCACCTAAACTCCTCATAAATTTCTCTGTCGGCACCTTTCACAATCCCAAGAGTACATGCATTTTCCCTGCAAGCCCCAGCTGACTTGTGCAACACAATTAAGGCTGGTTAATGATTTTGCACCCTTATTTGGACTTTTACCTCCCCAGCTCCTCCCACAATTGTATAAGATCTAATTACTAAAATAAATTCATAATTTCATAGGAGGTTCTGCTTCCCTGAATTAACCCTGATAAGTACAGACAGGGTGGCCTACACTGCTGTATGATTTGAGACAGCACAAAATTGAGTTGAAGTTCAATTACTTTAGATACTGGAAGTCAGTGGCCACGGTTGAGGACACCATTTTGGCATTTCCATTTATCGGTTTACAATTAAAAGGAGAAAATATTTATTTTTCCTAGCAGTACAAGCCTCCCTCCTATACCAACATTATCCCTGTGCCTGTCCTTTGTACACAGGAAGGTGCGCATGAATAAGGGGAAAATGCGGATGAATAATCTGATAAACTGCCTGGGGCAGGGGCTGAATTCCTCCGTCATGTTTGCCTTGTGTAGCTGGTTGCTCATCTGCCATCTAGGCAGTGTCAGTTCATCTAATTGAAGGGCTTTTATTGTGTTCAGGGGCCAAACAATCTGGGGACAGAGCTAAAATGGTAAGACAATAGAGGATATTGAAAATACTGTTTTAGAAAAATAGACTAAAAAGAAAGGAAGAGCTAATGCAAAAAGAGAAACATAAAGGAGGAACAGAAGGTCCAACAGAGATTTCCATTCAGTTGCTTGCGGTATTCTGTTAGATACAAACTCTCTTTCGTTTTCCTATGGAAGCCAATAAAATCGACATGTCTCATTCTTCATAGTATAGATTTACTTTATCAGTGTGACATTTGCAGTGAGCACAACAATAGATAAACAGTTGTTGAGTACTTATCCAGGCACCGTTCTAGCATGGCCAATAGGATGTTGACCAAGAACCACATCCTCCCCCAACCAGCCCTACAATCATCAAGACTAAGGGTAGGGGGACTTCCCTGGTGGCACAGTGGTAAAGAATCCACTTGCGACTGCAGGGGACACAGGTTTAAGCCCTGGTCCAGGAAGATCCCACATGCAGCGGAGCAACTAAGCCCATGCGCAACAACTACTAAGCCCTTGTACCACAACTACTGAAGCCCGCGCGCCTAGAGCCCATGCTCTGCAACAAGCGAAGCCACCACAATGAGAAGCCCGCGCACCGCAACGAAGAGTAGCCCCTGCTCACCGCAACTAGAGAAAGCCTGCGTGCAGCGATGAAGACCCAACACAGCCAAAAATAAATAAATAAATTAATAAATTAAAAAAAAAAAAAAGACTAAGGTAGGGACATCATTAGCAACTCAGTCCAGGCATAAAACGTGAGTTAGTAAACAAAACAGGGAAGACGATCAAGAGATTGCACACAGTCCCAAAAGCTCTTAACAGCCCACTGAGACGTGTGCTTGAATTTATCATGGCTAGACAGTCCATGGATTCCTCTCCCAGAGAGGAAGCCCACTCCTGTGCTACTTTACTTATTGATAGGAAACTTGGGAGGATTCAGGGAGCACGCAGTTAACCAACAGTGTAAGAACAGCAGCCACCTAGCCTGGGAAACACCTTGCTGGGAGGACCAATATCCAGGGTTTGGACCTCCAGTTTGTCGAGGGCATGCACATCTGTGCAGTATCAGTGGTGAGCCTTGTAGCTGCTCGTCCAGCTTATTGCTAAAAGTGGAAGAGAGGTGGTCCCTGGGGACATTCAGGACAACAGACTTGCCTCTCCTCTGCAGGTCTTTTCTAAGAAATTACTCGCTTGGGTAGTTAGGGTAGAGAAGTGAAGGATGAACTACTGCTAGTGTCCAGATAACTCATAAAATCACTGACCATCTTCATTTATCCAACAGGACTCCTAGAGTAAAAGGACTGAAATCAAGCCTAGGACCCAAGTGGACATACCGTATTCTATTTTTAGCCCTTCAAATGTAAAATTCTGAAGACTGGGATAAAGATGTTAACACTAGAAAGAACTCTCAGAACAGTTTCAAAGAGATTCACTCAAGTTAAGTTCAGAGATACATGAGGACGTCCAAGTTCACAGGGACCCATCTACCAGGTGATTATGAAAGTCCTCTCTATTAACCACTGGGACTTGGGGACTTGGCTTTAGGCACTACTTAGACAAGTGGTATGAGAGGACATCTACAATTAGTTCCCCTTATAGCTCATATTAATGTAGACAAAGTAGAAGTTATAGCAATATTCCTTTTTGCGAAGATGTGTACCTCATGTAACTTGTTAAGTAAATGAATGACTAAAATTCATTGAAAAGCCCTAGTTTACCTTGGAGAAGCATTTTTCAATGTCTCGAAATGAGGTTACCAACATCTCATATTCTCTTTCTCTCTCTCTCTCTCTCTCTGTCTCTCTCATACACACACATACACATTCTGATAGCTTATTTATTAGTCTTATTTATGCATCTTTTTGTTCCTATATATTGAGAAGCATCTAACACACCCAATGCATCTTATTTTTTATTAAATTCCTTATACATGTCAACTGAAAAAGACAAGCAGGTCTCTAAATTCTCTGTCCTATGGGTAAATTCTTGCCCAGATCTTCACAGAACATCTCTCACAGTTTTCTCTTGGGAGGCTACTGGTCATCCTCAGAAGTAATGTGAGAGGATTCCTTTTCTATAAAAAAAGAGAAAGGTTTTTTTCTAGTGTGAGAAGTCATTCTAAGAAATAATAACATCTGGAAAAATATGCAAAGGACAATAATTCACTCTAGACTTGTGGAGGAGGAAGGGAAACTTTTTCTATCTATTCTAATTGTAAGCAAAAGTTACTGAATATCTGATACTATGGAAACAGTGACAGATGCTATTAAAGTTGTGCTGTGATTATAAATTATATTTTCATATGGAGGACCTTATGCACCCTGGGAGAGTGCAGTTGCACTGCAGGAGTCTCAGAAGTAGGGTGAAGCATTAAGACCTGAATATGTTAGTTATCCATACTAATTGGTCTGAAAATGACAGTTATGTGAAAATCACAGGGTCAGAGATCTGCATTATTTACTGGTGGAACAAGCTTTCAATTCTTTAAGTAGAATGAAGAAATAAATATTTGCTCTGTGACCTGCCTTCAGAAAAGGTGAGATAAATTCATTAAAAAAATCTGTTACAAAGACTGACTGAAAACTAATGGTCTGCTTTACACATTAGGACTTAAAATGCAGCACTCAATAATGGGAAAGGCATTCTTAATCTCTTCACTGTTATTTAATTTAACATGTTGAGCAACAGGTTCATTAATCACTTCATATTAATATTCAAGTGAGAAAGAAGGTGCTGGAAAACGTTCTATTCCAAATAGCAATTCCATTTGGCCGGGTGTTGTCTTAGGCAAGATGGGGAGGAAACAGGAAGGAAGATTAACTTTCTGATACACTTATTTCTGCTTCATTATTCTGAAAGCCTTTCCTGAACCACCAGGAGAACTTAACCAGAGTAAAGCCAATCTTGACATCTGCCCAGTTCTAATAAATAAAACCTCTTTAATTCATAAGTTTAAGTTTGCTTATTCAAATTATAATCACCCTTATAAATCATGACAAAGGAAGAATAATCATTCATTTCATCCGTGATTTTCATTCCCCTTTGGGGCATCGGGTAGCTAATGAGAAAAGAAAAAGAAAACAATTTACTGAGATCTTGAGCTGGGCTCGGTACTTACTTTTTAATATTCTTTTCTAATATGTTAATGTACATGTGAAAAATCCCCTATGTTCTATATACTCAATGTGAAGTAATTATATGTGGAAAGTGTAATATAAGAAAAGCACTGTGTGATTTACAGTATTTAGGTTGCCTGTTGAAAGATTAAATAGATTGTGATTAGTAGATATGAGCTTTATGAAATATTAATGATAATGTGTTGAAAGCCTTAGAAACTCAATCTTATTTAATTCTCACAATGACCCTAGGAGGTAAATACTTTTATCCCCATTTAATAGTCAAGGGAGCTGAGATTTAGAGACATTAAGTAATTTGCCCAAGGTCACACAACGAAAAGCAAAATTGAAAGCCTGTTCTTTAGTCAGATATGCAAGAAACGGAAGAGGGGCTTCTTCAGTGTATCGATCATCCAGCATTTAGTAGCCTAGGACCTAAAGAAAGGAGAAAGTCTGCACCATTACAAGTCTAGGACTTTCCCTTGACCTCTGTGGTTAGAAAGCAGAGCCTCCCCTAAGTGTATATGGGCCCATTCATGGCTGAAACATAATCACACCCACATATACCGGCCTTATTCTCTACTGGTTTGTTAATATTCACTTTGAGCAGCTCTGTAGGTTAGGGGAGGTTGTCGCTGTTTCCTCCTTGACCTGACATGTCATTCATTTCCATGAAGCATTTTGTGTTCTGTATTAGGGAACAAGGTACAGAAGATGAAATGCAGGAATCATTCAGTTTCTTCGCTTTCTTCAAGATCTTTGTTTACTACTGGCTGAAATCAAAGTGAATTGTTTTTCTAGGTCTTGATGCCATCTTCAAAACAAGGAGATTCTTGGGAGAGCTCAGGCATACAGTTAGAAATCTGGGTTAGACAGTCTTAGCTCCTTCCTGCTTCTCATTTCCATCACAGAAAATCCTCACCTTTTGAATGATCTCATTCAATACAATTTGCATGGTGGGAACTGTTTAATTACCCTTTCTGGAACCCTTTGTTCAAAAACCTTCATTCTAGTTTCCCAAAGATAATTCAATCAAAACTGGGCTTATTGAATTTTAAACATCTTTCCGAATCACTTCTTTTTAAGAACAGAAATACCAGTTATTCTTTTTAGCTTCTTTTGCCCTCAGGGCAGAAAATGTTGTCCAATTATGTTGCTACAAGTTTCCTTATGCCTCTTTCCTTATAAGTTAGAATCTCATTAGATTTTATGAAAAGTTTCAGTAATATGCAGCGTATTGCAATTATGAGCTTTGGCATCTGTCTTAATATGATCCTGCACAAACTTTGAGAGTATTTATTTATGGCTGTATGTCTCATTATGCGCCAGGCTACAGCTTGCTAAAACTGAAAGCATTTTTATGCCTATACTGTGTCACAAAATGAAGGAAGGCTCTCCTGACAGATTGCTCTTTTCCCTTCTGAAGAAGTCCAAGAGCATAGCGTGTTGCTGCTCAAGGAATCCAAAGGAAAATGAGGTCAGGGGGTCACCAGCCCTTGAATTCAGTTCTTTCAGGCTCCACATCTGACCCTCAGCTCCCCAGGCTCAGAAACTCAGTCTTGTTGGGAATATCCTGGAGTTGATTAGATCTAAACACTGAGTCGAATTAACACACTGAATAACATGATATTCAAAACAAAAATGGCCAGGTATTCATTAGCAATTACATAGATTACTATCAGAGGAAACTGATCTCTTGGTCAGTATTCTCTCCCTGTGGCCCAGTCCATTAAAGCCAACTTTTGGTCAAAAGTTGCTTAGCATTAAAACAGGATGAATTCATTATGATTTGAATATTCAAGAGCCTCAAGATATTATAGCCTGATGCATTTAAATACCTAAAGAACTACTTGCTACATACAGGCTGAGTTTTGACTAGGTTCCCTTCCCCCTGGCACTGCTTGAACAGTGCCAGGATTTGACTCTATCTCCCATGTTCTATTATTAACCAATCCATTTTTCTGATAGGCACTTGATTTAAAAAAAGAAAAAAGAGCTTTTGATGTGGTCACAGTTAAATATTGCTAATCTTGGGATCATTCTACTTTAAGAGGTTTTTGTAAAAAGGGACCATTATATCTTAAGGTGATTCTGACAACATCCATAAGGTGTTGATTTGTAGTTTAATGCCCCAAGGGCAATCTTATTTTCCCCACTGTACCACCTTCACCTTCAATTTAGTCCATGATGGAATGCTGGAAATGGTCAGTTTATCACACAGGAGTCATGAGGCCAACTTCGAGAGACAGGGAATAAGGCAAAGAGTCATACGCTCATATGGGCAGACAAATGACAGAACATCTAGCTTCTTATTAGATTAAGTTGATATGGTGGTTCTTAGGATCCAAAGTAGATCTGGAAGATGAACCCCCTAGAAAAAAAAAACAAAAACCTACACCTGGATCTTACAGGAACTTCAGGGGCACTTGATCTAGGACTCAAGACAATCTTTAAAATAGGTGTAAGCTAGGGGCTTCCCTGGTGGCGCAGTGGTTGAGAGTCTGCCTGCCGATGCAGGGGACTTGGGTTTGTGCCCCAGTCCGCGAAGATCCCACGTGCCGCGGAGCGGCTGGGCCCGTGAGCCATGGCTGCTGAGCCTGCGCGTCCGGAGCCTGTGCTCCGCAACGGGAGAAGCCACAACAGTGGGAGGCCCGCGTACCACAAAAAAAAAAAAAAAAAAAAAAAAAAGGTGTAAGCTGAAAAGAATTGTTAAATGAATCTTGAGCAGTGTTTATAATCATCAGTTTTAGCATCAGCCAGCGCTGGCTCTGCCACTTTTTAGCTGTGTGAATTTGGTTAACTTAACCTGAGTGTCTCTGTTTCCTCACTTGCGAAACTGCGGAAATATTAATGCCTACCTCACAGGGCTAGGAGGGTTAAAGGAGATAGTTTGTGAGAAAATTTAGTTCAGTGTCTGCACCACAGAGAAGACTCAGTGAATGAAAGCTGGTGTTATATTTACTAAATTTAGGTGTTGGTTTTATTTTATCTGAGAAGGATTGTCAATCGATGGCTTAAGAGGAACACTGTGTTTTATTTATAAAATAAGTATATACAATAAGGAATGAATGTAGGCTTTTATTGGGTATGAGGTGCTGTATATAAAATGCGTCCTTAATTTAAAATCCAAACATATTTTCCTTAACTAATATGCAGGACTATCTGTAACAAACATCTGTGCCGTAGAGATGAACCAGTTCAGAATACAGGCTCTGGAGACCAAATGCTTGGGTTTCATGCTGGCTTCTTTCCCTGCTAGCTGTCTGGACTTGGTCATTTTAGGTACCATCTTTGTGAATATAAAATAGGAATAATGATTTTAATTCTCTAAGGGTGTGAGAATTGAATGAATTAACTATAAAACAGCATGAAGAGTACCTGGACCAGAATGACGGCTCCATAAGGGAACTTGTTATCATACAGTTGGTTTTAGTTAACCATGACAATATGTAGACATCAGTTTTTACTATAAATTGGTCTCCCATTCTACCTCCTACTCTAAAGTCTCATTTTCTCTTCTCTCCGAAGCAGAATTGCTCATCACATTTCTGCAGTTTCCTTGGGACTTTTCCAAGTTGCTTTTCACATAAGACCCTATAATCATGTGCAGAGAAGCAGTCAAGTATGAACTCAGTCTCCAATATGCAACTCTTACCACATCTTTGCCACTATAGGAACCTATTTTTGTATGCAACTCTTACCACATCTTTGCCACTATAGGAACCTATTTTTGTATCTAAAGGAAAAAAAAAAAAAAGAAAGAAAGAAAGAAGGAAGAGTGGGAAAGAACAGGCGAATAAATGGAAACTCACCACGTTCCAGGGCTGATAACTAGCGATTTCTGTGGGGTTCATTAGTTGGTAGCAGTGGGGGAGGGTGCAGTAATACCCATGATAGATTATTCATTCATTCATTCTTTCATTCTTTCATTCAACAAACATGTCCTGATCACCTTCCAGAGCCTGCATTAGTAGTCTGGTGAGTGATAGGTAAAAGCCACTGTCCTTTCCCTGGAGATGTTCCAAGCCTAGTGAGGGTGACCAATTGTATTAGTTTGCTAGGGCTGCCATAAAAAAGTGCCACAAACTGTGACGCTTCAAAAACAGAAATTTATTTTCTCACAGTTCTAGAGGATAAAAGTCCAAGATCAAGGTGTCTGCACGGTTGGGTTCTTCCAAGGCCTCTCTCCTTGATTTGTAGATTTTGCTGTGTCTTCGTATGCTCTTCCCTCTATACCTGTATGTGTCCAAACTCCTCTTTCTTGTAACGACACAAGCCATGTTGGATTAGGGCCCATCCTAATGATTTTATTTTAACTTAATTACCTCTTTACGGAACTTATCTCTAAATACAGTCACATTCTGAGGTACCGGGGGAGGGGGTTAAGACTTCAATAAATCAATATTTAGAGGACACAAATCACTCCATAACACTGACTAATATATGGGGAAGAGGGGTGGTGGGAATTGGGGAAGGAGAAGGTAAGGGAAGATGGAAAGATAGAAGCCCTGGGAACTTCTGCTAGTTCCTCACTTTCGAGGACACTTGCAGGGCCCAGGTGGTCCCCAGATCACCACCCAGGCCAGTCTCTCCTCCCACTTCCAGAACTTTCTTCTGTAGACATAATAAGTTGACTGCCCTGACTCCCTTGCCCCTTCACCTACTGCTTTTAGAGAGTGAGCCCTGGGTTTTTTTCTAACTGCAGAAACGCAACGTGTTCTTATACAACTTCTCCCAACTCACCTGAAGAAAGTGCACAGCCGTTTCAAGGTTTTTAACCATAGGAAAAAGACAGGTAGAAAGTCATAGTTATATACGGACAGTCAGAATGAAATTCATTCCTGATGTTTGTAAGAATCTAAACAAATATTAACTTAAACGTATAGCTTTCTGGTTCTTCCTCTAATCTTGCACATGGTTCTCAACCAAGAACATTGTCACCCTGGACACATGATTTTTGTCCTTTAAAATAGAAATATAACATAAATGGTAACTTTGGTTCAATATCTCATTCTGTCTTATTAAATTTCTGATCTTTAGCAAACTTCTCAAAGTCTTGATTTACTTTTTAGCAAAATGGTTATAATAATATTACCTCCTTCATAGATTTTTTTGTAGTGGGTGAGAAGTAAACAATATAATGCATGAAAAACACTGAATATGTACTTGAACCAGAAGAAAACCATACAATGAATTTTATTTATTATTTCAGTACACAACACACAACAGTGATCTATATAGGGATGCAAATGTTGGGGGAATATGTAGTTTAAGGTTTTTACTCCATCTAGCTAAAGAATATCTCATTTGGGGGAAAAATTCTATTATTTGGGCAATAGAAGCTACAGAAAGTAGAAATGTAGAAGGGAAACTCTTGACTGGAGTAAATATACAAAAAGTTTATGAGACTTTAAAAGGTGGAGATGTCTCCCTAGGGGTGAGTGTTACAGAATCTCAAAAAAAAAAAAAGAAAAAATGAGACTTTGATAATTCTCACAACAGAGGATGGATTTTCATTTTTGCTAAAAATGGACTTCAAGGGTCAGGTAAAGATAGTTCTTAGGTATAATGAAACATCTTTATTAACTCATGGAACTAATGCAAAGTTCATTTTTATCTCAGATGAAATGCTTGTTTTAAATACCCTTTCTCTTACCATAGGACATCCATCAGGATACTTCCTTGGACATGTAGCTGGGGGCTCAGGGTGGGAGTGGGAATGAGACCTTTAGCACAACTTAGTAGCTTAGTAAGGTTTGCTGTCGAACTTGTTGATTAAATGATTGTGAACCCTCAAAGGGCAGAGGCAGCATCCCCATAGGATCAGATAGAAAACTAATGACAGTTAAATCCACCTTCCTTTTCTTTTCTTTCCTTCCTTCCTTCCTTTCTTTCTTCTTCTTTCTTTCTTTCTTTCTCTTTCTTTCTTTCTTTTTCTTTCTTTCTTTCTTTCTTTCTTTCTTTCTTTCTTTCTTTCTCTTTCCTTCCTTCTTTCCTTCTTTCTTTCTTTCTTTCTTTCTTTCTCTTTCTTTCTTTCTTTTCTCTCTCTCTCTCTCTCTCTCTCTCTCTCTCTCTCTCTCTCTCTCTCTCTCTCTCTCTCTCTCTCTTTCTTCTCTTTCACACCCATCTGCTTTTATTTGTCTTTCATGTATTGCCTTATGGAAGATGATAAATATATGGCTTCCCTAGTTATGGTCTTTGATGCTCCCTAGAAGAAAGCTGGTATTTACCTTCTAGCTTTCCATATTTAGATTATGTCAAATAATCAGCTCACCCCACCTGGCTCTTCCCCTTCTCTGGAGAATTTGCTGCCATTAGGCCCATGAGAAAAAAAATTCATCATCCCTTATAATAGGGAAAGAATATTGATGAAACAATTACAAAGAAACTCGAGATGTTGTGGAAAGCTGTACTCTAAAGTACCCCCATTTTTTCCAATCAAAATGTGCTATATACATCAGGAATAGGAGAGATTAAAGTACGTGGAAGAGTTCCAAGGAAGATCTAATAAAGGAAGCAAGTTTACTTCGAACACCAAAAGATAAAAAAGCTAGCCCATCATAACTAAACTAAGAAGAACTAACATTTACTAAGTTCTTAGTATATGTCTGGAACTGTACTAAGCACTTATTGGAAATCACAACACCTCTCTGATACATATTCTATTAGTACCTATATTTCACAGGTGAGGAAATGAGGCTTAGTACTGTCAGCTTGTCCAGTGCCATACAGCTTATAAACAAAGGAACATGCTTTTTTTTTTTGTTTTCCGGTACGCAGGCCTCTCACTGTTGTGGCCTCTCCCGTTGCGGAGCACAGGCTCCGGACGCTCAGGCTCAGCGGCCATGGCTCACGGGCCCAGCCGTTCCGCGGCATGTGGGATCTTCCCGGACCGGGGCACGAACTCGTGTCCCCTGCATCGGCAGGCGGACTCTCAACCACTGTGCCACCAGGGAAGCCCAGGAACAGGCTTTTGATCTTGGACACTTTGACTCCAGAACATCTATTACTAACCTCTCCCTCGTACTAGTAGCGAGGAGGCCGGTGGTTTCTTTGCTGTTCAGATACAGCAGATCAAACAGCCTCCAACATCACCTCTTTATAAAACACGAGCCACAAGAACCAAAACATTGAGACACAATTAGCCTGCAATCAGTGTGTTAACTCTTATTCTTCCATGAGAGTATCGTTAGGGTGGCTCTGTGATATAAATGGAAATTTTGTACTTTGTCTTTAATTCATACTAATTCTCAATGACTTTGAGTCAGAAAAAGTAATTAGCAAAGTTTGGGGAGTTATTCGTGCCAGTGATATGATGTTTTTCTTCAGTGTTCATTGATGTATCAGACATTTATTGAGACTCTCCAATGGGCAGGGCATTCATTATAAAGGAGAGGAGATGTAGTGAGAGAGGTAAGGCACGGGTCCTACTCACAAATACCACAGCCAATTTGGGGAGCAGACACGTAAATGCATAAATTACTGCATAGCATAGCGAATGCCATAATGCAAATTGCTAGATTTTTTTCTGACCTGAGCTTATTACAGAACTAAAACGAATATCTTTATTTTGGCTCTGACTTGGAATAAATCTTACTTTGCCTCCTGAGACAGTGAAAGCTCTGTTGAGAAACTAATAAGTTGAGCCCAAATTCTCAGCAGTGTGCTTGATGAGAAATAACAAAATTTGAGAAGAAAAGGAGTAAGGCAGTTCAGCCTACTAGAACTTGATTCAAAGATTCAGAGAAAAAATCAGGCTCTGGTTATCTAAATAAGCAAGTGGAGACAGGTAAAAAATTGGCATAAGTTAAATAATGAAACATTCATAATTGCACAGTTTAATTATTGAAATCCTTGGCATAAACACATTTATATGTCATATGCTATTTTATTATTGCTAGTAGAAGGGAGTCATGTATAATTTAAAGAGATACTTTAATTAGAATATCAATTACTTTCAAATATATATATAATGAAAATAGACAAGAGCATCTTTAAAGCTGTAAATTTCAACATCCCCGTATGTCTAGTAGAATATGACATTTTAGAACGAGGTTTCAGAAGTTCCAATATATTTATATACCTTGAATTTTTATAGATTGGAATGTCTTGGTCATTTTTTTAGGGTTTTGATACTATATTCAGTATTCTTGCAAACTACAGGTGAAGTAAATTCAAATATTTGACAAGGAATTTATAAAGACAAATGTGAATGATATAAAATACAGAATATAATATAGTGAAAAGGTACAGCAAATACTTTCTGTTTTATACACTCCTCTTTCTCAATTTCTATAACTATCTTCCAAGGTATTATGCAATATTGGGAGACAGATGAATTGACAAGACATAGTGAAAGGGATTTTCATTATTGGCATCATTAGCAGAGCAGAAAAGTCCACAGATCAGAGCAGACAAGTCATAAAGTCCTTTACTTTGTTCAGTAGGCTTCCATTCACAACCTGCTCCATGGTTTCTAGGTGAGCCTCATTCAGCCTGCAGTTTTCCTTTTATTATGGGAGGCAGAGTAGCCAGTAGGACAGGCCCTCTTTGAACTCTAAGGAGTTTGGGTTTTAACTTTGGCTCTGCCTTTTATTAGCTTTGAGATTTTTAACAGTCAGTTTCATCCTTCTTTTATAAAATGTGAAAAATGATGTACATTTCATATCATGGTTGTAAGGATTAAATGAGATGATATATGTCATTACCTGATTTCCCCCCTACTTTACCAGTCACTCAAGCCCCCAACTAGCTATGCTTGGTCCCTCAACTTTGAGCAATGCTCTTAGTAATCCATTGGAAAGTCTAGTTAACTTTGCCTCCAGAACAAATCTCGAATCTGTTCACTTTTCTCCATCTTCCCTGGCATCCTCTAGACCAATTATTAACACTGGAAGCCAGGGTCAGCTACATAATTTGCAGGGCCCAGTATAAAATGAACCTGTGGAGTCCTTTGTCAAATATGTGTGGATAATGTGACATTAAAAATACTAAAGTATAAAGCTTCTTCCTTTCTTCTGCAGTCTCTCTCTTTTCTTGCCATGGTGTTAATTTTCTATCTCATGTCTTTCTAGTATGAAAAGTTAAAATGTTAAATTATTAGCATAAATTTTGCCATTCATCTTTATATTGTATAATGCATGTTTTAAAGGCAAGTATAAGAGCATTTAAATCACCTGCAGAATCACCAAAATTATGCAATTAGTATTTCATAGCTTGTGCATGCATATGTATTCTGTTCTTACCAGAACAGTGGAAATGCACAAAACTAACTGAACTACTTTTATTTTACTTCTTCATATGTGCACATTTTAAATTAATTCTGAATAAGAAAGAAGAGAAAGAAAAAGGAAATGATGGTTGTGCTTTTTCTTTCACCATCCTTCAGTATCATTATTTTCAAACATGTTATTGGCTAATATGGGGGAATAACAGGAGTAAGAAAGGATAGACTTATAAGATCCTTGGTCACGTATGTTGCTTAGAAAGCAATCGCCTTCCTTCTGCATTAGAAACAACTGAAATGGAAAATGTGGTCACTTGAGGCTTTCGGGCCCTGCTTATTCAATTGTAGATGTAACATGGTTATTTTCTACTCTGAGTCTCACTGAAACTTCACAGATTATGGAGCCACCAGAACTCTGTGCTCATCAGATACGGCAAACCCTATGTGGCAATGGGCCAGCAAGGAATACGGGACATGACTGCACATATTTTCTCTACTTTAAGGCACACTATATTGTCTCAATAGACTTCACTCACAATTCATAAGTTCAAAGATAAAATTATTAAGAATTTCAAGACGACGACAGCAGAGCAATAAATCTAGTGTGGCTTCCTTCTGAGTGTGGGTGGGGACCTCTGAGATTGCACAGGTCATAAGCCCATGAACTCGTCCTCGTTAACACTGGATAATTCTTTTTGTGGTGGTTGTTCTGTGCCTTGCAGGATGTTGACTGTATCCTTGGCCTCTGCCCAGTAGGTGGTAGTAGCAACGTCCTCCTTCCCATTAAAAATAAAAAAAAAAAATACACTTATGGTTACCAGTGGGGAAAGGTGGGGAGAAGGGATAGATTGGGAGTTTGGCATTGACATGTACACGCTACTATATATAAAGTAGATAACCAACAAGGACCTACTACATAGCACAGGGAACTCAGCTCAATATTCTGTAATAAATTAAATGGGAAAAGAACTCGAAAAAGAATAGATACATGTATATGTATAACTGGATCACTTTGCTGTACACCTGAAACTAACCCAACGTTGTTAATCAACTAGACTCCTATATAAAATAATTTTTTTTTAAATGTCTCCAGACAATGCAAATGTCTCCTGGGGGAAAATGCCCCTCTCTCCCATGGAAAACCACTGCTCTAGACCCAATCACCCTTGTCTCTTGCTTAGTCTACAGCCTGACCACTTAACCAGCTTCCCTGGCTCCCAAGAATTTCATCCCACGTTTTGTCCTCTACATGCCACAGTGATCTTTAAAGCTACTTTGTCTTTCTTCTGCTTAAAGCACTTCAGTACCCACCACTCCACACCACACCTCTCCTCTCCTCACATACAGCACAGACACACACATACACACATCCCCCCATCTTTAGTAAAAATCCAAACTCCTTAACCTGGCTCAAAAAGTCCTTCAAAATATTTTCCCTGGCTACCTTTCTTCCTTCATGTATCTCTACTTTTATTTTACCTACTGCCCTCGACCTTATCAGCTTTCTTTAGGCTTCTCAACATGCCAAACTTGTCCATACATCAGGACTTTTGTATCAGCCCGAGCCTATGCCAGAATGCTCTCTACTGATCTCTGTGTGGCTGACTCCTTATGTTCCAGAATTTAAAAATGACTTTCTCGAGGGCTTCCCAGGTGGCTCAGTGGTTGGGGGTCCGCCTGCCGGTGCGGGGGGCTCGGGTTCGTTCCCCGGTCCGGGGGGATCCCGCGTGCCGCGGGGCGGCTGGGCCCGTGAGCTATGGCCACTGAGCCTGCGCGTCTGGAGCCTGTGCTCCGCAACGGGAGAGGCCACAACAGTGAGAGGCCCGTGTACCGCAAAAAAAAAAAAAAAAAAAAAAATTAATTAAAAAAAAATGACTTTCTCAAAGTGAGATTTCTTGACCACCAAAATAACGTAGCTATCCAGTCACTCTCCATAATAACACTGCATTTGTGTTTTCTGCACAACTCTTTTCTCTACTATTTTTTTCTTGCTTAATTATTTATGTGGCAGTTGTCCATCTCTCTTCCCCACTAAAATACACTTCCATAAGAACACAGACCTATCTATTTGTTGTCGTTTTTCTTCATACCCCCTCAATGAATTGAACAGTGAGTTCGTGGTACAGACCAAGAGCTCAAGAAATAGTTGTTGGATGTCTGTGGAATACGAGTACAATACCTGTTACTACTAGCTGTTGAAAATAGGAAAAATTCAAAGGTCATAATACCTCTTTTCTCTCTTCTTCCACTACATAATTGTTTGAAGCCCACCACTTTGCAATTTAAACACAAACATGTCCTAGAATCCCTTTCTATTCAACAGGCCACGATAGCCACTCTTTATATGTCTTATTAATTACTCTGAAGACTGTCTTGTTTCATCTTTAAGTTAGGGCAAAGCTCAGGGGCAGGAAGCTACTCTGCCCCCAACACTAAATTTAATGCTGAATACGCTACTGGAAATTCAGCTAATGTTTGTGTCATTAGAGGCATTTTTGTTATTGTGGCAAAAGAAGGATACTTGACTGAGAATCAGAAAATTTAGGATCAAATTCTAGGTTTTGCCGCTTATTAGCCATTATCATTTGGAGCAGCTCCCTCTCTGGCTTTCACCTCTTCATCTTTAAACATGGGCTAATTCTTTAAAGTTCTGCAAGGTATAGAATCCAGTATGATTAAAAAAGCTTATAGGGATTGTTTTAGAGTAAGAAAATTTACAAAATTATCAAGAAGATGCTATGATAGGTAAATAATAGGAAATATTCTCTAGTAATATATTTGTTTTATAAACTCCACTAGGGTTGATACATAATCTTCTTTAAAAATTGAGCCTTTGGGGACTTCCCTAGTGGTACAGTGAATAAGACTCCGCACTTTCAATGCAGGGGGCCTGGGTTCGATCCCTGGTCGGGGAACTAGATCCCACATGCATGCTGCAACTAAGGAGCCCACGTGCCACAACTTAAGACCCAGTGCAACTAAATAAATATTTAAAAAAATAAAAAAAACTGAACCTTCGCGAAACCCTCTCCAAGAACATTACCCCACATTAAAATATCTGATATGTCAGAGTAAAAGCAAATTAATCACCTTTAAAAATCATCTTCATTTTGGGCTTCCCTGGTGGCGCAGTGGTTGAGAGTCTACCTGCCGGTGCAGGGGACACGGGTTCGTGCCCCGGTCCGGGAGGATCCCACATGCCGCGGAGCGGCTGGGCCCGTGAGCCATGGCTGCTGAGCCTGCGCGTCTGGAGCCTGTGCTCCGCAACGGGAGAGGCCACAACAGTGAGAGGCCCGCGTACCGCAAAAAAAAAAAAAAAAAAAAAAAAAAAATCTCCTTTTTAATGACCACATCATTAAGAAAGGCTATTTTGGAAAGGACTGGCCTTGCTAAAGTAAACTCTGAGAATTAGACAAAACCTTATCTCCAGTACAGTTCTCCAGTTTCTGTATCGTGGAGGGGAAGGGGAGTTTATATACAAATAGATTCCTTCAACCCTTAATGAAGACAAGATGTACTGCTTGCCCTTGGCAAAATTGTGGTTGACCGTTCATCTTGCTGGCATTCTGTCAATTCTCCATCACTGCCACCTGCCTTCCACTCACCCACCATCAATTTCTGCTTTTCCGCTGAGAGAAAAGATTTATAATTGTCAGAAGCCAAGCAGCCTCTTCAAGGTGTTACAGGGCCATAGCTATCATATAAGTAGGGGCTGAAAAGAAGGACAGAAGGAGGTGGTTGGCATTATTTGGCGGTTTGCCCTTCCAGTCATCTCACTTTCCTCCCCCCCTTCACCTGATTGTATACCTGGTTCTGTTCTGTTATCAGCATCCTGCTGGTATGATGGGTCTGAAAACCCTATAAAGGACCTTGGTTGAGTCCTCACAAACACCTATGACTATCCACGTTGCAATCTCCCTCCCCTCTGCCTCCTTGGTCATTGATGTAACTGACTACTGCCTGTGGGTTATTGATAGGGCCAGCAGTGCCCCCATTTGCTGTGCTTTCTATTTGCCAGGGTTCTCGGATATGTGTCATATTAGATTCACGACTTCAGAGCTGGACAGCAGTTTAGAGTTCATTTTTCCCAAGCCTTACCCACTGCAGAAATTCTCTCTATTATATCCAAAAGATAATCTATCTTACAGTTTCTGAGAACTCACTAGTTTAGGCAGTTCATTCTGCTGTTAGCCACATGCAGTTGGTAGAAAGTAGCTTCTGATCCTGACTCAAACTAAACTCTGACTTCTACTCACTGATCTCAGTTCTATCCCATCTGATACAACACAAAATAAAATTACTTTATTCCCCCCGAAGTGTCAGGTTAGCTATCGTGTTCCCTTAAATCAGGGGTTCAAAACTTGCGTCGTGCAGCCTGAATGAAATTTATAATTATACTTCGTTTGGCTTATACAGTGATGTCCCTATTCTGTGTTTTAAATTTGAATTGACTTACTTTTATGTAGCTATCATTTTATAGTGCTTAATATGTCCATCATTTTTTAAAATGTTCTACAAATATTAACCCACTTACTACTCATAATAACCCTATGAGATAAAGTTTTTTATTCTGTTATTATCCCCTTTTTTAATAATGAGAAAACTGAGGCACAGAGAGCAAGGCAATAGTAGAGCTGGGATTCAAACCCGGGCAAACTGGCTTTAGAGTCCACGTTCTTCTTAGGATGCTATGCTGACCGCTTTAAAATATTAACATTTTATGGGGTAATCCAGATTTCTGCTTTCTCTTGAAATATGAGGTTATATGATCTCTCAGTCCCATATGGCAAAAATCCACAAGAAGTGTGGTCCAGCCTCCACGTTTAGATGGGGAAAAGGGGTGTTCAATTTGCCTCAAATTCAAACCATTCTTCTTTTTTTTTAGATGCTTAATATTTTGTTATTTATTTATTTATTTAAATTTTATTAGAGTAGAGTTGATTTACAATGTTGTGTTAGTTTCAGGTGTCCAGCAAAGTGATTCAGTTATACATCTCCATATAGCCATTCTTCTTCGGATTCTTTTCTCATATATGTTATTACAGAATATTAAGTAGAGTTTCCTCTGCTATACAGTATATCCTTGTTGGTTATCTATTTTATAGTGTGTATATGTTAATACCAAGCTCTCTCCCATGTTTCTTCTTTGGTAACCATAAGTTTGTTTTCAAAATCTTTGAGTCTGTTTCTAGTTTGTAAATAAGTTCATTTATATCATTTTTCAAAAATTAGAGTCTACATATGAGTAATATCATATATTTGTCTTCCTCTGTCTTACTTCACTTAGTATGATAATCTCTAGTTGTATCCACGTTGCATCCGTGTTGCTGCAAATGGCATTATTTCATTCCTTTTTATTGCTGAGTAATATTCCATTGTATAAATGTACCCACATTTTCTTTATCCATCCATTGATGTTCATTCAGGTTGCTTCCATGCCTTGGCTATTATAAATAGTGCTGCAATGAACATAGGGGTGCCTGTATCTTTTGAATTATAGTTTTCTCAGGGTATATGCCCAGGAGTGGGATTGCTGGATCATATGGGAGCTCTGTGTTTAGTTTTTTAAGGACCTCCACCTTGTTCTCCATAGTGGTTGTTAAACTGTTCTTCTGTATTCCCTACCCTACCCACTTGTTAATGCTTTCCGCCTAGTTTCTTGAATTATTTATGACATTAGAGCCAAATTTTATCTTTTCTGTATTATATCTGTTTTTTCTTCCACCATTTTTCATGGTTCGATATTCAAAGTTCTTGGATGAAGAGAGACAGTAGAAAACTTAATGTAGCCAATGATAGGTTTTGGGAAGCCCACCTGTACTTTCTTTTTTTATGCTTATATGAGGTGTCTTAAGGAGAAAAAAAAGTTGACCTGATAAGTAAAACAATTTATAAAGGTCATGGTATGTGAAAGACTTTGAGGCTGTATAGAATTAAAAATGTTCGAATGCATTTTAATAATGTCAGTGATTTGAGATCCTGTGGGGAACAGGGCACTGTCAGTATGGCAAAGATTACTGGCTAGACTTTCCAGCCCAGACAGGAGCTATTCTATGATTTTACTCTGTTGAATGGATGGCTTTGCCACTGAGAATAAGGGAAGAAAGCACAAAAAGTACCTTTAAAAATATTAGATGAAGATATGACTAATTCACATGTAAAATCAGCCGATCAAACATATGATGACTACTTATTGTTTACAAGATAACAGTGAACTAAAGGGGAGGGAGAATCAAAAATTTCATTGTTTAAATATAGACAATTTTCAAAATAATACGTTATAAAACACACAACTTTAGTTTGAGTCCATTATGATTTTGCTTAAATAATTCTAGAACAAAACTAGATATTTGTATACTATGGATTTATGTGTAAAACTTGCTTTCACATTTTCTTCTTCCTTTGATTCGTACAATAAGCCTTTAGGTAGGTAGAGTAAGTACCCTCATTTCCTTATGTGGGTTTTGCTTTACCCTCTTTTTAAAAACTCATTTCCTTATGACCCCAGTATTGCCATGTATACAAAGCATTCCAAGTATCTGAATTCAGGCTCATGAGATTCTTTCAGATCCAGATTTCTTTCTGCTTTCCCTGAACCTCTTAATGAACATAATTTCACTGACGCCTCTCATTTCTCAAACCCCTTTGGTTCGAAATCTTTGATTCATTTCTTTAACTAGCTCATATAAACGAAAATTCTGCATTTTGACTCTGCACTGGACCCCCCTCTAGTGTTCACGTCAGACATTATACCCAGGTTGCAGATTTTTCCTAGCATCCTTTGGCTCAAGACACAAAGCCCAGGCCCTCAGTGCCAGTTTAACAAGGTACAGATCAGACAGTATAAAAGAAAATCAAACAAGTTAAGTGATTCGGCTATGATCAGTAATGTGAGGGCACATTTATAATTATAGTTGTAGCACTTAAGTTTGGCTACAGGTAACAGAAAACTGAAAATCATAGTGGCTTAAACAGGGGAGAAATGTCCAGAGATTATTTGTTCAAAGATAGTTAGGCACAAGGTTAGGGAGCTGGGCTACTTCTGCCTTATGGTTTTGTTATCCCTGTTCCCATTTCCAAGGTTACCTCAGGGTTCAATATGGCAACTGGAGCTCCAGCCATTTCATCTGCACTTTGAGCTTATAGAATAGAAAAAAGAATTGAGAAGGCCAAGGCCCCTCCACTTAACAGCGCTTCTGAAGCTCTGCAGTCATACTGAGTTTGAATCCTGGCTCCTTCACCTACGTGTCCTTGGGTGAGTCATTTAACTTTCGTGAGCCTTGCATTCCATACCTGTAAAATCAGGATATGAAGTTACTGACCTAAAGACAGTTTTATAACATTTAAAGTAAATTGATCAATTTAGGGTATGTAGAATTATCTGTGCCTGACCCAGAAGACTATCATCATTGTCATCTTTTTCGTCATTAACAGAATTACTATCATTATAATTATGATTATTATTAGCTGATCAGCTATAAAATTGCCTTAAACCCCAGACTTTTGGTACTGTCATCTCTGTCTTTGTACGTTACTTATCATGTATTTAAGAGTTACTATAGTTTAACTCCTCTTAACATGTTTGGCAGAATCAGATTCATTCCTTTCATGCCTTTTAATGACCAGACTGTTCCTTTCCCTCCTCCTTTGTATGTGTTTGCAAGTATTTTTGTCTTAACGATCTCCTGATCTCTATTTGTGCGTGTGTATCTCTGACCCAAGGTGAACATTTAAGGAGAAAAGCATTACAACACCAATGTCCACTTGGCCATATTTAATAGTGAAATAGTGAATAATCTGGAAAGAGAAGGCTGCTGGTTATCTTTATATCCCACCCCCTCCCTGCTTGTGCCCAGATGAGGAAATAAAATGAAGATGACACTGTTAAGAAACTTGAAGGACAAGAAAAAAAGGTAAAAGTCTTTCATAAATTAATAAAGACTTCAGAATAGGAAACAACATCAAGATGATTTTCAAATGATTTAGACAGACATTTGCCAAGTGGGAAAAATGTCACTCAAAGTGATTGATTAGTGGATCCACTTAAGACAAGTAAACTCATCTATTTGTAGACAGAAGCCCAAAGATCCATTGTATACCCATTCCCATAAAGACAAAATATACTTGGCCAATTAGTCCTTCATTTGTATCATATATGCCTGGTATTTCCACGTGGAAGGAACAGGATTTACCAGGAAGGTGTGTGATTTTCTTGCCCAGGAGTTAGTGGCAGTTTGGCTAATAATGTTCTTGTCTAGAGTACTGAATTATGTATATCCTTTGGGTTTGAAAGATGACTCAAATAGTAGATGACTGTATAGGTAAATTGTTTTATCAGGTTTTTTTTCCTATACTTGTCCCTTTCCCTACTTCTTCTTTGACCATTAAAGCGAAGTTAAGATATATTTATTGCCTACTTAACCACCATACAGGCAAGGCATGTGTGCTAAATGTTTTATAAGATAGAGTTCCTGCCCTCTAGGAATTTACTGTCTAGCAATGACTAATGGTTTTGTTATTTCACTAGTTTTCTGCTCAATCAACTGTCTGCTCTTATTACTGTTCTTATGATGTCATCTCATGGATTTCCTCCTTTCCCTTTAGCACTCCATTATAAACCTATCTGACCAAATTGATCTAAACTCTTAAAAATATTTAACCAGCAGTCTCCAAGGAATATTAAGAGTGGAAAAGAATAAAACTTGGTATCTTTATATTTGCAATGTACCTTTCCTCTCACTAAAAATAAAACCAGTTTGCATAATTCTCAAATGATTTCAAAGTGCAAATGGGAAAGCTGCAATTGTAGTGAAAAAAAAGAAATCAAACATAATTCCAAATGTTGTAACTCAGAGCCTCCACGGGAGTAGGTGGGTAGGAGGGTGGCTTTGTGATGACTGAAATATTTGACAGGAAAAAACCAAAACAAAACAGAAAATGTAGTTTAGAATCGATTTAAGAGGGTAAATAACTCGAGTCCTTTTAAATAATTTTTCTTAAAAGGTTATTGGAATATGATACCATATCCTGTCTTTGGCAGGAGGTTTGCTGTCCTATGTGTTTCTCTGCTGGCTTTAGGACGCTGGGATCTCGAATTAGGCAGAAGAGACCATTCTCAGTAACTTAGAAAATTTAACACTAATAAAGACGAAAATGATTGTATAGAATAGGATTTCAGGATTTTAGCAACCCCAGTTTAGATGACAAATGCCATCATATAAAGTATTTTATGACATATAAGAAATTATACTTATTCCCTGAGGAGCTTTTTCACCTCCATTTTTCCTACTCTTAGGATCTGTACTGAATAATGGAAGTAGTTGGAGCTGTGAAATTTGATTCCTCCCAAACACTAAGGGGAAAATGTCGACTAAATCTGCATAAAAGACATCCACAACATAAAATTGAGGAGCTTAGCTTACGTGTTAATCAGTGCTTTGTGCTGTTTGCAAAACAACCACCAAATTTGGCCCTAGACAAAATAAAGAATATTGCCTCATTAACAAATTTGGCAGTACTGTAGTGACAGTAATCACATTTTTATTCTATTTTCATATTCAAGACTTCAAAGCAGCTTAAAAAAATATTCATTAACGATACAGGTTGCTGCTTGCCAAGGAGCTGCCTCAGCACTGTCATATATAATTTTGTAAGTGTTATCTAGGAGGGCAGAGTTTAATTTTAACTGCAGGAAATACACACACACACACACACACACACACACACACACACACACACACACACACACACACACACACACACACACACACACACACAAACATGCCAGATAAGATTAATGATAATGGTCTCAAAAATACATGAGTTTCTCAATAAAAGGGAAAAACATCCTACAGTGCAATTTGTTGTTTGGATTTTAAGTGTTATAGTCAGTCATTAATGAGCAATATTATTTAAAGAACTTTCCAAAGACTGAATTTTTGCAAAATACAATTCTATATCAAGAAGGTATACAACATGTGCTAAGTTTTTCAAACTTATTCAAAAAATAAATGAGTCAAGTACATTAAAGGGTTTACTTGTAAAAGGAAAAGATGAGTGATATGAATGAGAGGGACAAATCAGTTTCAAAATCAAGTATGATGCAAATGTTGTAGAATTGCAGGCATTCATATTGAAAAGTGTACAAAAATGAGAAAATTAGCAACTCTGGTTTCTCAAAGAAGATTTAGGCAAAGAATCAGACTGAAGGAGAAGCGCATAGTAATAGCCCCTCTGAAGGTCACTTCTTGCTTATCTTTGTGATGTTGGTGTGTCTGCAATTCTGACACAGGTTTTATTTACTTAACTCACCTTAGTATTACTTCACAGTTGATCATCTATGTTGGAAATGGAACTGGTATTACCTGTATATTTTGTGGATGGTTCATGTGTCTATACCTACAAACATACAGCCTAGAAAATTATTTTGATTTAAAAAATAAATCAGAAACCTCAATATAGAGAAGAAAGAGGAGTAGTCCATTCGTACCATTGATGATGAGCAATTGCCTTACCTACATATCTGGAGTAATGGGAGAAATTGGGGCTCATTGGTTCCTATATCTAGTAGAAATCTTGTTTCTGATTTCTAGAAGGAAACTTAGGCTTCTTCACATGGCATTTGGATTCCAAAAATCATGATCCTTTTGTACATTGGCTCTAATCAATTGTATTGAAACTGCTTTGAAACATTCAGACAGGTTATCTATCTATCTATCTTGCTATCTCTATCTATCTAATCATCTAAGAACTAATAGGTTCAACCAATGAGACAAATTTAATAAGGGATAAGGAGTAATTGAGTGACATAGACTATGGCTAAATTAAATTATAGAGATTATGAAACCACTACTTCCGTCATTGGATATTATATCACAGGTTGTCCAGGGAATATTCCTTCTGCAAGGAAACTCCAGAGCGGTACCAGAGTACCTCCATAGTATATTAATAGTCTATAGCATATATGCTGAGAGCAAATAAATTGAGTTGGTATATATAAATCCAAAGATTGACCACCTTAATAGGTCATGGTGTCCAAAAGTTGTATCAGGCATGTGGCCCATCCTTGCCCCTGCAACAAGTACATGTTTATATAACATATTTGTTTTAAAAATGTATTTGCTGTCTTTTTTCCATACAAAATTTGGAGTCATTTAGAAATAATGCACATAATGAAATAAACAATAAAATATGATAAAAAGAAACATATCTAAAAATCAAGTTTAGGAAAACATGAATTATAGTAGAAAGCTAAGTAGAAGAAAGGAGAATATATTAAACTTACTCAAGAGTGTCAAATCCACACAATTGCTAGAGTTTACTTTCCTGATGGAAGAAGCTAAAAGGTAAGAATGAACCAATCCAAGTCTTCTTGTTAAGTATAGAAAAATGAAATAGCTATCGTTCCAGTTAATAAACTTTCATCTGTGCTGTTTAGTTCTAAAATGCTAAATTTCAGTTTTCACGTACTTTTTGAGACAAGGAAGGAAAGTTCTTACTTTCCAAACTGTAAGTAAAAAAAAAAATAAATGCAGGCACAGAAAACAATTAGATGCCAAATTCAGAATCATACCATTACTTACTTACTGAAAGCTTTGGATTTAAGACCAACTATATTGGCTTCTGGTCAAGTGTACCTTTCCTAACATCCCAGGTGCAACCCCTGCTTGAAGACTAGATGAGTAGCAGGTACACTTTGGGGTTAGAGGAGGCTGATTTTGCTTCCCAAGGGTCAAGTGACACAGAGATAGACAAGCATACAAAAGCTTGCATTTGTATTTCTTACAGGCTGCATTCACAGTACCCCACATAGAACACAGAGGATGGTAGGCACTCAAAAAGTATTTGTTGATTGATTAAATACAGTTTTCCCCCATAGCATTCATAATTTCCAATACAAATCAGTAGGTTATCATACCATAAAAGTATTTCACTCTTTCACGAGCAACTAGAGTTTCATTCTCAGTGAACTAGGAATAAATATGAATAAACACATTGTTAATTGTTTAAACACCCATTTCAGTTCATTTGGCCATGACCTGGCTCATTTTACTTGGCTTCTTTCAATACATTAGTAAAATCCACCCTTATGGGCTTCCCTGGTGGCACAGTGGTTAAGAATCCGCCTGCCAATGCAGGGGATAGGGGTTCAAGCCCTGGTCCGGGAAGTTCCCACATGCCGCAGAGCAACTAAGCCCGTGCACCACAACTACTGAGCCTGCACTCTAGAGCCCACGAGCCACAACTACTGAAGCCACCGTGCCTAGAGCCCATGCTCCGCGATAAGAGAAGCCTGCGCACCGCAAAGAAGAGTAGCCTCCGCTCGCCGCAAGTAGAGGAAGCCCGCGCAGCCAAAAATAAATTAATTAATTAAAAAAAATCAATCCTTATTCACTTGATCAATGATAAAGCATTCCTAAGACCAGTATTTTGCTGGAAAATACAAAAAAGATGCATATCTGTAGTGCTAAACGTGCGATTATAAAGCAGCTGAATATCAAATGATGTCTTAAGATGTTCCAAAAGCCAGCCTGATCTTACCCGGGCTTAAGATGGGGTCTCAGATGACCTCACTCACATGTTTAGCATTTGGTTGGGATAATGGGAGCAACTGGAACCCCATGTCTCATATATCTAATAGATAGTTTAGGCTTCTTCACATGGCATTTGGATTCCAAAAATAATCTAGAGCGTAAAAATCAAAAAGTAAAACAAAGCCAAATATTCTACAAGCCTTGCATGGATAACATTTGCTAATAAAAGGAATTAGAATTATTGGGACCCTTTTTTTGGTAGCCATCTACAATGCTAGCTTGATTTCAGTTTTTTCTAATCTTTCTAATTACCTTGTAAAATACAAATGAGTTAGTAAATTGACTTGGCTCTTTTTCCTGTTGGCATATTAAAGAAATCCTATAAATCAGATGAACAAGAACGTACTGAGGAGCTATTGCATGTAGGACACTGCACTAGGTGATGGGAGGGGGTTAATTCATGATTCAGTTATTTTACTGTATATGGTGGCCTCCTTGACTGGATCATGAGATTGCTGTCAATGTTTTAAAATTTCTTTACAGGTGGGACAGATTTTGTGGAAGAGAAAGTCTACTGCTGCTAACTCTTCTTTTAGAACTGTAAGACCATTGCTCATAGAAGGAGCAAAGCTACAGAATGTTGACAACCCAGTGCTACTGCTAGACTGGGATGGAGGCTGGGATCAACAAGACAAATATTCTCTACCTGTGGTGGCCCCTTCACTCATATTTTTAACATTTAACGGGCATGAGAAGAAACTGATTTGCTATTAGAAAATCTTCATCTGTATTAAAATATGAAGGATGTATTGTGTACACTCAGTGTGACATGACCTTTTATCTTACTTGAGTCTGCCTTCATTGTACTCTTTTCCCACTGCTCATAAATTGATAATGTTCCTCACTGATGCTCTAGACTATCTTGAGACACTGTAGAAGATTGTGGTTTAGCACGTGGAATATGGAGTTGACTCCTTAGTTGCAATCTAAGCTCTTTCACTTGCTGTCTGTGTCACACAAGCAAATTATTTAACATTTTTAAGCATCAGATTCCTCATGGGAAAGATAAGGATGATAATTTCAACCTCAAAGCCTTGAAATAAGAATGAAAGGAAATAATGTATAAAAAGTTCTTAACATATTCTCAGTACTCAATAAATTAGAGCTATTATCTTTAGTGTTATTCATGACAATGTCCTGGCCATTATAAACTTACATTTCTTTAAGTTTGTACATTTAATGAAATGATTTTTGCTTGTGGACAAAAAACAGCACTCAGCGAGATGAATGATTTTTCTATAAGAATGTGCACATTTATTTTAAAACTATATTTTATATGAAAATATTCTGGAGCATTATTCTTAATATTTGGATAACTATGTTTATGAGGCTCTTCTGAAGGCTGTTCAGACTCCTGCCTTCAATTTTTTGACTCTTCTAAAAAGAAGTTTGGGAGTTCCCTGGTGGCCTGGTGGTTAGGATTCTGGGCTTTCACTGCCATGGCCTGGGTTCAATCCCTGGTCAGGGAAGTGAGATCTTGTAAGCTGCACAGTGAGGCATGACATTAAAATAAAATAAAATAAAATAAAATAAAATAAAATAAAATAAAATAAAATAGAATGTATAAAATAAAAAAGTTTTAGGTTTACAACAAAACGAAACTGGGAGGGAGGTAGAGAGATTTCCCATATATCCCTTGTCCCCACATGTGCATAGCCTACCCCATTATCAACATCACTCACCAGAAAAATACATTTTTTACCAAAGATGAACCTACATTAACACATCATAATCACCCAAAGTCCATAGTTTACCTTAGGGTTCACTGTTGATGTTGTATATTCAATGGGTTTAGACAACTATAGAATAACATATATTCATTATTATTAAATCACACAGCACATTTTCATAGCCCTAAAAGTCCTCTGTTCTCTGCCTATTCATCTCTTCCCCTCTCACCCCTGGACACTGCTAGTCTTTTTATTGTCTCTATAGTTTTGCCTTTTCCAGAAGGTCATACAGTTAAAATCATACAGTATGTAGCCTTTCCAGATTGGTTTCTTTCACTTAGTAATATGCATTTAAGTTTCCTCCATGGCTTTGTATGGTTTGATAGCTCATTTCTTTTCAGGATTGAATAATGTTCCATTGTCTGGACATACCACTGTTTATATATCTGTTCACCTACTGAAGGACATCTTAGTTGTTTCTAAGTCTTGGCAATTATGAATAAAGCTGCTATGAACATCCATGTGCAGGTTTCTTTGAGGACATAAGTTTTCAGCTCCTTTGAGTAAATATCAAGGGAAATGTATGGTAAGACTATGTTTAGTTTTGCGAGAAACCACCAAACTGTCTTCCAAAGTGGTTGTACCATTTTGCATTCCCATCAGCAATGTCTGAGAGTTCCACAGCCTCACCAGCATTTGATGTCAGTGTTCCAAATTTTGGACATTCTAATAAGTGCGTGGTGGTATCTTGTAGTTTTGATTTACATTTTCTGACAACTTATGATGTGGAACATCTTTTCATATGTTTATTTGCCATCTGTATATTTTCTTTGGTGAGATGTTTGTCTCTTAAGGTATTTGGTCCATTTTTTAATCAGGTTGTTAGTTTTCTTATTGCAGAGTTTTAAGAGTTCTTTGTATATGTTGGATAACAATTCTGTATCCAGATGTGTCTTTTACAAATATTCTCTTCCAGTCTGTGGCTTGTCTTATTCTCATATACTGTCTTTCACAGAACAGACACTTTTAATTTTAATAAATTAAAGTCCAGCTGATCAGTTATTTCTTTCATGGATCATGTCTTCTGTGTTGCATCTAAAAAGGCATCACCTTTTTTAGATGCAACACAGAAGACAAGGTCATCTAGTCTTTTATGTCATCCAGGTTTTCTTTTATGTCATTTTCTAGCAGTTTTGTAGTTTGTGTTTTATATTTAGGTCTGTGATCCATTTTGAGTTCATTTTCATGAAGGGTGTAAGGTCTGTGTCTAGACTTTTCTCTTTTTTTGCATGTGGATGCCCAGTTGTTCCAGTACCATTGGTTGAAGAGACTGTCTTTGTTCCATTGTGTTGCCTTTGCTTCTTTGTCAAATATCAATTGACTGTATTTATGTAGGTCTGTTCCTGAGCTCTTGCTTCTGTTCCATTGATCTACTTGTCTCTTCTTTCTCCAGTACCACACACTCTTGATCACTGTTGCCTTTTAGTAAGTCTTGAAGTCAGACCATGTCAGTCCACCAATTTTATTCTTCTTTAACCTATCTTCAATTTTAACTTTTTTTCACATTTCATGAGTAAAAAAGCTGTTCATCCTAGACATCCTTTTTTTCAAATATAACACTAGCAGCAAAACGTTTTTCCAAGCTCTTGATACTTTATTCTATAAAAATTTGTATCTCAGGTTGTCATTGAACATCAAATATTTTTCATTAATATAATGATATAGAAAATGCCATAATAGTGCCTACAAGATAAGTTAACTTTCTCATGGAATCTGTCTCTATAAGCAGTTTATTTTCTAAAAATTATGATCTACAAGGTGAAATGATTTTGCCTGACGGTGATTGTAAAACTATGTATTGATTGAAGATATAGGCTTAGATATATCTATTATATCTGCATTAGCATCTGCTGTTGACTTAAATTTTTAAATATTATTTTTACACAAATTATCAAAAGTCTGTATGTATAAATTTTGTCTACATGTATAAAATATCCTCCCTGGGATTCCTAGTGACTGCTTTTCTCCCTTTTGCCGTGCAATGCAAATTCTGCAGTCCTGTACCTAGATGTCTTGCCCTGGATGTACGGACAAGCAATATATGAAAAGTTGTTGATTAATGTCTTATACTGAGAAGACCCCTACAAGTCTTGGAGTTTGTTTCATATTTTGTCTTTCAACATTTGTGCCATCCTGGGTAGTAGGTTGCCCACTTCCTCTAAAGTAGAAATCTTTCATCTGTAAAATGGTGATAATTATATATACTTCAGAGAATCTTCTGAGGATCACAGCATCCAGATCAGGGGACTATCAAAAAGGCTATTGTCTTCCCTATTTCACCATTTGGAGAAAAATATAGTATGGCATATTAGAAAGCATAGGTGTTGGTGTCAGGGAAAACTTGCGTTTGAGTATTAGCTCATGTGACATACTAGTGGCCTGACTTTACATGTGTCACTTATACCATGTGACCAGGCCTCTCATCTAGAAAATGAGTATCACAATTGTTATGTCTGTTTTATAAGACATCAATACCAGTGCTCAGCACAGAGTGGCATCCTCTAATTCTTCTTTTGAGCATAGTTTTCCAGCTCAGAGTAGAACCCATCAAATGTGTTAATTGATTAATCCCTGTATCTTTGAATACATCATTAAAAACACTAACTAGGTCATTAGACTGTAGTAGATAAAAGAAGATACATTTAATGGAGATGTTGACACAAAGTGACAAGCCTCAAAAATGTTCCTGGATCTGTATAATGATTAAGATCAGAGACAATTTTACTAAATTTGGTAACTATGTTTAACAGAAAATAAAAGATGATTAAGGGAGTTCTAGTTAACACAAAGGATTTAAAGTTGAAATGAATTTGTAGCTAGAACATGAAGTTCATTTTGAGAGTGATTTAAGATTGGATTAAGGTCCTCAAGATGGAACTTAAAGAATGACAATTTCCCTGCTTATGAAAATTATTGCTACTTTTTTATATTAAAGCATTTCCTTCTGTAATGATGTACTGAGAAACTGAAAAGGAGATCTTTCATCTTTGCATTAAAACTCACACAGGATCCCCATGTTTCTCTTCTCAGTTTCTTCTTATAATAGAGGTGTCATCAAGAGAAAGTCCACCAGAGATAACTTTACCCAGAACATTTACACTTACACACAGGATGTACAATCAGCCCTCCTTTGGGAAAATCTGCTTCTGGAGATATCTCATATTCCTTGTTAAGTGCTGAATTGTGTCCCCCCCAAAAAAAATTCTTACGTTGACGACTTAAGCCTCAGTACCTTACAATGTGATGTATTTGGAGACAGCTTCTTCAAAGAGATAAAATGAAGTGATTAGGGTGGATGCTAATCCAATATTATTGGTGTTCTTATAAGAAGATTAGGACACAAACCTACATAGAGGGGAGATTATGTGAAGTTACCAGAGAGGGAAGACCACCTACAAGCCAAGGAGAGAGGCCTCAGAAGAAATCAATCTTGCTGACACCTTGATCTCAGAGTTCCAGCCCCCAGAATTGTAATAAAATTAATTTCTGTTGTTTAAGACCCCAGTCTGTAGTGTTATGACAGGCCTAGTAAATTATTGCACCCCTGGTCACACTGTTTCTAGCACTAGATTTAGAAAATTTTCCCATATCCTATTATTCCCTAATCTGTTCAATCTGAAAAGTGATCTTCAGATCTGGATTTGCATGACTCTAAGTAAATTTTAATTTTGTTCACATATTTTTACATATATGTTACTAATAATAAAAATTGTGACTTGAACCTAGGACCACAACATAATCATCCTCTTTATTCATAATACAACCTTGGGGCTTGAATGTACAAAAAAAGCTTTTTAAAATTTCTATGTAACATTGCAAGCAGTTAAATTTGTAGGGCAGAATAGGGCTATTATTTTTATCTTCCTGCATACCATTTGAGTTTTTATGGAAAGCCCAAAGAAAATGACTATTTTAGAAAAAAAAATGTTTTTCTCAACTTGTCTCTATGTAAGTCCAAAATCTGCATATTATAACGGATGAATGCAGTCATCATAACGTTGCTTTCAGACATCTGGAAATTCGACAGATGATTGTCAGAATTGTTCCACTTTTTATTCATGTTTTGCATTCTAAAGCAAGAATGACTAATATTTTAATTGAAAGGCATTTGGCAAAAGAGAAATACACACTCTCTATGGTACATCTTTATGGTGTCTGTCGAAATGTTCTTAAAGTCAGCCTTCATTTGCAAAGGTCAAGTTTCCCATGCTCATCCTGAGAGGACTATAGATACCATTTCACCCGGGCTTATCGGGCTGGTGATAAGGGGCTAACTCCCTTTGCCATCAGGTCCGGATATACACGTGAACACACCACGTCTTCCTCACTCAATGATTTCACAGTCCGGAAATCAGAGACAAACGCGGTTTAATGTTATTTAGCATGATATATGCTAAGAGAGGTACCTGTATATTCCAGAGCTGCTCAAGCTAGAAGAAGTGATCTCAGGTCAGCTTACGCATTAGCAAGTAGTGAAATGGATTAGAGGCAGGAGCACGTTTTCTATAAGATTTTGTGTGCTACAAGGCAAAGAGAAAACATGTTTTACAGGACATCAGATAGAGTTGGAAAAAGGCAATTTGATCATGAAAGGCACCAGAAGCAATATTGAGGAGAAAATGGAGATAGGAAATAAAGTGTAAAGCTTCCCCCCCGACACACACACACCATGAAGGTAGAGAGGAGTCTTGGGAAGAAGAGAGTTTAAGATGGAACACACACAAATGAGAAAAAAAAATTGAATTTGGTTCAAGTGCAGAACAGCCCTCAATATCTCCAAACCAACTTTTCAAAGTTTTATAAAAATAAACCACAATTAGAGCCATTAGAGCAACAAGTCGCAGGCAACATTTGGATATTTATCAGCAGCATTCATTCTTGAAGCATTTATTGGATGCCTACTACGTTGCAATAATTCAATGGCAAATTCAATCAAGTTTGGAACCAAGTAAGGCATTGACAATGAATATCAACTTAGAAATAACAATACCTTAATTTCTCCTATTTAATGAGTATATTCCATGTATAGAGCACTGTGGCAGGAGTGCACAGTCCAGGGAACAATATGGACAAATGTTGTCACCCTGCTCAAGAGAACGTGGCAAGTTATGGCTGGTAGTCGTTTTCAGCTGCCAGGAGTTCTGGGAAATCACATCCTGATGAAAGCTGCTACTGTGTGAAATCAAAACTAATATTTTTTAAAGAGACAGAGGGAAAAATAAGTCCTGGACAAATTCTAAGGCCCAAAGGGATGCTGATCCCAACTAATTCTGTGGAAAGGATATCTGTCACGAGTGGTTAGATGCCAAGCGTCCAAGTAACTGTGTAATGGTGATACAAGCTGAGCATAGAGAGAGGTATGTTTCACAAGCAGGAGATATTCCAAGGACATTTTAAAGTAGAAGCTCAAGGAAAAAAGCAGGCACTATAGGGTCGCAGAATAAGCCTTTTCACAAATTAGGTGACAAATGCTGTTTGCCACGTGTACTTAATGTGCAGTTAGAAACCTAATTCTGTTTCTCTACCTCTCAAGGCTATTATGGGTTTGATGTGGCACACAGGTATTAAAGTATCTTAAAAATGTTAAACAGATAAATGGCAAGGCTTATTATTAAAAATGAAGCTTAACTGCATCGAGAAATGCCACGAGTAGGTAGCCATGCAGAAGGGTTGTCTTCAAGTATGTGGCTATGGGGAACAAACCAAGGATGGAACGTTAGTCTGAACTGTGGTCACATATGAAGACATAGCCACCAGCAGTGCTTTTATGAAAAAGAAGCATAATCAGTCATTAGCAAACAATTTCAGATCACGGCAAGAAAACCGTGTGACCTTGCTGATGAGTCATTTTGTGACACCTTTAAATGTATTTTTTCCTGGTGGATGATTAAATAGGCTGTTAATCTCTTTTTGCTGTGAGTGATTGAGGGACACTGAGTCAAAATGACAATTTAGACAAGAGGAAATCTGCACATATCTTTCAATATCATATGATATGTTAAATGACGATGTATACCCCAGTCCTTCTTGGCAAGTTGTACCTCCTGCTGAGGATGTCATTATGTCTATAAAAATAACATGTGCCGGGGCTTCCCTGGTGGCGCAGCGATTGAGAGTCCGCCTGCCGATGCAGGGGACACGGGTTCGTGCCCCAGTCCGGGAAGATCCCACATGCCGCGGAGCGGCTGGGTCCGTGAGCCATGGCCGCTGAGCCTGCGCGTCTGGAGCCTGTGCTCCGTAACGGGAGAGGCCACAACAGTGAGAGGCCCCTGTACCGCAAAAAAAAAAAAAAAAAAAAAAAGAGATGATAATGGTTCCTACTTTGCATATAGTTGCTGAGAAGTTAAAACTATTTAATAATTGTAAAGGATGGAGGAAGTACGTAGTATGCAGTACCAGCCACATAAGTATTGTCTACTATCATTATTACTAAAGGACCTGAAAATAAGGGCTATGAATATTTAGCACATTGTTTGAAAATAATGTGTGAATGCTAAAATATCAAACATATGCAAAATTCACAATGAATGGAGACTTTTGCAAATGTGACTGGCCATTTATGGTAGTGAAAGACACTGTGGTAATAAATAGAAACTCATCAACTCACTCCCTCTTCTTCACATTCACACGGAAGAATGTTATTTCTCAGCCTTACTGCAGTCAGGTGAAGCCGTGTGACTGTGTTCTGGCCAATGGAATATGAACAGGAGACTTGTACACCATTTCCAAATGTAAAATGTCAAACTCTTTCACACAGCTCTCAGTGTTCTTTCTCATCCTTCGTATCCTGGGCAGATGCCAAAGGATTCAGTGGAAGATTTCACTGGCATTGAAGAGCTAAGAGCTAGAGGAAGCCTGAATACCATAATGACTATGTGGTATACAGTCCCCATTCCTTAACCTGGCATCCAAATGTTGGATTGTATTATGAAACAGGAACATTTATTGTTTTAAGGCACTTAGGTGTCGAGGTTGTTTTCCAAAGGAATTCACCTACGGTAACAGACACAGTAATGAAGAATTATTCAAGCAGGAGTTAGGACACTTGTGTCCAAAGTGTACTTCTAATATTTATTAGCTGTGTAACTTTAGCCAATTTATTTAAACTCTTTGATTTTTCTTTTAGTTGCTGTAAAACTCCCATCATGAAAGTTACAAGAATTAAACAGTATAGGATAGAGCTTGGAAAAGTAGGGACAATGTAAGTGATCGTTAATCCAGGTTTAACAATAATTTAGTCAGTATTTTCAAAGCACTGAGATAGCTACACTATTTACATAGGACAATTGGTTAAATCATGTTTTTGATAATAATACATCTATTTAGTTGGCAGACAGTTTTACTTTTCAGTGGTATGTGTTGATTTCACATAGATGCATCTCTCAAACTGCTTTCTTCATATACATGGTATTGACATTCTGAAGACAGGGTTTTCTTTTCTTCCTGATGTCTCTGCAGGAATTTGCCCACTCTCTTCTCTAATAGAGTAGCTTGTATTTAATATGCACAACAACTGCAAGTCATTAATTCTCTAAGTCTCTCCTAAATCAATCCTCTGGCTGCAGACTAGAATCTTAATGTAGTTTTGGTAGTTGGGAATCTCATCTAATTTATTAAATGGAGAGAGGTGTGACACAGTAAAAATGTGTATTAACTGTTTACATGAATTTTTTTTTTTTCTTTCAGGAATAGATTTTCTTTTCAAAACCATCATGAACAAATAGCTACCCAAGGAAAGCTATACATAGTAGTTTAATCAATATAGAAATTCTACATATGATTATACTTGTAATGCCTGCATACATTTTGCAGCTAATTGTCATCTATTTTCTAGAGTCAGCTAGACTGTGGTTAAAAGCAAGTTTAGTCTATTTTTTTTTTATCTTAAGCTTTTTATTGGGAAATAAAATATACAGCCAGAAAAAAATACATTAAACATTGATGTAAAGCTTAACAGTTCGCTATTAATTAAGCTGTTGCGCCATTACTACATAAAACAAGAAATACAACAGCACCTCAGAGCCCTCCATGTGCACTTCCCCAGTGGAAATTCTTCCCTGTGCCCTAGATGAAACCACTCTCTTGACTTTTTTTTTTTTGCGGTACGCGGGCCTCTCACTGTTGTGGCCTCTCCCGTTGCGGAGCACAGGCTCCGGACGCGTAGGCTCAGCGGCCATGGCTCACGGGCCCAGCCGCTCCGCAGCATGTGGGATCTTCCCGGACCCGGGCACGAACCCGTGTTCCCTGCATCGGCAGGCGGACTCTCCACCACTGCGCCACCAGGGAAGCCCAGATGTCACAATTTTTATATCTGCTTTACTCTTGATGGATATTTGGGTTGTTTCAATTTGGAGTTATTATAGTTGTGTTGCCATTAACGTTTTGTACATGTCTCCTTGTGGCCATGTGTACACCGTCTATTGGGTGTGTACCCAGAAGTAGAATTGCTGGGTCAGAAGTCTGTAATTTACATTCCTACCAACCGGTCCTGAGCACTCCAATGGCTCCCCTTCCTTACCAACACATGGTATTATCAATCTTTTTAATTTGGCAGTCTGGTGAGTGTGTTGTGTAATCTTACTGTGATTTTAATTATCATTTGCCTGATTATTAATGAAATTGATCACATTTTCACATGTATTAACAATTTGGAATTCCTCATTTGGGAAGCACCTATTCAAGTTTTTGCTCCTTTTCAACTTGGTGGCTTATACTTCATACATTTGTACCAGTGCTATGTCTATTCTGGATACAGTCTTTTGATCATTTATATGTTGCAAATATTTTTTTCTCATTCTGTGTCTCATCTTTGCATTCTTCTGTTTCATTTGATCAACAGAAGTCCCTAATTTATTATATAATTTATCAACCTTTTCTTTTACGGCTATTGCTTTTTGAGATCTGTTGAAGATGACTTTTTCAAACTTGAAAGTAAAAAGGTTATTCTCTTAGGCAATCTGGAAACTTTGTAGCAAAACGCCTTTTAAATTTAGGACTGTAATACACTTGAAGTTGATTTATTTATACAATGTGATGTAGTTATCAGATTTAATTTTTGCAGATGGATATCCAATTGTTCCTAAGCCATTCATTGAAAAGGACTGTCCTATTGCCACTGCTCTGCAATGCCACCTTTGTCATAAATCAAGTGTCTGCAATGAAATGATGTGCTTCTGGACTTTATAACTGTTCAGTTGTCTCATTTCAATCCTTGTAACCAATACCACACTTTCTTGATCACAGTTGCTTTAAAATAACTCTTGATATGAAGTTGAGAAACACCCATGTTCTTCTTTTTAAGAGTCGTTGCTATTATTGGCCTCTTATTTTCCTGTAAATGTCGGAATCAGCTTGTTAAGTTCCACTCTATTCCCAGATAAAAAGCATGCTTATGTTTTAAATTGCGCTGCATCAAATCTCTACATGAGTTTGTGGAGAAAATTGTGATCTTCATAATAGTAAGCCATCTAATCAATGAACATATGTTCTAGACTGAATGGTGTCTCCTCAAAATTCCTATGTTGAAGCCTTAATCTCCAATGGAACCATATTTGAAGATAGTCTTTAGATTATTAAGGTTAAATTAGGTTATAAGAGTGAGGCCCTAATTCAATAAGATCGTGACCTTTTAAGAAGGAGAGAGAGATCTCTGTCTCCATGTACATGCACTGAGGAAAAGTCATGTGAGGACACTGTGAGAAGAAGACCACATACAAGCCGAGAGAAGAGGCTTCAGAATGAAACCTACCTTGTTGGCACCTTGACCTTGGACTCTCCATCCTCCAGAACTGTGAAGAATAAATTTCTGTTGTTTAAGCCACCCAGTCTACGATACTTTTGTTATGGCAGCCTAAGCTGACTAATACAGATTTTGGTACCAGAATTGGGATGCTACTGTAACAAATACCTAAAAATGTGGAAGTGGCTTTGGAACTGAGTAATGGGTAGCAGCTGGAGGAGTTCTGACATGCATGCTAGAAATATGGACATTAAAATCCATTCTGATAAGATCTCAAATGGAAATGAGGAACACGTTATTGGAAACTGGAGGAAAAGTGATCTTCGTTATAAAGTGGCAAAGAACTTGGAAAAATTGTGTTTGTGTTCTAGTGTTTTCTAGAAGGTAGAACTTGTAAGCAATGAAAATGGCTATTTAGGTGATGAGATTTCTAAGCAGAGTATTGAAGGAGCCATATGGCTTTTCCTGACTGCTTATAGTAAAGTGCAAGAAAAGAGAGGTTAATTGAAGGAGAAATTGTTAACCAGAGGGGAATCAGAACTTCAAGATTTGAGAAATTCTCAGCCTATCTCTATTGCAAAAAATGAGAAAACATGTTCTGAAGAGAACATTAATGGTGTGGATAGACTATCACTCAATAAAGAATTTTCGGGATTATATGAGCAGAAATACTGCCTTTGAATGGAAGGGGATGGAGATGGGAGGACATGAAGGAAAACTGTTAAACTCCTTAGATATGACAGGACTAACTGATAGAGCTATTTGGCTAGGAAGTATGCATTCTTCAAGACAAGTGGAAAATGACCCCGAGTTGATCCAGATATCATGAGGGCTGTCTCCTCAGTTTCAACAGACCAGATGACTTTCTCCTGGTGTCTTGGAAATGGGATCACCCAGCAGAGCCAAGGGTTTCTATTTTCAGATATATGATATCTTTATCTTATTGTATATGGTATATGTAGTGAAATCTTATTTCTTGTTTATTGCCAGAATATGGAAATGGAATTTTTTGTTTACTTTGTATCCAGCAACCTTACCAAACTCTCTTAAATTATAGCAGTTTATCTAAGGTTGTTTTACATTTTATGCCCAAATAATTTCATAATCTTATAACAGCAACTGGTTTCATTTTTTTTTCATTTCTCTTTATGACTTTACCATTCTGACAAAGGCCTCCTGTAAAATTTTGAAAAAAAATAGCGATAATTTTTTTTTAATACAAGACTTCAACATTTCATTAAGTATGATGTTTGCTTTTGTTTTGCAAAAACGTGTAAAATCTCTTTGTATTTTTAAAATAATTATATTGAGGTATAATTCACCTACTGTATAATTCACACATTTAACATAGAAAATTTGGTGTTTTATAGTAGATTCATAGAGTTTAGAAACCATTAAAGCAATCTAATTTTAGAATGTTTTTAGGATTCACCAAAGAAACTCCATAAGCATTAGCAGTCATTTCCCCTCCCACCCTAAGCAACCACTTATCTAAATTCTGTCACTACAGATTTGCCTATTCTGGACATTTCTTATAAATTAAATCACACAATATTCCATATTCTGTGATTGGCTGTTTCACTTAGCATAATGTTTTCATTGTTCATCCATTTTGTAGCAAATATCACTACTTCATTCCTTTCATTTATGGCTGAATAATATTCAGTTTTACGGATAGACCAAATTTATTTATCCATTCATCCATGGAGGCATTTGGGTTGATTCCATTCTGGCTATTTTGAATTTTATTGCTACAAATATTTGTGTACAAGTTATTGGTAAAGATAGAGATTTTCATTTTTCTTGGGTACATAACTAGGGAACATAATTTGGGGGTCATATAAGAGCTCTATATTTTTGAAGAACTGCCAAACTATTTTCCAAAGAGGTTGCACCAGTTTGCTTTCCCTTCAATATTCTATTGTGTTCAAATTTTTCTGCATCATCACCAACACTTGCTGTTCTCTGTCTTTTGTACTTTAAGTATACTAGAAATTGTGAAATCATATGTCATCATGATCTTAATACATGCTTTCCTAATGACTAATAATTTTGATCATATATTCACATACTTACCAGCCATTTGTATATCTTTGTTGAAGGAATGGCTATACAGATACTTTGCATGCAGTATCACATCTTTACTTCTTTGGTAGAAGAATACACATCTTTACTTTGGTTCTGTTTATTCCTGTTTTACTTTTTGATGCTGTTTTAAATGTTTTTGTTTTGTATTATTTATCTTAGCCTATAGATATATGGTTGATTGACATATTATTGATCTTGTATCCTGCAAGCGTGTTAAACGTGTTTATTAGTTCTAATAGGTTTTAGTGGATTTAACAGAATTTTCTATTTATAAGATTATGTTATCTGCAATACAGAATTTACTTCTTTCTTTCCTATTTGAATGTCTCTTATTTTGTTTTCTTGCCATATTGTTTTCATTAGATCCTTCAATACAATGTTGAAAAACAGTAGTGAAAGTGGACATCCTTGTCTTACTCTCGATGATATTGGAAAAGCATTCACTCCTTCACAATTTAAGTATAATATATTACCTAGGGTTTTTCACAGATGACTTTTGGAGGTTGAGTAGATTCTCATCTATTTCTAGTTTATGAATTATGTTTGTCAGGAAAAGATGTTGAATGTTGTTAGATTCTTCTTCTGTGTCTGTTGAGATGATCATGTGGTTTTTGTCCTGTAATTTATTAATGTGGCATTACATTAGTTGATTTTTTTTTTTTTTTTTGCGATACGCGGGCCTCTCACTGTTGTGGCCTCTCCCGTTGCGGAGCACAGGCTCCAGACGCGCAGTCTCAGCGGCCATGGCTCTCACGGGCCCAGCCGCTCCGCAGCATGTGGGATCCTCCCAGACCGGGGCACGAACCCGCGTCCCCTGCATCGGCAGGCAGACTCTCAACCACTGCGCCACCGGGGAAGCCCACATTAGTTGATTTTTGACTGCATCCCTGGGATAAGTCCCACTTGGTCATGGTGTGTAATTATACGTATATACATACTATATATATATATATATATATATATATATATATATATATATATATATATATATATATATATATAAATATCCCTAGAAATATTTTTCTTTTTAAAGTCAATTTTGTCTGAAATTAGTATTAGACACTCCAGCTTTCATATGGTTGCTGTTTGCATTATATATCTTTTCCTATGTTTTTACCACCTAATTGGATCTTTGAATCTATAGCGTGTCTCCTGTACAAAGCATATACCAGTATTTTGATTTTTTAATTCAGCCTAGTAATCTCCCACTTTAATTGGATTATTTCATCAGTTCCCATTCACTGTTATTAATATTATTGAATTTACAGCTGCTATTTTTCTTTTACTTTTCTATATGTTTGTCTCTTTTTGTTCTTCTGTTCCTCCTTTACTGCTTTCTTTTTTATTCAATAAATATTTTCCAGTGTAACATTTTTATTCTTTTAATAATTTTAAAATATGTTTTCAGTTATTTTCTTAGTAGTAGCCGTAGGGCTCATAATATACATCTTAATATCAGAATCTACTTCAGTTTCATCACATCTTAATTCCATGAGACAGAAAAATTTTAATCTTATAAAGCTCTATTCCCTCCTCCCCTTTTATTGTGCTACTACTCAACATTTTTTCAGCTATGATGCTTCCTTTAAGTTTTTTTTTTCCCTTGGTAGATAAATATCAATAAATTTCTTTCTATTTTACTTTAATCAGAAGAGAATATTAATTTTTACCAAATGTTTTTCTACATCTATTGAGATGATCATAAAAATTTTGTCCTTTATTCAATTAATAAAGTGAATTATCTTGCTACATATTCCTTTGCTAAATCAACCTTGCATTTCTAGAATAAATCTTCATTAATCATGATGTATTATTCTTTTCATACATTGTTGGAATTCGTCAAGTAGTAATATTTTGCTTAGGATTTTGTATCCACATTTGTAACTGAATTTGGTTGAATGATTCTTGTCATAGTTTAGTATTGAATTTATGTTATCACCATTTTTTTTTTTAAACAGTTTCTTGGAGGATATTTGTGAGTGCAGTGTTATTCATTTTTTAAATCTTTGAAAGAATTCTCTAGTACTGCTATTTCGGCCTGAAGTTCTCTTTGAAAAAAGATGTTCAAATAACATAGTTATGGTTTTTAATAGTTTGCTACTCTTTATTATGGACAGTTAAATGTTTCTAGGAATGGGTCCATTCCACCTAAATTTTCAAATATATATTTTAAATTAAAAAAGTTTCTTAGTATAAAGCTTTTTCCTTAATGAAATATATTAGAGAAAAGCAGACCTTTGTGGAAATCTGGTTTCAGGAACCATTAGCTATAAGAACTTAGAAAATTTAGTTTATCTCTCTGACCCTCAATTTTCTAATCACTAATATATGGATAAGTAATAGTACCTACCACACTTCTGATAGAATGTTGTCTATCTGAAAGACCCCTGATGGTACAGGTTATCTAAAACTCTAGGCAAAAGATATAAATAATTCTTGAGCTGGAAGGAAAATCAGAAAAATCCTCAAACACCGGGAATACAGAGCTAGCTTTAATCTTGAGTATCTTTGAATAACTGGTGGTTTGGAAATTGGTTAACGAAGCCTGAGACCTAGTAGGACAAAAAGTCAGATCTCAGACCCCACAAAATCCCAAGTTCCCCCCAAGAGAAATACTATTGATAGAATCCTAGGAAAAAAATCATGCTATTTGGAAAAAATTTATAGAAATAACATATCTTTCTCAGTTTAGATCCTGAGAAAGGCAGGAAAAAGAAGTTTCCTCTGAGAAGACTTACCTCTAAGCCAGCAGTCACTGAATTGGGAATAGAATTCAGATTATTTTTGTGTCTCAGAAAAAAAAAAAAAAACTTTGAGACATAATTTGTGTTTAAAGTTGTTCTGAATTGGCAGTATACAGGTTATCTGGCAGGAGCAAACACAAATCCTTTTTGTAGGGGAACACTTTCAAGACAGGCCTAAATGATTTTACACAGAGAACATTGTAAAGAACACAAATTTATACACATACACATACACACACATCAGGCAACACCTGAGGAATTAAGACCATGGTCAAGGATCAGGAAACACAACAAACTATAGGATCAGAACCACAGACTGCAGAGACTGCAGAGACTACATGTACTAGAATTTAGTGGAATCATCTAATATTGAATATAATATATATATACTTAAAGGATTAAAACTATATGATGGAGCCAGAATAATGTTATAATTTTGGTGTACCCTAAGCACTATACTTGTGCCTTTGTAAGCACCTTCTTCTGTGTATGTGTGTGTGTGGGCATACACATATATAAACATAAATATACATTTATATTTTATGACTGTGCTGGAACAAAGACCAATATATTAATATTTTATACCAAAACATTTTCTTCAACCTAAAAATTTCTTCTTTTTCCTTCTGATTTTAAAATAAACTGTTTTTGTAGCTCTCTAAAAGTGTCGTGAGTCCTAGGCACTGTGCCTACTGCATCTAATGGGTAATCGAGCTCTAGGGGAAGCAACAAAAATCTATTTACAGTTAGATTTGGAAAAGAACCAAATAGAACTTCTAGATCTTAAAACACTCAATTACAATTATTAGAATCCTGATAGACGGGTTAATCGTAAACCAGAAACAACTGAAGAAGGAATTACTATAGGAAATCAAGGGGTAGATTTTTTTAAATATCTAAAATTCAGCAGAGAGAAAAAAAGAAAATGTGAATAGGAAAGTAAAAGACACAGAGGAAAGAGTGATACTATCTAATATACATCTTAACAGAATTCCAAAAGAATAGACTAGAGAGAATAGGGTAGACAATGGCTGGGAATTTTTCAGAAAGAATTAAATAAATAAAGCCCTATATTGAAGAATGTCAACGAAGCCCTCGGAGGTACTAGTAGGCTTAACTAAGATGAACATAATTCTTTCAAAACAAATGGCAAGTTAAGTTGTTTTAAATAAAAAAGTAATTAATTAAAAACTGAAAGCAGAGGATGTTCTTAGTGTTGGCCATTTATGTTTCAATTTAAGGACTCTGAGTCCCTAAAGTGCAGTTTGATAATCTAACTGTTGGCCAGGTAAATAAATAATCCATTGTATTTAGAATTAAAGATTCAACATGGCACAATTCATTGAATAATAGTCTGTAGATAATAACCAGGAGTTAGACATAACCTAAGGAAGTATTGACCACTGACCTTAGAGAAAGTAAGACAGATTAACTATGGTTTGTTTGTATGAAAATGAGGTGATCTATTTTGCCAGGTTTTCCTGAAATCTTTTCTATGTCTGTTGAAATTTCAGGGTTTAGTGTGGGCTTGAGTCATGTTATTTTTCTTGGCAGAGGTATTTTCAATATAATTTTTTTTTTTTTTTTCCGTACGCGGGCCTCTCACTGCTGTGGCCTCTCTCGTTGCGGAGCACAGGCTCCGGACGCGCAGGCTCAGCGGCCACGGCTCACGGGCCCAGCGGCTCTGCGGCATGTGGGATCCTCCCGGACGGGGGCACAAACCCTTGTCCCCTGCATCGGCAGGCGGACTCTCAACCACTGCACCACCAGGGAAGCCCCAATATAATTTTATTTGTTGCCTATTTGGGATGGTGCAAAGCTCTGTTTTGCTTACAGCAACTCTTCAGATTTACTAAAAGCCTTTAAGCAAACTGCCCTTCCTTTATTCTGGAATTAATATTTTGCTGTTATTCTTAGCAGAGAACATCTGCTTTGCATCTCCGCATCTTTTTATCCTTTTGTCTATTACTAAGGCTTCAAAGAACCATATTTTCTTGCCTTGAAAATTGGTAATTTCTTTAAAAGTTGAAAGTATTCATAGAACCCTTGCCTTTTAGCATGCTTTTACCTATTTGCAGAATTTTAAACCTGGAAGAGACCTCAGAAATCATTTAGTTTAGCTTTCTCATTTTATATCTGATAAACGTGAATGATGAGGCCGTTTCTTCAAGGTGACAGTGTTTCAGGGGCATATCCAAACTTAAAACACAATTTCTCATTTCCAACTTAATAATATTTCTACTACGTTCTTTTTTTTTTTTTAAACTGGACTATTTGTAGTCATTAGTCTATTTTGTGCTTAGAATTGTGCTGTGTGGTATGATGGGACACAAAAGAAAAGAGATAGATAGATGACACATCGATATCGAATAGACAAATAAGGAAGAGATAGATAGATAGGTAAATGATAGATAATAGATACATAGATAGATGACAGATGATGGATAGATGATAGATAGATAGGTAGGGAATGATAGATGACCCTTTGATTTGGAAATCCTAAAAAACTTTGTGCCTAGGAAATTTCTAAAAACAGACTTTAAATATTTATCCTTTAAAATGGAAATTAACACAACACTGTAAATCAAGTACACGTCAATTAAAATAAATAAATAAATAAACCCTGACCAAAAAATATTTAACCTTTAAAACATAATGGTTCATGCTAAAAAAAAAAATCTAATACTATATAGGACTTAAACATTAATAAGATTATTCAACTTTGTTTTGTTTTCTAATGTAATCTAGAAAATTATTTCCTCTGACTTCTTTCCTTCATGAAGGGAGGTAGGGCTTTGAGAAGTGTATGGCTTTTTCTTGCTCTTTAACATTCAAATGTAGCTACTATCCAAATTATAGACAAGCACTTTGCATTTCTGTATGTATGCTTCATTCAGTAGATATTAAGCTCTTATAAATCAAAGAAGATATTTAACATGTTCTCTATTCTTTCAAGTGACTGGTATAAGCCTAAGCACCTGCTTTTATTAGACATATATGACAAATAAACGTTTGAAATCATAAACTTTCCTTTGTCCCCCACTTAAAGAAAATTCTCAGGCTTCCCTGGTGGCGCAGTGGTTGGGAGTCCGCTTGACGATGCAGGGGACACGGGTTTGTGTCCCGGTCCGGGAGGATCCCACATGGAGCGGCTGGGCCCCTGAGCCATGGCCGCTGAGCCTGCACGTCCAGAGCCTGTGCTCTGCGACGGGAAGGGCAACAGCAGTGAGAGGCCCGCGTACTGAAAAAAAAAAAAAAAGAAAAAGAAAGCAAATTCTCATTTTTGAGTTAAGTTTTTCTGATATTTTTACGTTCGCTACTTCACTTGAATTTATCTTTTTAAAAATTGTCTTGGACGTCCTCCCAGTGTCAAAGTGACAAGTAATAACTTCTAAGAGGACATGCAACCTATTTTTGAATGATTTTCTGTGGATGGCCCCAATGAATCCACTCATCCACCTATTCTATTCTTCAGTAGAAATTTATGAAGTACCCACTCTCTTCCAGGTGTGGTGCTAAACACTAAGAATCAAACACTAAATAAGTCAAAAAAGATCTCTCTCCTCCTGGATTATGGAGGAGAAAATAAACAATAAGCAAATAACATATAGAACAACTGAACCATCATCGTGAAGTTTATATACTGGGTATTTGATGGAGAATAGGAGAATGGTCAGCAGCTACTTTGGATAGGATTCTCAGGAATGTCCTCCCTGAGGCAGTGCCATTAACCTGGAGTCCAAATGAAGAGAAGAAGCCAGCCCTGTCAGAGCCTGAAAGTGCAATCCCAGCAGAAGGGCTGACAATGCCAATGGCAATGGGGAGTAAACTTAGTGGTCAAGGAACTGAGAAGAGGCTAGATCATGTTGGGCTTTGTGGGCCATAGGAAGTAGGTTGGACTTATTCTACTACAGTGGGGAGCCACTGTAGTAGGTGAGTGACAGTGAGATTAATATTTATATAAATCAAGCTTGATCTCTTTGGAGAATGGATGACAGGAGTTAGCACGCAAGTTAGCAAGCAAGGGAGGACTCAGGAGGCTATGGGAACAGCCTCAGTAAGGGATGGTGAGAACTTCAATTAGGTGTGGGGCTATAGGAAAAATATTTTATATTTTTGCATGGTTGGGTCTTTCTGAGCAAATTTTACTAACACTTGGGAACTGGCTTTGGAAAAAAACAAATTTTAGAAGTTAAATTATGATTGATTAGATAGTGATAGACCACCCAGAAAGATTTACCTCCTCGGAGGTGTGACTTACTTTGTAAGAGGAGCAGCAGATGAGGCCCTGGGACCATGGAGATAACTCAAGGCTATAAGGTTGGATAGGCTTGTTTTATCTTCCCCTATTGGTATATATTTGCATTCCGAGGAGTAAGAACCAAGGATCCTTCCCTTATTGAATGTGTTTATAAAGGAAACAAAAGGTTTCTCTCCAACTCACAGGGGTGGAGCCAGGCAGCTTTCTCACTCTTTTATAACAGTCCAGATTCATATATTCAGGATTCTTCACTTACCATAAAAATCCTGTAGACATCCAGCTCTACAAGAATTGGAGCAAAGGGGATACAGTGCAGTTATTTCTATGAATAACTAACAATTAATCTGTCTATGTTCCAGGAAACCTCATGTTTTCATTCAGGATAATATGAATAAATAGAGCTATTTTTAAACTTAGCACTAGGTTTGTGGAGATAAGGAAAAGTAGATGGACTTGAAATATATTTTTGAAGTAATAGCGGCATTTCTGATGATTAAACGAGGGTGGGGAAGGAAAGGGAAGAGTCAAAGGTAATTCCAAGTTTTATTTAAGTAACCGAATGAAGAGTGACATTATTTATTGAGGTGAGACCAGACTAAGCAGGACAGGTTGTGGGCAAAACAGTAAAATTCTGTTTTAGCCAATTTAAGTGTGAGATACCTATAAGGCATAAAGAGAAGTTGTCAGATTATGTAGTTGGACATGCACATCTATGGCTAGGGAAAATAACAATATGTTGTAGTTGTAAGGGAATTTGAAATCACACAGTCACTCTCTTATCTGACAAAATTCCTCAGTTATTCACAAGCACGATATGCTTCCCAAAGCGAAACACTTTAGTGACTACTTCATCAGCTTAATGTGAACAAAGGGATCTGAAAAAACAAACAGAATTCCACAGACTAGCCCCCAAACTAGTCAGACTTTGAAGTTGCTAGATTAGAAAATAGCTAACATCTTGATCAACTCTAGAGTTCTGTAATTCTATGATTCTAATTAATTTTATGGATTTCTCTTTACTGAATGCATGTTGGTAATTCCAGTTGCAACTGTATTTATAATCTTCCTATAATGTGAGACCCAACCCATTAGACTTTCTTCTGAACAGGAGATGATACAGCCAAATCTTGCAAAAATCACCAGTTTTGGTTAACGACTGCTTCAAAACAAACCACCCTAAAATTCACTGCTTTTAAATAACTACTAGAATCTGTTAGGATTCTGCTTGTTCACTGGCATAGCTTGGTGGTTAGTGTTTGATTCCTTGTGTAGTCGCAGTCAGATCTTTTTTGGGCTGGAGTCATCTGAAGGTATCTTCCATCATATTTTCAGTACCTGGGCTGGGTGGTATGATACTGTGATGTAAAGAAATAATATACATTTGGTCTTCGTCCCTGTTTCTGACAAAGAGCTCCTAAAACCCTCAGAATTTTCTAAGTGAGGAGAGCAATCAAGGTGTCTTTTGCTATGCTAATGATGTGTGTTTTGGAAAGCACCTAAGGATGGGGGCTGGTTGCCTGAAGAACCAACCACATCATTAGAGGGCTGAAACCTTCGGTCCCAGCGCCTACCCCACCTCACCCCACCCCCTACCTCTGAGGAGGGAAGAGGGGCTCAAGGTTGAATCAATCACCAGTGGCCAATGATTTAATCAAACATGCATATGTCTGAAGCCTCCATAAAAACCCAGAAGGACCGGATTTGGATAGCTTCCGGGTTGCCGAACACGTGGAGATTCGGGAAGAGTGGTGTGCTCAGATAGCATGGAAGCCCCTCACCTTTCCCGCATACTTTACCCTATGCATCTCTCCCACATGGCTCTTCCTGAGTTTTGTCGTTTCACAATAATAAACCAGTAATGGAGGAAGTAAAATGTTTCTCTTAGTTCTGTGATTACTGTAGCAAATTAATGCAACCCAAGGAGGTGCTGGAAGCTCCAGGCTGTAGCCAGTCAGTCAGAAGCACAGGTGAGAATCTGAGCTTGCAGTTGGCATCTGAAGTTGAGAGGAGGGTAGTCTTGTAGGACTGAGCCCTAAACCTGTGGGATCTGATGCTACCTCTAGACAGAGACTGTCAAAATTGAGTTGAATCATAAGATACCCAGCTGGTATCAGAGAATTGCTTGAATGCACAGAGGAAAACCTCCACACATTGGAATTGGTAACCAGAATCTTAGAGGGCTAGAAGAGATGAGGTAGATGGGCATCTCTCCACACGGCCTTTTCATGTATTTAGTCTGGGCTTCCTAACAACTAGGAAATCCCAGGATAGGGACTTCCTTCATGGCAGGTAGCTTTTCTCAGAGCACATGTTCCAAGAGAGGTGGGGGAGACTACAGTGTTTCTTCTGATCTAATCACAGAAGTTACACAGTATTCATTTCACAATATTTAATTGTTCAAAACAGTCATAGAACAGCCCAGATTCAAGGGATTTGAGGAATTGACTCCATCTCTCTCAATGGCAGAAAAGCTTGCTTACAGAGGTATTGGAGAGGATCCATAACATCTATCTTGGGAACAATCTACCACATCACCCTGAGCACAGCCTGCTTTGAGTAGAAAATATTGTTGTTTACCAAATTTCAGCTCCCACTGAAGGATGTTGACAAGATACAATCAATAGTGGGCTGATAATTAGAGCAGAGGGTCTGAAGTAACAATTTGTAATTCTCATGTTCTCACACACCTCTGACACATTGTCCTTACAAGTACTAAGAGGCTAGCATATCTCATGGCATTCTACTTTGGCTCTGCTTTCTCCCATCTTCATGTATGCTATCATCCATGGTTACAAGAAATGCGAACTCTACCATACTTATATTTTTTTCCCTCACTTCCATCTCGTTTTCTAACACCTCTGCTTTATTTTTGGTAATTTCACAGGGCACAGAAGCTCTCCAGTCTACTATAGAACAGTGATCTTCACAGTGCGGTTTACGTACTCACAGAAATGCAGGAACCCATAGTGACACAGGAAGACCTTTCATTGGTGTGTTTGCACCAGTAGCTTTAAGGAACTTCATTTCCATACCCTCAACTTTCAGATTTGATCTTTGCTAGAATTTATCAACTTGAGAATAAACCAGCATTCACAATATTTTTCTCTTAATTACTAAAAGTAGACAGACAATAAACAGACAAATAAAACTCTTCACCCATATACCAACTATTACTGTGATGTTGTAAAATCTTCCCTGGGTTATAAAATTCACCGGGGCAACAAACAAAAGTGAAATTGAAATACTGATCAAGGAAAGTATATTTTAATATTTAATTTAGGCAACAAAAATTCATAGGATTTCCTGTCTTTTCCCTTGTATATTTCCTTGAGGGAGGGATGAAGCTTTGCTATTAGAGAAATATTTTGGCCTGTTTGGGGATGCAAGTAAATCATACAGCTCAAGCTGAAGTTAGTGAAGCTGATTCTTTGAAATGTAGTTGGAATCCATTGAAGGACTGTCACATTTTTCAAAGTACACTGTATAAAATACATGGCTAAAAGTTCTACGTAATATATTTCAGATATTATAGGTTTAAGTCAATACATAGCCGAAATCTATTTTATCAAATTATGTCATGAAATATTTATTCCGGTTATATTTATTCCTACTATTTTTATCTTATAATAGTTTCCAGGTGTATTCATTTAAACTCAGTGAAAATATGTAGATGTCAACTTGAAAATGTATAGAGAGTACATAGTTTATCAAAATTCTTTTAGGGGTCATATGAGCAAAATGAGTTGACTACCTTTGCTTTATTCTCCATCTTTTTATTTCTCAGGCTTTGTTGAATGATTTTCCATTAGTTTGACTTTACCTCTGGACTGTAGGGATCATGTATATCTGTCATACTGTATCCCAGATGCCTACCACAATGCCCCACATTTTGTACACATTCACTGAATGTGTAACAGGGAAGAACCAAATCTGACTACATGTTGGATCTGTTTCTTTTACTTTAACCTTTGCTTCCCGTTGCTTTTGTTCACTCCGAGCATACTGTCTATACATAATGGCCTGCCTCAGGGAACCCTACCTCTCTGCCTGAAGGTTAAACCAAAGTGCCTTTGTTCAGCGAAACATCCGGGCCCTGTCCACCTGTGGATGGCTGCAAAAAAGAAGAAATTAACACATCCCCTCTCTGAGGCTGGCCATTCCAGGGGATGTTTGCAAAATGTATGGCCTTTTACTTTACTTCCTCATCCCCTCCCCCTCTCTGTGCTGTGAAAGAAACTGGCATCCAAACCCCAATAAGATGGTTATTTTGAGACTTTAGTCTGCCATCTTCTCAATCCGCCGGATTTCCAAGTAAAGTCATATTCCTTGCCTCAACACCTCATCTCCGATTTATTGGCCTGTTGTGCGGCGAGCAGAGCAAGCTTGGACTCGGTAACAAATGTGTTAAATGTACATACGAATTAATGGCTAAATGAGCCAAGGGACAGGTATATATGATGCAGTGGTCTTTTCCTTATTTAATCTTTATTTTTGTCTGAGCCACACAGTCCAGGAATTTTTGAAATATAATTTCTTTATGATGATGTTATTATCCGTTTTCCAAAGTGTTAGACATAATAGCTGAACTGTGTGTAGGTTATATGTTATTTGAGTTATTTACCATGTGATTTTTTTAATAACAGCTTTATTGAGATGTAAATTACATAGCAAAAGTTAACCTTTTTAATTTTCAGTGTAAACTTCAGTGGTCTTTAAAGTATTCATGGAATTGTGTGATTGTTACAACCAATTTTATAATATTTCAGCACTTTAAAGAGAAACCCCATATCCAGTAGCAGTCACTTCTCGCATCCTAAGTAACCACTAATCTCTGTCTGTCTCTATAGATTTGTCTCTTCTGGACACTTTATATAAATGGAATTATACAATATGTCATCTTCTGTGATTGGCTTCTCTCATTCAGCATATTTTCATGGGTCATCCATGTCATACCATGTATCAGTACTTCATTTTTAAAAAATTGCTGAGTAACATCCTATTGTATGGACATACCACATTGTGTTTATCCATTCATCCATTGGTGGACATTTGGGTTGTTTCTACTTTTTGGCTATTATGAATAAGTTCCTTTGAGCGTTTATGTCCAAGTTTAATATAAACATATGTTTTCATTTCTCTTAGGTATATATTTAGGATCAGAATCATTGGGTCATATGGTAACTCTATGCTTAACACTTGGAGAGACTGCTGTTTTCCAAAGCAGCTGCACCATTTTGCAATACGACCAGCAAAGTATGAGGGTTCCATTTTCTTAACATCCTCATCAAAACTTTTTATTGTCTTTCTTTTTGATTATGGCCATCCTAGTGGACTTGTGGTTTTGATTTGTATTTCCCTAATAATAAGTGATGCCTAGTATCCTTTCCTGTATTTATTCTCCCTATTGTCACCTTCTTTGGAGAAATAAATGTCTAGTCAAATCCTTTACTCATTTTTAAAAATTTGATTATATGTCTTTTTGTTAAGTTATAAGAATTTCTGGATACAAGTCACTGATTGGCTATATGATTTGTAAACATATTCTTCCATTCTTTGGATTGTTTCTTTCACTTTCTTGGTGGTTCAGTTTGTAGCACAATTTTTAAAAATTTGGGTACAGTCCAAATGATGTATTTTTTCTAGTATCACCTGTGCTTTTGGTGTCATATCTAAGAACACTATTTGATTTTTAATTAGCCTTGTTGAAAATCAATATAAATCACTGCCATCCTAATTCATTTGCTTCATTTGTCTCTCCTTGCTTACAATGCAAATCCTGTAGACTTCCCCAGACCTTTAGCTGGAACTGGCCTGTTTTTCTAAAACAAGTCCCAAGCCCTTAGTAGAGCTGGGCTCACCAGAAGTCTCTTTCCCACTGTTCAGTTGAGAGGCACACACACTTTGCAAAAGGATTTTTGCTTTAAAAAAAAGAGAGGAAAAAAAGTAAGTGCAAAAGAGAGAAGAAGCAACTTAGAAGATAAAAGCTAAGAGTCTCACCAAGCAAAGACTATTTTAAGATAAAACCCAGGGACATTAGAGAGCATAGTGTGTTTGGGAAAAAGAAATAAGGTTAGTCTGGTGGAGGAGACATCAATTATTGGGGGTGGGACCTTTCCCTCATTATCATTGGAATGGGATTCTCAATTGACCAAATGCATTCCAACCCCTCAGAGTAACCAAACAAAAAGCAACAAAAAACAAAGCAGCAGGAGCGGAATTAATTGTAATCATTTTGTAACTGAGCAGGACCCTATGGGGCCTTTTCAGAACAGACCCCTCCCTCCTATCCTCTGCTTTAGCTCTTCTCTGAAGTACCTAGATAATAGTATCTGATGCACATTTCCTGAGTTGTTTTAAGATGCTAAATCCCCACCAAATGGAAGAAATAACTACTTGATGATCATGACCACATACCCCCCACCAACTGGAGCCTGAGGATGGATAATGTTAACCCCTGTGACACCGCCCTGTTACCTCACCATCAACCAATCAGAGAACTGTGCATAAGCTGATCGCATACCCTGAGACCTCACCTCCCTCACCTGGCCTTTAAAAATACTTTGCTGAAACCCATCGGGGAGTTCAGGCTTTTTGGGCACTAGCTGTCCTGCGCTCCTGTATGGTACCCTACAATAAACACTGCACTTCCCCTTCACCACAACCCAGTATCATTAGATTAGCTTTACTGCTTGCGAGCAAGCGGACCTAAGTTTGGTTTGGTAACAATTTGGTTCTGAAGAGCTGTGCTTCTCAGACTTTAATGTATATAGGATCACCTGTTAAAATTTCAGGCTCTGATTTAGCAGGTCGGGGGAAGGGGCTTGAAAGCCTTCATTTTTAATAAGCTACACCTGATGCAGGTGCTGCTGCTTCAGGACCACACCTTGACTATCAAGCTGTCAAAGGCAGAGGAGAACAAAGAGTTAATTCACTTCTTCAGAAGGAGAGGAAGTTTCCCTCTTCAATCAGGCTCTGTTTATCAAGATGATGTTTTCTGCATGCGTTCAGATTTAAAGGTCAGATCTGTTTTCTTCTCAGCAGCTGCGTGGGAATTGCTCATCTTGCAGTTCTTGTATGGGGTTTGATTACCTAAGTGGACCAAAAAGCTACAGAATTGCTTGGAGAACAACCCTTTCAATAGCACCCAACACTCAGGGGTTCAAACCAACTCTTAACAGGCAAGCTTGCGAAGGCAACTTTGGATGGTCCACTTGAGAAATGAGAGGCTACAAACTGTCTCCTCCAGACCCCTATGTCCCTTCAGTGTGTGTGTGTGTGTGTGTGTGTGTGTGCGCGCGTGCGTGCGTGTGTCTCTCAAGGGAGAAGGCTGTCCTCACATGTGCCACTGAAAGCATTCACAGGTCAATCTAAGGCCTCACTGAAAAATCAAACAAGTCTGTGTTTGGTGACTACTCAGGCAGACAAGCAGTCTGACAAACTGTCCTGAATGTCTAGCATAGACTAAGCACACAGTTGATGTCCTGAGGACAGAGATGAACAAGTTTCTACTCTCAAAATGCACGGCCTGATGGGAAGACGGACAACTGTATAGACAATTGCAACATGATAATTAGGGTGGTAGATAGAATTATGCACAGACTGGAGAGATGTCCAATTCAGCCTCTGGAGGCAGAAAGCTCAGGTGTAATTTCTCAGATGTGATGCTTGAATTTGACCCTTCCTTTCTCACTTTCCTCCCAAGTGCCTTTACACAGCCCAAGAACTCTCCTACCAAGAAGAGGGGGTCTGAGGAAAGTCTTTTACCTGGTATTATTGATGGGGGCATATCCTCTGACACTTGGTCCGATAACCTGCACTTCCAAAGGTTTTTACTGTTGCAAGCTATTCTTAAAATCAAAGAATGAATTGATAATAATAGAACGTCACCTGTTAGGAAGGGAAACTTTTTGGGGGTTAGAGGGTCTATCCTAGAACCCTAGAACTGCTGACATTCATCACAAGCCAGAGCAGCCCAGGGAAACCCTCCCCTGGAGCGAGAGATCTCCTCCAGGGCTGAGCTCATTTACCTGGCCCGACCTTGGATTTTGGGATTGGAAACAAGCATCAGGGAAATGTTACCTGCCTGCTACCCCGTCCAATGACAAAAGAACAATTTGCAGAAGTGACAGGTACTTTCCTCCTGCGGGATAGAAAGGTAAGCCATGTATTTCCTGCATGGACTCCCTGGCAGATGACTTCATATGGAATCGCACCCCTGGTGGAGATAGGTGACCCCTTAATCACTAAGGTCAGGTCTGAAATGCAGCAGGGTCTAGATGCAAAGACAGGTGGAAGCTTAAAGTGACACCAAGTCATGTAATAATTTTCTTCTTCAGCATTGGGAAGATACATTTCTAAGTAGCGTCCCAGGCTGAAGTGTGAATATATGAATGCAACACGCCATGTGATGCTGGATTAGCAGCCTTGGAAACTGAGGGTGTCTCCCTCAGAAGTGGGCAGTTGGGTAGCAGGAAAGGAAGTATGGTTGGAATAGAAGAAATAGGGACCATAATCAGATAGAATGAGGTTAGAAATCTGCTGCAGCTTTTATTAAATCCGTGTCCTTGGGTAGTAACTTAACCAAGCTGCATGCCAGGGTCTTCTGTGATGAAAAGGAAGTAATATCTGCATCAGTTAGGGGTATTCGATAAAATAAATACTAGAAACCCAGTTCAATTTGAATTTCACATAAATAACAAATAATTGTCTTAGTATAAGTATGCCCCAAACATTGCATGTGGGCACAGTGACACTAAAATCAATCCGTTATCTGTCTGAAATTCAAATTTAATAGAGCATTTTGTGATTTTATTTGTTAAATCTGATGACCTGAGAATCAGTCAGGGTAAGCTGCAGTACACTTAACTCTAAAATGTCAAGCAAATTCCATTAAAACATTTGTGGTTCCCCAAGTGTAGTTAATAAAGACTTCGCTGGATTCCTTCCTGTCTACCATATCTAGTTCATATTATAGATATCTATGGTGTTAGCTCCCTTCCTGAAATAGGTCTTCTTTTTACATTCTTTTTGGCAGCTAAGATTTGGTCAAAGTTGCTTCCTGAGTCTTTTGGTCCTTGATTGTTTTCCTGCTCCAAATAATCCACATGCCAAAGAGATACATTGGGGTGAAAAATTTGGGTCCCCTGCAGATGCACAGGGCAAAGCATGTGAGAACAGGCAGGGAGCTTCCACACCCTCTCCCATCACTATTCTCCCAGCAACTTCGTGTGTTCACCAAGAAGCTCTCTGAACCCTGTACTTTTAGGTTTTATGAAGGCTTCATCACTTAGGCATGACTGATTAAAGTCTTGGCCATTGGTGATTGATCTCAATCTCCAGCCCGTCTCCCCTCCCAAGAGGTTGGGGATGGGACTAAAAGTTCCAACCCTCTAACCGAGGGGTTGGCTCTACTAGCAACCAGCCCCCATCCTTAGGTGACCCAGGGGCTTTCCAAAAGTCACCTCATTAACATAGCAAAAAACAACTCGATCCTTCTCTACACTTTGGAAATTCCTGGGGCTATTAGGAGCTATGTGCCAGGAAGGGAACAGAGACCAAATATATACTTCTTATTATAAATTACAGTATCACAGTATGACACACTCTGAACCATCCTTTCCCCCCCTGGACAACACTTCAGCAGCTATATAAGTTACGTAAGCTACATAAGCAGCTCCACTGATGGGACAAAGGGCACAACTGTTCAAGGCAGTGTTTAGAGGAGGGTATTGAGATTCTAAAACTGTATTAGGAGCTGAATGCAGGATTCAGAATAACTGGGCAGGCACAAGAAAATCTAACAAGGCTTAACATTCACTGCTGAAAAAACACATAATGCAACCAAATATGATGGAGAACTGCCTAAATTTGCCAAAGTGGAATGTAGAGAAATGTAAAGTCAATCAAACAACAATAGCAACAACAAAAGCTATCAAAGGGTGAGGGCTCTACAACAGAAAATAGCCAGAAGAATATCAAACACCTGGAATAGAGGATCTCAAACTGGATTCTGCATCAGAATTACCTGGAGGGATGTTTACCCAGGTTGCTGGGCCCTAAACCCAGAGTTTTTGATTCAGTAGATCCAGACAAGGGCCTAAGACTTTGCATTTTTAATAATTCTCTGGTCATGCTGATTCTGTTAGGTCCTGGACACACTTTGAGAACTGCTAATCTAGAAGAGGAATTTGTAAAGTCAAGCTACTCTCACTTACGTCCTCTGAACAATTTGCTCTTCCTCGCAAACAGGAAACTTAGAAGTTCTTCCTGCTACTGCTATTATTTTTCCAAACTCCACCATTAAGATGTCGCGGCAGTGAAACTTCTTACCCTGTCCTGGGTCTTCCTTGAGTCCACTACAAAGACGTTGAGTTAGCTACTATTTTCTTATTCACTTTATAGAAGCGCCTTGCTTTAAAAAATGTATTTGTTGGGTTTATAGTACAAAGCACAACTTGTGGCCCTCCAGGACCACAAGGCTGGAGCTGGATCCAGTTATATAAAATGACACATAGGAGGGTGTCTGGCGGCCTTCATGTGGCAGAGGTGAGACTCCACAGGGTGGTGAGGGAAGCGAGATTAGTAAAACAGCGGGGCTAGAATAGTAAGCGATATGATGACAGTCATTTTCATATTGCAAACATATTTTCTCCAAACCCTTATAACATAATATTTAATGTAATTTTCATTAGTCCTAAACAATTGAAAAATTATCATATCATCATTATAATATATTCATTGAGAAGACTGAGCTCTTAATGAAGGTCAATCAGTGGTAGAGATTTTGGAGATAAACTAATGAGGTAAATCTATCACAGGTACTTAATTTATAGGGGTTTTTAAAATTAATACATTATTTATTTTTGGCTGTGTTGGGTCTTCATTGCTGCGCGTGGGCTTCCTCTAGTTGTGGCGAGCAGGGGCTACTCTTCGTTGTGGTGCGCGGGCTTCTCATTGCGGTGGCTTCTCTTGTTGCGGAGCACGGGCTCAGTAGCTGTGGCTCGCGGGCTCTAGAGTGCAGGCTCAGTAGTTGTGGCGTCTGGGCTTAGTTGATCTACAGCAAGTGGGATCTTCCCAGACCAGGGCTCGAACCCATGTCCCCTGCATTGGCAGGTGGCTTCTTAACCACTGCGCTATCAGGGAAGTCCCCAAAGGGATTTTTTTTTTAAGCTACAGTCTATTTTTTTTATTTATTGGAGTATAGTTGCTTTACAATGTTGTGTTAGTTTCTACTGTACAGCAAAGTGAATCAGCTATATGTATACATATACCCCCTCTTTTTTTGGATTTCCTTCCCATTTAGGTCACCACAGAGCACTGAGTAGAGTTCCCTGTGCTGTACAGTAGGTTCTCATTAGTTATCTATTTTATACATAATATCAATAGTGTATATAAAGGTACAGCCTTTTAACCACATCACGCACTCCCCAGTCTTCACGCCCCACTGTCTCTCATATTAGTCCCTCTACATCTGGTTACAGCCCATGGTTCTACTCATATCTCTCCCTACTGTCTGATCAAGATACCACTTGACTTGTTCTTTGTTCATTCTTTCCCTCCTGTTGAAAAGAAAGCTCCCCTTGTCGCTTTCAAGCTCAACTCACACTTATCCATCATTTAAGGTCCATTTCAACTGCCTTTTTTTACTGAAGCCACTTACATTCACGGCAGCCCAGAGCCAGCACTCTCTCTTTAAATTTCTTTAGGACTTAGTGTGCCTATTAGGCACTTAAATGTCTGCAGTATTGAATTTGTATTGAACCATGTTATGTGTAAGTGGTTGCAATTTTAATTCATCGGAATTATAGATAAATTTGCTGTTTCTACATGGAATTGTCTTTCCACAGTAGTGTCACTTAAAGTTGAATAATTCCTCACAGGCACTATGATTGCAATTTGGTGCCTGACTTTGAAGGAATAGGCCAATTTAGTCATTCCCAAATACTTTGTCGATCAGAAATAATTATCCAAGCTAATTAAGTGTGTGTGTATGTGTGTGTATGTGTTCAAGTCCAAACTGTAGACCAACTATCTCAAAATTTCCAAATATTGTGTCATGGGATCCATATTTTAGACAAGAGCCTCCAGTGAATCTTATGAAGTAGCAAATCTGGTAACCTGTGGGCTAGAATTGGAAACATCTAGGGAGTTTATTAAAAAACATCAACATTTCAGAATCTCTGAGAGTGACGTTCCCCTGGCATAACTATTTTCTAAAAGCTCCCTGAGTGTTCCTAATGGATAGCCAAGGTTGAAAATATTTAAGACAGTCAGTGAAAGCAGGGAGTTTGGCATAAAATCTCCTCCATAGGGGATGTGGGGAGAGGACTCAAAAGAATACGAATTGCAATTCAATCCTGATAATATAAGTAATAAACATTGATTTTGGAAAACTTGGAAAATACTGCAAAGTATAGAAAAGTAAATTGTAACACATGAAAACAACATTCATCCTAGCCAGTTTCCTCTTATATTTGATAGATAGGTAGATAGATAGATAGGTAGATATCTTGTTCTATTGGGTATTAGTAACACAATTAGTTTTATACTTACATATTTTTTAATATACCTTTTTCTACTATTATAAAGTATATATCTTTACATGTTATTATATTTTTTAATACAGTTTTGAGGAATGCTCACCCACTAATGGGTGTAAGAAATTATTTAGCTGAAATCTTTTGTTTCCATGTTTTCCCATCATAAATTATGCCACCATAAGTGTTTTTTTTTTTTTAACATCTTTATTGGGGTATAATTGCTTTACAATGGTGTGTTAGTTTCTGCTTCATAACAAAGTGAATCAGTTATACATATACATATGTTCCCATATCTCTTCCCTCTTGCGTCTCCCTCCCTCCCACCCTCCCTATTGTGACAGCCTGGTGGGTTTGTGACAGACAGGCTGTCACAAAGCACCGAGCCAATATCCCTGTGCCATGCGGCTGCTTCCCACTAGCTATCTACCTTACTACGTTTGTTAGTGTGTATATGTCCATGACTCTCTCTCGCCCTGTCACAGCTCACCCTTCCCCCTCCCCATAACCTCAAGTCCGTTCTCTAGGAGGTCTGCGTCTCTATTCCTGCCTTACCCCTAGGTTTTTCATGACGTTTTTTTCTTAAATTCCATATATATGTGTTAGCATATGGTATTTGTCTTTTTCTTTCTGACTTACTTCACTCTGTATGACAGACTCTAGGTCTATCCACCTCATTACAAATAGCTCAATTTCGTTTCTTTTTGTGGCTGAGTAATATTCCATTGTATATATGTGCCACATCTTCTTTATCCATTCATCGGATGATGGGCACTTAGGTTGTTTCCATCTCCGGGCTATTGTAAATAGAGCTGCAATGAACATTTTGGTACATGACTCTTTTTGAATTATGGTTTTCTCAGGGTATATGCCCAGTAGTGGGATTGCTGGGTCATATGGTAGTTCTATTTGTAGTTTTTTAAGGAACCTCCATACTGTTCTCCATAGTGGCTGAACCAATTCACATTCCCACCAGCAGTGCAAGAGTGTTCCCTTTTCTCCACACCCTCTCCAGCATTTATTGTTTCTAGATTTTTTGATGATGGCCATTCTGACTGGTGTGAGATGATATCTCATTGTAGTTTTGATTTGCATTTCTCTAATGATTAATGATGTTGAGCATTCTTTCATGTGTTTGTTGGCAGTCTGTATATCTTCTTTGGAGAAATGTCTATTTAGGTCTTCTGCCCATTTTTGGATTGGGTTGTTTGTTTTTTTGTTATTGAGCTGCATGAGCTGCTTATAAATTTTGGAGATTAATCCTTTGTCAGTTGCTTCATTTGCAAATATTTTCTCCCATTCTGAGGGTTGTCTTTTGGTCTTGTTTATGGTTTCCTTTGCTGTGCAAAAGCTTTGAAGTTTCATTAAGTCCCATTTGTTTATTTTTGTTTTTATTTCCATTACTCTAGGAGGTGGGTCAGAAAGGATCTTGCTGTGATTTATGTCATAGAGTGTTCTGCCTATGTTTTCCTCTAAGAGTTTGATAGTTTCTGGCCTTACATTTAGGTCTTGAATCCATTTTGAGCTTATTTTTGTGTATGGTGTTAGGGAGTGATCTAATCTCATACTTTTACATGTACCTGTCCAGTTTTCCCAGCACCACTTATTGAAGAGGCTGTCCTTTCTCCACTGTACATTCCTGCCACCTTTATCAAACATAAGGTGTCCATATGTGCATGGGTTTATCTCTGGGCTTTCTATCCTGTTCCATTGATCTATCTTTCTGTTTTTGTGCCAGTACCATACCGTCTTGATAACTGTAGCTTTGTAGTATAGTCCGAAGTCAGGGAGCCTGATTCCTCCAGTTCCTTCTTTCATTCTCAAGATTGCTTTGGCTATTCGGGGTCTTTTGTGTTTCCATACAAATTGCAAAATTTTTTGTTCTAGTTCTGTGAAAAATGCCAGTGGTAGTTTGATAGGGATTGCATTGAATCTATAGATTGCTTTGGGTAGTAGAGTCATTTTCACAATGTTGATTCTTCCAATCCAAGAACATGGTATATCTCTCCATCTATTTGTATCATCTTTAATTTCTTTCATCAGTGTCTTATAATTTTCTGCATACAGGTCTTTTGTCTCCTTAGGTAGGTTTATTCCTAGATATTTTATTCTTTTTGTTGCAGTGGTAAATGGGAGTGTTTTCTTGATTTCACTTTCAGATTTTTCATCATTAGTATATAGGAATGCCAGAGATGTCTGTGCATTAATTTTGTATCCTGCCACTTTACCAAATTCATTGATTAGCTCTAGTAGTTTTCTGGTAGCATCTTTAGGATTCTCTATGTATAGGATCATGTCATCTGCAAACAGTGACAGCTTTACTTCTTCTTTTCCAATTTGGATTCCTTTTATTTCCGTTTCTTCTCTGATTGCTGTGGCTAAAACTTCCAAAACTATGTTGAATAAGAGTGGTGAGAGTGGGCAACCTTGTCTTGTTCCTCATCTTAGTGGAAATGCTTTCAGTTTTTCACCATTGAGGATGATGTTTGCTGTGGGCTTGTCATATATGACCTTTATTATGTTGAGGAAAGTTCCCTGTATGCCTACTTTCTGCAGGGTTTTTATCATAAATGGGTGTTGAATTTTGTCAAAAGCTTTCTCTGCATCTATTGAGATGATCATATGGTTTTTCTCCTTCAGTTTGTTAATATGGTTTATCACATTGATAGATTTGCGTATATTGAAGAATCCTTGCATTCCTGGAATAAACCCCACTTGATCATGGTGTATGATCCTTTTAATGTGCTGTTGGATTCTGTTTGCTAGTATTTTGTTGAGGATTTTTGCATCTATGTTCATCAGTGATATCGGCCTGTAGTTTTCTTTCTTTGTGACATCCTTGTCTGGTTTTGGTATCAAGGTGATGGTGGCCTCGTAGAAGGAGTTTGGGAGTGTTCCTCCCTCTGCTATATTTTGGAAGAGTTTGAGAAGGACAGGTGTTAGCTCTTCTCTAAATGTTTGATAGAATTCGCCTGTGAAGCCATCTGGTCCTGGGCTTTTGTTTGTTGGAAGATTTTTAATCACAGTTTCAATTTCAGTGCTTGTGATTGGTCTGTTCATATTTTCTATTTCTTCCTGATTCAGTCTTGGCAGGTTGTGCATTTCTAAGAATTTGTCCATTTCTTCCAGATTGTCCATTTTATTGGCATAGCGTTGCTTGTAGTAATCTCTCATGATCTCTTTTATTTCTGCAGTGTCAGTTGTTACCTCTCCTTTTTCATTTCTAATTCTATTGATTTGAGTCTTCTCCCTTTTTTTCTTGATGAGTCTGGCTAGTGGTTTATCTATTTTGTTTATCTTCTCAAAGAACCAGCTTTTAGTTTTATTGATCTTTGCTATTGTTTCCTTCATTTCTTTTTCATTTATTTCTGATCTGATTTTTATGATTTCTTTCCTTCTGCTAGCTTTGGGGTGTTTTTGTTCTTCTTTCTCTAATTGCTTGAGGTGCAAGGTTAGGTTGTTTATTCGAGATGTTTCCTGCTTCTTAAGGTGGGCTTGTATTGCTATAAACTTCCCCCTTAGAACTGCTTTTGCTGCATCCCACAGGTTTTGGGTCGTTGTGTCTCCATTGTCATTTGTTTCTAGGTATTTTTTGATTTCCTCTTTGATTTCTTCAGTGATCACTTCATTATTAAGTAGTGTATTGTTTAGCCTCCATGTGTTTGTATTTTTTACAGATCTTTTCCTCTAATTGATATCTAGTCTCATGGCGTTGTGGTCAGAAAAGATACTTGATCCAATTTCAATTTTCTTAAATTTACCAAGGCTTGATTTGTGACCCAAGATATGATCCATCCTGGAGAATGTTCCATGAGCACTTGAGAAAAATGTGTATTCTGTTGTTTTTGGATGGAGTGTCCTATAAATATCAATTAAGTCCATCTTGTTTAATGTATCATTTAAAGCTTGTGTTTCCTTATTTATTTTCATTTTGGATGATCTGTCCATGGGTGAAAGTGGGGTGTTTAAGTCCCCTACTATGAATGTGTTACTGTCGATTTCCCCTTTTATGGCTGTTAGTATTTGCCTTATGTATTGAGGTGCTCCTATGTTGGGTGCATAAATATTTACAATTGTTATATCTTCTTCTTGGATCGATCCCTTGATCATTATGTAGTGTCCTTCTTTGTCTCTTTTAATAGTCCTTAGTTTAAAGTCTATTTTGTGTGATATGAGAATTGCTACTCCAGCTTTCTTTTGGTTTCCATTTGCATGGAGTATCTTTTTCCATCCCGTTACTTTCAGTCTGTATGTGTCTCTAGGTCTGAAGTGGGTCTCTTGTAGACAGCATATATAAGGGTCTTGTTTTTGTATCCATTCAGCTAATCTGTGTCTTTTGGTGGGAGCATTTAGTCCATTTACATTTAAGGTAATTATCGATATGTATGTTCCTATTCCCATTTCCTAAATTGTTTTGGGTTCGTTATTATAGGTCTTTTCCTTCTCTTGTGTTTCTTGCCTAGAGAAGATCCTTTAGGATTTGTTGTAAAGCTGGTTTGGTGGTGCTGAACTCTCTCAGCTTTTGCTTGTCTGTAAAGGTTTTAATTTCTCCATCAAATCTGAATGAGATCCTTGCTGGGTAGAGTAGTCTTGGCTGCAGGTTTTTCTCCTTCATCACTTTCAGTATGTCCTGCCACTCCCTTCTGGCTTGTAGGGTTTCTGCTGAGAGATCAGCTGTTAACCTTATGGGGATTCCCTTGTGTGTTATTTGTTGTTTTTCCCTTGCTGCTTTTAATATGCTTTCTTTGTATTTAATTTTTGACAGTTTGATTAATATGTGTCTTGGTGTATTTCTCCTTGTTTTTATCCTGTATGGGACTCTCTGTGCTTCCTGGACTTGATTAACTATTTCCTTTCCCATATTAGGAAAGTTTTCAACTATAATCTCTTCAAATATTTTCTCAGTCCCTTTCTTTTTCTCTTCTTCTTCTGGAACCCCTATAATTCGAATGTTGGTGCGTTTAATGTTGTCCCAGAGGTCTCTGAGACTGTCCTCAGTTCTTTTCATTCTTTTTTCTTTATTCTGCTCTGCAGTAGTTATTTCCACTATTTTATCTTCCAGGTCACTTATCCGTTCTTCTGCCTCAGTTATTCTGCTATTGATCCCATCTAGAGTACTTTTAATTTCATTTATTGTGTTGTTCATCGTTGCTTTTTCATCTTTATTTCTTCTAGGTCCTTGTTAACTGTTTCTTGCATTTTGTCCATTCTATTTCCAAGATTTCGGATCATCCTTACTATCATTATTCTGAATTCTTTTTCAGGTAGACTGGCTATTTCCTCTTCATTTGTTAGGTCTGGTGCATTTTTATCTTGCTCCTTTATCTGCTGTGTGTTTTTCTGTCTTCTCATTTTGCTTATCTTACTGTGTTTGGGGTCTCCTTTTTGCAGACTGCATGTTCGTAGTTCTCGCTGTTTTTGATGTCTGTCTCCAGTGGCTAAGGTTGGTTCAGTGGGTTGTGTAGGCTTTCTGGTGGAGGGGACTAATGCCTGTGTTGTGGTGGATGAGGCTGGATCTTGTCTCTCTAGTGGGCAGGTTCACGTCTGGTGGTGTGTTTTGGGGTGTCTGTGGCCTTATTATGATTTTAGGCAGCCTCTCTGCTAATGGGTGGGGTTGTGTTCCTGTTTTGCTAGTTGTTTGGCATAGGTTGTCCAGCACTGTGGCTTGCTGGTCGTTGAGTGAAGCTGGGTGCTGGTGTTAAGATGGAGGTCTCTGGGAGATTTTTGCCGTTTGATATTATGTGGAGGTGGGAGGTCTCTTGTGGACCAGTGTCCTGAAGTTGGCTCTCCTACCTCAGAGGCAGAGCCCTGACTCCTGGCTGGAGCACCAAGAGCCTTTCATCCACACAGCTCAGAATAAAAGGGAGAGAAAGGGGCTTCCCTGGTGGCGCAGTGGTTGGGAGTCCTCCTGCCGATGCAGGGGACGCGGGTTCGTGCCCTGGTCCGGGAGGATCCCGCGTGCCGCGGAGCGGCTGGGCCCGTTGGCCATGGCCGCTGGGCCTGCGCGTCCGGACCCTGTGCTCCGCAGCGGGAGAGGCCACAACAGTGAGAGGCCCGCGTACAGCAAAAAAAAAAAAAAAAAAAAAAAAAAAAGGGAGAGAAAGTAGAGGGAATTAGTAGAAGTATGAGGAAAGAAAGAAGGAAAGGAGGGAAGGAAGGAAGAAAGAAAGAAGCAAAGAAGGAAAGAAAGGAGGGAGGGAGGGAGGCAGGAAGGAAGGAGGGAAAGAAGGAAAAAGAAAGAAAGAAGATACAGTAAAAATAAAATAAAGTATAATAAAATTATTGAATTAAAAAATTCTTATTTAGAAAAAAAAAAGGGACGGATAGAACCTTAGGACAAATGTTGGAAGCAAAGCTATACAGACAAAATCTTACACAGAAGCATACACATACACCCTCACTAAAAGAGGTAAAGGGGGAAAAATCATAAATCTTGCTCTCAGAGACCACCTCCTCAATTTGGGATGATTCGTTGTCTAAAGGAGGGAAGGAAGGAACGAAAGAAAGAAAGAACGGAGGTAAAGTATAATAACGTTATTAAAATTAAAATTGATTATTAAGAAAAAAAATTTAAGAAAAAACCATGGACGGATAGAACCCTAGGACAAATGGTGGAAGCAAGACTATACAGACAATATCTCACACAGAAGTATACACATATACATTCACAAAAAGAGGAAAAGGGAAAAAAATCATAGATCTTGCTCCTAAAGTCCACCTCCTCAATTTGGGATGATTGGTTGTCTATTCATGTATTCCACAGATGCAGGGTATATCAAGTTGATTGTGGAGCTTTAATCCGCTGCTTCTGAGGCTGCTGGGAGAGATTTCCCTTTCTCTTCTTTGTTCTCACAGCTTCCAGGGGCTCAGCTTTGGATTTGGCCCCGCCTCTGCGTGTAGGTCGCTGGAGGGCGTCTGTTTTGCTCAGACAGGACGGGGTTAAAGGAGCCGCTGATTCGGGGGCTCTAGCGCACTCAGGCCGACGGGGAGGGAGGGGCACGGAGTGCGGGGCACGGAGGGGGGGAGGGCGGGGCACGGAGTGCGGGGCGGGCCTGAGGCGGCAGAGGCCGGCGTGACGTTGCACCAGCCTGAGGGGCGCTGTGCGTTCTCCCGGGTAAGTTGTCCCTGGATCCCGGGAACCTGGCAGTGGCGGGCTGCACAGGCTCCGCGGAAAAGGGGTGTGGAGAGTGACCTGTGCTCGCACACAGGCCCCTTGGTGGCAGCAGCCTTAACGTCTCCCGCCCGCCTCTGGGGTCCGCGCTTTCAACCGCGGCTCCCGCCCGTCTCTGGGGTCCGCGCTTTCAGCCGCGGCTCGCGCCCGTCTCTGGGGTCCGCGCTTTCAGCCGCGGCTCGCGCCCGTCTCTGGGGTCCGCGCTTTCAGCCGCGGCTCGCACCCGTCTCTGGGGTTCGCGCTTTTAGCCGCGGCTCGCGCCCGTCTCTGGAGTTCCTTTAAGCAGCGTTCTTAAACCCCTCTCCTCATGCACCAGGAAACAAAAAGGGAAGAAAAAGTCTCTTGCCTCTTCGGCAGGTGCAGACTTTTCCTCGGACTCCCTCCCGGCTAGCTGTGGCGCACTAACCCCTTCAGGATATGTTCAAGCCGCCAACCCCAGTCCTCTCCCTGCGCTCCGTCCGAAACCGAAACCCGAGCCTCAGAGCCTCAGCTCGCAGCCCCGCCCGCCCCGGCGGGTGAGCAGACAAGCCTCTCAGACTGGTGAGTGCGGGTCAGCACCGATGCTCTGTGTGGGAATCTCTCCGCTTTGCCCTCCGCACCCCTGTTGCTGTGCACGGCTTCGAAGCTCCCTCCTCCGCCTCCCGCAGTCTCCGCCCGCGAAGGGGCTTCCTAGTGTGTGGAAACTTTTCCTCCTTCACAGCTCCCTCCCACTGGTGCAGGTCCCGTCCCTATTCTTTTGTCTCTGTTTTTTTCTTTTTTTCTTTTGCTCTACCCAGGTACCTGGGGAGTTTCTTGCCTTTGGGAGGTCTGAGGTCTTCTGCCAGCGTTTAGTGGGTGTTCTGTAGGAGTTGTTCCACGTGTAGATGTATTTCTGGTGTATCTGTGGGGAGGAAGGTGATCTCCGCGTCTTACTCTTCCGCCATCTTCAAGGCCCCCCTATCCATAAGTGTTTTTATATATGAAAATTTGTACACGCAAAATCTTCCAATATTGGAAGAGTTACCTCTTCCATATAATATAACCTCTTCCTCTAACACATAATAAAACATGTGGTTATTTCCCAAGTAACTAGAAGTGGTTTCTGAGTTAAAAGGTGATCATAGGATTCTGAATTTCTCTTCAGAAATATAATAGCAACTTATCAAAATTCTTAGAATTATCTGTATCCATTGCTGTAATTAACACTGTTATTTATAAACATATTTAAGGGGCTTATTTTCTAGGTAAAATTTGTACCTAGTTGTTATAATCTGCATGATTCAGGAATAGTGACTTTGAAAGTTTTTTCCCCCTAGTCATTCCTTTTGAGAACTGCCTACTTATACTTTGCCCTACTTTAAAAAAATTTTTTTGTAAGAGGGGGGATAATTTTTTTAACTCAGTAATTTGTATGAGATCTTTATAATGGTAAATATTAAGTTTATCTTCCCTTTTTTACTCTCATCATGCTTTTTTTCCCTCTTAAGCTTTAAAATTTTTTTTATGGTTAAAAAATAAGACTTAATTTAGTCAAAGCTACCAGTCATTTCTTTTGAGGTTCTTGACTTTGATATTATATTTGCCTTTCCTACTCCAAGTTCAGATAATTATTATTCATTGATTTTTTAATTATCTTGTGGCTTATACATAGAATATAATTTTCCATGCATGTGTATACATAAATAGATGTGTTTATGTGTGTGTGTTACTTTCAAATCTTGTTGAATATGTTGCAGTAAATTAACTTGAAATCTCTTTGTTCATTTCTAGAAATAATTATCCATTTCCCTCAGTGGCAATTTAAAAATAATTTTAGTTATTCTAATTTGTGTACTACCTTTATCGTATACTAAATTTTTCTACACTTGTGTTTCTCCTCCATTTTCTACTTTGCATAATTGCTCTGTCAGTTTATTCTTACACCCATTTCACACTGTTTACCTGATTTCAATTCCATAATGTATATGAGTACCATTAAGCAAAAACTCTGCCTTACTTCTCTTTTGTAATAAATTTAAGCAATTTACAGCAAATTTAAGATGCTACTTATAAAGAAAATGAAAGGTGAACCCAGTATATATAAAATCCATAATAAATTTCAACTCATATCCAACAATATTTAACCTAATTCAGATTCTCCTTTTAATTTTGAAGAAAAGTATTCTACTTTCTTCTATTCACAGTAACTAAACACCTTGGAACGTTTGTTTATTTAGGATAAGTTCTGTGATTTCAGCCATTTTTCACCTTCCCTACTTAGGAGGTAACAGTTAACTTTAAAAAATACTTTATATCTATGGAATGATTGACCTAAAACAAACAGACTGCCAGTTATTTCTCCAGGAGAAAAAAAAAAAAGTGTTTATTTGACATCAGCAGAGAATTGCAATTCAGGGTCTGAAACCGTGGTGAGTCACATGCAAGTCTCTGCATGGCAGTGGAAAAGAAATTTGGGAGGGCTAGAGGAAACAAAGAGTCCATACCTTTTCATTGGTTGAGTCGTTGCCAGGAAAGAAGAGGAGTCTTTCTTCTTCCTGTTGGGCTCTGGGATGGGCATGGCTTGTGAGAGCTCCCCCTTCTGGTCTCCCAACTCTATTTAATTGAGGTTTCTGTTTAGTAATTTTTTATAGCTCATACCAGATGTATCAGTCATCTCCAGCTGCCATAACAAAATACTGCAGACTGGGTGGCTTAAAAATAATAGCAGCTTATTTTGTCACAGTTCTGGAAGATGGAAGTCCAAGATCAGGGTGCCAGAATGGTTGGTTTCTGGTGAGCGTTCTCTTCCTGGCTTATAAAAGGCACCCTCTCACTGGGCCTCACATGGTTTTTCCTCAGTGAGTGTGTATGGAGAGACAGAATGAGCAAGCTCCCTGGTATATTTTCCTGTAAGACACTAATCCTATAATATCAAGACCCCAAATTATGATCTCATTTAACTTTGTTTCCTTGGAGGCCCCATCTCCAAACACAGCCACACTGGAGGTTAGGGATTCAACATGCGAATGTGGAGGGAGACACAAACCTTCAGGCCATTACGCCAGAGAATTCTTAGTGAAATCAATATTTTACTTTATATACAACATGTAATTCACAGCAAATTTTTTTGTAAGGCCTTATTTCACAACTTGAGGCATGTGGATCCAGAGTGTATCATGGAATAGATATTCAGAATCTTCTCATTGGCATCCACAGTAAAAGGCTCACCAGTGGTCTCCTTGCTTATGTGTTCTGACAATCCATTTAAGCTTATTTTAATCCCTGGAAGTTGGATAAACATTCATAACATATGTGTAAACAATTATTTCTGATATGCCTTCCTTCTAGAAGCATGAATAATCAAAAGGTTAATGTACAATCTAATATTGTCCTTTCAGGATCAAGCCTGCAACTATTACACTGTGAAATTCTCAGAAATTGCTCTCTTCCACCAATAAGCTTAAACTGCTCTTTGACACACAGCTCTTTGGATTGTCTGACTATCTTGCAATGTTCCAGTTGATACAGTAATCAGAAGCCAGACACACGTTTTATTGTAAGAGCAACCAGAGTGCATCTGCTCTAGGGATCAGAGAGAGAGAAAAATACAAGATTTGACAGCCATGGACAGACTGGCCCGAAATGAAAATTTTTGTGAGCTAGAGCAGTTAGTATTGTGACAGTGAGTTTATATCTAGATATCACAATTTCCACCAGGGACCATTCCAAAAAAGTGACGTTTTAATAAGATTCTTCCATGTTTGCATTGGTTCAGCCAATAAGCAGCATAGCACATCCCAGATCAAGGTATGAGACTTTGTTCTTACCTTGCGTTGAGGGAATATCAATTAGGTAGAAAAGAAATTAAAATGTCAGGCCTTGATAATATAGCATTAAATGATAAACTGAACTGCCAAGACAGCAAAGCCATTATGTTAACAGTATTGTGTGTTACTATGACTTGTGTTTACTTCTGTGCCACACACATTTTATTCTGCCTGTGCCTTCTGGTTTCTGGCCTCTTAACATGATTAAAAGCTGTAATTTTTCCTTAAATGTATCTCCTTAGTCACTAATTACATTCTCTAAACCCTTACATCCTTATTCATGTGACCATTGCTTGTATTTTACAATGAGACTATTGTCAGCTCAACAATCTAGCTGTAATGCCCGGCAAGGCCACACATTCTCAATGCTAAATCACATTACTAAATAGTTTTCTCTTGGAACTTGTTTTATAGACCACTTGAAAAAGGTTTAATTGTAAAGGTGCTAAATGGGAATCCAAAGAATGTGTTCCTTTTTCTTAAGTAAACTTGGAGCTGCTTTGCTTAAAAGCATGGAATGATGCCTGTGGTATGTGTGGTATCAAAGAATACCTAGATACTACTCTAATCTTTATGGGCGGCACGTGTCTTAGACAGCAATCCTGTTGTGAACTGTCCACTCCCAGGGTATTAACTGAAAGGTTCAGATTTTCCTTAATGACTCAACGTTCCTATTTTCCTTTGCCTCAATTAGATATCATTTGGTTCTAAAATCTGAACGTCAAACAGCTACCCACAGTGGCTTCTCTGTGAGCAATTGCTTTTTATTCCATAAGTAAACCAGATGGTCCCAGGAAATTAGTCATTCCTTGGTTATTACAAGTTAGAGAACAGATTGTTTTCTAGGTATTACAGTATAGGGTATGCGCTAGTCATAATCATAAGAATTACGTTATTTAAAATGTCTAGAGCATTTCATGATTCTCCAGATAATTCTTTTTTTTTTATAAATTTTATTTATTTATTATTTTTGGCTGCATTGGGTCTTTGTTGCTGCACGGGGGCTTTCTATAGTTGTGGTGAGCGGGGGCTACTCTTTATTGTGATGCACGGGCTTCTCATTGCAGTGGCTTCTCTTGTTGCGGAGCACAGGCTCTAGGCGTGTGGGCTTCAGTAGTTGTGGCTCACAGGCTCTAGATCACAGGCTCAGCAGTTGTGGCGCACAGGCTTAGTTGCTCCATGGCATGTGGGATCTTCCTGGACCAGGGCTCGAACCTGTGTTCCTCTGCATTGGCAGGCGGATTCTTATTCACTGTGCCACGAGGGAAGTCTCACCCATTAGCTTTTTATAGCACCTCACACACCCCAAGGGCTGCTGGAGCCCAGACCTTCTCGGCGCTCCTCCTCCTTCTCTTCACACTCACCCTCGGACCTTGGTTGTCCTGCCATTCGCCGGCCTTGCTCCCTCCCCTACAGATAATTTTTGATCTTTGTCTTATATAGAGACCACGGCTCAGTGGTCCTAAAAGTTGCTCTATTGTCTTATAGCAGATGAGAGATTAGTCCAATGTCATAAAAATACACTCTTAACAATTGACAAAATGCTGTCATTCACTTGCCATATATACCAAGTAATACACTCAATGTTGATAAACACATCTCTAGCTCCCTGAAAGGACACATCCCTAGCTGCCATTAGTTACCAGGTATGTGTCCATTCTGTGACACCTATGATAACTTCTTTGGGGGGACCTAAGAAATGTGAGACGTGGTAGAATTTTAGGACCATCTATACGAAAAGGCTTTGGGGACAAAATGGGGTCAATATAGAGAAATGTAGCTCAGGTGAGCTTGTTTCTGGACATTTTGTCAGATCAAAGTTTATGGTATTGCCACACCATTGTTAAATATTTTGACCAGTTCAGTTGGCCAGTTCCATATGGGAAGGACGGTTGGAGAACTGGGACTAGGAGAAATGAGCCAAATCTGTCTTTTGATTTAACTGATTAATTATTTTTCAAAATTGTTGTTTTGTTAGTCGATGCACCTCTATAGATACCTTAGGCCCTGCTGCTATGGACAAACTGCTCTCTTATGCCCCAATCCCAGCATTATTTTTCACAAACATTTCTAAATTAATTGATTAATTATGAAGCTCATGTAGCTTCATCTATTGTTCTTACAATCTCTTTTATTATAAATTGTCTGTGCTCATTATATCCTGGTCTATGTAACACAAATTATATATGCTGAAGAGCAAGGTCCTTATGGGCATTTATTTTGAAACATCATGGTAAGTCATGGTTTCTAAAAGTTAGGAAGATAATTGAGTTAAATTGAAGTAATTATTTTCTTTCATTCTTTGCAAAATAAACTTTTTTCTGAATATAATTTAAATCCTGAATGTAATCGAAAATATAGACATTCTGGAAAATATTTTAAAAATCAGCCATCGCTCCAAAGAAAACCATCACTAAGACGCTGCTGTATTTCTTTTCATTGTTTTGAAAAATTATTGAGACTATAATATGTGGAAAATTGTCTCACTGCGGTAACAGAAAACTTTATAGCACAAATGTTTTCCCATGTTATTATTTTGCTTTCAACATAAGATGTTATGACTATACAATATTCCATTGTGTTAGTATGCCATAATTTATTTAGTCTTTACTATCATGATATAGTTCTATACTCAGCATCTTAGGATAAAATATTTTTTTATTAATTTCAATTTTTGTGTAATAGTTTTTTGAGCAGAGTATTATGTGTTTGTACATTAAAAACAGTCTTGGACACAGGGTGATGCTTTGCTTTCCCTGGGCTTATAAATTTAGGAAAAATTATTTTCTTTGGTATTATTAGCAATGCAATTTATAATTACATTTCTCAACACCATAATATTAATAATGTGGTTCATTTTCACACCAGTATCATGATGTGTATATGGTGGTGTATATGGATTCTAATTCCACTTCAACTTTTGCCAGCTTTGGACAGCTTGTCCAATTTGAGAGGAGAATAATGGTGTTCCACTTCATGAGCATTTCATAAAATATCATTGAATTTGACCCATGAGATTGTTTGTTAAACATTTATATCTCATTTTTTAATTATTATTTACACACTCTATTTTTTGCCTACACTTTAGGCATTCCTTTCCTTACTAAGTCTTAAATTTTATTTTTTCTTACCCAGCTGTGAGAAATACATGGGCACAATACTTGGTACCAGAAGTCATTTAGTATCTCATTACCTGAAGCTTTCTTGAACTTTAAGACAGCATTACAGATGCTCCCCTTTCCACTGGAAAATTTTAATATAATAATGACTATCATTGTAGGAGCAGTCAGGTTTTTACCAGGCACTTTACACACACCATCTTGTTTAGACATCAACACTGCCAAATAAATGTTGATGTTGAAGGAAACTTAATAACTACTAAACATTTTGTTAGATTTCTACTTTTGTAATATGCTTATCCAGTTTTCAAATCAAGGGTCTATTAACTTAAGTGAATTAAAAAATTTCCCCCATTTATACAGTTGTCTCCTTCATATTGTTAACAGAGTGAATTGCGTTGATTGATTTTTGAGTGTTAAAGCAATTTTAAATTCCTAGAATAAATCCATGTTTTATTAACCTTTCTGTATACTGATGGACTTGGTTTGCTGATATTTGTTTAGGTATTTTGTTTATATCTATATTAGCAAGATATAGGGGATCATCTTTTCACTTTTTTAAGGGTCTTATCAGGAATTTGTTTTAGGCTTTCTCTGGCCCTATCAACTGTGTTGGCAAGTGTACACTCTTCCTTTTGCTTGTCAGGTTTATGTAGAATTGGTATTATTTCTTCCTTAAATGTTTAGAAGAATTCTCCAAGGAAGACTTATGAGTCTGTAGTTTTCTTACTGGGAAGACATTTAAATGTGAATTAAATTTCTTCAACAAATCTAAAAATATTTAGATTCTCTATTTCTTGTGCCAGTACATTTCATCTAAATATTCAAATGTTACATGATGTGATTTTTGTGTTTCTTTAATCACTTTCTGAGACTGTCAAACTATTGAAGTGAACTTTTAAAAAATTCTACTTCTTTTAGTTCATAAGTTGCTGCTTTATATTTTCCATATCTACTTAGGGATCTGCATATATTTTCATTATTCTTCTTCCTTCTTAGTTTATTTTTTCCAGTTTTATTGAGAAATAATTGACATATATCACTGTACAAATTTAAAGCATAAAGCATTATGGTTTGATTTATGTATATTGTGAAATGATTACCACAATACATTCAGCTAACATCTGTCTTCTCATACAGCTACAATAAAAAGAAAATAAATTTTAAAAGGGAAAAAATTCTTATGATAAGAAGTCAGGCTTTATTCTCTTAATTGTTCTTAATTATTTGTAATTGTCTCTTAATTGTTTATTCTCTTTACTCTTTTCCATAGTGACTATACCAATTTACAATCCCACCTGCAGTGCATATGAGTTCCCTCCTCTTCACATGCATGCCAGCATGTGTTATATCCTGTCTCTTTGATGGTGACCATCCTAACAGACATGAGGTGATATTGTGGTTTAATTTGCACTTCTCTAATGACTAAGAATGTTGAGCATCTTTCTGTGTACCTGTTGACCTTTTGTATATCTTCTTTGGAGAAATATCTATGCAGGTCCTTTGCCCATTTTTCAAGTGGGTTATTTGTTTTTTGTTATTGAGTTGTATGGTATGAGATTTTACATATTTTAGACATTAACCCCTTATCAGATAAATTGTTTGCAATTTTTTTTTCCCATTTCATAGGCTTTTTCACTTTGTTGATTGTTTCTTTTGTTGTGCAGAAATTTTTTAGTTTGATGTAGTCCTACAGTTTGTTTTTTATTTTGTTGCTTGCGCTTTTAGGTGTCATACCTAAAAATTCATTACCAAGACCCATATCAAAAAGACATTCCTATGTTTTCTTATAGGAGTTTCATGATATTAGGTCTGACATTTAAGTCTTTAATTGATGTTGAGATAATTTTTGTGAGTGGTGTAATGGGTCCAGTTTCATTCGTTTACGTGTGAATATCCAATTATCCCAGCACCATTTATGGAAAAGACTGACTTTTATCCATTGAATATTCTTGGCTCCCTTGTGAAATATTAGTTGACTGTATATGCTTAGGATTATTTCTGTGCTGTCAATTCCATTACATTGGTCTGTTTTTTGTTGTTGCTTTGTTTTTTTTAATGCCAGTACCATACTGCTTTGATGACTATAGCTTTATAGTATAGCTTGAAATCGGGAACCTTGATGCTTCTTGTTTTGTTCTTTTTTCTCAGGATTTCTTTGACTATTCAGGGCCTTTTGTGGTTCTATGTAAATTTTAAGGGATTTTTCCCCACTTCTGTAAAAACAAATGCCATTGGAATCTTGATAAGGCTTGCATTGAATCTATGGATATCCTTTTATAGTATTGACATTCTAACAATATTAATTCTTCCAATCCATGAACATGAGATACCTTTCTATTTATTTATGTCTTTGATTTCTTTCATCAACATGTTGTAGTTTTCAGAAAGATCTTTTACCTCCTTAACTTTGTTCTAAGAATTTTATTGTTTTTGATGCTTTTGTAAATGAGATCAATTTATTTCCTTTTCAGAAAATTTGTTGTTAATGTATAGAAAGCTACTATGTTTATATGTTAATTTTGTATCTTGTAGCTACTGAATTCATTGATTAGATCTAACAGTTTTTTTGTTGAATCTTTAGGATTGTCTATATATAAAAGATATATTATCTTCAGAGACATTTTGTTTCTTCCTTTTCAATTCTGACACCTATTATTTCCTTTTCTTGTGATCCCTCCAGCTAGAATTTCTAGTACTATGTTGAATACAGATGGTAAAAGTGGGCACCCTTTGGGCTTGTCATATATGGCCTTTATTATGTTGAGATATGTTCTTTATATGCTTAATTTGTTAAGAGTTTTTATCATAAATGGATGTGGAATTTTGTTAAATGCTTTTTCTGCATCTATTGAGATGATCATATGATTCTATTTTATTCTATTAGTGTGACATATCACATTGATTGATTGATTGATGTATGTTGAACCATTCTTGCATCTCGGGGTGAATCCCATTTGATCGTGGTGTATGATCTTTTTTACATGCTGCTGATGTGGTTTGCAGTATTTTATTGAGATTTTTTGCATTTATATTCATAAGGGATATTGGCCTGTAGATTTCTCTTCTAGTAGTTTTTTTTTTCTGGTTTTGGTATCAGGATAATCAAGCCTCATAAAATGAGTTTGGGGGTGTTCTCTCCTCTTTATATTTTAAGGAGTCTGAGAAGATTGGTGTTAATTCTTCTTTAAATGTTTGGTAAAATTCACCAGTGAAGCCATCTGTCCCTGGGCTTTTCTTCAATGGGAGACTTCTGATTACTGATTCAATCTCCTTACTAGTGATTGGCCTATTCAGGTTTTCTATTTCTTCCTGATTCAGTCTTGGTAAGTTGTATGTTTCTAAGAAGTGTTCCATTTCTTTTAGATTGTCCAGTTTGATGGCGTATAATCTTATGATCCTCTGAATTTCTGTGGTAACCTGTGGAAAGTATTTCTGTGTAATGTCTCCTTTTTCACTTATAATTTTGTTTATTTGGGTTCTTTCTCTTTTTTCCTTAATTAGGCTAGGTAAATGTTTGTGAATTTTATCTTTTCAAAGAACCAACTCCTAGTTTTTTGTTTTTCCTCATAAAAAGTTGATAACTTAAAATTATCTACCATAATGTTGACCTGATATACATTGTTTTCCAATCAATTAATCTCTTGGTGATATTATTTCAATGGATCTTTTATAAAATTATTTTTATATTTGCAAGTTTGGATTTCAGTTCTGTAATAACTGCATATTCATATTTATTTATGTTAGCTTATTTTAAATATTATATTCTCTATGTGGTATTATTTCATTTTTATCTTCCTCATATTGATTAAAACAAATTTTCCTCAATTTCAATTTATATGTTGTTTTTATTATCCTGCTTTATTCTCTCAACTTTTATAGCCCCACGCATATGTTTATTTTTCCTTATTTGTTTACAAACATATTATTTATCTGTATCTGTATAACTATTACCTATCTATCTTTCATCCTTTTTCCTCCAAATAAGGAAAGTTTTTTGCATTTTTACCACTTATCCTCCTTCCTCTGCCTGTCATCCTTATCCCCAAACAAGTTTTACTGGATATCTTCTTTTCATCATTGCTTTGATTAACATTAAAATTTCATAAGTTATTTACTTTTTCATATTCTCCATGTTTCTTTGCTTTTCACTGCAGTAATTTCTTTAAAATTTCTTTCAAAGAGGATTTTAATCAGTTGAAGTTTCTGAGCTTGTGTAACTCAGAAAACCTCTTTATTTTTTTTATTTTTATTTTTTAAATTTATTTATTTATTTTTGCTGTGTTGGGTCTTCTTTTATGTGCGTGGGCTTTCTCTAATTGCGGCAAGTGGGGGGCCACTCCTCATCGTGGTGTGCGGGCCTCTCACTATCGCAGCCTCTCTTGTTGCAGAGCACAGGCTCCAGACGCGCAGGCTCAGTAATTGTGGCTCACGGGGCTAGTTGCTCCGCAGCGTGTGGGATCTTCCCAGACCAGGGCTCGAACCCGTGTCCCCTGCATTGGCAGGCAGATTCTCAACCACTGCGCCACCAGGGAAGCCCCCTCTTTATTTTTAAAAAATAATAATTCTGATAGACATATATTTTTGTTCAAAGTCTTCTTTTTCCTGACATATACTTCTTTGTAGCTATAAGCTTTCTTCCTCAAGAAACTCAGAATTTTCTTTTGACTTTGGATATTATTAAATTTAATTTTGTATGTTTCCAAGTCTTTCCCCCCACTCCTCATCTTTTTGGTTCAGTATTGTTAGAAAAACAAAATTCAACTCAGTAAATTTTAAAGGTCTTATTGGCTTTATTCAACGATTCATGGGCAGCATCCCATCTAGCAGATAGAAAGGAGATCTGAGGAGTTGTACAAGGTGAAATATTTTAAAGGCAGAAGGGAGCAGAACAAGGAAGTTATGCTAGCAAAAAGTGGATTCGTTGTGGCACGGTTACTTTTCTTTAGGAACGAATGGGCAGGGGTCTGTCAGGAAGATTACCTCACTAGTGATTTCTGATTGACTGGTTTAAGATTCCATTTCTGGGAGAGGCCAAAACTATAATTAACTCTTGGCTTGGTGATGTGGGGCTGAGCCTAAGGGACTCTGTTTTGGGGTCTTTTGTCTTGTTTTTAACAGTGTATTATGAACCCCTTTAATCTGATGTATTAGGCCTAAAAAAATAATAAAAATAAAAAACTTGGTCATTGTCTCTTCAAATATTCCTCTCTTTATTTTTTCTCTCCTGAGATGTTATTAAGTAAATATTAATATTTCTATTCATATCCTTCATATCTGTTACCTTACCTTTTCTCTCATTATTTTTATTTCTTTACCTCTGCCTTCTGGAAGAGTTCTTGGACTTCATTGTTCTGCTCACTAGATTGTTCTTTAGTTAAATCCATCTGGCTACTTAGCCTTTCAACTAACTTTGTAATTTCATTACTTCTTTCTCCATACTTAATGTTTCTGTTTATTTTTCTTCTTTAAAATTGTTTTATATTTCTAATATTACTCCTTTTCTCTATAAGCATATCTATAATGCTTCTGGTGGCTTTAGGAAGAGAGTTGAACACTTCAAGACAGAGAGACTGGAATATCAAAATGTGAGCTGAACCATTTCCATTGTTTTCCCCACCACCCATCATTGACAATCTTTTTCCCTCAGGATTTTTTTTTTTTTTGGACTACTCTATCAAGTACTGCTTTTCTTTCTGTGGAAAGAGAGAGTTTTACTGGAAACATACCTGGTATACCTGTAGCTGTTGTTAACCCTTCCCACCCCAGGTGGGTTCTAGGGTTTCTCAAACTTGAGTATTTGTCAGAAGTACCTGGTAGGCTTGTTAAAACATAAGTTATTTACACCACCCTCAGAGGTTTTGATTCACAAAGGTCCAAATTATTGGGGCCCATATGTTTGCATTCTAATATCTTACCCCAAATTCTCAGGTGTGATTTGGGCTATTCCTACCATTTTTGTTTCTGCTTGCTTTCTCTCTTTCAGTGCTGATGACAGAGGCATTGATTGACCAAGTACAGTGGTGAGCTGGGAGAGGGAGGAAACAATGTGAGAATTCTGCCCCAGCCTCAGCTCTGGACAACTGGATAGTTTCTCCCATGTTGACACTCAACCATCTTTAATCTCCCCAAAGGGCTTTTCATAGTTTTAATGTTAATGTCCATGATCCATCGAATTCCCTCCTTCGTGGCTTCTCCCTTTAGAGTAGATTTCAGGGTAGGAAACCAGCAGTCTATGTTGGTTCATCATCTTTTCAGAAATCTGAAGGTTAATGTAATGTAAAGAAAATCCTGAAAAAGCCACTGAACACTATGTTTATATCCATATGCTGTTCAATTACTTTGGTAACCACTTGAATTTAAAGTAACTTTTCTTAGCTATCTATAGCTAATGTAAGGTAAATTCAACCCTGTCTTCTCTACACCAAACAATGTATTTCAATGATATTATTTCTTTCAACATCCTTAAAAGCCTTTTGTCTTTAATGTCAAATTGCCAAGATGACTGTTTTATGTAAGCAGAGAAATGATGATTTGAATATAGTTATTTGAGCAATTTTTAGATTCTAACATCTGTACTATTTAGAAAACCTCTGAGTTTTCTATCCAAACAATGTGCATATAGCACACTATTTATTTGCTTAGTTTCTAAAGGGACAATATTACCAAAAGAAAGATATGTTTTTCCAGAGCCTGAAAGATTTTGCCAAATCGGTGATAGGGTTTCAAAATAAAATGTTAGAGTCTTTTCAAAGCTGGAAAATAAATGACATGGAAAAACAATATATGACAATGAGACAGATGTGAGCTCATTTCTGGTAATGAGAGTCCATAGACCACTTATTTGGTGGGTTGGAGTAACATTTACATTTATGTCAATTCTATGGATTATAAGGAAAGCATCTCTTGTTGGGATGACAATAACGAGATACAATGCTAGAATGAAATCTAATTGTTATTAGCTATTGCACTGGAATGTCAATGAGGGGCTGCTTTGTTCAAAAGCTGGCATTGGTAAAGTTATTAAATTGGTTGTTTCATCAGGGAATACAGTACATTAGTGAGCTATTCAGCCTTACTGGGTGTACATATTAGAAAGCAGGCCTTTGTAAGTTCCCAACACCATAAAGCAAGGTAAGATTTAGTCACAACACTCACAGGAAGGGGTGATTGTATATTTTAAAAGGGTTAGCTCAAGTAAGCTAAACCTTCAGTCATATTTGGGTAAATATTTTATTTTCATAATTTGCTTTATACTATTTGGTATATTTACTGTATTTTGTTCTTGCACAGAAAGTTTAGAAGGAATGTGAACATGGTGACCGAGTGCTCAAAAACAATCCCTGCAGATTTCTTTTGATTTTCCTCTGTGCTTAGTAAATAAATTGCACTTTTTTGACTTTTAATTATATATGCTTAAAAAGTGATTGTAATCAACCAACTCTGTGTTTATTTCCCAGGGTGATTCCATAAGTAATTACACTAGATTATTAGAAGTAAATCAAAATATTGTAAAATACCCCAAAGCTAGACTGAAAATGAAGATTTTTAATAATGAGAGAACAGAATTTTTTAAGTAATAAAATAAGAATTTTATTTCTTATTTTATTTTCTTGTACGATTCCAGCTCAGATATCTCCTTCCTTGATCAAGTCTTCTCTGGTCTTTCCAACCGGAATTAACATCACAGGTTTGGTTTTACTAATTTGCTTTACGTTTGTTAGAGCTCTTAACTCATTTGGCTCCTATTAGACTTTTTCACGTACCATCTCCTTTACTGTGCTGTTTGCCTGCTGAGAGTAGGAAGCATACCTGAGTAATTTGAATACTACCTTCTCTTTCCCCTAATTACACTAACAGATATTTAAAGTCTCAATATACTTTGTAAGTAAATTAACATTTGTCTGATATTAAATATAGGACAATAAAATTTTATCAAATGCATGTTTTGGCTTAGCAATAACTATTACATTAAAACTGTATTCCTTAAATATTAACTAATATAAGTCATTTACTATGATTAGAGATATAAACATATTAGTTGCCAAACTAGCATACTAACATCTCAATAGAAGATATTTTGGGGGGATTATAAAATAATCTAAGTAAATAGTCAATATACATTGTATATAATAAAGTTCCCATGCATACATTTATAAATATAAGTGCACATACAAAAATTACATTACATAAGCCCACATATGTATATAGAAATAATAGAAATACATTCACCAGAAACACTCATACACAAAACAGCCTTTTTTATGTCCAGCAATATATTCCTATGCAAACACACATGAATACACCATTTCTATATTGTTTTCATGATAAAACATGAACATGTTAAAGACAGTGTGATGTGTTAATGCAATAGCCATAAGATTTAAGAAATGAGTTCCAGTCTCAATTACAACAATAGTCATTTAGAAAATATTCTATTTTCTCAGGTCTTAGATATCCTGCCTCTAAAATCAGTGTATGAAACTCTCTGAATCTCTAAAATATCTGTGTCAAATGGAAGGGTCTGATCTGGTCTTAAATATGCCTCCAAGGCTACTGTGTTATTAGCACCATGCTAGAAGCTCTTGGTGTCTGGGTGTGTATGGACACGTGTGTGAGTACAGCATGGGAAAGGGGATGGAAAGATAAGAAATACACATGACATACACTCTGTCCTTAAGGAACTACGATTTTGCTGACGTAAGTGTAGGTGCATACTATTTGTCCAACAAGTAGTTGTGACATGCCTGGAGTTCTTTAGATTCTCTGGTCAAGCCTCTTGAGGATGTGTTTGCCATCTAAACTGCAACTTAAAGGATAGAAGGTATCACAACTGGGCACGAGGTAAAGCTCTTCTGGCAAATGAAACAGAGACTACAAGTATGTGAGGCAGCATAGAGCATACTGGGTTTTTTTATTTGTAGTTATCTTGTCCTATGTCTCTGTAGGTTATTGAGAGAGAATGTTTCAGGCCCAATAATCCAAAAATCTTTTATAAATAACATTAAAATGCTAAATAATTTATGCGAACTTTAACATTCCTATCTTGCTTAAGCTAATAAAACAATAAAATTTTAGAACTGCAATAAAATTTTACCGGCATAACTGAAGCCAGTGGTTTTCAAAGTCAGTAATATGGAACTCTTAGGCACAGTGTAGCAATTACATAAAGCATTTAGTTAAAGTTATATTAACACAATCTGTCTATTTTTATTATATTTAAAATTGTAGTTTTTTAAAGGCACAACTTCAAATGAATTTTTTAAATTAATTTTTATTGGAGAATAGTTGATTTACAATGTTGTGTTAGTTTCTGCTGTACAGCAAAGTGAATCAGTTATACATGTACATATATCTACTCTTTTTTAGATTCTATTCCCATATAGGTTATTACAAAGTATTGAGTAGAGTTCCCTGTGCTATAAAGTAGGTTCTTATTAGTTATCTATTTTATAAATAGTAGTATGTACATGTCAATCCCAATTTCCCAATTTATCCCTCCCCACCCCCTTTCCCCCTTGGTAACCATAAGTTTCTTTTCTACATCTGTGACTCTATTTCTGTTTGGTAAATAAGTTCATTTGTACCATTTTTATTAGATTCCACATATAAGCGATATCATATGATATTTGTCTTTCTCTATCTGACTTATTTCACTCAGTATGACAATCTCTGACATATTGGGCACCATCAATATGACAACTTCTGCTCCAATTTGACTTTTTTATTTTGTGAGTGTGAGAACTTCAGAATAAAGCTTTTCCTACTCTCCCATCTGTGTGCATGTTTGTGCGTCCATGTGTGTGTGTCATGTTTAGTACTAATTTTTATTTAGAAAGGTTGCAACTTGGTATTATTCTGAATCAAGGCCTACACATGTCTACTCCCATAAACTATAAGATAAATATCCTTTTATAGCATGAACATGTTATCTTTAATTGAATTCTAGGTAAAGATTGGACACAATTTTTTTGTATGTGCTGTAATTACAGTTAATAAATTGTTCAACAAGTAAATTCAAAACATTGATTGTCTTAATAATATTTCAGAAAGTTTTAATGTTTATTTTTTGGTATACTTTGATTATACTTTTGTTTTTATGATAAATAATGTGATTTTTTTTGGAAATTAAAAGCAGCAAAAGTTTCAAATTTTAGAATCATTTAATTGAAAAGGTACACTAATTACAAATCAAATTGTTTAAAACATTTGCAACTATTTATTTTTATGGGTCAGGAGTTTTTGGAATTGTTCAGTCAAACCAAAATGTAAAAATACAATAATTCATGATGCTGCTGCTATGATTGTAACTTTCAATTTTGAATTGTGATTCACAACTTTTTAAATTTTGAGGTTATTGGAATAGTCTCATTGTTTAGTTGAATGTTTTAAAATGAACAATTGTAATGACTTTGACATTATGAAATTAATTTTTAGTTTTAAAATATTGCCTTTATGTATTTGAGTTTCATACAAGGAGTGATTTTTAAAAATTGCACAATTTGAAAAGATTGTAAATCACTGAGGTAGACCGCCCTATTCTTCCTCCCAACTGTATTAGAGGTGAAGCAACTGATGTTCAGATGGGGAAAGAGACTCTCACAAAGACTTCTACAAGCTGGTTGGTCTGCTTTTTATTTAGCTGGTTAGGTAGTTATTTTTCTAACAATTTTATATACATATGATTGATATCCCATACAATTCACCCATTTAAAGTGTACATTCCAATGGTTTTCAGTATATTCACAATCACTAATCTACTTCCTGCCTCTATGGATTACGGATTTGTCTATTCTGGATATTCATATAAGTGGAATCCCACAAGATGTGACTTCTGTATCTGGTTTCTTTTTCTTTTTTTTTTTTTTTTCAATTTCCAAAAAAGTGCATTTTTTAATTTTATTTTTTTACATCTTTATTGGAGTATAATTGCTTTACAATGGTGTGTTAGTTTCTGCTTTATAACTAAGTGAATCAGTTATACATATACATATGTTCCCATATCTCTTCCCTCTTGCGTCTCCCTCCCTCCCACCCTCCCTATCCCACCCCTCTGGGCAGTCACAAAGCACTGAGCTGATCTCCCTGTGCCATGCGGTTGCTTCCCACTAGCTATCTGCCTTACCTTTGGTAGTGTATATATGTCCATGCCTCTCTCTCGCTTTGTCATACCTTACCCTTCCCCCTCCCCATATCCTCAAGTCCATTCTCTAGTAGGTCTGTGTCTTTATTCCTGTCTTACCCCTAGGTTCTTCATGACATTTTTTTCCCTTAAATTCCATATATATCTGTTAGCATACGGTATTTGTCTTTCTCTTTCTGACTTACTTCACTGTGTATGACAGACTCTAGGTCTATCCACCTTATTACAAATAATTCAATTTTGTTTATTTTTATGGCTGAGTAATATTCCATTGTATATATGTGCCACATGTTCTTTATCCATTCATCCGATGATGGAAACGTAGGTTGTTTCCATTTCCGGGCTATTGTAAATAGAGCTGCAATGAACATTGTGGTACATGACTCTTTTTGAATTATGGTTTTCTCAGGGTATATGCCCAGTAGTGGGATTGCTGGGTCATATGGTAGTTCCATGTGTAGTTTTTTAAGGAACCTCCATACTGTTCTCCACAGTGGCTGTATCAATGTACATTCCCACCAGCAGTGCAATAGGGTTCCCTTTTCTCCACACCCTCTCCAGCATTTATTGTTTGTAGATTTTTTGATGATGGCCATTCTGACTGGTGTGAGATGTTATCTCATTGTAGTTTTTGATTTGCATTTCTCTAATGATTAATGATGTTGAGCATTCTTTCTTGTGTTTGTTGGCAGTCTGTATATCTTCTTTGGAGAAATGTCTATTTAGGTCTTCTGCCCATTTTTGGATTGGGTTGTTTGTTTTTTGTTATTGAGCTGCACGAGCTGCTTGTAAATTTTGGAGATTAATCCTTTGTCAGTTGCTTCATTTGCAAATATTTCCTCCCATTCTGAGGGTTGTCTTTTGGTCTTGTTTATGCTTTCCTTTGCTGTGCAAAAGTTTGAAGTTTCATTAGGTCCCATTTGTTTATTTTTGTTTTTATTTCCATTTCTCTAGGAGGTGGGTCAAAAAGGATCTTGCTATGATTTATGTCATAGAATGTTCTGCCTATGTTTTCCTCTAAGAGTTTGATAGTTTCTGGCCTTACATTTAGGTCTTGAATCCATTTTGAGCTTATTTTTGTGTATGGTGTTAGGGAGTGATCTAATCTCATACTTTTACATGTACCTGTCCAGTTTTCCCAGCACCACTTATTGAAGAGGCTGTCCTGTCTCCACTGTACATTCCTGCCTCGTTTATCAAAGATAAGGTGACCATATGTGCTTGGGTTTATCTCTGGGCTTTGTATCCTGTTCCATTGATCTATATTTGTATTTTTCTGCCAGTACCATACTGTCTTGATTACTATAGCTTTGTAGTATAGTCTGAAGTCCAGGAGCCTGATTCCTCCAGCTCCGTTTTTCTTTCTCAAGATTGCTTTGGCTATTTGGGGTCTTTTGTGTTTCCATACAAATTGTGAAATATTTTGTTCCAGTTCTGTGAAAAATGCCATTGGTAGTTTGATAGGGATTGCATTGAATCTGTAGATTGCTTTGGGTAGTATAGTCATTTTCACAATGTTGATCCTTCCAATCCAAGAACATGGTATATCTCTCCATCTGTTTGTATCCTCTTTAATTTCTTTCATCAGTGTCCTATAGTTTTCTGCATACAGGTCTTTTGCCTCCTTAGGAAGGTTTATTCTGAGGTATTTTAATGTTTTTGTTAAAATGGTAAATGGGTGTGTTTCCTTAATTTCTCTTTCAGATTTTTCATCATTAGTGTATAGGAATGCCAGAGATTTCTGTGCATTAATTTTGTATCCTGCTACTTTACCAAATTCATTGATTAGCTCTGGTATTTTTCTGGTAGCATCTTTAGGATTCTCTATGTATAGTATCATGTCATCTGCAAAGAGTGACAGCTTTACTTCTTCTTTTCCAATTTGGATTCATTTTATTTCTTTTTCTTCTCCGATTGCTATGGCTAAAACTTCCAAAACTATGTTGAATAATAGTAGTGAGAGTGGACAACCTTGTCTTGTTCCTGATCTTAGTGGAAACGCTTTCAGTTTTTCAACATTGAGAACAATGTTGGCTGTGGGTTTGTCATATATGGCCTTTATTATGTTGAGGTAAGTTCCCTCTAGGCCTAGTTTCTGGGAGGTTTTTATCATAAATCGGTGTTTAATTTTGTCTAAAGCTTTTTCTGCATCTATTGAGACGATCATATGGCTTTTCTCCTTCAATTCGTTAATATGGTTTATCACATTGATTGATTTGCATATATTGAAGAATCCTTGCATTCCTGGGGTATACACCACTTGATCATGGTGTATCATCCTTCTAATGTGCTATTGGATTCTATTTCCTAGTATTTTGTTGAGGATTTTTGCATCTATGTTGATCAGTGATATTGGCCTGTAGTTTTCTTTCTTTGTGACATCTTTGTCTGGTTTTGATATCAGAGTGGTTGTGGCCTCGTGGAATGAGTTTGGGAGTGTTCCTCCCTCTGCTATATTTTGGAAGAGTTTGAGAAGCATAGGTGTCAGCTCTTCTCTAAATGTTTGATAGAATTCACCTGTGAAGCCATCTGGTCCTGGGCTTTGTTTGTTGGAAGACTTTTAATCACAGTTTCAATTTCAGTGCTTGTGATTGGTCTGTTTATATTTTCTATTTCTTCCTGGTTCAGTCTCGGAAGGTTGTGCTTTTCTAAGAATTTGTCCATTTCTTTCAGGTTTTCCATTTTATTGGCATAGGGTTGCTTGTAGTAACCTCTCATGATCCTTTGTATTTCTGCAGTGTCAGTTGTTACTTCTTTTTCATTTCTAATTCTATTGATTTGAGTCTTCTCCCTTTTTTTCTTGATGAGTCTGGCTAATGGTTTATCGATTTTGTTTATCTTCTCAAAGAACCAGTTTTTAGTTTTATTGATCTTTGCTATTGTTTCCTTCATTTCTTTTTTATTTATTTCTGATCTGATCTTTATGATTTCTTTCCTTCTGCTAACTTTGGGTTTTTTTGTTCTTCTTTCTCTAATTGCTTTAGCTGTAAGGTTAAGTTGTTTATTTGAGATGTTTCTTGTTTCTTGAGGTAAGACTGTATTGCTGTAAACTTCCCTATTAGAACTGCTTTTGCTGCATCCCATAGGTTTTGGGTCGTTGTGTTTTCATTGTCATTTGTTTTTAGGTATTTTTTGATTTCCTCTTTGATTTCTTCAGTGATCTTTTGGTTATTTAGTAGTGTATTGTTTAACCTCCATGTGTTTGTATTTTTTACAGATTTTTTTCCTGTAATTGATATCTAGTCTCATAGTGTTGTGGTCAGAAAGATACTTGATATGATTTCAGTTTTCTTAAATTTAGCCAGGCTTGATTTGTGACCCAAGATATGGTCTATCCTGGAGAATGTTCCATGAACTCTTGAGAAGAAAATGTATTCTGTAGGTTTTGGATGGAATGTCCTATAAATATCAATTAATTCCATCTTGTTTAATGTATCATTTAAATCTTGTGTTTCCTTATTTATTTTCATGTTGGATGCTCTGTCCATTGGTGAAAGTGGGGTGTTAACGTCCCCTACTATGATTGTGTTATTGTCGATTTCCCTTTTTATGGCTGTTAGGATTTGCCTTATGTATTGAGGTGTGCCTATGTTGGGTGCATAAATATTTACAATTATTATATCTTCTTCTTGGATTCATCCCTTGATCATTGTGTAGTGTCCTTCTTTCCCTCTTGTAACAGTCTTTATTTTGAAGTGTATTTTGTCTGATATGAGAATTGCCACTCCAGCTTTCTTTTGATTTCCATTTGCATGGAATATCTTTTTTCATTCCCTCACTTTCAGTCTTTATGTGTCCCTAGGTCTGAAGTGGGTCTCTTGTAGACAGCATATATACTGGTCTTGTTTGTGCATCCATTCAGCCAGTCTATGTCTTTTGGTTGGAGCATTTAATCAATTTACATTTAAGGTGGTTATTGATATGTATGTTCCTAACACCATTTTCTTTATTGTTTTGGGTTTGTTATTTTAGCTCTTTTCCTTCTCTTGTGCTTCCTGCCTAGAGAAGTTCCTTTAGCATTTGTGGTAAAGCTGGTTTGGTGGTGCTGAATTCTCTTAGCTTTTGCTTGTCTGTAAAGATTTTACTTTCTCTGTCGAATCTGAATGAGATCCTTGCTGGGTAGAGTAATCGTGGTTGTAGATTTTTCCTTTTCATCACTTTAAATATGTCCTGCCACTCCCTTCTGGCTTACAGAATTTCTGCTGAAGGACCAGCTGTTAACCTTGTGGGGATTCCCTTGTATATTATTTGTTGCTTTTCCCTTGCTGCTTTTAATATTTTTTCTTTGTATTTAAGTTTTGGTAGTTTGATTAATATGTGTCTTGGTGTGTTTCTCCTTGGATTTATCCTGTATGGGACTCTCTGTGCTTCCTGGACTTGACTGACCATTTCCTTTCCCATATTAGGGAAGTTTTCAACTATAATCTTTTCAGATATTTTCCCTGTCCCTTTTTTTTTTTTTCTCTTCTTCATCTGGGACCCCTATAATTTGAATGTTGGTGCGTTTAATGTTGTCCCATAGGTCTCTGAGACTGTCCTCAAGTCTTTTCATTCTTTCTTCTTTATTCTTCTCTGCTGTAGTATTTCCAGTATTTTATCTTCCAGGTCACTTATCCGTTCTTCTGCCTCAGTTATTCTGCTATTGATTCCTTCTAGAGAATTTTTAATTTCATTTATTGTGTTGTTCATCATTGTTTGTTTGCTCTTTAGTTCTTCTGTGTCCTTGTTAAACGTTTCTGGTATTTTCTCCATTCTATTTCCAAGATTTTGGATCATCTTTACCATCATTACTCTGAATTCTTTTTCAGGTATACTGCCTATTTCCTCTTCATTTTTTTGGTCTGGAGGGTTTTTACTTTGGTCCTTCATCTGCTGTGTGTTTCTCTGTCTTCTCATTTTCCTTAACTTACTGTGTTTGGGGTCTCCTTTTCGCAGGCTGCAGGTTCGTAGTTCCTGTTGTTTTTGGTTTCTGCCCACAGTGGCTAAGGTTGGTTCAGGGGGTTGTGTAGGCTTCCTGGTGGGGGGGGACTGGTGCCTGTGTTCTGGTGGATGAGGCTGGATCTTGTCTTTCTGGTGGGCAGTACAGCGTCTGGTCGTGTGTTTTGGGGTGTCTGTGACTTTATTATGATTTTAGCAGGCTCTCTGCTAATGGATGGGGTTGAGTTCCTGTGTTACTATTTGTTTGGTATAGGGTGTCCAGCACTGTAGCTTGTTGGTCGTTGAGTGGAGCTGGGTCTTAGCACTGAGATGGAGATCTCTAGGAGAGCTTTCGCTGTTTGATATTACGTGGAGCCTGGAGGTCTCTGGTGGACCAATGTCCTGAACTCAGCTCTCCCACCTCAGAGGCATAGGCCTGACACCTGGCCAGAGCACCAAGACCCTGTCAGCCATATGGCTCAGAAGAAAAAGGAGAAAAAAAGAAATAAAATAATTAAAATAAAAAATAAATTATTAAAAATAAAAATAATTAGAAAGTAATAAAAAATATTTTAAAAAACCAGAAAGTAAGAGAGAGCAACCAAACCAAAAAACAAAGCCACAAATGATAACACGTGCTAAAAACTGTATTAAAAAAATATATAGGACAGACAGAACCCTAGGACAAATGGTAAAAGCAAAGCTATACAGACAAAATCACACAAAGAAGCATACACATACACACTCACAAAAAGAGAAAAAGGAAATATATATATATATATTTATATATAAAAACAAAAGGAAGAGAGCAACCAAATCAAAAAACAAATCTACCAATTATAATAAACTCTAAATACTAAACTAAGACAAACATAAAACCAGAAACAAATTAGATGCACAAAAGCAAACTCCAAGTCTACAGTTGCTCCCACAGTCCACTGCCTCATTTTTTGGATGATTCGTTGTCTATTCAGGTATTCCATAGATTCAGGTTCATCAGGTTGATTGTGGAGATTTAATCCACTGCTCCTGAGGCTGCTGGGAGAGATTTCCCTTTCTCTTCTTTGTTCTCACAGCTCCCGGGGCCCAGCTTTGGATTTGGCCCCGCCTCTGCGTGTAGGTCACCTGAGGGCATCTGTTCTTCACTCAGACAGGACGGGGTTAAAGGAGCAGCTGATTAGGGGGCTCTGGCTCACTCAGGCCGAGGGGAGGGAGGGGCACGGAGTGCGGGACGAGCCTGCGGTGGCAGAGGCCAGCGTGATGTTGCACCAGCTTGAGGCGCGCTGTGCGTTCTCCCGGGGAAGTTGTCCCTGGATCACAGGACCCTGGCAGTGGCGGGCTGCACAGGCTCCCGGGAGGGGCGGTGTGGAGAGTGACCTGTGCTCGCACACAGGCTTCTTGGTGGCGGCAGCAGCAGTCTTAGCATTCCACACTTGTCTCTGGGGTCCCTGCTGATAGCCATGGCTCGTGCCCATCTCTGGAGCTTGTTTAGGCGGTGCTCTGTATCCCCTCTCCTCACACACCCCAAAACAATGGTCTCTTGCCTCTTAGGCAGGTCTAGACTTTTCCCAGGACTCCCTCCCGGCTAGCCGTGGTGCACTAACCCCTTCAGGCTGTGTTCACGCCGCCCACCCCAGTCCTCTCCTTGGGATCCGACCTCCGAAGCCCGAGCCTCAGCTCCCAGCCCCGCCTGCCCCAGCGGGTGAGCAGACAAGCCTCTCGGGCTTGTGAGTGCCGGTCGGCACCGATCCTCTGTGCGGGAATCTCCCCACTTTGCCCTTCGCACCCCTGTTGCTGCGCTTTCCCCCGTGGCGCCAAAGCTCCCCCACTCCACCACCCGCAGTCTCCGCCCGCAAAGGGGCTTCCTAGTGTGTGGAAACCTTTCCTCCTTCACAGCTCCCTCCCACTGGTGCAGGTTCCATCCCTATTCTTTTGCCTCTGTGTTTTCTTTTTTCTTTTGCCCTACTCAGGTACGTTGGGTGTTTCTTGCCTTTTGGGAACTCTGAGGTCTTCTGCCAGCGTTCAGCAGGTGTTCTGTAGGAGTTGTTCCACATGTAGATGTATTTCTGATGTATCTGTGGGGAGGAAGGTGATCTCCGCATCTTACTCCTCCTCCATCTTGAAGGTCCTCCTAGACTTCTGTTCTAATAGACATCTCATAATCTCATTATTTTTTGCATTTATTTATCTTCACTAGATAGAAGGGTCCTTGCTGGTAAGGATATTTTTCTTTTTTCTTTTAGTCCAGATATTTTGCATTCACTATATGTTCTTGGAGGATGAGTGACTGAGTAAGTTATTCCAGAGGAAAATGGTTTCTGAATTCAGATGCTATGCCATGTCGAAATCTGATTCACAACAATTTAGTACGTGTTGTACACAGCCAGAAATAATGAACAGTCTGTTTATAGAATATCTTTTTTTGTACTGGGTCATTTATCAGTACATTAAATAATAAAATATTTATAATACTTTCATTTTTCATATGGTAAAACCAAACATTTACTATTTTTCAATAAGACTTTGTGATTTGAGTAAATTATTTTTCTTGAACTATGTAGAATATTTTCCAAGTATTCAGGTTCTTCCCCCAAGAGTACCTTTTTGGTTCTTGAAAATATTTGCCTATTACTTTGTCAGGGCAATACGCCTAGTGATGTTGCAACAGGGCTTTCCAATTTAAACAATGACTAACGTCTTAATAATTATCTCACAAATTACATGTTCTGGACAACTAAGCCAACCAGGCTCATTCAGATTTGTTAAGCCATTCATTTCTTGGACTGTTCTAACCAACACTTCACAGTTAGTCTCCAACAGCTGGACCAACTGACACCTTTAGGTAAATGATAAGATATTCTTGGGCAATGGAGATGTAAAATGATAGAACGATTAATTTGGGGATATCTATATCCAATAACATAGCTCCATTGTTGGTGTATTAATAGAACTGTCTGACAGGTAAACCATCAAAGATTCAACAGTTCTGGCTCATGAAATATACTTTTCAAAAAGCAATGCAGACTCATATTAGCCTTGCATTATTACAGCAAATGTGTGACTCCTTTAAGAAATCAAACTACATAATACTCCTATTTTAAGGCAAATGTAAATTATGGGACCATTACTTTTCAGGAAGAGGATTACTAGCTATACAGAGGGGTTCACCTGGCTTCCTGAGTAGTATTTTTACAATATAATTTCATTGTTTCAATTTTGGTTTGATTCCACTGTACAGAGATTACAGCCAGGATATACACACATACACATACACACTAAATTAAATGAACTTGGGGAGGATCCTTTTACAAAGTTACCCTGAGATCGATCCTTCTGAGGATTATCTGCTTGACTTTTTGAGGTATCACAGGTGGCAGGTTATGTCAGTACTCACTGATAGCTCTGTCGTTTCTCTTCCTGGGCACAAGCTCAGCTGCGTTTTCCAGCATCCTGACAGTAATGTGTGGCCATGTGATTGACATCTGGTCAATGTGATATGAGTGCAAGTGAAATGTGCTTCTTCCAGGTAAGGCTCAGAAAGCATCCCTAGCCCTCTTTTCCTGTTATCTGGCTAAATGTACAGAATTCCCAGGACCTGGGGGAAGCACCTGGCTCTGAACTGTTTCCATGGGAAAAAACAGTCCACCCCTGGTCCCTATTGCATTGAAATGTGACTTTGAAATTTGAAGTTTTAAGTCACTTAGATTTTAGGATTTGTCCTTTATAGAAGCTAGTATTAGTTGGCTTAACTAACATCCCTGGAATCTACTCTCTATGGCCCAAACTCAGTCTTCTCCCAGCCTTGACTTTACCTCAACTACAGTTGAATGTCCAGACCCTGCTCGGCAAAAAGATGATTTAGACAATAAGAGAGCAAAGCTGGGAACTTGGGCAGGGTCAAGGCAGAATATGGCCAAGCTTAACCTGGAGCATGTGCGAGCTTCTCACATGATTGGTGGCAGGCTTAGTCACAGCCTATGGTGAAATGAGTGGAAGGTTAAAAGAGGGAAATAAATCAGGACTCAGGAATCTAGATATGGCTTACATGAAGGTGAAGTCGGAGGCTAAAAGGAAAAACTGTTTCTGTACTTACACTTCTGACATCAAATGTGTGGAGTTGTTCCTCACACTAAGCAATTCTGACACCAACTACCCGGAGTTAGCCAGACCCCACAAGTTAAGCGCTCAGTCCTAGAAGACTGTCCTTCCACATCAGATCCCAACTTCAAGTAGAGGGTCCCCAGGGTACCCACACTTCTGTCCAGCTTGGCTACAAATCTGAGGTTCCCATGACTCCCTCTGAGGTTTGATTACTTGCTACAGTGGATCACAGAACTCAGGGAAACACTTTACTGAACTATCACTGGATTATTATATAGGAGATTATAAAGGATATAAATAATCAGCCAGATGAAGAGGTATATGGGATGAGGTCTAGAAGGGTCCACAGAGGAGGAGTTTGGAGTACACCACTCTCTTGGCATGTGGAGATGTGTTCATCAACCCAGAGTCTCTTCAAACCTCTTTGTTTGGGTTTTGATGGAAGTTTCATTACATAAACGCAGTTAATTAAACCATTAGCCATTGATAAATAATCTCCAGCCTCTCTCCCTTCCCCAGAGTTCTGCTAGTGGAGTTGGAAGTTCCAACCCTGTAATCACATAGTTGTTTCTTCCAGCAACCAGCCCCCATCCTGAAGCTATTTGAGTCCACCAAGGGTCACCTCATTAGCATAAACTCAGAAATGGGTTTATTATAAATAACAAAATATGCCCTCTCACCCTTACCACTTGATAAATGTACAAGTGTTTTAGGAGCACTGTGCTAAGAACTGTGGTAAAGACCAAATATATATTTCCTATTATATCACAGGCGCAAAGATGAAAACTTTTTCTAGAGGTATTGGTACTACAAGGGTTTACTGATCAAAACAGTTTAGTAGCTGGGCCCCTATGTACCTCAAACATATTTTAAAAGCCTCCCCTTTTAAAGGTGAAAACGATTTCCTATATTGGTAGTGTTCTCATTTCTTAAATTCTTACAGTTTGCATTTGATGAGAGTTATATGTTGTTTTGATATACTGAAGACAAACTGATGGTAGGGACACAACATAGGCAGGACAGATAGTGGCTAATCTCCTAGCACCTGAGATTATCATCATCAGATTATTTTCTCAGGACAAGGGATAAAGTTCCAGGCATCTGAGTTTTGCCTAAAACCCTGGCAGCTAAACAGAACTCCTTACATTTAAAGTTTTTTTTTTTCCGTTAACTATGTATATTTAAAAATAATGGGTTCTTAGCAACAATGTATTAATGCAGCTTTGTTTATTTCACACCAAATTAAATTAGGAGTTAGCAATAAATTGATTCAATTTTTTTATTCTTTCCTCAAATCCCCAAATTATTGAACTCTGGTAACTGGATCTCAGCCCTCAAGGGATTCAAAACTTAATGGGGTAGATCAGGAGGGGATGGATGACTGAGTTAAGCACAGGCTATTAAGATAGCACATAGGGTGTGCATCTAACCCAGATTAGGAAATTGAAGGATAGCAAAGAGAATGAGTTTGTTTAGGAATCCTTAGCATACAAAGACAACCCAACCAGCTAATTCAGACAAATGCATTTTGCAAATGTAACCCAGACTTTGTGGCTCAATACATATTCAATTTAAATAAAAGAGTGAAATTTGAGCACCTTCTTTGTATCAGACGCTGTGCCCGATATATTAGTTGTAGTAACACATTTAGAGCTCATAGCAATTCCACAAAGTTGACATTCAGTTTGAGAGATAAGGAAACATTCAAATTTTGAGTCATATTTGGGTACCATAATTTATGGTATGCCAACCACTTTAAGAAACTAAATTTTTACAGATGTAATTTAACTTGCTACCTTACTTTATCTACCTTTTCACCTACTGAGATAAGAGATAAACTAGATTATAATCACAGGGTACCATTATTATAATCACATGGTACCATTATTGGTCCTCTGGAAGAGGGCTTTCACTACCACCTACTCACTTATAATTTGAATCTTCATTAGAAGGAATAAATCTTCCTTCTATTATTAGAACTATGGCTTTAAATGTAAAGTCACCACTGGAAGAAGAGACACAAATTTGATTCACACAGAGATAAATGAATGCCAAGCTTCATTCAGTTTGCTGTGACATAAACACAATTATACTTTAGCTACGTTGTGACTAAAAAGTAAAAGTTGGAGCGAGCAAGTAGACACTAAAGAAACAGAGAGAAAGATACCATGAAGTTTTATAGGAAACACAGGCAAAGAGGCAAGGGGCAGTGAATAAAAATCTGAGACTACTTTCCATTTTCCCTAAGGGACAGCCTGTTTAGATGTTTAATCTTTCATTGTTAAAGAAGATAAGCAAGCTTTAAAAATAGTTGTTTTTCTAGATTATTTTTATATCTATTTTTCATGTGGAGACAATCAGTTTTGCTCACTTACTTCCATACTAATAATTTGCGGTAGTAAAATGACTGAGGGGCATCTCTGGTTTAGTCACGAACTACTATGAAAATCAATCCGGCAAACTTGAATTCACTCCTTAGAAGAGCACAGTTAAAAACCAAGTTAGACTACTCTGAATAAGTTGGCTCTCCACGATTTATTCACTGTTGTTTTTAAAATCCCATTTAGAATGAGATTGATTTAGATGGTAATCACAACTAATTGCTAACTGCTAATCACTCTTTGGGTTTCAGTTTTTATTATTATCCGGAAATGTCATCAATCTTGAACTTGTTCTCATTCATTTTCCTAACAAGCGTTAGTTAGTTTGCCTAAAAATGGTTAAGTCCATACTCACAGTCAATTTGACTGAATTAGTTTGAAGTTAGGGAAACGTCTGATGAGTGTAAACCTCTGATTTTCACAGACTTGGTATTCAGTTTTGAAGATTCACAAAGATTGAAGACCCATGGCCTGAGGAGTTTGTGATTATACTCAAGTACAAATTTGATAATTGTGTGTTATTTAGGTAGTTAGAAGGATCGACGTTCTCAACTAATAAATGAATGTGTCAATGAGGGTGTTTTAGGTGTCCTATGAACACAGTTTCACACGCAGAAAGACTTACTTGCTCACCTAAAAGGAATCCAGAAATACAGGAAGCCATAGGGTTGGCAGCTTCATCAAGTCAATGCCATTAAAATTGACCACATTTCTCCCCACAGTGCCAGTTTTTTCCTGTATTGATCTTTCCATGGCTGAAGGATGGTTCCTTACTAGCAACTAGGACTATATGTTTCCCTGTATGTATCGAAAGGCTGAGGAAGAATGTTCCTGTCTGGTATTTTAATTAAGAAAAAGTTCTGTGATGTGACCTGATTGGATTGCCTAAGTCACAGGTCCACACTTAATATTGACTGTGGTTGGGGGAATGAATTTGCTGACTGTATTTCTCTGCAGCTCGTGGGCTCCATGAAAGGAGAGGTCTTAGTGTTCTTTTGGAAGGAGGAAGGGGTCAATTTGTGCTAATCACACAACCAAAAGCACTGCCCAGCATTGCAAATTCAATCAGGATTTTCTTTCCATTGCACTTTTGCTTTGTGTTTTGTGATTTTGTTTACTTATTTTTAATTTCATAGTCCATGAATAGTAATATGATGTTAGTAATATATATATAGTAAAACATAATATATGATAACAAAATATGGTAATAAAATGATAGGTACTTATGGAAAGATGAGGTAATGAAATATATTACTGAATATATTAACACTGTTAATATTTTTTTAGTGAACATAATTTCCAACCTCTTTCTATGCATATATATGCATATAGAAGAATGACTAACTAGATGGATATACATATATAATAAAAAAATAGAGCAAAGAAGTAATTTATAAGAATGAGGTCATACTTTACATTATGTTTCATAAGGGGTACCGTGGAGGCTTTCTACGTAGACATCCATTTAACTGGCTGTCTATGGGGTAATAGATACTCATCATCAATAAGCACCTCTCTAGTACAACCATACATTTAGGTTCCTGTCAGTTGAGCTGTATGTTAAGAGTCAGATAGGTTTATTCCTAAACTTGTTTATGCAGGTTATACTTGTTATTTCAATTTAATATTTTGACAAAATACTTTATAAGCTGATGAAACATGAAGTTGGAAAAATATGAGTTGTATTTATGAAACTAAATGGAATGCTTTTGAAAGACTTAAGTTTTTAATTTTTTTTGCAAAATTAGTGTGAGAGAGGCAACTGTAAAACATATGGATAAGATTTAAGAAAAAAATCTGGAAAGATTTGCAATCAGACTGTTTTGCAAACATTTTTAATGTTAACATCTTGCTCTTCTTTAAAGAAAATGAAATTGAAAATTGTAGAAAATAGGCTGTGGTATGATTATTCTGAAAGGAAAATTTTGAACTTCAATTAGTGGCCGTGTACTCAAAAAAGAAACATTTATCCTACAGCAGATAACTAGTGAATAGTGACTAGTGAAAATATCTTTTAGGTTAATATTGAAGTGTGGATATGCTTTTTGTTCCTTTTTTACCTTAGTGTTTTTAAATTCGGTGGCCAGTTGCTTTAAATGAGGGTACTTTAAATTAGAAAGTTTGAATAAATCAAGTAAATTTTTAGCTGATTTTAATGGAAGTAAAATAATTTGAAGTAAAATTGAAAAATTGCTGAACTTTTACATAAATGCTTTTTATTACATAAACTTTGGAAAAATCGCTCAGAAAATTTTTTTAAATTATGAAAATTATTAACATGATCAATTTAAACTATACATTGCATTTTTACAGTGTCAGTTGATTCTTTGCTGTGAAAGACACAATTATTAACGCCTTTTCTCTCCTTGTTTCTTTCTCTCACCTTTCCTCCTAATTTTGTTGCTTTATTCAGCATTTATATACCAGTCTATGTCTATAATTTTCCTACCATTTTGTCTAAGTGTTATATTTAAGTAAGTCCAAAGCTTATCACTAGCTCTTCTACCATGGTTTCCTCGTTTTTTAGCAATTTATTTTAATTTATCTCCTAGCTGAATTTCAGCATTCGGCAGTTTATTTTTTTCTGAGAAAAACAGTGCAATATTTCCTGAAGGATTTTTTTGTTCACGTTTAAGCAGAATATTTGAATATTCCCTGTTGCCTTTTTGTTTGAATGACAATATAGTTGGAAATAAAAGAGAATTATTAAATTATACTTTCCTTTTTGAACTTTCTGGATAGTATTTCATTGTCTTTTAGCCTATAGTGTTTCAGTGGAGAAGGTTGAAAGTAGCCTACTTTTTCTCCCTTGTGACATTTTTTCTGCCTATAGAAGAGTAAAATTTCTTTATTCTTGAAGGTCAATAAAAAATTAACTAGGATATATATACATCCTAGCTGTTCAGTAAATGTTTTGTTATTTTATTTATTGTACCTATTTAGTCTGCAGGTTCAATGCTCCCTTATTTCAGGATATTTTTCCTTGTATTACCTTCCTTGGTACTATTTTCCATTCTATGTGTTGGATTTCTACTTTGAAAACATCAGTGATCTTTTTTTTTTTTTCGGTACTCGGGCCTCTCACTGCTGTGGCCTCTCCCATTGCGGAGCACAGGCTCCGGACGCACAGGCTCAGTGGCCATGGCTCATGGGCCCAGCCGCTCTTGGCATGTGGGATCCTCCCGGACCAGGGCACGAACCCGCGTCCCCTGCATCGGCAGGCGGACTCTCAACCACTGCGCCACCAGGGAAGCCCTTATTCCAGATTTTTGCATGCATGAAATACTATAAAGAATAAATGATAAAAATTAATTAGTAAATAGGTAATTAGTGGCAAACGATCCCTTAAAACTTATAAAATACAATTTTAAATATATAAACTGTGTTTAGATATATTTCTTTTATGATTTCTTTTATGATATATTTCTTTTATGATATATTTCTTTTATGATGTATTTCTTTTATGATACACAATCAAATATTAATTTTCTGCCTTCTGGCACAAATGTCAATTAGTTTCTTCCTAAAAAAATTTTGTCAGTTTCTGTAGTCTTTTGTAATCACTTTATACCACCTAAGGAGTTTTTTGTGTGTGCTAAATCTCCATTAATCAACTATAATGAGGATAATCTCCCTTAGAGTTTTTTATTTGCTTGCTTGTTTTGCTAAGTAACTTTATTCCCTTACCTTCTATCATTTTTCTTGATTCCTCAATCAGAACAACCCTCTGAGGGCAGTGAAGTGAAGACAGTGTGTGTCTGTATGTCTGTTTTATTGCTTTATCCTCTGTATCTAGGAAAACACATGGAAGCAAGTGGAAAGCATAACATTATATGAGTAACTATGACCTGATCTTAGTTATCTTTTAATAATTAATATGTTCACAAATCTTATGCTTTCTAATAATATCTGCAAATGACTCACAATACATCTTAAATGTCACTGTTAAATTACACTGGCACTAAAGGATATGGTTAAGAGGCATTATCCCACAGTTACCAAGATTCCATAAGCAAATATCAGGGACAAGTGACAAATTTGAAAAAAATTATTTGTAACCTATGTAAAATACAGAAGGAAAAAAGCCACACTTCATAAGGAGCCCCTAGAATTTGAAAAGTACAAAAGGATACTGTAGAAAACAAAGAATATAATTAGGAAAATTCCTAAAATAGAAATCCAAAATGGCCCAAATTCAATAAAGAAATGCAAGTCTTGACAACGATGACATGGCAGTTTTTAACCAGGATTGACAAAACGTAAAGATAAATGATATCTAGTGTTTCAGAGAGCATGAGGATGACAGGCAATATAATTTACTATTGATAGGAGAATAAATTGGCCCAACCATTTCAGAGAACACATTGTCTATATTTCTCAAAAGTTTAAATGCTCAGATTCATTAACTGATTAATCCTACTTCTAAGAATCAGTTTTATAAAAACCTTCACTGGGGTTTCCCTAGTGGTGCAGTGGTTAGGAATCCACCTGCCAGTGCAGGGGACACAGGTTCGAGCCCTGGTCCTGGAAGATCCCACATGCCGCGGAGCAACTAAGCCCATGCACCACGACTACTGAGCCTGTACTCTAGAGCCTGACAGCCACAACTACTAAGCCTGCGTGCCACAACTACTGAAGCCCATGAGCCTAGAGCCCGTGCTCCACAACAAGAGAAGCCACCGCAGTGAGAAGCCTGCGCACCTCAATGAAGAGTAGCCCCCACTCGCCACAACTAGAGAAAGCCCGTGCGCAGCAACAGGGACCCAACACAGACTAAATAAATAAATTTATTAAAGAAAATTATTAATGTTTCTTTAAGCATTGAAATAGGTTTTAATTTATGCCATCGTAGACCATTAACATTTTCTATTGCTTATTTTGACCACTTATACCAATATATTTTAGAGAGTCTTCAACTTTTCTTTCTCAACACAAAGTTTATAATTATCTATAAAAATCCATAGGCCCAGAACCAATAAATTGTGATAAAATCCTTTATCACCTTTCTATGGTACTAATCTCACACACTTTATTGTTGTAGCAGTAGGGATGGTTGAAGTAAAATAGTGACTAATTGTAATTATTTTTTTACTTCAAATACAATTTTTCAAATAAAACTTTCAAATCTGAAAGATTATTTGTATTACTTAAGCATTATTGTCCTACCAAAATATTATTTCTATATATTAACTATCCTCCAGTGATTTTAGGTTTGATATCAAAACCCATTTTCTTTGAAACAATATTAATGACACTGTTCAGAGCTAATGGTACGTTACACATTTGACTATTAATTTTGTGTTTGTTTTAAGTGAATGTCAAAATTGGATATAAAGAGAATGCCAGTGGTTTTCACTGTTGCAGAAGTTTTCTTTCCATGAATCAGAGTTACTAGATGGTCCAATCTCTCCCTAGAAAGATTTAATTAGTTATACTTGTTGAAAAGTTTGCCCTAGATGCTTTATACTTAAGACTATTTTATAATTAAATGTCATGTTACAAAAGCTCTTCTTGCTTCTGAATTAACTTATTAATGGATATTGAATTAAAAATCATAAAACTTAATACTAACTGGTGAATAGTTCTTGAATCTTGACTAATAAACAGTTGGCATATGAACCTCCTCATTGAAATATAGAACATTTTTACTGGTGAATACAATTTTCTATTTAAAAGTTTTTATGCTGATATAATTGGTTCCATTAAGCCATTATAATATAAATTGCATTCTCCTAAGGTCATTTTAGCCTTTACACATGGTTAAAGGCTTTCATCAGTTATATAAAATTGAGTGCTGTCAAAGAATTTTACTATTGCTTGGGGGACTGCCCAGTAGACTGAATAACTAAAAGAATGGAGAAAAAGCAAAATAACGCAAAAAGTAGGTAAAACTTATATTGAGTTCACACCAGTCATGCACTTTTAAAATTGTCTCATCTATATTAAATCATTTAATTCTCATTATAATCTAAGAATTTGAACCTATTATTATGCCCATATTAGAGGTGAAGAAACTGAGGCTCAGAGAGGCTAGGTAATTTACCTGGTGCCATACAGGTAGTAAGGAATAAACCTAGTGTTTGAGCCCAGATAGTATAGTTCAACGGGCCATGCTCTGACTTAACCATTAAGCTATACGACCTCTATACAAATTAGCTTTGGGTAACTGAAATAGGTACTTGGAACCACGTGACATATAAAGCTGCAGACAGAGGACCCAAGATTTCATAACTTTAATTTGCTACCACGAACCCATGTGCCAATACTTGGAAGTTCCGGTTTCTCTACTTATTTAATACTTTAATAGATTACACCAATAAATCTGATTTGGTTCCATTCTGCTGCCACTCAGTATTAAACTATAAAAAGATGTACTTGCTTGCTTCTAAACTCCTGCCAATTAATGCACAAAAGGATAAGCTTTCTCATCAAAATCACTGGTGCTTAGCCTCATTTTTCTCATCCTTTTGCTAGAATATGTGTATTTCATTTTAAATACAGACCCTGGGTTGTGGAGTGGGGTAAGCCTGGTGCACATTTGTGACAGCTGCCTTTGGGTTCAAAAAGCCAGATTGAACGAGGAGGAATATTACCTAAGGTAACTGTAGTTTGTAGCACGTTTGAGCAAAAAGAGAGAAAAAAAAGGAAAAGAAATTGTCATAGTTGCTAGTCAGCAGAGTGTGTCAATCCCATAGGCGTGTTAAGAATGAAAACAGGAAAATTACTAGTAAAAAACCCAGAAGTTCATGGATAAAAATATGTGTTAATTGTAACAAAGAGATCTCCTAATGATCAGTAATACCAAATCCATTTAAAAGAACTTTTGTATTGTCCAATGTATTTTTCTGCTAATATTCTTCTCAATGACCAAAGAATGAAAGGGTGAAAAAGGAAAAAACAAAACAAAATAACCATCAGGCACCATTGCTCTTGTCAAAAACCTATAGCATTATCTTAGTTTCTTCTTTCCCTCATTTCCCTATTCTGACGTCAGAGCCATTTAGGAAGCCCTGAGGTTCACCATGAAAATAAAGCTAGAAGGAAGCCACTTCTCCCAGTTTCCCTTCCACCAGCTTCCTAGTCAGCATCGTGTTCCTCTCTTCCCTAGACCGCGGCCCAGGCCACTGCTGTGTGTGGATTTCCACACTTCCACTCCGGCCCTCCCCCAAGCCCTGCTGCAGGACACACTCCAGAGAATTTTAAATTAGAAATGAGATCCTATCACTCTCCTACCTAAACCCTATTTTAGTGAAAAAAGAAAAATCAGTGCTTTCCCATAGGCCTTAGAATAAAATTTGAACTCCTTTCAAAGCTCAATGACTGAATAACTTTGTCTTTCTCTAACCTCATCTCGTTTTTTCTCTCACTTCCCCTCCCTGCCCCATGCTAACTTATTTCCAGTTATACTCTTCCCCTTTTAGTTCTCCAGTTAGCCCCTGAACTCTCTTGTCTCAGGGTCCTGGCACATTTTCCCCTTTCTGTGTAGAATGCTCCTCCCCAGACCTTCAAATGCCTGGCTCAGTCCCATTCGGGTCTCCACTCAGTATCACCTACTCAGAGAAGGCTTTGCCGTGCAGCTGTTTGAAAGAGGGCCTCTAAATTACTTCCTATCACACCACCCTGTTCATTTTCTTCATAGCAATTGTAAACAGTCTACATTTTCTTGCTTATTTAATTATATACAAGTTGTTTCTTCCACTAGATGGTAAAACTTAACCAAAGGGGCAGGCCCATTCCACCTCCTTTGGACTGTGCTAAATAAAAAGCCTGGTGTATAGTAGGCATGAGATCAACGTCAACTGAAAGAAAGAAATTGGTGGTGTATTAGGTCAAGGGAAAGGGTCCAGGACTGAGACCATGGATGGTGAACATGTTCTTTGCATGTTTGTTAGAACAGAAAGACAGGCTGGAGGAGTCACGCTGAGCCTAACCTCCCCAAATGTAGTAAATGAAGGCGACATAGTAGAAGAATGACTGTTTTATATATATATATGTAATAAAACTGTATATGTATCTAATATATAGTTTTAGCCTTTCATGAAAATGTACATTGTATTTGATAGTTTTCAAATTTAATCATTACATGGCAATAATTAAAATAGGAAAATAGATTTATAAAATTAGTTAAAAAGATAAACGCACACACTCCTGAGTCTTCAGAAGTTGAAAAATTTAAATACGATACCTTGATTCCCCAGCGTCAGATTAACCAATGATATACTCTGTGATACGGCTGTCAAATTACATGGTTAAGTAGCCTTTGTAATTGAAATGCTTGCATGTAATTCATGTATCATAGTTTGAGACGATAAACCTACAGAAGCAAATGAAATAATTTTGATTAAAAGTGAACCTGTCTTTTTGGAAGTTAAAATGATAGAATAGTAAAATACGACAGTTTAAGTGTCATGTTTACTCTTTATTTTCCTTTAATTGAAAGTCCAGTAAACCTCTTCCAGAAATCTTTATTACACATCAAAATGTGTAATAAGTTGACATCAACATGGCTATTATTTGTGAGTGTAGGTTTTCTTTTCAATTTGGGCTGGACCTTGAGTTTATGGTAATTACCCCCAAACTTAATTAAGGCTTAGGAAGCTTTTAAGGAGGAGGTCATTGCGTTCATGTTCTTTCCAGAATTCTCAGCAATATCATTTTCACCCCCTTCCCTGAGATTCCATCTCATAAACCCCTTCTGGATATAATTATGTAAGGAGTATAAGAATCTTTGCAAATTACTCCAAAAGCACGATCGTGACTTTAACTGCCACAATCAATCAGATCTAAAGACCAACTTATTTAATAAACACATGTCCATAAAAATAACAGTGAAATTACCAACCTTATCATTTAATAGCAGAAAGGTAAATAATACAAATAAATAGCATAATTAAGTAGTAAGAGGTAATGAAAATCTAGACGTTTAAGAGTACCTGCAAGTCTAAAGATGACTTTTACAAATGCATTGCTGTAAGATAGATTTTCTAATTGCCATTAAGGGTCTTTGAAAAAAATTACATGTCAAAAACTCATTGAAGTGTATACTTCCCTGGATGAATTTTACATTATGCAAATTATACTTCAGTTAAGCTGCTAGAAAAGTTATGTACCAGAACTTTGTTTCTCTCCTCCACATTTTCAACTTTTATCACTCTATATCAGAGACACTTTCTTCTATACTCATCATATCTTTCACTTCCCAACCTTCTCCGAACCTAAATTTCATCACCTGTTTAAATAATTAATTCTTCTGGAGAGAGAAGTGTTATTCTGACTGGGCGGATTGGTGGGTGTTTTGTGTTTATTTTTCTCCTTTTTTTAAAATGTCACTGAGTTTTGAGTTAATCACATTTCTCAGTTTATGGAACATTATCAGTATGGATCTATGCAAGGCTATCACACTTCATTTTTTCACTCCCTGTAACTTCACTCTCCACTGAGGAAAATTTTATAAAGGAGATCATGTATGACCTGGGTCCTGGGTGAATGGATTGGATATCCACAGTCAGAGGAGAGAGAAGGAGACTGTGGGAACTAAGAATTGATTGTTGGTTAAGTCTGGGGATAGTGATAGCATTATGTGTCTGGAAAGGTGGTTGTAGCCAAGTTGTAAAGGGCTTAGTATCTTGTGTCAATACAATCAGTAGCATCATCAAATGATTTTGAGCAGATAAGTAACTAGATCAGATAAGGTCATTCTAACACAGGTATAGAAAATCAATTTGAGAAACAGCTAGGGAAATCAGTTTGTACAATAGCTTATTGAAATCGTCGTCACAATTACAATTTAAGGCAGTGTTTCCCACTGGTACAGTGTTTAAAATAAAGCAGAGGTCGGCATGCAAGTAATCCTGTCTCACATGCTAATATTATAGGCTTTATACTAAAATTCTTTTTAAAATACTCATGCTGTCCCTGTAAACAGTTACCACTACTGGAGTTTTGGGCTGCCTTCATAAATATAAGAACAAACTTTACCTGTTTATGTATTTCTAGCACTAAACCATAACGGATCAAGTTGTAGTGCATTGAAAAAGTGCGTTAGAACTCTGGGTAGAAGGTCTGTGTTAAGTGTAATTATTATGTAGAGTAGCACAGTAATCTCAAATTACATGAGAAAATTACCTAGGGAAAAATTCTTTATATATATTTTTAATTTAAAACGATCATGATCAGAACTAAATCTGAAAAATACTGCGAAGCAGTAGAATTTATATTGGGCAATTCCATGGTTGCCTTCTTACATCCATCCCTCCCCCTTCCTGCAACTGGTGTCCTCTGGGTGTCTCACTCCTCCCTCTCTCCCCATCCTATTAGAACCTACTCTAAGGAGAATTACCCATCATGGAAATGGACATTCCCCAGGTACATTCTTCAGGGTCTGGCTCCCAGCTTCCTGTCTCAGATCCTCAACTGCCACTCTTCCGCACTCCTGCTGTCCTTGCCACCCACGTCTGCACTTGACATACTATCATAGCTGACCCTATAGTTCCACTTACCCATTATACTCTTTCCGTATATTCAGTTTCCACATATCCGCAATATCTGAAATGCCCTTACCTTCCCTGGGGGTCTGACAAATGACCCTTTGTCTTTAAGTCTCAGATCTTCTGAGATTACCTGCTCTGGAAGGACTCATCTAAGGACATGGCAGTTATACAAGTTGAATTACACATATTTGTCTACCTTATTAATTCTAATACTGTACTTACCACACTGCATTTATTTCTGAATATAGTTTTTGTGTTAGATTGAAAAGGTGCCAGATTGAAATGCATTACGCCTCCCTGTTTCCTTTTGTAATATTGTGTTTAGTATCTGCTCACTGGACTTTGAGCTTGACCATACTATCCACTTGGGCCAATGCAATGTTGGCAAATACAGTGCAAACAGAGGCTTGAAATGCACTTGCACACTGAGGCTTATTTGCTCTTGCCTTTTGCCATTGCCATGAGAACCTTCACAGACTAGCCTGCTGATGGATTAAGGACACACAGAGCAGAACTGGGTTGTCCCAGTTACCTTGGCCACGGCCACCTCAGACCAACCGACAACCAGCTGTTCAACAGATATGCTTGTTATACAACATTACTGTGACAAACATAACCATATGATTGCTTTGACTCCACTCTGAAATACTACAGAGTGAGGACTCTATGCCATGATTAATTCTGTTTCTTTCATAGGTAGAACAGTAGTTGACCTAATATGATTTGGTTGAATTGAACTTGATGATAGCTATTATTTTCCTTTTCTCAAAGGAAGTGATGTATATCTTATTTCTAATAGGTAAATTAAAAAAAAAAAACTTAGTCGCCTGCTTAAAGAGATTCTAAACAAAAGTAAAGGTATTCAGAAGAGAACTGTATAATCTCCCTAAAGTAATTAACATATGCAGATGACTAATTCACCTACCACTATAGCCGATCCTAAGCTTGTCAAAGAGAGTATGTATTTTTCCTGAGTGGTCTTCATGTAATGATTTGAATTTCTCTAAAAATGATTGTGGTTAGCGAGGGACAGGGAGACCAACTTTGAAAACAGCACCAGTGTTCTTTTTTCATCTTTCCTCTAATGAACATATTTATGCTCTGTCCATTTGCAATGTAAACTTCATGTATAAATTTTCTCTCCTGTTTCATGAGCTCCATAACATACTGTTTTTCATATTTGGAATAAAAAATTACTTGTAAATTTACAATTCTGGCAGGTGTAACCAAATAGGTAAATCTCTCACTTCATATAAATAATCAAAAACATACTCTCAAGATATGAATGCAGAAAGATTAGAAATTCTAGGATTCAGGCTGTTTGGAAAGATTGCTCTGATGCCCCCACACAAAAGACTTTTCTTTCAACCTTTGAAAGAATCAATCTATGTAAAGGTATTTCTCTAAGCTGCTAGTATAAAAGTAGTAAACGTCAAACTTATGGACGTAAGTGGAAACTGAATAGCTTTGCTTTTCTTCTAGGGATTTAATTTATTTTTAATATCACAGGTGACTTGAGGCGAGGTATAATCATCTGTCAGTCTTCAGTTAAATGATGTCCCCTCACTTCTGAAATAGTCTTTGATCTCCCTACCTGGAAATCACATTCTACTTTCTCTGTCATAGACTGTAGTATATAGATATAATAATGGCATTATAAATTGCTCAAGGCTGTGGGGAGTATATCCGTTTAAAAGATGACTGAGAGACAAAACACATGCAAGCATCAATTCAGACATTCCCTTTTTTATGTTTTTTTCTTCTTTTCTGACTTCAGTCGCCAGAAAATAGAAATTGTATGAAGTACAGGTTGAAGACAGTTTTTAACTTCTTTAATTAAGACACCAGAGCTTTTCTTTTTCTTTTTTTTTTTTGCTGGTTTTATATTTTAGCCAATATTAACACCTTAAATCTGTAACTCTGTGATTTTGAATATACAGGTTTAAATATTCAGGTTATCAAGTGGGCAGAAAAACTGAAGTTTTCTAGATATATACTACCTCAATAATAATTTTACTTGTAGTAACATGTCTTAGTTCACAACATAATTCCTAAGAGAATCCCTGGGAATACTAGTCTATGTTAGGAAAAGTGATAGGTGGAACTCTAGTTTTTGTTACTCCAATATAAAAGGATATCTCTATTTTCCCTAGTCAGTGTAATCATTAAATAGTTTATAAGAAATTTAAATACTACAAAAAGATGTCAACTCTTTTGGATAAAGGTCATAGATGGGACACATTTTGAGAAACATCACCTTGCAAAAATTGTAACATTACGATTATAACGATACCCACATTTATATATATTTTACAAGAAACAAGAACTGGTAAAATGGAAAACAAAAGAAGTCAATATGAAAACAGCCTTGGCTAAATAAATCATAAATCCTGGAAATGGGAATGGTGGGAAGGAAGGAAAGGCTTCTATTAACATGAGGGATGAGAGCTGGAGGGAAAAGGGAGAGTGATGTACAATCTTTGTCTGCTTTCAATCTTGAAGGTAACAGAATCTTGAATTTGGTATCACCCGGCTGAGTGATTTTAAATGATGGGGTTCCTTGTGTCAAGGCTCATTTCTTTTCTCTAATAGAAACAATAATCACTGACACAGAAAATTCGAAGTTTTGGACGGGTTCAGAACAACTCATTTATGAGAGTTTACAGAAAAGAACTGTAACACTGATCCAAACCAACAAAACTATATAGGAAGAGTGACATGAAGCAACTTTTTAATTTCCAATATTTGATACAATTAGGCTAAAACTGTGTCTATGTGTATACAATGATCCAACGGAATTCATCAGTTTGGTCAAGTCCTGGCTCTGGAAAGGAAACATATTACATGTTTTTGTCAAGTCCTTCCTTTAAGAATTCTTATTATTTGTATGGCTGACTATACCTACCTTGAAAACCACAAATAGGATAGAGTCTGGTATCTCCATGCCTCACAAGTTTTTATGGAATATACTTGAGAGTCTAGTAGGCAAAGCCTGCCCCAACTGAGCAGAAATTCTTTGTGGACTCATAATACAGAAGCAACTTTAGCTCAAATCTGGGCCTAGAGATTACAGCCTTCTGGTGCTTATGTAAGGCAGTAGGAAGGTTCGTAAAGCAAACCAAAATGTTTTGTCTTCCACAGGTGTCTTATCTCAAGAATACCTAGCTTTGAGGTAGTACCATGTTTTGTTTTGTTTTGTTTTTGTCTTTTGAGCTTTGCAAGAACTTTATAAGGCAGTACTTAGGGCATGTAAAATTTATAAGTATTTTACAGATGACAAAACTAAGGCTGGTAGTCAGCTGCCTTGTCCAAGGTAAGAAGTTGTTCTCTAGTCTATCACCAAGGCTCTGTTGAATAATGGCCTTCTCCCTCCATTGTCAACATCTAATTGGATAGAATATTGAGAACATAGTTTGCCAATATCTGTAATGGTGGATTACAAGAGACTCCTGAACTAATGGTCAGCAAAAGACACAGCTTCCATTTTTTTGCAAACAGTACAACATTTTACATGGACAATGGGCTAGTCGCCAGGGCATATACTAGAATATAGTGCTTTACTGTGCCCATTGGAGACATTCATGGTATTTTCAGGTTACTTTCTAATAAAATACTTCTTCTTCATTTAAATTCTGTCCTAATATTTATGTTGTGAGAATAAATAAACAAATATATTAAAGGACATAAGACTTTCAAAATAATTTTATTTGCATTTTTGATGGCTTATTTCTCTGAATACCATCAACTCTATTTCCTGATTCTTCACAGTACTTTTTGGTACATTGCTTCAGACTCTTAATCAAAAACCTATTAATCTCTGGGTTAAATGGAATTTCTTGCTGTTTTGGGCATCATGCTTTTAGCTGCAAGTTAAAAAAAAAAAAGATGAGAGAGCTAATTTGTGGTACCAACAAGGAATAGTGCAGGAAGTTATCACCACGTTTAAGTCTGAAGAGGCAAGAACAGAGCAGGGAAATTATAGAGGGAAGCTGCATGGGAGGACCCTCAACAACTAGAGGGACCTAGTCCTGCTGACCTCACTTTCCCTTCTACCCTCCTATCTCCTGCCTGTTCCTCCCATTGGCTGAAACCAGTCAGAAGCTGGTGGACCAGAGGTCCTACATCTGTAAGGGTCAGCTTCCCAGGGCACAGAACTAAGGGGAAGCTTAGCTAAGGGAAAATGGTGACGAGTGATTTAGAGGCACAAACAAAAAATTCAATAGAGGGCTTCCCTGGTGGCGCAGTCGTTGAGAGTCCGCCTGCCGATGCAGGGGACGCGGGTTCGTGCCCCGGTCCGGGAAGATCCCACATGCCGCGCAGCGGCTGGCCCCGTGAGCCATGGCCGCTGAGCCTGCGCGTCCGGAGCCTGTGCTCCGCAATGGGAGAGGCCACAACAGTGAGAGGCCCATGTACCGCAAAAAAAAAAAAAAAAAAATTCAATAGATTACAGCTATTATGAATTCTTTTGTATTTTATTATTTTATAATTAGTTATATTCTCCAACAATTCTAAATAAGACAGGCACTCATTTTATAATCAAGGGGAAAAACACTTTTTACTTACCCTGGATGAAGCATGAGCATAGACACACAGAGCCAGGCTGAATTCCGTACGTTCCCCATATATCACCAGATCCCCAACCCAGTCCCTCAACACACACACACACACACACACACACACACACACACACACACACACACACACACACACACACACACACACACATCTCCTAGACATCTCTCATCTTCTCAGCTCTTCTTAAGGGACGACTTCTCTGCTTTACCGAACTCTGGTCCCAGCTCTGCCAAAGTGCTCAAGGACCATGTGTAAGCCGCTTAAAACCTAGGCTTCAATTTTCTCTTCTGTACAAAGAACAATCTTCTTTCAGTAAAACAATGACTGAACCAATCTCCCCGTAATGTTTTTTTTCAGGCACTAAGTTCCCTTTTTTGTTCCCATATCTGGAGTTTGGAAATTACCTCTGATTTCAATATTGTTCTACATCCATGAAACACATCAATCTTATAGTTTCCTAGGACACATTGCCTAACACAATAATTTCTCAAAGAAAACATACTTTCTAAGATGTCAGCTATTTAATATAAGTAACTTAATGCCCAAACTCAAGTAAAGTCAGTGATAGAGGAAAAGTATGGACACTGAAACCAGAGTTCGCTAGGTTCAAATCCTAGCTTAGTCTCTTTACTGCCTCAAATGAGCACAGTAGCTTAAATCACTGAGCCTCTGTTTCCTCATCACTTAAAAAATATAATCATAATCCTTGTGTTAGTTTCCTATTACTGCTGTAAAACAATTCCCACAAATGGAGTGACTTAAACAACATAAATGTTGTGTTCTGAAGATCAGAAGCCAGTACAGGTGTCAACAGGCTGAAATCTACATTCTGGCAAGACCACATCCCCTTCTGGAGGCTCTAGGGGAGAATCCATTTCCTGTTCACTCACTTCTTGGTGGGATTACTTCCATGCAGTTGTATAACTGAAGTCTCTGTTTCCTTGCTAGCTGTCAGCTTCAGCTCCTACAGACCTCTCTCTGGTCCTGACACATAGCCCCCAACGTCTCAGAACCAGAAACAGAACTACTTCTCAAGCTACCATTTCTCAGTCCTTTCTTTTGTTGTCACAGCTGTCTCTCGGACCACAAGTGGGAAAAGTTCTCCACTTTTGAGGGTTCGTGTGATTACACTGGGCCTACCTGGATAACACAGGAAAATCTCACTATCTCAATACCTTTAACTTAATTACGTCTGCAAAGTCACTTTTGTTATGTAATATAATATAGTACCGGTTTCTGGGGATTAAGATGTGGGCATCTTTTGAGGAGTCATTATTCTGGCTACCCCTGTTCTGAATTTATTACATCATTGTAAGGCTTAACTGAGCTAATGCAGGTAAAACATTCAGGATAGTGCTTTGCAGAAAATAAATTGTCATTAAGTGTTGAAACTGTGACGCTACATGTAATATTATGAGTAGGAAAGCAGTTAGTTAACCTGCATGATATAATTTCAAGAAAGTAAAGTGTTTGTTTTTATTTTATTTATCTATTTTTTATCCAAATATCCCACCCTTTGTCTTGGGGCTTGAAATGTCCTCAGAAGTCGTGTTTTCCTTTAGGTCCTGGAATAACTAAGCACTGAAGCAGACATTTCATAAAGTGTGAGGAATTTAGTTGTACTATAAGGATGTCACAACCTCGGTGAGAGGGGAAATGGTTTTGCTTACTGCTGTATCCTCAGTATTTATAAAAGGACCAAAATAAATATTCGTTGAATGAATGAATGCATGTGTGAATGAATGAGTGGGGAGAGCAATCTTGAGAGAAACAGCTGTGCTCTTTGGGGAAGAGAGAGAGGCAGGCTTCAACAGTACAGCCACTGCCTCTTCCAGAGACACTCCTCTCTCTGCCTGATTGCTTCCAAGAGTCCGTCTGAGTCCTTCTGAATTGCACTCCTCTCCAATCCATTTCTCATTTTACAACTGGAATGAAATTTCTTTAGTCAGAGCTCATCACTCACGAACCTGGTTAAATTCCAAGCGAAGTTTCCTTTTGTCTGTTCAGTAAAACCAAGTTCCTGCAACACCCTTTAGAGATCTGGCCCTGGCCACCATTTTCCTCACGCTTCATTCTGCAGCTGCATGAAAAATTTACTCTTTCCTAGTGTCCCTACATAACCTAAGGCCTTTGTTCATGTCAATTCTTCTGTTTTATAGACTCCTTCCTCCATCTCAAGATGCCCTTTTCTGGTATCTTGCTTTAGTTTTAATACTCAACACAGCTGCTACCCCCTCGATGTTCCCTCCCACTCTGGTGGGACCCAAACTTGTTTTTTCTTTGAAAAGGAAATAACATGTTAAAATCAGATGTTTTTAAAAAATTTTGTATTTTTATACAGTGTTTAAAGGTTACTTTACAGTTATTATAAAATATTGGCTATATTCCCTATGTTGTATAATATACCCTTGAGCCTGTCTCACACCCAATAGTTTGTACCTCCCACTCCCCCACCCATATATTGCCCCCACCAACTGGTAACCACTAATTTGTCCTCTGTATCAGTAAGTCTGCTTCTTTTATGTTATATTCATTAGTTTGTTGTACTTTTCGATTCCACATATAAGCAATTCATACCATTTTTATCTTTGCCTGACATATTTCACTTAGCGTGATGCCCTACAAGTCCATCCATGTGGCTGCAAATTTCATCCTTTTTTATGGCTGAGTAGTATTCCTTTATATATATACACATGTATATAATTGTGTGTGTGTGTGTGTATATATATATATATATATATATATATCTTCTTATCACACCTTTTTAATCCACTCATCTGTTGATGGACACTCAGGTTGCTTCCATATCTTGGCAATTGTAAATAATGCTGCTATGAACATTGGGGTGCATGTATCTTTTCCAATTAGTGTTTTCATTTCATTCAGGTAAATACTTTTTTTTTTTTTTGCTATTTACCATTAAATGTGCCTGGAAACACATCTTAGAGTTTAATCTTATCTTTTCATTGTTATGGTTTATGGGCAAGCTAAGGTTGGCTCTAAAACATTTGCTGGGGAACTTGGTCTAAAATGAACCACCTTCAAAAAGAATCACAAAAAAGGAAGGAGACGAGTGTGGCTAGTGGTACACAGTGAGTGGCACAAGAGTGCACAGTCTACTTTGGCATGCATGTCTATACGGAAACAGGACTAAAAGTGCCAGGACAAGTCTCAGATTACAATTTCAGGAATTTACCAAGTGCCACATCCTCTAACACCTGAATGCCAAGGTTGCTCCTAGAGCACCCTCTGGGTAGTTTTTTCCCACCCCAGAGGATGCTGCATGTAGTTACTTGGCTGTCTCTGCTATCCACTTCCTTTCCAGGACAAAACTTTGATTTTCATACTCCCTTTGTTCCTTTGCACTCAGCACATAGTAAGTGTCTAAACAAAAAAATGCGTTCAAAACAACCAAACTACAGATGTCCCACTTTGCATAAACAGACATTAAGAAAGCCAGACATTAAAAATATAAGAACTTAAAGGGCACATTTCTGCTTTGCGATTGCATACTGGTGCTCCCAGGAAACAGAAGTGAAGAAAAAGTGACAAAGATAAGTTTATCCTCCGTTTTGCCATTTTGTGACACCCACTAGCATGCTTACCCTCCAGCTTCTTTCTCTTTGATATATGTAAGGTGTTCCCCAGGAGGGGAAAAGAAAGAATCTAGTAACAAATGTTTCTTCTCTCCTCTCTCCCAGGATTCAGCCCCATTTCCATTGGTGGGAAGAACCCTGAAGGGCTACTATAAAATAGAAAATTTGACAGCCAAAGTTGGTAGAGGAAACATGTTCTAGAAAGCATGATATGGTCTAAGATTGTTAGATCCTCAAACGCAGATAACGATTCTTGTTCCTCTCTGTTGCCCGGGGCCTAACCTATGCCTGGTAAATGTTTTGAGCTTTGGTGTTCTCATTTGCCAAATGACGTTAATATCTAACTGCACAGAATTGTGATAGGATTATATGAGACAAGCTCCTGAAATTTATTTTTAAGCAGCAAATTTACAAATGAGTAAATGCAAATAGATATTAAATCCATGAAAAGATTCTCAAACCTACCAGTCAGAAAAATGTAAATTAAAACAAATAGGAGATACTTTTTTTTGTCCTTCAGATGTTCAACATTTTTGAAGGTTGATATAATCTGGTGCTAATAAGAAAATTATACACAAAACAGTTATTTATTGTTGGTGGGAACAGTATTGTGATATATCTTTAAAAAAAGTAGGCTTTCCAAAATTTTATTTGAAGTTTCTGATACTTAAAATTTTAAAAGATATATGAAGTTATCATCATGAGAATTCAGAGTTGTGTTGGATTTTCTTATATAACTTTACTATTAGTTTTGTTTTCATTTAAATTACACATGTGGCAGTAAGGGAAACTATAAGATTTTCAGTACCTAGAGTCCAAAGTCTCTTTAACTTTGCGTAAAAATTTAAGTTGCTATGACCTGGTGGTATCAGTTATCATTATAAAATGTTCAGAGTATTTTACCCAGAGATTCCAATTAGAAAACTATTTTATGGCTATACAAGCCTAAATAAATCATTTTACGTAAAATACACTTGCTGCAGTATTGTTTGAGGACAAAAATCTGAAATTGGTGGCGGTGGAAGTGGTGGTGTGATGAATTGGGAGATTGGGATTGACATATGTACACTAATATGTATAAAATAGATAACTAATAACCTGCTGTATAAAAATAATAATAAAATTCAAAAAAACACCCTGAAATCAGGCATATTTCAATTAAAATAAGCTAATAAATTAAGGTAGGTACATCTATTTTTAAAAATGAGAATGCATGAGCATTAATCTGGAGAGCTGTCCATGGTGTGCAATTCAGAGAAATGGAAAAGTAAACGAAAGCAAATTGGATAGTAACGTAAATGGTAAAATCACATTTAAAGAAATACAGATTGTATATATGTGATAAGTGTTTAAATAAATATAGAGATAAGTTTGGAAAATTATACATATCAGACTTCTAATCTGGAGTAGTGATGAGCCTAAGAGTACACTGTTAGAGGGAATATTATTAACTTAAAAATTCAGTCAAGTTATATTTTCTAATTTCAGAAGCATATATATATATATATATATATATATATTTTTTTTTTTTTTTTTTTTTTTTTTTGCGGTACGCGGGCCTCTCACTGTTGTGGCCTCTCCCGTTGTGGCACACAGGCCCCGGACGCACAGGCTCAGCGGCCATGGCTCACGGGCCCAGCCGCTCCGCGGCATGTGGGATCTTCCCGGACCGGGACACAAACCCGTGTCCCCTGCATCGGCAGGCGGACTCTCAACCACTGCGCCACCAGGGAAGCCCAGAAGCATGTATTTTTGATACAAAAATCTAATAAAGTTTAAAAAAGAAGTTGAAAATGGTAAAAACTTGCTACAGGTGGGAGTATTGACTGAAATGGGGAATGAGAAAAATCTCGAGGGTGACACAAATGTTCTTTATCTTGATTGCGGTAGAAGTTACACACGTATATATATTTAGCAGAGCTTATCAAATTGTACCTTTAAAATGGGTGGATTTTATGATATATATATTATACTTCAATAATTTAAAAAATGAATTGAGGAGGAGTTATAGGACTTTTTTTTTAATCCTCCACCCCCTTACTCACAAGTGCTCCCAAGATTAATTGAAAGTATTGTTCTCTGGCAAAAGAGTGAACAAAAGGGTATAAGGTATTTATCACTCTTTCTACTAATTCAATCCAATTCCCTGAGGAAATGCTACATACATATGTATATATGCATGTATTTTTCCTATTATTTTAAACAACAAATTTTGGGGGAATTAATTAGTCTCCCTTTTCCCCTTGATCATCCCTCAGCTCAGAATCAAATTTCCAGCTTAATTACATCGAATGTAGTGTATTTTATAAGTCTTCACACGTTTCTCTTCTAACTTCTCCATCTCCTCTATTCAAGAACCTAATGTTGAGCCCCCCTTTATAATTAGATTTTTCCTATTTTTACGTATCTATTGTTCATCTACTTTCCGAAAAATAAATTGCCTAAAATTATTTGCAGAAAAATAAGGGCACACAATTTAAAAATCAGATTCAGCAAGCTTTAATTTAGTGCTTGTACATCTAGGACTACTTGGGGCATAAAGAGAAAGAAATAGGCACCGACACACAAATTAGCAGACACAAATCCTAAGTTGAGAATTTTTGCTATCAACATTTTTCCTTTTTTGAGGATTAACAACTCCGGGGGTCCGGGGGAAAGCCTTCCAAAAGAACTGTATTCTGTAATGTAGAAAAGAAAAAGAAATATAATTAATTCTTTCAGAAGACTTTTTAGTACCTGTAGTTAAGAATAAATTTGTATCTTTTATATCGGTTCCTTTGGTCATTACAGTAAATAGCCTCATGTGGTTATAACCCACTCTGTTGCCCATAAAACAGGTTTGATCTGTGTTTATCACTTGCTCTATGAGTAGCTCTTCATTTCTGTTTGTTGTTCCTATGGTTATAAAATATACTACTGTAACAGTTCTTAAACGCACACTAGCACTATAAAACAGTACCTCTGTTGCAATGGTAAATGGGAGGGGTTCCTTAATTTCTCTTTCTGATTTTTCATTGTTAGTGTATAGGAATGCAAGAGATTTCTGTGCATTAATTTTGTATCCTGCTAGTTTACCAAATTCATTGATTAGCTCTAGTAGTTTTCTGGTGGCATCATTAGGATTTTCTATATATAGTATCATGTCATCCACAAACAGTGACAGTTTTACTTCTTCTTTTCTAATTCATATTCATTTTTTTTCATATTCATTTTATTTCTTTTTCTTCTCTGATAGCCGTCACTAGGACTTCCAAAACTATGTTGAATAAAACTGGTGAGAGTGGACATCCTTGTCTTGTTCCTGATCTTAGAAAAAATGCTTTCAGTTTTTCACCATTGAGAATGATCTTGGCTGTGGGTTTGTCATATATGGCTTTTATTATGTTGAGGTAGGTTCCCTCTATGCCCACTTTCTGGAGAGTTTTTATCATAAATGGGTATTGAATTTGTCAAAAGCTTTTTCTGCATCTATTCAGATTATCATATGTTTTTTATCCTTCAGTTTGTTAATATGGTGTATCACATTGATTGATTTGCATATATTGAAGAATCCTTGCATTCCTGGGATAAACCCCACTTGATAAACCCCACATCCTTTTAATGTGCTGTTAGATTCTGTTTGCTAGTATTTTGTTGAGGATTTTTGCATCTATGTTCGTCAGTGATATTGGCCTGTAATTTTCTTTTTTTGGGACATTTTTGTCTGTTTTTGGTATCAGGGTGATGGTGGCCTCGTAAAATGAGTTTGGAAGTGTTCCTCCCTCTGCTATATTTTGGAAGAGTTTGAGACGGGTAGGTATTAGCTCTTCTCTAAATGTTTGATAGAATTCTCCAGTGAAGCCATCTGGCCCTTGGCTTTTGTTTGTTGGAAGATTTTAAATCACAGTTCAAATTTCAGTGCTTGTGATTGGTCTGTTCACGTTTTCTATTTCTTCCTGGTTCATTCTTGGAAGGTTGTACTTTTCTAAGAATTTGTGCATTTCTTCCAGGTTGTCCATTTTACTGGCATATAGTTGCTTGTAGTAGTCTCTCATGATCCTTTGTATTTCTGCAGTGTCAGTTGTTACTTCTTTTTTATTTCAAATTCTGTTGATTTGAGTGTTCTCCCTTTTTTCCTGATGAGTCTGGCTAAAGGTTTATCAATTTTGTTTTATCTTCTCAAGGAACCAGCTTTTAGTTTCATTGATCTTTGCTACTGTTTCCTTCATTTCTTTTTCCCATTGCAACAAAAAGAATAAAATACCTGGGATAAACCTACCTAAGGAGGCAAAAGACCTGCATGCAGAAACTAGAAGATGAAAGACTTTCACTGATGAAAAAAATCAAAGGCGATACAGACAGATGGAGAGATATACCATGTTCTTGGATTGGAAGGATCAACACTGTGAAAATGACTGTACCACCCAAAGCAATATACAGATTCAATACAATCCCTATGAAATTACCAGTGGCATTTTTCACAGAACCAGAACAAAAAATTTTACAATTTGTGTGGAAACACAAAAGACGCCGAATAGCCAAAGCAATCTTGAGAAAGAAAAACAGAGCTGGAGGAATCAGGCTCCCTGACTTCAGACTATACTACAAAGCTACAGTAATCAAGACAGTATGGTACTGGCACAAAAAAAGAAATATAGATCAATGGAGCAGGATAGAAAGCCCAGAGATAAACCCATGCACATATGGTCACCTTTTCTTTGATAAAGGAGGCAAGAATATGCAATGGAGAAAAGACAGCCTCTTCAATAAGAGGTGCTGGGAAAACTGGACAGCTACATGTAAAAGAATGAAATTAGAACACTCCCTAACACCACACACAAAAAAAACCTCAAAATGGATTAAAGACCTAAATGTAAGACCAGACACTATCAAACTCTTAGAGGAAAACATAGGCAGGGGCTTCCCTGATGGCGCAGTGGTTGAGGGTCTGCCTGCTGATGCAGGGGACACGGGTTTGTGCCCCGGTCCGGGAGGATCCCGCATGCTGCGGAGCGGCTGGGCCCGTGAGCCATGGCCGCTGAGCCTGCGCATCCAGAGCCTGTGCTCCGCAACGGGAGAGGCCACAACGGTGATAGGCCCGCGTACCGCAAAAAAAAAAAAAAAAAAAAAAAAAGGCAGAACACTCTATGACATAAATCACAGCAAGATCCTTTTTGACCCCCCTCCTAGAGTGATGGAAATAAAAACAAAAATAAACAAATGGGACCTAATGAAACTTAAAAGCTTTTGAGCAACGAAGGAAACCATGAACAAGACGAAAAGGCAACACTCAGAATGGGAGACAATATTTGCAAATGAAGCAACTGACAAAGGATTAATCTCCAAAATATAAAAGCAGCTCATGGAGCTCAATATCAAAAAAACAAACAACCCAATGAAAAAATAGGTGGAAGACCTAAATAGACATTTCTCCAAAGAAGATATACAGATTGCCAATAAACACATGACAGGATGCTCAACATCACTAATCATTAGAGAAATGCAAATCAAAACCACAATTAGGTATCACCTCACACCGGTCAGAATGGCCATCATCAAAAAATCTACAAACAATAAATGCTGGAGAGGGTGTGGAGAAAAGGGAACACTCTTGCATTGTTGGTGGGAATGTAAATTGATACAGCCACTATGGAGAACAGTATGGAGTTTCCTTAAAGAACTAAAAATAGAGCTACCATATGACCCAGCAATCCCACTACTGGGCATATACCCTGAAAAAAACATAACTCAAAAAGAGTCGTGTACCACAATGTTCATGGCAGCTCTATTTACAATAGCCAGGACATGGAAGCAACCTAAATATCCATCAACCGATGAAAGGATAAAGAAGATGTGGCACATATATACAATGGAATATTGCTCAGCCATAAAAGGAATGAAAAATAGTTATTTGTAATGAGGTGGATGGACCTAGAGTCTGTCTTCATAGTCTGAAGTTAAGTCAGAAAGAGAAAAACAAATACCATATGCTAAAGCACATATGTGGAATCTAAGAAAAGTACTGATGAACCTAGTGGCAGGGCAGGAATAAAGACGCAGACATAGAGAATAGACTTGAGGACACTGAGGGAGAAGGGAAAGCTGGGATGAAGAGGGAGAGTAGCATTGACATTTATACACTACCAAGTGCTAAATGGATGGCTAGTGGGAAGCTGCTGCATAGCACAGGGAGATCAGCTCGGTGCTTTGTGATGACCTAGAGGGGTGGGATAGGGAAGGTGGGAGGGAGGGGAATATATGTATATATATAGCTGATTGTATATATATAGCTGATTCACTTTGTTGTGAATATATGTATATATATAGCTGATTCACTTTGTTGTACAGCTGAAACTAACACAAGATTGTAAATCAATATACTTCAAGAAAGATATTTTAAAAAACCAGTATCTTTGGTAGATATTTAGACAATTTTAATGTTGAGGTAAAATAATTTAATTTCCCACCCATATGTTGAATGTTCCTAAAAGCATTTAAAAAACTAAAACCCTCACATCTGAAAATATCCCCAATTCTTCTCATCTTATCAGGCTTATGAGTAATTCCCAAACCACTCAAAGCATTGTCATTATACAAAAGGAAAATGATCAATGCATAGTCACTTTCTCTGCTATACCTTGTTTCAGACCTGAGAAAATGAATGTTTATTTCAGATCTTGGTTTTGTGACATATTTGACTTTTAGGGAGCAAGACAATAAGTAGAACCTATCAAATAAACCTTGAGATCTATTAATTTGTCATACTCTACCTCTCACATTTTCTATAGAGCTGTTAACATTCTTTGCATTGTTATATCAATAAAAATGTTATGGGCTTCCCTGGTGGTGCAGTGGTTGAGAATCCGCCTGTTAATGGAGGGGATGCGGGTTCGTGCCCTGGTCCGGGAAGAGCCCACATGCCGCGGAGCGGCTGGGCCCGTGAGCCGTGGCCGCTGAGCCTGCGCGTCTGGAGCCTGTGCTCCGCAACGGGAGAGGCCACAACAGTGAGAGGCCCGCATACCGCAAAAAAATAAAAAAAAAATTATGTCTATTTATATTCAAGATCTGCCTTTCTTCATTTTCAATGCTATCAACATTTAAATAACTAATGTTAGATTTTGACATTTTTACTTATTTAAAAAAAATTTAAATGCCATTATGAAGTGAATTGTGTGAAATCTTTAATTTGGAAGTTAAATATTTAACATAAGAATATGAAGAGTTGTAGAACATTTACATCATTTATGTAACATAAATAACTCACCAAAAAAGTTCAAAGCATACATAATTCTGAAAACAGCCACAAATTACTGAAAAAAATTAAACATTATATATTCATGTAGATATTCACCAACATTTTCTTATTATGTAGGAATTGGTAAATAAACTTAGAACAAATTTTAGTAGCAATTATAGACCTTGCCAAAGCTATAGACTTGTTACCTTGCGTTATTGTAACAGTATTATATTATTTATATATTACATCTTATTAGTCTGTTCGTCAATTCAACAGATATTTTCTTTGTCCTTACTACATGTATGGACCTTTGCTAAGTACTGAGATTATAAAACTTAGCAAGGTTAGCTTTGGCCCTTCAGGAATTTTATTTTAAAGAAAATAAATAGATGTTTAGAATGTACTGTGATATTTACTTGGATAGTGAGTGGTAGGTCTTCCAAAACTTTCCAGTTTATCCATCTTCAGTTTACCCTCTACTTGATTTTGTTAAAATAAAACATCGTTGAGTATCTTAGTGTTTTTCTTGCTTATTTTTTCATTTGTGGTTGATTTCTACAAGTAAATAACTTCATGACTCTCATAAATCTTATTTTAAAATTTCTATGCCCAACCAAGTAAAGGTAATTCAGAAACCTAAGCACCAAGCTTGTAATCGATGTGGTGGCACACTGTGAAAATGTGTACACATGTATGTAACAACAGAATCAAGTTTTAATTTATTCCTGCTGGTAGATAATAACAGGAAGTCAGGCAGACTGATGTGTGATAGCTATTTATCCAGCTGTACATTGTTTGTGCGTAAGCACAATTCATGAGCGTTTCTTTGTGCCTCATTAAATAAGTTAATCATGTAAATCATAGAGAAAATTTTTAGAAAATGCGGGTATAAGTTTAAACATAAATGTTGCATTTGTCATTGCTGAACATAAAAACAGATGTGACAATGCCCAGGTGTCAGTCACAAAATGTTATCATTCTTTAGTATCTAATTTGAGTAAGAAATTAAAAGGTCAAATTGATAATATACTGCTATTTGTAGAGCATGGTCACCAATATAAATCATTCTGCATAATTAAAACAAGCCTAAAGGGCTCCAATGCAATGATAAGAATTTAAAATGAGATGAATATCATTTCTGTAAATTACATTGAGAGACTTTTTCAACAGAAGCTCCCCAAATCCATCATTTAGTCAATTAATGGAAAAATCCATTAATATATGTTTAGTGAGTTTATGGCAGTAAACGCAGCATGCCTGAATCCTTTAATTTTTCCCAGCCCCTCAATGTTCCATATGCCTTCTACTATTATAAGGAATAGTAGCCAGACAGGAGAGGCAACATCTAAAAAATTGATGGGGAGAAAGGGAATGAATAGAGAAGAAAATGTAGAAATGGCCATGCAAGGTGCATATTTAAGGCAGTGTCTCTGGAGGCAAATATGGGCCTGAATTCATGTATATGTTATGTTTTCATTTTCAGTCAGTTCAAAGTATTTTCAAATTTCCCTTTTGATTTCTTGTTTGATTAACAGTTTATTTAGACATATTTTATTTAGTTTCAAATATTTGGGGACTTTTCTGCAAATACTGTTACTCATTTTTAATTTAATCCCGTTGTGGTCCAAGAACATATATTGTATGATTTTAAACATATTAGATTTATTGAGATTTGTTTTGTGGCTTAGAATATGGTCTATCTTGGTAAATGTTTTGTGTATACTTGAAGAGAGTATGCATTCTGCTTTTGTACAGTGTTCTGTAAATGACATTTAAGTCACATTGATTGATAGTGTTATTCACATCTTGTATATTCTCACTACTTTTCTCTCTATTCTGTCAGTTATTGAGAGAAAAGTCTTGAAACTTCCAAATATAATTGAAATTAGTCTATTTCTAACTATACCTATATCATTTTTGCTTCATGTATTTTGCTTCGTTATTAGGCATATAAACATTCTCCTGATAAATGGTGTCTCTGTAATTTTTCTAATATTCTTTGCTCTGAAATCCACTTTGTCTAATAGGAATATAGTCCCCCCAGCCTTCTTTGGTTTAGAGTTAGGATGTTATGTCTTTTTTTATTATCTTGCTTGTAACCTACTTGCATATTTATATTTCAAGTGGGTTTCTTGTAGACAGTATATAGTTGAGTTTCAGTTTTAATCTGATTTGACAATCTCATCTTCACTTGGGATTCTTAGTTCATTTACATATGATGTGGATATTAATATGCTTGCCATTTGCTTTCTATTTATTCTTTTTCTTTTTTTCCTGTATTCCTATTTTCTGCCTTCTTTTGGATGAAATGATTTTTTAGTGATTTCTATTTATCTCCTTTTTTGGCTTATAAGCTATAACTCTTTGGTTTATTATTATCATTATTATTATTATTATTGTGATTGCTTTAGGATTTATAGCATTCATACATCTTTAAGTTAATTTAATTCAAGTTATATACCTATTCACATATAGGATAAAAGTATTCCAAATGTATGCTCCCATGTATACCATCCCAGCCTTTGTGCTATTGTTGTTATATATTTTATTTCAACAATATATTAAACTCTTCAATAAGTTATTGCTACTTTAGTTTGAACAGTTAACTGCCTTTTACAGAGAATTAAATAGTAAGAAACAAAGGCTTTTTATTTGTTCACATACTTGTTTTATTTATTTTTTTGGTGTTTTCATTTTTTTGTGCAGATCCAGGTTTTCCTCTGGTATCATTTTCTTCTGCCTGAAGGGCTTCCTCTAATAGTTTTTTGAGTACAAATCTGCTGGTTATGAAATTCAGCTTTGATATGTGTTAAAAATTCTTTTCATTTCACCTTAAATTTAAAATAAAAAAAAACCTCTTCACTTTATCTAGAACTCTAGCTTGGCAGTTGTTTTTCTTTTTTTCTTCTCTCAGTATTTTAAATGTATTACTCAACTGCTTTCTGACTTTCATAGTTTCTGCTGAGAGGTTGGCTGTCATTCTTATCTTTGTTCCACTCTATGTATTGTTTTACTCTGGGTGCTTTTAAGATTTTATATTCATCAATGGTTTTAAGCAATTTAATTACAACATGCCTTGGTATATTTTTCTTCATACTTTGTTTGAAGTACTTTGAACCTCTTAGACCTGTGGGTTTACAGTTTTCATCAAATTTGGAAATGTTTTGGCCATTATTTCTTTAAAAGCTTTTTCTGTATCCTCACTTCTCTCCATCAGAGACTCAAATTACATGTATATTTGGCTACTTGAAGTTGTCTCACAGTTCACTGATGCTCTGTTCATTTTTTTTTCTAATCTTTTTCTCTTTGTATTTCATTTTAGATAGCCTCTGTTTGTCTTTATATTCACTAATATATTTTTCTGTAGTGTTAATCTGTTTCTAATCCTACCTGGCATTTTTCATCTCAAAATTGTTTTAATACCCTTGTAAACCATTTTATCATGGTGTTATTTCTGGGAATGTTTTAACTGATTTTTGTCCTCTTTATGAGTCATTATATTCCTGTTTCTTTGAATGTCTCATTTTTTTATTAGATGCCATAGATTGTGAATTTTATCGATTTGGGGTGCTGGATATTTTTTCATTCATGTAAATATGATTAGGCTTTGTTTTGAGATTCAGTTAAACTTATTTGGAAACAGTTTAATCCCTTTTCATCTTGCTTTTAAGCTGTGTTTAGGGGACCAGAACAGTGTTTATTCTAGGTCTAAGTTTGCCCCACTACTGAGGCAAAACCCTCTGAGTACTCCACCCAATGCCCTGTATATTATGCGTGGTTTTTTTTTCCTAACTCAGGTAGTTTCTGCAGCTGAAAGCATAAAGCAGATCATTGGAGTGCTCTGTTTATACAGCCCACATTTTGCAGTACTTTGTCACACAAACTCATGCAGTCTTGGCTGTCCATGAATTTCAACAACTATTTGATCAATTCAGGGAGACCTCAGGGTTCTGCCTAATTTTTCTTCTTTGTACCATGCTTTGGAGTCTCTCTAGAAGGTAAGCTCAGGCAGTCTTAAGACTTAATTTACTTTACATTTTTCTGAATCACTATTCTTCATTGCCTGATATTCAGTGTCCTGAAAACCATTGTTTCATATATTTTGTCTGGTCTCTTGTTTTTACTTTGGTTTGGTTTTGTTTTCTGCTTTTAGTTGTTTCAGGCATGACGGTCAATCTGGCCCCTGAAGTAGATGTCTGAATTCATTGTGATATCACATTGACCTTAGGCTACATTTTAGCTCCTAGGGCAGGGTTTAGTTAAGAATATAATTTTCCAAAATGAGAGTCAATATATAATGCAAAGTATTATTCTCTAATATTTAATTAGGAAATTATTTCAGAATATAGTCTCACAATTCTTGGGATTCCATTGTCATTAAAAATCTTTTGACCTATAGTCCCTGGCTGGAGGCTGCTTGGGGGTAAAGAAACTGCCATTTTTCTCACTTAGAAATTTCTTATTTGGAAGCAGTCTAAATACCATGCAACACACTACTTATATACTCAAAAGTCCAAAACTGTCTCATAACCTCTTTTTATCCATAAGAGTATGTCTCAAGATCTTTGACTTAGAAAAATCACTTAAGGAGAATGATTTCTCCTATAACTCAGTGTATATTTGGAGGGAGGGAAAAATAGCCTCAAATAAGCTGGTGAAATAACAAACTGTGGACAGCATCTATGTGACATCATGGAACTGATTGCTCTATCTTTGTTGACACCTGATTCTTACAAGATGTTCAGCTGGCTTCTCATAGAAGATGCCTAGAGTTTGGTTGGTTTAATTGTGTCCAGTCAGGATGCATTTGCAATCTAATTAATTAATATTTTTCTCACTTCTATTGACCTGTAAGGAAATAAACATAGGAGACTTCCTAGATCATTAAATTATTGCTTTCTCTAAACTGAAGTCATTCTTCTGCATGCAGATTGTGTATTAAAAATACGTAGTTTTACAGATGATTAGAGTGCTGATAAAAGAAACAAATAAAAAAGATAAGAATTGGTTCTGTTTATCCTTTTCTCCAGTGATTATTTACAAATCTTTACAAAAGCTCTCAAAAATACCTTAAGAATGGCTTCTTATAATGTGAACCATGCGGCTTTTGGCAGTTTAGCGTTTCTAATCTTGCTATCTGACTTGGGGGAGAGGGAGAATCTCTTTGCTTTCTTCGTGTCAGGTTTCTCATCTGAAATATAGCCATAATGTGTTTTGCTCTTGTATGGACTACATGTTAGTTGTAATATTCAACTTGAAAAACAGACCACCTATTACAAACATAATACATAACCACAGTAATATGTGTCATTGCTGAATTATTCTTCTGCAAGTGCTTACTGTAATGGTAAAATGCAAAGTTTGAGTCTATCATATATAATTTTATTATAAAGAAGAGTCAAATAGGAGAACAAATTACTCTTTGACTTTGATGTACTCTGCATGACAGTGAGAATAATGTGGTTAAAAAATAAAACAAATGGGCAATATTTGCAAACAATAGAAGGAAATATCTTGGAATCTATTTTTCTTAGCAATGGGAAGAGGCATTTTCAAATCATATTAACTCTGGAAATTGCCTTTCTTCCTATTAAAATACCAAGAGTATCCATATAGCAGAGCTGAGACCATGCAAAGCAGAGAAATCATTCCCAGGGTATATCATTACAACTGACATTTTGCAGAGGGGTGAAGTAAAAACCTAAAATTTTAATATTATACATTTCTATGTAGATATTAGAAACAGTTTATATGATCCTGTAAGTCTGTACCTTGAAGCATTGCATAGATAAAGACTAAAAAAACTCTGAAAAATAGTCTTTGTGATTAGTGTGATTCAGAATAAGAAGATATTTCCCTTAGAAACAAATAACTGAGTGTTAATATTCCATATATATGATATATATGGTGTGTATATATATATATATATATATATATATATCTCATCAACAGGCACGTCGGTTGTTTCCATATCCTATTGTAAATAATGCTGCAGTAAACATAGGGGTGCATGTATCTTTTCGAATTAGTATTTTTGTGTTCTTCAGATAAATACCTAGAAGTGAAATAGCTGGATCATATGGAAATTCTATTCTTAATATTTTGAGGAATCTCTATACCACTTTCCACAGGGGCTTCACCAACTTACATTCCCACCAAAAGTGTTTGAAAGTTCTCTTTTTTCCACATCCTCTTCCACATTTGTTATTTTTTGCCTTTTTGATAATAGCCATTTTAACAGATGTGAAGTGATATTGTGGGTTTTGATTTGCATTTCCCTGATTATTAGTGTTGTTAAATATCTTTCAAGTGTCTGTTGGCCATCTGTTTGTCTTCTTCGGAAAAATGTCTTATTTTAAAATTAAGTTGTTTGTTTTTTTGTTGTTGAGTTGTATGAGTTCTTTATATACTTTATTAACTCTTTATCAGATATATGACTTGCAAATATGCTCTACCATTTAGTAGGTTGTCATTTCATTCTGTTGATTGTTTCCTATGTTGTTCAAAAGCTTCTTAGTTTGATATAGTCCAATTTGCTTATTTTTGCTTTTGTTTCCCTGCCTGAGGAGACATATCCAGAAAGATATTGCTAAGACCCATGTCGAAGGGCATACTGCCTATGTATTCTTCTAGAAGTTTTATAGTTTCAGGTCTTACATTCAAGTTTTTAGTCCATTTTGAGCTAACTTGTGTGTATGATGTAAGATAGTGGTCTAGTTTTATTCTTTTGCATGTGGCTGTCCAGTTTTCCTAATACCATCTACTTTTCTCCAATGTATGTTCTTTGCTCCTTTGCCATAAATTAATTGTCCATATATGTGTGGCTTAATTTCTGGGCTCTCAGTTCTGTTCCATTGATCTATGTGTCTGTTTTTGTGCCAGTACTGTGCTATTTTGATTACTGTAGCTTTGTAGTATAATTTGAAATCAGGGCATGTGATACTTCCAGCTGTGTTCTTTCTCAGGATTACTTTGGTTATCTGGGGTCTTCTGTAGTTCCATACAAATTTTAGGACGTTTTTGTTCTATTTCTATAAAAAAAATGTCACTGGGGATTTTTATAGGGATTGCATTGAATCTGTAGATTGCTTTAGGTAATGTAGTCATTTTAACAATGTTAATTCTTCCAAACCACGAGTACAGAATGTCTTTCCATTTCTTTGTGTTTTCTTCAATTTCTTTCAACAATGTCATAGTTTTCAGTGTATAGGTCTTTTGCCTCCTTTGTTAAATTGTATTCCTAGGTTCTTTTTGTTGCAATTCTAAATAGGACTGTTTTCTTAATTTCTCTTTTTGCTAGTTCACTGTTGGTGTATATAAACAACAGATTTTGTATATTGATTTTGTACTGTGCAACTTTCTGTATTCATTTATTATTTTTAGATTATTTTGGTAAAGTCTTGGTTTTCTATACATAAAATTGTGTCATCTGCAAATAGTGACAGTTTTATTTCTTTTCCAATTTGGATGACTTTTTTCTTACCTAATTTCTTGGCTAGGACTTCCACTACTATGTTGATTACGAGTGATGAGAGTGGACATCCTTGTCTTATTCCTGATCTTAGAGGGGTAGCTTTTATGTTTTTCACCATTAAGTATGATGTTAGCTCTAGGTTTGTCATATATAACCTTTACTGTGTTGAGGTACGTTTCTTCTATACCCAAGTTATTGAGAGTTTTTATCATAAAGAGGTTATTACAAATTTTCTTAATAGTTATGCCTTATTATTTTGTTTGTACTTTTTGAATATTATTATTTATCTGTAATGAAGAAGTAGAGCATTATTAAGGAAAGACATCATCATCATCATCATCTAAATTTATTGTGGAAAATCTTTGCAGACTCACATATATTACATACACATGCATGTGACAATTTTTTTTTGTTTCCATCCACATTCTTTCTAAAATTTCAGATGAATTTCTGGCCTATTTATTCATTTTTCTTCTTTGATTTTTAAAACTAATATACATTTAATAGCCACTAAGTTCCAGGGAATCTGCTAAGCATGAAAAACTAAAGGCAAATAAGATTGCTCTCAAGAGGTTTGTGTTTCTTGTTTAGTGATTTTCAAAGTGTAGTCCTTAGACCACCTATGTGAGAAGTACCTTGGGTATTTGTTAACTCTGAAGATATCTGGTGTCACTCCAAATTATAATTTCTGTGTATGCGTTTCCAAAGTCTGTATTTTTAACAAGCACCGCAGCTGATTCTTTTGCTCTTTAAAATTTGCACACTGAACTACTGCATTTCAGCATTTCCCGTTTGAGCATTTCCCATTCCCCATAACTTCTGAGTCTACATTTTAAGTTGTCATCAAGGGCTTTTTCCACTTTAAAGTCCGAGAAGCATTGGTATGATCTATATCATTTCTGAAGCCAACCATACGATGAAGGTATGTGATATGATTGGAGAGTGATGTGGGAGACACCAACTAAATGTTCTCTGGAACTTGAATTTCACTGTTATCCATTATTCTATTTTTAACATTTCTCAGGTGAATCTGTTTACTACACTGTGCTTGGGTTTCTTGTTTGTTTGTTTGTTTAGGTTCCAATTGACACTGAAAATTTAAAGAAGTGTCTGGATACCTGTTATCAGCCTGATGCAGGGGCATGTGGACAATTAATATAGCTAGAAGGTCTGTATTACAAAAATAAGAGAAACCACAGATGTCAGAGTTAGTGCAACCTGTCTGCAATCATCTGTTCATTAATTTTATTCAACAGATATTTATTAAGCTTTTTCTACGAGCCAGGGATTTAATAGCATTTAAAATATTAAGAACAGCAAATATTTATAGACCAGTTTCACTGTGTATTAGTGACTCTTCTTAATTGTCACATGTGTTATCACATTTAATTGTCACAATCCTATAAAGGAGGGACTGTGATCTCTTCTGTTTTGCAAACCAGGAAGCTGAACCTTAGAAGAGTAACTTGCTTGAAGTCGCCCAGCTGTAATACATTTTATTGGGAACTTGAATCCACCTCTCTTCCCTTGGAGCCCTCCTTTTTAACCTCTATGCTGTATTACTGCACCAGATGCTAGGAATTAGATCATCAAAGTGCTTAGTTAGACACAAAGGTGAAAAAAAATATAACAAGCATGCTACATTTGAGGCATAGTGGAGATTCAAAGGAAGCGTAAGAGGAAATAAGAATTCATGGGGTCTACCTGTAGGAGTCAGAGAAGGCCAGAAGATGTTGCCTTGGTACATGCCAGGAGACGAGGGAGCAACATTCTGGGCATATGGAGCAGTATGTATAACAGCACAAAACATTAGACAACATGCTATGTTTAGGCAACTAAAATTTCTTGGTTTTGCTAAAGTGTATGTTTTGAGGTAGGAGAGAAGTGGGAAATGACAGAGTAGTAATGTGCCAGATATTAAAGATAATTATATGTCATGCCAAGAATCTCAGATTTATCTTATAGAAGATACAAATTGATTGGTTTTAAACAGATTAAATCATGAGATTTCAGTTCAGAGAAATTAATTTTTAAAGAATGGTAATGAATAGTGTAAACTTTTAGGTAATAATGAATCCAAATATTTTGTTGGTATACTTCTTAGTCTTTTCTTTCATAAAAGAAACAGCGGTGTTGCTGAGACAGTTGTAGGCATTTTGGCCTCAGGGAAGGGGTGAGCATAACATGATTTCTTTTTTTAAAAAATAAATTTATTTATTCTGTTTATTTATTTTTGGCTGTGTTGGGTCTTCATTGCTGTGTGCAGCCTTCTCTAGTTGTAGTGAGCGGGGGATGCTCTTCCTTGCTGTGCGCGGGCTTCTCATTGCGGTGGCTTCTCTTTGCTGCGGAGCACGGGCTCTAGGCGTTCGGGTTTCAGTAGTTGTGGCACCTGGGCTCAGTAGTTGTGGCTCACGGGCTCTAGAGCACAGGCTCAGTAGTTGTGGCGCACGGGCTTAGTTGCTCCGCAGCATGTGGGATCTTCCCAGACCAAGGCTCAAACCGTGTCCCCTGCATTGGCTGGCGGATTCTTAACCACTGCGCCACCAGGGAAGCCCAACACAATTTCTTATACCAGAGGGCAAGACCTTCCCAGCAGTATTTTTGACTTGGCAAATTATGTGTGCACACTTTTTTCCCATGACTTAGTGGGAGTTGTTATTCTTGTCGGTCAGGTGCATTAAAAAATAAAATTATTTTGTGTTTACCATCATGAGCATGCTTCATTTCTAAGGCATCATTTTTTGGAAATAATGCCTAGGTTGTTTGGTACTTTGGGATCCTAGAGGCTACATATTGTTGGACACAGTAATTAATGGTGCTGGACTCTGCTGAGGTACAAATGTACATCCCCATCGGCAAGTGTGTATACGGCAATTTTCAAGCAATGCCTTACTAACAACACCATTTTCTAGTTACAAACTTTTCTCTGACAATGCCATCCAAATAACAATTCAGAGATCATGCAACTATCTTGCAGGGCGGGAATAGAGACGTAGACATAGAGAAGGGACATGTGGACATGGGGTGGGGGGGGAAGGGAAGCGTTGGACGAATTGGGAGATTAGGATTGACGTTAAAAAAAATCATGCAAATATCAATATATCAATAAATGATGCTAGGATCCTATTTTTCATCAGGTTCATTCAAGCCAAACACACACACACACACACACACACACACACACACACACACACACACATGCATCTTCTTTCAGAAAAATAAATACTTTTAAATGTTCCAATTTCAACCTGATTTAAAAATGGATTAACTTACAATTGACTAATTCTTTTTTACTTGAGTAAATTTAGTCACAATTTCCGGTATAAACCAAGGAGAAAGGAGAAGACCTTACCAACACCCCAGTCATATCTATAGCAGATAGTCATTCTTTGTTTTTAGTATTCTGTGATCATCTGGCAAATGGAATAAAATTACTAACTGATGCAATCCTTTCCATTAAGTAAATTTCAGGGAATACCACTTCTGCTCCCATGGATATGATTCCCAGTATCTGGCACTTGTATCATATGTGACAAATAATCGTTGGTTTCTTACTTTGAGTTTGGCCTGGCATTCACCCAGGAGTGCAGGGTTTTTCATCATTCTTCCTCACCATGAGATGTTGCTTATGTGATAGGATAAAACAGAGAAGATCTCCAGCTCATCGATTTTTATGACCCAAGTCAGGATATGAACTTAGGGATCTCTGCCTTTATGCATTATTAGGCCATATTCTTTATACATTTTTTTATAGGAACAGTGATGTTTTTTGCTATGGCTTTTGTTTGTTTTTCTTGCTGTTTCTTTACTTTCCCTCTTTTTCTATCACAGTGTACTTCACTCTGTTTCTTCCACACAGTATATCTTTCTAGGTCACACCCTTGCTGCCTCAAGAATTTTAACGAGAGTTATAAACCTACTGTGTCCACACACCTGGGAAACTCTTGCTGACCTTATCCTTCATCATTTTCCCATGAGGATTTGTTATGATTTTGAATATGGTGTGTTTTAAGAAAACATATTATATAAATAGGTGTTGCCCTTTGTTACACAATGAGGATGCCACGAGTCTACTGGCCCTCTGTCAATAGGCCATTCCATTGTTTCTTGGTTTTCCATCAGTAGAGTTGTCATTATGAGGCTCCCACCTCCTTTTTTCATAAATAAGCTGTGTCTTTCTTGCTGTTACTTCTCTCTCAATCAAGAACGTATGATTTCGCTGAAGGAGCATTTAAAATAAAGAAAAGGCAGATTTGAATTCTGGCTTAGTCACCAACTTTATGTAATACAAATAAAATGTTAATATTTTAGCTGTCCTAGAATAAATTCTCAAACACACCTAGGGTTGTTGCTGCTGTAGTAATATGAACACAAGTTACTCTTGACTGTTGACACATGGAGTGTTGGAGTTGAAACATTTCTTAATTTTTACCCTCATGTTGCAGACTAGGAAAGCAAGAGCAGAGGGTACAAACAGAATGAGCTGTCATCCCACTATCATGATACTTCAATTTCAAATCATGCCAGAGTCTATTTTACTACATCCCCATATTGATGTTTTCCTACCAATAGCATTATTCCTCTTCTCACTTCATAGTATGTACTTGTGGATCATTCTGAATTTGAACCTAATAATCAACGACTCTGTCTAGTTCACTAGATTCTGTCTAATGTTTCATGTGAAACCCTTGGGTTTTGTGATATTTTTCATGTTAAATAATTTCATAATTTTAATAGTTTATTTCAATAATGATGTATGCAAAATTATTTCACTGAGGGGACATAGCAAGTTTCCCTGTCTCAGTGAGCTGGAATATATTTAAACCTTGCTAGCCAAACTAATTATAATATTTTGTTTAAGGAGTTCTGAGGGCCCACTACTTTTTGAGTCTCTAATGGATACTACATGGGCTAACAGAGAAAAAAATATTGTGTTGACTTTTTTTCTCCTTAAAATATAATGTGATGTTGCATGATTGGTTTAGCCAAACTTGAATATTAGAAAATGATGTACAATCACATGAATCTTGGAAAAGTCAGATTTAATTAAAAAATCAGTTGATTGGATTTAAATAAACTCATTTTTCAAGATCACAAAATTTGAGAGACCTCACGGTTTTGCTAAGCTGTTATTTGTAAGAGTTCTTATCACAATATGTAGACATATAAATATTAACAAATTATGTAGTTCATTTAAAATTTCTTCCTCCACGGAAAGCACAAGTTTCATAATTTTAAGTTTCTAATACCTATCATATCTGACTACAAAATATAATATAGTGAATTCTTGATTATTCAGGGATTGACTAATCACTTGGTACATTAATCAGGTTTTTGATTTTTCCTTCTCTCTCCTTGCTGCATGCCTTTTGGTCACATCAGTATTCACTAGCAACTCAATTAGAATGAAGAAAAGAAACTAAACAAAATCCAAATTTAAATAGTATCCTTTGTTAGCAAATTACCTTTTTAATTTAAAAATTATAGAGGAAACATTTGAAATATTGACTTTTATTTGAAGTTTTTAGGCTATCTGTATATTTAAAATATCAAAACTCTTCCTCTTCACTATTTCTGTGGTGTTCAAAGATATATTTTGGCCACATAAAAAAATGGATGCAGATGATAATTTTGGTTTATCAGTTCTGTTAGTTCATGGGTTTTTTCGTTTTGTTTTCTTTCATTTCATTTATTTTACTAATTGGATGAGTGATTATCTCAAGTTGTGTATGCACAAGAGAGACGTTTGGTGTGTGTTGAAAGACTGTGTGTGTGTGTGTGTGTGTGTGCATTTTGCTTAATGCTAAATAAATTCAAACTATCAGTAATTTTGAATTGGCCAGCTGTTTTCATGTAGAAGCAATGACAATAGACATTTTAGGTAAGATTAAAAAAGAAAAAAAAGAATGTAAGCTTCTAGCAATCAATCAAGGTGTAAGCAACTTAAAACTGTCTCCATCTGTAAAACCATCATTTCACAAATGATATTGTTTTAAAGCAATGACAGAATCCAGCTTTGGTTATAAAACATATAAATTCTTATCTAATGAAATAAAGATAATTACTCCAAATCATACCATTTGAATTCTCAGAAACTTTAAAGCTTATCTATTGGATTCCTACTCTTCACAACCCATGGGCATTTTTAATAAGCCACATAGTATGATTCTAGGCTAGGGTGGGGAAATAAATTAGGAATCTCTCTCTAGAGGGTGCTTATGTATATTACATATAATTAGGTTGTTTCTGTGAAATCATCCTAAATCATAGTGGATGATACAGTTTGTAATTTTCAACCACTAAGATCCATCTTAGTTTATAACTTCAGTAATCAATGTCTGGAAGCATACCGTATAGTATATAGGAGACATCTATCAAATACCTTGTAAACACTGAAGACCAAAACATTCGGTTGTCCAAAAATATCAAGGAGAGAAGAACATATCCAAATATATTTAATGTAAACATACAATGATACTATATTTATAGAAAAATTTATTAATATTATTTCTCCAGTTCTTTTCAATCTTTGCATAAATTTACTATATAGGAATGTTTATTATTTTCATTTATACTTTCTGTTCTTATCTCCTGTATTCTTTTAAATCAGAATTGCCATTTTAAAATACTATTACCAATTCAAATATGTGGCTATGTTTTGTATTTTAATTTTGTTTTTGTTTTATAAGCTCCATCAGCAAAACACCATCTGGTACATATTAAACATGAACCATATCCTCATTTAATCTGGTTGCTGTTTAGAAACCAAAGCTGAAGAGATGTCCCTCTACATTATTTTTTAATCACTTGTTATTTACTAGCATTTGAGAATTTACAATTTTACTATTAGTAACGTGTGTATATCATTCCAATGAAAAATTAAAGTAATCCTTGATTCATAGAACACACTGAAGACTTTATAAATTATAAATATGCTGAATAGGTAGGTGACTTTCATGCCAATGTTGAGTAAATCAAATGTTTTATCATTCTCGTGATTCCTCCAAACGGTTATCTGATTTCTACTAATATATTTACACTGTACCTTTTTAAGTCCATTCATAATGTCATTGCTGCTCTTTGCCAGCAATACGAATGTTAATTAAAATTTCATTATATCAATCACAATGACATTGTGACTGAAAAAATACTGTGTATTCAGTTTAATCTTAATGTTGCTCGATTTCAGAAAATATTTGTCTATGATCATATTTTCAATAGTAAGAATTATTTCCAACCGACTTTTAAACACTTCTCTTTCATTCTTTTAAATCAGTAAAACTTCCATATTATTCCTCCTTTCTTGTTTTATATGAGTCTAAATGTAGAATAACAGTAATCAATGTGATTAATACACACATTTTAAAATGTAAAAAAGGGCAGCAACCTTGACATTTGAGCAATAAATTAATAATGAAAGAATATTAGACGTGAAAAGAAACACTCACTTGTATCTTTCAAATAAGATAGAATAAAAAATGAACACTTATTAATGACATTTCCTAAAATTAGAAAATCTGAAAGTAATACATACTATAGATACCAGTAATTTAAGAGAAGCTAAAATATTTCTTACTGATCTTCACTTACCACAAAGATTCCCTACCAGCCCCCAGTAAGTTCCTCTATTCTCAAAATACCGATTACCAAAATCTGACTTCTTGTTCACCAGATAAAATTTGGAAAATAGCAACATTGTTTTTATGAAAAATTAGGCAGCAAAATAAGAATGTAATGGAACTTGCTCATTTTGATAAAGGGCATTTATGAAAAACCCACAGCTAACTTCAAACTAATGGTAAAAGATTGAAAGCTTTTACACTAACAGCAGGATTCAGCCAAAGGTGTCTGCTCCTACCACTTTTATTCAAAATTCCCTGGAAATGCTAGCCAGAGCAATTAGGCAAGGAAAACAAATAAAAGGTATCCATCTTGAAAAGTAAGACACAAAACTATCTTTATTCACAGATGACATGATCTTATATATAGAAAATCTTAAACAATCCACAAAAATACCTATTGGAGCTAATATGAGTTCAGTAAAATTGCAGGATATAATATTAATATACAAAAACTCAGTTGTATTTCTATACACTTGGAATAAACAATTTAAAAATGAAACTAAGAAGACATTTCCATACATAATAGCGTTACAAAGAATAAAACACTTATGAATAAATTTAACCAAGGAAGTGAAAATTTGTATACCACAAAGCATTGTCAAAATAATTAATGATTTAAATAAACTGAAAGACATCCCATATTTATGGATTGGAAGATGTAATATTGTTAAAATGGCAATACTGTCCAAATTGAGCTACAGATTCGATGCAATCCCTGTCAAAATTCCACCTTCCTTTTTTTTGCAGAAGTGGATAAATTTATTCTAAAATTTATGTGTATTTGCAAAAGAACTCCAAATAGCCAAAACAATCTTTAAAAAGAACAAAGTTGGAGAATTCACAGTTCCTGATTTCAAAATTAACTTCAAGACTACAGTAATCAAAATAGTGTGCTATTGGAATAAAAACAAATATATAGATCAATGAAACAGAACCAAGAGTCCAGGAATAAATCCACATATCTATGGCTAATTGATTTTTCAACAGGGTACCAAGACCACCCAATACAGAAAGAATAATTTTTTTTAATAAATAGTGCTGGGACAACTGGATATCCCCAAGAAAAAGAATGAGTTTAGACCCCTAACTCATACCACATTTAAAATTTACTCAAAGTAGATTAAAGTCGTAAATGTAAGACCTAAAGTTATAAAACTCCGAGAAGGAAGCATAACTGTAAATTTTACTGTACTTGGATTAGGCAGTGGTTTCTTAATTAATACACCAGAGCACAAGCAACAAAAGGAAAAATAAACTAAACTTAAATTTTAAAATTTATATTTCAAAGGACATTATCAAGAAATTAAGGAGACAACCCATAGAATGAGAGATAATATTTGCAAATAGTATATCTGATAAGGGTCTACTATCCAGAATATGTAAAGAACAATCACAACTCAGCACCAAAAGATAAACGACACAATTGAAAAGTTGGCAGTTGATCTGAATGATATTTCTCCAAAGAAGATATACAAATGGCCGATAAACACATAAAAGGACGCTAGACACCATTAGTCATTAGGCAAATGAAAAGCAAAACTCTTAATGAGATATACTTCACACCCACTAGAATGGCTATAAAAAACCAAAAACAATACGGGGAAGTTTACTAAGGAAGTGGAGAAATTGAGATCCTTGTACATTGTTGGTGGTAGTATAAAATGACACAGCACTGTGGAGAAGAGTTTGACAGTTCATCCAAAACTTAAGCGTAGAGTCCAAAACATAACCATACAACCCAGCCATTCCACTCCTAGGTATAACTAAGAGAATTAAAAATATATATTTGCACAAAAACTTGTACGTGAATGTTCATAGCAGCATTATTTACAGCAGACAATAGTTGGAAACAACCCAAAAGTCCATTAACTGACAAATGGGTAAAGAATATGTGGTATATTCGTGTGATGGAATATTATTCAGCTATAAAAAGGAACACAGTAGTGATATATGCATGAAACCTGAAGACATGATGCTAAGTGTAAGAAACCAGACACAAAAGGCTACGCAAGATTCCATTAATATGAAATGTCCAGAATAAACAGGAAAGTTCATAAAGACATCAAGTATATTAGTGGTTGCAAGGGGCTGGGGGCTGGGGAGAATTGGTGGTGACTGCTTAAAGATGATGGGTTTTCTTTGGAGGGTGATAAACATATTTTAGAATTAGCGGTGATCGTTGGATGACATTGTGATTTTACTGAAGATGACTGAATTGCACATTTTAAAATCATAAATTTTATCTCAATTTTTTTAAATTAAAAAAAGAATTTCTAATAGACATTTTCAAAATGAATACAAATATGGAAATTAGAGTATATCTCATGGCCTATTGTACATTCAATATAAGGTTTGGTTAAATGAAATCTCCATTCTTTTAGACTTTTTCTCTGAAATATTTAGCATGTTATATCAGGGTTCCAGTATGTTTCTGTAGAATATAGTGGAGTGTGCTAACTCTCCTACTAGACTACATGCACCTTGAGAACAGAAACAATTTTTCGTTTAATTTAGTTTACTGTTTGCAACTAGCTAAGTCGCTTATAACTGATTAACTGATGAGCATACCAATAGTTGTTGAATGACTTAATTAATTATTCTGACTGAGAAGAAGGAAGTTAATATACTATCACTGGTGATGTCTTGCCTAATTCTTGCCTTCAGATCCAAGTACAGAAACCATGGTTTCTTGTCATTGCTGCAAATGGGATGGAGCAACCATCACGTGTTCGTTTTATGGAGATCACTCAGTTGATGACCATAATACTAAAATGTGCATTAACTTAATTGTCTGGTACATTGTTTTAGGTAAAAAATGCAATTTTCTGAAAACTTATTTTAGGTAGTATGATCAGTTATTACTATCTTTGGTTTCAATACTAAATGCTCTGTGGACCCTCAAAGTCCTCAAGTAATGTGAAAGACAGGGAAGTGATTCACTTTCTACTCACTGAGAATTTCAAGCCGTTATATAGTTGACACTGATGAGCATTATATTTGACTCTTGCTTCCTAACTGCAATTTTTAAAAGCATAAGTCTGTTGAACTCAGGTCTAGCCTCATTTCCATACATGGTGCTTCATTGCAAGTAACACAGTGGACTGTCACTTCAATAATATTCTTAAAAAAAATGCACTATTGAGTTCATTTTTGTAGTTTCTTGTAGCAACCTAAGTTAAACTGAAGTTTTAACTGAAAAACTAAAGTTAAAATTCACTTTCTTAATTTGCTTTCAGTCTATGATATTCTTATGCCTGGTCTTTATTAGAAATATGTATTATATTTTCTATATACAATTTCTTCTTAAAATATCATGTGTTTGGTTTCCACCTTTTAATGTATTTCTTTGCTAGCATATTCTTACTGTATTTCAGCATTCTTTTTGAATTGCCCACTCTCCTTTTTTTTTTTTTTTTTTTTTTGCGGTACGCGGGCCTCTCACTGTTGTGGCCTCTCCCGTTGCAGAGCACAGGCTCCGGACGCACAGGCTCAACGGCCACGGCTCACGGGCCCAGCCGCTCCACGGCATGTGGGATCCTCCCGGACCGGGGCACGAACCCGTGTCCCCTGCATCGGCAGGCGGACTCGCACTCACTACACCACCAGGGAAGCCCGCCCACTCTCCTTTAATAACAGTGGTACTATTTATTTTTGTGGTGCTTGAAATAAAACTGTGTTATTGGTGCCTCCTCTGCCATTTCTCATCCTGCTTGTTTTCTTTCCGTGAGTCTAGCTTTTACTAAAACAAAAAGATGACACAAACTACTAATGTCTAGACTATTCTAAGCCTCTGTAAACTGCATTTTCCATTATTCTCTTGAAATTCCATACAACCTGTCCTGGTTTTAATCTGTTTTTTATAAGTGGCAGAGCCATACAATTCAACACAGGAAGTAATACAAATAAAACTCACTCCAAAACTACCACTGGATATTTTTTGTTGTTTTGAACCTGACTGTAAGTGATCAATATAACAGGATTCCCAATAATATATCAATGTCATGATTGGAAAAGTGGCTTTCTTTTTCAAGGGTGGTAGAACTCACTTTCTTGGACAAAATGTTTGGCAGAAGATAAACAACAAGCTAAGAACCACTTGAGCAGGTAATTTTTGAGGAGCTTTTCAAATTTGAAATACTATTAATCTCTCAAGTTCATAATTTTTATACTAAATCTCAAAAATAAGATGGGTATTTGATGAGCAAAGTACCTCAAAATGTTTATTTTCTGCCAATTGTCCAAGAGTGATGTGAAGGTGACTCTTCACAGTCACTGGTAGAACTGGCATAATTTGTCTGCCACCCACTTCTAGAATGGAGGGCTGACTGCATCTTCATGCACCCAAGCCACTATAAGGGAATTTTTGCTCATAATTTTATATGTTAATATTTTATACATTTTACTCATAAATATTTGCTATTATTTGGCTTTCCTGTCATATAAAACGTAGGGTTTTGTTGACATAATATTAAAAATGTATCATATTGGGGGCTTCCCTGGTGGCGCAGTGGTTGAGAGTCCGCCTGCCGATGCAGGGGACACGGGTTCGTGCCCTGGTCTGGAAAGATCCCACATGCCGCGGAGCGGCTGGGCCTGTGAGCCATGGCCGCTGAGCCTGCGCGTCCGGAGCCTGTGCTCCGCGACGGGAGAGGCCACAACAGTGAGAGGCCTGCGTACCGCAAAAAAAAAAAAAAAAAAGTATCATATTAGACTCACTGTTTTAAAAGGTAATGCACCATGCAGCACTTAAGACATATAAAATTTATAAATAATAAAATAAATAGCCATATCCGCTGCCCAGTTTACTAAACAAAAGATTACCAAAAGTCAAATCTCCTTTGTTTCTTGCTCCCTGATCATCTCCTTTGGAAGTAAATATGATTCTGTATATGACTCTCTCGAATTTCCCTATATGTTTACTGTGGATATAGATATAGAGCTACAAACAGCAGCCTGGGTTTGAAGGTTGGGCTACAATGGCTACAATTTACAGAAAGAATATATGAGTCAAGGGCACTGTGGTGTGGAGACCAACATCAGCAGAATAGATCTGAGTTGCTATCAAGATACTATTATGTCCAGCGTCGGAAAAACATGGGTCATTCAGGAGCCCCATGGTTCTCAAGTCCTCAATAACCAAGAACCATGCCAATGTAAGTTTGGCACTGCATATCTTCTCTCTCCAAATAGCCCCAAATGGAGGAGAAGGACACCAAGAGAGAAGAGGGTGAATGGGAGGAAGACGAGGAACAGAGAGAGCCAGATGGGGACATCACCTCATAGTCATGCCTACCTTTCCAGCAGCCCTGCTCACTGAAGTGCCCTTCATCCCGTTGCCCCAACAAAATTGCCTAAACCCGTTTATAACCAAGAATAGGGGATACGGTTTTGGTTCTTACCACTATGGCATCTAAAACCATGAGTCCACAAATGAAAGCAGATTGATAATAGAAAGCACTTCATTCGCAAGCTTCATCTTCTCCATGTACCTTTAAAAGAAGAGAAACACCCCCAAAACAACAACAACAAGAAAATTGCCTCTTCTTTAAGTCTTTTCTAGCAAAGCTCATATCTGGAGAGATGTTTACAACTGAAGCTGCCATTTCTTGACTCCATTAGACGTTGAGATAATTGGAATATGCCTTATCCCAGCAGTACACCCTGACCCCCCATTCACCCCCTCCATGTGCCAATTGACTCGTTCTGCTGTTTGAGATGGGAGTAAAGTTTTGACTGCAAAATATCCCTTCTTCTTGCATTTGTTATAATTGAGAAAAAAATGTTTTAGAGTTGAATGGTGGAATGGAGCAATTATAGAAACAAAGCTTTACATTTAACCAAGGTTTTATAAGTTCCTTGCTTTTTCACATTCAACATTTCAACTACAAAAATAGGCAGGTGGACCAGACCCATTTATGAGATAAGGGAACCAGGAGTCAGTGACTTCCTACAAAGGTATAGAGTTGCTGTTTCTACTGGGTGAAATCATCTTTCTATGGAAGAAGACAGAAGGGACAGAGTTTTACTTTGTTCACTTTATTTTGGTTTTTAGTAAACGTGCAAGTGTTTGCAAAGAACAAAACAGCAAGGATGTGGTAAATTATTCACTTTAGGACTTCAAAGAGCATAGATCAATAGATAACAGACCTGTATAGATCAGTGGATGATGGGCATAAATAAGAATCATAGAATTTCTTGAGGTCATTCAGAGCAACACCTCCCAAGGGATGATATTGTTCCAACGTCTCTGAGAAAAGGCCAGGCCTCCCACTCTGGCCTAAGTTTCAGTTTGGATAAGAATTTGCACTTGCACTCAGGAAAAGCTTGCTTTCTCTTTGGTTTCTCCACAAAGCAGCTAATAAGCAGTGCAAAAACTATACAGGAGTTAAGAATGTGTTGGGTCTTAAACTTCTGGCTGTGATCACACAAGGGCAGTGTTCTCTTACTTGCACCTGCTCTAGACGGCTGGGGAGATTTCTTATTTTGTTCCATCAGGGCTTTCCATGGGCAGACTTGTTCATGACCGAACACAAGAAATAACTCAGACTCTGTGAGAACATCCCCCGAAGGGGTAGCTGACAACGTCATAGTGTTTTGTCTTCCAGTTTGGGAAGTACAGTTGTCAGCCTTTCTTCTACAGCTTTCATGTTGCAGTCAAGGCTGGGTTTGCAGCTTACACTGCTAAGAGACACAATCCTTAAAGACCTTCAGCTTCTACTGCTCTGTTAGCAGCTTCTTCCTTTCATTGAGATAAGAAAAGCATCTCTTAAGTTTCCAGATCTTTGTACTGTTTTTTAGTCTGAAGGTGCACAGAAGAAGTCAACAATCTTTTCTGTGAGACCACCTTTCAAATATTTCAATAAATTACCTCCCCCTCCCCAGCTACTCCCAGGGTTGGTCGTAATATTAGTTTTTCTAGTCCCCAAATTCTGACCTATCTCCTCCTAGAATATAGATTCTTTTGCCTTTGTGTGCTCTCACCAGAACATTCTCCAATGTGTCACATCCAGTTTTAAAATGTAGATCTCCTAGCAAACCCCAGCTGAGCCTCAATCATTCTCTACAAGGGATTCATTCATATCAAGGCTGGAAGTCCTCTACTGTCTATCATGCCACAGATTGCTCCATTTAAAGGTGGTAAAAAAAGAGGGAGGGAAGGAGGGGAGGAAGGAAGGAAGGAAGGAAGGGAGGGAGGGAGGGAGGGAAGGAGGGAAGGAGGGAGGAAAGGGGAGGGAGAGAAAGAGAGAGAGAGAGAGAGAGAGAGAGAGAGAAAGGAGAGAAAGCGGACAGGGAGGGAGGGAAAGAAAAAGACCCCACTGCTCCCAAATAAGAAAATGAGTCTGCTGTGGTCTGTTAAGTCATACAACTTTTAAAGAATTCTCTTGTCTTGTCCTCTAGGTTCACACAAACTATTTGATAAATAGTAGATATTTGTTGTTTGCCTACATAATATCCATTCTCTCTTTTCTAATAAGAGTGCCTTCATTTCCTAAGGGATCCATGCTCCCTCACTTCCCTGGAAAGTGGTTTAGGAGAGCTCTGTCTAGTGTGGACTTCAACAGAACACGTGAGATTCTGGTCTGAACAATCAGAGCACTCTGGTCCTCCATCCATGATATCTGTTTCATGATATCTGACCCATTCAGAGACAATAAGGACTAAACTCAGAATTTTAACCAAAAATACCAGAAAATAAATTATATTTCAACAAGATTTGAAAAAAAAGCTTGGGGCTGCTCCAGGCCCCAGTAGGAAAAAAGAAGCCAAGATAGGAAAAAAAGAGCCAGGAGATGGAAAGAGCTTCCTGATAACTTGGAAATACAGGGCACACACCATGCTAGCAGTCAGTTGTACCAGTGAACTTTTCAGTTACTGACACTTTTTGTTTAAGCCACTTTCAGCTGGGTTTCTTTTATTTGCCACAGAAAGAGACATGAGGAATACCATTTATTTTCCCAAAGTAGACATCAAATTTTACCAGAGTTTACAAAATTAATTATTTCCAATTAAAAGCATGAGGATCACTTATTTTTTTAATCCTTACCCTTAATGTAATTTATTAATCATCTAATTATTTGTTTAGCAGCTCTCTCCTCCAGTGTTATAAGCTACACGAGAGCAAGAAACATTGTATAAAACAAGCTATGTGTCTAGCACAGTACCATGCATTCAGTTAACACACAGTAAATACTAAGATAGATAGATAGATAAATATAGATAGATATACATAGATGATAGATAGACATTATTACATGAAAATTCTGTCAACTCTCCCATTCTCTGCCATTCAGCATTTGGTGGCATATGCTCTGGGAACTCATTCATAACACTTTCTATTATTCTAATAGCTTTGACCTGATCACATGCTCTCCTAAAATCTTTTTCTCCCTTCTGATTTCATCCTGGATTATTAATTGTCCTATTTAAGGAATGTTCATCTTATGCTAATAATAAGCTGAGTTCAGAGAGATGCCCCTCACGCTCTTTAAGCCTAGAAAATGTTCTGGGTAACATATGGAGATGGTGCTCATGCCATGTGGGAGAACAGATATAGTATTTCCACAACCGTACATTTTATCATATCTCTGAGGGTCCATGCTTCCTGCTGCAGCCCAAGATGAATTAGAAATTCCTTGTGATGCCTTACTCTCTTTCAAACAATTAATCAGAATCTTTCTGGTTACCTTGGAGACTCTTTTAAGACTCTTAAAATTCTATTTGTCTCCTCCCTAGCCATTTACAGATACAAGGCTATGGGGCTTCTCTGGTGGCGCAGTGGTTGGGAGTCCGCCTGCCGATGCAGGGGACGCGGGTTCGTGCCCCGGTCCGGGAGGATCCCGCGTGCCGCGGAGCAACTGGGCCCGTGGGCCATGGCCGCTGGGCCTGCGCGTACGGAGCCTGTGCTCCGCGGCGGGAGAGGCCACAACAGTGAGAGGCCCGGGTACCGCAGATACAAGGCTATGAATTACCACAATTAACAATATTGTTAAATGCTAGCAAACATTATTCAATCACATAAAGATAATAGACGAGCAAACACAGAGATTTCCCTCCTATTTAGGTACTTATTTAAGAAGCATCTGACCTCTGCAGGAGCTTCTGGGTAAACTTTTATACTTTGTCTATTTGTTATTAAAAATTCATAGAAAAATGCAGATGAAAATGACTCATTTACTTTTTTTCAGTCATGCCATAATTAGTCAAATGGCTTTTGAATCTGATAACTTCCAGTTGCTTTGTGCAATGGACAAGTGATACCACTTTACAGGGCTGGGGGAAAGCATTATGGTGCTATCTAATAATGCAACTTAGGCAACAATTTCCACACAAATAACACATTGATTACCCTCTATGCAAAAGCTAAGCCATCTGCAATTTGTAAACATAGACGACTTACATTGATTTCAAACTTAAGAAATTTTAAAATGCATGCTAATTAAATAAAACACATAGCATCTATAAATAGACAACATAATAGTGATGACGATGATAATAATGACAATAGTTAGATAGCACTTATAAATTGATTTTTAGTTTTACAAGGATACTAGGCACTTTTGTAAATGCTTTCTACAAATTAATCCATTTAATCCTCCCAAATACCATTTGAGGTAGGTAGTATGATTATCCTGGATGAGAATTGAGAAAAATGTTATGCAGTTAAGGTAGTAAACAGCAAGGGTCTGAGATGCAAATGAGCACAGCATGTGGGAGAACCCAAAAGAAGATCACATGTTGATAATTATTTTTTGCATAATAATATTTTATAATTTCAGTTTTCATATTCTTTCTAGTACAAGAGTTATTTTTAAATATATTATAATTTCCAAGGAAAGGATATTTGTTATTCTTATGGCTATTTTTGACTATTCCTTTTTAATTTTACTTTTTAAATATTTTGTTCAGAGAATGTGGATTTCTGTTATATAATTTGTTCTGATTTTATTTGTGATCTACTACATGAAATTTTAAAATATCCTTTCATGAGTATTTGAAAAAAATGTAGTATAAGAGTGCGGCTCTCTCTCTTCCTGTCTCTGTCTCTCTCTCTGTACATATAACTGTTAAATAAAATTGTTAATTGTTTGAATTTTACTATTCCTCTTTATTTTGAATCTATTCAATAGTATCATCATCAAATACATTTGGAATGAAGTATCTTAAAGGCTCTAACATTTAAGGATAAGTTCTCCTTGTATTTCTATCAGGTTAGTTTTATATATGTAGCCTGATAATATATTTTAGGCATCAAAGGTTTCATGACTTTACTTTTACCAGTAAGACATATTTTTAGCTTGTCCCATTTATCATTTTGTTTTCTGCTATTATAATTGGTTTTACATTGCTGGTGCAATGTGCGGTTCTTGTTGTTAAAATTTGCCCTATATACTTTTTCTATTATTTTATTATCATACTTTATGTTATATTTTTAACTCTCCCATGCTCATATAGCATTAGCTAGATTTGAGATTGTTGTTAATCTGTTTTCTTTCTTTTATTATTTATTTATTTATTGCCTGACGTTAGGGACTTTGTTTTATAATAAGGAAATAAAACTTATTTGTATTTGTTGTACCTACTAACTTGGTTAGCATTCCTTACTTTGGGGTCCCCAGAAAGGAGACCTAGAAGCAAAGGCTTACGTGCTTCTGCTAGATTAAAGAGTGTGATCCCAGGGAGAACAGTGAGGTCAAGAGGAGGAAAGAAGGGAGTCAGTAGAGAATGCTTATTGAGCTGATGCTTGACCTTCAGAACCACTCTTCCAGAAACTGTCTGACTCAGAACAGTATGCCCTAGGGAGAATGGGGTGAGAATTTATCCACTCGCTCCTGTTGCCCACTACTCAAAATTCTGGCTGATGGGATATTCATTCCCCCTTGCCCTGTATTCTAGCTACACATAGATGGGCACTGAGCAAAAGTCCTTAGCTTCCTGCACTTACATGCAAAAGACAAAATGCTGGGAATAGGAGGCAGGAATGAGGCACCAGGCAAGGGCGCTGACTGCTGTGTGGTCACACCTGTAGAAGTTGGTCTGCAACTACAGAGCCGGTCATCACAGAGGGGGCTGAGAGAAGAGCAGGTGGGTCTGAGGAGGTGAATGAATGGTGCATATGAGGTTTTAATACTATGGTCTTTAGCCTGATATCTGTTTGGGTTTCTTTAATTTTATTTTACTGGGTCAAATTGTCTTTTCCCATTTTTTCTAGTTTTAAGCATTGTGTATCATGTGTAACAGTTACTCACCACTGTTTAATACACATGTTTATACTATAATTTTGGAAGGGTAATTTAAATTAGTTTCTATTTAGAAAATGACCATAACATACCTTCACCGTCCTTGTACCCTATGTATGTGTTCCTTCTCCACCAGTCACCCTATGATGATATGCTCAGGGTTTAATTTAGTATTAATAAAATTTTTGGCAATATTCCTGGATTATTAAATCATAACTGTGTTACATATTTATTTTCTGCATTCCTAGGGGAAAAATCCATTTTTGAGCTCACTAGTTTTTTTTTTTTTTTTTTTTTTTTTGCTGTACGCGGGCCTCTCACTGTTGCGGCCTCTCCCGTTGCGGAGCACAGGCTCCGGACGCGCAGTCTCAGTGGTCATGGCCCACGGGCCCAGCCGCTCCGCGGCATGTGGGACCCTTCCGGACCGGGGCACGAACCCGTGTCCCCTGCATCGGCAGGCGGATTCTCAACCCCTGCGCCACCAGGGAAGCCCCTCACTAGTTTCTTTTATAGCTCTATCCACTTCTCAAATCAACCCATCAATTGAGTTTTCTATTTTATTTCAATTGGAAATTAAAAGCTTAAAGCAAACTCTTGTTAGTGGCAACTGCTTGGTATAAACTGGGAAGAGATGAGGAAGCAGTGGCCCATCTACTCTAATAATTATGGTGATGAATGGTCAGGTGGCCTCTGGATTAGGATCAAGGAGGTCTCCTGAGCGCTACAACGTTAGCACAGGATCGATACACAAGTTTGGGGCTCTGGTTTCTTATGTTTGTTTTATTACCTTCATAGGTCTTTCTAATCTCCTTTCTAAATTCCAGGAATTCCTACAAAAGTCTGGTATGCTAATGTCATCCTCCAATGTTTTAGTGCTCATTTGAAGATGTTTGGGCTTGTGTGTGTGTGTGTGTGTGTGTGTGTGTGTGTGTGTGGTCTCTTTTCCTAGTGGTACACCCTCCTGGTCTACTTCTCCCTCTTTCTCTCCCTCATCCTACTTTGCTTTCTGGGTTTTTCTCATTATGTGGGATTTTGAACAACAGCAGAGTGGAACTGTGTACTCAGTCTATTCTTTGTTTTGGTACAATCTCCAGGACACATTCTAATTAAGTACACATTTTTGTTACTCTTAGTTTTCATTAAAACATATTTACTAAAAAAAAAAAAAGAAGGAGATAATTGGGTTAATATACCTGAGTTTATTTAGTGGATACTCTTTTAATTTTAAACTATGTTAACCTTAGCATGTGCACAGATATTGCCTGCCGTCCTGCATTCCGCTCAGTTTCTGAATCAGGGTAATACTTCAATGACACATTAATAAACAGCAAAGTTTTTGGACCTACCATCATTTTAAATTGCGTGACTTGACAAATTGCACAGTATTGCTTAAGATAAACATTAAATACATAAACATTTAAGGTAAAAACTGTATTAGTTTAATCTAGCAAAGACATCACAGATAAATCTTTATTAATGTGTATATATATATATATATATATAAATGTCTCATTCTTTGTCCGTCATCTTACAGATTACATGCTGTTAGGATTGAATACCAGTTTTAATTTTTGTCACAGCCATGGCTGCATGTGTGCGTACTTTACACCTGCACATGTACACATTTACATCTCTACATTATTTCATTACTATGGGTAATTCAAGGATATTCAAAATATGAGAGAAATACAAATAAAAATGTGAAAGGAATTAATGTGGTTATTTGCACAGTGTAAATATAGAATTAGAGCATGCTTTAGAGATCTAATAGGATCTTGGAATCCATTACATGGCACGATTGCTTTAAAATTATAATGTCTCTCAAATTTTGAAACTTAGAAGTTACCCTCAACTTAAAGCAAATGATAATGACAAGACATTACAATAACATATGGCACTAACCGATTGATTCTAAATGGCCACCTGTTCCTAATATCTGTAATTGCCTCAACAGATAATTATTGGGTACCTGCTGCTCAACACTGTGTTAGACACTACGAATATGAGGATGATTAAAAGAACAAAATAACAACCCAGTATGATCCTTGTTTCCTTTCTCAAAAATGTTGGCAAATTAAAGAGTAGTAGTATTGTTGTTTTGTTAAACATTGGGTTTCAAAATCCAAATAAAATAAGAAACTATCAAGGTAATTAATGGATGCCTAAAACAAGTTTTCCAGCCAGGTCCAGGAACCTTCGGGATCTGTGAAAATCACAGTGGGTATCCTCCAGACTCTTCAGTCATTTCCTTGCAGAAATCAATGTTTTACTCTTAATATCTTTGATAAGATCACAAAGACTAACTAAAGGATCAGCATTTCTTTGCTTTTGTTGGAAATGTATGAACTCAGTCTTTACTCAGTTTAGCGTAGTGATAAGCTGATAAGTGATGGGTGATAAGGCTTTGACGTGACACAGAGCCAGATTCCAATTCTGGTCTCTTAACTTACAGGCTGGTGAATTTAGGCAAACTACTTCTTTGAAAAAAATTTTTTTTTTTTCTCATTTGGCAAATGAGCATAATAATCAGAGCAATCTAATGATTATTTTGAGGAATATATATTTATATGCATATAAATATAGAGGAATATATATATATAGAGAGAGAGAGAGGAATATATAAATACTATATATGGTTATTTTATGCTGAATAACCTATATATACATATTTACATTTATATAATTCACCATAAAATAACCATACTTACCTGTAAGTGTTCAGTGTGGTGATTCTTAGTTAACAAACCTATATGTGTGTTTATATAGTGTTCAAGTTTAAATAAAATAGGATTGAACTTAAACCCCTGGTAGATAGATTTATATCATTGTAATCTATTAAGTTAATATGTGGATGCTCTAAAATAAACAAACACAATGAAACCTCACAGGCTTATAAAAGTATAATGAGAAATACATTCTGTGGTGGTAAGAGATCATATGTCATGCCAATGTGGCATTGCATATATCTTTGTGTTTGTGAATATGTTCGTCAGCTATGCCAATACTAGCCATCATTTCTTAACATACATGGTCCTTAAACAACACACAGAAATGGGTTCTATATTTCACTCATTTCGTACATTGTAGTATTGTAATTTTTTAGATAAAACTAAAAAGAATTAGATCACAGTACTATCTTTGATCAATGCTCAGGATAAATATATGGCAGAGAATTATGAAACTGCACACTTTTTCCAGAGGGCGGTAGATTATTCAGTACCATGTCAAATCACATAAGCTAATTCAGATATAATAGATTACAGTAAAAAAGCATGCTGATGTTTTGTCCCTGAATTCTAATAATGAGTGTAAAACAGTGTTAACTCTAGTCAATCATTCATTAGTATGCTAACAAAGTGATTACTATAGTATTGGCTACCAAACAGGTAACAGTGTATGATTATAAAAAAGGTATTCTGGGGCTTCCCTGGTGGCGCAGTGGTTGAGAGTCCGCCTGCCAATGCAGGGGACGGGGGTTCGTGCCCCGGTCCGGGAAGATCCCACATGCCGCAGAGCGGCTGGGCCCGTGAGCCATGGCCGCTGAGCCTGTGCGTCAGGAGCCTGTGCTCCGCAGCGGGAGAGGCCACAGCAGTGAGAGGCCCGCGTACCGCAAAAAAAAAAAAAAAAAAAAAAAAAAGATATCGACATTACTTACAATATGTGGGTTCATTTATTCTAGGAATAATAAGCATAAAGATAAGTGTAGAGAGACTAATTTGCTAATAAAATGTGTTTTAAATTCACAGTTGCTGACACTTACTGCTTGCTTCTCTTTGCCTCCCTGAATTTTAAATAAAAAAGAGCCTTAAATAACTGAGAATTTTCTCCAATTCATCTATCAGTGTATTAGCCTCCACCTAATAAAAATGTGTATTTGGTTTCAGCATGAAATTTCCCAGATAGTCCAAAGCAAATCTGCCAAAGCGATGTGAATAATTTTCTAAGTATTTTGAAAATTAATATTTATAAAGGGTGAAAGTTTACTTTCCTAACTTTGCAATTAAATGAATATTTTCTCTTCATAAATAGAAATTAATGAGTCAATGTTTATGCAATTGTCTGGTTGCCAGTTAAACACTTTTCCTAGAATTCATAACTGTCTTTGTTCATCAAGGAGTCAGCAATAGAGAATTCTTTCTTTTTTCTCTTTTTTTTTTAAAGATTTAATTTTATTTATTTTTGGCTGCGTTGGGTCTTCGTTGTGGTGCGCAGGCTTCTCATTGCAGTGGCTTCTCTTGTTGTGGAGCACAGGCTCTAGGCTCACGGGCTTCAGTAGTTGTGGCACATGGGTTCAGTAGTTGTGGCTCGCGGGCTCTAGAGCGCAGGTTCAGTGGTTGTGGCGCATGGGCTTAGTTGCTCCGCAACATGTGAGATCTTCCCGGACCAGAGATCGAACCCGTGTCGCCTGCATTGGCAGGTGGATTCTCATCCACTGAGCCACCAGCGTTGTCCCTCTCTCTCTCTTTTTTTTAATGACCTTTTTTCTGTCAACTTTTCCTTAATTCCTCATCCTAACAGTTTTTGCTCATCCCCTTTGTTTTTTACTCCTCGCCCTTTCCTTTTCTTCACCGTCCTCCATCTCCTGCGCAGTGAGGGTCTAGTGATGGCCTCACATAAAGCTAAGTGGCGAGCAGCAGGTAAGGGTGTGGCTGAGGCACGGGAGGGAAGCGAGATTCATAAAGCTTGATCAACTTGGTTTACAGCATTTAGAAGCTGAGGTGGAGGAAGTTTCCTGGCCCAGAATCTGGGGACTCAAAACAATTTTTTTCCATTAGGTTTTTCTTAAATGAACAGAAGATTACATGTTCAGATTGTTCAGTGTCATTGGCAGTGATGCCGGAGAAAAGCCAGAGGACGAAGAGCTAGAAAGAATAGGAACAGCAAGGAGGAACTGTCCAGTTGTATACAGGAGAGAAGTTGAGCCCAAAGCTGAGATGATGAGGGTGGGTCTGGAACAGACAGGGACGATCGAGGGAATATAAAGAAGAGAGACCCTGGAGGATTCAGCAATCAGTTGCAGGAAGGACAGAAATAAGATTTCACGTTTCACAGATTGGAAATGTAATAAATGCACATTTATGCGTTCTTTCCCAGCTGCTTTTTAAAAAAGCACGTATATCACCTCATGGTTATCTGAACGAGAGCCCTGCTGAAGAGGGTGGCCATCAGACTGAGCCAAGCACACAAGTTATTCCACTATAGGGAACAGCCCTAGAAACAGATTTTACGATTTAGCGTAGATATGTCTTTTTTCTTAAAAGAAACAATCTCAGCTTATATTTTATTCATAGAAGCCGTTCTTTACTCTATTGCCTTGAGTGATTTTGGTGATGAGTAGATGTGAGTGTAGTAGCTTTAAATGCACCTGTGCCCTTGAAACAGCAGCTGCAGTACGTTCAACATTGTTACTCTGCTGCTATTCTGCCTCCTCTGTGAGCCTATCATGAAGCTCCTCTTTTCAGAGAATTGTATTCTGGTGCTATTATTGAATTAACACTTTTGCTTAAATGTATACACACAGACACACGCACACACACTCTCACACATCTCAAAGAGAATGTGTAAATAACCGAAGGACAGCAAAAAGGCACACTCTCTATGAAGAGCTTTTAAAGTGCCTATGATGTCCCGCTTACCTTAGTTGCAAGAGAGATGTAGGGACTTACTAATAATGAGTGGACATGTTATCTATTAAATAGGAAGTCAAAGTATATATTTTCTTTCAGATACCAAACATAATGTTCCTGATTCACTTCCCACATTAAAGAATAATTATTGTCTATGTAAAACGTAACGCTCATTTGCACACTGAATTTAAAAAATGATGATACATTTCTAAAAAAAATACTTGAGCTGTGCTTCCCAACATTATGTGCACATCCAAATCCTCTGGAGAGGGGTAAAAATACTGAAACCTGAATTCCACCCTGATAAATTCTGATTTTTAAAATTTCTCCTAGTCAACTTCATGCATAGCCTAAGTGGAGAATCAGTGTGTTCGGGCCTGCCTGTGGCGGAAAAAAATAATCTCTCTCCTACCTACATAACAATAAAATAGGATGTTGGAGGAAAGTTCCTTCTGAACTTTATATGTGAAATCCATCTCATCCAATTTACAATTCTGTCATTGAATTATCCCGGTAATGAGTTAACCTGGGTCTCCCTGCTTTGAGAGAAGACAGCCTATGAAGAAAAAAAAGAATTTTGGAACAAGAGACTTCAGCTGGAGTGTTGGGCCAGCCATTTACCTGCTGAGATGCTTTGGAAAATGACTGAATCTCTTGTAAGTTTCCTTATCGATAAAGTAGAAGTGAGTAAAATATATGCTCAACTCAGAAGGTGTTTAAACTAAATGAAAGGTAATATGTGTAAGACTTACCACACAGGAAATATTCAGTCTGTGATTTCCTTCTCCTTTACTACTGAATTGTAACCTTTCCTATTCTCTGGTGCTACTTTAGGATAAAATAGGCAAAGTCAAGTGAAAGTGATCAAAATCAAGTCAGTCTATTTACTGCTTTGGCAACAACTCTGTAAAGTCTGGGGTGAGGCACTTTTAACATTTAAGGGAGGGAAATGATTTTTTTAAGAAACACACACAGCAGATATTTTTGTCTTAATAAATACTATTCAACTTAAAATAGTTGGCTATGAGAACTCTGAGGTTATTGCAAAGATACTGCTGCTGCTGCTGGAAAAAATTCACACACACACGTGTGAAATTGTTTTCCAGGATTTAGGGCACTAGGGCAGGATGACAATATAATGCAATTCCAGAGTTCTGGGGATACAGACCTGAGGAAAACAAGCTAGTTTTCTGACTCCCTGGTTTACCTTTTAGAGGAAGATGGATTTTGATCAAGTAATTCTATAAATAACTGAAACAAGTAAAATGCTCCAGATAGGAGGGAAACAAATGTGGATAGGACATACAATTTACTAGGTATTGGAGGTTGTCCAGGTGAGAGAGATGGTGGTACCCTGGACTAGGGTGGGTGGTGGAGACAGAGAACAGATGATCTGTATGAACTATTTGGGAGAGAGAACCAAGAAGATTTGCATATGGGGAGCATTTATTTAAGTACTATTTTCTAAGTAAAATCAATAGGATAATGAAAGAGAAGATTATGTGTGATACCTATTTGTATATATGACTTGAGCAGCCAAACGAATGATGCTGCTATTCAATAAAATTGGGTGTACTAAATAAATCTCTCATTTGGGATGGAAGATCACGTTCTGAACATGAGTTTGAGATTCCTTTGGAGTATCCAAGATGAGATGCCAGGTAAAGAGTTGGAGACGTCTCAGTCCCATAGAGGAAAGATGTGGGAAGCAGATAGACACCTATGGGTTATCGACTCTAGACGGTAAGGCAGCAAATGGAGTGATGACTGTGGAAGATCATATTGAGATAAAGAACACAAAGAGAGGAGTGCACACGTTTGTACTAAGAGCTTCCTATGATAACACTGCCTGCCAGTCATGTTGGTGCTTTGTGTATAATAGCAGGATCTAACCCATAGGTCCTCTTCCTTAGAAGTTGTTTGCAAGAGAAAACAAAGCTGCTCTTCAAGAAATGTTGCACCTACAATTGACCCTTGAACAACATGGGTTTGAACTGTGCAAGTCCACTTATATTTGGATTTTTTTCCATAGTAAATACTACAGTACTACATAACCCAAGGTTTGTTCAATCCAAGGATGTGAAACTGTGAATACAGAGAAACCTTCAATACAGAAGAACTGTGGGTACGGAGGGCCAACTGTAAGTTATACACAGTTTTGACTTCAGGGCTTTGGTGCCCCACGTTGTTCAAAAGTCAGCTGTACTTGGAAGTCCTTGCAAGAAAAGCCAAATTTTCCAGATGGTCCTTGGATACAGTCATTGTGTAGAAGGGTCAAGTAACAAAAGCAGACTGAGAATTTTGAAGAGTGGCCATTTCAGTTTAGAATCCAGTCCAGAATCCTGAGATTATTTTAAGTGACTAAAGAAATGGTTATCCATAGAGATTTTGCCGAAATAGTCTCCTTAAGAAAATGATTCTCATGTTTGTCATCTATAGTCTGCAATCTGAAATTTAATTAGGAATTCTAAATCTCTCTTGAACCTCTAGTAGTCTTAGCAGTTGTAAAGACGCTTGAAGCTTACGAGTTCTGCCCATCTTACTGCAGGGAAAAGAATGAGAATACAATGATGAAGGATTTTTCCTGTGTTAGGCAACTCTTTCCCCTCCATATGCAGAGAGACACCTGCTTTTTAGTTAAACTTCTATTTCTAGCCACCTTAGGCAGCAGTTAAATTCTTACTATTTGGGGACAGTGAATCAATTTAAAACTTAAACAAGTAAAATTTAGTCCACTTTTTCTTAAATGTAATCTCACCTTCCAGGGTCAAGAGTGCTTTAATAATTAGGGTTCCAAACAGAGTGCAGGAAGCAGTTAAGGGCAGTGCTGTTGTGAATCATGCTTCGTGTTCAGAATCAAAAGACCCAGGTTTCTACTCACCCCACACAGAGCACAGGATGTGTTGTGAACTGAACTCGGGGCTGCAGAGAAACGTTTTCCCTTTCCTAACTCTTTATCTTCCCTATAAAGATTGGGTCCTTTTTGTTGTTTCTGTTGTTGTTGGAATTTTAAATTTTACTGTGGAATATTTCAGACATTCAAGTAAGAATAAAGTGCTGTAAAAAGTATTATAATCAACATTAGGCTTCCTTAAGTGTTAAATTAGGAACTAGTTACTTCTGATTTTTTTAAGAAATTGAACATTGCAGATAGAGTTGAGGTTCCTTTTGTACTCTTCCCCTGTATCGTTTCATTCCCTTCCTCCTTCAGTTTCACTATTCAAAATTCAGTGCTCTTAAAAAGAATGTTTTTGTTTGTCGGTAATGACTGAAGATCTCCCAGACCCTCACCTGTGTCTGTAGACAGAGGCGATCAGAGAATGTACTAAATCTATATTTACCAGCCCTGTATATGTTAAAACAATAACAATTTCTATACATGTTATACTCTGTATCTCATTACATAGTTATGTAGTCAAAAACTTATATATGTGGGTTGCAATTTTTGTTACCTTTATTTGAATAGTATTATACTACATATAACATTGTACACCTTGATCTTAGTATTTCGTTTTGGAGTTTTATCTATGTGGGTAGCGGTAACTCCATTTCAAATGCGATCAGTACACGCTACTCCAAAATATAGCACCTTGGTGTATTGAATATTTTAAGCTGAAGGAGTTTCAGAAAATAGCAGAGGCAGGAAGATCACTCTGACCTCCCCTCCTTCCCCTGAAACCTTCCTATACCTGGAGAAAAGGAGCATCTTTTTCTCCGAAGGCAAGATATTGAGCAGAGTCCAAACAAACAGGTTTTGCCAACTTTCCCCCAGTTTACTCCACCTACATCATACTCTTTGACCTATTTCATATTTCTCCATGACTGTCGACTCCTCCTCAAACCTAATATGCAATACTCACCATTTCTTTGAGGCTCTGTATCCGTATGAAGGCTCCTACGTCACGCAAAACCTATATTAAATAAATATGTACGTTTTTCTCCTGTTAGTCTGTCTTCATCAGTTTAATTTTCAGACCCAGCTAGGAAGCCTGAGGGTCAAGGAAAACTTTTATCTCCCCTACACTAATATTTCATTTATGAATATATGCAATGTATTCTTCCGTGTTCCCATAGATGAATGTTAGTTTTGTTTATAATTCTATTATTATAAAAAATGAAGCACTGAGCATTATTGTTCTGGTACGTGCCTTCTTGTGTTTCTATGTTAGAGTTTTATATGCAGGATATTTATTGTTTGATATAGATTATAACACTGTTAACCTTTATGGCACATTGCTAAATTGCTCTCTGAAGAGGTTGTAAGAATATATACTCCCAGTAACAGTGGGAGTCCTCATTTCTTTGCCAACACCTAGTATTTTCTTTTTTTGTGTGTTGGCTCAATTTTATCTCAGACTTTTGTAACTAAGTCTATGAAAAATCTTGGTACCACTACCATTGTCATGGATATCCTCCCCATAGACACTACCAGCTCCCTGATTCTTTTTTTTTTTTTTTAACATCTTTATTGGGGTATAATTGCTTTACAATGGTGTGTTAGTTTCTGCTTTATAACAAAGTGAATCAGTTACACATATACATATGTTCCCATATCTCTTCCCTCTTGCGTCTCCCTCCCTCCCGCCCTCCCTATCCCACCCCTCTAGGTGGTCACAAACCACCTAGCTGATCTCCCTGTGTCCCTGATTCTTTCATATGAGCAATTCTTAAACACTTAGTTACGATGGAATGAGCCAAATACTTTGTGAAGTAATTTGCTGTTGTAGTCTAATATATAACTGTGCCTAATCAAAACAACAGGAGTAAAATCTTCAATCTATTACATTCACCATATATTAGCTAAATAGTGACAATGAGAATAATTATAATTCTGATTTAATAATGAAAAGTAAAAGGATTACACAGTCATTGATGAGAACACACCAGATTCACCATGAACTTCAAGGAGAGATACTCAAGATTTTTTTTTTTTTTTTTTTTTTTTTTTTTTTGCGGTACGCGGGCCTCTCACTGCCGTGGCCTCTCCCGTTGCGAAGCACAGGCTCCTGACGCACTCCGCGGCATGTGGGATCTTCCCGGACAGGGGCACGAACCCGTGTCCCCTGCATCGGCAGGCGGGCTCTCAACCACCGCGCCACCAGGGAAGCCCGATACTCAAGGTTTTTACGCTCCTGCCTGGGTCAGATACATGCATTTTACCCCACTGATAAACTAGGAAATTGGTCAACTCATCAAATCCTTCTTTTGCCCCCTATATTCCCTATTCAAAATAAATTTGTATAATTTTGAATTAAAAAGAATATATTAACAATTTTGTCCAAGATCCTCAATTAATCTTTCTAAAGGACTTTTTTCAAATTTTGAGGCCTTGATAAAGTCACATAACCATTCTTTTTTACCTGACTTTTTGTCAACCTAGGGTCCTACAGTGTGGTGACCTGTCCAAACACACTGACTGTAAAGAACAACTCAAATGATCAAGGTTTTGCTGTCCCAGTTACTTCTGTATCACCTATTTCGTCTCTATTATTTCAGGATTTTCCTCCTTGCTAACCAATCTGGTAACTAATTAACCAGTACCAACCATGGGTTAATGTCCTATCCACCCTGGAAAATATTTACCTTAGAGTGAAGTTTTTCATCTAGCTTCTTTCTAAAAGTCTCTCAAAATATTACTCTGTAAGCATCAAATTAAGCTTCTTAAATGTAGTGGGGGAGGGTTTCCCTGGTGGCGCAGTGGTTGAGAGTCGCCTGCCGATGTAGGGGACACGGGTTCATGTCCCGGTCCGGGAAGATCCCACATGCCACGGGGCGGCTGGGTCTGTGAGCCATGGCCGCTGAGCCTGCGCATCTGGAGCCTGTGCTCCGCAGCGGGAGAGGCCACAACAGTGAGAGGCCTGCGTACCGCAAAAAAACCAAAAACAAAACAAAACAAAACAAAATTAAAAACAGCCCATGTGATCACACAGCAGCAGCCAGTACACCATACTCAGGAGACCATGGTCCTCAATTTAAGTGGTGAGATGGGCTTGAATGGAGCGGGAGAGAAGTGGCTGGAGAGGAAAGGAAAACACCAGACCACAAGGACCCTCGTGTCATTGTAAGGAATTGGGGCTTGATAGCCAGACAGAGAAGTCCTTAAAAAACATAAACAGGGAAATGGCATGATCAGATTTGCCTTTCAGATAGCTCGTTTTAGTTGCCTCATTGTTGCTGAATATTTCCTACAATTAGAAGAGTTAAGGGGAAATGAAAAGAAGCTGTGTAATAATCTCCAGGGCTTTCCCTGTGACTATAGAAGGAAGGCTGAGAGTCTGTGCTAAACTATGAGTACTGGCCTTATGTGTGTTAAACTACAACAGTAAAGGAAAGGACGCGAGCTTATCAATATTTAGTCCTTAGCTGCTTCCTCCTCAGCCTGGGGGTAAACCCAAAGAACTAAGGAACAGAGCTGTAAGTTCACTTAAGTGAGGGATCAGCAAACCATGGCCAGGCAGGCCACATCTGGCCCACTGCTCGCTTCTATAAACACAGTTTTATTGGAAACCAGTCACATTCTCATTCTTTTATGTATTGTCTATGGTTATTTTTGCACTACAACAGCAGGATACTCATGAAAGGGAGCATAGAGCACGCAAAGCCTACAATAGTTACACTCTGGACCCTGTATAGGAAAAGTTTGCTAACCCCTGACTTAAGAGATCACTCAGTCCCAAACATGTATTTTTTCCACATAGTTCTACTTTCTTTGCTCTTTATTCTTTCTTTTTTTTTTAATTTTTATTTTATTTCTGGCTGCGTTGGGTCTTCGTTGCTGCACACGGGCTTTATCTAGCTGTGGCGAGTGGGGGCTACTCTTCATTGCGGTATGCATGCTTCTCATTGCAGTGGCTTCTCTTGTTGCGGAGCACGGGCTCTAAGCGCATGGGCTTCAGTAGTTGTGGCACGAAGGCTCAGTAGTTGTGGCTCACGGGCTTAGTTGCTCCGCGGCATGTGGGATCTTCCCGGACCGGGGCTCAAACCCGTGTCCCCCACATTGGCAGGCGGATTCTTAACCACCGTGCCACCAGGGAAGAGCCTTTATTCTTTGTACCTCAGACATATGTGGGATCATTTTCCTTCTGCCTTTAAATTTTCTTCCGTACAAGTCTGCCATGCCGACCCTCTCAGCCTTGTCTGACTAAAAACATCTATAATCACCAACAGTCACAAAATATTTTACACATTAAAGAGATGATTCCTCTATCATACTTTGTGGCTATTAAGAAGTCAACTGTCAGTCTAATTCTTGTTCCTTTGAAGATAAACTTTCTTTGTTTGCCACTAGCTTCTCTTAAGATTTTTCTCTAAGCCTTTTTTTCTTTTGTTTTGTTTTTTCCTGCAGTTTCAATATAATGTATTTCGTTGCAGGTTTCGCTTTAATTACCCTGCATGGGATGTGTGGGGTTCTTGAATCTGCAGATTACTGTCTTTCAGAATAAAAAAAATTTCAACCACTATCTCTTCAGATATATCTGCTGTCCCACCACCCTTTTCTCTCCCTCTAGGGCTCTGATGACATATCCAGACCTTGTTATGGTGTCATCCATGGTTATAAGTCTCTCTCATGTATAGTCCTCCTTTGGCCTTTCTGGATTGAACCCTAGATAATTCTTTTCAACCTGTCTCCATATAGACCGAGTCTGTCTTCAGCTCTCCTTTTGTGTTGTTAAGGCCCCTCACAGAGATTTTAATTTCTACTATGTATTTTCTCCAGAAGTTTTATTTGTTTCTTTTCAAAGCTGCTGTGTCACTGTTTACAGTCCCCAGTCCTCCGCAGATACCTTTAAGTTGGTTGTTCTTTTATTTAAATATGGTCAGCATCGTTGTTTTATAGTTGATGTCTAATTATCTTAACATCTGATATCTTGGCCTTTTGCTGTGTTTCTGGTTTCCTTTTCCGCCTTTTCTGCTTATCTTCGTAGAGTCTAGCATGTATATGCACCTAGTTATCATTTTTGCTGTATTTGAAAAACTGTTTTAGGGCTCATTTGACAATTTTTCAAAGACAAAGTCTATCACTGCATCAGGCTCAGGACTTGATCCAGATAATTCAGTACATGACTATAATTCTTCCCAGACTCTGCCATTTCTCCTTCACCTTCACCCTTGGCCTGCGAGTAAATTCTTTAGGGTCTTGGCTTACCAAGAAGGAGTCCTATCAGACTTCTCAGTTTAGTTGAATTCTAGGCTTTGATTTTAGTCCCATTCCCAGAAGCCCACTGCCAAGAAGTCAACAGCTTCAGGGCAAAATCAGTTTCTGTGCCAGGATACATCTCTGGGTTTTCATTATTCCTACATTTTAGCCTGTTAATTCCTTACTGTCCTGCTGTCTGTGTGATGCTTTTAAGAAGCTCTTCTGTAATATTTTATACAGCTTTTTTCATTGTTTTCAGCAGGAGGGTACATGCCAATAACCTTACCCTCCCATTACTGGAAACCAGAAGTCTTTTGAACATGCATTTTAAAGGTGAGGATATTAGGTTAAATGAGGCCGTAACTTTCTGCTAGGAACACTTCCTTTGCTGCCTTGGTGAAGCAGGGGAAGTTTCTCTCTTCTTAACATTCTGTGGACTTAAATGGTTACAGCAAGGCTTCGTACTCTTTTTGCTCTGACATTATAAGAAGCTCACGCTAAAATAATTTCTTGAGGCCATTTTTGTCCATAAAGGGCTGTGGCTCTGGCACATAACCGGAATTCCAAGAACCCTTTGCTGGTGCCGATGGTAGATTGAGAAAATGGCAATTCACTGCAGCTTCTTCCATCAGGATGTGGAGTCTAGGGCTTCCCTGGTGGCGCAGTGGTTGAGAGTCCGCCTGCCGATGCAGGGGACGCGGGTTCGTGCCCCGGTCCGGGAGGATCCCACATGCCGCGGAGCGGCTGGGCCCGTGAGCCACGGCCGCTGAGCCTGCGCGTCCGGAGCCTGTGCTCCGCAACGGGAGAGGCCACGACAGTGAGAGGCCCGCGTACCGCAAAAAAATAAACAAAAATTTTAGAGGCTTCGTGTTTACTCTAAGAGATTTGGAGAATCATAAGCACATATGCTACCACAATTACTTTCTCTGCCTCTTATGGTCATCACTAAGTGATTTCTGTATTATCACGTGAAGCCTAGAATCCAACTCTACACAGATGGCCATTACTATTGGATAGGAGATAGCTTTAAGACTGAAATCTATTTGCCTTAGATTGTCAGAGATAAACAAAACTGGACACTAGTTAAAGTGGTAAGGGCAGATTTTAATTGGTAATATACTATTGCGATAAACAGTATTACATGAGCTACGCTCAATTTTGACTGGTACGGAAACAACTGGGCTTTGTAAAGGGAGAATGAGGAAGTAGGAAGAGGGACAAACAGGGGCTTAGTAGAATCAGGGAAGTGAAAACCTACGAAGAACTGGTCAGTGTAAATGCCAATTAGGCCAGCTGGGTCTGTTAGCTGGCAAATATGGAAGTTAGGATTGTATCCTCCCACAGAGACTGGGAGACTGAGGCAACATCCTCCCTGATAATCACATTTTAAAGGGATGGCTTTCACATCCTTGAGAAAGATACTCCTGAGTTGCAGCAGATACATACACATCTCAAAGGGACAGAGCAAAGAGTCACATTTGAAAGCCCTTTTCAGTAAATGCTCTAAGAAAGGGTCTTCTGGACCTATCTTCAGATGTTGGCTAAGATAAACAGTAAATTATTTTGGGAGCCTTGAGTTTTCTCAGGCAGGCACTTTACAGGAGGCTAGGGTCATTCAAGGGATGAGGTCTTTTGTTCTATGTTTAATGTGGGAGGAGGAGAGTGGACAATAGCATATGTGTTGAGAGTCTGTAGTTTTTATAGACCAAGGCTGAGACCTAGTCAGTAAGAGGGCTCAGAGGAGCCTGGCTAGAGTTTGGTCAAGAAGAGAATCTTTGTCAGGGTTAACATCTATACTCTATAACACTATATTTTAAGAATAGGGTATGCACTCAGTAAAGACTTAATGATTGTTCCAGTTAATTATATTGCTGCATAGCAAATAGCCCTTAAGCTCAATGGCCTATAGCCACAATAATAATTTATTTCATTAAAAAGTATGCTTTGGGCAGGGCTCAGAGGTGAAGGCTCATCTCTGCTCCATACAGCACTAGCTGGGGCAGTTCAATTGGGGCTGGAAGATTTACTTCCAAAATGGTTCATTCCCATGACTGGCAAGATGGTGCTGGCTGTCTAGTCTGGGTTCTTAGCAGTAGGCGAGGAACTTCTGTTTCTCTCTGTGTGAGTCTTTGTGTGGGGCTGCTTGGGCTTCCTCACAGCATGGTGGCTAAATTTTAAGAGTGAGGATTCTGAGAAGACTAGGCCGTAAAACAATTTTTAGGACACAATCTCGGAAGTTCTAGAAAGTCACTTTCATCATATTTTATTGACCAAGAAAGTGTTAAGGCCAGCCATAATTCAAGAGGAAGGGATTCTACCTGTTGGTGAGAAGAATGTCAAAGAATGTGTGACTAATTTTTCATCTACTATGCTGAGTGCTTGAATGAATGGAGTCAATGAAAGATTCTTTATTAGCTGTCCCCTGTCTATATCTTCTGAGTTAATGTTTAAATTCCTCTTAAACATATTATGCAAAAATAAACAAGGAAAAATCTAACCACCTGTTGTCATTCTCTTAAATCCTCCTTTCTTTGCCTCTGTGTCTCTATTGATGCTGTGTCCTCAATCAACACTGTCCATCCTTTCTCCTACTATTCACTTTCTATATAACTACGTCTCTTTTAAGAGTCAACTAAGTTTTCTTTCAGGTATGCTTTTATGAAAGCATTCTAGATGCTCTTCCTTTGTGATTCTGTCCAACCCTGTACGGATCCTTCTAAATATATCTGCATACAGTTTTGCAGATTTTTAATGATGCATCCATTTATCTCAGAACTCTGTGATGCCAAGTACTGCATCTTAAATGTCTTTATATTTCCAACGTTTAGCACAATTCCTGACAATTCTAGCGCCTCAGTTGTTCTAAAATAAAAGACACTTAAAAGAAAACAATGACCTCTCCAAACTCCAACAATACTTGTGGACTCAAATCATCTGAGAAGTGGTCGTTCAGCCAGGTTTATGAATGCAAAACAACTAAGGGCTCTAGGCAACATTTTCTCTTACCTCTGAGAAATCCTCAAGGAGTTCTACTCTTTGAAGACAAGTGTTGTTGGAAAAGAAGTTGTGATATCAGGTTCACTGCTCTCTCAAATTCTGCCTGGTACTATGATTACAGTGCCTTAGCAGCTTGAATTTCCTGGGCAAGAGTACACTATGCTGTAATAATTCAAAAGCTGTTTTTTGTTCTTGAAACATATGGTGTTAGCTCAGATTTATCTTGGGAAAAGCTGGTCAGGAAGAGAAACTGCTGAAGAGCTGAAATCTCTCCCAACAGCTAAGGAAACGATGGAGGGGCGCTGGCGTCCTTCCTTGAAGAGCTCAGGCTCTCTGCCAGTTTATGGTCCATATGCTGAACCCAAAGAACTGCTTCAGTTCTAATAATGATTGCCTCAAGTTGCATGGGGCTGATATTACCCCAGAGGGCTCACAGTCTCAAGCACACTTACATGCACTCTGCTAGAAAGCAGAGCCTCAGAAAAATGGATTAGCACTTCTAAGAAAAGAGTTTATTTTTATTCTTCCTGCTTACAGAGTTGCAAGTTGACTTGTTCAGAGAGAGTTCTGTTTTTGCTCCACACTGATATTCAGTTGGGTGCAACGTTTTTTCTGCGGACAGCACATAGCACAGAATGTGGTGATAGAGAAAATGCTGTTTCTTGGCTTATCTCTTGTAGAGAAGTTTGCAGTGGGGCTAAAACCACCTGAGATGAATAACATCCTGGATATTCAATCTGTATCCACCCTGTGACTTACTATTTCATTATAATAGACTGAATCTGAGGCAATGGTTTGCTCAGGAAATTAAAAAAAAAAATCTTACTTGATTTGTTTTGTGTGCTGTTTTGAAATATTTGCTTCATCTACTCAAGTACCTCCCTGCTCCCATTCTCCCTCCCCTGCCCCACCCTTTCCTCCTCTCCTCTTCTTTTATTCTCTTTTTCTGTATGTCAGTGTTTGTATAAATTGAGTATATAATTACATGTATATATAACATACACTATTTGCATATATGCATATTCAGTATAAGTGTGGTTGAATGAATACACTACACCTTATGACTTGAATATTATACATTCAGATTCCTTCCAGACAGAAGAGTAAAGGTTAGTTTCCTAGCACTCAGCAGAGAAAGATAGGCTAGTAAACATGTGGATACTCTGTACCCGGGGGAAAAGGTTTTAAGAAAATATTGGGGGCTTCCCTGGTGGCGCAGTGGTTGAGAGTCAGCCTGCCGATGCAGGGGACACGGGTTCGTGCCCCGGTCCGGGAGGATCCCACATGCCACGGAGCGGCTAGGCCCGTGAGCCATGGCTGCTGAGCCTGCGCGTCCAGAGCCTGTGCTCCACAACGGGAGAGGCCACAACAGTGAGAGGCCCGCGTACCGCAAAAAAAAAAAAAAAAGAAAATATTGGCACTAGTAAAAGGCATATAGGAAGTTGGGGAAAACAGCAAATTGAAAAAGGACAGAAAGATTTTGCTAAACTTTTATTAGGAGGAAGAGACGTCTATGAATATTGCATCTTTAGTTATAATAATGGATTAACAATGGAGAATAGCTGGAATAAGAAAATAGTCTGATTAAATATTTAATATTTCTAAGTGGTTTTATTCTAATAAAGATAAATCTTATTTAACTGAAGAGGCTGACAGAGTAAAGACTTGTTTTAATACATTCATAACACCCATTTGTACTTGGCTTCTCAGGGGATGCATGTTCTAGATAGGATACCCTGATTTCTTCTGTATGTAATACAGTTTTCATGTGTGTGTGCATGTGTGTTTGTGCGTGTGGGTGTGTGTGGGTGTCTGCATTCATTCTGTTATGATAACTGAAAGTGTGTCATTTGTTGGAGCAGGCTAAACATTTTCCTTTAAATATTAGTAAGTTTAGAAAACTCTTTCAGAAAGAATAAAAGTGATAATTTCAACTGAGTTTTTCCAAATTACAATAAATTAATCAGAATAAATGAATTTGTAGTACTAGTTAGAAAAAAAATAGTTAAAAGGAAACATTCTAATAAAATTACAATTGACAAAATGCCAAATTTCAAATTGAAAAATCAAAAATAGCTGTAACTTGAATATCTGGCCAGCACTATTAAGATATAAGTTAGGAAATCTCACAGTTCCCTACCCATCTCATCCACCCCCTTCAAAAAAAAAAGTGTTTCTCCAAAAAATATTAAATCAGCCTTCCTAGCCCTGGCTCGTTATAATACTTTATTTACATTTTATAAAATGTTTTATAAACAGCTAAAATATCTTACCTTACACCATATAAATAAATGTATTGCACACACATTTACACATGTACACCCCTCCCCCCATACACTATCTTCCAAGCTGTGCTTTCAACTCAGGAGAGCAAGCACTGCAGGGTGTGTAGCCTGTTCTAATTACAGTCACGGGACAAATGTTCTCAGCCAATAAGCACTTTGTGTTCCAAGTTGAGTGCCTTCTCTAATATATTTTATTTATTTTGCTGCTCTCTCTTGTGATGCCTCCATTTATTTTATTTTGTGGTAAACACTTTTGGCCCATAATGGTTAAGAGAAACTGAATCTGCCCAACTGAAACACCTAGCTGAATATGCTCGATGTTAAAATAGCAGTGTTATGACGGCTATATGTAACTTCAAGAAATGGTTGAAGGAAGAGACGGATATCAAAGATCGGTAGAAATATTTTAATGGTTTTATGGGTGTCAAAAAATACCACTCGATCAATTAGTATAAATCAGTTGTAGAGCAGTGGTCCTCAAACTCAAGCATGCATCAGAATTACACAGCGGTCTGATTAACTGTAAGCTGAGTAACTGTAAGTCTGATTAAGCTGTAAGTTGGGGAGCACACTTTGAGAACCATTCTTCTAGAGCAACACCTAAAGGGTTCTTCAATCTGGATTTATCGTAAGTACTGAAATATTATTTGAGAATTGTTTGAAAAAAGCAAAAATGGTGCTACTAACATAACTTCCACAGAAAGAATAAAAAATAGCTATATATATATATATATATATATATATATATGGTGAGGTTTATATTAATTCCATATTCCTTTTCCACTAAACAAATAGTAAGATATCGAGTGAGCTTTAACCAAATTTAGCATGATCTGAATTTTCAGAGACAGTATACGTCCACATTTTTCACTCCCCTCCCATTTTAGCTACTCACCCCCCGAGTAACACCCTGGAAAACGGTCGTCATCCAAACCTGCTCTACCTCTTACGTCTTAAATTCTGATCCGTCAGCTTCTTACAACTGCCTCAAAGTTTCCAGGCTCTCCTTGCCGCTTTTTCTTTTCTCCCCACTCTCTTCTCAATTTCTCAATTCATTCTCTTCTGCCTTCTTGTTTTTCTGAACACACCTAGACCTCAAAACCAATCACCACAATCATCAAGAAATGACCGTCTCTTTCTACTATTAAAAACACCCTTCACGGAGCGGCTGGGCCCGTGAGCCATGGCTGTTGAGCCTGTGCGTCTGGAGCCTGTGCTCCGCAACGGGAGAGGCCACAAAAATGAGAGGCCCGCGTACCGCAAAAAAATAAAAAATAAAAAAATAAAACAGAAAAAAAAAAAAAAACCACCCTTGCTTTCTTGTCATTCTTCTCCACGTGGCCAAAATAATCCAATCTAATCATCTTTTCCCCTTTGATTTCCACATTACTGATCATCACTAGAAAAATTAATGGTAAAACCGCCATGTGTATTTGCAACTGAAATTGTCCAATATTAATTGGACAGTAGTCATACGCGTCTTACTAGTCCTGTCTGCTGGTTTTCACAATCTCTATTTCAGATTCTCATCAATGAAGTCCCTTTCTCACCATCCTCTCCATCACACTCTGGAAAAAGATTTTCCTTCCATATTAATAATAATAATAATAATAATAATGGCCACCAGTTAGTTTACACCTTCGACTTCCTTCACCCTTCCTTATGCTGGTGCTTGTGTCTTCTGTCATCTGTGCCTCATTGCTTCCTGCTTCAGAGGAAAACAAGAGTAGAAGCAAGAGCCGGCACACAGGTAGTGTGGGATAAGTACCCCATTTCCCTTTATATTTCTTACCACCAGAGTAGTGCCTGGGAAAGTAGGCAACACTTAAATCTGCAGAAACAAAGCCCATCTATCGCACTCTGCACTTCCACTTACCATTAAAAACAAAAACAAAAACTCACTCTATTGAAATCATCTCTTTCCTGAGTTGTCTCCTAAACTAGACTGTGAGGTTTTTGTTTCCTGTAACTCCTGCTCTCCACCTCTGTCTCCAACAACTAGCTCAGTACCTGGCGCATCGCAGGGACTGCTCAGTCAATGAGTCAGTGGGTCATTTGTCTGTTGTCATTGTCTCATTTCTGTTAATCCTCACTTTGTGCTCTTAGTCATCTCCCCTTAGTTTTCTCCTCTTCACAATTATTGATACTTTTTTGTATTATCTTTCATTTGCTTATCCAAATGTTTACATCTTGTTCTTTAAAATATAAGCAAGTCATAAAAGTGCAAAGAAGAATCTGACTCACATAACATTGACATATATACACTACCAAATGTAAAATAGATAGCCAGTGGGAAGCAGCCGCATAGCACAGGGAGATCAGCTTGGTGCTTTGTGATCACCTAGCGGAGTGGGATAGGGAAGGTGGGAGGGAGACGCAAGAGGGAGGGGATATGGGGTTATACGTATGCCTATAGCTGATTCACTTTGTTACACAGCAGAAACTAGCACAACACTGTAAAGCAATTATATTCTGATAAAGATGTTAAAAAAAAAAAAAAGAATCTGACTCACCCAGAGGTAACCTTTGCTGGCATTTGTTAAGTGATATTCTGGATACAGCTCTATGCATATTTAAAATTTGCAATCCCTGGGTATTTTACTGGTTTCTTTTGGTTTCTCTTTCAATGGGGGAGGGGGTGGTGTGGTGTGGTGTGGTGGTGAACTCTCCCTGGAGCAGCTATCTGAAGAGAAACAGAGTGGGGATTAAGGTCGGGGGTGTCAGGGCTTGTCTTGGAACAGTCTAAAACTTCAGTGCCTGTTTATTGTTTCAAATACCCTCGCACAAAACCTGTTATGTCTTCCAGCTGAGGATTAGCTCTCTGCTTAGCAGTGAAGTCCTGTGATGGAAATCAGATGATCACTGCTTCCCGTCCCTTCTGGTTGTCTATGTCCAACCGTCTCCCGGTGCTAAGAAGCAGGATTGAAGACAGTAAGATGCCACATCTGCAGGATCCACTTTTAGGAGCCCCTCTCCTGTTCTGCCCTGTAAATTGGGGTCTGCACAGGGTCACTTTCCCATCCTCCCTCACACCATGCACCCTTCTGTACCTTGGTAGTAGGGACACGCCTTTTCAGGACCACGTTACTCTTTTTCAGAGAAGTCTGTAATTGTCCAAAGTCTGAGGAGATAAATATCAGCTTTAATCACTTCCTCACTTTTGTCCAGATTTTAGTATATGATAGGGATTTTTTTTTTTTTTTTTTTAGTTTTAGGTATGTAGTTAGGGTCCTTCCTTGCCACACTGAAACTAATTTGCTCCCCTTCCCCATGTGTATATATAAATATAAATAATATAAATATAAATAATAATAGAATATATTATTATAGAATATAATATATATAAATAATATAAATAATAATAGAAATATTTATATGTACACATGGGGAAGGGGCAAAAAATATATATACACACATATATCTATATATATCTATTTCTATATCTCTCTATATATATAGAGAGAGAGAGAGAGATTCAGTGATGCTTAAAGGACGAGGGTAGAATAAAGATTGCTTAACTCTGCTATTTTTCATTGGAAGCCCTACCAATTTACTTTGAAATTGTTTTTATGAACAATATAACAGAGAAGCAAAGTTAACAAAGAAAAAACAATCTGTTTGTCCTTATCCTTTGCTCTGGGAAAGGCTTCATTTTATTGCTGTTTGACCTCAGCTCAGTTCAGTTTCTCTCCTCTTTGAGGATAGCGCACCTGCCTCTGCGCTGTATTGTCTGGTGTTATAGCTTGTTTGCCCTTTAGTACTGAGGGAAACATTCTGTTAGAAGTGTAAGCTGAAAATAATCACAGTGCTCCTCTGATGCTTTCTGGGCAAGGCTGTTACACAGTCATCCTGACGCCAGCATCTTGGGACATTACTGCTGTGGCCATTGAGTGCGTATGTTGAGGACATACGTCTTGCCAGGCACTCTGCTAAGGGCTCCTATACATTGTAATCACTTCCGCAGCCTGGGACCCACATTTTTAAAATAAAGGAATGGAACCTCATAAAACTCAAATAATTTGTGCTACTTCATCACACTAGTGGGCAGGGGACGCTCTCTGTTTGGCTCTAGTCTTGTCCATATGCTTGAACACTCTCCAAACTCACACCAAATAACTCACTTTCTAAACAATTTGTGTCCATTATCATGGGATTCACACATTATCACCTCATTAATTTATTCATTTTATTGTTCATTTCCAGAATGGTCTTGCTGCTCCTTTTAACATGAAACATCTCACCAGTCTTAAAGAGCCAGTTTATAGCTCGACTGGCATCCTGTCCTTCCCCTGATTATCCCAGGAGGAAGTAATGTTTCTTCTACTATTACACTCAGGTGTGTTTGTTTCTAACACTTTTTTTAAAAAATTGAAGTATAGTTGATGTACAATGTTGTGTTAGTTTCAGGTGTACAGTAAAATGATTCAGATATATATGTATATTATATATATATATATAATTATATATATATAATTTTTCAGATTCTTTTCCCTTAAGGGTTATTACAAATTACTGAGTATAGTTCCCTGTGCTATGCAGGAGGGCCTTGTTGGTTCTCTGTTTTATGTATGCTAGTGTGTATATGTGAATCCCAAACTCCTAATTTATCCCTCCCCGCACCCTTCCGCTTTAGTAACCGTAAGTTTGTTTTCCATGTCCACACTTATTTTAAATGAATCAGTTCATGTCAGAAATACCTGTATCACCTTTAGTTCTCAGAATTGTACTTTGCATCTCTCACACTATCTGGTACAAGACTGCTTTTTTTTTTTTTTAATTTTTGTTTTCAGTACTTGATTTCAATAAATAGTGTGAAGAGTGGAGGTTTGATCAAATGAAAAAATAGTGTAGCATTTACTATAAGAAGACTAACGTCCAAAGTCCTAGCATTTGCTAGCTGTGTAATATTAGAAAATGCGACGGGGGCCCGTGGACCTCATTTCTGTCCTCCAGAAAAATGGTAGTCATGATAAAACTACTTGTTTTACCTTTCACTGAGTTTTTAAGAGGGAATCAACTACCGTAATAGATGTGGAAGTGTTTTATAACCCATAGAGTTCTATGTAACTGTATTTTATCATTGCTAATAAAAAAGAGTTGATTATTTAATTGACTTTTAGGCCGGTAGAGAGTGGACAGTTAAAAAAAAAAAAGCAAAGCTGAGACTGTGATCCTAAAATACAGTTGTTGATGCTGTCTTTCCTATTGCTGAAGTTACCTGGTTCTGCATTGCCTTGGGGCTTTTTCACTACCCATTAAGATAAAAGGCTAGAAGATAAAAACCAGAAAAAAATTGTACAGCTAGGCAAAAGTCTAGCTGGAATTCAATGAATCAAACCAAGATAAGTAAAGACCCACCTTGAGGTGGAGTAGATTTGTAATTTTTTTTTTTTTTTTTTTTTTGCGGTACGCGGGCCTCTCGCTGTTGTGGCCTCTCCCGCGCGCAGGCTCAGCGGCCATGGCTCACGGAACCAGCCGCTCCGTGGCATGTGGGATCTTCCCGGACCGGGGCACGAACCCGTGTCCCCTGCATCGGCAGGCGGACTCTCAACCACTGCGCCACCAGGGAAGCCCTGTAATAATTTTTAAAGTGACTAACTACTCAGAAGAATAGAGTTGCTTAATGAAGTATGGGTGCTCCTGCTGAATCAACTAAACTGAGTCACATACACATAATTGTCTGCATCACGAAACAATATTATAAATATGAATAACTGTACGTTGATTCAACTAATGTAAAGAATATACCATAGTGAAGGACTACACTATCCTTTGTACTATTACCCACCGATTATAAAAGATAGGTAAAATTTAAAAAGAAATTCTCCATGTTTAACCCAATTTAAACTTTATAAAATAAAGTTATAAAAAATTTACTTATTTCACTTTTGAGGGAAACTGAGTTTGGAGAAATAATGATAATTTGGTGTCCACAATGTCTAGGAGACGGTACGTACATAATAAATATTTGTTGATTCAATTAGTGAATGGTAGCCACTGGCATATAAGCTAAACAGCATTTCTGGGTGCAAAGGCTGAAACAATGATTCTTTTGACCCATAAATGCTGGGACATTAATTATATATTAAAAATATAGAATTCTAAAAAAATTTAAAATTGGAAATGCATAAAATGTCACTTAATATTTTCATTGTTCTACTAAATGAATTTGTTTTCATTTATGAGAGTAATTATTGCATCTTGTCTCTATGCAGACACATTTGTGAACCACTTTAAATAAATCATCTTTTCCTTTTTAATTTTCTAACAGTGGAGAAAATCTTTTTTGTGTCCATGAAATATACAATTTAAAAAATATTTTATGAAATTGGACGGCTAATTTAGGGATAACAATTGTCATATGTGTCGCACTGTGATTCCTTTTAAAACTTAATAGGACTTCCCTGGTGGCGCAGTGGTTAAGAATCCTCCTACCAATTCAGGGGACACGGGTTCGATCCCTGGTCCAGGAAGATCCCACATGCCACGGAGCAACTAAGCCCGTGTGCCACAACTATTGAGCCCACGAGCCACAACTACTGAGCCTACGTGCCACAACTACTGAGCCTGCGTGCCACAACTACCGAAGCCTGCAGGCCTAGAGCCCGTGCTCCGCAACAAGAGAAGCCACTGCAAAGAGAAGCCTGCACACCACAACAAAGAGTAGCCCCCGCTCGCTGCAGCTAGAGAAAGCCCACATGCAGCAACGAAGACCCAACGCAGCCAAAAATAAATAAATAAATAAATTTATTTATTTAAAAAAGGAACAAAAAACTCAATGGGAGTCTTTTAAAAGTGTTGTAAGGGTATCAGTTAACTTTGAAGTATGGAGTAGTGAACTGTGAATGATGGAGTTCATGTTTCTGTTAAATGTAAAGTGAAAAACATATAGTAGGTACTGTTCGTATAGTAGGTTTACTGTTACGTTACATAGTGATGTGCAAATTAAAATCGAGAAAGTGTCACTTAAATAGGTTTATTCTATTCAGAGTTAAAAATATGACAGCAGCTGACCTTTATTGTTCTGCTTTACTGCAACAAAAGCTTTTTGGATGTTTCTAGTGTAAATTCACTAAAACTGATAAAAGAAGTCAAATATCTAGACAAGGGTATATATTTTGGGAGACAGAAAAATTACTTTCTTACCTTCAGCAAAATCTTTTGTTGATCACAAAAGGCAATCCCCAATGTTCTAACTTACGACAATTGTAATACATAAAATATAGTACTTCAATGATAATACATAAATGAAATGTAAAGGTCATATTCTTTGAGTAAAATGAAGAGATTCTACTAAATTGTGAGCTTCTTGTTTTATTAGCTTTTACATTCCCTGGACCTAGCGTAATACCTATTTTGAAATAGAAGCTCCATGAGTGTTTATTGAAGTTAACAGAATTCAGTTATATAAATTTAAACGTAGTTGAATTACATAAGCAATTAATTTATCTTAAGTAGTTTTCTTAACTGCCAGTGACAAAGATAGCATTAAAATGGGCACAGAATAAGTATACCAGAGTTTTGCAAGCATTTCCTGTAAAGGGCCAGATAGTGAATGTTTTAAGCTTAGAGTATCAAAAAGCAAAATCGAGGATATTATGTGGTATTTATGTACTTATTTAAAAATGTCTCTAAATACATTTAAAATATAAAGATAAAATATAGTATAAATATAAAAATGTAAAAACCATTCTTAAATCATATGCCATACAAAAACAGGCACCAGGCACATTTGGTCCATGAGCTATAGTTTGCTGACCCCAGAAGGAGACCTTGTGCAATAAATTTGAAGATTTTTTTCACAAACTCAACCTAAATATTTCTGTAGATTTGGTCCTTCGTGATGCAGATTTATAGACAAAATGGTAGTGTGGTGATGGATTGAAATCAATTTCTTGTGAATTTAAAGTAAACAGTTGCAATAAATGGTTTAATTATGCCTTTATTTTGCCACGTAAGTTAGCAAACTCTAGGAGCCTCGTGGCTGATGTGGGTATTAGGGCTTAAATAAGTATGGAGATTCTACTGAGAATGACACCCTCAGGAGAAAAAAACCAATGGGGTTTAAAGTGCACCTCAGAAAAAGAATGGATTTAGATAAAGAGAAAATAACCTTCCTGGCGGTAGGAGGAGATTCATAAGCAAATGGGCTTCGGGAACAATGTGTGGGTGAGTTAGTGGGAGGAGTAGCTGTTCGCTTTAGGGACGCGTCAGGCCCTTGTCCTTGAAGTCTGCCTTTTGACATAAGAGCATGTAGCATGGAAATATTAGACACAAGTGAGATCTATTTAGGAAACTGTGCTATCCTTTGCCGGAAGGAATTATGCACCTCTAACAGGACAAAACATGCAATAAAACACACACGAGTAATGGAAATTAACTTTAATCAACTAATTTCTCTATTTTAAATGAGATTAGACTGTGGTCTATTAGTGTTGCCTTTTAAAAAGAGCCACATGCCATTTTCCAAACTATAAATTATCTTACATATAGTATCTTTGAGCAGTGTCATAGTAAAACTTAAAAGAAAAACTGAAAAATTATGAAGAAAGGCAAGGCCCTTAACCTTTCTGAGCCTGGGTTACCTCATGGGTCAGGTGAAGAAATTTTACCTAATGACTGCTAATGACCTACTTTTAAAATGCCAGGAAGGCATGGATTTTCTATAAGTTAAATATCTAAAATGCAGAATTACTCACTGAATCACCCAAGGTACAAAGATGTACACATATGTACTATTTTAACACCTAGACTCATAGTTACCAAACTGTGTATCAGAGTGACCTGGGACACCACAGTGAACTCACAGAGACATCTGTCAGACTCTGTGCAAACTACTGGGTGGTGGTAGATCAGTTTCAACTCTTTCCTTTTAACCATGTCACATCTTTCAGGAACTAGCTTTATGGGAGTGGCTGTGACAACGGCAGGTACCATGTGAAAATCAGTGTGGAACAGGAAATGAGAGTGGTAGTGTACGATCTGAGTCTAAGGTTTGAGAAGTTGCCCAATGACCAACAGGTTGTAAGGACATACACAATTATTGTTTAAAAAAACATAACTACATAATAAATGGATGTTAGATATTTCATTTGTCTTGGTGGCATCATGAAAGGCACTAAGCATGCTGTGACCCAAGAAAGTTTGGGAACCTCTGAGATTATCTATAAATCATTTCTGGGTCATGGCTTTCTAGTACATTTGATTTTTCTCAAGCTAATTAACCTAAATATTAAGTATCTCTGTCCTACTAATTGTCATTCAAAAACTCAATCACATTTGCTTTCAATCTGCAGTGTTCCAATCACAATTCCACATTGTTTACGAAAACTCCTGACCCTTGAGAGATAAGGGTTCTTAGAGATACATGTGCATCCCTAAAACACAATTTTCCCATAATAAGATGGTAATAGTGGTGTGGAAAGAGGAGGGAATTTTAGTCATACTCAGGAGACTTACATTTATTATAATCTTTAATATTATCTGATATTTCCATGTATTCCTATGATACGATGAGAATTTAAAAGTTTGGGATCAGTGGTGGGTGGAGAAAGTGAGTGAGCAGAGGGGAATCTGAACAGGCTCTCTACTGGAAACTGTTAAAGTGATACTGGTGAATATAATTCCTGGCCAGGAGGTCATTAAGATGAGAAAATTGATGTGATCAGGGAGGAAACTGGCCTTTGCATGAAGGTACGGGCAATCTTTTCAAGGAAAGGGAAACGTCAGACTTCTCTTAATGTTGTCAAAGGCAAGACTGAGCTTCCTGCTGGAGAAAAGTTTAACATCATAAATCATCGTACCCAGTATACAAGGGAAACTAAACTCCGCCCAAATTAAAATACGGACCAAAGTAACAAATACAAAAATAACAAAAAGAAGAGTCATTGCTTTTCTAAGTGAACATAGAAAAATATCTTTTCAGTAGCATGATGCAATGCAATGGACAAGTGCAGTGGAACAGACCATAATAAGCCACAGAAACAGAGAGATAAATTAGGAGTTCAGGATTTGCAGATACAAGCTACTATATATACATATATATGCATGTATAACCGAATCACTTTGCCATACACCAGAAACTAACACAACATTGTGAATCAACCATACTTCAATAAAAAAAGAAAGAAAGGAAGAAAGTCCAATCAACACGAGCAGAAAGGCTGACGTCTTAAGAATGGTCTTTGCCATGCACAGGAAGAGTCAGAGGAGCCCCATAGCAGGTAAATTTCTAGGGCATTAATAAGAGGAAATATAGTCCAGTGAGATCCAAGGAAAGGTTAATATAAACCGAACTCCCAAATTCAAATGCCAAATGAAGAGGATAGGCAGCAAGAATGAGTGGACATGGAGTGCATGAAAAGCAGTGAAGTAGAGAATGTTACTTGGTTAAAATGTGTCAGCAACTTTCCAGTTGTTTTGGATGATTGTCAGGTGGGAAAGAGGTACATTTATTGTCAGACCTTCTAATTTTAGATAAGCCAGATATCAGATTTTATGTGAAATCTACTAATCTTAATATATTGACAGCTAATTAAAAATAAAATTTTGAAGGCCATAGAGATCAAACAAACACGTGAAGACCAAAGTGAAATTTTGGTCTTGCATTTCTTTTGCTAAAATACTTCACCAAAACTAGTATGTAAAGATCAGTGGTTATTTGATACACAGGTTTTTTATTATACGAATATATATATATATATATATATATATATATATATATATATATTTTGTGTGTATCTAGAAAGAGAGAGAGAGAGGAGTACAATTACCAGTTCATCACTAGTACTTACTATCTTAGTCTCTTTGGGCTGCTCTAACAAAATACCACAAACTGGGGAGCTTATAAACAACAGAAATTTACTTTTCACCGTTTTGCAGTCTGGAGGTCCAAGATGAGCATGCCATCACAGTCAGGCTCTGGTGTGGGCCCCCTTCTGAGATGCATTCTGCCAGCATTTTGCTCTGTCCTCACATGGTGGGTGGAACGAAGGGAGCTCTGTGGGGTCCCACAAATAAAGAGTCCACTCCAACCATCTAATCACCTCACAAAGTTCCTGTCTCCTAATACCATCACATTGGGCATTAGGATTTCAGCATATGAATTTTGAGGGAACACAGACATTCAGACCACAGCAGTTAGAAAGTTTTGGTTTTCCAAATGTCTTCCAAGCTACCTCTTAGAGAGACATCAGTTTCACAGCTGGCCATGAACCCGGACCAACTCTTGTCTGAGAATTCTTGGTGACTTAATCAAATTAAATTGCACTGAAACTGAGTACTATTCGGGGAAGGCTTTCATAAAGAAACTGTACATTTTTGCTTTAAACCCAATCCTAACATTATTTTAAATGTAATTTTTCAGCCAATACCTAGAAGCAGAAAATTAGAAAGAGGAAATAAAATCTGAGGAGATTGCTAAACAAGCATAGAATTTAGAAAGATCTGTTTGATCACTTGGTTAAGGAGAGACTGTTCCATATAACTACACGCATCAGTAACCCCTGAGGTCACTGTTCTATTAGAGGCCTGTATAAATAACAGTAGAGAATGACAAAGCTATTAATCAATATAAGTTTAGTTATTATCAACATGTTCTATATAGGAAGACAGGGTAAAATTCCAGAGAGTAGTGAAAATTTTCTACCATAAACATTTGTAAGTTTTCATAGATTTGTACTTGAAGTCCTGGAAAGCATTTTTATAGGGAACCTTTCATTTCCTGAAATTGCCAGGTAATATGCTAACAATGCAATGAACTGACTGCTCAAGTGAGTGAGCCCAGGGAATACATGCAGAAGAAGTAACCAAATAGACTGAGCCTGAAATGCCAACACTCAAGATTCAGAGCTAGTAAATGACTGTTTTAATCCATGAAGTTTCAGGATGGTTAGTTACACAGTAAAAGGTAACTAATACAATGTGTATGTATTAGAGGTCAGCAAACTTTTCTTAAAAAGCCAGATAGGAATATTTTTTACGCTTGTTGAGTCATACAGTTTCTTACACAACTACTCAACTTTGCTCTTGTAAAACAAAAGCAGCCATAAACGATATGTAGGGAAATGAGCATGACTGTGTTCTAATAAAACTTTATTTACAAAAAGAGGTGGCTATCACACACGTAGTTCTAGTTTGCCCAGCTCTGATATATATACATATTTATTTGTATGTGCACATTGAATATGTGTGTTTATATGCGCTCAAGAAATCTACGAATATATGAAATGTTTCGTGCTTTGTGAATAAGATAGAAAAGTAGATACTTAAGTGCAGAATGGAGAGAAAGAAGACAGTAGGTAGATTAGAGATAGTCTGGATCAAAAAGAATGAAGACCACTAGTCAGAGCAAATAGCTTAATAAGTTCAGTGTATATATATTTATTACATATATACTATTATATATTTATGTATTTATAAATATTATATAATATTTATATAAAATAGAAAACAATCATATAAAAGATAAAATATTCTATCTATATTTATAAAATATTTCACATTTTACTTATATAGATATATAATATATTATAATATACATTAAAATATATTGTATTTATAATCTATATGTGTGTATTTATAAATACACATATATATACATGTATGGATTAATGTCAGTTTCTCTAAGAAATATTGCTAGCAAATACATTCTTCATTTGTGTCAACTGCTCATTTCAGATATGATAGATATCTAGTTTATATTACTCTGAAACTTGTTTAGGAGAAATAAATCAATGAATGTCCATTTTAAACCTCCTTTTCAAGTTTAAACTCATTCCCTTGGTTCTATCTCTTAAATAGTAATAAAAGGTCTTGCTCAAGTTGAGCCTGCCTAATCTAGACATTACACTCTTATAAAACTACTTTAATCGCAAGGAGAAAGCCGGGCTGCTACAGATTCAGCCGAGACAGCTATGTAACTGTGGAACTGACATTCAATTGGCCATGTTATAAAGATCCAAGATATTATAACAAATTTTTAATACAATTGAAGATGTTGCTAGTAATAAGACTTACAATCTGGCTAGCAGAGACCTTCAAAAAATCTTTTCTGCTTAAATAAATGTTTTTCTGACTTCATGTTAAAGATTGTGTCTCTGATCCCAGTTAAGGATCAAATTTTAAAAATATAGGTACTTCAGATCTGTATCTGTATTGAATTCTAATGTGAAGATCTTTGCTACAATGCTTTGAAAGAGATTAGAAATATTGATTCTCCTTTAAGTACTCTTAGATCACCAAAATCTCACCAATGAAGAATTTCTTTAGCTAATGACCCCTACTGGCTAGTTAACAAATTATATCATGAACGTGTAATACATTAATCCCTCAGACATGACCTGAAATCACTAAATGAGATATCGTTTGGTCGGGCACCCCGCTCTCGGAAGCTGGGTCTGCACAAACACCACCTTCGGGCTGCAAGCCTTGGTCCCCCCACCTTCTGGGGTGCAGCGATGCATTGACCTTGACTCCCGCTGCTTCCCGCACACTGCCCACGCTGGACCCCGCGCCCAGTATATGATCACGTTTATGGAAGTTTTGGCAAATGCAATTCTTTCAGAAATGTAGTAGGGATATTATCTATTTTATTACAGTCATGTAATCACATCCAAAGTTTTTCCTAGACATATTTCTTAAGGTTGATTGATTTCTCTAATTGTTCACCTTCATACTTTATACCTCAGGTAATGGTGATGATTTTGGGGCTTTCTGGCATAACACTTTTGAGAGAGACGACCACAGCCTTAATCTGATCTCTGCTTCAGGGCTGCAGATGAATTGTCCTTTATCATTCAAAATTTCTTTTCCTCTTACCTGTTACTGTTAGTGGCCTAAACATAAGCTTTGATAACCATTTGGTATTCTCAAATCTGTACTCATTAATTCCTTTTTATTTCTTTTGGCAATTCAGCCAATTCTTTCCCAGAGAAACTTTTTATTATATTACTATCTCAATACACACAATTACTCTTACCCTTTCCAACCATTTTCTCTAGAGATATAGGCTCAGTGGGCCTACTATTAGTCTACTTCCTAAGTTACTGTGGACAACAATTTTACCAAACTGTTTACAGCTGCATAACATGTGTCTCCATCCATACTGCTTCCAATATCAGTGCCTTTGCTGCTTGCTGCCCAACCACTAAGCCACTGGAGTGTATTTTAGATTTTATAGCAAGACCTTATTTCCTGGTACCAAAATCTCTGTTTTAGGCTTGTTGATACTACTTCTCACTATGAGAAATAATCATGTTTATTTCTTGTGTTTTCTTGTTTATTACCTGCCCTTTCTTATTATTACATACGTTTTATGAGTTTATTGTTTATCTTTCATCACTTTATACCCTGCATCTAGAACACTGTCCGACTCATAGAACACACTCAATACATAACTCTTTAATATATGAATAAATAAGTAGTTTTGCTTGTTTCACAGCCAAGATTGTATTTCTAGACCTAAATAAATGTCTTTCAAATGTTTTACATGACCATAGTATGAAATCTTGGAGCTATATATACACACACACATAGAGTAGCAATCTATAGTATCCTTGGTAACAATATATATGATCTCCTTCGTTCTTCACACTAAGTGAAGTCTCATCAGTGTGATTAAGAGGTAGTCTTTTTTTCTTTTTTCTTTGCCAATAACTCAGTGAGAGACCAATGCCTTCCAACATTCTTACATAACACCAAAAATGTCTGATTAGCTAAATAAAAAATTTACTTAATCTTATCTTTTGTTAGAAAAGAATATGTTTTATAAAATGATTGACAGACATAGAGAATGGACTTGAGGACACGGGGAGGGGGAAGGGTAAGCTGGGACAAAGTGAGAGAATAACGTTGATGTATATTCACTACCAAATGTAAAATAGATAGCTAGTGGGAAGCAGCTGTATAGCACAAGGAGATCAGCTCGGTGTTTTGCGACCACCTAGAGGGGTGGGATAAGGAGGGTGGGAGGGAGACGCAGGAGGGAGATGCGAGAGGGAGGGGATATAGAGATATACGTATGCATACAGCCAATTCACTTTGTTATACAGCAGAAACTAGCACAACATTGTAAAGCAATTATACTCCAATAAAGATGTTTAAAAAAATTAATTAATTAAATAAAATGATTGTCTAAATTTACTGCATTTCCCCGGAAAGAATCTACTTTGCCAAAAATGACTCAGAATTGATTTTATATTTTACCATTTGTCCTTAGCACCCACTCAGGCTGAGGTCTGCCTCTCTACTGACTGTGCTTTCTTATACTATTTTCTCTTAGCGGGCCAATGTGTGGTTCTAAAACTCCACACAATTCAACACATCAAAATGTGCTAGCGGGCTTCCCTGGTGGCACAGTGGTTGAGAGTCCGCCTGCCGATGCAGGGCACACGGGTTCGTGCCCCGGTCCGGGAAGATCCCACATGCCGCGGAGCGGCTGGGCCCGTGAGCCATGGCCGCTGAGCCTGCGCGTCTGGAGCCTGTGCTCTGCAACGGGAGAGGCCACAACAGCGAGAGGCCCGCGTACCGCAAAAAAAAAAAAAAAAAAAAAAATGTGCTAGCACAGTTATAGATCGTTGACTAGGTGCCTAAGTCTGATAAGTTAATATCAATCCTAGACAAACAAAAATGTATACTTTCTAACAAAATACATGCTGAAATTGAGCACAGTCATCTGGTGAATCATTCATTCTTCTGTTTGTTGTTTCTTCTTAATTACACAAATTATCAGTGATTATATTGAAAAATACTCAGGCAAAGACTCCAAATAAATAAGTAAAACCCTTGGAAGAGATATTACATACTGATGGCAACACAAAGGTTAAAACCTTTGTGACTTAAAATATTAATAATTAATTTTTATTTTTTTGTACGACTTAGCTGTTTTAAAACACAGGTCAAATTAACTACTGACATGATCCAGTTTTTTTCTGGTTTTTTTTTGCGGTACGCGGGCCTCTCACTGTTGTGGCCTCTCCCTCTGCGGAGCACAGGCTCTGGACGCACAGGCTCAGCGGCCATGGCTCACGGGCCCAGCCACCCTGCGGCATGTGGGATCCTCCCGGACCGGGGCACGAACCCATGTCCCCTGCACCGGCAGGTGGACTCTCAACCACTGCGCCACCAGGGAAGCCCCATGATCCAGTTTTTTAAACTCTGTTTTCTAGTTCTAAAGACATGAGCCTACATATAATTTCCATCACTTAAAGCTATTTTGGCATCATTGTGATGGCCTACTGTACTTCTGCAAATTACTTTATCTTCTTTATTGCTCTGTGATTCTTCCTGTCAACGCCGTGTCTCTGATAATGTCACTTTGAACAGTGATTGTGTGAATGCTTGGAATTACTGATAATTTCCACAGACAGCATCTTGTAGTAAAGCAGTAAGGAAATATTTTTCTATTCTGTGCAAGTGTCTTACAGTGACTGATTTCCTACAAGATGACTTTCTTGGCATCCAATGCAAGGACTCTTGTCCCAAGAGAGAACTGTATGCACAAATGAGAAACGGTTGAAAACATTTCTTAAAATAGAACTGCATTGGAAGATGCATTCTCTCCTAACAAACTCCTGAATTTTTGTAATCCATAATTAATAAAGATTATCATAATTCCAAACACAGAATTGTTTGAGGTAACAGACATGTAAAATCTTTCATCTTGATACTTTTTTTTTTTTTTTTTTGCGGTATGCGGGCCTCTCACTGTTGTGGCCTCTCCCGCCGCGGAGCACAGGCTCCAGATGCGCAGACCCAGCGGCCATGGCTCCCGGGCCCAGCCGCTCCACGGCATGTGGGATCCTCCCGGACCGGGGCACGAACCCGTGTGCCCTGCATCGGCAGGCGGACTCTCAACCACTGCGCCACCAGGGAAGCCCCATCTTGATAATTTTTATAATACTTTATTGATTGTTACAACTTGAAGAGAATAGAAATTCCTTTCTATAGAAACTACCTATTTGGCTATCTATTGCTTAGTCTAATCGTTTACAAAGCTGAATTACTGAAAATATTAAAAGTTTAAAAATAAAATTCCTTAGTAAGAGAAAGGGGAAACAAGGCAGTTGATGGGAAATATAATAAAGAAGGAGCAATAAAAAGGGTTTTGCGTTGGTTACAGCTTTTGTTTATTTTAATTTCATTTCTAAGTGCTATTTCAACCTTATTTTTTATAAGGTTGACTGTATGTCAGATAGCTAGAAACTTTAAGTCTTTATACCAGGCCCATAAATTTGGACAGATACTGATTTAACAATGACTCAGATTAGCTAGACAGGTGCACAGATAGACAGATATAGATAGATAGATAGACATATATATACATTATGATATCTATATAGATACAGTGCAACATCTTTTTCAATTTAAGTCAAAATGCTCTTATGCATTACTATTTGATCATAAACTCAAAATGTACTCTAAAATGCTAATCTCTAGAAAATATAATGCCTAAGGCAATTTTACAGAACTTGTGATTTGCGCCATTACTGTCTTACTTATTATAATTTCAAAAGATTTATAGAATATTTCTAGTCAGTCTTTTTAAGAAAACCTGAACATACAAAGTTTAAAATAAGAATTTTCATTTTTTAAAAGAATATATTAATATATTTTCATCTCTGTTTAGAGGGGAAAGGAAATTGAAGGACATTTATTTTATTGAAAATTATACATATCTTGATTAATATAAGCTTTTGAGATTACTTCATACAAGATTAATCTTCTCATAATTATCATTGTTAATCTGATAATGCAGGATAACATTGATTCATCCATTGTTTTTCATGGTGCTTGCTTTCTCTTTCACCAGGTTATTTCCCAGGGTGATACATGGGCCCTTTTTGAATATTTATCCCTGGAAAAAATAATCTAACCATTCCCAGTATGTGTGTATCTTAGCTAATGTAGATAAAATATACAGAAGTAAACTGCGGATTTGTGAATCTGAAGTAGGATCAATGGGTCATGGCACTTATAGACTAGGGTTTTCAAACTTAGATGTCAGCAGAGGCTTGGTGGGTAATATCAATGGATTGAACAGGCAGGGTATAATCTGTGGTAGACTGTGATGAATATGAAAGCCTATCTCCCCTCAAAAATAGAGAATATCTACTAAGGTGAAACAATTGTTTCCTTGCTGAAATGTAGACTAGATAGTGCAGCATAGGAAGAGAAGTCAGAAATCCATTTTTTGAATGTCTTCTCAATTCAGTGTAGGTATCTAATTCAAATTATTGAACAATATACAAACCATACAAAATATATCTCTGTGAACTATCAACAGCCAGTTTTAAACCTATGTATAGATCATGTGTAAAGATGACAAACTTGCTATAACAGAAAGACATATGTAGTATTTTAAATTGAATTTTAATATTTTTCAACTAGTCATCGGTCCTATCATTTCTTATTATCTTACCTGCCAGCTTTTTCAATTTACTTCCTTTTGGGTCTTTGAATACCCTTGAGATTATAACCAAGTTGGTGTCAAAATCCCTATGACAATGTCAGTGTGACCACTCATCAGTGGAAGAGTGAGTGGGTGTATGGTTGGGATGGGGGTGAGAGATTTAGGAGATTGTTTGACAGCTTGCATTGGGGAACTGAGGCAATTCCTCTTCCCTATCAAGCAAGGCACCTCTTCATCCATTTGGGTATCTCTAGCTATACGGAAAAAACACAAATTCATGTCACTAAGCGTGTTTTATGTTAAAATACCAAGAGAATTCTAATCTAAAATATTAGTCCTAGGAAATTAAAAAAAAAAAAGAATTGAAGCCATGTCCAAAATTTGGTTTGAGAAACTAAAAATTTTGAAGGCAATAATTAACAGGAGGCAAATGAAAAATGGCCAGAAATTTGAGGTAGACAGAAATCGCCTACTGGTGGAACTATTTTTGCTCCCCCATTTCTCCTGAACTCACCCCCACCCCGACATGGGCTCTGCTCCTGGTTAACTTATGTAATAAATTAAGATGGTTTCAGGATGGAAAAAAACATCCTCGGGGATAATCCTGATTTGGCTAAAAATGTAACATCCCCATGGAAAATCAAGTTTCGGCTTTATATCTGCTCCACCTGTGCTTCCTTGAACTGACCTTGTTAACGGTGAGCCATTTCTCAGTCACTGAGACTGATCCTGGAGACCAGTTGGCTTCTGGTAAATCCAATCCCTTGGGAGACAGTTGTAAGCAAAGGTTCTGTGCCTCAGGCAATGAACCTCATCACACTGGTTTCTCATTTGGAGTCACTCACTCCAGTAAGTGATGTCTTGACCATTTTGATACTCAGCTGGCATGTCAGCTGTGTCCCATGCTGACAAACACATAGATGTCAGTAATTGAACAGCATTTTTTTCTAGCTTCTGGACTGAGGGCCCAAACAAACCCACTTAGAGGGCTGAGAATATTAGCAACCTTTGAAGTCATTGAATGAAATGCTTCACTTTTTTTATTCAGTTATATATTTACAATGTATATTCCACATAGTTTTGTTTCTAGCTAAAATCATATTTTAGTTTAAAGGCAGCATTATTTGTTAACATCTTTATTGGAGTATAATTGCTTTACAATGGTGTGTTAGTTTCTGCTGTATAACAAAGTGAATCAGCTATACATATATTCCCATTTCTCCTCCCTCTTGCATCTCCCTCCCTCCTTCCCTATCCCACCCCTCTAGGTGGACACAAAGCACTGAGCTGATCTCCCTGTGCCATGCGGCTGCTTCCCACTAGCTACCTATTTTACATTTGGTCATGTATGTATGTCCATGCCACTCTCTCGCTTTGACAGCTTACCCTCCCACTCTCCGTGTGCTCAAGTCCATTCCCTACATCTGTGTCTTTATCCCTGTCCTGCCCCTAGGTTCTTCAGAAACTATTTTTTTTTTTTTTTTAGATTTCATATGTATGTGTTACCATATGGTATTTATTTTTCTCTTTCTGACTTACTTCACTCTGTATGACAGTCTCTAGGTCCACCCACCTCACTGCAAATAACTCAATTTCGTTTCTTTTTATGGCTGAGTAATATTCCATTGTATATATGTGTCACATCTTCTTTATCCATTCATCTGTCGATGGACACTTAGGTTGCTTCCATGTCCTGGCTATTGTAAATAGAGCTGCAATGAACATTGTGGTACATGACTCTTTTTGAATTATGGTTTTCTCTAGGTATATGTCAAGTAGTGGGATTGCTGGGTCATGTGGTAGTTCTATTTTTAGTTTTTTTAAGGAACCTCCATACTGTTCTCCATAGTGGCTGTATCAATTTACATTCCTACCAACAGTGCAAGAGGGTTCACTTTCCTCCACACCCTCTCCAGCATTTATTGTTTGTAGATTGTTTGATGATGGCCATTTTGACTGGTGTGAGGTGATACCTCATTGTAGTCTTGATTTGCATTTCTCTAATGATTAGTGATATTGAGCATCCTTTCATGCATTTGTTGGCCATCTGTATCTCTTCTTTGGAGAAATGTCTATTTAGGTCTTCTGCCCATTTTTGGACTTGGTTGTTTGTTCTTTTGATATTGAGCTGCATGAGCTGCTTGTATATGTTGGAGATTAATCCTTTGTCAGTTGCTTCATTTGCAAATATGTTCTCCCATTCTGAGGGTTGTCTTTTCATTTTGTTTATGGTTTCCTTTGCTAGGCAAAAGCATTTAAGTTTCATTAGGTCACATTTGTTTATTTTTGTTTTTATTTCATCACTCTAGGAGGGGGGGGTCAAAAGGGATCTTGCTGTGATTTATGTCATAGAGTGTTCTGTCTATATTTTCCTCTAAGAGTTTTATAGTGTCTGGTCTTACATTTAGGTCTTTAATCCATTTTGAGTTTATTTTTGTGTGTGGTGTTCTAATTTTATTCTTTTACATGTAGCTGTCCAATTTTCCCTGCACCACTTATTGAAGAGACTATCTTTTCTCCATTGTATATTCTTGCCTCCTTTTTCAAAGGTAAGGTGACTATATGTGTTGGTTTATCTCTGGGCTTTCTATCCTGTTCCATTGATCTATCTTTCTGTTTTTGTGCCAGTACCATACTGTCTTGATTATTGTAGCTTTGTAATATATCTGAAGTCAGGGAGGCCAATTCCTCCAGCTCCACTTTTCTTTCTCAAGATTGCTTTGGCTATTTGGGGTCTTTTGTGTTTCCATGCAAATGTGAAATTTTTTGTTCTATTTCTGTGAAAAAATGCCACTGGTAGTTTGATAGGGATTGCATTGAATCTGTAGATTGCTTTGGGTAGTAGAGTCATTTTCACAATGTTGATTCTTACAATCCAAGAACATGGTATATCTCTCTATCTGTTTGTATCATCTTTAATTTCTTTTATCAGTGTATTATAGTTTTCTGCATACAGGTCTTTTGTCTCCTTAGGTAGGTTTATTCCTAGGTATTTTATTCTTTTTGTTGCAATGGTAAATGGGAGTGTTTCCTTAATTTCTCTTTCAGATTTTTCATCATTAATGTATAGGAATGCAAGAGATTTCTATGCATTAATTTTGTATCCTGCTGTTTTACCAGATTCATTGTTTAGCTCTAGTAGTTTTCTGGTATCATTTTTAGGATTCTCTATGTATAGTATCATGTCATCTGCAAACAGTGACAGCTTTACTTCTTTTCTGATTTGGATTCCTTTTATTTCTTTTTCTTCTCCGATTGCTGTGGCTAAAACTTCCAAAACTATGTTGAATAATAGTGGTGAGAGTGGGCAACTTTGTCTTTTTCCTGATCTTAAAGGAAATGGTTTCAGTTTTTCACCATTGAGAACGGTTACAGGCAGCATTTTGATTCTGTGCTAAATGGCAGAGACATCAAGACAAGGACATTTATTTTTTTGTTTTGCTTATGTTATTATGATGTCAAATAAAAACAAATCTGGATCTAGATAAAGGGAAACTTTATTTGAAAACATTATTGCAAAGGAACTGGGGGATGGACTTTTACAATAGGAAGAAGGGGACTACTGCCGTAGGAAGAACATGTAACCGTGAAGTCTGCCAGCTTCTCAACGGTTGGTGGGAAAGGTTCTTCTCTTCATAAGGAGGAGTAAACAAAGCTGCAAAAATACAGGTGTGAGGAAGTGAATAAGCAAGGGTGAGATGGAAGGATGGTAGATCGGAGACTGTTTTATGTTGCGGTCTGAATTATTCTCAAGATGGGATCTTAAGGAGGGGTTGTATACAGGCTCAGGCTAAGGATGGATCATAATACAGAGGCCTGGGAGAAGAAGAGAAACTTAACCAGAGTTCGGTTACAAGCATTTTGTTCTGATTTATCAGTGGGGACTCAACAGTTCATCTAATCATTTACAAGGCAAAGAATGAGAATTTGGAGGTTCTGCCTCTTGTCAGAGGTAAGCAAGAGGAATATCTGTAGTCTTGCCTAAATCATATTGGGATGGCTGGTTCCTTGCAACAGTCTTTTACCTCAACACGAAGGGGTGGAGGGATTGCTTAACCATCGCTACTTTCCAGAATCACAGGGCTCAGATACAACTCAACATTGACAATAAGGATTTCACAGTAAGGCACAAAGGGAAAGTTTAAAATAATCTCAAGAAACGAGAATCCCATTGGAGGGATGTTCCCTCACATAGCTTAAGAAGATAACCCATACCTGCAGGGCAATGGTTCTCAGCTGGGGCTGATCCCTTCACCTTTCACCTTGTGGACACATGGAAATATTTTTGATTGTCCAAATGGAGGTAAGGATGCCACTGGCATCCAGTGGGTAGAAGCCAGGGACGCTGTTAAACATCCTACAATACACAGGAGAGTTCCACAAGAAAGATTTATCTAGACCAAACTTTCAGTAATGCTGAGGTTCAGAAATTCTGCATAGGAAAAAAAAAAATTGAGAACTGGATCATTCTCTGCCATTGTCTGGCTGTATAGACTCTCAAAAGTCAGTTAGCTAGTTTGAGCCCCAGTTTCCTTATGTTACCTGGGAACAATGCTATTTATTTCATAGGGATTATTGTAAGGATTAATGAAAGAAAATCTGTGTAAGCACCTACCACAGGATCTCGTAAATAAAAGTCAGGTAGAATATATTAATTACTTATCTATTTCCCAATATTCCTTCCATCTGCTTTTATCCATTTCTCATATTGGCTCCTCCAGACTAACTTTTTTGGTTATCACCCATGTCCCAGTGTTTGGGCGGAGAGGCTAACCTCAAGAACCTGGGTTTGGGAGGACAGAGAACAGAGCTTGAGTACCACCAGGATTAGCTTTATGAACTTAGGTAAAACAATTAACTTACTCTCTCTGTGTTTTAGTTTCCTTAACTGTCCAAAGGATAAAAAGACATTTTCCCTTACCTGTGTCAGGGCTGAAGATAAATAAGTTAATAGGGAAAGCAGTGGCTTGCCCATAAGTGATCAATAAATTAGTTTTGCTTCAACAAGATGTGAAAGCACTTTCAGAAGTTATGAGCATTATCTAAATTGAGAGGTTTAAGTGGCCATTAAAATTTATTTCACTATAATTTATTTACCAGTCTTTTGATCGTAAGGGTGCTCTTTAATTTTTTAAAGTTATATTTTAAATTAAATAACTATCTACAAAATTTTTAAAAATATGTATAGATAAATCTCAAATTAAGAGTACAGAATTCCTCACATACTCATATCCATTTCTACTCTGGATCCTTAATTTCTTTTCATAATTTCCGAGTTTTATTTCTTTGGGTAGTTTCCTTTGTATATTTAAAATAAGTATTTTGATTTTTCATGATTTATTAACTTTAGACGGTATTATTTGATTCCATTCTTCAAAAGATTAATCATATAGTGACTTACCCAACTATGTATGTCTCTTCTCCTTCCTCTCCTAAAGTTTATGTTATTATTTTAAAGTTTCAAAGTTTATAAACTTCACATTTGATATGTAAGTAGTTGTGTTCCAGTTTTACTTTGGGTTGATTCCAAAAATAAAAGTGTGGTAAAAACAATATTTGCAGTTTTTCAGTTATGTAAATATTTTAAATTATATAACTATGTAACCCCAAAACTGAAATTAAAACCATAGAGAAAGAAATGCAATCCTATGATACTGACATGCCAATGCTCAAAGGAGAATATCCCAAGCATCTGCATCTAGTGACGTTTCCTTTATTTTCTTTTGAGCTTACATTTTTTTCCATACATTTTCAGTGACCACTAATTCGTAATCATCTTGTCATTTTCTTTCTTAAATGCTTTTTAAAAATATGTTGCTATGTAGGTGTCTGTGGCAGGTTGGTTCCCCAGGTAGCAGACTGTGAGACAGAGATTTGTGTTCAGAAAATTTATTGAGCCTTGCTCCTAAGGATCGACCTGGTGTGGGATGAGAGGAAGGGGGATGCGTTAAAAAAAAAAAAAGAATCAGGATTGGTTAAAAGGAAAGGCTGGTCTGTAAAACATAAAGTCTTCAACTGATCCCAGGAGGAGCTCCTGAGCTGAATGCCCCTTCAGAATTTTCCCTAATTGGGCCAAGGGAGTAGGCATCATCCGTGTGGGTTACAGCAAGGAAGGGGCGTGATGTGTACGGTGGGGTGGTTCCCATCAACAGGACAATATTGGGGAGGTAGGTGGGGAGGAAATCAGCTGCAACCTGTCAGCCACCAGTAATCCCAGCAGCAGGGGGAATGCACGCTTCAGACCTGAAAGGGGTGACAGGGAGGGGAGGAATCTGGGCAGCACACAAGGGAATCCAAAACCGTCCCTAAGGAGCCATTTCTCATATGAGATCCTTGAACATTTGAAAATCTGGATTCGTTTTTTCTTTATGCTTCACTGGTAATTTGTCTGAGTAGATATTCTTTCTGTCAGGTTGTTTTTTTATTGTCTTCTTAGCACACAGTGTTCGATAAGTCAGTCTGCCAACCAGATGCTTGCTGTACCTATTTTTTTCTCTCTATGGCAGATTGAGGAATTTCTCTTCATTCTTAAAGTTCTGAAACTTCTCAGGATATGGGTCTTTTTTCATTCTAGTCAGCATTTCTAAAGTTCTGAAACTTCTCAGGATATGGGTCTTTTTTCATTCTAATCAGCATTTCTAAGTGTCTATGATATGAAGATGTGTCCTTTTCTTTAGCTAACAAAAATATTTGTAAATCATTTATTTCATTGTTTCTTTCCATTTGTCATCACAGTTCTTTTCATCTGCAACACTTACTGAATAAGACCTAGAATCCTGGGTGTACCATGGCAAGAATCTTTCCTCAGACTATACTTCCTTTTGTCTTTTTTTCTCTTTTTGTCTTCTGGGGCATTTATCCAATTTTTATCTTTCAGATCAGCTAGATTCTTAGCTTTATTTATTTTGATTTTCATTCCATACGCTGACTTTTAATAATATCTAGGTACTTTCTTTTTCTATTAATACCCCTTTTCTTTGGACAGCAATCTCTTTTATAAATGAAATAAATGCTTGTTTTCCTCTGAATACACTAAATCTGTTTTGTAGATGTTCTTTTCTTCTGTGCGTCATTTCTATTTCTGCCGTCAGCTGTATGTTTCCTCACCCTGGTATTTGCTTTAATGTTTTGTTCACATGTTTGATGATTCATGGTTCATTATTTCATGAATAAAAGCACAACTAATTTGATTAGTATAGGTTGTTTTCATAGGCTTACTCTGCAGATACATTTAAATATGTTTCCCTAAGTGACTAAGTTACATATGCATGGTGTGTGTGTGTCTGTCTGTGTGTGTGCTTGTGTGTATCACTGTGGACTAAATTTTCAATATAAGTATATGTATGTATATATACTTAATATATAATTGTATGTATTTATATTAAATATAATAGTTTGCATGTGTTTATATATACTATATATGTTGATATATTTATATATGCTATATTCTGTCTTTTGTTTTGTATATTTTACAAGTTATGTTTTATAGGATATATATATGTTTATATATATTACTTATATATAGTATTGTAATATTATATATAAATATATATATAGCCACACTATGTATATGTGTCCTCTTCTTTTTTAATCTAAGTGACCTGAATGCTTTTTGCCCCCAAACATCTCCTCTAGTAGCCTCAAATGCTCATTATTTTCAATATTTTCAAAACGCATATTTTTGGTCATATTTTCTGCCCTTTTCTTTCCATAAGCATCCTGGATTTTACTCCTCAGTCCTAATCCCACACCTTGGCCCCAGGAAGATACTTTTAATCTGATTAGTCAGCAATGAAACCATAATTAAGTCATTCTCACTAATGTTGAGTGTGCACTAAATCACACACATCTATCTTTTCTGCCTCTATTTTTCTTCTATCTCTTCTCTATTTCTGTGGTGCTTATATGTAGGTGGAAGAGCCACTAATGTCTAGTTTTCCAGAACTGGCCATCTTATGCTCATTTCCTCTCTACTTCCTTTATCAGTGTGACGGTCTGAGGGTGATAAGTTCTTGAGGTAAAGACTTTAGGGCAAAATATAAAGTCCCATGTAGGCTACTCAAATCTAGGCTCCACCAGAGCTGCATATTAAGATGTCAGGCTTTTATGCAGCCCTTACAATTGCAGTTTGGTTCTTCTATAGCTATTATTCCTTTTGTGTATTGCCCTATTGAAAACATAGACCATATATATATATATATATAATGGGCAAGCATTTGATTTAATGAAAACCTCACCCTAAATCCTAACAGTATCCATTCATACGTTCTGCTATGTCTACATGAATCCATTTAAAATGATAAATATTTACGAAGAATAAAACCCATTTATCAATCAGCATCCACCAATGTTTTTTTCTCAAAGGAGTATATTCACAATCTAGATCCTCTCGTGCCGTCAGACCCCCAAACTTTGCTCCCCAACCTGCTCAGGAGACTGCTTCTCAATTATGATGACACTCACTTCACTCCAACTAGGTAAAAATAAAAGCATATTTCAATACAAGTGAGTATTTTTATACTGATACCATTGATGAAAGTCTAATTTAACTAATAAAATTTCCTTCACATAATCTTTGCATTTTATCTAATATTAGTATCTATTACTAGAATTAGTAATATTACTTTCGACATGCCTCTCTTTTTTTTTTTTTTTTTTTTGCGGTACGCAGGCCTCTCACTGTTGTGGCCTCTCCCGTTGCGGAGCACAGGCACCGGACGCGCAGACTCAGCGGCCATGGCTCAGGGGCCATGGCTCAGGGGCCCAGCCGCTCCGCGTCATGTGGGATCTTCCCCGACCGGGGCACGAACCCGCGTCCCCTGCATCGGCAGGCAAACTCTCAACCACTGCGCCACCAGGAAAGCCCTCGACGTGCCTCTCTTCTTGTTGGAGGAGGTCATTGAGAGGACATGACTGCTGGTTGACCCTTGGAGCTGGACTCGGGACTCGGGCAATGGAGAATCCTTTCCTCCTCCCCGGTCCTTAGAAAATACGTTCTGCCCACTGTTGCTGCTCTAGGACCTACTTCAAAGATGCAGCCTTAAGAGAGTCATATGTTAATAAGACCATGTGGACTGTATACATGACAACCCCTTTAAAGCCTCTACATAAATTCTTAAAATTCTCGTGGGCCGGTGTGGAGATCTACCTGTCTTGAGGTCACCCAAGACATGACTCATGTAAGTTCCCTTGCTTATAAAAACTGCCACCTACCAGTCTGGAGGGGTCTGCCTCTTTCTTTGGTTTCTCCTTGCCCACTGTGTATGGGGGGCAGTTTTAAATTTCACCTGGGCAATTCCTGCGATTTAGGAAAACACTTCTGGCTCTGACATACCAATGTGTTTCTACTGATATTTTGAGACTTAGGAGTGTAGCATTAACACATTAGCATAGATTAATTCCTTGATTTAATTAGAAAGCTCAAACAAAGGAAGAGGGACATAAATGGTTTGTTAAGAATGAAGAGGATACAAAGCATTCCATTACCTGCAAAGGGTACGTTTGCCTACGTATACTGTAGTGTGTGCACTGGGGACCTGGGCAGAGGGAGATTCATAGGACATGTTATAAAAAATTGTCCCTTCTTCATAATTTTGCCAAGAGCTTTTGTTGATCCCCAAAGTCACTGTGTTCAGGGATAGTGAAACTGCAGAGCATTATTGGAGGAAATGACAGAGCTCTGGGAAAAGTGTAAATGCCCCAGTGGACAGAAAGGTGTGAAGTGGCTTGCTTGGGCCTCAGAGTCTGTCACTCTGTTGCTGAGGCAACCAATGCTGGCGGAGAAGTAATATCCATGGTTACCTTTCTGGTCGTGTTGAGTTGTTGGGGAAAAATTTAAAAAGAATTTGGATCATCCGTTCCCTGGAGACCCATTTGAATCATCGAAGCTTAGTGTCATTTGTCTGTATCTCTTTCAGCTATGCATTCCACATATCAATTTGCTTAAATGGTGGGTGCCCATGCCAAATCTAATTATCCCTTATCTCACAGAGTCATTAATCATTTCTATCCATTATGCATTGACTACTGATAGCTACTCCAATCTTTAGTACATGAAACTTTAATATGCATTAGAATACCATGTTTATAAGTGGCATTTATCCCTGAAATGTACTGCATGACATTTCTTAGATGAAAGATTTTGGCATGAAAACTGGTGGTGTGTTTTATGTTGCTCTTCTAATAATCTATAAAAATAATAAAAACAGTATGCTAGAGACAATTGCGAAGCTGCTGATAATTATTCATTATAATGTTAATTAGCACAGCAGAGTGAAAATATTATACAACCTAAATAATGTCCAAGAATCTCAAAACACAGCGAAAACAAATTATAACTTATCAATAGCATCAGGGGGCAAACGATGTGAGGGGAATATTTTCCTAGTTAAAATTTAAAAATAATGTAATACTAGGGGTAACTATAGCATTCTCTAGCTGTTCAGCATCTTCAATTGCTGCATTCTACACAATGCCTATTGCCCCATATGTATTTTGACTTTTTATTTTCCTCCAAAATATTTGGTGGTACTGAAATAGATGTAAACAATGATCAAGTTCAAAACATTTTTTTTTCAGACACTTAGAGAGTCTATTGCACAGCAGAGATTTGAACTCAGATTTCATGACTCCAACCCATGGCTATTTCATCCATAGATAGTAAGGGATGTAACCAAAATTTTTTCAGTGTCTCCTACATAACCAGTTACTATACACAGTACCATTACATATTATTTTCACTATTGAGAAGACTAATTATTTATCTATACTGTATCTATATTTCCATCTGTAAATCTATCAGCTATCTTCTTATTAACATATCTATCTATATAGAAAACAATGGATCTGCCAAAATTTGAATCCTAGTTTGTCATATTTAAATTGTAATTTGAGTATTTCCAAACACTCGACCATTTTTAGTTTCATATAATGCTGGGGAAGTAAAAATAACATTTCCTCTATAATAAAAACTAATGTTAAATTAATGTTAAATGTCAAAGATTTCACAAAGACCTCTTAATCCAATTCCCCTATTTTAAAGGTGAGAAAATGGAGGTCCAGCAAAGGTTACTGCTTTGCACATTTATATGATTATTTTTACTGTTTCCTAACTTGTAATCTTGTTGATATATTTACTACACCACCACACTTTGCTCTTGAGCTGCTCGTAATTGGAATATCATCCCATATTTTTCTTTCATTTTCTCTCCTTCTAGCGAAGATCTATATGTATTGTAAGATTGAGCTCAAAACCTTTGTCTTCCATAAATCTTTACCAAATTTCATTGTTTAAAATTTATTTACTTATTTTTTTGGAGTTCCCCAAAAGTTTTATTTTTTTAAATTATTTTTTATTAGAGTATAGTTGCTTCACAATGTTGTGTTAGTTTCTACTGTACAGCAAAGTGAATCAGCTATATATATACATATATCCCCTCGTTTTTGGATTTCTTTCCCATTTAGGTCAACACCAGCACGGAGTAGAGTTCCCTGTGCTATACAGTAGGTTCTCATTATTATCTATTTTATACATAGTATCAATAGTGTATATATGTCAATCCCAATCTTGCAATTCATCCCATTCCCCTTCCCCCTTTTCCTCCTTGGTATTCATACATTTTTTTCTATGTCTGTGTCTTTATTTCTGCTTTGCAAATAAGATAATCGATACCATTTTTCTAGATTCTACATATATGCATTAATATATGGTATTTAGTTTTCTCTTTCTGACTTACTTCACTCTGTATTATAGTCTCTAGGTCCATCCACATCTCTACAAATCTATAAATGACCCAGTTTGGTTCCTTTTTATGGCTAATATTCTGCTGTATATATGTACCATATCTTCTTTATCCATTCCTCTGTTGATGGACATTTAGGTTGCTTCCATAGCCTGGCTATTGTAAATAGTGCTACAACGAACATTGGGGTGCATGTGTCTTTTTGAATTATGGTTTTCTCAGGGTATATGCCCAGTAGTGGGATTGCTGGATCATATGGTGGTTCTATTTTAGTTTTTTAAGGAACCTCCATACTGTTCTCCATAGTGGCTGTATCAATATACATTCCCACCAACAGTGCAAGAGGGTTCCCTTGTCTCCACACCCTCTCCATAATTTATTGTTTGTAGATTTTTTGATGATGGCCATTCTGACTGGTGTGAGGTGTTACCTCATTGTAGTTTTGATTTACATTTCTCTAATAATTAGTGATGTTGAGCATCTTCTCATGTGCCTCTTGGCCATCTGTATGTCTTCTTTGGAGAAATGTCTATTTAGGTCTTCCACCTATTTTTTTGATTGGGTTGTTTGTTTTTTGATATTGAGCTGCATGAGCTGCTCATATATTTTAGAGATTAATCCTCTGTCAGTTGCTTCGTTTGCAAGAATTTTCTCCCATTCTGAGGGTTGTATTTTTGTCTTGTTTATGGTTTCCTTTGCTGTGCAAAAGCTTTTAAGTTTCATTAGGTTCCATTTGTTTATTTTTGTTTTTATTTTCATTACTCTAAGAGGTGGGTAAAAAAGATCTTGCTGTGATTTATGTCCAAGAATGTCCTGCTTATGTTTTCCTTTAAGAGTTTTCCAGTGTCTGGCCTTACATTTAGGTCTTTGATCCATTTTGAGTTTATTTTTGTGTATGGTGTTAGGGAGTGTTCTAATTTCATTCTTTTACATGTAACTGTCCAGTTTCCCAGCACCACTTATTGAAGAGGCTGTCTTTTCTCCATATTCTTGCCTCCTTAGCCATAGATTAGGTGACCATAGGTGTGTGGGTTTATCTGTGGACTGTCTCTCCTGTTCCATTGATCTATATTTATGTTTTTATGCCAGTACCATACTGTCTTGATTACTGTAGCTTTGTAGTATTGTCTGAAGTCAGGGAGTCTGATTCCTCCAGCTCCATTTTCCTTTCTCAAGACTGCTTTGGCTATTCGGGGCCTTTTGTGTTTCCATACCAATTGTACAAATTTTTGTTCTAGTTCTGCGAAAAATGCCACTGGTAATTTAAGAGGGATTGCACTGAATCTGTATATTGTTTTGGGTAGTATAGTCATTTTCACAATATTGATTCTTCCAGTCAAGAACATGGTATATCTCTCCACCTGTTTGTATTGTCTTTGATCTCTTTCTTCAGTATCTTATGGTTTTTGGTGTACAGGTTTTTGCATCCTTAGGTAGGTTTATTCTTAGGTATTTTATTCTTTTTGTTGAAATGGTAAATGGGATTTTTTCCTTAATTTCACTTTCTGATCTTTCGTTATTAGTGTATAGGAATGCAACAGATTTCTGTGTATTAATTTTGTATCCTGCAACTTTACTAAATTCATTGATTAGCTCTAGTAGGTTTCTGGTGGCATCCTTAGGATTTTCTATATTATCATGTCATCTGTAAACAGTGACATTTTTACTTCTTCTTTTCCAATTTGGATTCCTTCTATTTATTTTTCTTCTCTGATTGCCATGGCTAGGACTTTCAAAGCTATGTTGAACAATAGTGGCGAGAGTGGACACGCTTGTCTTGTTCCTGATCTTAGAGGAAATGCTTTCAGTTTTTCACCATTGAGAATAATGTTTGCTGTGGGTTTGTCATATACGGCCTCTATTGTGTTGAGGTAGGTTCCCTCTATGCCCACTTTCTGGAGAGTTTTTTATCATAAATGGGTGTAGAATTTTGTTGAAAGCTTTTTCTGCATCTATTGAGATGATCATATGGTTTTTATTCTTCAATTTGTTAATATGGTGTATCACATTGATTGATTTGCATATATTGAAAATCCTTGCAGTTACAAAATTTCTAATGCATAAAATTTTTTTTTCTTGGAACTAAGAGAACATATATATGGTATAATTAATCTTTTCTTATTTACTCTATCTTTTTATTTATGCCTCCCTTTAATCATCCTTTTTTTTTTTTTTTGCTGGGACATGAAGAGACTTTTTATTTATCACATGTGTTAAACTTATTTTTGCTTGTAGAACAGAGTCACGGATCGAAGAGTAGGCTGTTAGTAGGTATTAGTAGGGTTGCAGGGTCTAGCATAGCATTTAGTACACAATAGGCTGTTCAATAAGGATGAGGGATAGTTCTCAAATGCCAACTTCAGGTACTGTAAACTGTCAATCACTTTTTATGTAGATGCCTTGGATTGCTGATACACTACATTTTCTTCAATTAGGGATTAACTTTTTTTGTAGTTTTTTGGGGTTTTGTTTGTTTCCAGTCATCTTTAGAAGTTAGGTGGTAGGGCCCCGTCTCCCTCTCTTTCCCCCACAACAACAGAATAGTATTCTTATTAGAAGTTCCTAAGATGGGCAATTCCAGCATGCAAAGTGGGACGGGACATAGCCAGGAAGATGAGAAATTGAAGCCATCATCTAGGAGTAATATATTCCATCACTGTTGCTCCTTGCAGCCTGCAGGTCTTCTTCACAGCCCTCTCCATTAAACCCATTAACATGCAGGATCTTTATTTGCTTCACAGGGGTGCTTTTACCAGATTCTCCAACACCCAACCCCCTGGTGTAGGGTAGGACTCTCGGAAAAAGAGAGAGAAAGAGAGAAAAGGGGGCAGGGCAAGAGAGCAGGCGGCCTGGGGAGGGAGACCCACACCTGGGTTGCCACAGCTCCGTGCCCTATTTTGGGCACCCCGGCCAGCTGAATCTTTCATCCTTTTTTAAACATGTTCATATATTGTCTCACCAGCTGGATAGAAAGTTCTGAGAGAGAAGCTTGTCCTCTTTCTTGTAGCTCCTCTGACTTCCCAGTGTATTGACTTTGCCCGGGTAGGCACTCAATCAGTATGTGGTCATTACTTGATTGATGTTTGGTCATGACAGAGAGCAAATTGTTTGGTTTATTTCATTTACAAGGTACAGCAAAGTCAACTAATATGAATTTTTATCACTGAAAAGGGAAAGAGAATTACAGAAGTTGGAAATTCACTGCCTACTACCACAGAGGTGGGAAGTCAAAATAGCCATTTTCCCCACCAGCTTTTCCATTTGTGTGCTTTTAGGCCAATGAGCTCAATATTTTAACATGAACTGCCTAAAGCTAGCTGCCAGTGTCCATATTTCAAAATGTGTCCATATTTCACCTTTGGAGCACTGACTCATCCATCAGTTCCTGAAAAGCTTTTGTAAGCTCAATGTATATGACTGACCCGAACATGTTAAAAACATTGGTGGACATATAAAATAAATAGGAACAGTTCGGCAAGGGAGATTAACAGAAGGAAAGAGAACTCAAATGCCCTCTTTCCACTTTGGTCCTCTCGTAATGTACCGATTGCCTCAGATACCTTCAGAGTAACCATGTTGGGGGCAAAGTGGGGGAACATGGAGAGACAGAATACTGGAATATTCAGTAAACATGATTCCCAAGTGCAAGAATCCTCTAGGGCAGCAGTCCCCAACCTTTTTGGCACTAGGGACTGGTTTCGTGGAAGACAATTTTTCCGCAGATGGGGTGGGGGACGGGGTGTAGGGTTTGTTCAGTTCAATGCAAGCAATGGGAGGGATGGTTCAGGCGGTAATGCGCGTGATGGGGAGCGATGGGGAGCAGCAGATGAAACTTCACTTGCTCACCTGCCACTCACCTTCTTCTGTGCGGCCTGGTTCCTAACAGGCCGCGAACTGATATTGGTCTGTGGACCAGGGGCTGGGGACCCCTGCTCTAGGGTAGCTTTTCAGAGATGATTTTTTTTTTTTTGGCTCAGCGGCCATGGCTCACGGGCCCAGCCGCTCCGCGGCATGTGGGATCTTCCCGGATCGGGGCGCAAACCCGTGTCCCCTGCATCAGCAGGCAGACTCTCAACTACTGTGCCACCAGGGAAGCCCTCAGAGATGATTTTGCATGATAATAACTTCTGCCTTAGCAAAAGTCTTCTTCACTAGACTTGTCCCTTCTCTAAATAAGTTCCTATTTTGATAAATGGTCACCACCATCTACCCAGTTGCTCAAGCCCCAAACCTGGATGGTACCCTTTATCCTTTTCTCTTCCTCACTTACTACATCGAATCAACCACCAATTGTTGTTGATTCTATCTCCTAAAAATCTCTTGATTTTTTTCCACTTCTCTCTATCACAGTAGTCTGAACCAACACTCTCTCTCACCTAGATGATTTACTCCTTCAAACTAATTTCCATCCCTTTCTATTACCAAATAAATATAAAGGTTAAGACTGCTAGCTTTCAGATTGCACACTGATTAGCTATGTTACATTGGGCAAATTGCTCAAGCTTTTTGTAAAGTGGAAATAATAATGTTTTCCACCTCATTGAGTTGTTATGAATACTAATATTTGAATACATGTAACATCCCTAAAGAGATTTGGTTTATAGAAGGTCCTTATTGTTGCACTCAACAGACCTAGTGATATATAAAATGAATAGCTGATCATTCCCTTTTCCAGCTTAAAACCATTCAATGACTTCACATTACTCTTGGAATAAATTCCAAAATTCTTAATGTGGTTTCAGATGAGTTTCCTTGATTCACCCCTACACACATCTCCAGCCACATCTTTGCTATTCCTGTGTTCATTATCTGATCTCTAGCAGCACTGGTTTAATTCACATTTCTTAGACACCCAAAACTCATATTGGTCTAAATCTTCACACATGCAGCTTTCTTCTACTTTCCTTGGGCTGGATCACCTCTCATCTTCCCTTAACTTCTGATGTTCTTGCAGAATCTAACTTAAAGAACACTTCCTTGGGGATATTTATTATGTGACATTCTTGTGTGACTACTCAAGACTAGATCAAATCCTCCTTTATATGCAATTTCATACTGTCTAGAATTAGAACTAATTACTTGTGTAAGTATATGTTTTTGTTCCTTTCTGTAATGTAAATTTTACTACATTAAGCGTGTAATGAAACAGGCAATGAAAGGATTAGAAAAATAATTGTAGAGTAACTCTCATTCTGTTCTTTGACTTTCTAGAGACTTCATCCTGTATCTACTTACCAGGAGAAGAGCCAGGGATGCCTTAGAGATAATTCATCCTAACCTCTATTTTATAGAGAAACCCACCAATTCCATGCAGCAATATGAAAGGCTCTCTCCACTTTTCTCCTGTCAAAAGTTCAATTGCTTCCCTATCTACTGTCACCATGGAAAAATTCCCAGATATTAACCTGGACATTAGTGAAGACTAGTTGGCTAATTTATAAAGCTGTGCATTGTAAAGAGTCCAAAATTTAAATGGTAGAACTAATGAGATCAGTAAAATATTGGTATTAAAAAAAGTCTTGGGACCGTAAACAAGCATTCCCCCTACCTCATCTGATTAAAATCATTCCTGGGTATGAAATATAAACTGTGACAGATATTGTTAAAGGTTTCTCAAACTACTTCTAAACAGGAAAAGACACGATAAAGGATAAAAACTTGAATCTTGACAAGTGCCTTAAAACCTGACCTGTTATTGTTCTTGTCAATGTAGGAAAAAAATGACATCTCCAATCTGAAGAAAACGAAACACATTAAATACAAACTGGGAAATCAGAAAAATTCGAAGTCAATTATAAGATTTAAGCATATGTTTTATTTGTCTGTTTCTTTAAATAGTGAGACACTTAAGGGCAATGGATCCATAGTTCAAATTCTTTTAATATTTCAATTAAACTTTAAAAAAGTCATATTATTAGAATCAATAAAAGGTACTTATTTCCAGATTGGAATTGCATCTATTTACAATGACCAAATACAAAGTTTAGTTGAAAGAGTTCCATTTGTTGAACATTTCTGTCTTATATAATTTTATGCTAGTCTACACCATCATTGCTATTGACTAAAATTATAGAGCACTTCATACATTTCAATTTATTTTGTGTCTTCTGTGCTTAGGCAATCTTGACTGAATATGAATGCTCTCTTTTTGTCAACCTGGAGTAGTTGAAGTATATTTATTTAAAAGCAATACTAATGATATAAATAGAAAAAAGTATGGTATCAACTGGATAGGCATTTTCAGGTAAGAGAAAAGTTTATATTTGAAGTGGAAGAGATACAGTATATATTTTATGAGTTGGTTTTTACACTTAAAAGTTCTACTGTTCTTTTTGTTCTTCAGATGATCTCTCTCTTGTTCCTCTTCCTGTGTCACAGACAGTTATATTCCTTTTTTCTTAATCTAACCTTTCCCTGATTACAGACATTGTGCTAATTACTCACTGTGATTCCAAGGTTCCACACAGCCAGCTTTGTTCCCACTTCTGCAAGGTACACAGTTGCATCAATATTCAGTAGGGAGTTCTTTAAAATAACCTAAGTGGCACTTGGGAATAGATCTTCCTCCAGTGGGTAAATACGTATTCAAATCAACAAAATATACATTCAGTAAGCGTATTTCTGAAATGTTACACTTTCCAAATGAGTTTTTTTACAATGAACGAGTCATAATATGCTAATACAGATATAAATATTGTGCCAGGTCACATCTAAAGATGGAAAAGTCTAGTAAGTAAAAATGCCCATTACCCGGGGACTTCAAGATTTTTCTGCCTGAGGTGATGCACACGGTAGTAGCACTCCCTAACTGCAAAGAACCAGGAAGTTTTGTTGCTGTTGCTTTGTTTTGTTTTGTTTTGTGGGTTGTATCAGCAAAAGACACCAGCTGTAGAGTGCCGAGTGTATTTTGTTTCCCTATTGAATTCTGACTCTCTTGTTAAAATGATTAATTCCTATTTTTTAAAAAAATCAGAAAATATCACATAAGTACTGGATTTCTGTCTTCCCTTGAAAACCATGAAGATCTGCCAACTCTGAGCCCCATTTCTGCTCTGCGCAGCAGCATAGCCGCTGCCCAGTGGTACCCTTACCCTCAGAGGGAGGAGAGCTCTCTCATTCATCACGCTTCAGTGTCTGTCTTTGCCTCCCATACACTGAGACCTAGAGTCAAGGTACCATGTACCTATTGTTTTCCTAATGTTAGAGTTAAAATTTTTTTTCTTATATCTATATTTCCATCAAATGTGGTAAAATTAAAAACGGACCTATATGCCAGTATGTTTCAAATAAAAGGGGTGCAGTCTAAGGAGCTAGTATATTTCTTCGTGGAAACAAAGAACATTCCATATATTTAATTTGTAACGGTGTCTGTGTGAAAGGCTGCATCTTTAACACCTCACTACTCTCCCCTGCTGCACACATTTATATTAACTTACATACCTCTTAGGAGTTGAGTTTACAGCCACTATGACATAGTGTGAGCTGATTTTTGTAAAATGCGTGTGTGAACATGTGTACACTTAGGAAAAATTGGCAAAGGATACCCCCAATGTCAACTGCACTATTTCTGGTCAATGGGGTTATGAGTGATTTTAAGTTTCCTCTGTTTATTTTTTTTATGTTATGAAATTTTCACTGTGTGCTTGTGTTATTTTCAAAAACAGAAACAATGAAATTTTTTAAAAATTACAAAATGGGGCTTACCTGTTGGTGCAGTGGTGGAGAGTCCGCCTGCCGATGCAGGGGACACGGGTTCATGCCCCGGTCTGGGAAGATCCCTCATGCCGCGGAGCGGCTGGGCCCATGAGCCATGGCCGCTGAGGCTGCACGTCCGGAGCCTGTGCTCTGCAACAGGAGAGGCCACAACAGTGAGAGGCCCGCGTACCGCAAAAAAAAAAAAAAAAAAAAAAATTACAAAATGGTTTGGGATGTCCCTGGTGGCGCAGTGGTTAAGAATCCACCTGCCAATGCAGGGGACACAGGTTCGAGCCCTGGTCCAGGAAGGTCCCACATGCCGTGGAGCAACTAAGTCCGTGCGCCACAGCTACTGAGCCTGCGCTCTAGAGCCCGCAAGCCACAACTACTGAGCCGGTGCGCCTACAGCCCGCGCACCGCAACGAAGAGCAGCCCCCGCTCGCCACAACTAGAGGAAGCCCACGCGCAGCAACGAAGACCCAACCCAACCAAAAATAAATAGATAAATAAATAAAATAAATTAAAAAAAAATGATTTGGTCAGAATGCTAGAGACCTATTCCCTATTTGTTCCCCTCTGGATGCAATTAATGCACATTTCAGTCTTCATAGAACCTAACCCAAAATGCAAGGGTCTTTATAATCAGCCTTGCCAAATTGATTTTCACTCAATCAAAACCTTCCTCTCCAGGCATATTGATTTTCTCATTGTCATTTAAACACACCTGAACTCTGAACTGTTTCCTCCTCTACATTTTTATTTATTCTGTTAATCCTCTCAACTTGCATCCCAACCCAGAATATCTTATTTTGTCAATGCTCAAAATACTCATATCATTCAATGCCAGCTCAAACTCCTCATTGACGCCTTCCCTAGATTTCTGAAGTGAAGATCTCCCTAATTGCAATTGTACTAAACCGACTTTTAATCTTTACAATAATATTCCCTTATTTGTCCTCTGAGGAATACTAAGTCCTCCTTGAGATATGCACTGTTTTTATGATATAAAAAATCCAATGGTTTAAAAACAAAACCAAATCGTCAGAAACTTTGGTTTAAACCAAGTTAACCAGATTTATAACTGCAGTGATTCTCAGAACAATTAAAATATGCCTGCTCTCCTACTTATATTGAAGGAAAGAAGTTCTAATATATGGTATTTTACAAACTCTTATCAGCATCAGACTCCTTTTTTGTCTATATTTTCTAGAAGAATTTCACGGAAGGCTATTTCTTCTGCAGACTATTCTGCAGAAGACTATTTGGGTGATGCTGGTAAATTTATACTGTAGTTTTATGCTTATGCCTTTCTTCCAAGTCAGCTAGACAATTTCTAAAGACACTGAACTTGAACTTGAACTCTTACTAATATTTTTGTGCTTCAGAGTCCTTGGACGGCTATGAGCGCCTGGTACGTGCACAACCACCACAGGGAGATAAGAATGGCACTCAGGATGCATTGTCCACTGGCTAAGATAGTGGAGGGACAGCAAAGGGGAAGTGGTGGTGAGGACGACGGGGACCCAGATTTTGTAAACAGGAGGAAATGCCTAAAAAAGCACTAGGTAATCTCTGAACGTCTAACATTGTATCTTTCTTCATGACACTTGCTCTTTGTGTCTCTTCTGTCTGGATCAGATAGTTTCAAATCCATGCTTCATGTGACTCTCCACTATAAAGAGGTTTAAAGAGATAGGATCCCTTCCATTCAAGGTGCAGCCTCATTTTCCCCTCTCCTATTTGCAAATTGATGGGAACTTTACATGTGTCATGTCTTCTTTTAAAGATGAACATAGGGAATGTGGATGATAATGCACTCAATATTTATTTAGTTTCAAAATGAGTGGCAAGGTGAAAATCTTTCATGATGTCTTGATCCAAAGAAATTAATTCAGAGAAATACTCGAGCTGTCTACCTACCACCTCTGACAGGTTTTGGCCGCTGTTTATTTCTGAAGCACTTACATGTCTATGTATTAATTAACATACTTTTTGTTTATGTTTTCTTGTACATATCATAATATCCTTAAACTATCTGAGACTGGACTTAACGTGCCTCGTTCTGTGCTCTGCAAGGAGAGTCATATGCGTATTAATTGAGAATTTAGTACATTCTTAATGAATACATGAACTGTTCATAAAATGCATTCTTGTTGTTCCTCTTTGCCATGTTTAACCATCACGCTTTCTGTCTTTCATCAAACTATGTTCTTATTTTGCACGTATTCTGATTACACCCCAAAACCCACTTGCCTGAGACTGTGTTCCTCTGTGTCATTATTTCTCAAAGTTTAGTCAGAGAACCAGTAGTGTTGGCATTACCTGACAGCTTGTTCAAAATGTAGAATCTTAGGTCCAGCCCAGGCATGGTGAATCAGAATATTCATATAAACAAAATCTCTTGGTAATTCTTTTCTTTTTTTAAGATTTTTTTGATGTGGACCATTTTTAAAGTCTTCATTGAATTTGTTACAATATTGCTTCTGTTTTCTGTTTTGTTGTTTTGGCCACCAGGTGTGTGGGATCTTAGCTCCCTGACCAGGGATCGAACCCACACCCCCTGCACTGGAAGGCAAAGTCTTAACCACTGGACCTCCAGGGAAGTCCCTCTTGGTAATTCTTATTATCCTTAAAGTTTGAGAAGCTATGTTCTAAGTGTCTTCTGGATTTCCACTGTGGTCTCGGGTACTTAGCTTATAGACCTCTTTCTCTCTCAGTGTTGCTGTTATTCTGGGAGATTTATCCAACTTTTCTCTCTCTCTCTCTTTTTTAGCAAGTTAACTTGCTTTGGAATCTCTAAACCATCTTCATAATTCATTTCTGCCCTGTCAAAACTCTCCTATCTATATATCCTCCACTCTCACGCCAAAGATAAAATATTTCCTTGAACCTGCCTTCCTTATAGCTAGCTGACTCAGATGGAATTTCATTCTCCTTCAAGATTCTGTGAAGAGGCGACTACTCCACTTGCCAGGCATTCTTCGGCTCATTGTTTGTTTGCTCCATAACTCTCTTAAAACCCATTCAAGTCACAATTACTTAAAGTTTCTGAAGATATTGAGCATTTCCCAAACTTCAGTTGATGTCTCACTTCTCAAAACTCTGTTTTCCCTCAGCTTCTGTGGCATAATCTTTTCTGATTCTACAATGACTCAGATCTTTCATTCTCATTTTCCTACCTCTGCTTTCTTATGAAATATATTGTCTACAGCAGCCATCCATCCTCAACTTTGCTTTTTTTCCTCCCTACAAATTGTCTACACATTTGCACGTTACCTCCTCTCAAGGATTGAACTAGCAAAGTCAGTGCTACTGACTCTTTCTACCTCTGGCCATGCCTTCTCCTGGGCTCCAGACTCATGCCTCTCTCTGCCTGTTACACATCTCTCTTTGTCAATGTGCCCCAAATTAAACTTATTTTCTCCTCCCTTTTTGCATTCTCTATTCCTTAACTGGGTTGGTAGAACTGAAATGCCCTTCTCAACTCCTCCTTCCCTTTACCCTCTACATCCAATCATCTCTGCTTTCTGCCAATTCCACTGTCTTAATTGCTCTCAAATGCATCCCATCTCTCTCATCACATTGTTACTGTCTCAGTCCAGCATTTCTTCATTATTTCTTACTCACATTGTAATAATTGTCTCCTGCTAGATTTTCTTTCTCCTCACCTGCAGAGCTTCATCTTTCTCTCTTCCTCCGGAGTGAAAAAGCTTCCTTCCTCAGCCTGTAGTCACCCCAATGGGTTTCTGCTTGCATGTCCACAAAAGGCAAGGAAGGTCTCCTGAGGTTACGACAATGTGAAAGGGACAGGAGGTAAACAACTCAAGTGAGATGTGGTTTCTTAGGCAACATTTCCTTCTATCATCTATGTATAAATGAAAATAAGACAAAGGTTTAAATTAATCCTGGGTCAAGAACATGACTGCAAATTGTTTTTAAGATGTTCTATCTTAGACTTTAGCCAATGATTCTTAAAATAAACTCCACTAATCACCCATCCAATTTAGATGTGCTTCATAGATGTGAAACATCTTTCCCCATTTACATCTTTGACTTATACCTAAAATCTCTACTCAGGGATAACCTTCTCTCATCTCCACATTCTTCACCCTCAGCTTCCTTTTTTCTTTTCTCCAACCTACCTCTTCTGAAAGGGAGGTTGGAAACTATCCTATAGTTTGAATTCATCAGCTAGGATCAGGAAAAAGGAATTATTCCAGGAGTTTGTGAGGGATTCCAAAATCTGAACAGAGAGAAACTTCAAAAATCACCCATTTTATGAGCCAAAGATTGTGATCAGAATTACTGAAAATATCCTTCATGATATCAGTACCAAAGCTAAGTCCTATGAAACCAGCAATCCAAGATGGTGGAAGACAAGAGCATGTACAGGGAGAAAAGTCCGTGGCAATTGCTTGTAATTACTGTGCAACATTGTTTGGAATAGAGGCCTCTGCCTGGGACTGGCATTCACATTCAAGTACTTAGTGGGTACGGAGGTCAGCCTGCCATGTTTACCTGACCTGGGCTAGGCAGGCACCTTCCCCTACACCCCGGCAACGGGAAAGAAATGCCTTTCATTACCATTGTATGCCTTGTTCTACATTAGAAATGTGAGAAAGCCTGACCTAAATGAGGATGCCCAGGGGTTTTCGAGGTTACTAATAAGGGTGACAGCAATTCCAGGCAGAGGGCCTGACAGGTCCCTGAGATGAGGAACTATCTTATTCAAATCTGTGTTCCCAGGGTCTGTCACATAGTAGGCCCTCTAAATGTATTAATATGTGAGTCTAGAAATTTGCAATGAGCAATTCTATGTGTCTGCAATTAGCAAGTAACAAACACGGGATAAATGCTGAAACCAAACAAGTGACCATGCAGTTGAAACAAATAGAACAAAGACGAAACTCATGTAGATTTGCCTATAGTTACTGTTCTGGTATTCATTTGATTAGCAGGGCTTCCATGGATCAAAAATATTGCTTAATTGGATGCCATTTGGTAAATGGGAAAATTTCTAAATGCAACTGTGAACTATATACATCACCAATAGAAGAATAAGTAGCCAAACCTGAAATTTCTTACCTACTTGAACTATAAGAAACTTTCTGTCTATTCAAACCAGTAGATAATCAGATATTTTGAATACACACTCATTAAACGCTTCCATGTGGACAAATTTGGGACATGTTCAAAACAGCATCAGAGTCAGAAGAACTAGAAGCATTATTAAAGAATCCAGTAGCATTTCCACAAAAGTCAATGTGCAGTGCATTACTTCCTTTGTATTCAAATACAGAAACTAAGAAACAATCCATTAATGTTTTATTTTGCTTTCCTCAATGCCAACATGTAAACATAAGTTCACACGTGAAAAGTGATATTAATGGGTAATCCTTAAAAATACAGATTGACAAGGGACATGTCTCTTTAGGGACTTAAAGATCAGGGAACTGAATTAACATTGAGTTCTTAGCAGATTCCAAGATCTGTTGTACACAGGCATTTAGATAGGGTTTCTCAATTGATCTTCATAAAAACTCTATAAGTAGGTGTAATCAATAGAAAAAAAATGAGAAAAAATGAATTAAGTAGCAGCAACTTACTTAATGCCAAGAACTTTATTAGGCATGTGGGTATCTATTATCTAAAGCTCATTTTGCTGATGAGGGACACTGCTGAGATGATTGGTGACTTGCTTACAGAAATGCTGCTCTTAGGTGGTAAAGCAGGGAGTATGAAGCTTTGCTTACTTCACGGCCTGAGCTGCTTTTATTATAAACACCTACAGTTGTTGATAAGTGAAGACCTTTTGGGAAACAAGTGAACTGAACTGCTTACCTATTTGTTTTTTAATCAGGTCTGTCTGCAGAGACGTCTGCCTGCTGTTTTGTATTTGTCCACAATACCTAGCCCTGTGTTCCGTCATACTTGACAATCAATAAATGCTTGCCGAATTGACGGATGATCTTTTGTGTGCTGTTAAAGAACACTCATCAGACTCCAGGAACTGTTTGTCCCCATGTTAATGAACAGCTGGTTATGATGAACCTTTTAAAGAAAATTAAATTATCCTCCTCCAAAAACACATACATTTAGTAAAAATGAGAATTTTATTATTATTTGGTATGATTTTGAGGGTCTTGATCTTAAATTCAGTTAAATGGCTAGAAGAATGGGAATAGGGTTATGAAAAAAATTCCTTTATGAGTCATGATAAAGAATAATAATTATTTGATAGTAGATTTAAGTACAAATTCACAGAAATCCTTATAAAATATAACTGATTTATTGTCCTATGCTTGAGTATACAATAAACTATCTCAATAGATAATTTAACATAAATGCTATACATATATATTAAGTATATACACTTACCCTAAGTAAGGATAACAATTTTAGCCCTATCCTCTAGACATAAGGAAAGGGGATGACATTTATTATGTCTGTTCTGCATTAGGCAGCTGGCTGGATAGTACACATCCTCCCTAATGATGATGTTCAAAACAATCATATGAAATATGTTATTGTAATTGCATTTAGATGGAGAAACTAAGTCAGGAAGACTTAGTTAGTTGCGCAACTCACCCACCTTACTTATTAAAGCCAGAGTTTAAACCTGCCTGTCTAGTTTCAAAGTCTTTATCTACTCTACTTATGGTACGCTAACCCCAGTAACTCCAAATACAAGGAAGACACAGTGAAGCAAATAGAGCCTTCATCAAAAAGGATCAGAGTAAAAGGGTAATGGATAATAAAATATTTACCACATCTGCAGGGTCAAGGATAAGTGCATTTTGGGAAAAAAAAAAAATGACTGGAAGGAAACACACCACAATGTGAATAGTGGTTTCATTGCATTACATTACATTTTGTTATTTTACTAATGGAAAAATTTAAACTCATAATGAAGGATGAGTGCATTATAGGACAAGGCTTTACATCAAATCAAAGGAGAATTCTGGGAGAGGAGACTTGTGAAGCCATCGTGGAGCCTGGGAAGGGGGAAGGAAACTTCCGTGCTTCTGCTTTGAATAAACACAGACTAGAGCAGTCAGCACGCATTTGTGAAATTACACTTTCATTTCAAACCCAGGGTAAGAGCGGTAGTTGTGGCCGGGTGAGAATGTTGAGGAAGAGAACAGTGGTGAAGCCTTCTACTTGTCGTATAGGCAGGCAGGTGCCAGACTGACCAAGCCAGCAGTATGCAAGATGCTGGAGGTAGAACGATTATGTCATGTAGGGAGGTTCAGCACGCTATGGGGCAGGTCGTCCTACTCCCTGAGGCCTCCCACCCCTTTACAGCTCCCCTGGGAGGGGATTCTTGGGCTACATCTCACTGTATTCATGTCCCTTCTCCCTACCATGCTGAGGACGAAGCACCCTCCAGAGACTGTGGAGAGGAGACGAGACTGGTAATGAGAGCAAATAGAACTTCATGGTTTTTCTTCTTCCTTCTGCATAGCTTTTACTCCTTCCTTCCTTCATTTGTCCCTTCCTTCCAAATATGTGCATCCTGCAAGAATTCCCCATTTACCTCCTAGTACACTGGCCAGGTTTGGAGAAAGTATTGACTAAGCCTTTCTTTAACAATAGCACCCAACTCCTCTGTTTTATTTAAAAAAAAAAAAAAACACTCAGGTTTTATATTCCATTTTTAATGCCCCCAAAGAAAAGAAGTCTCCAGCATCGTGAGAGTGCTGCTAGATTGAATGGCCTGCCCCTTAAAACTGTTCATGATTTACAACAGGACAGTTTAAAGCTCGGTGAAATCATTTCTGGTCCCCAGTACAATGGACTTTTGTTCTCTCACCTCCTGAGGAGGTTGACCTGAACATACTAAATGAGGGTCCTTTTAGTTCCAGTGAATGTGAGTGGTGATATCGAGCCACCAACCTAGCCCAGGAGATAACTTCCTGGGAGTCTTTGAGGCTGGGTATTCAGTCTTTCATGTTTTACACATAATCCCAGACCATTCTGCAGAAAGGCTTCTTGACTTCCATTTCAACAATCAAAGGCAAGTTTTTCTCACGGGTGGTGATTCTTACGCCATAAATGAATGTGCGGGAAAGTCGCAAAGCTTTTCTCACTCCCCTCTTTACCTTGAGTGGTCAGGCTTGCTAATTTGACCTCCTACTGTCATTTAGAATCGTCCACCAGGAGAGTTTTTTAAGAAGCAAGAGGCTGAGCACTTAGGCACGGAAGATCATTTTGATTATTTACTTTTATGGAATGGAAAGGACTGAGAGAAAAAAAGAGATGTGTCCTTTTTTTTTTCTTTTAATAAATTTATTTATTTTGGGCTGCATTGGGTTTTCGTTGCTGCGCGGGGCTTTCTCCAGTTGCAGCGAGAGGGGGCTGCTCTTCGTTGCAGTGTGTGGACTTCTCACTGCGGCGGCTTCTCTTGTTGCGGAGTACGGGCTCTAGGTGCGCGGGCTTCAGTAGTTGCAGCACACGGGCTCGGTAGTTGTGGCTCGCGAGAGCTCAGTAGCTGTGGCACATGGGCTTAGTTGCTCAGCAGCATGTGGGATCTTCCCAGACCAGGGCTCGAACCCGTGTCCCCCGCATTGGCAGGCAGATTCTTAACCACTGCACCACAAGGGAAGCCCGAGAGATGTGTCTTTGAGGAGTATTTCACGGATGAGAAACTTTAGGGTACAAAACAGCAGCTCCTTGGTTTATTCCGAAAAGAAAAAAAAAATCTGAACACAAGTCACAATGCAGCAAAAACTCTAAGGTGAATGCTATGCATACCCAGATCCCTCTTAGCATACCTATGTGCGTTAGATTATCTCTAACGCAGAGAAAATATGTTAGAGTTTATGACAGGAAAAGTGCACCTGTGTGAGTTCTGTCTTACTATTTCTGTGACAACGTAGATATGCCATAAAGTTATTTGGAACAAATGGCAATGTTTTTCTAGCTCTCATGTATTCTCAGAGTATTTGCTGGAACACGTCAACTGGGTAGAGTTGCAGCTATGAGCAAGTAAGTAAGGCCATAATATTTCAAAAATTATTCTCCCTAGAAGCTCACGTATACGTTCTCAAGAGATGTCCTCAGGCACTCAGTCAGAACCAATGTATTTTTATGTTATGACCTATTCTACCAGACGAGGCTATCTCATCTCCCAGGTCTAAACAAATTCAAAGAGGAAACGCTGCTAGCAATCAGGAAAGGCAAAACATGCAAAGGGATAGATGGCAAAACCATAAAGCAGATACAGGGATTTACAGAGCCAAACTGTGAGGACACCTATTTCAGGAGCCGGAATCTATGCTAACAGTCTCTGGGGGCATAGCACAGAAATGGAGGTCCTGAGTGTTGACCAAAGTCATCGTATTTAAAATCCCCAGTGGAAGAAAGCAGAGAACAACGTAATAATTCTAGAAATCTGTCCACTCAAAGTAGATGCTTAAATATTTTCATTTAAAGAGATTTTCCTTCTCAGTGATGTGGAATAAATTTGGTCCGAGATTCAGTTAACTCAGCGTTTTTAGTATTAGGGCAGGTGGTGGCTTCTGCCTTCCGTGGTCCAGATGACCTCACTCTCTTTCAACAAGACAGAGCCAGAGCAGTTACCATGCATGCAAACCACATGCGGGTGTGGGGGGGAGGGGGAGGGGTGGGAAGAGGCGGTCCTCTGTGCTAATGAAAAATAAGCTCAAAGGGCATATCCGGCATCACCTTCATATGTGAGAGGCATTCGGGTTTTCATTTTCTGACAGGGAGTGATAGCATTACAACTAATACAATAAATAAATAGAGCTTTAAGAAGTGCAGCAAAAGCATCCCAACCCTGGCCAGTGATTTGATTTGCTCTAGCACATCTACCTGACTGAGCCATCTGGCAGGGAACCAGGGTTTCTGCGCGGCAATGGGTGGAGCCTCGAGGCAGGCTAGCCCCTTAGCAAAGAGGATGGTGGGAGAGTGCAAGATGGGGCAGGACTGAGTGGCCGACTACCAGGCTGCAGAGGCTCTCATCAGAGGAAAGGAAATGAGCGCTCCACACCACTTTGTCCAGTGTGTTTGGCCAGGCCAGGTGTTGGAAGGGGCCCCGAGATCAACATCAAGGAAGGTCTAACAGCAGGTGTGCCAGGCAAGGAAGGGAAGCTGGGTTTCAGTTAAGAAAACACAGACTGGCTCTGTAGTTTGGAGAGAAGTCCATTCACAGTGAAAGGAAATGGAGGAGGTAGAAAATTTCCCCAGTGGGAAAGCGATTGATGGGACTCCAACTAAGAAGGCAGATTGAGGGACTGGAAATCCAGATAGGTAAATAAAGCATGGCTTAGAGAAGGTTGTGATTTAGAGCCAATACCAATTACATTCCAGACACAACTGCGTATTAGACTATCGGACAAAGAACCAAGTCAAAGTTCTATTTAACTATGGGACTTCGGCTGCCCATTCTCTCCACAGTGTCACATGGGGCTAGACCAGACTTACACTGAGAGACGAGGGTCACCAGCATAGAGATACAGACGTTCAAAGCTTAAGAGTAAAACTGTAGAGGATATAATGTAGGGACTGGCAGAGGCACTGGTATGCATTACACTGTGTTCAGATGAACCTTACGAAAGTGGAACAAATAGGTTTTCTATTCTAATTTGCTTTTCCAAAAGTTATGTACTTAAATGCCTGCCTTGCTTCATTTCCCCTCTACATGGGGGTCTAGGGTGGCTATCTGGAGGCAAAAGAAAAAGGTTTATGAAATTTTTTTTTAGTACTCTATTGAACACATCACTGCATTTTAATCTGGAGCAGAGGGTGGAAAATGGCATCTGGTTAATCAGAGGTTCATAGATTATTTGGTGATACAACTTAACTGTGTTGATGATGAAATGAAAAATGGTGTGTCTTCCCTAGAGCAGCATTATAAAGCATTCTGCCTGGTACTTAAAATTGATTGTGCATTATATTGGTTAAAGAGTGGCATTTTGAAAATAAAATTAAGGGTGATTTGCATTTGTGTTGAAACAGTTGCACGTGCACTTAGTACAAATAGTATTTTTCTTCTGGAGCACATTTACAGTTTGCATTTATATTAACTCAGTGTTTTCACTCAACATTGTTTTAAAAGATAAGATGAATATGGATATAATTATTCACAAGGAAAATAACTCTTATGTGTGAAATTGGTTGCTATATATTTCATTTGGAAAAATAAAATGCAAATGTATTTTTTATTAATGAGAGCACAAGCAATACCACAGTAAAAATACCCAGGTCATTTAATATTTTTTAATGGAAAGTTTTTATAAAGCAGCGGGAAGCATTATATATTATTACGTTTCACATCTAGAGATGCATTTATAGATGCTGTCAGAATCCTGGATTGGTATCTGTTTATTAAGATTTAAGCTCCATGACTTTGTTGCATTATGTTTAATTTATGTGTATTTCCTTGATTCACAATCTACAGTAAATTCTTATTACTTGGATCTGGGCAAAATGTCTTTACAATTACCCATAACTTCCAGGTAGTAGAAAAAATGAATTTCATATTGATGGTAAAGGAAAACAAACTGCTACCCATTTGTGATACACACAGATTTATTATTTATCTGTCTTTATTCCTCCTTCAAATATGATTGGGAGTTATATTCTTTCTAGAAAATTTTGTTTTCCAGGAGGGTGTTTGCAAAGACATCAGAGTAGCAATTGAAATAGCAACTAGGCCAGTAATTGTAACAGAGAACTTGAAAATACATGCAAACACAACAGAACAACTGTCTTATTTAACTTATGGTATATTACATTGTATTTGGAAAGGGACTGAGGAGACTTGGTGTTCAAAAATTTTAATCACAGAAGTGAAAAATACACTGCTGTTATAAAATTTGTGTTATAAGATGGTGTCAGAGACAAAAATAATAGGGAAGTTCATAGATTGTGTTTTCAATTTTTAAGTTATTTAGTGTAAATCATCGAAGGACTCTAGGAAGACAGTCTCAGTTTCTCTCTCTCTCTCTCTCATACACACACACAACCCCCTTAAAAGCTGCACATTTTAAAAGGCCAGGCAAATACTACTATAAGACAGTGAAATATATAGTAAGCATCTGGTTGTAAATCTAGCCATAATCATCTAGAAAGTTTGGTTATAAAATGGACATTTTGGGCCGAGTATCAAAGGTTTAATAAATTAAGCTTTGTCAGACAGGAGAAGGAATTGAGTTTCAAAGCAGCCCAGAGGTGAAAAGCAAGTGTGGGTAGATACATCTAGAGGTCTTAACTGAATAGTCTTTAATTGGAAGATAAATCTGAGAAAGTAATAAACAAGATCTTGAGACTATTTTGTTACAAAATAACTTGATGATTCTGTGTTAATGGTACAGTCATCAATCCCTGACCATCAAGACAGTGAGCTTGGTCAGTGAACTGGCTCTAATTTGAACCTCTTTGCCCCAGACAAATGGTTCTAGGCCAGAAAAATCTAAGCTCCAGGACGCTGACTCCCACTGGAGAGATCAGAGCATTTGTGTATCATAATATATATTTATTAAATTCTTTGTAAGTGGCAGACCTTATGCTGGGTACCTAGGGCATGGAAGTGAACAAAATAGACAAAGGCCTCAAGGTGTGCAGTTTGTTAGGCCAGGAGAAGAGAGGTCATAAGTAGATAAACAAATAAATAAACACATTGCAGATGGTGATTGGTTTTTTTAATCAAAATAATGAATCAGAGTAAGTAACAGAGAGAGTAACAGGGATGCTATTTTAGGGAAGATAGTCAGGAAAGATCCTTTTGGCCTAGCAGCATTTGACAGAGACTGGAAGGAAGTTAACAGTGAGCTCTATGGGTTTTAGAAAAAGTGTGCTCTGTGTAAAGGAAACAGCAGGGAATCTCGGGTCCTGTTTAAGGATCAGGGAGGCTGCGGAGGTACGAGCAGAGGCAGAATGATGGGAAATGATGGCTCAGAGGTAGTGACAGCAATGCGGTCAGCTCAGTGAGAGCCTTTGGGGTCACTGTAAGAAATTTGGCTTTTGCTTTCACTGAGACGAGGTCACTGAACAATTTTGAGTAGGAGAATGATATGGCCTGGCTTCTCTCTTAAATAGCTCATTTTGGCTGCCCTGAGGAAATTGAAGAGAAGCAAGGTTGTAGGAAGGGATAAGGGCAAGTTTTTGCAACCACCCACACGAAAGATGGTTCTTGGACCAAGTTTCTACCAGTGGAAGTAGTAAGAAGTGGCTGAATCCAGGATCTATTTAATGGTCAACAGGATCTGCCGATGGATTGGATATGGTGTGTGAGAGGAAAGAGAAGTGAAGAGAGGAGTAATTGATGGCTCCAGGTTTTCTAATCCACGTAATTAGAAGGACAGAGCTGCCAAGTACTGCAGTGGCATAGATTATAAGAGGGAGATAAATCAGGAGTTCATTTTTGGGCATGATAATTTCGAGGTACCTATTGGACATTCGAGCACAAAGGAGAATTGAAGTATTTGTCTTTGAAAGTAGAGAATAAATGGAATAGCAGAGTTTTGTAAGATTACCAGATAGCCCTAAAAATCCACCAGAGCTTGTGATTTTCCCCAGTGGGTTCTAATGTTCAGCTAAGAATGAAAACCGTTGAGTAGGACAAGAAAGTATGGATATTCAGTGATTAAGGGTATCAAAATCCCTTGGAAATATTTTGCCATCTACACATTACAGTGGTATTGGGGGGTGGGGGGTGGCTGGAAACTGGGTAGCTTGGAAAAGTTCCTTAGATGATTCTCATAGGTCCTTCCCAACATGGAAATCACTCACGTAAATCAGAAGAGAAATTTTTTCTAGCTTCTTTCAGAAGAATTCTCAGGCTAACACCCAGAAAGTTAACATTTATGAGGGAAGCAAACGAACATTCCAGAAGGCATGTTATGTCCCAGACACTATTTGCTGCTTTGTGCATATTACCTTAATTGATCCTTCCAGCGTATTGTAGGGATGAGGAAAATAAGGTTAAATAACCACACCTAGGTGACAGGAGTAGAGGTAAGATTTTGCCTTACCTACAGTCATTTCTAGCTGAAGAAGTTGAAAGATGCTTCCAAGTATTTTGTTATAAGACAGTGTTTTAATAACATTTAAATGCATACTATCTACACAGTAATATGTTAGATTCTGGAAAGAAACACTTAAGGATTGTAAGCTTCTTGAAGATTGAGTCCACAATGTGCTATATGCAGGTGTATTATTGTATTCCTTTCTTTATTCATCCAACATTCATTTAGAGCTTATGGTGGGTAAGGAGCTAAATAAGCTAAATAACACATAGTTCTTGTTCTGAAGGATTTCCTATTCTATCAACAGACTCAGGTAATAATGCATTGTTTCTGCTTTAAAGGCTGTGCTCCTCTGGCCTGTGTAATATTCATCAACCGTCTATAATCCTGGGCTTTGCAGAAATCATTCACTGCTTTCTGCAGTGATCAGTTAATCAAGCGGGGCCACAAAGGGGCTCAAGCAAGGGTGGTAGAAATCTAGATTCCAGAATTCAGGAAAAGTCTCTGCTAGCCAGAGCCCAAGGTTCTAAATACAGACCAAGTCAGAGGCTGGGAACAGAGCAGTGTGTGCTCATAGGTCACCTGAACCCAGGGGATTGGGTATAGGAATGGAGACCAGATGGAAGCCAACACTGCTGGTTTGAGTAGAGGCAGAGCAAGGTTAGAAATTCCAGCTCAGAAGGTCAGCTGTTTCAAAGAGGAGAGTTATTGCTGAAACACGTGAACTAAAACGAGGGCTCAGAATCTGACAGAGAAAGAGAGCTGGCTGGGGTACCCTGCTCTGGATCCGCTTAAGTATCAGACCCTTCAGAGTGGGCTGTACAACTTTCTCTATCAGCACTGCTCCGTGGGAGTACTGACTGTGCCACCATCAGGAAGAAGCAAAGCTACAGCCCTCCAGGTCCCTAATTGGAGTTCCTTGAGAGTCCTTGGTCTACTTCCGTAGAGGCACAGCAGGCAGAGGGCTGCATCGTTAATACTTACTAGGATAGTCTTTTGCTAGCGCATGGCTGGGCAGATTAAATTAGCTCCTTTCAGAAGCTAGAGGTTGAGGTATTAGTTCTGACACTAACGAATATATATAAGGCAGCTGGAAGTGGTGGTTCATTATGATTATTAAACCAACAACAACACTTCCCAGGCTAAGAAGCTATTTAAGGTATTGTAAGATGCCTGCGTAGAACAGACGTGCTCAGCAGAACTGAAAGAGTAATAAAATATGAGGTGAAATAAAGGCAGAAAATGAATGGATCTGATCAGTGAACCAAGCATTACCCAAGACACAGAGTAATTTCCACAAGGCTATGAATTCTAATGGTAAGGAAAGCGCAATAGGTTTAAAATGCACGGGGACCCTAAGTGTGCCAAATACGTTGTCGAATCCAATAGACTCGATCCCGCTGAGGATGGTCACGCCTCAGTGGAGTTGAGTCTTCTGAACTTCAGATCACTCATTTGATATGAGGGCATAACGGTATGTGGCATCACTGGATCAGCACAGTTTTGAACAATCTTCCCAGTTACCCAAGGGTCCCTGAGCGCATCTCATTCTATTTTATCATAGAACAAGTAAGGGGCAGAGGCCAGAGAGACAATCAGATGCTGCTTCTGGCAATCCAGAGATTCCTTCAGCAGATCTTCACAGGTCTCAGGCAGATGGTCTTTGTTTGGCAGGTGGATTCTTAACCACTGTGCCACCAGAGAAGTCCCTCTGATAATATTTTTAGTAATTGAGTTCTACTTTATCTGATATTAATCCGGGCACTCCAATCTTTATATGCTCACTGTTACTTTCAACCTATTTGTGCTTTTATATCTAAAGTGTATCTTGTATAAACATAAAATAGTTGAGTATTTTAAACTCCATTTTGACTATTTCTACCTTTTAATCAAAAGGATTAGTCCATTGACATCTACTGTCAATGGACACTTAGGTTGCTTCCACGTCCTGCTATTGTAAATAGAGCTGCAATGAACATTGTGGTACATGACTCTTTTTGAATTATGGTTTTCTCAGGGTATATGCCCAGCAGTGGGATTGCTGGGTCGTGTGGTAGTTCTATTTTTAGTTTTTTAAGGAACCTCCATACTGTTCTCCATAGTGGCTGTATCAATTTACATTCCCACCAACAGTGAAGAGGGTTCCCTTTTCTCCACACCCTCTCCGTAATTTATTGTTTGTAGATTTTTTGATGATGGCCATTCTGACTGGTGTGAGGTGATACCTCATTGTAGTTTTGATTTGCATTTCTCTAATGATTAGTGATGTTGAGCATTCTTTCATGTGGTTGTTGGCAGTCTGTATATCTTCTTTGGAGAAATGTCCATTTCGGTCTTCTGCCCATTTTTGGATTGGGTTTTTGTTTTTTTGATATTGAGATGTATGAGCTGCTTGTAAATTTTGAAGATTAATCCTTTGTCAGTTGCTTCATTTGCAAATATTTTCTTCCATTCTGAGGGTTGTCTTTTCGTCTTGTTTCCTTTGCTGTGCAAAAGCTTTGAAGTTGCATTAGGTCCCATTTGTTTATTTTTGTTTTTATTTCCATTTCTCTAGGAGGTGGGTCAAAAAGGATCTTGCTGTGATTTATGTCATAGAGTGTTCTGCCTATGTTTTCCTTTAAGAGTCTTATAGTGTCTGGCCTTACATTTAGGTCTTTAATCCATTTTGAATTTATTTTTGTGTACGGTGTTAGGGAGTGTTCTAATTTCATTCTTAAGCTTACAGAAAAACTGATTGAAAAGTACAGAGAGTTCCCATATACCCCACACCTGCCCCATATACATACAGTTCCCTCATTATTAATATTTTGCAGTAGTGTAGTACATTTGTTACAACTGATCAGTCAATAATCATATGTTATTATTAACTAACTTCCATAATTGACATTCGGGTGCTCTCTTTGTGTTGTATATACTATGGATTTTGACAAATGTATAATGACATATACCCACTGTTGCAGTATCATACAGAATAGTTTTACTGCCTTAAAAATCCCTGTTGCCCTCCTGTTCATTCCTCTCTCTGTCCTTCCCTGAACTAACCACTGATAGTTTTTATCTTTTCCAGAATGTCACATAATTAGAACTATACAGTATGTAGCCTTTTCAGATTGGCTTATTTCACTTAGCCATATGAATTTAAGGTTCCTCCATGTGTTTTCATGGCTTGATAGGTCATTTCTTTTTATCATTGAATAAGATTCCATTGTATGGATATACCACAGTTTATTCATCCATTTGCCTACTGAATGGCATCTTGGTTGTTTGCAAGTCTTGGCAATTATGAATAAAGCTGCTCTAAATATCTGGTGCAGGTTTTTGTGTGGACAAAAGTTTTCTACTCATTTGGGTTAACATCAAGGAGTGTGATTGCTGGATCAGATGGTAAGAGTATGTTTAGTTTCGTAAGAAACTGTCAAACTGTCCCCAGAGTGATTGTGCCCTTTTGTGTTCCCGCCAGCAATGAATGAGAGTTCCTGTTGCTCCACATTCTCACAAGCATTTGGTGTTGTCAGTGTTTTGGATTTTCATTATCCTAAAAATAGGTATGTAGCGGTATCTCACTGTTTTCATTTGTAATTATCTAATGTCACATGACATTGAGAACACCTACATTTTAACAACTGCAAATACCGCCACTACCATTACTTGCTAACACTTAATTATCACTTCCTATGTGCTAGACTGAGCACTTTTCACGTACTTTCTCACGTCATGAATCAGATACCATTGTTTTTAGGCATTTTGCAGAAGAAGAAACTGAAGTTTAGAGAAGTTAAGTACGTTGCCGGTAAATGTTGAATCTGTGACTCTGGATTTTCTGACTCCAAATCTCATCTCTTAAATACTAGTATCTTTTTTCCCCTCTCTCAAAGTGTGACTCCTGAATCTCTTACTTCAGAGCCAACGAGGATGTGGATAAAAATTCAGACTCCCAGACACTACCCTATTACATCAGAATCTTCACAGTGAGCATCTGGAGGGGGGGATTCTGAGGCACACCTGAGATTGAGAATCAATCAATGATCATACAAAGATTATTCAAAGTCCAAATGGAAGTTTTGATGTTTTGTTGTATCTTGCTTCATGTATTTCTCTTCGAAGCATATTTACAAAAATACAATTATTTATATAAAATAAAATATACTGGAAACAGTGAGAGAATATCTTCAATGTAAAGTCAATAAGTGGTTCACTGTGTCTTCTCATTAGAGAATACGTGAAAAGTTTTCCCCACAGATTTCCAAGCTTGTATCTGAAAATTTCTACCGAAGATTCTTATTATTAGTGTAAGCACTTGGGGACAGATTATAAAATACGGGACCTCTCACTTAGATACGGATTTTAAAATAATATATCTGAATGAGGAAGACTGAATAAAATGAGTAGTTATAATAAGGATCATGGGAAGCATAGACATAATTTTGAGAAGAGAAAAATGTCCATTGAATAACTACTATGTATCCCTCTGTGCTAGATAAATTGGACAAAATCATACAAAATACTTCTAGTGTTATGATAGATTTATCTAACTATATGTCTCTTGCCTTTTTATTGGGTATAGATACATAGTATACACACATGTACAGTTTATAGTATATTAAACAGCAACTTCAGACCAGGCAAAAGTCAACATAGCAGGTACTCTATGAAAATTGTGAATTAAATTAAATAGACACATATTCCTTGTGGCTTTTGATCTGAGACAAGACATTATTAAGGATATTTGCAATAGGATTACCTGTGTTAAAATCCCTGTTTTGCCTCTAAATGGGTTTGGAACCTTGGATATCAAAAGACTTGATCTACTTCATTCTACATGGAGGTAGAGATACATCTACCCTGTAGAGTTGTTGCATTAAAACCATTAGACAGTGCCTGATTTACATGAAGCAGTCCATAAATGTGAGTTATTATCTTAACTATTATTATTATTCACAGGAAAAATTCAAAAATGGGAATGGACTCAATAGAGTACTAGAGTGGAAAGATGCTATCATGCTAGCATGATAGCTAATGGTATCGGGAAATAAATGGTATGTGACAAAGGCAAGATGTAGAAATTAAGTACTCTAGGAATGGGAAACAGAAGAAATCACTTTTCACTGGAGTGGGCAGGGATGGCTTGTTCAAGAAATCTAAATGAGTTTGCAAATGTTTTTAGGTGGAGAAAATGTGCATTTGGAGGGAGTGTCTTTTCGGGGATGTACAAATTCAGAGATTTTAGCACTTCTTCACAGATGGAAGGACTCCATTTGGACCCTCAGACACAGACCACTGTGCCAATATTTGGAACGTAAGCAGAGAGAGTTCCAAGACAGGTGCTGCATAAGAAAGAAGCTTGGACCCAAGTGAGGAGAAGGCGTCTTTCTAATGCTAACTGCAGCTCACCTTGGGTAGCAACTACACACCCATTTGTAGCTAGAAAATTCCAGGCTGAGGACAAAATAGCCCTTTAAACAAGCATGCCACTGAGTTTGGAAAGGGAAGAGGCAGAGCCACCTGAAGACACAAATCCTGCTAAGAAGAGCATTAATTGTTCTCTATATCACACAGACTTCTGCAATCAATAAGAAAGAGTGGGCTCGGACTGGGGCTCATTGTTTTACAACGTAAATTTGGAATTGAACAGTAGATCTCAACCTCCAGTTTTCTCCATGGTGTGGAACACAAGCTAAGCTGATACAGCATTTAACAATATGCAAATGAGCTAATGGCCTTGCAAGGAAGATCCCAAAAAGGATCCCCAGCAAAAGATAAACGCCTTTCTCCTTGCAACCTCTTTTGTCTATCTTGGTGTTTGCTCAAGCTGAGGAGTTCAAAAAGTGTAAACAAATTTAGCATTTCACTGTCAAGGCCATAAACACATTCATAAAGGCAGGAGCAATTTTGTAGCTGTACATACATTGAAGAGAGAGCATGCCACTGAGAGCTGAAGCTTTACCATCACTTAAAACAAGCAAACAAACAAACAACACAATTGGGAAGGAATTGTTCTAAATGCAGTCCTATCTTTTATTTTATATTCTTTTATAGCCACCCTTTATTGAGGGTTTACTAAGAGCTAAGAACTCTACTAGGCATTTTTTAAACTTTTATTTTAAAATAAAATACAAATACAACAAATCACACAAAATTATTATAAAGCAAATACTATTTTAACCACCACCCACATCAAAGAATGAAACGTTCTTTGGAACATTCAATAGAAGCCTCTCCCTCCAAAAGAAGCTCTGTTCTCTCTCCCTCCAAAAGTAAACACTGCACTGACTTTTATAGTAATCCTTTCCTTATTTTTCTTTATGGTTTATCACTTAAGTGTGCACTGTAGCTTAGTCATCAATTTTCAAGTTGATATTTTTTTAAACTCCATTTTAATCAAGTCATCCCTTTATCCTCCCCCCACCAAACTCCTCCTTTTGTCTTACTTAAAATGTATCTTTTCTTCTTGAGTTTGCTCCAGGGTGGAGCTGCTAATTGCATATTCATGGTGCAGCTTTTCAGGCTCTCTTTTCTGTACTGTGCAGAGCAGGACCCTTGGTCAGACTCAGCTTCGATGTCTTTGGCAAGACTATCGGTGGTGCTGTGCTCTTTTTTCAGGAGACACACTGATGCTTAACATATCAATCCATTGTTTTATTAGAGATTCCAAAATGGTAACACTCGAGTTCTATCCCCTATTTTTATACATTTGCTTGAATAATTTTATGTATAAGGAGATGCTTCCTCTCATCTACAATTTGGTTACCGAGTGGTATAGTTCCAAAAAAGGTAGAATCAATGTTTGATTCTTTTCTTTCATGTAGTTTTCATGAGAATAAATTGGCTTCCTATCATCCTCAGAAGGGGACCAATTAAGATTTAAATATATTTGGTGGATACCCATCCACTGTAATTTCTATCCTTATGGAAGTTCAGTGTTTTCTTTGGCTAGGTAGAGCCATTTTAATGTTGGCTTTTAATTCCTCTTAACGTTGTTCTAATAGTCTTTGATAGCTTCCATGCTAGTTTATGTCAAAATGTTCCAGGTTTATCTGTTACATTTCTTATCCCAGATTCAGTTCAGCTGTGTCTCTAAGAAGCTCTCGTTTCTTGTATGATGACAATATGGGTGTAGGTGATAATGACTGCTACTAGGGTTGCTAGATTTAGCAAATAAAAATACAGGACACTCAGTTAAATTTCAATTTCAAATAAACAACAAATACATTATAGTATAAGTATGTCCCAAAATCAGCAGAGGACAACTTGTACTAAAAAAGTATTTGTTGTTTATCTGAAATTCAAATTTAACTGGACAGCCTATAATTTATCTGACAACTGATTACTACTAAGTAGTCATCTCTAGACTGTATTAGCCCAGGCCCTCTGAGAAGCAGGTATGATTAGATATGCAAGAGAGTTATTGGAAGAGATTCCTATGAGGGAACAAAGCCAGGGGTTTGAAAAGGCACGGGAGCCCTCTGGGATGATGCAGGCTTGACTTCTGTGAAAGGCACAGAGAAGAAAGCAGAATAAGATAAGCAGAGTCTCAAATTACAGTTCAGTTCTAACAAATATAAATATTTATAAATATATAAAAATCTCTGGCTCACATGTTATTTTCTTGAATATCTTAAGTATGTAACTTTATTATCCCCCCTAAGATAAAGTGTTGTTGTGGAAAAATCTAATGATAATATAATATTATTTACTTTTTAAGTGTTTTTTTGCCTAGATGCCCAAATAAATATTTATTTTCCTTTAAGATCCCTTAATTTTACTTGGTATTGACTGCGCTGTGTTAATAATCCCAGGCATACTATATGATTTTTCAATAAGTAGTTTAAATTGTTTTTTCAATGTCCAGATCACTTTCTTAAATTGTTGTTTTTAGTATTTCTTCCCCCCTACGTGCCCCGTGATTTGTTCTCCCACTCAGGAACTCCCATAATCTGTATGTTGGATCTTCCTTTCCATGAACAATATTTGTTGCTTTCTCATGGGTCTTTTTTTTTGGCCAAGTTATTTTTATTTATTTATTTTAACATCTTTATTGGAGTATAATTGCTTTACAATGGTGTGTTAGTTTCTGCTTTACAATAAAGTGAATCAGTTATACATATACATATGTTTCCATATCTCTTCCCTCTTGCATCTCCCTCCCTCCCACCCTCCCTATCCCACCCCTCTAGGTGGTCACAAACCACCTAGCTGATCTCCCTGTGCCATGAGGCTGTTTCCCACTAGCTATCCACCCTACGTTTGGTAGTGTATATATGTGCATGCCACTCTCTCACTTTGTCACAGCTTACCCTTCCCCCTCCCCATATCTTCAAGTCCATGCTCTAGTAGGTCTGTGTCTTTATTCCTGTCCTACCCTTAGGCTCTTCATGACATTTTTTTCCCTTAGATTCCATATATATGTGTTAGCATATGGTATTTATTTTTCTCCTTCTGACTTAACTTCACTCTGTATGACAGACTCCAGGTCCATCCACCTCACTACAAATAACTCAATTTTGTTTCTTTTTATGGCTGAGTAATATTCCATTGTATATATGTGCCACATCTTTATCCATTCATCTGTCGATGGACACTTAGGTTGCTTCCATGTCCTGGCTATTGTAAATAGACCTGCAATGAACATTGTGGTACGTGACTCTTTTTGAATTTGTATGTGTCCCTAGGTCTGAAGTGGGTCTCCTGTAGACAGCATATATATGGGTCCTGTTTTTGAATCCATTCAGCCAGTCTGTGTCTTTTGGTAAGAGCATTTAATCCATTTACATTCAAGGTAATTATCGATATGTATGTTCCTATTCCCATTTTCTTAATTGTTTTGGGTTTGTTATTGTAGGTCTCTTCCTTCTCTTGTGTTTCTTGCCTAGAGAAGTTCCTTTAGCATTTGTTGTAAAGCTGCTTTGGTGGTGCTGAACTCTCTCAGCTTTTGCTTGTCTGTAAAGGTTTTAATTTCTCTATCAAATCTGAATGAGATCCTTGCTGGGTAGAGTAATCTTGGTTGTAGGTTTTTCTCCTTCATCACTTTAAATATGTCCTGCCCCTCCCTTCTGGCTTGCAGAGTTTCTGCTGAAAGATCAGCTGTTAACCTTATGGGGATTCCCTTGTGTGTTATTTGTTGTTTTTCCCTTGCTGCTTTTAATGTGTTTTCTTTGTATTTAATTTTTGATAGTTTGATTAATATGTTGTCTTGGTGTGCTCCTTGGAATTACCTTGTATTGGACTCTCTGTGCTTCCTGGACTTGATTAACTATTCCTTTCCCATATTAGGGAAGTTTTCAACTATAATCTCTTCAAATATTTTCTCAGTCCCTTTCTTTTTCTTTTCTTCTTCTGGGACCCCTATAATACGAATGTTGGTGCATTAAATGTTGTCCCAGAGGTCTCTGAGACTGTCTTCAGTTCTTTTCATTCTTTTTTCTTTATTCTGCTCTGCAGTAGTTATTTCCACTATTTTATCTTCCAGGTCACTTATCCATTCTTCTGCCTCAGTTATTCTGCTATTGAACCCATCTAGAGTATTTTTAATTTCATTTATTGTGTTGTTCATCATTGCTTGTTTCCTCTTTAGTTCTTCTAGGTCCTTGTTAAATGTAGCTTGCATTTTCTCTATTTCCCAGATTTTGGATCATCTTTACTATCATTATTCTGAACCCTTTTTCTGGTGGACTGCCTATTTCCTCTTCATTTGTTAGGTCTGGTGGGCTTTTACATTGCTCCTTCATCTGCTGTGTGTTTTTCTGTCTTCTCATTTTGCTTATCTTACTGTGTTTGGGGTCTCCTTTTTGCAGGTTGCAGGTTCATATTCCCATTGTTTTTGGTGTCTGTCCCCAGTGGCTAAGGTTGGTTCAGTGGATTGTGTAGGTTTCCTGGTGGAGGCGACTAGTGCCTGTGTTCTGGTGGATGAGGCTGGATCTTGTCTTTCTGGTGGGCAGGTCCACGTCTGGTGGTGTGTTTTGGGGTGTCTGTAGCCTTATTATGATTTTAGGCAGCCTCTCTGCTAATGGATGGGGCTGTGTTCCTTCTTGCTAGTTGTTTGGCATAGGGTGTCCAGCGCTGTAGCTTGCTGGTCGCTGAGTGGAGCTGGGTCTTAGCGTTGAGTTTAGATCTCTGGGAGATTTTCGCTTTTTGATATTACGTGGAGCTGGGAGGTCTCTTGTGTACCAGTGTCCTGAAGTTGGCTCTCCCACCTCAGAGGCACAGCACTGACTCCTGGCTGGAGCACCAAGAGCCTTTCATCTACACAGCTCAGAATAAAAGGGAGAAAAATTAAGAAAGAAAGGAAGAAATAAAGAAAGAAAGAAAGGAAGGAAGGAAGGAAGGAAGGAAGGAAGGAAGGAAGGAAGGGGATAAAATAAAGTAGGATAAAATAAAATAAAGTTATTCAAATAAAAAAATAATTATTAAGAAGAAGAAACCGGACAGTCAGAACCCTAGGACAAATGGTGTAAGCAATGCTATACAGACAAAATCTCACACAGAAGCATACACATACACACTGACAAAAAGAGGTAAAGGGGAAAAAATAATCTACCTTGCTCCCAAAGTCCACCTCCTCAATTTGGGATGATTTGTTGTCTATTCGGGTATTTCCCAGATGCAGGGTACATCAAGGTGATTGTGGAGATTTAATCCGCTGCTTCTGAGGCTGCTGGGAGACATTTCCCTTTCTCTTCTTTGTTCGCACAGCTCCCGGGGTTCAGCTTTGGATTTGGCCCCGCCTCTGCGTGTAGGTCGCTGGAGGGCGTCTGTTCTTCGCTCAGACAGGACGGGGTTAAAGGAGCAGCTGATTCGGGGGCTCTGGCTCACTCAGGCCTGGGGGAGGGCGGGGCACGGAGTGCGGGGCGGGCCTGCGGCGGCAGAGACCGGCGTGACGTTGCACCAGCCTGAGGCGCGCTGTGCGTTCTCCCGGGTAAGTTGTCCCTGGGTCACGGGACCCTGGCAGTGGCGGGCTGCACAGGCTCCCCGGAAGGGAGGTGAGGAGAGCGGCCTGTGCTCGCACACAAGCTTCTTGGTGGTGGCGGCGGCAGCAGCCTTAGCGTCTCATGCCCGTCTCTGGGGTCTGCGCTTTTAGCCGCGGCTCGCGCCCGTCTCTGGAGCTCCTTTAAGCAGCGCTCTCAATCCCATCTCCTCGCGCACCAGGAAACAAAGAGGGAAGAAAAAGTCTCTTGCCTCTTCAGCAGCTCCAGACTTTTTCCCCGACTCCCTCCCGGCTAGCCGTGGCGCACTATCCCCCTTCAGGCTGTGTTCATGCCGCCAACCCCAGTCCTCTCCCAGGGATCCGACCTCCGAAGCCCGAGCCTCAGCTCCCAGCCCCGCCCGCCCCGGCGGGTGAGCAGACAAGCCTCTCGGACTGGTGAGTGCTGGGCGGCACTAATCCTCTGTGCGGGAATCTCTCCACTTTTCCCTCTGCACCCCTGTTGCTGCGCTCTCCTCGGTGGCTCCAAAGCGTCCCGCCTCCGCCACCCGCAGTCTCCGCCCGCGAAGGGGCTTTCTAGTGTGTGGAAACCATTTCTCCTTCACAACTGTCTCCCACTGGTGCAGGTCCTGTCCCTATTATTTGTCTCTGTTTATTCTTTTTTCTTTTCCCCTACCCAGGTACGTGGGGAGTTTCTTGCCTTTTGGGAGGTCTGAGGTCTTCTGCCAGTGATCAGTGGGTGTTCTGTAGGAGTTGTTCCACGTGTAGATGTATTTCTGATGTATCTGTGGGGAGGAAGGTGATCTCTGCGTCTTACTCTTACGCCATCTTCTCTTGAAAACTCTTTGGTTCTTATCATTTTTTCCTTCCCACCTGATTTTCCTTAGAGTATCATTTGTTGTGCTTAGTTGCTCTTATGTTACTCCTAGAGTAGTCTTTATTTCTAATGACTTTTCAACAATTTCTAATTCTTTCTTGAGTTCTGTCCCTTTATTTCAGAGTTTTTAAAATTCTGATTGTTATTTTTCATATATTGTATGATTTTTTTAAATCTCCTTTAGCTCATGTTGCAATGGTGTGTTATAGTTTTGAAAATATTTTGAGCATAACTTTTTTGGAAAACTTTATTTGTCAATAGCAGAAGTTGGTGAAATTCCTGTAAAGGGCTAGAAAGTAAATATTTTACGCTTTGTAGGTCATTTGTTCTCTGCCACAATGCTTAACACTGTCATTGCGGCTTAAAAACAATCATAGGCGATGTATAAATGAATAAGCATGGCTATATTCCAATAAAACTTTATTTATAAAAATAAGAAGTGGGCTGGATTTGGTCAGTGGGCTATAGTTTGCCAGTCCTTGATCTGTTGGGATATTATTCCCTTTCTTTCTTGTAGGAAGTTTGTTTTTAAGGCTAATCTTTAAATGGAATATGACTGTGATAGTTTTTTGTCTACTCATTTTTATATATGAATGTAGTTTTCTTGAACTTTTAGATAGTTAAAAGTTCAGACAGGTTTTCTAACTTCAAATTAAATCTGTTTTGTTTTCAGGTAGTGCTAATTGATTCCACTTCTAGTAGTTTTTCCTTATCATGGGGTCCTGTATTTGAAAGAAGCCCTGGCAAGTCAACTTTAAAAGTTCAAAGGATCTAGGCTGCTCTAGCCACCTTAGACTTTGACCCTGGCTTGTTAAGAGCTATGAAGTGTCTGAGATTTTACAAGACTTACAAGCTAACAAGTTATGAGACTCTTGGGTCAGAGACAAAGAACTTTACTACTTTAGTACAGCAAAGAGCATAAACATCATCATATTTGTGTGAGCTCCCTTTTTCCCCAAGTCCCATGGAGGTGAGTGATTGGACCGAGATGGATGTTGGTTCACACAGTGGGTTATAGAAGAGGAATCCTAAGCTTAAGAAAACCAAATCTCTTACAAGGGGAAGAAAATATGCTTTCCCTTTGTTCCAGAGAGAGACACTGTTCCCTCTTTCCAGGATAATTGCTCTACAAGTATTCTTTAAAAGATACTCTAGAACAAAAGACCATTTCTTGCCAGTGAGACCTGCAGAAAGGGGAGAGCTCGATGGGAAATCGACTCCCAGCAGAGTCCCTTTCCTTTCACTCACTATTGGAATGCACAAAACCTCTCCTAGTTATTTTTATATTGACACACTGTGCTTTCTGGTAAATATTCACTGACTATTTTGGGGCTCTCTCCTTGAATATTTTGGGATTGTAGGTATGTCATTTGCCCTACTGCTTCCCTCTGCTTTCTCCCATATAGATACCAAGGGCACTCAGGCTGTGCGGTTTTTGGTATTTAGGGATTAGTAGAGGTGTTTTCTTATCTGGATTTGTTGTAAATGTTGTGCTTTTTGGTTTTGATGTCTAGTTCTCATCCAGCCTAAACGCATGCGGGCATCACCACAGTCCATCTTCCCCAAATAACCTTGTCTTTTAAAGAAAGTATGCCAAGCCAATTTTCCTTTTTTTTTTTTTGAATCGTCATTTGGACCATCAACTTTACTATGCTATAATATGGTTATACTCTGTGATCCTACTGAGTTGCAGAGGAATGCTTGCCCCTTTTCGCCTCCCCCCACAACACTAAATAGTACTAAGTTGTTCTGTCATTTTAAGTGGAGGTCCAAATCTTCTCTTTTCCATTTATAAGGTTATATATTTTCCCTTCTTGCTATTATTTGTGTAACTCATCCTATGGTAATTCCTATTACCCTCTTTTTGAATATGTGGTCCAAAGACTAGTAAATCAGACAAACAGCCTTGTTTAAAATGTTTGCAGAGGATGCAAAACAAAAATAAAAATGCTCTGAGGTTGGGCATAATTCTAGAAGATTCTATCGACCTTGTGGTAGTTTTGGCATTATATGGAACAGGCTACAGAAATTCAAACTATATTAAGATGACAAAACATTGTATTCAATGTCAACATTTCCTCATAATTTTACCCAATATAGCTCCTCCTTCCTCAAATTCAGTATAAGATTTATATCCTAGGGGGAAGATAGAATACCTTAAGAGCGGCATTGCCAATATAATGCTTATCTCCAAATTCATTTTTCCCTGTGAGTTCTCAGCACTGGAGGCTCAGCACTGTAAAATACTATGTATTTTATAACACATAATATCTGCTCATAAGCAGTGGAAAATTCCAAGTTTATTTGGCTTTCACTTAATGTTTTGAAACACAGCAGTATCTGGTGAGCCTTTACCCATATCCAGACTCAGCAGATCAGAGGATTATCAAGATTATTTAATTCCTACATGTTAAATAGAAAAAGGTAAAATATTCTGAGACAACAGGGAGACAGAGAAAAGGTATTTTCCCTGGGTGACACTGTTCAATAAATTAAATAAAAAATAAGTTCATAGGAGATTCTGAGAGGGCTTACTATTGAAGTGGTGAGGAGAAGAATTATTTTTTTTCAAAGTATATTTCCTCCAAGGCCCCTTTTCTTAAGCAACGAGACTGATGTAGACTCCTACCCACAACCCCTGCACACACAGAAACTGTACCTCTGCCCCCAACAGGATTTCTCCCCCAACCCCCGCAAATTACAGTGTAGTAGAAAGATAAAATGTCTCTTGTGACAATTAGAATTCTGAGCAAGCTAGTACAGAATAAAGGCATAAATTGTGCAGTGATTTATACACTAGAAGTAGTGTTAACAAGGAGTGTCTCTGTGAAGTTGAGTTAGGAAAGGATGTGAGAGGAGCTGAGTCCTAATACATCAACTTCATTTGGGAAGATGGACAAGTGAGTGGATGGCTTCTCCATAGGGAGGGGTAGGAGACCACAAGAGAGACTGCCCGTCCATCCTATGAGTCTATTTTGATGGCGTATCAAGTAGGATTAAACACATATCAACACTGCTGACTCAATAAAATAGCTAATTAAATGGTATTTCTCTAGTCATTGATTTGTATAAACTGTGATATTTAGTATAGATTCTCTCTACCTCCTCCACTGACGCGTGTAGTCAATTGTTAAGTGCAAAAATGATAAACATTACAAGAAAATATAGGCTTGATATTGGTTGAAAAATATCAAATGTAAATCAACTAGAGAGGATAAGGAAATTAAAATTTGGACTATGCTTTCTAAAATTGTATGAATACATAAAATAAAACAATGGCAGGAGCTATACTTAAGACCTAACCAAAAGGAATTAAGGTATTTCACAATTCTTATGAAAACATTAACAAAAGTACAAAAGACTTAATATACCCAAATATCCCTAATAGCTTTAGAAATCATTCTTTTGTCTTTTCCCCTCTTTTTCTCTTCCCACTTTTCCTTGATCTCTTCTTCCTCTTTCTCCTTTTTAGATTTGAATAAAGATACACAGAGTTAATAAATATTTAAATTGATAAGATAGATATTAAGTGACTCAATTATCTTCCCAAATATTGATAGATGTAGGTGACAGATAAATAGATGAATATAAGGATATAAGAAGTGATCTACGAAAATAGCAGGCAACCCATCTAGGCTAATAGGTTAAACAGAGTTAAATAGTGGTTAGTAATGAGAGATGTATTTCATGTGCCTCATTTCAATAGAGGTCACACCCCAAGATATCCTGGAACTATATTTGTAAAATCTAAACAGATGACTCTGGGGTGAAAGGACTGGCTGGGAATCCAAGGACTTGGCCTCAGTTTCCTTTGGAGCTGATAGAAGAAGAATTTCTAGTGGTAGAAACTCTAGTGGTAGTAGTGGGAGAAGAATGCCAGGGGCCCTTTAATGTTAGTGAATTGTCTGGAGCCTTTTCACCTAAATCTTAGACTAGACTATCTTTTGTTTTCAGGAGGAAAATTCATAAGGGAGTTTGAATCTAGCGCTAAATTCTTAAAAATACATTTAGCATGGTGAAATTGGCACAAAAGATGGAAATTCTCTCTTCTCTCCAAAATTAGTCAAGATCTCACTGTAAAAGTTTTCTCTTTCAATTTATTAAATATTTCTCTGAATGGGAAATGTGCTTTGTGCTATTCTGGGAATTATATAAGGAAAGAAGTTAGGTAACCATTATGAAGTCTGAGTGTAGGAGAAGTCTCAATTATAATGTACTTTCCAAGGACAAAAGATAAAGAGGTTATTTTGAATCATTAGAAAATCAAGCCTTGGTTAGAAAGTGAGAAATATCAAGTTCAGAGAAATTTATCTATCACAGACACATTATCTGAAAAGAACAAACGTTATGCCAATGTTTCTAAGTACTCTTCCACATCTGACAATCTTTCTGTCATTTGTGGACAACATCTGATTCAGGAAAGTTGATTTCATTTCTAAAGAAATAGGAAGATCAGGAAAAAAAAAATTATCAACAAAAAGAAAGAGAAGGTATTTTTTTTACAATGCTAACAACCAATTCATTAAATAATTACTCTTTAAAAAAATCAAATAAATAAACACAGATCCCTTGAAAGCATCTAGGTAAAAATAATCATGATAACAGGTAAATTGCCCACATTCTAGATGTTTTGGTGTTGTGATTCAGCTATACATTGGAGAGAAAATATTACATGGGAAAGTCATGTTCATTGTTTCCCTGTCTTAATACCCTTATATATGATATGGCACAGAGGGCTGTTGGGGGTAAAGGAAGATTCGAGGTGTGTTAATGTAACAACGAAGGGGACTGTACAGCGCTGGGTCTCAGTGCGAATGAGCAGTTTGTCAATATCTTCTGGTCTCCAGTGAGCAACAAGAATGGCTCTCAGGGTATTGCAACTCTGTCTGCTTCCACCAGAGATCATAATTGGGCTATGAATTTTTACAACAGGAAAGTTCCTATCATAGACAGAGACTGACAACAAGTTTAGTTAAGTTAACACCAAGAGCATCTTAGAACTGGGTGAGCAGTGTGCATGGATACCACTCAAATACGTAGTGACCCTGCTTCTTTTTCTTTCTTTTTTATTAATATATTTTTGTGATAGTTTACTGGTTAGAGCTTCCAATATATATCTTATTTCTGAGGATTGCTCAGCATACTGGTTTTCTGCCCAATGACATGATACGCCCTTTGGGGAATTCAAGAAGCTGACTGAGGTGAGTAGAGATGATTTATAAATCGAAAGCAAATGATAGCAGAATATGTGAACCGAAGCTATTTCTTGATCTCCGAAAAGCTAATTGGGCACGTTTCAGGCCAGGTCTCTGAAGGCACAGCTCATGAACTGTCTTTCTGATGCTGTGCTCATTATGGACACTCAATAGAGGACCGGCTAATGCTAGAGAAATCCTCATCGAAGTGGCCTTTATGTGACATTGCAGATTTACTTCAGGAAAGAGAGAGAAGGAAGAAGAAGGGAGAGATTTCAGGCAATCAGCCCTTACAGAGCCCTATTTGCCTTAAGTAATTGATCTGAAACTGAAGAGTTTGTCTCTGAAGGCTTCCCGGCTTCATAAATTCTCAAGGGACTCTGTCTTCTAACACATCAGGGTTTAGCCAGGCTTTATTTGTTACTGGTTGTTGGAGGACATGTGGGATTTTATGGTCCTGGGTCTACTCTTTGAAATGGAAGACTGAATACAGCACACATGACCTAAGTATTCTGGAACAACCCATGTTTGCCACTGACGCTTAAGCATTTTAACGATAATCTTCAATGAATTTAATTATTATCTAAATCTCATAACCTATCCTCAATTATTCATATTAATAATTCTAGGTAAGATGAAATGTACTGCATTGGCATCACACTTTTATTAAAGAATCAAATATCAAGGAAAGAAAGACATCACAAATGATCACAATGCTGTATATGGAGAAAGTTTTTGAGCGACTTGGGAAATTTAAATCAATATATTGAGGAAGCAACATAGTGGGTTACGTCTACATGGGAACCTGAAACTAGGATTTGAGGCAGTAAAAATTTTCGGAAGGGAATAGTGGAGTCTGAATCCTAGAAATCTTCCTGAATAATATGTGCATGTTGCAAGGTTTGGATATTTATAAAACAAAATAGAGGGGATTTTGCTGAGCAATCTCTTCAGGTTTTTGTAGTTATAAGAGTCTGATTCCATTCCACGAAATCTGCAGAAAAACTTCCTTTATCATTGCCTGAGTGTTATAAAATGAGTGGTTGTCCATGAGCTAGCTCATCAAAGATAATACATGAAAAAAGTACTCAAAAATATTTTATAAATCTGGGACTTCCCTGGCGGTCCAGTGGTTAAGACTCTGCCTTCCAATGCAGCGGGTGCGGATTCGATCCCTGGTCAGGGAGCTAAGATCCCACATGCTTTGTGGCCAAAAAACCAAAAATATAAAACAGCAGCAATATTGTAACAAATTCAGTAAAGACTTTAAAAATGGTCCGCATCAAAAATATTTTATAAATCTCTCCTTCAATAGACCTTTACTTTTCAGAAATGATAATCTGTAAATAAATTAATTTTAATTTTCAGATTTCTAAAAATATTATCAAGACAAGAATTGTTACTATACACTTATGTGTAACTAGAGAGCAGGGGAAAGTTTGGTGGATATTAAGGATCCTTTGTGAAGTAATTTACTTATCTACTGATTTTTTTTTTTTTTTGGTATTTGTATAAGTACTTAATTGTCTCACTAAGTTTTAAACATGTATAATTTATCATTCCGATGATAGTCTTTTGCTCCATAAAATTAATATATAGTCAAAGAAATTTAGAGAAAGAAGACATTTTAATGGTCACCTAGTCGAAAGTTTTGAATTTTATCATATAAGGAAGCAGAGGCAGGACATAAGTGACTTAACCCTGGCCCATACCTCTATGTGTGATGGGGGCTAGGGTGCACCTGCCAATCTGATAACATCTAATCTGGTACAGGTCCTCTTCTCTACACTGTACTAGGATTATATCTAACTGAGTAGTTTTAAAACTTTGTAGATGTTTGATTGTAAATTAGTGTTTTATTTTTTTAGACGATAATCTATAATCAGAAACCATACAAAACTCAGCAGGAGACATTCTGTCTCAGAATGTAAGGTATTTTTTTTTTCTTCTTCTTGAACAGTAGACTTTTTTCTTCAATAAGAAATGAAGTAGAAAATCCTACATTGTAATTCAAGGGCATCACATTTCAAAAAATAGTGTATTTAAGTTGGGGACATCAGTTTACCTGTGATTAAGTTTTAATTAATGCCCTTAACTTAGATCCCAACAGCTACAACATAATGTTCTTATCTTAGACAAAATAAGAACCCACCAAAAAGACACAGACTCAAATTAAATCAAAGAAGCTTTCCTTCAAAAAAAATGATATATGTACACAAATACACATTATACATGAAACATACAACTAATATCTTGAATTGTGACCCAAGTGAATTTTATCTGAATACTGAAAATGGATGCAAGTTGAGCATCTTAATTCAATCAAATAAGTAATCTTAAATAGAATGAGGATAATTCCCTCCAGTCTATACTTGTCCCATGTGGACAGAAATCTTTGCACGTAACTAAATTCCTGCAAGTCAAGTCAATTGTCCAAAATAGAAACACATTCAAAGGATGAATACACTGAAATAATGAAGAGAAGAGCAAAATATAAAGACAGAAATCCTTTTAATGTACCTCCCTTTCTCTGAAAATATTACATGTGAGGGAAAACCTGGATTGTCAGATTTAATGGATGAATTGCTCAACAGCTATTTTACTGTTGTTTCATTTGAAAATTTTGTTTTGTACTTTTACAACTAGCAGAGTTATTCCTATCACAAAGTTATTTCTATCAAAATGGACCAACACACTATATTACAGGTCACTAGTAATATGCACTTCACTATCTGTTTTTGAAAAGCAAGCTCTCTCTCCAGTCAAATACTACCTTTTTTGTAGAGAAAGTCATTTTATTTTTATTCTCTAATCTACAGAAATCTGGTGGACATTGCTTTCTTTAAAAAAAAAATCTTAAAGGCTTAGGACAGTTAATGCTTAGGACAAGTGTGACAATGCGTGTTTCAGGAATTCACAGGGCAGGAGCTCAATTCCTTTTATCCTACAACATTCCCTCAGCTAGGAGGTGGCTAGTTCTTGGACTTAAGTGACTCGGACAAGGATGGGGTTGGTCCTTAGCCAAAAAAACATGACTCAAGGTTACTCTGTTCCCCTTCCCCCCACATATGCTAGGTCCCTTCTGCTGAAAACTCCTCACGACCCATGTTCTAAGTCCAGTCATACGGGATATTTAACTCCTCCCACCTTGTCTCTGGTCAGCCTGTGCCTGAGACTCAGAGAATGCTTTTTGTCCATCTGCTTTGGGCGGGTCCTTTCTAGCAGCCCGGGAAAGCCACGTGCTAGCGCATATGGATGGAACTGATGGACATTGTCTATTATACCCACAGGAATTCAGCCTCCAAAGAGCTACATTGACTCATTGATTTGTATCCATGCTCCGGGCTCCTGGTACCCACACTATAACGTAAACTCCCTGCTGGCGGGGAATTTGGAGAGTGTGTTTGGCACAGGATAGGTGCTCAATAAACAAACTTTGAAAGGGAGAGAGTTGTGTTGAGCGAAGGGAAGGCTGCAAAGGAACTTAAAATTTGAAGGGTTTTCTACGTGTCCAAAGAAAGAGAGAGAGAGAGAGAGAAAAGAAAAATGTGAGTACCAGAGTATCGTCATTATTGTTTTTATTCAACCTTTAGGAATTCCACTGGCATTATTTACCAGAGAGCTAGCAGGGGAATCCAGGCTGGAGGCTAAAGGACCCCTGCCCATTGACCCAAATCAGGAGGCGCAAAGCCTCGGGTCATAAGCAATGACACCCTCTTGGGTCCCGACAGGGACCAGGTGCTGGTGGCCCGGATGGGGCTCTGGACCCCCAGTACCCCGCTGCCCCCTGCCTTCTCGGAGCGCTAGAGCATGCCCAATGGCAGCGCTGGAGCCGCCGAGGGCTTTGCACGCTGGTACTCCGCTTCTCCGGGTTTTAGCAGGAGCCTGCGGGGGGATTGGGGGGGTGGTGAGGGGACCCGTGGAGCCTGGCAGCCTTGGTCGAGCGTGTGGGGAGCTGGCGCGTGGCGCAGGGCTCTCTCCTGCGTTGCGGTTACTGGGGAGATGCTGGAGCGCGGCGCCCGGCTGCTCCACCTGGCGGGCTGAGCGCGGCGCGGGGAGCCCCGGGGGGTGGGCGGGGGGCGCGGACTGCGGTAGAATGCGAGCCGGGCTCCTCCGGGACTGCGAGACAAAGCTCGAGCGCGGTCAGGTGCCGCTCGCCCGCCGCTCGCCGCTCCACTAACTTGTCTCTTGCTGGTGTCTGGTCTCCAAGGCTCTCAGCGCTTTGGGGTGGTGAGGGGCGGGGGGAGTGGGGAGTTAGAGGGTCTGCGGTAGCCGAAGGGGGGAGCCTGCCTGGTGCCGCTCTTCTTCCCTTCCCTATCGCTCCCCTCCCCCCACCCCGTCGCTGCCGCTTTCCCTTCCTCCAATTCGGAGAGCGTCGGGCGCCTGTGACATGCGATCGCTGCCAAGTGACGGACCCCGAGTCTGAAGTGCCCGCGAGGAAGTGAGCGCCAACGCGGGCCGCCGGCGATGACAGCCATGAAGCCGGAGCAGCAGCCCACCCCGGGGGCCAGGGCGAGCCAGGCTCTGTCGGCGGACCAGGTGAGAGTTGGCAGCTGCGGCCAGGCCCGCCAGGGGAGGGAGACTGCTAGCCGCGCTCCCCCCGCCCCTCCTCCCGGGCTCGGCTCCCACGCCTCACTCTCCCCACCCTCCCTCCGCCCCAGTTCCAAGGCTCTTCCTCAGCTCATGCATGGACTCCGCAGGAAGTTAGAGCATCTGAGCGCGCTCCGGGGCCGGGCGAGAGGATGCGCACGGTGGAGAGCCGCGGGGAAGGGGGGAGAGAGGTAAAGGCTGGGGTGGCCCAGGGAACCCCAGCGGGAGGGCCCCCGAGCGAGGGAGGGAGAGGTGGCCGGGGCCAAGGAATGGGGGCTTCTTGGCTCCTAGTAACGCACGTTGGAGGAATTGCTGCGCGCCTGGAGGCGTCCACTTGCTGGGTTCGAGCCCTGTCTTCACGTAGCTCGTGAGACGAGCGCTGGCCAGAGCTACCCGAGTAGCCGAATGACCTTTAGGCCGGCAGAGTTTTTCCGTTCCTTTCTTTTTTCCTTTGAGGAGACGGGGACGGGGGCGCACACCTTTGAGGTGGTCTGCTTGGAACGGAGCTTGGAGCAAAAAGGCATAATTAGGGGGAACTGGAAGGATACTGGCTTTAGTGATTTGTTGGGTCCAGATGTGTTGTGTCTGCAGAGATGAGGTGCCCTGTGCTGGCTGAGGGTTATTTTAATTGCTTTTCCGTCTTTCCGCTCCGGCCACCCCCTTTGTGTTTCGGTCTTTGGGGATCTGTAGCATAACCATATGGTGAATCTCCATCTCGTTTCTGCCCCTGGATTGGGGTGACTCGGGAGTTTGGTGTCGCTTTTTCCCAAAGTTGGAGGGTCGGGAGCGCCGAGGTGCCCTGGCAAAGAAGAGGGCGGCTGTGAGAAGCCGGGTCGAGATGCTGTCACGTTTACCTGAATTAGAGAGTCTGAACCTAGAGGGTTACACTTAGGTCCGCGGATAACTAGGGAGCTGGAGAAGGGAGGCGCCGGGGTACAGAGATGGTCGCTTTGCCCCGAGTGCACTGTTGAAGGCCGCCCGACGCATTTCTGGCAGAGACACTCCTAGCTCACTGCTAGACATGGGTGAAGGGGGTGCAAACAGCGAGGCTCCAGTAGCATCTCGGCTCTTCGCATATTCTAAGCATTGAGGAACTAGTGAAGGGGAGCTGTCCAAATCGTCCTGAGTGGCCGGGGTGGGGGTGGGCAGAGGAGGCGACGCCAGGGCTGCTGTTATTAATATTCTAGTCCTGGTCATCGCTTCTGCCTAGTGGCCTCTCTCTTCTCCTTTTCCCTCCCCTTCTCATTTCCCTCACATATGTTTCACACAGGTGGTGAGGATTACTCAATGCCTTACAGCTCCTCATCCCTTTACTGGGATGAATGTTGCAGTTTTTACAAAGCAGTTGTTTTCTTAAACATCCTCTTTGCTCCCTACCCTGAGATAAATATGAGATTATTAAAACATTTGTATTACACTATATGTCCCTTCCCCTCATACCTCTTTTCCCTGCTCCCTCCTGCACACATCACAAAGTAACAACTGGTTAGCAGATTATAAAAATAATTTCAGGAGAGGAACATGGGTTTAATATCCTCTTTCAGACTGACAGCCCTTAAACTTCATTAACAAGCCACTGAGCCTCTCTACTGCTCTTGGAATGATGCTACCAATAAGAATGATTAGTCAGGTGAGAGTCCCCACGTGAAATCTTTGCTCACTAACCTGTGACACCAGCTGGTTACTTGAGGTGCTGCAGACAGTTCAGTGGTGGTGGAGGTGGGGAAGAAGAAGCAAAGCAGAGCACACAGAAGCTGAAAATGTATATGTAAATGGTGGACAAGTAGTATATAGACAGCAAAGCCTTTTGTCAGAACGAATCTGGTACTTAAAATTCATATAAAGACAGAGATTCAAGTTTGAATCCGTTGTTTCTCTTGTTAGTGTGCGTTTTTGTTTATGGTCACTTTGAATAGTCAGGGAGTGGCCATTTGCAGAACTCTTGTTTTAATTGAGTTTTTTAAAGTGCCTTTCTGAGCACTGACATGATTTTAAAATGTCAATGGTATGCATATTACGCTTGAGTTAAAATGAAAGAGATTGATTTCTCAAGGGAAAAGAAAGACTGAAATATACATGGCAGCATCCCATTGGAGGTTTTCCAAGCACTCCCAGAAAATACCTATATGTAGTCTATTCTTTGTCTAAAGCTTGACATGTGAAATCATGACCAGATGATGTGGACAATTGCTGTCAGTGCTTAAGCTATTTCTTCTAAGATTACTAAATTTTTATTAACAGTATTAGTCATTGTGACCTAATTCTGCAGTTGTCAGACAACTCTCATGTGGTCCTAGATATAATACCTCCATATAGACATGACTGATTGTTCAAGTTTCTGCGATATTTCTGGAAAAAAAAAAAGATTCACAAATTTATCTAAAACTGTAGCTTTATGAGGTTCTACTTAATGGTTAAATAAGGGGCGTGTTCCAACTAGTCACTTAGTAGGTATTGATTTTGAGTGATTTAAGCTTTTGAATGTTGTCAGAAAGGTCCTGTGCTTTCTGTGGTAGAGATGTTTATGAAACCTCAAAGATGCCTTGTCCTGATGCCATCAAATGCCCATTTCCACTTACAGCGCCGCAGAAGACCATAGTCTTTCCTCTGGGTGAAATGGTTATGAACCACATAATTTGGTTGTTGTGATGGTCCTTTAGAGAGCCAGACGTCCCTGTTTCATCTTATCTGCTCTGGTACAGGGTGCCATGACCAGAGGCAGCCCTTCCTCTGGGAGCAGCTGCAGCAAGAATAACAGGAAGTGAATATTTTTATTAACGTTCTGAATCATTGGAGATATTTTTATCATCTCAGTAGTCTTGCCTTTAAAGCTTCATTGGTTAAATAAATGTTTATAACAGTTACTTCTGTTGTTTTTATGACACTCCATATTTACAAAATGTCTAAAAATAAATGTTTGCTATTGGTAGAAACAGTCATTCCCACTTAGCGTATAATCAATATTCATTTTACATCAAGGGATACAAAATCTTGAGTGGCTAGTTGTAACTTACTAGGTTTGGAAATCACTTCCTGAATGCTTGCCGTGTGCTGAGTACTGTCCTCTGGGTTGATAAGTTAACATTCAATGAATGCATTTTTCTGTTTGATCCTCGAAGCAACTTTTTGAGTTAGGTCTTGTTGTTATTCCTGTTTTAGAGATGAGAACACAGAGGATTAAACAAACTAAGCAACTTGATCAACCTTGACTTCATAAGTGGTAGAGATGAGACATAGCCCTAGTCTATGGCACTTAAGAAAAATAAGCTCATTTAAGTCTAAAGCTCCACCTTCTGGACTTCCCTGGTGGCAGAGTGGTTAAGAATCCAGCTGCCAATGCAGGGGACACGGGTTCTAGCCCTGGCCCGGGAAGATCCCACATGTCCCGGAGCAGCTAAGCCCATGCGCCACAACTACTGAGCCTGTGCTCTAGAGCCCATGAGCCACAACTGCTGAAGCCTGTGCACCTAGAGCCCATGCTCCTCAATAAGAGAAGCCACCACAATGAGAAGCCCGTGCACCACAACAAAGAGTAGCCCCCGCTTGCTACAACTAGAGAAAGCCCGCGAGCAGCAATGAAGACCCAATGCACCCAAAGATAAAAAATATAAATAAATTAATTTTTAAAAAAGCTCCACCTCTAACCTCTACACAGTTATAGTTCAACACACTCCGATTAGCATAATGCAGAAGAATTGCAAATATTATGTATGTGTGTGTACAAATTTACCGTGATTATAAAGTAAAGAATTTGTTTAAAGCTTCAACTATAAATGTAAATAATATCTCTTGAAATTTAAAAGTTAACTTAATATCTATTCTATTGATTAAAATAATATAAAAAGAACCAGATATACCCTGATAAGTACATAGTAACTTAAAAAAAAATTTCATATCATTTGCCCTTGGTAATGATGAGACTTTCAAGGCTTCCTAAACAAGTACATTTTTATAGTTAGACCTGGTTTAGAATTTGCCCGCGTTGCCACCAGGTGGCACCCTTTTGCTGAGTCCAATGGGGAAAAGTATTTCCTAAAATGTTTGACAGTCCTCGGCGCCAAAAAAACGAAATCAAACAAAAACAAAAACAAACAAGGAAAAAACCCATAACCTCACTTTCTGAAGTATGACTAAAAAGTGTATTTTTATAAACAACTCTTTGGCTGTAGAGGCAGCATTAGTTATGCATAAAAAAATAAACAGCAACAACAACAAAACTCATTCTGGTAGAAATCCAGTCACTTACAGTTCAGCACATAGCAGCCTCTTGATGAAATAATTCATGATCAGAATTGCGATTAAATATGTAATGTATAAAATGCCTTTTGTAAAATACCTATGATACATTTGACTTTTATGTAACATTAACCTAAAATGTTTTCATAGAGAAATTAGGATTCACTATTTTTATTTCAACTTTGGTCAAGCAAACCTGATTAAAATTTTCAAATGTATGCTTAATGAACTCATAAAAAAGTTATTCTTCCTTTTTTCCCTTACTAATACATAAACACGTTATAATTTAGTTTATAAAGTATTGTTTTTAACTCAGAACCTCAAAAATAGCTTTTAGAAACCATGTTGAAAAACTTTATTTAATAGAAGGTTTATTACTTCTAAACGTTCAACATAAAATATATACTATCTTATTGGTGGAAGAATTCTATATGATTTGGTTATGAAAGACATTTGATGCAGGTGCTATGTAGAAGTCTTTATAACTTAGGAGATATTATATGTTTCCTACCATCCCTCAATTTCTTATTATATATATTTTATGTATATCTTACTGCATATATATGACATTGTATCTGCTGAGTTTAGAACATACCACAAAACATTCCTTGCTTATAAGCTTCTAATCTCTCTGTTTATTTCAAAGACTGAGCAAATTGCACATTTAAGAAAGATTAAACTATATTAAAAACAAGTTAAAGAAAATTGTATTATTAAATATTAATGCTGCATTATCTTATGAAGTGCATTGCATTGGAAACAAAACACTGAAACCAAATTTCTCTGAGTAAAAATAAAGCTATTTCCCAGTTTTCATTCCTTGAATCATTTATAATTACATAATGTTTTAAGCTCCTAGTACTTACAGGCATATTTTAGATTTACTCACAGTTTACCAACATACACAAAACTAGAACGTTGCAACTAGGACTGTGAGCTTTTGTGCCGTCAACCAGGAGTATTTCTTTACTACTGTCTATAGGTTATGCACTGGAAAGCACAGATTCAAGTTCATATGTCAGCTTGGCCAGTCATTGCTGTGTTTTGGGGGGCAGGATAACTCATTTTCTGTATTTCATCTGTGACTGGAGGTGACTACAGATCCTTTACATGCTTGTGGTAAGGACTGAATGAAAGAATATGTTAAAGCTTTTGAATAATGTTTGTTTCATACCAATACTCTCATTAAATTTACAGTCTAGGAACAGGAGCCTAGGGGAAAACAAAGCTTAGAGGATCACTGAATCACCTACAGCTGGTATATTATTTTAACATTTTACTGAGTATTGCATTGTTTAGTGCACATATGTGTATGATTACATATGAGTTTGCACATGCATAAAAATATTTTAATAATGTAATAAAAATTATTGGGTTAGGCATCTAGCCTGATTTGGCAGAAATGCAGACTTCAAAATATTCTGTAACATCCTTATTTCCACTCAATCAAAACTCACTTTTTACTGTCCTACGCTGTAAGGGACCAGGCTGAAAGTAAACATTGGCTAATTCTCACTAACAGGGGAATTAGCTGCTAAATACGCGTATTGTTTTCAATGTAATGCACTCATATTGGTAATTAGCATGGAGAAAGAGGAAGTTTGAAGAAAAAAGGGGTGTGACTTATAGAAATATCTCAGGAGGTGAGATTTCAGTCATTTCAGTCATTCAGGAGAATGTGCAGAGTAGTGGAACCCCCTGCAGGGAGCCCAGTGTGGGTGCGCCTACCGTCACTGGGGTTGAGACTGAGTGACCCAATATTGGGCTTAGCATAATTTGAAAGATTTTTTATACACATTTTTCTACAGTTATTCCTATGCAATATTTAAATACACACAACATTTTTGATGTTGCGACAATTAAAATTACCTCCATATATTTTCATACTTGCTGAGTGACTTCGTGTGTTCTAATCAAGTCTGCGTCTTACTGAAATATTATAACGGGGGTATATGTACGAAGACATACGTCAACTAGCAAAGGGTGGAGCTCTTCCCATCTGAAGACCTGTAAAGGCTCCAAAAAAGGGCAAATTAATAATGGAGGGAATATAAACTTCTTCATAAACACGTCTTCATGTAGAGTTAGAAATGTTTCCACCCTCGTGTATGCTGCCTGGCTTTGAGAAGTCTTACAGCTCAGTGTTGATTATTCCCAGTACACTCTGGTGTTAAAAGTTTATGCTTGACCTGATCCACAAGCTTTTTGGCAATAACTAATCTCCTTTTACTTTTCTCCATCTAGACAACACCTGTTTCCAAGGCTTTTAAATTGTGTACCTATCACTCCCCTCCCCAACCTGATAGAGACATCCTTATCATTTATTACATATTAACTAAAGGAGGGCTTGTCATTTCCAGGATAGTAGAGAAAGCTGGGAAGTAGGCTCAGTGGAAAGAATGGGACACTTAAGAGAGAGCTCCTCTACTGTAGATTCGTTTTAGTTAAGCCGTCCTAAATCTCCAAGGTTTCAAACATACCCATATGTGATGGTAAATATAACACCCACTGCCAGGCCAAATACAGAAAACTGACTTGTATCCAAAGCTGATTAAAATAAACATTTTATTTTAAACTATAATTGATGTTAACAGCACTCTTCGTAATATCTTCTACAGAATAAAAAATGATTTTCATTTTCTTTTCAAGTTTGTCATCCCGTGGTTTATTTGAAATTTGTTAAAGCATTAATAATTTTTTTTTTAAGATGTTGGGGGTAGCAGTTTATTAATTAATTTATTTATTTTTGCTGTGTTGGGTCTTCGTTTCTGTGCCAGGGCTTTCTCTAGTTGTGGCAAGCAGGGGCCACCCTTCATTGCGGTGCGTGGGCCTCTCACTATTGCGGCCTCTTGTTGCGGAGCACAGGCTCCAGACGCGCAGGCTCAGTAGTTGTGGCTCACGGGCCTAGTTGCTCCGTGGCATGTGGGATCCTCCCAGACCAGGGCTCGAACCCGTGTCCCCTGCATTAGCAGGCAGATTCTCAACCACTGCGCCACCAGGGAAGCCCAGCATTAATAATTTTTAAACCAACTTTCAGATAACATGCTTATTCCATTAACCGGAACAGCACATTTTATTGTACAATATATTTTGGAATTGCCAAATGATTTTCAGATTTAATTATATTCTGGGGAAGAAGGCAACATGATGTAAGGTTGAAAACAGAGTCCAACAGATTGCAGGTTGAATCCTTCTTCTTCCCTTTATCATGCAGTTTAGGGCAAATGCTTTAACCCCTCTAAAACCTTTTCCTCACCTTTAGAGGAAGTAGATGGGGAGAGACAGTCTGTATGAAGGGCTTGTACAATATCTGGCCCAAGGCAGCACTTAGTAAGTATTTTTATTCTTATCGCTACTATGCTTCTCAATCATCTAAGAAGATTATTTCATTCTTTTGCAAGGGTAATTTTGCATTTACCTTGATGAAAATGCTGAATATATATGTATGTGTGTGTGGTGTGTGTACATTACCATATGTACACACACCACGTACACATACATACTTATGATCTAAATATACTGGGTATTTTACAGTCGGTTTATTGTAAGCCTTTAGGTAAAAATTTTTAACAACCTGACTGATTTCTCCTGTTTTTAGCTGCTCACCTGTTTAGGATCTTCTTTGAAGTGCTCATGGTTTAATACTCTCTTTACAAAAGTTTGGTTTCCAGAAACGATTGAATTTCCTTAGAAATTCTTTGCATATGGGAGCCGATGATATGTTGAGTTGAAATTTAAGAAAAGTGCATAATCAAAACTGACTTCTGATCTGGAAGTGCCAAGTCAAGCTGCCTATGTATTCTCTAGCCAAGGTGTATATTATCTGACTTGAATATTATTGTAATTTATCATACTTATCAATTTTTAACAAGTCAATGCAAAAACCTATGTATCAGGTTACAAGAGAGCAAATGAAGAAAAGTGAGGAAACAAGCCACGTTGATTATCTTTATTCCCAGCCCCCTTTTGAGATCTGAATGATCTAAATGAAGATCTAAATGAAGATTCTTCTTCCATTTGAAAGTCTCTGCTCTGAAAACATAAATATGACAAATCTGAATTATATCACTGAGAACCTGAATGGCAGGCTCTCCTGTGATTTATTTTCAAAGAATGGACCAGAGAGACCACTCGAAGTTTCATTAATAATGCTTGTACAGGGTAGAAGCAGGCCTTTCCTGTCATTGGTACATGGGTTTACTTTTTGCAAGAGGAATGGAGTAAATGAAAATTCTGATACTCACGTTTCCATTAATTACATCTCACCTCCAGGAAAGGTTTTAATATGAGTTAATTAATGCAAGACATGGACTTTTTTTTTTCATTTCACATATTTTGAAACAAGTGCTAGAAAGTCTTTTTTTAAAAATAAAGCAACCCTTTCAATCAATGTTTCATAAACTTGCATAATGATTCTTCTCACCTAGACACAGAATCCAGGATTAGGAATCAAGACACCTTTTGAATAGAGGTCAAAAATCTATAGAAAAATCTTAAATTCATGTAGAATTTCTAAACTGCAGAAATAGGTCATTTGTTTTGCTAGGTTAGCATATAATTTACATTTCCTGGGATCTATGAATTTATGAATAGATTTTCCTATCGACTCTATTAGCTTTTAGTGATTTTAAGGAAAAAGACCATGCATTTCACTGGTTTGTTTCTTTTTAGAATACTACAAAACATGTTTTAAGATATAAAGAAAATATAGTTTGAAGGTATATTCATCATCTTCATAAAGTTACTCCTTTTCTCTGATCCTGTGAATTAAGCGTATTCCGTTTCTTGACAATCATGTTGGCAGTGATAGGCAGGTGTGAATTGAACGTGGAGTTGGAATGGAAGAGACTCACCCTTATTCACATCTGTGGAGGTTGTTTATAATTATTCTAGATGGGGTTTACAGAACATTAGTGCCACAGTGGCATTACGGGTGTTTTGCATCTGCCACTCCTTACAAATGTCTGTTCTCACAGAATCAGTGCTTCTTACGTTACAGGATTGTCATGTTGATTCCTTCGTCTCCCTTTGCATCTGCGTCATCTCCAAATCCAAATCCAGTTTTTTCTACCTTTCTGTATTTCTGAGATCCAGTTTCTGTCCAAGACTGATTCCCTGATGTCTAAACTATGTCCATAGTGATGGACATAGCGATGTCCATAGTGGCCTTGCTCATCCGAATTCTCCCTTCAAGTAGCCATAAAGTCATAAATGATGATAACATTTTGAGAAACTGTTCTGATTGCTGAATCTAATGCCTTTGTTTTCAAATCAGGAGACAGTCAGTGCAGAGGTGAGTGGCCTGTCTCAGATCACACAGTTTGTTAGAATCAGAAGCAATAATTGATTTGGGGTCTTTTCAGCAATGGCCGTTTTTCATGTGTCCTGCTGCCAGAGTCAGCTATTGATACAGAGCCTTTGAGAGTTTCTTGGTAGCACAGTCACCTTCCTTAGCATTTGATGTCAGAGTAAAATTTGTTTTTTAAATTAATGTTCTTAAAAGCTTTGAATCTGTAGGCAAAACTCACTTGACATTTCTTGGTTTTTCCAGTGTGATGTGTTGGTTCTAGGCCAGTGGTCCTTAGACTTTTTGGCACTTGGCAGCAAAACTTCACAGAACCGCATATGCATCTTCTCCAACTTGCCATGGCAAGAAGTCACCCCAATGTCCTAAAGCCATCCTGAGAGTAACCTGTGAGATGCACTCTTCCAAGGAAACGACAGCATCTCTCACCGTACATGAAGACACAGGCATTCTTAAACCTCTTCTCTTCCCCTCAGCATGAAAGAGGACCCATTGACCCTCTTTCAGCAGTTGAAATTGCAATTCATTGATGAATAGACGAGTGATTGGATGAATCCCTTTTTTTTTATTTTTTAAACTTTTTAAACATCTTTATTGGAGTATAATTGCTTTACAATGGTGTGTTAGTTTCTGCTTTAAAACAAAGTGAATCAGTTATACATATACATATGTTCCCATATCTCTTCCCTCTTGCGTCTCCCTCCCTCCCACCCTCCCTATCCCTCCCCTCTAGGTGGTCACAAAGCACCGAGCTGATCTCCCTGTGCTATGCGCCTGCCTCCCACTAGCTATCTATTTTACGTTTGGTATGCACTTGGCACCCTAGAAAGCACCAAGGTGAATTTTAGAGCTTTCTTGATAAGTTAATAGAAACAACAGGCTTCTGATTCACTGGAATTCTTGGAAGACAGGGCTGCTTCTAGAAGCTGTGATAATTTTGTCGGAGTCCCAAGTTCTAATACCAGACCAGAGAAACTTTTACCTGCTAAAATAAATAAGCAAGAAGTAGTTTTGAGTCACACAGAATTCTTTTTAGTGGAAAGGACTATGGCTTTCTATTAATCTAACCTCAGTTTAAACTCTATTTACTAGTTTGAGCAAGTTACCCAGTCTCTCTCTGAATTTAATACTTCATCTGGAAATGGGATGATTCTTACCATGCAGAATTGTTCTGAAGACTAGCAATGAGATAGGTTTATTAAGCAGGGGATGCTGAAAGTGGCTGTGCTTTTTGTTGTTGTTGTCCTTGATGTGTATTGGGTTGCTCTACCAGACAGAGGCAGAGGGATGGGCAATCAAGCTTCACTGGATTGGAGGTTCCAGCTTTAAAGGTTTTTTCTCTGTTACTTTGATTAAACTTCAGAGCAACTTTAATACTGAGCTCTTGTTTTATTTTGACATGGAGATTATATGGATTCATCCCGGCTCCAGAGCAAACATGGATTAGGAGTTGGTCAGTAAAATATATGGCATCCATTTATTTTTATATTCCTTATAAGTGCAGAAAAATGAACAAAGTTTGCATTCTGAAGGTGGAAAACTGAATGTGGATTTGCCTTTCCTGATTTCTTCCCTCCATTCAATGGTTAAAATCCTTCTCATGCTTCTGACACAGTCTACATTTGGAGTACTGTTTCATTCTTATTCAGAGCTACAGTCCTTGAGCTGTAATGGCAAATCCAAAAAAAACTAATATAGAATCACAGACGGTGCAAATATTTGAAAATAGGTAAATACAATCTAGGATTAGCTGCTTGGGCTCAGAAATGTCAGCTTTGTATTGCTTATTCGTCACACAAGGCGATTTTAGTTAAGGCGAAAACCAGGACAAAAGCATCATGATACAAAATTGCTGGTTTGGAGCTATGCAGCATAACAAGCCCATAATTGTTATATAAACTCTAGAATAAGTCGGTCTGTAACAGGAAAAGGTGTTTCAGGGAGGTCACAAAGCACCAAGAGGCTATATAGGTGGTAAAAAAATTAAGTAAATATGATAACATGGAACTGCTATCATTACTGTCTGCTGAATTATATTTAAAGCCAAATTGTTTTGTTTTTTTGCGGTACGCGGCCCTCTCACTGCTGTGGCCTCTCCCATTGCGGAGCACAGGCTCCAGGCGCACAGGCTCAGCGGCCATGGCTCACGGGCCCAGCCACTCCACGGCATGTGGGATCTTCCCGGACCGGGGCACGAACCCGTGTCCCCTGCATTGGCAGGCGGACTCTCAACCACTGCGCCACCAGGGAAGCCCTAAAGCCAAGTTTTGAGGGGAAAATATCTATTCTTATGAGTATGCTGCATTTTCATATTAAATGACCTGAGCATGGGAACCAATAGATTGCGAGCATAAAATCCGTACATGGTAATTATTAGTAGTAACAAGTGCTATGTGTCCCTGTTTCTGACTCTGAGCGTTTTAAACAATATAATGTAATTTTCCTTTAGTTTTGCCCCTATAAGAGATGTGATTCTTTGAAAAGGTTAACTAACTATGGTGATTAAGTCACCTGGTCTACTGATAAGACAACTGAGAATGATAAAGGCTAACTTGTTCAAGGTCATACCCACTGATGAATTTAGAAACTGGAGTAGATTAGAAACCAGAGTTCCTCACTTCTGGGTTGGGAGTTGGTAGGAGACTCACTCAATCATGGGATCATGGAAGTCATTTCTGGTTGTCTGTGTTCTTGTCAGAGAAGTAAAGGTGGATGAGAATTAACATGGGAAGGTTCCAGCTTGTTTAAAAGTTCTTCTTTTAATTTAAAAATTTTTTCTAGGCAGTAGGTTTAATAAGATCAGATCTATTATATATCAATCCTATCGGGAAGCATCAAAGAGCAGGTGGTCATGTGTGTAATGGTTGTGTGAAGCCTCGATTTTCTGCGGTTTCTCATTTCTCGGATGAAGTGGCAGAGAATGAGAAGAGATGCTGTAGATTATATACGACCTGTAAAGCAGCACTGATCCCTATCAAGTAAGAAATCGTGGATCTCATATAAATATACAGCGAACATTATGTCAAGGACTTAACTTATTAATAAAGGAACCATCAAGATGGTAAAGCTAGTTTATAAAGCGTTTGAGGAAGAGAGATTTATATAGTCAGGAAAACAATGGCATACAAAGTTTGCAAAATTAGATCCAAAACTGGTTAATATCCAATAGGGAATTTAAATGATAACCTTTGTGGTTATCTTTTATAGCAGACAGAAATTTTTTGTAACCTATCTTCTACAATTAACATCTAACTTTACAGACTTTGGATCTATGTCAAAAGTAAATGGTAAGTCTAAGAAAGAGACATTCTCCTTAAATTGTATAATCCTTGTGTGGGCTGATTAGAAATTCCTCAGTCTTGACATTAGAAGGATCGACACGCAATCATAATTATGTTTTATTTCCAAGTTCTCAAAAATTTGCTTAACATCCTGACCTTACAAAAATGGTGCAGTCTGGGTCTACACTTGATGTTGCAACCAACTTTACACTTGATGTTGCAACCAAGCAACTTCATCATAACTTTCTACAAGCCCTGTGGAGCTTTAAATGTCAGACCCCACTCACCAGCAGTGAAGTTGCCCGTCAGCCAACATTGCTTGTCAGATTTGTCCCAACAAATTGGTCCAGGTGTTTTTGAAGGATGGAAGAGAACAGTTTGATACTTTCAAATAGCTCTCTGTGGAGAAGATAAAGTAGAATAATTGCACACAGGGAGGTGAAAAGCCATTCTCTATGATTTAGCAAAATAAAGTCTGATCAAGTTGCATTGTGGTAGTGGTTCCTGGGAATGGTGGCTTTCAGAGCTGCCCTTTGTTTTTGTTTTTTTGTTTGTTTGTTTTTCTGTTTTTATGACGAGTATGGTTATACTGCACTGTATAGTTGAAAGTTGCTGAAAATCTTAAAAGTTCTCATTACAAGAAAAAAATTTGTAGCTATATAAGGTGATGGATGTTAACTAAACTTGCTGTGGTAATCATTTTGCAATACATATATCAAATCATTATGTTGGACATACACCTTAAACTCGTGCAATGTTACGTTGATTATATCTCACTAAAACTAGAAAAAATTAATTTAAAAATGATACATTCTGGGTTTAATTTCAAGTTTGAGAATTCCTAGCCATGTGAAGTCTATTCAGATATTTTATTCTGAGCCTTTGTTTGCTTATCTGCAAAACCTGAGGCTCTAATTAAAAACAAATAAGCAAGTAAAGAAACAAAACCGAGCTGCCCTTTGGAGGCGAGAGATACTGTAATCCCCAACACAGTCCTAAGTGTTCCTTCTCTTGTCACTCACTTTCCTGACTGCCTGTCAAGAGAAAGCTCTTCTCATCTGTCTGAATATATCTGAATTCCACCATGACTCCCTTTGGTCTTTTAATTTTAAGGCTGAGCAGGGGGTGGTCATGATTTAGGTCTAACTGTATTTATTTGACATGCCATGGTGACTTGGGAGGCTGTGTCTTGAGAACTGATATTCAGGGCAAGAGGAAATGAGGGCTTTATGAATGTGAGGGGGTGGTGACAGGAGGACATAAACGTAGAAATAGGGCTGGGAATCTCTGGAGAGAATGATCACCTGCACGTGGGGCAAGCCACTTCCCTTAACTGACCCTCAGTTTTCTAATCCGAGTGAAAAAAAATAAAAGGTAAGTTCAGATGAGTATTTTTGTACTATGTATAAAGGCGTTTGGTGAAAAGTTAGGGGTTTAAACAATCTTATTGGATTACTAAGATTTATTTCCTAAAATATCTTTTACTACCTATAGAAACGTATCCTACCGAGTATTAGGAAAGATGCTCTAGATCAGTATTGTCCAATAGTACATTCTGGAATGGTAGAAAAGCTTGTATATATGTGTTTTCCAATATCGTAGACACCAGCCACATGTGGTTATTGAACACGAATTGTGTCTAGTGTCACTGAGGAGCTGATTTTCAATTTCATTTAATTTTAATTAAACTGATATAGCCATATGTGACTAGGAGCTACTGTATTAGACAGTTATTTCTAGACCTTTGTTTTTTAAACATTAACATGCATATGAATCATTTGGAGATATTGTTATAAAGTAAAGTCTAACCTGGTGAACCTGGAATGGGGTCCAGATTTTGCATTTATAACATGATTCTAGTCTTTGGACCACGCTCTATGTAAAACTATTTCTCAGCATCAGTGATTCTTGAATTCTAATTTATGGCTTTGCCCAGGCTGACATCTGTCATAGAAGATAAGTCTGATGGGCCTGTAGCAAATTTACAAAGTAACTTTAGTATTATAAAAGGAAAATAATTTTAGTGTTAAAATTATCACATTTTTATTATCACTGACAGTGGCTAAAGTTTTGAGTACTATTCATATATACCATGCAGTGGTAAAGTGCCTATATCTCATTTAAGCCTCACTATAATTCTGTGTAATATATATTACTTTTATTGCAGCTTTGCAAATGAGAAGCTGCGGTTTGGAGGGTTAAGAGAGTTCCAAGGTAGCACAGATAGTAATTAGAGAAGCTATCTTTGGTCACATACAATCATATATATTATAATAAGTATCAGTTGCTTTCCCTTATCAAAATGAGGCCGTGATTTGCTGTGTGTGGGTGATCAGTAAATCATATTTGATTCTTTTCCACAGATAATAGTAGTAGTAGTAGTAGTAGTAGTTTTACTCGTAGTTTCAGTAATAATCCCCTTTAGAACTCTGCAAGTTAGTACTGTCATTCTTATTTTAAAAATGAGGAAATTGTGAGACAGAGAGGTAAAGTAGTTTGATTAGGGCCACACACCATAATTCTAGGTAATAGATTACTTTTATTCCAGTTTTGCAAATGAGAAGCTGCAGTTTGGAGGGTTAAGAGATTTCCAAGAACCGCAGCAGCAGAACCAGAGTCTGAACCTCTGGAGCCCATGCTCTTGCGTGCTCTACTAGACAGTTTCTCAGGTGTTTAGTGAGTACCTATTGTGTGTCAGGCAGTGTGCTAAGAGCATGGTTCCTGTCTTTTTTATGTTCCATGACTTTGAGAATATTCACCATGAATAATTTCATGTTTACTCAGAATGTTTTAAAACAGAAAAATGACTCTTCCATATCCAAAGCGTATACTTCAGTTTGTGTGGTATGGGAAGCCAACATTAAAATTAGGCATAGCTAATTTTAGTGTCTTTTACATGATAAGTATCTTACATCTACTATTTTATTAGTGAAAAAAATGATGAGAACTGTAGGATATGGTGTGTGTGTGTAAACTTCACAATTTAGAAAAACTTAAGATTGTCTTTCCTGTCTCTCACAGTAACCTTGAGCAACACATGGGCTTCATCATTTTAATGAATGAAAAAGTGAATGCTTTCACCCTGGTTATTCAGCAACCTAAGGGTCAGATCTAAGCCTTATTTTGCAGAGTTCTCTTGTCACTTTGTTTAGCTCAGTGACCAATGTTAACTGAGTCTATTTTTGTATTTCCTGATTTTAAACAAATCACACAGTCGTCTTCATTAATTTCTGAATAACATATTCACTTAGTTCAAACATCGAAATCAGTACATATACAGTGAGATGTCTCCCTCCTACAGTTGTTCCCCAGCTGCTCAATTTTGCATTCTATCATTTCCTTAATAGGTCATCACTATTAATGTTTTCATTTTTTTCTTTTCTTTGTTCCAGGGACATCTGTGGTATATAAAAGCTATTCCAAATCTTTCGCCACCTCTTTTTACATAAATGCTAGCATACATGTTTGTTTTAAAATGCATGATATTTTTGTTATCTATGGGTATTATCAAAATAGATTCTCTAACAGTTGGCTTCTTTAACATATTTTCCTCTTTTATTCATGATGAATTAGAGCTCTTTGTGTCCCATAAACTGATAAGCGGTCTTGGTGCTTGTGTGTGCCTGTGCACTTGTGTGCATATAGACGGCAAGAACCATGATCTTGGAACTGCCTGAAATACGATATGTGCTCACTAAACACCTGAAAAATTATCTAATGGAGCACATAAGAGCATGAACTCTAAAAGCAAATAGCCAATATGCTTTCCCAGTCAGCCCCATGAAGTAAATTATTTCATATCATTTATATCACTTAATATTGTTTAAATATTTAATAAATCATTTAACCTCAGTTTAATAAAGGTGAGCAGTTGATCGTTATTATGATATGTATGATCGTATGTGACCAAAAAGACATTTTCTCTATTTACTAGCTGTGATACCTTGGGAATCTCTTAACCTCTCTGAACCTTAGCTCCTCATTTGCAAAATTGGAATTGAAGTATTTAATTTGTTGGCATTCACTTCGATGCTGTACATCTATGTATATGTATATTTTTATCTCTATAACCTTGGTCTATATATGTTAAATAGATTCTTGTAACACATTGAAAAGAGAATAGTGTCCTCCCCACCTTCAAGTATTCGACTCAGGAATAAGTGCCGGCAGTTGCATGTTCTAAAAATTTGCAAATAATTATTGAGCATTTCCCAGTGGATAGATAAAAGGAAAGGGACATTTATTGTCATATTATCAAAGACAGATTTATATCCAGTGAGTTACTCATGTTAAGGAACTAAGACAATATTTAGAAATTTTAATATAGAATTTTTAAATTACCCTGGGTTTTCTGTAACAATAAGGAAGATTTTCTATTACTAGATGAATGAATGGTACTGTAGAGCATAAAGTCTGCCAGTGGATAGGACCCAGCGCTGTGAAAATACTGTTTCCTGTAATTTTATTAAGTAATATGGAAACTTTCAATACGTGATGTTGAATACATGTCATGTTTGCATTTTCTTGCATCCTGGGGGGTTAACCTAATTTGTAAAATGGGAGACATCTCTTTAAGGAGTGTACTATACTTCATTTTCATCTCTTATTTAGCCTAAAAATGCTATATGTTGCTGTCAGCCACCGTTAACTTATTCTCCTAGTGAAGAGGAAAGAGAATAATCATAGTTGAGGGAGAGATGGAAGACCTTAGCCTTTGCAGAATCCTTTTTTATTTTCAAGAAAAAATTACTTCAATAAATTATAAATTCATGACTTTTTATGTCCTTACAACCTCATATAATGAAGAAGCTGAGAACCATTTCAAACTCAGAAATTATCTATTCGGTCAAAATATTCCCCTGTGTTCCACCAAGTAGTCCTGAAAATTATTAAGAAACACACCAGGAAGAAGAATGTCAGTGAGGAAATGTTTTATTGATCCATTTAGGATGACCAGGTCTTCCAAGGCTCCAACCATTTTCACAGAGGGAAGTTTTAGTTAAATGATTTTTAACAATAGGGAAAACAAAGTTTTAAAATTTCTTTTAAGATTCTGTAAAGATTCCAGAGCTCTTTAAAATCAAATAACTCCTTTTCTCTGAAAAATTTTAAAGAAAAATCAGTTCTTTACAATGCACTTCCTGAATTATGGCAGGTCATACTTGGTGGCAGGTAATCTTTAAACACTAGGAAAAAGCATTTTGTTTCTAGTGGTTTGGGAAAGTCAAGCTACTAAACGGGAGGCAGTTGTTAGAGTTCAAAACAGGCACTAATTCTTGATCTGCTTGGGATATTAGGAGAATGGGGGCACTGTTTAGGGGGTACATTGATCAAAATCAAGTAGCGCTTTCATAATTCATTTTTCCTGATCTCTAAATAACCTAGTCAGAAAAGGTATATGAAGCAATGCCAGAAGAATTCGTGATTTCATACTAAGTGAATGAATATGACTTAAAGTAAATCTTAATGAGTTAATTATTACATATTCATACATGAAGACTGGGTAGTAGTAGCATTTGATTTTATCATGAGGAATAAACCCTTCTATGCATTTTAATCCAGCATCTCTTAAGTTAGATCTGTTGCTTTTCCAAATTAACCTGGAAATCTTAGGTCAGATAATATGATACCAGTGAGACAGAGCAGTTTATCAGGAAGTCAGGGTTCTCCTGGTCCCCAGGATGTCACTGTGTTAGGTGGCACACCTAACCCTGTTTCCCTAGCTACCACAAGAATCTCATGACATAGCCAATGGATGAATTTTAAGTTTTGCCCCTGGCAAAATCTAACTTTATCATCCCGTCAATAGAAATACGTATGTATGTAGACCAGCAGTGCAAGAGTGTTCCCTTTTCTCCACACCCTCTCCAGCATTTATTGTTTCTAGATTTTTCGATGGTGGCCATTCTGACTGGTGTGAGATGATACCTCATTGTAGTTTTGATTTGCATTTCTCTAATGATTAATTAATATGGAACATTTCAACACCATTTTCTAACATGAAACTGTTTTACATCAAGAACTTGCAAGGCACATCTGTTCTTTTTATCCTGGACCTTGAAAAATAATTTCGGACAAACATTCTGCTACAAAAATATTTAAGTTAGCAAGTTTTATTTTTTTAAGTCACAAGGGAGAGTCTGGTGAATTATAATGCTAACCTGGTGGTATTCAGAATGTATCATAGGCAGATTCTGTTTTAATTGTCTATGATTTCATAACCCCTCCCTCCATCACTTGGTGACTTAAAACAACAACTACTTTATTTCTCACGAGTCTGCTGGTTAGGTATCCTGGTAGGGCTGGGTGGCAGCTCTCCCGTTCCCTGTGGTGTCGCCAACTCGACTAGTAGCTAGGCTAGGCAGAAGGGTCAAGAAGGTGTCACGCATGTGTCTGGTACCTTGGGACTCGTTCACGTGGCATTTTTCTCCCTCCACACGGATAGCTTGGCCTTCTTGCCAGTCAGTTATCTTCCGAAAGGGAACATTTCAAGCAGTGAAGGCAGAAATTAAGATCTCATAATGATCGACCTTAGAAGTTACAGAGCGTCTCGTCTGCCACATTTTATTGCTTAAAGCAAGACACAGGGTCCACCCAAATAACAAAGGGAGAAAAAATCCTTATCTCCATTAGAGGTGTGTAAAGAATTTGCAATCATCTCAAAACTACCACAGACTCAAATAATGTTGGTAAAAACTATAGACGTATATCTGAGTATAAATATTCACTATATGACCATGGGGAGAATTTAAAGGTGTTTAAATGATGAAAAATATTATAAGAATAAAAGCGATACCCTGAGATACAGAGAACAAGCTGGTGGTTGCCAGAGAAGAGGGGGAAGATGAGTGAAATAGGTGAGTGAGATTAAGAGGTACAAACTTCCAGTAGCAAAAAATGAGTCATGGGTATGAAAAGTAGAGTGTGGGGAAAATAGTCAAAAACCATGTACTGTCTTTGTATGGTGATAGATGGTAATTAGATTTATCATGGTGGTCATTTTGTAATGCATGAAAATATCAAATCACTGTTATATACCTGAACCTAATATAATGTAAGTTGATTATATTTCAATTAAAAAACTCATAATACCTCTTAATTTTTAGGGGATGCAGATCGAACTAGGAATTTGAAGAGAAGCTTCAGTGTCAGTAAAAATAAAAAAATAGTGATGCCATGCTGTCAGTGCTGTATTTGGCCATATTCCATCAATGTATGCCCCTTTAGAATGTGAAGGCAAGTTATAATTAATAGAAAAGAGTGCTTCAAATGCAGTGATACTTAAAAGGGTAAGAATTTATTATTTTCATTTTAAAATAGAAATAGATATTAAACAATCACCTTTATCGAGGTATAGTTATAAAATATATTTATTGGGGAATAAACTTAGTGGACTGTTTGCTTGAAAATATGGTATGTTCTAAATAAACTTTTAACTCCAGGCAAATTAGGACCATCTAGAGTAATTTGTTGCCATAAAGTAAAATATATATCTACAGGTCTGAGAAGGTGCACATTATAAAGAGACAACATTGTACACAGAAGTTGGTTACGATGGCTATAAAGGTACTTTGATTCTGAGATATCTAATAATTACTGTTAATGAATTCTGCCACCATGAAATAGTTTATATTGCCACATTTCATGCTGGAAGAAGCAGCTAAGCTGGGATTGGTGGGGTTCAAAAGATTTCACCTAAAGTGAGCTTTTTCAGATACGGGGGAAATGATCCAAGAGCAAAAGCTTTGGGGTTCTCAGGAATGCAATATCATTCTCTATGGAGTATTTTTTAAAAACCATTCCTGTCTCTCCTTAGACCTTAAAAGTACATGGGAAACCCCCTCTTCTCAGTGGTGTAACTTTTAAAAATGTACTTCAGTGCAAGTATAGATACGCCTGTCCATGGTGTATGTCCTTATTTATGATACCTTTCTCCTTTATTTACCCCATGGATCAAGCAAGAGTAACTTAACTAAGGGAGAAGGTGGGGAGGCCATCGCAGAAGACCCCTCTACAGCCTGAGTGATGGAAAGTTCTTTCTTGTGCTCTCCACTCCTCCATACTACCTGTTCTGCTTTAAATACTGCTTTACATATCTACCTTCCTTCATTTTTCAGGGAGGTGTGAATGTAGAAACCAAGATGACCTTAGTGGTAAACTGTACCACCCCAGAAGAGTAAGTAGTGTGGCTTATACCACATGGAAAAATTTACACACACACACACACACACACACACACACACGGGCTAGCGAAGGAAAAATAACAACTTACTTGGAGATTTCTCTTGACATCATAACCTAAGTCCTGCAGACCTTGCTCTGATCACAATGTAAGCCACTCACTCTCACTCAGAGCAGAAAAGAAATAGAGGAAATTATCCACTGCTATAGTATAATGTCATTCTGCCCGCAAAATACCATGTAAGAATTCCTTCATCTCTTAGAGATAGGTTCTTCCATTAGCACTCCAAATGATATGGAAAAAACAACAACAACAAAAAAAAGCGTATTCTTTTAAATTGATTCTGACTTGTGGTTCTTGGGAATACAGCTATATGTGGCATTTTAAGCATTCCTGTCTAGGTGGTTTCTGCTAAGTGGCCTCCAGTTATAATGCGAACCTTTTTCTCAACTCCATCATACTTTGAATTTACCTGTTTACTGGTCTCTCTCCAGATAGCTACCTCTCTTAAGGGCAAGGACTGGGCTTTGTTAATTTCGAATCATCAATGAGGAGGTTTCTAAAAACCTTTGTGAATTTGCATTTGTGGTAGAAATGCTTTGAAGAGAACAGAGTCCGGCATTTAGAAGAGGGCCCGGGGTAATCTTTATTAAGCTGATTAGTATCTATAATAGTTCCTAGTTTGTGGGTACTAGGCAAGGTGGGCTAGTGAAGCCTAGGAGAACTCACTTTGACAGGTGGAATGAACGTTTAGCCTTTTGTTATATAATCTCACAGGAAAAAGTCTAGAGTGAGATGATGCACGGCAGAAGGACAGGAGCTCCAAAAGCTAGATCAAAAGAGTGTTAAAGGAACTTGGAAGAACGAGTCTGGAAGAAACAGAATCCAGAGGGTACCAGGCTGGGAGGGGGATGTGCAGGAGACTTCCTGTGCAGCCAGGTGGCCAAGAGCATGAGCTAAACTGACAGGTGAGTGAATTACATTAGTTTGAACTTCAAGTCCAATCAGTAGCTTTGGACTTGAGGTTCAGATAGGGGGAGAGAATAGGCAACTCAATGACTTTTCTGAATAAGCAAATGAAAGAAAGTCTATAAAACCTATTAAGAAGAAGCCCCAAGGGTAAGGCCTATCCTGAGGGACCTCAAGAGTCAAAATGGAGGCAGTACTTTAAACTCATGTCCAGTCATCAGAATGATGTAGTCTTTGGCCATTATTATTATTATTTTTCACCATAATATCGTTTATCAGGAGGAATCCTTATGCTGCCTGATGAGGATTAACTGTGCAGCTGAGCTGACTAGGCTGGATTGCATTGAATAGGGCAGAAGAAGAGGAAATTTCAAAAAGGAGAAAGGAGAGAAAAGTGTGAACATCTGCGGATGATGTGTGACGTCAGATTTCTTCCGTTTCTTGGACTTTATAAAATGATGGCGGCAGCAACCAGGAACTTGATAAGAGTAACATTCTCTTTGGAGGCTGCCCTCCAGGGATGCTCCCATTTATCACAACTGTACAGAAGTCACATATGGGAGAGCTATAACAGGCAAAGCCAAGCCAGCTGTAATTAATGGCTCAGGCCAATATTGGTCTTTGGAGTACTCAGATATTAATAAATGTTAGATAAGAAAGGCAGCTAGTTATCTCTTCGCCCAGTACAGTTTCAAACATTTGTACAAGAGATAGATAGCCTAATGTAAACATTTGCAGCTTCTCATATTGTCGGAATCTCTGAATTGCAACAGGCGACAGCAGGTTACCTGAAGTATTGCGATGAAACAGGATAATCTAGTAGAAGCTATTATCCTAAGTAATATATTTTCTGCAAAACGGAGTTAAGAAAAATGAATAACAGTTTTTAGTAATACACACTATGAAGTCAAAGAAGATATTGCCAACATTAAAGCGTGTTTTATTGCCAAGTTTCATCCCTGCTTGAGAAAAATTAAATTTCGTATAGTAGTCTTTTGCTGTATGTTAGTCAAATATTGAAATAAGTTATAGTAGGAAAATAAAATTGCTTGATATTTTCATTTTTAGAATTAGATCAGAATCATAAAATGAGGTACCTCACAGCTGGTTTATAACTTTTGAGTTCTGAACTCTTATAAACACTATAACATTTTTGTAAAAGTATCCCATGCTTAGAATTCACAGCAAGTTAACTGGCTTGTTCCAACGGCTTGCTTTTATATATAGGTTTTGTTGTTGTTGTTTGTTTGTTTGTTTTTTAACTTTTAGACATAAGCACGCAGTGAATGACAGGAACCTCTGACCTGCTTGAAAAACTTTGGAACCTGAACTGCATTATATTAATGGGGGAGAAGTTAAAGTCAGGAATTTAAATTTGCAACACTCATTAACATATATGTAGAGAATTTCAACAAAGAAATAAATGAAATGACTAAAGTTTTAAAGTATTATGAAAGAGTCTGAACTAAAAAAGAACTCATTAAATATTAACTCACCATTTTATGAAATTCATTATGCAGAAAAATTATTGCTAGAGTCCTAAAAAATGATGGAGATTTTCAAAAATAAAAAGTATGTAAAATTTAAGTTCTTAGCAAGAAATATTTTAAATTTATGTCAATTTATACTAAAGCTGCAAGTTTGTAAATTTCTGAATAAAATTGCATTAAGAATGCATGAAATATTTTAGAGTTATGATTAACAAACCAAGAGGAAAATAACATGAATATAGATATTTAATATTATCTAATTGGGCATAGATGGATGTGACTCAGTGTAGCAGGAACTCTAGGAAGCTAATTTTAACAAAAGGTGATAACCTGGATGATATTACATATGCAGGTCACCGTATTTAGAGGTAATTAATGTAATTATAAACCTATTAATATAGATTGTAATGCAAGGGTGTTCTACTGGAGTTCTCCAGGAATTGTCTACTCTTCTCTGGTGAAAAATATTAGAATTACTTTCAAGAATAAAGCTGACTACAGTATAAGAGAGCAACTCCACAACACCTCTACCTCACAATAAATACACCCCACGATATTGTATTGGTTATGAATTTCACAAAATTCATTAATTGGTTGAATTTCTTAAAAGTCTATTATATTAACTTAATTCTTTCTAACTCCTTTGCAAGTGAATAGAAAGTTTCTTTTATTTCTTCCCCTGTTCTCTCTCTCTTACCACTCAGTAATTCCATTGTTTTTATTTTCTTCTTCAATCCTGGTCTTAGTTCTCCTTGCTTGGTTCTATTTCACTTGTAAACTCAGTTTTACATGAATATATTTCTACGTAGAGGAAATATAGTGTATTTTATATGATTGGAGCAACAAATACACATAGATGAAGCTTATGCACCAGGAACTGTGCTAATTACTGGATTTACAGTTTTTACATGATGGAGCTCTCAGAACCTGAAGTGAAAAACTGGCAGAAACAGACCAGTGCAATGGTTTGGTGAATGTAACAAAGTGTGTAGTGAATGCTACAGGCCTCTTGTAAGAGTTTTGCTCAGCTCATCCTTTGGTGTGGTAGGTGGAAGGGAGTCAAGCTGAAAAGATGCCCTTTGACTGGAGACTTGAAACAGGAGCCGAGATAGGATAAGAAGGGGGGATGGTAATCATTTCAAGAAGAAGGCAGTGTGATGCACAAATTGTATAGGTCTCGATTGGTACCTATGGGGGAATTACAAGCAATTGTTTGTGATTGTCACGTAAATTTCAAGGAAGTGGTGTGTATTGAGGTTGGAGGATGGAGGAACCATGTCCTAGAAATAATTGTCTTTATAGGATGCTCACAGCAACTTGAGCTGTTCTCTAGAAGATGCGGAGACTATTGGAGGGCTTTAAGCAGGTGACTCTCATGGTCTATTTTAGATGTTTCATTTGGCAGCAGTATGTCGGATGGGCTTACAGTAATAATACCCTAAGGTGAAGAGTCTAGCCAGGGCAGGGGCCACCAACAAAGTTCAGATGAGGTAACAAAGCACCTGGGCTAAAATCAGCGTTGTAAGGAACGAACAGAGTAAAGAGTTTGAAAATATGCATAGTTTCAATGTATCAAGGCTTGGGAGTCCAGTAGGATGATACATCTTCAGGACTGGGTATTTGAGTATGGAACTACTTTGAGGGAGTAGCATGAGTCCAGAATGCCTCCCAGGTTGTTCACTTTATTGACTCAGGGACGTGGTAGGAAGACTCTTAGAATACACGAAGAGAAACAAGTCCATCTGAGAAGTTCGTTTTTGATATATGAAGTTTGAGGTGCTTTTGGGCATTGCTAAGCTGAGACTAAGTCTTGCTCGTTTTTGATATATGAAGTTTGAGGTACTTTTGGGCATTGCTGAGCTGAGGCTAAGTCTTGACAAAGATAGGAAAGAAGACATAAATTTCGGAACTACCAGTATAGATATATATATTTGTGAAAATTATGAAAGTAGATGGAGAATTTTAGGTTTAGTGGATATAGTGGGCAAGTTGTGGTTAGTGAAACACCCATAGGGAAAAAAATCTAGTGGGCAGATAGAATTAAAGAAGTCCACAAGGACCGACAACAGCAAATGACCAGAGAAGTAGGAGGAAAATTAGAATACCGGCATCATGGAACCCAAGTAAACATGAGATTTCAATAACAAGGGAGGAATTTCAGTGTTAAAGGCAGCAGTGAGGTCCGGAATTAGAATCAATACATTTATGTAGCCTTTTGGGAAGTAAGGGTGGAAATGCAATGGGTTGAAGCAGATGGGAAGTAAAACTTCAAAGGAGTTTTGCTGAGCAAGGAAGTAAAAAGACTAATATGAGTGGCGGAGGCATGGAATTCAGCAGTTTTGCTTGTTCTTTAAATTTTGTTCTCTATTATTTGTGTGATTTCTCACCTTATTTTTTAGGTTAGGGAGAATTAAAAATGTTTATAGGCTGCAGGCAAAGAGTCAGTTGAGAGTAAGATTGGAGCTATGGGAGAAAAGGGATTATTAAGGGTCTTGGGAGAATGTCAGGTAACTGGATCTATCTTTGTAAAGAAAAGTTTGGATAGCTAGAGACTACATTATGGCTGTTAAAATTTCATTGAATTTAACTAAAAAGAACCATGACTCAAGTAATTTTAAGCCTACAGAAATGTATTAGGGAAACAGGCAGCACTTTAATATCTCTTCAGAAAATTCATGGACCAAATCATAAAACATAGGAAATCCAAGATAGGTCGATGACAGAAAATGGGTAGAAAACAGAAATGCAAAAGCTTCCTAACTGTACATAAAGATGCTCATATTTTCTCATAAAAAAGAAATAAAAATTTAAATTACATTGTAATACCAGTTATCACCTTTCAGATTGGCAAAAATCCAAAAGTTTGGTAATACATACTGTTGATGAGGCTTTGGGATTTGCGGGTGGAAATGCAAAATGGTATAGTTTTATATGGAGAAGAATTTGGCAGTATCTAGTAAAATTATGTATACTTTTGCCTGTTGACTCAGCAATCACACTTTTGGAAATCCGTTTCAAAATACGTTGGCAAAATATAAAAAAAACAGTACACCCAAGGCTATTCACCATAAGTCTATTTATAATAGCAGAAGACTGGAAACAATCCAAATTTCCTTTAATAGTACTGTGATACATCTATACAGATGCAGTATTTTACAGTTATAAAGATGATTAAGAGATATTTCTATTTAGTATCGTCATTATATATATATATATATATATATATATACACACACACACACGTTAGAGAAAAACATTACACACACACACAAAGAGAGAAGTGGGTATTGTATACTACCATTTTTTCAAGAGGGGCAATATGTAACAGGAAGAGGGCAATGATGTGAAAGGTGACAGGAAAAGAAGTATATTTTTCTTTGAATATACGTTATCTTGTAAAAGTGATTTTGGAGCTCTATAAATAATCTAGACAATTTACATAATGACAAACTAAATTAATCGAGGAATCCTAGATATTAAAAATAAAAGCTACTAACATATCTAAATATGTATCCAGTAGATCACATAGTCGCACAGGAAGGAGCTATTCCAAGTGCCCTTGAAAAACAGTCATTTGAATATTATATGCCTAGTGGAATATCCTTAGATTAAAAAAATTGTCAGAAAAATAATTAAGTTACCATATTTTGGGAGTATTGCTATTGTTATTCTGAGACTGTGTGTGTGTAATGTGAGCAAGATATTATGATTCCTGATGTGTGGATGAGGAAACTGAGGTTTGGAGAAGTTTGTAAACGTGTCAGATGTCACACATTGGCTGAGCTGACCTTCAGAAGGAGGTCTGATTTCCGACTAGGACGTTCTAGGCTCTTCCACGCTGCTCTGGTAAGAGCCTGAAGTGATTTTCAAGCCATTGCTACCTGCTCCCTTTACAGCAGGCTGTGAACTCTTGCTTTAGTCTGGATGGCAGGGGATCACAACGGTCATTTATGTGTGACGTTGAATACACTTATATTAGATGTTCAGTGCAATAGGAAATTCTCAGTGTTGCATGTTCTTGTCAGTCTCAGCAGATGCAGTATCCCAGGTCCCCTCAGGAAGGCAGCACTTCCTGAAGAGCTTTCTCTGTGTTATGCAATGAAGGAGAATTGCGTTGGTCAGCTTCCTAGTGTTGTTTCCCCTGTCTGATAAATCTAAATTGGGACAGTGTCTGATGGAGATTTGGGGGTATATTTTGGGCATTCAACACATGTTAGTCACTATCACTGACTGGGCAGACTTACCTGAAGAAGCAACATGTAATTAGAAGATGAGGGGTGCTCTGTAATTCAAAAGCCTATTTCACACTCATGAGACGTTGTCGGGGATTCTAATTCTGACTCATGGTGGCTTTCAAGATGTGTCTTTAAGATCGTGTGATCATTGGCCTGCTTATATTTTATCATTGCTGTGTACTCTTTTTTTTTCTTTTCCCCCAGTACGCGGGCCTCTCACTGTTGTGGCCTCTCCCGTTGCGGAGCACAGGCTCTGGACATGCAGGCTCAGCGGCCATGGCTCACGGGCCCAGCCGCTCTGCGGCATGTGGGATCTTTCTGGACCGGGACACAAACCTGTGTCCCCTGCATCGGCAGGCGGACTCTCAACCACTGTGCCACCAGGGAAGCCCTCATTGCTGTGTACTCTTAAAGATGTTAGGAGTAAATGTGTTTTTATGTTCTAATATGCTGAAAAAGACTCTCCCCACCATACACACGTACCTGTAGAGATGAATATTTTGTTGGGCTTGCAACTCTGGAAGGGAGAGGCTTATTTTTCATTTTTGTCTCTTAAAACTGTGAGTATATTTCTAGGTATTACTTTGAGCTTGTGCTTTAAGATCTACCCAGTTATTTACTTTTGCCCCCAAGGAGTCTGCACACGTTCACACTCTCGTGTCTGCTTGCGTTAATGTGTTTATGCCATTGTTCTGTCATCATAAATATTGCTTTGGCTACATGTACCCAGAAATTGTTATTACATTTTTTTGATACTGAAAGTTGGATAACAATTCAAACTTGTGGGATCTCACTTGTTCGTTTAGAAGTGGTAGAAGCTTTTAACGCTTTGTCAGAATTCTTAACGGCTGCTTCTCCCTTGGTTTTGCGGCACAGTAATCCTTCCTTTAATGGTCCTTGTGGGGTATTTTGTGGCATTCCGTCCTTAATAAACAAGCAGCTCTTCAATGGGCACTGTCATTTTCTCTCACTTCTCTTCCACATTTACTGGTGTACCGACATACAGTACATTACTTATTTTATTACTTCCAGTTTGGTGAAAAAGTGGGTTTGACATGACAACCAAGTATTTAATGGAACAGAAGTGTAGATAAAGAACACGTCTTAAAAGAAATACAAGAAGCAGTGTTTCATGTCAATCTGAGGTGCTCTCAGCATTGAGGGGAAAAATATGTGCCCGCGAACTGCCACTTTTTCAGGGACCAGAGTTCATTTTATTTATTAATTGTGAACAGTCCATAAAGCACAGCCGTATTTTCCCAGAGATTTCCTCCTGTGGTTTTCGAATTTATCTGAAATGTAGAAAACAAAAATTTCAGCTGGGACAGAAGAATTAGAGTGCAACTTAAATATATGTGATCATTGGAGCATATTCTTCCCTCAGATGACAAATGTATTAGAATGTATTACAGATGTAAAGACTGTAAAGAATATATTAACATCTTGCTTGAATCTTAGATCTGTGTGCTTCTCCTACTGGGGTTTGTTATGTTGATAGTGACCGACTAGATTAGTCATTCTTCTCCTCTATTCTATGAAAGCATATTTAAAACTTATTACTATAAGATTATATTTATAGTAAACACTCTCCAGTGAATTGGGGTTTCGAAGTTTTCTGTTTCAAAATATATTTATAATTTTGTTTTAGTTGTGCTATCCACAATAGCTGAAACTGAAGCTACATTAAAAAAAAAGATATATATATATACTAATATTTCCCTTCCTTTTAGTGGGTAGCTATCCCCATGAAAGATGACTTTTTTTTAAAAGATTGACTTTTACTTTTCTTATACTGTAAGTAGAATCATGGCCCAAACCTCTGACCATGTCTTCCTAATCAAGGTTCACGTATCTTTACTGAGCTCTCTGCACCTCTCACTTTGCTACAACGTAAGGTGTGAGTATGGTGTATGCAAAGTAACTGTCCTAAAGGAGCTTATCAGAGAACATGTGGAGGACAAAGCACAATAAAACTGAAGCATAAGGTTAAATATAATCACAAACTATGATGAAATATGTGGAGCTGAAAAGAGAAGGGCTTCCTATTGGGAGTTGCTTTATCGTAAAATTGGAACTTAAGTCACATCTTAAATATGGATGGATAGGCTTAGCCTGGTAGAAGTGAAATGATGGATAGTACTGGTAAATAAATATGATGTGGGACAAGGTTTAATCACAGAGTCTTGGGGAAACAGAGAGGAGGCTGGGATAAATGGAGTTGGGAATATGGACTCATAAACTTACCTTCAGGAGTTGTCAAGATACCACTACTGGCAGCTGGGAAACCTCAACAATTTTCGTTGCTGTAATTTAGCTCAGAATTCCAATTGTAGGGTAAGAGATCTTATTGGCTGTATCTTCAGATCTTTGGAGGCTAACATCTTATTTTCTCTACTGCATTTAAAGTGCACCATAAACCCTAATAGATGACTTGATTCATAGCCAGGATTTGGGATGTTGGTAAATCTTGGCCATAACATTTGAGAGTTGGCTTATTTCACATCCTGTTTGAATGAAGCAGCAGGACATTGGGGTCTTGAATTATGCTTAAGAAAATGAATATACTGTGGCATTTGTAGTTGGTGTGATTCAGAATTCAGCTGGGTAAGCTGCTTGTGTCCGTATTGTTTAGGGTCTCATTACCAACTTTTGCAGCACTCTTCAAAGGGTAATTTTAGTAATTTGTGATGTACCTATGGTCATGAAAAATGTTATTACTTCCCCATGACATGTACTAGCTCATCTACTCAGTGCTTTTCACTGTGAAATATTTACTGAGATTTGCTAATTGATTTAGTGCATTTTCTCTAAAACTTTTTCTGTATTCCTCATTCACTGTAATATCTCATTACAATTTAGGGATCATATCAACCCTATTTTCTTGGAAATGATTCGTATAACTGCATCAAGACTAATTAAAATAGAGATGTCGGTCCTAAATGATTGGGCTAAGACTTAAATGAGCACTCCTCAGCTTAAAATCTTCCAATTTTTCCTCATCTTGCTCAGAGTAAAAGCCAAAGTTCTTTTCATGGTTTATGAGAACCCATGTAATTGAACACCCTGATACTTGTCGGAACTCATCTTCTCCAACTCTGTCTTATGGCGTTCACCTTGATGTACTGCTCTGGATTGTGGTGAAGGTACCAAATGAAAGTGTGTGTGTGTGTGTGTGTGCGTGCGTGCGTATGTGTGCGTGTGTGCGCGTGCGTGCGTGTGTGTGTGTGCGCGCGTGTGTGTGCGTGTGTGTGTGCACGTGTGTGTGTGTGTGCGTGTGTGTGTGTGTGTAACTGTGTACTCTCACAGATGGAGGTTCTATCCCTTAGTATAACTGCATGTTGCTCCATATATATACCCTGGATTTTTTGCTGTCCCTCAGTCATGCCTTTCCCCATGCTGTTCCATTAGTCTGGAATGTTCTCTCATATGTCTTCATGGAATATTCCTTCAACTTCTCAAAGACTTTGATCAGATTACTTCCTAATGAGTCTTTCCCTAGAAAGGTTTATTAAAAATTGCACCACTTTTTCTTCCAAGCACTTTTTTTCTGCACAACGGTTGCCACTTTCTAATATACTATATTTTTACCTATTTATTCTCTTTGTGGTCGGTATCCCCACCCCATCCCCAGAACATAAGTTCAGAGAGGATAAGACCTTTCTTTGCTCCTTTTCACTAGTGAATCTCCAGTACCTAATTCAGTCTTGCGTGGAGTAAGCATTTAATAAATACACATTAAATAAATGAGTGGAAGCTTCATCTAAATACGAGTCTACCATTATTATCACCTCTCAAGACGTAGATCTTGTGGTCGAAAAGGATGGAAAAGTTCTTCTTACTTTTTCTTCTAATCAGAAGACTTTGTCATGCTTGAAACATTAAATGGAACTAAATTTCTAGATTTATTTCTATTTATATCTCCAGGTGACATTGACAGTCCATCTACAAACATGCCAGAGACTAATTATGATGACATGGATAATAATGTTATAGTAGTAGTAACAATAATCATAGCTAACATTTAATAAGGACTTATTAAATCTCAAGCACTATTTTTGTTCAATTTTTCCTGCCAATTTTATTAGGATATTATTGACATAGAACACTGTATAAGTTTCAGGTATACAGCATAAGGTTTTGACTTGCATACATCATGAAGTGATGGCCAAAATAAGTTTATTATTTATTTATTTATTTATTGTTTTGGCTGTGCTGTGTGGCATGTGGGTCTTAGTTTCCCAACCAGGGATTGAACCCGCACCCCCTGCAGTGGAGGCGTGGAGTCTTAACCACTGGACCTCCAAGGAAGTCCCACACGAAAAGTTTATTGAACTTCCATCATCTTGTATAGATAGGAGATTAAAGAAATAGAAAAAAATTTTTCCTTGTGATGAGAACCCTTAGAATTTACCCTCTGAACAACTTTAATATACAACATACTGCAGTATCAATTATATTTATCACATTGTACGTTACATCTCTAGTGCTTATTTATCTCATAACTGGAAGTTTGTACCTTCTGATATCTTTTTCTATGAGTTTGTTTCTTTCTTTGTTTTTGAAGTCTAACTGACCTGCAACACTATGTTAGTTTCTTTTAAACAACAGTGATTTAATATTTCTATGTATTTCAAAATAATCACCATGATAAGTCTAGTTATCATCTGTCACCAAAGAGGTTACAAAATTATTGACTATATTCCTCACACTGTACGTTTTATACTCATGACTCAGTTATTTTTCAACTGGAAGTTTGTACCCCTTAATTCCCCTCACCTATTTCCTCCCTCCACCCCCTCCCCTCTGGCAACCATTTGTTTCTTCTCTGTATCTATGACTCTGTTTCTGTGTTGTTATGTGTGTTCACTTGTTATGTTTTTTAGTTTCCACATGTAAGTGAAATCTTACAGAATTTGTTTTTCTCTGTCTGACTTATTTCATTTAACATAATACCCCTCTAGGTCCATATCCATGTTCTCCCAAATTGGAAGATGTCATTAATTTTTATGACTGAATAATATTTCATTGTATGTATATATACCACATGTTCTTTATCTGTTCATCTATTGATAGACACTTAGGTTGCTTCTGTGTCTTGGCTATTGTAAATAATGCTGCAGTGAACATATGAGTGAATATATCTTTTTGAATGAGTGTTTTCATTTTCTTTGATAAATACTCAGGTGTGGAATTGCTGGATTATATGGTAGTTCTGTTTTTAATTTTTTAAGGAATCTCCACGCTGTTTTCCGTAGTGGCTGTACCAACATACATTCCCATCAATAGTGCATGAGGGTTTCCTTTTCTCCACATCCTTGCCAACACTTGTTATTTGTTGTCTTGTTAATAATAGCCATTCTCACAGGGGTGAGGTGATATCTTTTTTGTGGTTTTGAGTTGGATTTGCCTGATGATTAGTGATGTTGAGCATCTTTTCATGTGCCTCTTGGCCATCTGTATGTCTTCTTTGGAAAAATGTCTATTCAGATCTTCTGCCCATTTTTAAATCAGGTTGTCTGTTTTTTTGATGTTGACTTGTATGAGTTCTTTGTATATTTTGGCTATTAACCCTTATCAGACATATCGTTTGCTTTTCCCATTCAGTAGGTGACCTTTTCATTTTGCTGATCATTTCCTTTGCTGTGCAAAAAGCTTTTTAGTTTGTTGTAGTCCCATTTGCTCATTTTTGCTTTTGTTTCCCTTACCTGAGGAGACATATCCAAAAAATATCACTAATACTGATGTCAAAGAGTGTACTTTCTGTGTTTTCTCCTAGAAGTTTCTCCTAGAAACTTCTCCTAGAAGTTTGTCCTAGAAGAAGTTTTCTCCTAGAAGAAGTTTTCTCCTAGAAGTTTCTCCTAGAAACTTCTCCTAGAAGTTTCAGGTCTTACATTTAAGTCTTTAATCCATTTTGAATTTATTTCTGTGCATGGCATGAGAAAGTAGTCCAGTTTGACTTTTTTGGATGTAGCTGTCCAGTTTTCCCAACACCATTTATTGAAGAGGCTATCTTTTCCCCGTTGTGTATTCTTGCCTCCTTTGTTGTAGGTTAATTGCCCATACTAGTGTGGGTTCATTTCTAGGTATTAAATTTTCTTAAATTTTCATTACATTTTGTTATTTTATTAAAATTTATAGAGATTTTATTAAATTTTTCAATAAAAGTCTTAAATTTTTAACAAACATTTTGATAAGCAGTGTAGGGCAATATTATGCCTGTTTTAAATATGATGGAAACCAACCATAGAAACTTAGAGTAACTTGCCCACGGTTAGACAGCTGGTAAAGAATAGATTTCACATACCAAACAAGGACCTGCCTCAGAGCCCATGCTTTAACCAATGTGCTACAGAACACTATTAACCACTACTCTGTTTCCTGGAATCTCGCTGTGTGGTTATACAGGAGTCTTTAATCTCTTTTCTATTTTAATTATTTGTTCATTTATGTATTTATTTATTAGTTGGTAATTTGTGTATATGTATGTATATATTTTTTCTACTTGGGATTCATTGGATAGTTGTATGTGGGTTTTATGATAGCCATATCTAGCTTGGAGAATATCAGGGTCAGGTAAATTCTGGGTTTTTTTATTTTTTTGTTTTTTTTGAAATCCATTGGTTTTTAAGCACTAGGAATCAAAAACTAATATAAATAACTGTTAAGTTGTTTCCATCTGACTCTTCTGTTTTGGCTTGTATACTAAGGGAATCATCCTTTATTAGTCATTTGAACTTTTAGATCTTAGGTTTGAATGTAACAAATACTCGAGAGAAACCTTTTGTCCACACAGAGCCATGTAATTCTATATTTTAATATCATACTAACTTCCCAAAAGTATTTGAGAGGAAATTTGTGATTCGTTTAGGTTTTGACATTTTTTGGTTCTGGCGTTTGTGTTTTTCACCTTTTGTGTCCATACCCTCTTTTTATTCTTTATCTTTGTTCATAGCACTGTGTACTTTGAAATTTATATTTAGACTGGAAGATGATTTAAAAAGATAGTCTTTGTGTCATGATTTCCTTTCCATTCATTTTCTTCATGAGATGGTTTAAAACATCTGGATTTTACAAGGCTGTAGATCTGTTTGAATATATGTCAAATAGCATACGAAACTCTCTACTTGACACTTTTGAGATCAAACACTGTCCTAACACCCACAGTGTTTTAAAAGAAGGCAGGTGTCTGGCCTCCAACATAGCTGACCTTTAATCAACAGGAAGTATGTAAAATGTCTCTAGAGCGGAATGATGGTATTCCAAACTTAGATTATACAGAAATGACACCAACTCTGGGTCCCCTCACTATTTCTGTGCATCAGTTATTACATCCAAGAAGCAGAGTATTTTCTGTTCCCCTATAGTTCATCTAGTTTGAAGCAAGAAAATTTAAGAGTGCAGCAAAACAAACTGCCTTTTCCAGCTGAACTCTGTCTTCTCTGACACATGGTTTGGTTGGGCGTCTTTTCCATCCAGAGAAGTGCGGTATTTGAAGAATGAAAGCATTGTGAGAGATCATTTGTTTTATAGAAGCAGAGTTTCAGATAACCATTACTACTGCCAATCTCAGCTGTTAATTCTTGGTTTTTCATATACGTTTAGAAGAAGCCCTGGGGTGAGATTAAACATTCAGGAAATGTGTGTTTTTTTCCAAAGTCATTAAGCACCTAGCACTTAATCTTTTCTATATGCAGATTAAAAATGAAGGTTGGGGCTTCCCTGGTGGCGCAGTGGTTGAGAGTCCGCCTGCCGATGCAGGGGTGCCCGGGTCCGGGAAGCGGCTGGGCCCGTGAGTCATGGCCGCGGAGCCTGCGCATCCGGAGCCTGTGCTCCGCAACGGGAGAGGCCACAACAGTGAGAGGCCCGCGTACCGCAAAACAAACAAACAAAAAACAAAAATGAAGGTTGATTAAATAACAACAAAGGAAGATTCATTCAGAAAAAAAACTTCAGCATATTTGTTGGTTCCTTTGGTGCCTGTTAGTAATTTATTATGCAGAAGAATAAGACTTTGTAAGAATATTATTTCCCCAAGCAGGTATAGCCCTTGTGAAGGTTATGGAGTATCTGTTTACTCTGCTAACCTAATTCTCTGCCCATTTCTCTTGTCAATGCTTTTTTTCCATTCTGGCATAGAACAGTCCACCTAGGACTTATCCTGCTGAATATGCTTCAGGCGCTAGACCCTTCCTAATCTTGTTCTCACGTATCATGACTTGATTATTCTTTATACTTGTCTACTTGAGTCATTCCACATAATGGGAACTTGCCTTTTATAACAATTTAAACTAAGATGCTATTGGCTGACTTGCTGAATGTATTTGCATTTTCCAAATGACTACAAAGCTTTATCCCAAAGAAATAACCCGAATAGAGGGGAAGCAAACGTGCTTGTCATTCATTAAGAAGGGGAGAAGCAGAAAATTAATATTTGGAAACAAGAGAGGCTTGTTTGTTCCTCAATTCATAGCACTTACCTAGTCCTATTTTAGGGTATCCTATGAGTGCTGTTAAGAAAGTAAATGGGAACTCAGCCCACTCTATAATCTAAAAGATTAAAAAAGCCCACTTACTTTGAAACCATATTGAATTTATCTCCACCTGAAGACACCTCACAGTTTTCAGAATACGGAGCCATTTTGGTGGCCACTTTGGAGAAAGTTCAGATTTTTCATATCGCTTTTAAGCTAATTCAGTCTTACACAAGGATCTACTAGTTGTGTGTATGTGTAAACAGCAGAGGAGGTGAGTCCAAGAAAAGGAATCAAGAATGATTCCCTTGTAAGTAGACTATTTCTTTTGAAGAGCCCATGTTGTCCTTGAGGTGTATGGAAATCTTATTTTTTAATAGCACCCCCTTCTGCTGTGGACCCAGTTCCAGCCTTGCCTCCCCACCATGGAGCAACAAGAGAAGGGTGACACCTTGTTCAGGAGCAATATTTCTGTGTATTCAGAACTGCTACCGCATTAGGAAATCTTGAGGTTAAAAATCCTTATTTAAAGAGGGAAAATATTGGGAAATTATAGATTGTGAATGTCTTTCACTTCCTCATGTTAGTGTCTTTTTTCAAAATGCGGTGCTCTTATGTCTTGGGATATCCTGTGTTATGAAGGATTCTAAGTTTTATGTTAAATTAGTGCTTGTGCTTTCTCAAAATGCGAATCACCAAGATTAGCATTTGATCCAAACTCAGCTGCAGAGTCATAATTCATTTCCATTATTTAATTAATTACAAATTCAAGAATACATTTGCTGATTTGAAAGTCAAGAACTTTGCTATGACCTAGCAACTTAAAGCACAACTTCCTCTGGTTTATCACTAAATGAAAAATACCTGTTAATTAAGAATGGGAAAATTGTGGTTTGGTGGAATTGAACTTATCTCAGTTTCCTGACCAAATGCCCTTGGAATTTTAAACTCACCTAATTCAGCTTCTTAAGGATGTTGTTTTTAATTGTATAGCTTTGGTTTAAATACTTCCAGTAGACCTGTTTCCCCCTACTTACTTCCGGGAAAGTCTCTACATCTGACAGTTGTATTCATTTTAGAGATTATTTTAAGTCTAAATTGGATTCCTTATAATTTTACTTGCTTCTCAGAGCAATACTTTTTTTTTTTTTAATGTTAGAATAGCACTCTCTAATAGTGCTTTCTGTGATGAAGAAATGTTCTGTATATGTCCAATATGACTATGTGGCGATAGCCCTTGAAATGTGGCTAATATGATGGAAAAACTGAATTTTTAATCAAATTTTAACTAAATTAAAATACCCACCCATGGCTAGTGGCTGCAGTACTGGATATCTAGAAATATTGCTGTCATCAGGGCAGAGAGAAGAAAATAATCTCTTATATACTGCCTCACAGGTAATACACCACTCACACGATCTTCTTTCACAAACGTTTGAGAAAGAACTTTTGGTGTTAATGCTTAGTTTTGCATAGAAATGAAGTCATAAGGAAAATTCAGTATATGGTCAACTCAAGTTTAGAAAGTAGCTCTACATGATAGTCAATCAAGGGAGAGATGGGTAGGGAAGGCATAGAAGGGGGGATAGAAACGGCAGTAGGACAACCAACAGTGGCAATAATTCAACTGCATTGTCCAAGTTCATGTTTCCTGCAAGAATGGATGGGTCTTCAGTACAAGAAATAGGGTTAGCTTGCAGTCTATTGAGTTTTTTGTTTTTTTTCCCCTAAGTAATATGGTTTACTGAATATTTCAAGCCCACTCTGGAGAACTGTTGCTCAGAAAAAAAAGATTCTTTCAAAATATTACTGCTCATTGACAATGCACCTTGTTTCCCAACAGCTCTTATGGAGATGTATGAGTTTAAAGTCGTTTTTATGCCCTAACACAACGCCCATTCTGCAACCCATGGATCAAGGAGTAATTTCAACTTTCAAGTCTTATTGTTGAAGAAATACACTTTCATAAGGCTATAGCTGCCATCGATAATGATTTCTCTGATGGATCTAGGCAAAGTCAATTGAAAGCCTTCTGGAAAGGATTAACCATTCTAGATGCCTTTAAGAACATTTGTAATTCATGGAAAGAGGTCCAAATATCAACACTAACAGGAGTTGGGGGGCAGTTGAGTCCAATGCTCACGGATGACTTTGAGGGTTTCCAGACTTCAGTTGAGGAAGTGGTGGAGCAGATGTGGTGGAAATAGAAAAAGAACTAGAATGAGAAGTGAAGTTCATTGCCAGGGTCTGGGGCGGTGGGGTAATCAGAAATTATTTTTTAGCGGGCATAGATTTTCAGTGTTGCAAGATGAAGCATCTGTTGGAAATGGATAGTGGTTATAGTTTCAGAGCAATATGAATGTACTTAATACCAATGAATTCTACATTTAAAAATGGTAAAGGTAATAACTTGTATGTTATGTATATTTTAGCACAATTAAAAAGTTGAAAAACAATAAATTCTAAATAAAAACATTAACAGATTAAAAAAAAGAAGTGAAGTCTGAAGATGTGACTGAATTGCTGTAATCTCATGATAAAATTTTAACAGATGGGGAGTTGCTTCTTACGGATGAGCAAAGAAAGTAGTTTCTTGAGGTGGAATCTATTCCTGTTGAAGATGCTGTGTAGACTGTTGAAATGACAACAAAGGATTTAGAATATTACATAAACTTACTTGATAAAGCAGCATCGAGGTTTGAGAGGATTGACTCCAGTTTTTTTTTTTTTTTTTTTTTTGCGGTACGCGGGCCCCTCTCTGTTGTTGCCTTTTCCGCTGCGGAGCACAGTCTCCGGACGCACAGGCTCAGCGGCCATGGCTTACGGGCCCAGCCGCTCTGTGGCACATGTGATCCTCCCGGACCAGGGCACGAACCCGTCACCCCTGCATCAGCAGGCAGACTCTCAACCACTGCGCCACCAGGGAAGCCCTTGACTCCAGTTTTGAAAGAAGTTCTGCAGTGGGTAAAATGCTATCAAATAGCACTGCATTCGACAGAAAAATTGTTCAGGAAAGGAAGAGTCAATGACGTGGCAAAATCCATTGTTGTCTTATTTTAAGAAATTGTTGCAGCCACCCTGCCTTCAGCAGTCACCACCCTGATCAGTCGGCAGCCATCCACGTCGAGGCAAGACCCTCCACCAGCACAAAAATTCCAACTTGCTGAAGCTCAAATGATGGTTAGCATTTTTTAGCAATAAAGTATTTTTTAAATTGAGGTATGTACATTTTTTGACATAGTGCTAGCGCTCTTAATAGACTACAGTATAGTGTAAACATAACTTTCATATGCACTGGGAAACCAAAAAAACTGTGTGACTCACTTTACTGCCATATTCACTTTATTGTGGTGGTCTGGAACCAAACCCACAATATCTCCAAGGTACTCCTGGGTTTTCGTATAGCATATCATCCGCCTACTAGTGTTCACGTGTCTTTGTTTCTTACCAAGATGCCAATGTCTGGTGGCCAGAAGAGGAAGTAGAAATAGATCCTGAAGGGGAGAATGCTAGCTATGAATAGAAAGCAGTAGGCCACTTCTGCAGGCCCAGACGACTCAGGGGTATTGGGATTTCAAGGTTTTCTAGTGCACTGACCCAGATGCCCCATCTGAAGCCTTAGGATCCAGATACCAAATCTTGTTTACCCCAAGTTGTTGAAGTGTTTTCAATTTTATCACATTTCCTGTTGGTCTCGGAGGGTCTTCTAGAGAGGTGAGGGGGCGGGAGTGACTGTTGCAGTCTATTCTTAAGGGTTTTTTTCTATTTATCCTTATTTTTTTCCCAAAGTTGTTTCCAGTGTGTATAAATCTTTGGCATTTCTCAAATCTTTACTGAAGGGTCAACTCTGTTATTCAGGTGAAGAGACGGAGGGTCATGCACATATATGCTTGTCTTTATCCTTTGTTTGATTGTTCTCCATTCTTTTTTTTTTTTTTTTTTTTTTGGTGGTATGCGGGCCTCTCACGGTTGTGGCCTCTCCCGTTGCGGAGCACAGGCTCCGGACGTGCAGGCTCAGCGGCCATGGCTCACGGGACCAGCCGCTCCGTGGTATGTGGGATCTTCCCGGACCGGGGCACGAACCCGTGTCCCTTGCATCGGCAGGCGGACTCTCAACCACTGTGCCACCAGGGAAGACCTGATTGTTCTCCATTCTTGATTCCAGGGTGAACAGATTAGAGATGGTGATGCTAAGTTGCATCACATTGGGCAGAGCTGAATTGATCAGAGCTAAGGGTGGTAGCCTTCCAAATTATTACAGTATTTTACTTTCAGACTCATCCAACTAGTGTAGTCATTTTCCTGCTCTGGAAAAATAAAAAAGACAAACACACACACATACGCGTGCGTGCACACACACACACACCACCACCACCATGAAGTTATCTTTGTTGGCCTCTTATTTCTCTTTTTGAATGTCTCTGTGACTTACCTCAATCTCCCTGTCCAATCACAGTATTCTTTATATCATACAATGTATTTTCTTATGTTCATCTCTTGTTAAATTTTTCCCTCCTCCCTGTCCAATCAAAACTCTTTCCCTGCCTATACAAGTTTACCTAATTATCATACTAAAGCAATTCATACCCAGTTGTGAAGCAGTTCTCTAGGCTAGGAATAAATATAGAGAAAGTCTATTATTCAAATGAATCTAAGTGATGGAATCCTGCAGGGGTGGGTGACTGAGCAGTACTCTGAGTTGTCTTCAGTCATCCTGATTTGAGCTGATTTTAGGGTTTTTTTTGTAAAGAAAAAGAAAGCTAATTAGTGTAATTGTCATCTGCAGTTAAAATTCTATTATGCCTTGTCTCCCTGTCTCTGCTATAAAGCTATGCATACACTGGGGGCCTCCAAAAACACTTAAGTGACCGCTTCTCATTAGGCAAGGTATAAAAACACGAGTGATTTAACTCTCTCCAGGGGAGTCGTTCTCTACACAAGCATCAGGAACTGGCCACGTGTCAGACACTGGCCTCAGCATTTGTGGAATAAAAAGACAAAGCCTCTAGCCCCTTGCATCTGACAGGAGTGATAGGTACTGTGCGGACCGGGCAGATCCAGTGTGCAATTGTGATGAATTCTGTGATAGTAACCGAGAAAAATCTCTTCAGCCTTTAGACAATGTCAGGACTTTACTAAGCAGTTTACTCATGAACTCTAATCTGCCAACAACCCACAAAGCCCGCGTTACCACCTGCATATTACAAATGAGAGTCCTGAGGCTCAGGGAAGTGGCCTCTGGATGAAACCTTGGGCCCTTGTCTGGGCGGCATCCATGCTCACAGGACAAACAGGTCATCAAAGAACGAGGAAGCAGCTCAGTTTCTTTTCCCAGCCTCCCTTATCAGATAGAGACAGCTCCTCCTCTGGGGATCAATGACTCAGTCAGTGACAGGAATCCAAAAAGGGAAGAAGCAGCTTCTTATTCCTGGAGATTAGTGTGCACATTTTCTCACGGGAACATGAAGATGCGGAAATGTTTCCCTCTCACAGGTGACTGGGCTGCTTTCTGCATGTATTCGTGAGGTGAATATGTTTGTGCGAGGTAATGTAGTAGATGCCTTAGGAAACCAATTTCATTTTTTAAAGAATCTACAACACCTTAAATGAGCTTTTTCTGATATACCTTCCACATCTGTTAATTACCATTCTCTGAACAAGAGTTTCATGAACAAAGAGGTAAATGTGGTCCATATTTATGGTTACATGTGGGAGAAACTTCCTACTAGATCCTTGATTTTGTTTAAAACATTCCTTCCCACATCTGACACTGGAGCCATGTTGGATTTTTTCCCTCTTCCAAAGTCAACCTACTAACATATTTCTGCAGAACACATTTGAAAAATGTTTCATTAAACTAAAGGAATAAATGATGTGGAAAATTCAGGCAAATTCAGGCGTACCAGTGGGACTATGGAAACATTTTTGGCAGGGGTGGGTTGTGGGCAACCATTTTGTTACCCTATTCAGCTAGGTTTACACCTCTGTTTAGCAGCATCTGGTACTAAGAATATATACTTAAGAGTTTTCCAGGGTAATAGAACCCATTGGTTTTGCCTGGATTCTGTAAATCTAACCAATGTTAAATAATAATGCTAAGATTGAGCATGTACATGCTCAATCCAGATGCAGGCTAGGCTCAAAGAATGATGTGACATGGGAGTGCTATCTCTTCAGCAGTCTTCAAAGATGTGATCATAAGATTTATAGAACTAGGAAGAGACCATGACTAAACAAATATTGGAGATTTCTTTCCAACTGCCACCAAGTGTTTTGTTGACTGTTCCAGACTTTTAAAAGTGCTGTAACTTCAATATTCGAACCTCCTTTTTGTGTGCATAATAAACATTTCTGCTCTGTGTAATTTTAACTAGACTGAATGATGCTTGCACTTTCCAGATACCAGCTGTTGAAGCAGCAACTTTCAAATGATTTTGCAGATTGGCAAACACATTATATCATTGTGTGTTTTGCAGCTGTCTCTTCAGTTAGCCTTGCTTTGCTTTTTGCAGAGTAACTCGTGTACAGTGACAGAAGAGTATTTGTTTCCCTCCAACCGTCTTAGCAATTAGTGCTTTCCTAGCTCCAGTTTTTCTTCAGTGCAACAGGTGCCCTGTACTGTGAACCATTTACAAACCAAGGTAATGACTTGTAGGATTTTTTAAGAGCAATTACCATACAAAAATAAAGGAGAAAAAGGAATACGCTTTGTCCTGACTTGAGTCACTTTAAGATTGTTTACTCAACAAATATTTGTGTGCCCGTTGTGTTGAAGGCACTCTGCTAAGTATTTTACGGCCATTGAACAGTAAATAGTATAAATTAGTTGGGTAAAGAGCAGAGGGGAAATTTGTTCTAAGGAACACCAAAATTTTCGAAGTGATAGAGAACATATCACTTTAGTGCAACAGAAGGAAACCCAGTGAGGCTAGAGCAGAGTCCAAAATCAGAATATCTTAAAGTAAAACTTGGAAAGCAGCATATAGATTGTGGAAGGCCATGTTATAGAGCTTGGAATTGTGCCTGAGCTAATGGAAAGCCTTTGGAGGATTTTCATTAGGGAGATACCAAGGTCGGATTTGTGTTTCTAGGCAAAGATGACTCAGTATCCTATAGAGAATAAATCGGAAAGAGTCAGACTGGATGCAGGGAAACCCTAAGGATGTTATCACCTAGTTACTTAACAGTAGGGTCAGCAAGAAGTGGGCAGTGGAAATGGAGGGTCCCAGTAGTTTTCTTATACATATCTGTTACCTGATGTATACAGTTATGAGCTAAAGGATGATAGAATTTTATGTTTTTTTTTAAATTGAAGTATAGTTGATTTATAATATTATATTAGTTTCAGGGGTACAGCATAGTAATTCAGTATTTTTGCAGATAATAATCCATTAAAAGTTATTAGAAGATAATGTCTATCATTCTCTGTGCTATAAAATATTGTCTTGCTGCTTACTTATTTTATTCATTGTAGTTTGTATCTCTTAATTCCACATCCCTAATTTCCCTCTCCCCTTTGGTAACCATAAGTTGGTTTTCTATATCTGTGAGTCTGTTTCTGTTTTGCACTGACATTTATTTGTATTATTTTTTAGATTCCACATAACAGTGATATCATACAGTATTTGTCTTTCTCTCTGACTTATTTCACTAAGAGGATGATAGAATTTTAGAGCTGAAAGAGCCACTAATCCAAGCCCTTGGTTTAAGATGCAGAGACCAAGTCTCAGGGCAATTAAATCACCTTCCTAAGACTTTTAAAGCTGGTTAGTAGCAAAGCTAGGATCGGAACCTATGTCTCTAGGGAATCTTGCTTTATATCACCTCTCCATTCTGATTTTATTTTGTATTTTATTACCTTCATTTAGCCTTAACTGCATAGCACTGAGTAAAAGAGTAATGTCTTTTAATATTATTATAAATTGCTAAAATGAGGTCTTGTAGCAGAGGGGGACTGTTTAATGGCAGCTGCCTCTGCCTCTGCCTCTTGTTACTTGACTTTGAGCAATGCATTCATTTGGTTCCAATATCTACTTTATAATTTTTGACTCTACCAGTCTCACTTGTCTCCATCATTCAGTGAACAAGTATTGATTGCCACCCATGCTGGGCGTACATTTTGAGTAAAGCTCTGTCCTTGAGGCTTTGCAGCATAGGACAAATACACAGGGCAACAGGACATCCAGCCCTTTCTGAGGAGCTCAGAATGGCTTCCTGGGCGTGAAACTTATTTGAGGGCAGTGCCGACATCAGAGTTTCAAATTGCCTGAAGTGTACATTTAGGAGCAAATCTACAAAGCCGAAAAAATACCCTGCCTATTTTGTTTTTGTACCTGACCCTTGTGATCGGTTGGGACATGTTTATTATTCTGAAACCCTTTCTGGAATTGGCCTTGTGGACAACAGATCAATTCTAAGACAAGAGTTGAGTCATTATAAACTGGTACCATATTGAATTACTTGGGCCAGCCTTCACTCTAGGGGTAATGGAAACAATACTCACCTCAAAGGCATCCCTTTCCTAACTTAGACTACACCATCTTGATCCTGAGGAGATATCCTTGGTTGTGAACACTTTCCCCAACTTCAAGCTGTGACTGAGTTATAAAAGTTAAACATTTTCATGTTAAGGAAAATGTCACTGCCCTCATAAAACCCACATTCTTTCCAAAAGGCCAAATATGCCTCTGTATGAAACATGAGCATCTTGAGAAAATGAAGCTGTTTACAAAGCTTGTATTCTATACTCACTCACTCCTTGATTGTTTTTATCAGACAGATTTGCTTAGCAAAATTTAAGATATGCACACTTGTTTAATATACGTTGTACACACACACATTTGCAATAGTCTCTAGCTAGGTTTAATCAGGAAAAGTTTCAGCATATGCAATTGCTATCATCTCATTCAGTTGCATTCCTGCTAAAGTAGACTTCTTTCTGTGGGTTTTGTTTCCCTAGTATTGCTTGTCTACCACTTTTCCTTGTCCAGTCTAACTTTATTCTTTTATGCCTTGCGCTACTCATTTTGCTTTCGCTCATCTCCAGAGCAGGCAAAGAAACCTCTGGGAAATGTGGCCTTGCAGCTCAGAACAGCAAAGAAAAAATAATGCAGGAACTATAAGGAAGGAACTGCGTTTCCTGAAGATGAATTTGTGCCAAAGCAGATGCAAGAAGCAACAGCTCTGGCAGAGACAGAGAAGAACTACAGATGTCTCAAGGTTGTAATTCCCAGATTTACTGACACCGATAGTAATGCAGATAGAAAGCACTGCATTTCCACAATATAGTCATCATGGATGCTAAAGATACATAGAGGGAGATTGAATAAATCCAAGCAGTACAAATAAGAAACACTCAAGGCATTTACATTTTAATGCAATTTGTTTATTTTGCAAACAGAAATCCACAACTGTTTGAGCAGTGGTATGAATCTGATTCCAGTTTTGTATTGTACTTTAAAGATTAATATGTAACTTGTCTTGAATAGTGCTATTTATTAATTTTAGCATTATTTTGCTAAATTTATGGGTGTTTTTCAGAAAGATGGGTTGCTTACTTAGCTTTCTTTTTTTGTGGTACGCGGGCCTCTCACTGTTGTGGCCTCTCCCGCTGTGGAGCACAGGCTCCGGGCGCGCAGGCTCAGCGGCCATGGCTCACGGGCCCAGCCGCTCCGCGGCATGTGGGATCTTCCTGGACCGGGGCACGAACCCGCATCCCCTGCATCGGCAGGCGGACTCTCAACCACTGCGCCACCAGGGAAGCCCGCTTACTTAGTTTTTTTGTTGTTGTTGTTAATCTTATTTTTATTTTACTGTCCTTTTGTTTTAGACTATAAAATTTCCTATGAAAATATGTTTTTGAAATGATAATTTATCAGTGGGTCACAAAACGCCTCAATTTGCCAACATATTAAGAAAGTTTGACTAATAAAATCAATGCTCTTTTCTTATTTATTTGACCTGCAAATTTGACATTATATTTGACTTTTCCTAAAGCAATCTTTTTATTACCTCCTTTTTTTTTTTAGAATCCATCATTCTTATTTTTTACATTCGAGTAACCATATCTGCAATTGAATAATATAAACCACACCACAGTCGAATAATTAGAGCCCATAAATGGTTCTTATTTATTCTAAACTCTGGATGAATGTGATACGTCAGCCAGAAAGATCCAGTTTGAATAAGAAAAATAACTAAATATTTTTTATGGATTTGTTCTGAAATCTGCTAGAACACAGAACTGCCTGGTGTGGTGAGTGAAAGGATGGGCTCTGAAATGTACCAGCCAAGAGGCCTGCCTACTCCTTCCTGTGTGGCATTAGATAAGTAAGGATAATAACACTAGGCAAGTTGGCCTCAGGCTTCTTATTTGTAAAATGGCACAAATACCAGTGCCCACGTGAGAAGACAGTTGTGAGACAACACAAGAAAATCATTTAGCAGAGCCAAGCCCTAGGAAGGACTGACTAAATTGCCCTGGGTTAATAGTATCATTACCATTCCTATAAGTTCTACTGGTTCTGTGTATGAGATTAGTCATACATCATCCATTGTCAATGAAGACAAATTTTGGATTTAATAACATTGGCTCATTTAGCCCATTGAATTATATTCAATATATAATATGATATATATATTAATTACATATATGTTATATATATATAATATATTTTATATATATAATTCAAAGAATTCCTCCTTACGTTTTTTTTTTCACTTTCAACTTAGATTATTGACTCTTGGGGGACTTTCACACTATGTTCTTTCATTTAATATGGCAGTAATATACCAACTATCAGTTATGTATATCATCAGAGGTAATAAAACCAGTTATCACTTCAGCGCATTCATATTTTGAAATATATTTTTCATATATTGCTTGGAATCTCTTCAAGAAACAAATGATATCAGTACTCTCGTTAAACAGAGTGGGAAGTGAACTGTTAGGTATTTATTTATTTATTTATGTTTGGTGTGTGAGAGGTAGCAACTGCTTTATCTGAGGCGTTGAAATGTTTTCCTATTCAATTTATTATTCTTTTCTTGATTAACCAGTAAGTGTTAGTTAAAGCTATTTGATGCTATGGCTGTTTAGCTTTCTATGCAAAAACGGGTGAAAATCCTTTGATTTGTTAAGTGTGCATGCAGCCTCGTGCAAGAGTAAAAACCCAGGATGCATGGCTTACCTCTGACCTTCTCCTGCAATTACTTCTCAATGAAGCTCTGCTGATGCCTTTGTCAAGTACTTGTACGTTATCCACACATTAGCTAATTTTCAAGTTGCGAGGTTAATCTTTATCTATGTTACCTTTACACTAAATACTTATTGTTTCCTTAAGCACGTTAGTACTTTAGAAAAGAAGGAGTGAACCTTCTTGACTGAATCTGTTAGGTCATGACCCTTCATTATGGGCTCTTTGGAAGCTGTGAGGAGGTTTTATATTTAGCCGAGATGATCAGAGCAGCCTGCTTTATCGGAAAGAATCAATCCAATATGCATGACATGTAGTAGTGTTTACCCTCACCAAAGGGCATCCTCTAATTATTCAGATCAGAGACTACCTTTCATTGCTGTGGCCAAAATACTCCACTTTGATCTGCATCTTCTTAGATTCAACATAAACTTCCGTGGCGCATACCTTTGAAAAGTCCATGCCAGCACTCCGGGGGTCACTGCGTAGTGACCTTTTAACATATGAGACAAAACAATATTTTTGTGTTTGGTGGAATGATAATCTATGTAACAGTATTGTGAAAACCAACTTTCATTAATTGCTACCTATCTGAAGCACACACACATATGCTAAACTGTCTTTTACCTTGATATATTCTTTTTTCTAATAAATTTATTTATTTATTTATATTTATTTTTGGCTGCGTTGGGTCTTCGTTGCTGCGTGCGGGTTTTCTCTAGTTGCGGTGAGCGGGGGCTACTCTTCGTTGTGGTACGCGAGCTTCTCATTAAGGTGGCTTCTCTTGTCGTAGGGCACGGGCTCTAGGCTCACGGGCATCAGTAATTGTGGCGCGTGGGTTCCATGGTTGTGGCTCGCGGGCTCTAGAGCGCAGGCTCAGTAGTTTTGGCGCACAGCTTAGTTGCTCCGTGGCATGTGGGATCTTCCTGGACCAGGGCTCGAACCAGCGTCCCCTACATTGGCAGGTGGATTCCTAACCACCGTGCCACCAGGGAAGACCCAGTATATTCAATGTGTAGTTACATATTTGGATATATTTGTCCATAAATTCTTAAAGTGACATGTTTATACATGTTCTGTTTGAAATGAGTTCAATGAGTTCAGTATTTCAATTTGAGAAATGTGTAAGTTATTCACATTGGGTTTATTATATATGGAATTGAAAGAGTCTATTTTACTTCTCTTTCAAAACCCTGTAAGCAATTCATTTATTAAGTATAAAAGTGACATTCACATGACTAACCATGTCCATTAATAGTTAGTATTCACCACTCTGTTATCCTTTAAATGAGTTCTTAAATAGTTCTATTTAACTATAGGCCTTGTAGAGCCTATAGAATATAGTTGAAGGGACGCTCAGCAGTTATAGTGAGGAGAATTTCCAAGAGGATATTGGGAAAGTCTTCACTAAGGACTCATTTTAGATAGCTGGGGTGTGTATATATACACTCCTGGACTTGGCAGAATGCAGTGCCTTTTTATTTCACGTATTTTGTTTCAGAATCAGTAAGAGATACCTTGGAGTAGGAAGCTGTGTTCCTGACAAGCATTAATTTAGAAAAGACTGGGATTGTAAACTCAAACATATCAAAGACCCATTTTGCCAATCTCTTGCTTATAAGAAACTCTTCATGCTTTTACCGTGCTTCACTTACCCACAGTGTGAAGGGATAATAAGAGTAATCAATACTCATCCTTAAGGCTTCAGGGTTCGTTTTATATCAGGTCTCCATGGATGTATTTGTGTTTATCTATCTTCATCCTGACTGATCATACACCACTTACCTTTCCTCTTTTCAGACTGAGAACTTATCATTTTTCTTATTTTCTTTACTTGTTACTCAAAGCAGTTCCTCGGACTGTCTTGTTCTGATGTTGTTGGTTGATGATTTTTAGTAGGAAAGAGTAAGGTCTACGTTTTTTGTTTGTGAACTCTTCCTGATCATTCCTTGATTTTGTTTTTATATTGCTGCAATTAATCTTTATTTGCTAACGTCCGTGTGTTTAATCTTAAATGAATAATAATGTGATGTATCACAGTGTACAATATTTCGAGATGATTGGCATACACCTGTGTCCTAAGTACTGTAATAGTAAGTTTAGGTCTAAAGCACCTAACTACCATTATTTCAGTACTTACTATAATCAGTAGATTTTTAAGCATATTTAAGAGCTTAATGAGCTGACTCAGGTCCCTAAAATACTGTTTGCTCTACTGAAGTAAGGGCAGGACTTATAGATGGAAAAGTATCAGCAAAAATTTTTTTAAAACAAAATAATTAGAGTAAAATGTATGTATTTTTAAAACAGCATTTAGCATTTGGAGAGAAATTCTGTGTTTGAGAAGCAAGCCTTCCATGAACAGGAGCTGGAAAGCAGACTTGAGACTGTAACATAATTTTCTGGCAAGTGTGGCCAGTGGGTTGGACAGCGCCATGCAAATTGAGAAAAGTTGTGGCTGTGGAATGAATGGAGGTTTGGTCTGGGTGCCAAGGCAATGTAAGGAGCGAAAGCTACATCCCATGAAGATGGTTTAGTGACAACCCTGGCTTTCAGCAAGTTGATGAAAAGCTTTATTATTCCAATTCTGCTTCAGTTACAGGCATCGTTTTGGGGGTTAAGCTTACCCAAGAGTATTACCTCATTTCCAAGTCTAAGCATCATGTCCTGATAGATAGTATGAAATTGTTCAACCCTGTGGATTTTGAATGGCCTTTTGAAATCATCTGTATCAACAAAAGTGATGTTAGGATACATTGAGTTCATTTTTGATTAACTTCTACTTCAGCCTACTTTGGGGAGGAGCAGATAGGGAAATATTAATCAGTATTGCCGTGTGATGGGCATTTTCTATATGAAATAATTAATGTGTCACTGAACATGTGTTTGTCTGGAAGTCGTATGTGTGTCCCAATCCATCCTTCCTTCTGACCTCCCCACCCCCTTTTTTTTTTTTTTTTTTGACCATGCAGCCCAGCATGTGGAATCTTAGTTCCCCGACCAGGGATTGAACCCGTGCCCCCTGCAGCGGAAGCACGGAGTCCTAACCACTGGACCGCCAGGAAATTTCCCTGACTTCCCTCTTTATTCAGTAACACTCAGTGGACCTACATTGGCCATAATTTGAGCTTGTCTTCTGGTTCTGGAGAAATGTCAGAGGTTTGCTGGGTTTTCTGTATCAACTCATCATTGGCACTGTCATCCATTCCCATACTTCCCTCCTGACCTCCTGACTGCGTTGTCGCTTGCCTCACAGAATTGTGACCCCTTGCTTCCCTGTACCCTCAGGTTTCCAATCCACTCAGTCTGACTGTGCCCATATCTGGCCCTCATTTGCTTTCCCCACTCTCATCTTGGCTGACTGAGATCACTGTCTTATTGTTAGCTAAACTACTACCTGTGTTGTGAACATGACACAATTCGAAAAAGGCTGGGGCAAAAATTTTAACCTATTCCATTACCCAGTAGGTTTGGTTTTTAAAATCTCTTTTTATTCCAGACGACACGATTTGTGTTATGATATACCTATATGGTAAGAATTTTGTGGATATTTTCAATGTCGATTATCCAGAATTGCCTCAAAACAAAGGTGTTGGTATAATTCTCTAGGTCGGTCAATATATTATGCTAGTATTAATGTGTTGTCAAAGAGTGACTTGTTATAATATTGTACCAAATAAAGAAGCATCTTGTTTTGTGCTCATCTCAGCCTAGCAATAACCGATGTTGTGGTTGGGTTGACCCTTGTGGTTCTTGTGATTGCAAGACACTCTTCAGCAGTAACCATCAGAAGCTATGAAAAAATAAAAGCCTATGACTTAAAGGACCTGGAAATTACACAGCACACCCGGGGCTACACAGTGAGGTTGTGGGTAGAGAAAGAGAGGACATGTGCCTGCAGTTCTACTTTTACTGGTGTCGAAGGTGGGGACTTAGGATTTCCACAGGCTCACTCTTTCTTGGTGAATTTAAAGCACAAGAGTGGAAATTTAAAGCTGGAAGAGAAAAAACAAGTGGCCCAAATGGTCACTTACCGAAAGCAACCAAGATCTCTAAAGCAAAGGAGACTCAATGAGGGGAGGTAGTCTGACTCTTTACCCAGTGTGGCTGTCAGTGTGTTTTTCTGAGATAGCCCTCTTTGAATTGGATGCCTCAGCAATCAAAGTCAGGCACTTGCACTGAAAAAAAGGAGAAAACCCAACTTTCAGGGCTTATACTATACATCTTTATTCCCATCTAACAAGAAATCACAAGATTTCTTTTGATAGTAAAATTTTTAAATTATTTGACCAATGTGATGAACATTTTAAGTTGCAGTTTTAACTCTGAAAAGAGAAGGCTTTATAAAAGATGCTATATGATTTTATAAATCTGCAAAGTTTAGGAAATAACACCTTACATTTTAAAGTAGGCCACATGTTGTTGTAGCTCATATATACATGCAAAAATGTAAATCCTCCAAGGTCTATGGAGAGACCACGAAATTTTAAAAATTTCAGTGATTGATTTTATCAATATACATGTGTCTGACTTAACATAATCAAAAACATGCATTAAAATATTTGAGTTTTACTGCAGTATACCTTTATACCTACCATCTGTTTGGATTTATTCCTTTATCTGTTCAGTAAGCTTCTATTCATCCTCAAGTCCTAATTCACTTATTAATTTCCCGTCTTCTCCCAGATGAGTTGTTTTTACTTCGGAGTTCTACCAAGATACTTCATAATTAGGAGCAAGGAAGAAGCATCAAACAACTTAGTTTTGAATCCTAGATCTGCTCATTTGACCTTGGAAAAATTATTTAATGACTTGAAATCTTAATTTCTTCATCTGTAATATGATACAAGGGTAGCTATTTAATAATAGTAACTGGCCCTCTTTTGTGAATTATAAGTGACATAATGACATGGCAAACACATGTAGAGTGCTTGTCACATAAGGCTCATTTTTTTTTTTTTTTTTTTTTTTGCGGTACGCGGGCCTCTCACTGTTGTGGCCTCTCCCGTTGCGGAGCACAGGCTCCGGACACGCAGGCTCAGTGGCCGTGGCTCACGGGCCCAGCCGCTCCGCAGCATGTGGGACCTTCCCTGACTGGGGCACGAACCTGTGTCCCCTGCTTTGGCAGGCAGACTCTCAACCACTGCGCCCCAGGGAAGCCCACATAAGGCTCATTTAATGTTAGTTCTGTTTCTGTGAGTGATGGTCATTAGTATTTATTTAGGACTTTGACTTTTTCGTTTAACTTTTTGCCTGTCTGGCTACTTCCCCTATTATACTGGGACTTTTTCCAGACAGTAATAACTTGGTATGTATTGGTTTTTCCTCAGTAGCTCGTGTGTCCTAAACATAATAAGTATTTAATTAATTTAGGGTGAATAAAGAAAGAATGCTTTACAGAATGCTGCTAGTGGAACTTCAGATACACCGTTGATCTGATTTTAATTCAGTGCCACCCATTACCCATCTTAAAGCATCTGATCTCCTACACATGAAAACCAAAGTCTTTTGAGAACTATTGAGGTTAGCTCTTGTCACTTTGCCCAACACTCTTTATCCTAAACTATTTTGTCTCCTAAAACACATGATTGATTCACAAATCTTTTTGCCTTTGCCTTTGGTTACTTATGACTAGAATTGTCCTTGCCTTATTTACTTGTCTAACCTACTTATTCCATGACTCAACTCAAGCATCATCTTCTCTCAAATCTCTGCTAGGTTTAGGTTTACTCCCACACCGACACTATGCTCTGCTTTTCCTGCTTGTCATATGTCACTTAACCCTTATTGTTTTTGTCTCTCACCCATGTGATTATAGTCTTTTGTAAGGGCAGGCAAAGTTCCAGTGTCTTAATTAATTATGAATGTTTTGTCTGAGAGTTAGTTCTTAGTTTCTTAAAAGGACTCAGTAAACGTGTGTTGAGCTGAACTGAATATGTTCTATAGAGTTATACTTTGAGGATACAGCTTCTTGACTTGGATTCAAAAGGACACCCTTTCTATTTTTGCACTTGCTGGTGTAAAATGTTTTCAGGCCCTTGTATTTTAGCTGTCAAATATACATAAAAAATTGAACTCAAGAGGTAAGTGGCTTTGAGGTTTTGGGAAAGGAGAGAAAAAAGGATTTGTTTGTTCTTGAAGCATGATGTCTAGCCTTACATATCTTTCCTGTGACTTTAATCAGTGTGTAGCGAGAAAGTTCTGCTGGATCCTTACATTTTCTAGAAAAACTTTATTCCCTTACATGTACTTATACCTAACTTCCTTAGAGCGTGACATTCGAATGAAATGTGTACCTTAGGAAAATGTATTTCTTTTACCCTGTATGGTTTCCAGCTATCGTACTGGCATAAAATTCAAAGCAGTGGTCATGTCTAATTTTTGTTAAGAAAGAAAATGTCCTTTAATAAACCAGGAAATGCATTGATTTCTTAGAAGGTTACCTGAAGCTCCTGCAAACAAAGAGCACAGAATAATGTAAGTAATTCTGATACTATAAAAATTCTGGTCTGCTTTTAATATTTTAATTGGAGACAGCAAGTTCTAGTTCCCTTTCACTCCATTTGAACCGGACTATATGTTCCATGTAAACTTTTTCTTTGAGAATGCTGTCAGTAAAATCTTTGGCTTACTTCCCATGCCAAGGAAATTCTCTACAGAGTAGTATCTACTGGAAATAATTATAATAAAATATGCTTCCAATTTCCCATGTCGAACATTTGGGTCTCTAATGTTTATGAGCTACAAATCAGTTTTGTGATGATTGTTTTTCTGACCATAATTTAAACAGAAAATACTACAGAATTAAATTGTGTTTTAATTAAGAGAAACACAATGTAGATTTAAATTTTTTTCTATCTCTCTTTTTTTTGGATAGATCTTTATTGGAGTATAATTGCTTCACAATGCCATGTTAGTTTCTATTGCACAACAAAGCGAATCAGCCATTGCATACACATGTCCCCATATCCACTCCCTCTTGAGCCGCCTCCCTCCCACCCTCCCTATCCCATCCCTCTAGGTCATCGCAAAGCACCGAGCCAATCTCCCTGTGCTGTGCTGCTGCTTCCCACCAGCCAACTATTTTACAATTGGTAGTGTATATATGTCGATGCTACTCTCGGTTCACCTCAGCTTCACCCTCCCACCCCATGTCCTCAAGTCCATTCTCTACGTCTACCTCTTTATTCCTGCCCTACAACTAGGTTCATTACTACCATTTTTTTCTTTATTTTTAGATTCCATATATATTACTTTTTTTTTTTTTTACTAAAGAAGGCCAATATTGTATGTTCAAATTGAAGTCAATGTACTCATTGGTCTTAGAAGCACATTGCACATTCTGATATCCATGATCATTGCCCACCAAAACACATTGAGTGCTTACTATACACTAGGATCTGTGATTAGTGATAATATGCGTTATCTTATTTATCAAACTACCTAAGGTAACTGTTATTATCCCCATTTTATGGATGATAAACGAGGGCACAGAGAGTTCAAAGTAGCATAGCTTTAAAAAGTGGAAGCAGGCCTTAATTCTTCAGCTAAGACAATAAACATTCACAACATAGGCTTTTTTTTTTTTGGCTGCTTTGAATCGTTGCTGTGTATGGGCTTTCTCTAGTTGTGGTGAGCGGGGGCTACTCTCTGTTGTGGTGTGCAGGCTTCTCATTGCGGTAGCTTCTCTTGTTGCGGAGCATGGACTCTAGGTGCATGGGCTTCAGTAGTTGCAGCGCGCGGGCTCAGTAGTTGTGGTGCACGGGCTCAGTTGCTCCGCGGCATGTAGGATCTTCCTGGACCAGGGATCGAACCTGTGTCCTCTGCATTGGCAGGAAGATTCTTAACCACTGTGCCACCGGGGAAGTCCTGCATTTACCTGTTTGTACTGGTAAAAGTTTGAGTAATTTTGATTTCTAGACTGTGAAGTGAAATCCTTGAAAATGAGCAACATTATATTGTATTTATTTCCCCACTATTTATTACATACAGGATGCAGTTAATCTCTGTATCCGAGTCTTGAGTATATGTTCATATTTATATGGTTCAATATTTCCGGCTCTAGCTCTGAGTACTTTCCCATATTTAGTTTACTTCTGTTTCAGAGTACAAATACCAATACGTACTTCCATTCTTATTACGGATCTTTCTCTGTCCGTGGTCCTGAAGCCAGTGAGCTATACATAAATAATAATAACAGGGAATTCCCTGGCAGTCCAGTGTTTAGGTTAGGACTTGGCACTCATCTCACTGCTGGGCCCCCGTGGTCAGGGGACTAAAATCCCATAAGTTGCACGGTGTGGCAGAAAAAAAAGAATAATAACCATAAAAAGTTGCTGTATTCATCAACCATCAGATGATTGATGTTTATCATATGTATTACTGAGACATAACACAGGGAAGTTTGTATTTCTTGAAATACTACCCTAAATTCTCAATTTAGAAGTTCTGAAAACTTAGTAATAGGAGAATAAGATGACCTTAAATGTCATTAGCCAAACTCTGAGGAACAGAAACTTAAAGAAACTGACCAGAGTCTCACACTTAGCTTGGAATTGAGCTTGGAAGGAAACATAACTATACTGTTTTGTTCTTATGCCCTTTAATGATGCTACCTTGCCTTGGCTCTTATGTCAATAAAGAGAAAACCTGTCATAGAAAAACGTGAATTGTTGGACTTTTTCTCAGAATTTATCATCTGCGATCAACAACTAGAAATGTGTGAGCCAGTGAGCCCACTTAACTGTGGTAGAGTGATGGCAGAGATTATAATAAATGCCACCAATGATTAGCATTTATTGAGTGTTTGCTGTGATCTCTATAAGCATCATTCAATTTAATCTTCACTCCAACCCCGTAGGAATTAAAATTTCTATTCTGAAGATGGAGACCCTGATCCTCAGAGAGATTTAATTGTTCATTTCCCTTGGCATTTTTGCAGGGTAAATGTTTGAATCCAGATTTTCTAACACCAAAGTCTATATCCTTAATCACTATTTATTTTGCCTCCTTTGTTTCATATACCATTGTATCTACCGGTTGCTATCATTGCACACATTACCACTGCCAAAGACTGTCTTTATGAACTTGTTTGTGACGGTAAGAAAAAAAAATAGTATGTTTCCAGTTAGTTACCTTTGTGTAGGCTTCCCATGTGAACTTATGAAGGACACCTTGGATTTAATATTATTCTAAGAAAAATGCATTCAGGAAGAATTGTGTTACAAAGTCATCTGTTGGCAGAAGATTATGTATAGTCTAGACATAATCAATCCTTGATAGGGGAGCAGTGTCTCACCAACATAAATGAACTTGAGAAAGTATTAGACTTGCCCTAACTTGGAGTTCATTTAATTATTATTTCTGAAAACAAAACACACTGTGCCTCTGATGAATCTTGAAAAATTCAAAAGGGAATATAACAATAGTTCACTACTACTATACCACACACTGTACTATGTATTTTACATAATTACTTCTAATTATCATATCTATTCTTCAAAATATTGATCTATTTCATTATCTATCTATTTCTTGAAGAGGGATATGATAATCAGAAGTAAATGTGAAATACTACATAGTGCAATACCTGATAGATAGATAGATAATGTTCATAGATGTATACATATAGATGTACATGGCAGTATCGCTTCCATCAAATCTCTAGTTATCAAGTATTTCATCTGGCAGCATTGTAAGATGTTATCAGAAAATGTCAGCAAAGCTTGAATTCAATTTTACATACTCTTCAAGAAACAGAGCATATATGATAAATATCTTGTCACTTAGAATGCTGTTGTCATTTGTCTGGTTTGCAGATTTTGTTGTTATGATGCATTGAGCAAATTTTGGTAGTGGGTGGGTTAGACTGCCTAAGTATTATTTTCTATCACAATATGTTTATCATGCTCTTTTTTGGTTCATTCTTTATTAAGAAACTTAATTACTTAGAGCTCTAACTACATATGCCTTATGAGTTATACATATGTGTGAATGTGCGTCCAACTGTTTTGTTGAATCTGACACATTTCTACAAAGACACTGTGAGAACAAGAAATCAATAAGATCTACTTCCATTTTGAGTTAGAAAAGTGTCCATTTCGTCATTGTGTGGTTATATTCTGCATTTCCATGAAAATCATTTGAAACATAGTAAACCCGTAGTTTTGAATTTGATACTTATAAACATACTGTCAGTTATCCACATGGAAAAATTAACAAGCATGAACAAAATCTCTTTTTTTTTTTGCGCTACGCGGGCCTCTCACTGTTGTGGCCTCTCCCGTTGCGGAGCACAGGCTCTGGACGCGCAGGCTCAGCGGCCATGGCTCACGGGCGCAGCCGCTCCGCGGCATGTGGAATCTTCCCGGCCCGGGGCACGAACCCGTGTCCCCTGCATCGGCAGGCGGACTCTCAACCACTGTGCCACCAGGGAAGCCCTGAAAAAAATCTTTTAACTGTCATGTATTATTGTGTTAGGTAATCTTATTAAACTATGAAATACTTAATACTTTTGAAATGACACTTTACTGAACTCCTCTATCTATAACAAAGTTATTAAAATGCTCAGTTTGACTACTTAATAACTGTTGGATCTATTCAATATTTCCAATAGTAGTTAAAGAAAGCATAATTTAGTTAAATATCTGCAAGGAGGAAATTGAAATCAGAACAAAAGTCACTATTTCAAATTACTTATTTGGACTTCACGTTTTTTTTTGTTAATGGAGTTTACCTTTGTATAACCAGTTGTAATAGGTTAAGGTTTCCATTTGGCATAATGCGTGTGTTCCTGTCTGAAGAACTACAAACTTCAAGTAAATCAAAACAAAACAAGAAATCACCAAACCATGGCACCAAAGCATTGACCGTAGACATCAAGGCACATTTCAAGTATACACTAAACGCTGGAAACTCCATATAAATTGCCATGTCCCTAGGACATTCTTATAGTCTCTGAATGCAGGCAGACACTACATCTTATTATGACATCATAATATTATTTTGACATCAAGACATTTGAATGGGATTGAGCTTCTCAAGATTTAATTTTAAGTTGTTGTTTAGAGTTTCTAAGTACCCATATGCTTCCTTCTTCTTAGGTTACATAAAATAAAATGTTCTGAATAGTCTGACTTATGCGAATATGTCAGATTCTAGGGACTTAATGAAATATAGAAATAGTATTTTCATTTCAGTGCAGACTGCTATTTTTAGCAAGAAATTATTTGTCTGAGTGAGGTCAGTTTTCAGAGTACCAGAAATCATTTAGAAATATTTACCTTGCAGTACAGGAATATACTGAATCTTCCAGTTGGAATCATGCTGTTTTGTTCTCTTTTTCTTTCTTTTTTTTTTTTTTTTTTTTGGCGGTACGCGGGCCTCTCACTGTTGTGGCCTCTCCCATTGCGGAGCACAGGCTCCGGGCGCGCAGGCTCAGCGGCCATGGCTCACGGGCTCAGCCGCTCCGCGGCATGTGGGATCATCCCGGACCGGGGCACGAACCCGTGTCCCCTGCATCGGCAGGCGGACTCTCAACCACTGCGCCACCAGGGAAGCCCCCCCTCTTTTTCTTTTGTCAGGTTTTTTAGAGATGTAATCTGCATACAGTATAATTCACTCTTTTTTAGTGAACAGTTTGGAGTTTTGACAGCCGCATGGAGTCATATAACTATTAGCACAATTAAGATACAGAAGTGTTCCCCCAAACTCCCTCTTTCCCCTCTTTAGTCACCCATCCTTGACTGTCAGCCCTTGGTAGGCACTGATATGTTTTTTGTCTCTATAGTTTTGCATATTCCAGATTTTCATATAAATAAAATTATACAATCTGTAGCCTTTAGCGACTGACTTCTTTAACTTAATGCATTTGAGATTCATTCCTGCTATTGTGTGCCTCAGTACTCCACTTCTTTTTATTGCTGAAGACCATCCCGTTGTATGGATCTACCACAGTGTGTTCAGCCCTTTTATGCTTTCTTTTTATTTTCTAGGTAGGGTTTCTGCCATGAACACTTAGCATTCTATTAGCACTTTGACTAATTATCATTTTGTGTACATTTGTGTACACTTATTTTCTTTTAGGATTTTTCAAATGAGCTCTCATGATTTTAGTCTTTGAAAACAGGGAGGTTTTTTAATGTATTATATTATTTGTAAACATTTACATTTAAATAAGTATTGCATTTAATAAAAAATGAATCATATGATAAAAGATTCTTTTAAGACCTCAAGATTTGATAATGATTTATTTTTGTACTTTTTTGGGATGCTTTTTTGGTATCAAATTAATTGTGAAAAAATTGAACTAAAGATACTTATAAAAGAATAAAAGGAGAAAAATCTATAGTACTCTAACATTGTTTATAGTTTGCTGGAAAAGAAATTCAGTAAATATATTTTTTTAATCTCTAATGTCTGTAACCTTAATCTCAAAAATTGAAAACTATTGATTTACATTCAATTTGGAAGTTTTTAAAGTGAAACCAAAATTAGGTAATTTAGTTAACTTAGGGGAGGCAAGCTGAGTCTATGGAGTATGGATGGGGGAAAATGCTTCAATGTTAAAAACATTAAAAAAAAGAAGAGAAAGAAAACTGTAGTTTATTGTTTGAACTAACCCCTATTCTTCCAGGGAGTTCCCTACTTTTATTAGCCCACGTATTTGAAGTAGAGTTAAAGCTCAGTTATTTAAAGTTCTGTAGTAGAAAACTAGCAGTATTGATTTATAGACTGAAAAAAAAATTGCTTACACATAATTACCAATCTAAGGTTATGAAGTATGGAAGAATAAGTCTAACTTTAATGTACTGAGACAAGAATGTGCGTATTCCTTTACCTTTATCTCATTCTACATGAAAATAGAATAACATGCGTTCTATTTATAAGCATGTATGCTTATCCTATGGTACCTATATTTGTAATCTTTCTTTTGTTATTGTTCTCACATTTTCCCATGAAAAATTAAAAAAAAAATTTAATTGAAATACAGTTGATTTACAATATTGTGTTAATTACTGCTATACAGCAAAGTGACTCAGTTATACACACATACATATATATAAACATATATATATATAAATATATACACATTCTTTTTCATATCCTTTTCCATTATGATTTATCACAGGATACTGAGTATAGTTCCATGTGCTATACATTAAGACCTTGTTGTTTATCCATTCTATATATAATAGTTTGCATTTGCTAATCCCAAATTCCCAATCCATCCCTCTCCCACCCACCTCCCCCTTGGCAAACACCAATCTATCCATGAAAAATTTTAAGTACCCATTTTACACTATGATTCATATTAATACTCAAGTTTTTTGTGTGTTATACCTACATTTGGAGTTGGAAGGGACTTCAGTCGTCTTCGTCGAGGCACATCATTTTTCTAGAGAAGAAACTCATCTCTTGAGTGGTTAGTGAATAGAAAAGTTCCAAAAGATATGAGAGCCCCAAGTGTCAATTCAGGAGGATCTGCCATATTGTTCATTTCATAGCTAATAGGAAATGAATCCTACCAGAAATAAGTTTTTATACTTGTGGTTGGAACAAACTCCAGCCCCCAAATCTTTCATTCAAGAAGCAGAGACATGAAATAAATCTAGTCTCATAGGTCATTCTTTTTTGTGACTCCTCCCATGCCCCCTCCTCGTCCTCCTATGGCCTTGACTCCAGGTCAGTCCCACATTACCTCTTATCAGACCAACGCTTCTCAAACTTTGGTAGGTATGAAAATCATCTGGAGAGTTAACAATGCACGCAGCTGCCTAGGCTTGTTCAAACTGGGCCTTTAAATTTTTATCAAATTTTACATTTGACAATGGACATTGTCAGTTGACATTGGTGCCCACTAGAGTTTAGAATCACGGGTCTAGAGTCCTGCCTATGTTTCCACTGGAGCCCTCCTCACTCCGCTCTAATCCAGAGAACAGACACTGGCTGGTACAAGTCTTCTCAATGCCTACTCCATTTTTTTGTTCTAAGTCTATATCATTGGCATAAAAATATATTTTCTGCTCTCCGAGTCTTGAATTAAACTCAGAGTTATTCCCCATAGAACTTTTCTGGGCCTCATCTTTTTTTCTTGAAAATAAAAAACACAGAGCTTTTTTTATGAGCTTTGAATATAATGCCCATAAAACACTGAGCATAGGGAAGAAGGCATTGGCCTTGCTAATGTGACAGGCCACGTTGTCCCCTTTCTCCTTCAATTATTTTGCTTACAGCGTTTCACCTGACCCTCTCTTTTAAACTTGCACATCAACGTTCAGGTCTGATTTCACAGACTCCCAGAAGCCTACTATGATTTTGCCAGGGTTTTGTGCTTTCTTCGTCCTCTGAACGTGTGTACAATTGTCATGTAGCCACTGTTAGGAAAGATATTCAGACGTATGAGTGTCAGTGTACATTCTGATTATCCTCACACAAGACAAGGGAGCTAATCTGATTCCTTTTCATAATCACCGCACATGACAAGCTCCCTAAAATGTGTATTGAATGGAGTGAATACACTCAGTTTGAGCTCTTAATCTTACGGCATTAATATTTCCTAGCAATCATAATAACAGCTGCTGTTTATTCCGCAGTTAATACGTACCAGCCTTTCTAAAGTGTTTTGTGCATGTAATTATCATGAGCTGTCATTACCACAACCAAGCTGAGAGGTCGCTTTGTTAACTCCATTTCACGTCTGGAGCAAGGTGAGGCTGAGGAAAATTAAGTAATATGTTGCAATAGCTAGTAGGGACCAGAGCTGCCTCAAACATATAAACTGTTAGCAACTTTAATGATAGTGTCCATAATCATCTAGTCTTGACTGTAAATTGTCTTTTTTTTTTAAAAAAAAATGAATTTAAAGGGGCAAAGCAAAATAGGTGACTATCTTGTATTTTAAAGGTTACAGTGACAGAATTTAGTCTGTTTTACAGAATCAAAGGTGATCTTCCAAACAACTTAAAGAAGGTTGTAATTGTGCTGGAAGCATAGGTGCATATGCGTGTGTGTGTGTGTGTGTGTGTGTGTGTGTGTGATATTTGTTTTCATGCAGTTCAAATGAAGCTAGATGAGTGGTATTATGTTCTCTAGTAACTACTCCCACTGTGCTTTCTGAAAGAAAACAGCCTGATTGAATATTTGAGGTACTTTTTGTTATTTAAAGATTTTCATCTAGTTTTTAAAAACGTGGTTCTGGAATGCAGTCTAAAGATACAGTCCCATGTGTGATTGTCCAACCTTGTCCCCAGTACAGACCAGACTTGACTCCATAGGCATCTTCTGGGTTGGAGAAGTCTATGGTTTCCCCACCCCTTCCTCTGCTCTCTAGTTTTCCTCCTGGTGTTTCACTTTATCAGGAACATTACAGTGTGAGTTCTTTCTGAGGATGCATTTGATAGTTCTTCTTAGAGACTTCGAGTTTCCTGGCATGGAGACTCAGTTTCTGCAGAGAACATCCACAGCAGAGCCTGTCATGGATGGGAACTCCTCTCCTGGTTTGCAGTCCACTTGTGGGTGTGCACAGGATACTAATCCCCAGGTAACTCCTACAGCATCCTCTGACTCATACACCACTCACTTATCTTTTCCATATCAAATGCGAGGGGAGAGGCTCTGCTGTTCCTTCCGCCGCCCCCAATCTCTGTTCTCCTGTCTCCCTCCTGAGCTTTCTGTTGCCCCAACTGTATCAGGTCACTTTAAAACAGAACATTCCAGATGTGAGATATAAACTGGTCCTCAAATTGGTAGGGAGATTAGTGAAGGGAGTGGGGGAAATGCTTTTCGGCACTTCAGTCTTAAAGAAAAGGGGAGGATTCTCGCAAGTATTAGGATGAAGTTGAAGTCATTTTCTCTCAGATTCACTTGTCCCCCAGTTTTATTATGAGGATAAGTACTTATCATTTTTACCTCCAGCTCACAATAAAAAATACATTTTGCATCATAATCTAGCTCTCTGTCTCTCTCTCCCTCTCTCTCTTTCTCTCTCTCTCATACCTACACACACACAGAAACACACACACCTGAAATATATTTTTAAATCCAATACTTATCTATACTACATGCCTGCACTATAATTTCCTCTACTCAGTCCTATCAGTTTTCAGGACACTTGTTTCACGGCCCACTAAACTGATTAGATAACCTTTGAATGGGTCAACTCCACAGTTTATAAAACACTGCTGTAGAAGGTAAAGACTAATAAACATGTTGGCCTTTCTCTCCCTGATACTTTGGACTCTCAGATCAATGGGTGGACTTTCCTAAAATTGGCCCTGAAATTTTAGAATCTTAATTCTCAACAGGAGTTTTCTCTGCTGTAATCCATGCACTACTGGGGAACATTTGGAGGCAAGAAAAAAGTACTCGGTATGTCATGGCAACTGCTCGTTGCGTACACTTTGACTAGAGGATAGCTCTGTGTGTGTGTGTGCGTGTGCGTGTGTGTGTGTGTGTGCGTGTGTGCATGAGCGTTTATATTTATTAGACCAGTTTTACTGTTTTCCCTGAATATGACAATAATACATGTAATACATGCTTATTGTTTAAAAGATATTTTGAAATATGTAAGTAAAAAATTACTTGTTCTTTCTGACTCCTGACGAGTAACGATTACTCCAGATCTTTTTCAGGCCCTACACAGTACACATATACACTCATTCACTCTTATATTTTAGTAGTCTTGCATTTCTGCCAGGGCTTTACTTGTTCCAAAAGTTGATCATCATAGACAGTGTGACCTTGGCATGGGAGTCAGCTCTTGCTCTAAAGTTTAAACTGGCATGGTGAATTTATGATCTCCCTGGGATGAGAACATGATCTTTAGAATCTGTTAGCTTTTCTTCAGCTTGCCTCTCATTTCCCATGAAAATGCTTAGGTTTTTCTTTTTAACTTTTCTTTTAGCTTTTATTGTACAATCGCTAAGTTTATTCTCAGTGTGACCTCTCAGATATCTACAGGGAAAGGCAAATTGCCCTAGAAAACCTCCATGAAAGGAAGTTCAGGAAATAGACTTCTCTTTGTAAGAATAATATGGGCTGGGAATGGTTTACTGGGGCACAAAAACTCTTCCACATACCAAGAGAGCAGGAGAGTGGAAATAAAGATCTGGATGGTAAAAACAATAATGAAGACTCTTCCTCAATTACTTTTTTAAGTATTTGTCATCTAAGGTATTGACGTATTGGTCTCTGGTTTCGCATTTATGGAAAAAAAGAACTGTGGATAGAAGGGTACAATTTGTGGTACAGACTCATTTAAAACAATATAATTCTATTTTAAAATCACGTTGCCTTGGACTTTCCTGGTGGTGCAGTGGCTAAGAATCTGCCTGCCAATACAGGGGACATGGGTTCAAGCCCTGGTCTGGGAAGATCCCACATGCCGTGGAGCAACTAAGCCCGTGCACCACAACTACTGAGCCTGTGCTCTAGAGCCTGCAAGCCACAACTACTGAAGCCTGTGCGCCTAGAGCCCGTGCTTCGTAGCAAGAGAAGCCACTGCAATGAGAAGCATGCGCACCACAACGAAGAGTAGCCCCTGATCGCCACAACTAGAGAAAGCCTGCGTGTAGCAAAGAAGACCCAATGCAGCCAAAAATAAATAAGTAAACAAATTTATTTTTAAAAAGAATCACATTGCCTTACTTGGTTATTTCAAAGCTGAGCATGTGATACCATTTCCTGAAGTGCTCCAAATTATCCTAAAGTTGAAATTTGAGGCTATTACCCTAAGAAGTACATTTTGTGGTTATGGGCTTTGTGCTTGAGTCTGCAACATGGGCAATTTCTCAGTGAAATGTTTAAATTGTTCTCTAAGCCCCAACCCTAGTACCTCATCTCATGAGTAAAATCAAAGCTTTCTTCTTGAATAAGGGGTGCAGGAAACAAACCAGAACAAAGCTTATATACACTCCCCCCCCAACACACACACACTCGAAGTTCTGTTTCATTGTATGATTGTAACCATTTACAGAGTGCTTTTTTGGGTATGTGCCTGACACTCTCCTAAACATTGTTAAATCCTCAAAACAAAACTCTGAGGTAAATACTATCCCCTTTTGGTAAAATAAAAAAAACTCAAGAACTTTCTTACTGATGTAACATCATGGTTGTAGAGCTTTTAACCCAAGTCTTTACGAATATACTCTGGACATGGGTGTCAGTCAAATGTGTTTACGTAGAGTTGCCCTTTGTTATTTAATGATATAGATACCCTAGGTACCCTTTCAGACATCTAGTGGAAATCCAGTAGCTGTCTTGTCTATTAATAGTGAAAATCAAGATGAAGAAATGTGTTCTCTTTGGTCCTCTTATTTCCAAGCAATATTTTTATGTTAGTAATAATTTCCCTAATCAAACACCAGGGATTCTCATTTGCTTTCTTTTTCTATGGCAGACATTATTAACTGATTACAGCATTCTCTCTGGTGGAACAAAGTCTGTCAGCACAATCATTCACAAACAGCAGTCTAGCCAGATTGTTGAGGGCATCAAAATTGACACCATGGTGGCCTTCTTCCTTCCTATGACCCTCCTGTTCTGATGATTGAAAAGACAATTTTGAATTTTTAACTCAAATTCGTAAGAGATAGGTTGATTTGTAAGAAGCGCTTATTAGGTACTATGCAGAGTGAGCTAGACTCACAGGATACTCTCTGTCATGGAGTTAAGTTGGCTTTCCTTATTCATGAAAACAACTGTAACATCTTAGTGTTCCAGTGAGTTCAGAATTTTAAGGAAGGGCATTACATGTATACCCTAGATTTTGGAATTTGACTTGAATAACATGAATTCAAGATAAGGATCTTAGAAATCCTTGTTATTCCTGTAGCCCCTTAATGTATAACAGCAACAACAATCACCACAATAAAAATAAACTTTTCTGTTTTCCTACTGTGAAGCTAAGCTTTATACCAGGTGAACCCTCTATGTTAAAATGCAGTTTCTACAAAAAGTCTTGCAAACTAGTGCACTTTTTAAATTTTTTTAATTAAAAAATTTTTTTTTCTAGTATTCTTTTTTTTTTAAATTGAGGCGTAGTTGATTTACAGTATTATATTTTCATGTGTACAACATAGTGATTCAAAATTTTTAAAGGTTAGACTCCATTTATAAATAGTTTTCTTTTAAATCAGGGAATATAAAACCTGAATCAGCCTTACAAAAACCTCATCTATATCAGAAGTTGAGTATTCTAAAATTCTGTGCTTTATGAAATGCTTGAATGGCATTTCATAATGCCATTCTATAAGCTCCTCTAGTAGATTAAATATATAATTCTCATTAAAATAATTTGATTCACAAGCAACATTCTAGAAACACATCCATTGTATAATGTGATATGAGGTACTACCTCTCATTACTTTATTTATGTAATTTTTATATATAATAATAGAAAGTTTTTATTCTGTCTGTATGCCTTATCTATTTTATTTTTGTTAACATCTTTATTGGAGTATAACTGCTTTACAATGTTGTGTTAGTTTCTGCTGTATAACAAAATGAATCAGCTATATGTATATAAATATCCCCATATCCCCTCCCTCTTGCATCTCCCTCCCACACTCCCTATCCCACCCCTCTAGGTGGTCACAAATCACTGAACTGATCTCCCTGTGCTGTGCGGCTGCTTCCCACTAGCTATCTATTTTACATTTGGTAGTGTATATATGTCAGTGATACTCTTTCAATTCATCCCCGCCCCCGGCCCATGTCCTCAAGTCCATTCTCTATGTCTGCGTCTTTATTCCTGTCCTGCCCCATCAGAACCATTTTTTTTTTTTTAAGAATCCATATATATGTGTTAGCATACGGTATTCGTTTTTCTTTTTCTGACTTACTTCACTCTGTATGACAGACTCTAGGTCCATCCACCTCACTACAAATAACTCAATTTCATTTCTTTAAATGGCCGAGTAATATTCCATTGTATATATGTGCCACATTTTCTTTATCCTTCCATCTGTCGATGGACACTTAGGTTGCTTCCATGTCCTGGCTATTGTAAATAGTGCTGCAATGAACATTATGGTACATGACTCTTTTTAAATGATGGTTTTCTCAGGGGATTTGTCCAGTAGTGGAATTGCTGTGTCATATGGTAATTCTATTTTTAGTTCTTTACGGAACCTCCATACCGTTCTCCATAGTGACTGTATCAATTTACATTCCCATCAACAGAGCAAGAGGGTTGCCTTTTCTCCACACCCTCTCCAGCATTTATTGTTTGTAGATTTTTTGATGATGGCCATTCTGACTGGTGTGAGGTGATACCTCATTGTAGTTTTGGTTTGCATTTCTTTAATGATTAGTGATGTTGAGCATCTTTTCATGTGTTTGTTGGCAAACTGTATATCTTCTTTGGAGAAATGTCTATTTAGGTCTTCTGCCTGTTTTGGGTTGTTTTTCTTTTGATATTGACTTGCAAGGGCTGCTTGTAAATTTTGGAGATTAATCCTTTGACAGTTGCTTCACTTGCAAATATTTTCTACCATTCTGAGGGTTGTCTTTTCATCTTGTTTATGGCTTCCTTTGGTGTGCAAAAGCTTTTAAGTTTCATTAGGTCCCATTTGTTTATTTTTGTTTTTATTTCCATTTCTCTAGGAAGTGGGTCCTAAAGGATTTTGCTGTGATTTATGTCATAGAAGGTTCTGCATATGTTTTCCTCTAAGTTTTATAGTGTCTGGCCTTACATTTAGGTCTTTAATCCATTTTGAGTTTATTTTTGTGTATGGTGTTAGGGAGTGTTCTAATTTCATTCTTTTACATGTAGCTGTCCAGTTTTCCCAGCACCACTTATTGAAGAGGCTGTCTGTTTTCCATTGTATATTCTTGCCTCCTTTATCAAAGATAAGGTGACCATATGTGCGTGGGTTTATCTTTGGGGTTTCTCTCCTGGTCCACTGGTCTATATTTCTATTTCTGTGCCAGTACCATACTGTCTTGATTACTGTAGCTTTGTAGTGTAGTCTGAAGTCTGGGAGCCTGATTCCTCCAGCTCCGTTTATTTTTTTCAAGATTGTTTTGGCTATTCGGGGTCTTTTGTGTTTCCATACAAATTGTGAAACTTTTTATTCTAGTTCTGTGAAAAATACCACTGGTAGCTTGATAGGGATTGCACTGAATCTGTAGATTGCTTTGGGTAGTATAGTCATTTTCACAATGTTGATGCTTCCACTCAAGAACATGATATATCTCTTCATCTGTTTGTATCATCTTTAATTTCTTTCATCAGTGTCTTATAGTTTTCTGCATATAGGTCTTTTGTCTCTTTAGGAAGGTTTATTCCTAGGTATTTTATTATTTTCGTTGCAATGGTGAATGAGATAGTTTCCTTAATTTCTCTTTCAGATTTTTTGTTGTTAGTGTATAGGAATGCAGGAGATTTCTTTGCATTAATTTTTTATCCTGCTACTTTACCAAATTCATTGATTAGCTCTAGTAGCTTTCTGGTAGCATCTTTAGGATTATCAATATATAGTATCATATCATCTGCAAATAGTGACAGTTTTACTTCTTCTTTTCCAGTTTGCATTCCTTTTATTTCTTCTTCTTCTCTGATTGCTGAGGCTAAAACTTCCAATACTATGTTGAATAATCGTGGTGAGAGTGGGCAACCTTGTCTTATTCCTGATCTTAATGGAAATGGTTTCAGTTTTTCACCATTGAGAACGATGTTGGCTGTGGGTTTGTCATATATGGCCTTTATTATGTTGAGGTAAGTTCCCTCTATGCCCACTTTCTGGAGAGTTTTTTATCATAAATGGGGGTTGAATTTTGTCAAAGCTTTTTGTGCATCTGTTGAGATTATCATATGGTTTTTCTCCTTCAGTTTGTTAATATGGTGTACCACATTGATTGATTTGCATATATTGAAGAATCCTTGCATTCCTGGGATAAATCCCACTTGATCATGTTGTATGATCCTTTAAATGTGCTGTTGGATTCTGTTTGCTAGTATCTTGTAGAGGATTTTTGCATCTATGTTCGTCAGTGATACTGATCTGTAGTTTTCTTTTTTTGTGACATCTTTTCCTGATTTTGGTATCAGGGTTATGATGACCTCATAGAATGAGTTTGGGAGTGTTCCTCCCTCTGCTTTATTTTAGAAGAGTTTGAGAAGTACAGGTGTTAACTCTTCTCTAAATGTTTGATAGAATTCACCTGTGAGGCCAGCTGGTTTTGGGCTTTTGTTTGTTGGAAGATTTTTAATCACAGTTTCAATTTCAGTGCTTGTGATTGGTCTGTTCGTATTTTCTATTTCTTCCCAGTTCAGTCTTGGAAGGTTGTAATTTTCTAAGAATTCATCCATTTCTTCCAGGTTGTATATTTTATTGCCATAGAGTTGCTTGTAGTAGTTTCTCATGATCCTTTGTATTTCTGCAGTGTCAGTTGTTAACTTCTTTTCCATTTCTAATTCTGGTGATTTGAGTCTTCTCTGTTTTCTTGATAAGTCTGGCTAATGGTTTATCAATTTTTTTTATCTTCTCAACGAAGCAGCTTTTAGTTTTATTTATCATTGCTATTGTTTCCTTCATTTCTTTTTCATTTATTTCTGAACTGATCTTTATGATTTCTTTCCTTCTGCTAATTTTGGGGTTTTTTTGTTCTTCTTTCTCTAATTGCTTTAGGTGTAAGGTTAGGTTGTTTATTTGAGATTTTTCCTTTTTCTTGAGGTAGGATTGTATTGCTATAAACTTCCCTCCTAGAACTGCTTTTGCTGCATCCCATAGGTTTTGGGCTGTCATGTTTTCACTGTCATTTGTTTCTAGGTATTTTTTGATTTCCTCTTTGATTTCTTCAGTGATCTCTTGGTTATTTAGTAGCATATTGTTCAGCCTCCATGTGTTTGTATTTTTACACTGTTTTTTTTCCGGTAATTGATATATAGTCTCATAGTGTTGTGGTCGGAAAAGATACTTGATACGATTTCAGTTTCCTTAAGTTTACCAAGGCTTGATTTGTGACCCAAGATATAATCTGTCCTGAAGAATGTTCCATGAGCACTGGAGAAGAAAGTGTGCTCTGTTGTTCTTTGGATGGAATGTCCTATAAATATCGATTAAGTCCATCTTTTTAAATATGTCCTTTAAAGCTTGTGTTTGCTTATTTATTTTCATTTTAGGTGAACTGTCCATTGGTGAAAGTGAGGTGTTAAAGTACCCTACCATGATTGTGTTACTGTTGATTTCCCTTTTTATGGCTGTTAGCATTTGCCTTATGTAGTTAGGTGCGCCTATGTTGGGTGCATAAATATTTACAATTATTATATCTTCTGCTTGGATTGATCCCTTGATCATTATGTAGTGTCCTTGTTTGTCTCTTGTAATAGTCTTTATTTTAAAGTCTATTTTTGTCTGATAATGAGAATTGCTACTCCAGCTTTTTTTTGATTTCCATTTGCATGGAATATCTTTTTCCATTTCCTCACTTTCAGTCTGTATGTGTCCCTAGGTCTGAAGTAGGTGTCTTGTAGACAGCATATATATGGGTCTTGTTTTTATATCCATTCAGCCAGTCTGTGTGTTTTGGTTGGAGGATTTAATCCTTTTACATTTAAGGTAATTTTCGATATGTATGTTCCTATTATAATTTTTTTAATTGTTTTGTGTTTGTTGTTGTAGGTCTTTTCCTTCTCTTGTGTTTCCTGCCTAGAGAAGTTCCTTTAGCATTTGTTGTAAAGATAGTTTGGTGATGCTAAATTCTCTTGCCTTTTGCTTGTCTGTCAATGTTTATTTTCTCCATCAAATCTGAATGAGCTCCTTGCTGGGTAAAGTAATCTTGGTTGTATGTTTTTCCCTTTCATCACTTTAAATATTCCCTGCCACTCCCTTCTAGTTTAGAAAGTTTCTGCTGAAAGACCAGCTGTTAACCTTATGGGGTTTCCCTTGTATGTTATTTTTTGCCTTTCCCCTACTCTTTTAATATTTTTTCTTTGAATTTAATTTTTGAGTGTTTGATTAATATGTGTATTGGCATGTTTCTCCTTTGATTTATTCTGTATGGGGCTCTCTGCACTTCCTGGACTTAACTGACTATTTCCTTTCCCATGTTAGGGAAGTTTTCAACTATAATCTTTTCAAATATTTTCTCAGACCCTTTCTTTTCCTCTTCTTCTTCTGGTACCCCTATAATTCGAATGTTGGTGCATTTACTGTTGTCCCAGAGGTCTCTGAGACGGTCCTCAATTCTTTCCATCCTTTCTTCTTTATTCTTCTCTGTGGTAGTTATTTCCACTATTTTATCTTCCTGCTCACTTATCCGTTCTTCTGCCTCAGTTATTTTGCTATTGATTCCTTCTAGAGAATTTTTAATTTCATTTTTTGTGTTGTTCTTCATTGTTTCTTTGCTCTTTAGTTTTTCTAGGTCCATGTTAAACCTGTCTTGTATTATCTCCATTCTATTACCATGATTTTGGATCATCTTTACTATCAATACTCTGAATTATTTTTCAAGTAGACTTCCTATTTCCTCTTCATTTGTTAGGTCTGGTATATTTTTATCTTGCTCCTTTATCTGCTGTGTGTTTTTCTGTCTTCTCATTTTGCTTATCTTACTGTGTTTGGGGTCTCCTTTTTGCAGACTGCATGTTTGTAGTTCCCATTGTTTTTGGTGTCTGCCCCCAGTGGGTGAGGTTGGTTCAGTAGGTTGTGTAGGCTTCCTGGTGGAAGGGACTGGTGCCTGTGTTCTGGTGGGTGGGGCTGTTTCTTGTGCTTGTGGTGGGCAAGGCCGTGTCTGGTAGTGTGTTTTGGAATTTCTGTGAACTTAGTATGACTTTAGGCAGCCTCTCTGCTAATGGGTGGGGTTATGTTCCTGTCTTGCTAGTTGTTTGGCATGGGGCGTCCAGCACTGGAGCTTGCTGATCGTGGGGTGGATCTGGGTCTTAGCGTTGAGACAAAGATTTCTGGGAGAGCTCTCGCCGATTGATATTACGTAGGTCCACAAAGTTTCTGGTGGTCCAATGTCGTGAGCTCGGCCCTCCCACCTCAGAGGCTCAGGCCTGATACCCGGCTGGAACACCAAGATGCTACCAGCCACATGGCTCAGAAGAAAAGGAAGAAAGAAAACAAAACAAAGCAAAATGAAACAAAAAAATTAACAGAGAGAACCCTAGGACAAATAGTAAAAGCAAACCTATACAGACAAACTCACACAAAAAAGCACACACATACACACTCACAAAAAGAGAAAAAGGAGAAAAAGAATTTTTTTAATATATATATAAAAAAAGGAAGAGCGCAACCAGACCAATATACAAGTCCACCAATGATAATAAACACTAAATACTAAACTAAGATAAACATAATCCCAGATACAGATTAGCCGCAGAAAGCAAACCCCAAGTCTACAGTTGCTCCCGACGTCCACTGCCTCAATTTTGGGAACACTCATCGTCTATTTATGTATTCTTTAGATGCAGGTTTATCAAGTTGATTGTGGGGATTTAATCTGCTGCTCCTGAGGCTGCACGGAGGGATTTACCTTTCTCTTCTTTGTTCGCACAGCTCCTGGGGTTCAGCTTTGGTTTTGGCCCCGCCTCTGTGTGTAGGTCACGCTCAGGAGTCTGTTACCTGGCCAGACAGGAGGGGGTTAAAGCAGGAGCTGATTAGGACACTCTTGCTCACTCAGGCTGGGGGGGTGCTTCCTTTCTCAAATGCACAGACACCAACAAAAGGCCACAAGGATTATGAATGATTAAGGAAACATGACACAAATAAAGGAAACTGATAAAACATTTTCTTAAAGAAATGCAGTGAACTATGAGAAGACACACAGCTGGACAACTAAATGAAATTAGGAAAACAGTACATGAACAAAATGAGAAGTTTAATGAAGAAATGGAAACATTTTGAAGAAAAATCCTAGAGAGATGAATGCAGTGACTGAAGTGAAGAATTTAATAGAGATCTTCAACCACAGGCTCAGAATCAGAAGAAAGAATTAGTGAACTAAAAGACAGGTCATTTAAAATCATCAGAGGAGTAAAAAAGGAAAAAGAATGAAATGTATAACAAACTAGTAAAGGCAAGCAGATAGTCAGATTCAGAATACTCTAATACTCTAATGTGGTGGGAATCAAAGCATACCAGAAAAAATGAATAATGTGACATTAGTAAGTCTTTACCTGTTGATAATTACTTTAAATGTAAGTGGATTAAATTATTACGTCAAAAGACATAGAGTGGCTGAATGGATTAAAAGACAACCCAACTATATGCTGCCAACAAGAGACTCACTTCAGCTTTAAGGACAAGCATAGACTCAAAGTAGAGGGATGAAAAAGTATTTCATGCATATGTAAACCAAATAGAATAGGGTAGCTATATTTAGACAAAAGAGACTTTAAGTCAAAACTGTAACAAGACACAAAAAAGTCCCCATATAATGATAAAAGGATCAATATATAAAGAGGATAACATAATTGTAAATAAATGTGCACCCAACATCGGAGCATCTAGAAATACGAAACAAATGATAACAGATCCAAAGGGAAAAATAGACAATAATACATTAATAGCAGGTGATTTCAATACACCACTTTCAACAATGTATAGACTATTCAGTCAGAAAAATCAATAAGGAAATAATGAGCTTGAATTATATTTTAGACCAAATGGACTTAATAGGCATACACAGAATATTCTACCAAACAGCAGCAGAATACACATTCTTCCAAAGCATAGAACATTTTCTAGGACAGTCATATATGTCAGGTCACAAAAACAAGCTGTAGCAAATTTAAGATTCAAGTCATAGCAGGTATCTTTTCTGACCACAGTGATATGAAATTAGAAATCAGTAACAGGAAGAAAACTGGAAAATTCACAAATGTGTGGAAATTAAATAACATACTCCTGAATGACTGATGGATCAAATAAAAAATTAAAAGGGAAATAAAAATGTATCTCTAAATGAAAATGGAAATACAACATAACAAAATTATAGGATACAGCAAAAACGGTGTTAAGAGAGAAGTTTATAGCCATAAACACCTACATTAAGTAAAAAGAAAGATCACAAATAAACAATCAAACTTTCTACCTTAAGGAAAAAGAAGAACAAAGTGCGAAGTTAGGAGATGAAAGACAAAAAACAAAGGTTAGAGCAGAAATAAATGAAATAGAGACCAGGAAACTTTAGAAAAGATGAACAAAACTAAGAGATGATTTTTTGAAAAGATAAGCAAATTTGACAACCATTAGTTAGACTAAGAAAAAAGAGAGAAGTCTCAAATAAATACAATCAGAAAGAGGGGATGTTGCAGCTGACAACACAGAAACACAAAGGATCATAAGAGACTACAAGGAACAATTATATACCAACAAACTGGATAACCTAGAAGTAATGGATAAATTCCTAGAAACATACAACCTACCAAAACTGAATCATGAAGAAATAAAAAATCTGAACAGACCAGTAATCAAAAACCTTACAACAATGAAAAGTCCAGGACCAGATGGTTTCACTAGTGACTTCTACCAAACATTTAAAGAAAATTAACAGCAATGCTTCTCAGACTCTCCCACAAAATTGAAGGGGAGGGAACGCTACCAATCTCATTTTATGAGGGCAGGATTATGCTGCTACCAAAGCCAGATAAAGATACTAAAAGAAAAGAAAATTCCAGGCTCATATCCTTGATAAACACAAATGCAACAATTTTCAAGAAAATATAAGTAAACCAAATTTAACAGCACAGTGAAAGGATCATACACCATGAAAAAGTGGGATTTGTCCCTGGAGTGCAAGAGTGGTTCACCATATGAAAATCAATAAATAGGATATACCCCATTCATAGAATAAAAGATAAAAATTACATGATCATCTCAATACATGCAGAAAAAGTATTTGATACAGTTCAACATCATTTCATGATAAAAACTCTCAAAAAATTGGGTATAGTACCTAAACACAATAAAGGCCATATATGACAAGCCTACAGTTAACACTAAATGGTAAAAGTTCGAAAGCTTTTCCACTAAGTTCAGGAACAAGATAAGGTTGCCCACTCTTACCACTCCTATTCAATATAGAACTGGAAGTACTTGTCAGAGCAATTGGGAAAGAATTGGGAAAAATAGAAGGCATCCAAAATGGGAAAGAAGAAGTAAAATTCTCTCTGTTTACAGATGATGATCTCATATATAGAAAGGCCTAAATATTCCACCAAAAAAACTGTTAGAACTATTATATGAATTGATTTAAGTGGCAGGATTCAAAATCTGTACAGTCGTCCCTAGGTATACATAGGAGATTGGTTCCAGGACCTGCTGTGGGTACCAAAATCTGCAGATGCTCAAGTCCCATAGTTGGCCCTCAGCAGTACCACATCCATGGATCTGATTAAGTGTAGGTCATGTAGTACTGTGGTATTTCTTGAAAAAAATCCACTTGTAATTGGACCCATGCAGTTCAAACCCTTGTTGTTCAAGGGTCAACTGTATACAAAATATAACTGCATTTCTATATACTAACAATGACCCATTGGAAACAAAAATTAAGAAAACAATCCCATTTACAATAGCATCAAAAATAATAAAGTACTTGGAATAATTTTATTCAAGAAGGTGAAAGATCTGTACACTCAAAGTTATAAGATATTGAAGAAATAGAAAATACAGGATATTCCACGTTCATCTATCAGAAGAATTAATATTGTTAAAATGTCCATACTACTCAAAGTCATTTATATATTCAGTACAATTCCTATCAAAATTCCGATGATATTTTTCTTAAAAAAATAGACAAAAACAATTCTAAAATCCATATGGAACCACAGAAGATGCTCAAATAGCCAAGTCAATCCTAAAGAAGAAAATTAAAGCTGGCGATATCACACATTTGTAATAATGGTTTCAAATATTACTGCAAGTTTATAGTAATCAAAACAGTGTAGTCCTAGAATAAAACAGACATATAGATCAATGGAACATCATCAGGAGCCCAGAAATAAACCTGCATTTGTATATTCAGCTAATATTTGACAAGGGAGCCAAGAATAGGGAAAGAATAGTCTCTTCAATACATGGGGTTGGGAAAATTGGACATTCACATGCAAAAGACTGAAATGGGACCTCTGTCTTACTCCACTCACAAAATGTAACTTAAAATGAATTAAAGACCTTAATGTACAACATGAAAGTGTAAAACTGCTAGAAGAAAATGTGGGGGGAAAAGCTTCTGGACACTGTTCTTGACAGTAATTTTTTAGATATGACACCAAAAGCCCAAGCAACAAAAGCAAAAATAAACAAGCGGGACTGTATCAAACTGAAAAAGCTTCTGCATAAAAATAGGAACATTGAGCAAAATGAAAAGACAAGCTATGGAATGAGGGAACATATTTGCAAATCATCTATCTGAAGAGGGGTTAGTATCCAAAATACATAAGAAAACAAATAATTCAATTTTTAAAGAATAGGCAGAGGACGTGAATGGACATTTCCCCCCTCCAAAAAAAAAAACACAGCATACAGATAGTGAACAGGTACATGAAGAAATGCCCAGCATCACTAATCATCAGGGAAATGAAAATCAAAACTACAATGAGATACCATCTCCCACCTGGCTATTATTAAACAAAGAAGAGATAAGTTTTGGTGAGGGTGTGGAGAAAAGGGAACTCTTCTGCACTGTTGGTGGGAATGTAAATTGTACAGCCACTATGGAAAACAGTATGGAGGTTCTTCAGAAGTTAAATATAGAACTATCATATGATGCAACAATCCCACTTCTGAGTTTATATTTGAAAAAAAGATGAAATCACTATCTTGCAGGATATCTTCATCTCCATGTTCATTGTAGCATTATTTGTGATAGCCAAGACATATAAATAACCAAAATGTCCATCTACAATTGAAAGGATAAAGAAAATGTGGAAAAGTACATATACAATGTAATGTTATTCTGCCGTGGGAAAGAAGGAAAAACTTTTGGACAGCATAGATTGCCCTTGAGAGCTTCAATCTAAGTGAAATGAGTCTACACAGAAAGACAAGTACTTATGTTTTCACTTGTATGTGCAATCTAAACATAGTAACTCATACAAGTAAAGAGCAGAATGGTAGGTACTAGGGGCTGGAGAGTAGAGGAAATGGGGAAATATTGGTCAAATGGGTACAAACTTCTAGCTATAAGATGAATAAATTCTGGGGATCTAATAAGTATAGCATAGTAGCTATAAATTAACAATACTTTATTATATACCTGACATTTTTTAAGAGAGTAGATCTTAATTGTTATCACCACAAAAAGAAATAATAATTATGTGATATCACATAAGAGTTAATTAACTTATTGTGGTAATAATTTCATAGTTTACATGAGTATAAATTCAATGTTGTATGTCTTAAACTTTTATATGCTGTATGTCAATAATACCCCTGTAAAGATGGAATAAAAAGGAAAGGAAAAAATATTTGAGGAATTAAGGGATGAATACTTGCCAAGATGTTGAACGAAATAGAAATCCATGAGTTTGTACTGAGAGAAAGAAAGGAAGGAAGGAGGGAAAGAAGGAAAGGAAGGGAGGGAGGGGAGGAAGGAAAGAAAGAAAGAAAGAGAAAGAAAGGAAGGAAGGAGGGAAGAAAGAAAGAGAGAAAGAAAGAAAAGAAAAGAAAAAAGAAAAGAAAAGCTTTTCTTTGCTGTGGAAGGCAAAATACTATAAGTAGAAGGAATGATGGTTTTCAAAAATCAAGGGCTCAATTAGGAGAAAGCTTAATGAGGAACGGTTACTTACATAATCTCAAAGTATCTCCTCACATAATACTTCTTTTTTAACAACTTTATTGGAGTGTAATTGCTTTACAATGGTGTGTTAGTTTCTGCTGTATAACAAAGTGAATCAGCTATACGTATACATATATCCCCATATCTCCTCCCTCTTGCGTCTCCCTTCCACCCTCCCTATCCCACCCCTCTAGGTGGTCACAGAGCACCGAACTGATCTCCCTGTGCTATGCAGCTGCTTCCCACTAGCTATCTATTTTACATTTGGTAGTGTATATATGTCCTTGCTACTCTTTCACTTTGTCCCAGCTTACCCTTCCCCCTCCCCACATCCTCAAGTCCATTCTCTACATCTGCGTCTTTATTCCTGTCTTGCCCCTAGGTTCATCAGAAGCATTTTTTTTTTTTTTAGATTCCATATATATGTGTTAGCATACGATATTTGTTTTTCTCTTTCTGACTTACTTCACTCTGTATGACAGACTCTAGGTCCATCCTCCTCATGACAAATAACTCAATTTTGTTTCTTTTTATGGGTGAGTGATATTCCATTGTCTATATGTGCCACATCTTCCCTATCAGTTCATCTGTTGATAGACACCTAGGTTGTTTCCATGTCCTGGTTATTGTAAATAGTGCTGCAGTGAACATTGTGGTACATGACTCTTTTTGAATTATGGTTTTCTCAGGGTACAAAACATAATACTTTTTTAATTACAAAGAAAACAATGCCAACTTTACAGAGGAGAAATCTGTTGATAGACATCACTTTAACCAAGTGGTTCACGTTAACATCACCATAATTAGGATAAACTGATAGTCTGTGTCCTGATATAACACACCAAGAATGATATAGCATCATGCATGTGGCATTCCTACCAAGTATGTTTAACATGAATCTAAACATGAGAAAATATCACATCAATGTAGATTGAGGACATTTTACAAAATAGTTGACCTGTGCTCTTTGAAAATGTCAAGGTGAAGGAAGACAAAGAAAAGTTGTGGAACTGTTTCAGAATAAAAAAGACAAAGGAGATATGACAATTAAGTGCAATGTACAATATAGTATTGCATCTTGGACTGAACAAAAATGAAAATCATAAAGAATATTATTGGAAAATTGAGGAAATCTGAATTTTTTACTGTAGATTAGGTGATAATGTTTTATCTTTGATATGTTTTCTGAATTTTATAATATCTTGTGGCTTTTACTTATACTTCAGAAATATAAAGTATTTAGAGATGAAAAATGAGGATGGTGGAAAATAATTAGTTACTAGGAAAAGGAATAGAATGTGAAAAATAATTATTTAATCTGTGAAGATTTACATACTTCTTGAAGTCCAGTTTTTTTCAGTATCATTATTTGTTGAATATAAACCCCATGCAGAACCCATGTGAGGTAGTGAGGGGTCATAAATATAATAGGAATGGTTCTTACCTTCAAGATGATTAAAAAGTGATGGACAAATATATATTTGTAAAATGTTCTAAGCTATTTATAAAGAGTTAGTTTAGGATTGAGACTGGCAAAAGAACAGCCTTTGAAAAAGTTTTTAGATAGATTGTCTTTGGGCAGTCCCATCCTCCCAGTATCAGTAAAGAAACATATATGAAAAGTTGGTACAAGACGATACACTTTCTTAACCATATCTAAAAAAATGCCCATGCCTATGAACTTTGCATTGTATCACATATTAATATGATACGCTGAAGCAGACTCCAGTAGAATCCCTTCAAACACACCACATCAACTTATAAATGAAAGAATTAATGTGTCTTAGGAAGGCAACTTGCTATTTGATCCAGAATTATTTTTTTCTAAAAATGTACTTAGACTAACAGATACTGTGGTCTGAACTTTGCCTCTAATATTAATTTGTTCGATAAAAGGTTGATTAAAATATATAAAGCATTTGGACATAATAGGGAACAGTTACAGAAAACTCATTTTTGCTTCCTGCAAGAGTCACTCCTCTTAATTATCTAAATAATTCCAATGAATGACTTTTATTTATATTTGGGGTAATTGCTTCTGTTCAAACTTGACCCTCCATGGGCTGTCGACCTGTAAGCCCTGAGGATTACAGCTGAAATAATTGTTGAGGTTATTGTTTAGTTTAATGCTAGTTTAACTCAGAGATACTCATGCCTCATTATGTTTGTTAACTGTATTCTGATCCTTCTCATCTGATTAATCATGATTTATTGGGAGCAGCCTTTTTCCTCTCTGTGTTTACTTCAGTCCACAGAGCATAAAGGAGGAGGGGGGCTCTGATGGGTTTGATGCTTACTGTAGTTGTTGGTCTCATACTTAATCAAGATTTTATTTTAAATTCGGTCCAAAGAATAAAGAGTTGTCAGATTTTTCTTTATGTACTCGAGTGAAGTGTGCCTAAGTTCTTCAAATCAGTAAAATCTCAGATTGTTTTCTCAGATGGATGTAATGCTTCTCTTTCCCAGTTGCATTCCTTGAAATGAAAATCTTTTTTCTAACCTTCTAGCTGTAGGGAGTTTGCCAAAGACAAAATTGTTAACAAAGATTTTAATTTCTGACCTATGATTCCAACTTTCCTTTCATCTTAATATAGTTAATATGAATGCAGTATGTCTCAATATGGCATTTTATATGTAAAGGGTGAAAAAAGTAGAAACCCTATTGTTTTCAAATAGATGTTTTTTCCTAACTTAGATTTTTTTCTAAATTAATCTATTCATATACACATGTTTGCTTTGATGATATAACCTGTGTTCTATTCAAGTTTAAAATTATTTAATAGGATAGTTTCAAGGTAATAATGTCAATGGAATTGAATTTAAAGTTATAGAGAGTTCTAGAAGAGGTTTCTGTTCAGGGGAGTCAAAATGTGAAAAGAGAGAACCACATGGAATCTCAGTTGGAACTGAAAAACGTGTAGCCTGGCTTTTCTTTTTCTCTCTACTCTTATTATTAATTCTAATCCTATCAAAACAGGATTAGCTGTCATTAAAACTCAGACAGGAAACAGCTGTCATTAAAACTCAGCCCTATTTCTTTTTAAAAAGCAAATACGATTTATTGATGCTAGAAACGTCAATAAAACAAAAGTACATTTGGGGCTTCCCTGGTGGCGCAGTGGTTGAGAGTCCGCCTGCCGATGCAGGGGACACGGGTTCGTGCCCCGGTCCGGGAAGATCCCACATGCGGCGGAGCGGCTGGGCCCGTGAGCCATGGCAGCTGAGCCTGCGCGTCCGGAGCCTGTGCTCCGCGACGGGAGAGACCACAACAGTGAGAGGCCCGCGTACCAAAAAAAAAAAAAAAAGTACATTTGACCCTTGGACAACATGGGTTTGAACTGCATAGGTCCACTTATACGTGGATTTTTTTTTTTCAATCAATATATACCCCACGATCTGAGGTTGGTTGAATCTGCTGATGCAGACCCACTGGTACAGAGGGCCAACTGTAAAGTTATACACAGACTTACAACTGTACTGGGGAGTCAGAGCCCCTACCCCCAGGTTGTTCAAGGGTCAAATGTACTTCTAAATTAATTTTGTTATTGTCATGGTACATTGAAATTGGATTTATTCTAGTTTATGTATCTGAAATTACTGTATTATACAAAAGCATTAGAAATGAAAGACTTAAGCAAGACAGTGATGAAGATGCTGACAGTAGCTGATGTTATTTGAATACTCACTGGGTGCCAGCTACATGCATTTTTATCTCTTAATTTCATGGCAACCCATTGATGGCAAAACTAGAGTTTAAATAACTGATTCAAAAACAAGAGAATAAAGACAAGAGTCTAGGAATAAATCAAATTTGAAAAATGTCTAAATTAAACCTCAAAATTCAATTTGGCAAATTAAACCTCCATAATATTTAGTTAAATAAATTATAATTAGATTAAAGATGAAATCAAATTCAATATAGAATGATATTTAATAATAAATAAACATGTATGCAGAATTTTAAATAAGAAATATAGATTTCATACTGCAGATAGAATTAGTCTACTTTTACACACGTATATCACCACTGAAGTTTGCGTTCAGCCATATTTATCAGAACACCACAAATCGCAGTGGCTTAGGCAAAGTTGGTCCTTATTTCTCTCTTTCACAAAAGAAATCCTGAGATTGACATTCCGGGGCAGGTATGGGCAGCGGTTATATATTTCCTGCACCCTGCTTATCTTATTTCCTGCACTTAATACTTATCTTCCAACTTGGCTGCTGGAGTTCCAGTCACTGTGCCTGCATTCCAGGTAGCAGAAGGGAGGAAAGACAGCAAAGGAAGTATGCTTCAGCTCCCTGTAACCTTTTAAAGAGCCTACTTGGAATCTTCCTCAAAAAACTTTTGTTTCCTGTTCATTAGCCAAGCACTTTATCACATGGCCACACTTAGTTACAAGAGATTCTAGGAAATACATAGTCTGTACCTGGAAATATTTCTACCCTAAGTATAATTCTTTTTTATTTTTCTCTTTTTTACATTTTAAATATATAGTTTATTGACTGTCAAATATGTTTCAGTAAGTATGTTTAAAAGAAAATAAAAAGGGGGGAAATAATCAAGCAAATATTAACAAGAGCAATAATGAAAAGATCACTTTCGGCTATATTACGTGAGACAAAACAGACTCTAAGGCAAAAATAGTCATTAGTATCACTAAGGTAAATGTGTAATGATGAAAGTTCAATACCTGTTAGACATTGTATGCCTAATAATATAAACTTACAAATGCATATTGTAAGGGCTTCCCTGGTGGCGCAGTGGTTGAGAGTCCGCCTGCCGATGCAGGGGACACGGGTTCGTGCCCCGGTCCGGGAAGATCCCACATGCTGCGGAGTGGCTGGGCCCATGAGCCATGGCCGCTGAGCCTGCGCGTCCGGAGCCTGTGCTCCGCAATGGGAGAGGCCACAATAGTGAGAGGCCCGCGTACAGGAAAAAAAAAAAAAAAAAAACATATTGTAAGATATAAAAATATGAAGTTATATGCACAGTCTCATTTTAGCTCAAATTCCAAAGGATATTGACAAATCTCCCATTATAATGGAATTTTTCAATATATCTCTCTCAATTATTGGCATGTTAAGTAGACATAAAATTAGTGAGGAATAGTGCAATTAATATGGTTGATTTAATGGATGTAAATAGACTTACCTGCTCTAAGTATAATTTTTAGGTGTCCAAATAGCAGTCTCTGTCCTGGCATTGAATGTACAATTTGCATTAAACGTACAATGATTTTAAAAATACACATAAACATATATGCAAAAATGTATGTATTGTAATACATATATAATAACTGTATATGTATGTGCATATTTCTATACTTAGAATTGTTTAGTTACACTTGCTTTAGTATATTCATTAATGGTTATTTATCAGTGGAACATATGGTTTATTTTCTTTTTTTAGCTTATAATTTAAAAACATTTGATCTTATATAAGTATACATTTAAAAATAACAAGTAAGTTTTTTAAAATAATAATTTTGAAATTTATAATGTTTATTCACTGTTTTTCCCTAGATTAACCCTTCTAGCATCAGTCACTATTTTTCGTAAACCATACATGTTAAACGTTAAGGTATTATTTTCAGGTCTTTTGCCAATATCAGAATATCTTTTTTTTTTTTTTTTTTTTTTTTGTGGTACGTGGGCCTCTCACTGGTGTGGCCTCTCCCGTTGCGGAGCACAGGCTCCGGACGCGCAGGCTCAGCCGCTCCGCGGCATGCGGGATCCTCCCGGACCGGGGCACGAACCCGTGTCCCCTGCATCGGCAGGCGGACTCTCAACCACTGCGCCACCAGGGAAGCCCCAGAATATCTTTTATGGCACTAGGAAGTTGGAAATATGTTCAGATCATTCTGTCAGTGTTACTTGGACTGACTTTCTCTTTTATGGTATGATAAGAATTGTTTCTTTGTTTATTTTTATTATTTCTGAACCAAGAAACTTGGAGGTCATATGAATGTACTCGCTTTTCAGTTGAGAGTCAGATGTCCAACTTTAAGGATGAGATAAATCGATGTGTTCTAAAACGACCCCAAAACCCCAAGACGCATGCCGGGAATAAGAGAGTAAATTTATGTTCCTCAAAATCTCAATAACGAGTGCTGTTGTTTCCTTGAGTATAAGGTACTCTTGTTCATGAATGTTTTGTAGTTTATAGAACTGTACCTCAAATGTCTATCCTAAATAGTAATAGTGAGTGGTTACTCAGTCGAAAGGGATAGATACATAATTTTTAAAGCCCTTTTGTACAGCTGTTCTTTAGAATTTTAAATTTTCTTAGTGTGTTCTTCATAATATACCTTAATTGTAAATGTTCTTTTGAAAAATGAAACTAAAATTTGGGGAAGGGAAAAAATACTCTTAAAGTCAGAGCCTCTTCTCAGTTCACTAGTTTATTAAATTAGAAATTAAAAGCAGAGGAAACTGACAAGGGAATTGGGTCATACTACGGAATTACTTTCAAAGCTAAACACAAAAGTAAAACTGTGTCAAAATCATAATTAGTGTTTGCTCTTGAGTTGTCCTTGTTAATAGAAGTGGAACAGTGGAAAATACTGCATAGAAGCATTGGCTGGAAATAGTGCATTTCATAGCCAGTAAATCCCAACCACATTAACAGAATATAATTAAGAGGAGGGTCTATAATTTCTGTGGTTTGAAAGAAAGCAAAGCACATCTTTTTCTGCATTTCTAAATTGCATCTTGGAATCAATTGAACCTATGTCATCCAGGATTTCATTGCCATTAGTTAAAAGCTGTATAGGAATTATTTTAGTTTTTAAGTCTTCTAGATAGCCCAATTTTGTTGAGCATAAAAGGCAGTGGGTCATACTGTTACTCTGGTGGGTCATTTCCACTTTGGATATTTCTAGTGGGTACTTACGAGCATTATAGGGAACCCTTGGTGAAGAAGTAGGGCTAAGTGGACCTAGAAGTTCAGAGATTGGCCTTGAAGTCATGGCAAATTCCTATTCAGCCTTGAGCATTTTTAAATATGACGGTTTTTCTGTCCCAACACTTTCTATAATCCAATTTATTTCTTGCCTTTTTTATTGTTAAAAGAAAATAATTTTGCCACATATTTCTTTTTTTTAAACATCTTTATTGGAGTATAATTGTTTTACGATGGTGTGTTAGTTTCTGCTTTATAACAAAGTGAATCAGCTATACATATACATATATCCCCATATCTCCTCCCTCTTGTGTCTCCCTCCCACCCTCCCTATCCCACCCCTCTAGGTGGTCACAAAGCATCGAGCTGATCTGCCTGTGCAATGCGGCTGCTTCCCACTAGCTATCTCCTTTACATTTGGTAGTGTATATATGTCCATGCCACTCGCTCACTTCGTCCCAGCTTACCCTTCCCCCTCCACGTGTCCTCAAGTCCTTTCTCTACTTCTGTGTTTTTATTCCTGTCCTGCCCCTAGGTTCATCAGAATCATCTGTTTTTTAGATTCCATATATATGTGTTAGCATACGGTATTTGTTTTTCTCTTTCTTACTTACTTCACTCTGTATGACAGACTCTAGTTCCATCCGCCTCACTACAAATAACTCAATTTCATTTCTTTTTATGGCCAAGTAATATTGCATTGTATATATGCACCACATCTTCTTTATCCATTCATCTGTTGATGGACACTTAGGTTGCTTCCATGTCCTGGCTATTGTAAATAGAGCTGCAATGAGCATTGTGGTGCATGACTTTTTGAATTATGGTTTTCTCAGGGTATATGCCCAGTAGTGGGATTGCTGGGTCTTATGGTAGTTCTATTTGTAGTTTTTTAAGGAACCTCCATACTGTTCTCCATAGTGGCTGTATCAATTTACATTCCCACCAACAGTGCAAGAGGGTTCCCTTTTCTCCACGCCCTCTCCAGCATTTATCGTTTGTAGATTTTTTGATGATGGCCATTCTGACCAGTGTGAGGTGCCACATATTTCTTGAATGCACGTCTTGGAAAGGACTGAGGGGAGAGTTTATCGGTATGGAAGCCAACATTTTGTGTCTGTTGTAAAACCAGCAGGAAATGTTTACAGGTTTGGAAGATAAGTGATTCTCTTGTACTACAGCCAGTAGTTATATAATGTTTGTCTCATTCTCTTTTTAACCTTTCCCATATTCTACTCATGATAAGGCAGAAGTATTTTACTTATCTCTGTATTGTCATGCATTTTGCAACATTTAGTTATATTATTGTAACTCTTCTCAGAAGACCCAGGCATCCTCCCAAAACATGTTCTAATCGGGTTCTACTATACAGGTAGTGGCTGTCTTAACTTGACCCTGGATAAGCAGTGTATTGGAGTGTCTTGTCAGTTTGGAATTTCAGCTATAGGCAATGACAAAGGATTAGAGAGGACCTGGCAAGCAGCCTGCAGAACTAATTCTTGGGGAAATCTTTAGAAGAGCTTAAGTGATGAAGCTGAAATAAAACTGTCTTATTGAAACATTGATCTGAACATGCTGAGCAGTAAGGTAGAAACCAGGTGTGAGACAAAGAAACCAAGACAGAACAACTGGGTTTGGAATATAGATTTAGAAGCTAGAGCCAGGATGCCTTCCTTCTGGTGCCTAAATAACATGCATATATTTTCTCAGATGTAGAAAATAGACCTTAGGGTCACTGAGTTGATTTCAGTCATTTTTAGGGGAGACTGTAACCTCAGGGGTATAATTGCATTCTCCCATTTGACTTTGCTTGGAAACTAAATACTCAGAGCAAATCTAAATTTATGAACCACTGTAGTGAGGGAGTAGATCACACTGATGTTCAATAGAGAGAACTCACAGAACTCCATTGAATTTAGAAAGAGTTCAAAGCCAGCAAGATATAAAGAGCTGAAATTTTCCGCTTTATATTGGGAAAACGATGACCTGTTTGGTCAGAGTTTCAGAGAAAATTGGTGACACTGCATTCTCTTTTAATTTTAAATGAAACTCACTTATGATTACCTTTCAAACCCTTCATACCCCTTCCATCCCCTTATTGGAAAATGTTGAAATGATGAAATAAGCCAAACAGTACTCATTAGAGTCATATTATCAATATTCTTTATTTTATAAAATTAAATTGTACTTAAATAATTTTCTTTATCATTAAAAAATGTATTTGGGAATAAAAGTTCAGGCAAGAGAAGGAGTTGTGTCGGAGGTTTTTACCTTAGTGTTAAAGCAGATTGAAGGTAATAGTCTCCAAGTTTACTATGCAGTACTGCATTTTGTTTAATACTTTGTCTAAACCGTTTTGGATATCTCATTGAACTAATGTGTGATGTTTTTATAGCAGAGCATTTGTGAATAGACAAGATTTATTTTACTGGTACTATTATACAAGAAAAAGCATTCCCTATCTTTATTTTCTTTCTTCCCCTCTGCCAACTAACTTTTTGAATTGAATGCTTACTTGCTAATTTTAAATTTTATCATTTCTAAAATATCCACTTAAGTAACTAAATTTACCTCTGAGTACCCCTTTAGCTGTGTTCTGAATGTTTGAAATGTGGTACTTTTGTTCTCCCTTAGTTCTAAGTATTTCTAAATTTCCACTATTATTTCTTTCTTTGCCTACATATATTTCTAATGATTTTTTTTAAAATTCTGAATCAAGTTTTTTTTCTCCAGTTTTGTTTACTGGTTACTCACTTTAAGCAGCACAAGCAGAAATTGTTTTTTTGTTAATTATTTATATTTGATTAGAGTGAATATAAAATTAACCATATATTAATTATTTTTATAAAATTTAAAGTCTATAATGTGTACATTTTAATAAATTTGGTGAAGATTATATGTATATATTGAAAAAATAAGCTGTTTAAGGATGCTGCTCATATATTAAACATTTTTATTCTTTTATTTGAGCCCTTCAGTCTTGCATTTTGAGTAAATAATTACCTTGTTTTCCTTTAGCTCACCACATACAGATATACCCCTGAAACTAATCACATTCATTTCCATATTTTTAACACATACACATATATATTCAGTCTTTGTAATTTGCTTTTCAACATTATGTCCCTCAGATTTATTCATGTTGGTATGAAGCCGCAGTTTAATTTTTATTGCAATGGAGTATCCCATTGTATGAATGAATATACTACAATTTATTTTTCTATTATCCTTTCTTTGGACATTTAGATTATTTCCAGGTAATGCCAAACTATTTCATGAAAAGAATAAGAATTTCAATTGCCCTAATTTTTGTCGACATTTGATAATGTCATACTCTTTCCCCCTAATCAGAAAGATGTGTGCAATGTGTCTGGGATTTTGGTTCATATTTTTTTGTTGCTAATGAGTATGAATATATATATGTGTGTGTGTGTGTGTGTGTATATGTATATATATGTGTATATATATGTATATATCAGCCATCCCTACTTTTCACTCCAATGAAACATTCATTCAAAATATTTTTAATTAAATTTTAGATATAGGAGTTTTATATGTTGTCCAGATCTTAATTATTTGTCAGTTTTATGTCTTGAAAATGTGTTTTCTCAGTTTGTGACTTGCCTTTTCATGTTGTTTGTGGTGTTATTTGACCAACAGAAGAGTCTAATCTTAATTTAATCAGGTTTGTTAATATTTCACTTATTATTATATATATAGTATTTATATAATTTCATCTCTACATTTATGTTTTAATTCACCCAGATTTGATTGTCATTTATAGTGTGAGGTAGAGATATCTTTCTTTATACAAGATACATAGAGTAATTGAATAAGCATCCTCTACTAATTTACCTGTAATACTAGCATTGTAATAAATCACGTTTCCATATACGGGTAGGTCTAGTACTGGGACCTCTGCTCTGCTCATTTGCTCTGTTTTTCTATCCTTATGACAACACCATACTATATTTGTAACAATAGCTATAAAGTCGTTATAACTTGTAACACAGTTTTCCACTTGGTCTTGTTCTTGTTTTGACTCAGATATAATTTGCGAATTCATTGTCATTTGCTCTCCCATATGAATATCACAATGACATTTTTCAAGTTAAAGAAGAAAATTACTGGGATTTTGATAGAAACTATTGATCAAACAGGTGATAACTATACAATTTTCATCTTATTTAAGCTATGTTTAAGTGACCAAATAAAGCATTATGATTTTACTAAAAATACTTGTGCATTGTTTTAAATTTCTAAATATATGTATATGTATATATGCATACATATGTGTGTGTGTATATATATATAGAATTGATTTTATTTTTATTTTAAATTCAATTATTTGCTTGTTGCTGATCTATAGAAATTGTTTTGTTTGTGTCTACAAACCCTGGAGCTGGCTAGATTCTCATAGATTCTAAAATTTCTGCTTCGTTTTTTTCTAAATATGAAGAATGTCATTTATGGATAGTGACAGTTTTGTTTTTTTCCTTTCTAATCCCCTTACATTTTGTATGCATGTGTCTTATTATATAGAAGTGTCGATGGCTCTCATTCTTATGTATTTCCTGGTCTTAAAGGGAATTATTTAAGCATTTTCCAGTTAGGTGTGATGTTTGCTGTAGGTATGTGATAGAAACCATCTATCATATTAAAGTTCCATTCTATTTATATGTGTACATATACACACACACATATATATATGTATGTATGTGTGTGTGTATATATATATATATATATATATATATATAGAAATTCTACTAAATGCTTTCATTTATTTCCTGGAATGATTATTTTAAGAAAAAATAATTAACAGAATGGATTATTTAATTGAATTTCTGATGTCAATCATGTTTACTTAGATTGAACACTACATTTATTTTATTAATATTTTGTTTAGGTTTTTGCATCTATGTTCATGTGTGAAATTGGCCTTTAATTTTTTTCTACTGTCATTAATTTTCGGGATCAAGGTTATACTGTTTTTGTCAAATGAGTTGCAGTTTTGTCCCATTTATTGACTGATTGATTGATTGATTGATTGACTGACTGATAGCATTTTCTGAAAGAGTAATATTGGAATTACCTGTCCTATTCATTGAAAGTTTTGTTGAATTTATCTGTAAAACTGCGTGGATATTTTTAATTACTTATTCAGCTCATTTAATTGTTATAGGATTAGTCAACTCTTGTGTTATTAAGTGATGCCCCATCTGCATATCTAGAATTATTTATTGCCTATAGGTCTTTTTTGTCCCATAATAATATGTCTCCATCAACTTTCTTTGGGTTGTTTTCTTCCTGGTCAGTCATGTCATTTTCTAAGATTTTACTTTTGATTGTTCTCTTTTTTGTTCTTATGTTTTAGGTATGCCTTTTGTAAACAATACAGGTAACAAAAGTAAAATTAAAACCTCAGTTTCTAGCATGTTTATGTAGTTTCCACACCCCACCTTAATCCCCTCCAAAAAAAATTCTTTACCTCCTGTTAAGAGTTAAAGATTCTCATTTTGAAGTTCCATTTTCATTTCTAGAATATGTAAATTTTCTTTCTTTGTAACCCAATTAGTTGTTTCTAAAATATCTGATAAAAGATGCAGCTCACATTTCTATGCTTTTCTGCAGGAAAAGGGCACATAGTATTTCAGTGTGTCAATTTGCCACAAATTGAAAGCCCTAAGCTATTATTTCTTTAATTCATTGGTCATGATAAATGGAATATTTATGAATCTAATGGAATATTTATAAATTGAATATTTTCTGCCATATGTATAAACAAAGGATGTCACAGTCACCAATGATTGCAGCCCTCCAATGTGAGCTGGTGAGCCCTGAGGAAACTCAGGGCTGAAAAGAATACCTGCCATCTAGCAGCCGTAATACTGTAGCCACTCCCTGCGGTGAGCCCTGAGGAAACTCAGGGTGTGAAAATACAGGCCCCAGACAGCTAAGATGCATAGCAAAGGAATGATTTCAGTGAGCCCAGAATTCTGCATCTTCCCATACATAGAAAAGCGCTAAATTCCTTAACTTGAGATATCTGGTTTTCTTTATTTGACAATAATCTTTTGATGGTCCCAATTACCTGCTCTTTGTTGCAAAACTATATATCTTGGCTCGTCCCATCGCCTCTTCAGGAGCAGTTTCTCAGAGTTATCTGAAACGCTGTCTCCCGGGCTGCAGTCCTCATTTTGCCCCAAATAAAACAACTCGCAACTCTAACGTTGTGCATTATTTTAAGTCAACACTCATTATATATATATATATATTTTTTTTTTTTTGCGGTACGCGGGCCTCTCACTGTTGTGGCCTCTCCTGTTGTGGAGCACAGGCTCTGGACGCGCAGGCTCAGCGGCCATGGCTCACGGGCCCAGCCGCTCCGCGGCATGTGGGATCTTCCCGGACCGGGGCACGAACCCGTGTCCCCTGCATCGGCAGGCGGACTCTCAACCACTGCGCCACCAGGGAAGCCCAACAGTCATTATAGATCTGTTTGGTTTAGCACCTCATCTTTTGTCACCAGTCTCATTTTCTTCTAGTCTTCTTTCTCCAGATATCATTCATATCACAACAGTTATTTTGTATTATCATTTTCCTTTACTCACCATTATTTTACTTGTGTTTTTTAAAAATGTTCTCGGAAACCTAAAAACGTCAGTGGATATAGTTCAATATTTATTCATTTTGAGTATATGTTCAGAAAGTAACATAGTTTAGTTCAACTATTGATTATGATATATACATCTTATATTCTAACATAACACTGAAAAAAATACGTATGCTTCTTTCTGTCTCAAATATATGTCTTGGTCAGTAATTGATATATTGAAAAATTCAATTTAAAAATTACACTTATTAAAAGTTCGATAAAATAATCTTAAAATTGAAAGCACTGATGGTTCTTGGATAAATTGTGTACAGAGAAATTCACTTTAATAGAAGTGCCATATGTCATTCGTCTTCTTTTTTCTGTACTAGCATATCCATATTCATGGCTCTCATTAATTACTTTTTCCCCAGGCCCCTGTAAAGAAGATAAACTCATTATAGTACATTGCACAGTAATCCCCAAATTCCATGTATTTCCACAAGGGGGAAAATATAAGCCAAAATCATGGTACATTTCTTTGGATGTAGCAGACTCATCCTACATTTATTCCTCATTCCCCTTTAAGTCACAGTGTGTGGCTTGTGCCTTCCACAGTAATGTCTAAATGGGTCAATAAAATATTAGCATTTGTTGTCCTGTCTCTGGAAATAATAGTTGTAACCTAGAGCAAATCATTTCTCTGGATGTAGTTTTTCATTCTACAAAATATTATAGAGAGCTTATCTATAGCAGAAGTCACACATCTCTTGTCTTACTAAAATGCCCATTTCAATAAGTAGCCCCACCTTGGGCCCTGGGCCCAGAAGGATCTTTAAGGGTATATTTAGCCATGAATCTTTATTTAATGAATGCTTAGGGCTGCCTTTGTCCTGACTTTTTCACCAGAGCTTACGTAATCAAGAGTTGTCCTTTGTAAGTACTTGACAGTGATTTGTGATATTCTGTCTTTTGAAGATCTTCCCAGGGACAGACTTGGAATCTTCTGGACTTGACACAGGGCAGGGAGGGGGTGGTGATAGGGGAAGAGTAAGTTGGGACAAAGTGAGAGAGTGGCATGGACGTATATACACTACCAAATGTAAAATAGATAGCCAGTGGGAAGCAGCCGCATAGCACAGGGAGATCGGCTCGATGCTTTGTGACCACCTAGAGGGGTGGGATAGGAAGGGTGGGAGGGAGATGCAAGAGGGAGGAGATATGGGGATATATGTATGCATATAGCCGACTCACTTTGTTATACAGCAGAAACTAACACAACATTGTAAAGCAATTACACTCCAATAAAGATGTTAAAAAATGATAATTGGTTGCTCTACTTTAACAGCTTTATCCTCTTCTTTTTTTTTTTACATCTTTATTGGAGTGTAATTGCTTTACAATGTTGTGTTAATTGTTTTGGGTTTGTTATTGTAGGTCTTTTCCTTCTCTTGTGTTTCTTGCCTAGAGAAGTTCCTTTAGCATTTGTTGTAAAGCTGGTTTGGTGGTGGTGAACTCTCTCAGCTTTTGCTTGTCTGTAAAGGTTTTAATTTCTCCATCAAATCTGAATGAGATCCTTGCTGGGTAGAGTAATCTTGGTTGTAGGTAGCTTTATCCTCTTAACAACTGCAAATCCGTAGAAATCCTATTCTTGTTTAAAAAAGGACATTCCAAAGAACCATTAAGAAGGAGTACAGTTATTCATTAATAAGTTAGGAATTGCTTCATTGGTTTAGTATTTACTGCCACATGCTTTTCTCATGTAATTTTTATATAGGTTTTTGTCTCTGAGACGAGATTCAAAACTTTATCTTTCCTTTGAAAAATGGTAGTGCAAAAATTCTAAAGGTGTTCAACATACACCCATGTGTACATACTCACACACACAAGCCCATTATTAAATACATTAGCTGGAAGCCCATACGTCTATATCTATTTCCATCTTTTTCTGGTTGTTACATGTCCAAATTCAAGTAATTGTGAATTGCAACAGGTTGCATTTGAGGTGACCAGGAGGGTGGGTTTTAATTCATAATGAGAATGGAAAGTAGTTAAAATGATCTCCATGCTAAAGATTCAATAGGATTATAAACAAAGAATAGTATATACCAAGAAAATTATGCTGGAAAACTTAAACCTTTGAGGTAATTCAAGAGTGCTAATGGATTTTTGTGATATATTTTTAGGAATTTATGTTATATTAAGTTATTCTGAATTATGAAATGTATTAGTCAGGTTTCATTAAAATAATGCTGCATAACAAGCTATCAAAAATCTCAATGACTAACAACAAGAAAATTTGTTTTTCGTTGAAATGACTGAATGTTGGCTGGTGTGGTTCTGCTTCTGTGGTTAGGTTCATGTCTCTTTCACATGTCTGATATTCTGGGATTGATGCTTACCTGAGGAGTAATATTGGTATGGTTTAAGGCAGGATTACAATACAAACAAAGCCATACATGCACATCTAAAGCCTGGTTGGATACGATAAATTCTATCAGCTCACGTGGCAATTGTTCAGGCAAGGCACATAGTCAAGCTCCAAATCAGTGAAGAAGACATGTATACACACATTGCATATACACCACAATGAAGCCACTTCACGATGGGGAAGGAAGAAAGAATTGTTAACAAACAATACTATTGCCACAGGAAATATGCTTAGTAATAGTCTGTAACATTTTGTACACGTCACATAAATTCAAACTATACTTTGAGAAATATAGCAGGTAAAGATCCCATATATTTTGGAATGATACTATTTAGACAGATGATGCTATTTCAGTTCTGTAAGCTAGTTAATGTTTATTTATGTGTCATCTTTGCATTAAAATATAAAGATTTAATTTCATAGTGTATGTGAAAAGTAGATCCCAAATTCTGGGCTGTGTAACAGAACAATAAAGGAAATGGTCATAAGAAAATCATGAATCTAGAAAACCACTATTTATGGATTTTATTAAGGGTGCCAAATGGTCACCTTACACGTTGATGAGAAATGAGCTTTTCTTTTATATTGCTCAGTAGTACAACTTCCTGGTATTACAACCTGCTGTAGATGACCCTTGAGTTTTAGGATGATTCAGAGATGTCCTCATTGAAGCATGGTAGTCAAAGTGTCACATAGTCGTGTGCCAAATCTAAGACAACTCCGGGCAGTACTGAAAATCAAATTTAACCATAGCAATTTCACCTTTCCCATTTTTTTCATTCAGTATGTATTCATTGGTGCTCCCACTGTATCCATTCTGTCCCTTAGTTTTGGCTTCCCCTTGTGTGTATCTGATTTTCTCTTAATTTCATTCAGTCTCCTGTCCTATGGATACAAGTGCTCCCATTGTAAGCATTTATTGAATATAGAGTTCTTTATTAGGCGCTCTATATGTAAATAAGTAGGGGACATGGTCTTCTAGGACAGTGGTTTTCAAGCTTAAAAAGAAATAATGCAGTACTGTAAGAAATATTCATTGCAACCCTCTAAACACATACATCCACACACATACAAAAAACAAAAATTTTATAGATAATAGTTACCCTTACTACGTGTGATATGTTCTGATCTATTCTATTTCATTGGGGGTAAGGTCTGGTAGCAACTCACTAAATGGATGTCGGTCCCATTGATATGTCTCATTTCACTGTAAAATGCTACTTTAACATTTTTAGGTCCAACTGGTGGTCAAACTTAAGGACAGTGGAAGAGACATCTATACACATCATACATTCTCTGGTATCATTAACTGCTAAATAAAGGGTGCAGATCATAAGTACTAAACAAGTTTGGAAAAGGAGGAAGCTAATCTTGATTATAGTAGTGATACCGGACCTCATTAACGATGAAGAGGTGACACTTGGATTTCATATAGGTGTTTCGAAAGGATTAACATGAAAAAGTATTTTAATTGTTACATTGCCATGGCCATCAGCAGTATGAATTAGATGAGACGGATTAGATGCAGGGGTTCATTTTGAGAATCAATGTGAAATAAACATGAAATGAAAGATTGATTCCAGATTATGTTTAAATGTGAATTCCAGGCCAAGGATCTTAAAATTTATCCTTTGGGCAATGGGAAGTTTCTTTGAGTTTCTGATTTGGAGGCTGGAATGATGTAAAAAGTGTTTAAGAAGGTGAATTTGATGGGTGACATATAGCATGATGGTCACTTAACTGCTCTTGTCTTTTTGCAGGTTTTTTTTAGAATTTCTGGTAAACTCTTTGGTGTCGAGGTTGTTAATTGCTGAAGAAGGTTAATCTATCACACTTTTTCTGGGACTTGTTGGCATTTTGACAGGAGTTAAATTGGATAGTGCTTTAACACTGGTGAAGACTTACTATTGAGAAAGTGTCCATGGGAATCTAATGCATTAATCTCTCATATTATATATTCTATCCTGAGAATTTTACATGTTCTTAAAAGCATTATTTCAAGTATCTGATATGTGTTGAATCTGCTCACCACTGTCCAGAATGGTTTTATCTTTATCTGTGGTCTTAATTTTTTTAAAGGACTGTGCAAATAAGCTTCATATTTGAGAATGATAATAATTTGACCAACCTTTATATTCTAAGAAATTAATTATCAAGAGTACTTAGAAAGGGCTTCCCTGGTGGCGCAGTGGTTGGGAGTCCGCCTGCCGATGCAGGGGACGTGTTCGTGCCCCGGTCCGGGAGGATCCCACATGCCGCGGAGTGGCTGGGCCCGTGAGCCATGGCCGCTGAGCCTGCGCATCCGGAGCTTGTGCTCCGCGGCAGGGGAGGCCAAGGCAGTGAGAGGCCCGCGTACCGCAAAAAAAAAAAAAAAAAAAAAAAAAAAAGACTAAATAGCACGAAATATTAGTGGAAAATAGTGAGACAGGTGTTTCTATCCTCATAAGTTATTTTGAAGAGGGTACAAAGCCCTTATGATTTTGTTTGTTTATTTGGAGAGGGAGAATTAGAGTTGTAATTATGTTTTAAGGTCCTGGTTTTTCTTTTATTATAGGCAGAAACATGTTCCGCCTTCAAACTGCTGGTCACTGTCAATGCGAGAGGGCTGCTGAGTTTGACTGCATATCAACCCCTATTGGGCTTTTCCTGGTTAAAAACATCTTAGCTGCCCTATAAGTTAGTTTGAAAAACTGCTTTATAGTCTAAAAAGATGCTAACGTTTATACCATAGGAAAATCAAGGGATGTTTAGAGGAAGGATTCCTATATATCTTAGATGATCATGTTGGAAGCAAATCATGTTTTCAGTGAGATGTCCGTGAGTACCTATATCAGAGACAGAATATAAGGTTATGCTCTCATGGGGCTGACTACGTAGGAGAATTTAGCTCAACTCATTTCTAACATGTAAACATATATGTATTATATTAAATACTAATGGCAGAAAGGCATGCCTCTGTGCCTTGAGAGATAATTATTGAAGACATTTCTAATTTCACAAATAGGAATACTTTGGAATAGCAGAGAATTGTCTTTAGGGGGGAAATCTGATACATATTAGAGAGCACTGTTATATCTAAAAGTGATTTCTCCAGACATAATATGCATCAAATTCTTGAAAAATTAGGGCACCTTCATTATCATGGAACTGAATTTCCACAGTGTTTTTCACCAATCTGCAATGTATGCCCAGGAAACTTTCTCTTCTCTGTCTCTCTGCTCTTTCCTCCCTTCCTCTTTCTCTCACCACCTCTGTCTTTTAATCCTGTCACAATTGCTTTTCCAGCACTTTCCATCCTCAGGATATTTGCTCATTTAGTTTCCTCTGCCTTGCATACTTCTTTTTTTCCTATTGGTAAATATAATTCCTAGCCATTAAAATCTATCTCAGGGCTTCCCTTGTGGCGCAGTGGTTGAGGGTCCGCCTGCCGATGCGGGGGACGCGGGTTCGTGCCCCGGTCCGAGAAGATCCCACATGCCGCGGAGCGGCTGGGCCCGTGAGCCATGGCCGCTGAGCCTGTGCGTCCGGAGCCTGTGCTCCGCAACAGGAGAGGCCACAACAGTGAGAGGCCCGCGTACTGCAAAAAAAAAAAAAAAAAAAAAATCTATCTCAAATCACAGAATCTTCAAGAAGTTGCCCAAAACTTTCGTCATATTCAATCTTATGTCCCCATTTTCACTGTGGCTTGCTTTTTTAAAATTATAGCTAGCCTTCTTGTCCTTATTTAGCAGTAGTTTATGTTATGTCCACTTATTCTTTTCATAATATTCTACTCTAGGTCGAGGGCTATGTCTTGCTCACACATCATAGGCATTAACATAGAAATTTGTAGAGAGTTGGCAATCAGTAGGTATTTAAACTGAATTTTGATTCTGAATCACCTTTCAATTATCTGTGTGGGTTTAACCATACTTTATTGATGTGTTCACTTAATCAGAAGTCTTTCAAAAATGGTGTAACTTGTGCTGGTATTATGTCTCACTCATCTTTGTACCCCCATGTATCTAACTATAATTTATTGAGTTCTCATTTTGTCCCAGACTCACTACTAGGTTCTTTGCACTTTGACTCATCTTATTTAGTCTTCAGAATTAATAATTGATATAGTTGGCACTGATATCTCCAATTTATAGGGGAAACAAATTATGGGTCAGGGGTTAATTTCTTAAGGTCTAAGTAACAGAACCAATAAGTCATAGAACTAAGATTAAAACTCAGAGAGTTCTGATTGGAAAGCTTTATTGCCTTCTGCAAACCCTGAACAATGTAATGAATAAACAAACATGACTTCACAGTTATGATACATGTCCAGCAGGAGAGAGAAACCACCATATGGCTTCCTAAAATAGGGTGCATTAATTCTATCCAATAAGCATTTGAGGAAGTGCACTATGCTTAGTAGTTCTGTGAAGCATGATCTTGGGCTGTGTGAATTGTAGAGCTGCAGCCGCTGGAAAGGAAGACGCTGGTACTCTGTTCGGGAATCAATGAGAGACGAAGAAGTTGGTGGAAAAATGGAGTGTGAGAGAGGCAATGGGTCTGTTATTATATATTTAGGTGATTTAACATTATTTCTACGCTATAAATACTTAAAATTGTATTTTTATGTTAATCTTTCAATTTCCATGCTACGTGACTTCATTTGTTATAATCATAATGGCAAGACAGTTTATTCATCTTCATATCTGGTAGACTTGTACACATTGTCTTATGTGACACATGGATGCTTACTGAATGTTATTTGGGAGAAAGCATTAGTTGGCTTAAAGCTCAGTATCTTAAACTCAAGGTTGCGATTTAAATAGTAACAGAAGGTACCATTTATTGAGTTCCTATTAAGGAATTGTAGGATACCAGTAGTAAGAACACAGAGCACCTGTATTAGTTATTTATTGTTACATAACAAATTACCCCCAAATTTCTGGCTTAAAACAGCTAACGTTTATTATCTCACTATTTCTTTGATTAGGAATCCAGTGCCTCTGATTTAAGGTTTCTAGTGAGGTTGCAGTAAAGCTATCGGCAAGGGCTGCAGTCTCATCAGAAGACTAGGGGAGAATTACTTCCAAATTCACTCTTCTGAGTCTCAGTTTCTTGCTGGCTGTGGCCCAGAGCCCTCTCTCAGTTGTTTGGTTGTTTGCCCTATAGATTGCTTCACGGTGCTTTCTCATGACATGACACAGTTTCCCCAGGCTGAGCAGTGAGAGAGAGAGAGAGAGAGAGAGACAGGAGAGACAGACAGACAGACAGACAGGGAGACAGAGAGAGACACCAAGATGGAAGATCAGATCTTTTTATAATCTAAATTGGAAGCGACATTCCATTATTTCTGCTACGTCCTGTTGGTTTGAAGTAAGTCACAAAGTCCAGCCTACATTCAGGAAAGAGGGTTATAGACGGGCATAAATACAGGAGGGGGATTATGGGGTCCCATTTTACAGGCTATCTACTGCAGTACTTACCCTGCCATCCTGTCTTCTCAAACCCATTTCAACGTACTGAAAATGCCCAAGCTCTTTCCACTACATTATAGTGCTTTCATATCACTTTATTGCTGCTTAAAGGGGATTTGAATTTTGTTATTCGTAAAGTATCAACAGATTGGTGTTACAGGTACAGCCAATGTTTTTACTCCTTAGAGGAAACTGATTTGCACAACATTAAGAGAGATATTAACCATTTTCCATATTTGTGGACTGTTGCTGACAGTTTTAATATAGCAGGGTCTTTTTTAGCTGATAAGGTTTTAGAATCAGGAAATCTTGACAGAAGTTTTGAATAGTGTATTCTTTATGCTTTCAAACTGTGAAAACTATGCATTTTCCTAAGAGTAGAATATTAAAGTCACACAGGGGATCAGGCTGGAAATGGACTTCTAGAGTCTTTGCTCTGCAGGTTGTTGCATTTTTTTCTTTACTATTGAACTCTCTCTTTTTCATGCTGCTTCTTTTTTTTTTTTTTAACTGCTTTTAGAAATGTAGTGACAAGCTCTAAATTTTCACAGAAAGAGTAAGCAGTAAAGATATTAGGTACCTTTGAACAGCCATGATGTCTTTTGAAAATATTTATCCAGGTGAACTAGAAACTTCAAAAGCTACCTGAAAGCCAAAATATAAGTTGTAAAAAAAAGCAGGTTTAAGTAAGTCATAGGTGAAAAACATTTGAGTAGGAAAACGTGAAAAAAAAATGGTAAAAACTTTGGATGATAATTTGATGGCTTCAGTAGAAAAATTAATAGTGTAGGTTCTTTTTAGTAAAATTTGACAACTATTAACAAAAATCTAAAAATGAAAATTAAAGATTGGTATTTAATTGAGAAAGATGAAGTTGAAATAGTTTTTTTTTTTATTTTCATGAGTTCCGTTTGTGGTGAGAACAATATTTTTATTTAATCAAATATATGTGCAAAATGTTATCTTTTTTTTTTTTTTTTGTGGGGGGGCTGTTCACGGGCCTCTCACTGTTGTGGCCTCTCCTGTTGGCGAGCACAGGCTCCGGACGCGCAGGCTTAGCGGCCATGGCTCACGGGCCCAGCCGCTCTGCGGCATGTGGGATCTTCCCGGACCAGGGCACGAACCTGTGTCCCCTGCATCGGCAGGCGGACTCTCAACCACTGCGCCACCAGGGAAGCCCCAAAATGTTATCTTGATAGTCCTTTTAGAGTTTTAATAAAAGACTCAATCAATGTAAGCATATTTATTCAACCAGCTAGTTATGTTCATATGCTCTGGAAATAATCTGATAATAATGAAACATGAAAATACTAACATAATAAAATTGAACAGAAAATCTTCTCAAGTAAATTGATGTTACTGTTGCACAGACAGTTGGTATTGTTATAAATCATTCTTCTTATTATAGTATCTTGTTGTAAGTGTTTTCTGTGAAATGAATCAACTTCAGCATCTAGAACATATAGTAGAAGATTGATAACAGGTTGTTAGATGAAGGAGTGAACATCCGATTGCCATAGTAAATGGAATTGTTAGACTGACAGACATTTTAGTGCCTAAATGAGATATTCCAGTTTTCTCTTAGAAAAATAATCTTGTTTGTAAGGCTTGTAGAAATATTACCAATTGACAGAAAAACTTTACTTTGACCTAGAATGTATGAGTTCATTAAAGAATAAGTATGTCAAGTCTGTGCTAATTTCAACTACCCTTTATCCTGAGCCCCTGAAGGGTAAAGAGCTTAGAGTCAAGGTTATTACGGATGTGAAATGCTTCATGATCCAAATATTTCTTATCTCACATATGTACCCAAATGGTAATAGGAAATAAAAATACCTGTCAGATTTGCACTGTGATATTGAAATATCTGAAGGAGTGGGCTTGCTTTGCTCTAATTTATTGTTGCTCCTTAGGTTTATTTGGTAAAAATGACAAAACCTTTTATTTCAAAAAATTGTTTTCTTTTATATAAGATGACATGTTTATAATAGATAGATAAATAGATATGGAGAGAGAGAAAACTACCTTGTATGAAATTTAGCCTTTCCCTTAATTCTTTAGAAATGTTCTTCTTTCCCCCTTTAATGTAAGTTGTTTGGATATCCAACAGTGGAGTATATTTGTTTTCTAAAAGCAGATTTTTTCCATTTTTATTTATTCACCCTAAAGATCCACTTGAATTTACTCTTAGTACTTTTCTGTCTGACCAAGATTCTCTGTCCTTTTTTTTTCACATTTAGTTTGAACAGTCTGCTTTTAAAGAGGTCTCACAAACAGCTGACATTTATGACTGCCTTCTGATTTCAGATGAGATATTTCAGAACATATTACTAGAGATCTGAAATAATGTTTTTAAAAATCATTCAAGTTATTGGTGTTTTTTTCTGAAGCTCAGTGGCAAACCTTTATTTTAAAGTTTGCATGTGGAACCTGAGACCAATCTGGTAGTTTCCCAAAACTGTTTTGAGTAGAAAACTCGTGCAGTGTTCTTTTATTAGGATTCCGTGGCCAAATAAATTTGGAGATTCCAAAGTTAAAGCCTTGTAGCTGTCCTGTGGAGGACTTCAGAGTCTTTACTAGCTCAGAGGCATCAAGTATTTGCCATTGTCTCAGAAAGGTAGCGTAATAAGGTGTGTCAGTTGATTGAATGGACCAAGAACTGCTTCCCTCTGTGTAGCATCCCAAGGAACCGGTTTTCTTGCATAGACACTTTGAATCCCCAGGTGATAGTTATTGTCTTAGTCAGTCTTACCTTTGAATGATAACCTAATTCATTATACGTAACTGTATAACTATACTTCAAAATACAGTCTAACTGCTTTGTCTAACCATTTTATTTTTAAAGGGGATTTTAAAACTTTACTGTTATGAGCACTGCTACTTCGTGTGGAAGTTCTTAAACACTAGAACCTGCAGAATTAAGCCAACTCTGATATGAAAACTATTACATGCCTGTCACTTCTTTCTTTTTTCCTGTCTTAGGTGAAATTTGAGATCTGGTTTGTTATTGCTCTAGTGGTATGGCCAGAGTACTCTTTATTTCTTTTTTTTCTTCTTTTCATTTTTGTTTAATCTACAGAGAAGTTCTCAGACCCTCTGGAGCTCTGATGGGAAGAATTGTAGAGTGTATCCACTGCCAAAAGATCTAATAAAAAATTTACACACTGGAGGCCTTAGTTAAATGAATTACTCATTGACAGCTATTCATCAAGGCATTAGAAGTTTATGGCAATATGAGCTGTGGAAAATAAAAAGAAAAGTTACCATCACCAACTTTTTAAAATGGGAAGTCAGAAATTCAGATTTTAACCTATGCACATAGAAAGACACAATGCAAACTATTGAGAGAGCTTGCAAACTGTTAACCTCATTATCTGATAAACTTACCATTGGCTACCAATTAACAATTGTAGAACGTTTCTTCTTATCTTTCTGTCCCTTCATCAAGCATAATGATATGTGGAGAGAAAGCTTTTTCTGGTTTCTAAGTGTTAACCTTCCTCTATAAGATTCCTCAGCACTTCAGGCAGGCAAAGCTGTATTCTCAGAATAGAATCCTATTTTATTTTCTTTTATATTAGAAACAGTCCATTGCATCTTGACAAGGTGTTTTGAATCAAAGAGGAAAGGTCAATCATTTAAACAAGCTTCAGTAAAAGCGTGTATATATAGAAAGTTGTTTCTTGGCTTTCTGAAATGAATTTTAACAGCCACCTGTAATTGAAAGCACTTCATGCGGGACCCTTCACAAAACAGACGTTCAGAAATTGCAAGTTGACTCGTGACTGCAGTAGAGTTGTTTTGTGCCTTTGAAAAGTTCCCTGGGATAAATCGTGCACTGTCTATATTGAGTTCTCCAATTAAATAATAATCCCTGTCTCTTTTATCCCTCTCTAGCTAGCCATCCATCTATATATGTTTCTATATATACACACACACTCAAATGTATTTTACATAATTTATCTATTGATGTATATTAACAAGTAACTCTTATGTATCCGGCAGTTGTTTAGGGCATGTGACTTCATATACACTTACAAAAATTTATGAGGAAAATAGTGTTGTTAATATTTCATATCTTCCAAACCAAGGTTCAAAGAATTTAAGGAATTTTTCCATGTTGACCTAGTAAGGGAAACATTTACTGTATATGTCACTTTAATAACAAATGCCACCCTTTCTTTTTCTTCTGGATATTATATGAAAATTATGTAGACAAGTTTCTTTATAAACCCTTACCATAAGAACAACTCCTTGATTTCTCTCATATTCTTGGGGACAGAAACACCTTTCTTAAATCTCACCCAGAAGTGAATTGTATGCTCATTCCTTTCTCTTCGTGGATATGTGGAGACACCAATGACAGTTCACCTTTTCTCTTGGCTTTTAGCATAGTTACTGATAATGAGAAAATACTCAAATGGTAAGTTGCCAGTTGGAGAAGAGGGAATAAAGATACAGAGAACCTGGCCAATCCAAATTTGAGACAATCACCTTTTAAGAAATGGGGAGTTCGCTGAGGTTGCTAATGAGTGTTGTTACTTGTATCACTCAAGAGGATAATTTGTAAATGGCTGGTGGAGGATCACAGGCCAGAACATAACTCTGTTCTCTGAAAAGCAGCAAACACATTGTATTGAGCTAATTTTCCCTGCATTTTTGTCTAAGAAAAAGATGCTTTCATAATTTCACAAGTGATCTTTTTTTCTTCTGAATATGGGCTACATCCAAGAATCTGAAGCCACTCATACTAGGAACAGAACAATTCTGAGCCAAGTGTCCATGGGGAGACTGTCACAGGAGTTGGCACATTAGTGAGAAAGGAGACATTACTTCATTTAGAGGGATGACTCTTGAGAATTCTGTAAGGTACTCAGTGAGATACAGTCACCTTTATTGGTGGCACTATAAAGCATGAGAGATTTTGGCAAGATCATCTTTCTTTCAGAGACATTTTTCTTTGTTTCTCTTTTATTAAGTCAGTGCTAATAATGTTTCTGATTCCCTGCTGTTATACTCCCAGGATTGCACTGAAGGATCATTTTCACAAAGCTTGTGACTTAGATGTCCTGCTTTTGACATATATCCCTCTATTTCTAGGGTGATCCAAAAGATATTTCAGCACAGAAGTACATGCCAACAGAAGTTTAAAGTTCACGTTTTTAAAAAGTCCTGTTTCTTTCTTGCTTTCCCAAAATAAATTCTAAAATGAATTTCTTGAAAAATTTCTGTAAGATTATGAAAAAGAAAAACCAGTAATATTAAGAAATACAAATTCTACTTTGTATAGTTTTCCTAATACTTATAACTTAGATATTTAAAATATCAAGAAGTAAATTCCTAAAGAAATAATATTTTTCCTGTCCCAGAATTAGGATAACAACCACCGTAAACTAAAATAGCTAATGCGTTCTCCATCCTCCACCAATAGGGAATCTTGGAGTATCTGACTGTCTGTTTCTTAGAGACCAGTGAAAGCTGTGAACGAGGCAGATAATCAAGTGCAATGTAATGAATAACCTTATAAAAGTTCTAGCCTTTAAGGGCAGTCAGTTTGGAATACTATGCTATCTTTTAGCACAATGTACTTTTTGATGTTACTCCAGGGATCTGAGAGGATGAGAGTGATACTTAAATCCTGCCAGTTTTTTTTTTTTTTTCCTGTACTTAATAGCACTTTCCTATACTCTATACATGACATTATCTAATAGGAGAAAATGTTTTATAGCAAAGTCATTTGGGCACTTCAGTCACTATGTACCCTTGGATACTTATAAAGAATAACTCGTTTTGTGATAAAGACCATTCTAGTGACATATGTATACTTCGTTGGATTCCTCCTATTTCTCTCTTTCAGCAGTTGAAAGTTAATGAAAATGTACCTTAAATTGAGAACAACTTCTTTTTTTTTTTTTGTGGTACGCGGGCCTCTCACTGTTGTGGCCTCTCCCGTTGCGGAGCACAGGCTCCGGACGCGCAGGCTCAGTGGCCGTGGCTCACGGGCCCAGCCGCTCCGCGGCATGTGGGATCCTCCTGGACCGGGGCACGAACTCTCAACCACTGCGCCACCAGGGAAGCCCGAGAACAACTTCTGTAACAGTATTTCTTTTTAAATAAATTTATTTTTTTATTATTCAACATACCACATAAACCAAACACTATGTATTATGTTTGTGGCCATTTTGAAATACTGACTTCTAACTTTCATAAAGTGTATGTAATTGACATTGTAAGTTGTTACAACTTCTTTTGTTAACATTGTTATAAAAAATTAGGGTTGGCAGAGAAATGGGACAATGTTGACTTTGCAGTCAGCCTCCACTGGTGTTGTTGATCCACACTTACAAACAGATGTTTTGTTGCTGTACAGTTTGATGAAGTGGTTAAGACCATAGCTTGGGAGACAGACATGGATTCAAATCCAGGTTCAAGCATCTCTATTTATGTACAATTTGGGGCATGCCACTTTTTCTTTCTGAGGCTCACTTCCCTACTTTGTCAATGTAGAAATAATTCTTTCCTCATATTGTAAGGTGGCTGTGAGAATTTAGTGCAATCATACATGTGCAAAATAAAGTATTCCACATAAATAAATGTCATGAGTGCTTCTTATGATAATGTCATTCAGAGCACAGGCTGCTTACCGCTTATGATGTGAAGCTCTGTGTGCTCTGTCTAGAGGCCGAGCTCTTCTTTTCTGGAACAATTATTGATTACACCACTTATGTGTCTATTAAATTCATTGTTATAGATGCCTTTTGAGTAAGGCTAATCGGAAGACATTCTTTTTTTTTAAACAACTTTAAAGATAATTTGTATACCACATAGTTAACTAGTTTAAAGTATGTAATCCAGTGTGTTTTACAGAGTCATGCTGCCATCACCATAATGAAACTATAAAACCCTTAGAAGAAAACACAAGAGTAAATCTTTGTTACCTTGGGTTATACAGTGGTTTCGATTTGACACCAAAAGCACCAGCAATGAAATTAAAAAAAAAAAAACAAGTAGGTGGAATTTCATCAAAATTAAAAACTTTATGCTTCAGTGAACTCCACCAGATCAGAAGCCATTCTTACATGTGACTGATCCACAGACTTACTTGATTAGTCTGGAAATGGATATTTACATGGTATGGTAGGTTGACACAGATTTTCTCATGTAAGACTTTGAGAGAGACACAAGGAAATACCATGAAGGGAACCTCAATGAATCTATAACTTGTAAACTTTAGAAAACTTCATTTACCATATTTCACTCACTATGTGGAAAGAGAAGCCAGAAAGTCAGTGAAGAAAGAGAAGAAGGAGGAAGAAAGAGGAAGAGGTGAGGTGAGTTTGGTCTGAAAGAATGCTGCTCAAAATGTTGCCTGTTAATCAGTACCAGGCCATGAACTGCTTGTAACTGGTTTCTACGTGATAGGGAGCTTGTGCTGGAATGTAATAGTGCAGTAGGCATTTCCATTTGGTAGCAAGAATTGCCCAATTAAAAAAAATTCACTGGATTACTTTTTATGTAGTCTTATCAGGGACCAGCTTTTTGTGTGACAATCAACATAAAGCTTTTTGAAAGTATTCCTTGTATCCTTCCTACAATTTTATGTCCTGTGGTAGCAGGTTGCTTGCCCTAATCATGCTCAATGGGTATTGATTGAATTAATAGTGGAAGAGTGAATACAGTCGCAAGGTCTTGAATTTGAGATTACATAATGTTTGAGAGAAAATAAAAGTGACATGGTGAAAGATGTGTTTTTAGGATCAGCAAGCCTGTGTGGAAATGGACATTTTTAATAGTCTTAGAAATAGTAACTAGTAATGGAGTCTTCATTGCTATTTTACTAAGATATGGACAAAAACTTAAAATCTGTGTCTTCTACTTTTACGCATGGGTAAAAAAACAGAAAGACAATTTTATCTATTGAAAAATGTATATACTCTGGAAGTCTTGAGTCTGAGGCTTAGGAATTCAGGCTCTTCCCAGGAAAACTGTGACTTTACGAAACATTTTATAAACAGGTCTCATGATTCATGTGTCACCTTTTATGATTTTTCACATATGACCAACATTATGCTGATTAGACACTCATGAAACAATTGGGAAACGATTTCAGTGTCAAGCAAGATGTCATATTTGTTATTATATATTCCATGTGTTGAGAAATTATCTCTTGACGATTTCTTTAGTTAACCTTGGACAATTAATCTTTGTTTCTAACGATGTTGAGGTATGTTCTCTCTGTGTCCACTTTCTGGAGAGTTTTTATCATAAATGGATGCTGAATTTTATCAAAAGCTTTTTCTGCATCTATCGAGATGATCATATGGTTTTTATACTTCAGTTTGTTAATATGGTGTATCACATTGATTGATTTGCGTATACTGAAGAATCCTTGCATCCCTGGGACAATCCCACTTGATCATGGTGTATGATCCTTTTAATGTATTGCTGTATTCAGTTTGCTAGTATTTTGTCGAGGTTTTCTGCATCTATGTTCATCAGTGATATTGGCCTGTAATTTTCTGATTTTGTGGTATCTTTGTCTGGTTTTGGTATCAGGGTGATGGTGGCTTCATAGAATGAGTTCAGAAGTGTTTCTCCCTCTGAAATTTTTTGGAATAGTTTCAGAAGGATAGGTGTTAACTCTTCTCTAAATGTTTCATAGAATTCGCCTGTGAAGTCATCTGGTCCTGGACTTCTGTTTGTTGGGAATTTTTAAAACTTAGATTCAATTTCATTACTTGTAATTGGTCTGTTCATATTTTCTATTTCTTCCTGGTTCAGTCTTGGGAGATTGTACCTTTCTAAGACTTTGTCCGTTTCTTCTAGGTTGGCCACTTTATTGGCAAATGCCTACTTGTAGTATTCAAGGTTTGAAAAACTATCTTCTCCACTTAATGTGTTCTGTTACAGATATTCTGCCTCTTGGATTTGTGAGAGAGAATTGCTATTTTCCTCCTGCTTTTCTAGAAAAGGTCATATGAAGGAGTGCCTTGAATATCCTAAATCTATGGCTAACATTATATTTTTGTTCTCATCTGATTTCTTTCATACTCATTTAAATATAATTCTGTTCTATCTCCCACAAAAGCTATCATTGAAATAGCTATGCCCATAAAAAGTGGAAAGGTTAATCATATGGAGATGAAACTGGAATTCAGCCCCTATAAACAATATTATGCACACTTTTTCTGTTTGCTTTTTTTTTTTTCTCAGCTAGACTATGAACAAGAGTTTTAAGTTTTTACTTTTTATCTGGTTGCTTCTAAACATATTTTCACTCCATCCCTTAAACTTCAGTTTTCTCTTACTGTTTTCACCCTTAGAATAAAGTGAAGTTCTTGCATTATTTCAATAGGAATGAGAAGTAGATGCCTTAATGAGACAACTTCTGATTCCATTTCAGAACTGGGTAAAATTTTGGTTTTCCATTTCAGAAGCAAAGATAATCCCCTGTGCTTGCTGGTATGTGTTTCAGAGACTTTTTTTTTTTTTTTTCTGTTCCTACTAGTTAGAAACGAGACAGAATTCCCATAGAGTAATTGTTTCGGAGACACCACAAACATGAAAACTTCGCAGAAAAGGATTCTTCTTCCTCAGTGGAGCTCATTCGCTAATAGATGATACGCTACATGGTTGATGCTGGTTTGAAATGGAATAGCCAGTGTATCTGTGCCTCTTGGTAAAATCACACGAGCCCACCAGAAAAAGAATATGCCCGAAGGAGAAAACAGAACTTCTTATTTTTAAAAAGTACCTATGATCTTACAACTTCTGTTGTTTTAATTGTTATTGAAACTAATGATATTTTGTCTCTATCAGTGCCTAGCAAGAGCAGATATTCAACAAATATTATTTAAATTAACAAATACTTTAGTCCACATAGTATAAACCATAATATATAAATAGACATGATCATTATTCCACAGCAAAAAACACTGGACATCTTAAAATATCAGAAAGTTAAATGTGGAAAATTTTTCCTGCATTTTATTATTATAAAAGTAGGGTCTGGGACTTCCCTGGTGCCTCAGTGGTTGCGAATCCGCCTGATGGGCTTCCCTGGTGGCGCAGTGGTTGAGAGTCCACCTGCTGATGCAGAGGACACGGGTTCGTGCCCCTGTCCGGGAGGATCCCACATGCCGCAGAGCATCTAAGCCCGTGTGCCACAACTACTGAGCCTGCACTCTAGAGCCCGTGAGCCACAACTACTGAGCCCATGCACCACAACTACTGAGCCCGCATGCCCAGAGCCCGTGCTCCGCAACAAAGAGTAGCCCCCGCTCACCGCAACTAAAGAAAGCCCGCACCCAGCAACAAAGACCCAACGCAGCCAAAAATAAATAAATAAAAAGTAGGGTCTGTTCACAATAAAATATTCAAAAATACCAAAGTATTTATAGGGTAAGATGACATTTTAGGAATTCTAGAATTCGAACCCAGGACTAATCTTTAAGTTTATTGTTGATTTTATATGTGTGTTTTAAATTTAATGTTGTTGTTATCATTATATTATAGAGTGTGATTATTTGCAGTATGTTCTTCACTTTCAGTTGTGGGTGGGGAGATTCTTTCAAGGAGGAAGAGAATCCATTTTCATACTTTCCTGCTAAAAAGTTTGTATAAACAAGTGATAACCTGAATAACATTAGTACTTGTTAAAAAAGAGATATGAGCCCTGCCAACTTGTAACATGTATTTTAATAAGTGAGTTTAAAAAGATAAACACAGATTAAACAGAATTGCATGATACAGTTATGGTTAGCTTTATTGATGTATTTCTGTACAATAAAATTCACCCATTTAAATACACAATTTGATTAGTTTTGACAAATGTGTGGAATCATATAACCATGATAATATCATTTATAAACATTTCCATCATTCAAGGATTTCATGTTTTCTTCTAAAAGCTTTATAGTTTAGGTCTTTTATTTAAATCTATAATGCTTCCAAGTTAATATTTTTACATGGTATAAGGTCATGATGATGGATTATTATTTTGCATATGGATAGCCAGTTATTTCAGCATCATTTGTTGAAAAGATGATCCTTTTTTTCCATTGAATTACTTTGACACTTCTGTTAAAAATCAGTTTTCCATGTATGTGTGGATTTATTTTTTGCATTACATTCTGTTCCATTCAGTAATGTATCTATCTTGACCCCAGGGCCATATTGTCTTGATTACTCTAGTTTCATAGCAAGTCTTGAAATCAGGTAGTGCAAATCCTCCAACTTTGTTCTCTTTTTTTAGACATTGGTTTGACTATTTAGGTCCTTTGCATTTAAATATCAATTTTAGAACCAGCTTGCCAGTTTCCATAAAAAAAGCCTTCTGGTAATTTAACAGAGATTGCATTGAATCTATTGATCAATATGGGAAGAAATGATATGTTAGTAATACTGTCTTCCCAATTGATAAACATGGCATATATCTCATTTTATATCTTATTTATTTATTTATTTTTTGCGGTACGTGGGCCTCTCACTGCTGTGGCCTCTCCCGTTGCGGAGCACAGGCTCCAGACGCGCAGGCTTAGCGGCCATGGCTCACGGGTCTAGTCGCTCTGCAGCATGTGGGATCTTCCTGGACCGGGGCACGAACCTGCATCCCCTGCATCGGCAGGCGGACTCCCAACTGTGCCATCAGGGAAGCCTTCTCATTTGTTTTGATACCCGTTAATTTCTCTCTGAAAAGTAGCTGTCAGCTAACAAGTCTTGGCATAAATTTCATTAAATCTATCCCTAAGTACTTCATATTTTTGACGCTATTGTAAATGGCAATATTTTTTAAACATATATATGTTGTATATATACATATACATATGCACACATTACACAAACATACACACAACTGATTTTTATATAATAATTGAATATCCTTTGACTTTGCTAAACCTACTTACTAGTTCTAGGACTTTTCTCTATATTCACTGGGATTGTTTGTCTATGTAGACAATCATGTCATCTATAAATAAAGAGTTTTATATTTTCCTTTCTAATAGCTGAATGACTAGTATTAAAAATTGTTCCCTCAGTGGGTCATATTTGCTCTTGGTTTCTGAAAGTAGAATTAAAAACTCATGAAATCTTTTCTTCCCTGAATCCCACTCCAACTAATATTACAAAGCTATATTTATTATTTTATATTCATAGTGTCTTGCCTACAAAAAATTTTATAGGCTAGGGCCCAATTCTTTCATTTGGCATTTAGAGCCGTGAGGCTTTGCTCCTCAGAGGATCCAATCTAGGAGGTAACCCTCATAGGCAACTGTAGTATCTCACCAGCTAACTTTCCTTATACCAGAACCTAGTTAAATATCAAAGAAGAGGCTGGATATCCTCTGTTTGGAGATAGAAGATAACATCCACATTTAAGCTCTTGTTTTAAACCAACAGCATTTGTAGATTTTGAGATATATTTTGGTTTAGGTAAGTCTCTTCAGCAAAATACCATTCCTGTCTTGTGTCTTAGTCCCCTCTTTACAGCAGAGCCTTGTCTCAATCTTTAAATATGGACAGACTTTTTGTCCCTCTCCATTTTGGGATGAGGATTATATCTATATGTGCATTTACAATATGATATTGGCATTTGAATATTTTCTAACGAACCCCATTCACGTGCCTTTCTTGGATTGGATCTTGTAATCTGGCCATGCTTTTTCTCTTAGTCCTGTTACTAGCTCACTTCTTAATTCTAATCTCACTTCTGGTCCTGGCTTCTTTTCTAAGTGCAAAGTTAGTATAGCTTTCTATATCGTAGAGAGTATAGCTTTCTACTATCATAGTCTGCTCAGAGCTGATGCAGACTCAATTACAGTATTATGATAATCGTTTTGAAGCATGCAGTAATAGTATCACCACCTTAATAACTTAAACTTTAATTTATAATCAGACTGAAATACGTGAATGAAAAAATTTGTGATACAGAGCATTACATTTTTGGATGGACAGTTTTATTGAAATTCTAGCAGCTAGGAAGTGATATCTGCTTAAGGTATATGTTGGCGGACTCTCATGCTAACTCTTAACTGTGTTTATTATTTACTGTTTTATATTGGTCAAGTTTTTTTAAGTCTGAATAATAAGTAGTCACTCTTGGTAACTATTGCTTATTTATCTTACATATGAAGTATATGATACAATTCTATTAGAGGTTTTGTTGATTAATCAATTAATTAAATACTAATCTAAGTTCAGTGTTTAGTCTGAAGGTGCCATTACTGGGTTGGTACCAAATAACCAGCATTGATTTCTTCTTTTTTTTTTTCACTTTTATTTTTATTTTGGAGTATAGCCAATTAACAACGTTGTGATAGTTTCAGGTGCACAGGAAAGTGACTCAGCCATACATATACATGTATTCATTCTCCTCCAGACTCCTGTCCCATCCGGACTGCCACGTAACACTGAGCAGAGTTCCCTGTAACGAGCATTGATTTCTGATCAGTCTGACCATAGCTAAAAATGTGGTTCCCTGAGTGTGTGTACACATATATTGGATTGTGATTGTTTTTTAATTACAAGCAAAATAACTGTCAGTTTTCACCTCAATATCAAAGTCTTTAGCAATTCTAAGTAAAGAATTCACAGAAAGAAGGAGAATCTATAACAGTGTGCTGAAAATTTTTGCGTATTTTCTATGTAACATGGCTGTTAATGACATACCTTATTAATTTTTGGTGACAAATGCAAATTACTTTCACAATAAGCCTGTTCTCTGTAACACCCTGATTTGTTTAACCTGGTCATGTTGCTATTAAAACAATTGAACAGAGAGGACCCATCAGCTTATACATAATGCATTATCTCTCAAAAGCCCTATTAATTTTTTGTTTATAACCTCTGAGTGGCCTCAGTAAGTCAAAACATGACCTCATATTTTAACCTGTCAGACCTTTAGGCACCAAGTAATTTTTCCTGCACTTTTAATTAAGGGTACATGGTATTATCTGTGAAGGGAATATGTTAATCAGTTATGATAAAACAGGACAAAACTAGCTTTTGGCTCAGTGAGAAAGAGAAAAGTAAATGTATTTTTGTTGTTGTTAGAATATAAACTATGTTACAATGTTGCTATAGGAAAATAGATGCTTCTGAAATAGGTTTCAAGGAAAAGGAAAACTACAAGTTAAAATGTGTGATTATAAACCTGTACATCTAAGGTATGTTGACTGAAGAAAATCGTACAACCTAAAAGCTGAGAGTTCAGTTTTATTTGGGGATTATACTGAGAGCTATATCTGGGAGATATCCTCTCAGATAGTTCTGAGGAGCTACTCTGAAGAGGTAATGGATGAGCTAGGATATGTAGGAGTTTTTTGCTGGAAAAAAAAATGTAATTGGACATCAAAAGATTATTGCTAATCACAAGGAACAGACATCTCAAGTTAATGATTTTAATACTTTTCTGTGTATGAGAAGACGCATGATTCTGGTCTCATTGAAATTATTCCTTAGATGTTCATCTCAAGTCTCTAGGGCAAGTATACAAAGCACAGAATACTTCTTGTTTTTCTCCATGCTGAATTGCCTGAGGAGGCACCTTTTGTGGGTAGCACAGTGGCTAACGACTTGATCCTTGTAGAACAGGGATGGCAGGCAGCATTCGTATTTACTGGAATGGCAGGCAACATTCCCTGTCCACAGGTACCACACAGAGGAAGAGGCTTCAGTTAGGACCAATGGGATCAATGGATTTGAGTCAATATCAGATTAATTTCTACTTTATTCTTTAAATCATTTCTCTTTATACTTTTATTTTATTTTATTTATTTATTTATTTTGCGGTATGTGGGCCTCTGACTTTTGTGGCCTCTCCCATTGCAGAGCACAGGCTCCGGACATGCAGGCTCAGTGGCCATGGCTCACGGTCCCAGCCGCTCTGCGGCATGTGGGATCTTCCTTTTCTTTTAAAATGTCTCATTCACTAAAACTGCAACAATTGCTCATTTATATCAGACTCTCAGCTTCTCAGTGGTGTTTCCTATCCATTGTGTTTTAACATCTGAAGTGTGGGTTTGTAACTAATTATCATAATAGCTAGTTAGCATTAACTGTATGTCCATCACATGCTTGGCTCTGTGCTAGGGGCTTGAAACTCGTTATCTCATTTAAACCCCATAGCAACACTCTGAAGTTGGTCCTCTTATGAACCCTGTGAATGAGGAAACCAAGCTTCAGGAATTTAGTCATAAATTTAGGCAAATGGCAGAGTAGATCCAGGGCATGTGTCTTTTCACAGTGCCACTAGGTTCTTAACTCCTACTCTTTCACACATCACCTACTATATCTTTATTGTGTTGTTTTTAAAAAAGGTAATTAACATCTACTATTAATAAGCTGAAAGATACATTGTCTATAATATTAGAACTGTGATATCCAAATACAGATATTAAAGAACATACAATAGGCAGTAAAAGTGAGGGTGTAGTAGGAGGGATAATTATATATGTGTTGATTAATTTAAAAATTCTTTTAGTATATATTAACACTTTGGAATGTGTGCAAGTTACACTAGTGACCTTTCTACATAGAAATCCAATGAGGAAAGGCATGCCATTGTTAGATGAAACACTTTTCATTTCAAGCAGGTAAGCAGCACCGCACTTGGTGGATTAAAGATCAATTGATCTCAGCAAGCAAAGAACATTGTTAAATTGGTCAGTCCTCCTTTCTGGCTTTCTCTTTTTGCTAGGAATGGAAAAAGAGAGGGCCTTGCTCTGCACTACTGTCTCAGTCTTGTACCTAGAGCTACAATTGCTGCAAATAAAACCCAGGAACAATTTGTGTTGTGGTTGCCACACGTAATTACATTATAGCTGCTTCTCTTTGCCCTATAGTCACATTTGCAATTTGTGATTAAAATGTTAGTGGAAATAAAGTAATGACCCATTGTAGTTAATGAACATTTTCCTTATCTGTTGTTTCTTCATTGCCTTTATTTCTTTCTCACAGGTTAACATGCGTATGTTAATTTTTATGCATGCTCTATGCTGTACTTACATTTCCATGTATTATTTAGGGAACTTTTTACATTAGCTCTAATAAATGAGCTGTTAAATTTTAAATCATTGTCTTTGCTCTACTTAATTTATTTGTATTTGCTCTTTTTTCATTCCTCCATGAGGAAACTGCCCCACTGTTTTATTTTTATAATAAAATACTCTGAGAAAGAGTTATTATGGGTTCTAACACTGGTATGCAAACATCATTAAAGTTTACAAAGCAATGGCTTTTAATAACATATGGAGAGACTTTTGGCTGACGCAGTTTTTGTGTTAATATGTTTGCTTCAGTGTAAGAGAAACTGGATTTAATTCTTCCTAGGATCCTGTGTAGATTTAGACACATTTACCTAAATTTCTTTTTATAGTATACATGTAGAGCCACATCATTTTCACTTTGCAATTTTTAAATATGATTTATTTTCCTGTGTTACATGGCCTGTAAAGTTTAAAGTGAAAAAATATATAAGTATTGAAAATTGAACTAGTATTGACGTATTCTTGACAATGGCAATTGGAATAGGATTTGAGGAAAGGAACAGAGGGTGTGTGTGGAGGAGAGAGGTAAGGCTGTGGACTAGGGGTGGTGAGAGTGAGGTGACAGAGGAGAAGAAAGTGAAGTTTATTGTTAAGCTCTATAGAAATGCTCATTATTTTGAATGGTCACTTTGCTGGTGTTTTTACTGTCCATTAAAAATGAATAATAAGATCACTGAGAAAGTAGCCAGTGTGGATGTGCTTCTGTTAGCGAAGAAATGATAATGCGCAAATCCTTTTGAGGGAATTTCCTTAAGTCACATGACATTGATATATTACAAACCAGAGGTGCAGTAGCAGCTTATAAAATTTACATTTCCTGCTTCTTCTGTGTGTGCAAGACCTCTATTTGAGACTTTGCTAAAACCTTACTGAAATATTCGAGTACAAATTCAAGTATGTATTTGTGAACTAGAAGAATTGATGAGATTTTAATAATTGGATTTCTTCACTCTGGAAAGACAGAATATGTAGGATTGTAAAGTCAGCATTCATGAAATGATTAAGGGTGTGTATATAGAGAACAACGATTAGCCAAGTCCCAGGGTATCAGAAAATGGGAGTAAGGGTGTGATCCATGAGGTTTCACTGAAATTTGAGAGAGACAGATTTCAAAACAAATGGAAAATAATGATACCTGATTAATTTGAGATTTGTACATTTTACTCTATGTAAATTTTACCTAAAAAACGTTACATATATAACAAAATAATAATTCTGGAATCTAGCTGCTGGGTAGATAGATGTTCACTGTGCATTTTCCTCCACTTTTCTGTATGTTTAAAATTTTTCATGATAAAATATTGGGTAAGAAAGTAAAACTACTGAGACAATGGTGAGAAAATTCTTAATGCCTGTTCAGGTAACGATAGTTGAAAAGTAAGTTATTTAAAAAAAAGCATTTTGATAATCATGAATCCTATAAACAATGCTCACCTCTGAAGTCCCCAGTGTTATTCTGATCTTGTTGGAATCCTGGACTAGATAACTGTGTGTTTGATCAAGAGTATCCTGTTTCAATATACTTTTTATACAAAAGGATTGTAATTTGCAAATATTTGGCAGAAAATTTCCTGAAGTCACGTGATCTACTGCAAATCGTTGTGGAGTAGAAGTATTTAGTATTTAAGTTTCCTGCTCTGGGCGTACAGAACCTCTATGTGAAGATTGGCTCAAATCTTACTAAACCATTCAAGATTACAGATTGATGCATGTATTTGGGACCTAACCTAAAGCAGAGATGAGAACAAAATTGAAAATAGCCTGTAAGACCATTGTCTTAAGCCAAAAGATATCACTTATACAGGATTAGTCAGCATATCTCTAAGGTGATACAATATACGTTTGGGGAAAGACATTTCTTTTTTTTTTTTTTTTTTGCGTTACGCAGTCCTCTCACTGTTGTGGCCTCTCCCGGTGCAGAGCACAGGCTCTGGACGCGCAGGCTCAGCGGCCATGGCTCACGGGCCCAGCTGCTCCGCAGCATGTGGGATCTTCCCGGACCGGGGCACGAACCCACGTCCCCTGCATCGGCAGGCGGACTCTCAACCACTGCGCCACCAGGGAAGCCCCTACATTTCTTTTTTTTCCCCCTAAATCATGACATATCAATGATTAGGCACATGCAGTATGTTTGTCTCTGATTTCTTTAACACTCTCATATTACTTGTGGTGGAGACACTTCTTTCAGGCCAACAAAGAGAGCTCCTTTTTCCCCTTGAAGGAGATGAAGATAAGACAAATCATCTTTTCAGTCTCTGAGGCAGGCTAATAACTGCTAATCTGCCCATCTTTCCACCTCCGATACACAAAGGAGAGACCAATGTTTGTTATCTAACCATAGATCTGGATTTGCCCCTTTATCACGTATCACTTCGTCAATCTACCCCAGACTAAATATTCAAGGCTATTAATAAAATGTTACTAAATATAGATACATAAAAATTTTTGCCGTTAAGCTTTATTAACCAACATTGCATGTAGCATTTTACTCACCACAAATTTCCAATAGCCAGTAAATTAATGGTGTATTTTGGTTTTCCTCTAGAAATATTGGGTAAAGCACAGTCTAGCTCTATACTGCTATCATAATACTTATATTCCAGAACAACTTATATGCCCACTCTATCAATATATTTTCTTTATTCATATATCTTTTCCACTACTACCTTTATATGAATGATGGATGTATGAGTCTTAAACCCATTTATCAGTAAGAATGAAATTACTACTACTTGGATACTTTTGTGAGTTACATAAGCAAGAAAATTTCAGAACTGATCTTTTATGAGTATGAAATGGTCACTGATCAGATCTTCATTGTAGGCTCATTACTTTTCAACACATTCAGAAATACCAAGACCTTGATATGACTGGACTTTATGATCTATAGCACTGTGTCACTGTCCATTCCCCCCAATCCATTACATAGTGTAGACTTTTTCTCATTCTTAAAACTAGGGAAATTGATTGCCTTTCCTGTAAGTTTACATAACTGGAACAATCTAGAACTGGAAAGTGTTTTAAGTGGTCATTCAGGTCAAGCATTGCTTCCTTATAGAATTTTTCTTTAACTATCCAAGACAGGCAGCATCAGGTCCTGTTGTAAAATATTTCTGGAGAGAATCTTTATTCCATTTAAATAATGTCATGTATGTATCCCATCCTTCATTATGATCAGTTACTGGTCTAACTTTCCTTAGTGCTGTTTAAGTCTTTTTTTAAAACTTTTTATTTTATATTGGAGTATAGTTGACTAACAATGTTGTGATAGTTTCAGGTATACAGCAAAGTGATTCAATTATACATATACATGTATCTATCCTTTTCCAAATTCTTTTCCCATTTAGGTTGTTACATAATATTGAGCAGAGTTCCCTGTGCTTCCAGCCTGTAGGACTTAGGTCATTCTGGTCAAGTCTTTCTGTCTCTATTGGCAGGCATTTCAAGGAAACTAAATGAACATCTAGAAGTTGCTTGATGAACATGGAATCAAAGTAAGGAAAATAAGTTTTACAATTAAGATATTTAATAGTCTTAGCCCTATGTTTCCTTATATGTTCATTTCTTCAATAAGAATTTGTGTGTATTGGGAATCAGAGTTGTTATGAACTAAAAGGGCACTGCTGACATTTACCTCTTTCTGATTGCTGAACAGTTTTTCTGCATATAAGACTGTAGTCAGGATATAGTCAGTGACTTTCTCTGTAAATTGAGACCAGTTCTGTTTCTTACCATTCAACTTGGAGAAAGCGATGTTTCCTTTATATTCCCCAAATTTACTGTGGTACCATCATGTAGTACAGACAATCTTTTGGTAAAAAAAGAATAAAAGGTAATGTTGAATTGTTCAGAAACTGTGGGACTTAATAACACAGGCATCATTAGAGTAATGCATCTAGTAAATGGAGAGAGTTACAATGGAGATTCAGAGATGATCTTTTGAAAAGAGAGAAAAAGGAGAGAAGAAGGACAGTTATGTTGGATTCACATATCCTGGGTGATCTTCTGAAAGTTCATATTTGATCACTGAAATCTGAATCAACACAGACATCCGTAAATCTCTGTTTGTGTTGAAGGAGGAAACCAAGTCTTTCAGAAAGCACTTTGTTTTGATATGCTTTATCTTCCCCTAACAACCAAATCAAAGGAAAGAGATAAGCAATTTTTTAACATGGAAAACCACAACAAAAGAAACATATTTTTCCTTGGGAGAAAATATTGCCAAATACTAAATCTGATTAGGAATTAATACCCAAATTATGTGAGAAACTCATACAACTCTATAGCAAGCAAAACAAAGAAAACAAAACAAAACAAAAATCTGATGGAAAAATGGACAGAGGACCTGAATAGACATTTTTTCAAAGAAAACATACAAATAGCCAACAGGTACATTAAAAAAGGGCTCAACATCCCTAATCATTAGGGGAACACAAGTCAAAACCAGATTGAGATATTATCTCACACATATCAGAATGGCTGTCATCAAAAAGACAAGAAATAATGAGTGTTGACAAGGACGTAGAGAAATGGGAACCCTTGCGCACTGTCGGTGGGAATGTAAATCGGTATAGCCACTATGCAGAACAGTATGGAGGTTCATCAAAAAGTGTAAAACAGAACTACCACGTGATGCAACAATCCCACTTCTGGGAATATATGAAGGGACATCATGAAGTCAGGATCTCAAAGAGATGTTAATTGAGGCATTATTCACATTAACCAAGATATGGAAACAACTGAAGTGTCCATCTATGGATGAATGGATAAGGAAGATGAGGTATAGTTACGTATATACAATGGAATATTTTTCAGCCAGGAGAAAGAAGGAAATCCTACCATTTGCGACAATGTGGATGGACCTTGAGGGCATTATGCTAAGTGAGATAAGTCAGAAAGAGAAAGGCAAATACTGTATGATATCACTTACATGTGGAATCTAAACAAGCCAAACTCATAGAAACAGAGAGGTCGCCAGGGGCAAGGGGGTGAGGAAATGGGGAGATGACTGTCAAAGAGTACAGACTTCCAGTTACAAGATGAATAAGTTGTAGTTAACAATACTGTATTGTATACTTGAAAGTTGCTAGGAGAGTAGATCTTAAATGTTCTCACAAAAAATAAATGCTCCTTTTATGAGGTGATAGAGGTGTTAACTGATTCTACTGTGGTAATTATTTCACAGTACCTAAGTGTATCAAATTATTGCTTTGTATACCTAAATCTTACAGAATATTATGTCAGTTATATTTAAATAAAGTTGGAGAAAGAATATACATTTCCTGAGAAGGAAGACCCTCAATCTCACTAGTAGTGTGTATTCTAAGCCAGTCATCCCCCCTCATTCAATAAATATTTATTCATTAAAGTGATAGTCTAGTGGAAGAGACACAAATCTGGACCATCAGATGCAGTTTAATAAGTGCTCCCATGGGGGTAAGCCAAGGTGCCATGAACAGACTAGGAAAGGGGCCTCATGCAAACATGGGGGCATCAATGGATCATTCTAGAGAGGCCCACAAGGCCATCACACTGTACATTAACCAGGAGGTTGACCTATGGAAAAAATATACTTCTGGTTTTCGAGATTTACTTATTTATTTACCAAATATACATTGAGATTCTACTGTGCATCAGGCTCTGTTAGTACTATGGATAGAGTGAAAAAACAAACAAGATTCATGGAGTTTGTATGCTAGTAGGTAGATTGTGTTTAGTTTGGATTAAGTTTTGTAAATTTAAATCTGGGAGAATTACTGTTTAGCTTTGTTCTCTCTCTCTGCCCCTCCCCCCTTTGTTTGTTGCTTTTTTGGGGAAGGGAGCCTCCTGTATAGTATTTACAGTTTTTCTTCTTTGATGAACTGTTCTTAAGTTTATCTTCACAAATCTCTTCTAAAAGACTTAACAAAATGAAAAATGACATGGGTCTCTATGGTAAACTTATTACTTGTAACTATAAACGTGGGATCTTTACATCAATGTATTTTATGAGGAGAGAGCTTACGGTTGGTTTGAGATAACTATTAAGCATACCCAAATTCTCAGAATGCTTTTATTATGCTAGTAAATATCACCAGAAACTGAGCTGATGATGTCTATCATGTGGCCAAAGCAGTGATGATTTTCGGGAGGGACAGTTGGTTATCTCTTCCTGGCAGGTGGTTTGTCACTCCCCATCTCCACCTCCTCCACGCAGACATAAAGTTGATTGAATTTTATGTATGTCTCTTGGAGAAAGAAAATATAAGACATGCAAAAATTTTTTTAAAATTAGATTTAAACTTTCTAATAATTCCAACAAAATGAACATTTAGAGCAAACCTCTTTTGAAAGATTGGGGGATGGTCAGTTTGTAACTAGCAGTTCTGAGGGGACATTCTTCCAAAGCCTGCAGATACTGGCTACTGTATTCACAGACAGGGGAAAAAAAGACTCTCTCAGCAGATGAATAGAAACATTGACTGGCTTTGAGGCGAGTAATTGCCTTGCTCACCCACACAAAAATTACAGCCGGAGAAATCCTCTTTTAAGCAGAGCACAAATGATGCATGATGCATACTTATGCAGGTGAAGTGCAATTTACCTTGGGTTTATTCAGTTATTCTTGGTCCATGGGGTTTCTAAAAAATAGCCAGGATACTATGTTACTGCAGATTTAAATAAAAGGTCCACATCTCTGTTAATTTCTTTTTTCTTCACTGCAGGGTATGTGTGTATAGCATATATGTGTTAGAATTGGTTATAACCATTACAGAGCAATAGAGAAGTTAACATATTCTTTACATCTCCAAATAAAAGGAGCACAGGAATATTGATTAGCACAGTGAAAATATAAATTATTTCTTTCCTTTTTAAATACCTGTATACTTATTAACATTTTTAATGGCAAAATTGATAAAAATAATTAAAAGCCCATTTAGTTCCTGTTCTGCTCCATTTCATTGATGTCTGCTTCTTTTTTGTTTTTTTTTTTTGAAGAAAAAGTTGTAAAATTGATGTCCTCGCTATAGGTGCCCTTTTATGATATTAAATTTCTGCACGTGGAGGAAGAATTAGAAAGATTTTCTCCTACACACATACTGTGTTTTAATTTGAAAAAAAAAAAAAAGTGGCCTACCTCCATTCCTGCTATTTAAAGGGCATTGTTGAAAATTTTAACAAAGAAATGCTTAATTTTCAAAGTTTATTACATTTTTTCTGGGTTAAAAATAATAGATGCTCAATAAATAAATGTGTGAAAAAAATCAAGTTCTGAGCTGTGTCAAATGTATCTATTTCTATTTCAATGTTAATGTCTACTCCTGAGAACCCCAAAGGCTTTTCTACTGAAAGAGAATTCTTCCTAGCCACCGACTTTTCCTCTGGTGAGCGCAACTGAAAAATGGTACTTCTTCCCGAGGAGGAGAGGGATTTCCAGATCCCACCCAGTGCTGACTTACTGGGAAGGTTTTTGGCTTGGGGGTTGGTAGTAGTGACGTAGAAGTGCAGTTACTTAAAAATAAGGAGATCTGGCGAATTGCCAAATTTGTCCCCAGGTGCTCAGCAGCATCTAAAGGTCAGTTGTGTTATGAAGAGCAAATTAATAATGCTGGCTTTGAACTTGGCTTGTAGCTATAGCATCACTCGTTCCTTTCAGCCAGCCCTGCTTTGCCAATGGCGCTACTATTTTCTTAACCTCTGTGTGGAATCTTATTTGACTCCTGGGCAATGGCAACCTTTAACTAACCACTAGAAAAGGAAGCAAATTAAACACACCTTGTTCAACTTGAGTTAACAAGGAATGGGGTTTCCCTCAGCCTGGGGTGAACTTCTGTCTTTCACATATAAGCCCTTCCTGATCCAAGTCTTCTTTAACTAGGAAAGGGTCAATATAGATTTGGTCTTTAGCATACCTGAAATTTAACACCACCGGGGTTCTCTTCTCTTCTCTGGATTCCTATCACATTCAGCTTCTTACACTACAATGTTAATTTTTTAAGAATATTTTTTGTTTCTTTTTTCTTCTATTCTTTAATGATCTATTGATCTCTCCAACTAGACTGCTAGGATTGTCACTTATTTAAGGCAGTAAACTCATCTGGAGTCCTTCCCAATCCTTCCTTCCTTCCCTCATTCCTCCCTCCCTTCCTCCTTCCATCCATCATCCAGTATAAGCTGACATCTATCTTTGCAACAGGCTGAGACTTCAAAAATGTACCTGTCCATTAAGAGTTTACAAAAGTCTTATAAACCTGTCTGTTTCAAAGGAACTACTTTTCCTGACTCAATGACAGTTAATACTCATGAACAATTATATACGTTTTTTTTATTCTTCGAATTTGAGAGAGATGGTTACAAAATTTAAATTAATACAGACTAAATAGTTTATGAACAGTTTTCACTTGCACTATTTCTTTCAAGGCTCACAGATACCATATGCAAACTGGTAATATCACTTCTATTGTGTATATGAGCAAAGCAAAGCTGTTTTATCTAGGAGGCAGAAAAGTTGGGATGGGTTTTGTGACATGCTGACTGCATCAGACAAGGTCCGATGGCATTATTTGGGCATATGCTGCTCTTTCTGTTTGATGCCTAAGAAAATGAAAGCCTTATCTTAAGACACACAGGGAATGTATGTAGACCAGGTTGCTAGGTTTACTATTTTCTCTCTCTCTCCACTGAATATTCCACATTAGACATGGATAATCTGTTGTCAAGATAGTTTTATATCACATTTTCATATAAAAGTAGTTTTATATCTATTGATATAATAGTACTGAAAATTAAAAGTTGAAATTCTGAAAGTAACTGCAAGGTAAATATAAAGTATTATACAAAGCCCCCAAAATAGTTTCTTAGTCTGTTACGTTCATATCATTGGTGAATGTGGATTGATGCACCATGTATCAAAAACTGTGCTGGGCATCGCAGGTACAATGAGAAATGACTAGATTCCTTGACGTCCTCATAGGCAAGAGGTTAGTTTGCTAAAATATTAGAACTTTGGGAAGACTTAGCGGAAGATAATGTTTTCAGCCTTCTCATCTGAAATCAAGCTCAAAGATGATGGTCTGGCTTGTTAGCAACTCATGCTGGCTCATGAACCCCAGAAATTTAGGCCTGTTGATCCAGTTTGTAGATCACTGAGATTCTTTTAGTGCTCTTTAAACAACAAACATACAGCTCCTGAGATGAGTCCAAAACTACTCTCCTGGGATGCCTTTTCTCTTTACATTTCAAAGGCAGAGAGCTAGTTCATCTCCTTTTCCTCAAATGGCAGAGATGCATCCCTCAAGATTAAAGACCCTATTCTTCACTCTTAAAGTATAAAGCTGAGCATAGTGTGTCAGTCCAGATATTTTGTGAATACTTACTATGTGCTGTGCTAGGGGTTGGGGATGCAAAGATGAGTGTGAAATGGTCTCACATGCAGTTGAGGTGGAACTCAATTGAGATTAAAACTTGATTTGGTAAATAACAAATACAGAGGAAGATAATAAAAGGGACCACTGTGTCTCAGGCACTATCAGTTGGATTCATAATTTTAAAATATTATTTCAATTGTATATGTAAAAGACCTAGTAAGTATGTAATTGGAATTTAAAATCCAGATGTACTGACTCCAAAGCTGCTAAGCCATAATGTGTTCACGAAATTTCACTGAGGCTGAAGTGCATCATTTTAACTGTTCCAGAACTGTAGGAATTAATCTCTACAATTGAGATTCTCAACTTTTAGTGTGCACAGGAATCATCTGGAAGCTTGTTAAAACAAAGACTGTTCAGGACCCAGAAACTCAGTAGGTCTGTGATGGTGCTGAATTATTTGCATTTATACTATCTCAGAGGTGACACTGACCATTCTTTGAGTAGCACTAACCTCGGGAATGTTTGTGAAACTGTAGCATACAGCAGAATTATCTGGACAGCTTGTTAAGAGACATTTTTGGGCCGGGCCTGGCCCAAAAGGCAGTAAACTCAGAGATTCAGAAGGTCTGGAATGAGGCTAAATAATTTTTATTGCAAGCATGCTTTCAGAAGACATTCAACAGCATCTAAAGGTCAGCTTTAGACTCTGCTGGTTCATGGACTGCACTGAGAACTAAGGGACTATCTAACTAGGTGGATGGAAACCACCTAATAAGAAACCCAATTTCGAGAAACGTAAAACCTTTGGTCAAAATACATACTCTACTTAAGATGGAATTGTCATCCAAGAAGAGAAAAAAATATGGGAAACTGTGAATGGCATGCATCTGAGAAGCAATAAGTACTACAAGTAACAAGTGATGATACATTAAAATAAAGGTGTTACACATATAGAGGGAGAGGGTAGGCAGCTCGAAGGATATAGTGATACCTTAAGCTATCTGTTTACTTAGAGATCAGTTTGTTTTTATTTTTTAATATCTTGTCCATGAATTCATTTTAAACATTTTTTAACATCTTTATTGGAGTATAATTGCTTTACAATGGTGTGTTAGTTTCTGCTTTATAACAAAGTGGATAAGTTATACATATACATCTGTTCCCATATCTCTTCACTGTTGCATCTCCCTCCCTCCCACCCTCCCTATCCCACCCCTCTAGGTGGTCACAGAGCACCGAGCTGATCTCCCTGTGCTATGCGGCTGCTTCCCACTAGCTATCTATTTTACGTTTGGTAGTGTATATATGTCCATGCCACTTCCTCACTTTGTCACAGCTTACCCTTCCTCCTCCCCATATCCTCAAGTCCATTCTCTAGTAGGTCTGTGTCTTTATTCCCGTCTTGCCCCTAGGTTCTTCATGACCTTTTTTTTTTTTCTTCTTAGATTCCGTATATATGTGTTAGCATACGCTATTTGTTTTTCTCTCTCTGACTTACTTCACTCTGTATGACAGACTCTATGTCCATCCACCTCACAACAAATAACTCAATTTCATTTCTTTTTATGGCTGAGTAATATTCCATTGTATATATGTGCCATATCGTCTTTATCCATTCATCCAATGATGGACACATAGGTTGCTTCCATCTCCTGGCTATTGTAAATAGACCTGCAATGAACATTGTGGTACATGACTCTTTTTGAATTATGGTTTTCTCAGGTATATGCCCAGTAGTGGGATTGCTTTGTCATATGGTAGTTGTGTTTGTAGTTTTTTAAAGAACCTCCATACTGTTCTCCATAGTGTCTGTATCAATTTACATTCCCACCAACAGTGGAAGAGGGTTCCCTTTTCTCCACACCCTCTCCAGCATTTATTATTTCTAGATTTTTTGATGATGGCCATTCTGACCGGTGTGAGATGATATCTCATTGTAGTTTTGATTTGCATTTCTCTAATGATTAATGATGTTGAGCATTCTTTCATGTGTTTGTTGGCAGTCTGTATATCTTCTTTGGAGAAATATCTATTTAGGCCTTCTGCCCATTTTTGGATTGGGTTGTTTATTTTTTTGTTATTGAGCTGCATGAGCTGCTTGTAAATCTTGGAGATTAATCCTTTGTCAGTTGGTTCATTTGCAAATATTTTCGCCTATTCTGAGGGTTGTCTTTTTGTCTTCTCTATGGTTTCCTTCGCTGTGCAAAAGCTTTTAAGTCTCATTAGGTCCCATTTGTTTATTTTTGGTTTTATTTCCATTTTTCTAGGAGGTGGGTCAAAAAGGATCTTGCTGTGATTTATGTCATAGAGTGTTCTGCCTATGTTTGCCTCTAAGAGTTTGATAGTTTCTGGCCTTATATTTAGGTCTTTAATCCATTTTGAGCTTATTTTTGTGTATGGTGTTAGGGAGTGTTTTAATCTCATACTTTTACATGTACCTGTCCAGTTTTCCTAGCACCACTTATTGAAGAGGCTGTCTTTTCTCCTCTGTATATTCTTGCCTCCTTTATCAAAGATAAGGTAACCATATGTGCGTGGGTTTATCTCTGGGTTTTCTCTCCTGTTCCATTTATCTACATTTCTGTTTTTGTGCCAGTACCATACTGTCTTGATTACTGTAGCTTTGTAATATAGCCTGAAGTCAGGGAACCTGATTCCTCCAGTTCCGTTTTTCGTTCTCAAGATTGCTTTGGCTATTCGGGGTCTTTTGTGTCTCCATACAAATTGTGAAATTTTTTGTTCTAGTTCTGTGAAAATTGCCAGTGGTAGTTTGATAGGGATTGCATTGAATCTGTAGATTGCTTTGGGTAGTAGAGTCATTTTCACAATGTTGATTCTTCCAATCCAAGAACATGGTATATCTCTCCATCTGTTTGTATCATCTTTAATTTCTTTCATCAGTGTCTTATAATTTTCTGCATACAGGTCTTTTGTCTCCTTAGGTAGGTTTATTCCTAGGTATTTTATTCTTTTTGTTGCAATGGTAAATGGGAGTGTTTTCTTAATTTCACTTTCAGATTTTTAATCATTAGTGTATAGGAATACCAGAGATTTCTGTGCATTAATTTTGTATCCTGCTACTTTACCAAATTCATTGATTAGGTCTAGTAGTTTTCTGGTAGCATCTTTGGGATTCTCTATGTAGGGTATCATGTAATCTGCAAATAGTGACAGCTTTACTTCTTCTTTTCTGATTTGGATTCCTTTTATTTCTTTTTTTTCTCTGATTGCTGTAGCTAAAAATTCCAAAACTATGTTGAATAATAGCGGTGAGGGTGGGCAACCTTGTCTTGTTCCTGGTCTTAGTGGAAATGGTTTCAGTTTTTCACCATTGAGGATGATGTTGGCTGTGGGTTTGTCATATATGGCCTGTTGTATGTTGAGGAAAGTTCCCTGTATGCCTACTTTCTGCAGGGTTTTTATCATAAATGGGTGTTGAATTTTGTCGAAAGCTTTCTCTGCATCTATTGAGATGATCATATGGTTTTTCTCCTTCAGTTTGTTAATATTGTGTATCATGTTGATTGATTTGCGTATATTGAGGAATGCTTGCATTCCTGGGGTAAACCCCACTTGATCATGGTATATGATCATTTTAATGTGCTGTTGGATTCTGTTTGCTAGTACTTTGTTAAGGATTTTTTGCTTTTAATATGTTTTCTTTGTATTTAATTTTTGATAGCTTGATTAATATGTGTCTTGGCATCTTTCTCCTTGGATTTACCCTGTATGGGACTCTCTGTGCTTCCTGGACTTGATTAATTATTCCTTTCCCATATTAAGGAAGTTTTCAACTATAATCTCTTCAAAAATTTTCTCAGTCCCTTTCTTTTTCTCTTCTTCTTCTGGGACACCTAAAATTCAAATGTTGGTGTGTTTAATGTTGTCCCAGAGGTCTCTGAGACTGTCCTCAGTTCTTTTCCTTCTTTTTTCTTTATTCTGCTCTGCAGTAGTTATTTCCACTATTTTATCTTCCAGGTCATTTATCCGTTCTTCTGCCTCAGCTTTCTGCTATTGATCCCTTCCAGAGTATTTTTAATTTCATTTATTGTGTTGTTCATCATTGCTTGTTTCCTCTTTATTTCTTCTAGGTCCTTGATAAATGTTTCTTGCTTTTTCTCTATTCTATTTTCAAGATTTTGGATCATCTTTACTATCATTATTCTGAATTCTTTTTCAGCTAGACTGCCTATTTCCTCTTCATTTGTTAGGTTTGGTGGGTTTTTACCTTGCTTCTTCATCTGCTGTGTGTTTTTCTGTCTTCTCATTTTGCTTATCTTACTGTGTTTGGGGTATCCTTTTTGCAGGCTGCAGGTTCATAGTTCCTGTTGTTTTTGGTGTCTGTCCTCAGTGGCTAAAGTTGGTTCAGTGGGTTGTGTAGGCTTCCTGGTGGAGGGGACTAGTGCCTGTGTTCTGGTGGATGAGGCTGGATCTTGTCTTTCTGGTGGGCAGGTCCACGTCTGGTGTTGTGTTTTGGGGTGTCTGTGAACTTATTATGATTTTAGGCAGCCTCTCTGCTAATGGGTGGGGTTGTGTTCCTGTCCTGCTAGTTGTTTGGCATAGGGTGTCTAGCGCTGTAGCTTGCTGGTCGTTGAGTGAAGGTGGGTCTTGGTGTTGAGATGGAGATCTCTGGGAGATTTTCGCTGTTTGATATTACATGGAGCTGGGAGGTCTCTTGTGGACCAGTGTCCTGAAGTTGGCTCTCCCACTTCAGAGGAACAGCACTGATTCCTGGCTGGAGCACCAAGAACCTTTAATCCACATGGCTCAGAATAAAAGGGAGAAAAAGTAGAAAGAAAGAAAGAAAGTAAGAGGGTAAAATAAAATAAAGTAAGATAAAATAAAAGTTATTAAAATAAAAAATAATTATTAAGGAAAAAACTTTTTAAAAGAAAAAAAAAGAAACAGACGGATAGAGCCTTAGGACAAATGGTGAAAGCAAAGCTATACAGACAAAATCTCACACAGAAACATACACATACACCCTCACAAAAAGAGGAAAAGGGGAAAAAATAATCTATCTTGCTCCCAAAGTCCACCTCCTTAATTTGGGATGATTCCTTGTCTGTTCAGGTATTCCACACATGCAGGGTACATCAAGTTGATTGTGGAGATTTAATCCGCTGCCCCTGAGGCTGCTGGGAGAAATTTGTTTCTCTTCTTTATTCTCACAGCTCCCGGGGTTCAGCTTTGGATTTGGCCCCGCCTCTGCGTGTGGGTCGCCTGCGGGCGTCTGTTCTTCGCTCAGACAGGACGGGGTTAAAGATGCCGCTGATTCGGGGGCTGTGGCTCACTCAGGCCTGGGGGGGGGGAGGGCGGGGCACGGAGTGCGGGGCGGGCCTGCGGCGGCAGAGGCGGCATGACGTTGCGGCAGAGGCCGGCGTGACATTGCACCAGCCTGAGGCGCGCTGTGCGTTCTCCCGGGGAAGTTGTCCCTGGGTCACGGGACCCTGGCAGTGGCGGGCTGCACAGGCTCCCCGGCAGGGAGGTGTGGAGAGTGACCTGTGCTCGCACACAGGCTTCTTGGTGGCGGCGGCAGCAGCCTTAGCGTCTCATGCCCGTCTCTGGGGTCCGAGCTGATAGCCGCGGCTCGCGCCCGTCTCTGGAGCGCCTTTAAGCAGCGTTCTGAATCCCGTCTCCTCGCACACCAGGAAACAAAAGAGGCAAGAAAAAGTCTCTTGCCTCTTTGGCAGCTCCAGACTTTTTCCTGGACTCCCTCCCGGCTAGCTGTGGCGCACTAACCCCCTGGAGGCTGTGCTCACGTCGCCAACCCCAGTCCTCTCCCTGTGCTCTGACCGAAACCCGAGCCTCAGCTCCCAGCCCCGCCCGCCCCGGCGGGTGAGCAGACAAGCCTCTCGGAGTGGTGAGTGCGGGTCGGCACCGATCCTCTGTGCGGGAATCTCTCCGCTTTGCCCTCCGCATCCCTGTTGCTGCGCTGTCCTTCGTGCCTTTGAAGCTCTCCCTTCCGCCACCCGCAGTCTCCGCCCGCGAAGGACCTCCTAGTGTGTGGAAACTTTTCCTCCTTCACAGCGCCCTCCCACTGGTGCCGGTCCCGTCCCTCTTATTTGGTCTCTGTTTTTCCTTTTGCCCTACCCAGGTACGTGGGGAGTTTCTTGCCTTTGGGAGGTCTGAGGTCTTCTGCCAGCGTTCAGTAGGTGTTCTGTAGGAGTTGTTCCACGTGTAGATGTATTTCTGATGTACCTGTGGCGAGGAATGTGATATCCGCGTCTTACTCTTCCGCCATCCTCCCGGCCCCTCCATTTTAAACATTTAACATATAAAACTGATTAAAATGTTTTGAGTGATATAAAATGAGATTAAATGCTATCCCTAGAAATAGTGTTCACGTTGAGAAAAAGGATGGGCCCGAGCCTAGCCTGGGGGAACTCCATAGTTTAGAGGTAAGCCTAAGAAGAAACCAGTAAAGAAAATGGAGAAGTGGCTAGCAATGCCGCATAAGAAACAGGAGAGTGTGGTGTCACAGGAAAGACTATCCTGGGAGGATATATTGGTTAATGACTTAGAATGCTGCTGAGAATTCCTGTAAAATAATGGAAAAATTGGCTCTCTGATTTGGCACCATAGAGACCATTAAATCACCTCATTGGAGTGTTGTGTGAAACCCCTGTTGGCGTTCTTACAGAAAGAAGGTATAATGAGAAATTGGGTTCAAAATATAAACAATTTGTCGATATGTGTGTGCATGGAATTTTTTTGAAATATAGGTTTGTTTATTAATATTTCCTTTCTTATTAATATTCCACAATTTTCATTAGCACAGATTTATATTAAATTTTAGTATCTGGCATCCATCATTATTTTTCTTTTTTCAAAGTTATTCTATCTACGTAAGATTATTTTTCCAGATGAATTTCAAGATAATTTTATCAGTTCAAGGAAAAAGAGTTCTGTTAGGATTTTTATTGGAATTACTTAAAAGTTTTAGATTAATCTAGGAAATGACCATTTTTTCCATATTGAATCATGCTTAACAGGAATGCAGTGATTCCCTATTTCCTTCAAGTGGTCTTAGAAATCCTCTGGTAAACTTTTGTGGTTTTCTTCCTTTGGACACTAAAACTTTCTAAAGTCACTTAATGTATCTGTTCCTATGATGAATGTTGCTATTATTTACATTTTTAAAATTGTGACAAAATATGCATAAAGTTACCATTTTAATAATTTTTAAGTGTACTCTCAGTGGTATTAAGTACAGTTATACTGCTGTGCAACTATCATCACCATCCATCTCCAGAACCTTTTTCATCTTCTCAAACTGAAACTCCATACTCATTAAACAGTAACTCCCCACAAAGAGATGGATACAAAAACTGGACTCTTTTTTTAGCTCCGTCCTTCCTACTTTATGTAAATGATGTTATAAATTACATCTTTGTATTGTATACCCATTAACACAAACTTATAATTAATTTTTATGTTTTTGTTTCTTAAATTCTGTAGAACAGTAAAATGTGGAGTTAGGAGCCAAAATTAAAGTAATGCTAATTTTTGTATTTGTCCTCATATTTATCCTTATGGAATACTTTGCATTTTATTATGACTTCAGGTTATATCTAGCAATCTTTTCATTTCAACTTGAAGGACTGACTCCCTTTAGCATTTCTTGTAGGTCAAGTGTAGGGGCAGTGAGGTGTTTTATTTTTATTTCACTGGGGATGTCTTAATTTCTCCCTCATTTTCAAAGAACATTATTGCTGAACGTAGATTTTTTTGGTTGACAGTTTTTTCTTTCAGTACCTTAAATATATTGTCCCACTGCTTCTGGCCTGCAAAGTTTCTGCTGAGAAATCCATTGCTAATCGTATTGCAGATACTTGTAGGTGATGAGTCACTTTTCTTTCAAGATTCTCTTTTTTGTCTTTGACTTTTAATATATTTATTAAAATATGTCTCAGTGTGGATCTGTTTGGGTTTATCTTACTTGGAGTTCATCTTCCTTGGAGTTCACTGAGCTTTTGGTGCTTTCATATAACCATATCTTTCTTCAGATTTGAAGTTTCCATCATTATTTCTTCAAATAAACTCTCGTACCCTTTCTCTCTCTTTTTCTTTTCCTTCTGAGATTCTCATGATATGTACATTGCTCTGTGTGGTGCTACCCAATAAGTCCCATAGGTTCTGTTTACTTTCTTTATTCTTTTTTTCCCTTTTGCTCCTCAAACTTGATAATTTCAAAGGACATGTCTTCAGTTCACTGATTCTTTTTTCTACTGTTTGAGTCTGCTGTTAGGTTTTTAAATTCAGTTATTGTATTTTCCCACTCCAGAAATTCTGTGTGTGTTTTTTTTTTTCAATAATTTCTGTATTTTGGTCGATCATCTTTTGTTCATATATCATTTTCCTGATTTTCTTTAATTCTTTGTCCATGTTTTCCTTTTGCTCTTAGAGCATATTTCTGATAGCTGTTTTAAAGTCTCTAGTAGTCCAGAACCTTTGTTACTTTACAGTTAGTTTCTAGAGGTATATTTTGTTCTCTGACTGGACCATGTTTCCCCTGTTTCTTTGTAAACTTGTGATCTTTTGTTGAAAATAGGGCATTTGAAAAAATAGCCACTTCTTCCAGTTTTTGGAGACTGGCTCTGTTCACAGAAAGATGTTCTCTAATCAGTCCAGCAGGAATCCTCAAGATATTCTCAGGATTTTTGCATTTGTCTTCCCTTGGCCTATGTGTACATGTTCCCCCCTCCCTTACCCCCAGTTCCCCTGTATACATGGCTGTTTTAAAATGTCCTGATTTCTTTAAGAGTATCACCCTGCTATTTCTTAAGGTTTTAAGTGTTCCACTGTGTTTCTAAGCAGGTAATCTCTGTCCTCAAATTCTGCTTGTTTACAATTCAGCAGTTTTCATGCACCATGGAAGACTCCACTGTTTTCCATGCCTTCTAACCTGAGATCTAAACTATGCTGCTATTTCTGTCAGGCAAGACAGAAACCTTTTCCTCAGGTAGCCCACAGATAGGCCAGAACATGCAAACAAGTTCCACTCATTTTTTCCATCTGAAGGAAGGAACTGGGAATTGAGTCACTTCCTTCTGAGCATGCTAAACCGTGCCAGGGAGGGAATGAGGGTATTCACACATGCCATGAAATCTCCTGCCTTTTTAAGTGTGACTTTTTCTTGATTGGGCATTTGCTTGGTTGCCGCATATCCTTCACTGGTTTTTGGAGCTCCCGTAATGCTATTTTAATCACTCTATAGTTGTTTACTTGATGTTTCCATGAGGGAATGAGGACCTGGAACATCCTCGTCTGCCATCTTGCTGATATCAGATCTGTTTGTTTGCTTTTTTAATTGTTTCTTTTACAGTTTTAGTTGTGGTTTTGAAGCCTAAACAGGTTCAGAATCACAGATGATCAGCCAAACCTCTAAATCATGATAATAGAAATGTGAAACTATTACTGAAAAATATATTGATGATAGCCGTCACCTTTGTTTTGTTTCTAATTTAATGGTGATCCATCTAGGAGTGTGTCACAAACAAATATAATTATCAGAGAATTATAAATGACAAATTACAACTGAGACAATTGCTAGTTCTTTTATAAACAAATTATTGTTGAACAGATAAAACCAAATCAGAATTTTTAAAAAAAAAAATAGAGCAAATTTCAATAAAAGACTCTTGTCTTGCGTTTCTAATAAGCTCCCAGGTGATGTTGATGCTGCTGTCTATAGTTCATACTATGAGTAGCACTTATTCAGCACTGCCTCATGTACACTGATAACACAAAACTATAATAGATGTAATTTTGAAAAAATGTATAACTTTCTGTATGAAATGTGATTATTTACCAAACTATGCACTTTATTTAGCATAGAGTTTTCTAACTGGAGAAGCATGATAAATGAGGAACTTGTGAATGTCCACAGTATAATGGGCAATTTTAAGAAGCAGTAGGTATTACAAGTATTAAACTGAAAATTAAATATGAAAAACAATCTCTATGATTATATTTTCTTTACTGATATCAGTAAATGTTGTAAGGAACTATGACTATATCTCCTAGTGGTAGAAATATCTCACAATATTTAATTATTATTTATATTGAGCTCTTGCATTGAATTCATTAACATTTTATTTAGTACTTTTGCATCTATTTCTTTATTTAAATTGAGCTTAATTTTTTTTTTATGTGCTTTCTATTTCAGACAATCAAGACAAGGTAAACATTAAAATTTTGGAATTTTCCTTCTTTCAATATACTCTAAAATGTTTCAAATGGCACAGGAATTATTTGTGTTTTAGAGGCAAAATCTGTGACCTTGTAATTTTGTGGAGCTATATAAAAAATTGTCTCAATTTCTTTTACATTTACTGGTCTATTCCAGGTTGTAAATATTGTCAATTATTATTTTTGCTAGAAAGAAAAAAAATGCACACTTTGTTCCATTTTCCAATACCTAAGTGTGTATTTTTATACACACTTTCCACCTATTTAAAAAAGAAAAAAAATCCTCTGATTCCTTTTTGTCTTTCCAGATTTTATATATGTAATTCTATAATCCCACCACATCTAGTACCTTATTTCTTAGGAAATGCTGTATGAATGCTTAAAGAAAAAAAATTATATCAGTACAAGGAAGTTAATAACTTCTCCCCTCATTTCCCATAGAAAAATTCTGTGATTTGCTGGGTTACCTTTATTTATATAACTTCGTACTATACTGGTGGTAAGCAAAATCTTCATTAGTGTTTATACTCACTGAGGACAGTTCTATTTTAACTTGTATTCCCAGTTGCATGTAGTGTAATGTTCTATATTCTAAAAGACTCCAGTGCATTTTGTTAAACAGAATGATTTAAAGAGAATTGGCCAACTGCTGAATACCCATATCTCAAGGTCTTTCAAGTCAGAGCTGGCTAAACGTTTCTAAGAATGATGTAAAAGGATTTTTTTAAATCAATTTTTTAATCACTATTTTACAGAGGGCTTTAAAAGTCTTAACGTAATGCTATGCTTTTCTAATATCATGAAACAATATACAACATTTAAAAGTACCTTAAGTTCCTTTAAGATATTTTCCAATTATTAAGTGTAAATGCTTTGGACTATTTTTTGACCTATTCACAGTTGAGACTATTCACAGTTGTGAATGTGAACACCATGTGATGAAAAAATCTATTTTTATTAAAACACACCCTCATCCAATCTACAGACATAATTTCAATATCTTGATGATTTTTCCTCCTTGTATCTTCCTGTAAATGTTATTACTTTTTGATACAATTTTAATATGAAGGGATCATATTTCTTTTCATAATGCATATGGCAGATGAACATGGAATTTTTAAGGGGAACTACAAGTGGAATATATATTTATATTTATTATATACATTTATATTCTTTTTCTTATTTTTAAGAAAACTGAATTTGTTGGTTCGGCTTTTTTCCTTATTTTGCCCAAGGAAATGATATAGAAATCTTGGATGTTTTCTGCTTATGATTTCTAGAATTTTTTTCCTTTGTATTTGAACAAATTAAAAATGCATTTGGATTTAGATAAACTATGTGTGCCGAGAACATCCGTCTTATAAACTAAACTGTTCTCTAAAGGGTGATGAGTAATTTGATTGGCAGTAAACACAACATAAATAACTAGGTTACAGATTGAGTTTAGTTTGGCCTGCAGCACCAAAACATCTCTAGACAATCACAACACTGAACTTCAGCTGCAGTTGGACACAAGTGTTTTAACCTATGCATCTCTCCACTGGAGGACTGACTTTAAAAACAACTGTATATATGGATTCTTAAACATTTGTTCTTATACCTTCAAACCTTTCCAGGGGATTTACTATCCCAACATTGACTCTGTGCTGCCTCCAAAGCATGCAGACGATGACATTGCAAGGTCAGGCTGCTGCCCAGCACAAACCTGTCCTGTGGGCCTGGTGTGTATGTTTTCAGGTGTTGGCTAGGAGGAAGTCATTGAAAAGCAGAGCCAATTAGAACCACTTCCAGCAACAATAGAAATTACTGAGGTTGTCGAAGAAGAAGATAAACTGAAGAATGGCAACTGTATTTTGGGATCCAAGCATCAGATAAATGAAGCTAAAAATAATTGCAATCAAATTTATCTATAGCAAGTAGTTCCTTTTTTTAAAATTACTATTGATGTGTATTTAACTAATGACACTGTAGCTCTATACCATTTCAGGTACCATTTATACCACTTAATTAACTGGGCAACTGTTTTCTAAGCACCTATTGAGAGGACTAGAATTTGTTCAGTGGTCTAAGGAATATAAAGTTATCTAAGATGTGCTCCTTACCTTAAGGAGATAACTTTGACAGGGATATGATGGCTGTTTATACATGGCTTTAAGCATTACCATCACCACCATCGTCATCATTATCATCAGAACTGCTATCATTCATTCATTCGTTTATTATCTATAGCATACCTAGTATGTGCCAAACACTGTTCAAAATGCTAGGGATGTAGCAGAGAACAAGATGACCTAGGTTACTGACATCACAAAGCTTCTATTCTGGAGAGCTGAGACTGGTAAAATGAACATTTAAACAACTTAATTTATATTATTGTAGATATATGATTTACTAGGACATAATATACTCAAAAATGATAATGATATGAAGAAAAGTAAAGCTAATTGAAGAAATAGGAGTGGATATAGAATGTTATTTTGTAGAGGGTGGCCAGGCAAGGCTTCTCAAAGGAAGGAACATTTGAGATTGAGACCTGAAACGAGAGAGAAAGAGTGACATGTGCAAGTGTACTGAGGAAGCACATTCCAAGCAGTTCACTTAGTGTGAACTGTCTTATTGTATATTTAAGTGAGAGCTTTGTTTGAATAATTTGTTTTAATCCTTGTTACATTTAAAAATAATTATTGTTATTATTCCAGTTGTTCAGCTAAAAAAGAAACCTGAGGCTTAGGAAATTGTAGACGCATGTTGTTTGCAATCTCATAGCTGTTAAGTAGCAGAGTTGGTCTTAAACCTATTGGTACAATGCATTTTAGGCATTTTTTTTTTCAGAAGGAAAATTATATCTGGCTTGCATAATTGGGGGAAATTTTCAAGAGAAGAGACATTTGAGCAGGATGTTGAATGATTGACAATGTCTGTACTTGGATGCATATGAAAGGAATTGGAGGAAAAAACTGGGAGTGGAATGGTTGGGTGAAGTTTGAAGCATCTGAGGCATATGTTGGGAATGGTAATCAGAGCAGTATAGGGTTCTTCCTCAAAAAAAAAAAAAAAAGATCAAGTTGGATGAAAAGACTGGAGCTTGGCTATAGACCATTGTTATTCTAGACTCACACATTTGCACTTAATTCTTTAGATAATGTAGAGACATTAAAGGACTTTGTGAATAAAGTGATGTAAGTGAAACCGTGCTTTAGAAATATTATAATGGTAATGGAATTTAAGATGGATGGAAAGGAGGGAATTATAGTAAGAGTTCATTAAGTCTGCAGTTCCTAAAACAGGGACTTGTAGATGCTTTTGATATTGATGGGTCATTTTTAGAGGAGCCAGACATTCTTATGTGCATCACTTTATGAACAGAAAAGTATTTTGTACTCAAACATGTTTTACCATTTTTAAAAATGGTATATTTTTCTAGTCTGCCATTCCTGGGAAAATATGAGTTTATTTGAAAGCATTACAGACTTCAGAAGAGCTTTTATAAAATTATGAATTTTCTCAGATAAAAGGTATTAAAGTACAACTATTATTATGTAGGGGTTCAAATCATTCCTTGATTCATTGGCTTATTGATTGATTCAAGAAATATCTCCTTTTAGAATAGCATATTATAGTGTGTTGAGTGTGGTTTCTGAAGCTAGACTTTTATGGATTGGACCTTGAGATATCCCACTTATTAGCAGTAAGTGGTTTGTTATTTATCTCTGTAAATCCCATGTTTCTCATCTGCAGATTTGTCAAAATAATAGTAATCTCACCTAATTCTCATGAGGATTTTGTGAGATTGTGAATATAAAGTAGTACAATACGAGACACATAATAAGGTATCTGTTATTGCTGTTAGACAATGCTTGGTAGGCATTGCATAGTTACATATTCAAAAACTGAAAAACACACTCTGAACACATTTGTGTAATAATTTGCCTTGCATTCCAGTGACAGTGAATCAAGATCAGAGTCAGTAGAATTAAAATTATCATTTCCCCTTGATTCCTTTACTGGACTGAGAAGTCAGTTATAATTGCTTACAATTATTCTTTTTCCTTTTTCTTCCCTCCCTTTGAGTTAATAAATGTGAAAGTGTTTATGATTCTTGGTCCAGATACTCACTTCCTATTGTTTGTTGCCCTTCTTTCATTATCTCTTAGTTCTTGAGATGAGTGTTTCACAACTTTTTGCCCAGCATAGGCATCTACGTGTAGCATTGCCTCTCTAATCTATCATTCTGGCTTCTGAGTAGTCTTAAATAGAGCCTTAATATGGAGCATAACTGGTCATCACACCACACAGATTCTGACAAAGAAATTGCCCAGGGAACCTGCAGTCACGTTGCATTCCAGAAAAGGGTTTATGGTCTTAAGACAACTATTGCTTTTCTTGATGTTGTTACTGAAACGCTGATGATTTGCTAATCTACTGTTTCGATTTATGTGGACTAAGTTTATGAATGGAAATTCTAACCAAAATTCAGAAGGAATAGAGGTATTGGACGATAAGCATTAATAAGCATGAACATGAGGTATGGAGTGAGCCATTTTAGAAAAAAGATTGGAATTGATTTCTGCCGGATTTGGTTCATCAGAGTGTAAAACCTAAAGCTACTGATCTGAGAAGGGGAAAAACAAACAGTAACAAAATACCTCCTATGCATGGTTTCTTCTTGCATTTATTTAGGACCTAGTTCTTTAAGTCCAAAGAGTTTATCGCAGAACTGAATGCCACTATCCCTATATGAAAATTGGCTTCAGTGCTTTAAACTGTGAGTCACAATAAGCCATTTATAGCTTATCAGACGTTTGCTATTTTACTTATCTTTGTTTAAAGGAAGCCTCTGGCTTCTTGGGTGATTTGTGCAAATACAGTGAACTGGAAACCTTTACGTTTTGTTTCATTTGTCCCCAAATCATTTGACTATTTCTGAATAAAGAAGGCTCTATTAGGACTGGAGGAAAAGAGGCTGGGGATTGGGACAGGAAGAAAGAAACAAGAAGCTTAGTGTTTTATAAACTTTATTATAAAGAAAATCTGGCATTTATTTCAAACTAGTGTGGTCTGTGCTTTACTTTGGTGAATGATGCTCATATATTTCTAGTCAGTAGAATAGAACACAGATCATCTGAAAAATGAAAAGTTTTACTATATGTATTGTAAGAAATGCTCAAGTTTATCCTACCCCATCAGTCATACCTCCTTGCCAATATCATGCATGCTGCCCAGGGAGAGGATGTCGTAAACCATTGATATAGAAGCGCTCATTTAATTTAGTTACTACATCCTGTTGATATTTATGAGTGGTAGGGGAACTGTTTAAAAAAAGGACCTTTTGAGTTGACAAATGTGCACTGCTCTGCAGTGAGGGGGCATTTTGAATAATTTTCCCATCCCTAATCTCTTTTCCCCTTACCAGTTAGAAAAGTAGTCTATAGTGCTTCAGGAATATTAATATTTAAATCTTTATTGTAGGTTCCATTGTAGCAAGAAAAAATGTAAATAGGCACACTTTATTTACATAATTATTTTGCAGAGTATTTTGGCTATCATCCTAGTGTTTATATTCAATGTATTTTAATGCCATCCACATTTTAGGCAACAGGCATAAACCTTTGCTGCTTTATCTGTTGGAGAAATAAGATTGCCCCCCAAAAGATAGCCATTTATAATATATGCACCTTTGAATAATTAAATGAGCTACCAAAGAGGAAGAGGATTCTAATCAGCTTTCAATGTGATTCTTCCATGCACTGAATCATTCCTTTATGAGTACATTTCTCTTGGAGCATGTATAATTATGAAACTTCTTTTTTTTTCTATCTCGGTAGGAACTGGGAAGTAACAGCCCTCCACAGAGAAACTGGAAGGGAATTGCTATTGCCCTGCTGGTGATTTTAGTTGTATGCTCACTCATCACTATGTCAGTCATCCTCTTAACCCCAGGTAATCTGTCTTTACTACTCTCTTATGATGGTATTGTGGATGATAATTTCACATTCAAATGCCTTAATAGGGTAGTCACATGTGGTATCTTAGAACACATTAGCATTGGTTGGAATAAAAAAATGAATAACCAGACATTTCGCAAATGGCAGTCATTTTGTGGTTTAAATACCATGCAAGATATTTGGGGGAAGTTGAAATGTAAAATATATATATTGAGAATGCCAAGGAAATCTTTGGTCTCCAGTGCTGTTTAGAGACTTGTTATGTTTGTCAATTTAATAAATGCGGAACACATTTGACTTTTATTGTGGGTGGAGATGAGGGAGTGGAGTCTGGAAGTTTCCATATATAGGAGACAGCCCAACTATAATGACAGTGGTAAGGGAGGATTTGACAGACAAAGAGGATTAGATCAAAAGAAAATGAGCTAAGCCTCTAAATAAGACACGTCCACTTTCTCTTGTCTTTCTCTGTAGTTTATACATTCCCAGTTTCTCTCTGTCTAAAGACCCTCTCCAGTTTGCTCTTGCACTACTCTTTAAATTGTGTCCTTTATGTTAAATAGTTGAAAACTACTATATAACTTATCAGTAGGTTTACTTGTTCTCTGGGGTTTATTTCAGTACTCAGAAGTTTTACTACTCTTTGGTAGGTGATAACACAGAAGGCAGAGAAAGGCTGCTCACATTTTAAACTCCCAAACTGCCTTCCAGGAACAAAAAAGTTTGTCATGCTACTACAACCCACCCAACTACCTTGCTCAAAAACTGATCACCATATATGGTGGTGAAAAAAATGGTCGTTTCTATGATAGGACTGAGCTAGTCCCCAGATCAACTCATATGCCTGTTGTTAAAGGCTATAAATTTATAACTTCAGTTCCTGCCCCAGTTTTGTTATTTACAAGCCCCTTAAACATGCTGAATTTATTTCCTCATGTACAACATTTGATTAACAAAAGCTCTCTTTCACAGAGTCATTCAGTCAACTAATTATGGTGGCTAATTATACAAATTGCAATATCAGGTGTTCCAATATGGTACTTTGTGACATATACCATCTTGGTAAAAACGTTGGCTTTGAAATGTATAGATTCCCAAAAATATAGTTTGTAGTTGTTATTTCACATATGAAGAGATTGAGAAAGAAATTAAGGGAGTCAGGAGAGAGGAAACCGAAGAGGAGACTTAAAAAAAAAAAAAAGAAAGAAAAAATTTCTCTTATAAGAGGTGGCTTATCCATCATTCTCTCAGGAACTGTCTCTTAACAGCGTCATTTGCACATCTGCAGTACAGTGTAATTGAGCAATGTGATGGCTGTGAGTTGCTGCCGATTGCCAAGAATCTTTGTTAAAGGAAGATGAGCTTATGTTCAGCATAGTGTTTCACTTAAACGTAGGAATTTTGACATAATTCTTAAAAAAATGAATGACATGGCTTCACTGCTTCTATTGATGAGTATCAGCCAGATGGAAGAAATTAGTATCATAGAATACCTATGTGTTTCTCTTGAGCTTTCTTCCATCTGGTTCTAGTATCCTTGTTCCAGTGATTCAGTTTCTCAGGTTTTCTTGTTAACTCTCTGAGGCCGTAGTGATACCTTGGTGTCTTTGGGAGTTTGGTGTAACAAAGATCTTGGTCACTCAGTAAATTAAACCACCTCTCCCCAACCCTTACCAAGTTGCCCCAGTAATAAAAACACAGGATAGTTGCATTCATTTTGTCATGCACTTACTCATTTATTAAAAGAAGGGTTTAAGCAAGATACACCTTGGTTTGAGTTACGGCTCTCACAGAACTAGTTTTGTGAAGTTGGCTAATAATTTCACCTTGTCTTCACGCATCTGTATTATGGATGCAGCTCACAGTACCAACTTCACAGTGTTGTTACCGACCCGGGTTCTTGGCCTCTTTAATCAATAGAAATTGATAAGAGGCCAGACAAGAAATTCAGGCAAGGCTTTATTGGGGCCCCTGCTGTATCGGGGGGAGCGAGAACAAACAACAGGTTTCCTTGCTCGCTCCCTGAGGGGGGGCGAGCTGGATCCTTATGTGGGGTGAGGGTAGGGGTGTGTCCAGGGGTCAGGCTGCAGGGGGGGCCTTAGGTGGTTTGCCTACCCCTTTGGTGGTGGTGTGTGCAGGAGGCATGCACAGTACCCTCCTTTTGCTCCTGGCTCTTCAGAAGTGACAGTTGGGATTTTTTGGGTATTTTTGTATCTTGTTGTCCATAATTTGCCCCAACTGGGAATGCATGCAGTTATTTTTAGTCCTTTATAGTTTCTTTGTATTTTGTTGCTCAAGAAGACGTCTGTCCAGGTGCAAGCGCTGCAGCAAAGTGTCCCAGGTCCCAGCCTGTCTCAGTGTTACTGTGAAGGATAAATGAGATAATAAAATTGAGGTGTTTAGTACAGTCTGTAGAACTGCTGCTGGCATTCCTCTTATTATTTTTATTATTAAGTACTTATTGACCACCAGACACAATGCCAAACACTGTTGCATGAGGGAGATTTCTAAGAAAAAGTATAAAGTCTTTCAGGAATATAGATCTTCTGTGATTTCAATTTTAAATTATGGCAGGTGGAAAAATACTAAATATTTAATCTGGCATCAGTCTTTCAGTGGTCTGTTCATTCATTTATTCATACATCAGTAGATAATTATGGAGTACAACTTTCTAGGTACTATCATAGTTGGCCTCACTATCTCCTGCTTTATATCTATCACTTCCAATCTCCTTCTTCACCAGCTACACAAGCACACAACAACCACATATCCCAACCCAAAGAGTTAATTTCATATGAAAGTAATCACACACAAATGGAAGTGCAATTATTATTTAGATTTATAATTTAGTGCTTGTTTTACATACCACATGTTCATATGTCTTTAGATTTCACTGTTATTTTTGGCAGGGATGTTATGAAATGAAAAATAAAAGTCAGTATGCTGGAGTGGAAAAAGTATTGTTACAGAAAACAAACAACTTGTGTTCTACACTCTCTGTTTGTAAACTCAGCGTCACCAGGGGTTGGAAGATGATATAAATTGATGAAGTGGACATAGGTAATGATGCTGGTTTAGGAATTTGCTTGAGTTATGAACGAGCAAATACCAGCCTGGCTACATGGCCTCCATGGTGGGCTCAAACCAAACAGCAGAGTAAAATATAAGCTCAGAAGACTTACAGTTTGTGGCCTGAGTCCTAAGCCTAGAAGTACTCTTAGAAGTTATCTAGTCTTGCCTCCCTCGTTAGACAGGAAAAAAAAAATAGAACTGAGTTTGTTTAACCTCTGGTTCTGAGGGCTAGAATGTGCATCGAGACCATTAGTGTGGCCTTTTGATTTAGCACATGTGTGCCTGTCTGTGGTCAGACTCTGGTGCTCTGATTACACGGAGCCTTCCTCTTCTTACCCTCAGCAGTGCTAGAATAGACCCGCAAGGGAAAACCTCCAACTGAGGGAATAACAGGCAACAACCCCCTCTAATCTTTCCTTTGTTCACAAGTATGTCTCCAAGGCCCAGCTTTCTAGGTAAAGCCAGTCAGACGGATGGAAACTTTCAACCAGGAAGGGGAATCCATGACAGGAAGGGAAACTTCTGATTCTGAAATTACTCAGCAAGATACTTGACCTTTTAGGATGAAGAGCTGACTCTAGAACAATCCTTCCAGTAAGTGTTGGGGTCAGAAATTCAACACCTTTATAGCTACAGTAAGTCCCCTACATACGGACCTTCAAGTTGCAAACTTTCAAAGATTCGAATATGCACGCATTGACATGTCTAATCACGTAAGTTAGTTCACGTGTCTGGCGTACATTGCCATGGGCAGCTTGCCCTCTGTCTCCTACTGCTGATGACCCTTCAGCTCTACCATCTCCCACCTCCTCTCCCTCCTCCTGTCAGTAACTCTTCTTGCCTGTTCACACGATGCCAGCCCCTGGATGCCAGCTGTTGTACTGTACTACTGTACTTTTCAAGGTACTGTGCTGTAAGATTAAAAATGTTTTATTTTTTGTGTTTGTTTTTTATGTATTATTAGTGTGAAAAGTATTATAAACCTATTACATTATAGTACTACATAGCCGATTTGTTTAGTTGGGTACCTGGGCTAACTTTGTTGGACTTACGAACTAATTGGACTTATGCATGCGCTCTTGGGACGAAACTCGTTTGTATGTAGGGGATTTACAGTATACGACCTTGGATAAATCACTTACCTCCTTTGACCCCAAGTGTTTTGTTGAAGAAAAGGGCATCTTTGGTTTGCCAGAAACTGAAGTGATTTCTTGAAGTTCATTACAGCTCTGATATCTGTGACCTAATAAGACAACAACAGCAATAATGGTGGCTTGCTTAGTAACAAATATAGCAACAGACTAAATCTGGTGAGCTCTCTCACTAAGCCCCTTCTACCTTGAAAATATATTTAATTTTTTGGAGGAGGGTGGGTGACGGAGAAAGCATACAAGGAGTTATCTAGTCTAAGAAATGATTTAGAAACTGTTTTGCTCAAAATAGCATCACATTTTGCAGGTAAGTGCTAAGGAATGCAAGCCTATAACCAGAGAAACACATGTTCATTGTAATTTTGGTTTGATTGCAAATTTTATTACAGAAGTAATTTGACACAGGTGTCTTAATTTCCAAGGTTGTCAGCAACTCCCGTGCCTTGTGAAAAGAAGTCCTAATTATTTTTGAAGAGTAGGTTAACAATTCAAGTATTTCTTTAATAAGTAACTATTTCTGAAAGAAAATTTTCTTTCCAGATAAAAGGGCACTTATTCGGATGTATTGATCCAGCCCACATATTTGTTGTTGTTGTTGTTTGTATTTAAGTCATTTAAAGAAAAAAGAGTATCCACATTTATTTTCAGAATAGGTAACAATAAGATCAATAATTATACTCTACAGGGCTTCCCTGGTGGCGCAGTGGTTGAGAGTCCGCCTGCCTATGCAGGAGACATGGGTTCGTGCCCCGGTCCGGGAATATCCCACATGCCACGGAGCGGCTGGGCCCGTGAGCCATGGCCGCTGAGCCTGCGCATCCGGAGCCTGTGCTCCGCAACAGGAGAGGCCATAACAGTGAGAGGCCCGAGTACTGCAAAAAAAAAAAAAAAAAAAAAAATTATACTCTACAAATATATGGGTGTACATTCATGCTTAAAGCTCTGGAAACCAGTTTTAGGTAGCTATGCATTTACTCCGCAGTCTCATATTTATATTTAATATGCAGAATGACAGTGAACATGGTTAGGAAACATTTCACACAGAATACAGTTACCCATTTTGACTTGTTTGGAAAATAGAGAAGCGTATTTTATGAGTTAGAATGTATTTGGTAGAGGATATTCATCAAGCTCTTAAGTTTGATTGCCATGTTGAAATAACCACCTATGGACTGCGTATATTCCACCAGTACTTCAGCAGCAGTGGCCTGTTGCCCTTTGATTAATGTCTGTAATCAGTCAGTGTCAAAACAAGTCTTCAGGTTAATTTACTCTCATGGTTGACTAAAGACAACATTGTAAGGCACTGAAATTGTGTCTTCATCGTTAGCTCTAGCTCTTGCTTTTAGGCAATTTTTTATTCCTTTAGTGCCTTCTGTAGGTGAGCATTTGGGTTGATTGTCACAGTTTTATCAGAGTATAAAAGAAGTCAAGCACTCAGGTATAAGATACCAGAACTCTGATCTCAGTTAAACAATAATTTAATAAGGATTGTCCACTTCCACTATATAAATGTCTGTATTTTCCCTTAGAGATGTATCTCTAATAGTAAGACGTTTACAGTAGATTCAGATTCCATTTTGGAAAATAATTTCCAGAGGTTGAGATTGCCACTGTGATGCTGATGATTAGTTAAATCTTTAATGTCAGATGAGGATTTGATCCATGAAGTTAGGCTCACATAGTTCATTTGAGCCAAAATTTAGAACCAAGGAAATAGAGAGAACCTGAGAAATTTGTGCAATCCTATCCTGAAAAATAAACAAAACAAAAACTGAAAGTTAACATTTAAGGATGTGTGCCTTTCTTTGAAGAAATACCAATTTACAGATATTTTCCAAAGGGAGTGAACAATCATCTTATTTATTTCTCATAACACATAAATTTAAAGAAAGTAGAGTAGTTTTCGAGATAATACGTCTAAGGCCAGCAGAATTGGGATGACTTTAGGTACCTAGTTTGTGGACAGTGTACAGCAGATAGAGTGATTAAATTGACTTTGTATCAGTCTGACTTGAATTCATCACTTTGCCTTGATATGTGCCTGCAAATATGACTTTGAGGCAAAGAATTCTTTCTTAACTATTGTCTTAGACACCAGATTTATTATTTATTTAACATCTTTATTGGAGTATAATTGCTTTACAATGTTGTGTTAGTTTCTGCTGTATAACAAAGTGAATCAGCTATAGGCATACATATATCATCCCCATATCCCCTCCCTCTTGTGTCTCCCTCCCAGACTCCTTATCCCACCCCTCTAGGTGGTAGCAAAGCACCAAGCTGATCTCCCTGTGCTATGCAGCTGCTTCCCACTAGCTATCTAGTTTACATTCGGTAGTGTATATATGTCAGTGTTACTCTCTCACTTCGTCCCAGCTTACCTTTCCCGCTCTCCGTGTCCTCAAGTCCATTCTCAACGTCTGTGTCTTTATTCCTGTCCTGCCCCTAGGTTCATCAGAATCATTTTTTTAAAATTTTTTTTCGATTCCATATATATGTGTTAGCATACAGTATTTGTTTTTCTCTTTCAGACTTACTTCACTCTGTATGACAGACTCTAGGTCCACCCACTTTAAGATAAATAACTCAATTTCAGTTCTTCTTATGGCTGAGTAATATTCCATTGTATATATGTGCCACATCTTCTTTATCCATCCATCTGTCGATGGATACTTAGGTTGCTTCCATGTCCTGGCTGTTGTAAATAGAGCTGCAATGAACAATGTGGTACATGAGTCTTTTTGAATTATGGTTTTCTCAGGGTGTATGCCCAGTAGTGGGATTGCTGGGTCGTATGGTAGTTCTATTTTTAGTTTTTTAAGGAACCTCCATACTGTTCTCCATAGTGGCTGTATCAATTTACATTCCCACCAACAGTGAAGAGGGTTCCCTTTTCTCCACACCCTCCCCAGGATTTATTGTTTGTAGATTTTTTGATGATGGCCATTCTGACCAGTGTGAGGTGATAACTCATTGTAGTTTAGGTTTGCATTTCTCTAACGATTAGTGATGTTGAGCATCCTTTCATGTGTTTGTTGGCAATCTGTATATCTTCTTTGAAGAAATGTCCATTTAGGTCTTCTGCCCATTTGTGGATTGGGTTGTTTGTTTTTTTGATATTGAGCTGCTTGTGTTGCTTGTATATTTTGGAGATTAATCCTTTATCGGTTGTTTTGTTTGCAAATAGTTTCTCCCATTCTGAGGGTTGTCTTTTCGTCTTCTGTATGGTTTCCTTTGCTGTGCAAAAGCTTTTAAGTTTCATTAGGTCCCATTTGTTTATTTTTGTTTTTATTTTCATTTCTCTAGGAGGTGGGTCCAAAAGGATCTTGCTGTGATTTATGTCATAGAGTGTTCTGCCTATGTTTTCCTCTAAGAGTTTTATAGTGTTTGGCCTTACATTTAGGTCTTTAATCCATTTTGAGTTTATTTTTGTGTATGGTGTTAGGAAGTGTTCTAATTACATTCTTTTTTTTTTTTTCTAATTTCATTCATTTACATGTAGCTGTCCAGTTTTCCCAGCACCGTTTATTGAAGAGGCTGTCTTTCCTCCATTGTATACTCTTGCCTCCTTTATCAAAGATAAGGTGACCATATGTGCATGGGTTTATATCTGGGCTTTCTATCCTGCTCCCTTGATCTGTTTTTGTGCCACTACCATACTGTCTTGTTTACTGTAGCTTTTTAGTATAGTCTGAAGTCCAGGAGCCTGATTACTACAGCTCCGTTTCTCTTTCTCAAGATTGCTTTGGCTATTTGGGGTCTTTTCTGTTTCCATATAAATTGTGAACTTTTTTGTTCTAGTTCTGTGAAAAATGCCAGTGGTAGTTTGATAGGGATTGCATTGACTCTGTGGATTGCTTTGGGTAGTAGCGTCATTTTCACAATGTTGATTCTTCCAATCCAAGAACATGGTATATCTCTCCATCTGTTTGTATCATCTTTAATTTCTTTCTTCAGTGTCTTATAGTTTTCTGCATACAGGTCTTTTGTCTCCTTAGGTAGGTTTATTCCTAGGTATTTAATTCTTTTTGTTGCAGGTATTTAATTCTTTTTGTTGCAGTAAATGGGAGTGTTTCCTTAATTTCTCTTTCAGATTTTTCATCATTAGTGTATAGGAATGCCAGAGATTTCTGTGCATTAATTTTGTATCCTGCTAGTCTACCAAATTCATTGATTAGCTCTAGTAGTTTTCTGGTAGCATCTTTAGGATTTTCTATGTATAGTATCATGTCGTTTGCAAACAGTGACAGCTTTACTTCTTCTTTTCCAATTTGGATTCCTTTTATTTCTTTTTCTTCTCTGATTGCTGTGGTTCCAAAACTATGTTGAATAATAGCAGTGAGAGTGGGAAACCTTGTCTTGTTCCTGATCTTAGAGGAAATGGTTTCACTTTTTCACCATTGAGAGTGATGTTGGCTGTGAGTTTGTCATGTATGGCCTTTATTATGTTGAGGTAAGTTCCCTCTATGCCTATTTTCTGGAGAGTTTTTATCATAAATGGATGTTGAATTTTGTTGAAAGCTTTCTCTGCATCTATTGAGATTATCATATGGTTTTTATACTTCAGTTTGTTAATATGGTGTATCACATTGATTGATTTGCATATATTGAAGAATCCTTGCATTCCTGGGATAAACCCCATTTGAACATGGTATATGATCCTTTTAGTGTGCTGTTGGATTCTGTTTGCTAGTATTTTGTTGAGGATTTTTGCATCTGTGTTCATCAGAGATATTAGCCTGTATTTTCTTTTTCTGTGACATCTTTGTCTGGTTTTGGTATCAGGGTGATGGTGGCCTCGTAGAATGAGTTTGGGAGTGTTCCTTCCTCTGCTCTATTTTGGAAGTGTTTGAGAAGGACAGGTGTTAGCTCTTCTCTAAATGTTTGATAGAATTCTTCTGTGAAGCCATCTGGTCCTGGGCTGTTGTTTGTTGTAAGATTTTAAATCATACTTTCAGTTTCAATGCTTGTGATTGGTTTGTTTATATTTTCTATTTCTTCCTGGTTCATTCATTGAAGGTTGTGCTTTTCTAAGAATTTGTCCATTTCTTCCAGGTTGTCCATTTTGTTGGCATATAGTTGCCTGTAGTAATCTCTATGATCCTTTTTTTTTCTGCAGTGTCAGTTGTTACATCTCCTTTTTCATTTCTAATTCTATAGATTTGAGTCTTCTCCCTTTTTTTCTTGATGAGTCTGGCTAATGTTTTATCCATTTTGTTTGTCTTCTCAAAGAAGCAGCTTTTAATTTTATTGATCCTTGCTATCATTTTGTTCATTTCTTTTTCATTTATTTCTGATCTGATCTCTATGTTTTCTTTCCTTCTGCGAACTTTGGGAATTTTTTTGTTCTTCTTTCTCTAATTGCTTTAGGTGTTAATGTTGAGTTGTTTAGTTGAGATTTTTCTTGTTTCTTGATGTAGGATTGTATTGCTATAAACTTCCCTCTTAGAACTGCTTTTGCTGCATACCATAGGTTTGTTTCTAGGTATTTTTTGGTTTCCTCTTTGATTTCTTCAGTGATCTCTTGGTTATTTAGTAGTGTATTTTTTAGCCTCCATGTGTTTGTAATTATAAATTTTTTTTTCCTGTAATTGATATCTAGTCTCATAGCATTGTGGTTGGAAAAGACACTTGATATGATTTCAGTTTTGTTAAATTAACCAAGTCTTGATTTGTGACCAAAATATGGTCTATCCTGGGGAATGTTCTTTGAGCTCTTGAGAAGAAAGTGTATTCTGTAGTTTTTGGATGGAATGTCCTATAAATATCAATTAAGTTCGTCTTGTTTAATGTGTCACTTAAAGCTTATGTTTGCTTATTTATTTTCATTTTGGATGATGTGTCCATTGGTGAAAGTGGGGTGTTAAAGTCCCCTACTATGATTGTATTACTGTCGATTTCCCCTTTTATGGCTGTTAGCATTTGCCTTATGTATTGAGGTGCTCCTATGTTGGGTGCATAAATATTTACAATTGTTATATCTTCTTCTTGGATTGATCCCTTAATCATTATGTAGTGTCCTTCTTTGTCTCTTGTAATAGTCTTTATTTTAAAGTCTATTTTGTCTGATATGAGAACTGCTATTCCAGCTTTCTTTTGATTTCCATTTGCATGGAATATCTTTTTTCATCCCATCAATTTCAGTCTGTATGTGTCCCTAGGTCTGAAATGGGTCTCTTGTATACAGCATATATATAGGTCCTGTTTTTGTGTTCATTCAGCCAGTCTGTGTCTTTTGGTTGGAGCATTTAATCCATTTACATTTAAGGTAATTATCAATATGTATCAATATGTATGTTCCTATTACCATTTCCTTAATTGTTTTGGCGTTTTTTTGTTTGTCTTTTCTTTCTCTTGTCTTTCCTGCCTATAGAACTTCCTTTAGCATTTGTTGTAATGCTGGTTTCGTGGTGCTGAATTCTCTTAACTTTTGTTTATCTCTGAAGGTTTTAATTTCTCCATCAAATCTGAATGAGAATCTTGCTGGGTAGAGTAATCTTGGTTGTAGGTTTTTCCCTTTCATCACTTTAAATATGTCCTGTCCCTCCCTTCTGGCTTGCAGAGTTTCTGCTGAAAAATGAGCTGTTAACCTTGTGGGGATTCCCTTGTATGTTATTTGTTGCTTTTCCCTTGCTGCTTTTAATATTTTTTATTTGTATGTAAATTTTGATAGTTTGATTAATATGTGGTTCGGCGTGTTTCTCTTTGGGTTTTTCTTGTATTAAACTCTCTGGGCTTTCTGGACTTGATTGACTATTTCCTTTCCCATGTTAGGGAAGTTTTCGACTATAATCTCTCCAAATATTTTTTTGAACCCTTTCTTTTTCTCTTCCTCTTCTGGGACCCCTATAATTCAAATGTTGGTGCATTTAATGTTGTCCCAGAGGTCTCTGAGACTGTCCTCAATTCTTTTCATTCTTTTTTCTTTATTCTGCACCCTGGCAGTTATTTCTACCATTTTATCTTCCAGGTCACTTACCCGTTCTTCTGCCTCTGTCATTCTGCTATTGATTCCTTCTAGAGTATTTTTAATTTCAGTAATTGTGTTCTTCATCACTGTTTGTTTGCTCTTTAGTTCTTCTAGATCCCTGTTAACTGTTTCTTGTATTTATTTTCTCCATTTTGTTTCTGAGATTTTGGATCATCTTTACTATCATTACTCTGAATTCTTTTTCAGGTAGCTTGCCTATTTCTTCTTCATTTATTTGGTCTTGTAGGTTTTTACCTTGCTGCTTATTCTATAACATATCTTTTGTTGTTTAATTTTTGATGGGTGGTGCTTTATTCCTGTCTTACTGGTTGTTTGTCCTGAGACGTCCAGCACTGGAGTTTGCAGGCAGTTCGATAGAGCTGGGTCTTGGTGCTGAGATGAGGACCTCCAGGAGGGCTCACTGAGATTAATCTTCCCTGGTGTCTGAGGTTCTCTGTAATTCCACCAGTTTGGACTCAGAGCTCCCATCACAGGAGCTTGGGCCCGACCTCTGGCCTGGGAACCAACATGTCATGAGCTTCATGGTACGGTTAAAAAAAAAAAAAAAGAAAGAAAGAAAACAAAAAAGGAGCAGTATAATATCAAAGAATAAAAACCAAAATGAAATTAGAAAGATAAAAAATATATTAGAAAAAATAAAACTATAATTGAAACAACCGGTCACTGGGGGTACCTGCCGTCCCCTTAGGTGTCCGTTGTCCCCCACCGTTGCCTGGTACGTGCCCTAGTTTTGAGAAGACGCAAATTCCACGTCCTCCTAATATGCCATCTTGACTCCCACCCGGCATTTTTTAAAGGAATGTTTTGACCCTTTGAAATGACGCTTTAAAAATATTAATCTGTCCCTATTTATAAAAAAGATAATTTTCTAGAAAACAGTTGATAAAATTAAGTGCTTTATTGGACAGGTGACACCTGATTTTTTATTGTTATGCAAAAACTCAAAATGAATTTATTCTGGTTACTATTATATTCTGAGAAAATAATAGCTCCTGGTTATAGTTAGTTAAAATGTCATGTTATATTATGTTGCAAGCAATGTCTTGGCAGCTCTAATTTAAAACGTGTCATTTAAGTATCTGACCTGTGTTTTAAAATGTCAAAGCAGCGATTAAAATATTCCATTATGCTTTTATGAGGGAGAAATAATGTTTTACATATTTTGAAATTTGCATTACTCAGTTATAAACATCAACATCCACCAAGATGCAAATCGTATATTTTATTTTGTTGAATTAAAAAGAGATATATGTTGTATTGATAGGCATAAGCTAAATTGTCTCTGATTGTTTTTCCAAGAACAGCACAGATGAACACATTTTAATATGGTATTACCCAGGCATAATCAGGCTGCCAAAGAGAAAACAATGACAGATTCTAACAGTTTCCCCCCAGATAAAATGGACTGTGGTTGCTTTTCTAATAGATTTATCTCTTATGTTAAATGAAAAATAATTTTCTCTGTCACTAATAAAGTCAGAGTAGTTATATTTTTTGTCTTTGCTTTATAGTTGCATTTCTATTTTTAAGTCAGATTTGATTTCCTTATTAATTTTCATCTTTTTGTATTGTCCAATCAGAGAAATAAGGGATTTAGTTTACCTTATAATGTGTTCATTTTTATGAGTCAGAAGAGAATCTGTTTTAATAAGTAACATTTATTTATTATCTGCTTGTTACATTCCAGTATTACACTGAGTGCTTTAAATGTACTACTTTATTTACCATCGCACCACTAACATGAAATAGATACTATTAATTTATTCATATTCTACATTATTTGGCTGAGTGTTACAAGTTACAGTAAATTGCCTGTCACACAGTTAGAATATGGGGAAGCTGGGTCCCTATCCCAGGCCATTTTGGCTCTAGCACCCGTCTTAACCTTTGAAATAAATGTTAAGTTAAGCTCTATACTGTACCTATGCAAAGTATGGGCAAGAAACATTTGAGAAAAAAAAAAGAGAGAGAGAGAGCAAAATGAACTCTGCTTTTATTCTGAGCCTTGATTTTTTTTTTAAATGAGTGAATTAATTCTGTATATTTCCAAAAGGGAATGCAAAGCAAAGAAGGAATTAAGCTGGGGTGGCCAATGGGTAGTTAGGGAAGAAGTGACAGAAGTAGGTGACTGGAAAAAGTATACATGTAAATTCTTTCAGCTATCATACTGTTTTCTAAAACTTCAAACACTCATGATAAAATGTAAGTGAACCTGTTCTTTTGTAAACCACAGTGTATCAAAACTATTTACATGTCACTGTACAATTTTAAATATGTTGTCATATTTTTTATTTGCCTTCTTTTAAAAGAAATACTTGCTTTAGGAATATGAGAGCCTGGGGAAAATTGGGGGATCAAAATAGCCTGGTCTTTGAGACGGAAAGTTTCCTTAAGCGAGGGTGTTGTATCCAATTGCCCCTCCTCCTGGAAAAACAATTAGCATACATTAGCCCCCTGTGTTTGTGATAGGGGATATTTTAATATGCAATTATTTGCCAGGGACTTTTTAACATCCAGTTCCTTGGCTTTGAAGTGTAACTGAAGCCACCTCATTCCAGAATTCATTTATTAGGTATGAGAAGATACAATATCTGTAAAAAGGAATTATGCTTAAGTTAAACAGTATTTTAAACTAAATAATATCCCACTCTCTGCCTTTGCTCTGCAAAATGAAAATTTATCTTGGAACAATTTCAGTGTTTGTTCATTGTTTTGGGTTATTTTTTCACACTCTTTTCTCTTGGTCTAAGATTGTTCAATTGAATGTAAGTTCCAACTGAGAAAACTCTCTAGGAAAACTGGAATCAGTGAAGCTAGACTTGGGAAATATCCTTACTTAAATGGAAAATTGTGCCTTAAATCTGTGCATAATGATTTGACTTTTGCATGGGGTGTAGAACACCTCTGATCCTATACTCACAGCCTACCCTGTTTTTTTCTGGAGAAACACCAGCAATTATGCAATATGAGGGAAACAAGGCCAATAAACTTACTTTTTTATATGGGTTATACCATATGTATGGGTAATGCCATGTACCATAAAATTTTCCACTTTGAAGTGAACAGTTCAATGGCATTTGGTATGTTCACAATGTGTGTAACCACCAACTCTATATAGTTCCAAAACATGTTATCACTCCAAAAGGAAACCCTGTGCCCATTAAGAAGTTACTCCCCATTTTCCACTTGCCCCAGCTCCTGGCAGCCAGCAGTCTAGCTCTGTCTCTACCAGTTTACCTATTCTGAATATTTCATACAAATGGGATCAAACAATATGTGACCTTTTTAGTTTGACTTCTTTCACTTAACATAATGTTTTAGAAGTTCATCCATGTTTTCACATATCAGCATTTCATTCCCTTTTATGGCTGAATAGTAGTCCATTGTATGTATTTATCACAATTTATTTATCCATTCATTGATTCATCCATCCATCCATCCATCCAATCACTGATGGAAATTTGGAATGTTTTCACCTTTGGGCTATTGGGAGTAGAGCTGCTATGTACATGTGTACATGCATTGTTTTTTTTTTGAGTTCTTGTTTTCAATTTTTTGATGAGTATGTCCAGGAATAGAATTATGGGGCTATGTGCTAATTCATGTTTAACTTTTTGAGAAACTACCAGACTATTTTCCACAGCAGCTACACCAGCTTACATTTCCAACAGCAATATATACATTTTTGAGTTTCTCCACACCCTCATCAACACTTGTTATTTTACATTTATTTTATGATTGTCATCCAAGAGGTTTGAAGTGACATCTCATTTGGTTTTAATATGCACTTCCCGAATGATGAGTGTTGTTGAGCATCTTATGCTTCATATGCTTTCAATAAGCATCATATGCTTATTGGCCGTTTGTGTATCTTCGTTTAAGAATGGTCTATTCAAGTTTTTTGCACATGTTTTAATTGGGTTGTTTGATTTATTGTTGTTGAGTTGTAGTTCTGTATTCTGGATATTAATCTCTTGCTAGATATATGATTTGCAAATATTTTCTTCTATTCTGTAGGTTGTCTTCACTTTTTTGACACTGTTCTTTGATGCACAAAACTTCTTAATTTTTATGAAGTCCAGCTTATCTTTTTTGGTATTGTATCTAAGAATCCATTGCTAAATCCAGAGGCATGAAGATTTACCTGTATGTTTTTTAAAGAGGTTTATGGTTTTAGCTCATAGCATTAGGGCAGTGAATGATTTTGAGTTAATTTTTGTGTACGGTGTAAGGTGGGGAGTCCAACTTCATTTTTTGCATACATTTCACCTAGAAACATTTGTTGAAGAGACTGTTCTTTACCCATTGATTTTTTTTTTCCTCCCTTGTTGATTATCATTTATCATAGATAATATTGGCTTATTTGAGGACTTGCAATTGTAATCCACAGTCTGTGTATAACCTTATGCCCGTATCACGCCACTGTTTTGATTACTGTAGCTTTGTAGTAAATTTTGAAATTAGAAAATGTGAGTGCTCCAACTTTGTTTTCTTTTTTAGTTTTAATTTTTTTCCTATCAGGGCCTTTTACAATTCCATATAAATTTGAGGATTGTCTTTTCCATTTCTGCAAAAAATAAAAAGGTAGTTGGGATTTTGATATTGATTGTATTGAATCTGTGGATCACTCTGGGTAATATTGCCATCTTAGAAATATTCTTTCAATCATTAAACACTAGTTGTCTTTCCATTTATTTATATCTTTAATTTCTTTCAGCAATGTTTTATAGTTTTAAATGTAAATTCTTTACCTCCTTGGTTAAATCTGTTCCTAAGTATTTCATTCTTTTGAATGTGATTGTAGCTAGAATTAATTCCTTAATATCTTTTTTTGATTGCTTATTGCTGGCATATAGAAATACAACTAATTTTTGAGTGTTGATAAACACTTAAAACCCTTTATTCTAAATTTACTTATTAGCTGTAGAAGATTGTTGTAGATTCTTTGGGTTTTCTACATATAGAAGACAATGGCATGTGTAAATAGAGATAGTTTTACATCTTCATTTCCAAGTTGGCTGTCTTTTATTTATTTTTCTTCCCTGGCTAGAATTCTGGTTAGAATTTCTAGTATAATTTTGTATAGCAATGGTGAAAGTAGACATCATTGTCTTTTTCTTGATCACAGAACATCTTTCAGTCTTTCATCACTGACTACCACCTTAGCTGTGAGTTTTTCATAAAGACCTTATTTCATGTTGAGGAAGTTTCTTTTCATTCCTAGTTTTTAAAATGTTTCTAAAAGAAAGAGTGACGGATTTTGTCAAATGCTTTTTATCATGAATTGAGATGATCATGTGTTTTTCCTCTTCTTTTCTATGAATGTGGTGTATTACATTGGTTACCTCTTTTTTTTTTTTTTTTTTGGTCAGGTTACCCTTAAATTCCTGGAATAATCCTCTTTGTTAATAGTTCATAATTCTCTTGATATGCTGGAGAATTTGGTTGGCCAATTAAAAGAAGTCATTCTGCCATTTGCTACTAGTATTTCATTGAGGGTTTTTGCATATATATTCATAAGGAATCTTAACAGTTTTTTCATGTGTTCTCTTTGGATTTGGATCAGAATAGTCTAACCTTATAAAATGAGTTATTAAGTATTCCTTCCTCTTCTAGCTTTTGGAAGAGTTTGAGAAAAATTGGAGCTAATTCTTCTTTAAATGTTTGGTAGAATTTACAAGTGAAGTCATCTGTTCCTGCATTTTTCATTTTTGGGAGGTTTTTGTTTATGGATTCAATCTTCTTACTAGTAATTGGTCTGTTCAGATTTTTTATTTCTTCTTGAGTCAGTTTGGTAGTTTACATGTTTCTAGAAATGTGTCCATTTTATCTAAGTTATCTAATTTGTTAGCATACAATTGTTCAAAGTATTCTCTCATGATTCTTTTAATTTCTATAAAATTTTAGCAATGCTCCCAGTTTCATAACTGACTTATTATCTGCATCTTCTTTCTTTTTTATCTTAGTCAACTTAAGTAAAATTTGGTCAATTGTTTTGATGTTTTCAAAGAAAAAACTTTTGATTTTATTGATTCTTTCTACTGGTTTTCTATTCTCTAATTTCATTTATCATCACTCTAATATTTATTACTTTCTTCTACTAGATTTCAGTTAATTTCCTCTTCTTTTTTCTACTTATTTACATGTAAAGTTAGGTTATTGATTTGAGATCTTTCTTTTTTAGTGGAGGTATTTATCTCTTTTAGTAATGCCTTCACTGAATCCTATCAGTTTTGGTATGTTGTATTTTCATTTTCATTTGTCCCAAAGTATTTCCTAATTTCCTTTGTGATTTCTTCTCTGAAATACTGCTTGTTAAAAGTGTCTTGTTTAACATCCTCATACAGGTGAATTTTCCAGTTTTCTTTCTGTTATTGATTTTTACTTTCATTCCATCTCATTCAGAGAGCATATTTTGAATAATTTCAATATTTTTAAATTTATTGAAACTTGTTTGGTGGCCTAACATATGGTCTATCCTGGAGACTGTTCCATGTAGTTGAAAAGAATGTATCCTGCTGTTGTTGGATGTAGTGATATATGGATAAATAGATAGATATAGAGAGATATTGATATTGATGCATTGATTAGTTGATCAATATTGATATATCGATTTTGGAAAGTCAGTATCCTGTGTGATGTGTAGTCTCTGAAGTCTCTGTTCCTTTAGTTTATGTACAGGTCACATTTTTACAAAGATTTCCTTGAATGTTAGGATTCAAGAGGTGGGGAGGGGCAGGGAGGATAAAAAAAGAAAAAAAAGTAGAATGTTTTTAAAAAGAGGGGACCAAAAAACCCTTTCATCCTTTTCAAATTAGTACTGTGCTGGGACACTGATTCAGATCATCTGCAGTTCTGTCTTAGCCTTCACTTCCTGCTTGTACTGAGCCTAAAGTTTAGCCAGAGGTGAAAACTTAGGGTCTTTTCAGATCTTTTTTGAGCATGCATACTGCTCTGGGCATGCATGTGGCTTTCCAAATGTTCCAATATATGTAGGCATTTTGAATGCCTAATTTCCCAAAGAAACTCTTTTCCAGCTTTGCCTCCCAGCTTTGGGTTCCCTGTATTATGTCTCAACTCTGTCTTTTTCCCCATGTAGCTGTGGCTCATTCATTTGCTTTATGATGTTTTTGAGGAATACCCATTGCTTTTATGCCCTGATTGTTCTGGATCAGGTGTAACAAAAATAAGTGCCTTGTGTCAGTTGAGACAGTTTAGAGCAGGCAAACACAACTCTTTGAGAATAAGATATACTTTGCTCCCTCTAGAACCAGGACCATACTACAAATGCAGGCTGCTGACTCAAAGATTGCCACCAAGACAGTGAGGGGATGGGGGTAATGGCAAATAAAAATTCCACAAGCCTTCCTATTATTTTTAAATTGCCTTTTTCTTGATTCAGTGTCTGCTTGTCTTTTGTAAACATTTGACTGTTTTCCAGAGTTCTGACAGTTTATTCTGACAATTTTTCTTGTGTTTTTTTTTTTTTTTTTTTTGATGTTACTGTGGGAAAACAGTCTCTTGGAGCAATCTATTCCTTTGTGTTCATTGATATCACTCTAATAACAGACTTTACTGATCCAATTTATATGGAACTGGCTTCTGTGATTTGTGATCAACCTGAGTTGTTATATTTAAAACCATCAAGCCTAGGTTTTATATCTTTACCATTTACACTGTTTCCTCCATTTATTGTATGATGCATAATAGTTTACACTATCAGTACAAACCGAGTTTTCACTAAATATTGACCAGTGACAAATTTATCTACTTATTCACTCTTGTATTAAAAATTAGAGAATGTCAGAGAAATATTTCATGAAGTTCTTGATGATGAACATAACAATAACATAATGTAGTATGATCATTAAATCTGATGTTATTACCAAATCGAGAAGAGAGTCCACATCTGTAGAGACCTAGAATAATACTTACTATAACCTTAGCAGTTTGAAATGAGGGTAAAATAAACCTAATAAAATACACAATAAAGTATACACAGGAGAGCTTAGTGTGGGGAACTCTAACAAATCATTGAGGACACAAAAGTGCTTTTGGGCATTTGAATTATACCTATAAATATTTTCTGGATGAGAAATTAAAAATTAATTTCTCAGGCTTTTTATAAAATATCTGTTAATTCATTTAAAATGGCAAAATAAAACTATTACATGTAAATATACATAATATATGATGAAAAATAGTTACCTTTTCAAAAATTGGTGAGAAGAATGTCATTATTTTATGTTTTTGCAGATATTTAATGTCTGCTCAATAGAAGACTGCAGGATTCTCATATGTACTCCTGTGTCAATTCTTTTGGAGTCAGTTGCTTTGGTTGAAGCATATGAAGGAATTCTGGCCTCATAAATATATGTAGTTAGGAATGGAGGGAGTTTTTTAATAGCTTTTTCACATAATTGTAGATGCTCTTCCTTGATACTTCTTGAGAGCTTGATAAGTGGTAGATCCTGAATGGTTAGCTGCATTGTGAAACCTGAAACCATATCCGTAAAATATCAGTACTCTGCTTTTAAAATCTATTGGTCCATCTAGCACTTTAAAAGGATCTTTTACCTATGCACGATTCTGTAACGTTATGCATTGGTCATTTGGGAAATATTAGTTCAGTGAGTTATACAGATCTTCCAAATGTTGGTAGAGTTTATTACACAATATTAAGAAAAAACAGTTAATATCACTGATGGTATAACTAGAAAAATCTCACTAGAAGAGTATTGGGAAGTAGTCAAACTCAAGATAGAGAACACAAGTTTTGAAAACTTCAATTTTTTTTTGAAAGCTTGAATTTTATAGTTTGTAACAAACAATTGTGTTTTTAAAATTTTTTATGTATTATTTTTTAACAGTTATGATTTTTAAGTGAGAGGCTCATTTTATTTATTTTGAAGAAAACATTTGCCAGATCCTTAAATCTAAATAATCATAGTTTGTTATTCATTTTTTCCACTAAAAATGGTGTTCCAGGAAAAAAGCTGTTAGTTCAGTTCATAACTTAAGCAATTGCCCACATGCATTTCTTTGGAACAAGTACCATGTCGATATGCAGGGGAAGTGCTTTTTGGGCAGCAGAGGGGAGGAGGTATAAGTCCCTTTTCACCACACAAATATTAAAAAGATATCAAGGGTGGAGACTGTATACAATGGACAATTTTTAGAACTGTGTTGTGGAAATTCTTAACTGGAATAGGATTTTTCAAGCATTTTTTGAGCATTTATAAGACTAAAGAACAGAATGACTATCATATAGTTTTATGCCACAGTATTGACTCTCAGTGAGGTGCCTGTAGTTGCATCCACTTTTGGTTTTGCTTCCAGGAATGGGAATTTCAACCCAGTGTAAAAGGAAGATGTGCCTTAGTATTACTATGAATATAATTTTGACTTTTAGGATTGCTTCCACAGTTGCCCACAGATTATGCTCTGCAGTGCTCTCCTGTAGAGTAGTAGAGATATGGAACAAAAATTTGCTCATGGTAATGTGATTGAAATAAAAAGTATGCCTGAGGGAGGAGCTCAAACTTGTTTATATAAGAACTCATAGGCCCAAAGTAGAGCTATAACACATTAGGGTATAAAGAAGACATCATTCTAGCATGTGTGTGTGTGTGTGTGTGTGTGTGTGTATGTAAGGTGTGTGTTATGTGTATCAGTCTGTAATTTGCCTTTTCTTCTCACAATGTGAAAGGCCTTTGTGCAAGTACATTTCTCACATTTAGGTTTTCTACTCAAATTCAGGAGATTTAATTTGGAAAAAGTCTCAGAAGATTGAATGTGATTAACACTTTGAATAATTGACTAATTTGACTAACTAAACCTATGAGTAAATCCTAAAGCTCTTGATTTACTTATTCAAGAGATGACAAGTTTGAAGTAAAATTTAATAAGTCCTTCAGAACCTGAAAGTACATTCCTTATTTTGATGAGCACTTAAGAGTCTCTGCTGAAAATAAGGAGAACTCGTACAGAATATAACAGAAATTAGGGCATCTTACAGATGCAAGCTACTTTATGGGCCTTTGTGTGTGTTTGGGGAGGGGTACATCCAATAAAATTCTATATGAAGAAACCAAACATGTCAGCAGCAGAGCTGTTCTGGTTGAAGAGTTTTAACCACATAATTCCCATCTACCCCTCTCCTTTCTCTGTCCTAAGAGAGCTTTAGGGTCTCTAGAACACAGCCAGCCACAGTGTAATTTTGTCCAACCCTTTCTCTTTACAAATGAGGAAACTTACTCCTGAATAGATGGAGAGAACTAGCCAAGGGCCTATGCACTAGTTAAGGGTTTAACTAGGATTAAAATATGAACTCCTAGCTCTGATTACTGTTATTTCAGCATTAGTGCTTGTCCCTGTTTGAGTATAGGCAGTGGGAGTATAAGTTCATAACTGTCTGTGGGGAAACTTTGAGAAGATGAATGGATCGTAGAAGGCAAACTTCTTGTAATCTGTATTTCAGTATTTTGTATTCAGTGTAAATTCCCTAGAAATTCTCCCCATGTATGGTGAAAAAAAAGGACAGAGTTGGCAGAGGGAAGAAAGTGACAGTTAAATAAATATATAATACCTTATTTGCCAGCCGTCCTCTTCATTCCATTCAGTACAGACCCAGCTGTAGTTACAATTTAGTAACTTTCCACATAGCTGAATTTTTAAATGACTTTTTATAATTAAAATGTGGCTTTCTGTATGAACGCTACATGCTGGAAATATATTTGAGAAGGAAAGAACATTCATTGGAAGATAATCTGATTTAGGAAGTAAATTTAATTTGAAGGGTATATATAATTTAGACTTTATAAAATACAGGGTTAATCTGAGTCAAAAGTGGTTCTAAGTGATAGAATTGACGAAGATAAGGAATTGACTGGCCTTTTATTCAAGAAACTTAGCTGTTGCCACAACAAGATACTGGAGTAGGAAAAGGCAAAAGAAAGAGATAGAGGAAGGAAACTCCTGGCATACAAAGAGGAACAAAGGTAATTTTCTGGGACTATAAAACAGATGGTACACAGTGCACTAATTCCCTTTGTGCTTTTGCTTGAGTGGATGAATTGGTGTTCAGAATACTAAGTGACAAGCTGCTTCATTGACAAGACTGATTTATAATTTATTTGTGTGATCCATATATTTGACCTTACAAATTCAAAATAGCCAAATACTCTTCTTTCAAAAAGAGACTTCTGAGTGAATTTTACATTTCACTAACTTTTTCTACTAAAACATGCAACTCAATACTGTACTTCTGGTAGGGTACATCCAAGAACATAATGGAAATATTTGGGCTGAAGGGAACTATGAAAGAAACAAAAACTCCAAAGAAAGGGAAAACATTTTGTTTTGTGACTTTGAAATTTTAAAATTCAAATTTGCTTTATATTGACCTATACATTTTAACATTTTAATAATAATAATGACAATGGCTAACATTAAATAAGCTGAGTACTTTGCCTAATGATTTCCATATATTTCTTCATTTATAAATAGAAAAGAAAAGAGATGTAACTTGTACCAGGGCATACCTTGTAATTTTCTTCTGTTTCAGTGATATGTATTTTTATTCCTCAATTTTACATTCCAAACTATGTGTAGCTCTTTAACTGGAAATAGTAACCCTTTGTTCATTTTCTAGGTGATAAATCAGGAAACATTAAAAAGAACTTGATATATTATATCTGATCTCAAATGACATAAATTTTGACAATATTCAGTCTGCTGTATTGTATTTCAGCATCCTAGTGAAAGAAAAGAATGGGAAAATGATGGAAAAAAGAAAGGAATTAGTGCTTTAGCTGTTAAGTAGTAAAACAAAACTTTAAAGTCTGACTAGGAAATGTACAATCAGCAAATATTTTGAAAAGATCTGGAATTTGGCTGTGACTGCTATGGTTTGCATTCTATATTTTCATATATACAGTTATATAAGGCAGGGTGGCGGGGGTGTTACCCTTTCTATGAACTTTGAAAAATCAATAATGTTTTAAAATGGAAATGCGGGCTTCTCTGGTGGCACAGTGGTTGAGAGTCCGCCTGCCGATGCAAGGGACACGGGTTCGTGCCCCGGTCCGGGAAGATCCCACATGCCACGGAGTGGCTGGGCCCATGAGCCATGGCCGCTGAGCCTGTGCGTCCGGAGCCTGTGCTCCGCAACGGGAGAGGCCACAACAGTGAGAGGCCCGCGTACCGCAAAAAAAATAAAAATAAAAAAAAATAAATAAAATGGAAATGCACTAGAAGAGTAGCCTGTAGTGACACTAAACATGGGAAGTGAGAATAACCTTTAAGAATAGAGATTTAAATGTAGATTTGGGAAATAAAGGTGGTGGTACATTGGACGTCCAGAGAAAAGAGAGAATCAAATGAGCAGAAAGAGGAAATAGCCTTGTTCTTCTTGTGGGAATTCTGAATAACTACCTGATTAGATTTTTCTTTTCATTACTGGTTTAACAGGAAATTATTTCAAGTAACATTTAAATTAAAATAAATATTTCTGAACCTCTGATGTCAAGAGTAAACCAGATAAAAAGTAACACAGTTTCAGTAAAGAGAAACCAAGTACTGAAAGTCACAGATTAGTTTTCCTTCAGTTCATTACTGAAGAATTTTCTTTTCTCTTCTAAGATTATGTGGCCAACTTATTTCAAAAGGCCATTTAAAAGCAAGGTTGGATTTTTGGAAGAAAGCACAGAAATACCAATAGAAGTCTATGATCTTGAATGATAGACTAGAACAGAGAAAAGAACATGGAGAGAATTATTTAATGTCAATTCTATTTCTACACTCCTGTTGCCAAAGTTGAATGTTTTAGCTAAGATTCTATATCTTGTACAATTAAAAAAATAATTACTCTGTTTCCAGTTCTTTAAATACTTGGGATCATTGTTATACTGTGCATCTCATTGGATCCATGTGCTATTATTCATAATTATAACCATAATCATAGGATACTATTTGGTTAACAAATATTTAGCCTTTCAATAGAAACTGTCGACAAGCCTCTTAGATAGCCTCATCCACCAAAGGGCAGATGGCAGAAGCAAGAAGAACTACAGTCCTGCAGCCTGTGGAACAAATACCACATTCACAGAAAGATAGACAAGATGAAAAGGCAGAAGGTTATGTACCAGATGAAGGAACAAGATAAACCCCCAGAAAAACAACTAAATGAAGTGGAGATAGGAAATATTCCAGAAAAAGAATTCAGCATAATGATAGTGAAGAAGAACCAGGACCTCGGAAAAAGAATGGAGGCAAAGATCGAGAAGATGCAAGATATATTTAACAAAGCCCTAGAAGAATTAAGAAACAAACACCTAGAAGAATTAAAGAACAAACAAATAGAGATGAACAATACAATAACGGAAATGAAAAATACACTGGAAGGAATCAATAGCAGAATAACTGAGGCAGAAGAACGGATGAGTGACCTGGAAGATAGGATGGTGGAATTCACTGCCGCAGAATAGAATAAAGAAAAAAGAATGAAAAGAAATGAAGACAGCTAAGAGATCTCTGGGACAACATTAAATGCACCAACATTCGCATTACAGGGGTCCCAGAAGGAGAAGAGAGAGAGAAAGGACCTCAGAAAATATTTGAAGAGATTATAGTTGAAAACTTCCCTAACATGGGAAAGGAAATAGCCACCCAAGTCCAGGAAGTGCAGAGAGTTCCAGGCAGGATAAACCCAAGGAGAAACACACCGAGACACATAGTAATCAAACTGACAAAAATTAAAGACAAAGAAAAATTATTGAGTGCAACAGAAAAATGACAAATAACATACAAGGGAACTCCCATGAGTTTAACAGCTGATTTCTCAGCAGAAACTCTACAAGCCAGAAGGGAGTGGCATGATATATTTAAAGTGATGAAAGGGAAGAACCTACAACCAAGATTACTCTACCTGGCAAGGATCTCATTCAGATTCGTTGGAGAAATCAAAAGCTTTACAGACAAGCAAAAGCTAAGAGAATTCAGCACCACCAAACCAGCTCTACAACAAATGCTAAAGGAACTTCTCTAAGCGGGAAACACAAGAGAAGAAAAGGACCTACAAAAACAAACCCATAACAATTAAGAAAATGGTAATAGGAACATACATATCGATAATTACCTTAAACGCGAATGGATTAAATGCTCCCACCAAAAGACACAGGCTCGCTGAATGGATACAAAAACAAGACCCATATATATATGCTGTCTACAAGAGATCCACCTCAGACCTAGGGACACATACAGACTGAAAGTGAGGGGATGGAAAAAGATATTCCATGCAAATGGAAATCAAAAGAAAGCTGGAGTAGCAATACTCATATCAGATAAGATAGACTTTAAAATAAGGAATGTTACAAGAGACAAGGAAGGACACTACATGATGATCAAGGGATCAATCCAAGAAGAAGATATACAATTATAAATATATATGCACCCAACGTAGGAGCACCTCAATACATAAGGCAGCTGCTAACAGCTATAAGAGAGGAAATCAACAGTAACACAATAATAGTGGGGGACTTTAACACCTCACTTACACCAATGGACAGACCATCCCAAGAGAAAATTAATAAGGAAACACAAGCTTTAAATGGCACAACAGACCAGATAGATTTAATTGATATTTCTAGGACATTCCATCCAAAAACAGCAGATTACACTTTCTTCTGAAGTGCACACAGAACATTCTCCAGGATAGATCACATCTTGGGTCACAAATCATGCCTCAGTAAATTTAAGAAAATTGAAATCATATCAAGCATCTCTTCTGACCACAACACTATGAGATTAGAAGTCAATTACAGGGAAAAAAAAACCTTAAAAAACACAAACACATGGAGACTAAACAACACATTACTAAATAACCAAGAGATTCACTGAGGAAATCAAAGAGGAAATCAGAAAGTACGTAGAGACAAATTACAATGAAAACACAATGATCCAAAACCTATGGGATGCAGCAAAAGTAGTTCTAAGAGGGAAATTTATAGCAATACAAGTCTACCTCAAGAAATAATGAAAATCTCAAGTAAACAATCTAACCTTCCACCTAAAAAACTAGAGAAAGAAGAACAAACAAAACCCAAAGTTAGTAGAAGGAAAGGAATCATAAAGATCAGAGCAGAAATAAATGAAATAGAAACAAAGAAAACAATAGCAAAGATCAATAAAACTAAAAGCTGGTTCTTTGAGAAGGTAAACAAAATTGATAACCTGTTAGCCAGACTCATCAAGAAAAAGAGGGAGAGGACTCAAATCAATAAAAGTAGAAATGAAAAAGGAGAAGTTACAACAGACACCACAGAAATACAAAGCATCCTAAGAGACTACTGCAAGCAACTCTATGCCAATAAAATGGGCAACCTGGAAGAAATGGACAAATTCTTAGAAAGGTGTAACCTTCCAAGACTGAACCAGGAAGAAATAAAAAATATGAACAGACCAATCACAAGTAATGAAATTGAAACTGTGATTAAAAATCTTCCCACACACAAAAGTCCAGGACCAGATGTCTTCACAGGTGAATTATATCAAACATTTAGAGAAGAGCTAACACCCATCCTTCTCAAACTCTTCCAAAAAATTGTAGCGGAAGGAACACTCCCAAACTTATTCTATGAGGCCATCATCACCCTGATACCAAAACCAGACAAACATACTACTAAAAAAGAAAATTACAGACCAATATCACTGATGAATATAGATGCAAAAATCCTCAATAAAATACTAGCAAACAGAATCCAACAACACATTAAAAGGATCATACACCATGATCAAGTGGGATTTATCCCATGGATGCAAGGATTCGTCAATATATGCAAATGAATCAATGTGATACACCATATTAACAAATTGAAGAATGAAAACCATATGATCATCTCAGTAGATACAGAAAAAGCTTTTGACAAAATTCAACACCCATTTATGATAAAAACTCTGCAGAAAGTGGACATAGAGGGAACCTACCTCAACATAATAAAGGCCATATATATACAAACCCACAGCAAACATCATTAAAAAAAAAGAAATAGCAACTATCAACATATATTAGGTTTTCAGACTTTCACACATGTATCCACACTTATATATATGTACATATGCACACACATCAAAAGGTATCTCATATTTAGTTACAAAATAACTAGAGATGATGTGTTACCCAGTACCTTACTTGTGAAGGATAAAGTCTATGAGACACAGTCCAGTGTTTGAGACTCAGTGCTTCCACTTCTGGGGGCACATGTTGATCCCTGATCAGGGAGCTAAGATCCCACAGGCCGTGAAGTGCGGCCAAAAAAAAATTAAGTAATATTTTGTTGATACTAGGAATAGGTGTTGATTTCAGAATTTCTTCCTTGAAGATTTGTAAGAAAGGAGCTTTACATGAGGAATCATCTCTTAAAATTATTTACAATCTAATACCAATTTCCTTCTTAAGCTACCTTCTCAGTGTTCGATGTGAGTGATTGGGATGAAGAAATGGTGCCCAGGATTCTCTGTTTGCTAAGTGTGGCTGTAGAGTCAAAATGGAGAGAAAATTATTAAAATGTATGAAATATAAAATTTCTTCAGATGGTTCTAACATAAATTAAGTTCCTGAGAAATCAGGTTGCAGCTGGGTTATAAATGTTTGCTGATGAGGTGTGATAGGTGATGCTATTAATGTTAATACTAAATAGAGTGCAACAATGAGCAGAGGGTAAATTTGGAGTTTCAGGCTGACATTTTATAGACAATTTCTTGAAGAAAACAAACAAAAAGCTCCACTTTTTCATGAATGCTGTGACACTGCTCTATGTGAGAAAATAGAAAGACTGTGGCAATGGTACCTTCATGAGCAGGTTGGAGCAGAATGGGATGGTAATAAAGTCTGGAGAGGGTACAGGAGGAGTTGAATTTCAATTAGGAGGAGGATTATTGTGGCTAAAAGGAAATAAGAATATTCTTAAAATATCATTTATAAAATAGTACATTTTAAAAAAAACTAATTAACACAATATTATAGAGAACGAGAAAAGAAAACTTATTTTGAGAGACAGTAGAGCTTAATAAGTCAGAGAGATGTAGGTTCCAATTTCAATCCTGCCTCTTACTAACCATGTGAACTTTGTCAAAATCTTTAGGTTTGCTGAGCCTAAGTTTCCCCTCCAAATGGATATCCCAATAGGGCTTGGGGAGGGGCATTTGGAAAAGGGATGATTGATTACAAAGGATGAACACCCCAAAAGACTATGATGAGATGTGGAGATAAAAGGAGCTAGGGGATAAAAAAACCAGCCTCCAAGGCTATTAAAACAGAAGCTTAATTATTCATCATATGTAGAGGAAGAAGTCTCTTTTCTAGGACTGAAAAATTCAAGAGACCTCAGGGATAGTGCCTGGCAGCTAAGAAAAATTTAAAGAAATGGACAAAGAAATAAGGAAAAAAAAACAACCAGAAAGAGGAATGAAGTAATGAAGTATATACAGTTCATTCAGTAATGAATGAAGACAAATAAGTTAAACCTTAAGTTTTATCTGATTATTGTTTAAATTTAAAATTTAATCACAATAGTTTGAATTACTTTGATGAGTTGATTTTATAATAAATTCTAAGGGCAATTGGAGTTAAAAAAATCCTGACTATTAAAATTATTGAATTATTTCAAATTATAGAAAATAAATGGAGTTCAGAATATTTACTAAAATTATTAAAATGTTAACTGATCAGTATAGTACAAAATGAAAAAAAATAATGGACCATTAGTTTAATTCATTAAAAAAATCTGAACATTTAAATAAACATTTAACATATTAATCTAGCAGTAGAAAAGTAATAATAGTTTGCCATGACCAGTTGGATTTTGTTATAGAAATAGAGGGTGGTTGGAAATAGGAAATTTCATTTATAAAACTTTTATATCAACACATTAAAGGAGAAAATTATGTTTATATAAAAGGCTGGAAGTGTACCATGACATAGTTATAATTTCAGATAAAAATTCGAAGTGACATAGGAGTAAAAACAAATTACTTAAGCATGATACAGATTCCTTTCCAAAAATCAAGAAAAAACATCTTATTAAAAATGAAATATTAAAGATGCTGCCATAATAAAAGAAGACAGCAGGATTGTTATTTCATCATTATTATTCAACATTGTTTTGACACTCGAGCTAATGAAATAATTCACTAAAATGAAATAAATGCTTTTTAATGGTGCTGGAGCGATTGGTCATCCAATATGCAAAAAAACAAAAATAAAATATGAACCTCTAATTAATCCTCACATGATAGACAAAAAGTAACTCAAGATGATTCCGGGACTTATATGTAAAATATAAAACTATTATCCTTTTAGGAAAAAAGATAGGAGAAAATCTTCAGGATTAGTTGAAGCATTCTTAGTCTTGACAATAAAAGTGTGATTTATAAAAGGAAAAAATGATAAAGTGGATCTCATCAAAATTAAAAAACTTTTCCTCTGCAGAAGTCCTTTTTAAAAGGATGAAAAGACAAGGTAGAGGGCTGGAGGAAATCCGAAGTTGACATATCAACAAATGATTTACATCTAGAATAAAAAACTCTAAACTCAACAGTCACAGAAACAAAACAATCTAATTAGAAAATGGGCAAATGACATGAACAGACATTTCACTTAAGAGGATATAAACATCGCAAATAAGCACATTAACAGATGTTCATTAGCTATTAGGGTAATGCAAATTAAAACCACAACGGCATATCATTACACATATATCAGAATGGCTTATTTTTTTAAAAAAACCACCAAATTCTTGCAAGAACACAGAAAAACTAAGTCATTTCTACATTGCTGGTGAGAATGTAAAATGGTACAACTACTCTAGAAAAGCATCCGATTTTTTCTTACAAAACTAAATGTGCACCGTGTGACCCAGCAATTGCATATTTTGGCATTTATCCCAAAGAAAGGAACATTTATGTTCACATAGAAACCTATAATTAATGTTCATAGCAGCTTTATTCATAATAACCCCAAGCTACAAATGATAACCCAGATTTCCTTCAACAGATGGATAGTTTAACAAACTGATACATTCATGCCCTGGAATAGTACCAAGCAACAAAAAGGAACAGAGAATTGATACACTCAACAACTAAGATGGATCTCTGCCAATCTCAAAATATTACATAATGCATGATTCCATTTACATAGCACTCTTGAAATTACAAAATCATAAAGATGGAAAATAGATCAGTGGTTGCCAAAGGTTGCAGAGGGAGGTTATGGCAATAAAAGGGCAACACAGGAGATTCTGGTGATGGAACTGTTCTCTGCCTTACTGGTACTCATCATATTTGATATAATTGCATAGAACTAAAGACAGCCACATATACTCACATGTACACAACTGAATACATGCAGAACTGGTGAAGTCTGAATAAAGTTGGTGGAGGGTATCAATGTCAATTTCTTTTTGAGATATTGTTTATGTAAGATATCATATGTTATTGATGGAAACTGGAGGAAGTATATAAAGGATTTGTCTTTCTGTATTATTTCTTACAACTGCGTGTGAATCTGCAATACCTGAAAATTTTATATATATATTATGTGTGTATATACACATATAAATGTATATATACACACATAAATGTATATATACACACATATATACATATAAATGCATATATATACATGCACAGATATACATATAAATATATATACATATAAATTTAAACTTTAGGAAAAAGAGAAAATGTATTTTCAGATGATAGAATTGAATATGTAGAAAACTAAAAGATTTAATTTCCATTGGCTTTTTTTTTTTTTTTTTTTTTTTGCGGTACGTGGGCCTCTCACTGTTGTGGCCTCTCCCGCTGCGGAGCACAGGCTCCGGACGTGCAGGCCCAGCGGCCATGGCTCACGGGCCCAGCTGCTCCGCGGCATGTGGGATCCTCCCGGACCGGGGCACGAACCCGCGTCCCCTACATCGGCAGGCGGACTCTCAACCACTGCGCCACCAGGGAAGCCCTCCATTGGCATTTTAAAGAAAATGTGATATGGTGAATAATATAATTATTAACTGTGTGTGTGTGTATTAGTTCATTTAGAATAACAATGGGAAATATTCTGTTCACAATAACAAACCATATATACTTACTAGTAAATATAATAGGAAATGTGAAGGATCTATATGAAAAATAGAAGATGAAACACAATTAATGTACCTAAAGTTTAAAGTTTTCTGATTCACTGTGTATGTATAATGCTATTTTAATAAGATTCCCATTCTGGTGGATTTTAATATGATTTTTAAGCTCATATGAAAGAACAGACGTTTGAGAATTGCCAAAATAATATTTGAAAAAAGTATTTGAAAAAAAAGATTGTATGGTATGCTGCATTTGCCTTACAAGGTGTTTTTTTTGTTTGTTTGTTTTACATATGCCCAAAAAATACAGTAAACAAAATATGTGGAATTTACCTAGGAGCAAAAATATAGTAAATTTTTCAATTCAGTTGATAAGGATCATTTATTTAATAGATTGTGCTATCATAATCTACTTTCCACTGAAAGTTAGACTCCTACCTCCTACCTTTACCTATATAAATTTCATTGGATCAACTAAATAAATGCATATCAAAGAGAGATGGTAAAATGTAATCATCTAAGAATTAAAGGGATTGTATTGGACAAATTAGGGTGCATTTATATAATCTCAGGAAACTTTAAATTGTGAAACTTGTCTATACCAAGATCTGGTCTTATTGAGATATCTCATAGAATAAATATATTTCTGAAATCCTGATAAAGTTAGCTCATCTGATTAAAATCCCAAACTACTATGACAGAAAATTAATTCTAGCATCAAAGCTTTTTTGCTGTGTCAAACAAAAAGCAGTCATTCTTTTTTCTAAAATGCTCTCATTCCTTCACTTGTCCATGCCATTCCCTTTCTCTGTCTTTTGAAACCTGTAAGGCCCAGGTCATTTAACTTTTAAAAATAAAAATGAATAGATTTTATTTTCAAGAGAAATTTTATGTTCACAGAAAAATTGAACAGAAGGTACAGGGATTTTCCATTTACCCTTACCTTCACATGGGTAAAACCTCCCCCATTGTCAACATCCCACATGTGATATGTTTACTACAACTGATGAACCTATATGGACACATCATTATCACCCAAAGTTCATATTTTACTTTAGGGTTCACTCTTGCTGTTGTACATCCTATGGATTTGGACAAAAGTTTAATGACATGTATCTACCATTCTGACTACTAGTATCTTTAGAGTCTCCATTGTTTACATTTTCCAGCATGTTGCATAGTTGGAATCATACAGTATGGAGTCTTTTCAAACTGGCTTCTTTCACTTAATAATTTAAGGTTCCTCCATGTCTTTTCATGGTTGATAGCTCGTTTCTTTTTATCACTTCATAGTATCACAATATCTGGACCACAGTTTATCCATTCACCTACTGAAGGACAGACATCTTGGTTGCTTCCAAATTTTGGCAGTTATATATAAAGCTACTATAAACATCCATGTGCAGATTTTTGTGTGGCTGTAAGTTTTCAGCTCATTTGGGTAAATACCAGGGAGCACAATTGTTAGATTACATGTTTAGTTTTGTAAGAAACCGCTAACCTGTCTTCCAAGTATCTGTACCATTTTTCATTCCCACCAGCAATGCATGATATTTGGTCATTATATTTTTCATGATATTTTTCACTGAAGGCTTTTCTGATTGTTTTTGCAAGATATTTTCCTTCCTTTGTCTGAGCTCATACAGTACTCTGTATCCTCATTCTGACATCCATCATATTCTTTCTTGCTTTGTGTGAACCCCTTGGGGCAGGACATAGATATGTCTCCTGCACCTTACAATACTTCACTTAACACCTTGAAAATTAAAAGCCCTAGTATTTGTTGAATGAATAAGGTAAATTTAAATTTTGTTGTGTCAGACTGTCAAATGGAGCATTTTGTTTTGCAAATCTATATATAATCACGTCTTATACTAGGCTTGGGTCAAACAATTCTCACTAGTTCCATCTGTTATATTTTTTTCAGTTGTTTCTGAACAGTTATTTTGTGAGTTAACTACATGGCTGATTCATGTTGAAAGAAACTGCATTTGAAGTTATTGATTCTTTGCCCCAGCTTTTCAGCTGGAAGAAACAAAGCTCTTGCTACAATAAGTACTGAACTTTTAAAAAACAATATCTAATGAGGTTAGCATATATTGTTGACATTTTATTTTCAACCAGAGTTAAGGTCACAGGTGAAAGGTCACAAAGATGATTTTATACAGTAAATAAACAATCATATTATTTTGCAAAGAAAATGAAATATCACAAACTTGTCTGTAGCCTCTTTTGTCTAAAAGTATGTTTGCTATGCTTAATTTTGGTATCTAAACTGTGTTGTCCATCCATTTCTTACATTTTAGGATTTAAAAAGGAAGTACACCTAGTTTATGTGTCAGGGACTAATATAAACATGTGCTTTTCATTCATATTCTGGCATTATATTGAGTTTTTACATTTAACTCCTAAGTCCACTTAGTATTTGTTGGGTTTATTTGTGGAATTTTGGTATTTATTCTGTTTATTTGGTGAACTTCCTTTCAAGTTGGGAAGTTTTATTGATCATATTTGTTTGGGACCTTTACCTTTTCATCTTTGGTGTTTACAACAAAACTGTAAATTTATCATTAGAGAGAATATGTTGAAGTGATTTTGGAAAGTAATGGGCTGGATTATGGTTAAACAGTGAAAATGTGTGCTTTGGGGCACAATGCACAATAGAAATTATTAACTGCTTTCATATTATATATCACTACATAACAAGGGATTGATCTCTTAAATTTGTGGTAGCTCAAGACAATTTTAATATTGAAAATAATTTAATGGGTTGAAAAGTATCATGGAACAGACAAACTTCTAATGCCAAAAACCATTAAAATTTCCACTTTATATTGTCATCTAGTTAACATATTTTTAAAGCAAAGTAGTCCAGATAGTGTAATTCATTTGTTTTTTTTAAGGCATTTTAAAACTTTTTATTTTATGTTGGAGTATAGCCAATTAACAATGTTGATGATAGTTTCAGGTGCGCACTAGAGGGACTCAGCCATACCTATACATGTATCCATTCTCCCCCAAACTCTGCTCCCATCCAGGCTGCCACATAAAATTGAGCAGAGTTCCCTGTGCTATACAGTAGGTTCTTCTTGGTTATCCATTTAAAATACAGCATTGTGTACATGTCAATCCCAAACTCCCTAATTATCCCTTCCCCCCATCCTTCTCTCCTGGTAACCAGAAGTTCATTCTCTAAGTCTGTTTTGTAAATAAATTCATTTGTATCATTTCTTTTTAGATTCCACATATAAGGGGTATCATACGATATTTCTCTTTCTCTGTCTGACTTCACTCAGTATGACAATCTCTAGGTCCTTCCATGTTGCTGCAAATGGCATTATTTCATTCTTTTTAATGGCTGAGTAATATTCCATTGTATATATGTACCACATCTCCTTTATCTGTTCTATCGATGGACATTTAGGTTGCTATTGTAAACAGTGCTGCAATGAACATTGGGCTGCATGTATTCTTTCAGACTATGTTTTTCTCCGGATATATGCCAAGAGTGGGATTGCAGAGTCATATGGTAGCTCTATTTTTAGTTTTTTAAGGAACCTCCTTACTGTTCTCCATAGTGGCTGTACCAATTTACATTCCCACCAACAGTGTAGGAGGGTTCCCTTGTCTCCACACAATCTCCAGCATTTATTGTTTGTGGATTTTTTGATGATAGCCATTTTGACTGGTATGAGGTGATATCTCACTGTAGTCTTGATTTGTATTTCTCTAATAATTAGCGATATTGAACATCTTTTCATATGCCTCTTGGCCATCTGTATGTCTTCTTTGGAGAATGTGTCTAACCTAAAATTTACTTTATTTTAGATGAACTCACAAATTCATCAGAAACCAGATTGTCCTTAGAAGACCTCTTCAGGAAAGAATTTGTGCTTCATGATCCAGAAGCTCGATGGATCAATGGTATGTGTATACATTCTTATATGTTATATTTATTTCAAGTTCTGTATAATTAAAATTAAATAGTGGTTTTGTTGACCACTGGTTGACCACCAGTGGTTATTTTAATTGACATTATGCTTCAATGATTACAGATACCATTTAATCAGAAATTTATACCTTCGCTCATGTGAGAGAAAACTAATTCCTAAGGTAGTTCATCAATAAAATTATCCCCCAAACATTAGATTGACTGCTCTGTATCTGCTCTTCCCTCATGAATCATTAGTTATGTGACTGCAAACACGTATTACATCTCTAGCATTTCTCTGGGTAATTCTCCTTAGTGTAGAAGTATAGATTTTGGGAGCGTACATATAAGTGATTCAGATTTGGCAATCAGATTAATTTTCTTCTCTCTCTTTGTGGCTTTTCTTTTTAAGTTTAAATGCCACAAACTAGGGAGACTCTCCAGTCTGAGAGTCTACAAAGTTGACTCTACAAAGTTGAAATGACAGAAGGGGCATGGGAACACATTGCACTTTTGCTTTTTGTGGCTTGGCAAAGAAATCACCTCAGCTTTCCTTAGGTTATTTCTGATTTTGCTATTTTCAAAAAGTTTTAAAAAGAATTTAAATTACAAATACAATCAGTCAATCAGTCAATCAATCAAAACCACTGAGTGGCTCCATGGACTTTGGCTTGTCTTTGTGGGAGGTGGTAGGGGGAGTTATTGGGTAATCCAGTTATAAGAAATGTGTTGGTGAAAAGGAAGTCAGGTTTTCATTTCTGGAATATTACAATTTGCCTGACCATACTAATCACCATGGTTAGATAGCTGTTAATCTTTGCCCTTCATTTTATTTAGACATAATATCTTTGCTTGTTTTCAAGGCCTAGAGTAGGTTACATGTATGATAGCTAAGAAGAGCTTTGCCTTTGTATCTAATGAATAACGTCTTACTTACAGTCCATCCTTTCTTCTGTAATATCCTAATTAAATACATTTATGCCTACAAATTAAATGTTTATTTATAGAAGCTATAAAAAGAATGTAACTTAATTCATGAGGGCAGGAGGCAAATCATACTTGTTTACCTAGCACTGATACAGTTTCTGGAGAGCAGCAAGCACTTAAGATTTGTTTTTTTTGAATAAATGAATGAAATCATTTAACAGAAGTTTAGTTTTATTTTTCTGTAAACTCAGGTTTCAGTTGAAATTGGTTGCAAGGTAAGTATTATCATGGTGATGATGTTACATATAGAGAAAACAAGATAGCAGTTTTATTAATCTATTTGTATATTTTCATTTTGAATTGTTCATAAGTTTGGGTCTTGCCTTATTGTTGCCTTTGCACTATGATTATTTCAGAGGTACACTATGATTTATTTCAGATGAGTACTATTACTAAATTTAAAAAAAGGTATGGAATTACGTAGCCTTGCTCTAATACGTAATGAATCTCCCACAAATCATTCTCCTAATGTGCCATTGTAATTTTATAAGTCATCTTTGTACTTGCTAGCAAGTATTTTCTATTGAAGGAGATGACCAAAAAACTTTGAGTCATTAGATTTGAAATGCTGAATAATATTCTGTTTTATTCATCATGATTTTGACCAAACTATAGAAATTTGTGCAGTTTTTGACTTTGGGAAGCAAGAAAAAAATCATGGGTCTCGTCCCCCTTCTCAGGTTAGCTTGAACTATTTAAAGAGGCATTTACTTCTGTGTGTAACTGACACTTTGGTATCGAAGTATCAAAGGACTGGAGCGGTGTTTAAGCAGAGAACTGCATACTAAATTAAGCCACATTTCAATATCTAGGGCGCGCATTCTACTCTAATGCTTCACAAGATATCAAATAAAATTATTTGGAGTTAAACATTTTAATCATTTTTTTTTCATAATTTCTTTACCAATCATTGGTAAAGCTGATTTTGAAAATATATCCTGGGACAAAGCTGCAGTGTATTATCATACTATAAATAAAACCTAAGATCAAATATATTTATAAAAGAACTTGACATAAAACAACCTTTTACACAGAATTAAACAATATCTAAGCTCTTAGAGCCATGTGGTCTTTATAAATACCACTGAAAGAATTGACTCACTGTCAGTAGGTTGTGTGCACTGGGTTGCTTTTCCAGCAGGGGAATAGATTTGTGCTCATTTTTTCCTCTATCCAATCCAGATCACCTTTCTGGCAATCACTAGGTACTTGGCCTATTTACGTATTCCTCACAAAGCCAGATAATACAGTGGGGACTATAAATACAATGTGTAACCCTGGCTTCATTGTCACAGATTATATCTAAATGTAAAATGTGAGCTGCTTATTTATTCTCATGACATGTCTCACCAGGTTTCTATAGTATATAAGTGGCTTGAAGGAGTCTAAACTAAGCTCATTTGGAAGCTTCATTTAGTTCTTGGAGGTCACCATAGGAGCATTTAATACATTACTGGTCAAGGAGAAGGAGGGCATCTTGATGGCCCTGACACGTGTAGGCTGAAGTGTAGCAATGTCATTCATTATGCTGCTTCTCAAACAATTTATCTGTGAATGTCAATGCAGCCTTGGATGGGTGCTCGTGTTCATGGTTAGCGTAACAACTGCCTTCCACCAAATCTGCTCAGATCCTTGAAATCTCCATTTTTATAGCACCTTCTTCGTAGTTATGTCACCTTGAAACTCAGAAATCCATCTTCTTTAACATTATTCATCTCCCCACGTACATTTGAGGACCTATCAATCATCAAAGAAAAATCTAATATTAATTGAGTGCCTTCTACGCTAGGCTTTGTGCTGGATGCTTTATGGACATATTTCATAGATAGCATGTAAGTTATAATGATGAACCCCAGACAACTGAGGCTAAAGCAAAACACTTATCTAAAACCACAGCTGATAAGAGGTGGAGCCTGCTTTAATCACTACGTTGAAGTATAAAGCCTACCTTCTCCCAGTGTTTCACTCTGAGATGCCATTCCACATCTTTAACACATGCGTTAACTACCTCTTTGACAATCTCATGGGTACAGATCTCACTGTGACTAATCCTTTCATGTTGAATATTGCAGTCATGTCATCTACCCCAAGGACATCCATATAATGGTAACTTATGCAGTCACTAAAATAATGTATAAGCATATTTACATGTTTATGGTATAAAAAGTAAACAAAGGTGTCTTTAAAACAGAGTTGATGGTATGTGATTCACACTGTCTCTACTGTATACCAGTGAGTGTTTCCAGATGGCTGGATTTTGACCTGATATATATTTTTTCTTTTTGCTTATTCATTTTTTCCTGAATTTTTTCGATAAGTATGTATGTTTATGTGATTTTATAACTACTTTTTCTTTTTTTAATTTAATTTTTATTTTATATTGGAGTATAGTTGATTTAAAATGTTGTGTTGGGTATACAGCGAAGTGATTTAGTTATACATATACATATATCCATTCTTTTTCAGATTCTTTTCCCATATAGGTTATTACAGAATATTGGGTAGAGTTCCCTGTGCTATACAGTAGCTCCTTGTTGATTATCTGTTTTATATATAGCAGCATATATATGTTAATACCAAACTCCTTACTTAGTTTCATGGGTCTCCAATCCTCCAGCAGTCTCCTGCCAAATACAACTTTATAAGGCCCAGCTAAAAACTGTAAACACACTTCTCAAAAACCATCAGAAGAACCCCTTTGCCAATTGAATAAATTCCAAACTCCTCCCTTTGAATTCCAGACCTCTCAGAATCAAGCTTGGCCTCTATCCTACTATTCTACTTAACATTATGTTTCAGGGGTATTGAACTGCTTGATATTCTTCATAAGGCTCAAAAGCTCTTTTGACTCTGTGCCTTTGCCAACACTACTTTCTCTACCTGGAACCCTCTCCCCAATCTGACAGCCCCCATTTTGTCCCACTGGAAACTTGATTCCCAGGTGCAAAGTTCTTTTTCCTGCCAGCATCATCTTCCTCTAAACCCCATAGGTTGATTCTCTCATATAGAAATTTCTTCCTTGATTATAATTATAACATGTCTAATCTCCTCTAAGACAGTGCTTCTAAAACTATTGTGAAAGACCACTGTTTTAAAATTTAATACTTCGTATGTATTTCCTATTTGGCATGAATCAATGTTTTTGAAAAATACAATAAAATCAATTATTAGAAAAATAAAATAAGTAAATATTACAAATACAGCCCCCAAATTTAGCTCATTATAATTAACTGTTTTAAAATTACATTGCAAAAATATATAATAAGTACCAACATAACATTGGAATAAAAGAGGAATTTCATATATTACTTTGAGAGCAGATATACAGGCGACTGATAGGATTGCTATTATATTCATAACTTTTTGTTATTGCTAAATGAGAATTAAACAAATATTGAGAGAAATAGTGATTATTCACATTAAATGCCAATGCTCAGGTTTTGAACAGGAACTGGCATATCAATATTCAGAGGTTTTAATGTAGGAAATGAACCTGCTTCCTTCTTGTTAACTAATCTAGGTTAGATTGACAACGGCACCACTCTTAGGGGATAATGTATGTTTAGACTGTCTCTATTTTTTTTTTTAATAATATTATTGGAGAGAAGAAATCAGTCTCCAAAATAAGGATGATGGTAATGCAAGGAGATTTTAAAGCAATTTTAACAATCTCAGGATGTTCATTTTAAGCTTTTATACAAAATGAATAAAGTGATACTGTATTTTTAAACTTTATCTTCAACTCTTTACCACTGGCTAATTTCAAAATTTATTCTGTAGTTTATAAATCAGTTATCTTTTCATCAAAAAATATATTTTGGATTTTAAGTACATCTGGGGTATACTGGAAAGACTAAGGTTGAATCACAACATCATGTAATGAGGTTCTTCTGCATATAGTTAGTCTGTTGCTGGCTCACCCATGGGTTCATCTGCTCAGTTAAATTAGGCCACTTATCATGCATTTGGATCTGGAGGCACTGTCAAATTGCTACGAAAGCATCAAATGCTTACCCTCAGCTCAGCTTATCGCATTGTGGACCAGTGGCCATCACTTCCCAACTGGGTGTAGTCTCCCAACATGACTCTTAGAGCAGCTCGGTTCCAAGAGACAGTAAACCCTGAGGAATAGGATTTGTGTCATATTTATGTTTGAGTCACCCCAGCAATTAGCACACTGTCTGGATCCAATTAAAACTCAAAATAGTTCGGTTAGCATAATGAGATAAACTATTATATTTCTTGGATATACTAAGGAGGGCCCACTTGATCCACAATCAGTAGAGGTTTCATTTCAGTTCTTTTCCTCAGGGTGTGCATAGATTTTTCTCTGATCTATACAGACTTGTCCTTCCCAATGTCCATCACGCATGTGAGTTGTTGCATGGTTATTTTTTTTGTGTGTGGAAAATGTCTAGCTGGGATGAATTATCACATGTGAGGCCCTGGATATAATTTTTTTTTAACATCTTTATTGGAGTATATTTGCTTTACAGTGGTGTGTTACTTTCTGCTTTATAACAAAGTGAATCAGCTATACATATACATATATCCCCATATCCCCTCCCTCTTATGTCTCCCTCCCACCCTCCCTATCCCACTCCTCTAGGTGGTCACAAAGCACCAAGATGATCTCCTGTGCTATGCGGCTGCTTCCCACTAGCTATCCAGTTTACATTTGGTAGTGTATATACATCCATGCCACTCTCTCACTTCATCCCAGCTTACCTTTCCCCCTCCCCATGTCCTCAAGCCCATTCTCTATGTCTGCGTCTGTACTCCTGTCCTGCTCCTAGGTTCTTCAGAACCACTGATTTTTTTTTTTTTAGATTCTATATATACATGTTAGCATACAGTATTTGTTTTTCTCTTTCTGACTTACTTCACTCTGTATGACAGTCTCTAGGTCCACCCACCTCACTACAAATAACTCAATTTTGTTTCTTTTCATGGCTGAGTAATATTCCATTGTATATATGTGCCACATCTCCTTTACCCATTCATCTATTGATGGACATTTAGGTTGCTTCCATATCCTGGCTACTGTAAATAGTGTTGCAGTAAACATTGTGGTACATGACTCTTTTTGAATTATGGTTTTCTCCAGGTATGTGCCCAGTATTGGGATTGCTGGGTCGTATGGTAGTTCTATTTTTAGTTTTTTAAGGAACCTCCGCACTGTTCTCCATAGTGGCTGTATCAGTTTACACTTGAAGTCAGGGAGCCTGATTCCTCCAGCTCTGATTTTCTTTCTCAAGATTGGTTTGGCTATTCGGGGTCTTTTGTGTTTCCATACAAATTGCAAAATTTTTTTTCTAGTTCTGTGAAAAATGCCATTGATCATTTGATAGGGATTGCATTGAATCTGTAGATTGCTTTGGGTAGTAGAGTCATTTTCACAATGTTGATTCTTCCGATCCAAGAACGTGGTATATCTCTCCATCTGTTTGTATCATCTTTAATTTCTTTCATCAGTGTCTTATAATTTTCTGCATACAGGTCTTTTGTCTCCTTAGGTAGGTTTATTCCTAGGTATTTTATTCTTTTTGTTTCAATGGTAAATGGGAGTGCTTTCTTAATTTCACTTTCATATTTTTCATCATTAGTGTATAGGAATGCCAGAGATTTCTGTGCATCAATTTTGTATCCTGCTACTTTACCAGATTCATTGATTAGCTCTAGTAGTTTTCTGGTAGCATCTTTAGGATTCTCTATGTATAGTATCATGTAATCTGCAAACAGTGACAGCTTTACTTCTTTTCCGATTTGGCTTCCTTTTATTTCTTTTTCTTCTCCAACTGCTGTGGCTACAACTTCCAAAACTATGTTGAATAATAGTGGTGAGAGTGGGCAACCTCGTCTTGTTCCTGATCTTAGTGGAAATGGTTTGTTTTTCACCATTGAGGACGATGTTGGCTGTGGGTTTGTCATATATGGCCTTTATTATGTTGAGGTAAGTTTCCTCTATGCCTACTTTCTGGAGGGTTTTTATCATAAATGGGTGTGAATTTTGTCAAAGACTGTCTCTGCATGTATTGAGATGATCATATGGTTTTTCTCCTTCAGTTTGTTAATATGGTGTATCACATTGACTGATTTGCATATATTGAAGATTCCTTTCATTCCTGGGGTAAACCCCACTTGATCATGGTGTATGATCCTTTTAATGTGCTGTTGGATTCTGTTTGCTAGTATTTTGTTGAGGATTTTTGCATCTATGTTCATCAGTGATATTGGCCTGTAGTTTTCTTTCTTTGTGACAGTAGATGTATTTTTGATGTATTTGTGGGGAGGAAGGTGATCTTCACTTCCTACTCCTCCACCATCTTGAAGGTTCTCCCCCTTGGATATAATCTTAATTTTACTGGACAATGTTGGAGACAACTGAACTCATCTACCATATGATATTCAAAAATAGATATTTAAACCTGTTATCTTTCAAATGATGTGTTACAGTATGACATATTGAAATAGGAAAAGTCCTTAAAGAGAGACAAACCAGAGTCTTGCAGCAATTTTTTGAAGTCTTCTGAGGCTTGGTTTCTTCATCTAAAGTGGGGATAATAGTTCCTGTAGGCAAAAGCACAGTGAAAATTAAATAAGCAAAAATGTTCAAAAAGTAAAGATAAAAAGGTAAAGGCAAAAAATAAAAGTTAAGAAAACATAAAGAAAAAGCAAAAATCTGGAGCCAAATAGATCTTAGAATGGTTATTAGAATGTTATCCTGACAATAGCTTTTAGAGATGCTCTGGGCACCTGATAATCCTTTATAAATGCCCCAGGAGCCTTATCCTGATGAATTATATCCAGGATATTGAATAGAAAGTGAAAAGCCATTGTTGTAATCTTCATGAAAAATAAAACAAATTACTGAAATAATATCAATAATATTTACTCATAATTAGGGAAATGGGACAAATGAATCTAGTTTGTTATTTTTTGGTTTGGCACTGTTTTATCATGCAAAGGCTTCTGTCCATCAGTTCAGTTTGGTTTTGTCGCAGAAACTGTTGGATTTCTTTGTGTGCAGGGAGCTGCACTTCTGACAGCATTATTACTTCCAGCTCTGGGTCAGAATTTTAACTCTTTTAACTTATTTTTAATTTTTTCCCTAAGTTTTTATAAACATCAACCAAGCTGATAGTTTAAAAAAGTAGAATTGAATTCATGACTGTGAGGTTTTGAGGGTAATTTATATTTTTATTGAAACATAATTTATAAGGAAAAAATATTGAGTAGAGAGTAAATGTGCAAAAGTAGGTATGTGGTTAGATAAATTATTCTACATCCATTTAAGGGAATATTATACAGCCATTGAAACTGATCTTTTGAAAAAAATAATGACATTAGAACATGCTTGGAATAAAATATTAAGTGGAAAGGGTAGAATACAGAATAATTTGCATAGTACATTACCAATTGTATCACACACTTGTAGATGCAACAAAAGTTATATCAGAATTAAATATGCTAACATATTAAATAATTTTCTATGATTGATATAATGTTTTAAATTTTTTATCTTTTTGTTTATGTTGTTATTTTTATAACATGTAAAAATCTACTAAATTCTCCTTAAAATAAAAAAGTGCTGGACTATCTTAAGAGGCACAGATTCTTATAATAGCACTCTTACTCCTTGTTTGCTGAGACAGAGTATTCCCTGTAGTTTACTGTTTCTTTTTCCCCTCCCAGTAATGTAAACACATTGAAATTATGACATCTGTATTTCCTGACTCACAGCTCAAAGAATTGAAAATTAGGTTAAAAATATAATTAATTGTTATCATTGCTGATCTTCTTTTTTAAAGTAATGTATGTCAAAGTATCTTACTATCAAGAGTAGATCATTTCCTGCCAAAACTAAAGAAGTGCTTACAGAAGTATATCATTAAAGCATATTTACTTTTCTGCAGATTACCAAAAATGTTCTCTTTATTGCTAAATGATTTACATGCTCCATATATTTTAACCAAAGTTTAAAATAATCTATATTAAAAGCACTTGAAATAAAAAACAAAATAAAAATATTTAGTATAAAAAATCAAACTATGGTAACCTTACATACCACTGCAAATATTCATACTTTTGTTTGAAATTTAAATCTAAATAGTTTTTTAAGAAAATATTTTTAAGATTCCAGCTTATGTTAAAATGACTATATTTATACTAAATGCAAAGAGGGAGTAGGGAAAAGGATTTACTCATAAAATCCAGTGTTAGTATTTCGGGGGAAAAATTTAGGAAAATAATATTTCTGTTTTAGAAATACAATGATTACTTAAGAGTATTTAAAGGGAGTTGGAAATATAAATCAAATTTTAGATTATGAGAGCTAAACTTTTATGTTACAACCTACTTTTTTTTTAATACATTTATTTGTTTTAATTTATTTTTGTCTGCATTGGGTCTTCATTGCTGCACATAGGCTTCCTCTAGTTGTGCTAAGCGGGGGCTACTTTTCATTGTGGTGTGCGGGCTTCTCATTGCGGTGTCTTCTCTTGTTGTGGAGCACAGGCTCTAGGTGCACAGGTTTCAGTGATTGCGGCACATGGGCTCAGTAGTTGTGGCTCACGGGCTCTAGAGCGCAGGCTCAGTAGTGGCGCACGGGCTTAGTTGCTCTGTGGCATGTGGTATCTTCCCAGATCAGGACTCGAACCCGTGTCCCCTGCATTGGCAGGTGGATTCTTAACCACTGCACCACCAGGGAAGCTCACAACCAACTTTTTCAAGTAGAAAACTATATTTTGATTTTTAAAAGGAAAAAGTGTCTGTATGAGTGGTATGAAACAGTTATGCTTAGGTTCGTCAGCAAGCATTATTGAATTCCAATTACATGCCCTGCACAGAGTTTTGTATATTCCAGGTAGGATTCATTGACATTTAAAAGGTTTGCAGTAAAATAGACTGTGTACTTACAGTGCATTCCACACAATCATGGTTGGTGCTGGTTTTGTTGGCCCAGGAACTGGGTTTGTCACCACAAATAAAGATTAATAGATACTTTGACATTGGCATCTATTTTTCCATCAATTTATTCATCTAATATTCCTTCAAGATATACTTATTGAGCGTAGCCAAGCATTCTTCTAGATATAAAGTTTATAAAGATGACTGAACACAGTTCTTTTGCTCAGGAAAATTATAAATACATTCCTCATTGTTCACAGTACCTTTTTTTGGTATACAGAGTTTGAAGAAGTAAAGTTAGTCATCAAAAGGCTATGACTGGGGTAGGAAGTAGAGGTAATCGGAGAGTTTCAAGAAATACTCTATTCAGACCATGATGAGGTTTGATTAACCTTTTCCCCAGAAGCCAAAACACATCTGTTCCACACTTCTCTCCCCACTATGATGGACGACACACAGCAGCACATTTTGCTTTTGGAACTCTTTTATTCTCTTTGCCTCTCCTTTATTTGATACTGTTTTCTCTTATATGTGATAATAGTTATGACATATATACATATACCACTGACATGTTTAAAAGGAATAAAATGTGATTATGGTACCCAGGGAATTTAGAAACTAGATGAAAATAACATACCTGAAATAATCAGACAAAAATTCGGTGATAAACTCCTGGGTTATTACTGAAGAAAAGACAAAAAAAGACATTGGAGATCAGTTTGAGCTAAGAATAACTGCAGTCATCTTTATGGAAAAGATGGAGTTCAGTCTCAGTGTAGAGATCAGATGAGCCTAGGAGAAGAAAGAGTACATCACTGGGAGAGCAAGGAAGTATTATGGCAGAGGCATAGGAATTAGCATAGTATGTAAGAGTATCTGTAATATTCTGTGTGTGCCTGTGTGTGTGTGTTTAAAATTAATGGTGAAAAAAGTCAGTCAACTCAGATTAGTATATACTTAGAATATTAATACTATTACTTTACTGTACTTGTTATACTTTGATCTCCTTTAGCAGAGTCATATTATTAGATTATGATTTTAAAACAGAAGAATTTGAAGTTGCTCTGATGGTTACCAGCTGTGTTATTTTCCTTAGAATGGGAGATGTCGGTAACAGGAATTTCACCTAATATGTTTATAATAATTCATGTTTACATTTACTTTTCTACTTTTCTAGGACGTTTCAACATATGGTACTTATTTGCATTTCTTTGAAAAACCTTGTTTCGGAGGTAGGGTGGACATTAATTTTGTGTTATAGATGAGTAAGTTGAGACACTAACAGCTTTTCTGCACTTCTTACCAATTCAAAGTCAGTACTTAGCTCTGGCCAGAATCCAGGTTTTCCATGTTCAGTTTTGGGTAGGATACATCAGAGTAGAGAAAATGTCTTAGGTGAGTTTTTTCTGTTGTCCTTAAGCTAACATTTAATAATGTTTATAAACCAATAAAAGCACATCTATGGCTTAAGGAAAGACATATTATGGGAAAGATAGATAATAATAAGGGAAGATTTCCTTTGACTCATATCTGACTATATGAATTTGACTAGAATTTTTAGGTTATGTTGAGAAAATGTAATCATTTTTGTGTCATTGATTGTAACTGTTTCCAAAAAAGGTCTTGCAGCAAACCATTATAATAAAGTCACATTTTACACTACACATTAAGCTTTTAATTCAACTTGCTTTGCTTGAGTCATGTTTTCTGCTTGTGTGTGTGTGTGTGTGTGTGTGTGTGTGTGTGTGTGTGTGTGTGTTGGGGGGTGGTGTGCATTTCTTTCTAAGGCTAATTTTACTTAATCACGTTGGTCATGAAGTCAGTTTGTATGGGCCATTGGGACCTTTAGATGACACACAATCAACTATTCCACTATTTTATGTTGGGTAAACAAATATTAAGCACGTAAGTACATTTCAGAAAGTCTTTAGTTAGAAGAATTGCTCGAGATAATTCTGTTTATCATTAAATGGCTAACATTCTCTATAGTAAGTTATTTCATGCATAAGCATCTACTCAATTGAAATGTTCTATCCTGTTCACAGTGGTCTGGTTTCATGTGTGCTCATAGAGGTACACACAGTAGTATATCTAGCAGTTTAATTCTACTTCTTTTCTATATTTATCTTTTATTTTTGTTCTTGATAAAAATTAAATACTATTTTTATATAGTACTGTAGGGATGCAAAAAAAATTGTAATATCTGCTTTCATTAATTTATTATTAATGCCAATAATAAAAGTTACGTGTTTTGGAGGTTATCTAATAGTAGCTAGGAACTGTGCTTGCCTTTTTAATTTATCATACAAATGTTTCTAGTTCTCTAATTTAAGTAGAGATATATTCATTTTATAAATTAACAAACTGAGCTTTAAAGTACACAGGTGACTTGTTCAAGTCCACACAGTTAGAAGGAGGCAGGTTCAGACTTGAAGTTCACATATTCTACTGTTAACCTCAGTCAACAATGAACCTAGTAACTGTAAACAAATATAAGTTTAAGGAATACAATATCAAGAAAAGACACATAACATAGAGAAAATAGTTTTCAGATATAGGATTAAGCATAAGCTATATAATTAATGTAGGAAAAAGTGAAACTTCTTTAATCAATTTATACAAGAACTCTGAAATAAGATGCACACAGAACTTACTGTGGAATTTAAAATTTAATGTGGAATAGAAAACAGAGTATTACACTGGGATTCAGGAGCCCTGGCTCAGTAACTGAATATTCACCTTGGGAAAACCTCACCACCATCAGTCTGCTGGACCCCCCGGGTTCTTAATCAGTGGGTTTGACTGAATGACACATGAGGTCTCCCCAGTTTTCTTACTTGGAATTAACCAAATTTATGTGTGGTAGCACAACTGGCCCTAAAGCAATTGGCAATGTGGCTAGAATGCATACTTCTAAACTTCATATTACCTGGTTTAAGTGGAAGTTTTACTATTATTATTATTTGTAATAGTAGTAGTAGAATTTTAAAGTTCTCTGCTATCACTTTCAAAAGTTGATTCTCCTTTTCAGGAGATTCTCCTTTTCAAACTTGCTATATGACACGAGTTAAGCTGATAATCCAATTTATGCTGTCATGTAAGATGCCAACATTTTTATCATCAATAATGATAATGACTTAATGCCCTATGCATCTATTTATGAGTTAAAATATTAGTTTTGTCTTGTTTCAAATGAGAATTGGGACTTTTGGGCAGTGTGGAAGGTCTGAGAAGAGGATATTCTGATTGTGCCATTTTTAATACATTAAGTCCCCTACCTACGAACCTTCAAGTTGTGAACTTTCAAAGATGTGAATGTCCGTTTGCATGTCCAATCATGTAAGTTAGTTCACGTGTCTGGCATACATTGTCACGTGCATGCTACAAGTGGTTGTGGTTTTGTGTACTTTACTGTACAGTACTATATAGAGTACAGTAGTACAGTATCTTTATTTCAAGCCCAGGATGTCCAGAAGCAAGTGTGAAAGCAATAGTGATGTAGCTGTTACTGTACTGTACTTTTCAATGTGCTACACTGTAAGATTAAAAATGCTTTCTTTATTTTTGTGTTTGTTTTTATGTATTATTTGTGTGAAAAGTATTATAAACCTATTAAAGTACAGTACTGTATAGCTGATTGTGTTAGTTGAGTGCCTAGGCTAACTGCTGGACTTACGAACAAATTGGACTTATGAATGCGCTCTCGAACAGAACACGCTCATATGTAGGGGACTTACTGTACAACTTTCATAATTTAACTTTTTCCGTTATACATAAAAGTGAAAAGAATAGTATAATGAACCTCTAAGTAATTATGATCAATATGTGAATGATTACCAACATGTTATGGTAGTTCTTCATCCAAGGATACAAATATGAGTGTGAAATACTAAAGGTTGGAAAAGTGAAAGGAATAAATCTAAATGAAGCAAAGAGAAAAAGGAGAGCAGTTGTTGGAGATGTGCTGGAGGGGAGTATTCCATGCTGATTATAGCTGGTTTCTGGAATTGTGCTAATTCTGAATGATATAGCTTACTTTTAAGAGTAACTGCAAGGAGGTTAAAACCCAGAATTATGAGCTGGAATTCCTGAAATATGGTTGAAGAAAGTCAGACCTAGAGAAACAAGGAATTGGAGGTGTTATCCGAACCATCATTGGATATGAAAAGCCATCCTGTGAGTAAGGGGTTCGATTTTTCATGTAGACTTTAGAGTTACCTAAAATGAAAGCCCTCAGGGATGGATGTCCGCTCAACTGCAATATGTCACATGTAACAAGTGTAGTTTTCCATCTTTTGGCTAGGTTGGTTTAAGTAAAAAATAGTGATTTCTCCATTCCTTGCTAATAATATAGAGAGGTTGGGTGACCATGTGATAAGGATACCTTAGTGGGATTCATATAACTGATAGAAAATTGTAAAAGATGATCCCCGAGTGCAACTTTAGTTCTAAGATTTTGTCATTTTGTCTCCAAGCCAACAGAAAACCATGGTCTAACCCACTGTTTGAATAGTTCTTTGGTTTAGTTAGAAACCAGTTGGTACTCTGATCTAAAACAGTTCCTAAGGAATGGTGTCAGCTTTCACAGAAATTCCTCTGCTTCTCCTTTCCACACAAGGAGCCTCCAGTACATGACATAACACTCTTTTGTCTTTGTTTTGACTGGCCATGTGGAGTTTCTGAAACATAATTTAAAGGCTGATCTCATTTTGCACTTCCAGTTGATAACACCTTGGCATACTCCTTTGTGCTGTCAATACTGGTGCCAGTTTTAATGAGCTTGAACCTTCATTACTGGGGCTATGTACCCTAGCCATTAACCTGTCACTGCCATGTGCTTGCAAATAGCATCTCAAAGCAGGCAGCTTGCACCTACCTAGTCTCTGATGATATTCAATTTGTAAGTGAAAAAAATACACATATTAATTAGTTGTATGTGTTTCCCCCTCTTTCCTAGGAGTGTGAATGCTCACTTGGTTTTCTGCCATGACCAGTTTTGCTAATTGTTTAATTTTCCTTTTGTCACCCCATGACAAAATATTTTTTATACTGCCCTCCTTAGGTTTTAATTCCAGAAAGATGCTATTGTATTCAAAAACTATTAAAAAAATATAAAGCCTCTTAATTAGAAAAGTGAGTAAGGCCTTGTGTAGCATAAGTACTCCATAATCTTTTCTGGCTGATGATTAATTGACTTTGCTGCTCTGTACTGTTCAGACGTGATGCTCTCTGAGGCCCTACCAACCATCAAGGTGGAGAAGCGTCCTGTCAGTATGTCAGACGGAGTGTCTGGCAAGGGAGGGGTTAGGCCTCCAGAAATCAGAGCTTTAGTTCTGTCTCTGGTTGAGATGGTGGGCAAGTCACTTGACTTCTTTAAACGGCCATGTCATTACCCATAAGACTGAGAGGGTAATTCCTCTTACGCCTTCTTCCTAAAGTCATTGTGAGCATCACAAGGGATATAAATTCTCTAAAAGTGTTAAACCACTTAAGAAGTTTTGTTTCTATTCTTATTGAAGGAGAATTGATATTCACTAGACTGTGTGGCCTTGCCCAAGTCAACCAATATGTTTGGCATTACTTTTGTCAAAGCCCCATAATGAGAATCACAATACCTAATTATTGATTGGGTGTTGAGTGCCCATTGGGCTGTTTGCAATGTTCAACTTTATTTATTTAATCTTCACAACAACTCTCTGAATTGTTTTTATGATCTCCACTTTACCACTGGAAAAACTAAACCCAGAGACCTTCGTAACTATCCCAGGCTCCCATAGCTAATAAGTAGCAGACCTGGAGGGAGATTCCTTAGGTTATTGGAGGAGGAGGGATTCAGGGTACAAAGATTCAGTTACGCAAGATGAATAAATTCTGAGGATCTAACGTACAGCAATGTGACTATAGTTAATAATACTGTATTGTTATTGAAAATGGGAACTATGTGAGGTGATGGATATGTTAATTACTTTGTGGTGCTTAGTTCATAATGTATTTGCATATCTAAACATCAAGTTGGGGACTTCCCTGGTGGCGCAGTTGTTGAGAATCCACCTGCCAATGCAGGGGACATGGGTTCAATCCCTGGTACGGGAAGATCCCACATGCCGCGGAGCAACTAAGCCTGTGCACCACAACTACTGAGCCTGTGCTCTAGAGCTCGCGTGCCACGACTACTGAGCCCATGAGCCACAATTACTGAAGGCCTCAAACCTAGAGCCCGTACTCCACAAGAGAAGCCACCGCAGTGAGAAGCCCACAAACCGCAACGAAGAGTAGCCTCTGCTCACTGCAACTAGAGAAAGCCCACGCGCAGCAACAAAGAGTAGCCCCTGCTCGCTGCAACTAGAGAAAGCCCACGCGCAGCAACGAAGGCCCAACACAGCCAAAAATAAATAAATGAATAAATAAACATCAAGTTGTATACCTTAAATATATACAGTTTATATTAGTCAATCATACCTTAATAAAGTTGCAAGAAAACTTCTAAAAATTACTTAAAATTTAGTGCTTAAAGCTTTGCTTTGGTACAGGTTAGAAAAAAGTAAAAAGCAGAGAACAGAAAATCTGCTACTTTATTTTTGTGTTTTGCTTTGTTTTTGTTTTGGCCAAATTTGCCTAATAGCCTGCTTGCACAGTCCTTACCTGCTTTGAAATTCCAACTGCTGCTCTCACATTTGGGGACAATTTTGTCATTTCTTATCATTTAAAGATCCCGTAACTCGGTGAATGAGCTGGATAGCGCTGGTTACACACGTCTGGCATTTTGCTCTCACCAAACTACCCCTTTCTACTCTCCAAGGTTTGTCAAACAAAAGAGTAGTGTTCAAACCATGGAAAAAGAACACATTGTTACATGTACATGAGTTTATGCCCTCAACCTACTTTCCTTTCTATACCAAAAGCAGAAGCCTCAGTTCTGCTTTAAATTCAACCATGACTTTCCTAGGCTAATCTATTTTTTAAAAATCTCTCTGGACTAATTTATGCTCAGTCATGTTTGAGACTCACACTGGTAAACTCGGTTTCTTCACAGCAGGAATGTTACATTTTGTCTATATTTTCAGATTCAAAAAAAATGTCCTGCATGTAGTTATTTCCGCAAATGAATTAGTACTTTGATGCCACAGACCCTCATTTTAATTTGAAAACAGACGTAATTGTGAGGGTAGACTTGATGTTTCCTTATAGTTTTAGATGAAATATATATAGTAGAGGACTTTATTTCTTCTTTCAGCAATTCAAAGAAAGAAAATCATTCATTTTGTTGAAAGCTTAACAAAGGCACTAAATTATTATGTTCCTTTGTGGGGTGTTATTACTGATGGGCAAACTCCTGTATCAAGTTACACATATATAAGAAGACTAGTATTTTTTCTCTACAATTGCTGAGACAAGTTGTAAGAAGTAGACATATTTGTTTCTGTGGGATCCCTGGAATATTCATTTTCGTCATGGAACTACACTTCAGTAGACTAAATCTCTGGAACTACAGAAACTATGCTAGAATTCAATATGTTGTTGGAGTATTGCATGCCAGTGGGGCAATAGATTTTGCTGAAGCCTGTCATTATCTGATTCCAGTTATGCCATAAAAGACAAATATGAACATGGAGACTTTTAACATATGAATAATTTGTACCCTTAAAGAGAGTAGTTTTGGGTTACTGGGTAGGTTGGCTCCTTAGAGCCATCCTGGATACCAAGAACTGGAAGAGTCTGCAGACATCAGCTGGGGATGATCCAAGTAATCAGGTGAAAATAGGTGAATTATTCAAAACAGATATCTTCATAAGCATCTATAGAGTTTTCATGTTCAGAAATGTCTTTTTTTTATATACTGGGTTTCTATGTATCAAGTTACCTTTTTCTCATTGATTTTTCAAATGTTTCAATACAATGGCAATTAATCCTACATAGCCAAAACTGGAAGAGGTTTTAGAAAGTTGTTCCTCAGTTTACCATAAGATACTTGAGAATGAGAGAAATGTTGAGTTTATTGTAATCCTGTGGTGCCCAGGTCAGTGCCTGACACCTTTTAGGTGTTTAATAATTTCTGGTTGAACTGAACTGGATCCCTATACATTATCTGACACCATCCACAGTCATCATACCAAGCCCTGTTTTAGACTTCAATGAAGTGAATCCTATGATGACTATGGGTTTTCTCAAGGTCATAAAGGACAGACAGAGTCATATTTAAGATCAACCAAGTTATCTTTATTTTTGCTATAAATCAGTATTAATATATGACTGCCTTTTCTGACCTCTATATTGAAAATTTCTGATTATAGATTTATTGATTTCATGCAATCTAAAGGTCAGGTTTAAAGGAAGAGGACACAAACAGTGATTGGGAGTCAGTGCCTGCAGTTCTGCTGAGAAGTGACATTTTGATAATAGAATTATCTGGTTTCTGCCCAAAGAGACTTAATAATGCTTAAGATGACTCTTTACTCTTCGTCTTTTTTACCTATTATCATACCTGTTATTACTTTCATCTCTTGACTAAGCTGCATATTCTAAGAGCTTCCCAAATTTACTTTCTACATTACTTTTTTTTCTTCTTCTTCTTTTAGGCTTCAATACTACTCATGAATACTTCCAATGCTGCTACTGAAATTTTGGCTCCTTAAAGACAATTATATTTCTCCTTAATATCATTATAAACTCTTTTAATTTCCATTTTATTCTTTACAGTTTTATTCTATGATTATATACAAAACACATTGTCATATTTCCTTTTAAGTTACTAAACAGATTTTTAAACTATTTTCATTTTTTTTAGAAAAATATCTAGTCTTCCACAAGCAGGTCAGTATCAGTCATTAATCTCTCCCTCTGAATTTTCGGGATGATGTTCTGTAAGTTCTTATTCATATACATTGTTCTCCTGCTTATCTTTGGAGGAAGGACTGTCTATTCTTGTTGACCCTGCTGGGGCTTCCATGATCCGCAGACATAGGACAGATGGGGCTGTATCCACCTGGGTTTCTTCTCAGCATCTAAGCAGACTCCATCTTAGTGACATCCTATGAGAACTGATATTGTATCTTTTCCCATCTCTTCAATTCTTGCCTCTCTGACACTTTAAACAGCGCTAATGAAAAAAATCACATTACATTCCCAAGAATACCCTTTTGGGAAGGTTCTTCTTACTTATACTCAGGCCTACAACACTTTCAGATTACAAAATATATGGGCTCCATCACTGTCTTCCCCAACACATCCTATATATCAAAGTATTCGTATAATATTTGCTAGAAGTTGACATTTCTAATAGATATTGTAAGAATGATACCGTAGGGAGAAGAGAGTTAAAAAGTAAAGCAAAGCGTGTGAGATACTTTAAGTTGCACCTAAGCAGTAGACAGATGGCTGGCCTAATTATCTTGTTAATACACTCACTTGAATTTTAGATCCAAGACAGACAATGGTAGCAAATGTAGACCCGTGTGTGTGTGTGTGTGTGTGTGTGTGTTTGTGTGTGTGTGTGTGTGTGTGTGTTTTAACCTATTTTTTGACAACATAGTCTGGTGATGCAAATATTGTAGTTTTTAATCCAACTCCAGTGACATTATAGGTAATGGAAATTTTTCCCAGTTTCTCAGAGGCTGGCAGTTCTCCTTTTTAGTGTACTATGATATTTACTAAATACAACTATATTTGTTACCATGCATAATTTGGTAGAAATTTGGGAGAGCATGTGGAAAGTACTGGTAACAAGGTACCATTTAATATTAGTAAACTTTTGAGATTTTTTACTTTTTAAGTTCTGAATGCCATTTTTTCTGTTTTGACTGATTTTAAAGTTGTTCGAATCACCAAAACATTTCTTATAATTAAAAGGGAATTTAGGATCAATAAATCACTCAAACTTTGATGAGGTGCAGTATCAAAGCAGCCTTTTTCACCAGAAAGGAATTACAATTACTAATTAATAAGCACTAATGAGCCTCTACATCTTTATATGAATATATGCTTGATATTTCTTTGTTTTGAAGTTATGATAAAATTGAAATTCTATACAATAGCTAATAAAACTAGATTTTGATATTTGATAGAAGTTTTAATAGAAAACTTGAAATTATTCCATGTCTTGGATTGGATTTTAAGATTTCTAGTTGACTCCAGTTTAGAAATTAAAGAAACCTTGCCCTAGCTCTGCCTCTATCTGATGTGTAAATTTGGGAAATTTCTTAATCTCAGGGATCGCACTTAATTGGAGGTCATCCATGAGTTCAACATACTGTTTTTTGGGCCTCACAGTATATTAAGGTCTGTGATAATTATTAAAGAAGTCCCTGAACTCCTTACAGCCTTGGTTTTCCATCTCTTTTTGTCATGAGACTTTGCTCTAACAAAAACATACATGAAAGGAGAGAGAGAACTACTCTGAATAAGTTTAATTTGGGCAGGAGGTCTGGAATGTGCCAAATGTCTCCCCTTTCTTCCTGGCAGCCCCAGGAGGCCTTTGTGAAACCTTGAGGGCTTCAAGGAGCACAGGATGGACACCACAACACACAGTGTGGTTCTGAGATCAAAGGATATATTGAAACACTTGTAGTGATATGCAAAGCCTACATATATAATGTGGATTATTATTTTATTCTTCTAGTGATTCACTTCTTTATAAAATATCCATCAGTTTTTCCAATTCATTATTTCTTTTAAACATTTGAATCAGTATATGATATCATACTTATTTTTAATTTTCTCTCTTTTTTGCAATGTTTAAATTAAGTCACTAATTTGAATTGAATTTGATCAAGAAGGATGAGAAGAAATACTAATTTTTAAAAATGTAATTGTCACAAGGTGAAAGTTTGGCAATTCCAGTCTTCTTATGGTCAGGTGGATATGATTTAATGCTATATGGTGTTTTCACTGAAGGTCTGCATGTTATGCATTTGTGCAGATGTGTGATGGTGCAAAGGTTGTTTCTCTTTTTAACTTGAAGTAGTCAAAGTATTTTCTTTGAGTAAAATTAGAAACTATTATGGAAATTTACATGATTTTTACAAACTGCCTTTATATGGTAATATTACTGTATGGTTAATTCATATCTCATTATTTCTGTGATTGCCAACTGGTCAAATATATGCTTTTATTTGTTTTACTTGCTGGTGAAAATGGACTGTTTTCACTAATTACAGAGGTTACTTTGAATAAGCATAGGATCTGCATATATTTGTTAACAGAGAGTTGTTTGAGTTTGAACTTCCATTGAAATGGTTTCCTAAGAGTTGATTGCATAGCAGAGGGCGATTTTTTTCCTAAAGTAGCTGGATATTCACATTTCAGTATATCTGTAACTAACAGAAAATGATCAGACTACTATCCAGACAGTGTAATTTATCTGTAGCCTTGTTAGACTAAAAGTATAATCAGATAAGTCAAGGACAAAATTGATGAAAAGGAAATGTTCTCAAAAGTATTTCAAAAATCAAGATTATTTTATAAACTGATCTATATTATCACAATAAGGCAGAAAACTGAACAACAAAAACAAAAATTTGCCTCTAGTATAATTTCACAGTTTTTTTTCTGTCCTTAAAAAATTTTACGTGAATAATTGCCTTAATTTTCCTCTGCAGTTTTGATTAGTTAAATATATATTTATTGAGTGCCTATCATGTGCCAGCCACATCTAAATATGGTGTTGGAAATACAAAGATGAATGAGAGATTATATCTTAATTCAAGAGTGAAGTAGAGATGTAGGCAAATAATTCCAGTAAAATGTTTGGGTATCATGTAGTGTTATAAATTTTATTCAAGCTAAAAATTATAGCAGAAGGAAGACTGACTTTTTGTGATACAGCCTTTACAAAAGAAATAGAGCTTGTGTAGGGTTTTCAAGAATAATGGAAGTTGTTAAATGAACAAAAATGGGTTAGAGAGCATTACCGGTTGAGGAAACAGTGATGTCTTTAACATGTAGAGATGCAACCCAAATGCTTTTCTATTCAATATGTGAGAAATTTCTTGTTTCTCTCTTTTATCGTCTAGTCTGTCGGCTGATTAGTTTACCCAAGCCAAAATAAAATAAAAAAAAAACAACTTTCTGTTAGTGGTAATCTCTGTAAATCTATCTGTAATACACACAAAGGTATCCAGAGAAGAAAATGTTTTAGATAAAAGTTTTCAGACTTGACAATGCAAAAACCTGGGTTCCAGAGACCTGTCTCTGGAGCTATAGAAGGAGCAACTGCATGAAAAGCTTTTCTGATTCTCTGCTTTAACCAGAACTGTCTCGCATTCTGTCACCAAAAGTAAATGCAAAAGCAAGATACATTTAACTAAAATCGTAGACTTAGATGATTTTTTCTTGTTTAATCTGTTTTAGGTGACAGGATAATTGAGAGCTTGTTTATAGACTTGGAAATACTCATCCTTTGAAATCCATATTTACTTACTTGCAGGTCACTCATTTTTGCCCCTTGATAATTTTAGAAAATATCAGGGAAAAAGATACAGAAATTGATCATATTAGGATGGAGATAATCCATGAAAAATTGAAAGCTTGATCTTGAAAACTGTAATGTAGGACAGTTTTCGGGGAAAGAAAAATAAGCACAGAGCAAAAGCTGTATAGTGTCAAGAACTGTATGCTGGTCCCAGTTCTACCCTCTGTAAGCAAAGTAAACAATGGAAAGTTAAGTTTTAATTCCTGGATCATGTGATTTGTAAAATGAGAAGGTATATTGAAACAAGAAGATAAATTTAAACAACCAGTATGTGTCCTGGAGCCCTTCATCTGTTCGTATCACATACTATAAACATATATGCTCAGGAAGTATAAGATAAACCAAATATTAGAGTGTGTCAGAATCATCTGGAGGCCTTGTTAGAAGACAAATTGCCGGTTCTTGTCCTCAGAGTTTCTGATTCAGTGGGTTTGGGTTAGGCCTGAGAATCTGCATCTCTAACAAGTGCCCGGTGATGCTGCTGGTCCCAGGACTACACTTAGAGAACCTCTAAGATAAACAGATCATATGAGCTTGAATTCCTGAAATTCTACCTTCTTCAAATAAGAAAACAAAATAATGACCATGTTTTTGCCCATAGAGTTGTGGAGGTCTTTTTATTAATCAAATTTAATTAATTTTGTTTTGGAAATTAAGTTTAAAAAGTTTGCCTAAATGACTATGACAATATCCATTACTCCTATTTTAACTAATTTTTGGTTTCACTTTCTATTAATATTTTCCCCAAAATTTGAGCTATTTTAATCAAGATATAAGGTTAACTTATTCTATATTTTTTGCTTTCACAGTATACATATCATATGCATTTAAAATTTTACATTTAGATTTTCAGGATGAACTCAGTTGAACTCTTTATGTCCCTCAAATATTTTTTCCTGTAATTTGAGTATCTTGCTTCCAGATGGCAGGAATGATCTCTTAAATAAACATATGAAAATATTTGCAAACTCATCTTTTTAAAAACAGCAAGCCAAGACTTTTCATTAAAAGACATGAACCTGAACTCTTTAAGAAATACCATTTAAAGATTATTGGTTTTCAAGCAAAGTTTACCTTATCACATCTCTTTTCCTTTCCCTAAAGATTTCCAGTGCTATAGGTTGTTTTACCCTTTTCAATATCATTATGTTTTTCTTGTGTTTTTCCTTACGAGTGTTCTTTTTCTGAGAATTATTATTTTGGCACAAACCCAAACTTACTAAGTTGTGTTATTTTTCTGAATATTATTATTTGAGCACAAACCCAAACTCACTAAAAATTCTGTGATCTTCACAGTGGAAGAGAAATGTACTAAAGGGAAAATAATCTTGATACTCAGATATTTGAAGAAGTAACATTTGAAAAAGGATATAGATTTTGATGTAGCCTAGTGTCAAAGAGGGGAAGTTATAGGAAAACATATTTTATCTTAATGTAAGAGAAAACATCTAAACAAACAGAGCGGTAGAGCAGTTACATAATGTGCTGATGCTTTCCATAAATGTCTTCAAATTATGAGTGTATGCTTATAAGAAATATTGTACAAGAGGTTCTCAAATAGTATGAGTGTTAGTATGAATGTTATTCTGATTTCTTTATGCTCTAACAATGACCTTATTATAATTTAAGCTAGATTTTTTTCCCCCGTAATTCTTGTTTTCTGTGTTAGTCTACTAACTTTTTAAGTCTTTTTAATATTAGTGTAGGTAAGAGTATAAAATTCCTTCGGGTCTTGCATTCTAAAGATTTTTTTAATTAATAGATGCAATTTTGTTGATCGTATTGTTTAAACCATGAGCTATAAGTTGAAGAAATGCTGTTCTCAACATGAATTTTGGAAGAAAGACAACTGAAAAAAAAGACCTTAGAAAGAAAGAAAAAAAGAGTGCATGTAAGATCTTTTGGGCTTAAAAATATGAGCGACTGATTTCTGGTGGTAGTTTTCGAGAACTGCCATTCTTGTTTGGTGATTTCTTTAGCTTCTAGGTATCAGTTAAGATGGTGAATGAAAAGATAATCATTACCCTTCAGAGGTAAAAAAAATCTCTGCAGGTTTTATAGAACTAACTTGATTTCAATAAACATTAAAAGGTTTTGTAATTTTTGCACTGTCCCACATTCAGTGTAAGGCCAAGATTGATTCTGCTCTGAGCTCAGCAGGATGAAACTCTTAGCAAGTATGAAACTCTCTTAATAGGCCCATATCCTTTCAGTAATACTATTACATAGCCAGAGGCCATTATTTGTGATAACCTGCTATTGACTTTGCAACTGGACCAGGGAAAAAGGTTGTTAATGAACCCTGATCAGAGACCAGATTAGTTGACCAGCCCTGGAGTTTATAATCCAGTATATGGAATAAACATATAGCCATCATTGAAGTCAGAGTAATTTAAGCGCTGTACCTGAGGCAGTACAGTGTATGAGGGCTGAGTTTAGCACTGGGGTCAGGCTTGTTTTGGAATCCTAGCCTAGATTTTTTTCTTTGACATTATGTTAATTATTTAGCTTATTCTGGGCACTAGAAATATAAACACAATCAAGACATAGTATCTGCCTGCCTTCAAGAAATTTATTACTAGTATAGTTGTTAGTGCAGTCAAGTTAATGACATTACAATATATAATATACACTATGTATAATTATAATGGAGTATGACAATGCTATGATAAGAGTGCTATAGTCAGCCCTTGGAAGCCACAGAAGGGTGCCTGACTACTTAAGGAGATCAGGGCAAGTTTCGTGGAGGAAGGAACAACTTGGCTAAAACCAGTAGGAAAAGTCGAAGTCATAGCTCTTCAGAAAATATTCATTGTGTGTCTATTTGATTAAAGGTCTGCTTAACAGTGAAATATTCCTACTTGTATATCATACCTCTTCTCCATTGAAAGCTAATTCAGATGGGAGAGGAGACCTAATAATACAAACTAAATACAGACACAGCATTGGAAAGAAACCATTAGAACCAATGACGGCTCATTAGTGAAACTCAGGTTTGGAATGCCAGTCTGGAAGAGCAGAGCTAAAGAAAAAAAAAGTGATAGACTACCTCCTTGATAATATTCTAAATGCCAGTCTCTCTAACCTTTGAAAGGAATTCTGTGAAATCACACCTTCTCCTAACACTGAGGACAAAACTCAAATACTTAAAGATGTTCACACCTAGAATTCACACATTATATTTATAGTGCAACTTACCCCCATTCCCATCAGAATTCACAAAATTTAAAACAAAATGGTGTAACAGTAACAAGAGAAGTGATTTCTTTTAAAAGTCTCTAGTCTGCACCCAAACATTTGTTTTTTGTAAAAAAAAAATATATATATATATATATATATACACACACACACACACACATATATATATACATATCTGTTTTAAATGTTCATCACATGTCCATGGCTCCTTCTACAGCTCCACCAATAAGTTTCTAGCAAGGGTGGGCTTCACTCCCTTCATCTTCTCCCTGTCTCAACATTCGCCCACCTATGCCTTCTTTTCACCCTCAACAGTCTAATGAATTTCTTTAACCAAACACTATTAGTAAATTACAAACTGCTGAATCCCTCATAATTTTATGTTATCTTTCTAACTATACTCTTTTGAAACATTCTTCCCATTTCTAGTTTCTCCAGTTATTTTTCTACAGGAGGGAGTTCCCGTGGTATAATGTTCAGATCTTTCACCCTCTTTCTACTATCAGTTAGCGTTCTAATCAGTTTCCATAACTTCCATATAATCTTTACAGAGAAGACTTGCAATTCTATTTGTCTAACACTGCACAATATTGCAAATGGATTGATAGTATTAACTTCGTTTGGACTCCAAGCTCAGCTGCAACACACTGTATGTAAACAATGATAATAATAAACTATAATCTCTCTACACATCTGTGTTCTCATGTGGAGGAACAGGAATCAGATTTCACATATCATTGGGTTGTCCTACTAGTTAATTATTATGGATATTATGTGAGTGTCTGACCAATTTGCCATCTGGAAGAATTAAGGTCTACCGTACAGGCAGGATTGAATATTAGGATTTATTAAATTTGTTTTTTCAATTTATTTTTAAATGTTTGTCATACTATAGAATAGTGGTTAGACAAATGTATATACCTTTTATTCATTACTTAAAATCTCCTAGGAAATAAATTGTATTAGGCAAAATTTATAAAGGAGGCAAGGATCATTGAAATATTACTAATTAAAAGGATCAAATGAACATGATAAGCAGACTTCTTTGTTTCTTCTGCTCCAAGTAAAAGTAGAAAATTCTGTGTTACAGGATAAATTCCTTTTTAATATGTTCTTACCAATCAATAAATATTTATTGATTACATGTTAAGTTCTCAAAAAAAAAAATCTATGGGAAATACTAAAACGTGAAGGGCACAGTATAGCCCCTTAAAAAGTTTTAAATTCAACTGTGGAGTATATATATACACTTTACATATCTACATATATATCTTTATTTTCTTTTATTATTAAAAATTTCAAACATACAAAAAAGTAGACAGAAGAGTATACCTGAACTTCAGCAGTTCCGGGGTCTGTTGGTTTTACATGCTTTCCACACCTTTGCCTGCTCACCTCTGTGCTCTCTGCAGCAGCGGAAGGCAGACCCAGTGAACTAGGGTTTTCAGCATTGTCCGCCTCTCTCTTGACTCTAGCAGTGGGAGACATAAGGAATGGGACCAGAGAATCCCCAGGAGGTTTCTTCCCCTCCTCTCACACTTACTGGCTTCAAAGAACGCTAACATGTTGCCTTATTAGCTTCATCATTGGTTTTCTTAATTTAAAATAAACAAGAAACATCATGCTGTTTTACCTGTAAATACCTCAATGTGCATCTGGAAAAATAAAGACATTGTCTTCATAAGCAAACCATCATTATCACCTCTAACTAAATTAGCAATTCATAGTGCCATTTTTTCTTTAGTTTGTTAATAGTCTTAATTGTCCTTTATAATTGATTTGTTTGAAACATGCTCCAGTGAAGATCCCCATGTTTTAGTATATCTCATGCAATACTTGCGGCCTGTTTGTGCCAAAACAGTATTTTTCGTTTATCTGATTTTCAAATTTAACTAGATGTTCTGTGTTTTTATTTGGTAAATTTAGCAGTCATACTCACATTTCATTTGGTTATTATGCTTTTATAGGTCACAAGTATTTGCCAAGCCCTGGTTCAGTTGCCATTAGTAAATATGATGAGATAGTCAAGGTCTTACAGCACTTCCATTACATAATTAAGGATGATAATCAGGCAATAAACAATTGGAGGAAAAAGATCTTGACAACCACCATGAAGAAAGAAAAAAGAAAAGTGGTAGAATGTGATTGGAAGATGGGACTAATGCACACTCAGGGAAAATTTATCTGAGGGAATGACACTGACCTGACAGTGAAATCACAGAAAGCATCCACGCATGTGCAAATACTAAGAAATTGTGTTTTTAGAAAAGAGGATTGACGATGTAAACTTTCTGATGTGGGAAAAAATGATTTTTTTCCCTGAAGACTGCAATAAGCTATTTGTTTCTGGAGTGTCTTGAATAAACTAAGAAGGTATCTTGAGATAAGAATCAAAGAGGTGGAAAGGTGCTGTGTTATTTTAGAAGCTTTTGTGCCATGGGATAGCATTTTGGATTTTATGCTTAAGTATGATGGGGAGCTTTAAAGTCGGAGAGGAGAACAACAAGAAATTATTTCCTGTGGAAGGAGATCATTCTGGCTGCAGAGAACTGTCAGAGGGCAGGGTTGGATCTTGTACTGTTAGCAGGGGGTAAGTGTGGTAGATCAGCAGGTAGAAGTGGTTCAGCAGAGAGTTGTAGTAGTGGAGACAGAGAACAGAGGATGTATTCTGAAAACCACGTGGACAAATATTTCACGGCCCTCCAGGATGACTCAACTAGCTCTGCTTACCTCTTTCCTTACATTGCTAACAGGCTCATGAGTAAAACACCGTCACTGCATCTAAAATGCTGTATTGAAATTCCCGATGACGCTGTATTCTTCTCCCCCAGACTGTACACCTCCTGAGGATAGAATAAATGGTCTTTTTAATAGCATCTTGCTCATATTCAGTGCTCGAATCATATTGTGGAGAGGACGTGATTTAATGGGAATTTGCTTCATACTCCATAAGTGCTTTTTAAAGACCGTGGCTCCTGCAATTCAGTTAATTAAGAAGCCCATATATATGATATAGACTATGGCTGTCATCTAGGATAATTATTGTTATGTATGATACATGTTATATATAACGTTTATATAAAATATATTGCTATATATATATATATGATATCAATTATAGCACTATAGAAACTTGAAAGCCTATTTCTTTTTTAACCCTTGAGAGCTAAACTTGGGAAAATATGTTTGTAAGCCTGTGGTCACAGCAAAAGTAATCAGACACACAAGGTTTTAGTCTCTTGAGAAAAACCAGATATAATTTCCTCAATTTTCCATGACCAAATTGTATGACTGGTATCTGAACTCATCTTTTCTCCTTTGTTCCTTCTGCATTGAAGGCCGCTCCCAGTCATCTTGGTTAAAAAATATAATCTGTGATACCTTCACTCCTGTCAATTTAATGAAATCAGTTTTCAAAATGTTGCCACAATGAACAAAGTGCACCCAGCTGCAACATTCCCCCTGCCTGCAGTTAGGTGCCCTTACAATAATATCTCACACACACACATGCACACACACACATTCATTCTACTGAATTTCAACTACGTGAAGTTTACTACATCTCAGTTATGGCAAAGAACATAACTTCTTGGCTTTTTTACAATTATGATTAATAATTAATCATTTACATAATAACTTTAATTTTTATTTGCCTTTAACACTCAGGGAAGGAATCATTTCTATTTTGTTAAATTTTTTATCCACTTTGGCTCACGTGAGCTTGAAGCTTGGAATTCAACAAGTTTATCATGAATGAGTAACTGACGTAACAAACTGAATAATAGCCTTACTGAACCTAATGATATAAAGGCAAGTGTGATCATCTCCCTAAGGATGTTGAGGAGGTAGGAGGGTAAGAAGAGTCCTGGTTAGGAAGTACCCATGAATTACAGCACCCACTGCTAACAAAACAGCACTCAACCACGTTCTAGGGAAGCTCAACATAGTGCATGAGGATTTGGGGAAATTCCTGAGAACATTATTCACAAACGAGTAGTATTCAATATATAATTATTTATCTTAGAGCCTCTGTGTGAGTACTTATTTGGTAAACATGTGAAATTTATAGAATTACCAAGAAGGCTTCTCTATAATTAATTAGTATTTCATTATTTAGCTCAACCCGTTTGTTGTAAAACAACCTCTAATCTATCCTGCAACTAAGTTCTTATCACATCGAAGCTAATTTGTACCTTATTCCCCATAGGCAGAATCTTGAGGGCATTAGGGAGAACTTGAGAATTCCTTTGTTAGTAATGGATAAAGTCCTTCTACATTCAGCAAGATTCTTTTCTAAACCCAGTCTCTCATTTTGTTATATATTTTTGCCTTTCTAGTTCTTATTTCAGTGACTGGAAACTTACAGGTACCGAAGTACTATATGTCACATAAGTTGAATGAAGAGAACAGAACTTGAGTTGAAACTAGGACAAATGCAACTTTTAAGAGGCTGTGTTTATGTCCCCATGGATGCTTGTTGACTACACACAAACACCATGCTGAAGTATATTCATCCAAGGAAATAAAGCTAAGCAGGGACAATTCCCACAAAGGCTATTTTTGACCGTAATAATTATATGTTAACCACCTGGTACTTCCTGCCGAAGGGGAGATGACATTTCTGTTGATGATAAGTTGCATGTTCTACAGCCGCATCTTCATGGCACAACAGCCTTTCACTAAATTTCTCTGCAGTAGGGATTGACTATCAGATGATCTTGCTCTATTTGTCACTGCTTTGTCTTTACGCTCTGCTCGATGTAAATAGAGGTACTGGACATTTCTCAAATGATCTTTATTCTATCTTTGCTTCAGCACACCAGTTGTTCCCTTTAACACTCAGATTTAATGTTGAGAGAGAAATGAACTGTCTCTACCCCACCCCTGCCAGTAAAAAAAAAAAAAAAAAAAAGAGTTTTGATGGTTGTATTTAATGAGATTAACACCTTTTCCTTCTGAAGACTTTCTATAATTCACATGCTAAAATTTCACACAGTGTATCATGTGTATAGAAACATGTTAAACTGAATGCCAAAATTATCTAGACCTCAGTAAAAACTGGAATCTAAGTGCCTCCTTTTAGTAAAGAAATTTGAATTAGGAGAGATTAGATCATGTGTCTGAGGTCTAGAGCTAAGTCCCAGGATTACTGACTGCATCCCAGAGTTTTTCTGCTATCTTCATAGTTAATGTCATCTTATACTAGTTACCTTTCTTCTCACATATAACCCACACATAAAATATTGCGCTTCCTATCATTGCTTGAAATCCCAGTATTGATTTCATGAGAACATTAGACAAAAACACTTGTGTTGTTAGAAGGAAAAGCAGAGAAGACTATGGAAAAGGGAGCACTTCTCAGGAGGGCTGGTTATGTGAGTTTTAGGAACCGCATGAGGGTATTAGATTCTTTTGGAACTCAGAGTGGAAGTCAACATTTACTTAACATGTGACTTCTACCACTATTATTTTTGATTAGCGTGCAGTATTTAGAAATGTTTTACTAATCTAGAGTCTTTCAAAGCATGAATATACAATCGTGGAATAATGATTATCTACAAGGACCTCTCTATGCTTATATCAAAGTTTGTTATGAATCCAACAAATATACAGGTCTTGCCATTGGATATAGATCAGGTGACCAGTGTAACATCCTTACATGATCATATTGATCATGGGGAGTGATTACATTCTGAAATAATTCTGCTTCATGACAGCTACAATAGGGTGCATTCAAGGTGCTGTGAGAACATTCAGGGTGAATACTGACATCCAGAAAGAAGGGATTTTTGAAATGGTGTATGAAATGGCTAAGTTTTGATGTCGGACAGATCTACGTTTGAGACTTGAATCTTCATCTTAATAACTCTAGGAGCTTTATCAACTAACCTCTCTAAACTAGTTTCCAGATCTATACATCTGGAATACCAATACATAAACTATGATGATGCAATGAAATAGGTGTAAAACAATGTGATTTCAGCACATATAAATAGTATATAATCCTTCATCATAATTCTAAATATATATCTCTAAATAATCAGTCCAACATTTATTTTATTAAACTGAGGCCAAAAGGAAAATACTAAAAAAAATTTTTTCTTCTCCAAATGAATGGGAGAAAAGTACAAGGTGAATTGTGGAGGTGATATATGAGGAAATCAAAATGTCTTCACAGTTATACCAGTTCACTACTTCATTTCTCTTTTTTAATGTAAATGGATCTTAGTGAATTAAACAGCTAGATAATAAGATTATCTCTTAGGAGAAACTTAAGTGTCACAGCAGAAACGGTATTGACCTAGAACACTGGGGACCCTGAGTTCTCCCAGTAAGTTCTCCCTATGTGACCCAGGACCACTCAGCTATTTGTGTGTCCATCTTCTCATCTGTATAATAGAGAGTGGGTCCTGGAGGTCATTAAGGTCACTTCTAGACATAAATTTCCACGGTTCTGTGAAAATCCATATTCTCTACTTGCTGATATAAAAAATGCCCCCTCCAATTTATTTATTCTTGTGTTGTCAAATGGGAAATAAACTCAAAGCCTCACAGTTTAATGCCATTTTGGATTATTTCTGTTTTCTTTCCCCTCAAGCCTAGAATTACTGGCAAGCTGTAGAAACACTGAAACATACTGAGTCTCTAATCTTCGGTGACCTTTTGTTTTATAAGGTGTGCTTGGTTTTGTTGTCAGTAACTGGTTTCTTTTAAGAAGAGGTGGTCACTTTGATATGTTAGTAAAAAGGTGAAAAAAGTGTTAGCCTTAAAGAAATATATATATATAAATTGTTGAGCTGTGTTTTGTTATTTTTAGTTTCCCATTTTCAATTTTTATAGTTCACATATAAAGCTGTGTGCTTTCAATGAAAAAATACATAATTGCCCTCATAACTTCAGAATAGTCTATATATCATATGTATAATATATATATATAATTTACTTCAGGGTATGGATGAAAAAACGCTATACCTAGTGATTTTAATCATATGCGATATTATTTTCAGGACAGTCTGTTAGATGAGCAAGATAGTTACAGATCAGACTACATTTAATATCATTTGTTTTTAATTTTAGTAGTCATGATTTAAACTATAATGAATCCTAACATTTCCATACAGATACATTGTTTTGTAGAGGTTCATTGTTTATATTTGAAATCACCATTAAATGAGATTTTTGGTATAATGAAATCAACATTTATAACCCTTGAATTCCAGTTGCTGCTAAAAGTTCCATCACAGGGTAAATTGGGGCATGTGGGAAAAGGATCACATTGAATTCGTTAATGGTCAATTCAGTTTCTGGGCCTTTGTGCATCTTCAGTCAAAGAGAGAGACAGAGCTTTGGAACTTGTTATTTTTTTCAGGTCATGGGAGGCAGGCCTTTCTTTGGTCTGGCTTGGTTAAAGAACTTAATTTAGAGGCAGATCAACCTCCCAGACCTGATCTGTTTAGCATGGTTTTTGAAAACAGCAAAATCCAAGCTGTGAAGCATGAATTGGAATTGTCCAGGCCAACTAAGTGAAGATGGTATATCAATAGTATGGCACTTAAGCCAATGAAATAGCATATACCATATGTAGGGCCATAGATGAGAACATATGGTTTATTCTAGGACCTGAAAGAAGTTTGTGGTTAATGGTATATAGACATAAAGTTTATTAGATGTAAGGGTTTGGGACTGACAGAGGGAAGTGGGATGAGGTTGGACCATTATCCAGAGATTGACTCACTCAGAATTTCATCAAACGTGTAAAGAAATTGGGAATTGATTCTAAAAGCCATGAAGAGACAACAAAGTGTTTTAAGTGAAAAGCGACATGATCAAATTCCCATTTTAAAAATTGGAATTTAAAATGATTAGAGTCTTCATATCTCAGACCTTCTGAAGCTAGAGGACAAAAAATGGATTGCAGACATTTCAAGTAAGGATGCAGTCCTGGCCTCAGAATCACAGTGCTCTTGAAATGTAAGTGGAAGGACTGATGAAACCCACCCCACTGCTCTTGAAGATACTCTCTTGGGAATGTGGAAGATGGTAAAATTATTTTTTAATAAATAAAAAAATAACACTTTATTATAGGCTGCTGTGAGTAATTCATACTCATGAAAGAAAAAAAAAAGCCCCATTAAATGTTACCTCTCCGTAAAACTAATGAAATGGTTGAATAATTTATTTGTGAAGCATTTATTCTAGCATGATACAATTTTCTACTAAGAGAGCAAGTTAAAGATTTAAAACAACTGTCAAAATAGTTCATGTCAGGTGAAATCACTTTTCCTGAATTACAAGACTATTTATTGTAAGATATGGGTCTAATCAAAGGGGTTTTTGAAGGTTAACCCTTGTTACCAACCCAGGCTCTTGGACTCTTTAACCAATGAAATTGATAAGCAGCCAGAAGAGAATTTCAGACAAGGATTTTTTTTTTAATTGAAGTTGTGTTAACTTGTTGTATTGTGTTAATTACTGCTATACAGCAAAGTGATTCATATATATATTCTTTTTTCTAATATTCTTTTCCATTATGGTTTATCATAGGATTTTTTTTTTTTGTGGTACGCGGGCCCCTCACTGTTGTGGCCTTTCCCGTTGCGGAGCACAGGCTCCGGACGCGCAGACTCCGCGGCATGTGGGATCTTCCCGGACCGGGGCACGAACCCGTGTTCCCTTTATCGGCAGGCGGACTCTCAACCACTGCGCCACCAGGGAAGCCCTCTCATAGGATATTGAATATAGTTCTCTATGCTATACAGTAGGACCTTTATCGGCGCTCCTGGTGCAGCATAGGGGAGTAAAAGCAAGAAACAAGTACCCTTGACTAGTCTCCCAGCAGAGCAGATTGGGGCCTTAAATGGAGTAAGGGTTGGGCAGGTCTGATGGGTTGTGCCAGAGGTGTGGCCTGGGTGGTCTGTTCCGCCCCTTCGCCTCCCAGGGTGCCCTGTGCAAGGGTCAGGGGCCTCACTTCAAACACGGTGACCGAGCTCACTACCACCACCCCAGGAAGATGGAAGAGCGGTCAAAATTGCCCTTGTTGAGCATGCGCAATGCCGGATGTCCCTAGCCACAGTGGTGGTCTCGTCTTTCAGTTTCACCTGCTGGTCAGAAGCCTCCTGGTCTGCCTGTGGTGAGTCAGCTTCCTGTTTGTGAACAAACAGGAGGCAGTCTCCATATGCTACTGTTCTGGCAGGGTCCAGCCTATCTCAGTATTAGGTGGAGCAAAACTCTACCGGAGCAGGCAGCACGGTGAAGTGGGCTGTACCTTGAAGCACCATTTTTTTGCTTTTACTTGATACCCCAAATTGAAGTCAACTAAGCACCAAATATTTCTACATTAACCTTACACCCCATTTTCTCTAAGATCCTCAGCCGGGAAAACCTTCTGGCCCATAACTGGGGGCAGCTCCTCTGCGGCCCCTGGTCACTGACCCACGGGGAAGGCCATGTGGAAAGCCTGGGTTTGGGGGACAGTCACTGACCAAGGGGCGAAGAGGCCTGGCTCCTGCCTTCCCAGGCGCCCGGCAGGCAAAGGACCACCTAACCCCATCGTCCAGGAGCTCGCCTCCTATTCCATCCATGGAGACCGCCTCTCGAGACCCTGGCCCGGGCCTGACCCTACACCGCCCGCCCGCCCGCCATGCTCATCTTCAGCCGTGTGGGCCTCCGGGCCTCCTCCCGCCCCGCACCTGCAGACCAGCGGGCGGTCCCAAGGGACCCTCCCCTGTTCCCTTCACCTCACAGCCCTAACCCCTCCGCCTTCCGCCTGCCTCAGTCTGGGGTCCAGCCCACCCTCCGGGAGGACAAGCTCCGCACGCTCACCTTCTTGCCCTCCTGTGTTGCCAGGAGCGGCCCCCACAGCATGGTCTGCCCTGGGAGCCCTGCGCCACCGGCGGCAGCTACCTGCCCTCCCGCCTCCTTGTCCCGGGTTCCTGCGGCGCCCGCCTGACCGCAGTCTCTGCTCGCGGCCGCGAGGGGCGCCCACGTCTCGCAACCCGCACCCGGGACCCGTCTCAAGACTTGCCATCTTTAGGGCAGTCAACTTCCCAGCTTATCTCAACCTAATATATTTAACTTGACTGTGGGTCCATACATAATAACAGTGTTAGAATTCTCTGCTAAGAATAATGATCTCAGTGTTATCCAAAGATGAGAGTGTCTCAAGAGAGTTGAAGATCAAAAATGATTCTTTAGTCCATGGAAAAATAATTTCATCCTTTGATCCAATTGCTTGCCTTCTATTTGTGTAGAAAAAAGTGCTCTCATGTTCTCAAAACTTCATGGACTAGACTCTTCACCTCTGAATCAATTTGCTAGGGCTGCCATAATCAAACACTACAGACTGGGTGGCTTAAACGAAGAAATTTATTTTCTCATAGTTCTGGAGGCTGAAAGCCTAAGATCAGAGTGCTAGCTGACTTGGTTCCTTGAGGCCGCTCTCCTAGGCTTATAGATGGCTGCCCTCTTCCCTCTTCCTGTCTCGTTGTGGGGTTGTCCCTCTATGCATATGCTCCCTAGGGTCTATTTTTGTGTGTCCACATTTCCCCTTCTTGTAAAAACACCAGTCAGACTAGGTTAAATCTTACTCTAACGGCCTCATTTTAACTTCCACTTTAAAGGCCCTATCCCCAAATATAGTCACATTCTGAAATACTGGGGGTTAGCACTTCAATGTATGAATTATGGGGGGACATAATTCAGCCCATGACAACTACCAAAGGTTTCAGTGACACCTCATTACCAATTCAGAAATACCTCGGATTTTCTACCTATTGCTTTATTTTACTAATTCAAGTATGCCCATCCTTGATATGAGATTCTTTACCCAATGAAGGTCTATACCTTTAGTTTCCATTTCTCTAGATCCTACCTAGTACTGGCTTTTCAACTCAGCTCAGAATCTTCACAGATTCTTTTGTCGGTAAAAATCTTTGCTGTAGATAGAACTCATAGGTGGCTGATACACAATTTTCCTCTTAATTGTGCATTCCTTTACATTGGATTCTCATTGTTCCATATATTTCCATTGTCTCCCTGTCTAGATTTTAGTTGATGAGGATGGAAATGACACTTTATATTCACTTTATATCTTAATAATGTCCAGTTGAGTGTTGTGTCCATATCATATTCTCAAATGATCCTATTTGATTGAATTTCTGGTTAGTGAAGTATACAGCTACTTGAATCTGTTTGTTTTCAATGTTACCTTAATAGGCTTTGTGAATTCCCAGCACTTTGATTCACCATATTACTTTCTAATCATCTACAGTGCTCGAGCGGGCTAACTGTTGAATGCTTTGGATAGCACTCTAGGCATGAGGGTTACCTCAGTGCACTGGAATACAGTGTGTACCTCAATGCACATCTATTACCTCATAGATTGTCAAGCTTGATTTTATTGACATGGATGAATGGCTATCTAGATGTACTCATCATGTCTCACTTTTCTTTGTGTGTCCTTTCAAGAAAATGACCCTCTCCGATAGACAACTATTTCTTTTTAACCAAGGTTATATAGGCATCTGTGGATTTTTGTGATAACCTTAAAAGTCATGGACCCATTTGAACTATGTTAGGTGAAAGATTCATATTGACCTCCACGAATTACCAATGTTTGTTTTCAGAACACTTGTGGAATAATGTTTGGGAATAAGTTGATACCTGAACCAAGTATCCAGTAACTCAAGCCAGTTCCCCATGTGATTTCTTAAAATAGAAATTCTAGCTCCTTCAACTTGGAATAATATACAAAACATCAATATGCATAAAGGCCTCTTGGAAATCATTGTTTATTTATTGTTTATTCTTTATTTTTATATAGTCATTCACCTAAAGCGAGAGAAATAGTGTGCAGTGTCAACAGCTCCCACTGTGTTAGTCTTTTTACTGTCCCAACATATGTCCTAATATTTAAAAAGCAATAAAAGTTTGCTGCTTCCGCAGTCGTTAGCTTTGGTTGTTGCAGTCAATCACCCATAGAAGTCAGAGCCATATTAGTTCTTTTTCTTCCTCGTTGCACAATCTAGCCATTGTCCTCATTTATCATTAAAGGAGAAATGAACTTAGGAAACTGCCCAGACACTAAAGTGCATTTGCAATGTGAGAAAACTCTCATCAGTTTACTTGAGGAAAAGTACCTCCATCATATTGAGTAAACAGTAAAAACATATGAAATTAACATTATTGATAGAAGTATTATCCCATCTTTTAAGTGGATTGATAGTTTCTAGTTTTAAAATATGTGTTTATTCAAGAAAAAATGATATGAATATTTGACAGAAATACTTAGATAATTTTAGATGAAGTTTACTCTTGTCTCAGTGACTTGATTACTTCTGCTTAGATCATAGTTAGGAATGCCAATAGGATCATTTCAGCAGAACCTGATCTATCTATGAAATCAAGAAGTAAAATAAAAATATAAGTTGGTTATGTGTGAATGAATGTCCTTGGTGGGTTATGTAACCTTGAAACAATTTTGACTAGGTTAAGGACAGTAATTTAATTTTTTTCAATAAGCTCATTATGAAAAAATAAATTAGAAACATAGGCAATTTTACATTTACTTTTATTCTCTAAGTAAGATAAAAGTAAATATTATCTTCTATTTCATTTGAACTCGAGCACATTCACTGATAATAAATTGTGATTATTCCAGAGGCATATAATTATAAGCAACTTGAGTTAAATTTCAACTCTTCTGACATTCACTTCAAATTATTATAATTGGGCTAAATATATATAAATTACAAAATACGGGTTTGGAATTGGGCATCCAAACATGATCATGAAAGCAATACATTGTATACAAGTACTCTTACTAAATATAAGTTGAAGCACTGCATGACTCATTGGTGAGAAAGGGAGATGATGTGTCACTCAAGTTCAACTTCCTCTTTAGTTTCTGACCAGTGCTGTCCCAGGGTATTTTTCCTGTGCTTTTGGCCAGAACTTTTTGGTTATTCAAATAACTGGTCTTCCTCCTTTGAGATATGATTTTCAGGGTTAGTGTTTGTTAGGTTTGTATTTCCCTCACAAGTTGATTTGTTTTCTTAACCAATGGTCCTTGCTCTTGTCCACATACCTCTGTTCAATCTCAGCTTTGTCACCTCAGCAAATTGCTGGGTTATTAGTGCGAGAGTTGATCTGGCAATACGTAGAGCAAACGTTCATGACTGTTTTGTAATTTGATAAAGTGATGAAATTTATGGATACTTCCCTCACAGAGATGTTCATCACGCAAACAATTGCATATAATTTCAAGACTCATTTATGAACCTGATCTTAGAAGTCCTGGTTTAGAGGTACCTCTGAATGCATTTCCTTGGATATTTTCATTATATGTGAATTTTTTTTCTTGTTCTTTTCTCCCTTGGTTATATTAAGCTGCTTATTAATAGTAAGGAAAGCAGTACTTAAGAAACTAGAATATCTTTTTTCTGTATGAATATGTGGCAAAATTTATTGCAACTATATATGATTTATTAAACTGAGCCAACCCTGAAGCAAATGCATTACTAAGTAGTTAAAAAATGACATGTCTTTAACACAGTGAGAGTGCCTTAGAGGAGCTCATTCATTCAATAAATATGTGTTTAACAAAATTGCTTGAAATGAATCTCTTTTATGGGCTTTCGTAATTATTGTACTTATTTAAGACTTATATATATATATATATATATATATATATATATATATATAGCATAAATAACAGAATCTGTTTTTCACATAGGGTTGTGGTTTGTTTTTGAGTGCCAAGAGTCACAGTCCTTTGTGAGTATGTAATAAAATGCTTTGTTGTATCATTAAAACTACTCAGTAGGCTGTGGTGTGTGGTGTCCTAGAACATATTCTCTACATTGTACATAGCCGCCTTTCTATTTTGAGATTTAAAGGAAGATTGCAATGGAAACCTTCTATGATTTCTTATTGTGGATGTTGGACTCTAAGCTCAATCATTTAGTTATAGAATGAAGATCTTAAATTTTAACTTTTCTGAGTTTTCAGCCAATATGTTCAAAACTAAAGGGCTATGCAAAAATGGTGTTTCCTGTGTTATCTGAAATAGAGGTAGTTCTACTTATGTCACATTTTGAGGTATATCAAATAAGTGCAAGCCTTTTCAGTACCCCAGTGGAATTTCCGTATGGCTGCAGTCACGTAGAGAGCACAACTCTCTAAGAACTGCAGCTCTCCATTCTTTTAGCAATTATTTATGTTTAGATTTGTGTTATTGCTAAAGCACTACATACTTTGACTCTATATTCTGAGTCAGTGTTCATGACCTTTTTATCAGTACCACCCCTACCTCATTACTGCTATTACTACTAGTACCATCATCACTAAAAATGACAGTGTACTGAGTACTCACACTGTGACTGACATCAAGAAAAACACTTTATTTCAACCATGTTGCAGATAGAGAAACAGGGATCCAGTGATTTTTAAATAACATGCACAAACGCACACACACACAAATGTATTTGGAAGATAATTCTTTTTTTTTTTTAAGTAATCCACATATGTAAACCAAAGATACACAATGATAGTATTATAATCTACTACCCATGTAAGGTAAGGTATTTCCAAACTTGTGAAGTTAATGTGATTTTACAAAAGAATGTAAATACTTGAATAATTCCTTACTCAGTGCTACAAGAGAATAGCCCAATATCTATGTTCACTTTGGCTGATCTGGTAACTCTCAAGAGAAATTCACCATTATACATATACATGAATTTTTCAGGGTCCCTATTTTTGGCATTCTCTATATAAGAGATAATCAAAGATGAAAATTAAGGAAAAAAAAAACAAACTAGTACCCAGACTCATTAATGGGCACTTATAATGCAATAGAACACATTATTTAGTTTTATGATTTATAACCTACCTAAACTGTTGGAATAATCTTAAAATTATTCTCTGCTTTCCAGCTACATTATTTGCCTCTGAAAGAATCTTGAAATTTTGCCTGAGAATCAATCCACATACTATTTGCTGGAGTTTTATGGATTTATTTATTTTTTTTATTTTAGAAGTTTGTAGTATACTAATTTATATGCTTAAAGGCCTGTTTATGTATAGTCTTATATTTGAGTAAAAATATAACTTGAAGACAGGAAAGAAATCACAATTTCATCCAACTCCTTTACAAAAATTCTCAGATAATTCTCTTGACTGACTGAATTTACCAGATCAACTATGAATGGAAAGAAGTGAATGAATCCCACCCAATAAAGGGATTTCAGATTAATTATTTTAAGAAACTAGAAGTAAATACTCTTACTTAAATTACAATGGACTTTTGGTTATGGCAGCATGAGGATGTTGTCAAATTCTCCCACCTCTCCCACCCCCCAAATAAGTATAATATTAGAAAAAATTGTCAGAAACAGCATTTCAGGGTACTGGATACCAACCAAAAGCAGACAAAAGGTTAGTAAGAATTTACTCTTGTAATTACCTCAAGAGCTGTAAGTTAGAAGACAGAGTTATCTATGGCTTTTTTTGCCTAGGTTACTTCCTTCTTTACTTCACACCCCAATAGGGTTAGCAAAAACTGTTGTTTTAACAGTTGACGTTGAAAACCAACAGCTCTGAGGCTATAGGGAGCTGATTTAGTTTGGAATTGTCAGTGAAAACCTATGGTTTTGGCAGCTAAAGTGGGAAATTAGATGGGAACAAATGGGAAAAAAAAAGCTCCCATCTTTGTTAGTCCAGGGTCATCATCCTGATTGTGTGAGCAATAAACCAGCCAGAAATTTAATGGAGAGATCCTAGAAATGAGAGCCATAGAATGTCTGAGATAAGCTCTTCACATATCACTGGCAGATGGAAAAGTTTACACATTTGTCAGGGAAACCTGAGAGGGCTTTGAGAAATATAAATGATGATGGAGACTTGAGAACTAGCTGCAATTTTAAATGTGTTTCCCAAACCACTCACTAATCAAATTGAAGAGGGTACACACCTTATGGGAACAAGGATTTAGAGCACATCCTTTGTCCAAATAATTAGATAACCACTAAACTATAAAGACACAGGGGAGATTACTAGAAAACTAGGCATAAACATTATGAGAATAATAATAATAATAAGGAAAATAAGTAGAGAATCACAGGCTGCTCATCATGGGGGAGACAGATTCTACAATAAGATTAAGGAAGTTAACTTAAAAAAATACAAAAACAACAACTCACAGAAATATAAAACATTTCAGAGTTGATATGATATGTTCTCTAAAATGTTAAATTTTCAACTAAAAATTATGAGACATTCAAAGAAACATGAAAGTGTGACCAATAAAAGAGTACTGAATCAATAAAAACTGACTCTACATAGGACCAGGTGTAAAATTTAACAGGAAAAAAAAATTCAAAACAGCTATTATACATATTTTCAAAGAATTAAAGAAAACTGTGTTCAAAAAATAAAGGAGATATAACGGCAATGAATCAACAAATAGGAAATCTATACAAAGAGAAACATAATTATAGTTTTAAAATGAGCATAAAAATTCTATATTTGAAAAGTGCAATGACTGAAATGAACAATTCATCAGATGGATGCAATAGCAGATCTGAAGTTGCAGGAGAAATATTCAGAAATTTGAAGATAAATAAATGTAAAATTTTTAAATCTGAAGAACAAAGTGAGGAACAATTGAAGAAAAATAAAAAGAGTTGCTGAAACAAGTGAGACAACATCAGATATCCCTAATGTAACATATAATGGAACTGCCAGTGGGAAAGAGGAAAGAGAAAGGGAAGAAACATTATTTGAAGAAATAATTCCTTAGAAGTTCCCAAGTTAGATGAGGAAACAATAATCTGAAGGGCCAAAAACTCAATAATCACCAAGTATGATAAACACAGAAAGCCACACCTGGAAGCATCATAGTCAAGCTGCTGAAAGATAAAGAAAAAGAAGAAATGTTGAAAGCAATAAGAAAAATGCAATGTTTTTCACATCAGTGGTAGTCATTTCCTTAAGGAAGAGCTGAAGAGCACTGTCAATGATATAGCTATGTTGGTAAATATAAAAGACTCTGTGTGTGCGTGTATGTTTATAGAATTCTTCTTTTATATCTTAAAAATAAGTTCATTTAAAGCAAGGATTATAACACTGCATTTTCAGAGTCAGATATTTGACTCTCTCTTTCTCTCCATATATATATATATGTGTATATATATATATATACATATATATATATATATATATATATATATATATATATAAAACACATGGCACTCTCAAAATAGACCATCTAGGGAATAACACAACTTTCAATATTTTTAAAAGTGATGGAAATCATACAAAGTATGTTCTCTGGCCACAGCAGAATTCAGTTAGGAATCCACAACAAAAGAATGTTTGGAAAACCTTAAAAGTTTGAAAATTAAATTGTAATTTCCAAACTCATTGATCAAAAGAGATCTCATGAGGGATATTAGAAAAAATATTGATATGAATGAAAATGAAAACAAAATAACAAAATTGATGGAATGCAGCTAAAGCAGTGCTTAGACAGGGATGGACTGCTTTAAACATATATATTAGAAAAGAAACAATATACAATTTGATTATAAGCTTCCACTTCGAGAAACTAAAAGAAAACAAATCAAATCCAAAGCAATAAACCATAAATGTCACAGTAGATATTAATGGAAAAGAAAGTAGATAAATGGAGAAAATCAATAATTAAAAATTTTTTTTAAAGGAAGAAAAAAGATAAATATTTAATTAGACTGGTTAAAAAATAAAGAGAGAAAATCAAACTACTAAATTTGGGAATAAAAAAGAGAACTCAGTATAAACTCTTCAGAAATTAAAAAAAGCACTATAAGAATATTATTCCAACAATTGTGAAAATGTAGGTGAAATGGATAAATTTGTGAAAGACTCAAACTACCAAAGGTAACTCCAAGAAAAAAAAAAATCCAGAGATCTAAGTCAAGTCAAAAAATAGAATTATTAAGTAATACTCTTTCCACAAAGAAAACCTTTATGTACATATGGATAAATTCTATCAAACACCTACAGAAGAGGGCTTCCCTGCTGGCATAGTGGTTGAGAGTCTGCCTGCCAATGCAGGGGACACAGGTTCGTGCACTGGTCTGGGAAGATCCCACATGCCGTGGAGCAGCTGGACCCGTGAGCCATGGCTGCCCAGCCTGCGTGTCCGGAGCCTGTGCTCCTCAACAGGAGAGGCCACAACAGTGAGAGGCCTGTGTATCGAAAAAAAAAAAAAAATCTACAGAAGAATACATATTAAAGTTTCACAAGCTATTTCAGAAAATAAAGGAGAAGGAACAGTTCTCAACTTACATTTTGAGACAATTATTACCCTGACACCAAAACTTGACAAAGATATCAAGATTTCAAGAAAATAAAACTACAGGCAAATATCCTTCGGGTATATAGACAGCAAAATTCTTAACAACGAGCTGGTAAACTGAATTTCACAACACATAAAAAAGATTATACAACTTGACCAAGTGGGGTTTATCCCAGGAATTCAAGATTAGTTTATCATCCAAAAATCAACTATTAAAGTCTTAATAGAAGAAATGACAATCATATAAATTTTTCTCAGTTGATGCAGAAAATACATTGATTAAATCTAACACGTATTCATGGTAAAAACTATCAACAAAGTGGGATAGAAGAGAATATCCTCAAATTAATAATGAGCATTTATGAGAAAGTTACACCTAGTATAAAAGGTGAAAGAATGAATAATTTCACTGTATGATTGGAAACAATGTAAGGATAGCTACATTCATCACTTCTACTCAACATTGTTAGGGAGTTGTAGCCAATGCAATAAAACAAGAAACAGAAATTAAATACATAAAGATTAGAAAGCAGAAAGTAAAACGGTCTTTATTTTTAGATGACATGATATTGTATGTGGAAAATTCTAAAGAATCTACAGAACAATCAGTAAGATATAATAAGTTAATTCAGAAAAGTTGCAGAATTCAAGGTCAGTATACAAAAATAAATGGGTTTTTTTACTAGCAATATCTGACAATCTAAAACATGAAACAAAGAAAATCCCATCTACAGTTTTATAAAAAAGAAAATATTTATGAGTACATTTTAAGAAGTGTATGTTCTGTAGAATAAAAATTGCAAAGTGTTATTGAAGGAAATTAAAGAAGACCTAAATAAGTGAAGATATATGCCACGTTATTGAATTAGAAGACTCAGTATGTTTCAGATGATGATTATCAACAAGTTACCTTGGAGATTAAATACAAATCTTGTCAAAATCCCAGCAGGCATTTTGTTGTAGAAATTGATTTACATGAAAATGCACAGGACCTAGAATTAAACAGTTTTGAAAATAGGAGAACAAATTTAGAGGACTTACACAACTGATTTTAAAAAATAGTATAAAGCTACGTAATCAAGATATTGAGATATTGGCGTAAGGATAGACATATAGGTCAATGAAAAATTAAATGGACAATCTAGAAATAAACCTGGACATTTATGGTCAATTTAATTTTGACAAAGTTGCCAAGGTAATTTAATGGGGGAAAGGATAGTGTTTTCAACATATGGTGCTGGAATAATTTTATGTCCTCACTTTGCACAAAAATTAACTTGAAATGGATTATAGACCTAAATGTAAGAGCTAGAATTACAAAATTTCTTGAAAATGTCATAGAAGAAACTCTTTGTGATCTTGGGAAGAGTAAGTTTCTTTTTTTTAGAAATGGCACCAAAAGCACAATCAATAAATTGTAAAAATGAAAAACTGGACTTCATAAAATTAAAAACATTTGCATTTTAAAATACATAAAGAATATGAAAAGGCAGGCAAGTTACTGGAAAAATATTTGCAAATCATATATCTAAAAAATACCTTTATTCATAATACCTAAGGAACTTTTACAAATTAATGATTAGAAGCCAAAATGTTAAAAATGGACCAAACTGGGCTTCCCTGGTGGCGCAGGGGTTGGGAGTCCGCCTGCCGATGCAGGGGACACAGGTTCGTGCCCCGGTCCGGGAAGATCCCACATGCCGCAGAGCAGCTAGGCCCGTGAGACATGGCCGCTGAGCCTGCACGTCCAGAGCCTGTGCTCCGCGACAGGAGAGGCCACAACAGTGAGAGGCCTGCGTACTGAAAAAAAAAAAAAAAAAAAAAAAAAGGACCAAACTTTTGAAGTCACTTCATTAAAGATGATATATGAAAAACAAATAAACACATAAAATATGCGCAACTTCCTTAGTTATTAAACAAATACAAGTTCTTATCCACATTAGATTTCACTTACCACTTAATGGAATGGTAATAAACAACCAGATCGACAGTGTGAAGAGTTGGTGAAGATATGGAGAAACTGGAACCCTCACACATTTTTGGTGAGAATATAAAAACAAGGGAACCACTTAGGAAAACAGTGTAACAGTTTCTTAAAAAGTTAGACATTTACTTACCACATGGCCCAGCATTTCCACTCCTAAGCATCTACCTAACAAAATAGAAATAAATGTCCATACAAAGACCAGTACCCGAACGCTCAGACAGTAATATTCATAATAGCCCCAAACTGGAAGCCAAATGTTCATCAACTGGTGAATGGTTAAACAAACCATTACATCATACAACAGAATACTAATCATTAATAAAAAGAAATTAACTATTGCATTATGCAACACCATGGATGGACTAAAAAAGATTATATTAAGTGAAAGAAGCCAGATACAAAAGCCTACATATTGTATGATTTAATTTGTATTAAATTTATTTATAAGGGAAAGTTATAGAACCAAAAATCAGTGTTTTCCAGAGGCTGTCTGTAGGATTGACTGAAAATTGATGCAAGGTAATATTTTGTAGTAATGGAAGTGTTTTGAAACTGGGTTGGGATGGTGGTTAGAAAACAATATAAATTTACTAAAACTCCTCAAACTGCACAATTAAAATTAGTCAATTTTATGTTATATAATTTATACCTCAGAAAAGGTCTTAAAAAATTTCAACTCATTTTCTTAAGATTTGTGCATGGCATGTTTGTTATACCTTAATATATTTTGAGTGAAAAAGTAAATCATAGCTAGTCAGTTATTCATAAATAAAAATAAGTTTTTATATTTTGTTAACTTGTTTCAGTTGGGTGTCATTTTTCCATGGGGAAAAAATGATAAATGTTGGCTAATTTTTCAAATAGCCTAACAGTTTTATTTTAGGTCATGATGCCTTTTACCCTGAGTTTCCTTGCTTCCTATAGGTTATAGTTTTTACTAGTTTCTGCATTATCCTTCAAGTGTTCATTTTTGCAAAAAAAAAAAAAAAAAGCAATTGCAGAATAGGATTACTTTTCAGACATTTATTAAATCTCATCACACATTTACGTGACCGTCTACTAGGAACCATGTGTGGTGCTGTGCTTTAGAGATAAAACTGATTTAAGAAAAAAATACAGCATTTTGTTCCATATAAAACCTCATTTTAAGACCCAAATTAGATTGCTAAAAGCACATGAACTGACTGAAAGAAGTTCTCAGGGACTGGTAAGGATTTAGGAAGAGAGAGAAGATCCTTTCTACTATGTTCTCATTTAATTGACTGTTTTTATTTTTTTAATTTTTTAACATCTTTATTGGAGTATAATTGCTTTACAATGGTGTGTTAGTTTTTGCTTTATAACAAAGTGAATCAGTTATACATATACATATGTCCCCATATCTTTTCCCTCTTGCATCTCCCTCCCTCCCACCCTCCCTATCCCACCCCTCTAGGTGGTCACAAAGCACCGAGCTGATCTCCCTGTGCTATGCAGCTGCTTCCCACTAGCTATCTGTTCTACGTTTGGTGGTGTATATATGTCCATGCCACTCTCTCACTTTGTCCCAGCTTAACCTTCCCCCTCCTCGTATCCTCAAGTTCATTCTCTAGTAGGTCTGCATCTTTATTCCCGTCTTGCCCCTAGGTTCTTCTGACCATTTTATTTTTCTTTCTTTTTTTTTTTTTAGATTCCATATATATGTGTTAGCATATGGTATTTGTTTTTCTCTTTTTGACTTATTTCACTCTCTATGACAGTCTCTAGGTCCATCCACCTCACTACAAATAACTCAGTTTTGTTCCTTTTTATGGCTGAATAATATTCCATTGTATATATGTGCCACATCTTCTTTATCCATTCATCTCTCGATGGACACTTAGGTTGCTTCCATGTCCTGGCTATTGTAAATAGAGCTGCAGTAAACATTTTGGTACATGACTCTTTTTGAATTATGGTTTTCTCAGGGTATATGCCCAGTAGTGGGATTGCTGTGTCATATGATAGTTCTACTTTTAGTTTTTTAAGGAACCTCCATACTGTTCTCCATAGTGGCTGTATCAATTTACATTCCCACCAACAGTGCAAGAGGGTTCCCTTTTCTCCACACCCTCTCCAGCATTTATTATTTGTAGATTTTTTGATGATGGCCATTCTGACCGGTGTGAGGTGATACCTCATTGTAGTTTTGATTTGCATTTCTCTAATGAGTAGTGATGTTGAGCGTTCTTTCATGTGTCTGTTGGCTATCTGTATGTCTTCTTTGGAGAAATGTCTATTTAGGTCTTCTGCCCATTTTTGGATTGGGTGGTTTGTTTTTTTGATATTGAGCTACATGAGTTGCTTATATGTTTTGGAGATTAATCCTTTGTCAGTTGCTTCATTTGCAAATATTTTCTCCCATTCTGAGGGTTGTCTTTTTGTCTTGTGTACGGTTTCCTTTGCTGTGCAAAAGCTTTGAAGTTTCATTAGGTCCCATTTGTTTATTTTTGTTTTTATTTCCATTTCTCTAGGAGGTGGGTCCAAAAGGATCTTGCTGTGATTTATGTAATTGACTATTTTTAAACAGTTGCAGCCTGCTTGATCAAATGACTCTCTGTAAAGATTTTATTATTACATTGGAAAAAATTAAAAAGGATCATGATATAATATTTGCATCACTTTAAATCACCCTTGAATTAAAATATAAATTCTAGATTTATGGAGAATAGGTTATGTTTAGACTATTTGACTGAAAAGGGTAGAGTTTGAGGAACAACAGCAAAAACAAAACACGCTGTAAATACAGGTGTGTACTTGGAGAGTCATTGAAATTTAAATTTCTTCTGAATTCTTCAAAATGAGTGTTGAATTAACATTTTTTATCTGAATAATTAAAGCATTAATGGTCCAAGGTTGACAACAGTTGATTTTGTGATGATATGATGATCCTTTGTAGTGACTCTGGGTGACTATATGAGTTTTCCTTGACACAAGACTAAGCTCTTCTGATCTATTGACTGAAGTGCAAATACCTGAAATTATTCATGCTTTCCTACTCAATGTATTATTAGATTTTTTCCTCTCACTTTTTTTTTTTTTAACATGCTGTTTGGGAGAAATAAAGATCTTTAACTTTTATTGAGAGGGGAGATGAATTTTCTAATCCTAGTATATGACCACTTGATGCCAATAAAATGGGTGCTTTCACAGTATTATTTAGGGGAATTCAGAGGGTCCCTGTCGTACCAGGGCACAATAGAGTATTCATGATTATTGGATTTTTTTTTAATATGAATACCTTGAATAATTGCCCATAGAGTACTAATGCCATCAGGTCTTCTGCCACATGTAATTTCTCTTTTCTGGGATGTCTCCCTGTGTATGCCACATCCCATTTTCTGAGGAGTGGTTCCCTACAAATGGGCCTCCCCCCGCTTAGTGCCATGGAGCTCTCGCCTTTGAAACACCGCTAAATGGAACAGTGAAGGGCATCTGAGGAAGAGGCAGCTTTCAGTGGACCAGCTAGGAGTCTGCGAAGTGGCCTGGTCCACAAGCTCTGTGCCACAACATTATTCAGCTGAATAGTAATTGGCAGTTATTCAGCTACTTTTTCTTTTGGCATCTGAATGTATAGCATATGGAAAACAGATGCAAGGAGAGACAGAAACAGGAAAAGTCAGTAAACAGAGACCATGAATCAGTAAAGTTCATAAATTAGAGTTAAGTGATTGTCAGAAGCAGAAAATACTGGCAGAGCCTCCACAGTGGTGGGACGCTAGAATAGGTTATCTCTTCACAGTGAGGTTTGAGTAAATTGGATCTCTTTCTTTAGATTTTCTCGGTTGTTTAGATAGTCTGCAATAAAGGAGTGTTACTTTCATGATCAGGACAATATATGCAAATAGCATAAATATACCTAAAGTTTTGAAAAGAATTACTGGCTTGATTTAACTAGATTTTCCTTTGTTTATCATCATGACTCTGCCAAAGCTACTGCATCTGTTGCTTTATGAATGGAATACTGATTGGGTGAACTAAAATACAGTTTTTTAGATCTCATATTTAGGCTGCTGTAAAAAGCCTAGTTTCTGAGTAAAAGCCAGACATAGGTTTCTACCACTTGTTTTCAACTCAGGGACAGTTTGTGGACGATGGGGAGTTTCAGTATGGTAGTGATCAAGTTTAATTCTCCAGCTGTCCCTTTAACCATCTGGCTTTGTCTAAGGAATGTAATTCTACACCTCTCAGTTATTTTTTTTCCACTTAGGTTTCTCTGTCATAATGGATGTCTTTGACATTGTGACTGGAGCCGAAGGGATTCCATGTATGCTTCTGATTCAGTGGTCCAAGGTGTTAAGAGATACACATTTTTTTCTGAGGAAGAGCTGTGAGCTTTTTCCTCTCATTAGTATAAACTAGGTTTATGCCAGGTTTATCCAAATGCTACCAGATGATTAATAAGAACGTATAATCACCATGCTCAGAAATCTGCCAATGTGGGATGAGATTTCAGAATCTTACTTCAAACCTGGACTTTAAAAATAATTGAATCCAACCTCTATTATTATAGAGATGAGTAAATGTTGTTCCAGACAAGTAAAGCCACTTGCCAAGATTATAGGAAAGTCGTGACACAGTAGCTTCCAGATCTATATCCTCCTCTTTCTAGCCAGATGCTAGTTCTGCCATGATGTAAGAGAGACACATCCCATTCATCTTTTATCCCAACATTTAATATAGTTCCTGACACATAGTGGGGGCTTAATTAATGTCATTTATGTGCATCATTGAATACTGAGTACATTCTGTATCATATATCAGAGACATGTACAATTTTTATTTCCACAGTATACATTGTTATGGCAATTTTTGAGGCTGATATATGTTTAACATCAAATAGCATTCATCAATATACACAAAATTGTGCCTGGCACTCTGCCAGGATCTGTCCAAAGAAAATAATATAAAATTAGCCTTGTCTTTCTAAATATTTAATCTCTCACACAGTCCAGAGAGAGAGAGAGAGACTTCAAGAAAGTGCTGAGTTCTTGAATACCTCAGGCAAAGCACGTATCAAAGATCAAAATGCAGAGCCACTAGTTCCCAAGTCAGTGTCGAGAAATAACGCTGTCTTCAGGAAGACTCTGGGAAGAAAAGCACTGCTATTGACCCGACATTTCCACTCACTGATAAGCCATGTTAGTTAAGATGGGGACAGATTTCTTTGAAGTGCTATCGCCAGTATCAACTTTGAGGTTTCCTGTGTCATCTGAAGGCTTCATCATAATCTAAAGATGTTGGCTTTCTTGGTGCCCTTTTCTATTCTTGAACTCTCACTTGTGCCTGTGATCTATGATCCTGTTGTTGATTTATCTTTATTATTAGCCTGTTTTCCTAGTAAGAGAGATGTTTAATTCTGCTCAAATTTCTCCTCTTGCATTCCTAATGGGCCTTACACTATCTTTCTGTTTATCATTATTCTCTTGGCCTCTGTTTGTCTAGCTGTACTTTGGCCAATTAAATGTACAGGGGCACAGATGCCAAAGATAGATAAAGAAGCAGCTGTTAGTGTAAATGTCTGGTTTAGGATGGGGTCATGGAATTTTCCAGTAAGGCTAGGTCTTGAATAATTCCACGGCCCCATCATAAACCAGACATTTACACTAACAGCTGCTTCTGTAACTACCTTTGAAATCTGTGCCCCTGTGCATTATTATTCTTTCAGCAGTTGTTTCTAAAGGGTTAACCTCTAAAGTCCATCCTCGTATATATGATCTCTGGTTAAAATGAAAATAGAAAGTAGTATGGTCTGTATTAATTAAAAGGTCCTTTAAGGGATCAATGCCAAAAGCTGGATAGATGAAAGCTTGCCAAAGGCACAGGACGAGAAACTTAATTGCACCTTTCTATAGCAAGACTTCTATGGACTCTCACACTCAAATGTATGACCTTCCCTTAATTTTGTGCTAATGCATAAAATGAGGGTCCTCCTTGTCTTTGTACTTAACCATTTGCATGGTACATATGCAGTGCCATAAGTGGAGTTTGTGTGAAAATAGGGCTCCTAACATGATGTCATTGGGAAATAAATCAGATGGTGTAGATGAGTCTGTCTGTATACTTGATATGTTTATGTAAATATACATGCATTCATATTTATTTTAATGACCAGAATATATTAGAATTACAATGAGTTTTTAACATAGTAGTATTCTAATTCTAGGATTGTTGCTATTTCTTTGTACAGCTTCAAAAGGGATCATTACACAAATGTGAAAACAAAACAGTCAAGTTGAAGTCATTTGTGTTTACTCTATCTTCTGAGACTATCAAGCTAATTAGACTGCTAGGTATCCTTCCGAAATTGAAATTATATTTTGCTGCTTGCAACTGCATTGTACTACAAAATATGTGGCCATGGAATGACCATCCCAATGGCTACTGAGCAGATACTTTTCTTTGCCAAGTCACAGAGAGGAGTAACAAGGTGGATATGATGTTTATAAAGTGCAAACGTCAATCAGTTTACAGTTCCTGATTCCCTGGTATGCCGTGGAGTGGCACATTGAGATTTTGAGAAAGAGCTAGTTAGGGTATTCCTCCCTATCTTCTCGTAATTTGCCAATATTGGTTTCATGACTATTTCAAGTAGAAAACAAATCAGCTTTAAACTGGTAGCTTTTTCAGTAAGTAGCTGATACAGGTAGATAGGCTAAATTGAAATCATGGCTTAATCTAGCCAAAAGAGGTACATGGAAAATTGATAGTACATTCTGGAAGATCTTGAGCCATACTACTCTGAAGCATTTTCTTGCACTTACCCTTCCTTGTATCAAGTACTTAACTACTAACTTAGGTGTACAATGAAGAAAAGGAGCTCAGGAAATCTCTCCAAGACATGCATATATTCACAATGCCATTAATTGATTAATCAATTAAGTAAATCACAGTTTATTTGTGTGCCTTCCATGTGGCAAGCATTTCAGTAATTCTGGTTTTATAAGAGATAAACATGAGAAACCATTTATATATGTCCACTGAGAGCTCAAAGGCTACTGTGAGAATGAGACCAATAAATGGACAATTATAAGGCTGTGTTCCAGTTTCATGAATAGCAGTTTACACAAGGAGACTGAAATCTGTGAGAAGATTTATAGAATTTAGATCTAGAAAGGATTGTTCAAGGCAAAGGACTGCACCAGAGAGGGGTGCATCACTTGCTGTGTAACTGCTGCCTGGTGACATCTTACTGGTCTTTTTAATCTAATAACATTTCAGAGGCTTGTTCTGTACTTTATATATAGGGGACAAATTCTGTCATTTCCACTCATGCTTGCTGTACAAGACTGATATAATCTTGTGTCACCCTTTTCTATGAAGAATAGATATTGGACACCAGGGCATGTGTGTGAATTTAAGTGGTCTCTAGTACAAATGTTGCAGAGCTCCCCAACATAGATCCAAGTCTTTCAATAGTAATTTCTTGGTATCGTATATTGTAGGTTGTCCAGGGGCCACTAAATAAAAGATAAAATCAGTGGATTGAAACTCCCAAATAATGTGCAAATATCACCACTTCTGGCTCTCAGGTAGTGTTGTCAACTTCTTTCTAATGGATATGCTTATCATCGTGATGGGAGAAGAGACAATTTGGAAGGGATTGGGAAAGGATTTACAGTTTGGAAAAGGGATAACCTCATATAAATTTTGGTAATAGTTTACTTCAATATTAATAATAAATATCCTAACAATATACTTCATATAGCAAACTCTTCTATATCTAACCAGTATTCCTCGTGCTTAATGTATATTAATTCTTTTGCTTATTTTAACAACACTGTGATGTACTTTTTATATCACTCCATTTTATATGTAAGAAAATAGAGGCAAAAGGAGGTCAAGGTTATCTAGGACCACAGCGTCAAGAGTCTGGTTCTAGGTATTAACTCTTCAACATTATACTTAGTGCCTCTGAATTTATGATGCCTGGCTCTTTCTCCCATGCTGTGCTTGGTGTTTGTTGTAGTTATGTTAATTTTTCAGTTGAATCATCTGTTTCCCAGGTGTTCAATCATGCCACAATGTATTTTTATACCATTATTTTTTATTTTTCTCTCTCTAATTTCTTGTTTTTATCTAATTATGTTGGCCAGTACCTCCAGAATAATAGTTGTGATAGTAGGCATTTTGCCTAAGTGAAATGCTTCAATTGTTTCACCCAGTATGTGTGATGTTGGCTTTGAGGTCTAGCCAGCCAGACTGTAGAAAATTAAGATTCATATGGGAAAGCAACTTCAGTAATCCAGATGACAGTGTGAAGAGAAGTATTGAGAGTCTGACTCATTTTGAAGGTACAGTTGATAGAATTTCCTGATGAATTGGGTTTGTATTTGGTGCGCAAGAGAGAGAATTCAAGATTCAAGGATGACTCTTTTGTTTTGTTTTGTTTTTTGTTTTTCTTTTTGTCTGAACAACAGAAAAGAAAAAAAATTATACTACCTACCAAGATGTACAAAGTGTGGGAGGAGCAGGTTTGGTGGAAAGAACAGGAACTTTTTCTTTAACATATGCAGTAGTCAGGGTTCTCCAGAGATACAGAATCAATAGGAGATGAGAGATAGATACATGATAGATAGATAGATAGATAGATAGATAGATAGATAGATAGATAGATAGATGATACATAAGTTTTAAGAAATTGGTTCAAGGAATTGTAGGGCTGGCAAATCTAAAATTTGCAGGGCAGGCCAGTAGGCTGGAAGTTTCGGCAAGAGTTGATATTGCAGTGTTGAGTCTGAAGGCAGTCTAGAGGCAGAATTCCTTCCTTTTTGGAGAACCTCAGTCTTTCCTTTTAAGGCTTCAACTGATTGGATGAGGCCTATGCACTATGTGAAGGATAATTTGCTTTCCTTAAAGTGTATTGATTTAAATACTAATCACTTCTAAAAAACATACCTTAACAACAACATCCAGACTGGCGTTTGACCAAACAAGTGAGCATTATAACCAAGCCAGGTTGACACATCACATTAACCATCACAACATATTAAGTTTTAGATGCCTATTAGACATCCAAGTAGAAATGTCAAATAGCCAGTGAATGTATCCATCTAGTTATCAAGAGAGAAATCCAAGCAGGAGACATAAATTCCCCATTCATTACAGCATAGAAATCAATAAAGCCTTGCCACTGGATAAGAAAATCTTGTCCCAGAGTTCAAGTGGAGAAAGTGTTAATGCAGCTGATGTGTCTAGTAAAAGTTTGAAAATTAGACTGTTGGTTGCAGTGTTATACAGGTCATCATCGTCCTTGATAAGAGCAGTTTCCATGGGGAAGTAAAGGTGTAAGCTTGACTGAAGTGAAACCAAGGAAGAATGAGAGAAGAGAAATTAGAAACAGCTCTTCCAAGCAACTTTGTTGTAAGGAAGAACATCCAGAAGAGACAGTAGCTATGGATGAAGGGAGACGTGGAAACAAATGATTTTTTTAAAATAAAATACATTGTAGCATGCTGTATATTGATGGGAATGATCTAGCAAAGAGGGAAAGATTGATGCAAGAAAAAGGAATGCAGTTGATAAAGGTTTGTCCTGCAGATGAAAAGGATAGAATTTAGGTCTCAAAAGGAGGTATGATCAGAGAGTGGAACAAGGTAGTTGATCCACAATCAGAGGGAAGACAGAGCACATAGGAACAGACAGGTACATAGACAGGCCTCTGGGAGAATGAGATAGCACTATTCTGATGGCTGATTTTCTCTGTGAAGGAATGCCATCTGGTGAAAGTAAAGATGAGGGAGGAGGTATTGCATATTTGAGGAAAGAGGAAAAAATATGAATTGTCTTAAGAGAGTGGTACATTTGTACAATCTAGAAACAGCTATTCCTTCAAAATGATGCTTTTCTGTCATCTGCCGGAAAATTGCTAAAATAAATAAACAAATCTACAATGACTGTGAGTGTAAATGGAACCCTCTATAGTTGGGCAGTGTCCCACAAATACATGTTGATGCTAGTTTTAGGAAAATATGGTAGGAGATCCTAGTATTCTTTTGTTGAGCGAATGAATATAGAACATAATAATTGCCTTAAAAGGAAACTAATGAGATCTATTGAAGATGGATGATGAAGGTTATATGTATATTTTGGTCTTTGAGATATACCAAAATTAGGAATAGAATTGAGATAAAGCCCACCATTAGCTTCATGATGTAATGTTTTGCCCAATTTATCACAGTATCCAAATTATTAAAGTAAGCTTTCAAACATTTATTTTAAAATGGGTCATCCTTTTCTATTCTTTATGACTTAAATAAGATGAGTCCATTTTCCCCAAAAATGTATGTGCAGCTTATAGAAAAGAAAGAACTAAAATACATTTTAAAGGTATCTAAAGCCATTAAAATGTCCCCTGGTGATATTTAAAATGAGAAATAGGGCACTACTTATTTAAGTAGTGTATTAATAATGTGGAAATGGGTTCAACCTTCTCCTCTTGGGGTTCTGGAACTTTCCTCTCGCAATTGTATCTATCCCTAGATGACATATATTGTTGTTAACTGAGAGCTAAAGAATGTCTTATGGAAGTACTTTTGAGTCAGGTTAACATATTTTATGTAAAATGCCAAATGCAAGTTATCAGAGGAAACTGTGAGGTTTTGGTGGTTTTTCCAGATGATTTTGGTACAGTACTTAGTTAACCCAGATCCTGTCCTGCTAATCATGACTCCTCCCCATGTAGGATCCTGTACCCCAATCCTGTACATGGAGAATCTGTACATTTAGGTATGAAAGTATCACTTGTACCATAGCCTTGTACATGTTTTATACAACAGTGCATGTATCTGGACTAACAATGAGTTGGCACAACTGACCTAGACTCAAGGCTTGAGGATAACTTTCTATCTTATCTTTAATATGTATATACACAAGCATGCTTGCAAGAAAGAGAATATGACTGAGCCAAAAAGAATCCACTTATATAGATGCCACAGAATAGAGTTGAAGTGGAAATGCAAGGGCAGGGAGGGAATGAATCATGGACAATTGATTATAAAGGCACTATTTTATCCCAATAAATGCCTTATATTCTCACCAATGAGATTTGCAAGTCATTCTTCACAGAAAGATCTGGAATAGACTGTGTAGAGCCAGGACTAGTTTGAGACGTATGCCAGAAGCCAAATGTAATGTCTTGAAGATGTGGGAACCTCTTCACATTTTGATATCAATTGGTATTATTTGGAGAATGGCAATTACTTTGCAGGACATCTACTTTAACTCACTGATAGTATCAGTGAGGTAATGGAAATCCAGAGGGCTTAAATGTCTGGTCCAGAGTTTCAGAGAAATTTAGTATAACCTGCACCAGAATTTGACTCTTCACTTGCGAATTTTTCTTATTGATACAGTTCACATATGAAATCTCTGACTGCTTTCGTAGGATTCAGAAATGTCTGGCCAATTGGTGGGAATATACCACTAAGAGTCTATTTCACAGGAAGTACTGAAATGTGTCCTGGGGTACTGAAATGTGTCCTTGGGATAACTATACCAAAGGTGAGTTCTTTTATGGTTTCATCCAATAACTAATACTGAGTTTGATAGAATCTTTTATAAAAGGGGGTGAGGTGAGGTTGAATTATCCAAGTGAATTATCCAAGCAGCTGAATGTCTGTGATTCCCATTTATTGCTCTGACACAGATCACATGTATTAGAGATCAAAGAACTAGAAATTATGTGTAAAAGAGTGAAAAAACTGTTTTCACGGAAGATAGTTTAAGACATAGGGCTCAAAAGCTGTATTACTGGGGCTCTGTCAGACAGTTGAATGAAAACAGTAGGATTCTTTTCTTTTTGGCAATGAGAGACCATGTTGCTTGGCCATGTTGAGGGCTCCCCAAAATATAGTGCAGTCATAACTTTGGTTTATCAAAGACAAGGGAATCAGAAGCTCTTGAAAGCAAGGCTGGGTGAACTCCTCTGAAATAGAAACCTCATCTGTGATTCAAAAGAAAGATGGTTCTCTCTCCTTTCCAGGCAACAGTGGTGATCAAGAGGCATCATCAAGAAGCTCTGTGGCAGCAGGAATCTTGTGGGCAGACACCAGTAGGAAGATCAGGCTAGAATACGGGGGAAAATATCAGATGACTGAGAAATGACTCAGAGAATACTAGGATGTCAAAATAGTGTGTGGAAATATAAGTAATTAATTTTACTGTTACTATGACCCAATTTGTAACCTTTCTCTCTGGGCTCATCTGAAATCGGAACTGGTGGCAAAAACACGAGTCTGTAGCTACCCCAAATCCAGGGGTCAGTATTCACACTTTTATTCTATAATGCAATGGCTATACTTAAATTTGTTTCTTCTTTTCTCAATCTCTCTCTCTCTCTCTCAATTGCATTTAATTCACCAATTATTTATTCAATCCTTACCATGTTCTTATCATTAAGAACTTTTATACCTGTATATATTCATAGAATGTCAAACCTGAAAGTAATCTTCAGCAATGTCAGCTTATTTATATTAATCTGATTCAATTAGACTTAGGCAAATAGTGAATAATATAGGAGGGAATTCTATGAGGGAGTAAATTAAATATACATTTACAAACTTTTTACACCTATTAAAATGTAAGGATATCAAGTTCAAGGGCTGCTTTCTATTTCAAAACTCCCTTCCATCTGTAAACAGGTTTATAGCACTCTCCCTCCAAAACCCTATATAGATTAGGTGATATACATAGGTCCTTCAACTCACTAGGTTTTATTCCTGGAACAGTTGAGAAGTGACTGCTCTGTGGTGAGACTCTATGGGAGATTCCTTAGCAAACTCATGGACTCCAGGGAGAAAATTGTTGATGCAAAGCTATTTAATGAGTTGTGTTACTTTGACATGAGATCAGTCCTCTGAAGAATCATTCACTTTGAGAGGCAGAATGAAAATTTCCTTAATATTATGAATTGTTATATTGATATTTTATAGCACAGGCAACATAGCGTTCCCAAGTTTGAGAATGCATTTCGGTATTATTTACTTCAACCAGCGGTCTTTGAGAAAGCTATTTCATTTTAGGGAATTTTCTTAGCTTGACAGTTTAGGTGAAGAAGTCTGTGTGACTGTGCCAGTGGCATATTTCTTTGTGGTAAGAATGTGCATTATTCTGCTAAGCAAATGACAAAATTAGTTACTCTAGATAAGTCAAACTTGCTGGAAGTCAAACTGCAGATGATGAAAGTTATGCTAACCGTAGATCTTAAATTCCCATAACTTTCATTCTGTCCCTACATATTAGAGAGTGACTTGATATATTTTTAGTTAATAATCGCAATTCATCGTCCTAACCTTCATTTTTTTAAATGCTATGTAAACTTGGGTTGATAATAATAATAAATCATTTCCAATGATGTCAATTCTGATAGTGAGTTAGTTCAACTAAGGAGAATGAAATTAAAACTATAAAAATGTGTTTGTGTCCCTATGACTTTCTTAGTATTGGGACCATTTGCTCAGATTCATTTACATATATGGAAAACTTTTTAATCATTTAGTGTTGAAAGAGACAATGAAATTCCTGGAAATGCCATTTCCCAGCCATGTGTGGCCACTGTCCTGAAAATGTCCTAGCTGAGTTCTCCCTAGAATCTAGCTATCCAATTGAACTATAACAAGTGCTACAAATACAAACAAGAAGTTAAAATTGTCTAGTAACACACTGGATTAAATAAAACAAAACAAACTAATTTTAATAAAAGATGCCACTCGGGCTTTCCTGGTGGCGCTGTGGTTGAGAGTCCGCCTGCTGATACAGGGGACACGGGTTTGTGCCTGGGTCCGGGAAGATCCCACATGCGGCGGAGCGGCTGGGCCCGTGAGCCACGGCCACTGAGCCTGCGCGTCCGGAGCCTGTGCTCCGCGATGGGAGAGGCCACAGCAGTGAGAGGCCCCTGTACCACACACACACACAAAAAACCCAAAACTGATGATAATAACTGAGGGAAACTCTAGACTACAACAAAGTAGCAACAAGAACCCTGTGAACTCAAATACTGAGGATGATGGCATAGAAAAGTATAGGAAGCAGTTTATCTACACCACTCCATCCTCCAGTCCAGAGCAGCTTGATGCCAGGACGGTTACTTTTAGAGGAATTTCACCCCATGGGGAAAAAGGAGAGCAGGAGAACATCAGCAAACCACTGTGGACAATTGCAGTCTTGGCTACTGAGGACTCCCCCATGCCCTGGGCTGGAGTTGTCTCTGCAGTGAGACCTTCCCCCAGGTACCCAAGTGCCAAGCTCTCTAGAGTTGCGACGCCATGGTGCCTTGCCATATATGGGACCAGAGCTACCACTGCTCTATGCCCCGTGCCTGGTTCCGGGTTCTGGCTTTGTCCTACCAATACTGGGGCAGCCACTGCTGCTCTGACCTCCCCTGCTTCCTGGTGTCCAGGTCACAGATTGTTGTGCTGACCTACCCTACTGATTTTCCAGTGTTCAGCAACAGGGCCCCTGGGTCTCAACACGTAGCTTTACCAGGCAGCTGCAAGGGACATGCTACTGCTGTTCTTTAGCTGCCCTCTAGGGAAGGAGTTGGGACTTGGACTCACCATATCCGGCTGTGCTACTTTGCACCCTGTACCCTAGGCCCAAGCCGCTAATGTACCCTGTCATCCCAGAACTGCAGTCTGCACTGATGTTGACCTCAGCTGATGAAGATGCATGACTGTTATGCTGTTGTGTGCTCCTGGGAAACAAAGACACTACACCCTTCCCAGCTGGCACCCTTCCAGCTACTTTCGGGTGAAAGTCTGTCCACACTGAAGCCGGTTTGAAAAGGCTGGAAGAGATGACTCCTTCAAATGTACAGATACCCATGCAAAATCATCAGAAACATGAAAAAGCAAGGAAACACCACAAAAGGAATGCAATCATTTTCTACTAACAAACCCCAAGGAAATGGTGATATGTGATTTACCTAAAAAAAAAAAAAAGAAAAAAAACCCTCAAAGTGATTATTTTAAGGAAGCTCAGTGAGATTCAAGGGAATGGGATAGACAACTCAATGAACTTGGAAAAACAATAGATGAAAAACACAAGTTCAGAAAAGAGAGATAAATCATAAAAAAAAAAGAATGAAACAAATTCTGGAGGTGACTAATACAATGAATGAAATGAAAAAATACAATAGAGAGTTTCAACAACAAGCTTAAACAAGCAGAAGAGAATCTGTAAACTTGAAGACAGATATCTTGATATTATCCAGACAGAGGAGAAAAAAATATATTAGAATGAAAAACAGTGAGGAAAGCCTATTCAAATTATGGGACACCATTAGACAAAATAATATTCACACTATGGGAGTCCCAGAAGGAGAAGAGAGACAGAAAGGGACAAAAAACTTCTTCAAAGAAATAATAACTGAAAACTTACCAAATAAGGGACAGACATGTCCCCAAAGAGAACTTAACCAAGCTGATTCAACCAAAAAGAACTTAACATGTTATAATCAAGCTCTCAACCATCAAAGACAAAGAATTTTGAAAGCAGCAAGAAAGAAAAGACACATCACATAGAAGGGAATTCTGTTGACCATTTTATTGATTTCTCAGCAGAAACCTTTCGGTCCAGAAGAGAGTGGAATGACGTATTCAAAGAACCCAAAGGAAAACAAAAACAAAAAACCCAAACCGGAATACTTTACTCAGCAAAGTTAACTTTCGGAAATGAATAGATAAAGACTCTCCCAGACAAACAAAACTGTTGGAATTGATCATAACTAGATCTCCCTGACAAGAAATTCCAGAAGGATATATTCAATCTGAAATGAAAGGACAATAATTAGTACCATGAAAACATACGGAAGTATAAAAGTTATTTCTAAAAGGAAATATGTAATCAAATTCAATATACTCTAATATTGCAACAGTGATGTTTAAATCACTTTGAATTCTAGCATATAGATTAAAAGACAACAGTGTTAAAAGTAACTGTAGCTATAATATTTTGTTAATGGATGTAAAAAAGATGTAAATTGGGGCATTAACAATATAAATTGTTGGAAGAAAAGTAAATATACGGAACTTTTTTATGCAATTGAGGTTAAGTTATTCCAAGTTTAAAATAGATTACTCTAACTATAAGATGTATCATGAAACTTCATGGTTAAACACAAAGCTAAAATCTATAATAGAAACACAAATGATAAAAGGAAAAGAATCAAAGCATATCACTATAAAAAATTATCACTTCACAAAGAAAGACAGGAAGAGAGGAGGAAAAGACAAAGTAACTACAAAACAATTGGAAAATAATGAACAAAATGGTGATTTAAATCCTTACTTATGAGTAATTAATCTAAATGTATATGATTTAAATTATCTAATTAAAAGACAGAATGGCTGAATGGATACAGAAATAATACCCAACTATATGTTGCCTACAAGAGACTCACTTAAGCTTTAAGGACACTTTTAGTCTGAAGATCAAGGGATTGAAAAATATATTTCACACAAATGGAAATGAAAAGAAAACAGGGAACTTACATTATATCAGCAAAATAGACTTTAAGTCAAAAGCTGTCACAATAGACAAAGAAGGTTATTATATAAGGATAAAGGGATCAATCCATCAAAGGGATAGAACAATTTATAAATATATACACACCCAATATTGGATCACCTAAATATATTAAACAACTTTTAACAGATCCAAAAGCAAAAATAGACAGCAGTGCAATAATAACCGGGCACTTCAGTAGTCACTTTCAACCATGGATAGATCATTCAGACAGGAAACAAATAAGGGAATAATAGACTGAACTATACTTTAGACTAAGTGACCTAACAGATGTATCCAAACGTTCCATCCAGCTTCAGCAAAATACATTCTTCTCAAGTGTACAGGGAACATTCTCCAGGATAGATCATATGATAGGACACAAAATAAGTCTTACGAAATTTAAGAAGATTGAAATCTTATCAAGTATCTTTGTGACTGCAATAGTATGAAACTAATAATGAAGGAGAAAAGGTTAAAAATTCACAAATATATGAAAATTAAATGGCACATTTTTGAACAATCAATGAGTCAAAAAATAAATTAAAAAGGAAGTAAAAATACCCTAAGATGAACAAAAATTGAAAAACATACCAAAATTATGGAATACAGCAAAAGTAGTTCTAAGAGGAAAGGTTATAGCAGTACACACCCTTATTAAGAAAAAAGAAAGATCTGAAATAAACAACCTAACCTTATGGAAGAAAAAACTAAGTCAAATGTTAGCAAAAGGAAGGAAATAATAAAGATTAAAAAGAAATGAATGAAATAGAGGCTAGAAAGACAATACAAAAGGTAAAATTAAGATTTGTTTTTTTTTAAAAAATTAAACAAAATTGGCAAACCTTAGCTAGACTAAGAAAAAAAGAGAGATGGCTCAAATTAATAAAATTATAAATTAAAGAGGAGACATTACAACTGATACCATAGATATATGAAGGATCATAAGAGACTACTATGAACAATTATATGCCATCAAACTAGATAACTTAGAAGAAATGGCTAAATTCCTAGAAACATACAACTTACCAAGACAGAATCATGAAGTAACAGAAAATCTGAACAGACAAATAAGGAGCAAAGATATTGAATCAGTAATCAAAAATCTCCCAACAAATAAAACACAGAACCATATGGCTTCATAGGTGAATTCTACCAAACATTTAAAGAAGAATTGACATGTCTCTTTCTCAAATTCTTCCAAGAAAAAGAAGAGGATACAACACTTCCAAACTCATTTTTTGAGGCCATTTTATCACCCTTATACTGAAGCCAGACAAGGACATTACAAGACAAGAACATTACAAGCCAATATCCCTAATGAACATAGATGTAAAATTCTCAACAAGATACTAGAAAACCATCCGAGAGCACATTAAAAGGATCATACAGCATGATCAAATGAGATTCATCCCTAAGATACAAGGATGTTTCAATGTATAAAAATAAGTTAATGTGGACTTCCCTGGTGGTGCAGTGGTTAGGAATCCGCCTGCCAATGCAGGGGACATGGGTTTGAGCCCTGGTCCTGGAAGATCCCACATGCCGCAGAGCAACTAAGCCCATTTGCCACAACTACTGAGCCTGTGCTCTAGAGCCCATGAGCCACAACTACTGAGCCCACATGCCACAGCAACTGAAGCCCGTGCGCCTAGAGCCCGTGCTCCACAACAAGAGAAACCACCACAATGAAAAGCCTGTGCACCGCAACAAAGAGTAGCCCCCACTCGCCGCAACTAGAGAAATCCCGCACGCAGCAACAAAGACCCAACACAGCCAAAAATAAATGAATAAAATAAATAAATAATAAAAATAAATTTCTAAAAGAATATATATGTATAAGTTAATGTGATATACCACATTAACCAAATAAAAGACAAATATAGATCGTTTCAATAGATGCAGAAAAAGCAGTTGGTAAAATTCAACATCTTTTCATGATAAAAACTCTCAACAGATTTGGTATAGAAGGAATGTTCTTCAACATAATGAAGACCATATATGACAAGCCCACAGCTAACATAATACTCAATGGTGGAAAATTAACAGCCTTCCCTCTAAAATCAGGAAGAAGACAAGGATGCCCACTCATGCAATTTCTATTCCATCAAGTACTAGAAGTCCTACCCATAGCAGTTAGGCAAGAAAAAGGAAAAAAATGCATCCAGATCAAAAAGAAAGAAGTAAAATTATTTCCATCTGCAGATGACATAATCTGTTTAGAGACCCCTAAAGACTACACACACACACACACACACACACACACACACACACACTTAGTAGATTCAATATATGAATTTAGTAAAGTTACAGAATATAAGATCAACATACAGAAATCAATTGTATTTCTATACACTAACCACAAACTATCTGAAAGAGAAATTAAGAAAACAGTCCCATTTATAATATCAAATAGGTGAAAGGCCTGTATACTGAAACTGTAAGATACTGACAAAAGAAATTAAAGAAGACACAAATAAATGGAAAGATATTCTGTGTTCTTGGATTGGAAGAATAAATATTGTTAAAGTGTTCATCCTACCCAAATCATTCTACAGATTCAGTATAATCCCTATCAATATTCAAATGACATTTTTTACAGTAATAGAAAAAAATCTATCCTAATATTTGTATGGAACACCAAAGACCTCAAATAGCCAAAACAATCTTGAGAAAGAACAAAGCTAGAGAATTTACATTTCCTGATTTCAAACTATATTGTAAAGTTATAGTAATCAAGACTGTATAGTATTGGCATAAAATCATACACATAGATCAACGGAACAGAATGAAGAGCCCAGCCATAAGCTCACACATATATGGTAAACTGATATTTGACAAGGGCACCAAGAACACACAATGGAAAAAGTTTAGCCTCTTTAATAAATGACATTGGGAAAACTGGATATCCACTTGCAAAATAATGAAACTGGATCCCTATCTTGTACCTTTCACAAAAATTAACTTGAAATGGATCAGAGACTTAAATGTAAGGCCTGAAACCATAAAACTCCTAAAAGAAGACAAGGAAAAAGATCCATGACATTGGTCTTGACATTGATTTCTTGAATAAGACATCAAAAACAGAGGCAACAAAACTTTAAATAGTAAGTGGGATTACATCAAACTAAAGAGCTTCTGCACAGCAAAGGAAATGATCAATAAATTGAAAAGGCAGCCTACAGAATGTAAGAAAATATACCTAATAAGAGGTTAATATCTAAAATATGTAAAACACTCATACAACTCAATAGCAAAAAATAAATAATACAATTTAAAAATGGGCAAAGACTTGAATATTCATTTTCTAAAAAAGATATATAAATGTCTAATAGGTACATGAAAAGGTGCTTGACATCACTAATCATCAGGGAAATGCAAATCAAAACCAAGATGAAATATCATCTCATACCTATTAGGATAGCAATTATTAAAAAGACAGGAGATAAAAAATATTGTTGAGAATGTGGAGAAAAAGGAACTTTTTTACACTGTTGGTGGAAATGTAAATTGGTACAGCCGTTATGGAAAACAGTATGGTGGTTCCTCAAAAACATAAAAAAATAGAACTACCTTATGATCTAGGACTTCCACTACTCGTTATATATTGGAAGAATTGAAATTAGTATCTTGAAGAGATTATCTGCACCTCCATGGCCACTGCAGCATTATTCACAATATCCAAGATATGGAAACAACCTAAATGTCTTTCAGTGGATGAGTGGATAAAGAAAATGTGATACGTGCGCGCGCGCGCACGCACACACACACACACACACACACACACACACACAAAATGGAATATTATTCAGCCACGAAAAAGAAGGAAACCTGCCATGCATAAAACTGGAGTATCACTTATATGTATTAACTTTTAAAAATAAAAGGCAATTTCATAGAAGCAAAGGGTAGAATTGTGGTTGCCAGAGGCTGGGGGGAGGGGGAAAATGGGTGAAGTAGATCAAAGGGTATAAATTTTCAGTTATAAGAAAAATAAGTTCTGAAGGTCTAATAGCATAGTGACTCTAGTTAATAACATGGTATCGTGTACTTAAAAGTTGCTGAGAGTAGATCTTAAGCGTTCTCACACACAAAAGAAAAGAGTTAACTATGTGAGTTGATGGATGTTTTAATTATACTGTTCTTGGTAATCATTCCACGGTGTATATGTGTATCAAATCATCACATCATACAGTTTAAAAATGTACATTTATATTTGTCATTTAGTCCTCAAAAAGTTTAAAATAAGAAAAAAATCTATTGACATGTCTCCTAGAAGTCTGTTTTTTCAAATTATTCTTTTCTAGTCACTTTGTTACCTTTGCCTCAATATTATATATTCTTTTTTACTAGTAGGGTGTGTTTTTAAAATGCAAATGAATAAACAATAAATATATATTAAAATTTAAAATAGCTCAAAAGAATATATATAATCTCCAATAATATATACACATATATGTTAGAGATTCAAAAATGTATTTTTTTTTTTTTTTTTTTTTTGCGGTACGCGGGCCTCTCACTGCTGCGGCCTCTCCCGCTGCGGAGCACAGGCTCCAGACGCGCGGGCCCAGCGGCCATGGCCCACGGGCCCAGCCGCTCCGCGGCACGCGGGATCCTCCCAGACCAGGGCACGAACCCGCGTCGCCTGCATCGGCAGGCGGACTCTCAACCACTGCGCCACCAGGGAAGCCCCAAAAATGTATTTTAATGACAGAAGTGAGTGGGTGATAACTAATTTATATAGTAATTAAGACCTTGTCATTGTCATCAGTCTCAAAGAAAACGACATTAAGTATTGCTAAGGTCAATTTAAGTGATTTGAAGTTTTGACTAACAGGTTATAATCAATTATTTGTAGAAGGGGATTGTGTTGAGTCTGCACCCATGGGCTATTTACAAAGGGCACTCTACCTTGCCTAATGTGTCTGAAAGGCAAAATATGTGGATATTCACCTGACTGGAAAAGAGAAGTGGGTTAGATGGGAATGAATGGAGGATGAAGTACTGTACTTTTCAAAATGCAGAGAACGCTTTGCAGGGAAGCAATTCCATGACTCAGTTCTAAGGAGAGCAGAGGCACAGCTGGAAGAAGGGATCTAGAAGAAACTGCAGTTTGATAGGAGGTGCTGGCCCCTAAAAGTTTTATTCCAGTATCTATTTTACTGCTTTCAGAAGAGGAGTAATGAGTTTGCCAAACTGAATGAGATGGCCAGTGACATATGGAAAGGGTTTTTAGATAAATATATGTTGGACAATTAGAGAAACTGATCCAGGTATTAAAAATGACTTTGAATTCGAATTCTTAAGATAATAAATGCCTAACATGGTGACTATCATTAAAGAACATCGTTCTTTCCCTGCTAAACCCTCTGTGGAAACTACATATTTGCTCAAGATTATTTACTCTTGCCTCTTAAAATATTGTTGCCTAAAACTGAACTAAAGATTCTCTGTCTTGCATCAGTGCTAGTTTTATTCTTCCTTAAGTGTTTGAGGGAGAGGAATGGTGATGAAGGAGAGGGGGAATCATTTTATCACCAGGGGCTTGCTGCAGGCCACATTTTTCCTGTGAGACTTTGACTAGGCTAAGCAATAAACATGGGAGGGACCTGAATATTTTCATCCATACAATGAATTGTAGGAGAAGCTGAGGTGATACAAATTGTCAAGAAAAGGGAGCAGTGTAAGACTGATTTAGAATCCATAGTGGAGTGTGTATGATAAAAGATACTATTGTATCTAAAGATAAAGATACTATTGTAGTATCTAAAGATATTATTGTATACTCTTTGTGAAATTATAATTTTCATGTTTTTTGGGGGGGAGAGTGGATGATCTAATATTGCAGTTTCTAACAATTTTAACATGCAGGCTTTTCACTAGCAATACCACGTCTAGGAACTTTCAAAATGATATTTCTTACAACATTATTTATAACAATGAAGCAAAACTAAAGTTCTACAAATAAGGAAGTCACTAAAAAATTTAAGTAGTTCCTTAGAATATTTTGCCACTTTTAAAAAAGTAAACTACATGTATATAACAAGGTAAAAAGTAGTTCAGTCCATTTGTTTTTTAAAGATAGATGATTGATTGCTTGATAGATAGGTAGAAGAACTAAAGGGAAAGGCAGAAAGGATTGATGAATGTATAGAAGGAAGAAAGGAAAGATGCATAAAAAAGAAATCGAAATGATGATACATGTTAAATTTTAACTGTGGTTATTTTTGTGAATAAAATTATAGTGAATAAAGGAGGAATTTTTTTCTTTATACATTTAAGATTTGTTTTCCTCCAAACTCCTCATATTACTTTTGAAATATGTTAGATAAGAAAAGCATCTGAATATGCTTTTCTTATTTGGGGCCTACTATTCTTTTTTTTTTGCGGTACGAGGACCTCTCACTGCTGTGGCCCCTCCCGCTGCGAAGTACAGGCTCCGGACGCGCAGGCCCAGCGGCCGTGGCTCATGGGCCCAGCCGCTCTGCGGCATGCGGGATCCTCCCGGACCGGGGCACAAACCGGCGTCCCCAGCATCGGCAGGCGGACTCTCAACCACTGCTCCACCAGGGAAGCCCAACTATTGTATTTAAATGAAATTATATTTATTAATATACCCCTCACTTTATTTGAAAAAACAACTTAAGGTTTACAAGGATACGTAAAATTCAACAAGCTAACATAAATATAGTGTTTGGGAAAAAATAAATGATAAGATGGGGTATGATCATAAAATAGAGTAGTAATGAGGCCTAAAAATGCTTAGCATACTGTCTAAAATGTGGTTCCATGCTGGCATATAAGAAGAGCTCAAAAGAGGAGAGATTTACTTCATGTGCATAATAATAAAAGCCAAATGCACTTCCCAGACACGATATCTGTAGTGTCTCCAGGACTTTAAAAAACTTATGCATATTTTACAAATAGAATCAGCATTAAGTAAGAGACTGACTTATATGCCCACTTCCCTAGCATCAGATCTTGCCTGGAACCTTCACTTGGTCTACTTTGTCTTAATACATATAGAAACATAACCTTTCCCTCAGAAAAACAAACAGGTTGAGAGCATTAACAGTGCAAGGAAGGTAACGGAACAGACATTTATTAAGAGACATTCAGAATCTTGAATGACTCATGATTATCACACTCTACACTGTTGAAAAAGACATGCCCGTTAGTACTGGGTTCAGTTTTTGTTTTCACTTTTTGAATATGTATATAAACAACCTAGGCTGTGTTCAGAGGAGTGTGTGTGACCAGAAGGGTAAAGCAGTATATCTGACAAAGAGTTGAAGGAAGTGTTCTGTTGCAGAGGTCTTAAAAAAAGATGGGGGACACAAGGACTGTGTGATATCTATTTTCAAATACTTAAAAGAAAAGTGCCAAGAGGAAAATGAATGAAACGGATGAATAAACCAGAACCTGCAGTTGGAGGTTAGAAGGCAGTAGATTTGGGTTTGATCTAAGAAAAGATTTTCTAAAGAGCAGATCTGCTCACTGGTGACATTAATTGCTTTAAAAAGTGATGTTTGCTATTTAGCTTTAACTGAATGGCTACAAGACCAGGTCTCAAATATTGGAAAAGTTCTGGAACTAGACAATTCTAAGATCTCTAAAATGTTGCCAGATCTATGGTCAGTTCTTTCTTTTTCTTATTTAGTAATTGAAGGATATAAAACTAATGTGAAACATTGTGAAACATTATGAAACAAACACACCTAAGACACAGTGTCATATTTTTATCACTTACTATAGCACAGGGAAAATGAGATTATTTAACACTGAAAAAATGGATAACAGTAACATTGTGATTTCTCTTCATCTACATAGATTTTTAAAGTCTTTGTCAATCAAAATTTTCAAGTACTTGTGGAATTCACCTATTTACCAGAAATAGGGTAGACTGAGTAATACAGCAATAACAACAAACAAAGAAAAATTAACACATTCTAGGAGAAACAAATTAGAAAATAGCGCTCCTTTTACAGAGTGTGTGAAGAGAAAGCTAAATCGATAATCCCACCTTTTTGCTTTCTACTGAATTTTCTAACTGAAAAGCCTCAGGCAGTCCTTTTTCAAGAATGGCGTTCTTTTCACATATGGTTTTAATAAAGACAACACGCTGCCAAGGTCCATGGAATGGTAGATAAGCAAATTGCTCTGTGTTTTACTGTGCACTCCACTCCTACATTCCTAGTATTTGACAAGTAGGGCTTAAATGGGAGCACTTTTTCTTATTCTTTTTTTTTTTTTCCCCTTAGGGAGGGCAGTTACTCTGAAAACTTAAATGAAACATTGGAGTAAGGTGGCATAAATTTCCCTCCTCATTTATTAAGATCCAATCTGTTTGCAAACTCTGCCAGGCACATTATATTAGGTTGGTTAAACAGATATTATACGAGTTCTTTAAGAGAATGAAAATCAGACAATATCAAAGTAGAGACACAAAGCTACTATTCATGCCAATGCACTGTAATTCTTCATGAGCTAATGTCTTGCAAATGAAAAGGAATCCAGGGATGCTGTAATCAATATTAGACAGTCTATTCTGACCAGAGATCTAAGGGATCAAGCTAGGCATGATAGACTTTCAGGAGGTTAGAGTACAAATCCATGAACCTCACTAGGTCAATGAGAAACAGACAAATACTAGCACCTAGGTGTGGGTTCAGGCAACAAGAATAAAGGATGGAGTGAAGGGACCCAGGGTCAGTAACTATAATAGAGTCCGTGACCCTATCACCACACCATAGAATTGGCGGGCCAACAAAAAATTCCCTGTATTAGGAGGTCAAGATCTAGATTAGCTAACAGAATACAAACGGACTGCAAAAGTGAAGTTTGATTCTGAAGTTATGTAGGGATGGTGCTACCAAAACCTTTCTGCCTGAGGCCAGTGCTCTTTCAGTGGGAATCACAAAAAGCAAATGGCTCTTTTACAGCTTTAGGCCTGAGATTCTAAAATGATAGAGAAAAATCACAAGACATTCCTCACTCCTCCACCGGGCTTGACCTCGCTGTTGGGCTAATCATATTCACTTCTGATCTCTAACACTCTGGTGGTCTAACCAGTTCACTTTCCTGTGTCTGTGACGCAACTTGTCTAAATGCACATACTTCCATTCTACACCCCAACATTTTCTCTTCACTTCTTGGAGACCTGAGTATAAAAATAGGACCAGAGGGCACTTGTATCTGCCTAAATATTCATGTGAACTACATTTTGTACACTAGAATCCTGAATCTCCATTACTGCAGGATGTCTATAAAGTTGGATTTGGAATTTGTTTAGAATAATGGCAGAATTACTGCTAATAAGGCAAATAAGCTGTTTTCAAAGCTGAGCAGGAAACCCATCTACTTTATTCTGAGAAAAATCATGTCAATAAGCATACTAATCAAAGCTGTATAAATTACCCATACCCCAAATAGAAAAGCAGGCAAGACACTGTTAACAGAAAAAGGGATTTCAGACAATATAGTCAACACTTATTCTCAGGTTTCTATCCTGAGATTCATTGTTATCTATCAGTTGCCTTTCCTCAGTCAATGTCAAGTCTATGGACAAGTACACTGAATTATGTTAGCTGGAATGTTCAGCTCCATGGCAGCCCTCATCAGTCCCCTGCTCTTTTATTTAAGCTACTATAGACTTTGCTCAAATTTGAATGAAATTAGAGGCAGTTTATTCTAGGAAATAATGCTTGAAATTAAATAATGCTTGATTTCCAACAAGAAAGGTATACGTAAATAGAAAGGGTTAGTCTGCTGGTTTTGCTGCTGCCTATCTGAGGGGCTTTAGGCCAGCCTTCACCTCTAATATGGGTCTTAGCTTCCTCATCTGTGACATGAGAGGATTAGACTTGGTAATGTAGAGGACCATTCCTTTATGTTAGACTGGAGAATTATTGATGACTAAACAAAATGTTTGGCTGACTGAAGTTCAATTTCGTATGTTTGTAATCATTTGAATTACTTTTGAGGCGTCCATGTTTAAAAGGCATATACAAGTGAGCATGTGTGTGTGTGTGTGTATTTTTGTCAGTGTTTTATCAACCAGGAGCAGTTTTGCCCGTCAGTGGACTTTGAACAATGTCTGGTTCAGAGGCACAGAGATGGGCGTATTACTGTCTTCCAGTTGGAGAAGCCACAAATGCTACTAAGTATTTTAATGTGCAAAATACCATTACCATTACCCAAAACAAATGGTAATTCAGTCAAAAATATTAATAGTGTCAAGGTTGAAAAATCTTGCAACTAGTTATGGCCTCGGTTGACAGCATACCCTATATTTCTGGATATTGTGACCAGTCCGGTTGTGGCTTATCATCTAAATTAGACGTAGCAGGATCTTTCCCTGCCCTCACTGAGAAAGGATTTCTCGGTCTTGTCTCAAGTACTCAAGGGTTGGAGGCTAAGTTTGTTCCTGTGGTTGAGATTCCACCTTATTATGAGGTTGACAGTCATAATTAGCGAATTCTGTGTATTTCTTTTTATTATTAATTAATATATTCTTTGTGACCTTCCTAATGTACAATTTTTTAAAGGTTTCAAGGTCTATGAAAGAAATGTGTTCTCCGTTTTCATGTTATGGCGTTAAATGTATTAATACAATTGATATTATGGATTGCCATTTAGGTTTTCCATACCGTTATAGCTGACTGAAAACCAGTAAAGAGATTTTCATTGATTTCTGAATTTTAATGATTTTCTATATGTAGGCAGAATTGATTTGGCTATTTGTGTGTATGTTGAAATATATATATATATATATGCAAAAAACACATCTATAAATAAAAAAACTAAATTTTCTATTTCCACATCATTAATTCCATTAGCAAGATACTGTTTATGTGTAACACACATTTTTTTTTCCTAATTAAGATTGACATTTACTAAATGTTTTATATCCTCTTGATTTTACTTTAAAAATAGAACTTCAGGCTAACATATGGCTGTACTTCACACTATATATACCTGCAGGGCCTCAGAAAATGAATACAGCCAGCATTTTGCTCCTGTTTCCTTTATTAACTCCATTTATTTCTTTATTCCCCTTAAACAAAAGGACTGGTATTTTCAAAGATGAAAGTAAACTTCTCACTTAACTTTAATAAAGATTTGTCCTTCATGTATCATTCATATATCATGACTAACATGTTCCTATCCAAATTCAAATTTTTTTCCCCATTAATTAATTAATTAATTTTTTTTACATATGTTCCCATATCTCTTCCCTCTTGCGTCTCCCTCCCTCCCACCCTCCCTATCCCATCCCTCCAGGCGGTCACAAAGCACCGAGCTGATCTCCCTCTGCTCTGCGGCTGCTTCCCACTAGCTATCTACCCTACGTTTGGTAGTGTATATATGTCCATGCCTCTCTCGCGCTTTGTCACAGCTTTCCCTTCCCCCTCCCCGTATCCTCAAGTCCATTCTCTAGAAGATCTGTGTCTTTATTCCAAATTCAAATTTTTGCCTTATGCGATTTTATAGGTTTCTGGTGACCTGAATTCCAGCCTGGCTCTAACAGTCATTTTACATATCTTTAGATAAACAACATCTATATACTGTGGCCCACTTTCTTCTTTAATAATCTGGTCACAGTTTTCTGCTCAATTTGCCTCAGAAATTGTGGGTTAATAAATATTAAGGCACTTTGAAAAATATCAATGGCTATATACATGGGTAATTGTGGTAATACAATTTATACATGAGACAGCAGTAGCAAGAGCAACAAAAACGTAAAATCGACTAGGGCAAATTTTTAAAAAGCTATGATATAAAAAAGTTCCTGGGTAATTTTACATTTAGATCATGATTCATCCATAACTGGAAATTTGAATAATTACTTCAAAAATCTCTATCACCAAAACTTCTGAAGTACAGGCTCACTTCAAGGCCAAGTAAATTATGTCCTTTTTTTGTTAAACAAAGTTGAGTGAACACCTGCGACATACCACGTATTGAATTATGTCCTGGGAGATACCCGGCTTAATCAAATTGGTTCCTTGTCCTCAAGAAGCACCTTGACAGATGCGGTAATAGAATCGTATATAGCAGGAGTGGAACACAAGGAAGCATGGATAAGCTCTTCTTGATAGGAGAGCTCAAGACAAGCTTCACAGTGGAGGGCATGTTTGAACTGGTACTTTATGTGTTTGTACTTGTCTTGGGGAAGGTATAAATATTTGGGGGAAGTTTTTACTTTGAAGCTCTGGCCTGTTTTAAAGCAACGGTCTTTGGTAAGCGCTGTAGAAACTATTCATGGAGCAGGACGGCTTTTGCTAGTGCTGACTCTGGAAGAGTGGCATCTGCCAGTGCTTTTTGGTCTGCGTGTGTACCTGTGTCATCATTATGATCATGCACAATTTGGATAGCTGTACAAAAAGTCTTTAAGAGTTTTCTTGGGGTTAGAGATTATGCATATTTAAAACAATTTAAATATTCTCTTTATGTTTAATGGTAAATGAATTATTTTTGTTTTCTAAAGGACTATTTTATTCACCAAGAAAAGATGTTTTACTGTAGTACACACATGCACACACACACACACACACACACACACACACATTCAGTAAAAGTAAATGTATATTCTGTATTTCCAGAAAATATGTAGGAAATTTCAACTATTGTTTCCTTTTCCTTTTAAGGTTATCAATAATATGAATAGAAATGTGACAAATTTTGCCAATTAATGTTTTTCCCTTGTGTTTACTTCTGACCTGTTATACTGTTTGGAAATGTGTACCTTTTATAATTGCATGTTAAAGTTCTTTTCCAAGTGCCTGAGTAAATCTGCTATCAACTTCAAAAGTGCAAAGTAATTCTTTTTACTTTATCATAAAAATATAGAGTGCATAAAATGATATTTTTAGCAGATAAAAGCTCTTTGAAGATAATTGAAAATAAGGAAACATACTGTGCAAGTATAATATGAAATATCTGGAGCAGTGTCTTATTCAGAGTCAAGAATATTGATTGGATTTCAGATCGCAGTCTATTTCTAAGGCAGTGTGGCAGAGTGTTTACGAGCTCAGATTCTGACGGTGGATGGACCTACGTTTGAATTCCTTCCATGTCTGTGATTAACTGTGTGCTGGCATGGTGCTTAACTTTCCAATCTTTAGTAGGTCCCTCAATATTGTCAGACTGAAAATAATACCTTTTAAAAGCATTGTTGAGACAATCCAACAAGACTCTGTGTGTGTGTGTGTGTGTGTGTGTGTGTGTGTGTGTGTGTGTGTGTGTGTGTTGAAACATTCTTCTGAAGGAAATAAATTGACCCTTGCGGGGATGCATCCATGACTGTAATTTCAGTACCACAGACAGCAATTCAGGGTCGCTTGCTCCATGGGCTTAGAGAGAGAATGGACATTTGTGTGCTACGTTCAGCTACAGACATTGTCACTGCAGCATTTACCTGGGCCCTATGGGAAAGGGATGTGGGTGGGGACAGGGAAAGTAATTTTCTCAGTGAAAGCCTTCGGAGTTCTCATGAATTTGAAACTTACAAATGGGTCAAGAAACCTGGGGATAGTTTCACAAAAGACAAATGTGTAGAGCAGGTTGATTTGGCATTGAGAGGAGAGTCATGCTGAGCGTCAATAATAGAAAGTTTGTGTTCGTCTAGTCTTATTTCTCTTCTGTTCTTCTCTTACCTCCCTGCCCGCAACAATCTTCTATCATCACTCCCATCTTTGTAGAAGTGTGGTTCTTTTTTCTTTCTAAAGCTTACTCGTATCTGTTATCAATTTTTTGTTCTTTAATTCCTCTAAATATCCATCCTCACTGTTATCAATAAGCTTTACGCTTCTTAATCCCCTCTCCTTACTCCTTCTATACACTTGGAATGTCCTGCTATTCTTTGACCCTTCTCTCAAGTTTTGCTGTTGTTCTATTTCTTTACTAAAACAGTGCGTAGTGAGTTATTTTACTAGTTCAGTCCTCATTGATTGTCAAAACTTGTGTACAAGCTACCAGCCTATCCAAGTGATTTCCAAATCCCACTGACCCTCAAAGGCATTTAATCCTACGAAGTTTTAGACTATATTCGTGGAGATTAGATTTTGATAGTTCTAAGTTTGTTTCCAAGAATGTCTAACTAGATAAAACACTCCCAGTAATTTTGATGGTCAGCTGGGTTGATGATCAGAAAATACATATACTATATATTTTCTAGTTAACCACTGGCCTCATATCTAGTACAGTTTAATTATACTTTGGCTTAATTATTTAATGTTTATTGGTCATTTCTTCTAAGATCTATTAGAAATTCCTTGAGTATTAAGGCTGTGTATTACATACTCCCTAACAATAGGTAATAATTAAAGCATTTTTAATTTAGCTAATTTTAAGGAAATAACTCTCAGGGTTTTTATTTTTGTTACTGTTTATATCTTTAATTTAGTGGAAGAAAAAGTGAAATTTTAGCTCCTAGGGCGAGGCACCTGTTTAATGACAGGGGTTTTTGGATGGTGTGAATAAGAGGAAAGCAGCCTCACTGATGATGTTTTGCATGAGCTAAAGGAACATGAGGCTGGGGCAGAAAAGTCTCTGAGGTTTTACTTCCAAAAATAATACTTGCTAAGTAATTTTCCTGGTACAAAACACAAAAAAATGTTAGAATGCGTACACACATACAAATACACACACACAAACACTCATACAGAGTTAGACCTCTTTTTGCACAGTTCTGCTATGTTTGAATTCACTTTCCATGGTTTAGCTAAATAGCATCAGTCCTCCAACACTACGGTTCAAGTTTCAATTACTATGGTGTATTAGCTGTGCGTAATTTGCAAAACATACATTTTTGTTGTTATGTTGTTGTTGTTATACATTTTGTTGTTATGTATGTTGCAAAACATACATACTGTGAGCTCATTGGTCCACATATCACTATGTAAATAAAAGATGTGCATCATGATCAGTGACCAGTTATGTCCCTTCTTAAAAGCTTGTCTGTGATCAGTCAATAAGCATCTCTTATTTAGTTCACAGACAGCAAAGCATATAGTTGCGTTGCTCCTTGTCTCCAATTAAGTCCATGTGACATTTTACAAGAAGGAATGACCAAAATAAGAAACTGCCAGCAAAGATAAAAGTGCATCAAACAAATGAAAAGTGAAAATGCTGGAAGTGAAATTTGAGTAGAATGTAAATGAAATAGGAATTAATGTGGCAATGTTAATACTGCTGCCATTCAAGAGTCTACATAGGCAGCCAGGGAACTTAGTGAAGGGGAAACCTGTGAACATAAATGAGGAAAGTGCTTTTGACAAAATGGATGAAGATGCCACTCAGGAAGCGATGTGCCCTAAAAAAACTTCACATGAAAGGAACTCTCAGAGATATTTCACGACATTTAAGGCACAAAAGAGAAAATGTTAGAAGCATATCTAAACATAAAAAAGGAGTGTGACAATTCTCGAAGGCACAGAATAGATACTTTATATCATTAAGTTATAGGATGAGAAAAAAAGACAGGCATAGTTTAAAATACTCAATAAATTTCTTACAAGAAACAAAATGTAAGCACTTTAAATTTCAATATTCCTAATGTTTTAGATTACATCATACTAAGTAAATATCAGTTTTACTACTTTTTTTCATTTCCCTATACATTTATAACCAATGATAAGAGAGGTTTTTTAACATTTTGAAAAGTTTTCAAGTGCCACGGAACAATCATAATTTTTCCCATTAAGACCGCTTTGCACAATCAATCAAAGCTTTCATGAACATTTTTGCAGTCCCACATACTGTATAAAGAAAGGATTGCCTGAATATTCTTTACATGAAGTGATAGAACTTGCCAGAAAGTAAAGGTAATCCTTTGGACCAGTGAAAAACACACGTGCCAGACTATGTGTGTTAGTAATGATCCTAAACTTTGAGTTTTTCTGGGGCAAGGGCATTCTAGACAAATGGACAAATACGAGAAAGGTATCACACCATTGTGGCTTGAGCAGAGGGATTGTTGGTGGTTAGAAAATAGAGGTAAAATTTTAAAAGGGATGAGCTTCTAGGGCTCCTTTTATCTAGCAGATGAATCTAATTTTTCTTTAAGTAAAAGCATTTGGACAGATGTTATTGTGAGATGTTATTGTGAGTGACAGCATCTTTTTGTGTTGTTTTTTGAAACAACTTCAGTAATAGATAAAGGCAAAAAGAAGTTTTTCAGACCTATCAACAAAAAGTCTATTGCAGTGTAAAATAACATGAATATACTGGGTGTGGAATGGTGATAAAAATCTGGAATCTCAGTTAATAAGTGATCACCCTACAATGACATATTGAACATATTCTACCTGCCTACCTCTGTGTTCAATGCTGCATATAAACTGGGTGTAGTGGATAAAATTGTTGGTATTTGGTTTAAATTCCTGTCTACAAATTTTGCTGTAAAAGCTTAGGGGTTTGATGTGATTAAATGTTTTTGATCTTGAGACAATATATTGTAAACTGATTATTTTAATTTATTGTTCCAAGACGTAATACAACTTACATAACTTACATAAGCATTGTTTCAGAATGCTTGGGTGATATAAAGATTAAAACATTGAGATAAGTGCTAGATTGTTGTTCTTATTTAGAGAACACCTGATTTCAGATAACTAATGGATTCTGTGCACAGTCATCAGTGCTTGAATATTAAATGTAGTCTATCAACCGCTTTTAAACACCATTTATTGATGCCCATTTAGCGCCTTGGTGTGGTATTGATGTTTGGATACAGCAGAGGACAGATGAGTAGTAAAAAAAGACAATTATGACAAATGGAAAAGACATAAACTAAGACTTGGAAAGTTTTAAAAACATGGAAACCTAATTTGATTAGAAATTGTATTGTTCCAGTTCTGAAACTTCATTCAGTTTGTGTGTACAACTATGTTTTGAAGTAAGGATTGAGGTTTTATTTCAAAATGACCTGTATTCAATTCAGTTAATACTTTTGTTACCAAAATTATAATTAGTAATACATTATATTAACAGTTAATACAAAATTTAGGTTTAATGATCTGTAAGCTACAGCAATTTTATAAAGTACAAGATACAATATTTCTCTAAAGGAAGCATAGAGTCTCATTGGTGATTAATCATATGACTGCATGAAGGTAACTCAGAATATAATCTATTGATAATTATGTATCCTAAAATGCAGAATTTTTAGAATCATAAGAGACTTCAAATGTCATTTAATCCAGCCCCCTACATAATTTCATCTGATGAGTGATTTCCGTGGAGAAGATGGTGTTTGAATTGACCCAAAATGATGTCAAGATATTCTCTAACATTGATTGAGATTCTTTGTGAATTCGTTTTATCTGTTGTGAAGACCAAGCAGCAAACTGAACTCTGATTCAGCTGTGTAACTCCTTTACAAATACAAACCACCCTTTGATTTGACCACTTAGAGAGGTTTTCAGCTTTAAAGAAAAAATATGTTTTACCAATATCTACACTTTTTAGGGCAGATTAAAGCTGTGGCCCAGTGCTCTACCCACCTATATTTCATGCCCACTTTCTTCTGGAGCTGCTACTTATTTGGGTCTTTTTTTAATTAATTAATTAATTTATTTTTGGCTGTGTTGGGTCTTTTTTGCTGTGCATGTGCTTTCTCTAGTTGAGGCGAGCGAGGGCTACTCTTCGTTGCGGTGCGTGGGCTTCTCATTGTGGTGGCTTCTCTTGTTGCGGAGCACGGGCTCTAGGCGTGTGGGCTCAGTAGTTGTGGCGCACGGGCTTAGTTGCTTCGTGGCATGTGTGATATTCCTGGACCAGGGCTCAAACCCGTGTCCCCTGCATTGGCAGGTGGATTCTTAACCACTGTGCCACCAGGGAAGTCCCTATTTGTAATACACTATTTATTGGTCTAAGTAGCTGGAATCCATCTCAGTTCTTCCCTGGAGACGTCAATTCATGATATAGATTTTAAAAAAAGGTGTCTGTGGAGTCAAAGTGATTAAAAGAGGCACTTCCTCAGTCACATTAATTGTATAAGTGAAGTGTGTTAATAGATGATCCATAGATCATCTATCATCAATAGATGTTGAATCTGAGAGAGCAGAGTGTCATTCCCCAAGTGTTCAGGTTGATAAGCACAGCTTTAGCATTAAGTTACTGATGACTGCAATAATCTCAGATAAATGTCTCCATGGTGCTTTTAAAAATGGAAAGTGATGTAGGATAGGAAAGCAGATGGCAACTTAAATATTCATAATTCAGTGTTCCTCTACCTTAATTATGCAGTAAGCAATGGCTTGCACCTCAGTGTATGAAACATATTAAGAATATAACTAATGTGTTTAAGTTCACTCAGTAGGAAACAGGTGTGAATTTTGAAGGTGATAAATGACTCTCTTGGTGGTATTGTAAAAGCTGTCACTAAGAAATGAACAAGAATGATAGAGCGTTTTTGTTGTGTCTAAATTTTCATTCAAACACAATTTATTTTATAACATGTATTTTATTTTATTAAATGTATTTTACGCAGTTCATAGTGCCAAACAGGAGCTATTCATGGACCTCAAGACTAAAAGTCATATTTGTTTTATAGTCTATATTAAAAATAATAAGTCCCTTTATATGACTAGGGATTCAAATTGAAAAAAAGAAGAGATAGGCCACATTAACGGATGGGATTTCAAATTAAATAAGAACTATGATAAAAAATAGTGGGAATAAGCACATGAAAAGATGCTAAACAACACTAATCAATAGAGAAATGCAAACCAAAACCACAGTGAAAAGTCACTTCTCACTCATAAGGATGGCTATTATAAAAAATAAACAGAAAATGGAAAATAACAAATGTTGTCAAGGATGTGGAGAAATTGGAACCTTTATTCATTGCTGGTGGGAATGTAAACTGGCATAGCCACTACGGTATACAGTATGGTGGTTCCTCAAAAAATTAAACATAGAATTACCATATGATCCAGAAATTCCACTTCTAGTATATACCCAAAAAAATAGAAAGCAGGGCCTTGAGATACTTGTACACCAGTATTCATAGCAGCATTATTCACAGTAGCCAAAATATAGAAACAACTCACATGTCCATCAGTAGATGAATGGATAAACAAAATGTGGTATAAACATGCCATGGAACGTTAGTTAGCCTTAAAAAGGAATGAAATTCTGATACATGTAACAACATGAATAAAATTTGAAAGTATTATGCTCATATTAAGCCAGACACAAAATGACACATATTGTATGATTTCACTTATAAGAGATACCTAAATCAGTCAAATTCAGAAAGTAGAATAGTAGTTATCAAGTCCTGGGGTGTAGGGAGGAATGGAGAACTATTGTTTAATGGGTACAGAGTTTCAGTTTGGGATGATGAAAAACTTCTAGAGATGGATAGTGGTCACGGTTGCCAACAGTGTGAAGGTACTTAGTGCCGCTGAACTGTACACTTAAAAATGGTTAAAATGGGGGCTTCCCTGGTGGCTTAGTGGTTGAGAGTCCACCTGCCAATGTAGGGGACGCGGGTTCGTGCCCCGGTCCGGGAGGATCCCGCATACCATGGAGCGGCTGGGCCCATGAGCCATGGCCACTGAGCCTGCGCGTCCGGAGCCTGTGCTCCGCAACGGGAGAGGCCACAACAATGAGAGGCCCGCCTACCGCAAAAAAAAAAAAAAAAAAGGTTAAAATGGGGAAATTGATGTTATGTATATTTTACCACAATAAAAATGGTGAAAATATTTTTATTTTGGAACCTATACTCTTCAAAACACAGCTAACAAAAGAATTTGAGAAACTTTTACTACATATGAATAAGTGTTTTATTTGGAGTTTTAAGGAATGGAATTCAATTTCTTTGACTCCAGATACCTTTGTCCTTCACCTCGGTGGCAGTTATCAGAAACAAATGAAATTTTTATTAAAATATTATCTGGCTTTCCATAGAGTTGGGAGGAATGATTTTACTAACCTTAAATAAAATATAAATCACAATGCATATATTGAACTGACATTGTTTTTCTCTTACACTGGTTTTCAGAAGGTTCAACAGTACAATATATTCAGTGATATGAACTCTACAGAGCTTCATTTATCTGTTTTATTCCTTTCTTCCTTTTTAAAAAGATATTCCTCTTTGTATTTTTCTTCTTTTTAATTTAGTGTTATGAATATTTTATTATTTCACAGTACAATGTCTTATTTTAACTCCAGCAAGAATTTGAGGGAAGTGGTAAATCCCAATCCACTAAAGTAAAATGATAAAGCTAGTCACAAGATAAAATTGGAAAAATAATGTAGTGTTAAGAGCCAAAGGTGTAGTTGAATAATTGTGCTGTATGAATCCAGAGACAGGAGCACACACTTCCAGCTGGGCTCTTCAGCATGCTGTGATTCGTATGGACTTGGATTTAGCTGCTTGATATGGGACTTGAGAGTAGATAAAGATTTTATTACATGAAGTTGTGAGGGATGAGTTGGAAAAGAATTTTGTATGTGACCAATATGTGTCTATTTGCAATCTGAAGTCAGATGAACTATTATCTCCTTTAGGAAACTTTTCTACTTCTGCCTGTTCATGCTTAGGATAAATGAGTACTATGTTTTTTGAGGATGACCTATAGTTGTGTTAGCAGGGTCACTTACCTATGTCATACTCCAGACCTGCAGCGTTCAATACAGTAGCCACTAGCCACATGTGGCTACTGAGAACTTGAAACATAGCTATTTCTTGGCTTTGAATTTCTGAAATCACACATAGTATAAATTTAGACTCGAAATTTGTTCAGGAACACAGACCTAGTAATTTGATTTATCATGGGACACTTGTGGTTTTTTTTTTTTTTTTAATCCCTCTTAGACCCAGGTCAAGAAAAGCTTCTTAGTTTCTTCTTGCTCTGGTAAGTGGAGATTTTTTCTCCGCTAGGCTTGCACTACTGTGAAGTCATAAATTTAATGCAGTAGTCTCAGTTCTGCCCTGTATGGACATCAAAATCCAATTCCTTTATCGTAACTAAGCCCAAGGATCCCGCCACTACTCATCAGGGCTGTCACCAGTCAGATTGGCTGCCTACTACTCTAGATTTATTTTTTATTTTTTTTTGCGTTACGCGGGCCTCTAACTGTTGTGGCCTCTCCCGTTGCGGAGCACAGGCTCCGGACACGCAGGCTCAGTGGCCACGGCTCACGGGTCCAGCCGCTCCGCGGCATGTGGGATCTTCCCGGACAGGGGCACGAACCCGTGTCCCCTGCATCGGCAGGTGGACTCTCAACCACTGCGCCACCAGGAAAGCCCTAGATTTCTTTTTTTTTTCTTTCAAACTTATATGCATAGCTGTACTATGGCTGTGACTCTGTGTGTGTGTATGTGTGTGTGTGTGTACATTTCATCCAATATTTCTTGGTGTTACTGTGCGAGTGTTTTTGAGTTACCCTAATTCTTGAAATTTTTAATAGTATTCAGTGTTCAGTGGAACATTGCTTAAGGTTTGTAAGAGAGAAAGGAGATCAAACTGGTGTTTTAGGAAGATTATTTTGCTTACTCCCATGTATGTCAGTAGATTATAAAAGAAAAGACAGTAACTCAAGATGCCATTTATTTAATGCCTTTGATAATTACTGAGATATATCAGGTTTTAAATTGAACACAAATCTAAAAGAAACAAATTGATAAATGAAGTCTGTCTTTTTTGAATATATATAGACTAGTTCCCCGTTGCGACTATATTAAAAACTATTATCATAGACATATTTTTCCTCAAGAGGGTTTCATAAGCGAAAGAAACATAAGGTGAAAAGAATGAGCATTTTAACACTTGTCAGAATTATCAATGTTTCGTCCCTCATCTATAGAAGAACAGTTGTCTTTAACAGTTATTTAAACCATGAGCCTTTAGTTTTATCTGAGAATGCATGGTTAGAAAGCTAGGGACAGGGACAGCACTGTCTGGCTAGGAAGGAAGGGTTTAACAGAGATCAAGCCTATCCATCTGGATTGTAAACTATTTTACTTATTTATTTTTTATTTGCCTTTTTTATTTTATATTCATGCTGAGAAAAAACCTTTTTAAAAAATTTAACATTATGTTCTAGTAAGTCCTTTCTTTGATTTGGGTCTAAGTTATGAGACACATGACTTTCATTAGTACCAATGACTTGTACAATATTTTGTATAATATTTTACATTCTTTAATATTTTGAATTCTTCAAGGCTGAAAACTGTTCGAGCAGTTTTGTCAATACTTTCAACCTTCAAGGCAGAAAATAGGTAAATGCTCCCTCCCAGACTTTTATCTCTTAATGTGAAAAATCTATGCTTAACAGACATTTTGTTGTTGTTGTTCTATAAAGAAAATAGGGTTCAAACTCTTAGACTTTGAAATTTTATAGCAATAATCTAAACACTTAAATTCAAGACTTTTTTATTCACTGGAAATTTAAGTGCCTACCCTATTTCGTGAATAAGCAGTAATGAGCTGAACAGACACTGCCCTTGATCTAATTGAGCTTAGAATCTAGAAGCGAAGATAGATATTACATTTGTGATTAGAGATATGCTATATCTTATGTAAGGAGAAGTGTAAGATTTTATGAGTGGTTATGTCAGAGTGATTTAAGTCAAGAAGGTGGTTCTCAAGATGTGGTTCCCGGACAAGCAGTATTAGCAACACCAAGACATTTCTAAGAAATGTAAGTTCTACGGCCCCAACCAAGACCTACTGAATCAGAAACATTAGAGATGAATCTAGCAGTCTGTGTTTTTAACAAGTCCTCCAGGTGGTTCTAATAGCTAAAGTTTGAGAACTGATCTAGGTCAGGATTTCTCAACGTGGGCGCGATTGGTATCTAGGACAGATAATTCTCGGTTGCGTGGGCCTACTTGTGCATTGTAGTCTGTTTAGCAGCACTCCTGGCCTCTAACTACTAGATGCCAGTAGCATCTCCCAGTCCTGTCAACCAAAAATGTCACCAGATATTGTCAAATGTCCCCAAGAGACAAATTCTTGTTGCTAGCTCCCTTCCCCTCATCTCTCCTTCCACACACACCAGATAAAGTTCAAATAACATGCTCAGTCCCTTTATCTTGTAATCGTATAATGTGTGGTGAAATGCTCTGAAACAAGTAAAAGGGACTCTACCATGTTTATTCAACATAGGAGTCCTAAATTAATTTAACCTCAAGTCTAAACAGAGAATCTAAGTTCTAGTCACTTGGGTCTCAGTTTTTTCTTGCTTTCAGCTTCTTTCTTTTCCTTCACAGTTCTTCCCTTTTTTTGCCATCTGTATTTTTCTTCTCCTTCCCTTTTTTAAAGTGGGGAGTTAATAAACACTCTTATAGATTAGTCCTGTTTTGACCTTAAATAGTAACTCATTCTGTTTATGTTCTCAAGTTAGGAATATGATGAATCTCATGTAATTAAAATGGGGTTTATTTTCACATAAATTAGACTGAAGCACCTGCTCTTTCCTAAGACTTTGAACATAAAAAAGCAAAGAAAGTGAAGCGTGTGATTTTCATTTTGTCTTGTATTAATAAAAAACTCAAAATATTCTCACTGATGAATTGTTATGTAGAATCCTCTGTCAATCATAGATTATTTGGGAATTCATTTATTTTCAAGTCTCTCTCTTTTTTTTTTTTTTTTTGTATTTACTCATCCATTGTATTTCAAAACTTTTCCTAAGCCCTGGTTATGGAATAGGAAGCTGTTTCAGTTTCTTACGTCTTTGAAGCAAACTCCAAAGTGTTTTCGTTTTCAGATCATAGGAAGTCCTATTTGAGGACAGGTTGCTAGGAGCCAAATAGATAAAAGTAGTTGCAGTGAAAAAGCAGAGGTGTCTGCCAGTATAGCAGTAATGCATTTTGATAGGTTCACAAACATGTGTACACTTTCTGAAATAGTTAACAGACCCAGACCGATGGCATGTTTCCACAGGTTATTATGCTAGGAGGCCCATAACAGGAGTTAATTCTCAGTCACGTTTGGCTGGTACTAACTGGTAAGGGTCAGAGAGGGTCAAGGATATTTTATCTCCACTAACAACATTCTTGAGCAGGATGGTAGTAATAAGTTGTATACCAAAAGATGTTGGAAATGATGATGATGATGGTGATGATGATGGTGGTCATAAATAATATATAGCTGGAAAAAGTTCAGACAGGTATGGATCCAACATAGCATCCTCTGGATTTGTTTTCATTTTTAAGAGCTCTTTGTGGATGGCAATGCAAAACCATGAAGAGAGGGTAGTGGCCGAGTACCAGCCAGCCCTAACCCCCTGGGGGTCAGGTATAAATTACAAAAATAGAATCACAAATAGAGATGGGGTGGGAGTTGGGAATTTAATAAATTGTGCTCGGCAGGGGTGGGCCCTGCTCACAGCCACACTGGCACCCTGAATTCTCAAAGATGCAGCGTGTAACCATCAGTGATCCCTCAGGCTGACTCACAAAAAGAAAATCTCATGTCCCTAGCTAGTGAATCCAGAGTCAGAAGACAGCTGGAGGGTCAGGGACAGTCAGAAAGGAGACAGAAGGAAGTGGGCAGATAAAAATCGGCAGAGAAAAGACAGAGGGGGAGGGGCACTCGGGAAAGAGACAGCCAGAGACGGCTGGAGACAATCAGGAAAAAGAGCTGGAGACAGTCAGACAGAGACAGTCAGAGGAAAGAGAGCCTGAGGCAGGCGAACTGAAGTTTCCAGAAGCAGTGCTACCACTTCAACAACATGCTTTGAGGGCCAGCGTAGCCCAGGCTGAGGTTGGAGAAGCTCTCACACACTCACACACATCCACATGTAATATATTTATTCATGCATAATGGATGCAGGTGCCTCTCGGAAGCCGGGAAAGGGATAAATAACTGTAACAGGGGTCTGGGTTCAGGGTGGAGCCTTGGCACTGAGCAGGTAAAATGTTGTCCGTGCAGCTGGGGAGCAGTGTAGCCCACCCGCCCCCATGTTAAAAATATCAGTTTGCCTTGTAATAAAATTCTCAGGAGGTGAAACACAAGGAAAGGTGGGGTGGGGAAGCCAAAGCCAAGATTTGGGGCTGGGGGAGATGTAGGACGAGAAGCTGGGAGAGTGGGAGCTGAGCCCCTTTGAGTTTGCCAGTCCAAAAATATCAGGGGTTGGGGGTCAAAGCCTCAGCCCTTAAATCTTCTCCAGAAGAATGTCAAGCCCCCAGTAACCTCTTCTTGAGCTATTTTTAGAAAGGATGTGGGAGTTCCAATGGGAGGGAGAAATTGGCGTCCTGGGCTGGGGAATGGTGACAGACCTTAAAGAAAAAGGCCAGGGCTTGGGGCTGGGAGTCCTGAGGAGAGAGGCCACGCAGATAGATCATTGTCACCTCCTCCCTTGAGTCTGTCACTCCCTTGAGTCTAACTTACGTCGAGGGGAAGAAGGAGGCAGATGGTGGGGAGGCCAGACCAAGGAAAGGCTTTGGGAGGGATTCTGGAAGGATTCTGTCCCACTGGCCTCCACCCACAGCCTGACCAGCTCCTTTCACAGATACTGTGCCTTTGGTTCCAGACCACCGCTATTGCAAATGTCACCATACAATTCGCCCCTTAATTCAAAAATACTTTATTGCTAAACAATGCTAACCATCATCTGAGGTTTCAGCAAGTCTTAGTAGTAACAGCAAAGATTAATGATCACAGATCACCATAACAAATAGCAGTAATAATGAAAAATAATCTGAAATACTGGATTACCAAAATGTGACACGGGACACAACGTGAGAAAATGCTCTTGGAAGAATGGCACCGATAGACTTGATCGACACAGGCTTGACACAAAGCTTCAGTCTGTGAAAAACTCACTATCTGGGAATCACAATAGAGCAAAAGCTCAATCAAAGAAGGGCATCACAGCGCCCCCTGCTGCCTGAATGGGAGAGGCCCAACAAGGAAGGCCTGGACGGGAGGCTGAAGGAGGGGCAGGAATAACACTGAATCAGGAAGGAGGGCCGGGGGGGTGGGGGGAGCTGAATTTGGAGGGATCCCGAGGAGGTGAAAAATTCAAATCAGGTCCGGGTTTGCTGGAAGGTGGCAGCTGGAGAGTCAGAGAAGTTCACATATCAGAGTAAGCCTGGGTGGGGGGAATGAGATTATTTGAGGGGGCATCAACTGCCCTCCAGAGTGGGGCTCATTCCGGAGGAGGATCTAACCACATGGAAATATTGAATAGATAAGCTAAGGTCAGGGCAGCAAGGAGAACTAGCCTAGTCGCCCACCTGAATGGCGGCTGTGGCAGACACGGTGGAGGGCTCTGGGGCATTTCCTTGTTGGGCTCTCTGGAGAGGACTCCAGCCCACCTTTTCCTCCAGCCCAAAGGTGGGCATCACCCCTACCCAGCCATCCCCAGAGGTTGGGTTGAAGTGAGAGGTTCAAGAGGCAGCTGGGGGGTGTTCATCTCCTGCCCAACTCCTGTCCCCTGCGTCCTCCCGGGGCCACAGAAACAGGAGACGGCACAAAACACAAGGAGGTCCTTCTGTTCCATGGGAGGGAGGCCACAAGCCCAACTTGTCCTTCTCCCCTTCTTCCAAATCTTTCTCCTCTGTGCTGTTGTTGTTTCGTGTCTAAAGAGTTTACAAAGCAAGCAGGGAGGGTGAGGGCCGCGAGTTCGAAGGCTGGTCGCTGCCGCAGCATTGGGCTCCGTGGAACACAGAGACCTCCACCTCCAGGCGGGGGAGGACAAATGAAGGCGAGCAGGGCGTTATCAGCAAAGACGGAGTCCCCGAGGACTTGAAGTTGACTGTGTGTCGAGGGTGAAGCTGTCAGGTTGTGGGGAAGGCTGCGTCTTGGCTGGTCTGGAAGAGCAGGGGCGGTGGTGGGGGCAGTGGCGGCCATCTGAAGCCATCTTCCTTAGTGGATTCCGTCCCCCACGAATCTCTCACGGTTCACTCCAGGTAACCCTTCACTTCTCCTTCTCCTCCTGAGCAACAGTCTCCTCTTGGCGTCTCCTAGGTGGGGCTTGGGCTGGGCAGGCAGGCCCAAGTCCACTGGTGTGTTTCAAAGAGTTGTAAGATGCGGCTGGTAGTGGAAGAGACATAACATCGTCTAGACTTTGGGCAGAAGAGATAATTCATCCCGAGTGGGGAACACCGCAAACAGGTCTGCCACGTGGTCTGCCATCAAATGACTGGCTACTGGGAAGGCAGAGGGTGATGACCTGGAAAATGCACAGGACAAGGAGTGGCAGACTTGAAAGATTCCATTCTAGGGGAGAAGGAAGCACAATGGAAAGTAAAGATGCCCCTTAGAGGCTTGGTGGGGTAAGGAAAGAAAAAAAAACAAATGACCTAAGGAGAATAGGCCCCCTTTGAATAAAATGCCATCAAAGAATAAGAAGATGGCAGATAAAAACAGGCCAGTGGCAACAACAACAAAACAGTAACAGTGAAAGTGGACCTGTATTAAAGAAACTGAGCAGCTAAACTTCAGTGTAGCACGAAGTACACGCACCTTTGCACTAAGATGCCTAACGAGCTACCCTATCCCTCAAGTGTTATCTGCTGTTGTTAGAGCAAAGCTAATTCAAGACATAATCCTGATCATAAAGAAGCTAGAACCCAACATTCGTAAAACTTACTGTGTGAAGAAAAGTATCACCTACTATTTCAGGACAAGGAAAGTTCAAGATAAGAAATCCTCATCATTAAAAAGGAACCCAATATTCACAGAAATCACTACATGAAGAAAAGGCACCCAATGAATATTTCTTGAATGGATTCCTCAATTTTTATTTCAGTTCAGAAATGCTCATGAAAATACATGGGTAAATTAAAAGATGCTTAACTTCATTTCATTCAAGCTCTGCTGAACTGAGGCATCCACAGACTTGCTTTCTCAGTCCACACTTTTTCACATAATTCTCCCCCATTACCCTCTTCATGGCAAACATCACTGCCTGAGGTTTTACTGTATAGTTTTCATTGGTTTATTTTCTGTCTCTGCCACTAGAATGAAAACACCATGTGGTCAGCAAATTCATTTGATTTAATTTATCTCTCATACCTAAAATAGTGCTGGCCAAACAGAAGGCACTCAGTAAATACCTGTTGAATGGTTAAATGAATGAGTGAATCCATGAAGTATTTTTTGAAGGGATTTGTATACAAAAGAAAAATGAAATGGTGGAATTTTCAGCAAATTCAATCATATATTTGAGATGGGGCTAATTCCTTTGCTTTAAGTTTGACATAAAAATATTGTGAATTTGTTTTAATAGTATAATTATAATAGGAGAAAAATATTTCTAAATGAGTCAGCTAGTACATTTTGGAAAACAGTTGGTACAAGAAGTACTGGGAGAGAGCCATGAGATCAGGCCAACTGAACATTCATTTTACTGTTAGAAATTTTAATAAAACAGTAAGATTGTTGATGTTGCTTCGTATTAGGAAGAATTATCAGAGCAACATATGCTGAGGGGACAAACAAGGATAAGGAGTATAAAGTCTAGTTGATCTTAGTAACTGAGGTACTTCTCTTAACATTAGGAAAAGAAAAACTGCTCTGGTTTTAGCACTCACTGTATTCTGATCATTGATGCTTATATTTGACATGGAGTGAGAGTGGTTTATCTTCATTTTCTCTCTTGGCTAGGGCCAGTTGAATATTCTTCCTGCATCTGACACATGAATGTATAACGCAGTAAAGTGTTATTGACTTTATTACATTGGACGTCAGATTTGAGGGGTCCTGTGATGAGCACATGTCAGCTTCTGTCCTAAATGTTGAAATCAGAGTCATCTCTTTAATGGCCACTTGGCATTAAGCTCCACACCAATGGAGTCAAAATCATTCCCGAACTGCTGCAAAGGTGTAAGTCGTAGACCGTCCATCAGATCCCCTGCACGTGTGTAATACAGATTTGTGACTGTAAATCATGAGGCAGCCACAGAAGTTACATGAAAATTAATCTATATTAAAGTCAAGAAATATGTATGGTAAAAATGATTAAATCCAGGGCACTTTAGGTCTGGAATTATCCTTTCATTATTCAGGAACAAATAAAATAAAAACCCAGAGGAGTGAATTTATTTTTCTGAAGCCCAAGGATTATTCATTAGCAGAATAAAGGCATAAACTGGGGCCTCTTGAATCTCAATGCTTTGGTCATCTGGAATCTGATTAAATAAAGCTTTCAGCTAAGTTTTTTTTAAAAAACATAAAACTTTGATTTGAAAAAACAATACAAAACAAAGAAACATTGAAATATAAGATACGAAGATATAAGCCAATACTTAAGATATAATAAAAAGAAAACTACCAATTAGACTCCAAGGCCAGGATATAGTCAACATTCTTCTTCTCTCTCTCTAGCACCTTGTTACTGAGATAATCAAGACAGGCAAAAAGGAGATCAAATATGACATTCACTTGTTCTTCTTCATAGCTCAGAATATCTGCTTTTTGTTTAATGCATGTCTTTTAGCTGGGAGAGGCTGCTAAGCCATTTATTGACTGTGTGTTCAGACAATTGTGCTGAGTTCTGATGACACAGTCCTTCCCAAGTCATCCACCTTTGTCTGTCTTTCTTAGCTATATATCTGTGCACATTTTTTGATTTTATTTGTTGTAATTTTTAAAATGCAAGGTAATAAAGATATAGAATTTTCTAGTATATAAAATGTTGTTTCTCACTTAGTATCAAATCCTGTGCAATAGGGACCAGTGTTCTATGGTTGTCTTACTCATGAAGGATCTGAGGCTCATAGATTGTGATTTGACGCAAATGACAAACCCACTAAATGACAAAGCACGTAACAGGGATTTCTGACTCAGAAACCAGTGGTTTTCCTAGTGGAGTCTTCATACATTGCTGGTGGGAAAATTAAACAATGCAGCACAATTTGACAGTTTCTTTAAAAGTTAAATATGTGTTTATTAGATGACATAATAAGTATGTGCCCAAGCAAAATGAGACATATATTCACACAAAAACCTGTGTGAAAATGTTCATGAGAGCGTTGTTTGTATGGGCAAACACTGTAACCAACCCAAAATTTTATCAACTTGGTAAATGGATAAACAAAATATGTATATCTGTGCAGTAGAATACAAATCAACAATAAAACAGCCAAATTCTGATGTATGCTACAAAATGAATGAACCCCAAAAACATTATTGTATGAGTCCACTTATATGAAATGTCTAGAACAGACAAATTTACAGATACAAACTGAAGATTATGTGGTGCTGAGGGTGGGGTGAGATTATACCAAATGGGCTCCAGAGAATTTTTAGGGGATGATGGAAATGATCTAAAACTGAATTATAGTGATTATTTTCCAACTCTGCAAATTCATTACAAATCTTTGAATTTTGTACTTATAATAGGTATATTTTAAGAATATATACTGTACTCCCCCAAGATGAGAGGGGGACAGAGAGAGAGGGAGGGAGGGAAAAAGGGAGGGAAAGAGAAACAGAGACATAGATAGACACTCAGAGGGTATTACCAACCCGAGGAGCCATGGGAGCCATTTCTAGATGTAATCTAATCCTCTTAACTTTACCGTACTAAGGATGATGTTGATTGGTTCATGGGAAGAAAGTTTCAGGAACATGATTATTTTACGGGTGACAGAAACAAGGGAATTTTAAAGAATTGAAAAAACATTTAACCCGTGATTCCATTTATGTATTAAATTCATAGATAATTGTTCAGAAACTCTTTTGCTTGAAACAATGCACCTCAACTGTCTTTCTTTTTTTTTTAATAAATTTATTTATTTATTTATCTATCTATCTATTTATTTATTTTTGGCTGCGTTGGGTCTTCCTTGTGGTGCGTGGGCTTCTCACTGCGGTGGCTTCTCTTATTGTGGAGCACGGGCTCTAGGCGCGCCGGCTTCAGTAGTTGTGGCTGGTGGGCTCTAGAGCGCAGGCTCAGTAGTTGTGGCGCACGGGCTTAGTTGTTCTGTGGCATGTGGGATCTTCCCGGACCAGGGATCGAACCCGTGTCCCTTTCATTGGCAGGTGGATTCTTAACCACTGCGCTACCAGGGATGTCCTCGGCTGTCTTTTTGGACTGAAAAAAAAATGTGGAAAGCTTCATATAGTTGAATATAACCTTCAACCACTTCTTATATGCCTATCTCAACACTTAAAATGAAGGAAGGTGAAAAGGAAAATATGATGAGAGAAGAGATTTTATTCAACTAATTATTTTCACCTGGTACATTTTGGATTCAGTAAAAGTCAAGATTTGATCAATATTTTGTATGTATATACATATATATATTATATAATATAATAGACATATGGTCCTATATAATGATAATTAATATTCAACATGGTAATTTTGAAGTATCATAAGAAATATATCAATGCTTACTTTTACTGCAGTCAAAACTGCAGTCTAATATTTATTTTAGAGAAATGCTTACCTTATATGTTTGAAATAGATTATGAGTTAATCAGAAAACTCAATCAGTATCTAATGTCACTCCACTTCCCTCCCTAGTTAAATAGTTAAATCAGAAGATTTGATAAATTTGGTGATTTCTAGGGCAAAATAGTGCATTTTAACTTAATGACCAGTGGGGACCTACTGACTCACTGAGGAGTCCACATGTTTTTCTGAATTTTAGCCTTGCCATGGATGTCATCATGGCAGTTGTGTTCATTCCAGCACTAAGACTACATTCCTATATTGATAATGTTGTTAAATATTTAACTTCTCTCTCATTAATTTCAACATCTAAATTTTAAAACTACCTAGGAAAATAAAATTTTAAGACCTCAACATTATGATTTATTTAGGCTTGTTTTCTTTTGTCTTGGAGAGTGGAAACTGAGATGTCCTCAGAGGGACAAACCACAATCAAAGTGTATTGATTGAGCATCGTGGCTTCAGTGTGTGTGTGTGTGTGTGTGTGTGTGTGTGTGTGTGTGTGTGTGTGTGTGTGTGTGATCAAGCTCTCTAGTGATTAATTACATGCCAGTTTTGGGCATTTCTAGAATGTTGAGACTTGTGGAATTATCAGGCATATTGAAATAAACTATGATATAGAGGACTAGTAAAAAGAAAAAAACTTTCTAAAATGAAAAGAGATGAGGTGTATTTGTACTATGCTTACTTTACATATATGTGGCCTGTCTACAAATCTATTGTGTGCCTAATTTAATTGAATATATGAACATCTTTGTTCAAATCACTGTGCTAGATGATGTGGATATAAAACAGAATAGAATATGGAATTTGTCCTCAAGGACAGAAAATAACATTAATTTTTTTTCTTTCTTCTCAGCATATAGCAATAAATGCAGTAATTTCCCTTTTTAAAATTAGTAACTACGGTATTCATTTGAATATTCAATGGTGATAAGAGTTTCAAATTTTAGCCTTATAAGGACTTTCTAGTGACTGATATAATAGGTTTCAGAGGCTCATTAACTCTACCTGGTGTCCACATAAGTAATCACACACTCTGTTGTATGAATGGATTACATTTTTCATAACGACCTGAAAATATAAAACCTGTCTTTCTCTCCCTATTAATTATTCTCTTTTGGCACATAAGTAGAAGAGACATAATGCAGTACCAGGAGTTTTATCTATTTGAGCTCAAGTAATATCTCCCAAGGTGACATTCCATAGCTAAAGAGGCAGTCTTCTTGGTTTTGTGTTTGAAAACACACTTATTTGGATCGAGATTTAAGATGGTACTTTTTTTTGCAGGAATTTTAAAATGCTTAACATACATACATTTAATCATTTCTTTTTACAAGTATATTCAGGCTTCTGAAGTTCTCTAACGAGCTCTTGTTTTTGGCCAGTTGCCTGTACATTTCTCTAGGAAATTTGCATCATTGTGACAAAGTGGTAGTTACCTGTGTCCTTACTGTTAGATTCTGGGTCTCTCTCATGGTACCCTCTCAGAATCCTGGGAAGTAGCAAAAGAAAGTCACTGCAAGGTTGCAGTGAACATAAATTTGACTTGGCCACTGCTAGGTTTTGTGAATGGGAAGAAAGAGTTGTGTACCGTGAGCAACTGCAGTGGTGTCACATGGATTTGATCAGGAGATATTCCCTGGCCCAACCAAAGTCTGCTTATACATGGGATTAACCCTACATGAGAGGTTCCCACATGGGAACCTCTCACATAATGAGGTAGGGAAGTGACCATTTCAGATTAAATTTCAGAGTTATGGGGGATTAACTGTAGCACATTCTGACTACAGATCCAAAGGAAATATGAAATCAAATCCAATAGAGATGTACTCATGAATGCAAATTTCATTATTTAACCAATTTTTATTGATTAGCCCCTCTCTGCCTTCTGTATCAGGAGGATGAAAAGGTGAACAAAATGAATGTGTCCTTATGTCTTGTCATCTCAAAAACCCCAAATACCCTGAAACATTGTAGTAATTATTTGTTTGTTTGTTTTGTTTTTCAGTAAAATTTACAACCCAGTGACTAAAAAGGGAACTTCTTGGAGTAGTTGAGATGTCTCATTCCCTCCTTCCCTTTATCTCTCCCTCCCTCTTCCTTTCTTTCAACTACACAAGCAAAAAGCATTCTTTGGTAAAGAAATGTCCTTTCCTGTTGGCCTCTCAGACCCCATGTTACTTCATTTTATTCATTTATATCTTTCAGGAATTGAATAGTATTTTGAGAATTTCAGACCTTTCTTTACTTTACTGCTTTTCTACTAAAGAATTGAGATTTTAGCTATCCACAGAGACACCTCAAACTCAACATGTTCAAAGTTGATTCACTATTATTCCTCACTAACTCTTTCTGCTGTTTTCCAAACTATAAGAATGATAGCATCACCTGCCAATCATGTAGCACTCCTCCATGACTCCCTTTCCTGACCCCTTACATCCAGATGGCATCCAATTTCAGTCAGCTCTACCTCCTTACCACTTCCTCATCTCGTTCCCTTGTAGTCATCCTCTTGTTTCCACCTTAATTCAGACTTCATTCATCTTTTGCCTAGCCTACTTCTTCTTCTATGTGTTCTCATTAAAATCTTGTCTCTCTTCAACCCATATACCTTGCAGGAGTAAGTTGATAATGAACATATCAAATCAGTTGTATCAGTTCCTGATTTAATCTTCTTTTCCTGACTTCTCATTGCCTACTAGATTATAATCCAAATTCCTTGGTATGACATACAAGGTCCCCCATTATAGGGAGTCTGCCCACCACTTCAACAATTACAAAACCTTACCATATTTAATAGTTTGGTCCCTGATATGGACTGAATGTTTGTGTTCCTCCAGAATTCACCTATCCTAACCCTCCAATGTGATGGCATTAGGAGGTGGGACCTTTGGGAGTTAATTAAGTCATGAGGGTGGGGCCTCATGAATGAGATTAGTGCCCTTATAAAAAGAGACAAGAAACTGCTCTCTCTATCTCTCTGCTCTTTGCCATGTAAGGAGAGACTAAGACAGTCACCTGCAAACCAGGAAGTGGGCTTTCACTTGATGCCAGTTGTGATGGTACCTTGATCTTGGACCTTCCAACCTCCAGAACTGTGAGAAATAAATGTTTGTTGTTTAAGCCACCCAGCTTATGGTAATTTGTTATAGCAGCTTGAACTGACTAAGATGATCTCTAAACTATGATAAGTTGTCTAACTCCTTTGTATTGTTGTTCAAGCTATTTCCTCTACCTTGAATGGCCTTCAAGGTAGATTAGTTCCAGACAGGTGTAATAGCTCCACTATAAACCACATTTGGAAATTATTCATATTCCTCTGAGAGAGAATTGAATGCTTTCTTATGCCTCCAACAGCATCCTATTTCTATCTATCTTGTAATTTCTTTGAGGACAACATCTGTAACTGATTCATCTTTGAGATTCTTATACCCAGCTTTGCATCTGACACATGGTAAATGCCAAACCTTGGCAAGGTACTGATAGCTATTTGTATTTTATGTGATTCATTTAGGCTGAAAGAATTAGGATGCTTCAAGTGTTTCAATACCAAGCTTTCAAGATCAGTGAACTCCAAAAGAGATACTTGAAGAATCAGTTTCTGAGTTTTTTAGAATGGAAAGAACGTAGGTAGAAAATCATAAAACTGTTGGCAGCCATCTCTTTAAATATGTAAGAGTGATTTCTTTTTTTTTTTTAACATTTTTATTGGAGTATAATTGCTTTACAGTGGTGTGTTAGTTTCTGCTTTATAACAAAGTGGATCAGTAATACATATACATATATCCCCATATCTCTTCCCTCTTGCATCTCCCTCCCTCCCACCCTCCCTATCCCACCCTTCTAGCTGGTCACAAAGCACCGAGCTGATCTCCCTGTGCTATGCAACTGCTTCCCACTAGCTATCTATTTTACATTTGGTAGTGTATATATGTCCATATATACGCCACCACTCTCTCACTTTCTCCCAGCTTACCCTTCCCCATACCCGTGTTCTCAAGTCCATTCTCTAGTAGGTCTGCGTCTTTATTCACATCTTGCCCCTAGGTTCTTCATAACCTTTTTTTTTTTTTTTTTTAGTTCCATATATATGTGTTAGCATACGGTATTTGTTTTTCTCTTTCTGACTTCCTTCACTCTGTATGATAGACTCTAGATCCATCCACCTCACTACAAATAACTCATATTCGTTCCTTTATATGGCTGAGTAATATTCCATTGTATATAAATGCCACATCTTCTTTATCCATTCATCTGTTGATGGACACTTAGGTTGCTTCCATGTCCTGGCTCTTGTAAATAGAACTTCAATGAACATTGTGGTACATGACTCTTTTTGAATTATGGTTTTCTCAGGGTGTATGCCCAGTAGTGGGATTGCTGCATTGTATGGTAGTTCTATTTTTAGTTTTTTAAGGAACCTCCATACTGTTCTCCATATGGCTGTATCAATTTACATTCCCACCAACAGTGCAAGAGGGTTCCATTTTCTCCACATCGTCTCCAGCATTTGTTGTTTGTGGATTTTCTGATGATGCCCGTTCTAACCGGGAGAGATGATACCTTATCGTAGTTTTGATTTTCATTTCTCTAATAATTAGTGATGCTAAGCATCTTTTCATGTGCCTCTTGGCCATCTGTATGTCTTATTTGGAGAAAGTCTGTTTAAGTCTTCTGCCCATTTTTGGGTTGGGTTGTTTGTTTTTTTAATATTGAGCTGCATGAGCTGTTTATATAGTTTGGAGATTAATGCTTTGTCCGTTGATTCGTTTGCAACTATTTTCTCCCATTCTGAGGGTTGTCTTTTCATCTTGTTTATAGTTTCCATTGCTGTGCTGTCCCATTTGTTTATTTTTATTTCCATTACTCTAGGAGGTGGGTTCTAAAAAAAATCTTGCTGTGATTTATGTCAAAGAATGTTCTTCCTATGTTTTCCTCTAAGAGTTTTATAGCATCCTGTCTTACATTTAGGTCTTTAATCCATTTTGAGTTTATTTGTGTGTATGGTGTTAGGGAGTGTTCTAATTTCATTCTTTTACACGTAGCTGTCCAGTTTTCCCAGCACCACTTATTGAAGAGACTGTCTTCTCCATTGTATATCCTTGCCTCCTTTGTCATAGATTAGTTGACCATAGGTGCGTGGGTTTATCTCTGGGCTTTCTATCTTGTTCCATTGATCTGTATGTCTGTTTTTGTGCCAGTACCATATTGTCTTTATTACTGTACCTTTGTAGTATAGTCTGAAGTCAGGGAGTCTGATTCCTCCAGCTCCGCTTTTTTCCCTCAAGATTGCTTTGGCTATTCGGGGTCTTTTGTGTCTCCATACAAATTTTAAGACTTTTTGTTCTAGTTCTGTAAAAAATGCCACTGGTGATTTGATAGGTATTGCATTGAATCTGTAGATTGTTTTGTGTAATATAGTCATTTTCACAATATTGATTTTTCCAATCCAAGAACATGGTATATCTCTCCCTCTGTTTGTTCGTCTTTGATTTCTTTCATCAGTGTCTTATACTTCTCTGAGTATAGGTCTTTTACCTCCTTATGTAGGTTTATTCCTAGCTATATTATTCTTTATGTTGCAGTGGTAAATGAGATTGTTTCCTTAATTTCTCCTTCTGATCTTTCATTGTTAGTATATAGGAATGCAAGTGATTTCTGTGCATTAATTTTGCATCCTGTAACTTTACCAAATTCACTGATTAGCTCCAGTAGTTTTCTGGTGGCATCTTTAGGATTATCTATGTATAGTGTCATGTCATCTGCAAACAGTGACAGTTGTAATTCTTCTTTTCCAATTTGTATTCCTTTTATTTCTTTTTCTTCTCTGATTGCTGTGGCTAGGACTTCCAAAACTATGTTGCATAGTAGTGGTGAGATTGGACATCCTTGTCTTGTTCCTGGTATTAGAAGAAATGCTTTCAGTTTTTCACCATTGAGAATGATGTTTTGCTGTGGGTTTGTCGTATATGGCCTTTAGTATGTTGAGGTAGGTTCCCTCTATGCCCACTTTCTGGAGAGCTTTTATCATAAATCAGTGTTGAATTTTGTCAAAAGCTTTTTCTGCATCTGTTGAGATGATTATATGGTTTTTATTTTTCAGTTTGTTAATATGGTGTATCGCATTGATGGATTTTCATATATTGAAGAATCCTTGCATCCCTTGGATGAATCCCACTTGATCATGGTGTATGATCCTTTTAATGTGTTGTTGGATTCTGTTTGCTAATATTTTATTGAGAATTTTTGTATCTATATTCATCAGTGATATTGGTCTGTAATTTTCTCTTTTTTAGTATCTTCATCTGGTTTTGGTATCAGGGTGATGGTGGCCTCATAGAACGAGTTTGGGAGTGTTCCTTCCCCTGCAACTTTTTGGAAGAATTTGAGAAGAAGGATGGGTGTCAGCTCTTCCCTAAACACTTGACAGAATTCACCTGTGAAGCTATCTGGTCCTGGACTTTTGTTTGAAGATTTTTAATCACAGTTTCATTACTTGTGATTGGTCAATTCATATTTTCTATTTCTTCCTGGTTCAGTCTTGGAAGGTTATACCTCTCTAAAAATTTTTCCATTTCTTCCATGTTGTTCATTTTATTGACATAGAGTTGCTTGTAGTATTCTCTTATGATGCTTTGTATTTGTGCAGTGTCCATAGTAACTTCTCCTTTATCATTTCCAATTTTATTGATTTGAGTCCTCTCCCTCTTTTCCTTGATGAGTCTGGCTAAAGGTTTATCAATTTTGTTTATCTTATTAAAGAATCAGCTTTTAGTTTTATTGATCTTGGCTGTTCTTTCTTTCTGTTTCTTTTATTTCTGCTCTGATCTTTATGATTTCTTTCCTTCTACTAACTTTGGGTTTTGTTTGTTCTTCTTCCTCTAGTTCCTTTAAGTGTAAGGTTAGATTGCTTATTTGAGATTTTTCTTGTTTCTTGAGGTAGGATGGTATTGCTGTAAACTGCCCTCTTAGAACTGCTTTTGCTGCCTCCCATAAGTTTTGGATCGTCGTGTTTTCGTTGTCATTTGTCTCTAGGTATTTTTTGATTTCCTCTTTGATTTCTTCAGTGATCTCTTGCTTATATTGTAGCACATTGTTTATCCACCATGTGTTTGTGTTTTTTATGGTTTTTTCCCTGTAATTTATTTCTAATCTCATAGTGTTGTGGTCAGAAAAGATGCTTGATATGATTTCAATTTTCTTAAATTTACCGAGGCTTGATTTGTGACCCAAGGTGTGATCTGTCCTGGAGAATGTTTCATGTGCACTTGAGAAGAAAGTGTAATCTGCTGTTTTTGGATGGAATGTCCTATAAATATCAATTAAATCTATTTGGTCTATTGTGTCATTTCAAGCTTGTGTTTCCTTATTAATTTTCTGTCTGGATGATCTGTCCATTGGTGTAAGTGAGGTGTTAAAGTCCCCCACTATTATTGTGTTACTGTCAATTTCCTCTTTTATAGTTGTTAGCATTTGCCTTATGCATTGAAGTGCTCCAATGTTGGGTGGATGTATATTTATAATTGTTATATCTTTTTGGATTGATCCCTTGATTATTACATAGTGTCCATCCTTGTCTCTTGTAACATTCTTTATTTCAAAGTCTATTTTATCTGGTATGAGTATTGCTACTCCAGCTTTCTTTTGATTTTCATTTGCATGGAATATCTTTTTCCATCCCCTCACTTTCAGTCTGCATGTGTCCCTAGGTCTGAAGTGGGTCTCTTGTAGACCGCATAAATACAGGTTCTGTTTTTGTATTCATTCAGCAAGCCGGTGTCTTTTGGTTGGAGCATTTAATCCATTCACATTTAAGGTCATTATCGATATGTATGTTCCTATTACCATTTTCTTAATTGTTTTGGGTTTGTTTTTGTAGGCCTTTTCCTTCTCTTGTGTTTCTCACTTAGAGAAGTTCTTTTAGCATTTGTTGTAGAGCTGGTTTGGTGGTACTGAATTCTCTTACCTTTCGCTTCTCTGTAAAGCTTTTGATTTCTCTATCGAATCTGAATGAGATCCTTGCCGGCTAGAGTAATCTTGGTTGTAGGTTCTTCCCTTTCATCACTTTAAATATATTGTGCCACTCCCTTCTGGCTTGTAGAGTTTCTGCTGAGAAATCAGCTGCTAACCTTATGGGACATCTCTTGTATGTTATTTGTCATTTTTTCCTTGTTGCTTTTAATAATTTTTCTTTGCCTTTAATTTTTGTCAATTTGCTTACTAGGTGTCTTGGCGTGTTTCTCCTTGGGTTTATCCTGCCTGGGACTCTCTGCGCTTCCTGGACTTGGGTGGCTATTTCCTTTCTCATGTTAGAGAAGTTTTCAACTATAATCTGTTCAAATATTTTCTCAGGTCCTTTCTCTCTCTTCTCCTTCTGGGACCCCTATAATGTGAATGTTGTTGCATTTAATGTTGTCCCAGAGGTCTCTTAGGCTGTCTTCATTTCTTTTCATTCTTTTTTCTTTATTCTGTTCCACAGCAGTGATTTCCACCATTCTGTCTTCCAGGTCATTTATCCATTCTTCTGCCTCAGTTATTCTGCTTTTGATTCCATCTAGTGTATTTTTCATTTCAGTTATTGGACTGTTCATCTCTGTTTATTCGTTCTTTAAGTCTTCTAGGTCTTTGTTAAATATATCTTGCATCTTCTCGATCTTTGCCTCCATTCTTTTTCCGAGGTCCTGGATCATCTTCACTATCATTATTCTGAATTCTTTTTCTGGAATATTGCCGATCTCCACTTCTTTTAATTGTTTTTCTGGGGTTTTATCTTGCTCTTTCACCTGGTACATATTCCTCTGACTTTTCATTTTGTCCATCTTTCTGTGAATGTGGTTTTCATTCCACAGGCTGCAGAATTGTAGTTCTTCTTTCTTCTGCTGCCTGCTCTCTGGTGGATGGGGCTATGTTAAGAGGCTTGTGCAAGTTTCCTGATGTGAGGGACTGGTGGTGGGTAGAGCTGAGTGTTGCTCTAGTGGGCAGAGCTCAGTAAAACTTTAATGTGTTTGTCTCCTGGGTGAGGCTGAGTTCCCTCCCTACTGGTTGTTTGGCATGAGGCTACCCAGCCCTAGAGCCTACAGGCTCTTTGCTGGGGCTAATGGTGGACTCAGGATGGCTCATGCCAAGGAGTACTTCCAGAACTTCTGCTGCCAGTGACCTTGTCCCCACAGTGAGCCACAGCTGCCCCCCACCTCTGCAGGAGACCCTTCAACACCAACAGGTACGTCTGGTTCAGTCTTCTATGGGGTCACTGCTTCTTCCCCTGGGTCCTGATGTGCACACTACTTTGTGTGTGCCCTCCAAGCATGGAGTCTCTGTTTCCTCCTGTCCTGTCAAAGTCCTGCAGTCAAATCCCACTAGCCTTCAAAGTCTGATTCTCTGGTAACTCCTCCCGTTGCTGGACCCCCAGGTTGGGAAGCCTGACATAGGGCTCAGAACCTTCACTCCAGTGGGTGGACTTCTGTGGTATACTTGTTCTTCAGTTTGTGAGTCACCCACCCAGCGGTTATGGGATTTGATTTTATTGTGATTGCACCCCTCCTACCATCTCATTGTGGCTTCTCCTTTGTCTTTGGATGTGGGGTATGTTTTTTGGTGAGTTCCAGTGTCTTCCTGTCAGTGATTGCTCAGCAGTTAGCTGTGATTCTGCTGCTCTCGCAAGAGGGAGTAAGTGCACGTCCCTCTACCGAGACTAGATTCTGATACTCACTACTCTTCTGGGATTTATTGAACTGGACTGCCTGCATTTTAATGTGGCAAACTGAAGAACAGAAGACATTTTTAATGCAATTTTAAAAATGATTATTGAATAATGATACTTGAGTGTTTACTTTTGACTTCTGTAGTAAGTGTCATTATGTAGAACAGTTTGTACCCAGGCAGAGCCTTGTGAAACAAAGATTGTAACCCTTAGCAATCAGGATAGATTATAAACATAAACTGAGACAGCAGAATCATGGCCTTATCTGAATGCTGTGTTCCAGTTCTGCTCAGTGGATGTTGGAAGAATTTAAATGAGGAGGAGAATCAAGAAAATTATGTAAAGAAAAAAGAAATATAAATTTATTTTGTTTTAAATTAGAAGGGTGTAAAGAAAGACTAAATCTATTTTCAAATTAAAATTCTAAAGTAAGTTTTGTTTTGTTTTGTTTTTTTAAGAGCAATGTCCAGGAGTTTTTTTTATTGTTTGACTAACAGAACGAAACCAGGCAGAGAAGTCCACAAGGAAATGATGGTCATACTTCATTGCTGCTTGCCATTTGGTCCTTCATCTTCCTAGCACTTATTGTATTTCCTTTGAAAGATTTTAGACATTTATTTAATCACAAATGCAATCCAAGTATGAATAAATAAATGTATTATCTTTTAGGAACCCCCACCCCCATGTTCCTTTAAATAGAAGAAGACACTAAATGTCTCTTCATAGTTTGTTTGGCCATAGTTGTCCCACCTATAGTTTGAAAAACAGTCTGAAATCCTTTCCTCATTCGATCCTGGGAAAGAAGTTCTATTGATATTGTCCATAGTCTCCAAAAGGTAAGGATGGTAACTGGGCTGAAGGCTACTGCAAGGGGTCTTCAGGAAATGGAGGATAATTGGGAAATTGGGCAGAGGCAAATCTTGTCAAGGAGACACCAGCTCCTTCAATTAAAGCCCAGAGAATGCCACCCATCGCAGCTGACCCAACCATGGCCACTGGTCTGTTTCTTGCTGTCAGTATGGCTCCTGTTAAGGCACCGCTCATGATGGAGTTCCAGGGATCTTCTTTCCCTCTGACTTGAACCATACTGCAGTCAGTCATGGAAAACAGACCTTCCCCAAACAGCAAAGCTACCTCTCAACTGCAGAGCCCTGGTTTTAATAGCTGTCAAACTCCTTCCTAGTCTGTGGTTTACTCCCACTGGAGAACTGCGAAAACCTTTGATTACCATCACCTATGGTTCTCATCTTAAAGGCCCCACCACAGTTATCCACAATTTGCATGCATACTCTTGTACCTTGACTCCATGGTCAAAATAAATTTTCAAATTCAGTTTAATCTAGGGACATTGTTGATTACATTTTAGATGACAGTTTGGTATCTGACTGAGATGAAGAAACCACATGACGGATTTACTGGTTGCTGTTTTGTACTTTGTGATTTTAGCCCGTAGTCAATTTTAAAGGTCTGCAAGTTAGAAGGTGCTGCCTCTCTACTACTGTGACTAAAACCTTTTTGACTTTAATTTTATCTCTGTTCAAAGAATTAACACCCTTTCAAAAGTTCTACAATCACGTTGAAATTACTTTTAAAGAGAAGTTAGCTCTAGGTTTTACTTAAAAGACAGATTCTTAAACTTTTAGATATCAGTTAAGGTCTGTACATTTTATTGCATTTTATATGCATTGGATAAATTCAGTTTTAAAATGTGACAAATCTTGTTTGAAGGGAAAGAACCCTCACTGAGCAGAATTGTTGCACCCTAGTGTGTACTTTAATTTGGAATTTTCAGAATATGAATTTGTTTAGCATTGCCACAAACAAACAGAATGCTTATCTATACAAGTCCCCCATCCTAAAGAAGAACTTTGAATTTGGGTATCTATGCACAAACAGAAAGAGAGGATTTTCCTGTTAGTCCTTTGATATAATGTGGTTATTAGCTGCTTGATTTTATTTTATTAAATTTAAAAAAATTTCGGCCACACTGTACAGTTATCAGGATCTTAGTTCCCCAACCAGGGATTGAACCTGTGCCCTCAGCAGTGAAAGCCCAGAGCCTTAACCACTGGACTGCCGGACAATTCCCTTAGCTGCTTCATTTTAAAACTTTATAGAAGAATGTGTTTTGGGGCAGACATGTTGGTAAATCTGTTTCTGTTGCCAAGAATACAAGAGGACAACCCAACCTTACATCGTGGTGAACCTCATTTATCATCCTGTCACTGCACCATCTTTTTCCAGTTTCATTCTGAACCAGGATTTCATGGCACAGAAAGAAACCTGGGCATCAAACCATAGCATATGAGCAAGTGGATGGCCCAAATGTTTGAGAGCATAAACATGCCTCTCTCACTGGGCACCAGTTGAGAGGGTTGAAGCCCATTCATTGTAATTGCAGTTCAGAGTAGAAGAAGAAACTGTGCCCAGATGAGAAACAATTTGAATGTTTGTGTGGATTTGGATTTTAATAGCTCTGTCACGTTCCATCACTGTTTGCGTGAGCATTTCCCTGTTATGTTCTCCCAACACTGAGGCCATTTCTGCTTCTTTCTTGATATCACTTGCTGTTTTCAAAATGTGGTTTTCCGTGCTCTCTTCTCCAAACAGTCTCAGTTAGGTTTGAAATTTAATAAATGGTCAGTAAAAATATAGCCCCCTAGGAGCTTAAGTCCTGAAATAATATTTGAGATGATTTAGTGTAATATTTACTTACTGTAACATTTTTCTGTCCTTTTTAGTTCTCACTCATCTGAAGATGCATCTCAGTCTTCGCTAAAATTTTATTCTTTTCAAAATTAATATTGATAGTGTCATTAATTTCTAAACCTGAAGGACACTAAGTACCATTTTTTTACATAAAGAAAAGACATACATGGAAGGAGTTTGTAATGTTGAGCCATGAACGAGTGATAAATATAGTCTGTTAATGAGACTGTACAGGACGACACTACTGTCATGAGACAGAGAGTGTGCCTTACATAAGGGCAAAACTGCTGGTCTTCCAGTGACACATTCACCACTGTGATCGGGTGTGACAAAGAGGTGGACATGGCAAACTTTGAGACATATGCTAATAACACACTACCCAGAGATATCTAGGGTGGGTACCTACTGTGATATCATCAACTGGAAATGTGCACTTTGGTACTGTCATAGAATGTTGGCATAACCCTGCTGTTTGTATCTAGCTGTTTAAGACATTGAGGACGAAGCAGTGAATCTTACTAAGGGAGAAAACAAAGTGATGCAATCAAAATGAAAAGTTATTTCAGATACTATTGCTGGTTGCTAATTGTTATAGGTTATCCTATCACAAATTTAGTATATAGTATATATACATATATTTGTTCATTTCACTTTTGATAATGTTACCTTATTCAACATATTTAAAATTTAATCCACCAAAATTCCTTCCAGAAGAGTCTCCTTTCTTATTATTTTAATGCCCTTATGATATATCATTGTAACTACAATAAAATTAATTAAACAAGGAGTCTATATTAGACCGAGGTGGCTCTGATGCCTCGGCAGCCTACTAAGCAAGCCAAAACCTAAGCCAGAATCAATGCACCAGAATCCAAAAAAAACCCAAAAGAACAACCGATCACAAGTAGCCCGCTTTTCCAAATAGGGCAACTGCTTAAGTATAGCCAATCGAATAACGTATTTGTTTTTCTTCTGCGTCTTCTCTATGAAAACCTTTTCCCTAGCTTCTGTCATCAGGGAGCTCCTAACCATTTTTGGTTTGGTGCTGTCCAATTTGAATCGGCTTGCATAAATAAACCTTTGAAAAAATTTTATGAGCCTCAGTTTACCTTTTAACACTACCTATACCTCTAATACAAAAGGAACCTTTTCCTGAGAGCTTTCAACTTTTTCTCTTTCACCTGGGAAGTAGATCTCTCTGACTCTGTTTTGTCCTTATAAGTTATAAAGAACCTATGAGTGTTGGTGTCTATCCATTACCATAATAGAATCTGAGCATTAATATTTATTGGTGGGCATTCCCAATTTACAAAATCCAAAATTTATTTTCATAACCTAGCTTACAGTGAATGTATTAAATGAGTACAAGTTTCAGTGGCTTGTTGGTTTAGTAGGCTCAATTAGTAGAAAAGGATAACTGGATAGCTATCAAAAGCATCCTGCCTTAAGGGTTAGAATGGGGAAGTAATATGCCTTACTACTCAGAAATTCTTTTATTAATATCTTAGTAATCTCCTTCATGACATCACTTATTCCCATTTCATTTCCTCTCTTTGTGTATCTCCTTTGACTCTCCTAAAACAATATGGTTAATTTTATAGAGGGGATTCCTAATTTCATAAATTCTTTAAAATAGTATTGGGCAGTGTAGTGACCTGGCTTTTCTCACCTCTTCAGTCTCTCTTCCCACCATTGCTTCGAAGAAGTTTGCAATCCTACACATTGAAAACCACTTTCAGTTCCTGGAATGGGCCTTGGTTCTTTCAAGTTTTATGACTTTATTTATATTGTCCCTATTCTTGGAAATATTCTTATCCTCCTATTACAATGGGATAGCTTTCTGACATTCTTTGAAGGTTTAGTGAAACCATTATTATTATTATTTTTTTTTTTGGAGTTCTCTGAGTTTACTTCTTCTGGCCTGAGATAGGTACTCTTTCTATGTGCCTACTTAATGCTTACATATTTAATAATAGTCACCTTTTAGATGTTTTGATTCACTTACTATTCCAACAACCCTATTGAGTAAACAACTATAATTGTTATCAGCCTCTTCTTATACATGAGGAAACTGAAGCAAAAAACAAACAAACTAGTACTTGCCTAAGGTCTTACAGCTAGTAAGTGACAGAATGAGTTTTGAAGACAAAAGGTCTAGTAGCATCACTATACAAACCAGCGCTGTCCAATAGAAATCTGAGTTACAAATGTGACGTAATTCATAAATTTTCTAAAGAATACATTGAAAAAGTAACTGGTGAAATTAATTGTGTTAATACATTTTGTTTAATACAATGTATCCCAAATAACATTTCAAGCATAACCAGTACAGTATTAAAAATTAGTATTAAAAATGAGGTATTTTATACTTTTTATACAAGGTCTTCAAAATGCAGTGTGTATTTTATACTTACAGGATATCTCAATTTGGGCTAGTGTTTTAAAGTACATGTGGTTAATTTCTACCCTCAGTTGATAGCACAAGTCTTTACTCTTAATCACAGTACTGTACTTCTCTTTGTATGGAAATAGTTTTATTTGCCTGTATCCCCCATTGAACTCTGAACTCCTTAATGAGTGAGGATGTTTTGTATCTCTAGCACATAGAATAGGTATTTCCTGATACACAGTACAAACTTAATGAATATTTATTGAATTTTGTTGCTGAAGTACATTGTTAAGTTGAAATTTCAAGAGATTCAAAATAAATGACCAAATGCATACATTTACCACTCTTGAGCAGATCATGAGAGAAAATTGAGATGACATCCAGGAAGACAGTTGTATCTTTCAGGACAACAGGATATATGTAAGGTTCCATTTTAAGAACGTATGTAAATGCTGAATTTCACTAAAATCATATTATAAAATAATAAATGAAAACATGGTCTAAAAGTGTCACAATTTTTTTTTATTATTATAGAATACTGTGTTTTGTTACATTTTTTTAGTGAAAAAGGGGGTCAGAATTAACATTGTATCATCATGTTTGGTAAAATCATGAGTGGAATCATGCCTCATGCATTGTAGATACCTAACAAATACTTTCTAATCTGATTTTTTTGAGCCAGGGGTAGTAACCTCAACTCCTACAGGTATTTATTTATTTATTTGAAATCCGATCCAACTTGCCATCAGTTTGGACAAGCTGGGACAATTTCTCAAAATGAACTCCACTATAGTCAAATTGTTCTCCCCAAATGAAAGAAGCTTCCCTCGATGCTAGTCAAAGAGTGAGGTCTCCTTGACTCAGAACCAGATGCAAGCTTAATACCAGCCTTCCATTTCAGCTCAATTACATTCTTGGCAGCCTATGAGGCTCATGGGGTAAACTTTTTATAACAATTAGCAATAACAGCCTATTTTTCAGAATGGGCAAGAATAAACTTCAATAGCTCCAGGATGAGTTTGCAGTCTTCCAAAGGTTCTCTCTGGCTAACTGCCATGGAGAATATTGTAGGAGCATAAAGAGTGCAGTTTTATGCAACACTCTAGAAATCAGTTAACTTTATGTTTAGTTAGATTGTGAAGATTTTATCAAGCTGAATTAACTATTTAATGCTGTTTTAGGGTACCGTTTCTTTTTGTGAGATATGGAAAATGGTCATTTTCTTGTGATATTTTATATACAGGACTGCAGCTGTGTGTGTGTGTGTGTCTGTGTGTGTGTGTGTTTGTGTGTGTATGTGTATGAGTATTAACTAGCCATGTTTAGAGGTTGGCCTACCATTGACTCTGTCATAAAACTATCATGGATGAAAGAGAGAGAGCATCCTACTGATGGGCTACAGGCTCAGTAAGAACCCGGAACTTTTGGATGTGTTTATTGGGGTAGAAATTTTTGTTAGGAGTAGAATTGATATTCAGGGTGATTTGAAATGATATTAAGTTCTTAAACCCAGGAATGGCTAAATCCTGTCATTATCCAGCATTCTTTATATTTTGTAACATCAGGTACATCATTATACAAGGAACTATTAATTATAAACACACACTACTCTATTATTCACTGAATGTCCATAACCACAAAAGTGAAATTCTTTCTTCAATTGTAATAGGGCATTTAGATTTCTTTCAAAGTTTAAGTGAAAACTTTCCTTTCCTTAAAAATCTAAATTTTAACACCATGCTGCTCTAAAAACTAAAACAAATATTTTATATAAAAGAGAAGAGGGTGAGAAGCCATAAGTATCCTCTTGCCTCTCAGCCAGGCTTTAATGTGTTCAAGCCAAGGAGGCAGGAATTAAAAAAAGGCACCAGAGGTCTTCCCTGGTGGCGCAGTGGTTGAGAGTCCGCCTGCCGATGCAGGGGACACGGGTTCGTGCCCCGGTCTGGGAAGATCCCACATGCCGCGGAGCGGCTAGGCCCGTGAACCATGGCCGCTGAGCCTGCGCATCCGGAGCCTGTGCTCCTCAACGGAAGAGGCCACAGCAGTGAGTGGCCCGCGTACCGCAAAAAAAAAAAAAAAAAAAAAAAAAAAAGGCACCAGAGACCACATGGAATTCCATGGAATTTCTTCTTAGGAATTCAACCACAGAGATTCTGGAAGCATAAGAAACAGCAATATCTCAACCATGACCTTTGAACATAGTGACCCCTCACATTAGTCATTGTTTAATTTGGTTTATACAAGTATAGTTATTAAATATGGAGTGTCTTCAAGGAGATACCACACCTCTTTCAATAAATACAAATTATAGTTTACAATATGCCCCAAGAGTAGTGCACCATCATTTTTATAAAATGTTAGTATATCCCCCTATTACTAGAAAAAAAGAAAAAATATGGTGTAAATAATCACAATTGAGGTTTTGTGAAATATTTCATCATAGTAAAATATCTGAATATCGCTACAGTAAATGTAAACAGTCAAATATGTTTAGCTTTGTTTAACAATCATAAGTTTTTGCTGATGGATCAGTTTTAGTGAAATTTGTGTTAGAGTCTTTGAAGCATATTTTGAAATACAGCATATCTTTTAATCTTTATGTGAATTGGTTTCATTTACTAACATTTGGAGGAGATCTCTTATTCTGAGGGAATCTGATGGGAATTCTGATGAGTGTTTGAAAAGTGGTAATTGTGGCACTTTGGGAAATGCTGGGAGAGGGCCAACCTGAGGGCCACAGGTGCTTTTCCCAGCCAGCAAGGAGGCTTAAAAGCAAGAAAGCTTTCTAGCACTGTGCCAGGAGTTGAGCTAGGGCCCTCAATAAAAGGGAATTGGATTTATCTGTAGATAAATGTAACATTTCTTTGTTCTTTTCTATTTAAAAGATATACACGTTGTGATACATACCTCTAAAAAAACTCTATCTGTCCTACAAAAAAAGGTGTCCAGGGAACTCCTTCCACCTCCAGTTTATTAATACTACATTAAAAATGTGTATTACTTTTAAGAAATTTAAACATGACAGTTAAAATACAAACATTAAACTTATAAACAATCAAAAATTATGCAAAAGAAATACAAATACTATGAAATTCTACTTCTGCGAAATCTTGGGTAACAATCTGAAGGTGGAAATCTTGATGATATACAACATTTAATGAAGTTTCAGAATCTATTTCTGCTACTGCAAAGAAATGTCATCACCAACAGTACAGAAATAAAAATTTAATAATTCAATGCATGTTGCATAAAGAAATATTTTGCAGCCATTAAAAAATGTAAAATAATATGAAAGAATCTAGCATAACCTTTTCTATCATTAGGGTTAAAATTGGTGTACAAAAGTTCATCCAGTCTGATTTAAAATGCTTAATATAAAAAGGTAAAGCTAATTGTATTATCTTTGTCAGGGTTTTCTAGAGATACAAGACCAATTTTCTTCCTATCTATCTATCTATCTATCTATCTATTATCTGTCTATCTATCTGTGTAGCTATCTAGAGGGAGAAGGAGAGAGAGGGAGGGAGGGAAGGAGGGGGAGGGAGAGAGAAAGAGAGAGAGGGAGGTTAATTTATTATAGAAATTGGCTCATACAGTGATGGAAGTCAAGAAGGCCCACAGTCTTTCATCTGCAAGCTGGAGAACCAGGAAAACTAATGGGTTTCATTCAGTCTGAGTCCAAAGTGCCACAGGACCACTGATGTCTGAGGGTAGGAAAAGAGTTGCCCCAACTCAAGCAAAAAGAGCAAATTCACTCTTCTCTTGCCTTTTTGTTATATTCAGACCCTCATTTGAATGGATACTACCCTCCTACATTGGTGAGCTTCTTTACTCAGTCTTTCTCAAATGCTAATCTCTTCCAGAAACATCCTCACAGACACACCAAGAAAAAAATGTTCTACCACTTATTTGGGAATCCCTTTGCCCAGTCAAGGTGACACATAAAGTGAACTATCACAAGAACTCATAGAATTTTAATTTCTTTTTTAATATTTTCATTAATTTCTAAAGTAAGTTGTGTTACCATTTAAGTCATAAATACAGGGGAAGGATTCTTCAAAGATGGGTCTAGGTAGGAATTTATCTCCCTAACTAGACAACAATTGTACTGGCAGAATCTGTCTGATATAACTCTTTTGAAACTCTGGAGTCTGTTGAAGGTATGTAACTTCCAAGGGGAGGGTTTGGACAGCAAATTGCAGATAACAGTCAATTTCAACTCTTAGTACAGTACCAGTTACCCTTCCTTCACACCTCAACCTGGGAAAGGAGGCAGTGCACACGTTACAGGAGAACCTTGCAGGAGCTAGAGTGGACAAAAAGCACCCTGTCTTCCTTTGGAGATCAGTGTTCTATTTGCTGATTGTTGCTTCTGATCACAGAGGTGCAGAGAAAGAGGTGGTGGTCATTGTTGTTATACCTACCCCACTGTTGTAAGGTCCTCTCCTTTTGGCCGAAGTGACTTCTAGTGATATTTAAAGGGCCAGCACCTTCCACCCCTGTCCCCTCCCTCTTTTTATTCTTTTTCTCCTTTCGGGAGCCAAACATTGAAGACTGATATATTTAAAATCAACTGCATATATATAGGGCAATTAGAAAGTCACTACACATGCCTAGGGAAAAGCACAGGATCAAAAAAGACCTGAAAAAACCCTAAGCTTACACCTCAGTGATCTTCAGCACAGAAACAGCCTATAGCAATCAAAAACAAAAAATAAAAAAACAGAAAACCCTGAGGAAGGAGGAGAATCTGGTTTCCAGAGTTACCACACTACTACATTTAAATGAACAATTTTCAACAAAAACTAAAAAGGCTTAAAAAGTATAGCCTATTCAAAGAGAAAAAAAGTAAATTTGTTAGGTCAGAAATTAAGTTTCAGTGGATTTTAAAATGTAGATATCATACAAAATATCATCTCTGATCACAATGGGTTAAAGTTAAAAATTAATAACAGAAGAAACACTGGAAAATTCACAAATTTGTGGAAATGAGACAACACACTGTTTAAAAGTTAATGGATCAAGGCAGAAATCACAAGGGAAAGTGAAATATACTTAGATATAAATGAAAATGAGAACACAGCATGCCTCTAAATATATTGGATGCAGTGAAAGCAGTGCTAGGGGAGAAGTTTATAAATATCAGCAGTTACGTTAAGAAAAAAAGAAAGCTTTCAGATCAACAACCTAATTTTATAACTTAATGAACTAGAAAAGGAAGAAAGAACTAAACCCAAAGCTAGAAGAAGGAAGGAAATCATAAAAGAGCAGAGAAAAACAAAATAAATAATAGAAAAAACCCCAGTGAAACCAAAAGTTTATTCTTCAAAAAGATCAACAAAATGGACAAAGTTTTAGGGATTTCCCTGGAGGTCCAGCAGTTAAGACTTTGTGTTTCCACTGCAGGGGGCACGGGTTCGATCCCTGGTTGGGGAAACAAGATCCCTCATGCCATGCCAACCTTTAAATAGATGGACTATTTAGAAAGAAATAGAAAGATAGAGAAAATATTCAAATCACTAAAATCAAAATGAAAGTGGGGACATTACTAGTGGTTCTACAGAAATAAAAAAGGATTTAAGAGAGTACTATGAACTAGTGTACATCAACAAATTGGATAACCTAGATGAAATGTACAAATTCCTAGAAACATAAAGCCTACCATTAATAAATGATGAAGAAATTAAAAATCTGAATAGAGCTATAACTAGTAAGAAGATTGAACCAGTAATCAAAAATCTCCTAACAAAGAAAAGCCCTGGATCTAAATGCTTCAATGGTCAATTCTACCAACCTTTAAAGAAGAAATAGCATGTATCCTTAAAGAAAATATGAATAAATTGAAAGATATACCATATTTATGGATTGGAAGACTTATTAAGATGTAAGTACTATTCAAAGTGATCTACAGATTCAATGAAATCCTTACTAAAATCCCAGCAATGTTTTTTGCAGAAGAGAAAAAACCATTCTAAATTTCATACGGAATCAAAAGGGACCATGAATAGCCAAAAGAGTCCAGGACAAGGGAACAAATTTGGAGGACTCAAATTTCCTGATTTCAAAACGTACTACAAAGCTACAGTAATCAAAACAGTGTAGTACTGGCATAAAGAAAGACATATATAACAATGGAATAGAATAGAGAATCCATAAATAAACCTTAACATGTACGATCAGATGATTTTTGGCAGGAGTGCAGAAATATTCATTGGAGAAAGGACAATTTTTTTGACAAATGATGCTGGGAAACCTGGATATCAACATGCAAAATATTGAAATCGGACATTTACTTAACACCATATACAAAAATTGTATGTGGTGTTAGGTAAATGTATATGTTGATGTACACTAGTTCATAACTCAGAATGGAACCATGACCTAAATTGAAAACTTAACACTATAAAAATCTTAGAAGAAAACATAGTACAAAATCTTCACAACATTGGATTTGACAATGATTTTTTTGTGTATGACACCAAAATCACAGATGAACAAAAGGAAAAATAGACAAATTGGGCTTCATGAAAAAATTTTTTAAATGTACACCAAAAGACACTATCAACCGAGTAAAAGGTAGCCCACAGAATTGGAGAAAATATTTGAAAATCATGTATCTGATAAGGGATATCCAGAATATTTAAAGAACTCCTAAGACTCAAGCACAAAAACACCAAACAACCAGATTCAAAAATGGGCAAAGAACTTGAGTAGACACTTTTCTAAGGTATACTAATTGTCAATAAGCATATGAAAAGATGCACAAAACCACTAAACACTAAGGACGTGGACATGCAAGTCAAAACCACGATGCGATATCATCTCACATGCATTAGTGTGGTTTCTGTACAAAGCAAAACAAGCAAGCGAACAAACTCAGAAAATAATGAGAGTTGGCAAAGATGTGTAGAAATTGGAATCCCTGTGCACTACTGGTGGGAATGTGAAATTGTACAGTCACTGTGGAAAACAATATGGAGGTTCCTTTAAAAATTAAACATAGAATTACCATATGATCCAGAAATTCCACTTCTGGGTATATCACCAAAAAAATTGCAAGCAGAGTCTTTAAAAGATATTTGTGCATCTGTGTTCATAGCAGTATTATTCACAATTGCTAAAACATGGAAACATTTCAAGTTCCCACCGATGAATGCTATGTACATGCAATGAAGTACTATTTATCTAAAAAGGAAGGAGACTCTGGCATTAGCTAGAACTTGAATGAATCTTGAAGTCATTATGCTAAGTAAAATAAACCAGTCACAAAAAGACCAATACTGTACGATCCCCCTTATATGAGTAGCGGAAATCATAGAGACAGAAAGTAGAATGGTGATTTCCAGGGACTGAAGGAAGAGGGATTAGTGAGTTACTGCTTAATGGATATAGAATTTCAGTTTTGCAAGATGAAAAAAGGGTTCTGGAGATGGATAGTGGTAATGATTGTATATAAAGGTACTTAATACTTCTGACTGTACTCTTATAAAGATGGTAAATTTTATGAGTATTTTAACATAATAAAAAATTGAAAAAAGAACATAATTACTTTTTAAGTAAAAACACACATGTATTAATCTTTGATATGATGACATGGGGTCTCGTGTAAGAGTAGGAGGGCTCAGTTAAGCTTCCTCCATTATCATGGTCCTTTCGACCCTTTAGAGGTTACCACTCCATCCTTGCTGAGCTTCAGAGGTGGGTCTGCCTGCACCAGTCAAGCTGGGACTAGCTCCACTGTTAGCCAGACGGTCCCTTGGTTTCTGACCAGATTCTGATAGCTGACACTGATAAAGCTGAGAGAAGCACCCTACAGAACAGACATGGAGGTATCTGCTCCTGATTTTGCCATGTTCAGGTCTCAAGTTACTTCCCATAATGAGACATTGCAAGGGCTTTCAGGAGTTACCCCTTCAACTCCTGCGTCTGTGTTCAGGACACCAGCCAGCACTGGGCGGGTTGTATGCGGAAGGGGTTAGAGATCAGGTAGTAGCATCTTCTGGAGCAGCTGTTTCAACACTCATTGACAAATTGTACTTAAAATCTGTCCCCCATCAGAATTCTGACCCCACCATTCTCTTAATCGTCTAATGTTAGTCCCGTTAACTAAGTTCCCTGAGGCTCAATTTTCTCTAATGTAACAAGAGCCATTACTGTGAGAATTAAATAAGTATAAATGCCTAATAAAATTCCTTTCTTATTGTGGAAGTTAATAAATGTCATTTTTTAATATGCCACATAACTTTATTTTATTTTACTGACTAAATTTTAGTTGCCATTTTCTCCCCTTTATATTTCCAAGGAACATGGTAAACACGTAAGTAGTTGTTTGATTATTCTAACAATACATTGAAAAATTGTGTTTATTATTTTGTTAATTGTTTATCAGAATACTTGATAAGGACAAAAAATAGTGCGTGTTTTCTATATTATATCTCATCTGTAAACAAATTACATACTAGTTTGTCGTATTTTTGCTTCCAGCTGTGCCCTAGAGCAAATGTTCTGAGGGTGAAATGGGGTAGGATTTACAGATGTGGCTCTTATCTGCTTAGTGATGTCTATAATGTCATATTAGAAAGAGGGACAGGAAGGTTCATCATTTTGAAGCAGAAACATGCAAAGTATATTATGTTTTCTAAAAGATCATGGGAGACAAAAAAGGTGAAATAAAATGCTTAAGGAGAGACATCTGTTCTCGCTGATTCTTTAACTCACTTTAAACTTGGAGAAACAAAGCAAAGTGACAGTTAACTCTTGTGTTTTGTCAGGCCTAGATCTTTAGCTCTTGTATAAAAGTAAGCAAGCAAGCTACCATCTGTGCAAACAGGTGGCTTGAATGATGTGGAGTATTAAAAAAATCATCTTTGGAGCAATGGCAAGGAATAGAGAATTTAAGAAAACTCAAAAGAGTTTCTTTAGTAAGATGAGAAATGTGAACTATTGATTGTGTGAGTGTTAGAAGATAAAATGTGGAAATTAAAATGTGGAAATATTTGTCCAAAAGGCTCTTCATGATACACATATTCCCATAGTAATTCTATCATCAGTGCGCTTACCCCAAGCAGCAGATGGCGCACTATTACCCTTGTGGCTCCCTCAACAGAGTAACTGAGGCCATCTTGGAAACAGTAGTAGGGAAGATGCCTTATGCCACAACATAACTAAGGTATTGCTCACCTTTGACTTATTTATGACTTAGTAGTCACTCTCCTAGCTTCATAAAGGAGCTTCTTGAAGCCTTGAGGCTGAGTGGAAAGAAAAGAATACACAGACTGGAGGGTCAGCTTAAGGAACCAGTATAAACATCAGTTATTAGTTGACAGACAGCCAATGTTGCAGAAATTGGACTGGATTTGGAATCCTCATCCAGGAATTTAATTGCTGATTTCTCAGTGTTTTCACCTAACTTCCTGTAGCTTTATTTTTGAGAAAATGAAGGGATTAGACAAGGTGACCTCCTTGGTTCCTTCCAGCTCTTCAAAATATTTTAGAGCCAATTAGATTGTCAACATTATTTTTAGGACTCCTTTTATAGAAACAATCTGTGAAAATTACTGATAAAGCAATTAGGTACTCATATATCTGTATGACTAATGTTAAATATTCATAGTTTACTCACGATCTACTGTGTGTAGATCCCTGCATTAACAGAAGTGAGGATGAGAAGGTTCAAAGTAAAGGAGAAGATGAATTATAGGTAGCAACCATAATGCAGAAACAAACCATTTTTGTTTCAAAGACGTTGAAGAATTTAGCATTATTTCAAATAGTGGGAACAAATACCAGGTAAATATCACGTATATATATTTTTTCTATTCTACCAACAGTTTTGTTTTTAAAACCAAAATAAATCTAAAAATGTATATTTTAAACTTTTGGCATCTCAGCCATCTCTTCTTTGGTCTTTACATTTTTTTATTTATTTATCTTTTAATAAGAACTTTATTGAGATAAAATTCATGTACCATAAAATGCACCCCTTTAAAGTATACAATTCATTGTTTTTTAATATATTCATAGAATTGTCCAACCATTGCCCCTATCTATTTCCAAAATATTTTCACTGCCCCCCCATACTCATTAGCAGTCATTTCCCCTTTCCCTTTCCCCTTCTCCCCTGACAACCACTAATCTCCTTTCTATTTCTATGCATTTTCCTACTTGGACATTTCCTATACATTGAATTATATAACATGTGGCTCTTTTAGATTTGCTTTTCTCAGTTCGATTGTTTCCAAGCTTCATCCCTCTTGTAGCATGTATCATCAGCTCCTTTATTGACAAATAATGTTCTGCTGTATAAGTATATCACATTTTAAAATCTATTTATTAGTTTGTGATATTGAGTTGCTTTCCTTTATCATTGGCTTTAGATCTTAATATTATTTTATTTCTTATATTATTGAGTGAATAATTAACCCTTGGAACTTCCTTCTATTCTTCTTGCCTAGTTATCATCAAATGTAGATGGTGATTTTACAATGCACAAAATGGAAAGATTTAGAAATTAATTCAATGAGACACATAAACACCAACTATATACTCGGTTCTATTCTAAGTAATGTGGTAAATAAGGAAATTTGAATATTTCCTTTTAGAAAGAGTATGTGGACTTTTTAATGATTAATGACAATATCTGATAAGGATGGAATATAGGTTGAGTGGAGAATTATTTTTTAAAATCCTAGTTAAATCATCATAATCAGGGCTTCCCTGGTGGCGCAGTGGTTGAGAGTCCGCCTGCCAATGCAGGGGACACGGGTTCGTGCCCCGGTCCGGGAAGATCCCACATGCCACGGAGCAGCTGGGCCCGTGAGCCATGGCCACTGAGCCTGCGCGTCCGAAGCCTGTGCTCCGCAACGGGAGAGGCCACAACAGTGAGAGGCCCGCGTACCGCCAAAAAAAAAAAAAAAATCATCATAATCAGCTTTGCTACCTCCATCATCAACAAAGCCAGGACCACTCATTGGGCACATACGCTGTATAAGATATTGCATTTTTTGGCATACATTGGAGTGTTTTATTTTCAAACAACTTAATTGCGACATGGTTTTTTCTTATTTCAAATTAGAAGAGTAAATTACAGATAGCTAATGTAACCAGACCCAAAATTAAATGCTTAGGAATAAGAAGAGTCAGGTTTTATCCTAAATCTCTAAAACATACTCCATATATATATGTGTCAGTGTGTGTATATATATATAACATAGAATTATACTGTGTAATATATATTACACTATATATACTTATATATTGTACTATATAATATATATTACACTATGTATACTTATATACATACATGTACTATAAATATACAATATATACGTGTATTTTATATATTTATATAAATTATATACTTGAAAAGGAATCATGGTGGAGGGACGACTTTGAACTTATCCATGATGTTTATTTTCAAGATTTGGTTGATCAGAGTTGGGGTTGAGATCAGTGGTTTGAGGAAAAGAATCACAGTAATAAAAAGCATCCTTTCCACTGCAACGCTGTGGTACCACTCAATGATTTTAAATTGTATGTTTAGAGTTTATCCTTATTGGCAAGACGCATTTGTAATTTCAGTCCATTCCTTGGCACGTCTGGTCTCTCTTAACAACTCGACGGGAGAGTTGAAACTTTGATGGAGATTTGTGATTCTTCCAGGACATACATGTGCATCTCCTCAGCAGTATCAGATTGATCTGTTGCCCACATGTTTTCTCCCCTCTCAGGAGAATGAATCTCTGACTACACATCCTGGCAAACCCACACATTCCTCCTGGCAAGCTTCCCCAGTGGGCCACAGAAAGTCTTATGCTTTCAGGCAAAATCATTTTTCTCTAAGGGAAGTGTGACTTAGGAATATGGCAAGGCCCCAAATAACCTGGAAAGTTTCCTCAGAATTTTAACAATTACTGAAATATATTTCCTTTTATGGGCCCATTCTTCTGCTACAAAGTACCCATTACACACACACACATACACACACACATAATCAATTGTGCTGCACTTTCCTGCATGATAAAATGCCAGTTTATGGTAAGTTTGGAGAGGCATTGTTTTTGTTGTAAATAACACCCTTCATAAATAAAGTCAGTCTTCATTAATGCACATACACTGTATAATAGATCTGTTACCTATTTCACTTATCCAAACTTGACCTTTTTCTGGCATCCACAGAATGATTTCTTTTTTTAAAATCAACACATACCCAACACTCAGCAGGAGTGGACGTGAGATTTAGTCCTGTGCCTGTTAGTACATCACATACACCTAACACGCAGGGCAAGAATGTTTACCTGGCCCAATCAGGACCAGAGACAGCAGCAAAACTCTGATTGAGTATCCTGGAAAAAGAATCTTAATTTTTCCTGTTGGGCTTGAAAGTGAGAGGCCATGAGGTTTTAGTGATATTTGGATCATGAAGGGAAAGCCTGTCTGAATAGAGCCATCTGAAAGAAAACTGTAAGATAGTACACTTGGCCTGATGACATTTGAGCCCTGGCATCAACTGGTACCTTGAAGCCAGACATACAATAAAATACATTTTAGACTTAAATCTATTTGGGTCAGGTCTTCCAATACTTGAAACAGAAATAATCCTTTACTTTTCTCCCAATTCCTACTCTTATATATAAAATAGTAACAACTTATCCATGTGTTTTTATTTGATCAATCTTCTCCTAAGAGCATGAATTAGTATAATAGCTGTTTACAGTTAGATAAATTTCATCTTAAGCATATGACAGAATATGATTAAGTTCATTATACAACTTGGACTCATCAGCATTTTTCTTTAATCAGCTGAGTTTTTCTAATGAACTTTAACAGTGTTTAAAAAAGAAAAAAACAAAACTAAATATGCTTGAGAAGTGATCCAAACTCAAAACCCAAAATTATTGCCCAAAGTTATTGCCTCTGTACACTAAACTTAGCCATAAAACTAACTAGAGTTTTCTTATATTGGTAAATATCCTATAAGTGTTTTAATATATTTTATATTTCTGTTATAATCCCCAGTGTCTGATTGTCTTTCAGTATGTGAATTTTTAAGCAGTACTTTTGTCACTTATTTCAATATTTTTTCTTTTTAAATCAATGCAGTACTTCCATTTCATTCAACTAAGTTTTCCATTTTCCTATTCAATTAAGTCTTACCTTATGGTTCAGTTATATACTACTTGGAGTGCAGTGATCAATTTTAATCTCTAGAGATTTAATTGAAAATGAAGAAATTGATAAAGGTATGCCATTATGCACTTGAAAAGTCACAGCATCTGTTGTTTAGATGTATGAATTAGTTGTACAACAAAAAAATTCTTCAGTGCTACTTTGTAAAACTATGTTCAGGACTAAAATATCTACATTTACTTTATTCTGTTTTTTTTTTTTTTTTTTTTTTTTTGCGGTACACGGGCCTCTCACTGCTGTGGCCTCTCCCGTTGCGGAGCACAGGCTCCGGACGTGCAGGCTCAGCAGCCATGGCTCATGGGCCCAGCCGCTCTGCGGCACATGGGATCCTCCCAGATTGGGGCACGAACCCGTGTCCCCTGCATCGGCAGGCGGACTCTCAACCACTGCACCACCAGGGAAGCCCACTAATTTATAATTTTAAGAGAAGCAAAAGGGATACAAAACATGACGTACTTTGAGATCTCAACTGCATGTTTGTAAGGAAACACATTAAAATTTTCATAGTTATTTTTCCTTGGTATGTTGGCATTATACAAATTTTTTGTGTTGCACATATATTACTTTAAAATCAGAAAAGAAACAAAAGTTACTGCCTTTGATAATATACGTCTTTTTCTTTTGTTATCTTGAATGTTCTAATATTAAACATGACGAGAAAAACATTCTCATAGGATGAGAATCTGCCTAAGATAAACTGGCACTAGATAGGGAAAGGTAACAGATTCATCTCTCCATTCAACTGGAAGACCAATTTCAAGACATTGCATCTTGATAAGAAGGAATAGCCTTATCAAATATATTGGAGAGTAAACATGTTTGTCAGTGGAACAATGTCAATTGTTAATGGAAATTGACTAAAGTGTATGGACTGGCCAGAAAGGATCCAAGTAGCTAAATCTGCACAGATATAAGTATTATAGATAGTTAATTATATTATATATACATATATATAAAATACTATTTATATATTATAGATAGATAACAGATAGATAGCTAAATAGTGGATTTCAGAACTTTAAATGGCAGTCAGTGTTGCAAGATTAAAGCACAAATTGGATGTGTAGAGTTAATGTTAATTTTGAGTCTCTAATTTACAAGTTTGGTGCAAGATTATTTGATTTATGATTAAGTTAATGAAATGTCACTATGCAATTTGAGACCGTGTTATTAATGATGTAGAAATTAATTCTGAAATTAAAACCTTGAGAGAAAAAGGGGAGGTGTTTAGAATTGAGGAAGGATAACTTGTAAATGAGTAACTGTGAATGATCTAGGATTTTACTCTCCTTGTGTATATATATATATATAAACATGAAGCCTTTGGATCAGAGGCAAAGAGAGTTTGTGGTGAGGGCCAGATGGTACCTTCTCATATAGTGAGGTGCCTTACAGGAATGGAACTGCATAATAAGAAAACACTTAACTTGCATAGGATTGCTGGTGACCTGCCCATCCTCCAAATCTTCATTTGGAAGCTGAGATCAGCCCAGATTAATCTTTCCAGAATAAGGAAACATGGAGACAAGTTAGTGGCTAAAACAAAAACAAAATTAGACAAGAGAGGAGTGATTTAGATATTTTCCTAGACTCTTATTTTTTCCTTATATTTTGCAGTTTACATGTTACCTTAAAATAAGATCTGTTCTTTGTATGTGTCACTGCCGTGTAGACTTGTAGACTTTTAAGATCATAGAAACACAACCAACATTTATGTTCATTTCACATGAGCTGCTCAGTGAAGAGAAGGCATGAATCTGTTTGTCTTCTTTTTGCCTGCTGACTACAGTAGACTGGACCACTCAAGCAGAGATAGTTGAGTATATGAGTCTGGAGTTAAGAAAGCTTTGGTAAAGCCCTAGTGATTTCTGATGGTTTTAACTGAAGAAAGTTAAGAACCAGTTACAAGTGGTATTTATCTTATTGCTGTGCAAACAAATCTTCTGGTGGTAGAGGTATTTGAAATTCTAGAGAGTGGTGTTTAATTTTTCTCATGTGATTTTTTGCAAATAATCTAAAGAATGAAATGATCCTATGAAAACTGCTGCTATTCACATTTTAGCTACAGATCAAAAAAACATCATTTAGTTGAGTGACCATCAAGTGGAAAGGGCTGTTTACCACTGGAAGCTCCATTCATAGGATTGACATTTCCATATGAATTAATGATCATTACTTAGAATTATGACAACTTTTAAATGAAGATGGCCTTTATTCTGGTTATTTTTTAGAAAAATGCATTTATTTTGTACATCTATCTTTATCCTAAATATTTACCAGGAATGAAAATCATTTTAAGGTAAATATATCTCTCATGCCAGATTGGAAAGCAAAAATTCTTTCAAGTAAATAGATATTTTGGGGATCCAAAAGTAATTCTTCTAGTGACATTGCAGTGATTGGTGACTAAACTAACATTTCTAAATATGGTAAGTAAAAAATATGATCTTTGAATGAAGCAAACAACCAACACAGAAGTCAGCAGATTTTTCTTTAAAGGATCAGAGAGTAAACGTTTTACGTTTTATGAGCTATATACTCTGTGCTGCAGCTACTAAAATCTGCCATTGTAGTGCAAAAGCAGCTACAATATGTAAATGAATAAACATGACTGTGGGCCAAATTTGGTGCACCTAAACTTAGGTTTGTAAGGTTGGGTTAAAGAAAAATTATTTTGCCACATGTTAAAATAGTAAGGAAGACCTCATTCAAGACTATTACAGTAGAGGGTAGACTATTGCAATAGAGGGAAGACAACTAAACTGAACTCTAAATACAGCAAAGATACCTAGGGATTTATAGCCAAGAAGCAAAGTGTGAGGCAGAGTACATGGAAAATTTCTAAGAGGACATATCAAGGGTAGTCACTAAGCTGACTTAGCAGGATTCTTGCTAGCAATGAACAGTCAAGGTCTAGTGAAGAAGAGGGGTCAGAGGTGCCCACCTAAATTTTGGTCAAGAAGGGAGTCTTTGTCAATAGTGCTAAATGCATTTCTAAATAAAGTTATACGTGGAAAAATAAAATATAATTGATAAATGTAGTGAAAAGACTTAATCTTGTACCAGAGAAAAATATTTGTTGAGGTCTTTCAATGGGATAGGTGCCATATTGTGTACTATAGAAGTTATAAACTGAATACTAGTTCCCCCAAATTATCACCAAGATAACCTGTTAAACATGATGAAGCACAGCTGAATTTGTTGCTTACCTTCGTAAAGAAGATCAGTTTCTTCACCAAGAGTAAGCAGCATATTACCCAAAGGGAATGGTGAAAGAAAGATGTTTATGAGGTTTGGGGGGATCTGGTTTGACAGGTCTTTCAAGAAGTAGTATTGATTAGGATTGGTTGAAATTTGAGTTGTAAAAGTTGAGGATTGGTGAATTTAGGGAGGGGAGGGTTTGGGAGAGACTCTTGAATATTAAACAGTCATTTGGTTGAGTTATGTATTGTTCTGAGAAAGAGATGTTTACTTCAGTGAGCATTAGTTGAGTAGTCTATTTTTCAAATAAATGGGTTTTCAGAAAGTTACTGAAAAAAAAAAAAGGGATGAAGTTATTTGCAACCTCATCTTACCAGCAAGAATTTTCTGAAATATTAAAGCCGTATTAATACAGACACTTGAATAGTAAATTCATGTTAATGTAGATTGTGGGATGTGTGGGTGTGGATTGTTTCAGTTCTGAAAGAAACAAGAAATAGGGCCTTCTAGAATTTCTAAAGTAATTGAAAACCCAAAACAAACACATGAAAACTAAATAAAAATAGACAGTAAAATTATTTGAAAGAAATTATATGATTAAATATTAAATGACTGGTTGAAGAGCTCAGAAAAGAGAGATACTGAGTGAGGACTTTGGAAGTGTCGGGAATCTAACCATGCTTTGGGAAATGTGGAAATTCTGGACAGGACCTGGCCATTGGTTACTGGGCATCATAAGGAAAATAGAGTGGGAGTGAAGTATGAGTTGTGTGGACAACTGTAAACAACAGATGATCAGAACTTCTTATAGCGTGTCAGGAGATAATAAGTAGGGAAATACGTGTTGAAGTCATGGAGTGAGTAACCTGAGTGTTATGATTGTTTTCAGAGCAAATGAGAGCATTCAAAGTGTTGTTTAGGATGTGTTAGACTATGTGATGGGAATAAACTAGAGGCATAGAGAACACTGAAAAAACTACAACAATCTTCCAAGTGAGAGGCTTTATAGCCTCTATATAGGAGATCTATATATATGTGTATATATATATATATATATATATGTATATATTTCCATCTATATAGGAAATGAGATAGGAAGATGTAATGAACTTAAGCATATATATAGAGAACTTTGAGGGATGGTGTAGCCAAAAATATGATGAGTTTAATTTTAGTCTACTGAGTTTTATGTATCTGCAAGTCATTTATGTCATCTAGTATAGAACTGGAAATATGAAACCAGCATACAGGAGAGGTCAGGGTTCAAAAATTTAAGAATCAATATAGGTTCATTCTCTAAGGCTGTGAGTTTGTTTTGTTTTGCAAATAAGTTCATTTGTATCATTTTTTTTAAGATTCTGCATATAAGTGATTATCACAGGATATTTGTCTTTGTCTGACTTACTTCACTTGGTATGATCATCTCCGGGTCCATCCATATAGCTGCAAATGGCATTATTTCATTCTGTTTAATGGCTGAGTAATATTCCATTGTATATATGTACACATATATATGTGTACATATATATGTACACATCTTCTTTATCCATTCATCTGCCCGTGGACATTTAGAGAATGAACTGGTTACCAGGGCGGGGGAGGGTAGGGGAGGGATAGATAGGGAGTTTAGGATTGACATGTACACACTGCTATATTTAAAATAGATAACCAACAATGACCTACTGTAAAAATAAATAAATTTTTAAAAAGTAAAGAGAAAAAAAAGAATCAATATAGGTAGGTCTGAGTAGAAATGACCAGTTAGAGAATAGCAGCTGGAAAAAAAAAGCTCAGAATTGAGCTTTGGAGTATGTCTTTGTTTAGATAGCAATTGGATGAGTAGAATGTATAGAAATTTTTGAAGAAAGGATTCCAGGACAAGGTAATGCTTCAAAGGCAAGAAAAGATTTCAAAATCCTTCTGTTCATTGTAATTGTCACAGACTGCAAAGTTGAGTGCGGTGGGGACTAAGCGTGCAGAAAGAGCACATTAGATTTGGTTATCACAGGTCAGTGTTGATGTTGGCAGTTTGCTATTTCAGGAGAGTGAAGACTGCATCTGTACTTCAGGGAGATATGGAGAATTGCATGTATGGTGGACACACAGCATAAGGCTGAAACCCCTTGTACAAAAGGTTTACTGAGGCTTATTGTGAATGGACAAAAGCCTGGGAGAGAGCAAAAGAACTGAATGAGGGTGATTATTATTATTATTTTTTAATATAGAGAAGAAATATACAACATGAAAAGTACAAGTAAATGGCAAGAGGTAGATATTTAAGAAATATCAGAAATCAAAGATATTTAAAAGCACGGAGCATACTGATTTGGCTACAAAACAGCTTTTTTGCCTTTCAAAAGAGAAAGATCACCTCTTTCCAGAAGTCTGGGGGAATGGAAGAGTGTACATGGAATGAGATTTTGAGGTAGACAAAAAGGACAACTAAGCCATTTCAGATGGCCTCAATTTTCTCAGGTAAATATATGGAGCCTGGGGTTCCTTAAAAAGTGAGAAAAATTTCTATATAGTTGTGAGCAGTGTTTTAGGAGAGATGGGTAAAGGCCTGCTGTGTTTCAACTATGATTAGCTCATAGTCTAGATTTACCACTGTTATCTTTAAATAATGATTAAATCTTAACTTGATATTTAACAAATTCTTCCTAAATTTATTTGAACATTTTCAGTGATTATCATTTCATTATTTCGTTTTACTGTTTTTTCTAATATTTTCAGTTTGAGTGTGAATTTAAAAAAATGGATGCTATAGAATTTTTATTTTAGATATGTTAAAAATAAGTTTTTCAGACAAAAATCATATTTGTATTAAAATGTTTCAAACAACCAATTTGCCAAGATTTTTTCCACTTTTTGAAAATTCTCTCCACAGATAGATGATAGAGGGATAGATTTAATTTTGAAACATTAAAAGCAAATGTCTAAATTAATGCATCATTACATTACCAATAATAACATTAAAAAATAAGGTGACTTTATATTGATATTCATGGGAGGTGAATTTTGTCAGCTGTCAACACCCAGAATAACCTGTTATGCAAAGCTGAGTTTATTACCTATTGCAGTCAGGGAGAACAACATTTTGATACTCTTTGTAGGTCCAGAAGGAGAGATTGGTGGGGTGGGTTGGGGGTTGTGTATAGGGCTGGAAATCTAGATGTGAATTGTTAAGACAGGTATTTCAGTGTGAGGGTATGATCGAAGATGGGTGCATTTCATGATGTAATGGACTAGGAGGGGTGCACACAGAGAGGCAAGCAACTTGAGGTGACCCTTAAGTTAACAGTTGTTTGATAATTTAGAAATCTGCTCAGTTTTAGGAGCTTATGGTTCAGATAAATTACTTTTCAGCAAGTTTATGAAAAAAAATTAAGTTTTGTACTGATTTACAGTCTTGTCTTCATGGGCAAGAAGTAAAAGTAAAATCTTAAGGATATAGGTCCTGACAGTTGGGGTGGATGCAGAGGCTTCAGTTCTCAATTTCAACAGCAAACTGGAATGTGAAGTCCATTACTACCTGCTTTGAGTGGACTAGGTATAAAATAAAACGTTGCCTTTACTGGAAAGAACTTAAACTAGGATATGGTACCGGTTTTCCTTTTGCTAGACAAATTAGGGAAAAAGGAATTAGAAAGAAATGTCAGGAGTTTGGATGGTGGGCGGTAGACACTAAAAGTATCATTACGTTCTTATAGCTCAGGATGGAGGGGCACGAGGGTGATTCTATCTTGTCACATCTTTTCATTTTTTTTTAAAAAAAAAACCTGACTGAATATGTGTTTAGGATAATTGACTCTTAATGTTCAATGAGCTGAAAAGGAAGAAAGATTATTTAATCAAAGTACTGTATAGACATGCATAATACAGTGTTTTAAGAATGTTTCAAGTACACCTACCTTAATCTTCTCGTGTTAATGCACTTTACTCATTGATCTTATTCACTCATATTTCAATACCTAATATTAAACAAAATATGAGGTGACAGTTTTGAAATATATTTCCAGAAAGTAATTTATTAATACAATATTAGGAGTTTCAAAACTGGGAGATTCCACTAGCGATTATAAATCAAACAGTAAAGTAGGATAAATATGACACACAGAAGACCAGATTTTAAAGACCAGAAAAAATTAAAGAGAATTAATAAAGGCAGATATTAGATGCTTTTAAAATAATTCATGCAGAAATCTGTATTAAATATTAACCTGGAGAGTTACAGCTGAATTAAAACAAAAAAAGGTTTCTCCCACTAATGCAACATTGAAAGTCTAATAGTAAAATTTGTAGGAGTACAGATCCAAAGGGATTTATAAATCTCAACTCTCTATAGATGTTTTTCAAGTCTAAATAATTATCCAATGAAATTTACTTTAAGACAATTAAATGTAAAGAGATGAAGGGGAAAAACCTACAACCAAGATTACTCTACTGAGCAAGGATCTTATTCAGATTTGACAGAAAAATTAAAACCTTTACAGACAACCAAAAGCTAAGAGAATTCAGCACCAGCAAACCAGATTTACAACAAATGCTAAAAGAAATTCTCTAGGCAGGAAACACAAGAGAAGGAAAAGACCTACAATAACAAACCCAAAACAATTAAGAAAATGGTAATAGGAACATACATATCGATAATTACCTTAAATGTAAATGGATTAAATGCTCCAACCAAAGGACATAGACTGGCTGAATGGACACAAAAACAAGAGCCATATATATGCTGTGGACAACAGACCCACTTCAGACCTAGGAACACATACAGACTCAAAGTGAAGGGGTGGAAAAGGATATTCCATGCAAATGGAAATCAAAAGAAAACTGGAGGAGCAATTCTCGTATCAGACAAAATAGACTCTAAAATAAAGACTATTATAAGAGACAAAGAAGGACACTACAAAATGATCAAGGAATCAATCCAAAAAGAAGATATAACAATTGTATATATTTATGTACCCAAAATAGGAGCACATCAATACATAAGACAAATGCTAACAGCCATAAAAGGGGAAATTGACAGTAGCACAATCATTGTAGAGGACTTTAAGACCCCACTTTCACCAATGGACAGATCATCCAACATGAAAATAAATAAGGAAACACAAGCTTTAAATGATACATTAAACAAGGTGGACTGAATTGATATTTATAGGACATCCCATCCAAAAACAACAGATTACACTTTCTTCTCAAGTGCTCATGGAACATTCTCCATGATAGATCATATCTTGGGTCACAAATCAAGACTTGGTAAATTTAAGAAAATTGAAATTGTTTCAAGTATCTTTTCAAACTACAACACTATGAGACTAGATATCAATTACAGCAAAAATTTGTAAAAATTACAAACACATGAAGGGTAAACAATACACTACTAAATAACCAAGAGATCACTGAAGAAATCAAAGAGGAAATCAAAAAATACCTAGAAAGAAATGACAATGAAAACATGATGACCCAAAACCTATGGGATGCAGCAAAAGCAGTTCTAAGAGGGCAGTTTATAGCAATACAATCCTTCCTCAAGAAAAAAAATCTCAAACAACCTAACCTTACACCTAAAGCAATTAAAGAAAGAAGAACAAAAGAACCCCAAAGTTAGCAGAAGGAAACAAATCATAAAGATCAGATGAGAAATAAATGAAAAAGAAATGAAGGAAACAATAGCAAAGATCAATAAAATGAAAAGCTGGTTCTTTGAGAAGGTAAACAAAATTGATGAACCATTAGACAGACTCATCAAGAAAAACAGTGAGAAGACTCAAATCAACAGATTTAGAAATGAAAAAGGAGAAGTAACAACTACAAGGGATTATGAGAGATTACTACAGACAACTCTGTGCCAATCAAATGGACAACCTGGAAGACATGGACAACTTCTTAGAAGAGCACAACCTACCAACACTGAACCAGGAAGAAATAGAAAATATGAACCAACCAATCACAAGCACTGAAATTGCAACTGTGATTAAAACTCTTCCAACAAACAAAAGCCCAGGACCAGATGGCTTCACAGGCGAATTCTGTCAGATATTTAGAGAAGAGCTAACACCTGTCCTTCTCAAACTCTTCCAAAATATAGCAAGGGAGGAACACTCCCAAACTCATTCTACGAGGCCACCATCACCCTGATACCAAAATAGACAAAGATGTCACAAAGAAAGAAAACTACAGACCAATATCACTGATGAACATAGATGCAAAAAAACTCAACAAAATATATGCAAACAGAATCCAGCAGCTCATTAATAGTATCATGCACCACGATCAAGTGGGGTTTATCCCAGGAATGCAAGGATTCTTCAATATACGCAAATAAATCAATGTGATACACCATATTAACAAACTGAAGGAGAGAAATCATATGATCATCTCAATAGATGCAGAAAAAGCTTTTGACAAAATTCAACATCCATTTATAATAAAAACCCTCCAGAAAGTAGGCACAGAGGGAACTTAACATGATAAAGGCCATATATGACAAACCCACAGCCAACATTGTTCTCAATGGTGAAAAACTGAAACCATTTCCTTTAAGATCAGGAAAAAGACAAGGTTGTCCACTCTCACCACTATTATTCAACATAGTTTTGGAAGTTTTAGCTACAGCAATCACAGAAGAAAAAGAAATAAAAGGAATCCAAATTGGAGAAGAAGAAATAAAACTGCCATTATTTGCAGATGACATGATACCATACATAGAGAATCCTAAAGATGCTACCAGAATACTGCTAGAGCTAATGAATGAATTTGGGAAAGTAACAATACAAAATTAATGCACAGAAATCTCTTGCATTCTTATACATTAATGATGAAAAATCTGAAAGAGAAATTAAGGAAACACTCCCATTTACCATTGCAACAAAAAGAATAAAATACCTAGGAATAAACCTACCTAAGGAGACAAAAGACCTGTATGCAGAAAATTATAAGACACTGATGAAAGAAATTAAAGATGATACAAAGAGATGGAGAGATATACCATGTTCTTGGATTGGAAGATTCAACATTGTGAAAATGACTATACTACCCAAAGCAATCTACAGATTCAGTACAATCCCTATCAAAATACAACTGGCATTTTTCACAGAACTAGAACAAAAAAATTCACAATTGTATGGAAACACAAAAGACCCTGAAGCACCAAAGCAATCTTGGGAAAGAAAAATGGAGCTGGAGGTATCAGGCTCCCGGACTTCAGACTATACTATAAGGCAACAGTAATCAAGAGAGTATGGTACTGGCACAAAAACAGAAACATAGCTCAATGGAACAGGATAGAAAGCCCAGAGAAAACCCACACACATACGGTCACCTTATTTTTGATAAAGGAGGCAAGAATATACAATGGAGAAAGGACAACCTCTTCAATAAGTGGTGCTGGGAAAACTGGACAGCTACCTATAAAAGAATGAAATTAGAACACTCCCTAAAACCATACACAAAAATAAACTCAAAATGGATTAAAGACCTAAATGTAAGGCCAGACACTGTCAAACTCTTAGAGGAAAACATAGGCAGAACACTCTGTAACAAATATCACAGCAAGATCCTTTTTGTCCCACATCCTAGAGAAATGGAAATAAAAACAAAAATAAATAAATGGGACCTAATGAAATAGAAAACCTTTTGCACAGCAAAGGAAACCATAAACAAGAGCAAAAGACAACCCTCAACATGGGAAAAAATATTTGCAAATGAAGCAACTGACAATGGATTAATCTCCAAAATTTACAAGCAGCCCATGCAGCTCAATATAAAAAAAACAAACAACCCCATCCAAAAATGGACAGGAGGCCTAAATAGACATTTCTCCAAAGAAGATATACAGATTGCCAACAAACCCATGATAGGATGCTCAACATCACTAATCGTTAGAGAAATGCAAATTAAAACTGCAATGAGGTATCCCCTCACACCAGTCAGAATGGCCATCATCAAAAAAAATCTACAAACAATAAATGCTGGAGAGGGTGTGGAGAAAAGGGAACCCTCTTGCACTGTTGGTGGGAATGTAAACTGATACAGCCACTATGGAGAACAATATGGAGATTCCTTAAAAAACTAAAAATAGAACTACCATATGACCCAGCAATCCCATTACTGGGCATATACCCTGAGAAAACCATAATTCAAAAAGAGTCATGTAGCACAATGTTCATTGCAGCTCTATTTACAAGAGCCAGGCCATGGAAGCAGCCTAAGTGTCCATCGACAGATGAATGGATAAAGAAGATGTGGTACATATATACAATGGAATATTGCTCAGCCATAAAAAAAACGAAACTGAGTTATTTGCAGTGAGGTGGATGGACCTAGAGTCTGTCATACAGAGTGAAGTAAGTCAGAAAGAGAAAAACAAATACCATATGCTAACACATATATATGGAATTAAAAAAAATGTTCATGAAGAACCTAGGGCCAGGACGGGAATAAAGATGCTGACCTACTAGAGAAGGAACTTGAGGACACGGGGAGGGGGATGGGTAAGTTGGGACAAAGTGAGACAGTGACATGTACATATATACACTATCAAATGTAAAACCTGTAGCTAGTGGGAAGCAGCCGCATAGCACAGGGAGATCAGCTTGGTGCTTTGTGACCACCTAGAGAGGTGGGATAGGGAGGGTGGGAGGGAGGGAGACACAAGAGGAAGAGCTATGGGGATATATGTATATGTATAGCTGATTCACTTAGTTATAAAGTAGAAACTAACACACCATTGTAAAGCAATTATACTCCAGTAAAGATGTTAAAAAAAAAAAGTATTTTACTGGAACTATTTTCTATGTTGAAAAATATTCAACAACAGGTGAGTGATAAAGGAATGATGTCATATTCATGAATAGAACGCTGTGCAACTGTTAAAACAATGAGGTAGACACATGTGTACTGACATGAAACATTGTTTAAGATTATTAAATTTAAAAAGAAGTGCATCATCAAAAAGCAGACATCAGTGGAACAGAATAGAGAGCCCAGAAATAAATCCACATATTTATGGTCAATTAATCTATGACAAAGGAGGCAAGAATATACAATGGAGAAAAGACAATGTCTTCAATAAGTGGTGCTGGGAAAACCGGCCAGCTATATGTAAGATAGTGAATTTAGAACATTTTCCCACACTATATACAAAATTATATACAAATATAAACTCAAAGTGGATTAAAGACCTAAACATAAAACATGACACCACAAAACTCCTAGGAAAGTACATAGGCAGAACACTCTTCGACATAAATCACAGCAATATTTTTTGGATCTGTCTCCTAAAGCAAAGAAAACAAAAGCAAAAATAAACAAATGGGAGCTAATTAAACCTAGAAGCTTTAGCACAGCACAGGAAATCATCGACAAAACAAAATGCGAACCTACTGAATGGGAGAAAGCTTTTGTGAATGATGTGACTGATAAAGGGTTAAAGAACTCATACAACTCAATATTAAAAAAAACAAACAACCCAATTAAAAAATAGGCAGAAGACCTGAATAGACATTTTTCCAAAGAAGACATACAGATGGCCAACGGGCACATGAAAAGATGCTCAACATCATTAATCATCAGAGAAATGCAAATTAAAACCAAAGTGATATATCACCTCACACCTGTGAGAATGGCTATCATCAAAAAGTCAACAAGTAATAAATACTGGAGAGGATGTGGAGAAAAGGGAACACTTGTCCACTCTTAGTGGGAATGTAAATTGGTGCAGCCACTGTGGAAAACAGTATGGAAGTTTCTCAAAAAAACTGAAAATAAAGTTGCCATATGATTCAGCAATTCCACTCCTCAGTATATACCTGAATAAACCAAAAACACCAATTTGAAAAGATACATGTACCCCAATGTTCATAGGAACATTATTTACAATTGTCAAGATATGGAAGCAACCTAAGTGTCCGTCAACAGATGAAGCGATAAAGAAGATGTGGTATATACATGGATATACAGTATGTGGATATACAAAGGAATACTACTTAGCCATGAAAAAAGAATGAAATTTTGCCATTTGCAGCAACGTGGATGGACATGGAGAGCATTATGCTAAGTGAAATAAGTCAGACAGAGAAAGAAAAATACTGTATGATACCACTTATATGTGGAATCTAAAAAATACAACAAACTAGTGAATACAACAAAAAAGAAACAGACTCACAAATATAGAGTACAAACCAGGGGTTACCAGTGAGGAGAGGGAAGGAAGGAGGGGCAAGATAAGGGTAGGGGATTAAGAGGTGCAAACTACTATCTATAAAATAAGCTACAAGAATATATTGTACAATACAGGGAATATAGCCAATATTTTATAGTAATTATGAAGGGAATATAACCTTTAAAATTGTGATCACTATGTTGTATACCTGAAGCTTATATAATATTGTAAACTATCTATACCTCAATTTTAAAAAAACATTAAAAAAGTGCATCATAAAAAAAATGATGTGGCACACATATACAATGGAATAGTACTCAGCCATAAAAAGCAGTGAAATTGCGTTATTTGTATTGAGATAGGTGGACCTAGAGTCTGTCATACAGAGTGAAGTAAGTCAGAAAGAGAAAAACAAATACTGTATGCTAACACATATATATGGAATCTAAAAAAAAGAAAAAAGATTCTGAAGAACCTAGGGGCAGGACAGGAATAAAGGTACAGACATAGAGAATGGACTTGAGGACACAGGGAGGGGGAAGGGTAAGCTGGGATGAAGTGAGAGAGTGGCATGGACATATATACACTACCAAATGTAAAATAGATAGCTAGTGGGAAGCAGCTGCATAACACAGGGAGATCAGCTTGGTTCTTTGTGACCACCTCCAGGGGTGGGATAGGGAGGGGGGGCAGGAGACGGAAGAGGGAGGAGATACGGGGACATATGTATAACTGATTCACGTTGCTATAAAGCAGAAACTAACACAATTATAAAGCAATTATACTCCAATAAAGATGTTAAAAAAATTAAATGTAGTCTTTATCTTCTCAAACAAACTCCACTTCCTTCTATTTTGACTCTAAGGGAAATAAAAATTAATTTTCCTTCATCTATCCCAATATAATCCATCATCAGCTGCGGGTTTCCTTACTATGAGAGACAGTAAGGCCATATGTTACTTTATCTCTTCTGTTGAAGAAGAATCACTATTCATGCTCTCTGGGCTCCTGTTTCTCCCTAAGCCCTTAGATTCTCATCCCTATTTAGAATTCTGCAGTGTGCTGGTCCCCTGGGAAAAGAACCAGTCACTGATTGGCTTTTTGCTCTATTTATTACCATGGTACAGTAGAAGGGGAAAAACCCTCTTTCTCTTAATTTATTGTAAAAATATTTTAAGGATGTTTGTTAAGACACGTTATTTATGCTAATCTGTGATGGCAGTGTCTATCCATACCAAGAGGTGGTCCAGAACTGAGAAAATGAAGGAACATAACAGAGGCGTCAGTTGAGGTTGGACTATAGATTAAAGCAAGCGTTGATTTTGAGCGGGAAGACAGGAGACCAGAGTCAGCTGGCAAGGCTGAATTGAATAACACAGGTGACCAGTATTGCTCTTGAGCCTGTGATCATATATTTGGGATAGAATAGAAAGCAAAATAAATATTTATTATGTGCGTAACCCTGTTACTTGTCTTACATCACTAGAAAGGTCAGCAGGTAAAGTTAATGATAAAAAGAACCCAATTTATCTATAGGTGATGAAAGAAATTCAGTAGGTGATACAAGGCCTTATTTTTAAGTTCACATAGGACCATCTTTCAGTACACTTAAATACAACTCAGATAGTAACTTGAAATCTTTGTCTCTTTTTCTCCTTTCTTAAAACACTATTTGTCTTTCCCTGTGGCCCATGTCTTTCCAACATGTCACTCTCTCCATGTGACTAAGGTCAAGAAGAGCCTTTGGCCTTCTGTGCCATCCCTGACTCTAGTAGGAGAGTCATATTGGACTCTCAGTCTTCTGAATGGAACACGGAAGAAAGACAAACTTCATTTTTGCTAGTATTGATTGCTTCTCATCATAACTTCTGGGTGTCACTATTTATAATATTGAAATAACTAGAGAACGAGTCAGAAAACCTTGCTCTGCCAAAACTGTGAGACATTTCCACATACTTTTCACAACCCACCATGCAGTATTTGTTTACCACCATTATGCAGATGAAGCCAGGTTCTGAGAATTGTAAATTATATAACTTCATTTACTGTGAATAGTAGGTCCAACCCCTCTCAATATTTCTTCCAAGAATGGGCAGGCGGGTAGGGGGGTGCAATACCATGGAGAAGTTTAGAATTGGGTAAAACTGAAAAGGACATTATCAAGAAAAAAAAAAAAGAAAGAAAGAACACTCAAGACTGCTTTTATTTGGGTATCTTCCCTTTTATCTAATCACATAAATGTATGTATAATATATCTATTATTTATATAGCTTTTATGTAGATACAGATATCTTTCTTTTCTTAACTCCTGAATATCCTTTCTGGCAGCTTGTCTCAGGTTGGTATTTGCAGTCTATGGTATTCTTAATATGAGTTAATTCCCTGATAAATGTGGCTGAATTTAACTCAAACATATTTAAAATCAACAGCTGTCCAGACGAAATGCAATTATTTACACTGAAAACATCATTCTCTTTAAAGTTGAAAAAGTGGATACAATGGACACATACAGTCTCAGAGATTTTGACCAGTGGTCACACAATCCAGACAAAATACCAGAGGCACAGTTCCAAACCCAAGGGAGAAAGAGGTTGAGTGGCAACTGAGCGGTGGTAGGACTGGGTTTGTGAAAAAGTCTGCATGAACGTGCTTCATATGATAGTCTCAGAATTGTGTCCAGTTGTGTTTAACTGGCAGCCTCGTTGAAAGTTTACCTAGATCACTAATCAGTAACAGCTTCGGAAATGGGAGGCATTTCTCTGTCCCTTCTTTCTCATCTTAGAATGGGCATCAGTTGCCCATGTTTTAATTACTTTTCATTTGTTCAACCAAGAATCTGAGTGACCCTGTCACTAACACTGTTTTCATTGCACAGTAGACCATGTGCTGGGTGGGCTTCCTGAAGAGGATTAATGAGAGCTAAGTACAGAAATCTGCTCAGGTTATTAAAGGCTAACAGTGATTGTTCTAATGTGTCTGTTTATTATGCACATTATCTCCTCTACACTTATATTAACCTAGTCAATGTGTTTGTCAATTGTTAATATCTTTTTGTTGCAGATACAGATGTGGTGTATAAAAGCGAGAATGGACATGTCATTAAACTGAATATAGAAACAAATACTACCACATTATTATTGGAAAACACAACTTTTGTAAGTAATGAATAATTAATTGCTTTAATCATTTCAGTATTGTTTAGAATGCTCTCTTGGTATACATAATGGTCGTTTTTTTCAGCTTCAGCACTTGCAGAGCTTTTCAAGTGAAAAGTTAAGGCTGGGATATTATTAGAATCAGTAGATCTATTGATAGAAAATCCCCATGTGACCATCTGCTCTGTTTTCTCCCCAGTTATCCTTTTTAGTAAATGAATAAGTGTTTCTAAGAATAATATTTTTTTAGAATGAATATTTATTCCAATATTTTCTATGTAAGTTTAGTCATACAAATGCCAAAATTAAAAAAAAAAGGTTAATATAACCCAAGTCATAACTTTTTCTCCGCCTTTACTTTTCATTCTTCCTGACTTGTTTCTAATTATGGTTTTCGAAATCAAGTAGAAGGCAGGCTTTCTAAAACTGGCCTTTAGTTGGAGTTGATATGCTTTACTTTTATAATTAAGCATTCTATCAGTATCATTTCTCTTCTCCAGAATCATTGTTTGGCCTAACAATGATCCAAATAACTGTATTTATTTTGCTCTCATAAATGTATATGAACTTTGGGGTAAATTCAGTCCTCTTAAGGTTAGGTTTAGCTATGATTACCTATTGAGTAAGTGATAATGAATCAACTGTTTCAAATGTTCAAAATCTAGGATCAAACACCACTGAAAAATAGTTTAAAGTTATTTGCTCATTGTTTTATACAATCAAAGGTTCAATGTATTGCCTATTAGATGAGTTCCTATGTTATAACACATGAACTAAGGCCTCAGAAGACCTCCTATACAAATTAAAGGAAGAAGCAAACCATCAGACACTTTTTGTACTTATTGCTACTTGTACATCTGGAATAAACATTTGGACTTCATGTTTGTAATAGGGTGGCCAGGTGGAAGAGGTGAAGTGAAAACTTCTGTTGTTAGTGTTTTTATTTTTTAAGAGAAAAGTGGTTGTTGAAATCATGCAGTGATTATATATGTATATATTTGTTAGACTAAATTAAACCAACCAGCTGAGGTACTTTAGCAATTAGGTTATTAACTAACTAATAATGGCATTTCTATTTTTAAATGAATCAGTTAATTCACAGATATTAGAAGAGCAGATACTCTGATGCAATGATTTATAGTACTTGTGGAATGCCAAGGCAATATAAGCCATATTGCTCACTTTCTTAGAATATTGATTTCCTTGGGGTAGGTAATGCTTACCTTCCTGAAAAAGTTTAACAAACAGCATAGAGCAGTATCTATTATTTCTTAACTGGTTGGTCCTCGGGGATACTAGAGAAGAGGCTAAGGAATCATCGAGAGATGCTGAAATCAATGGGAAAGAAGCCTCCATATGAGATAGGACAGGAGGTAGAAAGCAGGAATCAGTAATTATGACAGCTAATGGTTGGCTGATTAAAGTCAATGCAAATTAATTTCAATAAAACTAGTTTGGAGAGCAAAATTAAATGAATTTTTGTATTTGTTTCCTTTATTATAAAGTAACATTTTTGATGGGGGTTATAGACCTTTAGTGGTCAAGTATTTAAGTTAAGAATAACCACGTAGTACGTGAATATCTGGTTATGTGACTGTTCCACACTGATCATCCCCTTACACAGGTTAATGAGGTCTTCTATTGGTCACTAATTATCTTTTTTTTTTTTCAGCATTTATTCTTTGCTTTCTTAGTCTCTTTGGTACATCAGAAAAGGAACAGAACAAACCTTGTCGGTTATTATTTCATTCTGTCGTTGGTACTTCGCACTTTACACCAACCCCATCTCATTGTAGTTTTCTCCATGTGTTAATTAATGCCATTTTATCTTTATGCTTGTATGTTTAATCTTCTAAAAATCCTTCTGAGGTCTATTTCTGCTCTTTTCTATGTTGGCCATGACTCTTAATTACCACCGAGTCATATTTAACAAATATTCTAATTTACTGATCTTTTAAGATTTATAGGCTCCCTGAAGACATTCATCTCACAACACAGATAATGAAGCAGTTTATAAGTCCTAGAGGCATCAGAATTCAGTGGAGGAGGCTGAGGATAAAGATTGGAATGCGCCTTATGTTTCCAACTAGTTAACTCAGAACCGCAAACAAAAAATACAAATTAACACGAATCCAGATGAATTCAAAGGAACTTATTTAATCATTTTCTCCTTCTAACTCCAAGATAGCATTATTAAACACACTTGTGTTTTAAAGATCATGCTAAGCTAAAGTCTGCATATGCTTTCTCTCTCAGGCCATACTCTTGGGAAAAAAAATCCCTTATCAGAGCATAAAATTTTTATTTATAGCGCAGTTTTTTTTCATTGAGCAATTAGCAATACTTTAATGACAATTATAATTAATTGGATTAGATCACTATAAGAAGCTTTGTAGTAAAGTGTACCAAGGCAATTGAGAAAAAAAATTATTACTTAAAATGTGACAACAGAATAGCCTATTGTATAATAAGACATATTTTGCAAAAAAATGTGACTGCCAGTTTATTTTAAAACTTAATATAACATCACATTGTTATTTCTCTGCATACATACATTTTAAATATGAATGGTGGGCCCTTTTAGCTATGTAATCATGGTTAGCAGACACTATGAGTAATGATAATATTGGCTGTGACAGTCAAAAATAAAACAAAAGTAAATAATTTTCCTGAAATAATTGGCTTATGTCTTAAGGCATTCTTTTGGAGTGAAGATAGGTGGACTTCTAATGAAGGAGAAAATTAAAGTGTATATAACTTTTTGAAGAGGAGTTACATGAAAGGAGTGATTTAGCCCCAAAAGTGCTCTTAATCATTTTTAAGTGTTTGAAAAAGTTATCTCATAAAGCCACAACTATTTCAAACAAAAGCTCATTCACAGTGTCATAATGAGGAAAATGTTTCATAAGTATTAGCTGTATTCTGTCTACTAGAAATAATTTGAATATCTCCAGTGGTTTTGGCAAAAAACACCAGCATTCATAAATAGTTCTATCAAATTTCTGAGATTAGAAAGGAATTGGAAACATGATTCTGAGCTACATGCTTAAACATTACTAAGATTAAAAAAAAAAAAAAGCTTGTATACTAATATGGAAAGGGAAACTAAATATCTGTAAGCTTTTAAAACTATGCTATAAAAATAGCCTAAAGCATAGAAAGGAAATTCACGGTAACATTCAAGGGAAATGTTACCTATACATGTTTTGGTCCAACTATTTATTTATAGGTCATTACAAAATAGTAGGTTTGACTAGAACCAAGGAATATTTATGGACTTATCATGGATAGAGATAGCATCAGTTGATTTGCATACCACTGCAGTATTTCTTTTTTTAACATCGTTATTGGAGTATAGTTGCTTAACAATGTTGTGTTAGTTTCTGCTGTATAACAAAGTGAATCAGCTATACGTATACATACATCTCCATATCCCCTCCCTCTTGCATCTCCCTCCCACCCTCCCTATCCCACCCCTCTAGGTGGTCACAAACAACGAAGCTGATCTCCCTGTGCTATGCGGCTGCTTCCCACTAGCTATCTGTTTTACATTTGGGAGTGTATATATGTCAATGCCACTCTCTAACTTCGTCCCAGCTTACCCTTCCCCCTCCACGTGTCCTCAAGTCCATTCTCTACATTTGCATCTTTATTCCTGTCTTGCCCCTAGGTTCTTCAGAACCTTTTTTTTTTTTACATTCCATATATATATATATGTTACCATATGGTATTTGTTTTTCTTTTTCTGACTTACTTCACTCTGTATGACAGACTCTAGGTCCATCCACCTCACTACAAATAACTCAATTTCGTTTCGTTTTATGGCTGAGTAATATTCCATTGTATATATGGACCACATCATCTTTATCCATTCATCTGTCGATGCACACTTAGGTTGCTTCCATGACCTGGCTATTGTAAATAGTGCTGCAATGAACATTGTGCTCCATTACTCCTTATGAATTATGGTTTTCTCAGGGTATATGCCCACTAGTAGGATTGCTGGGTCATATGGTAGTTCTATTTTTAGTTTTTAAAGGAACCTCCATACTGTTCTCCATTGTGGCTGTATCAATTTACATTCCCACCAACAGTGCAAGAGGGTTCCCTTTTCTCCACACCCTCTCCCGCATTTATTGTTTGTAGAATTTTTGATGATGGCCATTCTGACTGGTGTCAGGTAATACCTAATTGTAGTTTTTATTTGCATTCCTGTAATGATTAGTGATTTTGAGCATCCTTTCATGTGTTTGTTGGCAATCTGTATATCTTCATTGGAGAAATGAATATTTAGGTCTTCTGCCCATTTTTGGATTAGGTTGTTTGTTATTTTTATATTGAGCTCATGAGCTGCTGTAATATTTTGGAGATTAATCCTTTGTCAGTTACATTTTTTGCAAATATTTTCTCCCATTTTGAGGGTTGTCTTTTCATCTTGTTTATGGTTTCTTTTGCTTTGCAAAACTTTTATGTCTCATTAGGTCCCATTTGTTTATATTTCCATTTCTCTAGGAGGAGAGTCCAAAAGGATCTTGCTGTGATTTATGTCATAGAGTGTTCTGCCTATGTTTTCCTCTAGGAGTTTTATACTCTTTGGCCTTACATCTAGGTCTTTAATCCATTTGGAGTTTATTTTTGTGTATCGTTTTAGGGACTGTTCTAATTTCATTCTTTTACATGTAGCTGTCCAGTTTTCCCAGCACCACTTATTGAAGAGACTGTCTTTTCTCCATTGTATATTCTGATCTCCTTTATCAAAGATAAGGTGGCCATATGTGCATGGGTTTATCTCTAGGCTTTCTATCCTGTTCCATTTGTCTATGTTTCTGTTTTTGTGCCAGTGCCTTACTGTATTGATTTCTGTAGCTTTGTAGTATAGTCTGAAGTCCAGGAGCATGATTCCTCCAGCCCCGTTTTTCTTTCTCAAGATTGCTTTGGCTATTTGGGGTCCTTTGTGTTTCCATACAAATTGTGAGTTTTTTTTTTCTAATTCTGTGAAAAATGCCATTGGTGGTTGATCGGGATTGCAATGAATCTTTAGATTGCTTTGGGTAGTATGGTCATTTTCACAACGATGATTCTTCCAATCTAAGAACATGGTATATCTCTCCATCTGTTTGTATCATCTTTAATTTCTTCCATCAGTGTTTTATAGTTTTCTGCATACAGGTCTTTTGTCTCCTTAGGTAGGTTTATTCCTAGGTATTTTATTCTTTTTGTTGCAATGGTAAATGGGAGTGTTTCCTTAATTTCTCTTTCAGTTTTTACCATTAGTGTACAGGAATGCAAGAGATTTCTGTGCATTAATTTTGTATCCTGCCACTTTCCCAAATTAATTGATTAGCTGTAGTAGTTTCCTGGTAGCATCTTTAGGGTTCTCCATGTATAGTATCATGTCATATGCAAACTGACCGTTTTACTTCTTCTCCGATTTGGATTCCATTTATTTCTTTTTCTTCTCTGATTGCTGTGGCTAAAACTTCCAAAACTTTGTTGAATAATAGCAGTGAGACCGGGCAGCCTTGTCTTTCTCCTGATGTTAGTGGAAATGGTTTCAGTTTTTCACCACTGAGAACAATGTTGTCTGTGGGTTTGTCATATATGGCCTTTATTATGTTGAGGTAAGTTTCCTCTATGCTTACTTTCTGGAAGGTTTTTATCTTAAATGGATGTTGAATATTGTCAAAAGCTTTTTCTGCATCTATTGAGGTTATATGGTTTTTCTCCTTCAGTTTGTTAATATGGTTTATCACATTGATTGATTTGCATATATTGAAGAATCCTTGCATTCCTGGGATAAACCCCACTTGATCATGGTGTATGATCCTTTGAATGTGCTGTTGGATTCTGTTTGCAGGTATTTTGTTGAGGATTTTTGCATCTATGTTCATCAGTGATATTGGCCTGTAGTTTTCTTTCCTTGTGACATCTTTGTCTGGTTTTGGTACCAGGGTGATGGTGGCCTCATAGAATGAGTTTGGGCATGTTCCTCCCTCTGCTTTATTTTGGAAGAGTTCGAGAAGGATAGGCATTAGCTCTTCTCTAAATGTTTGATACAATTGACCTGTGAAGCCATCTGGACCTGGGCTTTTGTTTCTTGGAAGATTTTTAATCACACTTTCAATTTCAGTGCTTGTGATTGGTTGTTTCATATTTTCTGTTTCTTCCTTGTTCAGTGTTGGGAAGGTTGTGGTCTTCTACGAATTTGTCCATTCCTTCCAGGTTGTCCATTTGATTGTCATATAGTTGCTTGTAGTAATCTCTCATGATCCCTTTGTATTTCTGCAGTGTCCGGTGTTACTTCTCCTTTTTCATTTCTAATTCTGCTGAGTTTAGTCTTCTCCCTTTTTATCTTGATGAGGTTTTTTTTTTTTATCTTGATAATGGTTTATCAATTTTGTTTATCTTCTCAAAGAACCAGATTTTAGTTTTATTGTTCTTTACTATCGTTTCCTTCATTTCTTTTTCATTTATTTCTGATCTGATCTTTATGATTTCTTTCCTTCTGCTAACTTTGTGGGGGTTTTTTTGTTGTTCTTTTTCTAATTGCTTTAGGTGTAAGGTTAGGTTGTTTATTTGAGATTGTTCTTGTTTCTTGAAATAGGATGTATTGCTATAAACTTCCCTCTTAGAACTACTTTCACTGCATCCCATAGGTTTTGGGTTGTCGTGTTTTCATTGTCATTTCTTTCTAGGTATTTTTTGATTTCCTCTTTGATTTATTCATTGATCTCTTGGTTATTTAGTAGTGTATTGTTTAGCCTCCATGTGTTTGTATTTTTTACAGTATTTTTCCTGTAATTAATATCTAGTCTCATAGTGTTGTGGTTGGAAAAGATACTTGATATGATTTCAATTTTCTTAAATTTACCAAGGCTTGATTTGTGACCCACAATATCGTCTATCCTGGAGAATGTTCCTTGAGCTCTTAAGAAGAAAGTGTATTCTGTAGTTTTTGGATGGAATGTACTATAAATATCAATTGAGTCCATCTTGTTTAATGTGTTATTTAAAGCTTGTATTTCCTTATTTATTTTCATTTTGGATGATCTGTCCATTGGTGAAAGTGGAGTGTTAAAGTCCCCTACTATGATTGTGTTACTGTCAATTTCCCCTTTTATGGCTGTTAGCATTTGCCTTATGTATTGAGGTGCTCCTATGTTGGGTGCATAAATATTTACAATTGTTATATCTTCTTCTTGGATTGATGCCTTGATCATTATGTAGTGTCCTTCTTTGTCTCTTGTAAGCCTTTATTTTAAAATATATTTTTTCTGATACAAGAATTGCTATTCTAGCTTTCTTTTGATTTCCATTTGCATGGAATATCTTTTTCCATCTCCTCACTTTCAGTCTGTATATGTTCCTAGGTCTGAAGTGGGTCTCTTGTAGACAGCATATGTATAGGTTTTGTTATTTTATCCATTCAACCAGTCTATGTCTTTTGGTTGGAGCATTTAAAACACTTACATTTAAGGTAATTATCGATATGTATGTCCCTATTACCATTTTTAAAATTGTTTTGGGTTTTTTATTGTAGGTCTTTTCCTTCTCTTGTGTTTCTTGCCTAGAGAAGTTCCTTTAGCATTTGTTGTAAATTTGTGGTGCTTAATTCTCTTAGCTTTTGGTTATCTGTAAAGGTTTTAATTTCTCTGTCAAATCTGAATAAAATACTTGCTGGGTAGAGTAATCTTCATTGTAGGTTTTTCCCTTTCATCACTTTAAACATGTCCTGCCACTCCCTCTGGCTTGCAGGGTTTCTGCTGAAAGATCAGCTGTTAACCTTATGGGGATTCCCCTGTATGTTATTTGTTGCTTTTCCCTTGCTGCTTTTAATATGTTTTCTTAGTATTTAATTTTTGATAGTTTGATTAATATGTGTCTTGGCGTGTTTTTCCTTGGTTTTATCCTGTATGGGACTCTCTGTGCTTCCTGGAATTGATTGACCTATCCTTTCCCATATTAGGGAAGTTTTCAACTATAATCTCTTCAGATATTTTCTCAGTCTCTTTCTTTTTCTCTTCTTCTTCTGGGACCCCTATATTTCGAATGTTGGTGTGTTTAATATTGTTCCAGAGGTCTCTGAGACTGTCCTCAATTCTTTTCATTCTTTTTTCTTTATTGTGATCTGTGGTAATTATTTCCACTGTTTTATCTTCTAGGTCACTTATCTGTTCTTTGCCTCAGTTATTCTGCTATTGATCCCCTTTAGAGAATTTTAAATTTCATTTATTTTGTTGTTCATCATTATTTGTTTGCTCTAGTTCTTCTAGGTCCTTGTTAAACATTTCTTGTACTTTCTCCATTCCATTTCCAAGATTTTGGATCATCTTTACCATCATTACTCTGAATTCTTTTTCAGGTAGACTGCCTAGTTCCTCTTCATTTATTTGGTCTGGTGTGTTTTTACTTTGCTCCTTCATTTGCTGTGTATTTCTCTGTCTTCTCATTTTGCTGAACTTACTGTTTTTGTGGTCTCCTTTTTGCAGGCTGCAGGTTCGTAGTTCCCGTTGTTTTTGGTGTCTGCCCCCAGTGGGTAAAGTTGGCTCAGAGGGTTGTGTAGGCTTCCTGATAGAGGGGAGTGGTGCCTGTGTTCTGGTGAATGAGGCTGGATCTTGTCTTTCTGGTGGGCAGGTCCACGTCTGGTGTTGTGTTTTGGGGTGTCTGTGAACTTATTATGATTTTAGGCAGCCTGTCTGCTAATGGGTGGGGTTGTGTTCCAGTCTTGCTAGTTGTTTGGCATGGGGTGTCCAGCACTGGAGCTTGCTGGTCGTTGAGTGGAGCTGGGTCTTAGCGTTGAGTAGGAGATCTCTGGGAGGGCTCTCGCTGATTGATATTACGTAGGGCCAGGAGTTCTGTGGTGGTCCAATGTCCAGAACTTGGCTCTCCCACCTCAGAGTCTCAGCCCTGACTCCTGGCCAAGACCCTGTCAGCCACATGGCTCAATAGAGCTGATAGTTAGGGACTTCCCTGGTGGTCCAGTGGTTAAAACTCCATGCTTCAACTGCAGGGGGCACAGGTTCAATCTCTGCTTGGGGTGTTAAGATCCTTGGGTGTGTTGTGGGTTTTACTGTCTTTTTTAGGAAGAATGCACAGATAGGTAGAAAACTTGGGGCCAGTCCTGGTGGGCTGCCATTGCAGTATTTTTATTTGTTTAAATTTCACTTATTCTGCCACTGAATATTTGGGGTGGGGGATAGATAAAAATCTTTTTACCACCAAAATATCAAGGAGCTTATTTTCTCATTTATGTTTGAGGAAAGAGCTACGTGTTGGGAAAAAAAATAGAATGGCGCAAGCAATCATTTGTTGGATAAAGACAACCAAAATTTCACTTCTTAAAATTTGAAATAAAGAAAGGTTATCAGGGTTTTCTGACCACCCAGGTGTTTCACATGCTGGCTATAATCGTGGAGGCTTTATATGTTAAAAATCTGGCCTCAGACAAGGCATACAATGATGGCAGAGTAGGAAGACCCTGAACTCACCTCCTCTCACGGGCATACCAAAATTACAACTATTTACAGAACAACTATTGATAAGAAAGATCGGAATCTACCAGAAAAGATCTTCCACAACTAAAGATATAAAGAACAAATCACAAGACAGCTGGGGGTGCGGGAAGAGTTATGGTATATTCAAGACCCATACCTCTGGGAGAGTGATCCACAAATGGGAAAATAGTTACAACTGCAGAGGTTCTCCCCAAGGAGCAAGGGATCTGAGTCCCGTATTGGGCTCCCCAGCCAGGGGCACCAGAGCAAGAATTGGAGCCCCAAAAATGTATGGCTTTGAAGGACAGAGGGGCTTACTTTCAGGTGATCCAGAGGACTGTGGGAAATAGAGACTCCACTCTTAAAGAGTGCACACACAATCTCACACACTGTGGGACCCAGGGAAGAAACAGTAGTTTGAAAGAACTCTGGGTCAGACCTACCTGCTGATCTTGGAGAAGCTCCTGGAGAGGCAGGAGGTAACTGGAGCTCACCCTGAGGATATAAATACTGGCAGCAGCCATTTTGGGGAGCTCCTTCTCTCATGTGGAAACTGATGCTGTCAAGGAATATTTTGGAATCCTCCCTCCTGCTTATTAAAGTCAGGACCCAGCCCTGCCACCCCCACCTTCCAGCCTGTAGGCACCAGTACTGGAATCCCTCAGGCCAAGCAAGCAGCTGGGTAGGGACACAGCCCCACATACCAGCAGACAGGCTGCCTTAAGACTCCCTGAGCCCATACCTTCCCCTGGTCATGGCCATGTCCACCAGAGGGTCCAGGACTGAGACCCACACACCAGTACACAGGCACTAGACCCAGGACCTCCAGGGCCCTGCAGCCAGAGACCCTGGGAACCACCTCTGCCCACCAGTGGGCAGGAATGATCCCCAGAACCCCCTGGGTCCTGGCCACACCCACCAGCCAGCCAGCTCTAGACTTGGGACCAGCCTCATCCACCAGCAGTCCAACACCAACTCTGTGACTCCTGGACCTAGGACCCAGCTCTGCCTGCCAGCAGGATGGCACTAGCCCCAGGACCTAACTTTACCCACTGGTGGGTGAGCACCTTGTACTCCTCTGCCTCGTTATATATCCCCACTCTCCAGTGAGCCAGCACCAACTTTGGTATACCGTAGAACCTGCAGCCAGCCATGTAAGGAACCGGCCTAACCCACCAGCAGGCCAACACTAAATCCAAGAACGTAGCCCCAAAGCCATCCACCCCAGAACCTAGTTCTGCCCCAGAGTGCACCAGCACTAGGGCTGGGGCCCCCAAGGGTTCCACAGCCAGCTGCCTTGTGACCTGGCCCCACCAACCAGTGGCTGGCAATCTCCACACAAGGCAGGGCCTGACAACCAACCAAACCAGGAGCCAGCCACCGCACTTACCAGACTGTCCACAGTAGTTAGCCCACCACAGCAGAAGAGCCCACACAGCCCACATAGGGGCATCCCTAGAGCATATAGCTCTGGTGACCAGAGGGGTATGTGGTGCTGAGATGCACAGGATGTCTCCTACAAAAGACCACTTCTCCAAGGTTGAGAAACCTAACCAACATACAAGAAATAGGAACAGCAAATTAAGCAAAGTAAGGTAACAGAGGAACATGTTCCAAACAAAGGAACAAGATAAAACCCCATAAGAACTAAATGAAATGGATAGAGATAGGTGACCTAACAGATAGAGTTCAAGGTAATAACAATAAAGATAATCAATGAACTTGAGAGAAGAATTGATGAGCAGAGAGAGAAGTTATAAGTTTTTAACAAAGAGTTAGAAAATATAAAGAAGAACCAAATAGAGATGAAGAATGCAGTACTGAAACAAAACAAAATAAACAAACAAACAAAAACACTAGAAGGAATAAACAGTATCTTAAATGATGCAGAGGAATGGATCAGCGAGTTGGAAGACAGAGTAGTGGAAATCACGAATGATGAACAGAAAAAAAGAAAAAACGAATAAAAAGAAATAAGGACAGCTTAAGAGGCCTCTGAGACAATATCAAGCATAGTAACATTGATATTATAGGGGTTCTAGAAGAAGAAGAGATAGAGAAAGGGGCAAAGAACGTATTTGAGGACATAATAGCTTAAAACTTCCCTAACCTGGGAAGGGAAGCAGACACTCAGGTCCAGGAAGCACAGAGAGTCTCAAACAGGATCAACCCAAAGAGAACCACACCAAGGCACATTGAAATTAAAATGGCAGAAGTTAAAAATAAAGGGAGGAATATTAAAAGCAGCAAGGGAAAAGAGCGAGTTACCTACCAGGCAACTCCCATTAGGCTATTAGCTAACTTTTCAGCAGAAACTCTTCAGGACAGAAGGGTGGCACAGTATATTTAAAGTAATGAAAGTGAAAAACCTAAAACCAAGGAAACTACCCAGCAACACTTTCACTTGGATTTGAAGGAGAGATCAAAAGTTTTACAGACAAGCAAAAGTTAAGAGTTCAGCACCACCAAACCAGCTTTACAAGAGGTGTTAATGAGACTACTCTAAGTGAAAAAGAAAAGGTCACAACCAGAAACCTGAATATTATGAAAGGAAAAAACTCATTGGTAAAGGCAAATATACAGTAAATATATTTTGGATATTAACCCCTTATTAGTCATATAATTTGCAAATATTTTCTCCCATTCAGTAGGTTGCCTTTTCATTTTGTCAGTGGTTTCATTTGCTGAGCAAAAGCTTTAAGTTTAATTAGGTCCCTTTTGTTTCTTTTGTCTGAGGAGACAGATCCCCCAAAAATATTGCTACAATTTCTATCAAAGAGTGTTCTGCCTATGTTGTCTTCTACGAAGTTTTAGGTCTTACATTTAGGTCTTTAATCCATTTTGAGTTTATTTTTGTATATGGTGTGAGGAAATGTTCTAATTTCATTCTTTCACATGTAACTGTTCAGTTTTCTCAGCACCACTTATTGAAGAGACTCTTTGTTCTCCATTGCATATTCTTAGCTCCTTTGTTGTATATTAACTGACCATAAGTGTGTGGGTTTATTTCTGAGCCCTGTATTATGTTCCATGGATGTGTGTGTCTGCTTTTGTGCCAGTACCGTGTTATTTTGATTACTGTAGCTTTGTAGTGTAGTCTGAAATCAGGGCACCTGATTCCTCCAGCTTTGTTCTTTTTTATTAAGTTTGCTTTGGCAATTTGTTGTCTTTTGTGGTTCCATATAAATTTTGCAATTATATGTTTTGTTCTGTGAAAAATGTCATGGGTATTCTGATAGGGATTCCATTAAATCTGTAGATTGTCTTGGATAATATGGGAATTTTAATGCTATTAATTCTTCTGATCCATGAACATCGGATATCTTTCCATTTCTTTGTATCAGCTTCAGTTTTCTTCATCAATGTTTTATTGTTGTCACAGTATAGGTCTTTCACCTCCTTGGCTAAGTTTATTCCTAGGTATTATATTCATTTTGATGTGATTTTAAATGGGATTGTCTTCTTGCTTTCTCTCTCTGATAGTTCATAAGTAATGTATAGAAAAGCAACAGATTTCTGTATATTATTCTTATATCCTGAAACCTTACTGAATTCATTTATTAGTGCTAAACTTTTTTGGTGGATACTTTAGGGTTTTCTATATATAGACTCATGTCATTTGCAAATAGTGAGTTTTATTCCTTCCTTTCCAGATTGGATGCCTTTTATTGCTTTTTCTTGTCTGATTGCTATGGCTAGGAATTTCAATACTATGTTAAATATAAATGGTGAGTGTGGGCATCCTTGTCTTGTTCCTGATTTCAGATGAAGAGCTTTCAGCTTTTCACTGTTGAGTATGATGTTGGCTGTGGGTTTGTCATAAATAGCCTTTTTATGTTGAGATATGTTCCATCTACACATTCTATTCTTTATAAAAGAAATAGTAATTAAAGATTCATTTCATAGAGATAATCTTACATCTTTATACTGTATATACACTTACATATTAAGTAAAACAAACAAACAAATTCACATTGTAAGTTCCCTTTATTTGGAGCAAAGCATTTATGTTTATAATCTCTCCTTCAGTTTAATACTATTTTTACAATTCTGTGGCTTTCTTCTTTCTTATCATTTGTTATGTCCCATAATTTTTATATGTCCCTTAAATATTAACATTTGAGATTTTATAAATTATAGTATAATTACAAATAGAAATATTATTCTTAATCTCCCTCATTGACATGTTTTAGAACAATATAGTGAAAACATGGTTGGAAAAAATATATATAGTATATTGACCTATCTGATATGACAGTCACTAGCCACATATGGCTATTTAAATTTATTTTTAAATTAATTAAAATCATGTAAAATTAAAAACTCCATCTTTTAGTGACAACAGCCACATTTTAAACATTCAATATCCAAGTGTAACCAGTGGCTGCCACACCAGATGATGTTCATACAAAGCCTTTCCATTACCATAGGAAGTTCTTCTGCACAGTGCTGATATACATGTATATATAATAAAAATAAAAGTTTTCCTCCATATCACTCAGTACTCCTTTTTGAGGGTAGCCATGTACATATTTCTGCTCACCAAAAATGACTCCAGAAATATGTCTGTGGGTCTTCTTACATCTGTACATAAACAATATATTTCAAAATATATGCACTCGTGTGTGTGGGTATTTAATTTCAACAGCATGGATGGTCTCCCCTTTTCATCTACTTAATAGTATAACCTGAAGGTCTTTTTATATGATTGCTTTTGTTTTTCTCTAATATCATTTAACGAGTACATAGAATTCCCTTGCATAATGCACTACCATATATTCATTTCTATTATATTCTTGTAAATACACTTGGCAACCATTTTTGAAATATATTTGTAGGCTAAATTCATAGAAGTACTATTGCTGGGTGAAAAGAAATGTCAATTTGAAATTTAATAGTATCAAATTGTATTAATCAGATCCACCAATAGTATATGATATTGCCTGTTAACCTACTCTGGCCATCACTAATATTGCCAACATATTAACTAGTATCAATTTGGCTGATGAAAAAATAGTACTTAATTGTTATATTGATTTGCAGTTATTTAATTATGAATGAGATTGAGCATTATCTTGTCATATGTGCCTTGACAATTGGTTCTTTTTTTCTATGAGTTCCTTTGCATAACCTTTTATAATTGGGACTTTGCAAGTGAGACACATGTGCAGCAGCATTTCATCTTTACATATTTCTACTTAGCTTGAATCTCACTGGAATCATTCATTCACCACCATCTGCAAAGTCCAGTGAAAGTTTTTTTTGTATTTCAAATGTCTTATTAGACCTGTATCTATTATTAACTGGTGGAAGAAGGAATGAATAATGAGCGTTAGTGAAGGAGGAACAATGGGAGGATTTGTGAGTAAATGTCTGTAATGAACTCATTTAGCTTTAAATACCTATTTAATATAAGAAGAACCATCTGCCCTATAAAGTGTTAGAAATGTACCCCTTAATTTTTCCCTCAGTTTTCAAAGTGAAATAAAATTAATACTAAAAAAAAAGAAAAAAAGAAAGAAGCGGACAAACTAAAATCATTCTTCATGTCTTGGGCTTAATCTGACCTTTATCTGCCCATTTGAAAATGTGCAGAAAAAGGATTGATCTTAGCCTTCTATATATTTCATTAAAAAATATTGAGGCCTTCCCTGGTGGCGCAGTGGTTGAGAGTCCGCCTGCCGATGCAGGGGACACGGGTTCGTGCCCCAGTCTGGGAAGATCCCACATGCGGCAGAGCGGCTGGGCCCGTGAGCCATGGCTGCTGAGCCTGCACGTCCGGAGCCTGTGCTTCGCAACGCGAGAGTCCACAACAGTGAGAAGCCTGCGTACCGCAAAAAAAAAAAAAAAATTGAAATCTTAACATTTCTGAGAAAGGGACAATGCAAGAAATAAATTTTGGCTTTGGGACACTAAAATGCAAAGATTAGTAAATGACAGCTCAACTGAAACTAATTTGCCCTGGAAATGATTTTTATATCTATCCTTACATTTTTGGTGAATGTCTAACAGAGCTCCTAAGTGCAGCTGAAGAGACCCAGAAGTGTTTTCAACTGTGACTGCTAGATAAGAATAGAAGAACTGTTTTCTTACTTTAGAGCTGGGGATTTGGGCTCAAGACATTGGATCTGGAGGCAGCCCCTGATTGTTCCTTATCGTCATTCTATTGGATTTGACGTGATTTTACAGGACCTCTTTCTTTCCCTAGTTAAGCAGAAAGTTCTGTGCCACCAGGGAAGTAAATCTGAAGTTACTTTTTTCTTTTACTATTGCCCTTTGCTTTGGCAGATAAGGGTCAGTTATAGTATATCTGCTTATTAAATGGATAATGACAAATGAGAAGGAAATGGAGAATCAACTTCTTTGTGAGTCCTGAGCAGAAGGAGTAGTAGTCCACCTGTTAATATACTCAAGAAACATTGATGTTCAGAACTGAAAACCTGAGTCTTGTCATTCTTTGGTTTAGTTCAGATTCTTCCTCTGAATTGTCACATCCTATATTCTTTTTTTTGTTTGTATCTTGTATCTATTATAATCTCATGTCAAAATTAGAGTTCAGAGACAGATATTTTAGCATAGTAAAGAATACCAAGTGGTAAATGATAAAGGCATGGTGAAAAGCATTAGTTAACTGAAAAATATTAGTGTGTAATTAATATGAAAAAACTCCTCCAATTTTATTGAAAAATAAGCAAAAGATTTAAATACACTCTTCATAAAAGAAACACATCATTGATAAACAGAGAAACAAATACTTCACATAATTTACAAACAGGAAATTGATAGTCAACAAAGAGATGTATTTTGCACCTATCCCACTGGCAAAGTTTAACTCTGACGTTACCAAAAACTGGAAAGAATGTGGAGAACAGGAGGTCTTACACATTGCTAGCAGGAGTGTAATTTGTGTTTTTACTTTGGGTAACAGTTTGTCATTTTGTGTGAAGCAGAACATTCACACACCCTACAACCCACAGATTTCTCCCTAGATATATACACCATATGAAAATGGTTGCACATGTGCATCAGGAAAGAACACAAAAGTTTATTCAGTCATAGTTGCAAACAACTGCTGTTCTCCTCAACTGAGCTTAAGATCTATTAATAGACATTTCTGATTAAGTGAACAATAAAGAATGACCTTTAGCTTTGGACCATTAAAGTGCAAGTTTAGCAAATGACAACTCAACATTTAAACCAATTTGCTCTGGAAATTATTTTTTTGTATCCTTGGGTTTCTGGTGAATGTCTAACTCAGTTTGGTTATGTGTATGTTTGCCTAAATGACATATTTAGTTGGTTTTGAACTTTTAATAGAGGAACCGGGCTGTCCATGATCTTCATGTATGTCCTTTTATCACAGCATTCTGTTACTGATTCATGCATATTTACATTTAGTTGTAGCTCACTAATTTTTCTAGGATATTCCATACTTTTATGTTATTTTCACATTATTGTATGGTTTGTCATTATTTTCAGAGATTACAGCATATTTGTTGTTTACCTGATATTCAGGTTTAACTGGGCATGTTATATTTTTATTGGCTAAATTTATTACAAATGACACTCTGTCAAGAGACAAAAGTTATTATTAATCTAATTCTGTGCATCCAAGGTCCATTAAGATGAAAACAACAAATAAATATTATACTCTTTATATAAATAGTTTTATCAAAGATAAAAATAAGAGAGAAGGGGCTTCCCTGGTGGCGCAGTGGTTGAGAGTCTGCCTGCCGATGCAGGGGACACGGGTTTGTGCCCTGGTCCAGGAAGATCCCACATGCCACGGAGCGGCTAGGCCCGTGAGCCATGGCTGCTGAGCCTGCGGGTCCAGAGCCTGTGCTCCGCAACGGAAGAGGCCCACGTACCGCAAATAAATAAATAAATAAATAAATAAATAAATAAATAAATAAATAAAAAGAGAGAAGAAAGTAAATATCTAACCTGATATTATTGAAGAATATACCAGAATTTATTAAATATCAACAAATAAGTTTCTTTTTAGTTACTAACATATGTTCTCTCTTGTTCCTTGGGATTATCAATGGTAATGCTAAACTAATGATGTCATACCAACTTTAAATGGGTCTTTGATCTATAAGAAAAATCGATCACCTGTCAACCAAAATTCAATCTTTACAGCACTAGTATTTTCCTATTTTTCTCTCATTTTTAAAGAAGATTCAGCCAGGTTAAATTTTTTTATGAAGCAATATTGGTCATTATATTTTCTCTTCTTTTTAAATATATGAAAATTTCAAAGTTCTTGGTAGCCACTTCCTGGCCTATGAGAGATATAAAATCACATTACTGACACAAATTCTTGAAAAGTCCATATCATGTTTTAAAATAGTAACTATTAATTAGGTTTTCTCTCTAATATTTATCTGATAGAATATCATTGCAAAAATGTACTTAAGTAATTTGCTACTGGAAAAATCCAGTCAACTTGTCTTATAAGCATTGTATTGAACAAATTATATTAGGTCATGATTAGGAAAACTTATACAGAAATTCTAATGTGATATTTTTTGGACTTTCATAACTTTTAATTTCTTTCTATATGCTGTATTTTTTAGCGCATTACATTTAGTGCATTACATTCTTTACCTGAATGTAATAACACCATTTAAGATAAATTATGTTTGAAGTATTGTGATTAGAAAACATTAAAACAATTTGAAGAATCAGATTAGCGTAACTCAATTTCAAAGGAATAATTTGTGTAAGTATGCACTTTACAATATTCCTTAACTTTCTTCTCCAGCCTAAGCTTTCTTAATTTGTTGTACTTGTTGTGGAGCACAGGCTCTGGACGCGCAGGCTCAGCGGCCATGGCTCACGGACCCAGCCGCTCCGCGGCATGCGGGATCTTCCCGGACCGGGGCATGAACCCGTGTCCCCTGCATCTGCAGGTGGACTCTCAACCACTGCGCCACCAGGGAAGCCCAATTTGTTATATTTTTGAGTGCAGAAATACTCACATTTTTCTCAAAGTCATCTTGTTGGCCCTTTTTTTAAAGTTATTAACAGAATTCAGAGACCATTAGTTTTACCTTCTATTAAAAATAAAAATTGTTTTTTAAATGTTTTAGTGTATGGACTGTGATCAAACTCAATAAAATATTAATTTGGCTGTTCACATTTATTGAGCAATAAAGATATATGTGAGGCATTCTACATGGGTTAGTAAGTACTGATTTAATAGTCTTAAAAACTAGCTACTTGCACCATGGCATTTTCTCCATTGACTTTTTGAATAAAATATTCTAGAATCAATAAGATGCATGGTGCCAAGAAAAAAAACTAGAGACGATCTATTATGTTTATACAACATGGATGTCCTAGGTATCACAAAGTAATATAATTCAGACACTATACTAATTAATTGGGTAGTTATGAAAAGAGAATATTAAAAAAATAGAATAAAAGGTCTGATTTTTAAAAAAATCTTTGCATATAAACACAGTTATGGCTATAACAAACAAACATGGCTTTATTTAGAGCTGCAAGATAAAAAAAGAACAGTCGCTCTGCCTCTTCCTTGTTTCTTTCATTTGAAGCCAGACAGAGAAAGAGAGTCCATCTTTGGTATCCCTTAATAGACTGCGATTTGGTTTGCCTTCTTTTCTGCCTTCTTTCGACCTTCTTTTCCTTTTTTATCAATTGTATAGTAACCATTTCCCTCCTGCCATCCACTTAAGGTCAACTGGCTTTTTAAAATCTTTCCTCATGCTCATTTCATGATTATTTATAGACTGCATTGTAAAAGAAGCTTATTGACAATATATACTTAATCACATACTTGAAAAAATAATATTTTATTTTTCTAGAATAAGAGATGACTTTTCTAAACATTTTTTGTCAGTTATCAATAAGCTAAAATTAGATTAGGTAATGAGGGAAATTATAGCCAAATAAATTAAACATAATTTGTGTGTGTTTGTGTGTATATGTCTCTGTGTGTGTGTGTGTGTGTGTGTGTGTGTAGGATTTTGGTTGGGTGAGGTGGAGGGATCAGGAAAAAAAAGACCATAGGGTCCTCAAAGACCTACTTTCTTGTTTTCATCATTCTATATCTGTTGAAAATGTACCCACCTACACTTTAAGTTAGCGGATTCTCCAACTCAAGTTCTTGGACCAGTAATTTTTTTTTTTTTTGTAATAGAGGTGCCTATATATATATATATATATATATATACATATATAAATGCGGTACGCGGGCCTCTCACTGCTGTGGCCTCTCCCGTTGCGGAGCACAGGCTCCAGACGCGCAGGCTCAGCGACCATGGCTCACGGGCCCAGCCGCTCCGCGGCACGTGGGATCTTCCCGGACCGGGGCACGAACCCGTGTCCCCTGTATCGACAGGCGGACTCTCAACCGCTGCGCCACCAGGGAAGCCCACCTATACATACTTTTATCACCAGCATGTTACAAGATCTAGAATAACACTCACCTGAACTGTACTGTTCTTATGCATCTGTCATTTCTCAATCGTAAGGCAACCAAGTCTTCTACCAGCTTTTGTTCATTTTAATCCAATCTCTTGTTCTTCTCCTCTTGCTCATTCTTTTCTCAGCCTTAAGTTATACAGATGCATATTTTATATGTTCTGGCACTTCTGACATTTATGTTTGTGTTTAATGATTTCAATATCTGACATCTTGGAACAGTCTAGTCCATTGTCTAGTTTTACCTCTAGTTATAATGTTTCTGACAAGAATGAATCATTGCCATGGAGCCTCTTAATAGGGGCATCACTGTGGCAGTAGATGTAAATTAAGGTTCCAAACAACCCAAAAGAGCAATAATGGAAGTGATCAGTGATTAAATGAACTGCACATATAATTGTATACATATGACTCAGGCGAATCACTTGCACTGAAAAGGACAGAGAAGGCTTAAAGAGGGAGAATTAGAATGATATTTGAGAGAAATACAGCTTGAATAAAGAGCAGGGAGAGGTGAAGTTATTATGGCAGGTGGAACAGGTTTACTTATAAAAGTAATCGTAAACATTACTCATAATAACTGCATTGTTACTGATCCACTCATAGTAGAACATGTTGTTTGAGAGGTTTTGCTCCTTTTGTCTGATGAGAATGAATTTACATTGAATGTAAACTTTCATCTAATACTCCATAAAATTCCAGATATCTCTCTTAAACTCCAGGCTTATGTACAAAAAGCTTGAATATCCCCTATTGGATATCCCACTAGGATTAAAACCATAGCATATCTAAAATTGGTGTGTCTAAAATTTTCCTCAAAATATGCCTGGTTTTTGCTTTTTCCCAAGTTTGTTTGCAGTAGCAACATTTACCCAGTGATAAAAACATGAAAACCCAAAATTGTTTTGTACACTTTCTTCTTAGTCTTCAGATCTAATCAATAAATTCTTTTGTTTTTATCAGCAATCTCCCTTGCAGATGTACCCTCCTCCCTATGCCCTTGCATCTTTCTTAACTTCTTGACGTTGCTTGTCTGGATTGTCATGAGAGCTTCTTACCAGATCTCATTGACCTCAAGATGTCATCAGATCTAACTCACCCAACTGCCAGAGGAATCATTCTAAATTCAAATCTGATTCTGTTGCTTCCTTGGCTTTAAATTTCACCATTCATGAAAACAGTGATTAGCTCTGCCATATTCATGTTGGTAATAATACATGTATAATGTTAACACTAAGCCATGGGGTTAGCCCCACCTCTCTGGGAATCTTTTAAAACTACATGTACATTTGTAAAGGTTGTTCTCATAATGCAGTCTATAATTTCATTTAAGTGGAAAACGTGGGATCATGAAGTTTTCACTTACATTACTACCGAGTATATGAAAAGTACACCACCTGTTTTTTAAATCTCATAGCATTGTTTCCACCCCCACCCCCACCCCCTTATCCTTATGTCAATTTTTGCTTTACCAAAATTAAGCAAACTAGCAGCCCCTAGGCAGAATCTGGTACACATATATGTTTCAAAGTATCGGGCTATAATTTAAGAATCATGAGATTGTAAATTAACAGCTTGATTTCCAGCTTATCTTGAAAAAAATTGGAAAGTTAGAAATACTGTATATAATTTCCTATAAGATAATGATTATTTGAAGGTGAGGGGCTACTGCCCCCTTTTGACAGCCTGACTGCTCCATTTGTCCTCAGTTTACTCAGCTGCTTTCTTCTACCACACATCCAGTCTTTTAAGGCATTTGGGGCAGAGAAACACAGTGCTTGTCTTATCCTGCCCAGTATGAGATGGGAAAGATTCTAGTGACGTTGTTTTTCGACTTTGTAGCACCTTCAGTTTTTACCATGGTGTTCATCTTATTTTGAATGTTCAATAAGTTAGTTTTGGTATAGTTGAATGATACATACAAATGAGGTGCTACAAAATCTCGCCAAGCTGCCTGAAAGCATGCATTTGTATCTCAACTGATCAAATGTCTTGTCTCCCTTGTTGATTTGTTTAGTTAACCACGCGTATTTGTTTTCCTGTTTATCCCACCTTACTTGGCTTTAATCGAATGTTCCTAGATGGCAGAGTTCATGCATTTTAATGCCCTTTGTTCAAAAATGCATTAGTAAGCATCATTGCTGAATAATACCCGATAAACACATGTAGAAAATATTTCTGCATCCTTTTATTACAATAGTAATTAAGTGATTAACTATGTAGGTAACATAACAGCATTATTGGCAATAACAGACTTCCCAAAACACTAATTTGAGGCCATATCAAGTTGAGACTCAACTGGAACTATATTAATGTCTGTAATTAGGGTCAGTGTAGACCAAGGGGTCTCCGGTGGCTGCTAGGAAGGATTAATCACCCAGATGCAACAGACGATAACATTAATGGCTTAGGTTAAGAGGGATTTGGCCCTTGACTAAGCGGCAAGGATGTGTTTCTTAGACGTGTATCATCAGCAAGTCTCTTTGCAGCACCACCCGTGCACAACTCTAAGTTCGAAGTTTCAGCAGCTTGGGCCTTTGAAAAGGTATTTGGAAAGTTTCCCAGGTTGTATGCTGCAGAAGCTGAAGGCACTATAGTGATAATTAATAAAGTGCCAGACTGGATAATTGTAGGAACTGTAAAAGATACTAAAATGTTACCAGAGGCTCAGATGCACCTGTGAACGTGTGAAGTTAATTTGCGTGAGCAACGTTCCGTGAGAACGGATGGGGACGAGGGGGGTGAAATTTTTGTTAAATAATTCAGACTTCAGACAGGGTAGCTCTTTAAAACAAGAGAGAGAGAGAAAGAGAGAAGAGAGAGGAAAGGGGAAGGGAGGAAGGAAAGGAGGGAAGGAAGGGAGGAAGAGAGGAAAGGAGAAAAGAAAGAATCTCCTGTTGGCATAGGGCTTATGAAAGGAGTTCCTCCTGCATTCTTTCATTATATATACTTCTCTGTGACCTTGACTAAAGTTTAAGAACTGTATTATTAGAGTTTTCTTATTCCCATAGGACTGGAATGATGGCATTGCCCTTTTAACCAATTTTTAAATAACAATAAACCTCCTCTTGTGTAACAGTATACCTCCTGATACTGCAATGTGCAATGCTGAGTGAGAGGATCTTGTGTTCTATATGTCACCCTAAATCTCACACAGGCTAATATCTATCAAGTTTCAATACACAATAAGTTAATGAGAAAAAAAGAAAGGGTTAGAATGAAGATACCTCCCTCACAGCTTTGTCATGGGGCAGGAGGTGGGGGAATTATTGAGAACCACAGAATTCTAAGCAATTTCAGAGCTTATGACAGTTGATAGATCAATGGTAGCCCTACTGTTGTGATTGTTGTTTGTTGTTGTTATTTTCATTATTATTGAAGTGGCTTTTTGAAAAAATGGAAAACAAATTCCTTGAGGTGAATTATTACCAGTGATTATTCTGATCTTCTAAGTGGATGGTACAAGATGGATGTATATAGGCAACACCTCTTCTAAATCAACGTTACCATGTACAAGTATTTTCTCCCAGAGTACTCCATTCTCTTGCATATCTGGCTCAGAAATGAACAGTCTGTGCTATTTCAACAACAATTCTCTGGGTGACTTACAATTCAATTCATTCTGATACTAACTACTCAGAGTTAGTGAAGACCCCACGGGTTAAGGACTCAGCCTGCTCTCATTTCAGATATCAGCTTCAAGTCCTGAGACCCCAGGCTACTTGCATTTTTATCGGACTTGGTTTACAGATTTGGTGGTTCTCACAATCTCCCTTCAGATTTGATAATTTGCTAGAATGACACAGAAAGAACTATACTTATGATTACCGGTTTATTATAAAGAATACAAATGAAAAGCCAGATGAAGAGGTAAATAGGGTGAATGGAGAAGGGTCCTAAGTACAGTCTGTCTCGGTGGAGTTGGGATATGTCCCCTCCAGGTACATTGATATGTTTACTAACAAGGAAGCTTCTGCAAATCTCATGGTTCAGAGGTTTTCTACTGAGGTTTTGTTACCTAGGCCCGATTGATTAAATCATCGACCATATGCTTGAACTTCAGCTCCAGTCCCACCACCCTCCCTGACCTCCAGGTAGGGTTCAAAGTTCTCGCTCTCTAATCAGGTGGCTGGTTCTTCTCCAGAAGCTATCTTGCCACTCTCCCCCACCCCCAATCCTGGAGTCATCTCATTAACATAAACTGTGTGTGGTCAAAGAGGGCTAGTTATTAATTAACAAAAGACCCTTCTATCGCTCAGGAAATTCCAAGCATTTTAGAAGCTCTGTGCCAGGAACCAGGGAAAAAGACCAAATATATTTTTGATTATACCATGCAAACTTTGCCAGATATTGGTTCTTCTGAGTTTCTTATCCTTTCCATTGTCTTTGGGAATTTCTAAGTACTAAAACCTTGACTTCACCCTTTTCTGTTTTTCTTGGAGACCAGTGTTGTTGAAACTGCCCAGACATAAAATGTATACAATTATTTATACCTGTATTTCTCTGCAAAAACCATACAAATTAGTTTGCTTAAAATCCACGTACAGTTTATTTTATTTTTTTGTTTGCGTTTTGTAGGCTTCTGATGCAGCAACTCAATTTGCTTGCCTTTTCTTTAGATATGAAATTACATGTAATCTCTTTCCCAAATAAAACCATTTTCCCACTCTCAGTGTATTTATCCTTCACTTTATGTTCAAGTCTTTCTAACATTGGATTTATTCAGTGGTAAAATAAAAAGCTCAAAATTAAACATGTGTAGTGCATTTGTTTATATTTCTATACCATATATACATATTGAGTATAATCAGTTATGTATTTGTGTTTTAATCTGCCTCACTCTGGGAGTTTCCTTTAAGGAGATTTTGTCTTTAACATATGTCTTTTTAAAAATATAAGTATACAACCTGAGAAAAAACAAAAGTGCAGAGACAGAAAATCATGACACCACAGAATGCCACTATTTCTTTTCCTTTTGATTAATCCAACATGCAAATATAAAAGCATTTTGGTTACTTAAGTTCAATGATGTTTTGCTTTTTTATTCTTATAAATGAAAATATTAACTTAGTCTTTAAGTGATAACATGTAGGGGAGATACGTTAGCAAAACTTTTCTTAATGAAGTGTCTAATATAGCCTCTCCAAGTTTCTATATCCATCTGTAAAGTCATACATATGTACATGCCTGTGCATACTTATAATACGAACGAGAAAGCCTATTTTACAATGTTATGAGGAGAATGGACATCTTTTTTTATACTTACATATCCAAATGCATGTCAATCTTTCCATTATTAAGCTCTTTAAAATAATTGTTTCTTTTTATTTCTAGGTAACCTTCAAAGCTTCAAGACATTCAGTTTCACCAGATTTAAAATGTGTTCTTCTGGCATATGATGTCAAACAGGTAAAGGAGTGATCTTTGAAGAAAAATTTTTCATTGTGTGTTGCATTCAAGTGACAGTTCATAGTTGTGTTGCGTTCAAGTGAGAGTTCATAGTTTTCCTTGGTCATCTACTCAACTAGAGAAAATTTGACATATCCGGTAGGTGCAGGTGAATACTGATAACCGATATTGCACAAGAGAGTTTTGGCAACAATGTCCTTTCTTCCACACCCAGCTAGCAAATAACTGGAACGATCTGCTAGGTGCCTGTACTGGTCCAAGTTCATCGCTTTTGAAGGAGAGTGTGGCAGAGCTTAGCAAATCCAAAAAATGGGGGCTTTTGACAATTCCAGGATAAGCCTTAGTATCTACTTGTGTTGTATGTATATGTAGATTAAGGGGTTTCCTAATGGCTGTGCCTGAGCTGCAGTGTGTATTGTGGGAAGAGCTGGTGAAAACATTGATTCAGTTTATGGTCAAAGGATTCTTTGTTGGTGTTTGAGCATAAGCCTTGTGGTTGTAGAAATTTCTAAAAGTGGGGCAAGGCAAGGAATCAATTCTGAACAAATAAAGTGTTCTAACTGCAATTAGTATTTCATTATTCCATGTCAGCTCTATAGCACAATTAGAGCAATATGTATGGTTGTGGAGTATTTTTACTCAGATATAATTTGCACTGTTAAAAAGCAAAGTAAATGTTGAAAAGGCAATTCAGCAGATTAGCTTCTGTAGAAAATAAATGATTTTGAAAATTATTCAAGAATGTTTTGTGTGCTTTAAGGCAGACAATAAAAATTTATAGACAAAGCAGGAAGGAAGCCTCATATAATGCATTGAAACCCTTCGAGCACATGAAATTTTACTATTCAAAGGACCTTCTACTTGATGGTTTTAGTCTTTTGAAATATACATGTGTTATATTTTTAGACAAGTTTATATTTCTTATTTAAAATAATTAATTTACACTACAAAAGGCTGGGAGACTGTAATCAAAGACATCTTTTTCCTGTTATAAATCTGGGCCCTTTTCCTTTACCTTTGTTCTGTGTTCTCTCTACTCATTGGGATTTTGAAAAACATGTAAGAGTTGGAAAAGTGCTTGAGCTTTATAACCAAACTATTGCAGCATCCTCAAGTTTTTAAAACAATATTTGTCAAAAGAGTTTTAACTTAAAATGACTGCTATATTAAAATGATAATAAACTTAAAAAAAATCAGGTTTCAGTAGCTACAATTTGTTTTATTCTGTTTCATTGATCTATGTGTCTATCCTTCTGCTAGTTCCACGAAGTCTTCTCTTATTTTGGATATTTTACATAAATGGAATCATCCAGTATATGACTGTTGTCTGGCTTCTTTCACTTAGTATAATGCTTTTTAGATTTATCCACATTATAATATGGATTAGTACTTCATTCCTTTTTTACGGTTGAATACTATTTCATTGTATGTATGTATTACATTTATTCATTTATCCATTAAAGGATGCTGGGGTTTTTTCCACCTTTTGGCTGTTATGAATAGTGTTGTTGTAAACATTTGTGCACAAGCATTTTTTTTGAGTACCTGTTTTCAACTTTGGAGATAAATATTGAGGTGTGGAATTGCTGGGTAATGTGATAATTCTATGTTTATCTTTTTGAGAAACCACCAAATCACTTTCTAAAATGGCTGCACCATTTTACATTCCCACGGGCAGTGTGCAAGTGTTTCAGTTTCTCTGTATCCTTACCAACAGTTGTTATTTTCCATTCTTCTTATTGTAGCTATTCAAATGTATATGAATTGATATCTCATTGTGGTTTTGGTGTATACCTCCCTAATTAGACTAATGATGTTAAGCATATTTTCATATGTTTGTTGGCCTGTGTTTCTTCTTTGGAGAAATGTCTATTCAAGTCCATTGCAGTTTTTTTTTTTTTCTTTTTGTAGTTGAGTTTGAGAGCTGCTTAGATATCCTGGATAGAAGACCCTTATCAAATATATGATTTGCAAATATTTTCTTCCACTCAGTAGATTGCTTTTTCACTTTTTTGATAATGTCCTTTGGTGCATAAATTTAAAAAATTCTGATGAAGTATGATTTATCTATTTTTGTCTCTTGTTACTCATGCTTTTGGTACCATATCTAAGAATACATTGCCAAATTCAAGGTCATGAAGTTGTACCCTTATGTTTTTTTCTAAGAGTTTTATAGTTTCAGTTCTTATATTTAGGTTGTTGATATATTTTGAATTATTACTTTTTATTGTTTGAGATAGCCTTAAAAACATTTTAAGGTTCCTGTTATATATTGAAAAACCGTTCCAAAATGGTTTTGTTGGTTTATACTGCCCTTAGGCAATACATAGCCTGTTACATTGACATATATACACTACCATGTGTAAACTAGATAGCTAGTGGGAAGCTGCTGCATAGCACAGGGAGATCAGCTCGGTGCTTTATGAAGACCTAGAGGGGTGGGATAGGGAGGGTGGGAGGGAGGCTAAAGAGGGAGGGGATATATGTATATGCATAGCTGATTCACTTTGTAGTACAGCAGAAACTAGCACAACATTGTAAAGCAACTATAGTCCAATAAAAATGAAAAAACAGAGTAATTATTAAATTGATAGATTATGTATAACCTAACTAATTTTGAATGCATACACAACCCCCCCCACATCACACACATACATACAATAAGTATTGGTGTTATATTACTATGTAATAAATCACCCCAAACTTAGTGACTTAAAAAAAAAAAATTACTGTTGTTCACAGTTTGTGTGTATCAGGAATTTGGGATTGGCTTAAGTGGGAGGTTCTGGCTTTAATGATGTTGCAATCAGGTATCAGCTGGGGCTGCAGTCATCTGACAGCTTGACTGAGGCTGGAGGATAGACTTTCAAGGTAGATCTCTCACATGGGTGGGTAATCGGTGCTTGCTGACGTCATGAGGCCTCAGGTTTCTCCACATGAAACTCTCTACAGTGCTACTTGAGTGTCCTCATAACATGGCACTTGGAGTATCCCAGAGTGAGTAGCGCAGAAGATAAAGGTAGGGATTTCAGTGCCTTGCCTGATCTCTCTTTGGAAGTAACCTGTTATTTTCACCATGTATGTATATTTTTTTGTCACACAAGTCAGCTCTAATTCAGTGTTGGAGGGGGCTACCAGAGGGTGAGGATTTGGGGAGACCATCTTAGAGGCTGACTAACATAGTCCCCAAATATTTCATATTCATCCTATGTGAAGTATACTCAAGGCCCCCCAAATTTTTATGCATTACAGCCCAGCATTTTAATCAAGGAGATCAATCTCCTTAGGCATGGTTTCTTGACTGTAGTCCCTTGAGTATATTTATATATTCATATATAAAATTAAATATGCTCAATATATATCCATATGTTTGTATCCATATAAATACTATAAAGATACACATGTATTTTAATATGTATTTAAATACCAATTTGACTATTATTTTCAGGTTTTTTTTTTTACTTTTATTGTGAATAACATTTATTTACTCCGTTTATCTTTTGTAGTCTTAGTATTTTTTTAAACATCTATGTGTATAATTCAATCATTAGTTTTATTGTCCTTTCTTTAAATATATCACTGATTTTTTGGTTTTAATTATTTTTTGACTTGGAGAAATTTTGAATTTTGTGAATTTTTATCTTTCACTTTGTGGTGTTTATTTTTGTTCTAAGCTTAGAGAAATGCCCACCAATGTGATAAATATAAACTTGTATTTTTTTATATATTTTATGCATAAACATTCATTCTATTTTAGTTGCAATTGTTTATGGTGACAAGTGACCAAAACCTCTCTTTATAATGATCATAGTAATAAAAAGACCTATCGTTCATACGAGTGAATGTAATCATGCCCAGTCTTCGGAGGGGCAAGACTCCGAAGGGACATTTTTGATGTATTATTGGAAAACCACCCAACACAGTAAACTGTTTCATGATGCCATACCTGTCCTCAGTTTCCCCATGACTATAATGAAGAGGGAAGAAGTATGAATGCTTCTCAAACTTACTCAAATTTACTGTCCTGAAAAATGTCCTGGTCATGTGATAATAATCCTGCCTCTGGGATCCTGTGCAAGAGGATATACAGGATCTAGTACTGTTATTTTGGAGTCAGAGGAGCTTGCTGGGGAGAGCTACTTTAGTTTTATTTCCCTACTGATATTCTCAGTTTGAATCAAATATCAATAATTTAGTGTAGGCCAAATTTAGAAAGTGCCTTTTAGGTCAACAACTGAGTTCTTCTGTGTGTAACCTGTGGGCTACGCATGTTGAATCATGCTAATCTGTGGGTTACCAATGTTGAAATGCTTTATTCAGAGCTTAAGTTGGCATCATCATCATGTCTGAGCTGTGAAGAGTATGATTCTGACTTTTTTCTTAGCTTTATTTTTATTTTTTTCTTAGCTTTTTGCATGTTAACTCTACTATTTTAACAAACACTACAATGATCTGCAATTTTAGTACAGTAAGTCCCCTACGTATGAACGAGTTCTGTTCCGAGAGTCCAATTTGTTCATAAGTCCAACAAAGTTAGCCTAGGTACCCAACTAACACAATCGGCTATATAGTACTGTACTGTAATAGGTTTATAATACTTTTCACACAAATAATACATAAAAAACAAACACAAAGAATAAAGAAAACATTTTTAATCTTACAGTACAGTACCTTGAAAAGTACAATAGTACAGTACAACAGCTGGCATCCAGGGGCTGGCATCTAGTGAACAGGCAAGAAGTGTTACTGACTGGAGGAGGGAGAGGAGGTGGGAGATGGTAGAGCTGAAGGATCCTCAGCAATAGGAGACGGAGGGCAGGCTGCAATGTCACTCACGCCTGACGCTGATGGCACAGGTTCTGGTTCCTTGCTGGATTCACTTCTATCTACGCCCTTGAGAAAGCGATCCAGTGATGTCTAAGTGGTAGCTCTTTTTTTCTCGGCATAGATGACAGGGTAGCACTGGATTGTATTCTCAACGGCTGCTGCATCCTTCATGTACCGTTCTACATTCGGGTATGGCTCAAAAACTCACAGTGCCTCCTCAAATAAAGAAAATCCCCGTGCCATTTCCTGCGTTCTGAATCTCTTCGGTTCTTCAGTTACTTCTCCCTCTTGTCTCTCTTCGTCTTTTCTCTGGGCCTCCAATTCCTGCCGCTTCTTAGCAGTACCACCTGCATCACCACTGCTTTTACGCCTGCTTCCAGACATCCTGGGCTTAAAATAAAGATACTGTACTACTGTACTCTGTACAGTACTGTACAGTAAAGTACACAAAAGCACAACCACTTGTAGAGGATGCATGCATACGACAATGTACACCAGACATATGAACTAACTTAACGTGATTGGACATGGGAATGCATGTTAGCATCTTTGAAAGTTCACAGCTTGAAGATTCTTATGTAGGGGACTAACTGTATCCATAGTCATAAAGCAATTACGATTACTAATATAGGTTTATGGACAGTTTTTGAAGATTCTGCATCAGGAGTTGCATGCTAAATAAATCATGGAAACTATAAGCCAATAATTTTTTAGTCCTTTGCAAAGAAGACAAAATAATATTCATTTTTGTATCAATGTCAATTTTATTGACCTTAGGCTGAATCTTTTCTGTTGAGATGTACAACTATTAATTAATTCTAATATGATTAATATGAAGACTATTTCCCCCATGCAAATTATTTGTGTTCTACAACATCAAAAAGGTAATTTGAACAAAGTGAGAAGCTGCTTTTCTTTTTCTGGCCAGATTAATGTTTCTCATATTTTGAGCCTATAGCATGGTTCCTAGGTTGTTCTGCTCCACAGAATTTGAGAATGTTTTGTGCCTGTTGTCTACAGGAATCTGTGGACAGATCAAGGTAAATGATATTCTCCTGTAAGACTCTTACAGATAAATGGGGGAAACAGGGAGAAAAGATCGTTTATGATTGGAAGGAAAGATGAGTCTTCCTGTAGGAAGGTAGAGAATGCTGCAGGGGCACTTTGGGGTGACCTTGTGATCCTTAAGACTGTAAGAGTGATATTTATTCCGTTTGCTGCAAAAGGAGAAGTCTACTGGCAATGGTAGAGCTTAAGTCTGGCTGCCCCTGCTGAAGTGCTTTTACTTGCGGCCGGGAAGCTTCCTGATAGTTTGTTTTTTTATGCCCAGACTACTTGTCACAATTGCAGGAACTGTCAGACCCATATCACTTGGTGACCCTGTTTACACAGAAGCTGACACCAAAGCAAAGCAGACTTAAAAACCTCCAGGTGATGTCCCAGAAATGCTGGAGAAAGGAGCAGGAAATCAGATTGATCATTTTCCTCTATTTTTTTTTTTTTTTTTTTGCGGTACGCGGGCCTCCCACTGCTGCGGCCTCCCCCTGTTGCAGAGCACAGGCTCCGAACGCACAGACTCAGCGGCCATGGCTCACGGGCCCAGCCGCTCCGCGGCACGCGGGATCCTCCCGGACCGGGGCACAAACCCGTGTCCCCTGCATCGGGAGGCGGACTCCCAACCACTGCGCCACCAGGGAAGCCCTTTCCTCTTTTTTTAAAAGAAGATATTAAACTTGCATAATCAAAGGGAAAATAAATAAACAAAACCAAAATAAATCTCACCTCATATATCCAGATTGTTGAGTTTATCCAACTATGTTTTAGGATGTAACAATATTTGAGAGAAATATTTCTAAAATAAGTGGTATATTTTCTGCATTATTAGACCAAGGAAAGAGAACTCACTAAATACTTTCCTCCTTGGCTCATGGCTATCATTATGAACACTGATTACTCTGCAATAACTCAGCAGGAAACCTGCCTGGTTTCTCACATCTGTGTCCTTGTCTGAAGGATGGGGTACAGAAGAATGAAGAGCCTGGAGAGAAAGACAAGTACTGTATGGTATCACTTACGTGTAGAATTTAAAAAATACCAACTTGTTAAAACAGAATAAAATGGTGGTTACCAGGGGATGGCGGGTGGGGGAAGAGGACAGATGTTATTTTAGGGGACAAACTTACAAGGAGTAGTAAACAAGCCCTAGAAATTATAATGCACAGTACAGTGAATATAGACAACAGTACTGTATGAGAATCATCAAACTTGCTGAGACTAAAAATTATTGCAAATACCTAAAAAGAAAGTGTAATTCTGTAATGTGATAGAGATGCTAATTATTGCTACAGTGGCAGTCATATTACAATATATAAATGAACATGTACACATTAAACTTATACAATGATATAGGTCAAAATATATTTCAATTTATAAAAATGGGGGGATAGTGTGTTTAAGTCATCTCTTGTTGGAAGGAATGTCATAGCCCAGGTTCCCTTCAATCACTCCTCTTTCTTTTAATCAGTTTCCCACACTCAAGCTAAGCTGATCTTTAAAATCTGATTGTCATCCACTGTTTAGAACCTTCCTAGGCTTCTTGGGATAAAGAAGTCATAATAGCCTACAAGGCCCTGCCTGCCGTTTTAGCCTCACCTTCCACAAACCACTCCCAACCTGTTCTCAGCACTTCTGGGATTTCCTTCAGTTCTTCGAAACACCATGCCCCTCCCATCATCGGGCTTTCACTACTCTTCTGCCTGGAACAAGTTCCTACCCCTTTCTTCATATTGATAATTTGTACTTATTCTTTAGATGCCAACTCAAGCATACGTGCCTTAAACATCAAGGCTGTTCCATTTGGCTGTTCCAAATCAAGGCTGATTTGGTCATATTTCCCTATTACAAGTTTCATGGTACTCTCTTGCCCCACTGTAGAATTTATCACAACTATAATTGTGTCTAACACAATGCCTAACACAGTGTTACTCAAAAAAAAAAAAAAAAAAAGAGGGCTTCCCTGGTGGCGCAGTCGTTGAGAGTCCGCCTGCCGATGCAGGGGACAAGGGTTCATGCCCCGGTCCGGGAGGATTCCACATGCCGCGGAGCGGCTGGGCCCGTGAGCCATGGCCGCTGGGCCTGCGCGTCCGGAGCCTGTGCTCTGTAACGGGAGAGGCCACAACAGTGAGAGGCCCGCGTACCGCAAAAAAATAAATAAATAAATAAATAAATAAATAAATAGAAACATAAAATGAATTAATAATCAAGAACCTCTACCAAACTTTTCCTTGAAGTGCCAGGCAAGGGTCAGTTGCCCTTCTCTGTGCCTTTATGGCATGTGGTACATACTTACCTCTCAATATTTCTGTCATTGCGTTGAACACGACCATTTATGTGTACATCTCCTTGACTAAACTATAAGACCCTTAAAGTCAAGAACTTTGCTTTATTCCTTTTAAAGCCCACAGGGTTTTCTGCAGTGAATGGCGTATTGTAAACACTTAGTCAGTGTTTGTGAAACTAAAACAGTGATTATCAATCTTGGCTGCACATCAGAATCACCTGGAGAGTTGAGTTCCACCCTGCAGAAATCCTGATTTAATTGTTTTGGGATAGAGCCCAAACACTGGAGTTGTAAAAACTCCCCAGGAGACTGTAATGTCAGCCAGGCTTACAGTCCACTGAATTTAAGTGAACTGCTCTCTTCCACCTATTGAAGACTTTTCAGACTTCAGACAAGGGAAGGACAAGAAATAAAGATGAAAATACCTGCTTTTTAATACTGCACCTACTTGGTGCCAAAGACTGTACCTGTACATCTTCATTCCTTACCATTTCTCTTTATAGCAGTTGATGTTATTTTATTAATGAAAATATAGAGACAAAGGAGATTCCTTTGCATAATAAATTTGCATAATATGACTCAAGATTGAAACTTTTTTTTTTCTGGAACCATAGTTCTCAATATATGTTCCCAGAATAGCAGCACCAGGATCTCCTGAGAATTATTAGCAATGTAAATTCTTGGGCTCTGCCCAGGCCCAATGAAACAGGAACTCTGGAGATGGGACCAAGATCTGTGGGTAACAAGCCCTCCAGGTGATTTTCTGATATAGCTCAAGATTGAGAGCCACCTATTCAGAGGAAATGATTCCTTCAAATTCAAGAGCTCTACTTGGGAAAAGACCTAAGTAGCTAGAACTTAACCATGTATATGGCAGTGATTTAGAGAAAATATCATTTAAAAAAGAGAGTCTACCATTTTCTCTTTAGTATTTCAAAATAATTTAATCCTGGATTTAACGTTCAGCTGTTCCTTTCTGACATTGGCCATTGGTCTGGCCTCATTTACTCTTCAAGGTTGATGCTTAATCTGTCATATTATAATTAGATGTGACCTAGTGAGGAATGCATGGAAGATGGAGAAAATAGGTGATTTTATATTCAAATTATCCATACTTAAATGTTTTGTTGAAGTATAGCATACATACAGGAGCACGCACATACTGTGAGGATAGTCTGATGAAGTTTTACAACTGAGCGTATCTCTGTAACTATCACCCAGATCAAGAAGCAAAACATTACTGTGCTCCTTTCCAGTCACTACCCACCTCAAGGGAGGCCACTGTTCAAGCTTTTAACAGCTTAGATTATTTTTTTCTATTTTTTACATATATATATATATATTCATACAGTGTGTGCTGTTTTGTGTATGTCTTCTTTTACTCAACGATGTTTGTGAAATATATCCATATTGTTCAATAGCTGGATAGTACCTTGTTCATTTTCCCTACTATTATAGCATTCCACTGCAAATATTGTTTATCCATTTGACTGCCAATTGGACTATAAAAAATATATACCTGAACAATATAGCTTTTTTGTGTTGGATTATTTTCTCTGATCACTCCCTTTTCTATCTATTACCCTGCTGCTTTTCTGGTGCCTGTTTCAAAAATGGATTTTAGTAGAGGGAACAAACTTTTGTTGAGTATTCAAATAGTGCCTCTTATATGGGAAGTCCATCAATTTAAACGTGCCCAAATCCTTGCTCCTTAGTCACTGATAACATATTTTACAAAGGTGGGAAGCTTAGAGATGCTAACTTACTTAGTTAGGGTCCCACTTCCCAGTTGCAGAGCTCGGACTCAATCCCATCTTTCTAGCTCCAAAGCCCCTGCCATTTTCTGAAAGTTATTACATATCTCCATAGATTTATTCTGTAATCTGGTGTAATTATTTTCCCATTCATTTGCAATTATATCAACTGTATTCTAATTAAGTAATTAGAAGACAAATGGAACTTGTATTGCATATAATTATTCGCAGTACTCAGGTAGCATTTATTATATTCATCCAGACTTACTGGTTATGCATTTTAATTTTCTATTTGCTTCTTAGAAGTTGTTTCTCAAAAATAGCCAACTAAATAACTGTGGGTTGCACTTTGATACCATTAATTTGAAAATATTCCTGAGGAAGAAAAAGGTATTCCAAAATATAATGCAGTCTAGATTTTATGAAATCTTGATTATCAGAATATTTGTGCTTAAGAATTGTCATCTAGTATTTGACATTTCCAATATCAAAGTTATTTTTTCCTTTATTCTGAGTTATGTTAAATCATAAATAGTTTTAACGATTTAAATCAAGTTTATTTTATATATTATTCCAATATGCTTAACATTATTAGTCCATTTGAATTATTTAACAATTGCATTTTAAGCCATCTTTGAAAAGTCCATAGTGTAATATATGTAATAATATATACTTAAGACAAACAAAATAAGTAGAAACAAGTATTTAAAAAAAAACCCTTTAAACTAATATTTATAGTTTTCTTACTGTTTGGATTAACAATGCATATTAAATAGACTAATAAATAGCTAAATTAACTATTTACATTGCCAACATACTTATTATGTCTTATGTTTGGGGTCAGAAACTTTAATTGCATTTACTGTTGTTAGGAATAATTAGAACATGAATCTTCATGAGAATAAGCTCTTTCTAAAAAGAAAAGCAAAACCGAATGAATCTATTAAACCGTGTCTAACAGAAGGAATAAATCAATTATACGTGTGCTACAGTTACTGTGTTGATGTCTGTCCTCCAAAGTCGATGCTCTGCAGAAGAGTGGTCTTGTTATTCTCTAGAGTTAGATGCATTCACTTCAGTTTATGTTTCTACTAGTCTGTAGCTCTGTAGACAAGACCTTCTTTATGATAAATTTCTATTTTAACTAAGATGTAATTCACTGTACCATGAATCCTGCATGCACTACTGCCTAAAAAAGTAACTCTTCTCTAGTGAATTATCTAATTAAATTCTGAGCCTTAATACTTCAGTGCTTTACAATTACAGACAAATATTTAAGAAGTCTGTGGGAGTACATGATCTGGTCGTGGAATTATCTAAGCTATTAAGATTCATGCACTTGGGGAGCACTAATATTTCAAATAATCCTATTAATAATAAACTCAGGAAATCACAGCCTAGGAAAGTGACTGAACTCAAATATATGGGACTTGGAGTTCACCTTGAGAGCCTCCTGCCTTCCAGTGCCCATAGAACACACCTTCTTGGTCCCATTGTAGCTGCTGCTGCTAAATGACCTTTCTAGTTAACCTCCTCCTTTCTAAAGAGAGATAATAAGGCATGAAAAAAATATTAACATCAATTTTGGATTTTTTTCCTTGGTTAAAGCAGAAGAATCCTAGGAGGAAAAAAAGGAAAGAAAGGAAGGAAGGAAGGAAGGGAGCAACCCTAAGTTTTGGCAGATAGAATTTACAACTTTTCCTTTTTGTAGTAGCTATTATTGTATTTATCAGTGTATCATTAATTCAACTACATAGCATTTGTTTTATTTTGATTTTGAAAATAATATGTTTAGTATAGAGAATTTGAAAACACTGAAAAACATGAAAAAGATGATTATAATGCTTGTATTTACCTCTTTTAGAGAACACCACTAACAATATGTTGATTTATCTCATCCAAGTCTTGTTTTTGTCATAGATACATATATCTTGTTTCCATTTATAGACAAAATTATTAGAATACTTTGAGAAATAATGTATTAGCAAAACATTGTCATACTAAGCATTCCAATCTAATGTTGTATAATTACTACAGACCTTTGTGGCATAAAACAGTAATTTATTATCATCGTGGATCTTGTGCATTCTGGAAGGGCTCTGCTATGACATTCCCACTTGCATTCTCGTTTGTGATTGCTGTCAGATGTTGTTTGGGGCTGCAGTCATCGGAAGACTTGACGGGACGGAGGATCTGCTTCCAAGGTGGCTCATTCACGTGGCTGGAAGTTAATGCTGGCTGTTGGCTGACAGCTCAGTGTTTCTCCATGTGGACCACTCCACGGGGTTACTTGATGTCCTCATGGCAGGGTAGCTGGCCTCTCCCAGAATGGGTGATCCAAGGGAGCAAGGTGGAGTCTGCAATGCCTTTTTGGATCTAGCTTGGACCACATAAGCCTCCATTACCACTATATTCTATTGGCCACACAGGGTCAGCTGTGATTCCAAGTAGGAGGGGAGTATACTAGGGCATGAAAATAAGGAGATGAGAATAATTATGTGTCACAGATCCCGATAGGAAGAAATCAAATTGCATGAAGGTTTTGGACAGTTCATCGTGAACTCACTATAGCATTTGTGGAGATTACATGCTGAATGCTGGTGAAGTCAGGTGGCTTTGAAGCTGGCTAACTGCCAAGAGAGTTATGATTAATTAATATTATGTGTGAGCATCTCTATCAATGTAGCACAGGCCTGTATTATTGCTATTGTTCTTTCCTATTCAATATGATTAAACAAGATTTAAATAGATAAAAAAATGCAGATAAAAGTTTAGAATGAGAGTTGATTTAGTAGACTACAAAATCAAGATTACTGATAATCTAGAGGCGGGAATGCTAGCCCAAGTCAACAACGTTAAATTTATTAATGGTTGGAATGAATTTAAGCATGTGTTTTATTTAAAAATCTGGTTCTTAAAATATAGGATGAAAAGAGTAACCGGTATCCCAACTTAGGTACTTTTATTGATCGTAAACTCAGTATGGACTTAGACTCTCCCATGAACTTTAAAAACATCAATATATTTTTCAAGATGAGTTAATAAAATTAAACTGCCTAGAACTGTACTGTCCAATACTGTAGCCACTGGCCACATGGGCTGAATGAGCACTTGAAATGCAATTAGTCTAAGTTGAGGTGTGCTGTTAGTGCAAAATACACACTCCGGATTTTGAAGGCTTAGTAAAAAAAAAAAAAAGTAAAACATTAATAATAGGTCATATTCAAGATATGATAAAACAACATTTTTGTATATATTGGACTAAATACAATGTATTAGTAATTTTTAAACTTTTTTCTCTTTTTTTATTAATAGGGCTATAAAAATTAAACTTACTTATATAGTACTTGCATTATATTTCTCCTGCTCAGTGCTGCTCTAGAACACAGGAGGTAAATATCCCAATGTTTTAAGTGCCAGTTGGAAAGCACCTGGGATGCTGTACCCACCTGGAGACCATATGGAAGGAGACAGTCATAATTCTCAAAGACTAGAAACTGTAATGAAGGAATTAGATATGTAGCTATGAACAGAGAAAACTTGGCAAAAGACAGGGATAATAATAGATATCTTGAGTGTTGCAGGGGTGTCAAAGAGAATAGAAGTCAGATGTATTTCTTAGTGTAAAACTAAGGCCAGTAAAAACAAACGGCAACAGGAAGACAGATTTGGCTCAGCATAAAGAAGGCCTCTCTAACAGTTACTTGTTCAATGATACAGGGGCCTACTTTCTTTAGAAATTTACAAATGGTGGATGGATAACGCTCCATTATAGGCACTGTGTAAAGGAAACTTGCACAGGTGAACTGTGTTGGAATAGTTAAATCTCAGTCTTTCATTAATCCAAGAAAGACAGCAGTTTCCCCTCTAAAATACATCATAGCATAAACATAGGAAGAAAGAGTTGTGTGACTCTCCTACTAATCTGTCAAGTTTGAAGTCTTGCAGAATATATAGTCCTGAAATTTTCTTTCTATAAATGTCAACATTTATAGAAAGAATGTCAAAAGCAGTCTACTTTGCTTTATTTACTCATATCTAGTTTGAAAAAGATCAAACATAGGACAACTTTTCAGAAAAATATAACAGTAATTCTTACTAGAAGTAGCAAACTTCAAGTAAAAGAAAAAATGTACACATGGAAAGAAATTCAGATGTAGTGTTTTCTGATTATACCAAGAGACGACAATGTTATGATTCCTAATTGGAGTTTACGCTAATTCACTTTTAATTGCTTTTTATTGCCGATTTAAAAAAGAAAAAAAATGGTAAAGATTGTGTGTTAGTAAATTAACCAGCTCAAAGATAGTGTGTGGTATAAGGAGACTCTTAATTTAGCCAAATGGAAAGGACCTGAGCATTTCTGAATAAAGAGGGAGCAGAGAATGTAACTAGAGTAATGAGACCATGCATTTTTAAAAGAACTCAGCCAGAAAATGACCAACAGTCACTGTCAAAAAATTGAGACTTCATTTTTAAGAGCACATTTTTTGTTTATATAGAAGATTTAATCCAGTGTACCTGTAACATAACTAAATGTTGCATAATCATACTGAATTTTACTTATCTGTACTGAATTATGTCCAATTTACATTTTTACACATTTTTCTCCTCTTGTGCCTTTGAGATCATTTAAGGCTCTAACAAGGCCTTAATTGATGTGACATCCCCAATACCAAGTTCCATGCAGCTGTGCAGTATTGTCATTTCTTTCTTGAATAAGTGAATGACTCCACAAGGAGCAGGACAAACATTCGCCACTCGGGGAGAGAGGACCTATTCCCTGCTTCTTCTGCTTAACAGCCTTTCTAGACCCTGTCTCAAAAAATAAGAGATACTTTACAGAGATGATGAAAAGCCAGTGGTATTGATGTGAAATTTGATCTGCATAAAAGAGATAAATTCAATAATCAGAGCTTTTCACATTAATTTTTCACCTTAGACTAGTTTCTGCACCTATAATTTTGTACTCACATTTATGAATATTGGCTGATTGACAATGATTTAATCACTTTTCTTTTCAAATAGAAAAATGTTTCTGCCTATAATATCCCAAATGAAAAAACATTAACAGTTTTCAATATAGGGTATCACTTTGTCGTTATTGCTTTTCCCTCTAAATGGAATTGAGGAGCAGATTTTTATTTTTTGCGGTTGAATTTCACTTAATACATATGCCTGTCATGCATAATAACACATTCTGGGAGGAGGGCGTTTTATTAATAACTTTATTTGCAAATTCAGTATCATGAGACCAAAATAGTGATATGCATGCTCACTTACTCTTCCTTATAATTGACAAAACTATTTGTGTATTTACTGGTGGTATGAGAAATACAGTTATTTGATGCTGTAGCTAGTCGTGATGTTAATAAAGAATAGACATTTAGGGGCTTCCCTGGTGGCGCAGTGGTTGAGAGTCTGCCTGCCAATGCAGGGAACACGGGTTCGAGCCCTGGTCTGGGAGGATCCCACATGCCACGGAGCAGCTGGCCCCGTGAGCCACAATTACTGAGCCTGCGCGTCTGAAGCTTGTGCTCCGCAACAAGAGAGGCTGTGATAGTGAGAGGCCCGCGCACCGCTGTGAGGAGTGGCCCCTGCTTGCCGCAACTGGAGAGACCCCTCGCACAGAAACGAAGAGCCAACACAGCCATAAAAAAAAAAAAAAAAAAAAAGAATAGACATTCAAAACTTACTATAATTTATTGCAGATTAGATCTGTACTTAATTATTCATTCATCAAAGAAAATGATGTCTTTGTTTTCAGAAAAATGCTCCAAATTACAATTCACCAAAAACACAAAGCCTTTTTCCTGTTGTTGGATATTTAGGTTATTTCAAATTTTTCCTCTATTTAAATAATGTCGTGATGATCATCCTAGCATTTAAAACTGTGTCCACGTTTCTAATAAATCACTGAGTTGAATGATATTAATTTTGTAAGAGTTATTGAAACATATTACTGTAGTTATTTCCAAGAAGTTTATCTCAGGTGGCACTTCTACCATCTCTGAATTATTGTGTGTTCTTTTAATTTAACCTTTTAAGCATTATTAATATATATATATATATATATTTTTTTTTTTTTTGCGGTACACGGACCTCTCACTGTTGTGGCCTCTCCTGTTGCGGAGCACAGGCTCTGGATGCACAGGCTCAGCGGCCATGGCTCACGGGCCCAGCCGATGTGGGATCTTCCCGGACCGGGGCACGAACCGGTGTCCCCTGCATCGGCAGGTGGACTCCCAACCACTGCGCCACCAGGGAAGCCCCATTATTCATATTTTTGATGAGAAAATTGACTAAAAAGTTAAAGAGATTTGATGAAGACCTACTAGCTAGATAACAGCAGAGCTGGGATCAGAATCAAAGGTCATGATATTAATCACAATGTTAAGATGGTTTTCCTTAATGTAAGATAGTATAGTCATCCAACATAAATTTATTCAATACCGATTCACAGAGCGCTTACTCTGTGCCTAGCATTGTTGTACGCATCACGGATACAGCCCTGAACAAAAATGAGAATTTCTTGTCAACATGGAGTTTTAAGAGAATAATGAAAATAAATGAGTAATTTATACAGCATGTTAGATGCTTCTAAGTGCTAGGGGATTTTTTAAATTTTACTTTTTAGTTTTACTTTTATTTACTTTTAAACATAGATTCACAAGAACTTTCAGCACAGCTTGGAGATGTGTCTGTACCCATCATCAAGCTTCCTGCCATGATTGACATCTTTCATAACAGTTGTGCATTATTAAAACCAGGAAGAGTGTATTTATCAAAAATTGTACAATAAAATTAAGTAGATTATAGATCTTTCTCAGATATTTTGCATACATATTTTGCATACACTCAGTTTTTGGCATGTCCTATGCATATTTCTGTTGCATTTTCTTATATATAACTAACATCACCACGCACAATTGAGATACACATCCGTTCTGTCACCGTGAAGAAAATCTCTTATACTTCTCCTTTGTAGTCACACCCTCCCTCCCCTTCTCTAATCTCTGGCAACAACTGTTCTCCATCTCTACAATTTTGTTATCTCCGGCATGGTATATAAATTGTATTATACAATATATAACCTTTTGAGATTGACTTTTAGGTGTTTTTTTTTTTTCCATTCAGTATAATGCTCTTAAGATCCATATAAATTGCCACGCGTATCAATAGTTTGTTCCCTTTTATTGCTGAGTAGTACAGAGAGATCTATAAAGCTGAAAAGAAAACGCCATTAAGAAGGGTGCAGTTGGCACAGCCTGCCGCCATCTTGAGTTGAGTGTCCTGTGAGGAGCTTCAGCGCACATCCTGAGCTTAGGTATTGGCTCAGCCGTTTCACGAGGAACTCTGGTCTGAAGGGCCGGGGGCAAGGCCTCTGCATGGGGCCAGCTATGAGCAAGTGAAACAGACTAAGCACAAAGGGAAAAAAGGTGGATGGGCTAGGCCTGAAGTGAGATGGCCAGATTTATGTCCTTTCCAGATGAAATGTGGATCCTCTAGCAACAGGAGCCATGTGGCTGACAGGGTCTTGGTGCTCCAGCCAGGTGTCAGGCTTCTGAGGTGGGAGAGCCAAGTTCAGGACATTGGACCACCAGAGACCTCCTGGACCCATGTAATATCAATCAGCAAGAGCTCTTGCAGAGATCTCCATCTCAACGCTAAGACCCAGCTCCACTCAATGACAGTGCTGGATACCCTATGCCAAACAACTGGCAAGACAGGAACACAACCACAACCATTAGCAAAGAAGCTGCCTAAAATCATAAGTACACAGACACCCTAAAACACATGACCATACGTGGACCTGCCCACCAGAAAGACAAGATCCAGCTTCATCCAGCAGAATACAGCCACCAGTCCCCTCTACCAGGAAGCCTACCCAACCCACTGAACCAACCTTAGCCACTGGGGACAGACACCAAAAACAACGGGAACTACGAACCTGCAGCCTGCGAAAAGGAGACCTCAAACACAGTAAGTTACGCAAAATGAGAAGACAAAAACACAGCAGATGAAGGAGCAAGGTAAAAACCCACCAGACCAAACAAATGAAGAGGAAATAGGCAGTATAACAGGAAAATAATGCAGAATAATGATAGTAAAGATGATCCAAAATCTTGGAAATAGAATGGAGAAAACACAAGAAACGTTTAACAAGGACTTAGAAGAACTAAAAAGCAAACAAACAATCATGAACAACACAATAAATGAAATTAAAATTTCTCTGGAAGGGATCAATAGCAGAATAACTGAGGCAGAAGAACGGATAAGTGACCTGGAAGATAAAACAGTGGAAATAATTACCACAGATCACAATAAAGAAAAAAGAATGAAAAGAATTGAGGAGAGTCTCAGAGACCTCTGGAACAATATTAAACGCACCAACATTTGAATTATAGGGGTTGCAGAAGAAGAAGGGAAAAAGAAAGGGACTGAGAAAATATTTGAAGAGATTATGGCTGAAAACTTCCCTAATATGGGAAAGGAAATAGTCCATCAAGTCTAGGATGTGCAGAGAGTCCCATACAGGATAAATCCAAGGAGAAACATGCCAAGACACATATTAATCAAACTATCAAAGATTAAATACAAAGAAAAAATATTAAAAGCAGCAAGGGAAAAGCAACAAATAACATACAGGGGAATACCCATAAGGTTAACAGCTGATCTTTTGGCAGAAACTCCGCAAGCCAGAAGGGAGTAGCAGGACATATTTAAAGTGATGAAAGGGGGAAAAAAAAGTGATGACAGGGAAAAACCTACAACCAAGATTACTCTACCCAGCAAGGATCTCATTCAGATTCAATGGAGAAAGTAAAACCTTTACAGACAAGCATAAACGGGGAATTTTATGGCTTGATTGGAATTTTATCTTTAAAAGGATTAAGTGAACTTTATTTTATTTTATCTATTTTTTTATACAGCAGGTTCTTATTAGTCATCAATTTTATACACATCAGTGTATATATGTCAATCCCAATCACCCAGTTTATCACACCATCACCCTCTCCCCCTGCCGCTTTCCCCCTTGGTGTCCATACGTTTGTTCTCTACATCTGTGTCTCAATTTCTGCCCTGCAAACTGGTTCATCTGTACCATTTTTCTAGGTTCCACATATATGCGTTAATATACGATATTTGTTTTTCTTTTTCTGACTTACTTCACTCTGTATGACAGTCTCTAGATCCATCCACGTCTCAACAAATGACCCAATTTCTTTCCTTTTTATGGCTGAGTAATATTCCATTGTATATATGTACCACATTTTCTTTATCCATTCGTCTGTCGATAGGCATTTAGGTTGCTTCCATGACCTGGCTATTGTAAATAGTGCTGCAGTGAACATTGGGGTGCATGTGTCTTTTTGAATTATGGTTTTCTCTGGGTATATGCCCAGTAGTGGGATTGCTGGATCATATGGTAATTCTATTTTTATTTTTTTAAGTAACCTCCATACTGTTCTCCATAGTGGCTGTGTCAATTAACATTCCCACCGACAGTGCAAGAGGGTTCCCTTTTCTCCACACCCTCTCCAGCATTTGTTGTTTGTAGATTTTCTGATGATGCCCATTCTAACTGGTGTGAGGTGACACCTCATTGTAGTTTTTTTTTTTTTTTTTCGGTACACGGGCCTCTCACTGCTGTGGCCTCTCCCATTGCGGAGCACAGGCTCCAAACGCGCAGGCTCAGTGGCCATGGCTCACGGGCCCAGCCGCTCCACGGCATGTGGGATCCTCCTAGACTGGGGCACAAACCCGCGTCCCCTGCATCGGCAGACGGACTCTCAACCACTGTGCCACCAGGGAAGCCCCTCATTATAGTTTTGATTTGCATTTCTCTAATAATTAGTGATGCTGAGCAGCTTTTCATGTGCTTCTTGGCCATCTGTATGTCTTCTTTGGAGAAATGTCTATTTAGGTCTTCTGCCCACTTTTGGATTGCACTGTTTGTTTTTTGATATTGAGCTGCATGAACTGCTTGTAAATTTTGGAAATTAATCCTTTGTCAGTTGCTTCATTTGCAAATACTTTCTCTCATTCTGAGGGTTGTCTTTTCATCTTGTTTATGGTTTCCTTTGCTGTTCAAAAGCTTTCAAGTTTCATTAGGTCCCATTTGTTTATTTTTATTTTTATTTCCATTACTTTAGGAGGTGGATCAAAAAAGATCTTGCTGTGATTTATGTCAAAGAGTGTTCTTCCTATGTTTTCCTCTAAGAGTTTTATAGTGTCCAGTCTTACATTTAGGTCTCTAATCCATTTTGAGTTTATTTTTGTGTATGGTGTTAGGGAGTGTTCTAATTTCATTCTTTTACCTGTAGCTGTCCAGTTTTCCCAGCCCCACTTATTGAAGAGACTGTCTTTTCTCCATTGTATATCCTTGCCTCCTTTGTCATAGAGTAGTTGACCATAGGTGTGTGGATTTATCTCTGGGCTTTCTATCTTGTTCCATTGATCTCTGTTTCTGTTTTTGTGCCAGTACCATACTGTCTTGATTACTGTAGCTTTGTAGTATAGTCTGAAGTCAGGGAGTCTGATTCCTCCAGCTCCGTTTTTTTCCCTCAAGACTGCTTTAGCTATTCGGGGTCTTTTGTGTCTCCATACAAATTTTAAGATTTTTTGTTCTAGTTCCGTAGAAAATGCCATTGGTAATTTGATACGGATTGCATTGAATCTGTAGATTGCTTTGGGTAGTATAGTCATTTTCACAATATTGATTCTTTAAAAGGATTAAGTGAACTTTATATTCCCTTTATGAAATGTTTGTGCCAATTTTATCAAATTGTTTAGGTGACTTTGGCATGAAGTGGAAGGCACACATCTTCTATTCCTTTGCATTGTTCATGACCCACTGGTGCCTTTAGACCTCACTCAGCGGGCACAAAATTCTTAAGAATTTACTGGAAGAACAGAGATGACATCTCCTGTGACTCAAAGGGCATTGCATCAGAGTGTGGTCTTCATGCCAGCAAAATCTCATGGAAGGGGAAATGAAGGTGAAGTCTTACCAGACAGTATCTGTGGTTTTTGTGGTCATGTCAGGTCGCAAACACTAAGTGGACCCACCCGAAAATCCAGTCCATTTGGAAAATTATATGAGCTAAGCCAAATCTTAGCCTTTCACCCTGTCAAAGAATAAGGGGTCCACTTTGTCCCTTTGACAGGTCTCAGAAGCAGCTCAATAAATGAACAAAGCTCAGGAAGCCAAAGCTGTGGATATCCATGAAAGTTCTGAATTGAACTGGTGTTGGGGAGAGCTGGCAATCATAATTTTGTTCACAAACATGCTGACAATAAACAATAAACTCTCAGGTAAAAACAGCCAGACACATAGAAGTTCACTCATTTCAGCTAAGTACAACTTCTCCAGGAAAACTTTCTCTCCTGTCTTCTGGACTATGCAATTGGAAACTTACCCCTGCAGTATTAGATGCTGTATTTCCACCATCAAATATAAGCCCCCTGAGGACAGATACTATTTTTTTCTTTCATTTATTTTTCCTGCCATACCTAGAATGTAGTAGAAAGCAGTAGGCACACTGTAAAAAGGATACATTTCTCTTACATCAAGGAACACAAGCTATGACTTGCAGGTGTACTTGGAAATGTGACTACTGCTATAAACAGTTCTCAACATCCCTTCAGCGAGCATCAGTATCTGATTAATATCCTTTCTACTTAAAAGAGAGAATTAAGAGATGAAACCTAACTGCCAAGAACCAGTAGGGGAAAGTAGTCACTGTGTTGATTTGAATGCCTGCTGTGCAAGTGACATATTAATATTAAATGGATTTTTATTGAACAGTTGCATTGTCAAATGGGAAAAAATTAATTATTTGAAAAAATCCAAAGCATTTACCCCCAACTGTGTAGGTAAAGAGGAAAAAAAAAAAAGCTGAAGAAACAGTAACTCTCACATGCTTATTTTTTTCCTGAAAGTGTGAGATGGTGAAAACTGAGAAAGAAAGTATAATGTGCTTTCAGCTATTTATAATATTATGTCACAAAAACAATAATAAAAATAAAAATTCTTTTATGGGGTTCATTTACAGAATATTAAATAATCCTTAGGAAGTTATCAATGTAGTCAGCTTTCTAGAATTACAGGTATTTGTTGTTATTGTTTTAATTTCTTATTTTTATATTTAACCTTCCTGGGCTACCTGACACACAGGTGTTCATGATGAAAAACAACTGATGAAGATAAGAAATTGCTGATCTTTATTGCTTAAGGTTGTTATTCATCTTCAGCAAAAGATGAAGATAAACAGTTGCTATTTCTATAGGTTCTTTAATGCTGATGTCAAGTTTCTCATTTACTTCATATTAATTCCTAAGCACTCGCATCTTTAAAATTTAGGTATGAGTGTAATCTCAAAAGAAGCACTAGGAAATACAAGACAACTTGGTCAAGCTTGTAAACCTCACTTAGGGGATTATTTTGTACTCGTCCCAAGATTTATTCTAGTGCAAAATTTAACCATACATCCAAAAACTATTTATTAAGACCTTTTCTCAAATCAAGTGTAGAGCTCTGGTTAGAAGTTTTCAGTCTGGATCAGTTTAGGTCTGGTTTATTTTCTGGATCAGAGCTAAATTAGGCCAAGTGTATTCAGATCAGTTCCTACTTAAGGGCAATGTAACGTGTGATATCCAAGCATATGACACCTTAAAGTTGGGGTTCCACATTTAAAAAGGTACAACATGTTCTTCCCCTGCTGCCAGAGGTGAACTGAATGGCGAAAATGGGCTTAGTGATAATTTGGGAATATTGCCTTTTGCTTTATTTCATCTTGTGTTTTCTGTTTGGTACATAGGCTGTCCACTGAAGTTTGTCTTCAGTGGTTGTTGCCCAAGTTGTTTCATTTCTTCCGGGTTGAGGAAGGTGTTCTGGATGACTTATCAAGAAGTCACAGCATTTTTATGTTACAGAGGGCTTAGAACACCCTGATTTATTGCTGGGAAATTGAGGCCCAGACAGTCAAATGACATAAAGCTATGTAGTAGCAGAGTTTGACCTAGATATTAGAGCTCTGAATTCTCAAGGACTTTTTTCATTATTCTTTAAAATATTCCATATCATTAGGAGCAGGAAAAATTATATTCCCTCCAGAAAATTTAAAAAGGACACATGTATCTTAGTCCCTTTCAAATACTAGTTATATTGTATTTTTCCCACACATCTACTCATTCATTTTCAAATAATTGAATATCAACAAATGTGCTAGCAATTAAGAATAAAAATAGTTGCATATAATACCTGCTTTTCACTTGAAGTGTTCACACTCTAGAGGGGAAATTTGTATAAATAGAAGAATTATAATAAATGGAACAAGGATTGATCTTCAAGAGCCAAGATAGCTCAAAATTCCCAGAAAAGAACATCAAAACTGTACCTTGAAGATTGAGTAGGAATTTTCTAGGGTTAAAAAACTGAAGTGGGGAGATGCCTTAAGACACATACAGAACGAGAGTCATGAAAGGGCCCAGCATGTGTACAGAGCAGTGAGATACTTGGTGTGGCAAGAATGTTGGAAAGTGAAGTGTGGAAGAGGTTCAGAAGGTCTTAATCTGCTTGCTAATTATTTTCAGTCTCTGAAGTTTGTTGTGTTGAAACAGAAATCCTCAATCACTTGCAGGCTCACAAAGAGCACATGAGTTTTCGATATCAGGCAAAGCTGCCTGTTTGTTACTGCAGAGTGTTTGCCTCTGTGTGGCACCTCTGGGACTAATGAGTTGGGCAAGATCACAGGAAACTACAGGGTCTCCTTTTCCCCCTCTAACCCAGGACTAGCCTTGAAAGTTGGTGTCTTGATCCCCTTTCTTCCATGTTCTCTTACTTGGTACTCAGGGCTTTTCCAATCCATCTTGACCTTGCTAATACCCTTTTTATTTGGGAATGGAAAAAGGGGCAAAAAGAAGCTCTGAGTAATCCCTAACTTTAGGAATGACCTCTTAGACCTGCACTGGGGCTTGGTTTCATTTTTTTTTCTTTAGGTTTTTTTTCCACTTCTGAGAGGCAGGTGACACTGATGGGTTCCATCCCCTCCCTTCCCAGTTGATCACTGAAACATATCAAAGGTAAAACAGCCAGGACCTATCTGACTGGCTGTTTCCAATCAGATGAACATTTCTTTAGTTCAAATTGAAATAAGTAAATTGATTATCAAGCTCTGTTCTAAACCAATATTAAGTATGCATATTTTGTGTATATATGTATGTTTATATGTATTTTCATTCATGTAGGTAGAGCATCCCGAATTTGTATTTGTTAGGTGTCCTCAATCTGGATAAACTATTATAAAACCTTTAATGCATCCATGGTTGCCTTGCAACGGCTTAGGAGATGTATTTCCTTCCCTCCCATTCATTTGGGGTTATCCACATCATCATTTTTTTTTTCTTTTCTCTTCAACATTCTTACTCCTCATTTATCTTGCATCCTGGCAGTGGTATAACTAAGAGGATTATCTACTCTCATTAAAATGAATGAAATAATCATGATTCTGATAAAATATAGGAGTAGGGGTAGGCTAAAAGAAAGACACTGATAATTGAATCTCTTAAAGACTAGCAGTATCACTTGCATTCAACTCCTTTCTTTGCAGATAGTAAAGGGCTTGGGGAGTGTTGTCTGAGGAACTAAAGGTCTGAATCTTTTGGAAGACCTGTCAAAGCAGGATGGTATAGCAGATAGCATGAAAATTTCGGGGAAGACAGATGTTTTACTTTTTACACTATTGCAAGACTACAGGTCTTTCCCAGCTCTTCCTGTTCTGTTTGCAATATTGCAGCTTCATCACATCTACATGCAATTTAATTTGAACAGGAATTATTAGCTCTTACTGATATCTGCTAAGCCTTATGGGATATGATTATAAAATCCTTGGAAAGTATGACCCTAGCTTTTGAGAACCTTGTAATTTGATATTCTTTCCTTGACTCATTTTTAGTTCTGTATTCTACCCTTTATCCTGACACCAAATGTCACCTCATAGCCATTCCATCCCAGTATTGCCTTACAGAAAAACTCTAAGAAAGACATGAATGATAACATTCCCAGTGAGGTCATTCTTCATCTTTCATTTTGTTAAATAATTGGAGAACTATTTTAAAAGCTGTCTGGTGTAACATTATAAAGCCATTTTGGAAGGATGCTTTTGCAGGGTTACAGCACTGAAATCGTTTTTATTAGAACTTAAAGATCTTTGAAAAAGTCCCTTTGTACATGAGAATATTTAAGACTTCCATGATATATTAGTAGCTTATATTGAAAAGAAAACACAATGCCTTATCTCATTTGTCATTTCTAAATTTGTTTTGATATGCTTTTCTAAAAATGGCTTATAAATGATTTTATTAGGGAAAAATGTTAGGGGAGCAGGCGTATTTTATATTTCTTTGCATGTAAGAAAAGCACTCCCTTAATAGTCTTGAGTAGAAATGGCATCTTTACTTATTAGAATAAAATCTATTTCTTTTATGTTTCATTGTTCAAATGCATTTTACTTAATAACCCAATTAGTCTTGAAAACAGTACTTGAGTAAATAAGTCATTTTAACTTTTACACAATAAAATCTTGATTAGCTAGAACAAAACTAACAAGAAATATCAATTTACCCGAGTGAATTAAATTATAAGGCAACTCAAAAGTACCTGGAATTTAGAAACCTGTATTAGAAAATTTGAGGGGAAATGTGCTGAAGGTTATAATCGTCTAATCTAATTCTTTTGCTTTTTATGGTTTTAAAATCACAATTTAGATATTTAGGTCTTCTTGGGTCCTTAAAGCAAGTTTTCTTCTGTGCATTAGATTCTTCTTACAAACTAGGAAAGTGGAATAAAGTTATGATAATATAATCAACAAAGAATGAAAGAACAACTTCCAATGATTCCTCAGTTAACTGGGGTCGACATAACTTCTTCTTTTGCTGGCATTGTGTTGAAAATACATACATGGAGGAGTTGATAAAAGAGTTAGTCAAATAGACGAATTAGGACACAAAAGTACAGAGAGAAAGACAACATTCTGGGGATATTCTTCAAACCTCAGTGTCAAAAAGTCAGTGATGCCATGAGGAGCTTTAGCTACTTCCTCGACAAATCTCAAGACCTATTTTATTACCAACATTAGTGACTCTAAAGAAGACACAGTTCCTGTCCTCTAGGAATTTACCATCTAATGACAGAAAGTGGAGGGAGGTCAGTAATTAGACACAGTTAAAATACTCATCATAAATGACATAACCATGGTGGATGTGTCCACAATATAAACACATGTGCACTTTAAAGTAACTATTATTCATTTGGAAACAGTGTTTGTTCCCATCTCAGTTACAATTAGTTTGCTTGATTCTATGGAAACAAGGCAGTGACATCATATAACAAATCTGTAATAGTTTTACAATTATCCTTTTCTTTTACCAAAATATTCTCTTAATTTTTCTGTTTCTGTTAACAGTATTATTACCCATCTAACTAAACCCTGAGGTTTCAGTTATCTTTGTATTCCTATCACCATCACTCATCCAGTTGTTTTGATATCAGCAAATCAACCTAATGCTTCCTCTGCATTTCCACTGCAAAGACTTACTTAGGTCCTTTTAATCCTTTCCTTAGCTGGGACTTGAGAAATTATTTCCCTACTACAGCCAGATACATACTATTAAAGCATAGTTTTGTTTGGATAAATTGATTTCCTGAAAACCTTAAATGGTCCAATGCCTTCTGTTGAATAATGTACAAACAAGTCAACCAGGCATCAAGGCCAACACAAGATACCCAGATCTGACTTTATGACATTGTTTTCTATGTCTGCATTAAATGTTCCCTTTGTGTCGCAAATGTGCGTAATTACTCTTCGACCTGCCCCAAACTGTTAGTCTTTTCCTTTCTTACTAACTGTGCTCACAGATGTTGCTTCTCTGATCTCCATCTCTTTTTATCAAACTTTTCTATCCTTCATTGTTTAGTTCAAAGATCTTATCTTCCATGCATTCTTTCCTTATCCCTTCACTTCAAGATGACCTTTTCTGTTACTGAGATCTTACAAACTTATCCACCAGTCCCATGATATGTTATAAATATTGACTTCTATGTGCCGCTGACTACATCTATTAATTATATCCCTCCAATACCACACTCCTCAGAATCTCTATCATCTTTCACCTGTATTGCTACAGTAGGCTCCTGATTGGTCTTTCTACCGCTAAGGCCTGCCAGTTCCTCTCTTGTTCATTCTCCACACAGAAACTAATGTGATTTTTTTAAAAACCATAAATATGACCATTCTAATCATTAAAATCAATCAGTGACACCACATTAGGGCAAAGTCCAATCTTTTTCAAGATTTACAGTGATTCAAAACCTCCATCTCTGGCTTTGTCTTTCTCCACTGTCTTTCTTCTCTATCTGTGCCCCAGGGACATTTGATGAAATGTATCTTTGAGTACATCATACTCCTTCTTACTGCAATATACATATACATTATACATATGTACATATGTATATACATATGTATATACATATACATTATACATATGTATATACATTACATATACTCGTCTCCCAACTGTAATGTTCTTTCCTACAACACACCCATCCCTGAGCCAGGCACTGTGATCATGTTCAGTATAGCATCCTCTGCATGTCCTCTGTATGATGTATATAGAAATCAAGTCCATTCATGCAAGTTTGGTGGAATCAATCCCACTCAAATCATTTTAGTCATACAAAAAGTGGGAGAGAAAATGTTCTTGGGAAAGTTCAAATGCTATCAAGAGAATGAAAGAAAGAATAGGTGCTAGTTAGGCAACAATGAAACTCCACTGCACTAAGTAATGGCATGTGTGTATAATAATACATAATTACAGAGGCTTTTTACACAGTTGTGAATTACAGTTCATTAAGTAGTGAGCTATGTGTAAAAATGAAAGAAAACTCATCATTGTATATCGTATGCATATCAATCCAGTGGCTAAAGTTAGCTGACTTTATCCTTTGGCCCAGTTAGAAGTTTTCATTCTCATCACATCAATTTCTTTAACATCATTATTGTCATTGCACCTCTGAACATTTTTCAGATCTGACAGCTATAATGAAATATATGATACATACAAAATGTGCTTAAAACCGTGCTTAGCAGAATATGCATAGCACATTACTGAAACAGATGAAGAGAGTCCCTAGTGCACTTTACATCACAGAAATATCTGCTTCATTTTATAACTGTTTTTCATGCAGAAACTGACCCCTATTTTTGCTTTTTATCCGTGAAGTTCTCACTAGCCGTCTGCTTAGCCTATGACCTATTTTATTTCTCAACTTTTCAGTTGAAATGAGAATCAACTTTAAAGCTTATTTAAAGGAATGTGAAAAAGCTAAATATGGGGTTGCAGCTGGTTCAGACTTTCTGTTGAACTTATTATGGCCTGGTATAATTTAAGATCTATTTACGTAGTTGTCTCGAACCCGGAAAAACGATCAAAGAAAGCTGCATGTTACATCACTTTGCCAAAGTGAGATATATCAAAAGTGACATTGTCTTTGTCTTCTTGTTTAAAGAATTTAACTCCAAAATAGTAATCTGGCCCACCCACAGATGTGTTAGGTTGACCCTCAGGGTGTTGGTTCAAATATTGGCTAAAAAATTCAAAAACAAATTAGTTGTCACCATTTAACATACAAATGTTAAATGGTGACATACAAATCCAAATTTTACATACAAATCCATATATTTTTCTCTTGAAAACTTGTAAGATATGTCAGTATTGGCATATTGAGATGGCATTTCCTCAGGCAAACAATGACTGGCCTTCATAGATACATTATTCTCTCTTTAGTTAACCTTGGTACTCATCATTTTTAATATTTTTTTTATTCTTGCATACTTCACTTATTTATACAACCTGTCAAACTTTGTAGACCTTTCAGAATGTAACAATTACTTATCACAATGAGAAACTCTGAAAGGACTTGACCAAAATGAACAGTATAAGGAGCTCAAGATGCAATATCAAGATCAATTTCAAGCTTAAGAACAAACCACTCAAGTGATGAACAAATTACAAAGTGAATAAACTAGAAATGCTTGCAGCTGCAAGTGAAAGAAAATACAAATACAGTTGGTTAAAAAAATTGAGTTATTAGTTTCACATAAGAAGAGGTCTTAAAGTAGGCAGCTAATGTTATTTGTTCTACAATGGCTGGACTGGTATCTCTAAATGCTCTTAACTTTTTCCTTATGTTTGTACCTTCTTATCAATAAAGCAACATATGTCCATGAAATCCCACCTAGCTGACTTTAATTAAGGCAAGATCTCTGTTCAAGAGGAAAGAAATTACAATGATTCATTTAGAATAATCATAATTTACCCCTTTAGGATAACATAGGGTTTGCCCTCCCTGAGATTAAGTTACCTCCTAGAATTTTCTTAGCACAGAATATGAAAATGAGGAGGAGACAGTTGTGTAGGCATTGATCAAAATCTATCACACAAGACTTGGATGCCCCCAGTCAATTTCAAAGGACTTCACTATAAATTGTGCCTTGTACTTTAGGAAGGCTCCTTCCAAAATAACCATTGTCTCACACTAACAGAATTATTATCAAACCAATCAATATTTTCTGATAGATGAGGCCACTGAGTCTTTCATGCTGGAGGCTTCATACTTTTCATCTTTTATCTTGGATTGCAGTTGACCTTGGCAAGTGATATGTATTATGTCGAAGCAGGTGGAAGGTTTTCCCAGGCAGTACCATTTTAGGGTGTAATAAGGTCAGGGGGCAAAAAATCTTTTTAAAATGCTTTGTAGATTTAAAGAGCACCATGTAATAAGCATATTGAATAATCATTGATTAAAAAATATTATTAGTTCACAAACTTCAAGATCATGTTTTCCAGGCCAGGAAGGTGTTAAAGAATGGATTAACCAGAAAGACAAGGCAGGGAAAAAACCAAAATTTCTTTATGACTTCTATCTTTTTAAAACATTCTTTCTCCTTTGATTTTAGGCAAGGTGAGGTTACACAGTTTATGCAAAAATTTACTTATACTTTAAATTCCTAGATTTGATGTTCTGAAATTTAAAACTAGGTCAACCCAGATAAAGAGAGTAGAAGACTCAGGCCAAAACCTTCATAGAGTTGTTGTTGCCTGGCCTAAGGAATGAAAGGATTTAAAGGGAATTCACTATGGCAAAGGCAATTCAGATAAATTTAATGTGAACATTTCCATGTACACTCTTGCATTATTCATGTTATCCAGATATTATCATTTTATATGTAAGTCTATAGTCATTTGACCTTCAAAGCATATCCTGTAGATAAGATATCATAGACCTGATATACTTGGTATAAATTATGAGATTACAGGATAACATTACCATGGATCTTTATATTCAAAAGTAGATTATGTCTTTCCTCATAGCTATTCTTCTTGCTCATCTAAAAAATATGAAGCCAATATAAATTATATTTGTAAGTGGGAATTATCACTATTTTCATGACTAAAAAGTATATAAACATATATTAATAAATTATTTTCAAATTTGTAATTGTACACATTCATTGTTCTCCCTCAAAAAATGTATAACTTTTTCATGTTAACTTTGAATGGATAAAGATGATGGCATATTAAATTACCATAAAATATTTTGATTATTGGGTGTCATACATTTGCATGGGCTTCCTACAGGAAGAAATAAAATGATACTAATTGGATTGGGACACTGATTAAATACATTATTGAGTAAATTGAAGCTGGTATTTACTAAACAAATGGTGTATTTCACTTTGTACTATGATCTTTACAGCAAAATAATCTATTCTAATTCTTTTGTATAGACTACACCATAGACACATGATTTAGATTCATGACTATGCTGGGAAGATGCTCTTACAGATACTTTTTTGGCTCAAAAAATTATGCTGGGGTGTGCTTTTCCTTAGATGATTTTTATTATACCATTCAAGCAACTTCCTAAATAAGCCATTACAAACTGAATTGTTCAGGGTTTCAGGTGGAGTGAGTAGTAGAGAGATCCAGATCCAGGTTAGTTTCTCAGCTCTGACACCTCTTTCTTTTTCTCTTTCTCACACATAAACACACACACACACACACATGTGTGCACATGGCAAAGGAACAGCTTTCTCCATCCACATCCATAAACATATTAACTGAAAAACTTTATTTTGGTTTAATGCCAGTGGTTATTTGTGTTGTTCTCAAGCCTACTATGCTATCTATCTAGAATTTTGACATGACATTTACCAAAACTTGGGGAGTTAAAATTGATCATAATTGCTGAAATTTTATCACACGTGAGAAAATAGGATTTAAATCACAGATGTGCCCTCACATGAGTTTACTATAAAAAAAAAAAGCAAATGGTGACAAGAGAATCAAGTTTCTGTTTTCAGTTGCATTATCATTTTTCACCACTAAGGCAGTCATTTATCATTTTTGAAAAGGACACCATCAGAGATGTTATTCCCTAGATTTACAAGTAGAGCAAATACTAATATTTGTTCTTGGGCAACAGCAATTTGAGTACCTACTGTGTGATGGGGAGATGAAATAAATACATCATATACATATGTTCCCAGCCCTCAATTACTACATGCATTGGTCAGAGTAGACTCCGTCTGTACTGATCTCAGGGGCTTAACATAATCTCATACCCCAGAGATAACAGTTGCTAATGGTTCCTCATGAGTCCTTTCAGAATCTTCTTTCTTTATAACAACATACATATTCAAGCACATACAGTCTTTTATACAAAGTAACTAGTATACTGCATGATGTTTTGCAGGGGGCCTTATTTATATTTAACCATTTTTATAAAATATATGAAACCCCACAAATATAGGCCTCTTCTTTTGCAGCAAATCATTTAAAAATAATCATTTCCTTGGTTTGTATTATAATCTTTGCCTCTTGCGTAAATCCTGCCTATTTTACTATATATATATCACCCACTACCCATTGAATTGAACTCTTTTTTGATGTTCTTTCCAGAAACATTCCCCTCTAATACAGAGGCATCTCTGTCTCTTCAGCTCCTGTTTGGTGCTGGGAGAAAATGTCTAATTCCTGTGCAAATACCCGGGTTTTCACGCCTCTGAAACAGAGGAGAAGGCGACTGTGGCGGGACATCAGTATCTCATTCCTGCTGCCCTTTCTTTGGTAACTGATGTTTGATGTGGACATTGATGAAAGAATGTATTCCCAATCTAAAAATCAGAGGCAGAAATAAGTCTTCTCAAAGGCATTGCTTCCTGTCTTATGTACTATTCCTTAGAAGTTGGGAACACACGATTATGTTCCTTTTCCTTATCTAAAAACTATACCCCATAACTCATCCTTGACCTTTTCCTACCTTCTTACATATTAGCACTTGAGGAAATAGTGAAAATGCTGATGTTTGGAAGCCTGATATGTTGAAATGTGTATGTCCTTTTTGTTGTGAGTGTGTATGTTTGCAGAGGGTGTGGGGAGCGGATGGGGTTACCCGGGGGAGATATCTCTGTAACTTCTAGTTTCTTCAAATATATTGCCAAAGTATATACTTCTTTCTGTATGTGTTCCCAAGGCATCATCGGTAGCATGCACTAACTCTTGAATGGCCACTTGAGAACCTTCAGAATCTTTTATATCTTTGAAATAGGAAGAATTTTTCTGAGTATTAAAAGCATAACCTAAGGTTAACTTCCAGGTTATTTCTTTAGTATACCTTTAACTCAGGTGTACAAGAGAGGAGCAAACTTTGATTAATAGACCGTTACTCTTTATAACATTAATGTGATTCTGGGAAAAATAAGAAAAGAAAATTAGCCAGAAGGTGAGAAAAGAGGCGCCATTACATTTAAAAGTGTGCCTTGCTTACAAGTGACCCTAATATTAGAATATCAATTGTGCATTAAATAAAAGTATGATCAGAATCTCTCTGCTTTTAAAAATGGGTTTAGTTAGTGCTCACTTTCAAGTATTCATTCTATACATTACACATTCTCATATTGTTGTTTTAACCAATAAAAAAGTGTAATGTATCCCATATCCATTTTTACAAGGACATTCTGGCTAAATTAGTTTAATCAAGGTGCTGAAATCTAATGTTTTCTCCTGCAAGGTAACAAAAGCATTTTAGAGCTACTTTCACTTCTTGGAATGGGTCAAAAATTGACACAATAGCTTTCTGTTTACCACTTTATAGGCTATGATGAAGTTATAAAATGTAAAGCTTACACAGTCTTGTGATATTAACATTTTTATGCCATTTTTAAATTGTATTGTATTAAAAGTTAAATTTCACCACATTAAGAACGTGTGTGTGGCGGGGGTGTGTGTTTGGGTGTGAGTGGGTGGGTGTATGTGTGTGTGTGTGCTTAATTGCTTGATGTAATAAAATGCTGTCAAAAGAGTTCTAGATGCATCAGAGTTTTTTTTCAGCATGTCACTCCTGAAGAGAAAAAAAATGAGAGGTTTCTATATAGCAGCAGGAAAAGTTGAAGCACCTTTTACAACATGTTACCAAACGAGCTGCCATTTTGACTCTGCATAAGACAATCATAGAATTATCCATCATTGAGGGTTTTGCCATCAAGCACTCTGCCCGTCACCTCTATAGAGATTGCAGATTGAAGGACTGCCTCTGTCAGAATCTTCGCTATTGCTCTAAACCTGACTTCTTGCAATTACCCTTCTAAATTCCATAAGAACCTCCTTTTCTCAGAGTATAATTTTCTATAATGTGTTAAACTGGATTTAAGATTTGTGGACATATTGTAGAAATACTCAGAGATACCCAGAATATTTTTTCCAGATGTTCCAGAGGGCATAGATCCGTCATGGAGGCCTTTGGTGAAGAAAAATGGATCAAGGTCAGACAGAAAGCAGAATGGCCTGCCCCCATTTGTCACTGATTCTGAAATGCAGAGGCTTATGCTTAGGAAGGCATTTTTTCAGGGGCTGAGAGGACTCTTGTGATTTTATTTACTGTGAAATTTTCAATTGTCAACTTAAATGCAGGATTAATGCTCAAAAAGAGGGAGCAACATTGTTTAGTGAAAAAAGCATGGACTTGGAGACTTAGAAGTCAGATGTTACTGGGCGTGTTCTTCATCTCCATCACTTAGTACCTGTGGGACGTTGGACAAGTTGCTTAAATGAAGATGATGATATATGTACTTTATAAGACATTATATTGTGTACATTATATATACACTGTATTCTGTGTGCGCGTATGTGTGTGTGTGTTCCTCCGTGAAGCAGACCCAAGATGCAATTAGACATGCAAGAGATTTATTCAGGAAAAGCTTGAAAAAGATAGACGTGAAAGAGCAGAAGTACAGACCTCAAATTTGACACTTAGAGAAGTAAAGGGGCAATGAAGGAAGTTAGGAATTGTCTCAGACTGCAGGGAGGACCTAAGAAATTTTCAGGCAAGATTGTCTTAGGGACCCCCTACGCCAAAGTTGCCCTTCAGGGAATTCTATCTCCTGCAGGAATGGGCTTGCCTTTGTACCCTCCTGAGAGCAGCCCTCAGGGAGCATGGCCTCAATGCAAACTTGATAGTGAATCCAGCAGGGCAGCAGATGGAAATACGAGTCAACCCTGCTCCCTCAGCAGGGTCTCTTAAGGGAGATCTCAGTGGATCATGGTGTGTGAACTAGAAGTTGCACAAATAACTTAGGACAGTGAGAGACAGTAGCTTTGTACATTATAAGAATTACTGTCTTTATTGAATAAATTGTAGGGGCAGTTTTTAATGAGGATCATCAGTCAGAGGTTTTCAACTTTTAGGTTTTTACATTAAGAGTACATTTTAGGATTTAGCTAAAAACAGTGGTCCTCATCTCAGAAATTATGATTCATTGGATAGGTATGAGGAAGAACAATGTTTTTGTGTGTGTGTGTGTGTGTGTGTGTGTGTGTGTGTATGTGCATGTTTGTTTTCTGGCTTTATTTTATTTTGTATTTTTTTCACAGCCTTTTTATTTTTCTTCAGTATTATTGACTATATTCCCCATGCTGCATATTTCATTCCTATAACACATTTATTTTGTAACTGGAAGTTTCTGCCACTTAATCTCCCTCCCCTATTTCACTCATCCCTCTATTCCCCTCCTAACTGGCAACCACCAGTTTGTTTTCTGTATATTTGAGTCTGTTATTGTTTGTTAATGTTTGTTCATTTGTTTTGTTTTAGACTTCACATATAAGTGAAATCATATGGTATTTGTCTGTCTCTGACTTATTTCACTTAGCATAATAAAGTCCATACATGTTGCTGCAAATGGCAAGATTTTATTCTTTCATATGACTGATATTCCATTACATATATATTATGTTATTATATATGTATGTGTGTATATATATATATATATATGTAAAACACATCTTTATCATTCATCTATCAATAGACACTTAGGTGTTTCCATATCTTGGCTACTGTAAACAGTGCTGCAGTGAACATAAGGGTGCATATATCGTTTCCAAGTAATGTTTTGGTTTTTTTTTTTTTTGATAATTACCCAGAAGTAGAATTGCTAAATCTTTGGGTTTTTTTTTGTTTGTTTGTTTTTTTTTTGCGGTATGCGGGCCTCTCACTGTGGCCTCTCCTGTTGAGGAGCACAGGCTCCAGACGCGCAGGCTCAGCGGCCATGGCTCACGGGCCCAGCCACTTTGCGGCATGTGGGGTCTTCCCAGACCGGGGCACGAACCCGTGTCCCCTGCATCAGCAGGTGGACTCTCAACCACTGTGCCACCAGGGAAGCCCTATTTTTAATGAAATATTTTGAGGAAATTTGGTACTCTTTTCCATATTGGCTATAGCAATTTATGTTTCACCTACAATGTAAAAATTATCCCCTCCTCATGGAAATTTGTTGTCTTTTTTTTTTTTTATAATAGCAATTCTGACAGGTGTGCGGTAGTATCTCATTGTGGTTTCAATTTGCATTTTCCTAATAATTAGATATGTTGAAGATTTTTTCATGTATCTATTGGCCATCTGTATATCTTACTTGGAAAAATGTCTGTTAAAGTCCTCTGTTCATTTTTTAATCTGATTTTTTTTTTGATGTTGAGTTACACGAGTTCTTTGTATATTTTGTATATTAACCTCTTATCAGATATATTGTTTGTTAACATATTTTCTGATTAACTAGGCTGCCTTTTCATTTTGTGATAGTTTTACTTCCTGTGCAAAAGCTTTTTAATTAGATATAGTCCCATTTATTTACTTTCGCTTTTGTTTCCCTTGCCCGAAGAGACATATCTAAAGAAATATTGCTAAGACTGATGTCAGAGAGTGTACTGCCTGGCTTTCTTCTAGAAGTTTTACAGTTTCAGATTTACATTTAAATTTTTAATCCATTTGAGCTTATTTTTGTATATGGTATGAAAAAGTAGTCCGATTTGATTTTTTTGTATGTAACTGTCCAGTTTTTCCATCACCATCTATTAAAGAAGCTGTCTTTTCCCCATTCTATACTTATGACTCTTTTGTTGTAGATTAATGGACAAATAAGTGTGGGTTTATTTCTGAGCTCTATTCTATTCCATTGATACCTATGTCAGTTTTTATGCCAGTACAATGTTGTTTTGATTACTGTAGCTTTGTAGTATAGTTTTAAATCTGGGAGTGCCATACCTTCAGTTTTGTTTTTCTTTCTCAAAATTGTTTTGATTATTAGGGTTCTTTTGTGTTTCCATACTAATTTTAGAATATTTGTTCTAGTTCTGTGAAAAATGTCATTGTTATCTTGATAGGGATTGTGCTAAATATGTAGATTGGTGTGGGTAGTATGGTCATTTTAACAATTATACTTCTAAACTGCAAGAACAGTATATCTTTCCATTTGTTTGTGTCATCTTCAATTTCTTTTTTCGGTATTTTATAGTTTCCAGAGTATAGGTCTTTTTCTTCTTTGGTTAGAATTATTCCTAGGTATTTTATTATTTTTGATGGATTTGTAAATGGGATTGTTTTCTTAATTTGTGTTTCTGGTAGTTCATTGTTAGTATATAGAAACACAACAGATTTCAGAGATTAATTTTATAATCTGCTACTTTACTGAATTCATTTATTAACTATAATAGTTTTTTGATGACATCTTTAGAATTTTCTGTATATAGTATCATGTCATCTGCAAACAGTGACAGTTTTACTTCTTCCTTTCTAAGTTGGATTTCTTTTATTTCTTTTTATTATCTGATTGCTGTACCTAGGATTTCCAGTACTATGTTACATAGACTTGTCACATGACCTTTATTATGTTGAAGTAGGGTCCCTCTATACCCACTTTGTTGAGAGTTTTTATCATAAATGAATGTGGAATTTTGTCAAAGGATTTTTCTGCTTCTATTTAAATCATCATATGATTTTTATTCTTCAGTTTGTTAATGTTGTATATCACACTGAATGATTTGCAGGTATTGAAGCGTCCTTGCATCCTTGAGATAAATCCCACTTGATCATGATGTATGATTCTCTTCATGTATTGTTAAATTCAGTTTGCTAGTATTTTGTTGAGGACTTTTGCACCTATGTTCATCAGTTATAGTTATATTAGGCTGCAATTTCCTTTCTTTGTGGTGTCTTTGTCTGATTTGGGGCAGGGTGATGTTGGCTGGGCTTCATAAAACAAGTTCAGAAATGTTCTAACAACCCTGAATTTTTACTCTCCCCTGACACTTAATGTTTTCGATATCATATTTTATACCTTTCTGTTTTGTGTATCCCTTAACTACTTATTGTGGATATATTACTTTTCCTACTTTTTTTTTAAACTTTCCTACTAGCTTTATAAGTGGTTTATATACTGCCTTTGCTGTATACTTGCCCTTACCATTGTGATTTTTTTCTTTTATAATTTTTATATTTCTAGTTGTGGTCTTGTGATTTTTTTCTTTTATAATTTTTATATTTCTAGTTGTGGTCTTGTCTTTCCCACTTAGAGAAGTGCCTTTAACATTTCTTGTAAAGCTGGTTTAGTGGTTCTGTACTCTTAGCTTTTGCTTATCTGTAAAACATTTATCTCTCCTTAAAATATGAATGGTAGCCTTGCCTATTAGAGTATTCTTGGTTATAGATTTTTTTTTTTTCTTTCAACAATTTAAATATATCTTGCCACTCCATTTTGGCATAGTTTCTTCCGAAAAGTCAGTTTGTCTTATGGGAGTTCCCTTGTACTTAACTAGTTGCTTTTCCCTTGCTGCTTTTAAGATTCTATCTTCATCGTTAATTTTTGCCATTCTAATTACAATGTGTCTTTGTGGCAACCTCTTTGGGTTGATCTTGTTTGGGACTTTTTGTGATTCCCAAATCTGGATGTCAATTTCCTTTCCCAAGTTAGGGAAATTTTCAGCTACTAGCTCTTCAAATAAGTTTTCTGCCCCTTTCTCTCCCCCTTTGCCTTCCAGGAGCCTATAATGCAAATGTTAGTATGCTTGATATTATATCAGAGGTCTCTTCAACTATGCTAAATTTAATTTTTTTTTCTTTTTTCTGTTCAGTTTGAGTGATTTCCATAACTCTTTCTTTAAGTTCACGGATCCATCCCTCTGTATCATCTAGTCTACTGTTGATTCCTTTTTCTAGTATTCTTTATTTCAGTTATTATATTATTCAGCTTCTGTTTGGTTCTTCTTTATATTTTCTAATTTTTTGTTAAAATTCTCACTGTGTTCATCCATTCTTCCCTAGCTTTGTTGAATATCTTTATGATCATTACCATGAACTCTTTATTGGGTAAATTGCTTAACTTTACATCACTTAGTTCTTCTGATGTTTCATTTTGTTCCTTCATTTGTTCCTTCACATATTCCTCTGATGCCTCATTTTGCCTGAACTCTCTGTTTTTATTTGTATGTATTAGGTTTGGTGCTTCCTGATCTTGGAGAAGTGGCCTTGTGTAGGATATGTCTTATGGGTCCCAGCAGCACACTCGCATCTGGCCACCAGAGCTCTATGCTCTAGGGGTGGACCCTAAATGGGTTGTGTGGTCCCTTCTGTTGTGGCAGGGCCAACTAATGTAGGTGAGCTTGTAGGCAGGGCTTGACGCTCGTCTGGTTGACTGCCAGGTCCTACTTCATACTGTGGCTGCTAGCCCACTGGAGGGTGGGACTGGGTCCCAGCACAGCTAGTCTCCTAGTCCAGAGAGTCCCAGGGCTGTTGCTTGCCTACTGATGGGTGGCAATGTATCCTGTGACAGCTGGCTATGGAGCTCTGGGGTTCCTGGGGCTGGTTCTTACTGGTTGGTGGGTACATAAGCCCCCAGCACTAATAGGCTAGTGGGAGGACTACAAAATGGCCTTTGCCAGCACCAACGTCCTTGTGTTAGAACAAGCTCCCAAAACTGGCTGCCAACAGCATCTGTTTTTGCAGGGGTACACCATTTACCTCTTTCCTCTCTGGGAGACTCTCCAAAAGCAGTGAGTGGGTGTGATCCAGGATCCCTTCAAGTTACTCTCTCTGTGCTGGGTCTTGGAGAGTGTGAGGTTTTGCATTAGTTAAGGTTAGAGTCTCTGTTTCCTACCACCTTCTGGCTCTCCTGTATGCAAACCCCTCTGACCTTCAAAGCCAGAAATTCTGGAGACTTGTATTCCTGGTGTAGGACTCCAGCCTGGAGAGCCTGATTTGGAGCTCAGACCCCTCACTCCTTAAGGAGCACCTCTGCAATTGTGATTACCATCCTGTTTGTGGGTTGTCTACCCAGGGGTGTGGTTCTTGACTATATTGTGTCTCCACTCCTCTTACCCATCTCATTGTGGTTCCTTCTTTATATCTTTAGTTGTGAAATTTTTTTTCTACTATCTTTAGGTAATTTTCACCAAGAGTTGCTCTATAAAAAGTTGTAATTTTGGTACGTTCATGGGAAGATGTGAATTCAGGGTCTTCTGACTCTGCCATCTTGGCCACTTCAATGATGTGTATTTTTAACAAACAACCAAGGGAGTCTGATGTTTGTATAAAAACAAAAAGCCTAAAAAACACTGGCCTACCTAAGTCATATAGACTGTATAAACTACACTGATCATTGTATACCCTATTTAAAATTAGATACATTAGGTTTTTATATTTTAAAAATCTATGCTGGGGAATTAAGAGTTATTTTCATTTATTCAAAAAATTATATTTGGTGTATGATATCATACAACTGAGGCATCAACAGGTTAGTGATTTTTATGGAAGTTCACAAAGGCAGTATAGACTAGCAGCCATTTGGAGGACTTCAGTTTCCTTTCTCAGCTGCTAATCTCTCTGCTACTCCAAGTACCATTATCTACTTTAATCATAATGAATTACTGCATTTGTGAATGACAGGTACTTACTTATGCAAATGAATTGGCCATACTAAGCTAGTTTAGTTGATCAAGCTTTCCAGGTCAAGAAGGGCATTTCCCTAGATAAGATTAAGAAACAAGATAAATCTCTTGGGAGATAAAGAGAAAATCATTAGAGCATATCATCTATTTGGAATTTCAAGTAGCATTTTTGTCCTTAAATTGTTCCCCAATTATTGGTCAGATTCACTATAGACACTGTTTCTTGGAATATTCATTACCTTATTGAACTCTAACATTTTTCTGTTGTTCAACCTCACAAAATGTACTCAAATGAGATAAGTATTCCAGTGGAAATATGAACATTATATGAAAGGCAGGTTCAGTATAAATGCAAATTGCTTCATAAAAGTATTGGAAAATACTCTGAAGGGGAGTAATTTAATGTGAACAAAACATTTTAAAGGGACTTGTAATGTTAATGTCTCTATAATTTTTCAATATCCTGAAAATAGTAATTAGTGACAAAATTATAATTTTATGACAATACCCTGCCTAGTGTGAGATCATTGAATGAGGTCATTCTTACTTGTTTTACAGTTTCATTTCCAATTTACAAACTTGAATAAGACTGCCTTCTTGGTGCTTAAGTTAATCTAGAATAATATCAATGATGCTAAACTGATACAATGGTACTTTAAGCTTCACTTTATTTTCCATTAAAAATTAAAATTATTAGCTTGTGGCTGGTGTTTTGTTTATATAACTGCATGAAAATAATTACACTTTTATTTTCCAAATAATGTACAACCTAGTAGAGGACCTCTGTCAACTTTATAACTGCAGTGCTCAGAGAGTACCTTGAAATTTATTTTACATATAACAAGATCAAATGAGTAGGATGGGCAGGCCATTTAACAAATGTTACAGTTTGTTAAAACATTTTAATTTCTTGTGCAAAACCTTATATCAGATTATGTCTAATATTATTATATGAGTTTGTGGTGATTCTCTGTTAGACATGGCGTCTGCAAAGGGTGCATTGTTTTATGGCTTTAGAATCCTGACTTTGATCCACCTATGAGCACATATTCATGAATCTAAAAAGAAAAGTTCTTTCTTCTGGATGAACTGGTCATAACTGTCTGCTTTGAATTTTCTTTCGTAAGGCTTGAGGTCTCTGTTCAAAGAACTCATTTGCTGCAAAAGGGTCCACAGTGTCTTCTTGGTTTTTAAAATAGTAAGGCAAGCTACCAATTGTCTTGTTGGAAATGTATTTACAGTCTTCAAGATTGTGTTGTTGTTGCCAATTACCTAACCAAAGAGCTCACAGAAATCTAGCCCCCCAGATAGTTCTGTTTAGAATAATATATTACCTAACCTTATCCCAAATATGAAGGTGAGACCTAGGATTATACAGAAAAAGATCAACCAAAATGACACTTGAGCATTTAAAGGAAAAAACAAATAAGAAATGAATATTTTAATGTTCATTGTTAAATTTGTCTTACCATGGCCATTATGACCATTTACACTTCCATTCTAAAATGACTGTAATGTTTTTAAATGGATTACCAGGCCCTCTTTGATTCAGTGATCTTGGTGTCTCATGATACGGACAATTCTGTTCATATAGGTATCACCCCTACTCCACACCTCCCAGTGAAGTGAACAGAAGAAAGAGCAGGCCATCAATGGAGGTAGTTCTTTCTACACAAAAAGTATACAAGTTTCAGTATTTTGTTCTTTTATAACAGGAGCATTAAGGAAACTAGCCCATTACCCACACTGAGCTGATAGAATTTGCCTGATAAAATCTCAACAGTGGAAGGACTGATCGACAGCCAAGTTAGCATGTCCAAAAACAGTGGGCATATTTACACATTGCTTTGAGGGAATTTAGGTCATTTTATAAAAAAGTCATTGTAGCATGTATAAGAAGTATTTTTTTAACGTTTTTATTGGAGTATAATTGCTTTACAATGGTGTGTTAGTTTCTGCTTTATAACTAAGAGAATCAGTTATACATATACATATATCCCCATATCTCTTCCCTCTTGCATCTCCCTCCCTCCCACCCTCCCTATCCCACCCTTCTAGCTGGTCACAAAGCACCGAGCTGATCTCCCTGTGCTATGCGACTGCTTCCCACTAGCTATCTATTTTACATTTGGTAATGTATATATGTCCATATATACTCTACCACTCTCTCACTTTGTCCCACCTTACCCTTCCCCCTCCCCGTGTCCTCAAGTCCATTTTCTAGTAGGTCTGCATCTTTATTCCTATCTTGCCCTAGGTTCTTCATGACCTTTTTTTTTTTTTAGATTCCATATATATGTGTTAGCATATGGTATTTGTTTTTCTCTTTCTGACTTACTTCACTCTGTATGACAGACCCTAGGTCCATCCACCTCACTACAAATAACTCAATTTTGTTCCTTTTTATGGCTGAGTAATATTCCATTGTATATATGTGCCACATCTTCTTTATCCATTCATCTCTCGATGGACACTTAGGTTGCTTCCATGTCCTGGCTCTTGTAAATAGAGCTGCAATGAACATTGTGGTACATGACTCTTTTTGAATTATGGTTTTCTCAGGGTATATGCCCAGTAGTGGGATTGCTGTGTCATACAGTAGTTCTATTTTTAGTTTTTTAAGGAACCTCCATACTGTTCTCCATAGTGGCTGTATCAATTTACATTCCCACCAACAGTGTATGAGGGTTCCCTTTTCTCAACACCCTCTCCAGCATTTATTGTTTGTAGATTTTTTTTTTTTTTTCGGTACGTGGACCTCTCACCGCTGTGGCCTCTCCCATCGCAGAGCACAGGCTCCAGACGTGCAGGCCCAGCGGCCATGGCCCTCTGGCCCAGCCACCCTGCGGCCTGTGAGATCCTCCTGGACTGGGGCACAAACCCGCGTTCCCCTCATCGGCAGGCAGACTCCCAACCACTGAGCCACCAGGGAAGACCTGTTTGTAGATTTTTTGATGATGGCCATTCTGACCAGTGCGAGATGGTATCACACTGTAGTTTTGATGTGCATTTCTCTAATGATTAATGATGTTGAGCATTCTTACATGTGTTTGTTGGCAATCTGGATATCTTCTTTGGAGAAATGTCTATTTAGGTCTCTGCCCATTTTTGGATTGGGTTGTTTGTTTTTTTGATATTGAGCTGCATGAGCTGCTTGTAAATTTTGGAGATTAATCCTTTGTCTGTTTCTTCATTTGCAAATATTTTCTCCCAGTCTGAGGGTTGTCTTTTTCATCTTGTTTATGGTTTCCTTTGCTGTGCAAAAGCTTTTAGGTTTCATTAGGTCCCATTTGTTTACTTTTTTTAAATTTCCATTTCTCTAGGAGGTGCGTCAAAAAGGATCTTGCTGTGATTTATGTCATAGAGTGTTGTGCTTATGTTTTCCTCTAAGAGTTTTATAGTATCTGGCCTTACATTTAAGTATTTAATCCATTTTGAGTTTATTTTTGTGTATGGTGTTAGGGAGTGTTCTAATTTCATTCTTTTACCTGTAGCTGTCCAGTTTTCCCAGCACCACTTATTGAAGAGACTGTCTTTTCTCCATTGTATATTCTTGCCTCCTTTATCAAAGATAAGGCGACCATATGTGCATTGGTTTATCTCTGGGCTTTCTATCCTGTTCCATTGATCTATATTTGTGTTTTTGTGCCAGTACCATACTGTCTTGATTACTGCAGCTTTGTAGTATAGTCTGAAGTCCAGGAGCCTGATTCCTCCAGCTCCGTTTTTCATTCTCAGGATTGCTTTGGCTATTCGGGGTCTTTTGTGTTTCCATACAAATTGTGAATTTTTTTGTTCTAGTTCTGTGAAAAATGCCAGTGGTACTTTGATAGGGATTGCATTGAATCTGTAGATTGCTTTGGGTAGTAGAGTCATTTTCACAATGTTGATTCTTCCAATCCAAGAACATGGTATATCTCTCCATCTATCTGTATCATCTTTAATTTCTTTCATCAGTGTCTTATAATTTTCTGCATACAGGTGTTTTGTCTCCTTAGGTAGGTTTATTCCTAGGTATTTTATTCTTTTTGTTTCAATAGTAAATGGGAGTGTTTTCTGAATTTCACTTTCAGATTTTTCATCAGTAGTGTATAGGAATGCAAGAGATTTCTGTACATTAATTTTAGAAGTAAGTATTTAAATGAAGGAATAAATTAGATAAATAATTATTTTATGTAAAATAAAGCCTTTTTAGAAATAAAATAATTAAAATACTTTAGATAATAAAGAATAATTATTTAAAATTTGGGTATTAAATTTCCCTTATGGAAAGAGAATATACAAATACACATTATTGATCTCTTTCTCAATCTTTTGAAGTTTTGGAGGTAATAATTTGGGAAAAAATAAATGTCTATATGAGGCTTTCTTACATTGGGGTGTTTAAATATAGGCTCTGAATCAATATGGAACTCTCAATCTTCCTCAAAACAAAACAAAACAAAAACCACTTCTGTGGTGTCTTTTAGAGTTACATTTCTCTGATCCCCAAAACTGTCCTATATCTTTAAGTGCTTCTCTGAATATATTATTCCTTTTCTTCCTTTCTGAAATCTGACAATTGTTTGTTGAAATCACAACCTCTAAAGCCTCTGCAGGGAACAACACATTTTTTTCTTTCATTCCTCCATGGGTTACAGAGCCAGGATATAGCGTAGATATTTTATCAGTTCCTTGTTACCACCTCAAAATAATTTCTCACCTTTCCTCTTTTGAGAACGCAGATTTTGTAAAAAACTCAAGTCACCTAACTACACAGATCTCTCCCTTTCTCACAGTCATTATCTACAACATATTTGCCTTTCACTGCCGTTTATCCATGGCTTTAGATTCGGGTTCACTCTCTCTTCAACTCTGCTCTAATCTACTTGACCTCAACATCAAAATGCTTCTAAAACCTTGGGCTTTTAATCCCTTGATTTACCTGCTTCCAGAACCTTTTACTCAGTTCAAGGCTCAAAGTACATTTTTTCATCACCATTAAGCAGCACCCCTCTGTCATCAATCGTGATTCAAAAAATTTTACCCCGTTAGATTATCCCTCATTGTTAATTATTTCTATCCCATTTCACTCTCCATCATCTCCTTCTGTTTTCACCTTTCTTTTTAAATTAGCATATATTCCAAAGTCCATAATAATATCCACTTCCTTGCCAACAACCTCAATTATTTTGTCTCTTGCTGAATCATAGTCATCTGTCAGATCTGGGTTCTACTTAATCATTTGCTTAATTTCACCTTAAAAAAACATCTCCCCAAATGCACACCAATCTCACACAGATCTAATTCAATTTCCCACTTTCTAAGATGATATCATACCTTGTATTTTCTATAAAGCTCTAAATTGTCTTTCTTAGATCAGAACTTGTGATCTGAATAGTCAAATAAGTTTCATAGCTGTCAATTTCAACTCATTAGTACTCAGTCACCATCAGGAAGCTGAGTGATCAGAAATAAGTTAATAAAATCATGCCAGTCATTAATGTATGAAGTCAGTTGACTATCTCTTTTCCTTTATGACATATATTTATGCAAAAGGGCATGAAATATTCAACTGCCTTTTCTTAAATATAATATGTGAGTATATATGAAGACTAACTTATTTCTCCTCTAGTGAACACTGTAAGCAAAACATGCAAACATAGAACAATCTTATCTTAAACATGTCAATCAGCTATCATACTCATTTGAACTTTGGCATTATGACTGTTTCTGGAGCAGGTACTATTTGTATTTCATCATTATGCCTCTCAGCATTATTCCTAACAAAATAATATATCATATATATCTTCTGATAGGAAAAAGCAAAATCCCTCTCAAACCCAAGACAGCAGCTACAATCAAATGAGAATGAGTAAAGGCAAATAAAAGGACAAGAGACTCATTTAAGCTTTAAGAACATTCATAAACTGAAAGTGAAAGGATGGAAAAGATATTTCATGCAAATCTAAACCAAGAGAGAATGGAGCTAGCTATACTTATACCATACAAAATAGATTTTAAGTAAAAAGCTGTAATGAGAGATAAAATAGGTCATTATAAAGTGATGAAAGTGTCAATTCATCAAAAGTATATAACAATTATAAATCTATATGCACCCAATATTGGAGGAGCTAAATACATTAAATAATTATTAGCAGATATGTAGACAAAAATAGACAGCAATCAATGAAATAATGGTAGGAGATGTCAGTATCCCACTTTCAATACTGAATAGATCATTCAGACAGAAAATCAATAAGGAAATAATGGACTTGAACTATAGACCAAGTAGACCTAACACACCTATACAGAACATTCTGTCAAAAAACAATGGAATACACATTCTTCTCAAATGCACATAGAACATTCTCCAGTACAGATGACATGTTAGGCTACAAAACAAGTGTTAACAAATTTAAGCAGATTGAAATCATACCAGGTATCTCTTCTAACCACAATGGTATGACGCTAGAAATCAAATAACAGGAGGAAAGATGAAAACTTCCCAAACATGTGGAAATTAAGCAACAATATATGTGAACATCAAATTGGTTAAAAAAAAAGATGTCAAAAAAGAAATAAAAAAAAATATTGTGAGACGAATGGAAATGGAAACGCAACATACCAAAACTTACTATGGGATGAAACAAACTTAGTTCTAAGAAAGAAGTCTATAGGATAAATGCCTACATTAAGAAAAAAGAAAGCTTGCAAATAAACAAATTAACCTTATCCCTCAAGGGACTAGAAGAAGAAGAACAAACTAAGCCCAAGGTTAGAAGAAGGAAAGAAATAACAAAGATCAGAGCAGAAATAAATAAAATAAAGATTAAGAAAACAATAGAAAATATCAATGAAACTAAGAGCTGTTTTTATTTTTTAAAGATAAAATAGGCAAATCTTTAGCTAGATTAACTAAAAAAAGAAGAGAGATGTCTCAATAAAATTATAAATTAAATAGATATTACAACTGATATCACAGAAACACAAAGGATCATAAGCAACTACTATGAACAACTATACACCAACAAATTTGATAACTTAGAAGAAATGGATAAATTGCTAGAAACAAACAACTAACCAGGACTGAATTATGAAGTAATAATAAAGTATAAACAGACCAATAACAAGTAAGGAGATTAAATCAGTAATCAAAAATCTCCCAACAAATAAAAGCCCAGGGCCAGATAGCTTCACTGGTGAATTCTACCAAATATTTAAAGAAGAATTAATATCAGTCCTTCTCAACACTTCCAAAAAATTGAAGAGGAAAGGAACCCTTCCAAATTCATTTTACAAGACCATTATTATCCTGATACTGGATACTACAAGAAAATTGCAAGCCAATATCCCTGATGACCATAGATGCAGATGTCCTCAACAAAATACTAGCAAACTGAATTTAAGAGAAAATTAAAAGGATCATTAACCATGATTAGTTGAGATTAATCCCTGTAATACAAGGATGTTTCAGCATATGCAAACCAATAGATGTGACACACCATATTAACAGAATGAAGGATAAATAGCATATGATCATTTTAATAGATGCAGAAAAATTATTTGACAAAATTTATTATTTTTCATGATAAAAACTCTCGATAAATTAGGTATAAAAGGAATATGCCACACATAATAGAGGCCATATATGGTAAGGCCACAGTTAACATTATATCCAATGGTGAAAAGTTAAAAACCTTTCTTCTAATAACAGGAACAAGACAAGGATGCCCACTCTCACCATTTCTAGTCAACATAACACTGGAAGTTCTAACCAGGGCAATTAGGCAAGAAAAAGAAATAAAAGACATCAAATCAGAAGGAAGAAGTAAAACTGTCTCTATTTGCAGATGATAAGCTATTATATATGGAAAACTGTAAAAATTTCAACAAAAAAACTTTAAATAAATTCAGTAAATTTGTAGGATACAAAATCAACATAAAAATATCAGTTGCATTTTTTATACATTAGCAACAAACCATCTGAAAGAGAAATTAAGAAAGCAATTTAATTTACAATAACATCAAAAATAATAACATACTTTGGAATACATTTGAACTGAACACCAAAAACTATAAGACATTGATGAAAGAAATTGAAGACACAAATAAATGTAGACATCCTGTGTTCTTGGATTGGAAGGCAGAATATCGTGAAAATGCCCATACTATCTAAAGTGATCTACAAATTCAATGTAATCCCTTTCAAAATTCCAATGACATTTTTCATAGAAGTAGAAAAAACCTAAAATGTATATAGTCCCACAAAAGGCTGAATAGCCATAACAATCTTGAGAAAGAAGAACAAAGCTGAAGGCATCATACTTTCTGGTTTCAAGCTAAATTATAAAGTTGTAGTAATCAAACAGTATGGTACTGGCATAAAAACAGGCACATAGACCAGTGGAACAGAATGGAGAGCCCAGATATAAGCCCACACATATATGGTAAACTAATTTTTTGACAAAGATGCCAAAAACAAACAATAGGGAAAGGATAGTTTCTTCAATAAATGTTGTTGGAAAAACTGGATATCCACACGCAAAAGGATAAATCAAGATCCCTGTCTTACACTACTCACAAAAATGAACTAGAAACGGATCAAAGAATTAAATATAAGACGTGAAACCATAAACTCCTAGAAGAAGACATTGGGAAAAAGACTTTGACAAAGGTCTTGGCAATAATTTCTTAGCTAAGACACCCAAAGCCCGGCAACAAGAAGCTAAAATAAACAATTGGGACAACAACACACTAAAGATCTTCTGCACAGCAATGAAAACAACAGTAAAGTGAAAAGTCAAACTACAGAATAAGAGAAAATATTCACAAACCTTATATTTAATAAGGGGTCAATCTCCACATTATATTAAAACCTTATGCAGTCCATAGCAAAAAATCAAATTATTGTTTTTATGTAAAAATGAGCAAAGGACCTGAATGGACATTTTTCCAAAGAAGACATTCAGATGGCCAGTAGGCATTGACAAGTTGCTCAGCATCATTAATCAACAAGGAAATGCTAATCAAAACCACAATGAGATGTCACCTCACACCTGTTACAATGGGTAATATCAAAAAGACAAGAGATAAGTGTTGGCAAGGATATGGAAAAAAGGGAACCTTTTTACACTGTTGGTGGGAATGTAAAGTGATACAGACATTATGGCAAATTATATGTCGTTCCTCAAAAAAAAAAATAGATCTACCCTATGATCCAGCAATACCACTTCTGAGTATATAAGAATCCCCCACCTTTTGAAAGTTTACGCTACTTCGCTTTTACAAAAGACCGACATTAGTACTTGCTTTTGCTAACCTAAAGAAATCCAAAGAGGATTTTTCGCTTTTATGAAAGAAGGTGAAATTTAACTCCCAATTTAAATAACATTTTTGTTTTTTGTTTTTACTTAGAGAAAAATTAAGTCTTAGTTGTGTTAGAGTGGGAAGAGCTGGCGTTCTAGAGGCAGATTCTGCACTTAGACTGGGTCTGTGATGCTTGATTTTGAGAAACTAAGTGTATTTCCCTGCCTTCATTCAGACAGAATGGGTGGTAATCTGAATTTCCTTACTTTGATACCAAATGACCTACTTATTTTCTATGATACTGTGAGGACAACCATGAACATGCATTATAACAGAAGCAGAAAGCACAGAACTTTCTCCTTCTCCCTGAAAAGCAGGAGGTAGCAAGCTCTGAAATTTGTGATTATGTGTGTGTGTGTGTGTGCTTGCCTGCCTGCATGCAGCTGACCCTGAAAATACTTCATTTTTTTATATTTGAAAACTGTTGAATTTGAAATAATTTCATATTTTTAAAAAGTTACAAGATTATTTAAAGAAACATTGTAACCCCTTCACCCGGATTCTTTCTTTCACTAGGTGTGTATGTACATATACACTTTACACACAAACAGAGGCATTTTTTTCTGAACCATTTGAGAGTGATAATGTTCCTTTAGTCCTAAGTACTATAATTTTTATTTCTACAAAAAAGGACATTCTCTTAGAAAACCCTAACATGATGATCAAATCAGGAAATTCATATAGATACAATATTATCAAATTTACAGACCATATTCAAATTTTGCCAGTTATTCTACTAATGATTTTTAGGGTGGGGGGAAAAAAATCCTGGTCCAAAATCCCATCTGGGAATCACAGATTACTTTTACTTGTCTGTTTTGTCTTCTTTTTATCTGGAATACTTCCTCAATCTTTTTGTCTCTTATGTGCTTGACATTTTTAAGGAGTACAGGTCAGTTATTTTATAGATATTCCTTCATTTGGGTTTGATATTTTCTCAAGATTAAGTTCAGGTGATGTATTTTGGGCAGTGGCAGTATGGAAGTGATTTTGTGTCCTTCACAGTGCAGCAAATTAGGAACTACATACTGTCTATTTTTCATTTTAATGGCAGTAGTTACTTTGATGATTGGGTTAAGATAGTGTCACTTTGTAATTTATAAGTATCAATAATTTTCCATAAGAGAATACTATGACTCTGTATCAATGGCATATTCTCTGTCAAACTTTTCTAATGCTTTAGCGTCCATGGACTTTTCTTGCCTGAAACAACTATTACTGTGATATTTCTAAACTTTTTTTTAGGGATTTTTTTCTTCCCTATATTTCTTCTACATTTATTAATTTGAATTCTACTATAAGGAAACACTTTCCATTCATCCCCATTCGTCTGTTTTATCCTATGGGTTATAACACTTTGCCATTATGATTTATTTTGGTGATCTAATTTTCCAGATTTTGCCAATGCGATCCACTTCAAGCTGGCCCTTTGCAAAATTTGAATATGGTCAGTAGATTTAATTATAATATTGAATCTATATTAATTTCCTGTATTGATTCAAAATATTTCCATCATTCTATGAACATTTCCTTACTTTTTGGTAGGGCATATTACTCTAGGCTCATCTTGAATGTTTCCTGCTCCAATTTAAGAATGAATCATTTGTCCAGTTTATCTCTTTTTATTAAAGAATGATATTTAGGAACGAAGACCTGGGCTTTAGGTGTGTTCATTATTACTGTAATGACAAATAAACACATGTATGTAATATGATTATAGACACTTTCCTATATCTATTTCTAGTTTTATATTAAAACTCATTAATTTATACTGATATTCCAATTCCAATTAACATTGCAGGGTTCATTTTAGCCTTGCCTTTTTCTGTGTTCTTATATTCTTACCTAGACAGAGAGAAACTAGGATTCCATAAATCATGCCATTGTGGAACGCAAAACAACTCACTACAGCCTCTCTCTCTCTCTCTCTCTCTCTCTCTCTCATTCAACTCCAGATTTAAATAACATGTTTTTGGATTAATTTTTCTTTTATTTAAAAATTTAAAAAATTGACTCTTAGCTGCATTTGAGTGGGAAGAGCTGGAATTCTAGAGACAGATTCTGGACTTGTTCTATGAGGCTTGATTTTGAGAAATTAACTATATTTCCCTGTCTTCATTCAGACTGATTATTATAAAAAATACTTTAATCTGAGGATATATGTCAAAATATCAATTTCAAATACTATTTGAATTATATTTTTTTCAGCATATCTATGTTATTAATTTGAAATATGTCTTCCCCCACACTTGTAGAGTTTAGGTATCTTTTTTGTATGTCCAACATTAAAATAATTGTGAAATTTAAAATTGTACAAAAATATATACTTAAGGTATTCTTACTGCCCTTGTTCCTTTATGTCCTTTTCTAAACCACCAACCTTCCTAGCAGTTCTCACCCCTTATACATAACCAACTTCATTAGTTTGTGGATTATCTCTCCAGTGCTTCTTTTTTTAACAAATAAATGCACAGATACAAACAAATAAATGCCTTACCTCTTCTCTTTTACGTGAAGCAGAGCATACCTTAGATAAACTTTTGTACTTTGCTTTTTTTTTCACTTAACACTGTATCCTGGATATCACTCCATATCACACCTCTTAAGATCATCTCATTTTTTTACAACTAAATAATGTGGATGTATACAAGTTTACCCACCTTCTCTCACCTATTGATGTTTGGCTTGTTTTCAATTTTATGTATAGGCATTTGACTTGATTTCAAATTTTAGCAGTTAAAAAGACTGCTTCAAGGAGAATTTCTAGATGCTGACTTTCCGGGACAAAGATAAATGCATATGCAGTTCCATTAATTAAATGTTGCCAAATTCTCCCCTACAAAGTCAGCACCAATTTGCAGTCAGAGGAGCAATGTTTGAGAGTGCCTGTTTCCCTTGAACTTCACCCAGAGAATGTTAACAGTATTTTAATTTTTTCCAATATGATTGGTAAGAAATGGTATCTCAGTGTATTTGCATTTGCATTTCTCTAATTGCACTTGAGGCTGAATACTTTCCTTATGTTTAAAGGCTATTTTGGATTTTTTTGTGAACTGATTTTGTCTTTTGCTCATTTTTCTATAATGTAGTTTATTATTATTCCAAACCCAATCAAGTGGTAAGAGTGTGTGTGTATATGTATAATATCATATGTATGCTACATATTTATAATATATATAAGTATATAATATGTATTAAATATATATTAAATATAATATATATATTACATATATATAAATATAATATATATATAATATATATAATATATTTATATTATATAATATAATATATTATAATATAATTATATTATATTAATATAATATAATTAATAATTATATTAATTATAATAATTATAATATATTATAATATATTATAATCATATAATTATTATTAAAATATTATTAATTATATAATATTATTAATATATATTATATTATTATTAATTATATATTATTAATATATTATATTATATATAATTAATATATAATTAATATATATTATATATATAATTATAATTATATATATAATATAATATATAATATATAATATATATAATATAATATATTATATATATAATATATTATATATATAATATAATATATTATATATAATATATATAATATATATAATATATTATAATATATAATATTATATATAATATATATAATATATAATATATATAATATATATAATTATATTACATATAATTAATTAATAAAATATATATAATATATATTATATATAATTATATATAATTAAATATTATATAATTATTAATTATATTATATTATTAATTATATTATATTATTAATAATTATATAATTATTAATATTATTAAAATATTAAAAATAATTATAATAATATAATAATTATATTATTATAATAATATAATATAATTATATTAAATTAATTAATATAATATAATATAATTATATTATATATAATATAATATAATAAAATATAATATATATAAATATAATATATATATAATATTACATATATATAATATATATGTAATATGTTATAATATGTTGTTATAAATATATTATTTATATTATAATATATTTTATATTGTACATTATATAATATAAAAAATATAATTATACATAGTATATAATGTATACGATAAATAAAATATATGATATATTTATATATTTATATGATATATACATATAATAAATACATAATATAAATATATATTATTTATATTATATGTTATACAATATATAATATACCTTTCATATATTTATATGTAATAATATATAATACATTATATATGATATATATGCATAACATATATATTACATAATATATAATAAATAAAATATAATATGTGATATATTTATATTCATACATTTACATTGCACATTTATAAATATTATAAATATTTATAATATTCATAAACATATATTTTATATTATAATGTATTATGTTATATAATATATTATACATAATAATACTTATATATATTATATAAATATATTAAACATTTATAATATCATGTATATGATATTCACTCTTTATCTGTAATATAGTTAAAAAATATTTGCACTCAGTTTGTCAGTTGTCTTTTGAGTTTGTTTATGATATTTAATTTATTTTCAAACGCAGTCACACTTACTAGTGTTTTATTGTATCTGAACTTTGAACTATTTTCTCAAAACCTTTCTGTACAAATAGGCGATAGAAGAATTCACATGTTTTCTTGTAATATGGTTTCATATTTTACATTTAAACCTCTGATTCATTTGAAGTTTATCCTCGTGTATATTGTGAGATATGGATATAATTTGATCCTTTTTGACAATTGGCTATTGTCAATTTATTTATTAAACTATTTATTAAAAAGTTCATCTTTGGTGGTATACCAAATTTGAGGTGTCCCCCTTACCATACACTAATTTCCTATTTAGTATATATTTTGTTGCATGAAGCCTTTTTTTATTTGTTTATTTGTGTTAATTCTCCTCCATTGTTGCATTACTTTGTATGTTTTGGAGAAGTATAATGCCTGGTTAATTTCTTTGACCTTTGAAGTTGTGTGATATAAAAAGCCACGAAGGCATCAAGGATATTTTCTTTATCATAGATCAGTACATTTATACACATATGTCTTGCAGTTGCTCATTCTCAGGCAGTTTTTCCAGATATCCAGTGGCCCTTTCCAGTATGCAAATTCAGATCTAAAACTTGAATTTCAGTTTTAAATATTAATAATGTTCCATATTATATGTCTTGGCCTATGTTCAATTTCAGCCACTTTCTCTTGATCTTTTTAAATTTATTTCATCATCTAATTTTCATTCTGTTGGCATTTTTCTTGGCTTTTCTTTGACTCCTTATTAGATTTTCATTTAAGTCTATTACCCCTTGACATTTATTAAATTTAATCTTCAGGCTGGGATGATTTTTATCTCTTTTTTCTATTTTTTTTCAGGCAAATATGTTTAATTTTTTAAAATAACTAATGGCAAAGTAAAATATTTCCATCACATCATTTATTTTTGAGTTTAATCAACTATCTCTCTTTTTAAAAACTTCTTCCTACTCACTGATTTTTTCTTTTTTTTTTTACATTTTAATTTCTAAGTTAAGGTGTTTTTTCATATCCTAGATATTTACCTCATTTTGAGGTGTTTGAGGTATCCAATTTTCTTTTGCTTTGTGGTTGATTTTTGTAGTTATAGATGAGGAAGTGGGATTTCTTCAGCCTGGGTGCCTTAGTTCTCATTTTCTATTTTAATTGTGTTGTGTAATGTTATGTAGTTTTCATGTAATCATTTGAAATATTTTTGGTGTAGTAAAAGATTCAGGGCTTAACAGAATTCTCTTGTATTTCTTTATTTTTGTTTTTGTTTTTACTTTTTTGAGAGGGAGGGGGATTGAATGACCTCTAATTTGTTGCTTCTCTTTTTTACAGCAGGACCCTCAATTTCCCATTTGCTCATTATTTTAAATCAACAGTTTCTAAAAACACCTCATCCCTCCCCTTTATCTTCTTTCCCAGACATATTATTGCTTTCAGACTGCAACCTCAAATGGCATGTGCTTTCCTGTAGGAGGTATTCTCAACCAACAAGTCTCTTTTCTAGGCTTTGTACACTTAGAGTGAACTTTCTCCTTTTGGCAGCAATTTTAGCTCAGTTATATACCTACCACTGGTTTCCCTCTTCTCTCTTTCTTGCCATCTTTACTCCTGGCAAAGATTTTCTGTAAGAGCATAAGTGATAGCTCACCATGGTTGGTCTTTTTCTTTTCTTCTTGTACTTTTTCTTTTTTTTTTTACTTAGAGGTAATTCGGGGTTTTTTTCCCCTATATTTTAATCATGAGCAGTTTGGTATATTTCTGTGGTTTTGCTTTTCTTGTTGTTATTTATTGTTTTTGGAGAACATGTCATTTTTGTCCACTATTTGAAAGTCGTAAAAAATACACACACACACACGCACACACACAAACACACACATACATATATTTAGCTGTCGTTTAATTAATTTTTCCTGGAACTCATGAAACCATGACTTTGCAAAACTGCTTAGAATAACATTTTTAACTGATATCCCTGGCTATAATCTTTTACTTTCTCCCTGTTCATTCTTGCCAGAGAAGGCTTGAAGGCTCATTTTAGTAATGTCACTTCCCTACTCAGAAGTCCTCAGTGGTATCACTATTCATCTTCAAATCAACTTGAAATTCTACACGAGTTATGTGGGATCCCACGTTGCCTACTTTTCTTCTGTGTCTCTGCTTATTCCCATGAAGCTAACCTGGGTTTGTTCTCTACTTAAACTTCACCCAGGCTAAGCTGTCTGTCAATTCATTCCATTCTGCTACCTTTTGGCTATCACCATTTCCTTTTCAGCTAGAAAACAGTTTTCAAGAATAACCTTGAGTGAGCATTACCAGAACAAACTGGGTCTGCCCTGGCCACATTGGTTAATGAAAAGTCCCATTAACCCTTTGTGGCATTTTAATCCTTTCTCATGCTGTGTTTCTCTTTCCTTGGTATAAATATTTTAATATGGATACTTAGCAGTCTACCTTAAGTCTGTCTACTGTCCATGCCATAAACAAAGGTCCTTCTTTTGGTAGACGTGCTCAAGAAATATTCTAAGTCCTTACGTACTATATCACTTATACTCTACAACAGCTATATGAGGTATGTACTTTCACTAAACCTTAGTTTACAGATAAAGAAGAGAAATCAAGTTACAGAGAGATGAAGTAACTGAGTTAATATAGCTAGCAATTTGTACAACCAGGTTTTGGACTCAGGTAGCCTGTTTTCAGAGCCTGAACTCAAAATCAGTAATCTGTATGTTGCATAGAATGAATGGATATTTTATTAATTTTGAAAATTTCGAAGAAATTTCAAAGAAATATAATCCAGTATCCTAAGCTTTAAAATCAGAAAGGTTGCCTGACAATACAGTAGGTAAATGAGGTATCTGATTTTGATTAAAAGAGCAGTAGTATTTTTGTGAACTATGGATTTTCTAATTAAATTTTACATGCAACATGAAAAAAAAAAGAGCAGTAGTATGCTGTAGTTCAGCTATTAGATAATTATAATTCTGTAATATCAGTGGTTTTGAAAATTAATTTATACTTAATGAGATATACCAAATATTAATTATACTTCAAGAAGGAGAGGGATTAATACAGAATTCATTAATAAGAGATTGCAATGATTTATTTTAAAATATACTTAGATTGTGTCTACATAATTGAGGGATATTTTTGGGTTTTTTGGTGTAATAAGAGTTGTATGATTCAACAAGAAGTGATCAGTAGGAAAGTACACCTGATGAATTTACTTAACAGAAGTAATTATATTTAGCATGGACTACTATTAATATGTATTCAAAGCCACACCTTTGCACAGATTGCAGAGTACATGAACACCTTACCCAGGCTGGGAATACTGCAAAGTCATCTGAGTCAGAAATCAGGGAGAACCTAAAAGATTCAGCTGACATTGGGTCATGATCACAACTCTATTATTAAATAATTTTATCACAAATATGAACTAAAATTAATTTAAAATAAAGTGGTAATATAGCATGTATAAGTACAAATTATTCAAAATTGAATGACTTAAAAGTAAGATAATCAGAAAACACATTTTCTTATCAGCAATTTTTGTTTAAGTGAGGTTCATCGCAATTGAAATTGATTGTGTGAAAAGAGACTGAGGTCTGTGGTCTGAGGAAAAAATTTTATGTAATGTATATCTTCTAGCATTGAAGTGTTGCTTTCTGAAGAGTCTTTATTTCTGCAGAGAAATAAAGACAGTTGGAAAACCCATCTTTCATGCCTGCTGTTTTCTTATTTTATGAAAGTGACATTCATCATAGGTTAGTTGATAGAAACCGAGCAGTAAATGACGTTCTGAGACCTCATCTGCAGAAGCAAAATAAGCAGCAGACCTTAAAATAACCCCATGTACTCAATATAGTCCAAACAGAATAAAGGAGGAAAATTCTAAATCCATTTACCTAAAATGGCCCAACAGTTTCAATGACACACTTGTAAAAAGTCATTCTTTTCTGTGCTATATGTTTTCCTTACATTTCATCAGGAGCAAAATACTTGATTGGAGCTTCTAGTATTAAATGCTTTGGTATTTCAGATGGTGTCTACACTTCAGATCACACATAGAATCTATAACTACACTTCTCCCTCTATGCCCACATGTTTCACGAGAACTTAAGAATCTGTTGTCAGAATTTCCTCGTAAACAAATCACTCCTCTATCTGCTATCTTCTTACTTTGTCATCTTCAAATGCATGCCAAATATTTGTTCTGAGTTAGTGCTATGGTATAATTATTTTAACTTGTGAACAGGAAAGTGCCAATTAAAGGAGATAAAGGCCTGGGAATAAAGTTCTTTTGTTAAAAACATAGATTTAGAAATGCTTTTAAGTATATTTATTAATCAATCTGCTGAAATGGATACAGTAATTATGCATGACCAAAGACTATATAATTTGAGCAGATAATATTAGTGTAAATGTACTAATATAATAAAAGACAAAATTGTCCCTCAGGCTGTCCGTGTCTCACATACCTCCTTGTGTCATTCTTTGCTCTTTGTTGACTCGCTGACTCTCACCGGATGAGGGGAGCTGGTGGGTGTTGGCCACAGTGTGAATCAGGATTCAGGGATTCACTCAGTCGCTTACCCCAGGCACTCACACACCCACTTAACGTTCCAGGAAGCCAGGACTAATTCCCCTGTCACTACACTCTCAGCCTAGTTCGTTTTACTTGACTCACTAAAAAAGCCAAATAATTAGATCCTTTGAGGCATAAAGTGTGAGTTTTTGCAATGAAATGCAAAAACTATCAAAGCATTCAGTTACTTGTATCATCTTGAATGTTGGCAGTATCTTTAATCAAATATGCAATGTGTAGAAATATGTCAGGAAAGGCAGTGGACTGAAAATGGGCACTGATACCATGTCACTCTGCTCTCCCTCAATCACGAGGACCCTGCCTAAGGAGGTTTAGCCCTCTTTTGTTTCAAAACAACGAGTATAGTGGAAATCAAAAACCACTCATACCCAAAAAAGAACCTCCTGAACAATTTTTGATATATTTTTTCTCCAAAATCTTTGTGTGCATCTGCATGTGTGTATGTATGTATCTTTTATAGAGAAAAATGTGCACTCCCAAACGGGATATAAAGTAAATCATTTTTACCTTTCCAAACTAAACTGTTAAGGGCCATTACTTTACTGAAAAATCATATCACTCAATTTAAATAGAAAGTATTTTACCCAACTATTGCCTGAACAAACCAAAGTTGTATAATTACAGTATTATATATTGTATTCTTTAAAAAGCCTAATATATTTACAGATCAAAGCATGTATTGCAACACCTGTGTTGCTATAGAGATACCTAATTTTATCAAGATTAAAAAAATTTAACAACAAATCCATTTGTTTTATAAGTATTCTAAAGGCTTACCATAAACACCCACAAACATTTCTTTCATCAGTTTTATAGGACAATACAGGAATAAGATATTATGTGCCTTTTAATTAGTTACATTTTCCAATCTCATGTCTTTTATTTTTCTGATACATCCTCTCTACTGATATATTTCCTCAGTTTAGAATGATCAGTGAAAAAGTTATATTCTTCAAACTTTTTAAACCTGGACTGCCAAACTGATAATGTGAGTATGTATTATACATATATACATACATACATACATATATCATATCTCTGTTTTTTCTCTATATGTGAACATAGCACTAGCATGAAGTTTTTTTTTTTTTTTTTAGCTTGAAGATTCTTAAAGTGTTCGTGGGACAGAATCAAGGTCATCTGATTACATAAGAGTCATCATTCAGATTTATTCTTTTGAAATTGCCTGAGAGTTTAAGGAGGATATTTCTCTAGGGATTAGAACCTTAGCATAGCAGTTGTTGATTTAACAGGGTCTTTAAGAAATCATTCAATTATTAATAAGACCAAAACTTACTATTATTATTCTGTTTTTTTTGAACTATCTTTGAAATGCTTTGGGGTAACGTTGGGTCTTATGGAAAGTAACTGACTTGTGTTAACCATGACTATTTCATGTTGCTACCTGAAGGAAAAAGAGTGAAGAGGAGACTGGATCTAGAATTTCATATGTAAAAAGAGCACAGAGAAGGTATACTGATTGTTGCTTAAGCTATGTCTAAATGCTGTGTTAGAATCCCAAAAAAAAGCTGTCATCATCCTTTGTAGGTACTCACAGCAGAATTTGTTAGCCAGATTCCCAAGAAAGCAGAAATGTTAGAATGCTGAGATGAAATTCAGGGTAGAGAGTGAGAAGACCTATTAGAAGCGAATAGGAAATAGACCAGCCGTCAGTGCATGGTAGAGTCATCTCAGTGAGCAGCACTATAAAGTGAGGATCCATAAATTCTTACTGCTGAAGTGCTAACCCTGCCTGACATATAGCCTGCATGAAACCCAGGTCTCCTGGGATTTTTGAGCTCCTAAATTTCCAGTGTGATTCTTATTTTCTTACTGCTCTGTACATATCTTTTTTTTTTTTTTTTTTGCAGTACGCTGGCCTCTCACTGTTGTGGCCTCTCCCGTTGCGGAGCACAGGCTCCAGACGCGCAGGCTCAGCAGCCATGGCTCACGGGCCCAGCCGCTCCGCGGCATGTGGGATCTTCCCGGGCTGGGGCACGAACCCATGTCCCCTGCATCGACAGGCGGACTCTCAACCACTGCGCCACCAGGGAAGCCCTGTACATATCTTTATAATAACCCCTCCCTTCACTTGAGCTAGCCTGTGTCTCTCTGTACATCTTGAATCGTTGAAGCTTAACTAAAACTATGTCTTTACTAACCACAATTTATGCTAAGCATCATACTTTTCTGGAATTATTGTAAGCTAATTCAGTCACCAGCCATCCATTCATCCACAAAATGCAAGAACCTGGTAGTCATACTTCACTTTCCTCTCCGCTTCACCAATGCCCTCTCTTCCCCCATCTACACTCCACACCTTGTCCTGCCACCTAATTCCCAGGATTAATTAACCTTCCTCCTTAACACTACTGTCTCACCGGAGTAATATCTCTTCCCTGAACTATTGTGAGAGTGCAGTAACTATTTCCCTGCCATCAATTTAGTTTCCTTACCATCCTCCACATTTTACATAGGAAAATCCATATGGGACATGATTAGAGCCTTAGCACAGGCTTCTTGCCCTCTTGTAATAAGTTTTCTAATGACTTGGTTCTCTCTACCTCACCAGACTTTACCTCCTCCAGCACTTCCTGCTCTGTTGCCTCTGATTCAAATGCCTGCCCCATCTCTGTTTGCTCATCATCTCCACTTGCCCTTCAGCACTTGACTGAACCATCATTTTCTCCAGGAAGATTTTCTTAAACACAAAGATCAGACTCTCCGCTGAGCTTCCATAGCTGTGCTACCTCCAGCTGAGCACACAGCATTGTCCGCTGAGTAAATATCTTAGCTGTCTGTGTTTTCACAAAGCTGTAAGTTTATTGATGCTGAGGACTGCTGTTATGACACCCCAAACCTGGAACAGGGCCTGGAATATGCCAGTGACCAATACACCTTTTTATGAACGTACTTACCCTTGGCCTTGCAATCCGTTGGATTTAGATGACCTCCAGGGCCCTCTCCCAGCCCACGTGATCCCAGTTTTCTCTGCAGCATGATTGGCAATGGCAGCTTGTTTACCTGCTGTGCCAAACCCAGTCTGTGGCCGGCACTGGGGCTTACAGGGGCTTAGAAGGAAGCCCCTGTAGAATGATCAGAACTCCTTAATGGTTTCCCTGAGAGCTGGGTTTACTGAAGTCATCCCCCAGCCCCGGTTTTATTTTAAAGTACCTTCAACTTTACCTTCCTTGATTAACCATACATCGAGAAGAAACCCTCAGTTTCTTCTTGCTTTCTTTGCCCTGCAATAAAAAGAAGAATCTGCCCTTTTAGAAGGATATGTTTCGATACTAACAGAAGGGGCTGTACAGCCAGGACACGGTGCAGAGAAACAAGAGTCCCATCAGGCATCAGACTGCATAGTTGGACTTGGGGTAAACATAAATAATAACAATAATAAACCCTTGCTCTTACTTCACCATATTTAGTTTTGATTTTTTTGGACAAAATATATCTTTTAACATCATCATAAGGAAATGAGAGTTTGGTACTGTTTTAGAGCTTCCACTTGGAAAAGATTTCAAGGGTGAGGAGTCCGTGTCTCCTGGAGACATTTCATAGGCACCATCATTAGTGTTAAGGGGGGCAGCCCTGTGGGCTTCTTTACGTTTATAGTCCTTGTTCCTAAAGGATCAGAAGTAGTTTTTCCTTGTACATACAGAAGCTAAGAGCTTGTCACTTCTTCAGAAAGTGCGATTCGTGTTCAGAATTGCCTAAAGCAGAATTTCAGACCCCAGAAGCAACACAGGATCTCGTCCTTGTAATTACCCACAGTTGATGATTGTGGTGAGCAGAAAAATGGCCCCCCAAAACGTTCACATCCTAATCCCTGGGACTTGTGAATACATTGCATTATAAGGCAAAAGGGAATTAAGGTTGTGAATCAGTTGATCTTAAAGCAGGAAGATTATACTGAATTATGCAGGTGGATCTAATGTAATCACACAAGTCCTTAACAGAAGAAGAAGGAAGAAAAGTCACTCAAAGAAATGCCACAGGTCTTCCCTGGTGGCGCAGTGGCTGACCCGTGCCCCTGTCCGGGAAGACCCCACATGCCGCGGAGTGGCTGGGCCCGTGAGCCATGGCCGCTGAGCCTGCGCGTCCGGAGCCTGTGCTCTGCAACAGGAGAGGCCGCAGCAGTGAGAGGCCCGCGTACCACAAAAAAAAAAAAAAAAAAAAAAGTCAAGAAGATGGAGGGAGGGCATGAGCCAGAGAATTCAAGAAACCTAGAAGCCACTAGAAACTGGTAAATACCCTCAGCTGACAGCCAGCAACATGGACTGTAGCCCTAAAACTGCAAAGAACTAAATTCTGCCAACAACATGAATAAGCGAGGAAATGGATTCATCCCTAGAGCATCCAGAAAACCTCCCTGCTCACACTTCGGTTCGAGTCTACTAAACCTGTGTCAGACATTTGACCTACCAAACTATAAGATAATAAATTTGTGTTGTTTTAAGCTACTATGTTTGTGACAATTTGATATTACAACACAGAAAAGTAATACAATGATCTATCAAACACTTACCCTTGGCAGGGACAAAACGCCTACAAGAAGATTGCAATTTAATTGTCAGGAAAGATATAAATACATGGAAATTTCAACAGTGATGCGAGAACAAGGCAGTATTTTGAGACGGTAATTGGTTTAGTGGCATAAAACAGTGCTTGATAAATTGCCACATGAATTCTGCTGAGTTTTGAGTAGAGTCTTAATGAAGAGGTCGAAAGAAATGAGTCTCAGGTTCATGGTCTCAAGTATATATTAAGAGGCTGTGCACAGCGTTGGTAGATAACCTCACAAACATTGCTTTATTTAATGTAAATTGGCATTATATAATTAAGTTGAACATTTTATGACACTGAATGTAGGAATTCACAGTATTTGAAATTTTCAGGAAAATACTGAGAAAGAGACTGAATGGGAATCAAGCATGAATGTCTAAGTAGGATTCATTTGGAAAAGGAGGTGAGAGAGAGGCTTTCCAGAAGAGAACAAATTGATCAGTGTTTCACAGTGGACAATGTCTGCATTACCTCATGGGACAATTGAGGATAATGCACATTTGCTGCAAAACACCCACAACATCTGAGTGGAACCCCCCGCTCTAGGTACACAAACAATCACAAACACATACCTCCCTCACCTGAGCAGTCGGCAATACAGTTTCTGAAAATGAGACAGAACAAAGAGTAATCTCTCAGGCATTCTCCATTAACCCAACAGAGACAGAGCCTCAGTTGTAAGAAAATTTAGATAAAGAAGCCACCAGTATTTTGGTTTCTAATCCCTTTCAAGTTCGGACTCAAAAAGTAATTGAAAGTCAGGAGAGGGGACTTCCCTGGTGGCGCAGTGGTTAAGAATCCACCTGCCAATGCAGGGGACACGGGGTTGAGCCTTGGTCTAGGATGATCTCACATGCCATGGAGCAACTAAGCCCATGAGCCATAGCTACTGAGCCTGTGCTCTAGAGCCCATGAGCCACAACTACAGAAGCCCGCGTGCTACAACTACTGAAGCCCGTGCTCCTAGAGCCCATGATCTGCAACAAGAGAAGCCACCACAATGAGAAGCCCGCGCACCGCAACAAAGAGTAGCTCCCGCTCGCCACAACTAGAGAAAGCCCACGCTCAGCAATGAAGACCCAATACAGCCAAAATAAATAAATAAATTTATTTTTTAGAAAAGATAAGAAAGGGGCTTCCCTGGTGGCGCAGTGGTTGAGAGTCCGCCTGCTGATGCAGGGGACGTGGGTTCGTGCCCCGGTCTGGGAAGATCCCACGTGCCGCGGAGCGGCTGGGCCTGTGAGCCATGGCCGCTGAGCCTGCGCGTCCGGAGCCTGTGCTCTGCAGCGGGAGAGGCCACAGCAGTTAGAGGCCCGCGTACCGCAAAAATAAATAAATAAGATGAAACTCTTTAAAAAAAAAAAGATAAGAAAAAGAAAGCAGGAGAAATCCTCAGTTAATGCCACCCTTCCAACCAAAGGTGAAAGTACTAAAGGAACAGGGAGTTTGTTTTTTTATGATGAGCACAGCTCTTGGGTAAGCCCCTAATGCTTCCTCTGTCCCAACAGGGTTGGTGACCAAGGCAGTGAGGGCCCCCAATTGTCAGAAATTGTCCCTGCAGATGCCCCAGCTGCTCACTGACTTCCAGACCTCAAGGGGTCAGTCTAGAGGTAGACACTGCATCTACTGTCTCCTCCTATCCGGAGACACATAGAGCCAAGATCCTGGGGAGCAGGTGGCCCTGGAAAGCCAAGTGGAGAGTGTGATCCTTTTAGTAAGAAGACCTAGATGTAATTTGTGTCTTCATTGCTAATTAATAGTGGAACTTCATGCCAATCACCAAGCCTCTCTAGGCTTTAGTTTCTTCATTTGTAAAATGGCACTGATGATATTAATGTGCCTCTCTCAGAGTAGGCATTCACATCCTTTTGGGTGTGTGTGAGTGTGTGTGTCTGTGTGTGTGAATTTTAATGAGATCATACAAATCTTTGGTAAAATATAAAGTGCTATGAAATGTTGGTACTGTTGTATTATTATTGTATTTGTTCTCTATGGCTGCCATGACAAAGTACCACAGACTGGGGACCTAAACAACAGAAATTTATTTCCACACAGTTGTGAAGGCTAGACATCCAAGATCAAAGTGTCGGCAGGGTTGGTTTCTACTGAAGCCTCTTTCCTTGGCTTGTAGATGGCCGTCTTCTCCCTGTGTCTTCACGTGGTCTGCCCTCTGTGACTATATGTATCCAAATTTCCTCTCTATTGTAAGGACACCAGTCACTGGATTGGGATCTCCTCTAATGACCTCATTTACTTCTTCAAAGAATCTATTACCAAATATGGTCACATTCTGAGATACTGGGGGTTAGGACCTCAACATAGGGAATTTGGGGGAACACAGTTCAGCCCATAATAATTATTATTTGATGATGATGGCGATTATGATGATGATAATGATTAATGCCAGTTTAGTGGTTAAAATAATATTTGTACTATGTCAGTTATGAACTTCATCTATAAAAATAGTGAATACCTTTATTGGGTCCCTTTGAGGCCTTAAGGTCCCAAAGTCACTGCTTCTCAGGGGCAACAGAAGCTGGAAGTGTGGTTCCAGTGCCTCCTCTGGGCTCACATACAGCAAGTCCCCTACATACGAACCTTCAAGTTGCAAACTTTCAAAGTGCGAACGTGCTACTACCCAGACATCACTGGATCGTTTTTTCAAGAGGGTAGATAGAATTGAATCCAGCAAGGAACCAGAACCTCTGCCATCCACGTCAGGCGTGAGTGACATTGCAGCCTGCCCTCCGTCTCCTATTGCTGACGATCCTTCAGCTCTACCATCTCCCACCTCCTCTCCCTCCTCCAGTCAGTAACTGTTCTTGCCTGTTCACTCGATGCCAGCCCCTGGATGCCAGCTGTTGCACTGTACTACTGTACTTTTCAAGGTACTGTGCTGTAAGATTGAAAATGTTTCTTTATTTTTGGTGTTTGTTTTTTATGTATTATTTATGTGAAAAGTATTATAAACCTATTACAGTACAGTACTAGGTAGCTGATTGTGTTAATTGGATACCTAGGATAAATTTGTTGGACTTGTGAACAAATTGGACTTACAAATGCACTCTCAGAACAGAACTCGTTAGTATGTAAGGGACTTACTGTACACATGCCTTGAAGCCAGTGCCTAGGCCTCTGGGGGTTTTGTTACCTTTAACAGGACAAACTGTCCTCAAATTATAGTCTCATCTTTTGTACTTCATAAAAGCGTTCAGTTTAACTGTAGAAATTGACTTCAATGACAAAATAAATGTGGAAGCTAACTACTTTTCTGCAGCAGCTCTAAATTCCCTTCTGGCAAAAAAAAAAATTGCTAAAATTATCATGCTTCATTGGCATTTCCTATTAGAGCATTTCTCCACGATGCACAGAGACTAGACTGGGTAATTTAGGGAGAAGGGCTGTATCCCAAAGTACTCCAAACTCCCAGGAGGCCCATTTATATCCATTCCTCAGACAAGCAAAGATATAGACAGTGAGCAACATTTATCCTGGGGAAACTGATCAAGGAAGAGAAGCCACCTGGAAAAAACAAGTCAAGGAGACCGGCAGACTTAGAACCGTAATTTGAGATGCTAATCATTCCGGAAGCATGTTTTATTGGTTCACTTAGTTTGATTTGGGGAGAAATTTCCCACATGGATTAGGGGATTTTTTAGACCTAAGATACTGACTTAAAAAGTAAAGTTTGATTTACTGTATTAGCTGCCTCAGTGGAATCAGTTCCTCAAGCCTCCTAATAACTAAAGCAGTGGCTTTCAACCTTCAATCTTTCTAAGAATCATCTGGAGAGCTTGTTAAAATGCTACAGGCTCAAGAGATTCTTATTCATCCAGTCATGAGTGGGACCCAGCAATTTGCATTGTATCAAGCCTTCCTTTCTGGAGGCAATTTTAATTTTTCTAACAAACACTTATATAATGTTTATTACATACCAGACACTGTTTTAAGCATTTTATCAATGTTAACTTCTTACAAGGCAAACTACTGCATTTTGTTATCTGTATTTTACAAGAGAGGAATGGGGGCAGAGTTGTTTGCCCAAGGACATCGTGCTAATAAGTGGCAGGCCTGGGATTTGAACTCAGGCAGTTTTGTTCTGCAGTCCATGCTCTTGGCTACTATATTGTGCCACCACCTCATTTTGACGCCAATTTTCCAGCCGTCACGTTATAAGAAACACCTCAGTAAAGACTAGTCACACAGGCATAAGAACTGATCCCATAAGGCAAATGATGTCCATCATTCATGTATACCTGTTTGGGGAAAAGGAAAACATAAGCCTTTATGTAATACCTATTTTATGCCAGAAGTTCTGATAGCCATGCAAACATTACTAGAGAAACGATTTCAAAAATTCTAAATGGAAAAATTGTTCAACCCCACTGAGTTTCTCTGTGGTCCTAATGAATGATCAGGAAGCAGCATAAAAGCCAGAGTTTGCTTCCAGATGCTCAAACTGCTGTTGGATGCAGGCTCTGGCTCTGTGCAACACATGACTTAGGAATTTGCCCCTGTTTTTTTCTTTTAAAAACAAGTATTATTTGGAAACAATTTCAAATTTACAGAGACGTTACGAGAAGAAGAATCCTACAAAAGATCATCCCTCATATATCCTTCACCCCGGATATCCCATTCTTAAAAAATCACCTCATTATTTCCTACATTTGTTCAGCCACTTCCTCCCTTCTTTCCCTCTTTCCCTTGGTGCATTCCTGTCTTCCAGCTCTGGAAAGTGTGCCTGAATCTGGAAGTCCTCAAGAAATAGTTGCTGAACAAATATCCATTGGGCAGATAAGGAAAAGGAGGCCCAAAGAGGTTACATCACTTGACCAAAGTCAAGTTTCTGGAAGGTGACACAGCAAAGATGTGTTGTAGAGCCCACATTCTTATATACTGTACATCTCATCATCTGAGAGAAATAAAAGGAGCAAGGCTGACGCTCATATTTTGGAGTTTTCAGTGGTGGAGCTTCTATCTTCTTACTGGAAAGGCTGAATATTCACACACGAATGTCCCTGTCTTCCTGTGATCACTGTGCTCAGCTCAACTGCCGAAAATAATTTGACTCAAAAAAAACAAGTACTCTTAGTAGTAGTGTTACAAAAGTGCTTTGCACTTGCAAATCTCTTCACTATTTTCCTAGTGCTGTTATATGCATTATGTCATTTTACATCATAATGCGCCAATGAATCAGGGCTTATTATCAACTTTCTGGGAATGAAGAAGTTGAAACTCAAGGAGTTAGTGGTTTCCTCAAGGCCATATAGCAAAAAATGTGATTGAGAACTGGGGCCCAGGTTCCCAGTTTCTGACCTCATCTTCTTAGTACCAAACTTCTTACTCAGCCACATATGCTACTAAGCTCTGTTATACAAAATAACCCTGCTAAGCAAAACTAACAAACCACTGACCCATACAAAATTGTAGGTATGATAACAACGAGGTTCTCAGTGGTACCTGCAAATGACCATATTATATGGAATAAATGTTAACTCAGAAGTGCTAAAAGGCTCTAAGAAGTTGTGCAAGGCCATCTGGTCATTTGACGATAGACATGTAGTGGTATGTTGGACCTGAATCTTATTGTGACCCCAGAAGCTGGCTTCCTCAGTGGCTAAGGGAGGTGGAATTCAAGGAACAAAACATCTTTTCTGTAGATACCACCATTGTGCTCACCACAAATCCCAAGGACATGAGACTGAAACATGGATCTAGAGGTTTTGAAACATGGATCTAGAGGTTTTCAGTCCAGGGAAATAATCATCATCAGTGACCATCACCAAAATTTCATACTTCCTAGTAGTTTTTAACTTCATAAACTTTGTTAATAGCAATGGACATATTTGAGTCTCAATATAAATGACCAACTTAGGTTATGAGACAATGTAACAATCTCCCTCACTGTCAAATCCCAACAGAATTTCTTAGAGCTATTAATGATTCATCTAATATCTCACTGTTCGTATTACACAGTCTCCTGATGCTGAGTCTGTCCTCTTGTCACCAATCTGCAAAGGGGAAGGAGAATAACTGGTACAGGCCTGCCATTTATTACTCAGTCAACATTCCTTTTCTCTTTCTCATTGTCCCTGCTCTGTACTTGAAGTATTTTATCATCTTGCATCTCTGTGAGATGATCAGGTATTGTTATCTCCATTTTTTTATCAATGAGAAACTGAACCTCAGAAAGCTTTTGCAATTATTCCTAAATAGAAGAGAGATTTAAGTCCAAAAAGCAAAGAATGGGGAAGTAGTACACTGAATATTTTCATTAGGTTTTATATGTTCCAGGTCACGTTCTAAACAAAGTGATCTAAACAAAGTGACTTCCCTCTTAGATTTCTCTGTTGTCAGGATTACGAAGAAGTTTGTTGCTTTGTAGCCTCTTCAGAATCATTTGTACTCAATTATTTCATTCTGTCCCAGTTATGTATCATTGTGTTGTGTAGTACCAGCTCCAAGGTTACTAGAATAAAATAACAGAATTGCATTATATGTTATGGTTTTATGGGTCAGGAATTTGAGTAAGGAGTTTATTCTCTTCCATTGGACATCAACAGGGATTACTTGATGGTATTCAGTTTCCTTAATGGTATTCAGTTGTAAATGCGCTGGCATAAAAGGTCCAAGGAGGTATTCAGTTGTAAATCTGCTGGCATAAAAGGTCCAAGAAGGCTTCTCCTTGGTGTCTTAGAGGAGATGACCTCTTGGAGTGGAAGGTGCCTTGGAGTAGATGGCTGAGAGGCTGGGTCCAGCTGAAACGATTGACCAAAGGCCACATGGTCACATATTGACACATTGCTTCTACAACATGATGGTCTCAGAGTAGTTGGATTTCTTACCTGCTTGCTCAGGACTTCCATAAGGAGTGTTCCAAGAGGCAGAAATCTGAGAGTGCCTTAGGGCCTGAGAGCAAATTTAGCAGCATCGATTCTACTGTATTCTACTACTCAAAGCAGTCATAGGACCTGTCCAGATTCAAGGGATAGGAGTATAGACAGGATGCTTCAATAGAAAAAATGGTACAGACTTTGTGACCCTCTTTAATCTTTATATCTTGTATATTTCTACATCATGATGGTGAGCATGCTGGCATCTGAACTGGTCAGGCTATGCAGCATAAGAAAGGGGGTAGGTGAAATGGGAAAGTGATAAGCATCAGAAGATGGTTCCTGCCTCTGAGGAGAAAGATTTCCCTAGGCAAAAACTGGAAAGTAGTTCAAGTTGGTCTTTCCTAGTCTCCTAACATTTTTGCTATTAATCTTGTCGATGGGGTGAATGTTTAGACAAGTATACTAAATACTGATTTTTTTTTTCCATCAACCAATCCCTGCCAGAGCCATATCTATGGGGTCCCTAAGTCAGTGGTTCCAAATTGCTGTAATTCTGTATCTTGCTGACCATTTTTAAAACCATATCAGACTTCTTGCAGTATTTTTTAACTTTAATTGAATCTATGAGACACACGCACACACACACGAACAGACTGTTTACTATTATAAACATTTGACTTCGAGCCTGGAATTGGGCCAGAACATATATGAGTTGCAAAAATTACCTTTGTTCCTCTAGTATAAGACCAAGAACAGCATTCTCAAGTTGCAGCTTATGAAGAATTAGTATTCAGCAAGACGTTAGTAAGTATTCTGGAAACAAACACAAAATGCAAAGTCTCCCAATATTTTGGGGAGTGCTTTGATTAACAACTCATTTTGAAAATTCACATTGTTCATATTAATATATAAAAGTCATTGAGGAAATCAATTTAACTCAGTGTTTCTCAGACTCCTTGACCATAGGAACCTTTTACCACGGACCTCCCAAATTTCATTCAACAAATATTTATTACATGCCTACATTGTACCAAGTCTTGTGCTAGACTTTGGGACTAGAGCAGTGACCAAGCAGATGTCAGCCCTTCTCTTAAAGATTATACAGTATAGTGGGAGAGCCAAATATTACCCAGATAGCATACAGCCAAAATAAATATGCTAAGAATGAAAATCTTAAGAAGAAAATATACTGAGTATGATACATACATATAATATTTGGAGATCAAATTTAGTCAGGAGCAACCAACTAGATGAGAAACAACTTACTGGTGTAACCCACAGGCTACATGTAGTTTCAAAAACAAGATGGGAACATTATTTTGGAAAATGTTGGGCTTCTAATGCAGCAGCTGCTAGCCATATGTGGCTAAATAAATTAATTAAAATTAAATAAATGTAAAAATTCAGTGCCTCCTTTGTATTCATCACATTTCAAGTGATCAATAGCCGGATGTCCCTATGGCTACTGTAAAGGAGAGTGCAGCATAAAACCCTTCTATTTTCAGAGAAATTTCCATTAGACAACCTTGATCTAGGGCAAGTGTCAGGAAATTATGGCCCACTGGCCAAATCAGGCTGTGGCCTGTTTTGGCTCCTGAACTAAGCATATTGTTAACATTTGTAAAGGGTTTTAGAAATAAAGAGGGGGGAGGGAGACAGAGAAAGAAGAAAAAGAGGGATAAGGAGAAGAAAAAGAAGGAGGAGAGGAGGGAAGGAAGAGGGAGAAGGGGCAAGAAAGAGAGGAATGAGGGAAGAAACAGAACTTATATTGCCTGCAGAACCTAAAATATTTATTGATACTGTCTGGCCCCTTACAGAGAAAGCTTGCTACCCGGATGTAGAGCCCACAACTTTTAATTTGTCCTTCTAATGCAGTATTATAAGCCTGTGTTTGCCACCTGCTTAAAAAGCTACATTTGACACTGCTTGGTGACCAACAAAAAACGATGGCCCCATCCCATGGCGTAGAGTTGTAGCTAAGCAGCAGGTGTCCAGGCCATAGATTATAATTCTGAGTCTTGCCTCATACCCTGACCTCTAGTGTTGCTATTAGAATAATTCTCACTAATGGAAGATAAGCGAAACTGATGGATGTTCATTGTGGGTTCAAGATGCTTAAATACTGGTTGTGTGATCCTCCACAATCTTTTTCGATCTCTTGCCTTTGTCTGCCAGTTGGAATATTCTATGTTTAAAGAACTAAGAGATTTTTCAGCCTGTACTATGGGATCTGATCAACAGTTGTCAGCCTTATAGACTAAACATAGTCATTAATTTGTATTGTGTCCCTTTGGCCATAATTATACCAAAATATCCACACTGATGGAGACACAGTAGCAATAGCCTTATTACAGAGTAACTATTATATGGGCTTCTGTGCCATAGAAGTCAGCAGTTAAGAAAAAATACTGCTTTGAAGGCTACAGTGGCAACATATTGGTTATCAAATTCATTCAGGGAATATTTCCTAAATCCCCGAAGCAGGTGTGAGATGAGAAATAAATTAATCAGTTAAGATTACTATTAAGTGAAATTCCAATGATTTTAATTTTAATAAATTGCAATGATTAACCCAGACATTAATTTCAGTTGCAGGCATAGGTAATCCAGATAAATGACATCCTAAAGAGTTACAACAGAAAATAACCCACACAGTACTGAAAAAAAAAATATATATATATATATAAAAATATGTTTCATTACTTAGCCAATCCATCAAGATTCTTGTTTACTATTGCTAATTGCAGTGCCTTCCATGTGCAAAACAATGCAGTTTCTCATGCGTGATATCACTTGAGCCTCAAGTTAAACAAATCAAATTTTATCTACTTTTCTCTCCTCCCTCCCTCCCTCTCTTTCTTTCTTTCTTTCTTTGTTCAAAGCAACAAAGATGCATAGTGTAAAGCAGTTTGCCCACAGTCAAGTGAGAAATCCTAGCTTCCACTGCTGTCTTCCCCATCCTTTTCCTTCTCTCCTCCAATTGGTTAACCTTTTAATTCATTTTTGCTTTATATATCTAGTTTAGTTTGTTTTTAGTGTAAGCAAATATATGTGTGTGATCTGCCCATCTATCCATGTCCTCACTTCTTTACACGAAAGGTAGCACTCTAAACATGGTTCTGCATTTCGGTTTTGCTTGTTTCTTTAATACTTAACCATATATCCTCCAGATCACTGCATAGCAATATACAAAAAAATTAAAAATAGAACTATCATATGGTCCAGAAATCCCACTTTGGGGTATATATCCAAAGGAAACAAAATCAGTGTCTTGAAGCGATACCTGGGCTTCCATGTTCATTGCAGCATTATCCACAGTAGCCAAGATATGGAAACAACATATCCAACGCCTGTCAACAAATGAATGGATAAAGAAAATGTGGTACACATATACAATAGAATATGATTCACCTTCCATTTGCAACAACATGGATGGACCCAGAAGATGTTATGTCAAGTAAAACAAGAAAGACAAATACTGTGTTATCACACTTGTATGGGGAGTCTAAAAACACTGTACTCAGAACTAGAGAGTTGAATGGTGATTACTAGGGGATGAGGATGGAGGATATAGGGAGATGTTCACCGATACAAACTCAGTTATAAGATGAATAAGTTTTACAGAATTAACATACAGCATGGTGATTATAGCTAATAATACTACATGGTATATTTGGAATTTTCTGAAGGAGTAGATCTTAATTGTTCTCACCACACACACACACACACACACACACACACACACACACAAATGGTAGCTGTGTGAAGTGATAGATTTGTTAATTAACTTGATTGTGGTAATTAGTTTATGACATATTAAATCATCACGTTACAAGCCTTAAAAATTATGTTGTACAACATAAATATATACAATTTGTATTTGGTAATCATATCTCAGTGAAGCTTGGGGGAATTTTTTTTGAATACACTGTCTTGACTACTAGTGCTTTACGGTAAATATTGGAACCAGTAGTGGTTACTTTTCAAACTCTGCTTTTTTAAAGATCACTTTAGCTGTTCTTGATAATTTTCATAAAATTTTTGAATCACTTCTCAAAAACTAAAAAGAAAATCTATTTGAATTTTTATTTTGTTTGCATTAAACTTAAAGATCAATTTTAGGGAATTGACATCCTGAGTATTGAGTTTTCCAGCCTAGGAACATGATATATCTCTTTATTTTGTTCATCTTTAATCTTTCAGCAATTCTCTGTAGATTTCAGTGTACAGATCTTGCACATCTTTTGTTTAATTTATTCATATATATTATTTTTGATGCTCTTGTAAACAGAATTATTTTTTAATTTTATTTTTTATGCTACTAGTATATAAAACTAGATTTTTTACTTTAACCTTATATCCACTGACTTTGCTAAGTTTACTGTCAAAGTTGTTTTGCAGATTCCTGAGGATTTTCTATGTAAATAATCATGTCATCTGAAAAAGGAAATTTACTTCTTTCTTTGTTATGACTTTTTCCCTTTGCTTCATTGCAATGGCTAGAATTTTTAATATAATAATGAACAGAGATTGCAAGAATAGACATCCATGCCTTGTTTCTGATCTGAGGGGAAAAGTCTTTAACATTTTATTATTAAATATGATTTTAGCAGTAGAGATATTCTTTTATAGATGCTATTTATCAGCTTGAAGATGTTTTCTGTTATTTATAGTTTGCTGAAAGTTTTCATCATGATGTTAAATGTTATCAAATGTTTCTTCTACATCTTTTGAAAGATCATATGGATATTCTCCTTTTTTTATAAATATGATAGATTACAATGATTAATTTTTAGATATTAAATCAATCTTGCACTCTTGAGAAAATTTTCCAGGAATGATTTTTTAATAATCTGTTAAGAATATTTATGTACATGTTCATGTGCAGTATTAGTTTGTGTTTGTGCGTGCTGTTGCTTTTTGTTTGTTGTTATGTCTCTGTTTTTCGTAACTAGATAATGTCAAAGTCACAAAATGAGTTAAGAAGTGTTCTCTATTTTATGCAAGAGTTTGTGTATAATTGATTTATTTCTTTCTTAAATGTTTGGCAGAATTTACCCAGAAAGCCATCTGAACCTGTAATTTTTCTTTTAAGAAGGCGTTTAATAAAAAGTTCAACTTAGGTAATTAATGTAGGACTATCCAGGTTATCTGTGTTTTCATGAGTGGGCTTTCACAGTGCTTATCTTTAAAGAATTTTTCATTACATCTATAATATCATTTTTATGGCAGAAAGCTGTTTGTAATATAACCTCATTTTTTTTTAATATCTGAAGGACCTTTCATTTCTGATACTGGTGATTCATAGCTTCTCTATTATTTGTTGAATATTTTGATCTTAATTATTTTCAATGAACAAGCTTTGGCATTAATTTTCTATACTGTTTGCATCTTTTCTATTTTGTTAATTTTTCTTTTAGCATTAATATGTCCTTTCTCTATTTACTTTGTGTTTACATTGATCTTTTTCTATACCCTTTAGATGGCATTTAAAACTAGAAATTACCCCCAGGTTCCCTCAGGCTCAGTCCATTTATTTTAATCTTTTTTTTTTCCCTCTCATATTTTGACTTAATGAAATCTATTGGTAGGTCTTCAAGTGCACTGGCCCTTTTCTCTGTCATCTTTTTCTACTGTTAAGCTCATCTAGTGACTTTATTTCGGATGTTTATTTCAATTCTAACGTTTCCTTTTATTTCTTTTAGGTGTTGTCTAATCTTTGTTGAAGTTTACTATTTTCATTCATTATGAAGGCATATTCATTTACCTTACACAATATAATAGCTGCTTAGCATCCCCATCTGATAATTCTAACCTCTGAGCCATCTGGTTGCCATCTGTTGATGATCTTTTACCTTAGAATTGAGTCACATTCTTGACCTTCATATACCTAGTCATTTTGGATTGTATCCTGGACATCGTGAGTGTTATGCTGTATAGACTCTGGATTCCATTTTATTTTTTCCCAAAGATTGTCTATATTTTTTTATTTTAGCAGGTAATTTACTTGTTAAGACCCAAATTGCAGACCATCACACCTGAAGTGTGTAATGACTCACATTTTCCTTGTCTGGTAATGCTTATTTGTAAGTTGCTTTAATTCTGCTCACCACCTCCACTCCCCAGGAGTGATACAGTGATCAGCCAGAAACTTGGGTGGAGTTTGTGTATGAATTAAGCTTGCTCCTTTTTGCTCCTTACACTTTGGCAGCCCTTGTTACCCCGGAGTTTCTTCTCCTCGTTCCTCTGAACAGAAATCATTTTAGCTTATCTCCACTGAAACTGCATCTACTCTAAGGGTAAAGCACCAATAAAATGGGGATCTACTATATGCTGGTCACTTTCTCCAAGTTTTAACTTCTGTATTAGAAACTCCCTGTTTTGTTCAGCTTCCAAAGCTCTCAGCTAGTTGCTTTTTGTATTTTATCCAGAATTTAAAGTTCTTATTTATGTGAGAGAAGGTTTGTTAGGAGCTCATTTCTCCAACTCAAAAGTATAAACTTCATATTCAATAAATTTTAATAACTAAAAGAATAATGAAATAAAATTTCCCTAAAATGAAAGATACATATTTTAATACATTTTGTCAGATTCATTAACATATATTTTGAAAAAGAACGATAACAATGGTGATTTTCTGAAATTTGTATTTATATATCAATCCTATTAAATGTGTTAGTTGATTTCAATGTATGTATTGAAATGCACAGGACTAAAGTGTTCAATCTATTCTTGCACATCATTGGTGAAATGATTTCTGCTTGATTGCCTCTAAAGCATGGTTCATTCACATTTAATTAGCATAATAATAGGCCACTTATAACATTAATCCACAAAGCTGAATTTATAATTGTAAGAGGTGGCAACTTTGAAATTGGCATTTCTTTTATATCAATGAGATTGCAGCTGTAGATGAAGTGCAAATGGCATATTATGCAAAATAAAAGTTTACTTATGAGAGAAAACTTCAGTTGAATATTCCTGTTTGATTAATAATCTATAAGCAGATACCATCTAATTTCCATTTACACGAAAGCATAACTGCTGTTGAAAAACTGCTACAATTTAACAGTAACATCAATCCGAGTCTCTTTCCCCAGTTTTTTTGTGTATAGGCAAAGCTAGTAGTCACTTGGACATAAACTGGCCTTTTTAGAATTAATGCCTAGGGAATACAAAAACAATAAAGTTTCATTTTAAGCCATTCTATTTCATGCTCATTCCCTTATTTATCTTGTAAATGTCCTTTTTTGGTGCTTATGAGACTGGAATCTTTTTCAATTTGTCCCAGTTGCCTACTCTTAAAAGAGAAAAACATTCATTCATTCAAACTCTTTGAGCTGATATTCATGGGAATTGTTGTAGTTTGCCAGAGACTCTCTAAACCTGCTGACTAGAATTGAACACAGAACTTATTCACATAAAATACGATATATTTCACTTCCATAACTATCTGGACTTCAAAATGATATTAACTTATTGTAAGATTTAATTAGTTTTAGGTTTACTTTTGGTTTTGTTTTTGTTTTATTTTAGCAGCCTTGCTCTTGTAACAGCAGAAATACAAACTACAAACACCAACTACCCAAGTATAAATTGATGACTAAAGGCTAAAGCTTTTCCACATTAAATGCTATTAAGTCTGATATTTGTAACACAAATACCTGAAATCTGTAATGCAGATAAATAACTTAAGTGTATTCCTATTAAAATAGATTTTATATATATATATATATATATATATATATATATATATATATATATATATATACATACCATTTGGCAGTTCTATCTCATTAAATAGGAATCTATCCAGGCAAAAGAAAGAATTATTATTTGGGTTAACGAGCATTACACTGGGAGATAGAAAGTCTTATTCTTTACTAGTTGAACAACACTAATTGTATAACTTTGAAACTGGGTCTGCCTAAAACTGAGTTCCTTTGCAGAATTTATGATTAATCTCTATATCTAAAATTTTATTCCCTTTCTTGTCCCACCCCTATTGTCCTCAGGATTGAGGAGTATCCAAGAAAAGGAGGGGGGGGCAAGAAGTAGGACCTTGTCAGGCCCTCCAAGGTAAATAAGCTCATCTGTGTCTCCTGTTTCTTGTTTGTAGAAAAATGGTTTTAGTCTCCTAGGCCTTCTCCGAGTTCCAAAGCGCAGATTCAAGCAGCTAATGCTTTGAACTGATGAGTAACAGGACTCCGAGTTCCTCCTGAAGGTCATAAATAACAACCTGGTGCATGTATTTGAGTTGTTCTGCAGAAACTATGACCCCCAACCAGTAGAGGATGCTAACTACATGACAACCACAAGCATGTAAACCCAGACTGGTTGGAACCAGAAGGTTGATGATTGATATTCCCAAAACATCACCCTGTCATCTCACCACCAATCAATCGGAAGAAGGTCCATGAGCTGAACAGGCATCCTACAGCCCTCTCTCCTAACACTGTTGTTAAACACCCTTGCCTATAAGCTATCAAAGAGCTTGGGTCTTTTGAGCATGAGCTGCCCATTCTCCTTGCTTGGTGCCCTGCAGATAAAGACTGTACTTTCCTTCACCACAACCCAATGTCAGTAGATTGGCTTTGCTGCAAGCTGGGTGAACAGACCCAGGTTTAGTTTGGTAACAACTTTAAGCAAATCATTTGACCTCCCAAGATCTCTGTTTCTTTAACTGTGAAATTAGATATATTTTGTATTAAATCATCTTTTAGTTTTGTTTTTCCCCCAAATTAACATTTCTATGAATAACAACCCTGAATGCACCAGGGATTTAACAGTCTTTAGGTAAAAGTCTGTTTGTCAAAAGGATAGGAGGCTCAAAGCAATGTTGCTTCTCATAATCTTACTCACTGTGTACTTTTTGAGGACTCATAGATCTATTAGACATGGTCTCTGTCTGAAGGAGCTGCCTATTTTATGGAACGACAGGGTTAGACATAAGAAAACATAACGAATGTTTCAAAAAGTGCTACAGAAATGTATGTTTCCAAAGTCACTGTGTGTTTTTAACACAGAATCTTATACAGACCTTTTAATCAGACTTACATGACATTGAATAGTTAATTTCAACCCCTTATTTTCTGTTTATCTTTACTTCTGTGTCTAGTGAAAGAGATTATCTCATTCAATATTTAAAAGCATCTCTTCAAAAATACTTTCTGTATTTTGAGCCATATAAATTTTGCTTTTATTTTTTCTTTCTACTTTTTCATGTGACGTTGCAGATCTTGTGAGACTGGGATTTTTATGAAAGAAAAGGGAGGTCTTCCTTGCAGGCAAATGATCTATGTAAGAAAAAAAAGCATGTGTTTGCAAGGTGACAGCTCTTTGAGGGGGTCACTCACTGAGCAGCCAGGGTCCACACAGATCATATAACAATGGCTGTGGGGAAGTCAGAGCTTTGCATATTGCTTTAATTGTATCTGCCAGGGATTCATTCAGTGCTCTGAAAAAGCCACTTAGTCACTGGCTATTTTAAATAATAGTGCAATGAATACACCTATACATAAATTCTTATTTATGTCTCTTCTTATTTCCTTGAAGTAATTTCTGTGAAGTATAATTATTAATAGAAAGCTTAAATGTAAGTAATTCAAGAGAAATGATTACTATTAAGATATTAAGATTCTTTTTTTTTTTTTTTTTTTTTTTTTTTTTTTTGCGGTACGTGGGCCTCTCACTGTTGTGGCCTCTCCCGTTGCGGAGCACAGGCTCTGGACGCGCAGGCTCAGCGGCCATGGCTCACGGGCCCAGCCACTCCACGGCATGTGGGATCTTCCCAGACTGGGGCATGAACCTGTGTCCCCTGCATCGACAGGCGGACTCTCAACCACTGCGCCACCAGGGAAGCCCAAGATTCTTGATATACATTGATATATTATCCCCCAGAAAGTTGGTACATTGTCTATTTTACCTGGAACATTTTTTGTTTTTTTTTGTTTTTATTGAAATATAGTTGATTTACAATGTTTTGATTACCTGGAGTGTTTGAGTCATATCTGCTTTCATCCCTTTCAACATTCTAGATATTATCACTTAAGGAATAAAAAAAATCCATATATAAATTTTCCCGGACTTCCCTGGTGGCACAGTGCTTAAGAATATGCCTGCCAATGCAGGGGACATGGGTTCGAGCCCTGGTCCGGGAAGATCCCACATGCCGTGGAGCAACTAAGCCCATGGGCCACAACTACTGAGCCTGCACTCTAAAGCCTGCAAGCCACAACTACTGAGCCCATGTGCTGCAACTACTGAAGCCCACACGCCTAGAGCCCATGCTCTGCAACAAGAGAAGCCACCACAGTGAGAAGCCTGCACACTGCAACAAAGAGTAGCCCCCACTCACCACAACTAGAGAAAGCCCGCGCGCAGCAACGAAGACCCAACGCAGCCATAAATAAATGAATTAATTAATTAAAAAAATTTCCCCATATGATAATTGAATATATTCTATGGGAAAATAAAAGGCTAGATTTGCATCAAAATTTCCTCATCAAAATACAGCCTGTCATTTTCTTATACTTTCTTCAGTTGGTGACAAGGGTACCATATTGTCTGTGAGTTGTGATTTGGAAAAGGCACAAAAAGGAGTCCAATCTCAACTCTGAGAGTGGCAGTGACCAGGAAAACAGAACAGATCTATTTTCTCAGCTTTCTCTGCTCTCCCCAGTGTTTGAAGAAGCAGGTAAGCTAGGGTGTAGGCTCATGCTCCTGTGTAACATTTGGGCGTAACAAAGCTCAGCTGGAAGAACTTGACCTCCCTTCAGCTCTGTTTTTCTTTGGTTTCCTGACAACTATCACCATGTCAGCCAAGCAGCAGAGAAAAGGAGAAAGAGGCATCAGTCCTGCTATGTGCAATGCTGGAATATTGCACTTTGTGCAGAATAAATCTCAGCCATTTCAGAGCAGTGATATTTCTTCATCAGAATTTGGTCTATGAACCAATTCTATCCACTGTCCAAGAAGTGTGATAAACACAAGGTGGATTTTTTTCTGAAAGATAAAGTATTTATGAAGTGATTTTTTTTTTTTAATCAGTAGGCACTTATTAAGCAACACTCTTTTCAGACTATGCTTGGTGCAGACTGTCTATGCAAACTTAAACTAAGGTAAACACCTAGGAGTTTACTTCTTAAGAAAGACATAAGGTGCGATAGCAACTGAATGCTGAATAAGAACATGCATTTATAAAGACTTGGTTTACAAAAGCAAAGAGGGAAATGGATCGTACGTTGATGGAGGAAACACCAAGAAAGAGACAAGCCACAATTTGAATAAATCTTCCTTCAAGCTATTTTATTTGACAATAGCAGCTTTAGAAACAGTGCAATCTTTCAGGATATAGAGATGCCCTTTCAAACACATTGATATTGTGTAACGAGACTGCTTCTTTTTGTGAAATGGGCTGAGGACAGCTGATTGTCAAGATTGTCCTCCTGAGAGGTTAGCCTGGGACCCTATTTTCAGATTTGTCAACTTTCTAGTCTTCCCTGTATATCTCTCAGAAACTTCAGTCTCCTGGCATCCATCTTAAAACCATATAACTTATATAAGGAGTTATTTAACTTCTGATTTAAAAATCAGCCTACCTAAGTGTAATCCTCATACCTGTCATTTGTTTTCTGACCCCAGAGGAACTCTCTCAACCTAGACTACTCACCCACTCATTGCAACATAACAACACTCTCTGAGCCTGAACTGGTCCCCCACAGTTGTTCTGTTCTGTCAAGGTAATTGCTATCATGATTCACAACCACTGTCTATTTCCCTCAAGGAAATGCCACTCAGATTTATCCTACCTCCTTCACCTTGAATACCATCACCTAAGTCCAAGCCTTTTTCATGTCATGACCCTACATCTGCAAGAATCTCTTAACTATTATCTCACTTTCTTCCAATGTGCCAATAGCAATATTATTGCCCATTATACTTTTTCATTAGGTCATTTATTTTTTGAAAACATAAGTAACTGTTGCAGGAAGGGGGACCCCTTCCAGGACCCGAGAGTGGGCTCTTGTCTAATACTTGGAAATGAATTGTCCTAGGTGACACATGTGCTGACAAAGCAAAAGACTTTATTGGGAAGGGGCACCCAGGCAGAGAGCAGCAGGGTAAGGGAACCCAGGAGAACTGCTCTGCCACATGGCTCGCAGTCTTGGGTTTTATGGTAATGGGGTTGGTGTCTGGGTTGTCTCTGGCCAATCACTCTGACTCAGGGTCCTTCCTGGTGGCGTGTGCATCACTCAGCCAAGATGGATTCCAGCGAGAAGGATTCTGGGAGGTTGGTAGGACATATGGACTGGCGTTTCCTCTCTCTTTTTGACCTTTCCCGAATTCTTCTGGTGCGGACCTCCTGTTGTAACATAACTCATGCAAGTGGTTACTATGGTGCCTGGCCAGGGCAGGTGGTTTCAGTCAGTGGTTCCCTTAGCATAACCACATTGTCAAAACCCCTTTATGAGACTGTTAAGGTCATTCATATCCGAAAGTTTCCAATTTCATCTCTCATTCTTTTTTTCTATATATATCTTTATTGGCGTATAATTGCTTTACAATGTTGTGTTAGTTTCTAGTGTATAATAAAGTGAATCAGCTATACGTATACATATATCCCCATGTCCCCTCCCTCATCTCTCATTCTGATCACAAAAATTTGGGGAAACATTTATTATGCAGTGAATTATGCTATTTTTTCTTGCATTTTATTCTAATCGTTCCAATGCTTTTTGTAATTTAATAAATGACTTCATAAGCCACTACTAGTTTTTTATAACTTATTGCTTAAAGATGAATTCTATAAAGGTTTCCATGATCTTACAACAGAGTATGAGGATGAGTAGATGATAATGTGACAGAGAAAATTAATCACCAGTATTCACCTGCTTTACAGGACTGGATCGTGGCTATGCTTTTGGAAACTAAAGGAATTTTGAGATTGTATTCTTGGGCAGATGATAATAAAAGTCATTTATTGGGTGTAATCTGGGCCTGAGACACCACATATGTTATGTCATTAAATCTGATAAGAAACATACTACTTACATTATTTCCCCAATTTTGAATTTGGGAAGACTATGAGTTAGAGACTATGTACTGTCAACTAAAAATATTCACCACCTAAAAGTGGAGAGTTATGTTTTATTTGGTGGACATACTGAGGACTTCAAGCCCGGGAGGCAGCATCTTAAGTAACACTGAGAAAACTGCTCTGAGGAGGTGATGGAGGAGCTAGGATATATAGGAGTTTTGCAGCAAAGGGCAGGTAGTAGGAACAAAAGATTACTGCTTAATAAAAGAAAACTATATATCTCAAGTTAAGGAATTGAGTGCTTTTCTATGTACAGGGAGATGCCAGAGTCTGGGCTGACTGAAATCGTTCCTTTGATATGCCCCTCAGCTATCTGGGGCCAGTATCCTGTGTTTTCACATCCTGAGTTCCCTCAGAGCTCACCAGCTCACTGTCTGTGGTGGCTGCAACCACTGTTGACTGTGACATCCTTTGTTTACTGATATGGCAGGCAATATTTTATTTCTTGGTATCATAATTTTTCTAAGATGACACAATTTGTGAGCTAGGAGGTCAAAATTTAAACTTTTCTATCACCCTATGCTATCTCCCTAAATGTTGAAGATAAACATTTTAAATACTGCCCTTGCTTCTCTAATAAACTCAATTTCTACTTCCTAATCTGTCCAAATTCTCATTAACTCCCAATTCCTAGGATCTAAGACATTTCTACTTTTGTCTCAATATAGCGTTTAACTGTATAGTATATATTTCAGTATTTACAAACTTATTAAGACATGGGAAATAGAATCTATTAGCACCTGGATAATTTTCTGTTGAACTTCTTCTGTAATGTTTCCAAACCAGAAAGGATCCGTTCTTTCTTGCATTTAAATTTTGTAATCTGAGAGAAAAAACAAAGATGGAGGAAGAAGTAGGAGGGGGAAAAACAAGAGGAAGAAAGGAGGGAAGAAAGAGAAAAGAAGGCAGTGAGGCAAAAAAGAAGAACGAAACATGTTTTAATGTCAGCACATAAGTAAAATCTTGGACTCTCCAATATTAACATTATTCCACTCTCAAATAGCCAGAGGTAAGCATGCTGAGTCCTGACAAGTTGTGTAAGGTATCGGTGAAAGTAGACAAACAAACCAGTAAGCAACAACAAAGCTGCACACAGTGTTAGCGACTCCAAGCTCACTCTGCTCGTTGCACGATAGGCCAATAAATCAGTGATGAGGTGGTGAGGCAAGGAATACGACTTTATTTGGAAAGCTGGGCAGCCGAGAAGATGGCAGACTAGCGTCCTAGAGTACCGTTTTATCAGGGTCAGGATGCTAGTTTCTTTTATAGAACAGAGAGAGGGAGGAGGTGAGGAAGTAAAGTAAAAAGGCCATAAGTCCTACAAAATATCTCCTGGTTTTGGCCAGCCTCAGGGAGGGAACATGTTTATTTCTTCTTTTCTGCAGCCATTCACAGGTGGGCAGGATCAGGGTGTTTCCCTGTGAGCTGAACAAAGGCTCTTTAGTTTAACATTAAGGAATAGGGGAAGGGTTCCCCGAGGCAGGCCATTCTGTATGCCTATAGCTATAGACAGAACAAAAGCAATGGAAAGCAAAGGTTAAAGTAAAAGAAACAGATCTAACATGAAGTCAGATTTTGTTCTTCCCTGTTACAATAGCATCCTCTCTCACATGCTCCATACTCCCAGAAAAAAGTCCCACATTTCATTTATTTTCTGAATATCTAAATAGAAATTGAAGTTGGCATATATGTAATTGAAAATTATGGCAAAATACCTAATTTGGGATTTATCATTTTCTAAACATTTTTCTTGCCAAGAATCTTCTTAAATGTTATAGAATTTATAATAGATTTGTGTCTCTCACCTGTGTCTGGGTCTTTCTGTTAATATTCTTTGCTTGTAGAAAATAGGTTGTATATTACTTGATTTTGGTAATTGTGTCTATGAAGTCCTACAAAATCCAGTGACTTAATCACACCACGTAGTAATTGAATAACCTTCCAAATTGTGAGTTAAGCTTTTTGTTTTAACCAAGAGCCTCAAACTCCAGTTTTCTTAGTTTCCTTTTATTTAATTTTTAGGTAAGTATTTTCTAAATTTTGCATGATTTCTATCTTTTTTCATATCATGATTCTGTTCATACTAAGGATAAATGTATTTTCCTTTCAAATTTAAGTGATGTACTTGGCATTTTCCTTAGTTTTCATTTTCCTCAGTATAAACTGCAGATGAGAGAAATGTTGCGTGAAGAGGGAGAGAAAGCCAACAGATGAGCAAAGTTTTTACCAACTGTCACATAATGACATTGTCCAGCCAAGAATATTTCCATCTTGTGATCAAAGGAACTAAAATTCACTCAAGTAAATCATTTCAAAAGCAGAAACATTTGCCTTGCATTTTAAACTCAAATTAAATCAGCATTTATGGAGTACCTACTATGTGATAGGACCATCTTCTCTTTCATCCTCCCAACTATTCTCTATATGGCAATTAGTATGTGTACTATGCAGAATCAGCAACTAGGCTCTGAAGGTTAAGTATCTGATGAGAAGTCACACAGAGATTCAAACCCAGATCTCATGATTTAAAAGTTCAATGCCTTTGTTTTTTTAATATATATATCTTCAGATGATGTTGTACCTGTCAAATTCATGGTGTATAGAGTTGGCAATATGAAGATCTCTAGCTAAAATTTAAATTGACATACAAGTTAATACACATGATTCTTAATGAAAACTTTTATTAGGCATTTTAATTAACATATATCTATTGATATTAGCTCACAAAATTAAATTTTTATTGTCTAAGAAATAATTGTTCAATAAGGGTATTTTTAAGCATTAGTAACAATTTGAGATGCAATCTTAATTCCTGAAAGAAAAAATACTTTTTAATATTCTACAGGGGAAACTCAAACATTAGACATTTATTTCTCAATGTGTACTTTCACACATTTTTTTAAATTTTTGATAACTGCAAAGAAAATAATATAATTAAAAGAAGTTTTTATCAAGCATTTTATTTTAGCTAAAGGAGTAGATTCAAACTGAAAGTGTAAGTCTAGAAGACAAAACCAAGCTAAACCAAATAGCACTACTTATAAGTCAAATGTGTTCTTTTCTTTTCTCATCTACTTCCTCCTGTGTAACCTGTCACTGGGTACTGATTAATTTCCTTTGAATTGTTTCTCTCACTTTCCTCTCGAGAGCTGGATTGTTGGATCTGGCAGCAGATCACAGCTACTCAAACACTTGTTTGATGGACTCTCAACCTGATAGTGGAGACTTTGAGTTCAAATGAGCCTAGAATTTCTGAAGGAATATCCTCAAGCAGTGAGGGAAGAAGGTTCATCTCTGTTCATTAGACTCAGTCCTGCTGTAAAGCTATCACAAAAGTCAAAGTTAAAAACACAGGATGTGAATGCCAGTATTGACTTTCTGGGCTGGGCCTCAAGGAGGTTTCTGCTTGCCCAGTAAGAGGCTGATATAAGTGTTCCTGCAATAGAAATAAGGCCTGTGTACCTATTTTTTTAAGTTCATAAAAACGCATGTCCTCTACCACTTTGAGAGATAAGTGATGAATAGCATATCAGGCAAAAAGAAGAGAAAGAATGAAAGCTTATAATTTTCCTTTTCTGCCTCAGTTAGAACTGTTCAAATGCAGTCCAGCCCTTGACCAGCTCAGGTTGGGATGGCTCTTGAGTAGTCTGTGACTCCTCTGTCTAAAAGTGGGGAGAAAGGAGTTCTAAGAAGGAAAACCAAAGGTTCACAGAAAATTAAAAAACAACAAAGCTGAAGTCTAAAGTTGATTAATGAAGTTATATTAGCCCAGATGGGTACTCATGGCTTTGCCCTGATCTCTTCCACCATCATGTCAACGACTTGAATACTAATCTCAGAGAAGGTATAATGTATGCAGGTGTGGTAGACTTGGCCATTATACTTGAAAAGAAAAATGATACAAATTAATTCAAATATATTTCAATAGTGTAAGAAATTAGATGATTCTTCACAACAGGAAATTTAATGTTAATAGGTACAAAAACTCACATTTAGTAAAAACAAACAAATGAAAGCAAACATATTTACACAAATATACAGGGAGAGATTCTATTTAATGACTGTTTATATGAAAAAAATATACATGAGAATTTTAGTTGATTACCTTTAGCACAACATGAGTCAATAGCATGTTGTGGCTGTTAAAAAGAGTCTCAAATCATTTTCAGAAGCATGTTTAGAAGCAATGTGCAAAAATAAAAGCAGATAATCCTTCCATTGTATTGTCCCTTTCGTTTGTCCTTTAGTATTTGTTATAACCTAATATTACCAATTCATTTTTTTACATGTTTAACATGTATCTTTTTCACTAGATTCTTAGTTCCACATCACACCTGTTCATAGCACATGGCCCAACATATATATTCAGTGTCTCATATACGGTAAATGAGGACACTTTAGTGGGTGGAATATAGAAAAGTTGGGTCCTGGGTAGATATATCTTATATTGCAACCCAGGAATCAGGCTCAGACTCAAAATGTAGAAATCATGGAGAGATTAATTTAAATTCAAAAGCAATATATTTTATTTTAACTATTCTAAAACTTAGAGATATTCCAAAATGGAGTAGCCTAGACTTCTAATTAAAGATGGTAGAATAAAAACATAGTTGTGTATCTGGCCTTGGAGATGCCAAGTCAGCTGAAGGAACAAGTGCTTATTAAACAGCAGAAAGTGATACTTAGTCTATATCCTGAATGATGACACATCTCCCACTCCTCTCCCCAGCTGAAACTCTGGGGAGAGGCAAAAACTCTGCCTGCTAACTGTACTGTCTCATAAAACAATTTGGAAGACTCTCATCTGAAAGTGGAGAAGTCTAAGAGAAAAGATGCACAGATATTGCCACATAATTTGTCGCATATAAAATGACTCTGTCTGGTCACTCTACGATAAGAATCACCATTCATCAAACTGTGTCTGTGATAAGAATTTCCAATCATCCTTTAGTGTCTTTTTATTAAATGTGAATGATTCTGTGGTGATCAGATAATGTAGTAAGCTTCTACCACGAAAGAAACAATAATAAGCAAACTAGAGATATAAAACGTGAAAGTAATGGAGACATTGTGGGAAGCAGAAAAAATGAAAAACTATCATTAATATCCGCAGAGGAATTTTCTAAATTTTTTTGTTAATGGGAAGATGCAGTGTTAAAGAACATTTGGAAAAGGAAAAACAAGTGTTGGAAATTTAAAAGAAATATGGATACAGTATTTTAAAAAGTAATACAAATTTTATTAAAGTTAAAGATGTTGAAAAATAATGTATATTATAATATATATAATATAAAAAGGAAAATTAAAACACATAGAAGACCAATCCATAAAGGTCAATATGAATTCCAGAAAGAGAGAAGAGAGAAAAGGAAAAAGAAACTATTCTCAAAATAATTTTTAAAATTTTCTACATTTTAAAGATATGTATTTCTAGCCTGAGTACGAATAACAAGGGATGGGGTTGAAAAGATTCAGACAAAGGCACATAATTATGAAATTATGGAATGTAGAAGAAAAAGAGAAGACCCTAAAGTGTTACAGAGGAGAAAACAGATTTGGCAATACAGAGGATGAAATATCAGAAAGATTCTTCTCAGTGGCAAAATTATATGATAGAAAACATTGGGAAGTACTGAATACCTTCAAAATACTGAGGGAAAATTATTCCCAAGCTGGAGCTTCATACCTATTCAGTAGAGCATGATGTTAGAATGAAGGTATTTTCAGATCTACAAATCTCAAAAAACAGTGACTTTCTCAGGAAACTACTAGACAATATGTTTCAGGAAAAAAAATACGAAAATCACAAAGAAAGAAGGCATGAGATCGGTTTTCAGGAGTCATAGGATCTCTCATGGGAGACATGAGAAGTGAATTATCCGGGTGGTAGTGAAAAGGTACCCCAGGATGCCACTTTAAAATCAAGAGAATGGTAAGCTGTCACACAATGAGTCCAAGTTGAAAATAAGTAAAAATAAATAAAAGCAAACACTCTGGTAGAATACTAGAGCCTATTGTGTGGAACATTTACTATCTATCTGGAGAGTTTTGAGATAATTTAGTTTTTGTTACACAGAATACTTTAAAGAATGTTTTAAAGAATGAATTATTTACTTTAGTGAGACCAAAATTGTTTTGAGTAAAAAAAAATGTAGTTAATGGCTCAGCTCTGGAGAATATTGATGCTGTAATTAATAGTGAAACTACTGAATATTTACTTATTAAAATGATAATATACCTATATTGGATGGAGAGATGGATGGATGGGGAATAATAAGTGGTTCATAGTGAGGTTGAGGGTGAATATATGAGAGCTACATCCTCGTCTTCTTTAGTGGGAAGTCAATAGAGAATATTTACTTTTTTTTTAATCAAGAAAATGCTGTGTATTTGCCATCAATTGCTGCAAAGCCAATTATCCACCAATTTAGTAGCTTAAACATTAAAGAGTTACTATCTCACCTAGTTTCTGTGGATCAGGAATATGGGGGTAGCTTAACTGTGTGGATCTCTAATAAGGTTAGAGTTAAGATGTTAGTCAGGGCTGCAGTCATCAAGGCTTGACTGGTGCTCAAGGCTCTGCTTCCAAAATGATTCACTCCCATGGATGTCAGGTAGACCACTGGTGGGAGGTTTTCCCACATGGGCCTCTCTCATAGGGCTGTTTAAGGCTCAGGAATGGCAGCTGCCTTTCCCCAGAGTGAGTGCTTCAAGATAGAGCCTGCAGTAGAGGAAATGTCTTCTATGACTAGTCTCTTCAGTCACAAATTATTTCCACAATATGCTATTAGTTACTGAGATCAACTCCAAATTCATGGTTGGAGAGGACTTGGTGTAAGAATACCAGGAGAGAAGCTCTTGGGGGCCATCTTGGAGGCCAGCTACCACAAGCAGTATAAGTGTGTGTGTGTGTGTGTGTGTGTGTGTGTGTGTGTGTGTGTGTGTGTGTTCAAGATGAGGTAAATTGTAGAACCCATCCCAACACAGCTAACTAAGAGCTACATGGGCAGAGACCCCAGTATGAAAAATAATGAATTTTGTAATTACCCATGTAAATAAAACAACACATCTTGTATCTTCTCTTCTTAAAATGCTTGTAAATATTCAGCAGCTTAATTATTGAAAGAGCTCTTCAGTTACCTGAGGATAAGCTATACGCATCCTTTAAATTCTATCTGCTCCTCAGCACCACTACCCTGGTATAAGCAGGATATGTGTATTTGGAATTGGCTGATTTGTATTGTCTTTAAGAGAACTGCAAAACTGCAAGTACTTTGTATGATGGTAGAAAAAAGCTAAAAAAATTTAAAAAAAAAAAAGAGAGAGAGAAAGAAAAAAAAGGGAAACAATATTAGCCAAAATAAATATCTTTAGAAAGCATACTTCTAATAGAACATTGATATTCCTAGGCATGTCAGTCAATTAATCCACCCACTTGATAGTGGTTGCAAATTAGTATCTTAAGACATAAGTCTTTTCCCCTACATATCTATATTATATCAGGTCAATGTAGCTTGCATTCTCACAGCAAAAAGGAAATAGAATTTTAAAAAAAGCTGGATTGTGTGACTAATATTCTTGAATTTTAGTGCATAAAACGCCTTCATGCAGGAAATGAAAGAGAAAAAAAAAATAACCAAGATCCTAACTTTTCAGTAGGGGAGTGAAATGTAAAATGATTATATAAAATAGATCATTTTCAAATTAGTGTAGAATACCAATTTGCTAATACTAATATGCTCGAGGGAAGAGCCTATTTTTCTCCTGCATAAATTATGTGGGAACACATTTCAAAAACTCAATCTTAATCTAAGCAATGAACATTTCAAAAGTAAATTAGTATCTTCCAGGAAATGAAATATAGCACGTTAGGGAGGCTACTCCAGTGCCACAGAAATTACGGTTTTCCCAACATTTCTGCGAGAAGCCTGATTCTGAAACTTTATTTTTCCTACTCTCCCAGCCTTGTTGATGACAGAATTTAGTGTTGATCCCAGGCTCTGAATACAAAGCTGACCTATTTTTTCTTCTTCAAGTGAAACTCCTTTATAGCAATATGACTTTCTAACTTCTTCCAAAAAAAAATGTATGGTTTCAGATTTCTCTTATTTCATCTATTGTAGCTTACAGGTATGAGACTATCTTCATATCATAAAATGATCGAATTTTAGAGCTTTGGAATGATGTTACTGAAGCCATATCATAAAGGCAAAGGAAACAACCCATAAAATGTTTTTAAAAAGCACTAATCTTGGAGTCAGCAGCCCTAACCCCTGTGTTAGCCTAGCTTTTTTTTAGTAGGGTTACCTTCAGTCAGTCACTTCATTTTCAGGAGTTTCTGGGTTTGTTTTTTTTTTTCTTTTATATCTGTAAGATGAGAGCACTGAACTTGATGGCCTCTAAGATCTCTCTGGGCTCTAATACTACTCAAGGTTGAATAGAGAATGAAGGTTTGAACCAAATCTAGAATATAAATATCTTGACTCTCAGTTTGGTATCTTCACAGATACTAGATTTATGATTTTTTTTTCTTTTTTTTCCTTTGTTTCACTTGATTATTTTTATTTTAATATGGGAAGAACACTTAACGTGAGATCTACCCTCTTAAATGTTTAAGGGTACAATACGTTATTGTTGACTATAAGTAAAATGCTATACAGCAGATTTCTAAAACTTATTCATCTTTCTCATGCCCATTTCCCCCTCCCCCTATGAATCTGACTACGTTAGATGCTACACATAAGTGAAATCATGCATATTTGTCTTTCTGTGACAGGGCTTTTTCACTTGGCATACTGTCCTCAAGGTTCATTTATGCTGTCACATACTGCAGAATTTTCTTCCTTTTTTAAGGCTGAAAAATATTCCACTGTATGTATACTACATTTTCTTTTTTTTTATTTGCCCATCAGCGAACATTTAGGTTTTCCACACCTTGGCTCTTGTGAACTATGAACGTGGGAGTGCAGATAGCTCTTTGAGATCCTGATTTCAATTATTTTAGACAAATATTCAGAAGTGGGCTTGCTGGATCAAATGGTAGAGAAAATGTAACTATTCAGAATACATTTCTAGGTATATGAGATATATTACAATATGGAAGGAAAACGATGCCCACTTGTGACACTTTTTTATGGCCCTAATCAGACAACTGTAGAAAAGTAGTGAAACATGCATCTGACCAAAATTTGTATTTTTATATCCCCATCAGCTTCTCCCTATGTCCTTGACTTCTTTTTAATATGATCAAATTAACATCTTTGTGAAACATAAAATATCCCAAACAGAATCTCATTTACAAAAATAAGACCCAGTATTAAAAATATTTGGTGATATTTGCCATGATTTTTTCCCCTGGACCAAAGATGGCAAGCCATTCTGGAAACCAAGAGCATTTGATTAGAATATATCAGTGCTTCATCTTAGTGTGATGATTATTCTAATGAGTTTCTAGTTGGGAGTATTTGCAGGGTTATTTTACAAATATAGATTGACTAAATGACTTCAAGTCTCAAGTTATATATTTCTGTGAAATCCACTAGAAAATGCATTACAATTTCATAGCTATAATTTCAGTTACTCATATCTTCCATATGTATAGTGAAGTAGAATGTATCTCTCTTGTTCCCACCAATAAGCTTCTCATATGCTGATATCTTCTGCCCAAATGTAGCAAGTGGGAAGTATGTGTTTTGCAGGCAGAAAGACCTGGGTTGTAATCTCATGTCTGCAATGCATAATTATAGTGATCCTGGGAAAGTTACTTAATGTCTCTGAGCCTCAATTTCCTCCTTTGCAAAATGGGATTAATAGCACTTCTCTTATAAGGCTATGTATTGATATAATGATACATTCTAACTATATATGCGAAATTATATGAAATTATAAAACAGAGATATTGATACACCTAACACTGTTAGATGCATTAAAAATGCTGAACACATGTATTTTTTTACCCCTTTTATAACTTTCCATTTAATCACAATAACAGTATCACAACTGGTAATATTAGGAGGAATCTTACCACTAGGCAGCGTTGATAAATCAACTGTATAGAATGGGACATAAAACAAAGAATGTGTTTCTTTGTTTAATGATTGTAACTATGGCTGCTACATGACTTTCATACTTTGCTGCTGGGAGGATGCATATTTATCCAAGACCTCAAGGAATTACATTCTTAGAGTATTTAGTGGTTTGTTTCTGTGACTTGACGCTGAAGAGATTTCTAGGAGAGCCAGATATTTGGATGCTATTTTATATAGATAGGAAGTGAATCTTTCCTTTTTTGGGAAGTTCTTGGCATGGTACTCTCTCTTTTGGTAGTTGGCCAGATAGGAGTCTCATTCATGAGTGAAGTTCAAGAAATCCCAATGCTTAGTCCTGTGTTCAGTAAGCACTCAGAAAATATGTGAAGGGTAACATTGTAATAATGTGTCTGTGGTTTCTGATTTATATATGCTGATAGAATATCTTTTGGTCCTTGTGTATAGAAACTCTTGTGTTATTTTATCATCGGAGCAGTTCTGTGTCTCAATGTCCATGAGTTCTTTATGGCTAAGTGCTTCTACTTGCTTATCTAATACAGCTACTGCCCCTCCGTGGTGTAAAATCTGCACTGTAATTCAAAGTCATAGTCTGCATACAGCTGACTCAATATTCCATTGTTCTCCTCTCCTTTTTCCACTTCAGATCCCTAACATAAGCCTCCATTTTCAGAGAATCCATTCCTGACGGTTCGAACAAATACTGCTAAGACACATCCCTTCTCTGAGCCTCTTTAATACTTACAGCTAATACATAATTGTCTCAATTTGGACTCCCACAAAAGCAGACATAGGCATGGATTTCAGTAGAAGTAGATTACTGGGAGATGATCTTAAGAATTCCCAGTGAGAAAGAAGGACTGGGAAGGAAAGGTACCGATAAAGGGTATATAGTCAAGCATCTTAGACTCCGGGCACCTGGAGTTTAATCCTCTGAGGAGCTCTGGGAAATGATATTAGAACAACACACTTCAGAGACATCACCATGCCTGCCCACAGGAGGGAGAAATGTGGATTCAATCCTTGATTTAAAGGCTATGCCAGAGACATTCATTACCAACCACTTCTGTGGACTGCCGAAGGGGAGACCCAAGGGATACTTGGAGCAGAGTAACAAAGGTATTATCAGATGGAATTCAGGGCATGCACTGAAATGGTCAGGGCCAAAGGGGATGAGCAGAAAACTGAAAGGTCTACCATCATCACTGTAAAAACTTATCCCTTATGCAATTTTAGGATTGAATATAACTTTAGAGATCAGTTCTCAGCTTACGTCTCTTAAAAAAGTTGCTGAGAGGGCTTCCCTCGTGGCGCAGTGGTTGAGAGTCCGCCTGCCGATGCAGGGGACACGGGTTCATGCCCCGGTCCGGGAGGATCCCACATGCCGCGGAGCGGCTGGGCCCGTGAGCCATGGCTACTGGGCCTGTGCGTCCGGAGCTTGTGCTCCGCAACGGGAGAGGCCACAGCAGTGAGAGGCCCGCGTACCGCAAAAAAAAACCAGAAACAAAAACAAACAAACAAAAAAAGTTGCTGAGAGAGTTTGGATGTGATAATTCTTCATTGGGTGGAGCTGTGTATGTACATGGTCGGACCCGTTGTCTAGCGTCATTCAGGCACCCAGTTACTCAGACTGCGTAAATCAATCCTGCACATTTCCAGGTACCTCCTGACAGTAGCCTGACTGTTGACTGAAAATTTCTCTGAACTCCACAATTCTATAGGGAAAGGAATTCTCTCTTGGAGAGGTTAAGTGACTTGCTTTAAAGGCACTAGGCAACCAGAGTGCAAGTCTCACGCGGTGAGGGCAGAGATCATCTTTTGAGGGAAATCAGGTAGGAGATTATTTTGGTACCTGGGTAGCAGTTATATAAGTATAAAATAATATTTGAGTGGATAATAAATATTAAATTATTATGTGGACTAGTCAAATAGCTTTACAGTTCCCTATATAAAATTTTCTACCCCCTTTCTTAAGTATAAATATTATATATGCACAAAGGCAAAGGCAGAGTAAAGAGATAATCTATTTAAAATTATTGCAATTCAGAACAAATATATGCACATTAAAAACATATATTTTGTTGGATTGTGACCAGTGAAGCTTACATGATACCTGCTGTAATTCCAGGATGTCATCACAAATAAGATGCTTGTTCACCTGAGTTGCTTCATCTCTAGCCAAACACTCTCCAAGTGCTCAGTGTTGACCAGCTCAATGAGTGGCTAATCTTTTTGTCCACAGATTCTTAAGCAAATGGAATCTAGTTGAGAAAAAAATGTGAGATAATGAGAATGTTTCCCCCCTCCTGGGGGCTTGTATTATCTATCTCTATTAGAGAAGTGCTTTCCGACTCATCAGTGGTTCTGAGAAGAAGTGATAAACTATTGGGTGTGTAAATTTTTTTTCTTTTAATTGAAATACAGTTGTTTTACAATGTTGTGTTAGTTTCTTGTGCACAGCGAAGTGATTCAGTTATACATATATATGTATACATATTCTTTTTCATATTCTTTTCCATTATGGTTTATTACAGGATATTGAATATAGTTCCATGTGTTATAAAGTAGGACCTTGCTGCTTATCTGTTTTATATATAGTAGTTTGTATCTGCTGATCCCAAACTCCTAATTTATCCCTCCCCCACCCATTTCCCCTTGTAAAAATTGTAAAAGATGGCTAAGAGCCATCAGGGTGGAGAATAACCCCAAAAATGGCTGGGGAAAATCAGGAATAAATAAAATTTTAAAAGAGGAATTAAGAACATGTCAGGATCAGAAAATTTTAAAGTAAAATTAAATAACTCTGATGTTAAGCAAATGAGGAAAAATGAGAGCAAAAAATTCGAATTTTTGCTTTCCTCTGTGAAAAGGAACAAACCAAATTTGAAAAAAAGTTAACAGATACTGAAATTTATAAAAACTACCAAGAAAGCAATACAAAAGTAAACAAATATTTAGTAGTAAAATTATAGTTATAGAACTGGTTATATTTGTATTACATCTGAAAATTTTCTGGCCAATTACTATATTAATTCAGTCCATTTTAAACATGTGCATGTACATACACACGTACATACGAATGCACTTTCTTTCATTTCAGACTGTTTTACTTCTGTAAAATAGAAGCGCATATTTTGGGAAAAAACCCATTATTTATCTTATCTGATTGACTGATTATAAATTCTAGAATGGCATGGAGTTATAAGCTGCATTACATGTGACGCCATAGACTAGGTGAATACAAATTCCACTTACGTGATCACAGCATTACAAAGTAAATGTATTCTTAAATTGTTGTAGTTATTTATGAAAATATAAACTCAAGCAGAAGAGTAATTGTTAAAGGAAAGGGTGGAGCAACATACATAATATTAAACAAAAGTCTGGAAACCACTGCTTCTCCTTGAGAAAGCGTATCTCTTTAAGGTTATTGCAATTATTTACGGGGATTAAGAAAATTAATGCCAAACCTAGTGATCTGGAAAAATGGAGTCAATTATTTAACATGGAATTAGAAATTTCATCCTGAATTTCTATTCCTTTATCTTTCCAGAGAGAACCTAAATGGAGATTATAGTAGAGAATTGTTTGACTGTACAATTAGAAAAAAGTAGCAAGTGTTACTTAAATAGAGGTGAGAGATATATGGAATTAATATTCTTGTTTGGGGGTGTACTTTTTCCTACAGTTCTATTTCTCACAATTTTCTACCACTACCTTTATGCTATATCATAAAATTTCATGTTTCTGTTCCTCTAATATTCTTCGTTCTCCCTGTAATGACTTTTTTGTCTGATTAGCTCCTGTTCATTCTTTGAACTTTAGCTCAGATATCACCTACATTAAGTAGCCTTCCCAAGACTAGATTAAATAGCTGTATCGTAGCCCTGCTCACGTGTCTTTCAATCACTCATACCATTTATCGTTCTAAAATTCAGGTCTGGACATATTAGCTCCCTGCTTAGAATACTTCATGTGCCCCCATTCTCTATAATAAAAAATCTAATGGTCTTAGCATGGCATTGCCTGTACTTCATATCTTTCTACAGTGCTCTCATCCTTTTCATAAAAGATCAATGCCCAGGGGCTTCCCTGGTGGCGCAGTGGGTGAGAGTCCGCCTGCCGATGCAGGGGACACGGGTTCGTGCCCCGGTAAGATCAATACCCAAGTACAGAGCACTGACAGTTTTCTGAACAGGTCCAGCAGTTTCTAACACTCTTGCTGTTACCCCTGCTGACTCCTCTGTGTGATCCTCTGCTATTCTAGTCACCTGCTCTCCTCTCGAGGCTCACTCAGTCAAGTGTTACACTGTGAGCCTTTTGTCAACCCAGGCATAGAACCGACTTTCTCAGTGCCCCTGTGTTACTGACCCTCCTGAGTCTGTCCCCAAAAAGGGTCCTTTTGGCCTGTGTCGCTCGTACCAATAGAAGGAGACCAGATTCGGTTCATAAGCAAAGGAAAGCTTTATTCTTTGATCAAAGAATGGAGAGGTGCGAGCGTGCTCTCTAGAGTTCATGCGTTCTCCCCGAGGGACTGTGGGTGGGGCTGCTTTGTGACGTTCTATCAGTGGGGAGGGGAGGGGGCAGGGTTCTCGCGTGATGGGCACATGCGTGTTACTCACACTCCAGATCGCAGCATCTCTGCACACGGCCTGCCCCCGCCATCTTGAATTGCAGTGTCGTGTGTAGCACTTGCGCACACGGTCCGGGAGCTGAGGTGTCATTTCGTACCAGGAACTCCGGACTGAAATTCTGAGTGTGAGGCGTCTGCACGTGACACCCTATGAGCAAGTGAAACTAGACTAAGCACAAGGGGGAGAAAAGGTTAGACTTTATCTTATCACCCAGATTCTATTTTTGTTCCCCAGGAATTGTGAATGGGCTTTGCTAGTGACACGTGCTTTATTCTGTGTGAATGTCTATCAAAACACCTGTTGTCATTTGAGTTCAGTCATTTCCTTTTCTGTTTTCTTCAATAAACTCACTGAAGATAGGACTTCGTTCTAACTTTGTTTTCCAGCAACAGAGGGAATGGATACCTGAGAGTCGGTTACTATTTGATGGAGTAGATAAATGCGTAAATTGTAAAATTTGTAAAAGATATTGAAATGAGCTCCAGAGTTGAAACTATATTCTTAATAAACATAAAGTAAGAAAGATTTATTCCATCTGTTCAGTTTTGCCCTCCAAGTGAAGTAGCTTTGCATTTCATAAAGAGCATATTGGAATGTTATGCCACTGCTGCTTTACTGATGGGCATTCTCATCTCCTGAAATCTTTGCTCACTGCCATTGATTTACATCAGCTGTCCTCCAGGAGAATGGCAGTACTACCTGAAAATCAAGTCCTTGCTTCCCAAACAGAGCACAGGGCCAGGTTCGAACTTGGAATCTAGTCAGCCATTATGTGCTGAACTAGCCTCCTTTCCACTTTATCTCTTTGCTTTCTGCATGCAAACCCACACATATTTTATATTCAAAAGAATAATGTTATGTTTAAGTCTTAGCATACATAACGATGTTTTAAGAGGTATGACGGACCATCAGAAACTTGTAGCTACCAACTTTTAGTTCCCCTACTGGAAGTGTGGAGTAGGATTTATAGAACATAAGCCTGTCACTCTTTTCAGATTAAAATATCTTACATGGTCATCCAGAAAAATAAAAGAAACCAAAGGTAAAACCTGCAAAACACTGTCAACTAGACAGAAAGTTTGTCATATTTTATGGAGAAACCATAATTTTTACCTGTCTGTATTAGCAATTCTGGTTGAGTTGATACTTTTGGACTGCTTAGAGAGTCATAATTTTCTATCCATTTGCTTAAGAGTATGCATTTTTAATTTTTTTATTTCTTCATATACAGTAATGATCAATAATGTCTTCTTTTCCAGAAACTTATAGTGTAATCAGAGCTCTGCCCAGTTGTTTAGATAATTTCTGTGGAAAATATGGTATTAGGGTAGAGTGGCCATATAATTTATTGTCCAAGTCAAGTCACTTTTTCAGAATAAAGAAAGTTCTATTTATAATTGCACCAGTAGAGCAGGCAAAAATTGGAAAGTATGGTCAACTGATTCTATAAGGGTCATTTCTTATAAGAGGAAATTTTTCTAAATAATACAAATCATAAACACCTCCAGAGATATAAAGCCCATTCTGAAAACATAATTTGCCCTTTATATTTCAAAATGACATGGTTAGCATTTAGTGTAAAGAGATGGCAACAGCACTGATATATGACAAGAAATCCTTTCTTGTATTTAATCCCAATCTTTCAGTCCAAACACCAAATGCAGAAAAAAAAAAAAAAGATGCACAGAACTATAGTGCTCAAGCATCTCTTTTTGGATTATAGAGTAACAATTAACTTTTACACTATTTTAGATACAATTTCCAACACTTTTTCAAAAAAATTTGGGCCTTTTTTAAAAACTTAAATGTCAGTGTTCAAAAGAAATGGAAATAAGCATAAATACTGCAACTATTCTATTATAAAATATTATATTTTTAATAATAGTAATTATTTCTAGCTATATATCTTGAAAAGCATGATGTTTTAGTTCTCTTTGATAATAAATAGGCAATGCTTATTGATATGCAGTTGACAGGGAACATTTTTAAGTAGGAAAAAAGGGAAGATGAGCCCCATTCATTTTAGAGATACATTATTTTTTCATTGACTTGTCTTTCTATTTCTGTAGGTTGTAAGCTTCCTGGATGGTAAAACAGGGATTTTAAACGTGTAAGGAACATTTCTGTAATGGAATTCTATAATATATAATCTCAAATGTAAATTGCAGGATGGAAAAAGTAATTCTGAGGGTATATTCCCAATCTCAACATAATTCCTTAAGTGACTTAGCACCATACGGAGCGCCATCTACTTGTAGTGGCTTGGTAAGCACTAGAGATCAATTGACTCATATTTTTTCCCCGAATTGGCTCTTCAGCACGCATAGATATTTTTTTCCTCATATTCCTTTACACCTCTAGTATTTATGGCCTTGGCCTTCTTTAGAAGAAAAGAGAATATATTCTCCTTGTTTTGAAATATTTTCCTTTATACTCTATAAAGTTTATTCTAAAGAAAAAAAGATCATTGCCAAAGATGATGAATACCTCTAAGACAGAGTGCTTTCTTTAACTGTCAGAATTTTTTTTGTTTGTTATTTTTTTTCCGTTTTGGCATCAAGAAGACTTTCATTAAATTTCTTCTCTCTACTAAGGGCAAATTAATTTTAACCTTCTTGGATGACCTATAAATGATTTTGCATTCCTCACCTTTGAGTTAAAGCAGTGCTTTCAAAGTATAATACAAAAATAACTGACTCTCAAGGATTCCAAGGACAGTCATGTTTAGGAAATGTTAAATGTGTTTTCATAATAGCTATTAACATTGCCTGGAACTGGTGTAACACAGAACACTTTTTGAGAAATACTGATTTAAAGGGACTGGGATCATTTTCAAAAATATCTCACAAAGGAAGCCCTAATAAAGGAACCAATTACTCCTACCATTAAATGAGTGCATGGGGCTTTTAAAAAGGTGGTTATAGTCAAACGTCATTGTGTTGTAGGAACATGAATTCATTCCTCTCCTGAATCCTTTGTCTAAGTCATTCCAGACTAGCTGCCTGCAAATATATCCCGTTGATCATCAAGCCAACTGAAGAAAAATCCATTTCCACTGCAGGAAAAAAAATTTCCCAGTAGGTGTTGAATATAAGAGCTTATTCTTTATATGTGGAGTATAGCATGACCTATTATCATTCAGTCAGTGTGTAGTGATTACTTTTCATGCGTTTAGTCTTTATGTTGTAATTGGCATCAGAGAAGGATAAGATGAATTCCCTAAACTGCAAGCACGTTGTATTTTTTATCTCGATGTTGAAGGAGTTACAATAGTTTGGTAAAATGATTTTTAATACTGTGGGTAGCCATAGGCCACTTTGGGAATCTGATCAAACCATGGACCCAGCAAAATGCAAATAAGCACATAAACACAGATATTTGCATATAATTTCAGGGCTAACAACCCCTGTAGCTTATCCTGGGGTCCATGGTTTCCAGATTAAAACCCTTGCTACTATGAGGCTTGAGTCTCTTCTTCCAAGAATTCTGACTTGAATCATGCTTTTTAATACACTTATTTTAATAATATAAGTGGGCAGATTGTTCAGGAAATGTTTATGAAACACCAACCAAATGCCAAGCATAATTCTAGCAATGTGATTACAAAGATTACAGAACACCTGCCTTTAGCAGCTCACAATCTAGATATAATTATAATCGAAATGTGACTGAATATTTCCCTATAATCGGATTTCTCAGCCACATTCAGATGAGTCTATAATTACCCTTAAATTTATTTATTTTGTTTATAAATGTGTAAACTCATACACCTCACTTAAGCTAAAAGATACAGAGACAAATGAACAAACGCACATCTATGCAAAATAGTCACAGCAATCATTATACTGGATATTTATACGGCACTTTTTTTTAGAGTTCACACAGATCTTTCGCATGTATTTTGTGAGTTGGGTAGAAACATTTTTTATCATTCCATTTCATTTTGCTGACTGAGACTCAGATGGCACCAGCCACCTGTCAAAGGTCAGGGTCCTAGAAGTTTTAAACTACATTAGAATCTTTCTAGTTCTAAATGCTCTGCACCTTTTACTTCCCTGGTTTCAATGTGCATTTATGAAGAACAGAAGTTTTGAAAGGTACAGTGCCACGTCCTGGAGACTGCCTCAATGAACCAATCAGTCAGAGTCTTTCATGCTTAGAATCTAGAGGCCAATCCAGAAAATCACAAGAAAGACCTCCAACAAGGAAGTAAACAATGAGAATCAGGGGCAGTGGCTAATTGAGGTTAACAGTGAAACCAATTGCTTCATTGTCAAAGGTCAGGAGTGTCAGGGTTCTTGACACTCCCGGGTTCTTGGCCTTCCCCAATCCATAGAAATTGACTAGAGGCCAGACAAGAAATTCAGGCAAGGCTTTATTGGGGCCCCTGCTGCAGCAGGGGGGAGTGAGAACAAACAACAGATTCCCTTGCTTGCTCGCTCCGTATACCGGGTAGGGGTGTGTCCAGGGGTCCGGCCGGAGCGGTGGCTTAGGTGTTCTGCCCACCCCTTATGTGGTGCTGTGTGCAGGGGGCGTGCTCAGTTCCCTGCTTTTGCTCCAGGCTCTTCAAAAGTGGCAGTTGGGTTTTTTTGGTCTCTTTATATGTTTTGTCCAGAATTTGTCTCAACTGCACATGCAGGCAGTTATTTTTAGTCCCATACAGTTTCTTTGTATTTTGTTGCTCAAGGAGAGGTATGTCCAGGTGCAAGCAGCACTGTAGCAAAGGGTCCCAGGTCCCAGCTTGTCTCGGGGGGTGTATTGTATTTGCCTCCAGATAGTTTCCTGAATTCATGCCTGTGGTTTGCCTGAAAAGTAGACCAAAAGCTTCTCATTGACTTTCATGTTCATGCAAGTATGCATTCTCATTAAATACATGGGTATTTTACTGAAATACTGAAAGATCATGCATAACCCAGATTTTGGCAAATTGAATTATTTCTCTTGTAAAAGGAAGCATTATGAATCAATTAGAAAAGGGGTTCAAACACTCTGCCACTTTCTAAAAACTGTGTTTTTAGCAGCTTTATTTAGGTATGATTTACATGCCATAAAGTTGACTCATTTAAAATATACCACTCAATAGGTTTTAGTCTATTTACAGACCTGGGTATCCATCTCCATATTCTAATTTTAGAACATTTTCATCATCCCCCCAAAAGGAACCTTGAATACATTAGTAATCATTCCTCATTCCTTCCACTGTCCACCCCCTCAGCCGGGCCCCATCCATAGACAACTACTCACCTACTTTATGTCTCCATATATTTGACTATTCTACATATTTCATATAAATGGCATTTTATAATATGTGGTCATTTGTGTCTTCTTTCACTTGGTATAATGTTTTTGAGGTCCATATGTGTTGTAGCATGTATAAATACTTCATTCCTTCTTATTGTCTAATAATATTCCATTGCATGGAAATACCACATTTTATTTATTCATTCATCTGTTCATGGAAATTTGAGTTGTTTTCACTTTTGACTGTTAATGCTGCTATTTATGCACACATTTTTGTTTGTTTATTTTGGATCTACATTTTCATTTCTCTTTTTAGAATTCTACCTAGGAGTGTAATTGCTGAGTCATGTGTTAACTCTCTGTTTCACCTTTTGAGAAACTGTCGGACCGTTTTCCAAAGTGGCTGTACCATTCTGCATTCCCATCAGCAATGTTTGAGTGTTCCAGTTTCTCCATACCCTGCCAAGACTTTTTTTTTTAACATCTTTATTGGAGTATAATTGCTTTACAATGGTGTGTTAGTTTCTGCTTTATAACAAAGTGGATCAGTTATACATATACATATGTTCCCATCGTCCAACTTTTTTTAATGTATTTTTAATGTATTTTAGTGTTTGGTTCTCAAAAGTTAGGAATATCTTTTATGCCTTTTTTTTCGTTCTAATGTTTTCCTACCTTGAGCAATTCATGGCTGTATAAAAGTCTCAAAAGTACTTTCATAATCTCTTTGAGAGATTTTGTCAAATCTCTCAGAAACAACCGCCCAAAAGGCATTTTAGTGGGTGACTAGTGATATTGAGTATCTCTGCCTGTTTGGATAAATAAAAATTTCTTGGAACACAGCCTCACCCATTCATTTATTCTTACTTTCTATGGCTGTTTCTGCAGTATAATGGCAAAGTTGAGTAGTTGCAACAGAATATATAATCTGCAAGGTTTAAAACATTTACTATCTGGACCTTTACAGAAGAAGTTTGCCAACCCCTACTTTATCAAATAAAAAATTCACATCCTTAACTATGTTTCATTTACAAGTGAATTTCCATACATCAGGGTGATTAATGCCATATAGAGATACAAGTGTATCTAATTGTATATGGAGAGGAAGATTGAAATGACTTTGGATATACTTGTGAACTTGTGGTTGATGTTAAGTTTCTATGTATTCATTCACATATAGTCATTCAAATATTCATTTATTTCATATACTTATTTAAGTCTTACTATATGCCTGTAGCTGTGTTAGATTCTGGAGATATTGCAGGAAGGATGGACAATATCTCTGCCCGAACGGAGCTCACAGTTTATGTAAAGACTGCCTTTTACAGGGTGGAAGTGATGAGGTACAGTGGTGACAAGGGTGTGAGGGAAGATGGGAAATGAAAGTGGATAAGGATTAGTGGAAGGAACTGTTAGAACAGTATTCCCCAAAGTGTGAAAATATTTCTCAGTGTTGTGAGAGGAAAAAAAAATCACTGCTGCAATATCTTTGTGTCTGAAGAACAGATTTCTTTTTCTATACGATATCTCAGAAACTTTAATATGTAAATTGCAGATCTCTAGCAGGATTTCTCAATTTCCCAAGATCACCTTTGAGTTTGACAGAGCATTTTACAGGAGGTATGGCTCCCTGAAGCATTTTCTCAGAAAAAAGATTAGAACTTTGCTGTTCAGGAATTGAGTTGAAGATGGAAAAGATTCATACAAGCTCCAGGAAGCAAAATGAGATCACACTCTCAACTTTGGTTTCCTAGTACGAGGTGACCTTTTTAGATCTTGAAACTTTCCCTTGTGTAGATATTAGGCCTGTAAATTAGTTATGGTAATGCCTCCTTTAAAGGGTCTTTGAAGCTAAGTTTTTCCTTTATTAAACACCTATCTTTCATATGAGTTTTTCTAAAACACCTTGAAATCATAGAGAAGAAAGTTCAAGGAAAGGTAATATAATAGACTATTCTTCCTTGAGCCCTAACACTTTTAAAAGAGTTATTTCTTACCTTTTCATTAAATTGACTTAGATAACTTTTTCAAAGTAAAGTGCTTGGTTCTCAAAAGCTAAGAATATCTTTTTGTCCCTTTTTATTCTTTCTAATATTTTCCTTCTTTGACCAATTTATGGCTGGATAAGTCTCAAAAATACTGTCATAATTCCCTTGCCAATTTTTTTGGTCAAATCCTTTAGAAACAAGCTTCCAGAAAGCAAAAGCAAGCACTGTCAAGAATCCTCAGTTTATCAGTATTAGAAGTGCAGATAGCAAGTAACCTATGAGAGCACCTAAAGTTCTGCTGTGTGCAGCCAATTATAATTCTGGACTGTGTGGAACTCAAGCTCAATTACTCACACTGCCATTTAGCACCTGTGTACTTGGAACAAATAACTGCCTTCCTTTGTAACTCAAGTTTCCTCTTTTGTATAATCAGGAGAGTTAATGATACTTGTCTCAGTTTATTGTGAGACACCAAGTAGATAGTTGGCATGCAGTATATATAACTACCAGTACAAAAATTGGTCTAACAAATGAAGAAACATCCATTAGAACAACTTTTTTTTTATTTGGTGAAAACATTATTAGTGCCTTGAAGCAAAATTATCTGCCGTATTGTGTCACAGTCTGTGTAAAAGTTATGTCACTTTGTCACTACCTTAGGCTGGAGGGGGTTGATAGTATGTTGGATAACCGAATGATGACCATATCATATTGACAGAGGTATGATGCAGCTAATTTATTAGATAATATTAAAAACTAATAAATTGGAAAAAGACCTTTATTTGGATCAAACCTACAATGTTACAAAAAGTCTATGAAGTGGAAAGGGTGAGTGTAGAAAATACTTCGGGGTTTAAAATGACTGTAAAATTATGTGATAAGGAGATGCATGTGCCCAAAAGAGTCCAATATAATTATAATTACCTCAAATAGATTAAAAAGTATCTGCAACGATGGAGATTGTTGCCCTACTCAAATTTGGACTTGATTCTTAGAGTGTTATATTCAGTTGTAGTCACTCCGCACTGAGGGATAAAGATAAATGCTAATATATTCAAGAAAAGTTAAGTGGTTGGTGGCAGCTGTTGATAAAAGGATTAAGATATTAGGGGCAGTCATGTAGATTGGAAAATCTAATATGAAATTATATAACTGAAAATAACTAACAAAACCACTTCACTCCAACAACCCCAAGTCTGTGAATTTACCATGAAGAGAGTCCTCCACATGTGAAAGCAATGTATGTTCAAGGTTCTGAATCTGAGCATTAGTTGTAACTTGAAAAGACTGGAAACAGCCTAAGGTGCTGGTTGAATAATTTATGTACAACCACTCACTGAAATAATATTTTTCCATAAAAAAGGATGAAGTAGTTTTCTCTGAACTTATGTGATTTCTAGGGTATATAGTATAAAGAATGACTATAAGTTTCATTAGGTCCCATTTGTTTATTTTTTGTTTTATTTCCATTTCTCTGGGAGGTGGGTCCAAAAGGATCTTCCTGCGATTTATGTCATAGAGTGTTCTGCCTATGTTTGCCTCTAAGAGTTTGATAGTTTCTGGCCTTACATTTAGGTCTTTAATCCATTTGGAGCTTATTTTTGTGTATGGTGTTAGGGAGTGATCTAATCTCATACTTTTACATGTACCTGTCCAGTTTTCCCAGCACCACTTATTGAAGAGGCTGACCTTTCTCCACTGTACATTCCTGCCTCCTTTATCAAAGATAAGGTGACCATATGTGTGTGGGTTTATCTCTGGGCTTTCTCTCCTGTTCCATTAATCTATATTTCTGTTTTCGTTCCAGTACCATACTCTCTTGATTACCATAGTGTTGTAGTATAGTCTGAAATCAGGGAGGCTGATTCCTCCAGCTCCGCTTTTCTTTCTCAAGATTGCTTTGGCTGTTTGGGGTCTTTTGTGTTTCCATACAAATTGTGAAATTTTTTTGTTATAGTTCTGTGAAAAATGCCATTGGTAGTTTGATAGGGATTGCATTGAATCTGTAGATTGATTTGGGTACTATAGTCATTTTCACAATGTTGATTCTTCCAATCCAAGAACATGGTATATCTCTCCATCTGTGTGTATCATCTTTAATTTCTTTCATCAGTGTCTTATAGTTTGCTGCACACAGGTCTTTTGTCTCCTTAGGCAGGTTTATTCCTAGGTATTTTATTCTTTCTGTTGCAGTAGTAAATGGGAGTGTTTACTTAATTTCTCTTTCAGATTTTTCATCAGTAGTGTACAGGAAAGCAAGAGATTTCTGTGCATTAATTTTGTATCCTGCCATTTAACCAAATTCATTGATTAGCTCTAGGAGTTTTCTGGTAGCATCTTTAGGATTCTCTATGTATAGTACCATGTCATCTGTAAACAGTGACAGTTTTACTTCTTTTCCAATTTGGATTCCTTTTTCTTCTCTGATTGCTGTGGCTAAAACTTCCAAAGCTATGTTGAATAATAGTGGTGAGAGTGGGCGACCTTGTCTTGTTCCTGATCTTAGTGGAAATGGTTTCAGTTTTTCACCATTGAGAACAATGTTGGCTGTGGGTTCGTCACATATGGCCTTTATTATGTTGAGGTAAATTCCCTCTATGCCTCCCTCTGGAGGGTTTTTATCATAAATGGGTGTTGAATTTTGTCGAAAGCTTTTACTGCATCTATTGAGATTATCATATGGTTTTTCTCCTTCAGTTTCTTAATATGGTGTATCACGTTGACTGATTTGCACATATTGAAGAATCCTTGCATTCCTGGGATAAACCCCACTTGATCATGGTGCATGATCCTTTTAATGTGTTGTTGGATTCTGTGTGCTAGTATTTTGTTGAGGACTTTTGCATCTATGTTCATCAGTGATATTGGTCTGTAGTTCTCTTTGTGACATCCTTGTCTGGTTTTGGTATCAGGGTAATGGTGGCCTCGTAGAATGAGTTTGGGAGTGTTCCTCCCTCTGCTATATATTTTGGAAGAGTTTGAGAAAGATAGGTGTTAGCTCTTCTCTAAATGTTTGATAGAATTTGCCTGTGAAGCCATCTGGTCCTAGGCTTTTGTTTGTTGGAAGATTTTTAATCACAGTTTCAATTTCAGTGCTTGTGATTGGTCTGTTTATATTTTCTATTTCTTCCTGGTTCAGTCTCTGAAGGTTGTGCTCTTCTAAGAATTTGTCCATTTCTTCCAGGTTGTCCATTTTATTGACATATAGTTGCTTGTAGTAATCTTTCATGATTCTTTGTATTTCTGCAGTGTCAGTTGTTACTTCTCCTTTTTCATTTCTAATTCTATTGATTTGAGTGTTCTCCCTTTGCACAGCAAAGGAAACCATAAACAGAATGAAAAGACAGCCCTCAGAATGGGAGAAAATATTTGAAAATGAAGCAACTGACAAGGAATCATCTCCAAAATATACAAGCAGCTCATGCAGCTCAATATCAAAAAACAAGCAACCCAATCCAAAAATGGGCAGAAGATCTAAATAGACATTTCTCCAAAGAAGATGTACACACTGCCAACAAACACATGAAAGAATGCTCAACATCATTAATCATTAGAGAAATGCACATCAAAACTACAATGAGATATCATCTCACACCAGTCAGAATGGCCATCATCAAAAAATCTACAAACAATAAATGCTGGAGAGGGTGTGGAGAAAAGTAAAACCTCTTGCACTGTTGGTGGGAATGTAAATTGATACACTCACAATGGAGAACAGTATGGAGTTTCCTTAAAAAACTAAAAACAGAACTACCACACAACTCAGCAATCCCACTACTGGGCATATACCCTGAGAAAATCATAATTCAAAAGGAGTCATGTACCACAATGTTCATTGCAGCACTATTTACAATAACCAGGATATGGAAGCAACCTAAGTGTCCATCGACAGATGAATGGATAAAGAAGATGTGGCACATATATACAATGGAATATTACTCAGCCATAAAAAGAAACGAAACTGAGTTATTTGTAGAGAGGTGGATGGACCTAGAGACTGTCATACAGAGTGAAGTAAGTCAGAAAGAGAGAAACAAATACCTTATGCTAACACATATATATGGAATCTAAAAAAAAAAAAAAAGGTTCTGAAGAACCTAAGGGCCAGACAGGCATAAAGACTCAGATGTAGAGAATGGACTTGAGGACACAGGGAGGGGGAAGGTTAAGCTGGGACGAAGTGAGAGAGTGGCATGGGCATATATACACTACCAAATGTAAAATAGATATCTAATGGGAAGCAGCCACATGGCACAGGGAGATCAGCTCGGTGCTTTGTGGTCACCTAGAAGGGTGGGATAAGGAGGGTGGGAGGGAGACACAAGAGGGAGGAGAAATGGGGATATATGTATATGTATAGCTGGTTCATTTTGTTGTAAAGCAGTAACTAACACACCATTGTAAAGTAATTATACTCTAATAAACATGTTTAAAAAAAAAGAATGATTATAGAATATTAAGTTTTATATAACAAATAAGGGGAAGCAAGAACAGTTGATTCTCTCTTTCTTGAGGTATCTGTCTATCTGTTTATACTTTTTTGGCAAAAAGAAGCAAAGGAACACTAAATAGAAACTAATGAAAATAGTTATCTATAAGGAGTAGATGAAAATGAGAGAGAGCAAATAGGAATGGGAGTGTTACTGCTCTGCAGTTCCCTATTAATAGAGTTTGATGTTTGAATTATAAAAATATTTTGTATATTCAAAAAATGAAATTAAATATAAATGAAAAAATTAATTTAACCAAATAGAAACAAATGAGCCTACCTGAATATCCAATTAATAACTACCACACTAAGAAAATAATTAATTTAATTAACTTTTTCTTAAATATTTAATTAATTTACTAATGTAACTACTTAAAATATTTATTTGTCATAATGTTACTCATAAAACACATGCTTAGAAAGATGTATGTATTATGAAGTCCAAAACCATTGCACAAATATGAACTTTTTTGGTAAGTTTGTTGTTGGTATTTGCCTTGGTGTGGTCATTCTGAAACTATACTGTGTCTGTAATGTAGGAAAAAAACTAATGGTTAAATATATAGATATTGTTGGGAGATAGGAGATATAAACATGGAACAGGATAGTGTAGAAAAACACTGTAATATTGGTTTTATTAAGAAGTCTTGGTTATAACCACATTACACACACACACACATGCACATACACATATCCCACATACATATACTTGATATGTCCTTCAAGCACAAGCACATATTCATCCATCTTGAATCAATCTAACTGTTCTATGTTCTAATAATATATTCTTCTCTTGGTTAAAGGACATGATGATATCTTTTTGTGCATCTAATGCCCAGATCATGATTTCTAAATACTGTTCACCACATGCATATTAAAAACTGGGAAACTTAAAGAAATGGCTGGTTTCAGGTCTGAACAGGAAAGAACAAGGTGAGTCTGATGCTCAAAGATGAATAGGGTGAGAGAGGGTACGGATATTGTGTATAGGGAATTCATTGACCTAGTTAGTAATATATAGCATCAATAAGAAAAATATAGAATAGCATGTAAAAAAAAATCTATGTATGTGCCCATAGTGATACAAGAGATACAGAAGAAAGAATAAAGGTGGGGGAGGGCTCTTTTTCAATAGAATGATGTGTTTTGCAGGACAACTGGTCTGGACTTTCCAAAGGATTCAGTATGAGAAGAATAGGGGAAATCAGATCAGTCATTCTAAATTAGAGAAGACTAAAATGGCATAACAGTCTAATATAATATTGAATTTGTATCCTGTATTAAATTATATATATATATATATACACATATATAATGTTTATATGACTACTGGTGAAATTTAAATATAGGTTCTGTGTTGGATAATGTTAAGCTTGAGTTTTCTTGGGCATGGTATGGTGTTGTGGTCATATGTTCTTGACAGAGACATGCTGAAATATCATGATGTATGCAGTCTACTTTACATTGCTTGAGAAAACAGCTGTGTGTGTGTGTGTGTGTGTGTGTGTGTGTGTGTGTGTGTATAGAAATAGAGATGAAGCAGATATAGCAAGATCTTGCGAGTTTGTGAATGTAAGTTAGTAGTATTCAGGTCTTTATTATAGTGTTCTTTCAATTTTCCTTCAAGTTTGAAAAATCTGAAAATAAAAAATCATAATTAACTTACAATATACCTAAATGTGAAAAACAGATCGATCGTTATCAAGAAATAACATAAGGAGGGAGACAGATTTCTATTCCCATGTCATAGATATCATAAAAAAACTGCAAAATTCAAAAGAGGGGCTTCCCTGGTGGCGCAGTGGTTGAGAGTCCACCTGCCGATGCAGGGGACACGGGTTCGTGCCCCGGTCCGGGAAGATCCCACATGCCACGGAGCGGCTGGGCCCGTGAGCCATGGCCGCTGAGCCTGTGCTCCGCAACGGGAGGGGCCACAGCAGTGAGAGGCCTGCGTACCGCAAAAAAAAAAAAAAAAAAAAAAAATCAAAAGAAAATGGGATCTTACAAGATTCCGGAGGAATGCAAGACTACAGTAGATGGGTAATTAATTAAACAGACCTCTCACCAACAACCAAGAGATACCCCAAAATAGTGGAATAATATTTTCAGTGAGCTTACAGTTCTATACCCAGTAATATATCTTTCACGAGTATGGGTGAAAAAAAGACATTTTTAAGTGTACAGGCTGAGATAAGCCAAAAGAAAAGTCTCTTTAATAAAAGAAATTCTAAAGGTTTAATTTAGGCACGAGGAAAATCGTACAATATGGAAAGGTAGAGATGCAAGAAGAAATTATGAGCAATTATGTTGGTAAATATGTGGTTAAAGCTAAACAAATGACTGTATAAGACAATAATAATTTGAAATTATGTGAAGAGAAAAAAATCTTCTTAGAACATAAAAAAAAAACCAACTGTGATGACAAAATCACCTACAGGAACATGAGTAAAGTATATGACAGTCCTTGCATGGTGTGGAAAGTGGGTAACTTAATTATCCTTTTTAAGTTAAATTAGGACAACTACTGAAAGAATAAACGTAAGGTACAAACACTCAAAACTAGAGGAGAAAAACAATAAAACCTCGAGAAACATGAAAAATGCAATGCAAGTGATAGAGGAAGACTGGGCAACAATGACATTGTAAACATTGGGGAGTTTAGAAAACCAATGCAGTATATTATTGGGAGAGGATTTCTAACAGGTGAAGAAACTCAGCAGCTCCAAATTATGAATAAATGTTATTTTATGAGAACTAAGACTGAAAATATTTTTGAATTTACTAGACCAGAAATAGAACATGTTTCATAGGCATAAGACTGATTATATTTCCCTTTCTCGAGGGAGGGGGGTTACTTACCTAAGTCAGGTCTAGACATAGCTCTCACCAGTTGACAGGAATGGTGATGATGCCAGTCAAACCAAACTTGTGTGAAGTCCATTTAAGCCTGAATAGAGTGTGTGATCTCCAGTATAATTCGTGTGACCACTGCATATATGGCATTCAATTGGTATAATTCAAAAATGTAATTTAAGAGTGAAGGCTTCAAATTGTGTAAAGTAAGAGGATGGTGTGTAGAATAATATCCAGAAATCTGATTCCGTGTTACATTTAAGTATAGAATGTAGAAGAGAATCTGAAAGTTAATAAAATCTTTGGAATTCAGAGATTACTCTTCCACTGCATAAGCCTTGTGAAAATCTCTGATATATGCAGTTTCATATGCATCTGTGATTCTGCCTAATTTTAATGGGTGCTGCTTTGCGATTCTTTGGAAAGAAAAGTATCATGAGACTGAAGTCTATCAGTTGATTGCACATTTCTTGTTTAGTCAAAACTTACTCAGAATTCTAAGTGTACATTTACTAAGACTGTGCTTGAAGGGTTGGTAATGGGTGATTTAATTCTGGTGATGTTCTATGTGATTGCAATCTGGAAGGCTGAACTCTTTCGGTGATGGCCAACCGTGCAGGAAGAAGGTTAACACATCAGCCTTGGCATTTATCTCTAAGGGCAGATACAAGTGCATGTAAAGCAGAAGTCCAGGAGAGAGAATTCGGCTTTTCCTCTTTTAATTCTTGAATTCTAGGCCAAAATGTCAGGTAAAAGTTCTGTGACTAAAATATCAATATTGATTTCTAGAAATACAATAGGAATGCCTGAAGGATTCTATGTATTTTTCCCTGTAGGTCACTCAAAATAACCTGTTATGCTACTTTTTAAAATATGTTAGGTTTCAGTTGTCCTGTGGAGTTTTCCTTTGATGTCCCCCTCTGGACTGTAAAACGTGAAGGGTCTGGACTTAGAGTTGAGCTGGTTTAGTGTGTGCGTTCATCTGATTTCCGTCAACAAATCAGTGCTACTTAAATCATTGTGTGCATAGGGGTTTATTATAAGAATTACACTCCACATAAACGTGGGAGCAGCGGATGAGGTGAAAGTCTTTAATGGGGAATAAGAGGATTACAAAGAGAATCACTAACAGATTTGTCTAAAGCACTGGCCCAGGTACATAGGTAAGAGCTTGCAGACAAACGGAAGAAACCGAACGTGTCTACCACCAAAGTGGAGCTCTAAAGAGGGCACTTAAGGCAAAATCTATAGGAAAATATTTCTTTGGGGAGCTGCCACCTCTGTGGGTCCACAGCCGTGTGCTCAGTGATAGGTCTGAGGCTGCCATTGGTCAGCAGGACCAGCACCTGGAAAGAGGCTCTGGCTTCAAAGAGGAGAATGAGAACAAGCTGGGATATGCCATGTACCTCTATGTCTACCCATCAATGTGTCTTTCCTAAGATAACCTTCTGAAAGTGCTGGCTTCTGTATCTCTTCTACCTTCCATATCTAACGAATGTTTCTCTTCCGTCATCTCTAACTGGAGCCATAAGGAAAAGGGTATTTTACAAATGCAGTACCCAGTATTAACAGGATAAAACAACTCTAGTAAGAAGCTGATGATGTCCATGTAATTTAGGATGATTAGGAGTCTAAAACAGTATGTAAACTAGCAAGAAAGAGACCAATAATAGTTACAGGGAAATAAGTCAGGTGCTGTATACAAAGAATCTATCACCCAAAAGAGAGCAGACAGGAAAGAAAAGCGTCCAGACAGACAACTTCTGTCCTTATGTTTTATGTCATGCTAGTATGTAAAAGGTCAAGGATGAGATGATTTGTGCTAGGAGCCAAAGGAGAGTGAGACTTACCTCTGAGCTGATTAGAGGTCATAGATGAATGAAGGTCAAATTTGCTGCAGTTTTCTTTTTTTCTCCAAATATAATTAGCAGGAAATTAATTCCAGAAATTTTGTGGTATTTGTTAAAAATGTAGATTTCTGGAACTTCCTTATAGACCTAGGAATCAGAATTCTCTGGGGTTTGGATTCAAGAATTTGTCTTTTTAGCAAGATTCTTAGATGGTTCTTCTGGGCAGTGTGGTTTGGAAACTTACACTTGCAGAGTGTCTAGTTTATCCCAGACATGTGCCAGGTCCTTTAGAGGCACTGCTGTATTTCCTTTTTGAGACCAGTGACTTAAATAGAGACATAGAAAAATATATTAAATTTTTAAAAAGCTGACTAATAAAAGAAATACTGCTACTTTTTAGGGAAGAGAAGAATTGAGGCTAGAGATGGCAAATAAATGATTTGTGTCACATATCTATTAAGTGATCGAGTCCATATTCTAATTTAGATCTGTTTGGCTCCAAAGAGTATCCTTGAGCTGTTTAATGTGGTAAAAAGGTCAGGCTTGCTGAATTACGTACCTTCTTGCCAAACAAACATGAGTGAGACCCCTCCAGGAAGAACGAGTAATATTGTTCTCCAATTAAGCTAAGCCTATGTGGATTTCTAAGAAAAATCCTAGAGGCTCAAATGCCTCAACCACTCCCAAAACAAGCAGACAAGTAATAGACAAAGCAAGGGTCTGAAAAAAGGCCTCCCAAGAAAAGAACTTCACACTTGTCCTGTTTCCTGTTCCATCTTCTCCTCCCTGTCTGTGAACCCACCACATACAATGAAAAAGTCCTGCATATGACTTATGTCCTATCTGTGGGTCGTTAGCTCGTGGAGCATTCACATTTCTTCTAAAAAAATCTGGCTTGTTTAAATGATATTAATTGCACAGTTAATATACAAAACCTAACTTTCTTTACCTATCTTTTTGAGAGCAGTACTGTGGACTCTGGCTGAGTTACTTGTATTGATATTTTTGAAGGAATAGGTGAGTGTGAGCGAGAAACCTGTGGAATCAGATTGCAGCCTTAGAGGTGAGCCTGGCTGTGGCAGCTGAAATGTGACCTGGAGTCCCTGTATTCTAATTTAGACTCTGCTGGGAAGCTTTACAAGAACTACTAGTTTGCTGGGTAGCTTTGTAACAATCAGAGCTCGTCTGATTGTTTGAGTTGCTTTGGGAATTAGATAATTCTTCTACGTAAAAGATACTTTTGCAGGGGATTGTCTTTACGTGGGGATGTTATACCCCATTAATTTATAAACTACAAAGTTCAGGTCCCTCAACCTTAATTTTGTTCTATTACTCTCCATTCACCAAATGATGGTAAAACTATCTTTCTTCTGCACCTTGCAGAATTCCTGCTAAGAATAACAAGATAAAAAACGTAGAATATCTTTGAAAATATGTAAAGTCATATATATTTTATGATGTACATACAGCATATAGGAAAGCACTCTTACATCAGCAACAATTTCATTGGTTCCAAATCTGGATGCTTTTTACCAAGCATCATGGCTCATCGGCTCACTAATAGTTTTGTCCTGTCTGCTTCCTCAAGACTCCATTATCTAGTCAGAGTAATTTAGAGCCTGTCATTCCCTTGCAATGAGAATGTATCAGTACAAGTTTTGCCATGGCTTCAAGGCCATACGTGATTTGTCCTCACCTGTTTTTCCAGGTCACATCTCCTACCAGTGTCCCTTTAGTTCTCTACATTCCAGCATCACAAACTTGCTTTCCTAATGTCAGATGTGCCCAGCTCATTCCTACCTTCATCTTTGCTCTTCCCATTTTGTTCAAGTATTAACTTTTCAGAGAAATCTTAAACCACCCTAAATCAATTAGCCTAAACTACTTCTGTCTCCCATTGTCCTCTTTTATTTTCTTCATAGTACTTACCACTATCTAAATTTATTTGCTTACTAGTTTATAGGTTCATTATTAGTTTCCTGCTACTAAAGTGTAAGCTCAGTAGTGCTGATGTCTTTGTCATGTATCCCTAATTCCTAGAAGAGTGTCTGTCATATAAACGTCTGTCATTATAAATAAATGAATAAACAAATGGGAGAGACAAACTTATATGTGATAGGTCAGTAACTGGCCAGATTCAGGGAAATTATGGGATATAAGTGGCCCCAATGAAAACCTTTTTTTTATGCCATTCTATATATCATAGTCTCATGAAACATTCATTTCAGCCACAGGATCTGAAATAATGAAATAGAGCATACTAGTTGGCCTTGGAACCAACTTCTCCCTTAGGCACCTGGAGTAATGAGCAGAAAGCTCATGCAGAATTTAAGCTGATCACTTAAAAATAATCCTCTGCAGCTCACAGAGAAAGGATGAATAGGGTATTAGTTTCCAAGTCATTGGCTTTTCAGTTGTTAGATAAAATAATTATAAATATATTTGCATGTTATATTATTATAATTCTAATCAAAATATAGTTTTTGTTCTCAAGATGGGCACAAATTTTAAATAGAAATGAGGCAATGCCTCATAAATACAATATGATGATGTTTAACAGATAAGACACTGTGATGTTTAATTTTACAGGTTAACTTGGCTGGGCCATTGTGCCCAGATATATGGTCAAACAGTACTCTGGATGTTTTTGTGAAGGTGATTTTTTGGATGAGATTAATCAGTGGACCTTGAGAAGGTAGAGTGCTCGCCATGATGTAGGTGGGCCTCAAAGGCCTGATAGAACGAAGACTGAGCTCCTCTGAGCAGGAAGAAATTCTGCCAGCTGACTGCCTTTGGACTCCAACTGCATCTCTTTTCTGAGTCCCCAGATGGCCAGCCTACCCCATCAGATTTTGGACTTGGCAAGCTTCTACAATCATGTGAGCCAATTCCTTAAATAAATATGTCATCAACAGGATGTTGATAAAACCAGCATGTTTTTTATCAACATCTGGCTGGTTCCATTTTTCTGGAGAACACTGGCTGATACAGACATATTTCTGTTATGGGTTTAAAATATACTATTGAGAAAAGTTTACATAACCTGTCCAAATATTTATTTGGTTATTCATTCAGTTATTGTATTGGCTGTATCTGTCACATCAGAAAGCCTATTTGTAGATTGCTATTAAGAATCAAAAGATGGTATGTGGGCTTCCCTGGTGGCGCAGTGGTTGAGAGTCCGCCTGCCGATGCAGGGGACATGGGTTCGTGCCCCGGTCCGGGAAGATCCCACATGCTGCAGAGCGGCTGGGTCTGTGAGCCATGGCCACTGAGCCTACGCGTCCGGAGCCTGAGCTCTGCAACGGGAGAGGCCACAGCAGTGAGAGGCCCGCGTACAGCAAAAAAAAAAAAAAAAAAAAAAAAAGATGGTATGTAATATCCCACGAAATATGAAGTCATTTAAATTATTTAACATACATTAAGAAAAAAATGAATGAATAAACTCAACTTACTTCATTTCCTCTGACTTAGCAGTTAAAGTCAGTCTTGGCCCTAGCATCAAAATTATCTGAAAAAAAGGTAGGAAGAGCAAGTGTGACCTTGATATGCAGTGCAATTGATGGCCATAGTGGGCTAGTCTCATATAAGCTGTTACAATATGTACAACTCATCACTGTAGTTCAAAGTTACCGTCAGCGTAATTTTTCTTCTTAATTGCTCAAGGCACTCCACTGTGACACTGGCTACTTTGGCTGCATAGAGAATTTAAAGAATCAATTCATTGTATTTTATAGTTAATATGATTGCTAATAAAGAACAGTAGTAGCATGAAAATTTGCAGAGAGACAGTAAAATGGAAACCTCAAAGGGTCTACCTGTGCAGATTGTAAAATACATATTTTGCCCAAAGATTTAAAAAGGGGAATAAAGATGGAACCATGATATCGTAGCTTAATACAAAAGGTAAGGTGTCTGACTTAGAATATAGGACAATATTAGGGGCATAGAGCATGTATGAAATTATATCAATAAAATTATTCTCCAAGGTCCTTTTTATTTATTTATTTATTCATTTATTTATATTTTTGGCTGCATTGGGTCTTCGTTGCTGCATGTGGGCTTTCTCTGGTTGTGGCGAGCAGGGGCTACTCTTCGTTGTGGTGCGCAGGCTTCTCATTTCAGTGGCTTCTACTGTTGTAGAGCACAGGCTCTAGGCTTGCGGGCTTCAGTAGTTGTGGCACATGGGCTCAGTCGTTGTGGCTCATGGGTTCTAGAGTGCAGGCCCAGTAGTTGTGGCGCACAGGCTTAGTTGCTCTGAGGCATGTGGGATCTTCCCGGACCAGGGCTCGAACCCGTGTCTTCTACATTGGCAGGCGGATTCTTAACCACTCCGCCACTAGGGAAGTCCCCTTTGTCCTTTTTAAGTTACAAGAATTACTTGTACTCTTCAGCATATCTATATTTTCAGTACACTTTTAGAAATACTTATGAGTTCCTGCTATGTACCAGACACTGATGGGCTTAGTCAGTTATTTTGTACCTGGTCATAGTTAGCTTTGGACAAGGCAAATCATCTTCTGAACACTCCAGTTTGGAACATTTGGTGAAAAAATGCATTAGACGTCTATTTAAAGATTCTTCACATAGCTCTGTGCTCTTCTTTGCTGGTGTTCTCCTGTCCATGTCATAGTCACAAATCATCAGCACCTAACTGGCCAAGCAGGTCAGTTGATTCTCATGCTCTGCAATACACTCAACATTTCTAAATCCAGTTCCACACTGTAAACCACCTGTGGTTAACTATCACATAAATTACAAAATCTTTACTGCGTCTAACCTACAGGAAAGAAGCGTATTCTTGGTTTAGCTATTTATTGACTAGGAGTGGTTGTGTGGGGTTGAGTTTGGCAGCCAGTATAAGTCCTCATAATTTAATGCAGTTTGTGTAAATAATACTCACCAAAGGTATAATTATTTATGTTGAAACACAAACATATCCAACAACATAATTGGGTTCTACGTTTCTTTACAATGGTGAACAAGTCAGGCTCCAAAGGCAAACTGCACAGGAACTTGCCTTTTGGGCTTACAGCATTGCCCTTGTTACTTTAGGTGTTCACCCTGGTGATGCTGTGAAAATATCCTGTAATGGAGTCAGACAGGAAGCTGAGACACAAAGGCTATTTGAGCTAAAAGGGTCCTGAAGATTGATAGTGCTTTGAAGTCCTAAACTCTTTTCTGAAAGGCCAAGTCCAACCCCCAGATGTGTTTTGCCAACTAATTAGTTAACAAATAAAATGAAAATGGTGAGTTTTGATGCAAAGATGGTAATTTTCAATTTATTTGGAAAATTTAGTAGATCTGATGCACATTCTTCATGATCGTAATCAGGTGGAGCTGAGAAGTTACTTCCCCTTTCAGGTGTGTCCTTGATCCCCAGGGTTTCACAATCCTTCTCAGCCACTTTCTTTTTACATCATCTGTCTGGACTCTGTAATCATATGGGTTTACAATCCTTTGTTTAATCTAAACTCTTCATCTTCATCATGTAAAATTTGAGTTATGAAGGAGAAACAATTTACCTGAAATTGTGGAAAACGAAACTCACCTATACATAAAACATGTCATATGCCCTTATTCCTTACTATAAAAAACTTCATATAATTCAGAGTGGCTATATGTCTAATTTTAAAAATAAAATAAAATCTTTAAGTTTCCAGTCTCCCTTGCAAAAGGGTTCACCATATGACAGACTATGTTCCTATGTTATATAAGTAGAAATCTATTGGGGATTTCTAGGAAAGATTTGCCAACTCTTTCTACCTCCTTTTTTCTTTTTCCTACATAAAATATTAAGGTAAAACTGGAGCATTCATGTCATGATCATGAGGCAATAATTACTGGGACAAAAGGCACAGTATAGCTTTCAGAGTCAGGAAAGATAGAAGAACCTATGTTAAGCCACAATGCTTGGCTTTTGTTAAATGGACCAAATATATAACCTATAACCCTGACTAATAACTGATAAGCATATATATTTCCTTTCCCACCACACAGACACACACACACACACACACACACACACATTCTGCTCTCTTTCCATCTTCCTATTTATGATTTTATTTAGTACTTATTATAAGTCAGTTACTATACTGGTCCTGCTTCTGTCTGAAACTAATGGAGATCAGACCGTGGCACACTGCTCCCTGGTCTAAAATGGTCGTGAAAACCAAGAAAGTTAGACAAAATAGCACATTCTATTTAGATCCTTAAACATCATTAAAATGGGGCTATTAGCACTGTGAATGGGAACACAGCCTACTCTTGGTAAGAAAAGGATTAAGGACTTAACAAATGGGAGATTTATAATACATTAGTAAAATTAACAGATAAAGGAACGAAAATCTACAAACAAAAAATAAAATTGATTCTCAGGAGATCTGTGATAATTCAGTCAATTCCATCTGCACTGTTACTTGTGCTGAAACACCAGTGTCCTATACATGGGATGTAAGATGCAGTACCATTAAGACACAGGGTGAGAATGTGTCTGCGTGTGGTTTTTATGTGTGCGTGTATTTAACATACATTTAGATATTTCCTTTGTCCACCTCAGCTAATATCGTGGTAAGAGAATATCATGTAGGCGACTATAATGAAAGATTTTGTTTGACATCACTTTAAAATACTCTTAGATCATCTGAGTGAATCTTATTATCAAAATATTTCACTTTGGCAGTTTAGAAATTGTTTTCAAGCAAGTTTTGAGAAAGCTGAAACACTTTAACCTCAATTTCCTCCTTTCTAAATTGAAGATGTTGAATTGTACCATTACTAAGTTCCTTTCAGATCTAGCATTTTCAGAATTCTGTAAAATCTCTTCCTAATGCATTTTTTTTCTGCCACTGTGTGCACACTGCTTGCTCCTGGATCCGTCTCAATAGATGAGGGAGATCACTGTGTATAAACTAATCAAAAGCGGTAGGTCATGAATAGGAAGTAAGGTACATTCCTTTTATAGTAGCCATAAGAACTTATTCCCATCAAATTGAGATAAAGGAAAACCATTCACTTCACTCTGGAGACTAGAGATTTATTTATATGTTTACAGTCTCTATGGGCTTCAGAAGTATGGACAGAAAGAAGAAAGAAGGCAACATAGAATTTGAAGGCACATCAGGCCGTTTTCTTTCTTTGGTGTGGAGCAGTCAGAGAAGGAAGACCACCCCTCTCATGCGTAGAACTGATTTGACATGCATTACTCACAGAAATGCGCTTCTAATTCCAGAATTTAAGGCGCAGAAGTAGGCAGTTGAGGATGAAATGGCACATGGGGGGAAATTTTCTAAACCACTCCGAGCAGCTATACGATTATTACACTCATTCATTAGTTCTTTTAACAGATAATAATTTAGGGGCCAGGTACTGTGATAGGGACTTCAGCTATAGTATTATACAAAGCAAGGTCTTTGCTATAGGGAGTACAAGTAATTAAAATATAACAGGATAAATGCTGTGTTAAAAATAATACATGATAAAAATTTAATAAACACAGGACTGTGATAATTTGGATGAGGACGTGACTAAATATACCCAGTGAAAACTCTCATCACTGCTGTCCTATGCTAAGAAGGAAGAACTTATTTTATGCTGTTACTTTGTATGGCCAGAGTGATAGCAAGGGACCTCTCTCCCCCAGTCTAGCTTACCAAGATAAATAAAAGCAATAGCCCACTAAGGGATCGTAAGAAGGATCCACCAGAGCGGGAAGTATGGTGGGCATTTATGATTCCTTTATTTAAAATTAATCCAGTAGAACTTGGTGAAGCCTAGGATGTCCTAACTAATTTACATCAGTTTTACCAAGGGAGGGGAGAACCTATATGAGAACTTATAAAAGCAAAGGTAGAGTGAGGTGAGAGTTCACAGATTAATGGAGTAGAGATTCCAGCCCAGTTGGAAAGCAAAGAATAATTGAAATCACACGGATAATCCTTACTATTCATCTTTGTTTTCTTAGCACCTAGCAAAGGTAGAATGAGCCAAATGTAATAGATTAATGGGGTAGACACACCAACCCAGCTGGATAGCAAAGCAGTAATTAAGACCAGGCAGAGGTACTGGCATAGATGAGCCCATGTTATTATGATTATTCTCCTAAAAATGTATCTTTCCAACATTAGTGGGAAGAAAACAGTAAAACCTAGAGAGAATTCAGCAGCATGGGGAGAGAAGAGAGGAAACAGTGCAACAGTAAGAATAAGAATATTAATGTATCTTTCCTTGGAAGCCTTAGTGAATTAATGCTTATAAATGGCCAGAGTGTTTGGTTCAAACATTCAGTATAAGTGAGAGGAGCTATTCTTAGGTAACTTTTTCAGAGTTCATTAACAATCAAAGGGATTATAATGGACTTTGACAGAACTAAGTGACAATCAACGAAGTAAGAAGGGAGTTTATTATGGAGAATATTATATTTCCTGCATAATATTAATTTCACAAAAGGCATTTTAGAAACTACAGCTTAAAATTTGCTATATTCATATTTTTGTATTTAAATCTTTATTCCTCCTTCAAAATACTCCTTATATAGAAACATGATTTTGGGGGGAAGTCATTGATCAGTGTCTTGTTAATTTTCTCATTTTTTTATATTACCTTTAAAATAAGATGTTGCTTTTAGACTACTTTAAAATAAACTTTGGTGTCAACAGTGTTCTGCTTTCAGTGGTAAAAAAGGAGAGAGAATTCAATTAAACTTTACATTCTCTCACCACATGGATTTTTCATTACCATGTGCTATGTTTTATGCCGTATACTATTTAATTTGAATGGAAATGCGCCTCATATTTTCAGAGTACATATTCTTTAGTTATTCATATTAGTTCATATACTGAGAACATAAATATACTTCCATTCTTTTTCCTACACATTGGCTTCTAACCAGCCAGAGACTTTGTTTCCACCTTTAATACCTGACAAAAAATGCTGGCTGCTGTTAATGTCATCTGTCAAACATCACATTTCCTCCATTATGGGAGAACTAAAACATATTTTTGTTTATAGCATGTCAAATGTATAAACTCAACGAACTTCTGATTTGTTGGCAGAAAGCAAAGACTAAAAAGCAGTGTATATTTTCATTTGGCATGTACTAATTTGTTGGCACAAATAATTTCTATATTATAAATGATACCCAACTTCCTCTTTGATGGCCTCACTTTAAGAGTAGATTTTGAACCAAAGATTTTAACCAGTTAGAATTTCTATCACTGGGCTGTTTTATTCAGAAGTATTTGATACTCGAAAGTGCCTTTTTTTAACATCTTTATTGGAGTATAATTGCTTTACAATGGTGTGTTAGTTTCTGCTTTACAACAAAATGAATCAGTTATATATATACATATGTTCCCATAACTCTTCCCTCTTGCGTCTCCCTCCCTCCCACCCTCCCTATCCCACCCCTCCAGGCGGCCACAAAGCACAGAGCTGATCTCCCTGTGCTATGCGGCTGCTTCCCACTAGCTATCTACCTTACGTTTGGTAGAGTATATATGTCCATGCCTCTCTCTCGCTTTGTCACAGCTTACCCTTCCCCCTCCCCATATCCTCAAGTCCATTCTCTAGTGGGTCTGTGTCTTTATTCCTGTCTTACCCCTAGGTTCTTCATGACATTTTTTTTCCTTAAATTCCATATATATGTGTTAGCATAGAAAGTGCCTTTTATTCGCTTCAGCTTGAATCCATGTGCTGCCAAAAGCTTTCCTATTAATGTGATTATTTCAGGGAACATCTTAAAGTTTTCACTGAGTAACTTTCTTGACGCGACAACTTTTATCTCCTCGATCTTGAAAAGTATGTGTCATGACAAAGGTGCATGCTGGTGAAGGGTGGCGAGTGGGTAAGGCATATGGCATCCCATAAGGATAATTGTATTTTGACTGTTTTTTTAAATAGTCGAAGTATTTATTTATCAGCCTGATTATGAGTATAGTTTCTCTTTTTAATCCATTCTACATATTGCTGGCAAAGCGATTGCTCTCATATATGTATATACTTTTTAACATCTTTATTGGAGTATAATTGTTCTACAATGCTGTGTTAGTTTCTGTTTTATAACAAAGTGAATCAGTTATACATATACATATATCCCCATATCTCCTCCCTCTTGCTGTCTCATATATTTTGGCTTATAACCCATCTGCTGAAAAAAAAAATAGGGTATCTTTGTATTGTTTTCAGAATTATTTTTTACTTAGAGTAGCACACTGATCCTTTGCATCATTGCCCCTACTTGCCCCCCAGCCTCATCTCTCTCTTCTTCCCATGGTGACTTCTGCTCTAGCAATGCTGATCTAGAGTCATCCTCACACATTCCCTGCTCCCCTGGGTGTCCTGCTTTTGGCCATGCACTTCTACTTCTAGCAGCACTTAAAAAAGAAGAAGAAAAAGAAGAAGGAAAGAAAGAACTCCTACTCATTTTATGAGACTCACCTCAAGTATCCCCTCCTCCTCAGACCTTCCCAAAGCCCCTAACAGTGAGCCCTATTCCACCATCCATTGTACTGTGTCACCACCAAGCAAATTCATCCAGTTTTGTAAAGTATTTTCATGGTTTTCTTTTTCTTTTTATCTTACAGATGATTCAAAGGTTGAGAGAAGGGTCTGAGTCTTGTCTATCTCTGTGTCCCTCCATCACCTAGTAGTAAACAGGGATAAAACGTTTTTTTTTTTGAAAGAAGGAATGAATGGAAACTACAAGTTTATATAAAAGAGAGAGCAAAACAAACAAGCCAACAAAACAGTACTGGTTCACTCAACCCTATTTGTATAATAAAGTTGACATCTATATTAGTCTTTCTAGTTGGTAAATTGGAAGAAAATTAATGATCCTGAAAATGAAAGGTAGGGTGTCCCATTATAAGCTTTCTTAGAATATAACTGGGAACTTTCATTCCTTCTGTTGTCCTCTTTTCCCTTTCTGCTCTGAATCATCTTCTAAAATGGTTCACCTAAATAAAAAGTCAATTAATTTTTATTAAGCAATTAGAGGAAGAAAAGTAATTTTCATTTTCTAGTCAAAGAATTGGAAAGAGGGAGAGAAACTGACTGATATTTTTAGAAATGGCTATCCTAGAGACCAAAATGTTGCCCACATATAGCAAGGTAAGAAGGATGAATATGACAGGGATGATCCATGGGTAATGCAATACTGTCTTCCAGTGTGGAGAGAGATGTATCTGTACATCAACTTTGATCACACTATGAAGGGATTAGCATAAGAGAGAGATGGCATATTCCTTGAAACATATTCTCTAGCCTCCATTTATACTGAAAATTTTGCTCTAAAGAGGATGAGCAGATACCTTCCATGGTTGAGCAGCTTTTTCAAATTTCACAAATTTTCAAACTTTCTATCGACAAATAGTGGCATACTCAATTCTTCAAGCTAACAGTGTTGAACTGAATCAGAGTTTAGGGTTTCTCTAGCTATAAAAAGTAATGATCCTTTCTCAAAGCCTCTCTGGAGTGCATCACGTGCATCTATAGGTTAAGAGCATGTCCTAACGCTCAGACGTGTGAATTCAAATCTAGACCCTGCAGTTGACTTTGTGATGTTGGACAATTTAATTTTCATCTTTGAAGCGTGATTTTCTCAGCTATAATATAAAGGGGGAGTATTGTGAGGATATAATGAATAACAAAAATAGCTAATATTAATTGAGTATGTAGTATATGCCAGTCACTCTTGCAGGTGCTTTATACAACTTAATGCTTTTAAACAATCCCAATAAATTCATTATTTAGGTACAATTATTGTACCCATTTTACAGAAGAAGAAACTGAGAACCAAGTAAACTATCAATTATTTGGTAAATGAAATATATAGCAGAGGGCCTGACATACAGTAAGCAAGCAATAGCTGGAAACAGATATTGCTTTTTTCTGTTATTCATGTGTTAGTCATATTCATACATGTGAATATATGTATGTGTATATCATATAAATATATGAGAGAGAGGAGAGATTGAGAGAGAGAGAGAAAAAGAGATTCATTATAAGGAAATTGTATGGACACTGAGAAGTCCAACAACTGCAGTCTCCAAGCTCAAGAACCAAGGGAGCCTATGGCATAGTTCTAGTCCAAGTCCAAAGGTCTGAGCACTAGGAAAGCCAGTGGTTTAAGTTCTAGTCCTAGCCTGAATTGAAAGGCAGGAGAAGGGCAATGTCCCAGCTTGAGAACAGTCAGGCAGATATATCAAATTCTTTCTTATTCTGCCTTTTGTTCTATTCAGGCCTTCGATGGATTGGATGAGGTTCACCCACATTGAGGTGGGCAATCTGCTTTACTCAGTCTGTTGATTCAAACGCGGATCTCTTCCGGAAACACCCTCACAGACACAGTCAAACTAATGTTTAACCAAAGGTCTGAGCACCCATGGCCCAGTCAAGTTGACACACAAAATTAACCATCACAGTAAATTTCAAAGGAGGCAAATGTTTGTAGAATCACTTAAAAATGAATTCTCAAAATGAAGGTTATAATTATATTTACAAATGGAAGCACGAATGAGAATGGAGCCCGGTCCATACTTCACACACAGTAAATGCTTATTCAGTGATTAATTGAAATATCATCCCTTGGAGATGGGTATGCTAAATTTAGAACATTGTAACAGGTAATTGAAAGGACAGAGTACAAAAGTGGGTCCGAAGAGAAGACAATTTAGGAAAAGCAGAGCAAGTGAAATGATGGCAAAGGGTATATCCACATATCTCAAATAATTGAGATATCTATATATATATCTATATATAGATATAGATATGGGTTTTAGGAATCAGACAGTTGGACAAAACATGAAGTAGAATTTGTCTAATTCAAGTTGAAAAAATAACTTTAAAAGTATTCTTGGATTAACAAATGATGACTACACAGAAGAAATATCAAACTGTAGCTTCTCTGGTTGTACCCTATTTCAATCTATCCTCATTAGTGCCAGTAGTTTGCTTTTAAAACTATGAATCTAATTGCCATCCACATGCTTAAAAATGTGTTAGGGAATCCCCACTGTGTCTAAATGAAATTCAAACTCCTTTGTATACCATAGATTCTCCTAACATTTGCCTTACTTTTCATTTCCAGACTCATTTCTTACCACTGTTCCCTCTGTATACATTGAATTCTATCTATAATTAGCTACTTATATCCTTCTCTTGCCTAAATGACTCTATCTTCCCTTTTTCAACTGATGAGCCCTATTCCTTGAAAAGAGAGTTTATGATGGGAATGACAATAATGGGAATGACAATATAATGGGAAAGAAGAGGAAGGTGGTAGTGATTATAGCTCTCTTTTACTGATTATTTCTGGCCAAGCCCTTTAAAGAATGTCATAACTACCTTACTTCATTTAATGCTTACAACAAACCTTGGTTCTGTTATTCACAGTTTGTTGTGGAAATTGTAGCTTAAAGAGATTGAGTGACTTGCTCAAGGTCACCCACTTAATAAGAACAATTTTAATTCCGTCTGAATACCAAATCCACTCAGCAAAATATCAAAATGGCTTTTCTAAAAATCCTTTTATTAATAATAAAATTTTAAAACTCATTAAGCTCTCCAGTATGTTGCTTTTATATTGTATCTAATTATATAAGAATTATTTACATATCAGACTACTCAATTGATTTGATTTCCTTAAGTCTAGGAATGAGTTCCATCAGTCTGCTTGCCCCATACCCTGAACAGTGTTAGGTTCATCATAAGCAGCTTATAATCTTTTATTAATAAAAGCAAATATAAAAAATAAATTCTAAATATACCCAAATGAAGGCCTACAACCCCAATAATAAAAATAAAAAATCAAAGCAAATTGCCTTTGCTATTTTAAATGTGAGGGGAGATAGAAACCTTATTAAAATTCCCCTCTACTAGAATGTCAATAGATAAACACATTGGATGAAAATAAGCACAAAGCTTAATTCTTTTTCTTAATTATTATCTGGGGAAAGTCTTTGAAAAGAGAAGTATCAAAGGATACAAAAACAGGAAGATCAAGAAATGTACCAAATTGGCACTGATTTCCTAAGCAAACGGAATAGTCTATAAAATCATTGGGGGTAGGGATTGTTGCTTCCATCACAAAAAGCATGAAAATTAAATTATTTGCTTTAAATAATCTTGTCATAAGGAAACTCAATATGCTTCTTCCTACATTAAATAAAAATGAATCCCTTGTGTGGTTGCCCATTGTGAAGCAGGATAACGACTTTATTGTTGATAGACCAATCAATATCTTTCAATCCCAATGTGCAACGTATCTGTCGCCATCAGTACAGCAGAAGGCAAAGGAGGTGAAATAAATGTTAGCATAGACAAGATATGTAGCAGATAGACTCATTAGAGGAATTATCAGGAGTAGAGAGTTCTGTCTCCCGACATTAATGCCCACAACTTTAACCTTTTGATTGGATTTCTTCATAGAATTCAGCCTGACTTTTATAATTTTTTAAAAGTCTGCATTTATTCTCTAGTTTCTCTTGTGCTTTTCAGGATATCTTTGTAAATATTCTCTATGAGTAAATATTTGGAGGGCAATTAATGTTCTTGTAGAACTTTGTGGTTGTTTTGTAAATGCATTCAACTGGCGATAAATGCCCTCAACTTGAAATTTGGATCTCATTATCCCTTTTACTAAATTATATATTGCCGTTTTGTAGTAGTTACAGTGTCCCAAATACATAACTTCTGTAGGCGTCTTGAATTAGAAGTATTTGGCCAAATAAGCACAGTTGAAAGTTCTCACTGAGATTCTGGGACTCAAGTTTGCAGCAACACCAACTCACTACACCCATAACAGGTACTCTTTGTGTGCTATATGTTAAAAAGCACTTGCGAATAGTGTACGTGTATCAGAATAAAACATTTTTTGTTTTAATCAGACTATACCAAGTCCTTTAGAAAACGTTTTCCAACAAATGATGTAAACATTAAATCATACTATATAAATTTTGAATCTGTGAAAGTCACAATTTGTGCTTGCTCATCCACGATATTTATCTTGTCTACTCCGTCGTGTGTTTCCTTCTAGATGCCTCTATTGAGTGAGTGGTTCAGGTACATAGCAAGTCATATGGATCCTTGTTCGCTTCTCCCTTTGGTTATTTTCTTTCAAATTCTAATCCCTTACTTAAATCAATAACAGAATAAACAAATGTACAAACTATTAAGAGGTTGGTCATGTAATTGCTCAACAATTTCCTGCTGAGTTGATTCTAGTTTTCAGATAATTAATTCTTTATTCAAGACAAGTTTCTAAGGGAAGATTGGGAGAGAAGATTGAAAGATGAAGAGCTGGTGACGGGTATTAATTGCTATGGGAGAGTCAGTAAGACTGTGATGCATTGCAAGATACTGTTCATATTTGTATTGCTTTTTATTAAGTCTCAAGTTTAAAATTTGGAGCTTACTCTTTTTAAAAAAAAAAAAAAAATTCCGGGGGAATAAAAAACCGGAGGCTGCAGCTGCTTTGAAATACTACTAATATTAGACATATAGCTCTGAAAATATGAAAGAACTTTGTTTCCCTTTTTCTTGTATTTTTGCATAAAAAAGAAGAAAGATAAATCTGTGGGTATGAGAGAGGAAAATTATAAATTCTAGTTAGGGATTTATTCTTCAGCAAGTTTTCATCTCAATATTTTTAAAATACTTTTTACAGTTAGAGGTGTTCATATTTAAAGTTCAGATAATATAGAATATGGTAAAGAAGAAATTAAAAATTAACTGAAATGCCGCGAGTTGAAGAAAATCACCATTATATTTGGCATATATTCCTCAAGAACATACATAAAATATATAAAAAGACAACTAAAATGTTTACGTGCTTATTTATTTATTTTATAGAAATGTAATCATTCTATAAAAAAATTTACGAAATGTTTTTTTCACATAATTTATCATGATCATATTTCCATGATAATAATGGCAGAACCATGTTAAATTATAAATTTGCTTATCCTAAAATTAAATTAACATTATTTGCTCCTATTGGTTTCCTATTATGTATCAGAAATAAATTTAAGGTAAACCTCTTTTGTTTATTAAAAAAGATTGTTGGGCTTCCCTGGTGGCACAGTGGTTGAGAGTCCGCCTGCCGATGCAGGGGACACGGGTTCGTGCCCCGGTCCGGGAGGATCCCACTTGCCGCGGAGCGGCTGGGCCCATGAGCCATGGCCGCTAGGCCTGCACGTCCGGAGCTGGTGCTCCGCAATGGGAGAGGGCACAACAGTGAGAGGCCCGCATACCGCAAAAAAAAAAAAAAAAAAAATTGTATAAACCTAAAAGTAGATAAAGAGGGATAATGGCAGCAATAGATTTTCCCAAAAGGCTTACATGCAAACCTGATGAATAGATGGTGACAATAATGGTGAAACAAACTTCTCATGACTTTAAAACCAACCATTTCAAAATCATATATCAAATTCAGTGTTTGTTGTAGTATGTGAATCTCAAGAAGGGTATATTTCTTTTAATTTATGAAATGTTAAATATAGCTATTTTCTCTAGCTTTTCTCAAGACATTATTTAATCTGTATCTTTGCTTTTATTGAGTTTTTTTCTCCTTTTAGTCTTCATTACTCTCTCCTTTCTCTCAATCTGGTCCATTTGCTCTGTTTTTTTCTCCATTATGTTCTGCCTTGAATTCTCAACCACCATTTCTAAAAGGCTTCTTTTGAACTTCAATTAATGATGTGGGTGTACATTAATTATTACTTTTAGAAGTTCTTGTGTTTTTAAAAATGTTTTTGAGCAATCTAAATGCATGGAAGTTATATGATCACAAGATTTTTTAAATGATAGGAATGTCTTCATTTACATTAGGCGCTTTATGTTCTTTCCACATAAATGGTTACTAGAAACAAATAGTATTAAATTCTCCTGGAGACTTTAAATATTTATGTCTAGTGTGTTTGAAGAGAACTCTCTTCAGTAGATCTCAATAGAGCATATGTTCAGGCTGCTCTTATCTCTTTCAATATTTAAGGCATTAAGTGTGGTATCTAAATTGTATAATACCAAGACAATAAAACGAATGACTCTTTTTTACAGCAACTTAAAATAACACACATTTATTATCTCACAGTTTACATGCATCAGGGATCTAAGCATGGCTTAGCTGCGTCATCTGCTCAGGGTCTCACTAGGGTGCAATTGAGGTATCAGCCAGAGCTGCAGTCTCATTTGACACTGGGGTCATCTTCCAAGTTTGTTGGTTATTGGCAGAATTGAGTACCTTGAGGCTGTAGAATTGCAGCGCGCAGCCCCAGTCAGCCTGCTTTTTAAAGTCTGCCTGCCATTCCCTCTCACATGACTCTCTACAGAACGTGACATTTTGCTTCTTCAAGGTCAATGGGAGAATTATCTGCTGCTCCTACTCCTGTCTCTGAATTCCAGTCCCAGTTTTTTTTTTAACACCTTTATTGGAGTATAATTGCTTTACAATGGTGTGTTAGTTTCTTCTTTATAACAAAGTGAATCAGTTATACATATACATATGTTCCTATATCTATTCCCTGTTGCGTCTCCCTCCCTCCCACCCTCCCTATCCCACCCCTCCAGGCGGTCACAAAGCACCGAGCTGATCTCCCTGTGTTATGCAGCTGCTTCCCACTAGCTATCTACCTTATGTTTGGTAGTGTATATATGTCCATGCCTCTCTCTTGCTTTGTCACAGCTTACCCTTCCCCCTCCCCATATCCTCAAGTCCATTCTGTAGTAGGTCTGTGTCTTTACTCCTGTCTTACCCCTAGGTTCTTCATGACATTTTTTTTCTTAAATTCCATATATATGTGTTAGCATACAGTATTTGACTTTCTCTTTCTGACTTACTTCATTCTGTATGACAGACTCTAGGTCTATCCACCTCATTACAAATAGCTCAATTTCGTTTCTTTTTATTGCTGAGTAATATTCCATTGTATATACGTGCCACATCTTCTTTATCCATTCATCCGATGATGGACACTTAGGTTGTTTCCATCTCCTGGTTATTGTAAATAGAGCTGCAGTGAACATTTTGGTACATGACTCTTTTTGAATTATGGTTTTCTCAGGGTATATGCCCAGTAGTGGGATCACTGGGTCATATGGTAGTTCTATTTGTAGTTTTTTAAGGAACCTCCATACTGTTCTCCACAGTGGCTGTATCAATTTATATTCCCACCAAGAGTGCAGGAGGGTTCCTTTTTCTCCACACCCTCTCCAGCATTTATTGTTTGTAGATATTTTGATGATGGCCATTCTGACTGGTGTGAGGTGATACCTCATTGTAGTTTTGATTTGCATTTTTCTAATGATTAATGTTGAGCATTCTTTCATGTGTTTGTTGGCAGTCTGTATATCTTCTTTGGAGAAATGTCTATTTAGGTCTTCTGCCCATTTTAGGATTGGGTTGTTTGTTCTTTTGTTATTGAGCTGCATGAGCTGCTTATAAATTTTGGAGATTAATCCTTTGTCAGTTCCTTCATTTGCAAATATTTTCTCCCATTCTCAGGGTTGTCTTTTGGTCTTGTTTATGCTTTCCTTTGCTATGCAAAAGCTTTGAAGTTTCATTAAGTCCCATTTGTTTATTTTTGTTTTTATTTCCATTTCTCTAGGAGGTGGGTCAAAAAGGATGTTGCTGTGATTTATGTCATAGAGTGTTCTGCCTATGTTTGCCTCTAAGAGTTTGATAGTTTCTGGCCTTACATTTAGGTCTTTAATCCATTTGGAGCTTATTTTTGTGTATGGTGTTAGGGAGTGATCTAATCTCATACTTTTACATGTACCTGTCCAGTTTTCCCAGCACCACTTATTGAAGAGGCTGACCTTTCTCCACTGTACATTCCTGCCTCCTTTATCAAAGATAAGGTGACCATATGTGCATGAGTTTATCTCTGGGCTTTCCAACCTGTTCCATTGATCTATCTTTCTGTTTTTGTGCCAGTACCATACTGTCTTGATTACTGTAGCTTTATAGTATAGTCTGAAGTCAGGGAGCCTGATTCCTCCAGCTCCGTTTTTCGTTCTCAACATTGCTTTGGCTATTCGGGGTCTTTTGAGTCTCCATACAAATCGTGAAATTTTTTGTGCTAGTTCTGTGAAAAATGCCAGTGGTAGTTTGATAGGGATTGCATTGAATCTGTAGATTGCTTTGGGTAGTAGAGTCATTTTCACAATGTTGATTCTTCCAATCCAAGAACATGGTATATCTCTCCATCTATGTGTATCATCTTTAATTTCTTTCATCAGTGTCTTATAATTTTCTGCATACAGGTCTTTTGTCTCCTTAGGTAGGTTTATTCCTAGGTATTTTATTCTTTTTGTTTCAATGGTAAATGGGAGTGTGTTCTTGATTTCACTTTCAGATTTTTCATCATTAGTGTACAGGAATGCCACAGATTTCTGTGCATTAATTTTGTATCCTGCTACTTTACCAACTTCATTCATTAGCTCTAGTAGTTTTCTGGTAGCATCTTTAGGATTCTCTATGTATAATATCATGTCATCTGCAGACAGTGACAGCTTTACTTCTTCTTTTCCTATTTGGATTCCTTTTATTTCCTTTTCTTCTCTGATTGCTGTGGCTAAAACTTCCAAAAGTATGTTGAATAAGAGTGGTGAGAGTGGGCAACCTTGTCTTGTTCCTGATCTTAGTGGAAATGCTTTCAATTTTTCACCATTGAGGACGATGTTGGCTGTGGGTTTCTCATATATGGCCTTTATTATGTTGAGGAAAGTTCCCTCTATGCCTACTTTCTGCAGGGTTTTTATCATAAATGGGTGTTGAATTTTGGTGAAAGCTTTTACTGCTTCTTTTGATATTATCATGTGGTTTTTCTCCTTCAGTTTGTTAATATGGTGCATCACGTTGATTGATTTTTGTATATTGAAGAATCCTTGCATTCCTGGGATAAACCCCACTTGATCATGGTGTATGATCTGTTTAATGTGCTGTTGAATTCTGTTTGCTAGTATTTTGTTGAGGATTTTTGCATCTGTGTTCATCAGTGATATTGGCCTGTAGTTTTCTTTCTTTGTGACATCCTTGTCTGGTTTTGGTATCAGGGTGATGGTGGCCTCATAGAATGAGTTTGGGAGTGTTCCTTCCTCTGCTATACTTTGGAAGAGTTTGAGAAGGATAGGTGTTAGCTCTTCTCTAAATGTTTGATAGAATTCGCCTGTGAAGCCATCTGGTCCTGGGCTTTTGTTTGTTGGAAGATTTTTAATCACAGTTTCAATTTCAGTGCTTGTGATTGATCTGTTCATATTTTCTATTTCTTCTGGATTCAGTCTTGGCAGGTTGTGCATTTCTAAGAATCTGTCCATTTCTTCCAGGTTGTCCATTTTATTGGCATAGAGTTGCTTGTAGTAGTCTCTCATGACCTTTTGTATTTCTGCAGTGTCAGTTGTTACTTCTCCTTTTTCATTTCTAATTCTATTGATTTGAGTCTTTTCTTTTTTTTTCTTGATGAGTGTGGCTAATGGTTTATCAATTTTGTTTATCTTCTCAAAGAACCAGCTTTTAGTTTTATTGATCTTTGCTATCGTTTCCTTCATTTCTTTTTCATTTATTTCTGATCTGATTTTTATGATTTCTTTCCTTCTGCTAACTTTGGCATTTGTTTGTTCTTCTTTCTCTAATTGCTTTAGGTGCAAGGTTAGGTTGTTTATTCGAGATGTTTCCTGTTTCTTAAGGTAGAATTGTATTGCTATAAACTTCTCTCTTAGAACTGCTTTTGCTGCATCCCATAGATTTTGGGTCATCGTGTCTCCATTGTCATTTGTTTCTAGGTATTTTTTTTATTTCCTCTTTGATTTCTTCAGTGATCACTTCATTATTAGGTAGTGTATTGTTTAGCCTCCATGTGTTTGTATTTTTTACAGATCTTTTCCTGTAATTGATATCTAGTCTCATAGCGTTGTGGTCGGAAAAGATACTTGATAGAATTTCAATTTTCTTAAATTTATCAAGGCTTGGTTTGTGACCCAAGATATGATCTATCCTGGAGAATGTTCCATGAGTACTTGAGAAATATGTGTATTCTTTTGTTTTTGGATGGAGTGTCCTGTAAATATCAATTAAGTCCATCTTGTTTAATGTATCATTTAAAGCTTGTGTTTCCTTATTTATTTTCATTTTGGATGATCTGTCCATTGATGAAAGTGGGATGTTAATGGCCCCTACTATGAATGTGTTACTGTTGATTTCCCCTTTTATGGATGTTAGTATTTTCCTTATGTATTGAGGTGCTCCTATGTTGGGTGCATAAATATTTACAGTTATATCTTCTTCTTGGATCGATCCCTTGATCATTATGTATTGTCCTTCTTTTTCTAATAGTCTTTATTTTAAAGTCTATTTTGTCTGATAAGAGAATTGCTACTCCAGCTTTCTTTTGGTTTCCATTTGCATGAAATATCTTTTCCATCCCCTTACTTTCAGTCTGTATGTGTCTCTAGGTCTGAAATGGGTCTCTTGTAGACAGCAAATATATGGGTCTTGTTTTTGTATCCATTCAGTCAATCTGTGTCTTTTGGTGGGAGAATTTAGTCCTTTTACATTTAAGGTAATTGTCGATATGTATGTTCCTATTCCCATTTTCTTAATTGTTTTGGGTTCGTTATTGTAGGTCTTTTCCTTCTCTTGTGTTTCTTGCCTAGAGAAGCTCCTTTAGCAGTTGTTTTAAAGCTGGTTTGGTGGTGCTGAACTCTCTCAGCTTTTGCTTGTCTGTAAAGATTTTAATTTCTCCATCCAATCTGAATGAGATCCTTGATGGGTAGAGTAATCTTGGTTGCAGGTTTTTCTCCTTCATCACTTTAAATATGTCCTGCCAGTCCCTTCTGGCTTGCAGAGTTTCTGCTGAAAGATCAGCTGTTAACCCTATGGGAATTCCCTTGTATGTTATTTGTTGTTTTTCCTTTGCTGCTTTTAATAATTTTCCTTTGTATTTAATTTTTGACAGTTTGATTAATACATGTCTTGGCGTATTTCTCCTTGGATTTATCCTGTATGGGACTCTCTGTGCTTCCTGGACTTGATTAACTATTCCTTTCCCATATTAGGGAAGTTTCCAACTATAATCTCTTCAAATATTTTCTCAGTCCCTTTCTTTTTCTCTTCTTCTTCTGGAACCCCTATAATTCGAATGTTGCTGTGTTTAATGTTGTCCCAGAGGTCTCTGAGACTGTCCTCAATTCTTTTCATTCTTTTTTCTTTATTCTGCTCTGCAGTAGTTATTTCCACTATTTTATCTTCCAGGTCACTTATCCGTTCTTCTGCCTCAGTTATTCTGCTATTGATCCCATCTAGAGTACTTTTAATTTCATTTATTGTGTTGTTCATCGTTGCTTGTTTCCTCTTTAGTTCTTCTAGGTCCTTGTTAAATGTTTCTTGCATTTTGTCTATTCTTTTTCCAAGATTTTGGATCATCTTTACTATCATTCTGAATTCTTTTTCAGGTAGACTGCCTATTTCCTCTTCATTTGTTAGGTCTGGTGGGTTTTTATCTTGCTCCTTTATCTGCTGTGTGTTTTTCTATCTTCTCATTTTGCTTATCTTACTGTGTTTGGGGTCTCCTTTTTAGAGACTGCAGGTTCATAGTTCCCGTTGTTTTTGGTGCCTACCCCAGTGGCTAAGTTTGGTTCAGTGGGTTGTGTAGGCTTCCTGGTAGAGGGGACTAGTGCCTGTGTTCTGGTGGATGAGGCTGGATCTTGTCTTTCTGGTGGGCAGGTCCACATCTGGTGGTGTGTTTTGGGGTGTCTGTGGACTTATTATGATTTTAGGCAGCCTGTCTGCTAATGGGTGGGGTTGTATTCCTGTTTTGCTAGTTGTTTGGCATAGGGTGACCAGCACTGTAGCTTGCTGGTCGTTGAGTGAAGCTGGGTGCTGGTGTTGAGATGGAGATCTCTGGGAGATTTTCGCCATTTGATATTATGTGGAGCTGGGAGGTCTCTTCTTGACCAGTGTCCTGAAGTTGGCTCTCCCACCTCAGAGGCACAGCACTGACTCCTGGCTGCAGCACCAAGAGCCTTTCATCCACATGGCTCAGAGTAAAAAGGAGAGAAAGTAGAGAGAAAGCATTAGTAGAAGTAGAAAGAAAGAAGGGAGGGAGAGAGGGAGGGAGGGAGGAAGGAAGGAAGGAGGGAAGGAAGGAAAAAAAAGATGAAGTAAAGTAAGATAAAATATAATAAAGTTATTAAAATCAGAAAATAATTATTAAGAGAAAAAAAAACGGACGGATAGAACCCTAGGACAAATGGTGGAAGCAAAGCTATACAGACAAAATCTCACACAGAAGCATACACATACACATTCACAAAAAGAGGAAAAGGGGAAAAAATCATAGATCTTGCTCTCGAAGCCCACCTCCTCAATTTGGGATGACTTGTTGTCTATTCATGTATTCCACAGATGCAGGTACATCAAGTTGATTGTGGAGCTTTAATCCGCTGCTCCTGAGGCTGCTGGGAGAGATTTCCCTTTCTCGTCTTTGTTCTCACAGCTCCCAGGGGTCAGCTTTGGATTTGGCCCCGCCTCTGCGTGTAGGTCGCTGGAGGGCATCTGCTCTTCGCTCAGACAGGACGGGGTTGAAGGAGCAGCTGATTCGGGGGCTCCGGCTCACTCAGGCCGGGGGAGGGAGGGGCACGGAGTGCAGGGCGAGCCTGCGGCGGCAGAGGCTGGCGTGACGTTGCACCAGCCTGAGGCGCGCCGTGCGTTCTCCCGGGGGAGTTGTCAGGATACCGGGACCCTGGCAGTGGCGGGCTGCACAGGCTCCCCGGAAGCGGGTTGTGCATAGTGACCTGTGCTCGCACACAGGCCCCTTGGTGGCGGCAGCGTCAGCCTTAGCATCTCATGCCCGTCTCTGGCTCGCGCCCGTCTCTGGAGCTCCTTTAAGCAGCGCTCTTAATCCCCTCTCCTTTTGGGAGGTCTGAAGTCTTCTGCCAGCGTTCAGTAAGTGTTCTGTAGGAGTTGTTCCACGTGTAGGTGTATTTCTGGTGTATCTGTGGGGGGGAAGGTGATCTCCGTGTCTTACTCTTTCGCCATCTTTATGCAGCTACACAGGCACCACCTGGCAATGACGTGAATTGAAATTCTTTCTGCAAATAACTAAAAACCATGTGCAACCAGGAAACTTGCCTCTTAGAGCGTAACAGAACAGTGATGCTGGCACCTTTGGCAGAGAATGGGGAGCCCGTCAGCAGTTACAGCGTCTTCTCTCCAGTCTCAGTTTTAAAGGGCCCACCTGATTAGGTCAAGCCCACCCAGGGAAATCTCACTTTTAATTAACTTCAAAGCAACTTAATAGAGGCTTAATAACATCTGCAAAATCCCTTCACCTTTGCCATGTACATAGCATACTCTCGTACTCATGTGAGTGAAGTCCCGTTATATTGGTTAATACGTTGTTATATTGGGTTGGCCAAGATGTTTGTTCGGTTTTTTCCGTAAGATGGCTCTGGTAGCACTTAGCTGTCTTTAACTGCATTTGAAACAATTTCGTTAGATTGTATGTGACAGCTGTCATATTAGCGTGCATTTAAAAAGAAAGACATCAAAATTGGTGAATTTTTAGGTAGCCAGCTTTGTATTTCAAGAAAGGTAAAAATGCAACTGAAACGCAGAAAAAGATTTGTGCAGTGTATGGAGAAGGTGCCGTGACTGATCACACACGTCGAAAGTGGTTTGCAAAGTTTCGTGCTGGAGATTTCTCGCTGGACAATGCTCCACAGTCCGGTAGTCCAGTTGAACTTGATAGCGATCAGATCGAGACATTAATTGAGAACAGTCAACGTTATACCCCTCGGAAGATAGCCGACATATTCAAAATATCCAAATCAAACGTTGAAAACCATTTGCACCAGCTTGGTTATGTTCATCGCTTTGATGTTGGGGTTCCACATAAGTTAAGCAAAAAAAACCTCCTTGACCATATTTCCACATGTGATTCTCTACTGAAACGTAATGAAAACGTTCCATTTTTAAAACAAATTGTGATGGCTGATGAAAAGTGGATACTGTACTATAATGTGGAATGGAGGAGATCGTGGGGCAAGCAAAATGAACCACCACCAACCACAGGCCTGTCTTCATCCAAAGAAGGTGATGTTGCATATATGGTGGGATTGGAAGGCTATTTTGAGCTCCTTCTGGAAAACCAAACGATTCATTCCAGCAAGTGCTGCTCCCAGTTAGACCAACTGAAAGCAGCACTCGACAAAAAGCGTCCAGAATGAGTCAACAGAAAATGCATAATCTTCCATCAGGATAACGCCAGACCGCATGTTTCTTTGATGACCAGGCAAAACCTGTTACAGCTTGGCTGGGAAGTTCTGATTCATCCGCTGTATTCACCAGACATTGCACCTTCGGATTTCCATTTATTTCTGTCTTTACAAAATTTTCTTAATGGAAAAAATTTCAGCTCCCTGGAAGACTGTAAAAGGCATCTGGAACAGTTCTTTGCTCAAAAAGATAAAAAGTTTTGGGAAGATGGAATTATGAAGTTGCCTGAAAAATGGTAGAAGGTAGTGGAACAAAAGGATGAATACATTGTTCAATAAAGTTCTTGGTGAAAAGGAAAAATGTGTCTTTTATTTTTACCTAAAAACCGAAGGCACTTTTTGGCCAACCCAATATTTACAAGTCCTGACCACACTCAAGGTGAAAGGATTCTACAGAGTTTATAGGGCGTAATTGATGCTGATTGAATCAAATAAATGTGATGTTTGCAAAGTTATGACCTTGTCAGTTAACTTGGGTGCAACAAATCTTTTAGATCTATAGGAACTGAATCTAAAAGATAACTGAAGAAGGCAAATTTCCATTTATCAAAAAAAATGGCTTTTGTCTTTGAATACACCTTTATTTTATAACATGGGATAGTTTAAAAGCTCTGCAAAAACAAACAAACAAAACAAACAAAAAACATTACTAATCTCCCTCATGTGGAGTCACAGAGTAAATGAAAGTTGCTGGGAATATTAAACGTGAAAGTAAGCTTGCCCAACCTCCCATTTTATAAATAAACTATGTAAGTGTTAAGAACCAGATAGGAGGAATTGTCCTAGGTCATATAGTGAGCCTTTAGCAAACTTGGGACCAGAACTCTGTTTTCCTCACTGACTCCACATTTCATCTCTCACAAAGTGCTTTTTTTTTTTTTTCTACACTGAAAGTGATTTACAAAACATAATTTAGGATTAAATCTATTTCCAATTAGCTTCAAAATGCAGAGTCCACTTTAATATGTATCTCTAAAAAGCTGCAGTTCAGCCCTAAGGCTGCATTATGAGAGGAAATAAAATTAGCATTAGTTTTGTTGATTTAGTCACAAGTTGGTGGTTTGTTTTAACCACTTCTTTTTTTTTCCCAAAATGTCTATGAACTTGATATTGAGACAGTATTTCCATAGCATGCACGAAAGTTCAAGGCTATGGCCTTAATAATAATATAATACTTATAATAGTAATAAGATAAATTGTTTATGTGTACTACACAGAGAAATATCCAAGGATATTGAGTCTGTCTGCTTGACCTAAGAAATTCAGTCAGTAACTGTTGCAAGAAAGAATTCATCAGTGTTCATTCATTTGTCAGTGGTACCAGCGCCAGGCAAATTTCTTTCTGTTTTGGCTCTTTATTAATTAACCATATCCTAAGTGCTGAAAGCAATGAGTCATTTCAAGAATTTATTTTTTGTGTGTCTTCATTTCTAGTTTTGCCACTTTGTACTCACAAACAAGCCACAGATGGATTAGTCATTATGTCATCTAAGGTTATAAATCCATGGCATGGAGGTTAATTTAAGAAATAGGTTGTCCTAGCATTTTATGTTTTTTTTGTTTTTTTTGTTTTTTTTGTTTTTTTGCGGTACGCGGGCCTCTCACTGCTGTGGCCTCTCCCGTTGCAGAGCAACAGGCTCTGGACGCACAGGCTCAGCGACCGTGGCTCACGGGCGCAGCCGCTCCGCGGCATGTGGGATCTTCCCGGACCGGGGCACGAATCCGTGTCCCCTGCATCGGCAGGCGGACTCTCAACCACTGCGCCACCAGGCAAGCCCTGTCCTAGCATTTTATAATAGCCTTCATTTATTGAAACCCTGCTATGTAACACTCATTGTGCTGGGCATTGTCCATATATCACTGCCAATTTGTAATTGGCAACTACTTAAGGATTGTCTTTTTGAAATCTTTCCCTTTACACAGTTGAGGCTCAACAAATTTGAGCATATTTCCAAAGGTTAAATGATTGGTGAATGAAAAAACAATCATTAGTTCTTGGCCTCTGAGTTCCGAATCTTATATTTTCTCCTCTTCACCAGTTTGATTTTGTCACCCCGTGACTAAAGTAATTGGCCGTATGAAAAATCATTTCAGTAGATATTGTGATCATTCCTGAATATCAGGTTTCTTTATTGTCACAAGTATTTTGATATCAAAGCTGATTTCCTCTTCCTGTGGTTGAAATGGAACTTAATTAAATAAATGACTGAAGAAAATATAATGAGAGAAATACATCAGAGTAAATAATGCCAACAAAATCTAACTCTCAGGGTGGTAGTCAGACCCGCTACATAAATTGTGAGGCCCAGGGCAGGGTGAAAAGGTGAGAGCCATCATTTAAGAAGCAGGAAGAAAGTACTATTAAAGATACCAAAACTTTTTTTCCTTTACTCCATGGTCTCTTTCTCTCAACTTGTCAAGGTGTTGGGGGCTTTGTTATTATTGTTTGCAATTTAATGTCATTCTAAATAAAGAAAAATTAAAATTTAATTATCAGCATGGATTTCAGCATTTGCCCTTATATTGTGCAATGCCAATTGTAAATGAAAATGTTAGTTCTTATCTTATATGTAGGACCGAAGCTACACAATTCATATTTCTTAGCTTGTATATGCAAAAGTATTTCTTTCTTACTTGACAGTGGAAACAAACTGAACAAACTGGATTTAGCTGTTTCTATTTCACTTTTTTACAAGCATATATTCTGCTTACAATCTCCACCTTTGGTTTAAAGATGTGTAAGACAGACCATCAAAGGGAAAGGAATTATGGCTTTTCCTCCTTCTGCTTCCTTCAGTGATATCATTTTCAGCTTAAGCAGTTGACTAACAGGGAAGTAACACACATAAATATAATATCATATGGTTTCTTGGTCATTTCATGTTTCTTTATTCAGCTAAGTTCTGGTTCAAACAGAGAGCGTGGCCTCTTGGGGCACTTAGCATCCCTGCCTACTCAGTTGTAGACATGACACACACTCAATTTGAGTATCGCTGAACTACCACACATTGTGAATTTACCAGAATTTTGTGCATGTGGGACGTCATAGATACTGTATATGAATGCGATGGCAAGCAATGGCAGACATTTCTACTGTGCATATCTCCTTTGCTCACATGCATGCTCTGCTGTCCCAAAGTACTTCCATTATAAAACACAAATTCAAAGATCTAACTGTTAAAATTTCAAGATGTTGAAAACCAAGCACAGGGCCTTTCTGTGTATGGGGTCCAGGCCACAGACTCCACCTGCAGAGGTAAGAATATGCTGTGTTTAAAGAACACTCATTATGTAAAGGGGAATTAAAGATTTTTTATTCAGAAGTGTTTTATTTTTTTAAAGATAGTATTGGAAGTCTTAGCCACAGCAATCAGACAGAAGTTTGTTTGTTTCTTCCCTGCAAGAATGCCCCTTTGAAGTTGGAGAAATTTCAAGAAGTCAGGAAAACTGTTAGGTGAATACTTGGGAAACAAGACAATGTGCAAATTTTAACATCATTTTGTTGGGTGGCTCCGATGCTTCTAAGCTAGATTGAAATTTATGCTATATTGGTCTTAGGGAAAAACACAAGGGTTTTAGAATCAGAACACTTATGCTTCTACTCACTAGATAGATAAACATAAGTAAATCATATAACCTGATCTGTAAAATGGGAATGATTGTGCTCATCTCTTGGAGTTTTGTGAGAACCAACTCTGATAATACAGAGAGGGTTCCAATAAAAGTTCCAAGATGGATATGGAATTTGACATAATAGACATTTTATAGATTATAGTTATTTTTTTTTAATTTTGGAGATATCATATGACACTTTAGGAAAAATCTCTTTATTAATATGCTCTGAGGGTCAAAAAATAATTTTGGAAGATAAATCAAAACTGGAACAGTATATATTGGAAATTTTGAAAGTACCACCAAAGATAACAGAAAGTGAGAAAAAAAATAAAACAAAACTGAAATTTCATGATGAGTTGTTCAAAACTGCAAGGAAAGAATCAGACCAAAGAGAAAGCTATCCCAGAAAGAGAAAATTCTTCAAGGAGAAATGAGGAGTTTACTTTAGAGGCTTATTTGGAGGATGGTCCTGGAGCAATAGTTCCATGAGGCTCTCTCTGCTTTCTGTATTAATCTTGTTTATCTCTGAATCAACACCTTTCACTATACCACTTAATTCTGTGTTTCTTAGATCATTCTGTACTCCAGATGTCTGCTTCTCATGTTCATTACTACATTACAGATTTCTTGGTCATGAAAACCAACTATAGTAATTGTATTTTTTTTCTCTTTCACCTCCTCAGTGTATAGCACCATCAAGGTGAATTGTTTTTCAAGTGCTTGCCTTATTTTTCATATTTCTGTGACCATTTCTATAGTCATTACAGAATAATAATAATTCAAATATTTGGATATAAAATGAGTTGCTTAGACTAAATAAATTATAAAGTCCTTTCTGGGTCCAAAATTTTATTATACAAATGCCTCTGGAAAATAGGGATTTCTTTAGTGATAATAGAGTATTTGAGGCCTAACAATTCAGATTGCTTGTTTATATAACCTAATTTCCTTGTAAAACAACTGTTCAATCTATTTAAATTCCAAATTACCATCTTATCCCAGGTCCTACTATAATTCTTGTTCTTATGTCTTCCTTTCATTTTCTTCTTTTTCTCTGTCTGCTTGTTTGTATCTTGTTTTCATATTTTAATTTTATGGTTGCATTTCATGGAGGTGTATGTTTTGTTCTGTTCTGCTTTGCTTTAACTATGAGAGTCTTTATATCTATTTGGAATTAATAAAATGTACCCTATAAATAATAATATTATTTTTTTACCATATTTATAGACCAATTTCTTGACTAATTATTGGGCCAACAAGAGTTCTGAGACAGTTATTTAAAAACATGAGTTTTCTGTGTCATCATATAAAAGTCAAGAATAATCATAACAAGAAATGTATGCAATCAGTTGATGATTCATTTGCTATAGACTCTAATTTGGGTTTATTTTTTACATGAAATGTGTATTTCTAATTGGCTTTGTACTAGGTAACATAATTCAGTTGGTTTTCCAACATCTTTTGATTAGCCTTTCTTTAGTTACCATATTTCTGTGTTCTCAACATGGAAATCTCCTAGAGTCAGGATGTAGGCATGTAACCTAGACTGCCAAAGTTCAACCAATTGAACTTTAATTTGGAATTGACCAGTATGAGGAAGAAGGCTCTCTCTGGTGTTTCTAAGTTTTGCAAGGTTGGTGGTCACAGAAGTGTTTGGCTTTCATTTGTGTCAGTTGTTACAAGTCATGTTCCTAGCACTGAAGTGGCTTTTGTGGGGTGAAGAGGTGGAAGTTTTCCGTAGGCTCCATGCAGCATCAGTGTTTCTTTTTTAATCACTAGTCAGTTTCTTTTTTTTTTTAATGGTTAAAATGCCAAATTTTATTTATTTATTTTTCAATTTTATTTTATTTTTTTATACAGCAGGTTCTTTTTGTTATCTATTTTATACATATTAGTGTATACATGTCAATCCCAATCTCCCAATTCATCCCACCACCACCCCCAGTCAGTTTCATTGTGTAGTTTCACCTAATATTCCTAGAAACTTAGCCTCCACCCTGTTTTTTTTAAGTCCTCCCAACTATTCTGTGAGATTCATAATACATTTCTACTATATGCATTTTCCTTTGCTTAGCTAAAATGCAATTCTGTTACTTGTAATCAAGAATTCTGGTAAAGCCTTCCTTAAGCCTTTATTCAGACAATGGAGACCTAAAGATATGTGACATAGCATGATACATGGAGCATGCCTAGGAACATGTCAGGACTACTGCATCTTTGTGTTTAACAATGTGCCCTCTCTCCAGGTAGACAAGTTGTGAAAAGTTGTTGCTTCTGAGCACTTACATCCATGAGCACACTGTTTGGCTAGGGCTGAGCAAGTTGTGTGGTGAAAAAGGTGCTTTTTCCTCTGGTAGGACACAGCTCTGACCAAGAAGATAACCAGAATTTAGATTGGGTTTCAGTCCCCTCTTGTCTCTTCAGCTGGGTTGTTTTGTATTGAGAACAAGCTACATAATCATATGAAATAGCCCTGATATATCTCATATAACACTTACATGTAAGCATTTATATACATGCACACATTATGCTGGTGATGGTATGTACATAAGACATTTAAGTTAAGCTTGGTAAAGTCCTTAAGTTTTACTGGGATTCAAATTAATATCTACTTACATTTTAAACATGTGAAGACACTTTGGAAATAATCTGAATTTACTAATTATTTTATACTGGAAAACATTTTTATTTGTAAAACTTGTATAGCACAGTATATAATATATAAAAGCACCAAAATATACTGGAAAATGACAAAGTAGAATAATCAGAAGTGATATAAAATATTGTTGAATACTGATGACAAATTTTTGTTTTATCAGCAAGAAAGATTTTAATCTATGTTTAATCTTAGTATGGATCTGAGTTATAGTCCCAAATCTTATTCTCATCATTAGTTATTGTGTATTTAAAAAATATAACTAATGATAATGCTTAATTTGTATCTCACAATTTTATTTATACCAGCACATTGAGAAAAAAATAAATAAATAAAATCGAGGTTAGTAGAGATTTCTCTGCTAGGAATTTAAATGCTTAATTTCACGAAAAATCAGGAGGCTTGTAAGATGTGAGAAAGGAGAAATGGCCGGTATTCTTACTGCTGGGCTGTCTCCTGTGCTTATCACCTTCTTAATTGTTTCTCTCTTATCCCAACTAGGTTGATGAGGTAGGAGACCACGGAGACCAAAGCAGCACTTTTACTTTCTGAGCTGTGTAGTAGGGCCACCAACTGCTTGGTCATTCTATCCTAATCTAAAAAATGATCCAACCCAATGGCTAAGCCTGCACTGTGCACTACAAGGCTACTAGTTACATGTGGACATTTAAATTTAAATTAACGTTATAAAGTTACATGTTTAATTCCTCAGTTGCACTAGCCATATTTCGAGTACTCTATATTCACATATGGTTTGTGGCCAGTGCAGACTGAACACGTCCATCATTTCAGAAGGTTCTATTGACCATGCTGACCTAAGCACTTACTTAGAAATTAGTTTTCATTTTTTACTTACAATTCCTCGGAATCTTGCTTTAAATACTCCAGTGTTATACTAAGTGTCTCAGTCTCATACTGCCTTGTTAAGTTCAGTTGCCGTGAAGTAATTAGTAGTGTCTTGTGATGAAGGTCAGCAAAGCATAGCAGTCACGGCATTTTAGCCTTTAACCCTTTTGACAAAGATATACTTCCCTTTACCCAAACTTGTTTGCTAAAGGAGAATAATTACTGAATTTCATTGAATCTGAGATATCATCAATTGAAAGATGTAGCATTATTTTGTGTTCCAGTAAGCTGTTCAATTATGATGTTCCCTTTATATCAGAGTCATCTTAATTTCAAGGATGTTAAAATGTGAAAAAAATGCACATCTTGGATTTATTGAAATATGGTAAAATAAAAAGCCAAATCTTCCTTCCTTTACAAAATCATATCTTGCAACATAGAAAGAATAAGACAATTTAATTACAGAAAATTATACTTGATAGTGTATTAATGGATTGAGAGCTTTCTTAAAATACCCTTTTCTTTTATTCATCTTGTGTATCTGGCTTTATCTCTAATGACAAATAGCTCACTATACGTTAAAATACAAGAAAATTCAATCTTTTTACTGTTCAGATCTGCACATTTTAACAGCTGCCTATTAGTCATGGAACCACCACCACAATCAAGGTATAGAATAGTGCCATCACACTAAAAATTATCCCACATCACTCTGTGTTCAATCCTTCTCTTTAATTCCAGCCCAGCTGGAACTATTGATTGGTTTTTTTGTCTCCATAGTTTTACATTTTCTAGAATGTCATATAAATGGATTCATACAGTATGTAGCCTTTTAAAATTTTTTTTTATGTAGCCTTTTAAATCTGGTAACTTTTAATTTGCATCGTGCATTTGTGCTTCATGCATGCTGCTCTGTGTGTCAGGAGTTTGTTCCTTTTTTTGCTAAATAGTATTTGACTATATTGATATACCACAATTTATTCATTCCACAGTTGAAGGACATTTGTGTGGTTTCAAGTTGTTGATAATTATCTCAGAAAGGAGTATAAACATCGAGATTCAAGTTTTTGTGTGAGCATAGGCTTAAATTTCACTTCGATAAATACTTAAGAGTAGGAATTGCTGACTCATTTGGTAAAAGCATACGTCTACCTTTATGAGACTGTGAAACTGTTTTCTGAACTACCACTTGACAGTCCCATCAGAAATGTTTGAAACTTCCAGTGGCTTCATATAATCACCAATTTGTACCTTCAGTACTGTTATTATATTGCCATTCTAATTAAGTGTGTAGTGGTATTTGAATTTTCCTAATGACATCATCCTGAAAATTTTTTCATGTCCTTAATTGCTATCCATATATCTTCTTTAGATATATACTTGTTGAAATCTTTCCTCATTATTGGTGGGGGAGGGGATTGTTATTGTTTAATTATAAGTTCTTTATTTCTTTTGGATGCAGGTCTTTTATCATAAGTGATTTGCAAGTATTTTCTTCAAGTCTTTGGTTAACCATTTCATTTTGATATAAGTGATCTTTTTGAAAATCATTCTTAATTTTTATGAAATCCAATTTAGCCTTTTTTCATTTATGCATGGTGCTTTTGGCTTTGTCTGTAGGAAATTTTGCCTAACCAAAACTCACAAAGATTTTTCTTCAGTGTTATTTCCTTCTAGAAATTCTAGGTTATACACTGATGTCTATGATTCATTTCTGGTCAATTCTAATATATAATGCAAATTATGGATAAAGGTTTATTGTTTTGCATATGGATATTCAATTATTTCAGCACCGTTTGTTAAAAGTTTGATTTTCCTTTCTGTGTTGAATGGAGAGAAGGCTTGGTTAGAAAAGCAATGAATATATTTGTATATCTATGTCTATTTCTGAACTTTATCTTATTTTGTGAGTTATATGTCTATCATTTATTTAACATCACATTGTTTTTTTTTTTTTTTTTTTTTTTGTGGTACGTGGGCCTCTCACTGTTGTGGCCTCTCCCGTTGCGGAGCACAGGCTCTGGACGCGCAGGCTCTGTGGCCATGGCTCATGGGCCCAGCTGCTCCGCGGCATGTGGGATCTTCCCGGACTGGGGCACGAACCCGTGTCCCCTGCATCAGCAGGCGGACTCCCAACCACTGCGCCACCAGGGAAGCCCCATCACATTGTTTTGATTACTGTAGCTTTATAAGAAAATAATTGTGTGAGTCCTCCAAATTTGTTCTTTTTAAAAATGTTTTGGATTTCCTCTTTTGTCTTGTTTTGTTTGCCCTTCTGTATACATTTTAGAATCAGTCTGTCAGTATGTTTTTTGCTGGAATTTGAAGTGGAATAGTGTTAGATGCAAAAATCAGTTTTGGGAGACTTGACATCTTAAGTATACAGAGTGTTCCAATCCATGAATACCATGTATGTCAATATACTTAGGTCTTCTTCTCTTTTTTCATCAGTGTTTCGTAGTTTTGATCCTGCACATATTTTAAAAATATTTATATTTAAGTATTTAACCATTTTTGACACTATTATAAATGGCACTACTTTTGGGAATTTAATTCCCATTTGTTCATTGCTAGTATATTACTTTTGGACTCATTTTTCTATACTGACATTGTATTCTTTGACATTAGTATACTCACTTATCAATTCTAAAAAATACTGTAGATTTCTTGGATTTTCTACACACACAATTATGTCAGTTGAGGATAGAAACATTTTTTTTTCCTTTCCAATACATATGTATTTTATTTCATTTTCTTGCACTGAATAGGAATTCCAGTATGATGTTCAATAAGAATGGTGGGAATGTAAATCCTTGCCTTGTTTCCAAGGGTTGTGTGTTTAATCTTTTACCATAAAGTGTGACATTAGCTGTATGTTTTTGTTAATGCTATTTATCCCATTGAGGTGTTTCCTTCTAGTTATGGTTGCTCAGAGTTTTTAATCATGACTGGCTATTAAATGTCAAAAGATTTTTCTGCATCTATTAATATATAATGCAATTCTTATTTGGTCATTGGTGATGTGAAGTACTATAATAATTTATTTTCAAATACTGAATCAGTCTTACATCTAGAATAAATTCCAATTGGTCATAATATATTCTCCTTTTATCTGGTATTGGATTTCCTAGAATTTTTTGAGGAGTTTTGCATCTGTGTTCACAAATAATATTGATCAATTATATATATATATACACACACACACATATATATATATATATATCAATGCTTTCATCTGGTTTTGATATTAGGATAATATTGGCCTTATAAAATGAGTTAGGAAGTATTCTTTCTTCTCCTATCGTCTGGTAAAGTGTGTATTGATTTAATGGTCATCCTTCAATACATGCTTAATAAAGTACCAGTGAAGCCTATAGTTTTCTTTGCTTCAAATGTTGATTGGCTATTAATTTAATTTCTTTAACACATGAGGGACTATTTAAGTTACCTATTTAATATTTAGCAAAAGTCAGCGGTGTTGTATCTTTCAAGGAATTATTTCTAATATTTCTAATTTTGTTTTTGATCTGATTATAGCTTTATTAACATTATTGATCATAGTCCATTGATGTTTTAAGTGATTATTGATAGGTATCTACTTATTGCCATTTTGTTACTTATTTTTTGTTTTTGTTTGCTTGTTTGTTTTTTGTAATTCTTCCTCTGTTCTTTTTTTCTTCTTTTAGTATTTTTCCATGTGGTTTAGTGACTTTGTAGTGGTATGCTTGTGTTCCTTTATCTTTGTTTTTTTATATCTGTTGCAGGTTTTAGATTTGTGGTGACCATGGGGTTTATATATGTTAACCTATAACTATATCTACCTGTTTAAACTGGTAGTCATTTAAGATCAAGCACAATCTAAAAGATCAAGATTTTTTACTTCCCTCCCCCACATCATGTGTTTTTGATGTCATATTTTACATCTTCATCCCAATACTATTTATTATAGTTTTATTGATTTTATAATTTTTTTGTTTTTTAATTTTCAATTAAAAATTAAATTAAAAAAATTTTAATACTAGCTTATTTAAAGTGGTTGATCCTCAGCCTTTACTATGCATTTGCCTTTACTAGAGGGATTTTCCTTTCCTTTAGATACCTACCTCTTGTTGCCTTTTCCTTTCCACTTAGAGAAGACCCTTTAACATTTATTTTAGGGTGGGTTTAGTATTGATGAACTCTTTTAGTTTTTGCTTGTCTAAGAAGTTATTTATCTCTCCTTCAATTCTAAATGAAAATCTTGCTGGGTAAATTACCTAGGTTGCAGGGTTTTCCCTTTTAATGTTTTAAATATATCATGTCACTCTCTTCAAAGTTTCTGCAGAAAAATCAGCTGCTAGCCTTATGCGGGTCCCCCTGTATGTGACTCTTGTTTTCTCTTGCTGCCTTTAGAATTCTCTAACTTTAACGTTTTCCATTTTAATTATGACATGTCTTGGTATGGGTCTGTTTGGGTTCATTTTGTTTGTTAACCTCTATGCTTCGTGTACCTTGATATCTGTTTCCTTCTTCAGGTTCAGGAAGTTTTCAGCCATAATTTCATCAACCCCTTTCTCTCTTCTCCTTGTGGCACCCTTGTAATGCAAATGTTGGTATATTTGATGTTATTTGATGTTTATAACTGTTTATAAACAGTTATAAACTATTCTCATTTCTTTTTTAATTTGTTTTTCTTTTTGTTGTTTTAATTGGGTGACTTCCATTATTACAATTTCCGGATCATTTATGTTTTCTTCTGTATCACCAAGTCTGCTATTAATTCCTTTTAGTTAATGTATTCTTCAGTTCCAGTTGGTTCTTTTTTATATTTTCTAGTTCCTTGTTAAAATTCTCACTGTGTCCATCTATTATTTTCCCTGATTTAGTTTGCATTTTTATTACTAAGGCTTTGAACTATTTATCTGATAAATTATTTATTTCTGTTTCACAGTTGTTTTCTCTTTTTCTTTCTATTGAAACGAATCCCTCTGTTATCTCATTTTGTTTAACTTTCTCTGTCTCTGTTAAGTTTGGTGAAAGAGTTAGCTTTTGTGGTCTTGAAGGGGTGTCCATGCATGGGAGTCTTCTCATACAGTCTGTGTGTGCCTGGTGACTTTGGTGGGAGAGAGAGATATAACACGAGCACAAGTTATGTTTTAACCCAAGGTGTGCTATCACCTTGGTAGGAGAGGGGGCCTGAGATGGAGGAGCTAGATCCAGAGCCAGGTGTGAGTTGGGGCCTCCCCTATGCTCTGTGGCCATCACTGCTCTATCAGGGGCAGGGTTGGGTCCCAAGTTGCTGGAGCAGAAGCCCTGAGGGGCAGGTCAGTCTGGTTCTGTTCCCTCTAAGTGTGTGCTCGCCCCTCTTCCAGCACTGGCACATTTGCCCCAGAGGGGATTAGTGCTGTAGCAAGAGGGCCTGGAGCAGACCCTTGGCATGGGTGTGGGCATGGGCTGTGGCAGTCCTGCCCCTAGTCAGAGTTCCCTGCTGCTTCTGATGGGCTGCTTCAGTAACTGCTAGTAATGGCTGTCCACACCCTATTCAGATGCTGTTCTGTTTCTGAGCTGGCTCTGTCCCTCACAACTGAGCAGTCCCCTTACCCTGGCATCCCTCACCCTAGTGTGGAGCTGCATTGTGAAGCAACCAGGACCAGAGTGGTGCTCTACTGAGGCTGGGGTGTGCACCAGGGTAGTTGCAGGAAGCCTGCCAGAGTCCTGTACTGTTTCAGTCTGCTTTCTCCCCCCGGTTTTGGGAGTAAGCAGGTGTGCACTTGCTCTTCACGAGTGAAGTCTAGATTTTTTACAGCCCTCCTGCTCATGTCCCCCTCCTCTTCTGTGTCCCCTTGCAGGAGCACAGGTCTCACCCTGATTGCTCCTCTTCCCTTCCTCCCAGACTGTGTGTGGATCCTTCTTACAACTTCGGTGTATAGGAGTCTTTCTTCCAGTCTCCAGTTAGTTTTCAGTGAGAATGGTTCCATAGGTAGATGTATTTTCGATGCGTTCGTGGTGGGAGGTGAGCTCCACATCATCCCACTCCATCATTCTGATCTCTTCCAGCTACCGTAATATTGTAAGAGTTTAAGGAGTCAAAATGTGTCTAAGACTATCTAGATAATTGAATTACCTGAAAACTGTATAATTAAAAAACAATATATGGACTCCTGGTGCAGTGTTTAAGAATCTACCTGCCAATGCAGGGGACATAGGTTCGAGCCCTGGTCGGGAAGATCCCACATGCCACAGGGCAACTAAGTCCGTGCGCCACAGCTACTGAGCCTGCACTCTAGAGCCCGCGAGCCACAACTACTGAAGCCTGCAGACCTAGAGCCCGTGCTCCACAACAAGAGAAGCCACTGCAATGAGAAGCCCACACACCGCAACGAAGAGTAACCCCCGCTCTCCGCAACTAGAGAAAGCCCGCGCACAGCAGCGAAGACCCAATGCAGCCAAAGATAAATAAGTAAATGAAAATAAATTTATTAAAAAATATATAGTTTACAATGACTAAGTTAATTGGCAATGTGTAATAAAGGCTCTAAATAATTAATCATATAATTATTTTAAGCATGATATCCTAATAATAACAACAACAGCAACAACAATAATAATGGTTATTGAATACTTAAGATATACTAAGGACTTCACAACTATTATCTCAGTTAATCTACACAGCAAGCCTATGAGGTAGGTCGCATTATCGTTCTTATTTTCCTGATATGGGACCTAAAGCTCCCCCTGTCCAAAATGCAGCTCACTGGAATTTAAATGTAGTAGGCTGCTGAGCATAAATTCCAATAGCACATCAGTTCCCTTAACCATGTCATTGAGAAAATTATATTTCTTTTGTCCAATTTTTTGTCATCTACTTGTCCAATATCTTCTGATACTTTCTTGAATTCCCCGTGCTATATTCTCATAATCCTAGTCAAAACTGTGATTGTTTTCTCACATGTGGGCTCTTATATCTAATTCAGAAGTTCAAAGCCTCAATGAGGAATAATTCTTAAGGAAAATACAGCACCTTCCTCAATGTTACTTAAAGGGGTCATTTTCCTTACACAGCTCGGTGTGTAATACCTGCTGTCAAGTATTTATTACCCTGAGCCTGGCTGCTTCTTTCTTTGAACCAGGAATGGTATTTGACACCTGCGTACTTCTATCAATAGATTCTGCTCACAATACAGCATTGGGAGGTGATTTTAAAACTTTCTACATTTGCTTATAAGAATAAATTCTTTAATGTAGTCTAAAGTGAACAGGATGATTAATTTCACATTAGGGAAGAACATTGACTCCGAAGCCCTTTTCTCATGTTTTATAATGAAACTTCTACAGCCTCTAGTTTTTCTATTCAATCACCTTGGCTGTAAACAATGGGAATTTTCATAGAGCAGAACAGCATTTCCCAAACCTGCCTGACAAAAAGGATGACTGGAGGCACACAGTAAAATGCAGATTTCAAGGTCTCTCCTAGGTGATTTCCTGGAATTCATAATTTTATAAAATTCTTCTAATGATTTTTATGATTCAGAAAATTTAAAGAATATCACAATACATTTTTTCTTAAAGGGGAGAAGGGAAGGATAATTTGGATTATTAAGATACTAATTAGTCAAAGTGCAACACCGGGCTTCTAGAATCAAGCAAAAGTGGGCACAGAAGTGAAGAAAACAGACCCACGTAGTTCATTTTTTTACAATTTTCCCTGATCTTCTGATTTTTGGTATAAATCATATGTACTATCTCCCCTGTGCAAGTATTATATACTTACAGCATGTAGCTTTCTAAGAGGGAGAAAAGGTCTGTTCTTGAACCTTAGGCTCCGGTACCTACTCCACCTGATGGTTTCTGGATGATCTGTGTGGCATTTTCAAGGCTCAGTTGGTTTGGATGACCTTCAGGGCTAAAGATTTGGCCCCTTCAGGAAGAAAGTTCTGCTCTTAGTAATAATCAGATTGTCATGGGCCACTTGCCAGTCCAGATGAATACACATGAAGTGATTGAGATTGAAAGTCAATTCTTTATATATTTGATTTTCATGACATCAGAAATCTTACAAATAGAGGGGTCAGAGGGATTTTATGTTGAAAGTCAGTGGAGCATTACCTTTGCTATGTGGGATGACAACTTCTTCAGATATTATTGTCACCATTAGAGTAATTGTTCTGTAAAGTTTTGTCTCAATTTCTGTTTCCTTTGAAAAATAAATATTTCCTGTCAACTTAGAATTCAGGTCATTTTTCATAAGCAGCATATAAAAGCACATTAATTTTTTATGGATGTCTGCGTATATTTTTATCCTAGGGTTAGTTATTCTCAAATATTTTCGACCTACAACCTTTACCTTTAATAAGAGTTCTTCTCCATTAACACCTTCAGTAACTTCCCATCCTTTATTTTTTTTTAAATTTTATTGGAGTAGAGTTGATTTACAGTGTTGTGTTAGTTTCAGGTGTACAGCAAAGTGATTCAGTTATAGATATACATATATTCCTTCTTTTTCAGATTCTTTACCCATATAGGTTATTACAGAATATTGAGTAGAGTTCCCTGTGCTATACAGTCGGTCCTTGTTGGTTATCTATTTTATCTATAGAAGCATATATACGTTAATCCCCAGCTCCTAATTTATCTCTCCCCGCCGTGTTTCCTCTTTGGTAACCATAAATTTGTTTTTGAAATCTGTGAGTCTGTTTCTGTTTTGTAAATAAGTTCATTTGTATCATTTTTCCAAATTAGATTCCACATATGAGTGATATCATATGATATTTGTCTTTATCTGACTTACTTCACTGAGTATGATAATCTCTAGGTCCATCCATGTTGTTGCAGATGGCATCATTTCATTTTTTATTTATGGCTGAGTAGTATTCCATTGTAGAAATGTACCACATCTTCTTTATCCATTCCTCTGTCAATGCATGTATCTTTTTGGATGGTGGTTTTCTCTGGATATATGCCTGGGAGTGGGATTGCTGGATCATATGGTAGTTCTGTTTTTAGTTTTTTAAGGAACCTCCATACTGTTCTCCATAGTGGCTGTATCAATTTACATTCCCACCAAGAGTATAGGAGGGTGCCCTTTTCTCCACACCCTCTCCAGCATTTATTGTTTGTAGACTTTTAATGATGGCCATTCTGACTGGTGTGAGGTGATATCTTGGGGTTTTGATTTGCATTTTTCTGATAATTAGTGACGTTGAACATCTTTTCCTGTGTTTTTTGGCCATCTGTATGTCTTCTTTGGAGAAATGTCTATTTATTTAGATCTTCCACCCATTTATTGATTGGATTGTTTCTTTGACATTGATCTGCATGAGCTGTTTGTATATTTTGGAGATTAAACCCTTGTTGGTCACTTTGTTGGCAAATATTTTCTCCCATTCTGAGCAATGTCTTTTCCTCTTGTTTATGGTTTCCTTTACTGTGCAAAAGCTTTTAAGTTTCATTATGTCCCATTTGTTTATTTTTGTTTTTATTTTCATTACTCTAGGAGAAAGATCTAAAAAGATATTGCTGCGATTTATGTCAAAGAGTCTTCTGCTTATATTTTCCTCTAAGAGTTTCATAGTGTCCGGCCTTACATTTTGGTCTTTGATTCATTTTGAGTTTATTTTTGTGTATGGTGTTAAAGAATGTTGTAATTTCATTCTTTTACATGTAGCTGTCCAGTTTTCCCACCACCACTTATTGAAGAGACTGTCTTTTCTCCATTGTATATTCTTGCCTCTTTTGTCATAGATTAAATGACCATTGGTGCATGGGTTTATTTCTGGGCTTTCTATCCTATAACTTGCCATCCTTTAAAAGAAAATCATTGATTTTTCTTGAAGATGTTTCCATCACTAGGAAACAGGCAAAGTTATGTCACTTACTCAGGTTTGCACAGTAAACGTTGAGCCAAACAAACAATTCACACAGACACTTTAGCACCCAACCCGCAGTCTTCACTATATCACTACTCTGCATGCTTATGGTGACAGAAGACATTAAATGAAAACATTAACAAGTAAATTATGTTCATGACCAATAAAAACATCTTTTAAGAAATGGACTGAAGTGTTTTTTGAAAGTAATAAACAATAAAATTTTTATTTGACAGTAATTAATCCTCCTCTTGGTTTAACTAGAATTTAATCAAAAGACTAAACCTGCACTTAAATAGGCAGTATTTAGAGTGTATATATGTCAAAAAAAGATGAAATGAACTAACCTTCTCGGATGTTAAAATGTATTCTAAAGTTGTATTATAGTGATTCTAGTCAGAAAAAAGGTCAAAGTTATATAAGGAATTAAGGAGGTACATTAAATAAAAGGATAAATTACAAATCAATTATATTGGAAAACTGCCTGGTTATTTGGGGAAGAAAAAAACAAAACTGAATTTATACTTCACCCCTTAAACAAAAAATAATTTAAGGTGGATTGAGGAGATCATAGACTTGAGAAGTACTAGAAAGAATATTGTTTAAAGTTTAAAATGTTGAGTTAGTGAAGCTTCTCTTGGCACCCTTCTAGGGTCTGAAATAGTATATAGCTTTTAGAAATAATCACATAAAGATTTAAAATTTCCCTGTAGAGAACACACACAGGGAAAGAGAAAAGGCAAACTTTAGTTGGGTAAAATATTTATTGCATTAATGAAAATACCTTTGCATTTTGTAATATAAAAAGAGCTTTTAGATATCAACAAGGAAAAGATGAACAATGCCATAGAAAAGACATTGATAGATAAGGAACAAATGAAGAAGTACAGAGCACTAAGAGCTTATGACAAAATATTCAGGCTTAATCATAATTAGTCTGCAAGTCTAAATAATGATGTTTGTTTTCGTTTTTGCCACTCAAACAATCCAAATCAGCACAATGGGTAATGTTATTTTATTGTGGCATTAAAGAAAACATAAGATACTTGTGTAGCACATAGCACTATGAATTGTTTCTAATCTTTCTAGAAAATGATTTGGTAGTATGAAGCAAAATGTAAAATGTGCATATCTTCGGATCTACAAATTTTACTTCTGGGAATGTATCCTAAGGATATGTGTAAATATGCAATGAAAATAATCTCAGTGTTTTGCATATGTGAAAAATCTCAACCTAAATAGCTATTAATATGTAAATAATTACATAAATTATCATATATTCTTGAAAATTATATTTTTATAATTTTTGAAAAGAAAATTTGAAAATTTGAAAAAAGAAATTTGAAAAGAATATTTTCTCTAATATTTTAAAATTATTCAACACAAATGAGTCTTAATTATTTATGGGGGATAGTGTTGCAAAAAGTAACTAATAAATACCATTAATTTTATGGTTGTTTTCCTTTCTTGCTTAATAGTAAGACTTTTATTAAAGAAATTTTAAAATTTCAATTACAATAGATTTGAGTTTTCCTGGTTTTGGTTTGAGTTTTGGCTTAGCCTCATGTGATAACTAAATAATTTCCTTATGGTTTGTCTTATAATCTTTATTAGGAAACAGTGGGATATATCTTGCTTTCTCCATTTTCCTGATGAGTAAAGTAAAATTTTTAAGTAACCTGCTCAAGAAAACAGAAGCTAGGACTTGATCCCATTGAAATAAAGAAAGAACCTTTTCATCAAAGTTACTGGGGAATGAAATGACTACTTTCCTGAGTTACATACTTGGTTCCATCAACAAGGGCCTGCAAATGCCTTCAAATAGTGTTGAATCAATAATTTTAATCCTTGTCTTTCAAGTTATAGTACTCAGTAGAAGCAGTTTGAGATTTTTGTCTCTCACACTCTACTATTGTAATAATATATTTCTTCATTGACATGCTATAGAGAAATTTACTGTATGGGTAGTTAGATGATGTTTAAATTTATTTCAGTGCAGATTGAAAACCTACTTGCACTACTGTCAGCAGTTAACCCTTAAGTGCTATTCAGGTTATCAAACCAGATATTTTTAATATTGGGACATAGGAAATAGTTTAATGCCAGTTGGTGTGAAAACAGCTTATCTGCATTAATTAATACAGAATGGTCTGGTATGTGAAAATATTTTATTACAAAGGATGGCACTGTCAATGAGGTTGGTATTTTAGTCAGCAGTATATTATGGTGAAAATTGCATGTTAAATATGAATAATTAAAAAACTGATGCTAGGGAGCTTCTTTGGAATGAAATTTTGTATTATAGACAACATCTCATGAACTAAATTCTGAGAGCAATTCTGGGAGATTTTTCTATAATGATCAGTTAGTGTATTTAACAGGAAATAGATCAGAAAATGATTTATTCCTCTCACTCAAAGATCTCTTGTATAATACAGTATATTCTTCTCATGCTGGCTGCTTTTACTTTGCAAGTCATTGGGTTATATCCTGGACACGATAATCCTACACAAAATTGAAAAATGATGCCCAGGTAATTTTTGTCATCTGCTTTTAAGACTTGAGTCATTAGCCATCCATTTTCTTAAATAAAATAAACGTTTTAAATGAAGCCATGTTTACCTTATATAATTTCTTATTAGGTTGTTCACTTTCATAGTATGCCAACAGTATCGTATTTCAGCTCAGAGTGAATACACTATGAATACTAAAAACAAAGAAAACAATATCCTATCTTTTCCAAATGGGAAGCCTGCTAGACTCAAATAAAGTAAGAAAAAGTCAAAATCTTACTATATATCCTGTGTGATGATGGCATCATGATGCGTATAGGTTAACAGAATGACTAAATTGGGTTTGTGGCAGATAGTCTGTCTTTTAATTAGCAAATTTATTTTTATTTGTTTTATATAGATTTTGCCAAATTTAGAGCTGAATGAAACGTCTAAACTTTATCTTCTCTAGCATCATTTATATTTAGTCTCACCATCTTGAGTATTTTACTGTGTCTGCCACTTACCATAATGGTGATACAGTGAAAGAATCTTACATGGTTCTTCCATGTGGTAACACATTAAAACGATGCTTGCATGTTTGGAATGTGTAAGATCTTGGTTCCAATCATGATTTTACCAATTGTGTATCCTGCATGGATAGTACTTTTTTTTTTTTTTTTTGTAGACGGGGTCCTTTATTTAACTTCTTAAAGAAGAAAACATATAAAACATTTTTATCCACTTTCAAATTGAGGATCAAGGGGAATGACATCAGTGAAAATGTCAGAGTAGATGGTAAAACCTGTCAGTAATGATCTTATCAACATAATGTAAGTTTTTTAAATTAATTTTTATTGGAGTATAGTTGATTTACAATGTTGTGTCAGTTTCTGCTGTACAGCAAAGTAAATCAGTTATACATATACATATATCCACTCTTTTTTAGATTCTTTTCCCATATAGGTCAGTACAGAATATTGAGTAGAGTTCCCTGTGCTATACAGTAGGTTCTTATTAGTTGTCTATATTATATATATAGTAGTGTGTATATGTCAATCTTAAAGATTAAAGAAAGTAGACTAAAATATTGACAAATATTACTTATACCTTAAATTCCCTCCCATATTTATTTTCCCTTTCTACCAATACCTGTTGTTCACAATGTTCACAAAACCTTTTTTAATACAATGTCTTAAAAGGATTTTTGTAGAGCTGCATCTTGTAATTTTGTGAACCATATTTACTACATTAGAGTATCCTACCTGATGGTCTAGTTTTTCACTGCATAATAAAGATAAAAATGTCCAAAACAACATAACCACTACTTACTCATCGTGAAAGGTATTCCATTATCCTAGAACAAACTTGGCATCAATATACCACTTACTTCCAAGAGAAACAAACACCCTTTTGTCTACATTGTCTTTTCTCTCACTGCCACTTTTTCATAAATACTATTTATTCAGAGACCTGCTTCCTCATAGTTTAGTTTTCCTAACTGTTTGAGTCAATGGCAAATCCATAATCCTATTTTAAATATCCTCAAGCCATGAAAAAGTATGCTATTTATTCCAATTCGGCAGTTTAACTGCAGTGCAGAAAAGTTCGGCACCCAGAGATTTAAGCGTTTAAATTAAATTAAAGCGTTTAAGCGTTTTAAGCGTAAATTACTAAGGCACCCTGTTCTTTTTTCTTGTAAGTGTAACTCTCCTTGACATGAATCCCCATAGATGTCTTAGGCAATAAATGATATTCCAAGAAAATGTGAAAAAGCTAAAGGAGAAGGGGATTTACATTTTTAATTTGATATATTAGATCATCTTTCAATGAAATCTCTTAACTGTGATAATCACAATTAATTCATGCCTACTCGTGTCCATAAATCTTTGGGTGGTACCTTTAAAGGTCTTTCAGAAATAAATCTTTTGCAAAGCTGGAGTCATGCTTCCTGTCCCAGCTCCCTGAGAGAGAGAGTACGGAGAGATTAAGTCATAATATGGGTTGTAATCAGACAGACGTAGGCTCAAATTGTGGCTGTCTCCTGCTTAAACTTTCAGTGCTTCCAGAGCCTATCCCATGAATTATGAATTACAGTTTCTACTTCCTGAGTTTGATTTAAACATAAATGATATATGTTGAGCACTCAGCAGAGTCCAGTATATAGTAAATACTCAATTCAATAATTATATTAGTTCCTTCAATGCCAAAGTCAACTGTTATCTTCCCTATGATTGCAGGCTTGAAACAGGTTACTAATTGCTTCTTGGAAAGCTTATGATTTATAATCTGCAAGTTCTAATTTAACCAAGACCTGCAACTGGAGCCCTTTATACTAATATAATATTTCCTAACTTTGTCACCCCAAATGGGTGAAGAGCTCTTTGGGGGCAGGGGTCATGTTTATTACAGTCTTTGCATTTGGCAAGGTACTTAACTTATAAGCTTGCATATAATTAGTATTCAACACATGTTTATAAACTGACAGATAGACAACATATAGGAGTAAATAAAAGTTGATACTCTTTTGTATTTTACTCTATTTTAAAAATGAGTTTTATCCCCATAATAATTTTTTTTTGGAATGGTACCTAGTGTAGTGCCTGTGTCAAAAAGATTACTTAACAGACATTTGATAACTGAATGGATGTAGCTAGTTTTCATTTGCAGAACATGAACACCACCACTATGGGTAGCTTCTATATGTTTCTTGTGTTTAAGTTCTGGCAGACCTTCCTTCAATATGCCTGTTTTTTTTTTTTTTCTTTCTTCCAGTAACATCTCATGCTATGTCTGTGTTACGTGTACAGGTAGTCTTCGTTTTTTAAAGATTCTGGATTTGCAAACGTACCTATTTTCTAAATTGTATTTGTAACTGCAAGATCCATACTTGCTGCATGTTCTCAGTCATTCACAAACATGTTCAGAACAGCAGAACATCTGTGTTGCCTGATGCACACTTTCCCAGCTGAGATCAAAAAAGGTGATGCAAGGTCTTCTTGTTCCAGCTTTCATACTGTAAATTAGTGTCCTTTTCATGGTCTTTTAGTGCTATTTTTTCAAAAATGTTTGTGCTTTTTGTTGGTGATTTTGCTGTTTAAAGTACTCCCAAGCACAGTGCTGAAGTGCTGTCCAGTGTTATTAGGTGCAGGAAGGCTGTGATGTGCTTTACAGAGAAAGTACATGTGTTAGGTAAGCTTCATTCAGGCATGAGTTACAATACTGTTGGCCATGAGCTCAGTGCTAATGAATCAACAATATTTAGTGTTAGATACAGTGTCTTCATGTTAAAAAACACGTGAAAAGATGGTATGTATTGATTGGTCGATTAAAATGTAACCAGAGACCCGCAGGAACCTAACCCTATATTTCTCCCAGGAGCAATCATTCAGTATTTGCTAATTCAGTGTTTACGATGACTTATAGAGCAAAGCTATAGCAAACAATGATAATTAGTTATACCACTCATGGTGATTAATATTTAGTAATCAGCCTCTTATAGGGTCCTAAAGTAAGGTAGAGGTGGTGGGGATCAGATTGGTTTGCAGGATCTTATGATGCCTTCTGTACATCCCAATACATTTTGGCATCATGAGACTGAATGTCATCTCAAGTCCAGCTTCCAGGAGTAAGCACTGATCACGTTTTTACATAGTATATCTCAATTTTGCCCCACACCCACTACCTTTGCTATAACTATTCACTCTCTGTAACAAGCAGTGGAACATCATTTGCAGAGATGGGATGAATATGTAATTTTTGACTGTGAAGTGTCTTTGTCCCCAAGGATCTCATCAAATGTTCAGTTCGGCGCTCACTATGCAACAGCCAATCATTATAGGAAAAAGACTGTTTCTAACATCAGGGACTCCAATTTTATCCTCTCATCGTAAAACAAGACCTACCTAGCCAATGTAGAAGAGGAACATAGGATAAAAGGAAATGAGGAGTGTCAAAAAAGAATAGAAATGTTATTCAAGGAAGGAAAGAGAGAGATGCAGATTAACACAGACTGAATTTAGCCCAATGTGCTTCAATACAAATGTTCAGTAAAGCTAAGTCTAATTCTACTTGAAAACTCCCCCTTTCAGAATCTCTGCAACACTATGCAAACAAACATAAAGAAATGTCTACCTCTAACCCTGTTGAAAATCTCTCCTATCTTACACTCTTTACATTCTGTGGTGGACATATAATGCAATTTTAGTTATGGAAAACTACAAAGTATTTGAGATCTTCTGGGAGTACACACACTCACACACACACACACACACACACCCCAAGGGACAGTGGATTTAGTGGAAAGAGTTCTAAGCTAAGAAAAGAGGGCTAGGTTCTAATTACCTGTAAATGGCAAGCTGCTGGCTTTGTAGGGAACCTATAGTTGAGGCTAAATCTCTGCAACTTGTTTGCTGTGTGTTTGCAGGTTAGGCAGGATTAACTTTTTTTAATTAAAGTACAGTTGACTTGCAATATTATGTTAGTTTCGGGTATACAACATAGTGATTTAATATTTTTATAGTTTATGCACATACAGTAGTATTAACTGTATTCCCTGTGCTATACATTACATCCCTGTGACTTATTTTATAACTGGTAGTTTGTACCTCTTAATCCCTTTCACCTGTTTTTTTCATCTCTGACCCTCCTCCCTCTGGCAACCACTAGTTTGTTCTCTGTATCTGTGAGGTTAAATTCTTTATTGTGATCTTCCATCTCAGCATACCAGCTGAGAGAAACAAATGCTGTATTAGGCTAAGAACTACAAAGTAGAAAGTGGATTTATATATCCCTCTCTCTAAATCCCATCATTGGGAGACCGTCTAAGTTCTTTGGATTCATACATCGAGAAGAGCCAGCAACCTCTATAATTCTATATTATATAAATATGATAGAGACCAACAGTCAATGGTTATATCCATCCAGTTTTGTCTCAGTGGTTATTTTGGCTTGCTTTGACTAAAACAGTAGTGCACAGGAACTCTCAAGATGGATGTGAGCCTAGAATTCAGGTACAGTGTGTTAGGTGATTAACAGATGGGATGAATAGTTTCTTTTTACCCATAACATCATTGACACATTTGTCTGCTTTGAAGACCAAGTGCTCACTTGGCAGTTTGCTTTGGCAGCAGAACTTTCTGAGTTGAAAAAAAATGTTTATAGAGGTGGTCACATTTCTCACCTCTTTGTCAGCTATAGTAGTAAATTCAAGATTTAAAATTTGTAGTCAAATATGGAATTTTATAGAACACAATATGAAAGCCAAAATAGACACCAGGAAAAGTTATTTTCACTTCTATGACTATAGTGAAGGCAATCTCAGATTTAATAGTTATTCCAAAAGAAATGGAGGAATAAAGCTTCATTGTAAAACACAATATTATAACAAATGGGGGAAGGATTGTAATTTCAATGCAAAGAGAGAACACTAGTATTGCTTTACAGAATATGTGGCCAATCATGTTTAATTGAAGCTATTGCAGTGAGAAGTAACAATTTGACTTCTAGGGAGTTTCAATTGACAGTATTATATTTGTGCAACGTACATCCACTAGAGGAATAAAAGAAACTTTTATACTTGGATGCTGAAAAGTGGAAGTATCAACATAAGTTCTGTAAATCTTGCAAATAATAACAATATAGCTAGATGGAAAAAATTTTCTTCACTAGATCCACATAGCTTAGAGAAAAAGAATTTCATTGAAATGTCACATACTTATCATCTCTTTCCCTAACCCGTCTTTTGCAATTTTCCTCATTCCTCTGTATTCTACTATTCCACCATCTTTAATTAGTAAGAACCAAAATATAGGGATATCTTTGCGTCATCCACTGTGTTCCTTAATGTCACCCCATCATGGATGCTGTGATCCTTGGGAAGATGCCCTTTAAAAAGAAACAAGGCTCTTTATAAGATGGCACTAAAGTCTCTTGAAGATACATACTTGCAACCCACTATTTAACATGTAATTTTCAACTATTTCTATGAAGTGATTGGGGTGTTACCCCATTTTGTCTCCACAAACACTTTAAGCTGCAAGAGTTTTTCCCCATCAGAATCATTACTCAACAAATATTGATTGCATGTTGCATGCAAACATGACACCATATAAGGTAATGTGGAGGATGCAAAGGTAATACGCACCTGGACCTGACAACATTTTAGTGGGAAAAAGAAACAAGTACTTAAAATATTTATCTAACTTACATTACAGGGTGAGAATTGGCCTAAGAGTTGAAAGTAAACTGTGAGACAGATTTCTATTGAAGGCTATGCAGAGGTTATAATGGAAGGAGGGGAAATTTTCACCTGAGTGAGGGTAGGATGTCCTAAAAAAAAGAAAAAAAGAGAGAGAGAGAGAGAGAGAGAGAGAGAGAGGGATGCTCAGGTTACTCAGGATATAAAGAAGGAATTTGTTTAAGGTAATTGAAGTATAGACTAGGTAAAAAGAAGTAGTGGATGTTAAGGGTGGGAAAACGTGTAGGACCCAAAATACCAAAACCCTTGAATATCATTGAAGTGGTTTGAACTTTATTTTATAGGCAGTGAGGAATCACTGAATATTTTAAACAAGTTAGCAAAATATTCAGAATCATACTAAATATAGAGTGTGGATTGAATAAGGAATGAGATTGATAGTAGAAAGAAGGATTAGGAGGTTATTACAGTAAGGCTCAGAAAGGGTAATAAACTCCAGAACTAGAATATTTCACATTTTGAATTCTCTCTAAAACCAATTTTAGATTTCCTGGATTTTATCAAAAACATATATACCCATTAAGATGGAGCCTTTATTCCAAACTAGGGTCTATAATGCTTCTTTTTTTTTTCAGATTTTTCATTATTCGTATACTGCTTCATATGTGATTTACAATATACACACTAGGTAAGTTCTTTGATTTTCTGGTTTCCATGAGCAACTGTCCAACTAAATTGTTGATGTAGGTGTTAATTTGTTCATGTAAAAATATTTACCTTTTTTCAAGGGAAGTTTGGGAGTTAAATCCTCCAGAAGTAGAGGACTCCATCTTGCAGTACGCGGCCTGGGGCGTCCAAGGGCAGCAGCTGGTAAGCACAGGCATTGGGATGCACTGAGTACTGTCAGCCAGGGCCCTATGGAAAATGCTTACAGAAGCCACTCGTAAAAATTGTCCTATTATACTGGATGATTTTAATTTACCTTAATATCTTTTATCTAGTATTTTAAGAATATATCAAATAGTACCAGTATAATGTTATCAACTAATTAAAAAGAAAAAAGTTTATAATGTGTGATTAAACTGCTAGTTAATAATAAAACCCAAAGAGATCCAAGAATACTAAGGCCTAGTTCTGTAAAATTTCTGTTACATAATGTTTTATTTATTCTTAAAGCACTGTTCATGGCAAAAATTTAAGATGGAAGTCTACACTTGACAATGTTCTCTTAAGACTTTTTTCTCATATATTTTGGAATTATCACAAACTCAAAAAGAGAGTGATTGATGTATAAAAGCAGTTTGAGCTTCACAATATTCTTGTGTCTCATGGGTTCCTGGATATAGACTTTAAGGGAAAATTGCTCAGGAAGTGGTATTGCTTGCTTGTATGGCTTGAGCATGCTCAAAAGTACTACACATGGCCAAACTGATTTCTAAATTGTTTGTGTGTTTATAAGCTTACTAGCAACAATGTGAGAATCCCCTTTGTTCCATATCCTCACGAACACCTAGTTTTTCCAGACTATTATTTGTTAATAATGACATTATTGCTTCTTCCATTCCAATTTTTCTGCTTTCTAATTTATTAAATTCTTCTTGCACTAGCTACCCTATGAACGTGCCTAGTTATGGTGAGGTAGTTTCTTTTTTTGTGGGAAGATTTTTAAAAATGTATTCTATTATCATTGTAACAGTAAGGTTTAGATTTATTTTTGAATAAGTTTTGGTAATTTATGCATTTCTAAAAGTCCATTTCACCTAAATTTTCAAATTTTTAGCATAATATTTTTATAACTTCTTAGTGTTCTTCTAATCTGAGCATGTGTTGCTGTATTTTTTCTTGTTTCCTAATATTATTTATAAGTATTTTATTTTCATGATCAACTTTGGTTGATATTTATAAATTTCACATTTGTCTTCTCAAAAAGCCAAATTTTAAATTTATTTGATCCTTTCTAGTATAATGTTAGTGTCCTCTTTTTCTGTTCCAATAAAACATGGAAGACTATAGAATTTTCTTTAAATGGTGCTTAATCTTCATCCAACAATTTGATAGTAATACTTTAATAGTATTTAGTTAGAATATTTTAAAAAATTTATTGCATATTCTTATTTCAGGTGTGTTATTTTGCTGTTTGTTTTTAAATTTACAAAAATGTGAAATTGGTTTTGAAGCTAATTTGTAAAGTTCAAAAACAGATCTTTGTAATAGTCACTTAGAAAATGATGACCTAATGACTTAATGTAAACTTTTATAAATGTTTTCCCTGCGATAGGTACAGTGTTTTATATGTGCCTATTGGGTCTATCTTAATACATAATTATGTTTTACGTAATACATAAATTAAAGTTAAATAAGTTAAAGTACATAAGACTTTAACTCCTTAGTAGTGATGGTGGATATATGGTCTTTTTCTTTAGTGTTCTGTAGGTTTTACATTATATAATTTGAACTATGCTTTTAAGAATGAGGGGGGTTAAATGTATTTTAAATACGTCTTTTAGTAAATTGAAATTCTTCATATTCTTATCAATATGTTCATCTTATTTGCCTTTAATAATTCTGATCAACCAACCCTAACCCTAACCTTTAACAGAAGTTAGAATCCTCTAGTTTTGTTTGTTTGCTTGTATTTACTTAGAATTGCTGCTTCAGTAACAGCTGAGTGGGTTGAGGTATGTTTTTTAATTTCCCATGACCATCATTTCATTACGATAATTTAGGAAATATAAATATTTTCCTTAAAAAAGTGCATATTATTAGTTTTATTCCATTTTATAAATCTAAGAAATACTTTCTTAAGCCAATTGGCGAAACAGATATTTCACATCACAGTAAGGCTGTGGAATAATGTACTATAGCTAAACAATGCATCTTTTCATTAAAAAACTTCTGGACCCTGAAATATTCTGGACGTGAATATACCTGAGATAGAGTCTTGGCCAGTGGTTGGTTATGTGACTTTGGCCAAATCATTTTTCCTCTCAGCACCTCATTTTCATCAGTAGTAAAATGAAAGCATTTGACTGTGCTTTTTGACCTCCCTCATATTACATTCTATATAATTCTAAATATTATATTCTATATTTAACTGGGATTATTTAAACCTTAAAGGTTTACCAATAACATTGAGAGAAACATATACAAAGTTGCCAGACATTAGACCTGAAGCTTCTTGAACATCTTTATGGTTACACTTTATAAAGAAATCCTGTATAACACAGTGTATTCACTGCCTTATCCACACTAAATGGTTGAATAATTGATTAAATTATTATGAAGAAAACAAGCCAGTAATTTAAAATGAAAAAATATTGCAATGGTTCAAATACCATAGATTATAGACAGTATATTTGCATTTATCCTGTGTCTATTTTAGACATTTAAAACAATGTGTTTAATATACCTATGTAGGGCTGTCTCTAGATCCATTCCATTATGATATTCCTGAAGAGTGGCAGCAGAAGCTGCCTAAGGTATGCTAGATATGAAGATGCAGGTCTGATTCAGAGAAGTCAAGGATCAGTGTATTGATGGACAGTAGTGAGTGGGCACCAGGAAGTGGGCAGGCGCTGTAGTCCTACTGCTTCACTCTGCTGCTGTCAACAAGAGAGCTGGTCCATTAGGCCAGAGGGAAATTCTAAACACACAAAATGTTAGAACACAGAAACCCAAAATAACTTCGTGTTAGTGTCACTGGAGAGTCCTTAGGAAAAATGTATAAAACTTTGATTAGTTTTAAATGATTCTTTTTCTCCAAGCCTGAGAGCAACCTACACCTGTGCCAAAATAAGTTTTATACCCTAAAGGAAGTAGTATTAGTTGTATGCATTTTCTTTAATGATTCCTATTTGTTATCGATTCCTTATTCTTTAATATATTTGAGAAAATCATAAGAATACTAAAAATTTACAAAAATCATAGATCCTCTCATGGGGGTCATTTTGCAGGTGATTGAATCCTCATCCATTACTTACTAGCTGTTGATTTTGAGACAATTACTTGATCTCTACATGCCTTAGTTTTCTTATCTTTAAAATGGTGACAATAACAGTGCTTTACTAATAATGCTATTCTGGTATTTAATGTATAAATACAAAGCATTTTGAAAAGTATCTAGCATGTAGTATTTTAGAGGTGTTAATTTTTACTGTTTTAAAAAGATTAAAAACAATGTGTCACTTGAATTTTAACTTCTTCAGGAATTTTGGTGTTACTAGTTTTTTTGAGAAATAAGCCTAAGTTCTTTGTCATGGCATTTTCCAAAGGCATTTGGGAAAATTTGGGGATAAGTTCCATTCTTGTTGAGGTTATTTTTTGTGCAAGTGAACATAAATTCAATATAATTAAAGGGTGTATCTCTGCAAATGGCTAACGGTCCATTTCATGGGAATATGACAGGCTTTGTCACTATTTGAAGCCATCAGCAAAAGTCAGCGATATGATTATACCAGAGATGAGCCACTGCAATACTTTAGTTTTGCATTACATTAATCAGAGTCCTGTAGTGTTTATAAACTAAGAACAACTGATTTTTTCATCCTTAATTCTCACTCCCTAATTTTATTTGCTGTAAAATAAATCCTTGGCTATAGAGAAGAAAGGTAAGAGATTGGGCATAATTTATAGATAAAGAGGGTCTGAGTTAGAATTCAAAGGATGGAGAATTTTTTAGTAACACTGGGTGTAGGGGAAAACAGTTTGGTTGTGGCCAACTTTGTGGGAAAAAAACCTGACACAATACAGCATGTATTATTGAGAGAAGGCAGTGAGTAGACCACTTCAGCTTAGCAAATGTTTTATAAAAAGAAATGGTGGATACTGAAGCAGGAAGAATTATGTTAGTCATTCAGTTGAAAAGAATTCTGGTTTAAGAGGGCGTAGCCTTTTTCTTTCCAAAATAACTTCATCTTATAAAAGTTAAAATCACTCATTGTAGAACATTTGAAAAGTCATATAATTATATGAATTCATGTAAATTCATATATAAAAGTTAAATACACCTTATCTATAATTTTACCGTAAGAATTGAAAGCTTCTAAAAGTCAGATGAAGTCTGAGCATAAGAAGGAAAAAACATTTCACTGATTAAAATACACTCTCTTGAATCAGAAAAAACTCAATTCAAACTCAGATTCTGTTTTTTGTGTTGTAACTTATGGAAGGTTGAAAGCTTTAAGTTTAAACTTGCTCATTTTAAAAATGAAAGAAAATCATAACTACTTCCAGTTTTGCTTGAGGTTTAAATGAGATAGGTAATGTGCACAAGTGAAGATTTTCCAGTAAACAGTATTAATAGTGTATATAGCTATATATGTATATGTGTATTCAGAGAGAGAGAGATTGAGAACCTGCCTCAAACAATTATGGGCGCGGTCTGGCCGGCTGGAAACTGATAAGATTGAATATCACAGTCTTGAGCTGCAGTCCTGAGGCCTTCAACTCATTGGATAAAGACCAACTACATTATTCCTTACTTAAAATGAACTGATTGTAAATGTTAATCATATCTGCAAACTGCTTTCACAGCCAGACTAGTATTTGACCAAACAGTCAGGCACCATAACTCAGCCAGATTTACACATAAAATTAGCCATCACAGCATAGTAAGCACTCAATAAGTGACAGCTATTAATTGGATTCCCACTTGTCCTTTCATGTAATAACATAATTCATTCAGAATTTCATCATCTTTCCCCTAAAAATTTTTGCAGCTTATTTTCTAACGTCCCTTCCTCAATTGCTAGCCATTCTAATTCACACCTGCAGAGACATGGTTAGCAATGCCGATCCTTAGCAACTCCCACAAGGTTATGAAATGTCACTGAGATGACACACAATGTCATTGATGTGACACACAAGATGTGACTAAGTTGTCACATCATCTGACTCCTGACAGTTCATCACAGAACAAAGCACAGATGTTTTTCTACCTGGACCAAACTCTGTAATTTCCAGAGGGTGACACAGGGCTGCTTTGTGCTCCGAGTGATTCCCCTTTCTATACCCGTTGTTTTCTTTTCGTCAGAACTCTTTGTCAAATACTTTCCCTCCTCTTCTCTGATAATTTTTCCAGCATTTCTACATCTAAGTGAATTGCTTACTTCTCAAGATTCTAATATTGTTCTATTTTATTTCAAATTTTTACAGTATTTTATATTATTTATTTACATTGCTGTCTTCCACCACTAAACTGTAGTCTTTTCCAGAGCAGACAGAAGAAAGAATATGCTAAATGTCCCTCCTCTCTCTCTTTCTCTCTCTCTCCTTTTATCTCTCTCTCTCTCCCTGCCTCTGTCTTCCCCTCATCTTCCTCCCCCTTCCTTCTTCATAAAATTCATCTTAGCACAAGGCAAAATGTAGATTTAATAAGAAATTAATGAAAGGCTAACAGTTGTTTCCATGGATAATGGGATGCCAAAGAAGGTTTTGAAGATGGCATAATATGAAAAGAAATCATTCCTGAAAAGACAGGTCTGGCAGGAAAGTTTAAAATAGAGTGTAGGTAACTGAGTCCAAAGGCAGAGAGCTAGGTTTAGAGGCCATTAGTATAATCTAGAACTGATTTGATAGATAACAATATATTTAAGAGATGAACACATCAAGTTTTAAACTGAGATCTAAAATTTGCAGTCCAACAATAAAAATTGTCTTATAAATACTTATTCAAGTAAATTAACTTATGCATATATGTATGTTTTTACATATTTTTGCAAATAATCTCATTTTAGACTCTTAATTTATTTAAACCACTTTATTGAGTACAAATAAAAGATTGAGGGCTTCCCTGGTGGCGCAGTGGTTGAGAGTCCGCCTGCCGATGCAGGGGACACGGGTTCGTGCCCCGGTCTGGGAAGATCCCACATACCGCGGAGCGGCTGGGCCCGTGAGCCATGGCCGCTGAGCCTGCGCGTCGGGAGCCTGTGCTCCGCAACGGGAGAGGCCACAACAGTGAGAGGCCCGCGTACCGCAAAAAAAACACAAAAAACAAAAGATTGACACATACAAAAGGCTGTACTTTGCATTGAAAACATACAAAAGACTATAAAACTTGAGATGAAAATAAGTATACACCCATGAAACCATCAGCACCTTCAATGGCATAAACACATCCATCACCTCCAAAAGATGTTTACTGCCCTCTTTAATTTTTTGTGTGATAAGAACACTTAACATAAGGTAGGCTCCTTCTTTAATATTGCTAGTACTTTTTCAGTCTATTCAGGATAAAATAAAATCACCATACCCATTCTTCCGATGGCATAAAGCTTTAAAAATATCCAGTGTGTTACTTAATTTATCACAATTTAGGTGTGTAGAGAAATCACTTTTCTACATTCATTATCTATATTTTTGAAGAACGTAATGTTTAGGTAATTCTCCAAATACAATTTATCAAACTTTCCTATCACCTACATTTTTACTTACTAGAGATTTACCTTAAAATTGTATTAAAATCTTAAGTGATTAGCAATGGTTCATTGCCTCTAGGAGAGTTTCAATTTCTTTGGTGTAACTGCTTAAGTTTTCATTAAGATTTAATGAAAAATTAATTAATTAATTTCATTAATTAATGTAAACATTTTGAACAATTTTATTGACTTTTCCAGGGTGACTTTAACCCTTCTTCGTTTAAAGGCAGATGTTTAAGGTAGCATTTTTCAAACATGTTGCTGAAATCTCATGTCCCCTACTAAAAATCAATATGATTTTGCTTCATATGCCATTGTGTTTTTCTCCAGTATAAAAGTAATCATTTTAATTGTCATTAAGATGTATTCAAGAAATACATGATAAGCATTTGCAAATATAAGATGTACATGTGCATACTCATACACACACTACACACACACATAGTCATATGCACACACATTCACTCCCTGCTGCTGGTGCCATGTACATTTGGAATGAAAGTCTGGGGTTTAGAGTCCTAGCATACCAACATACCAGAGGTGACATAGAAGTAAATAAAGAAAAGCAGCCATTGAGAGTCAAGGTCTATTTCAAGTCAGTTCTTCACTGTGGTGTGTGTGGTATGGTGCTCATTCCTAGGTAGTACATTGGTGCAGGAAAACTGCCGGAAAATTTATACCATAACATCCTCAAGTGTTTGTCATGATGACCTTTTCTCTTATAAATGAATTTGCACCTTTTTTTTCAAACTCCACTTATTTTCATTAGTGGTGATAAATGAAAAACAAGGTTACTTTTTCATTTTACCCAGGACAAAATCTAATGATTATATTTTTAGTTCCAGGAAATAATAAAAGCAATCCTTCTTATTATATTCTAGTATTAGACACACCTAAAGTCTAATGGATCTCACTTCAAGTTTGGAATCAGGAAAATCAACATCAAGAAGCTAATATGTCTTCTATAATCAATATTTTGACTGGGGATAACTGATGAACCATAATAGGATAACTATGTTTGGATTGAACAAAAATACCTTTAAACTATCTCAACCATTTTGACTGATACATTTGCATTGTATTCAGGTGTCTATTTACATTAGTATATCATGCAGGCAAATGTGACAGGAAATACATTCTCATATAAGTAAAATATGGTAACAGTATAAGTGTACACGTGTAAAGAAGAAATATGCAATTACAGTGTACAATTTAAAAGAAAATTAATTTGCCTTGCTGTGCAATATAAATCTTAGTGTCTTGTAATTATTTAAACCGCATATTTATGACTTTTCTACAAAATTCAGATTTCCAAAAGAAATGGAAAATGAAATTACTATCCTTTATAAGCACACATTTCAGATTATTTCCCTCCAATTAAGTGTTGCTTATTTCAATGTAAGGAGAAAACTGAGCAACTTGCATACTGTTAGCTATACTCGTATCGCTTTTAAAGGCTTTGCACAGGCCTTATCAGAAGTCACTTGATAAGTATGTGTTGACTTGACTTTGATGATTGCCTTGGACTGTAAACAAACTCTCTGAAGGCAGGAGCTCAAATTCTGTAATTCTGATAGCATGTATAACTGTATATTGAACTATGGAGTTAGCAGGCATGGGTTTTCCATTGAAAATAATAAAAGAGAAGCTGCTTAGAGAAGATGTTGTAACCTGTGCCAGCATATGCAAATGGAAGATACTTAGATGCTGACAGATGCGAGGCCAGCCCTGACCTAGATTTAGATCTAGAGAGTGATTAGAAATATTGCCAAGCTTTTATCTAGTAATAATAATAATATTAATAATTAAAAAGCAAGAAAAGAAAATCAATTCACTGTATGCTATTTGAGAATGCCTTTTTCCTGTGCTATGTTTGTAGTGTTTTACTCAACATTTAGAAAAATCAAATGGAAACCAATACTGTCATATAAAATACCAGTTTTAATGATGGAATGTCAGAAATGTACTTCTCTCTTCTGGGGGGGAGGTGGTAGTCTTTATCCTGATTTAAAGTGCTTCATTTGGTTTAATCCAGCATGAAATATAAAATTTCATAGAACTTCTAACTAGGTCTTATGAACTTGTTACTTATTACGGGTATAAAAGGCACAATGTCTATTCCAGGAATTCACAGAAAATAGACTTAAAGGTGAGAATACTCACCTTTGGGAACACCTACAACATGGACCTCATCTTGCAGGGGGAATCCTCTCTGAGGTGATGGAGCGGTTTCCTAGAGGAAGTAACCAGCAAGTTGAGTTTTGGAGTTATATACTGGTGCAAGATTTGGACCTTTATTTAAAGGCGTCCCTCTGACTATAAGGAAGCTCTCAATATGAAAAGAAATAGAGTAGACTTGTATGCAATCACATGCTTTAATTCTTTTGTTTATACTTTTAATAACAGAAAACTATAACTTACTATTATTTCCAAATGTGAAAAGATAATAAAGCAAACTAGAAATATAAAATGTGTTAGCAGACTTGTACTAGAAAGAATAACCATAAAAACTCACTGTAATAAAACTCCCTATATTTCCCTTAACTTATATTTAAGCAATTTTGAGTTATTTAGTAATAATGAGGTAAATGCAACAGCCATATCTTTTCCCCTATTTGTTTGTTTTCCAACATAAATAGCAATTTCTGCAGCACTTCTTGTCTCATGCTGCTCCTAACATTGAATTAAATAATATATTGTGGAGTAAGAGCCAGAGAGATTCTAAGATTGCACATTTTTAAACTATAAATCTGGATCATACATAATCCAATGTACTGAATACTTTGGACAGTTCCTGTTAAGCAAACGATTTGAATGGAGTAACAACATAGATGATGATCAGTGAAGGTTTCTAAATATTAGACTCTTTCTGTTTCATTGCAGCTAAGCTTTTGCATATCTATTATTCTTACTTTTAACCATACAGGGTTATCCTACAGTGCTGTCAAGTCATAGTCCTTCAACGGTCTAAATAAAAACTTTAAAAATAAGATTATAGTAGTGTTTTATTGTAAGATGTGACCCATGCTACACAACCCCTGAGGTATAAAGATTCCAATTAGGAAAAGTTCAGTATTCTAGGGATTTACTGTTCTTTAGTAAACGGCATGAAGAGAACTCTCTGAGAGAAACTGTGCTCTGCATTAATTTCAAGATTCCTCATGTCAGAAATAACTCCAGGCATCCTTTACATGGTGTGGTAGAGGAGCTCTCCCCTTGCTTTCCTTCTTAAGAACAACAAAGAAACTGAACATGTGAAAAGAAACTCTATAGTTTGTGATACTTTGAATCGACCACAGCCTAAACTATAGTCTCTGAGAAACATGAAGTAATAATTCTCCAGAGCCAGGAAAAGATTGAAAGCAGATATATACTTTAGTAGATTTCAGAAACTCAGAGAAATAGACAAATTGAAAATTTTAGCTGGTAATTTCAATACTTGTCTTCCGGTTAAAGATAGAACAACTATACAGAAAATCAGTGAGGATATAAAAGATTTGATCGACACAGTCGATCAACATGACATAATTGACATTTACAGAACACTATACCCAAAAATTACAGAATACAGGGCATTTTTAAGTGCTCACACTGGGTCATAAAACAAACCTCAATAAGTATAGAAGAATGAGAATAAAACAGAATATGTTCTTGGACCACAAAGGTATTAAATTAGAAATCAAAAATAAACATAAACTATACACACACATTCTTATTGGACTACGAATATATCCAATAAGAAATATAGTACTATATATCTAGCAATTCTAAATATAGAATTTATCCTGTGGATGTATTGCACATAGATCCAAACACATAAAAAGAAAATTCACTTGAATGTTATTTACAATTTAAAAAGCAGAATAAAAGAATAGAAACAACTTAAGTCATCATTATGAGACTAATAAAATATATTAGGGTGCATAAAATAATAAAATATTAAAAAGCCATTAAAATTAGTATGATTCTTCTACATGTGCAGATATGCAATGCCATCCACTAATAAACGTGAATATAATTAATCAGTATGCTTTCTTTTTAAGTCATTGTAAATTTTTGAGACTTTGGTTCCTTTGGGTCTTATTTCTAAAACCAAGGTGTATTATCTTGGTAGCTCATCCAGTTTTAATCATATGGTTAATAAAACATGTATTAAACAATTCAGTTAGCATGAATTCAGTTCTGGTAGCATTTATTACTCCCAAATGTGATGATCTTCAAGAATTTAGTTAGTAAAATGTAGGAAACATTTTCTATAAAAAAAAAAAATAGCCACTTGAGTTTTTAAAGAATAAGAAGTTTGTCCTTAGAATCTGCTATGTTAGTCACTAGAGAATTCTGTTGGAGTGAAATTAAAGAACGGCTGAGACATTTAAAATCTAGAAGCAGAAGATGATAAATCAAGAAATACTTTGGACAAAACTACAATAGTTATAGCACAATAACATGCAGATAAGGCTAGTCGAATGCATACATTTTTTTTTTTTAATGAGGGAAATAGTGGGTTTGTTTCTTTGGAATCATGATTTTGGCCCACGGGCCCAGCTGCTCCGTGGCATGCGGGATCCTCCCAGACCGGGTCATGAACCCACGTCCCCTGCATCGGCAGGCGGACTCTCAACCACTGCGCCACCAGGGAAGCCCTAAAAATAAAGAGATTTTACAGAAGAAAAAAGTTATTTGAAAAGACTTTGAAGGAAGATCTGATTTATTTGCTCTGGATGTTTGGCTTGTTGTATCAGAGAATCTAAAAGGTGAAGAAAAACAAAATAAGGGATCTGCTGGGACAGAGAAGTGTTGGCTTGGTTGGCCTAGAATGTTATGGTGACTAAATATTTGGTGGATTGTAAACTCTGTTTTTAAGAAAAATATGAAAATTTTGCTCTAAATCAATCAATTAATTCGAGTCAATCCTTGATGTTAAATTTCTCAAGATGAGTTTTATTATTGCTACTGAAGTTTGCTGACAAAAAGTTTACCCATATCTTGGAGAAGTGTTAATGCAATTTGAAAGCTGTGAAAATAATAGATCTTTAAGGATACAAATAATGATACAGTTACCAGTTAATTTTTATTTAAGGTAATAAGACTTATTTTAAATTGCATTTTTAAAAGTTTTAGAATATTTGGCCTGTAAGATGTTCTGATTTTTTTTTTAAATTGTGGTCAACTGTATTTAGGAAACGTTATATAATATTGTGGATTTCAGTGTTTCAAAATGAAATTAGCAAACTTTGAAGGATCCTGAATTGAAAGAAAGAGAGGGAGGGAGGGAGGGAGAAAGGAAGGAAAAGAGAGAGAGAGAGGAAGGAAGGAAGGGAAGGAAGGAAGGAAGGAAGGAAGGAAGGAAGGAAGGAAGGAGGGAAGGGAGGAAGGAAGAAACTAATACTGTTTAATTCAATATTTCTTAGTTGTTTACCCCAAATCAAGGGTCAGCAAACTGTCTGTAAAGGGCCAGATAGTAAATATTTTTGGTTTTGCAGGACAAGAGGCAAAATCAAGAGTATTATGTAAGTTTTAATGTAACAAGGCAGAAAAACACATTGCCAGAAAATTCTATTGAGGTAATTCAAAGTAAAATAACAATTAAATATAATGTTTTATAATACATATCTACCAATAAGAAGAATGAGATTCTTTTTTGTGGGATAACTTTTCACCTAATTAGGATTCCATGTAAGTGTTCCCTCTCATCAAATTAATTACACATGTTGGTCTGCAAAAACCATTCTTAGTTCATGGGCCAGGCTAGATTTTGCTCATGCACCATAATTTACTGAACCCTTCCATAGACCATGAAACTTTTTTTTTCATATAATGCCTATCAGAACTAGTATTTTTATAACTAGTGTTTTAGAATATTACTTTTCTGCATTGAGAGCCAGAGAATGGTAAAGCTGATTGGCATGAGCCTCATATGAAAAGGATTTTTTATAATGGGGTGGAAGAATTATGTTCTAAAGGAACAAAAGGGAGCAATGAGCATCTTGAGGTATGAGATAATAAGCAGGGGTCACTAGAGAGGGTGCCTGGGTAATGATGTCCTCAAGGGAGACCAGGGTTCAGATATGGCAAAGAGGGAGAAGGAACCCTTAGAGAAGTAACAAAGTAGAGGGAAATAGGTTGGTTTTGGAGTGCCAGTTTTCAAATATAGAGTAAAAGGGCATGGAAGGTTGAGTGGGTAAAGGGCCAGGGAGTATTGAGTGTTATTATAGGGATGATGACATGGTGGAAGATAAGTTGTTAGTGACAGTAGTTAAAATCTGGAGATGTCTGATACAAACAGGAATAAATGACATGAGAGATTTCACTGATAAAGTCTGTGTGAGGAAAGTGATCACTAAGCCTGGGGCAAGGAGACTTAATTGCTGCAATGATGGGATCCATGCAAAGCTTGATGGTCTTCTTTGCTTGAACCCTGTGATGAAGGATTCTGGACAGCAGACTTACAGCCTATGCAGCCTAAATGATTTTGAGGAAGTAAATTCTGGGTGTATTTCCTCAATTCTCATTCTCCTCCTCCTCTTTTTCATCTTCCTTCTCCTTCTTACTACTTTTAAATTCCCAGAAAAGTCTTTTATTCAGGGACATTGTTTTGAAAGTTTGTCAAGCCGTCATTTTTTTCACCTTGTCTTATTCCATCCTCCATTTATAAACCCAAGAATGTATGTGCACTGGTGATATTCCCCCTCCCCCTGCCCAGAATCATACTGTTCATTTGCTTCTCAGTCATATTATATCTCTTCAAGAGTTATGATACCAAGTTATCAGTGGAGGATGAATTTGGACTTTCCTATTAAAGCGTCTTGCTATCTGTCTAAACATTGATTTTCTATCTCTATTAGTCTTGGTTTTGTCTATTCTAACATTAAAGTATATGCATCGAACTTGGAAATACACCCACCTCCCACCAAAGGCTAATGTGAAAGAAGTCCATTTTAAGAGCGGGCATATTATTTGTCTACTGTATTAATGCCTGTAGAATCAGGAGACCCATATAGGAAAGGTGTTTGGAGGTTCAGTTTGAGATATCCTATACCTTAGTTGTTAATAACACAATATCATTGACATAATTGAGATTTCATTTCACTTCCTGCTTCTCCAAGAATAGAGGGTAATTATTTAAATTTACTCAAAATGAAATGAAAGATTCTATGATCATGATTAAAAATTTTTCAAGACACTTTATCCATTTTTGTACCTCCACAAATGGACCAATATTATTCTAGTCAGTTTTTAAATAGAACTGCTTTTCAGAATGACTAGTAAATGGATAATTGTTAAGAAAGATCTCATTTTTATCTCCTTATGTTTCCCTCTCTTCTCTCCAGCTCTCCAATAAATCTTTCATATCTATAGTCTGGCTTCATTCACCCTCTAACACACATCTCTTTGCCTTGTCATTTCTCCCCCTATTCCTTCTGCTTTTTTCTATATAGTGTGTTTTCAACATCTGATCATTTAAACCCACCTTTTCTCATGCCATTTCCTCTACTTGAATTTTGTTTTACCTTTCTCTGCCTAGGAAAATCCACCTGAACTTGTAAGTTCAGCCAAAATGTCATGCCTCATCTGAAACCTTTTCTGACCCTCCTATTCCTCAATCAGATTCAAGCTGTCTTGTGTCTTTATTCACATTCTAATAATGCTTTGTGCATCAATATGTCATACAAATACCATGTAGTTTGTTAATTACTTCTTGTTTTTCTTATCTTTCTTATTTTAAACTGTGAATTCATCAACTACAGGGACTAAGACTCAGTCAACATTGTCTCATAGACATGGTGCGTAGTAGGAGTATAGTGAAATTGCAAATGAATAAGTGACCTGTATAACCATCGTTCCTCCATGTGTGCCCCCATACATGTAGCTTGCCATCTTTCTTTCATCTTTAAACTTTCTTCATTAAGAAACAAAAATATTTCAGGTAGTAAATATATATAATTATATGTGTCTTTAAATAATATGAAATGTCTGACATTAGCATTTTTAAAAAGTGGTATCTCACAAGGAAGTCTATTTTCTGTTCAAGGTAGATTTTTTCTGTTTTGTGTGTCAGTGTCTCCCCAAGAAAGAAGAAAATAAAACAAACACAGACAAAAACTGTACTATGTGATGGCAAGTGGATGAGATTTACTAGGGCAGAGATTGCCTTGTAGATGGATTAGTACATAAATCCTAACCAGTACAATTTGCTTAGAATTTTAGTGTAAAGAATTTAGCCTTTACTCTTTATGGAATGCTGAAAGTTTAATTGGACAATGTCGCAGTCAAAGCACTGACAGAAAGGGTCTGTTTTGTCATTTTATTGTATGGATGCAAGTGAGGAGAACTGAAGAGAGGGAAGCAGTGAATAAACTATCGCAAACACCAAACATGAATTAGTAAAAATCAGAAATGACTCTTTCAAACATCCTCTTACATTCTTTCATCAACAAAATAAAAAGTTATTAGGGTATATTGTGTTACAGTTACACGTACATCAGAGATAGGGTTTAATTATACCCCATTGTAGCAGACAGATAACTGAAGCACAAGGAATAATCATTTCTGTAGACTCTCACATGGGGAAAAAGAAGAAGGAGACAACAAGGAAGTATTTCAAGTGCTTTTTGTCCTGCATTTCAAGTTATGCTTGAATTTAAATGACTCTCATCCTCAGTTGATCATTAGCTCAATTAAATTTAACTTTATAAGAACATTAACTAGAATAAACAAATTAATTATGGACATAAGACATTTCATTACTAAGTTGGATTTTTATGATTATTTTACTCATATCCAGTATTTGGGGAGGATACAGTAAAAAATGTTTGGATATTCTTGTATTGAAAAAAACGGCCTGTATTTTTCATTTGTGCCCAGGGACGCCTTGAAATTGCCTGAAGTGGAATAAAGAGTCCAGAGCTGTGGGTAAAATGTGCATGGGAGATAGCCAAGGCTGGTTCCACCTACTGCATTTTTCAATTTGTTTTCTTATCAACATGCCCATAAACTGGAAAGCATTAGGCACAGACACATTGATAAGCATATGAGAATTATGCTTCCAATCTCCCTCAATCCTCAGTCATGGAATCTCTTTTTTAAATTTTGGAGTCTCCATTTGAAATACAAGGAGTTACAATACAAATGTAAAATCAAATTGTTTTAGCATCAGAGAATAAAGTGTATATGCACCATGCTTTTTGCTAATCCTGGGATGGATGAAAGCTGGAAAGAAACGGGTTAATTTAGCTTGCTCCCAACATAAGTGACAGTGAAGGGCTTTCTTACCCATGAGGCTTTGAAGGTTAAGCTGCCGCATGTCACCTGGTAATTAGGATTCCTGGAAGTAAGTGAGAGACATGGATTCACGTTCATTTCAACCGAAAATGAATTCATTAAATATATTTCTGAAAGCTCTCAGAACCAATGAGAAAGTTGGAATTCCAGGACTGGAAAATGAACAGGAGCCAGGAGGGGTCAGGCATTGTTGAACATAGAATTTGTTTAGGAAAATTTGATTACAATGCCACAGGAATCTGTGATTAGGATACTGCAGCTGGCAGCTACATCAGTCTCATAAAGAGCACTGCCAGGATTAGATCCCATGTCTCTTTGATAGAAATCCCATTTTCTACACTTTTGCTTTTATTCTTGTTTCCCATTTCAAGTTCTACTGCTATGACACATTTTGGGCAGTAACATGTCACGCTAAATTAATGTCATCATACATTGGTTTTGTTTTTCTTTACTGGCCATATCTACATTAATTTGTGTGTGCTTGTATTGGAATGCAGCATTAGATTGTAAGATCTCGTCCTTATATTCCCAAAACTTAGTACAGCATCTAGCATGTAAACAGTCCAGATACCTATTTGGTAAATGAGAAAGGACTAGAAAAAAGGGTAATAAGACAAGAGATGGAGTGGTGAAGGAACAATGAAAACGAAGAAAGTGGAGTAGAGGAAGAAATGGGTACACAATGACTAGACAATACCATCCTCTAGCATTCTGACACATATAAATCATCACATTAAAGGTTTTTTTAAAATAATATAAGAATGTTGATTGTCTTCAGTTTGTCACAGTTTATTTCTTGGGGCTCATAAGTATTTTAAATTAATTTTTCAATTATCAAAATGATCAATTTATCATACAGTCTTCTCTTACCCTAAATGAGGTTTAGGGAATGACACAGCCAAGAGATAGTCTGTTGTTACATTTCATTGATTGGAGTTGGTTTTCAATTATCTGTTTGCTTGCTTTTATCTGGTATCCATTTTTCTCCTAAAAAAAAAAATGGATAAAAGGGTCTTTGGAATTGGGGAGTGACTTACATAATTATGAATTTAAGGCAAAAGGATATATTTCACTTCTTTGAGAATGCATAATGTTCTATAAAGGTTTTACGAAATAAGAACTCTTTGAAAGGGTTTCCTGATATGAATAATTGCAAATGTCAAGGGATGAGAGTTCTCTGATAGTGATTCTATCTCTAGAATGTCAGGTACTAGTGCAAAGGTGACATGAATGATTTGAGTGAGTTATTCTATCCCAGAGATGGTTCTGCAGAGAAATGAAAGCAGTACTCTATAACCCACAGATTTATTCAAAGCTAAAATGTCAGAGGTAATCAAACTATGTAACTTGTGCTTATAGCTTTACTTTGCATTACATAAATGGGCTCTCAGAATTTATTACACACTGACAAAGAAACAAAATTTTTATAAAGTTGAATGATATACTGTGGCTTTCAGTAAAATATTGATCATCTTTAAGGTAGCATTTTCAATGAATTATGATTACTGATAAAATTCTGCATAATTTTTTCCTTTTTCTTTAAGTTAACAGAATGCAGCAAATAAGCAGAGCTGATTCTTGTGAACAATCCCATTTTCACAGTGCCCAGAGTAGAAACAGAGCATCATTCATATACCAGAAGACCCCTGATTTGCTCTTTACTAGTGCTACCAAACCAAACTTGGGTCTGCTCACCCACCACACAGCAAAGCTAATCTACTGACACTGGGTTGTGGTGAAGGCAAGTACAGCATTTATTTGCAGGGTGCCAAGCAAGAAGAATGGGTAGTTCATGCTCAAAAGACCCAAACTCCCTGATGGCTTTCAGGGAAGTGCTTTTAAAGACAACATTTGGAGTGAGGGTTGTAGCTTGTGGACTTTCTTCTGATTGGTTGGTGGTGAGGTAACAGGGTTATCTTTCAGGGACCTTAATCATCAACCTTCTGGTTCCAACCAGTCTTGGTTCTATGTGCTTGTGGTCAGCATACAGTTACCATCTTCCACCTGGGTGGGGATCTTAGTTTTTGCATAACAACTCAAAGATATGTGTCAGATTGTTATGTGTATTCCTTAAGAAGGAACTAGGACTCTGTTTTATCCCTAAACTATTGTTTCTTAACTGTTTTTCCTTTGTTTCTTCATTCCCTCACTTCCCTAATTATTAACTGCTTGAGTTTGTTCTTTGTAACTCAGGGAAGTCCTAGGAGACTAAAGCCCTTTTTCTACAAACAAGAAACTGGGGACACAGAAGGGCTTTTATACCCAGGAAGACCCCACAGTGTCCTGCTCAGTTTCACTAGCACTATTCCCCGCCAAGGGTAATTATTATCATAACTTGCAACACAGTTGTTGACTATTACAAATAGCACTGCTATGAGCATTCTCATATATGTTCCTTGATATATTGGGTTCCCATATATGTCCATATATTGGATGTATATCCATATACATTTTTGTTATGGATATATATCCATATACATTTCCTTGGATGGAGTTGCTGAGTTTTACAGTTATGCACATGTTCTGTTTTGGTAAAAACTGTTACATATATTTACAAAGTGATTGTACCAATTCACTCGCCCAGCAGAAGAGATGAAAGTTCCAGTTGCTTTACATCCTTGGCAACATTATTATTGGCTCTCATTTTCACTTTAGCCATTCTAATTGTAAAGTCAAAATACTCTGATTTTTTTTGTCTGCTTATATTCTTTCGTGTTACCAAAAGAATCTGTTATATAAATCAAAATAAGGACCTTTTATTTATAAGTTTACACTTAAGAGTCTTTAAAGCATAATTCCTCCAAGTATTTCCTAGACTGAAATGTAGACTGAAATTTCCTAGACTGAAATATTGCTTAAAAGGGAAAATTTTACTTCAAATCCAATGGAATCATATCCGTTAATGGAATATGGCTTAAATATTTCAAACATTTTTATTTATTTAAAAAATACTTAAATGTCTTATGTATGTGATGGAGTTCAAGGTGGCTTATTGATAAAAAAGTATTATGTACATAATTATGTACTTTAATACTGTCCATATGATAAAATTTTCTTATTTATTGAAAAATGATAACATCTGAATCTAATAATGATGCTAAATCACTGCAAAATCTTTTATGCGTGATTTATTTCCAAAGTAATATTACATGAAATTCACTTTATTAACATATATTTAGTTTAATATAAATTATTTAAGAAATTGATAAGTTGGAATAATTAAAAATTAAAATCTGTTCCTGGTAAAGCAAAAGGCAAAGATTCCACACAAATTTTGGAGCCACTATTGGATCAGGAAGTATGACGAAGTTGGAGTATGGTTAGTGGTCCAGGAGCCAAAAGAAGCAAGGATATGGTTATCTGAATGTTCACATTTATTAGGGCAGGTTGAAAGATGAGAACTGCATAGATTTGAAGGGTATGAAAAAAATATATATATATATACTGCTACTTAGTCACTATTGTTGAAGCTGGCATGCAAAAGCCACTACCAAAGGTTAATGTCTTCCAGTTCCTAACTAGCAGCTTTCTCATATTTGCAGAAAGTAACTAGAACCCATCAAGCAAAGAAGCTGAAAAGACTAGTTTGCAAGGGAATCTTAGAATTGTAGATTTCAGGTTTCTGATGACACAGTAATAGAAGACTATGGCGGGTGGGGGGCAGCTGTGGGGCTGAGTACCAAAAGACAACATTCAGGGCTTCCTTGGTGGCGCAGTGGTTGAGAGTCGGCCTGCCGATGCAGGGGACACGGGTTCGTGCTCCGGTCCGGGAAGATCCCACATGCCGTGGAGCGGCTGGGTCCGCGAGCCATGGCCGCTGAGCCTGCGCGTCTGGAGCCTGTGCTCCGCAACGGAAGAGGCCACAACAGTGAGAGGCCTGTGTACCGCAAAAAAAAAAAAAAAAAAAAAAAAAAAAAAACAACATTCAATGTATATCTGTTGGTGAGATCCCTGCTAGTGTAAGTTTGTATTAGTATTGTCATAGTCTGGTGCACAAAAATGGATTCATGTTGAAATAATTTTCTTGTTTTGTGCCTTTTGTCACTTGACAATATCTCAGTGAAACACCTCCAGGTCAACTCATGTAACACTAATTTATTCTCAAAGCCCGAGTGTTACTACCTGATGTGGATGAATCATAATCCATCCAGGCAAGCACTTTGATAGGTTTTCACTTTGACTCTTCATTTTGGCCATCATAAACACTGCAGAAATAAATATCGCTCTTCGTCATTCTGTACATATTGGTGGTTTTCTGTTTTTGTTTTTCTTACAAGACAAGGTCCCAGATTTGGGATTGCTGATGAGATGGAATATGTTTTGTTTTCAGTTGCCATGTTGCTTTTCAATATGCTTATCACATTTTATATTTTCACAATCAACATAGGAAAGGACCCCTTTCACCACATCCCTGCCAGTAATATATGTTATCTGGGATAGTTTCTTAATTACAACTTTTTCCCAGAAAGCAAGCCACAGTAGAAGGCAACCCAAATACTATCCCAACTTGGCTGTGACTTTGTAGATTCTCTTACACCATTACAACATATGGGGATTTTTGAATGATTTGTAGTTTTCTAATTTAAAATTATCATAAAAATCACTCAAATCAGTGAAGGTGGAATAGCTTTTCAGTAATATTTCAGCTAAAATAGATCTAACATTCAATTATATTTCTGTTCTATTCTGATGTTCTTTTTCAATTAAACTGGCTGAAAGTTCATAAGAGTCTGCTCTTATAAGTTTGTATTAGGCATTGTCTCTGGTTAAATCAGTCACAGTAGGGTAATTTACATTGTAATTGCTCTCAAACCTATAATCCTAATGACTTTTAACCTCAAATGTTCATTTATTGCCATATGTCCATCACAAGTTGGCTGGGGCTGGGGAAGGAGTTTGTACCATACCTCTTCACCCAGCAATCCTGGCTGCTGGGGCATCCATCATCTTAAGCATTACTGGAGTAGCAGCAGGGGAAGAGAAGGCAGAAAGTTGAAAATTGGCTCTTAAAGCCTCCTGCACAGCAACGACACATATTGTGTTTAAGCATTGGTAATGAGTAGTATCAATTAACACATTGATAGAATAATTTCCTGGGTCATTTACTACATATTTCTCAGTTTGTCACAGCATATAGTATTTCAGCTGTCTTCCTGTTGCCTTTCTTGTGACTTTACCAATGTTGAATTATTTTGTAAGTGTACTAAGACCATGGATTTTGAAAAACTGCTTAGTCAGCTTGCTCTATTAGCTGAAAAATTAAGTGGTCAAATAGCTATCCATTTCTATTTGTTATACTGTGTAGGTGGCTTATTGAAGGAATTGATTGATGGCGTCAAAAATATTATGACAGTTTAATCAGTAACATTAGGATAAATGGCATTAGTGTTTGTCGTATTTTCAATGTGATTTAAATCTAGTCGTAGCCCTTGATCATTGCCCTTTGGATCCAGCTTAATTTCATCAATGTGCCAAGATAGTACCTGGGAATATTTGCAGCTCCTATATTGCTAAAGTAGTGGTGAGAGTTTGTGACTATTACTTGAAGCTAATATAATTCAAGGAAAAACTTTGGTAATTTAAAAGGGTTTAAAAGACTATAAATGTATATTTTCATAAAGGCAGCCACTAATTTTTTGTCCACAGAAAAAAGATCTTGTGGATATCCCCTGATATTACAGATTTCAGCAAATGGCATTAAAATTCTGATTCCATATTGCTTGTTCTTTTACATTGAAACAGATGTCAGTTTCATGTGGAGTTTGAACATCATCCAATCTGTTCTTCAAATACAAATGTAATTACTTGTCAATGGTTTTGGTATCCAAAACCATTTATACATCTGCTGAAATCGTGGAGGTTTTATTAATTGTTTTGACTTAGAGTTTGTTCCCTTCAAAAAGCTGAGGATTTGGAACAATATTACATTGGGTTAAGTAACCCTTTTTAGTGTTTTTTAAATATTTATTATTTATTTATTTTTGGCTGTGTTGGGTCTTCGTTGCGGCATGCGGAATCTTCACTGAGGCACGCGGGATCTTTCGTTGGGCTTCTCTCTAGTTGTGGTGTGCGGTTTTCTCTTCTCTAGTCGTGGCGTGCAGGCTCCAGGGTGGGTGGGCTCTGTAGTTGCAGCACGCAGTCTCTCTAGTTGAGGCACTCAAGCTCAGTAGTTGTGGCGCGTGGGCTTAGTTGCTCTGTGGGATCTTAATTCCCTGACCAGGGATCGAACCACTGGACCATCAGGGAAGTCTCAAGTCACCCTTACTTTTGATAATAGTCCCATGTGCTTATGTAGCATGAGTGTGGATGATCTGAATTTCTTTTTACTTACAAGTCCTAGTAGAAGGTTATGGTACAAAAAGAGGATTCCCTCCAAGTAAAGCCGATTTTGTGTGCCTATTTCATATACTGTTTGTGAAAGGCAAAAGGAGGTAGTATACAAAACACATAAAGTTTAAGCCTTAAATGGCTACCATAAAGCTAATACTATTTCTCAGTTATGAGGGGTTGTGAAAGTCATAAAAAAAAAACACTTCCATCCAGTTTTAAGATACCTGAGATATAGTTCTCAAACTTTTGCCTAAGTGGGACCTGCCTACTTTCAATAAGTTTATTTCCTATATTCTTATCACTTGAAAACTTTCTAAATGAAGTGAAAGCAATGAATATCATTTGTTAATACCACCCCCTCTCCTCCTAATAGTACTACCCCTACTGCTATTACTATTCTACTAACTATTCCTAATATATAGTCGTCATAATATAATCAACCCAATAGTCAATAGTTTGGGATAATTTACACCTTGGCTGAAGCTGTAAAGGTTTTGTTTTGAATTAGATTCCGTAGCGCCTGCAAAAAGTGTAAGATTTTTGAACCAGATTATCTTGCGTGAAGTCAGCCCTGCTCCTAGCAATAGCCACATGTGTTACATGTTCTACATTCATCATCTCATTTATTCTTCACATCAGATCTCTAAAGTAGGTGTGAGACATCCACATCTTATAAAAGAGAGGATTGAGATGCAGAAAGGTTAAGCAAATTATCCAAGTTATTTGGATTTTAAATTTAGGCTGCCTGATTATAAACACATGTTTAAACACCTATTATATCTTTTTACTCTCCACCCCCAACAATTCTTATTCTTATTGTCATCCTCACCTGTAATATAAACAACAGGTAGTAGTGGAATGGTTAACTAGATACACTCACTGTTAAGTGCTTGCCAAATCACCAGAATCAAAGTAGAATACCAATCAAATGTTCTGGATATTAAGATTGCCTTCATCATTGAGCACATCAAGGTTTAAAATCTAGGACCTCATGATTAATCACACAATTATTTCAGAAGTTCATGTGTTTGCTCTATCTGCTTTTGTGCAATGATCCTATAGCATGCTGGAACACATGGGCACTAGGCCATCTTTCACCTTCTTAGTAAAATGTCAATCTAAATAGCAATTTGGCTTTCATTGAACAATATTTTACTCCCCGCAACAAGTGGATGAAACATGGCTCTGTGACAGTTATATCACACAGACCAACAGTTTGAAATGTTTGGCATTAAAAATATTTTAAAGTGAATTATAAATAATTTTATCCTGAATTCTCTCTATTAAAGATAGTTCGTTTTTTGTGGACAGACACTTTAATTTCTACTGCTGTTCCTGTATTGGGACTATTGTTGTTGCTGCTGGTGGTGTTGATATTATTTTGTAAGACTGTAATGTATTCATATTAAAACTCTTTCTTGAATCCTCAAGCACAAGGTTATTATTACTGCTATGCTATTTAGGAAAGAATTACCAGGGAAGACTGAGGCATAGGGAGGTGTGTTCCACTTATCAATCTGAAAGAATTTTGCCAGTGTTTCCTTTCATTAGTGGATCTTTGAGTTGAGCTGGAGAGAATCAGAGACATTCTCTAAAGATTATTTTATTGATCACCAATGCATTTTTTGGTAAAAGACCCCAAATTGAGGTTTTTCGAGTTGTTTGCTGTTACTAAAATGACATCTAGTACAGTTGTCAGTCTCTTAAGCCTGCAGAATATTATCTCAAACCCAAACCAATTTTGTGGTATGAGAAAAAGATTATTAAGTAGATGAAACATTGTTGTCGAATATATGGATTTAAAAGCTTCAATAGCTAGTACCATGTATAATTTCTAAATGATAACTGGATATTATATGATAGAGAAAGAAACAGCCATTAATAATTGAAAGCAATAAAAATATACATTAAATAAAAACAAATTGAAAGCAGGCAAATAATAAAACACTTAGCTCTTCAGCTATTATTCTATTATATGAAAGTTTAAAAAAAGGCTTCCTAATATTTTTGGTTTTTTGGTTTGTTTGTTTTACATGTTTCCTGATCCAGATTTATATTTTTGAAAATAATATCTACTATCAACCTGATATAAAGAGTAGTTCATTGCGACTGACATCTTCTGGAAAAGAAGGAATTATTTTTAATGGAATTGCTGACTGGTTATATGAAGGTGAGTGAAAAGATTTAGTTTCAAAAGAATACAAATGATATATTTTTATACAAAATCTATAAGAAAAATCTGTTCAATTATAACAATACTTATAGCACTATTTCTTCCTCTCATTTCCTCTCAAAATTGCCTTCATGCTTTCATATCTTTGCATCTGCTCATGTTTTGACTGGTTATGATTTACATCTACTTATATAATTCCATGTTTGAGATATATATATATATATATATATATATATATATATCTCACATATACACACATACACATTTTGTTCAGGCTAAATAGATCTTATTTTTGGTGATGCTTAACTAATGAAAATGAATAATCACCTTACATCACTCTGGAATTAGATGCTGAATTTTTCTGACTCTGGGAAAGAATAAACAAAATCCTTTACTATTCAAAAAGTGCATGAAAGCCACTTAATTATTAGTCATTTCCATTAAGAACATTCTGCACATTTTAAAAGCCACTGTATAGGGCCCAAAATATTCAATAAAACCTACCTAAAAAGTTATTTATAATAACTGTTGAATCAAGTTTTCCTAATAGCTGAGAATATAAGAAGGAATCAGGTGATGAAAACCTCTATCCAATTTTATCATGTACCAATTATCAGCTAGTTATAGGTACAGATTGCCTAGGAAAAACTCAAAGTGTGAGTTTAAACCCTACGTTTCAGACTCTACAACTGATCTTGGCAAAATACATCAAAATTTAAACTAAGTTAGTCTATTAAATTAAAAATTATAAAGCAAGAATCTTCCAGAGAATAAATTTTACTCTTGAGCAATACTGGCAAATGCAATCTTTCTAGCTCAGAGTTGCTACTTTTAATTATGTAAGAAAGTAAATCATTTAGTTTATTCATTCATTCCATTCATTCATTCATGCTCTCATTTGACAGATATTATTGAAGACCTACTATGTTCCAAGTACTTGTCTAAGTGCTGAGATACATCAGGAAACAAAACAAAGTTCTGCTCTCAGGACTTTACATTAAAAGGAAAATGTTGCTGGGTGGAACTATATTATTAAGGAAGAGACATTGTAGCCCTCAAGATTTACACATATATGTGTACGTGTGTATTTATATCTATAATATATTTTGTGTATAAGCTAGCATCAAATAGTAAAAGCCACAGTTTATTCTGAGGAGTAGGGGAACCTACTGTGGAAATATCAGTGATAATTATACTATGAAATTTTACAAAATGAAATGCACAAACAGATTAGTAGGATTCTTTGGTTGAGAGTGTCAAAAAACTGACTCTGGCTTTCTTATTTCAAATGATGGATTATTAGAGGGGCCTGAGATGCCCCAATGAATTGAAAAAACAGGTGAGGAACAAACTTGAAACCTTGGTAGTTCTGAGAATCTAGGTAGTAAGAATTAACCACCTCTTACCTAGAGGAGCTAGGAAAGACACACCTTTTATCTTCAAAATATTTTTGGTACTGTAGGAGACCCTGAAAGATGAAGAAACCATGCCCATGCAGTGTACTAAGTAATAAATCACAGTAAACACAGGATTCTATGAAAAAACAAAGGAGTCAGACTTAGCCCATTTTAGGGATTTGTAAATATTTTCTTAATGGAGAAACCCTCTGAGCTGAGCCTCAAAGGATAAGAAGTTTAACACAGAAGAAGAAACCAGGAAGGAAAAATCCAAGCAAGAGTTAAAAGCTTGAAGAATCATAGAAGGGTTAAATAGCATAGTGTGTGCCCAGGGAACTAAAATCAGCTTGGTATTATTGAGGCATAAAATTTGAGAAAAGGAAGGCAACACGAACCAAGAGGCAGTAACCCTAAAAATTATCTGGGATTTCAATTATTTTTCCACTATTAAATGGAGAAACTAATACAGCTTTTCAGGAAAGGAAGTGTCAAGATTAGATCTTCCGCATAAATAGATCATTTTGGCTAGAATGTAAAGCTGGAATTGAATAGTGAAAAGAACCAATGAGCAGCTATAAGGCTTTTTCTATGTTCTATCAAGAGATAATGAGCAAGAGGACTAGGGTTAAAGCAGGAAGAAGGAGGGAAGATTCTAAAATTGATGAGGCAGTAAAATAGGTAGATCTTAGTGTTTAAATGGACGAGATGGATTGAAGAAGTCAAGAATGAATCTTTGGCTTCTGGTTTGGATCACTAGTAAATAGTGGTGGCAGACACAGTGAGTAGACATCAGAAGGAACAGTAGACTCAGGGAGGAGAGGAATAATTTAGTGGGAACATTGGTGCTTCACAGTGTGCTAGTATGCTACTTTGGGTGACAAAATGTGATCCTTAACATTCAAGAAATTTTGAGTCAACTAGGGGTAAACCCAATGTAGGATGTACTGACTTGACACTGATCAAGATTTGGGCCTCTGTCCTTTAGGGAAGGCTTCATATAGCTTATGGAATTACATCTTTGAGGAAATTATAAGGAGAGAAATTAAAGACCACTATTTGGGAAATAAGGTTATCTTCTTAATTAGAGAATAAAAACCTGTATATTGGGGCTGAAACTGAACAGTGTGTTGAGGGATAAGCAGGACAAATGAGTAACAAAAACTTTTGTTTTGGGGATGACACTGTAAGTCTGACACTTTCCAAAAAGGGGGAAATGGAAAAATTATGGGTTTTGCCATTCAAATTAAATTCAATCCTTTGGGCTCATATGTTCTAGGTATACTAGGAAATTCCAGATATGCTATGTGAGTTAATTCTTACGATGCTAGTATATCTAATCACTTACTGAAGAAACCATGATTCAGGGAGGATAGGTGACTTGGACGTGCCCTCAGCGTTCACAAGGGTAGAGCTGACACTTGAATGTGTGTCTTCAAAGTCAGTGCTTCATCCTGGGCTACTCCACCTGTTACAGTGCAGGCCTTTCACTCTTCCCTAAGGGATGACATGCATTATGGACCTAAGGTGTTAGATTTCCCTGGTCTCTTTCATCAGCCAGAGACTCTGAACCCTACTGTCCATGGACTTACCTCAATTCTTGCTTCAGTTCCAAGAGAAGGGACCTTACGAAGGGAATAAGTGTTAAGGTTTGGCAGAGGGATTTAGGCAATTCATACATCATTGATTTTCCCTCAGCATTTTGCTTGGCATCCCCAACCTATGGTTCAAAAGTCCCACACGGGCCTTAATCACTTACTATCACTTTGCTTGTCCAATGTGTCAACACCTCCCAGAATCCAGACCTTCTCTTTTCCTTCAGTATACTCATGAAAAGGCAGTACTACCTATTAGAAATGCATATGATCTTCAGCAGTATATATGTGATACTCTAGTGTAGAGATTTCCTTTTTATTACTTTGCAGAAATCAATTATAATATGAGTTAGCATGTGTGGGAAACCCAAGAAGGAACATGTAACATTTCCACTTACTTTTTCTAAATGGAAATTTACCTTCTATAATTATCGTAGGAAAAGATTAGAAGAGTCACATAAAAGATAATAAAATGTTTTTATGGCAAATATTAAGTGCGTTAGGGCCAGGCCATTCTGTGAGTGTGCCTATTGCTCCCAACCACAGTCACTAATGTGGAGTCTTTAAAAGTCTTTTAAAAGTGTAATTGTTTCTATTTCTAGTATTACGCAATTCCTAAGGAAAGTAAAAGCAAATAAAATATAATGTGGGGCTTCCCTGGTGGCGCAGTGGTTGGGAGTCCGCCTGTCGATGCAGGGGACACGGGTTCGTGCCCCGGTCTGGGAGGATCCCACGTGCCACGGAGCGGCTGGGCCCGTGAGCCGTGGCCGCTGGGCCTGCACGTCCGGAGCCTGTGCTCCGCAACGGGAGAGGCCACAACAGTGAGAGGCCTGCGTACCCCCCCCCAAAAAAATATATATATATATATAAAATGTGTTTTAAAGAGTTGGTGAAGTTCATGGGGAATTCTCTGGTGGTCCAATGGTTAGGACTCCATGCTGTCACTGCCAAGGGCCTGGGTTCAATCCCTGGTCTGGGAACTAAGATCCCACAAATCACGCAGAGCGCGCCCCCCCCCCAAAAAAAAAGAGTTGGTGAAGTTCAGAAGAAAAATAAAACATTGTGCTCAAAATGAAACATTTTAAGTATAATTTACACAAAGCACCTCAAATCTTATTCACATAAATCGGCATATTTAACGTGGTAACTTAACTAAACAAAGTATCAGATCAATATTTTGTTTAAAAAAGGTAAAGTTCACAGCTGCCAAGTTTACAACTTTGAAAATCTCCATGGAGTATTGAATCTATTAAATAGAAACAAAAAATGACTGTCACTTTCAGTTATTTGAATAATGGAGCTGACATGCCTAAAAGATTTATAAATATATTTTAGAATCTCGTATTTTAAAGGAATCCTTCTCTGAAATTCAATCTAACAGTTGTTGAGCACATATATTTGTCAGACATCATCTGAGAGCAATACAATGAGGAATATGGGTTTCTATGTTTTGGGTATTTCCAACTAAATGGAGAGAAAAACTATAACCAGCTATTATATAATGAAACATTTGAAGCATGGTAAATAGAAATATAAGTAGAACTACATGTCATCATATTAAATATATGTATAAATAGAATTAATTCTGATGCGTTGCGGGAATATAGGGTGGTTTATAGAAGAAATGGTTTTTGCATTGAGCTTTAAGAATGACAAGAATAAAGAGGTGAGAGAAGAAAATTACAAGATAAACAATATGCTTATCAACAAATTGGGATTGTTGTTTTTTTGTTATTTGGTGAGAATAATGCAAAATGCCTGTATTCACCGCCTTCTCATAGACACAGGAAGTCACATTCGTCCATTCATTGATTCAACAAATATTTACTGAGTACTTACTAAATCCCAGTAAAACTGAACTGTGACATATAAAAGAAAAAAAGATTAGAGATGCAGCCATGGAAGCCAGAGGAAGATAGGATGATAAACAACAATGCTAAGTCTCAGGAGGTCAAACAAGCTAAGGATTCCAAAGTTACTGTTTGATTTGCTACCAGAATTTGACTAGAACAAAATCAGTCAAGTGGTGGTGCCAGAAGCAAGCCTGCAGTGGGTGGAGCTGTAAATGGGAAGTGAGAAGGTTATGAACATAGACAATTCTTTCAAGAAAGTTGACAGTAAGATACAGGCAATAAGGGGAAAAAAATCAACCAAAACCCAGGGCTGACAGTAGATCCTCAGGAAATGCTATCTAAGTTGATAAACTACAAATGGATAAAATCAGCTGAGTTTTCGGAATTGCTTGTTAATCTGAACACAGTGGTCGTATAGGAGTTAATTTTCTGTGAGTGCTTTGTGTTGAGGCTATATTTTTAAGTGTCTGTGATATAAAACCACATGTGTTGAGAACTCCATCTGCTCTGCCGTGAGATTTTCTAAGTCAGTGTAACAAAGACATTGAAGAGCCACGCCTACGTTGAAATGGAATGGAATGCAATGTGTAAAAATACATTGTTTGTAAATAATCTGATTACAGGTAGTTTCAATCCATGAGTAAAAGTCCATACTAGCTGCAATTAAAGAATGTGTGCCTTGTTCAAGAGGACTTTGAAGCAAATGCATATTAAGGATTCTTTTATTTATCTACTTTCTATTCGGGTAGCTTTTTTTATATACCTGAAGGAAGTCACATAACTCTTTGTATATACTACTTTGCTCTTTTATCATTTTTGTGAGGAACAACTTTAGGCATAAATCACTCTAAAATAAATAAAGGTAGATGATGTCCAGTTTCTACTGAATGGTGCTCTCAAATTGGGGCCATTCTCATTCTTGGGAAGTACTTGTGTACGCGTACTTCAGCACCCAGGATAGAACCTGCTTCTTAGAAACCCTGAGTGTTGATTTTGGGCAACACAATCTGATCTCTCTGTACCTACAGGTCTTACAAGACTTAGAGTTTACGTGCCCTCAATTGGCAGCATGTTTGTTCTCCAGTGTTACGTGGCTCACTCATGTCTCCTCACCTGAATGTTAAGTTACTTGAATAAATCAGGGTCAGGATCACTACTGGAAAAAAAAAATGGCGCATTCAGAATAGTATTCAGCTTTATCTATGAAGAGGCCACTTGTAAAAGACAAGGAATATACAACCTGTGGCTAGTAATGGTTTAGCCGTTAATACCTGAAGAGGGAAGGGGGGCAGCTGTTACTAGGGCCTAGAAGGAGGGAGCCCTGGAGTTTTCACAGTATTAGAAGCAGTGAGTTTTGGTTGAAGAAGACAGCCAAACCCACATGATTTCCATGGGTGGAAACCAACAAAATAAATACCATGCACTAACTTTTTTCTCTTTATTTGATTTGCCTGGCTTCATATTGGCCACACTTTGAGTTTTTAAACTCAGACACCATGGGGATGTTCTTATTATTCAAATGAAAAGTCTGTGGCCCCAGAAAAGGAACACACAGAGTCTCATCTGCTGCCCTTTCATTGTAGAGTGATGTTAGTCCATTACATACCTGTCTGAAATTGACAGCCAGTATCTGTGTTTTCCATATAAGGTTTGGGGGGAAATGGCCCCATTAAGAAAGGAAATAACTTATCATATGGCCTTAATTGGTAATCATAGCTCCTTTCCTGAACTGTTCATTCCTTTTTCCATGTACCTTCAGTCAGCATCTTGACTAGATAGGTCATTTACCTGGTGCATCAAACCAAAACTTTATTCCTGCCAAATCTTATTCCTTTGCTTCCTCTTCTTAATAACTAGGTTGCTACCGTTTTAGTTTTCCATTGAAATGGAAATTGGCATGTAGAAATGTGGAACTGGAAAATGAGATGGAATTAGACAAAAGGGTATTTGTGAATCTGCTGAATTCCAAATGTCTTCTTCCTTTTCCTTCTTTATATAGTAAAGGCACATTTTCTTCCTGGCAGATGATATTAATCGTTGACCCCGCACAGCGACTGTGTTTTCTGTCAGTTTATTTTTCCAGGCACACTGAGCCCAAAATGGTCAGGGAAAAATTTCAGCTTCTAATTCAGAGGAACAGAATTGTGACTATTTTCCTTGTTTGGAGGCAATCCTCCCTTAGGTATTAGGACTTCTACACCCACCAAGCCCATTGTCATGAGGTTAAGAAACAGAAGGTTGTGTCCAGGGGATTATTGATGTGATAGTGAAAGAGAACACGACACTTCCACCCCTTAGCTCCTAGATCTGTGCTTCCTGGTTATGCAGGCGGACACAGAGCCTCCTCTGCTATGAATGTGCTCTGGTGGACATTAAGCAGGACACTAGTATCTGGAGGATAACATCCCAACTTCAAGGATGGTGTCAAAAAAAATAGTGCCTACATCGAGGTAGAGCAGACTATTTTACTCTTCTATCAAGCCTGGCTAGTGGGGAGCATGAAGAAATCAGTGAATGCCATTCTGAGTCCATTGCCTTCCTTTTGCTGTAAAATATTTGCTGTGCGGAGGTGACACAGTGTGGGTTATTGCGGTAATGGATAAGTTATTCTGTAAGTCCACGAACAGCAGTGCTGATAGGACTACAGGCAGCAAAGACATGTCCATATCTAGAATATGTATCGATTTCTGTTATGGCAAAATTCTACCCTTTCTTGATGGAAGAGTTACCCTGTAATCCACCTGTCACCAGGTAGTCAGCTGGGCCAGCTGGGAAATAATGCCATGTCAAGTGTTTAGTAATGATCACTATCATTGGCAGCGAGAGACAACCTGGCATGCACTCGGTGGTCATACTGTCCATCTGGTCATTGAGAGCCTCCTCTGCTATGGATGTGCTCTGGTGGACACTAATATCTTCACATTTTTACATTTTTACCCCTCCTGAAAAGTCCATGCACTTATTTTCCCTAGACTTCCTGTCACTCATTCTGTGATTTAATTTTCCATATCCCTGATCAGGTGACCATTTATTAGTTACTGTGCATGAGTCTGGATGGACCTATGCTTCAGGCCAAGTCTCCTTCCGCAAGAAGTAGAAAACTAAATATCTTGTTTAAAAGTCTTCCAACTGGGAGGATTTATGTCTATTATAGTCTTTTTAGGCCACTCCTGGGTAAGATTATAGTGCAGAGCCTGTCCAGTTCCAGTGTGTTCAAGTACATCACGCAAACCTGCCCATAAACCAGGCCTACATTTACTCCTCCTCTGCCAGCTTATGTCAGGATGTCAGAGGCATAGGCATCCTGAGGCCTAGACGTGAAATGGAGGAGAAAGGATAAAGCAGAGGATGCAGTACGATGGGCAGTTCACTTATACGTTCTAGTCCAGTTCCTTATAAACCACTTCTATCTTATAGTGGAATATAGCTGTATGTGTTTAGTTTTATGGTCAGTGAATCAGATAAGATGGACAGTTTGGGTTGCATAGTCACTTGGTATCCCATGGTCAGGCTAATTATTTCTACCATAGCTCAGTAGAGAGCTGCTTTTGAATTGGGGAATATTTATCGGCACAGGAGAAAATGGCCTTTCCCTAAAGCTTGTAATGCCTGTGCTCTGATTGTCATACGGTGATTGCCGGAAGCTTCACACAACATCTCTGTTTGGGAAGGACACTTGGATTACCGTCGTATCTGCTGGGTCACAGGGTGAAGATGGTAGGAAAGATTGGACCATGGCCTTGGTCTGCTGCACAGCCCTCTCCTGCTCAGGTTCTTCTCAGAACTCGCAGTTTTAGAGGTTACCTGGGAATAAAACAGGTCAGCACATGTGAATGTAGTTTATGGTGTTCTTCAAAATCCAGAGTACAGGCCCTCTTTACTTTTAAATAAATATAATCCCAACAAATTTCCTCACTTTTTAATAGATATCCCAGTGTATCCCAGGCTACTACATCTCTAACCTTTTCCCTAGGGATGCAGCCTCTTAAAATTTACAGGAATTACTCTTTCACTCTGCCTTTATGCAGAGGAGGTCTAGCTCCCTTGTATAGAGGTTGCTTCAGTCAGCAAGAAGACTTGTGGAAATTTTGAGGTTCAAAATCTTCAACCGACATTCCACCATAAAATGTGTTATTTATGAGACTGGTCCAGAAAGCAGTAAGTGTGCTGCACACATCTACCCAAGCACCCTTAGCCTATTTGTCAGGCTCCCAATACTTCTCTACCAATATTGCTGTCTTAGCTTTAAAACACAAGTGAAGTTGAGACCCTAATCTGTGTTGCACCTCTGCAACACTTTCTATGTTCTCTCGGACCTCAGCCACATCTGCTCTTCAACTACAGAAGAGAGGGACCCCAAAGTTGCCATGGTGACCTTTTGTGTTTTCCTAATTTAGTTGTCATGATTTCAATTTCTGTTTATTCCTATGTAATCCCTCTGAGGTGTCATAAGAACTTCACTTATAATCTTTATTGTTGTCATTTTTGTAGCAACTGAGTGTCACCATCACTTGTCCTCCAAACGCTTTTCCTCTCTAGCTGCATTTTATTCTATGTCATCACCAGTGACAATTGATTATTCATTGATTCCATCCCTTGCTATGGATTATCTATGCTCCCAATTCCCCCCAAAAAAGTTATTATTACATCAAAGGTCTCCAACCTAATCCCAAAATCTAATTTTGAAGGTGTCTTTTCTGAGTCTACTGCTGGTATTATGTTAGGGTCTTAAAAGGAAAAGAGTTAGCATATTCAATAATTTGAAAACTCTTTATTTACAAAAAGATAATTTACAGAGGTGAAGGTATAGGGGATCCATAAATGACAGAACTATAATCTAGACTAGTAGCAGCCAGGCGATGTGCACCCCTATGATGATAGAAGTGAGCCATGATCAGATTCAAAAGGAGAAAATTGTGTAGATGAGGCTGCATTGATAGGAGTAGTGAGATCATTTAAAGCACTCAGCAAGCCTCAGGTGACATTTCAGGACAGAGCCAAGGGAATACATACTCTGACTTTACTCTCCTTCTTCTAATCTCTTGCCACAGTACCATAGTGGCCATGCTCTAGAGAGCATGGGAGCCCTTTTGATATAGTTCATACAGGTTAATTTCCTGGGCCAGAAATCAGGTGTAGAAAAGTGGATAGTGGATCGGGGGTCACGTGAAAGATATCCAGTATATTTTTTAAAATTTTATTTCCTTAGAGCTTAGGATAGTTTAACGAATCTAATAGGTATTCCACTTGTTTGATGATGAGAGGATGGAAATATGACTGAATGCAGATATGAATGAATAACGACACGAATATGGTTTTATGCCATGTTTCAGTCTTCAATTACTGTTCTCATTCTTTTTACTCTGATAGTGCTTTCATCTCCTCTGTTCACATTGTTGACAATCCATGAAATCCTGACTTCACTGCTTTATTCTTTCCTTTCTTTGCATCTCCTTTTCTTGGGATCAAAAGGGTAGCTCAGAAATACAGAATGCTTCATGAAGTTGATAAAATCCACCACACTGTATAGAAAATATTTATGTCCAATGAAGATTTCAAGGACAGATGTTTGTGGGTCACTGAACCCACATCTACAGTTGTTTTCAAATAACACTCGTTTATTCTAGAGGAACTCCTGCATTCTCACATCGCCCACTGGTGGTCACCAGATGGAGAAAGGCTTGCCTTCCTGATGATAAATGATTCCTTGGTGCCTAACATGGTAATCCCCCGGTTTACTGGAGCTTTGTATCCCAAAGGAAAGAAGTATCCATACCCTAAGGTAAGTGAAGTGGAAGCGCTGTTTGTCCCCCCTCTCTGTGTGCCCGTGACTTGATTGATAGTATTCTCGGTTCATGAACAAGTTGTCTTTGGAGAATAAAATAAGCCCCCTTACCAGTCGACAGAGTCATCATTTTGAGAGCTTGCAGTGGTCTGTGCGCAGTGCCTGTGTATGAACAGCTAAAGATGATTCAAGGGTGCAGGAACTTTTGCTGTATTTCTTTCACTTTGATGCTCTCATTCTTTATCCCTCACCTTCCTAGTTGAAAAGAGGGTGAGAAAACATAAGAAGCAGCATTGATCCCAGGGCAAAAGTTTCTCCAAGGTTTTTCTGTGAGTTGTTAATAGCTATTATACAGGAGCAAAAAGTGTCACAGTCAAATAAGTTGGGAATTCTCAGTTTAAAAAAAAAAAAATCTAGCTTTTTTTCAGATGATTTCTTAGAGCACTTAATATACTGCTTGCTAATGTGTATTATAAATCTCCTAAAAAAGTAGACTGAGCATAAAGAATCCCTAGTAAGGAACAGACTAAGCATAAATAATCTCAATAAAAAATAGACTAGGGCTTCCCTGGTGGCGCAGTGGTTGAGTCCGCCTGCCGATGCAGGGGACACGGGTTCGTGCCCTGGTCCGGGAGGATCCCACATGCCGCGGAGCGGCTGGGCCCATGAGCCGTGGCCGCTGAGCCTGCGCGTCCGGAGCCTGTGCTCCACAAAGGGAGAGGCCGCGGCGGTGAGAGGCCCGCGTACCGCAAAATAAATAAATAAATAAATAAATAAATAAAAAATAAAAGACTAAACATAAAGAATCACCAATAAAGAATAGACTAACCATAGAGAATTTATTAGTATTAATATTAGCACCAGTATTATTTTGGCAGAACATACTTTATCAAATGCTGGGGTAGAACCATAGCCAGGCATAGCTGGAATAGATGGAATTGTTTTATTGAGTGAAGCGAATATGGAAACCCTGCCCAGATAGCAAAACTATTTTTAAGTGTTGGGTGAGGCCTCTGAAAGCAGGCTGTGGAACCATCTGGAGTGTATTGGTTTTCCTCTTATATGTCATCGTTAATTATTTAAGGTCTCTTGCTTTAAATTTTATATTCCCCATGTTTACAAAACAAAAAAAAGTGAGCCCCCCCCCGCAAGCATTAATCATGTAAGGATGTCTTATAGAAAACTTTTAAAATTCAAGTTTATACATTTTAGCTCTTAATGAGGTAAGAGAAGGCTGCTGATTTCATTTAGAAGTCTTTATTAAGCCATTTCTTTAGTGAGTTGTACCTTGTGTTTCCAAAGTCCAATAGGTTTTATACCTTTAAGTTTGTGCAGTACCTTAACTGGGCAGAGTACTGGAAAAATTATCCATCACGTGTATTTTTCTACTCCTGCAATGAAGGCATGGTCGGGGGGGATGACTTTCCTCATTTTCCTATCTTCTACAAGACTCAAGTTATCCAAGGTGGGGACAGGAGGAAGGAAAGTAGTGAATATGGAGAGTCAGGGCTGCGAAGCCTGTTTCCTCAGGGAGATTCTGTGCTATCTTTCTCCCCATCCTATCTTCCTTCCAATAGGTTGTAGTAACAGAGTGACTGATTGACAGCTACGGAAGACAGCAGGTTTGAGAGGAATAAGATTCCATGATTTTGAAATATTATTTTTAGGGTCTTCTCTGGACATAGATCTGAAAGCACATATACTCAGTGCTCTTCAGGAAAAAATGGCAATTTGACCTAACAACAGAATAATTATATTTCCCAAGACATTTGTATGGTACTCCAAGAAAAGTACTTATGTCTTCTCCAATTGTAGATTTAGCCATGTTTTATGTATGACAGTTTGTGCGGGTACAACATACCTGTACCAGTTATTTTTTCCAGAGAAAAAATTAAAAGATTTTTGAAATATATTCTCACCCCATTTGATTTACTTATAATAATGGAAGTTCACCTGACAATGTAAATACAAAATGAAGAATGGGTCCATACTGTGAAAAGCACATGTCAATGGGCAAGACAGTCACTCAGAGCTGTTCAGTGTGTGCATTGCACAAAGGGAATAAAATCAACCCCAGGGAAAGGATCACTTTCTGTAATTCATTTTCCAAGAGGAGTGGGGATTTTAGGATTCACACAGAAGAGCCATATGTAATAGCTGCATCTTCGAGTTGCCTTCTCAGTTACAGACTCTTGGTGCTTGAACTTGGACACTCCTAGGCCTTATAATTTTATCAAGACTGAGGCAAACAAATGGACATACAGAAACATCTGAGAAAATCTAAGAAAGTCATCAGTAAGTCAGAAGATACTGGGTTGACAAACCTAGACAATTTGTTTTTATTTAGTAAGTTATTATTTAATTAATTAATATTTCTTAATAGTAAAGCTAGGCATAAAATAATAATAATGTTTGTTTACTAAATGGTAAATCCTGTGTGCTAATAATATGCTATATATTTTCAGGGAGACTTTTCACGTTTTTTCTTCATTCGGCCGTCTTCACAAGTGCCTCTGTTTTACAGTTGGGCCAACTAAGCTTCTAAAAGGCTAAGTCCTTTTATAAAAGTCATACTTATTTAGAGAACAGAGAAATAACTCAAGTTTATTGATTCTGTCTCTCTCTCTCTTTCTGTCTAAAACTACCATAGGTTAACTTGTATCTCAGAAGATGTAGCTGGAATCAAAATATCTCCTTGTCAGGTTAACGAATAGATGTGGAGCTCTCTTTGCTCCATTAACTGCAAATGACTCAGCTCTGTATGAGTAAAATTCTTAGCCTGTATATTTAATAAATGATGTATGTAATATATAATGAAGGTCCTGAGTGTGTATTAATGACTACCATTGAGGAGTATTAAAAATAAAGACAAATATTATAGTGGCCAAAGAGAAAGAATCCCAAGTCCTCACGTGGCTGTCAGTAGAAATATCTGCCCAGGTGCTTAAGACAACAGGACTCAAAGAAACTAGGTCTGGGTTTTCATCCTTGTTCTCAGAATAAATTTCAGAATAATTTTCGGTCTATTACTTGAATTTTCAGTCTCATTATTTTCTACTCTGGTTTAAAAAAAAGTTTGTTAGTTTTTCCACTAACAAATGTGTTGTTTTGATTTGTTCTTACTTATGCAATAAACTTCCAAAAAGTGGTGCTTTAGACATCGAAGTAATGCATAGAGTTCACACTAAATTGTGCTTCAAATTAAACTAGATTAAAACGAGTGCAGCAAATACCCAATGTGGTCAGGTTTACTAACGAAATACTTACACTAAACAAATATATTTGTATTTTGCTTAATTCAGCATAATTCAGAATTTATAAATACCCTATCATTAGCAATTCAGCACAAAAAAGATGCACAGTTCTATCTCAGCAACTCAGGTTAATCTTCTTAATTAAAACATTATCTCATTTAATGACAGTTTGGTTGCCAGTAAAATAAGGTTAAGTATTATTGAGGCTTGTGTTTCAGAATCATAGAGGAAGGATTCTATGGGTTTGCAGTCTTTGTAGCAAATTAGACTGTTAAAAAGCGAATAGATGAACTCCTCTAATTTGCAAACTATTGAAACAATTCAAATATTAAAGGGTACAAATGAACTTGCAATGTGCACTTAATTTCAAAACTCCAAGGAAAGAAATCAAATTGAGATTATAGAATGCTAGAGAGCTGAATTTTGGAAAGAGCTTAATGTTTGGTTTTTTGTCTAAAACTGACCATAGGTGTACACAACTTTTTTTTTTAGATGTTTTCATTTCTTTACTTTCTTTCAGTTCCAGTAATTTCATACAAATTCAGAGGGAGATAACAGACTTGCATTGCCTTTGAACCAAACGGATGTTAAGTGGTTATGTTTTCATTTATCAATGATCCTCTTGTTTAATGATGGCTCCAAACTTTTCTTTTATTTGAATCTGAAAGTATTTAAAATTCATATAATAAATTAGTTGGCATTTTTCATAAATGCTTTATTATAGTAATGGCTTTCTAACTTTATCTTGTACTTCAATCATGGACTTTTAGACTCATGGTGTGTACACAACCTTTAATTTGTTTTCATGTGAAAGCTAATTGGGATACCAGTGATCCTGTATAGTCCTATAGACCTGAAAAAAACTGCCTTAATATGTGGTAATAACTGTGTATATCTTTGACAAAGTATGTCATGAAATAAGACATCACTGATAAGAATTCATAAAAATTGATCAAATTTAATTTAATTTCTCTTTTTCTTTAATCAGTTTTTTGAAAGATAAAAAATATGAACACAGTTTTTCACTCACTAGAAAAATCAGTGTCTGACCATTATTTTTAATTCATGAGTTAATTAATTATATAATTAAGTATATAATATTTTTTGGCACTTTTGAAAATCATCTTTTTTGTTAGTCCATATAACAAAAGTATGAGATGGTTTTTTCCACTGAAAGGAAATCTACTTTGGCTCAAAACTTCTGACTGTGACGTATTCTCAGAGAAATGTCTCATTTTTGAGAATCAAATAAAATAATACTTGAGGATCTTTAACATCCTGTCCATGGTCCATATCCAATAAATAACAGTCAAACTTGAACCCAGATTTCTCTGATTCGTAGATTAAACTGAACCAGTTCTCAAAATGTTGCCCTTTTGCCAGCAATGTCAGCCTCATCTGGGAAATTATTAGAAATGTGAATTCTCATGTCCCATCTAGACATTAAAGATGCTGGAGGTAGGCTTCAGCGGTCAGTGGTTTAATTAGCTTTCCAGGCCCTCTGGATGATTTTCATGCAAGTTCACCTTTAATAACTGCTGAGCAGTAGTATATATCTATATATAGATATATGCACATATATCAGTGTCTTAGCAACATTTGCATACTAATTATAATCATCTGGAAATCCTCTTACAACACAGATTTTTATGTCCACACCCAAAGATTCTGATTCTGAATATAGGTCCGTCCGTTTGGGGCCCATGAATTTGTGTTTCTATGGTTCTAATTGATGCTGCTGGTTTAAAAAAAGCACTTTGAATGACACTGCTAAATACTCTGCCCCAGCTCTAAATTTTAACATACCTGATCAAGCTAGAGAAATGGTTAGACTCAAAAAATAAAGAGAAAGACCAATACTTTCAGGGAGAAACATGGCAATGGAATTGAAACAAAAGTGATGTGAAAGGGACCTCCTAAATGAGGTAGAAGGCTAAATTGCCCAAGACAGATGAACCCAAGCACTGGAGGGTTTTAGAGCAATAAAAAGCTTTACAAAATTTGACACCTGACCCTTCTCTGTGAGGCAGGCTCATAGCTTATCTTCCAGGAAGCCCTTTATCATATGAACCATTTTCATAATCTCTCTTTATAGTCACTGCATTTCTAAAATGAAAGCCTTTCTGGACCCCTTTCTTTGGGTCAAACTTCTGATGTGTGTGATATGCTCCCACAGACGTGCTAGTCATTTTTTAAATGAAGACTTTATTTTTTAAGAGCAGTTTAAGATTCATAGCAAACTTGAGGGGACGGAAGATATTTGTACCATATACCCCCAGCTCCCACTTAGCACCCCCCATCAGAGTTGTGTGTTTGATATAATTGATGAAGCTCCATTGACACATCATAATCACCCAAAGTACAGAGTTTACATTACAGTTCCATCTTGTTGTTATGCATTATGGTTTTGGACATATGTGTAATGAAAAATACAGAGTGTTTTTCACTGCTCTACAAATCCTGTTACTTCGTCTATTCATCCCTCCTCCCTCCCCTCCATGTTCGTTATTTTTAATAACTTAACAAAACATTCTTGAGGAGCTATTACTGATTATTGGTGGAATGCATTATGTTGCTTCTCTCCTGATTTAACTCTGGGTTTTGTCAGTACCAATTCCTTGAACATGAATCTTTCTTTTTCTTTTTTTTTTTTTTTTTTGCGGTACGCATGCCTCTCACTGTTGTGGCCTCTCCCGTTGCGGAGCACAGGCTCCTGATGCACAGGCTCAGCGGCCATGGCTCACTGGCCCAGCCGCTCCGCGGCATGTGGGATCTTCCCGGACCGGGGCACGAACCCGTGTCCCTTGCATCATCAGGCGGACTCTCAACCACTGCGCCACCAGGGAAGCCCTGAATCTTTCTTTAAATCACTTTTATCATTCCCTTTAGATTTTTGTCAGGTCTTTTAATTCAACTCGCTTTTAATTTCCTTGTCCTTCTCTGTATATCTCACATGGTCTTCTCTTCACAAAGCAGCTACACCACAATGATACTGGTGTATTGTTTAGAAACACATTGAGCCACAAGTAGCCAATTGATTCTGTTAATTATTTATTCACATAAACATTCTTTCATTCGTTCATCCTACCTGCTTGAGATATATTGGCATAAGTTCCCATTTCTGCTCGCTAAGAGTTCACAGTGTATTTAGAAAAACTTTGAAGGCCTAGGAATGAATGGAAGCAAATCTAGAGCAGTTAAGAGCATCCTGGGGTTAAATACTAGCTCCCTCAGTTATTGGATGTTTCACCCTGCACAATTTGCTAAGCTCCTCCATTTTCATCTGGAAAATGGTTATAAATAAGTCTTAGGACTGTAGTAGGAACATAGAATACGATAATTCATGTGCTGCTTTAACACATAGTCGGAGCCAGAAACACATGAACTGCTATACAGACTAGTTATTATTTCATAAATTTTGATTTAATAAACTCAAATTACATTTTCTTACCACTGTCTTTCTAGTCTTCATGCCAGGTACATAGTGAGGGCATTCTGCTCCATGGTCCACATCCCAAGGGGCATTTATACCTCATTTAGTATTCATTATAATTTAAAAGAAAACCTATGATGATTAATGCATGGAAGAAATTAGGTATTGTGGAATTTTAAACATGTGGCACTGGGATAGGGTAGGTTTTCTTTTTCTTTCTTCTTCTTTTTTTTTTTTTTTTTTAATTAGCCAAGCTTTCTTCCCTTTGCTTTTCATATCCTATAGTGTGAGCAGCTGCTTTATCTACTAGTTGTTTTGTAAAGCCAGCCCTTCTGGTGTCATTCTAGGGGAAGAACACAGAGCATTGCCTAATGAGTAAAGTCATCATGATTTTCTGTCACCTTTAATTGTCTGACTAAAGTGCTAGAGAAGCAGCAATCTACAAAAACAATTGAGAGCAATCATGTTGTTGCATTTAAAATCATTTCTACTTTAGAGAAGTTAAACTTTTTTCCCCATTCTAACACAAAATTGTAAAAGAATCAAAATGCATTTTCTTTTCTCTTTCTGACTTACTCATATATATGGAATGTAAAAAAAAAATTGGTACTGATGAACAAGTGGCAGGGCAGGAATAAAGCCATAGACAGAGAATGGACTTGAGGACATGGTGTCAGGGGTTGGGGAGGGAAGCTGGGGCAAAGTGAGAGTAGCATCGACATATATACACTACCAAATGTAAAATAGATAGCTAGTGGGAAGCAGCAGCATAGCACAGTGAGATTAGCTAGAGGGGTGGGATAAGAGGTTGATGCAAGAGGGAGGGGATGGGGGATATATGTATGCATATGGCTGATTCAATTTGTTGTACAGCAGAAACTAACACAGTATTGTGAAGCAATTATTCTCCAATAAAGCTCTATTAAAAATGCATTTTCTTTCTTTCTCAATATATTCTAATAATGTATTTGCATTGCAACTTTCATTTTCTCAAAGGCAGGTCAAGTGAACCCAACAATCAAATTATATGTTGTAAACCTATATGGACCAACTCATACTTTGGAACTCATGCCACCTGATAACTTTAAATCAAGGTATGTAATTTCAATTTCACTTTTACCAGAAGATAGATCTCTTAACTCCAATTATCATTTTGTTGCAATTTAGAGAGAGATGTGATCAACTCAACAAATTCACTTGAAAATAAAACTGAGGTTGTGTCCATTAGTGCAGGAATGAACTCATTGTGGATCTCTTGTTGTTCCCAGGAAGCATTTAGAGTTTTGAGGTCATTACCAGCACCACAAAATGACTAAATATACTGATACCAAGAATTAGCTCTTTGGCAGGAGATGTGACAGAGAGATGGGAACAAAGGATAATTTTCCATTGAATTTTCTTCCTGAAAATAGTCACTCAATGTTTTTAAATGGTCCTCTTTCAAAGAGTATAATCTTCCTAAAATGTGTGTAATTTTCCAACCTTTTCCCTGTAACTTGCCAATGATTCCCTAGCTTTGTTTTCCACGCAGAGAAATTTAATGAGATTTTGTTTTGAAATATCCTACATAAGAATCCTGCTTATTTAAGTCTGAGTGGGGAGAAAAGAAACACATTTTATGGGTCAAAAACATAATTTTAATATTAGCAAAATTTCCAATATTTGAACAACTAATCAAATGACCATGTGGATTGTGAAATCCAGAGTGGTCTCAGACTTCAAAGGTGATTCTTTCAAATATTTTAATCCTGTGAAAATTTACAGCAGTCCTGGAGATGGAATAGGCAGCTGATTTAGGAAAATAGTTTTATACTGTATTGAATGGTATAAGGCTAAGCTTAGAGTTTGTTTTGATGACATCAAAAATAATCACAGGGTGACTGTTCAAGTAGAAATTCCATTCAGTGTTCCATTGACATATTTGGGAAAGTTTCATCATATTTGGGATTTTCACAGATAGTGCAGCCTTTAGCATGTAGAAATTTTTCCTACTTGAAAAATTATTAAAAATATATGGAATGCTTACACTGGAAAGACCCCCATTATTATCTAATATAAACTGTTCCTATTATTGGTGGAAAAGATGGGGCCCAAAGAAAAAGTATGCTAAAGATTAGTTGGTAGTAGTGGTAGAAAGTGAAGTAAAGCCTATTTCAAGTTATAGAGCATTTCATCTACGTTGTGATGAAAGATCTTACAGAGTCATTAAAATTGACTTATAGAATACAGTACAGTTGACTAAATCAGATGAAACTTCTACTTCTGAGCTTGGTTTACCAGCCATGAAAGATTTGGACACAAATGAAGCAATTATGAAAATTATTAATATTTTATGTGATCCTTAAGGCTTATCTTTTTCTCTGGTTTGTTCAGTGCTCTGAATTAACAATAAAGAACACTAACCTGGAGTGTTTGAGTCACATCTCTACTACCACTTTATTGTGTGACCCTGGATAAGTCACTGAACCTCTCTCTAAACCTGAATACCCTAATCTTAAAATAATAATTTCTCATTTTTATCAGTTTTTTAAATCTTTCAAATGGAAGTCAATTTTATAATATCCAGGTTTCTTTCTGATAGAAGGTAGCGATTCCTGACCTTGATGCTGTTACCTAAGAGTCTTTCTAATGAGTTCACCAGCTAGGACATAGCAGTGTCATCAAATACAAAGCTTTGTAAAGACAGAATCAATTGTCATTATTAGAGTATTAGTTAAGCATATATCTGTTTAATATTTGAGGTACAATGTGATCAAATTAGTCACCCATTGCGAAAAGATATCACATATCTTTAGATGTTGGAAATCCAGTACATAGAATGGTATTCTAGATCCCTCTAAGAATGAGGAAGAATCCTGTGAAGAAAAAGTTAACTGTAATTCAGGTATGTTGGTTTATCAATGAACTTGGTCTACATTTGGGAGAGTCATGTAATACCTTATCTGCACAATGTATGTAACATGTTTCTTTTTCTGCCTCGTAGTTATGTAAGTGCCAGTTGTGGCATGTGAAACCACAGTTGGCACTTTTGGCACTTCTGGTGCACCGAAGTGTATGATTTACTCCTTTAGTTGGAAAACTCAAGACCAAAATTTACTTCAGAATGTTTTTTTCAATATTCCCCAGGAATATTCAGTTTTTATGTTTCCTTACTCATTTGTTCCTGGTGAAAGCTTTAGTCCAATTTCCTATCATCTGCATTTAACCTCTCTGAGCACCGGTATTATTTTGATGGGCCTACAAACACACAGACATGAACAAAATAGAGCTATCCATGGTGCAAATCAAAGAATGCTGCATTTATCTGCACATCAAATGGAAATTAAACTCATACTTTTCCTTGATTTTGTTTTAGGATTATCAATATCTATAATATTTAACACTTAGTACTTTAGCCATATGGAAATTTGCTAGAAAACTATTGTGCCCTCCCTAGTTAGATAGACATTTGAGATCTAAAAGAGCATAACATTTTCCATAATTTACTGGTCAGGGTCCTGGAAATTAAAAACATTCAAGAGGGGTAATTGAAGTGCAGTTAATTAAGGGACTATTAACAAAGATATGCATGGGATTAAAAGGACACTCACAAGGGACAGGAAAGCAACACAGAGTCTGCAATAGCAGAAATCCTTTACTGCCCCAGGACTGAAGGAGCAAGGGGCAGACTCACTTAGGAAGCCTGAAGAGGCTTGTAGCTGAAGAACAGAATGGACCAACAGGACCTGTCCACAGGTAGAACAATTAAGTCATTGCCAAACCGGGCCCTAATAGGGAGTGGGTCCTGGTAATAAACACCCTGAACTCTCTCTAAAGCTTTGAGTTCCTCCAGAAGTCTCTCTTGGGCTAGGGAGCCTCGTTGTAGTGTCCAGCCTCTGGAGACCTTGGGGGTGAGTGCTAAGGGGCAAATTCGAGAATAGATTTGATAAATGGGGAATATTCAACAGACATGATTTAAGGATATATTTGCCTGAAAATTTATCATTCTTATTACTTTAGGGATGTGTTGGAGATGTCCAGAAGAACACACAATAATTTGACGCCATGTGAAAAGTGTTCTGTCTCTGTTTCTAGTTCTGTTTCTGTCCCTGTCTCTTTCTCTCTGTCTTTGTGTGTGTGTGGCGTGTGTCTTTCAATCTCTCTGTCTCTCTCTCTTTCTCCGCACACGCGCACACACACACATGCACACACACACACACGCATCTATGGTTTACCTAAGTAATACTTGTACTTTTCCTGAAAACCTGCTATATTTTTCTCAAGTGCATTGTAGATTATGTAACGAATCATGTTTCAGCTGTTTGCATCAGTGTATTTTGGACATGGGAGTTTACCCCTGGTGACACCTGGGTATCTCCTGTAACTTGTTTTCCTTTATCTGTCTTCCTAATTTTATTTACCACAGTATTCGTAAATCATTCTAAGCTAACACAAATTCTTTTTATTTTTTGAAAATGTTAGCTCTATAAATATACAAATTAATAGTTTGTTGGTACCAGTATTAGTAGCAATTTTCCCATATTTATTAGTGACAGTATTCCCATAGGTATTGCAAGCCTATGTACCTTTATTGGAGAATTTTGGTATGAACTTAAAAATACATAGTTAACTTTTAGAGGAAATATTTTTAAAATAATGAATCATGCAGATTTAGAGATTTGCCACATTGTTTTGGAGAAGTGGTTATCTCCTGTGTTCATTCATCTCCAGGCTGAAGAATAAAGACAGTGGTTTGTCTTTAGGTTCTCCTCACTCACTGTCTTTGACATTCTACTTACCAGAAATCTTTCTTTAGTCATCCACCCTTTGTGACACATTGTTCTCAGCCTGTTTCATTGATATGACACTGTCATATTGCCCCTGTCATTCTGGGCTTGAACTGCCATGGTTTTTCTTCCTATTTAATTGAAGTATGTCTAGTCTGTGTCTCTTATTCTGCCAGTGAATGTCTATACCTTCCAATAAAATCTAATTAATAAATTTATCTGTGTTGATGGAAGTGACCCTTCTTACAAGTAAAGCATGGATATTAACAGAGGTCTTTGGAGGGCACTAGCTATGAGTTGGTCATGAATGTCATCACAATACACTTGTGTGCAGAGATCTTGGGTTATCTGGAAGAGAGTGAGCTCAGAGTAACCATATGTGCACAAAGACTGTGGTGAACAAAGAGTAGTGATTGGACAGGAAGCCAGTGAACACACAGGTGTGACTGCTAATATACCTGTCTGCTGGTGATGCTGGTGCCTCCATTCCGCATACCCTTGTGAACAATGAGATCTCTTGTGCCAGACCACCCAGCTAACAGAAAGTCTTTCTTGACTTGAGTGCAACCCCTCTAACCCGCTTGTCTATGTCTCTGTGGCTCAAGAGGACCAGATCCTCGAGGACTTCCTGGGTAATCCAGAGCCATGGAGACTAGGAACAAGCAGGAAAGCCAGTTATAAGGAAGGGACACTTTCACTGGCCACTGGTCATGGGACACCAGATCTAATGTGTTCATGAGATGGAGTTCCAGGAGGACAGCCACATCTGCAGCAGGCAGGCCAAGGAGTGTGGCATTTTCAGGTAAGGGTGCTTCCTTATTTCCTCATTCAGAGGAACCCTGAATACTTACAAGCAAACTGAACAAGTCATTATAAATCATAAGGAGATGTGCACCTAGGACCTTGGAACAAAGAAAGAATACAGGATGGAATTTAATTAGTAAATATCTTTCCTCCCTTCTTACGTGCCAAGTTCTACTTATTTTTCATTTTGGATATTTCCAGCACTTTATTATGGAAATCTTAATGGTTGGAAATCACCCCAATGGACTTTACAAGTTCTATTTTGGGGAGAACTCTCATCCTTATGAATATATGTACTAAGATATCTCACATAAGACTAAATTTTGCTTATGAATATTAGTTTAGGTACAAACACACAAAATCATATTATTTAATCAAAGAGAAATGTAAGTGGTATGACTATAAATAATTTTTGTTTGTTTTTCTTTTTTTTTTTTGAAATTTTGAACTTTATTTTATTTATTTATTTATACAGCAGGTTCTTATTAGTCATCCATTTTATACACATCGGTGTATACATGTCAATCCCAATCTCCCAATTCATCACACCACCACCACCACCACCCTGCCACTTTCCCCCCTTGGTGTCCATACGTTTGTTCTCTACATCTGTGTCTCTATTTCTGCCCTGCAAACTGGTTCATCTGTACCATTTTTCTAGGTTCCACATACACGTGTTAGCATAGGGTATTTGTTTTTCTCTTTCTGACTTACTTCACTTTGTATGACAGTCTCTAGATCCATCCACGTCTCTACAAATGACCCAATTTCGTTCCTTTGTATGGCCGCGTAATATTCCATTGTATATATGTACCACATCTTCTTTATCCATTCGTCTGTCGATGGGCATCTGGGTTGCTACCATGACCTGGCTATTGCAAGTAGTGCTGCAGTGAATGTTGGGGTGCATGTGTCTTTTTGAATTACGTTTTTCTCTGGGTATGCCCAGTACTGGGGTTGCTGGGTCATATGGTAATTCTATTTTTAGTTTTTTAAGGAACCTCCATACTGTTCTCCATAGTGGCTGTATCAATTTACATTCCCACCAAGAGTGCAAGAGGGTTCCCTGTTCTCCAGACCCTCTCCAGCATTTGTTGTTTGTAGACTTTTCTGAGATGCCTATTCTAACTGGTGTGAGGTGATACCTCATTGTGCTTTTGATTTGCATTTCTCTGATAATTAGTGATGTTGAGCAACTTTTCATGTGCCTCTTGGCCATCTGTATGTCTTCTTTGGAGAAATGTCTATTTAGGTCTTCTGCCCATTTTTGAATTGGATTCTTTCTTTTTTTAATATTGAGCTGCATGAGCTGTTTATATATTTTGGAGATTAATCCTTTGTCCGTTGATATGTTTACAAATACTTTCTCCCAATCTGAGGGTTGTCTTTTCGTCTTGTTTATGGTTTCCTTTGCTGTGCAAAAGCTTTTAAGTTTTATTAGGTCCCATTTGTTTATTTTTGTCTTTATTTTCATTATTCTAGGAGGTGGATCAAAAAAGATCTTGCTGTGGTTTATGTCAAAGAGTGTTCTTCTTATGTTTTCCTCTAAGAGTTTTATAGTGTCTGGTCTTCATTTAGGTCTCTAATCCATTTTGAATTTATTTTTGTGTATGGTGTTAGGGAGTGTTCTAATTTCATTCTTTTACATGTAGCTGTCCAGTTTTCCAGCCCCACTTATTGAAGAGACTGTCTTTTCTCCATTGTGTATCCTTACCTGCTTTATCATAGATTAGTTGACCATTGGTGCATGGGTTTATCTCTGGGCTTTCTATCTTGTTCCATTGATCTATATTTCTGTTTTTGTACCAGTACCATATTGTCTTCATTACTGTAGCTTTGTAGTATAGTCTGAAGTCAGGGAGTCTGATTCCTCCACCTCCGTTTTTTTCCCTCAAGACTGCTTTGGCTATTCGGGGTTTTTTGTGTCTCCATACAAATTTTAAGATTTTTCATTCTAGATTTTTCATTCAATTTTTCATTCATTCTAGTGTCTCCATACAAATTTTAAGATTTTTCATTCATTCATTCTGTAAAAAATCCATTGGTAATTTGATAGGGATTGCATTGAATCTGTAGATTTCTTTGGGTAGTATAGTCATTTTCACAATATTGATTATTCCAATCCAAGAACATGGTATATCTCTCCATCTGTTGGTATCATCTTTAATTTCTTTCATCAGTGTCTTATAGTTTTCTGCCTACAAGTCTTATGTCTCCCTAGGTAGGTTTATTCCTAGGTATTTTACTTTTTGTTGCAGTGGTAAATGGGAGTGTTTCCTTAATTTCTCTTTCGGATTTTTCATCATTAGTGTATAGGAATGCACGAGATCTCTATGCATTAATTTTGTATCCAGCAGCTTTAACAAATTCACTGACTAACTCTAGTAGTTGTCTGGTGACATCTTTAGGATTCTCCATGTATAGTATCATGTCATATGCAAACAGTGACTGTTTTACTTCTTCTTTTCCAATTTGTATTCCTTTTATTTCTTTTTCTTCTCTGATTGGCGTGGCTAGGACTTCGAAAACTATGTTGAATAATAGTGGTGAGAGTGGAAATCCTTGTCTTGTTCCTGATCATAGAGGAAATGCTTTCAGTTTTTCACCATTGAGAATGGTTTGCTGTGCGTTTGTCCTATATGGCCTTTATTAAGTTGAGGTAGGTTCCCTCTATGACCACTTTCTGGAGAGTTGTTATCATAAATGGGTGTTGAATTTTGTCAAAAGCTTTTTCTGCAACTATTGAGATGATCATATGGTTTTTATTTTTCAATTGCTTAATATGGTGTATCATGTTGATTGATTTGCATATATTGGAGAATCCTTGCATCCCTGGGGTAAATCCCACTTGATCATGGTGTATGATCCTTTTAATGTTTTGTTGGATTCTGTTTGCTAGTATTTTCTTGAGGATTTTTGCATCTATATTCATCAGTGATATTGGTCTGTAATTTTCTCTTTTTGTAGTATTTTGTCTGGTTTTGGTATCGGGATGATGGTGGCCTCATTGAATGAGTTTGGGAGTGTTCCTTCCTTTGCAATTTTTTGGAAGAGTTTGAGAAGGATTGGTGTTAGCTCTTCTCTAAATGATTGATAGAATTCACCCATGAAGCCATCTGGTCCTGGGCTTTTGTTTGTTGGAAGATTTTTAATCATAGTTTCAATTTCATTACTTGTGATTGGTCTGTTCATATTTTCTATTTCTTCCTGATTCAGTCTTGGAAGGTTATACTTTTCTAAAAATTTGTCCATTTCTTCCAGGTTGTCAATTTTATTGGCATAGAGTTGCTTGTAGTAGTCTCTTAGGATGATTTGTATTTCTGTGGTGTGTGTTGTAACTTCTCCTTTTTCGTTTCTAATTTTACTGATTTGAGTCCTCTTACTCTTTTTCTTCATGAGTCTGGCTAATGGTTTATCAATTTTGTTTATCTTGTCAAAGAACCAGCTTTTAGTTTTATTGATCTTTGCTATTGTTGTCTTTGTTTCTATTTCATTTATTTCTGCTCTAATCGCTATGATTTCTTTCGTTCTGCTAACTTTGGGTTTAATTTGTTCTTCTTTCTCTAGTTTCTTTAGGTGTAAGGTTAGATTGTTTATTTGAGATTTTTCTTGTTTCTTGAGATAGGATTGTATTGCTATACACTTCCCTCTTAGAACTGCTTTTGCTGCATCCCATAAGTTTTGGATCGTCATGTTTTCATTGTCATTTGTCTCTAGGTATTTTTTGATTTCTTCAGTGATCGCTTGGTTATTTAGTAACACATTGTTTAGCCTCCATATGTTTGTGTTTTTTACATTTTTTTCCCTGTAATTGATTTCTAATCTCATAGCGTTGTGGTTAGAAAAGATGCTTGATATGATTTCAATTTTCTTAAGTTTACTGAGGCTTGATTTGTGGCCCAAGATATGATCCATCCTGGAGAATGTTCCATGCACACTGAGAAGAAAGTGTAATCTGCTGTTTTTGGATGGAATGTCCTATAAATATCAATTAAATCTATGTGGTCTATTGTGCCATTTAAAACTTGTGTTTCCTTATTAATTTTCTGTTTGGATGATCTGTCCATTGGTGTAAGTGAGGTGTTAAAATCCCCCACTATTATTGTGTTACTGTCGATTTCATCTTTTAGAGCTGTTAGCAGTTGCCTTATGAATTGAGGTGCTCCTACGTTGGGTGCATATGTATTTATAATTGTTATATCTTCTTCTTGGATTGACCCCTTGATCGTTATGTAGTGTCCTTCCTTGTCTCTTGTAACATTCTTTATTTTAAACTCTATCTTATCTGATATGAGTATTGCTACTCCAGCTTTCTTTTGATTTCCATTTGCATGGAATATCTTTTTCCATCTCTTCACTTTCAGTCTGTAGGTGTCCCTAGGTCTGAAGTGGATCTCTTGTAGACAGAATATATATGGGTCTTGTTTTTGTATCCATTCAGCAAGCCTGTGTCTTTTGGGTGGAGCATTTAATCCATTCATGTTTAAGGTAATTATGACTATGTATATTCCTATTACCATTTTCTTAATTGTTTTGGGTTTGTTTTTGTAGGTCCTTTTCTTCTCTTGTGTTTCCCATGTAGAGGAGTTCCTTTAGCATTTGTTGTATAGCTGGTTTGGTGGAACTGAATTCTCTTAGCTTTTGCTTATCTCTAAAGGTTTTAATTTCTCTGTCGAATATGAATGAGATCTTTTCTGGGTAGAGTAATCTTGCTTGTAGGTCTTTCCCTTTCATCACTTTAAATATTTCCTTCCACTCCCTTCTGGCTTGCAGAGTTTCTGCTGAAAGATCAGCTGTTAACCTTTTGGAGATTCCCTTGTATATTTTTTGTTGCTTTTCCGTTGCTTCTTTTAATATTTTGTCTTTGTATTTAAATTTTGGTAATTTGATTATTATGTGTCTTGACTATAAATAATTTTTAACTTAATTTTATACCTAACTTAGTGTTCTCTTTAAAAACCATTTATTCACTAGATTTGCACCAGTTGAATTTTAATGTTTTTTAAGTATGATTTTTCTTTTAAATCAAGATTTCACATCTTATATAGTTAATATAATGTGTCAGTGTCTGGGAAGACATTACAAAGATATTCTTAAAACATTTCACCTGAGGGCTACTTTGAAAGGAAAACACTCAAAATGAATATTTAAATTTTTTGTTGTTGTTCCTGTTGTTATTTATTTTAAAAACCATTCATATTAATTCATCTCATTTGGCACAAAATATAATATTAGTCACTTTAGCTAAGTGAGACAAATTTCTGATCAGGTTTGAAATTCTTCTATATGTCAGTTCTCTCCAGATTTTTCAATAACTATTACCACCTTGATTTTGCAGTCTTTGGTCAGTTGTTTACAACAATCAAATTATTTTTTACTTCAGTTTTGCACAACATTTATGCCAGTTACTCAGAAATATATATTATCACATTTCAGCACTTTTTTCCTGATTAATTATAGTATCCACTGTCATTTTTCTCCATGCTAAGCCTTCTAGGTAAATTTCTTAAAAGTTAATGCCTATATTTTTCCTTTTTTAATATTCACACTGCCCAAAATGGTAATGCATGCAAAATAAATCAGTTTAAACAAAGTGTAGTGAAAGTGAACAAGACACAGATCTTTAAAGAATCACAAGACCCATTGATTTGGCCAAAGATTAATCCTAAACCAGTAGCATATTTGATTCAAAGTTGCCTTGTTAACTTTATTTAGGTAACTTTATTTTATGATTTCACTGAGTTTCGAGGCAATTTTCAAGTGAGACTCAGCTAGTTGTGAAAGGTGCTGGATAGCTTGAAGAGATTATTGAAGAAGATATGGCAGGATTCACTGTATGACAAGTTATGCTTGTCCTTCTGACATCTTTACTTTGATGGGCTAACTGGTTTTCGAGAGGAAGCACTAACTACTCAATAATGTTAGAAATGTGAGATTCAGGTAGCTGAATGTCTAACTCAATGTGTCTAAGGAGAGGTGATTTGTATTACAAGGTTTTACTTTCATAGGTGATTTTTTTCAAAGTCACTTAAAAACCTGATGCATTCATTTTAAGACAATATTCATGGATGGCATTTTTCAAACCATTTCTAAATCATCTAATCTATTTTGAAACTGGGCAATTTTGTTGGAAATTTGTTTTCTTTTTATCATAAATTGAATCAGTATTAATGATTGCATTTTGTTATGTGTGGGTTGGGGGGGTTTGTGATATATTATGTAAATTTCCAGACATAGAATCTATAAAGGAAAAATGTAAGCTTTCCCAATCTACAACCATCGTGCGGACATTATAGGCTCCACTGATTAGCATCCTTACTTTACCAAAAATTCAATAACCCTTCATATTCTTCAGTTTGATTCCTTCTTTGTTTTAAACTTTTTCAAATAAATAAGATTAAAAAATAATATTGTAAAAAATATTATGAATAAGATTATATTTCCATTGTCCCTCAATGGAAAAAGACCAAAGCAAACCATTCATGGCTCTGTGGCTCAAGTCCTGTGGATAAAGTGAGATAACATGGAAGTCATACATAAGAAATAACTATTAAATCAATAATAATATTTGCCTTTTAATTGATTATTGAATGAATTTTTGAAAAAGTAAAATAGAATATAACTTAGAAAATTTTTTCTTATTTTGCACGTTAGCACTGTACTGATCGATAGAAAATTATTTATGAATGTCTAGTATCTTGATTATTTTTATTTTTTCCAAAAATTTTCCTTCTGTGAAATCATTCACTTTCAAATTTATTCTCAAATCTTCTGTATATTTATGTATATATGTATATGTGCATGTGTTTACATACATATGCACACACATATATTTGTATTTATATATGTCAATATTTGAAGAAGCAGATTTGTATATATATAAGTGGAGAATAACATGATGTGACATCCTTATAGTGTTTCATTTATTCTGCATGTAAAATAACAAGTGTATATTATTGGTGCTGTACACGTTCTCTGGCTCTAAATGTAAATTTTAATTTTATTTCCGAACTAGAGAATACTATATCACTATGGTTAAATGGGTAAGCAATACCAAGACGGTGGTCAGATGGTTAAATCGACCTCAGAACATCTCCATCCTCACAGTCTGTGAGACCACTACTGGTGCTTGTAGTAGAGTGAGTATAATTTACTTTCCTTTATGCTTAAAATATAATAGTTTATGCTACCTTTCAAAGGAAAATTAAACAATTCTTTGTGCAAAGACTTCAATATTTAACTTCCAAAGTTAGGAGTGTATACTTTAATTTCATAAATCTTCCATACATTGAAGTAAGAAATATAGATGATAAAGAGAAGAGAACAAATTAAGCTTTAAAACAATGAATTCTTATATAGTATAAAGGGTAGTCCAAGCCATGTTAGTTTCATTCTCAAATGTAGGCTTTCTCTCTACTTTTTGACAGTGATTAACTTGAGAATATGTGATATTTCTTTCCTGTCATCTTTAAACAATTCCAAAAATTCATCGTTTTTTCTGTAGTTCAGATTAGTCTTCTAAAATAAGTGTCTCTGTCTTTAAATTATCTAAAAATAGTAAAAAAAAAAAATGATTCTTCAGCAACTATGTTTTGAAAGTAGGTTGTATTTCAATTTCTATAATCATGTTTTATAAACTCTGCAGTAGAATCTATATGTGTAATTTTAAGGTTATTAGTAAAGGGAATACTTTAATAAGTTTAAATTGTTATATTACATATTTGGTACTTGGTAAAGGGTTCTCAATTATTTAACAACAGAATTTTCAAACTTAAGCTTCTGGACAAGATGGAGTAAATGTTATCAGCCTTGCATCTCCATAGTAATCAACTGTAACACTTTACAAAATATATTAACTATATTCAGACATTGGACAATAAGGCAGTTAAAATATAAATGGTCAAATGAAGCTATGGCTTCCTACTGGTGACACATTTGAGGCCACAGTGCAAGGAGATAACATCCAAGAAAAGCACAAGTGTATCACTGATCCAAAAAGGCAGGGAGAATCAGAGTTTGAGGCTATTGTGGTGGCTGAATTTTTCAGGACAAGTACCACAGGATAGGAGCTATATATAAAAGAACTTCAGCAATATATGTAAAGGTCTCTTAAGTCTTTATCTCAGTGCTTCGCTGTGCAAGTAAAGGGCCTGCCTCAGAGAGGGAAGCAAATAGAGAATCTGCAAGTTGCACAATACTTGGAGACTTTGGAGTAATGAACAGCAAAAATAGAGATCTCTCACTGAAAACCCTAAACATTCAACTCAGAGCCCAGAAAGAAAATGTATTAGGAATAGAACTATTCTATACTCCTTCTAATAAATCTTTAAATCAAACCTTGAAAGAATTCAGTTCATCTGCCTGTAAACTAGCTGCCTGCCAGAACAAAGTTTACTCTTTAAAATAATTAAAAATTCATTCTCAAAAATGTAGCATTCACAATATCAATCACACAATTAAAACATACTATATATAGACATAGAAAATATAACTCACCCACCTCCCCCAAAATAAGAAGCAGACTTACAAAGGATATAGATACTGGATATATAAAAATAAAGCAAATGGAGCACAATATAAATACATGAGGAATATGTCTAAAGGATATGCAGATGTTTCTTGAACTGGTCTTTTACCTTCTCTGTAAGTTTGCACTTGTTTCAAAATAAAGATTTAAGAAGTAACAAAATATATTTCCAAGATTGGTAATATTATGATGGAAAATAAAAATACTATTAAAATCTTTAAAATATTAGGTACATAGGAATAAATTTAACAAAGAGTGGCAAAATCATAATACTGAAAACTAAAACATTGCTGAAAGGCATTAAAGAAGACCTAAAGAAGAAGTTAAGCCACATTCCTGAATTGAAAGGCTTCATGTTGTAGATGTCAATTCTACTCAAATTGTACTATAGTTTCAATACAATATGAATTAAACTCTCAGCAGACTTTTTTTTTTTTTGGTAGAAGCAGACAAGATAGTTTTTAAATGCATATGGAACTACAAAAGGCCTGACCAGGTAAATCAATACCCTAAGAAAAAAAAAGATAATAATTGGAAGAGTTGTACTACATGATTTCAGGAATAACCAGAAACTTAGAGATTGTAATGGAGGCAAAAGAACACACAAATCGATCAGTTGAACTGAATAGTGTTTCCAGAAATAGATCTATATTTATATGATCAATTGACTTTCAGCATAGGTGCCAAAGCAATTCAATAGGGGGAAATGGCACTGGAACAATTAATAACCGGGTGGAAAATACAATGATGGTTGACATTTCTTATACTATATTCTAAAATTAGTCTGAGACATACTACAGCCTTAAATCTAAAAGCTAGTACTGTCAATCTTCTGGATGAAAAGATGGAATATAACTTCACTATATTGAATAGACAAAGTAGTCATTTATCATAAAAGAAAAAAATAAATCAGACATCATCAAAATTAGAAACTTCTCATCAAAGACCCTATTAGGAAATCAAACAGCTAACCACAGACTGGGAGAAAATATTTTTCAAAATGTACATCTGACGAAGAAATATATACGTTTCAATAATAAAAGACAACCCAATGAAAAAGTCAAAATGTGTGAACAGAAACTTGTAAAGAAGTAACAAACTCATGAAAAAGTACTCAAAATTGTTACACATTAGGAAAATATAGATTAAATCATAATGAGGTAACACTACATACCATTAAAATGAATAAACTTAAAACAACAACAAAAAAGGTGACAGTTTTAACTGCTGATGAGGATGTGGAGAATTGCAAATCTCATTCTTTGTGGGTAGAAGTGTGACTTTACTTTAAAAGAATGATTTTGTAGTCTCAAAGAAAGTTAAACACACATATATAAATATATATGTGTGTGCATATATATCTCAGGAGCTCCATTCCTAGATGTTTGCATGAGAAATAAAAACCTGTTTCCACCAAAGGATTTGTTTAAAACACGTCTTTTTTAGAGAAGCTTTATTCACAATAGCTAAAAACTGGAAACTGTCCAACTGTCCATTAACAAGAAATGAATAAACAAAATGAGGCATATCAATACAATGACATTCCACTCTGCAATTTAAAAAGAAACAGAAGACTGATACACTGAACAATATGAATGAATCTCAAAAACGTGGTGTGAAAGAAGCCCTACACGAAAGAGTACATAATACATGATTCCCATTATCTGAATTTCTAAAACAGGCAAAACTAATCTATGGAAAAAGATTTGGAAGAGTAGTTGCCTTATTGGAAACTGTGAAGGGGCATGAGGAAATGTGTTTGGAAGTGTAAAGGTCATATATCTTGATGGGATGTAAATACATTTATCAAAACTCATCACATAAACTTACGATCTGTACATTTCACTATATGCAAATTACACTTCAGTATTTTTAAACATAATTTTTAAATGGTCTGTAAAAGATAGCAATAAAGAGGAGAAAATTTATCTGTGATTGGAATGATGAGCATAGATATGAAAACAAAGTTGATGCATCAGCCATTTACTTATTGGGTTTCGCTGACACTCTTTACATTTAGCTTGCATATATTAGAAATTTTATTTCAATTATCCTTTTTCATCTGGCTGGCTTATAGATTGACCAGGATTTCATCATTTATTTGTTAAACTGTTCTGGATGGTTTCTTACTGAGACGATCACAAAGTCATTTAAAAATTGTTCATGCGTATACGTATTCTAGTTAGAGAAAGCCTGCCATCTCTATATAGGGAAAATCTATATAGGTAAAGTGCTTCAATAGAAAAGATACAGGAACCCTATCGTATTCTTGAATTGATACCTTATTGATATTCTATTTCTATTCCATTTATGGAGTTTAAAATTTTTACTTTCTACAATAATAGAAATAATAAGACAGATAATTGCATGTGAAGTTTTGGACCCTCGTGGAGTCTAACAAAACTTAGTGACACTAATGAGCAGTGGTACTGATATATTTTCTTGTGTGTCTGTGTTTTACAGATATCAAGGATGATTATTGCTGAAGTGTGACTAGAAAATCAAGGAATGATTTAGTTAGATGTTTTTCTGATGTCTGTATATAGAGAAAATCTATTGGAAGAAAAAAGCCCTGAAAATGGACAATGGTTAATTATAATGTAATAATAATATGGCTTTAAAAGAGGAAATTGGTAAAAAAAACCAAAACCTATAAATAAATAATAATCATTATTTACAATTTGAAATGAGTACTTTTGCATAGAGGTAAAATCTCTAACATATTACGATTTAGTTTTCTTCATTTTAATACTTTTATTATAGAGTCATTTTTTCCAGAGAACCACAAGATATTTCATAAGTTACTACATGTAAACAGCATTACTAAAATTTATTTTATCTACACATATTCAACTTGAGATGAAATTTGTCTAATTTTGCTTTTTGAAATATAATTTTGGTTCTGATCCTATGCAAGATTATTTTAAACACACATAAAATTTTGCCATTTCAAATGTTTAGTTGTTTTCCCTAAGGGGGAAAAATGACTATGGTAAGAGTGGATCGAATGTTGACAAAATGTCCACTTTTAAATTTTATTCCTGGCTGTTTGCCCAGTTTTTTGGAAGGACTTAATATTTGTTTCCTGATGATGCCTAGAGGTGAAAAGAGACAGTGTCCAGTGGTTCAAAACAGTTTGAATGAAGTAATCAAACGGAGCTGGAAAATGATCTTCTGTCTCTGGTTAAGTACAACTGAGAATTCTGAAGGAGTTCACCAAAGAAAAGACTATAATTAGAATATCATTTCATCCCAATTCTCTACTTATTCATTCAGTTTAAGTCAATAATGACAATGTGATCTCCCGTGGTATTTCACCAGCTGCAGGAAGGAAAAATGTGCCTATAGGATAACAGTGTAAAAAAGGTTAAATTGATGCGTGCTCACTTTGGTCTTTAGATGCTTCATGGAGTTAATTGTTTTGTTTCAGAAATATGAGATGACATCAGATACATGGCTATCTAAACAGGTATGGTATAGGTGGTCTCTTTATGTCACATTTTGTCCATCACGCCCATCCTGTTCACTCATTTGTTATGTATAACTTTTTCTCAAAAGTTATTTCAGTAGTATGAATTTAAGGCTCTGTTATGTTTGAATAAATGAGTCTTTTTCATTAAAATATTTATAACTTGGGCTCTATGACATCATTTGTAGAAAGATTACTTCTGTTTTTTATAGGACATAAATTGTAGAATAACTACCAGGATCCATTTTCAGGACCATTCATATAAGTAAATGTTTGTGTAGACGAAGGAGAAAAAGATGTGACCCATTAAAACTACAAACCATCAGCATTGCTCAAATCACCCAGAAAATTAACTTGGTTATGTGGAGATTATTCAGGTGAACATTTCTTTCCTTAGATATATCCTAGCTCATAATGCTAGCTTGTGATATAAATGAAGCTGGAATCCAGATGATCACAGAAGAATAAACAAACATCTCCACAACATGCTTTCATACTGGACATTTCAGAAGGAAGCACAAATAGATTATTCAAATATAGCTGAACCCATTTTACTACTAATTTCATCACTACTTTTTGCAAAGGGAAGTATTTTGTTTGGCTTGTTTGGTTTTGATTTGTTTTGTTCTTTACAGTGCTCTTTTATTTTATATTCTCTCCCTGGGTGTCGTATACATCTGTGGTTTCAATTACCACCACCAAGTGTATAGCCCCAGGCAACTCTCTTCTGAGTTCTGAAATATCCAAATTCATGCTTGGCATCTTCTCCTGAATCTGTGAAAGTAACTGCACACTCCACAGGTTCAAACTAAACTTCTCTGTCTTCCAGTCAGTCTGTCTTCTTATCATAGGAGTCAAGGACGTATTTATCCATCCAGCTATCAAAATCATAAACCTAGTGGGGATTTTTAAACAGTGTCTTATCCTTACCTGCATATGTTATTATTCATCACCAAGTTATTTTGATTTTACTCTCAAAGATCTCAAGTCAATTTACTTTTCTCCAATTCACAAACACCATACAGGATTAAACTACAGGCACTGCATTTCCTCCTTAACTGGTGAACTCTCAACCCCTTAGCGTTGAGAGTTCCCCTTAGGAACCTGACACTCTGTTCTCTACACTGCAGACTGGCTGAGTGATCTTTTCAAAATATGTATTTGATTGTCACTACCCACAACACTCATATTCTCTCACAACTAAAACAATTTTTATCTCCCCTTTGTTCTACGGATAAAGACCAACATCCTTAAAGGGTCTACAAAGGATTAAGTTGAAAGCCTTTCCAGCTCTGTGTCATACCATCTTTTCTCCCATTTTTTCCATTAGCCCTCCTCATATACCCAGGACCTTTATGTGAACTCTTTCTTCTGAACAGAGTTGTCTCAACTACTTTCTTATGTGAAGGCTGCTCATTTGTCAAACCTCAGCCTAAATCACCTGCATAAGAAGTCACCTCCTCAACCACACTAAACAAATCACATTCCCCAATAAAAGTTAAAGTCAAGTGTAATCTTTATGAAACACTCATACAGTTAGTTCTGTGACTTTTTTACTACATTCACAAGAGCAGGAAGGTTATTCATTTTTTGTTACCCACTAATACAAATGCTTAATATGGAGTCTGGTTATAAGAAGAGATCCATATATACTTGTTGAACAAATAAAGAAAAAGAGTAAGAAAGATTGTGAATAGGCTAAACCTTTGCTTGTTCGAAGTATAGGCATGTCTATCTATCTATCTATCTATCTATATTATCTATCTATCTATCATCCATCTATCATCTATCCATAGGTAACAATATGAACTATTTAATCTTAGTCAAGGTACAACATGAAATTGGGGGAAAAAATCTTGTTTTTTTAGCCAGTAATGGACTCTTACAAAATTAAATTAGATACTTAAAATAAAAATCATTGAAAACAATAACATAATGGATATGGATTTATTCTAAACTGCCTGCTTTATTAAACCTGTTTTGCTACCATTTTGATTGCTAGTGACATTCATAATAGTCTAACATACAACAACACAATGCATGCTCTTTTGGGATTATGTTATCTACATTTTAAGTCCCAAATTTATGAATATTTAATAGAAACTTTTTAAAATAAATAAACCAGTTATCAATTATTCAATAAAAAATGCAGGGAGTAGTTTGTCATGGTTAACTTTTTCTCCAAAAGCTCTAAGGGAATTTCAGGAAATACTTAGAATTCAATGAAATTTAAAGGATGAGAATCTATAATGAGATGAAGCAAGTTTCCAAGAAAATTAGAAATTTAATGTAATACTCATATGCTTGTTTTCTGGATAGTGAGAAGAGCAGAGAGAAGTGGGCGTGTTTGCCCTAGCTTTCAAGAGATTTATAGTTGGAATAACCAGTGTAAAAAACATTTGGCCAAGAGGTGGACTTTGTTATCCTCAGCTCATTATCCTGTGTGCCATAAATACTGCCTTGTTTAAGGTCATAAATGTAGACAGTTAGACTGGCTCTGCTTCTTTATTTGATTGCAGGAAAGGCTCTGCATAGAGCTGTATGTTTATAACTAGTTACATTTCAATGGTGAAAGTTTTTAAACCTAGCAATGTATTGGAGATTATAATTCCCATCTACTCTTTAAAATGAACTATTTCTAAGGTACCCGAATTGGAGGAACAGGGACTAACATAAAAAGCACATTGCTCAGGTATCCCCATACCTAATTTATTCTTGGAGCAAAGCACAGGAGGAAAATGTTGAATAAGGGAGAAGCCAATAGTTTGGAGTAAATGTGGTGGATAAAGTGATATATGTAACAAATATTTTTGCCCATTGTACACATGCATTCATCTGTTCAATTATAAGAAGGTCACCTACTGTGTCCTAGGCAATAGAGCTAAAAAAGATGAAATTACAAACTTAGTTTAATTATTACTTGCCTAGTGAAGGAAGTCAACTATATAATAGAGTGTACTGAAAGCCATGATAGAGATGAATACAGAGTACTATTCAGAATCTTTGAGGAGAGATTTCCTAACTAGAAGAGACTCTCTAACTAAGGAAATTTGGAAATGGTTTCTGTTCTGAGTTTAAGTAAAAAATGAGTAAGATTTAGCACAAAAAGGACGACTGAAAGGTTAGGCCAGACAGAAGAAACCCCATGTGCAAAGGCAAAGAGAGAAATATTCCACAGGGGCAAGAGATGGAACATAGTTGAACAACGTGATTCACTCAGTCAAGTGTCTTGTCAGTATTTATTATATGCTTTGTAATGCAATTTTCCCATCCTTGAATTGTATTACCTCAGAGTTTTAAATTTATTACACATATCATCTTATATTTTCATGAGTGTCCATGAAGTAGACAAGGAAAATAATATTTTTATGTTTCTATCATGGGATGTCATTACTAATAAAGCTAGAATCAGACTCGAGATTATTAAAATAGTTATTAATTTACATATTCAGTCAATAAATGATTATTAAGTACAATTTATGTGACAGTCACTGTCCTGGGTGCTGGAGACAAAGCAGTGAAGAATGGAGCTTACATTCTAGAGGAATACCTCCTATCTCTCTATCTACCTACCTACCTATATGCACATATACACATATCCATTCATGTACAAACAAATGTATGCATACATAAAATATGTATGGTATTAGGTGGTACGGAAAAAAGTAGACAGTAGGCAAAAGCGGGATGAGGGATTCAGATACAGTTGGATGACCTGGCTTTCCTGATCACACTTTATATGGGGTAATCAGGAAACACCTCACTGATGACAGACATAAGAAAGAGGTGAGATCAAGAAAGATCCTTCTGCAGCAACATGGATGGACCTAGAGATCGTCATACTGAGTGAAATCAGAAAAAGACAAATATCACATAATATCGCTTATACGTGGAATCTAAAGAAAGTATACAAATGAACTTATTTACAAAACAGAAATAGAGTCACAGATGTAGAAAACGAACTTATGGTTT